>NC_136426.1:110690053-113490053 GCF_052849685.1 Lactuca virosa | reverse complement strand
GACCCGCTAAACATGGTGAGGAAAACTCACCTTTACTGATGATAACTGAAACAACACTCGATCCGTAGCGAACACTGTTCCTCATGCTCAAAATGATGCTCTAAGATGTCAAGAGTACAGATCCACAAGCTAGAGAGCAACCACAATACTCTAAAGATCTTGCTTCTCTTATCTAGAACACTAAATGATACCAAAAAGATGAACCAAGGCTTCAAACTCTCATACATACTTAGGGTTTTCGAAATGAGGATGGAGGCTAGAGTGGTGAAGGGTTTTAAGGCCATAATATTCTTTAAATAGGGTACAAACCCTAAAATTAGGATCAAAGTAGGAACTCAAAAAATGGTAGGAACCGCGAGGACAAGTTTTGGCCATAAGATTGAAAAAATAAATGGCCAGTATTTGATTTTATTTATCGTCAAAATCCTGCAAGATGATATGACATTTTCATAATTAATTGCAAGATTTTGATAATTTTCGGGGAATGTTAATTTTTTGGAGGGTACAAGTGAAAAAAGAAAAATAGATTAAAAGAAAAAAGAAAAATGAAAATGAAAATTCGGCCATGTGGCCTCTCCAGGAGTAGACACATGCCCCCACCCCCCCCCCCCCAGCATGACAAGTGTCCAGCCATTATTGGCTGGTGGATTTTTTTCCACTCGCATAGTTTTTCGGTCATAACTTTTTTTTCTTTAAAAAAGAAAATCTGAAAAAACCAAAGTTCTTAAAATTTAATTCTCTACAAAATGAGCACAATCATGAAAATTTAAAAAAAATATTTTTTATATTTATAATAAAACCTAGAAAAAAAATTCTCCAAAAATTATAAAAAGTTAAGAAATATTTCTACTCACTACTGTAATGACTTTGTAGAAAGAATTTTTAAAAAAATAAGGTGTTTTAGATACCAAACTTGATTTTAAAAGATCAAAAAAAATTTAAAAAAATATTGAACATAATATGATGCAAACAGAGACGATTCAAAAATATTATAATTCAATATGTTTATGATCCTTAACTTGTTATGATCTAAAAATATTTTGATTCAAATATTTAATGATCCTTAATTATTATATTTTTTATGATTCAAAATTAAATGATTCAAAAAATATAATGATCCAAATATTGTATTGAATATAAACTTTATTTAATTCAATATATTATGATCCAAATTAAAATGATCCAAATTAATATCATCCATAAATGTATGATGCATAATATCGTTATGATTCAAAATACTAAGATTCAAAATTTTATGATCCAAAAATAATATGATTCAAAAAAAATGTATGAATGAAAAATATGATCCTTAATATTCTTCTTATTTAAAATTTTATAATTGTTAAACATTAAAAACTCAAATCTAAATTTAGTTTAAAAATTTTTAAAAAGCAAAAAATAAAAAAAAATCCCTACAATCTTCAAGTGTGAGGTAATAATATTAAAAAAAACAAAAAGAAATAAAAACGAAAAAAATAAAAAAAAACAAAAAACAAATAAAAAAAATGAAAAAAAAAACTAAAAACAATAAAACTGAGCATATAGCTATTTAAAAATAATTTTGAATTTTCTTTAACGAAAAACAAAAAAAAAAAAAATAATAACGAAAAAAACCAAAATAAATGAAAAAGAAAAAGAAAAACTCATTTAAATGACGTTTCATGGACTTTTGTCACATATGATTATTCTTTCGAGTCTTTATTACGTTTAATGCACGTGCGCCGCGTGCGAACGCGTCACGACCAAGTAAATGAGTTTGATATTTGTGCCCTTGACGAAATTATTGGTGGAGAATAGTCATCACGGTTCCTACCAATTTTTGGGTTCCTATCGGATCCGTACCCTATATATATATATATATATATATATATATATATATATGGGAATGTTTATATGGAAAATAAAAAAACCTAATAACGCATAAAAAAATACTTAGAGATCACAAATCTTTTTTTTTTTTGAGTTTATAATCTTACAAATCGCAGGTTTTATTATAAATTCATTGAAAAAAAAAATCAAAAATCGAATTCTTTTTTTTGGTTTTTTTTCAAAAGAAAAATTAGCGAATTTATAATAAAACCTGCGATTTTTAAGAATATAAACTCAAAAAAATAAGATTTATGATCTCTAAGTTTTTTTTATGTATTTTTACGATTTTTAGGGTTTTTTGTTTTCCATAGAACCTAAACCTTATATATATATATATATATATATATATATATATATATATATATATATATATATATATATATATATATATATATATATATATATATATTATTAAATTAAAATAAGTAACAATTATAATTATCTGACGATTTATATTTATATGAAATTTATTGAATCACATGTCATATTCGTAATGATATCATGAGTTTTTGGTATCTTGTTGTGTCTCTTGAATATTATCAATCACTAAAGTGTAAATGATCATATAATTTTTCTTTAGGTATGTGGTTATTGTTATGTTATTCAACAATGTTGAAAAACGAGTTATTCCTTTGAATATATTTATGAATTGTAAATGATGTATTTATCGGTTTTGTTTGAGCTTAAATTTTGACCTTTTTTTCAATATTTTCCACATCTTCTTCAAGACTAAATCAAAATTATTTTCAATCTCTTGCTCAACACATTAAGAGTTGTATTAAAAACGAAGCAATAGCATAAGGGAAGATAACTATTACGCAAATAAACTGTTTTGGTATCTTCAACTCACGTGTGATACATGTGTACTAATGTTATACAAATTTATTGTAACACGTGAAGAGACTAGTTTATGGATTGTATTATGATTTTATACTTCTATTTCAATAAATCACTCCATTAATCTTCTTAAGTATTTCTTTTCATGCTGCATACTAAAAAATTTCATTAAAATATGGTTAAAATTAGTTAAATTACTAGTACCAACTTTTTAAAAACATCTAGTGTTGTTAATCTGTATATTATGTCGTTGTAACATTAGCATCACATTCAGGCCCGATTATGAGCAGGTGGGCCAGGTGGGCATATGCACAGAGCCCACAAGGGGCCCACTTTTTTTATACTATATTCAACTGGCCCAAATGCGAAGTCGTATTTCACACACGAAGGCAGCAGAAGATCATTCAGTGAGGGCCGATTACTCGATTAATTGGAAATCATTTGATCATTCGATCGTCAACTCCTGAAGCCAAGTAAAGAGGACGAGGAGAAGCAGAATTATTATGTGAACATTGGACATGAGATTCATACGTTCGAGAGGAGTTCTCGGAGTTGTTTTATAGAGACTCGGCTTCGATATATGTAGGTATGATACTATGATTCAGTTTTAATATGTTTTTGCTAGGTTTTAAGTTCGTTTTTGGTCGTGAATCTACTTCAGTATGATTCTGTGAGCAAATAATAGAATCCGTGCGGAATTTTGGTAAACAACTAGCCCTAATTCGATAACAAATTAAAGCGAGTTTTCAAAAGTTCCATTTGAATCTTTCATAGTTTCAGTCTTGCGATGGTTAGGACCATACCGTTAACGAAGGCATTAGCCATTAGGTATTAAGGATCACGTTGTGACATCCCCTAATTTCTCGGCCAGAAAAGACCGATTTAATTTATGCTTTTTAAAGTAAAATCAGAGAAATATTTTTAAAAGATGTTGCGGAATTGGTCTCCAATACAAAATATGATAAAAGTTTGTCAAAACCTTTCTTTAAGAAATATATAATTTCATTTCATATCAAAACCTCGGGATGTCATGTTCCGATACAGATCAAAAGCATAAACAAGACATTATAAGCCTTTTAACAGTTATTTACAACTACTGGCCTATAATCCAAAATCTCTCATTGTCCTCCGACTATTCTTGGGGTCCACTACCTGTAACATAAAAAGCTGAGTGGGTCAGACTTGGGAGTCTGGTGAGCATATAGGGTTTTCAACCCACAATAATAATAAACTTATTAAGTTCACCAATCAACAATAACCCTGATTACCCGTTCCCGTTATCCTCACTTTACGTCCCTAAACACTTATCACAAGGGACCTAGCCTAAAGAATATCATCGGGATGGACACTACTGCTAAGGGGTTTCCTCAGCCATACATGTCCTAAAGGCAACCATGAGGGGGATGGAGTACAGCGAATGAACACTCTAGTTCATTAACACCTACAGGTTGCGGACCTGCTAATGTTTCCCACTGGACTGTCTAGAAAGTCCGTGGTCGTCATCCAAACTCCGCTAGATGACTGAATCACAAATCACATCGAGGCCTCTCATCACTTTATTTTATCACACACCAACTATCTACTCATGTTCTACCCAACATATTTGTAGATAAAATATATATATACAATTTAAAACTTGTATAAAACATCAACACAACAGTCAACTCAAATAAACAATTAATATATTTACACATAACACGTATTTTAAGGTAAATACTTCATATCTATGTGTAAAATGAAAGTGACTATACACTCACTTGATTTAATGAAAATCGGGCAGCAATTCGTTTCCTAAAAACGATCGTTTCTAATAAAACCGGGAGTTTTATTCAGAAACCGGGCTCTGCGAGGGTCGGGCTTCGAAACCGAAAAGATAAATTTTCCGGGCTTCTCGGGCTCTTCGTGGCGTATTCTGGGGCTTATAATCGATATTGGGGCTTTGGGGGATGTTAAGATGAAGAAAATATGAAGAAAGTGGTGAAAGATGGTGATTTTCTAAATGTATCCGAGAAGGCTCACAGCCTTCTATTTATAGGGGCCGAAGCTCCTGATCCGACGGCTGAGAAGCCTCCAGGTGGTGAAGATCCGAGGCTCGCAGGGGGATGGCTCGCACGAGGTCTACGCGTGCGAAGGCTTGCTGTCCTCTCCTGATTGGACCGAGGTCTACTGGTCCGAAGTAGGGTTCCGTGGCTTCTTGCGAGGGCTTCGGACATGTGAAGGAGGACACGCGTCGGACATGCATTGGACCGCTCAGCAGCTCGGATGACTCAGCCTCGTTTCGGACATGTGGCACATGCGAGGCGAGGACACGTGGCTCGCATGACTCACCAATTTCAGACACGTGGCACGATCTAAGCGAGGGTGACGTGGCAAAAACGTGACTATGCGAATTTTCTTGATTTTTGTGCAAAAACTTCTAAAATCCATAACTTTCGCATATGATCTCCGTTTTTGACGTTCTTTATATGCACGCATAGGTAAAATTACGCTCTACAACTTTCGTTTAGACTTTGTCGGCTAATTTTGAATTTAATTTTTATATTATTATTTTTAACAGAACGGGACAGGAAATCCGTTAAAAATTCATAACTTCTTCATCCGACGTCCGTTTTCGTCAGACTTTTTACCATTGTGCTACTAATGACGAGACCTTCGATTCTCGTTTAGGTCGTGTAGGCTAAAAATCACTCGATCTAAAATTCGAGTTTTTAGCTGTCTACTACTAAGCTGATACTTCGAAAAATCATAACTTCCTCATACGAAGTCAGATTTGGGCGTTCTTTTTATCGAACTTCTCGGTTTAACGAACAATACGAGTTTCGTTTAGATTACTAAGGCTAAAAAGTAGTTTATCAAAAACTCATTTTTTACGACATTCGGCCCCGTGCCGGTTTGTCGCGAAACTTCGACAGGTCATAACTTCTTCGTTATAACTCGGATTTCGGCATTCTTTATATATCCGTAATCCTTGTCACGCCCACTACAAGTTTCTTAATAGATATCGGCTTTATCCAAAATTTAATTTTTGACGCTCATTTTTATTCTTAATTAATTAAACCCTAATAATTAAGCATAAAACACATAATTTTCACATAATTCCTTTTCATTTCTTCAAAATGAGTTACAAAGATTAACCTAGACCATAATGTCAATATAAATTCCTAGCCTAGAAACACGGGCATTACAATTCTCTCCCTCTTAGGATGATTCCGTCCCCGGAATCACACATCAGCAAACAAATGCGGGTAGCGACTCATCATGTCACTCTCCGTTTCCCAAGTGAGATTTGGCCCATTCGTATGTTTCCAACGCACAAGCACTAAATCGACCATCTTGCGTCTCAGCTTCTTAGTCTTATGGTCAACGATTGCCTTAGGTTCTTCGATCAACCTCTTGTTTTCATCCAACTTTAACTCAGAAATGGGAATTATGTCGGGCAAATCTCCCGTGAACTTTCTCAAATAGCACACTGAAAGGTATTATGAATACCCTCCAGTTCTTCCGGTAATTCTAGCTTGTAAGCTTGATTCCCGATCCTCTGAAGAACTTTAAATGGTCCAATAAACCTTGGACTCAACTTTCCCCTCTTACCAAATCTTATAAGTCCCTTCCACGGCGAGACTTTAAGTAAAACCGAATCTCCAACTTCGAAGGATATCAGTTGTCTTTTCTTGTCAGCATAACTCTTTTGTCGATCTTGAGCAGCTAACATCATTTCCCTTATCACTTTTAACTTTTCAGCAGTTTGATGGACTATCTCAGGTCCCATAAACTGCTTTTCCACAGCTTCCAGCCAGCATGATGGCGTTCGACACTTTTCTCCATACAAAGCGTGATAAGGTGCCATCTTGATGCTCGAGTGGAAACTATTATTATAGGAAAAATCTACTAGAGGTAAGTGTTCATCCCAGTTACCTTGGAATTCTAGGGTACATGCTCTCAGCATATCCTACAATGTTTGAATCGTTCGTTCGCTCTGACCATCAGTTTGCGGATGGTAAGTTGTACTCAAACACAACTTGGTACGCAATTCCTCTTGTAGACTCCTCCAAAACCTTGAGGTAAAACGGCTGTCACGATCGGATACAATCCTTAACGGAACACCGTATAGCCTCACAATTTCCTTCACATAAGAATTCGCAAGTTTATCCATAGACCATTTCTCGTTAGCGGCTATGAAATGCGCACTCTTAGTGAAGCGATCAACGACCACCCAAATCATGTCGTGACCGTTCCTTGTTCTAGGCAGTTTAGTCACAAATCCATAGTGATATCTTCCCATTTACCCATGGGTACAGGTAAAGGTTCTAAACTCCCATACGGTTTCTGATGTTGTGCCTTAACCCTAGCACAAGTTACACACTCGGCCACATACTTAGCAACATCGAGCTTCATCGTCGGCCACCAGTAATAGGGTTTTAGGTCCCTATACATTTTCGTACTGCCGGGATGAATCGAGTACATGGTTTTGTGAGCTTCTTCCATCAGAAGACCTCTTACTCCTCCTGTCTTAGGTACCCAAATCCTATCTTTGAATACCTTCAATCCTTGACCGTTTGTATCAAACACCAACGTTTTGCCCAAACGTTCCTCCTTCCGGTCAATTTTCTCTAAAGCTTCCTCCTGAGCTTTCTTTATACTTTCCACAATTGTCGAGACGACTTCAATTCTCAACGCTCTTGGCCTTCTCTTTTCAAGATTTACCTTCCGACTGAGAGCATCAGCAACAACATTTGCTTTACCAGGGTGGTAAAGTATCTAACAGTCGTAGTCCTTGAGTAGTTCCAGCCAGCGCCGCTGTCTCATGTTCAATTCCTTCTGATTAAAGAGATATTGAAGACTCTTATGATCAGTGAAAAGTTTACACTGAGTACCATAAAGATAATGCCTCCATATCTTTAAGGCGAATACTACTGCTGCCAACTCCCGATCATGAATGGGGTAGTTCTTTTCATGCTCTTTAACCTGCCTCGATGCATACGCTATCACTTTATCCCTTTGGGTCAGAACACACCCTAACCCAACTCCAGAGGCATCACTATAGACTGCGAAGTCATCAACTCCTTCAGGTAACGAAAGAATCGGTGCTTCACACAGTCTCTTCTTTAACTTTTCAAAGGCTTCCTTATGCTTTTCATTCCAAGCATAAGTAGCTCCTTTGTGGGTCAAAGCTGTTAATGGAGTAGCGATTGAAGAAAAGCCTTGGATAAATCGGCGATAATATCCGGCTAATCCTAAAAAGCTTCGAATCTCCGTAGGACTTTTTGGTTGTTCCCACTTCATCACAGCTTCGATCTTTGCTGGGTTAACCATTATTCCTTCTTGGTTAACCACATGACCTAAAAATTGGACTTCTTGAATCCAAAATTCACATTTGGAGAACTTTGCATACAACTTCTCCTTTTTCAAAACTTCTAGCACTTCACGCAGATGCTTGTCATGCTCCTGCTTGCCTTTCGAATAGATCAAGATATCGTCTATGAATACTATCACGGATTTATCAAGGTATGGGTTACAAACCCTGTTCATTAAATCCATGAAAGCTGCTGGGGCATTGGTTAATCCGAACGACATAACCGAAAATTCATAGTGTCCATATCTTGTTCTGAACGCAGTCTTTTCGATATCCTGCTCCCTCACCTTCAGTTGATGGTATCCTGACCTAAGATCGATCTTCGAGAAGTAGCTCGAACCTTGCAACTGGTCGAACAGGTCATCGATCCTCGGCAACGGATACTTGTTGTTTATTGTCGCTTTATTCAGCTCTCTGTAATCGATGCACATTCTCATGCTCCCGTCTTTCTTCTTTACAAACAACACAGGGGCTCCCCAGGGTGATGAACTAGGTCGAATGAAACCTTTGTCCAATAACTCCTGAAGTTGTGTCATAAGTTCTTTCATCTCGGTTGGTGCTAATCGATACGGTGCTTTGGCTATCGGCGTCGTTCCTGGTAACAAGTCGATACGAAACTCCACTTGTCGATCAGGGGGTAATCCGGGAAAATCTTCGGGAAAGACTTCCGGATAATCACACACCACCGGAATATCATGCACGTCCTTCTTTTCCTTCTTAGCATCGATCACGAATGCTAAATATGATGTACACCCCTTGGCCAAACACTTTCTGGCTTTCATTAGGGAAATGATTCCAGAATTTACTCTGCGTTTGTCTCCATACACCATAAACGACTCTCTCCCTGGCGGGTTTACTTTTACTATTTTCTTTCTACACAATATTTCGGCGTCATTGGCGCTAAGCCAATCCATTCCTAAAACTATGTCGAATCCATTTAACTCGATAGGCAATAATTCCTCGTGGAACTTATTCCCATCCAAGTCAATGAGGATATTTTTCATACGATGGCTAACAGGTACAAACTTGCCACTAGCAATCTCGACTAATAAGGCATTAACTAGTCTATCTACAGGGAAAGCTAGTTTTCTACCAAATTCATGTGATATAAAGGAGTAGTTGGCTCCAGAATCAAACAAAATTTGGGTAGGCAATTCATTTACGAGAAAGGTACCTGAAGCGACATCGGTTTCTTCTTTCGCGGCTTCAAGTGTCATCTGAAAGGCTCTCGCCTTCGGCTTTGGTGGTAGATTGGGCTTTGCTGCATCCTTCCTCTTTGGACAGTCTTTTAAAACATGCCCTGCTTCATGGCACTCAAAACATACCCTCTTGTCGGACGGACACACGTTGGCATAATGCCCAGTCTTTCCACATTTGAAGCAAGTCACCTCCTCACTACATTTCCCAGAGTGCTTTTTCTTGCACTTCTCACACCACTTCACTTCACCTCCTCCTCCAAACTTCTTGGACTTTGAAAATTTGCTTCTCTTGTTGGAACCTGAAGTTCGTTCAAATTTTCTCTTTTCACCAACTTCTGCCCTCTCCAGACCCTTCTCTCTGATCTGAACCTCCACATTCTTAGCAGCCCAGATGGCGGCTTTCAAAGTGGTTGCTTGTTTTACCATTAGACCAAAGTCCGCTGGTAATCCGAGGGCAAACTTGTTAACCTTAGAGAGTTCAGTTGGAACTAGATAAGGAACAAACTTCAGCTTTTCTGTAAAACTAGCAGCGTATTCAGTAACGCTCATCTTTCCCTTCTTTAAATTCTGGAACTCATTATTAATTTCCAGAAGGTCCTGCTCAGAGCAGTACTTCAATTTCAGTTGTAGCACAAAGTATTCCCAAGACATCTTACTAGCTTCTCCCTTGGGCATCGAATCAGCTAGTAACTTCCACCAGCTCAACACACCAGACTTTAACAGAGGAATTGCAAATGCGGTCCTTTCTTTGTCGCTGCACTCACAACTTTCAAACATCGTCTCCATTTCGGAGATCCAGTTCATGACTTCCACCGGTGTCAGACTTCCAGATAGACACGACGGTTTAGATGCCATGAAATCTTTGTATTTGCATCCGCATCCATCAACTCCTCCATCCTGGTTGTTTTGTCTAACTATCGGTGGGTTGGCTTGACCAAGAGTCCCACTATAGTTCCCTCCTACTGATTGCCCTTCATTCAATACGGGCTGTTCAACAGGTATCGTAGTCTCTTCCCTATGCTATTGTAGTAATCGCCTTGTCTCCTCCATCTGGCGATCTAACATCATCTGCATCATTGCTTGTACCCCAGCCATCGTCATTGGCTCAGGTGCAGCTCCTACAACAGGTACTTGCTCAACTACTTGAGGTTGAGGCTGTTGATCCCTGTTTCCGTTTGCATTTGCAACTCCACTACGAGTTCTTGCCATTACAATCTATATACCGAATAAGGCAAATTTAGGTGTTTATCCTTGTTAGACATTTCAATTCCCTTATCACTCCGAAACGACTATATGTTAGTTCTAATCTCGTAATCGTACGGTTAGAATCCTACACACATAAGGTTTCCAGATTCGGTCGGCAACAGACCATAGATCCGAACAAACAATGGCACACATGGCAAACACATAGCATTTAGCACATAATGGCATTTTAGGCATCTTTCCTAAAATAAACTAGTGCCCGTGTCTAAAATATGGTAGACACTCATCTCGCAATCAACACTTAGCATTCTAAGTTTAAGTCTAGAAATCCTACAATTTCTTAGTTCGCTTAAACTAATGCTCTGATACCAACTGTGACATCCCCTAATTTCTCGGCCAGAAAAGACCGATTTAATTTATGCTTTTTAAAGTAAAATCAGAGAAATCTTTTTAAAAGATGTTGCAGAATTGGTCCCCAATACAAAATATGATAAAAGTTTGTCAAAACCTTTCTTTAAGAAATATATAATTTCATTTCATATCAAAACTGTAACGCCCGTAGATCTGGGCTAGTCAATTTAGAGATAATACAAAAGATTATTTAGAATAAATAATATTAACCAAGTTGTAGAATATGTCTCAAGGGTTCCGTACATATAAAGAACGCCGAAATCCGAGTTATAACGAAGAAGTTATGGCCCGTCGAAGTTTTACGGCAAAACCGTCACGACACCGGGAGACGTAAATAGTGAATTTTTGATAAAAGACTTTTTAGCCTTAGTGATCTAAATAAAATTTGTAGTATACATTAAACCGAGAACATACAAAAAAAGAACGCCCAAATCTGACTTCGTATGAGGAAGTTATGAATTTTCTAAGATTTGGCATAGCAGTGCACGCCCCGAAACTCGAATTTTAGTTCGAGCAGTTTTTGGCCTACGCGACCTAAATGAGAATTGAAGATCTCATTAATAGGAACTCAACGGTAAAAAGACAGACGAAAACAAAGTCCGTATGTAGAAGTTATGAATTTTACGCGGACATTTAACAATATAATCTCCTCGTACTGTTAAATTTAAGATCGGTCGAGAATTAGATGACAGAGTCAAAATGAAAGTTGTAGATCTTATTTTTACCTACGCGTGGATATAAAGAACGTTAAAAACAGAGCTCGTATGTGAAAGTTACGGATTTTAGAAGTCGGAAGTGTGTTGTGCGAAAATGGGTGATGTGGCACAATCTTGGCCATTGCTTTCTCCCCAAGTCTTGCCACTAGATGGTGACATGTGGCACCAAGTTCAGCCATTTTCACCCCATAAATAGAACCTCTCCCACCCTGATTTTCTTCACACATTTCCCATTCTTTCTTCTCTTTACTCTCTCTCTAGAACCTCTCTCTAGCCCCGAAACCCCCCGAAAAGCCTAGGGAACCTCCCTAGCACGAGGCAAAAGCCCCGGAGTGCTCGACGGCTCCGAGAAGAAGAGCTTTTCGACTCGGGAACGCTGCTCCAAGCAAAGTCCGTTTTACTATAAAACCCGCTGTAAGTGAGCTACGCCTACGCTATTTTTAATATATCGTTTATTTAATTATAGTAACGTTATTAGGAACTTATAATAAGTACTTAGGCTATTATTATGGGTTATATAAGTATTGTTTAACGCTTATATAATAGTAATAATAGCTAGATTATTAATTAGTCTCGGCGAATAATAGACTAAACTCTAGTGGTAATAATACTAGGTTTCGTCGAAGGAAATTATTTTTAAGAAGCGAAGCGCTGTCTGAGTTCGGATTTACCACCTTTTCAAGTGAGTGCATGGTCCCTTTCATCTTACACATAGATATGAAGTATTTTATATAAATTACGTGCTATGTGTGCATATTATCTGAATACTTGCTGTCTATGATGGATGAATGATTTTATACATGTTTTAAATGATTTAAATATATATTTATTTTATATCTACAAATATGTTGGGATAAAACATGGGTAGATGAAATAGTTGGTGTGTGATGAAATAAAATGACGAGAGATAGGTGATGATAGGAAGGTGATGATAATTAGGTGATGGATAGGTGATGATGAATCGGTGATGTAGGATGAAAGATACTATAACCTTGTCCGACAATTTGGAGATGTAGTCATCTACTAGAGTATAGATGGCGACCACGGACTATTCTAGACAACCCGTGGAAACACCAGCAGACTTATAACCTGTAGGTGATGAATTACGAGTCCAGGTGATGTTGTGACTGTATATTCATGTGATGATACTCTAACCCTTACTATGAATTACGAGTTCAGGCGACGTTGTAACTAGGTATCCATGCCTTAGGAACGAGCATATAAGGAAATGTGAGGTAAAAAGATGAGAGGTAAATATGATATAGGAGATGACCCTTAAGATAATTCTTTAAGGAATATCAAAGAAGATAATGGGGATGGGTAATCGGGTTGATTGTTTGATGTTTAAATATAATAATTATATTATTGTGGGTTGAAAACCCTATGTACTCACCAGGTTTCCCAACCTGACCCACTCCAGCTTATTTGTATCACAGGTGTCGATACGAAGCTACTTTGCACTGAGAGATTTAAAAGAGATGTAGATCACTAGTGTAAATGAATGTAAGTTCTGTTTATGCTTATGTTTCTGTATTGATGATGACATCCCAAATGTTTTAAATGAATAAAAATACATTTCTTCGAAAATGCTTTGATAACAAATTTATTATGTTTTTCTGGGAACAAATTCCGCAACATTTTTATTAAAAGAAGTACTCTGATTTTTATAAAGCATAAACAAAATCGGTCTTTTCTGGCCGTGAAAATGGGGATGTCACAGTTGGTATCAGAGCATTAGTTTAAGCGAACTAGGAATATGGATTTATTTCTAGACTTAAACTTAGAATGCTAAGCGATGATTGTGAGGAGCGTGTCTAATAAAATTTAGGTAATACACCTGAATAGACACAAGCACTAGCTTATTTAGGGAAAATGCCTAACATGCTTTTATGTGCTAAATGATTTGTGATGCTTTATGCTATCTTTTGATCGGATCTATGGTCTGTTGCCGACCGGATCTGGAAACTTTATGTGTTCAGATTTCTAAACGTTTATTTACGATATTAGAACTGGCATGTAACTTTTCGGAGTAATAAGGAGGATTACACGTCTAAATCTTCTCTATCTATATTCTCGTCTCGATCCGCTGAACGCATGCTTCCGTGAACGTAACGTCATGGTGAAGGCTGGTAGCAAATTGAGTAAATGGAGGAAATGAAAGGCTTATGATAGTGAATGACACCTATCATAAGATATCGTAAGAGTGGTATCTTGCCTTTAGAATATGTATGGTAAAATAACAGTGTGTTTAGAAGAGTACGGTACGTCCGAAGTACACCTTTGATCGGCGGGATGATGGAACGGTTGGTGTAATTCCTGAAGTTGTCCCATCGTATGGCATTTCCATCACCAACCGAGTTGAACAAGAATTGATGATTGAAGATACACATGGAAGAAGTCCTAGTAGAGTCTAGAGAAAATTTTATGATTGTTTGGACACATTTGTATGTGTTAAATTTGTTTTTGTGATAGTAACTTGGAAAACTGCGAGACAATACTTGGGACGAGTATGAGTAGGTGTGAATGGTAGTAGAGGCCTATACTACCGGAAGCACATGACTCACGCTTGGATCAGGGAAAGTCACAAGGTTACCAAGAAGCTAGTAATTGATACCGTTTTATTCAAATATGTCGTTACCATCGTTTCGGTAATGACTAAGAGGATGATTGTTATTCCGACCCTAGTGGTCATATTGAATTGAGTCCGACTACGATAAGTATGTTACGTGGTTTAGAGAACCAAGTTTGATGTAGCATCTGACTTAAGTCGGAAGATTAAAATAAAAGATAATCAAAGCGATCGGTAAAGGTATCACGATAGTTGATTGTAGCTAGAATGCTACCTTTTAAGATGTGATTAGAACATGAAGAAATGTATAGTCTATTCTGGAAGACTCTAAGAGACCTGAGTCTAAGCGTGGGAACATACGATGATAAGTCATTAGAATATGACACATCGGTCCATTGTAGTAATAAAATAACTTATCTTAAGTTTGTTAAGAAGAAGAAGCAGTCTCCAGTAAGGATCGAGATTGTGACTTGAAGGTCATAATTTGGAGTCTAACGTGAGATAAGGAGCAAGTGCAAGATCGAGCACCGCCTGCAATCAGGAAGTCTTAGAGTTATATACTCGTTCGAAGAAACATCAAAGTTACAGTTACTACTTAGGATGAAGAGATAACGTATGGATTCATCATGTGAGCCCTGTTTCGTTGATGATTCCGGGACGTAATCATCCTAAGGGGGAGATAATTGTAACGCCCGTAGATCTGGGCTAGTCAATTTAGAGATAATACAAAAGATTATTTAGAATAAATAATAATAACCAAGTTGTAGAATATGTCTCAAGGGTTCCGTACATATAAAGAACGCCGAAATCCGAGTTATAACGAAGAAGTTATGGCCCGTCGAAGTTTTACGGCAAAACCGTCACGACACCGGGAGACGTAAATAGTGAATTTTTGATAAAAGACTTTTTAGACTTAGTGATCTAAATAAAATTTGTAGTATACATTAAACCGAGAACATACAAAAAAAGAACGCCCAAATCTGACTTCGTATGAGGAAGTTATGAATTTTCTAAGATTTGGCATAGCAATGCACGCCCCGAAACTCGAATTTTAGTTCGAGCAGTTTTTGGCCTACGCGACCTAAATGAGAATTGAAGATCTCATTAATAGGAACTCAACGGTAAAAAGACAGACGAAAACAAAGTCCGTATGTAGAAGTTATGAATTTTACGCGGACATTTAACAATATAATCTCCTCGTACTGTTAAATTTAAGATCAGTCGAGAATTAGATGACAGAGTCAAAATGAAAGTTGTAGATCTTTTTTTTACCTACGCGTGGATATAAAGAACGTTAAAAACGAAGCTCGTATGTGAAAGTTACGGATTTTAGAAGTCGGAAGTGTGCTGTGCGAAAATGGGTGATGTGGCACAATCTTGGCCATTGCTTTCTCCCCAAGTCTTGCCACTAGATGGTGACATGTGGCACCAAGTTCAGCCATTTTCACCCCATAAATAGAACCTCTCCCACCCTGATTTTCTTCACACATTTCCCATTCTTTCTTCTCTTTACTCTCTCTAGAACCTCTCTCTAGCCCCGAAACCCCCCGAAAAGCCTAGGGAACCTCCCTAGCACGAGGCAAAAGCCCCGGAGTGCTTGACGGCTCCGAGAAGAAGAGCTTTTCGACTCGGGAACGCTGTTCCAAGCAAAGCCCGGTTTACTATAAAACCCGCTGTAAGTGAGCTACGCCTACGCTATTTTTAATATATCGTTTATTTAATTATAGTAACGTTATTAGGAACTTATAATAAGTACTTAGGCTATTATTATGGGTTATATAAGTATTGTTTAACGCTTATATAATAGTAATAATAGCTAGATTATTAATTAGTCTCGGCGAATAATAGACTAAACTCTAGTGGTAATAATACTAGGTTTCGTCGAAGGAAATTATTTTTAAGAAGCGAAGCGCTGTCTGAGTTCGGATTTACCACCTTTTCAAGTGAGTGCATGGTCCCTTTCATCTTACACATAGATATGAAGTATTTTATATAAATTACGTGCTATGTGTGCATATTATCTGAATACTTGCTGTCTATGATGGATGAATGATTTTATACATGTTTTAAATGATTTAAATATATATTTATTTTATATCTACAAATATGTTGGGATAAAACATGGGTAGATGAAATAGTTGGTGTGTGATGAAATAAAATGACGAGAGATAGGTGATGATAGGAAGGTGATGATAATTAGGTGATGGATAGGTGATGATGAATCGGTGATGTAGGATGAAAGATACTATAACCTTGTCCGACAATTTGGAGATGTAGTCATCTACTAGAGTATAGATGGCGACCACGGACTATTCTAGACAACCCGTGGAAACACCAGCAGACTTATAACCTGTAGGTGATGAATTACGAGTCCAGGTGATGTTGTGACTGTATATTCATGTGATGATACTCTAACCCTTACTATGAATTACGAGTTCAGGCGACGTTGTAACTAGGTATCCATGCCTTAGGAACGAGCATATAAGGAAATGTGAGGTAAAAAGATGAGAGGTAAATATGATATAGGAGATGACCCTTAAGATAATTCTTTAAGGAATATCAAAGAAGATAACGGGGATGGGTAATCGGGTTGATTGTTTGATGTTTAAATATAATAATTATATTATTGTGGGTTGAAAACCCTATGTACTCACCAGGTTTCCCAACCTGACCCACTCCAGCTTATTTGTATCACAGGTGTCGATACGAAGCTACTTTGCACTGAGAGATTTAAAAGAGATGTAGATCACTAGTGTAAATGAATGTAAGTTCTGTTTATGCTTATGTTTCTGTATTGATGATGACATCCCAAATGTTTTAAATGAATAAAAATACATTTCTTCGAAAATGCTTTGATAACAAATTTATCATGTTTTTCTGGGAACAAATTCCGCAACATTTTTATTAAAAGAAGTACTCTGATTTTTATAAAGCATAAACAAAATCGGTCTTTTCTGGCCGTGAAAATGGGGATGTCACAGTTGGTATCAGAGCATTAGTTTAAGCGAACTAGGAATATGGATTTATTTCTAGACTTAAACTTAGAATGCTAAGCGATGATTGTGAGGAGCGTGTCTAATAAAATTTAGGTAATACACCTGAATAGACACAAGCACTAGCTTATTTAGGGAAAATGCCTAACATGCTTTTATGTGCTAAATGATTTGTGATGCTTTATGCTATCTTTTGATCGGATCTATGGTCTGTTGCCGACCGGATCTGGAAACTTTATGTGTTCAGATTTCTAAACGTTTATTTACGATATTAGAACTGACATGTAACTTTTCGGAGTAATAAGAAGGATTACACGTCTAAATCTTCTCTATCTATATTCTCGTCTCGATCCGCTGAACGCATGCTTCCGTGAACGTAATGTCATGGTGAAGGCTGGTATCAAATTGAGTAAATGGAAGAAATGAAAGGCTTATGATAGTGAATGACACCTATCGGAAGATATCGTAAGAGTGGTATCTTGCGTTTAGAATATGTATGGTAAAATAACAGTGTGTTTAGAAGAGTACGGTACGTCCGAAGTACACCTTTGATCGGCGGGATGATGGAACGGTTGGTGTAATTCCTGAAGTTGTCCCATCGTATGACATTTCCATCACCAACCGAGTTGAACAAGAATTGATGATTGAAGATACGCATGGAAGAAGTCCTAGTAGAGTCTAGAGAAAATTTTATGATTGTTTGGACACATTTGTATGTGTTAAATTTGTTTTTGTGATAGTAACTTGGAAAACTGCGAGACAATACTTGGGACGAGTATGAGTAGGTGTGAATGGTAGTAGAGGCCTATACTACCGGAAGCACAGGACTCACGCTTGGATCAGGGAAAGTCACAAGGTTACCAAGAAGCTAGTAATTGATACCGTTTTATTCAAATATGTCGTTACCATCGTTTCGGTAATGACTAAGAGGATGATTGTTATTCCGACCCTACGAGTTTCGTTTAGATTACTAAGGCTAAAAAGTAGTTTATCAAAAACTCACTTTTTACGACATTCGGCCCCGTGCCGGTTTGTCGCAAAACTTCGACAGGTCATAACTTCTTCGTTATAACTCGGTTTTCGGCATTCTTTATATATCCGTAATCCTTGTCACGCCCACTACAAGTTTCTTAATAGATATCGGCTTTATCCAAAATTTAATTTTTGACACTCATTTTTATTCTTAATTAATTAAACCCTAATAATTAAGCATAAAACACATAATTTTCACATAATTCCTTTTCATTTCTTCAAAACGAGTTACAAAGGTTAACCTAGACTATAATGTCAATATAAATGCCTAGCCTAGAAACACGGGCATTACACACGTTGTAGTTTTCTAAGATATTTCATGGATTGGAATCGGAATTGATGTTTTTTTGTTCAATTTGAAACTAATTTCCTATCATTTCTCCAAAAATTCTGTAAATGGCATGTGTGGTGTGCAGATAACTATTTTATATTGTCCACATATGCATCATCTTGTGCCTATCAGGTGTAGTTATGTCTTCCATGTGAGGTGAGCTGTTTTCATATTTCCACTAAGAAAAAACAAGTTCTAATTGATAACTACTTCAAGTTAACTATGACCAAGAACACACTTAACAATGGATGATCAACCAATTTGCTATTAAGAAAGGTAGGAGAGCTTCACGGGTCTCCGGTTACACGTTGGGGCCTTTTTCCGGTTCGTCCTGGGCATTTGAATCCTTAGGACCGGCCCTGATCCCATTTATCACATGATATATGTGGACCTCTCTGCCAGGCCAATGCCTTACTAAAACCCATTAGATTTCCTGATGGGTCACATTGCACGTCTAAGAAAAACATATAACGAAAATGGTTATTTGGCTCATTTTAATTTTTAATCAATTATGAAGTAATACCATGTCTTTTAGTATAAAATGATAGTATAAAATCAGGTTAATGTCATAAAATTGTGTTTAATAATTAGTTATTCACGTTATTTGTATTTTATTCTACTTAATATATGATGTGGCGTTCACTTTCTCATTCAATATTATAGAATTTGTTTATTTTAACGATGGAGAAAACTTCAATAAAGTCTTTACATATTAGCCTCATAATCGATTTAGTCATTATAATTTTATTCAATTAAGTCTCAAATACCGGTAATCGTAATCAATTTAGCCCTTTGACCCAGTCAACAGGTCATCCAACTTTCAAAATTTATATTTTTGGCCTAGATTTCAAAATTTATTACAAACTTTGTCCAAAATTTACACTTTTGGCCCAGATTTTAAATTTTGTTACAAATTTGGTCCATACTTTACCCTTTTTGCCCAAATTTTAAAATTTTATTATGAGTTCATCCTAACTTTAGTTTTTTTTACAACTTTTTTTCTCAAAAATTTGTTTCTAACATGTTTTTTCTTTATAAAATCATATTTATACAAAAAAAAAACATATTTTAACATAAAAATCTTATATTTTCTATATAAAAACTTTTTTGTATATGAAATATCTAGTTATAAAAATAGGTATTTATTAAATATATAAGATCGTGTTTGTTTACATTTCTTTTATAAAAACGTGTTTGAATAATTTTTTATATAATGCGTGTTTGTATACATTTTATAAAATATATGCAAACACGATTTTATAAAATGTATACAAACACGTATTATATAAAAAGTTATTCAAACACTTTTTTATAAAATTTATACAAACACGATTTTATAAAATGTATACAAACACGCATTATATAAAAAAATTATTCAAACACGTTTTTATAAAAGAAATGTAAACAAACACGATTTTATAAAAAAAAAATATAGATACACACCTATTTGTGTGTTTGTGTGTGTGTATATATATATATATATATATATATATATATATATATATATAGGTGTTTGTATATATTTATAATAAAATAGGTGTTTGTATACATTTTTTTGTAAAATACGTGTTTGTATATATTTTTTTTATAAAAACGAATTTGTATATATTTATGTACTTAATAAATACCTATTTTTATAACTAGATATTTCATATACAAAAAACTTTTTAAAAAAAGTTTTTATATGGAAAATATAAGATTTTTATATGAAAATATGTTTTTTTTTATAAATATGATTTTATAAAGAAAATACATATTAGAAACAAATTTTTGAGAAAAAAGTTGTAAAAAAACTAAACTTAGGATGAATTCATAATAAAATTCTAAAATTTGGGCAAAAATGGTAAATTTTGGACCAAATTTGTAACAAAATTTAAAATCTCGGCCAAAAGTGTAAATTTTGGACCAAATTTGTAATAAAGTTTGAAATCTAGGCAAAAAATGTAATTTTCGAAAGTTGGATGACCTGTTGGCTGGGTCAAGGGTTAGATTGAATACGATTACCGGTATTTGAGATTTAATTGAATAAAAAAAATATATAATTACTAAATCGATTATGAGGCCAATATATAAGGACTTTATTGCAGTTTTCCCTTAACGATGTAATGAAACATAAAATAAAATTTGTGTGTATTGAGTATAACTATAAAATACATAATTTAAAAAACAAACTAGAGTTATTGGTGGTCATTTTAAGACACTAGTTTGTTTATTTTAGTTTATTTTACTATTAACTTTGTGTCTAATTTTGTTAAAGCGAAGATATAAAATCTGGTGATGTATCTCATATCGGTGCGACACGGTAATATAAATGGTTATATATGTTGGAGTCCCCATTTTCTCCACAAAGGCTCTTTTAAAGGCTTAATCTTGGGCTCCACATATATTGACATGGCATCAAAGTCGGCGTCCCGCAACCTCGTGGCTCAACACATCTCTGTTTATCCTCATCGAGCCTCAGACTTTGAGGGAGAGTATTAGTACATCCCATATCGGTGCGACACACTCTTATAAGTGGTTATATATGTTAGAGTCCCCTTTCTCTCCACAAAGGTTCTTTTAGGGAGTTAATTTTGGACTCCATATATATTTACATGGTATCAGAGTCGGTGTCTTACACCCCCGTGGTTCAACACATCTCTGTCTAACCTCATCGAATATAAGTGGATATATATGTTGGAGTTCCCTTTCTCTCCACAAAGGCTCTCCGCCATTTATTAGACCGTGTCGTGGGATGCACTAAAAAAATCTCATTCAATAGTTATTACGATGTAATAATAATTAAAAGTAAAAAAATCTCACCCGAACCACCACTATGCACCTAACTACTCATCTTAGGTTCCTCCTCGACCACCGCCCCACTCTATAAGAATATCTACTAAACTCACCAATTGCTTCATGTATACCAATTGTACATAATCTATGACTCGATAGACGATCGAATAAATGATTTTACCTCAAGTCCACAACCAGACAAGGAACACGAAATAAGGCTAAACCAAGCATTCTAGGGCTATAGAACATTAACTATGTATAACCATAAGGCATACTCAAATAAATTAACAACCTTCATTTCAATTCTATCAAAGCAACAAAGCAATTTCCAAGGCAAAATGCATCAAAATTCAAGCAACTCTATTATGCACTTCCCGAGGGACCCTTACCCTATCTCTAGCATGCATATCTATCAGTCCATGTAATAACTCAAATACAACAAAACACAAGTATGGGTATTTTGGGAGATCACTTTTGAGCTCTAGCTAATTGTACACATCGCTTCCCTAAAAGAACCTTTATGAAGTGATTCGGATTGGAAATTCTGAAGTGGTTTGGGTTTTTCCCGGTTCATGAAGGTTTTGGAAATAATGAAGATTTTTGGGGTGTGTTTTTATGCTCAAAGTTAGTTAATTGATTTGTGGAGATTTGGATACTCAAAATTACCTTTTGATACTCAGATTGTAATGTCTCACACTCTAGAACCCGGATTGGAAAATCTTTGAAGACTTGAAGATTTGATGCTCATTTCTACATTTGTCACACTTGAGGTTTCGTTCGTGAAGATGCTCTTTTTGGAGATTGAAGTCGGGTCATCCATTCCTGACTTTGAGGGGGAGAATATTAGGGTGCAAAGTTATTCATGGATTGAATTTGTGATGACTTGACTTGAGAAGACTCACTTTCACGTGGGATTGGAGCCTTGTGACATGAGAGAGAAAGAGAGAGAGACTTGTTATCACCTTTATATATAGTGGGTTGCATACACTAGTAGAGTGTGCTTGAGAGATGTAGTTTTATTATGATTAGTGATTGGGATATTTATGTAGAACTAGATCTAGATCCCTTTTTGTACTCATTACTATGATCGAATACATCTTTTACCACCCAAATCACCATGTTCATTTTCTTCTTACAATTCCGCATGTCAAATCAAATGCTCATAATTTACTATAATAAGTCATTCTTCAAAAGTTTTATTTATTTTTCTTTTAAGATAAATTCTCTTTTGTGTATTTTGTTCATAGTAGTTAAATTTATTTTGTTTTGGATTGTTTAAATTTTGTCTCTTTTATTTATTTCGTTATGGATCATTTCAATTTAACTTATATTTATTTCATTCTTCCTTAAATCTAAAAAATTCAAAAATAAGTGTTGTGGAGGTCTTCTATGCAAGATGTTTCAAGTGTATATTTTCTATCAGTTTGATAGAAATATAAGGGGGAGAATGCACTCAAGTCTCAAAATGGAGTCAATAATTCTACATTCGGGAGACAAATTTAACGATGTGTTTGATGTTCAAATTATCTATGAACATTAGAATTTATTTACCCCTAAAGTGTCTAACCGCCATATCTTTATTGTGTGTTCAAATTCCTTTGGTTCTAGACATTGATCTGCAGATGAACAAGTGATAGCATGGATGTTAGATCACATAATGGTTCTTTTTGCTAAGAATTGATAGGTTCTAGTAGGTCTTGGTGACGGTCTACTTAATGTGTCAATACACATCTGGTTTAAGATTTGCAATCTCATTGCACCATTTTATAACTCTTTGATAGTGATCTATGTGTTATAAGATGTCATGCTTATGAGCCAAAACTGGAGTTGTTGATGAACGACAAGCTTAGGGGGAGCAATCAAGGATGACAAAGGCAAATGAGCTCAAATTAACAAGCATGTAGAAATGGTTTTTGAAGCTGAGACTTGTGCTTCATTTGGTTTGGTCTCTTGTGATAATATCATTGTACCTTTCATGATTTGACGGTGGCATTTCATAAGCCAAGTATGTAACTTTTGACAAATCAATGTCCCTAGAACAAATGTTTCCGCATATGCCTTAAGTCTTGTGTCTTCTAGCAGTTAATGACCTAATGAGACATCATTTCAGAAGTTTTTAACCCAACAATTCATGATTTTATCTATTGAGACTAAATAAGCGATCCATCCCTTGTGTTGAATCTGATAGCAAGGTTTATTTTTCAACTAAGAGATAGTGCCTGGTCACAAATGAAAATTCTTTTAAGGCAAGGATGTTACCCCCTCTCCTACCCAATCTTTTTCTCATGTCTTTGACCTCCTAGACTGAGGTATGACATGGTACCATTACAAATTGATGGCGAATCTTTGATTCTAGACTGCAACTAACTCTATGATGCAAGGATTAAACCACTTCTTGTTGATGGGTTATAACTGTCAATGATTCACGTTGAGTTCACCTCAACGTGATTGAGACATCCTACTTCTTTTCCCCAAACCTTCTTTATAGAACTTGATTATTCACTATGCAATAACATACACTGATAAAAGTTTGAAAGTATGTGTCAATGGTTAGACTATATACCGTAGTCTATCATACACACACCAACCTATTTTTGTCCTTATCATTCTTCTTAAAACTTTTATGATTCAATGTCAAATACCAGACGCTGATGAGAACCTAAAAACTCTGTGTCGATGGGTATATTATGTACCGTGATATATTACACGCATCTATCCACTATCGCCCTTATTCTTCTAATAAAAGAAGCTAATGATTTAGCGTTTGAAACCATAAGCTGATGAGACTTTGCAATTCTATGTAAATGATCTACTATTGCAACAACACAATAGTGTGATACATCTATCTTGTCCTCTAACTTTATTTGATGTTTTCTTTTTATTTCAGGTTACTTGCTGTCTCTTGAAAAAATCAAAAAGAGGCAGTACGTATTTATGTTATCAAAAAGGGGGAGAAATGTCAAGTTCTGCTACGTTGTTACTGATGGGTTTGAGCCATAAGAACTTTCCTATGTGCACATGCAAACCCTAATGCTTGGATCTAGGTTTCTCTAATTGAACATGCATTGTATCCAAGACTTACAATACTAGATCTAATGTAAACAATTGAATCTAATCATATGAAATCAGATCTAAAAGAATACCTTGAATTACTTGCTTGATACTTCTTCTTCTTGGAGCTTAGAGTCACAATTGTCACTCCTCTAATGGCTTACAAACACCAAATAGCAAGAAGATGATTTGAGAGAGAGGAGAGAGGATGGAAATCGGCTCTAGGGTTCCTTGGCTTGCAAGAGTGCCGATTTCTTCACCCCAAGGGTTCTATTTATACTATGAGCTATTAGGGTTTCTCCTTTAACCCTAATTGAATGACTTAGGCCCTAAGCAATCCAAGATCCTTCTAGATACAAGGCTTGGATGAAATTAAGGTTCCCAAGCCCCTAAATTTCGTTCACCCTAATATCCATAAGGATACATAGCCCAAAATACAACTATCACACATTTGACAGTTTATGCCCTTTATTCAATTAACCTCTCTAAGTCACCAAATTAATTCTTAATTAATATATGACTTATATTAATCAAATAATATTATTATTTCCTCAATATATTATTCTGATAATATATTAATAATATTTCTTCTCTCTTAACAAATCATCCTGTCAAGTTGCTATGGTGAAGGCAACCCAAAAGGACCATGCATAACCGGGTCAAGTACTTACCAAATATAGTTATAGCCTTAGACACTAATCCAACAGTCTCCCACTTGGATAAGTCTAGTAACTATATATGCAAATATAATCCGATTAGCAATCGTAGCTCTCAAAGACACTGTCAACTCTGATCTTATCAGTATCCTGTCCTTTAGATAAGGGATCGTATAATCCTCTGTTCTAGATATCGTGCGGACAATTACATGGAACATGGTCATACTTATTGTCCTGCAATTTGTTTCTCGATCTCAGATTCATTTGACATAGAACTTAATCGAACACATCAATTTAGTTCTGACCGGGCCCGACACATAAGTCAAATCAAATCATCGAGGGGCCCTGATATCGCTTTTACCCTCTTATGATAAAAGGAACAGATAAACTTCGACTTATATGCATTTATTATCCACTAATCAAATTACACACAACAATATGTTTTATAACATCAAGTTACTGATGCGTTTGCGCATTATCAATGCATAACCAATTAACAAACAATAAACCATATATCTAGGTTTTAAGACCATATGATATTACCATCTTGTGATCACTCGTGATAAATTCCATGAAGTGATTCCAACAAGTGTGGGTTTATTCCAATGCTCAAATCAAGTTCATAAGCACTCATGAACGTTGTAGCAAACCTTTGCTATGTCTAATACACTTTAGACAATCTACACACCAATTCATGACAGTCTTCATTCATATCTACTTCCAACATATGAACGACTGTGGACTATTCGAATAATTCGATTATTATCAAATAATTAATTACTCAGGAAGTCAAAACATGCAAAATGAAACAATAGTTAAACAATTAACATAAGACAGTAGCTTTACTTATAAATAATACTCCTTTATTTAATCATCAAATGTCAATTACATTTATCTATTACACGTTTCCAAACTATCTAATCTAAACTAATATCGTCCTTTAGCCCAATGCTCCTAGCGTGCTGCAAATGCTTAACCCTGCTAAGTCCCTTCGTAAGCGGATCTGCTGGGTTATCCTCTGACGATACCCTCTTTACCACGAGGTGTCCTTCTTCTACTCGATGTCTAATAAAATGATATTTTCTGTTGATATGTCGAGATCTACCATGATCCCTCGGTTCCTTGGTCAAGGCAACCGCTCCTTCATTATCACAGAAAATTTCCATAGGCTCCTTTATGGTAGGCACAACTCCAAGATCACCAATGAAGTTCTTCAACCACATAGCCTCCTTTGACGCTTCGCTCGCTGCAATGTACTCTGATTCACACGTTGAATCAGCTACTGTTTCTTGCTTGGAACTTTTCCAAGTCACCGCTCCCCCATTAAGGGTAAAGACCCAGCCCGACTGCGAACGGTAGTTGTCCCTGTCGGTCTGAAAACTGGCATCACTATACCCTCGCACCTTTAAGTCATCACTCCCTCCGAGGACTAAAAACCATTCCTTGGTCCTCCGAAGGTACTTAAGTATATTCTTGACCGCAATCCAATGAGCTCTGCCCGGGTTCCCTTGATATCTACTGACCATGCTCAAAGCAAAGGCCACATCAGGGCGAGTACAAGTCATAGCGTACATGATTGAGCCAACTGCGGAAGCATAGGGTATTCGGCTCATCTCAGCTATCTCGGCTTCTGTACTAGGGCTTTGAGTCTTACTCAATTTGGCATTACTCTGTATCGGTAGTTCTCCCTTTTTCGAGTTTTCCATACTAAAACGTTTTAGTACCTTATCCAAGTAAGTATTATGACTAAGTCCTATTAGTCTCTTACTTCGTTCTCTCACTATCCTTATTCCTAAAATATAGGAAGCCTCTCCGAGGTCCTTCATAGCGAAACACTTCCCGAGCCAGGATTTAACCTCCTGCAGAGTCGAGACGTTGTTTCCTATGAGCAGTATGTCATCGACATACAAAACGAGAAAGCTAACTATACTCCCACTGGCCTTGACATATACACATGATTCATCTTCACTTCGTACAAATCCAAACTCTTTGACTTTCTCATCGAAGCAAAGATTCCATCTGCGAGACGCTTGCTTAAGCCCATAAATGGACTTCTCAAGCTCACACTCTATTGGGATGCTTTGGATCGACAAAACCCTCTGGCTGAGCCATGTAAACATCCTCAGCCAACTTCCCATTAAGGAAAGCGGTTTTTACATCCATTTGCCATATTTCATAGTCATGAAATGCAGCAATGGCTAGCATCACCCTAATAGACTTTATCTTCGCAACTGGTGAGAAGGTTTCGTCGTAGTCAACTCCAAGAGTCTGAGTGAAACCCTTCGCAACCAATTGCGCCTTATAAGTGTGCACGTTCCCATCCACGTCGGTTTTCTTCTTGAAGATCCACTTGCACCCGACCGTCTTACGACTTG
Organism: Lactuca virosa; assembly: GCF_052849685.1. NCBI lineage: Eukaryota > Viridiplantae > Streptophyta > Magnoliopsida > Asterales > Asteraceae > Lactuca > Lactuca virosa. Next base: position 113,462,683 of record NC_136426.1, on the reverse strand, counting down.
GTACATTGTCAACCAAATTCCAAACTTGGTTGTCATACATGGACTGAATCTCGCTGTCCATCGCCTCTTTCCATTTTACAGACTCTGGGCCTGCCATGGCTTCCTTATAGCTATTAGGTTCATCTAGATTTATTAGTGTACCATCACTAATATACGTGTCCCCTTCGGTAGTAATATGAAAACCATAAAACTGGGGATGAACTCTAACTCTTTCGGAACGTCTAAGAGGTAAGGACTCGTCAATTGGTTCAACCGGAGTTTCCTCCTCGGGTTGAGCGCCAGCGTTAGAGGTTCCTTCATCGCTCGACTCTTGAATCTCTTTAAGATCGACTTGCCTCCCACTTTCTCCTTGGCTTATGAGTTCCCGCTCTCGGAAAACCCCTCTCCTCGCAACGAAGACAACATTGTCACTCGGCCTATAGAAGAGATATCCAAAGGATTTCTGTGGGTAGCCGATGAATATACATCGCTCACTACGAGGTTCGAGCTTGTTGTGAGTTTCTCGTCTTACGAAAACTTCACAGCCCCAAACCTTGATATGTGCCAACGAGGGAGCTTTCCCTGTCCACATCTCGTGAGGTGTTTTGGCAACCTTCTTTGTGGGTACTAAATTAAGGATATGGGCGGCAGTCTCTAAGGCATACCCCCAGAATGAGATAGGTAGTGAAGCACGACTCATCATGGAACGAACCATGTCTAGCAAAGTTCGATTACGCCTCTCAGCTACACCATTCAATTGTGGTGTCCTAGGTGGCGTCAATTGTGAAACTATTCCACATTCCTTGAGGTAGTCGTGGAATTCAAGACTTAGGTACTCTCCACCTCGATCAGATCGAAGCATCTTGATTTTCCTGCCCAATTGATTCTCCACTTCTTGTTTAAACTCTTTGAACTTTTCAAAGGTTTCTGACTTGTGCTTGATTAAGTAGATATACCCATATCTGCTATAATCATCTGTGAAAGTCACATAGAAGCGATTTGCATCCCTTATGGTGGATCTAAAGGGTCCACATACATCTGTATGTATGAGATCCAATAAACCCTCAGCCCTCGCACAAGTGCCAGTGAAGGGTGACTTGGTCATCTTTCCAAGTAAACAAGATTCGCACGTGTCATCTTCCCTAAGGTCGAACGACTCCAACACTCCATCCTTTTGGAGTTGGGCTATGCGCTTCTTATTGACATGTCCAAGACGACAATGCCACAAGGATGCTTTATCCATACCATTGGAAGAATCCATACACAACACATCATTTCCTAGGTTATCTACAACCATAACAGTTTCATAAATTCCATTGCAAGGCATTGCTTCAAAATATAAAACACCATTTAGATAAGCATAAATCGAACCATTCTCATTATTAAACGAATATCTAAATCCTTGTCTAAATAATCCATGAAAAAAAATGATGTTTCTTGCCATATCTGGCGAGTAGCAACAATTATTTAAATCTAAATTTAATCCATTTCTAAGCACTAAAGAATACACTCCAATCTTGGTGACAGGCGACGTTCTTCTGTTTCCCATGATTAGATTTATTCTTCCAAGCTCCACATCCCTATTTCTTCCTAGTCCCTGCAAATCAGAACAAATGTGGTAACCACACCCTGTATCAAGAACACAAGAAATAGCATGAGATGAATCATTAGATTTAATTGTGTAAATACCTGCGAAAGATGGCTTGATCTTCCCATCCTTGATGGCTTGCAGATATTCCGGGCAGCTTCTCTTCCAATGCCTTATTTTGTGGCAATGGTGGCACTCTGCCTCCTTTGGGTTTGGGTTGGGCTTAGCAGGATCAACCTTGGTCCCACTAGAAGAGGAACCATTTTGGGACTTTCCTTTGTGGTGGTTCTTTGAAAAAGCCTTCCTCTTCTTGCCTCTTCCCTGTCCAATAGCCAAAACAGGAGCAACGGGTGGATTGGGAGTTGGTGCAACAGACTTGTCCTTGAGGTTGCTCTCAGCAGTCCTCAGGAGCCCTTGGAGTTTACTTAGGGTGACCTCTTCCTTATTCATGTGGTAGGTCATCCTAAATTGGTTGTAGCATGAGGGCAAGGAGTGAAGAACAATGTCGATAGCCAAATCTTCCCCAAAGTTGACATTCAACTTGCGAAGACGATCAACATACCTTTGCATCTTTTGCAAGTGCACAGTAAGAGACTCTCCACTTCCCATTTTAGCAGTAATCATATTCGTTATGATTTCATAGCGCTCTTGCCTCGCGCTTTGGTGATACCTCTCCATCAAGTCTAGATGCATCTCATAGGGATACATGTCTTTATAGGACTTTTGGAATTCTGAGTTCATTGTGGCTATCATGATGCAATGGACCTTCGTTGCATCACGCTCATGGTTCTCAAAGACAGCCATTTCTTCAGGAGTAGCAGTTTCTGGATTGATCTTTTCGAGCCTCTCATCGAGAACATACTCTTTGTCCTCGTAACGCGCGATTGTGTGAATGTATCTTATCCATTCGCTAAAGTTCGTTCCATCGAATGTCACTTTTTGACAAAGGCTCATTAGAGGAAATGAGCTAGCAGCTGCGTTGTTTGCGTTAGACATCTACAAATAGAACAAAGTCTGATTAGATTAAGTCCCTAATTAACACCCAAAAAGAAAATTAGGGCTAGGACCCAACAACATTATTTACACATTAGAAAAGGGATGCCGTAATCCAACATGCAAATAATTTGGAGGTAAGTGAATGACGATTCACTAATTCTTCACCATGAAAAACATAAGCTTTAAGTTTTAAATGTATTGAGAATTCCTAGATTTCATTGAGATTCATTGAACCTTTCAATGACATGTTTAAATCTCGATATGCCCCTCTCGTTTGTGACTGGGATGCCGAGGATCACAAAGTGGGTGTGAATAACCATGCAAATGTACAAGGTGCCCCCACTGTTACAGTTACATATTCAATGTGCTGGTTAACCACACACGCTCCATTGAACTATAACAAACAATGAGTCACCCTTTGCCACCTTTGCTTAGAACCCAATTAATGTGCCGGTTAACCACACGCGCTCCATTAATGTCTTAGCGAGGGTACAAAGTGTAATTTCATGGGATTGCATCAATTCACTTTTCCTAAAGTAACTAAGATTGGGAATTTTATAAAACATGTTTAGTTACTTTATATAGATTCATTATACTTATTAATGAGAGGAGGTTTGCCCTATCCTACCCGTTCGGCTAACGACCCTCCACCAGTCAAGCAAGCGGTGGGTGTGAATGTACACCCATTAAGCGCCATTTTATAGGCAGCAACCTTATACCCACCTTATAGACTGGCTTCGTGAATGAGGCCTACTAACGGTAAGACTAGCATTTTAAATTATACATATATATATATATATATATATTAAGCTTGTAATAATATAATAGTATAGGGTTGAATTTTAAACTTGTAAAATTCTAGGGATTGAAATTTAAAATTATCCAAATTAAACTTTTAATCACAAAATTTAAAATTTCAAAGCTTGAGGACAAGTCTTGAATCTTTTCAAAGCATAAGGATCAAATAGCAAATAATATAAATCATCTAATTAGATTATCTCAATTTGATCTTATTTAATGTTACTTGCAAAACAATTTACCAATTCAATTCAAATAATCAACAATTATCATATAAGGAAATTATTATTCAACTAATTGGTAATTATCTTTTGTTAGGTCAAGAATATACTCATATATATGATTAAAATCGGATTTTAATGACCCAAAACAGTTAAGGCAAGTATCCTCAAGTAAAACAGCAAGAAATCCCGAAACTTCCTCCTTCTGACGTTCGAACTCGCCGAGTACCTCTATGGACTCGCCGAGTACCTCTATGGATTCGCCGAGTCCACAGTGGAACTCGCCGAGTACAGCAGTCAGAATCACAAAATCGAATTTTTTTTAAGCAACAAGCAATCAACCAATGCATCAATTCAATAGAAATCAATCATTGCTCTGATACCACTGATGGGTTTGAGCCATAAGAACTTTCCTATGTGCACATGCAAACCCTAATGCTTGGATCTAGGTTTCTCTAATTGAACATGCATTGTATCCAAGACTTACAATACTAGATCTAATGTAAACAATTGAATCTAATCATATGAAATCAGATCTAAAAGAATACCTTGAATTACTTGCTTGATACTTCTTCTTCTTGGAGCTTAGAGTCACAATTGTCACTCCTCTAATGGCTTACAAACACCAAATAGCAAGAAGATGATTTGAGAGAGAGGAAAGAGGATGGAAATCGGCTCTAGGGTTCCTTGGCTTGCAAGAGTGCCGATTTCTTCACCCCAAGGGTTCTATTTATACTATGAGCTATTAGGGTTTCTCCTTTAACCCTAATTGAATGACTTAGGCCCTAAGCAATCCAAGATCCTTCTAGATACAAGGCTTGGATGAAATTAAGGTTCCCAAGCCCCTAAATTTCGTTCACCCTAATATCCATAAGGATACATAGCCCAAAATACAACTATCACACATTTGACAGTTTATGCCCTTTATTCAATTAACCTCTCTAAGTCACCAAATTAATTCTTAATTAATATATGACTTATATTAATCAAATAATATTATTATTTCCTCAATATATTATTCTGATAATATATTAATAATATTTCTTCTCTCTTAACAAATCATCCTGTCAAGTTGCTATGGTGAAGGCAACCCAAAAGGACCATGCATAACCGGGTCAAGTACTTACCAAATATAGTTATAGCCTTAGACACTAATCCAACAGTTACTTGATCATTCCATGAATAGCAGGCACACTAGAAAGAAGAAGGTTATTAATCTCAGTGGAATCAAGACTCATATGTTTTTTATCTGAGGGGGAGCTAAATATAAGGGGGAGTAGAAACCAATATATTACTTCATTTGTATTTGTCTATTAGTTCATTCTTTATTAGTTTAGTTTTGACATCATCAAATCAGGGAAGATTGTTGGGTCACTTAATTGTATAGATTTGATGATGAAAAATATATACACTATAGTTATAGTTAGTTAGTTAGTTAATCTGAAGATATGTTGATGGAAGCTCATATGTTGAAGACTGAAGAACATCCCCTGATGACTGAAAGAACCTGAAGACTTTATCAGCACCAAAGGCATGAAGACACCATCTATTGAAGATTGATCAGTGTGTTCAGACGCTGATGGTTATACATTGATGACACACTGATGAGATGATTCACTAATGATACTTACTGATGGTTATTCACTATATGGTAAATCTGAAGTTGATTAGCTTGACCCTGACGCTGATGACTGAAGCTGAAGCTGATCTCTAGACCCTGACGTTGATGCTTTGATCAGCGAGACTCCTTGGAGTTGATGCTCTGATCAACTTCTGAAGTGTTGGTGCTGATATCTGAATCGGGAGAAGATCTGATTTGATACATTCCTTATATACCATACTAGTTTATATGTAGATTAGATACAATCCCTTGATTAAAGGGATTCTTTAGGATAAATTAGCATATAATCAACATTAGGGTGAAACCCTAATATTACGAACGGCTTTGTGTCAATCGTCTTTGTGACAACCCCATTTTCTTTGTGAAAACAAACCCTTTTTTGTTGAATGGACAATTTGCTTATACTTCTATGTTCTTCATTGTTCTTTCTTGTTTATATTTGATCTTCGAATCTATAAAGGGTTTGGGACTTTCACCTAGCCACCACCCTAAGTTTCGAAATTTTGGTAGGGTTGTCAGGGTTTCCTTATTTAACGATTATTGTTTTAATTGGATAAAATAGAATAATTAAAATTGGATAACCCCAATATTTTTATTTTCGAAATCTAGTAGGGTATGGATTTGGATTAAATTCAAATTATTTAATTAATAGTTTAATGGTAAATAATTATTTAATCCTCATGTGATTTAAATTAATTTAATTAATAGTTAATTAAAAGATAAAGATTAAGTCATAATTGGTTTATTTTTAAAATTAAATTAATTTCGAAAATTTAAAAAATTAAACCTAGTATTTTAGAAAAGTTTCAAAATACACCTTATACATACTACTAAAAGTTTAATATATTATATGTATAAGAAAAGTCAGGCAAATCGCTAGTATGCCTCATTCACGAAGTCATGGTATGAATAGGGTATAAGGAAGTGGCCTATAAAATGGTCGTTGAATGGGTGTCCACTCTCACCCACCGGTATCCTGTATGGTGGAGAGTCGTTAGCCGAATGGATTTGATAGGACATAATCTCATTAATAAGTATATTGATATAAAAGTAAAATCTCACTCTAGTTACTTTAGGAAAAATGTGAAAAGTATGTTAATCCATAAAATTGCACATTATGCTTTATATGTAGTTAGTTGAGCGTGTGTGGTTAGCCGACACACTAATAGTGACAATAAAGAGTACTAACGGACATCTCGAAAATTATCATTATTAATGGAACGTATGTGGTTAACCAACACATTAATTAGAGATGATAAATGACATCGAGGTTGTCAAGCATATTTGCATGGTTATTCACATCTTGTTTGTGATCCTCGACATCCCAGTCACAAATAGAAGAGCATTTTGATTGAAAATGGTAAATTGCCTTTAACTACCTTCATAAATTCGCAATAAGACTACGGCATCCTTCTTCTTAGTTGTGAATTGTTATTTCGGATCCTAGCCTTAAATATTAATTATGAGTTAAAATATTAAGGATTATTGTCATCTAACTAAAACCACCTTTTTCTTTATAGATGTCTACTCCTAGTGATGCTTCTGGTTCTCAAACCTCTACCCACAACTTCTCGTTACTTTTGATCTTGTCCAATGTGACATTGGATGGCACCAACTACAATGATCGGATGCGTAACATCAATATGGATCTTCGATACGACGGCAAAGAGTATGTCCTTGAAAAAAACTTGTTGAGATCGATGAGGCCATTGCTACTTCTGAAGAAATCATCTACTACAGGAAACATTATGACGATGCAACAAAGGTTGCTTGCATCATGGTTACCACCATGGTTCCTGAGTTGCAAAGGTTCTATGAGGAATATTGACCATACGATATGAACTTGGATCTTGTGGAAAAGATTCACAAGAGAGCTCGTCAAGAAAATTATGAGGTCGTCAAAGCACTAATAGCTTGCAAGTTGAAGTAAGGATAGTCTGTCTACAATCACGTTCAAAGAATGCAGAGATACGTGGAGCGCCTTAAGAGGCTAAATGTGAATTTCGACGAGGAGTTGGCCATTGATATGGTCCCCAACTCCACAACCTATTGCAGATAATTGAGTCGAGTTTGAGGAAAAAATCAAAACTTTACTCCTACTAGTGCTCATGTCCTTTCCATTGGGCAAAACAAAGGAACGAAGAGGAAAGGTGCTCCCAAGACAAACTGGAAGGGCAAGGCCCATGTTGGGTTGTCTAGCAATGCCCAGTTCTGACATTCCTTCTGTTAGTGATCCCAAAGAGGTCACTTGCTTCTATTGCAATGAAAAGGGCCATTAGAAACGAAGTTGTCCTAAGTACTTGCAGGACATCAAGGATGACAAATTGAAGTTGTCGTCGGCAGATATTTACACTATTCAAACTAATAACTCACAACCTACTCGTTCTTGGTTTCTTGATACAAGATGTGGTTTTCATATTTGTTCTGATTTGTAGGGGCTAACAGAAAGTGAGGAGGTGGAGCATAGAATGATGAATCTGATCATGGGTAATAGACGATCTTCTCTTACACTATTCCGTTAACATCACCAAATAAACATATTTGGAAAACCAGGCATTACACGATGTTTGAAAATGATCTCCATATATTTGGTTGACTTTGTTTAGGATAAAGAAAAACTTATTCAAATCAATCTCTAGAAATGAAATTGAAATCCATCTCCAGACATCTATCTCCGGTTGTTTGTTGTGACTACATCAATCACAAAAATGAAAGTTCGTAAACTTAATGAAACCAACCAGGTGAATCTATTTTAGAAGTTCGTGAATCCGATCTTCAATCCACAACCAATTACCTTGATTTATTGACTATCGATTGAAGAAAGTGGGGATTTATTTTTATAAATTTTTATTTCTATCGATGAAAGAAGAAAAGTACCAAAAACCCTAGATGACAAGATCAATCAAATTTCTCAAAACAAAATCAGTGATGAAAAAACAAGCCAAAATTCTATAACTTTCATTGGGATGTAGGAAATTTGGTACAGGCAATGTTAATTTCCACCAATTCCACACGTTGTCGATAAAGGTGTGGAGTGGACTATGGTGGCGATAAACGAAAATGTTTATGCATTAGGAGAAAACATAGACATGTGACAACAATAAACGACAGACATATGACAGAGATTAACGATGATAACAGAGAACTAGAGAATGGATGTGTTCTTACGAGAATGGAGAAGAATGCTGGAAATGCTTGGAGTCTTGGAGGGAAAAAAGCGAACACAAAGGGAAACATGAATGCTATGTGAGATAGGCTTTTTTTATTTTGTAGTTGATAATATTTAAATTTGGAAATAAGAAAACGAAAAAAGAAAAACATAATATTAAGGGTAATATAGTCTTTTTTATATTAATCAGGGGCAGATGTTGACGTTTTTGGAAACTACGAGAACACGATCTGTAAATTTTTTAGAGATTTGACCATAATTGTGAATTTTAACAAACCCATGAATTATTTCTATAATTACACTATTTATTATTTTATTTTATTTTATTTATATACCGGAGGTCATCTGTATATGGAATCAGTTAACACTATCCACCATCCTCCTCCCCTATACCCTATCTTTATGGAAATGTGTTCCCCTATACCCTATCAGCCTATCTTTATGGAAATGGGTATTTTTATCTCTATGGGTATGGATATTGTTATTGTCATTGTTTGTGTACCTGTAAAATACTCAAATATCATTGATATTGTGACGTATTTGATGAGTTGCAAGTGACCCAACTTGTATTATATGGTACCATATTAAGCATGTATACTAGTAAGTAGTAACCCAAGTTTTAAACATTGAAAAAGTAAGATTATGGTTCTCATGTAGTTAATTAAGGTACACTTGTGAAAACATATTATGTTATGGTAGTTATCCAATTGTTATCGAAGATACACCATGAATCTCCTAAAACCCTCATTGCTTCTTTGAATCCTCAAATGTTAACACATTAGATGCATGAATGTAAGGAAAACATTTTGGCCGTGTCAACTAATGAGTATAGGTGGATGTTTTGGCTATGGTATTTGGTGTATGCTAGTTGAAGAGAGTTTCTTATGTGTTGTTAACGGTGGATATAGGGATGAAGGACTATGATGAGAAGCTTATGAAATTCTTAGAGAGAAATTGAATGTTGCACAGTAAATTAATTTTTTTCATATTTTGTTAAATAAAAAATAAGTTTGTTTGGCCGAAAATGATTGGCCGGAGAAAGTGACATATGAGAAGATGGTCGGAAATAGCAGTGGCTTTGGTTGAGGAATGTGTTGCTTTTTAAGGTAATTCAAGCACTTCATGTTTGCTAGCGACAAAACCAAAATCAAATAAAAAAAATGCTCGGATTGTTATCTTTACAATTGAAAAAAACGGACTTGTTCAAAAAACCGCATAAGGACAAGCAATATTGGTTCTATATATACATAATCTGTGACTGTTGTGTCCTTGAAAATAGATGAAAAAGAGTGAATATGTTTTGAGGGAATCGCGTCCAATACAATCCTGGACCATTTTATTTACTTTTTCGGTTTTTCCTATCTTTCTATTTGTATATATTTTTCCCTTGTAGTTGTATCTGTTGTGTATATTTGCACACCGAAATAAGTGCAACCTATTAAATTAAATAATTTCCCAACATGTAGATGCGTGTGTATTAATGTATCATGTATGTATGTCATCGTACAAGCTAAGCAATTCAAAGGTCATTTGAACCATAAAAATTAAAAACAATAAGAAAGGGAAAAAGTTGAGTTCTGCCCTTTTTAAGGGTATCCTTACGGAAACAAGGAAGCAATGTGGTAACAATTATTTTTTGCTTTCTATTTTGTTTCTTTTTATAAAGCCAAAGCCAATCCACCATATGAACTCACTACTTTTGCCTTTTAAATGTCTTGGTCTTAGTTTTTCTAACAAACAAGAATTATCCATATACATAGGCACACACCTTTTTTTTTTTTGTATTTTTTAAATTCTAATAACATAATTTTACTTTTGGATTCAACATTAATCATGAATTAGTTGTTTTGAAACGGTAATACATGCATTTTTTAAATATTACTTATAAACTATATAATTGTCCACTGCAAGACACTATCTACCTCTTAAAAGAGAGAGACATTTATAAACGTCCTCTAGACTGCAAGACATCGTCTACCTATTAAAAGAGGGAGACATTTGTAAACGATCTCTAGACTCAAATGGACAACCCTATTATGTAGTATTTAGTTAATATTTATATTATTACTATTGTATATATAATATTAGTTTACAGAATGTTTGTTCCTAGATAAGTACTGCTTTGACTATAATTGAGCTAATAACTCAACTAATTATAACCTTTTTGGTTCAAATGATTCTTTCTTTACAGAAAAAAAAAAAGATACTGAAGGGGTATTATGGGCAATTCGCTAAATATTAGTGAGGGAGGGGACAACCCACCTTGCTAAGCAAACATATGTGATGAGTGACTCAACCATATAAAGTAATTCATCGTACTTATGGCATCCTTATAAATATTTTTTAACTTAAATATTGTAACATTTTTTTAGACAAGAGGGTTTATGAATGACTTTTAATCCGATTGGTTTATTATTAATGAAAAGAAAGTAAATTGCAAACAGTTTAATCAAAATAGCTATTTGATTAATGAGAAACTTGCTCAAAACTCAATTGTTTACAATTGTTATCTCATACCCTAACACGGCTAAGACAATGTTTTTATAGGATCTAATAACCGACTTGCTATTAGATTGGTATTAGGAAACATGACCAACTTGCCATATTATGATTGCTTGAACCCCAAGGCTTAGGATTCCAATAATCACCCCGGAATCTCTAAGTCCTTCTAGAGATGTCTTTGATCCCGATCAAGCTCTGCATTTCCTTTAGGGTTCCAAACCTTTCTCTAATAATCAGGTAAGCTTTCAAGCCCCTTGACTTTCTATTAGATTAGTTTAGTCAAGGGGGCTGTGAACTGTAATTGAACTTGGTTCGAGCTAGTGGTTTTGTAAGAATGTCCACCTTTTGTTCTTCACCGGGAATGTACTCCACCTCCACTTGTTCGTTTTCAACACAATTACGAATAAAGTGAAACCTTGTGTGAATATGTTTACTCATTCCATGAAAAATGAGATTATTCGTTAGTTCGATAGCCGACTTGTTATCAAGTCTTAGAACCACCTTATCTTGCGCCTTGTTCATGATTTCTCCTAGCAAATCTTGAAGCCATATTGCTTGACATGCGGTCGCAGTGGCCGCCATGAACTCCGCCTCGCAAGATGATAAAGCAACGGTATCCTGCTTTTGCAAACACCATGTTATCGGGGATGACATGTAATATAATATATGACCGGTTGTGCTTTTTCCGTCATCCTAATCAACATTGTGACTATTATCACTATAACCAATGAGTCGGTTTTGTCCCCTCCTCTCATACTTAATTATGTATCCCTTTGTTCCTCGTAAGTACCTTAGGATATGTTTGATTGCACCACCTTGTGATTCTATTAGACTTTGCATGTATCGGCTTACAACTCCAACCGTATATGTCATATCGGGTCTTGTTTGCAAGAGATATCTAAGGCATCCTACCACCTTTCGATATTGTGTTGGGTCGATTTCGAGTTCATCTTCGACCTTTGACAATTTATTTCCCGATTCCATTGGAATGTGGGTCAGACTGCAATCATGTAAATCGGCTTCTTTTAGAATGCGTTGAGCATACGCTTCTTTGTTTATAGTAATTCCCGATTCTTCTTGTTTAACTTCAATGCCAAGGTAGTAAGTTAATCTTCCAAGATCCTACATCTCAAAGTTCTTGGACATCTCTAATTTGAACCTTTTGATCATGTTCAAATTTATACCCGTGACAAATAAATCATCAACAAAAATTGCTAAAATCAACAAGTTAGCTCCTTCTTTCGGTACACCGATGGTTCTTTCATGCACTTCTGAAATTTCATACTCTTCAAAATCCGGTCAAGCTTCGTGTTCCATGCTCGAGGTGCTTGTTTGAAACCATATAGTGCTTTTGTAAGGCGATACACCTTATGCTTGTTGCCTTTCTTTATATAGCCTTCCTGTTGTGATACGTAAACAGTTTCCTTCAAGTCTGCATGCAAGAACGTCGTTTTAACATCTAAATGATAAAGCTCCCACCCATTAGTAGCGGCTAAGGCTATAAGAAACTGGATGGTTTCGATTCGAGCTACCGGAGCAAATACTTCTTGAATATCTATACCCGGTTGTTGCACGTAACCTTTTGCAACCAACCTTGCCTTGTATTTATTAATGGTGTCGTCTGAATTTTTCTTCAATTTAAACACCCATTTGAGTCCAGTTGGCTTCACCCCCATAGGTTTGTTCACGAGAGTCCAAGTATTATTTTTGTTTATCAAATTGATTTCCGCATTCATGGCTTTAACCCACTTTGGTTCTTTCTTCGCCTATTCAACCGATAACGGCTCGTCATTGGTTGCTAGGAGAAGTTCTTCAAGGTTATCAAGGTCAAGCACATAATATTGCAATCGAATTGGACGCATCCTAGGTCTCGTAGGCCTTTGGTTTTGAACATTGTTCACATTATTGTTGACCAGACTTGGTTGTTCGTTATCTTGTACTTCTGCTCCGTCTTCAAACTCGTGATCCGATTCAATCAGTTCAATTGGATCATTTTTTACATCGTTTCCTTGATTGTTTTTCGCCTCGTCTTCCGGGTAGTCCCATGGTACTATGAATGTGCCCGATTCTTCATTGTCGGTAGAATGATTGGAAAAGTGGAAACAAGGCCAGATATAATTTGCTCATTATAACAAATCCAAAATCCTTGTAGACAAAGCCAATCATCAGTTCCCAACCATGGGGAGAATGAAATCCGATACATAAATCAGTTAATAAAAGAAGAGAAAAAGCTTTTATTGTGTCACAAAAAAATAGGCGGTTATTCTATTTTCATCATACAATGATTATTCGATCCTTTTTCTTCTTTGTATCATAATTAAATCAACTGAGGTTATTCTAAGCTGTAACTTCAATCAAATAAGAATAGTTTCTTTCGTTGGTAGACTATTCCAGTAAGATGGAATCGAATCCGATTACCATATTGTTTCTTTAACCCAATCCCACCCTTTGGTTTCATCAAAAATAACGTCTCGACTCACAATTATTTTTTGTGTTGTCGGGTTAAATAGTCGATAGGCCTTCCTACCCGGTTCGGAAGATGTACTAGTGGTCTTGATTTTAAATCCAACTTCTTGAGATTTATCGGTTCGACTTTTGCATGTGTTAGATACCCAAATATACGAACATTTTCTAAATTCGGTTTTCTTTTATACAACTTTTCGTATGGAGTTGTATCACCAAGGACTCGTGTGTAAAGACGATTGATTAGATTTGTAGAGTGATTTACTGCTTCTCCCTATAAGTAATTTGGAACATGCATTGCGTTCATTATACTTTGTTTCATGTCCATTAGTGTTTGGTTTCTTCGCTCCACAATTCCGTTTTGTTGCGGCGGATATGGGGCGGTAAGGTGGCATTTGACTCTATTTTGATCACAAAATGTATTAAACTTGAGAGAAGTAAACTCACCTCCTCGATCACTTCTAAACACTTTTAAATACTTTCTGATTTCATTCTCCACCAAAGCTTTGAACTTTTTCAAGTGTGCAAACGTCTCACGCTTTTCTTTCATGAGATAAATCCACATAAATCATGAAAAGTCATCAATTAGTGTGAAGAAATATCGATTTTGACCTTTGGTTGCCGGTGTGATCGGACCACATAAATCACCGTGAACTAGTTCCAATGGTCGTTTCGCTTTGTATGTCGTCATAGTCGGGAATGAATTTCTTGTTTGCTTGCCCACCAAGCAAGATTCACAAAATTTATTCTCATGATCAAATTGGGGCAACCCTTTGACTAGACCCTTCTTTGACATCCTTTTCCTTGACTCGAAATTGATGTGCCCAAGTCTTGCATGTCATTGTCATGTATCGTTACTTAGTCTCGAATGAAGGCAAATAGGTACTCCAATTTGTAATTTTATTTTATAAAGGCGGTTTGGAGTTCTTTGTACCTTCATTAATAAGCAATTATCGACATCGTGCATGGTCAAGTAGTTGTCTTTCATTCGAATATCACGCCCAACTTCAGTTGCTTGTCCGAGACTAACAATATTGTTCTTGAGATCCGATATGTAGTAAATCTCTGTCATCAGCCTTTGTTGACCCTTTTTCCCATGGAAAAGTATAACACCTTTTCCTTTGATTTTTACACACGAATTATGTCTGAATTTAACCCTCTCGGTTATGCCTTCATCGAGTTCGGAGAAAAACGACTGATTACCCATCATATTATTTCTCGCCCCGTTATCCAAATACCACACATCGTCATCTTATGAGTCGTATCGAGACGGTATCACCTTTTCTTCATTTAAAAACCCGATCCCGTGTAAAAATACGGTCTCGTCGGTATCGTTAATTTTGGTATAATTACTTTCTTGTAATTTTTGGATTCGGCCTGGACATTGAGACGCGAAGTGGCCCGGTTTATTGCACCGACAACAGATAATTTTTGATCGGTCTTTATTATTATTTTTATGATTTTGGTCATAACCTGAATTGGACTGGTAAGAGTCGGGTTTACATGATTTGGGCTTGCCACCTTGCGAGGCCCAATTTTTCTGCTTGGGCCCATTTGACCCAATTGCACCTTTTGACCCAAATCAATTCGACTAGTTATACCTAGTCGACCCATTCACTCATTTTCCCTTCGACGACTCACCCCTTCCCTTCGATCTTTCAAGAGACCCAAACTGGCCACCACCACCGTCGGACGACCTCGTGAACAAAACCTCTGCCTGACCATCTCCGTCATCATCCGCCTCCCTTTTCCTCTCTTCATACGCCTTCAATTGACCAACAATATCTCCGAAGCCTACAGTCTTCAGATTGAGGACCTGTTCGAGCAACGCCACTATGTGGATGAATTTCCTCGGTAAAGATTTGAGGAGCCTCTTTACCATCTTCGATTCTCCAATGGTTTCACCCAATGATGCCGACTTGGAAGCGATTCCAGACAATTTTCCAGCGCAAGTATCAATTGATTCTAACTCATTCATCTTCAATCGATCAAATTCGGTGTTTAGGGTTTGGAGTCTTGCTACCTTGACCCGATCAGCCCCAACATGATGAGCCCTAATCGCATCCCATAGGGCCTTTGAAGACTCCACATCTCTGATTTGCATGATCAAAGTCTTCGGGATTGCCTGATACAACAACCCCATCGCCAGGCAATCTTTTTCTTCATTCTTCTCTGTTCCTGGGTCAATTACACTCCATGCCTTATGAATTGTCAAGACAACCTTCATATGTAGGGACCAAACTGTGTAATTTGTGGAATTAATCATGGGACAGGTTACTGTATTCGCTCCAACCTCCTTGATCCTCACCGGAGGAGGCTCTGCACCATCTTCTACATCTGACATGTTGACCAACTCATCAACAGGTAAGTAATTCGATCTCAGAACCCTTTATTTCTTGGCTCTGATACCAATTAATGAAAAGAAAGTAAATTGCAAAATAGTTTAATCAAAATAGCTCTTTGATTAATGAGAAACTTGCTCAAAACTCAATTGATTAGAATTGTTATCCCATACCCTAACACAGCTAAGACAATGGTTTTATAGGATCTAATAACCGACTTGCTATTAGATTGGTATTAGGAAACATGACCAACTTGCCATATTATGATTGCTTCAACCCCAAGGCTTAGGATTCCAACAATTATGCATGTTATTATACTTAAGGTGGCAGATTTTGCAACGTAAAAATAAACTTATTGATTGAAGGTTTCATTTTAGGAAGTGATATGAGGATTGTTTGTTTCAACTTATCTAAACAAGCAAGCACTTATTAGATAAGTTATTGAAGTGATCAATATTTTAATCTGGCGAATTCACTTGATCATTTCTCACTAGAGACACTTTATATAAGCGAAGTCTGGATTTTGGTTCCCTCATGAATCCAGTTAGTGATTTTGTTCGAGAACCACGAGACCATCTTTTTATTAAATGTGACTTGGCTAGGCGATTTGAAACCATGTGGATTTGTGTTTGTCTCTCAATCTCTGTAATATTCATATTGCCTTGTGGTGTTCTTTTTATCCCCTCAATATTTATGTCGTCAGTGACATCTTTTCATGGCCAGATCGTATTGGTACCAATGGTCTTCAAATGAATTTTTTTAAAACTATCGTTCATACTAGCTACTGCTAGATTTCAGAGATAGTTTCAACAATTAAAAATCTTCTTGTCCAACTATAGGGGTGTGTTAGACAACTATATATTTATTTGTTCTTCGTTTATACACTTTGTATAGTATATGGACTCATTTGTAAACTGTTTTATTATATATTGGAATACTGAATATGAATACATACACACAACCCTAATTAAAGGGTTTCCAATAATCCAACAAAAAAAAATGAGAATTTGCAAGTCATAATAAAAATTAGACAAAATTACACGATTGGTCTATGTGGCTTGCCAAAACAAGCTGATTAAGTATAATTATGAATACGTCTATGCTCTTGGTTCATATGGTTTCAAATTTTTGCATTGTTGGTGATAATAGAGTCATATTCTTATTGAAAGAGAGAAACTTTATAAGTATTCTAGATGAAAAGCATAAATGCTACAAAGAAGAAATGGGAGAATAAATACTAGCTAAGACCAAACCCTAATGGATTAAAGCCTAAAGGGCGTAGAAACATGTGGGCTAACAACATATAGGCTAACACCCCCCACCCCCCTTAATCTCACAATGTCACATCAATAAGCATTGAGAGTTTGTCACACAAAAAACGAAACTGAGATGCAGATAGAGCCATCATAAAAATATCTGCAAGCTGCAAGGTTGATGAAACAAACGAAAGCGATATGGTTTCGAGCTATAAGTGATGACGTGTGAAGTGACAATCAATCTCAATGTGCTTCGTCCGCTCATGGAAAACATAATTCTTGGCAATTTGTATCACACTTTTTTTATCACAATGCAGGGCGGTAGGTAAAGAAATGTGAACCCCCATATCCGCAAAAAGCCACCATAACCAGATAATATCACATGTAGTCACAACCATAGCACGCTACTTAGCCTCCATGGAAGATCTACAGACAACGTCATGTTTCTTGCTCTTCCATGAAATGAGAGACTTTACAAGAAATCCACAAAATCCAGTGGTGATTTCATGATCATGACGACCGTTATCCCAATCAGCATCATTATAGGCACGTAACTCAAGAGAAGACGTCGATGAAAACAAGAGGGTCTGAAACTGAGTGCCACGAAAATATCTCAAAATACATAGTACACCTTCCCAATAAATATATGTGACAACCCCTAATTTCTCGGCCAGAAAAGACCGATTTAATTTATGTTTTTTAAAGTAAAATCAGAGAAATCTTTTTAAAAGATGTTGCGGAATTGGTCCCCAATACAAAATATGATAAAAGTTTGTCAAAACCTTTCTTTAAGAAATATATAATTTCATTTCATATCAAAACCTCGGGATGTCATGTTCCGATACAGATCAAAAACATAAACAAGACATTATAAGCCTTTTAACAGTTATTTACAACTACTGGCCTATAATCCAAAATCTCTCATTGTCCTCCGACTATGCTCGGGGTCCACTGCCTGTAACATAAAAAGCTGAGTGGGTCAGGCTTGGGAGCCTGGTGAGCATATAGGGTTTTCAACCCACAGTAATAATAAACTTATTAAGTTCACCAATCAACAATAACCCTGATTACCCGTTCCCGTTATCCTCACTTTACGTCCCTAAACACTTATCACAAGGGACCTAGCCTAAAGAATATCATCGGGATGGACACTACTGCTAAGGGGTTTCCTCAGCCATACATGTCCCTCAGCTATATAAGGAGCCTCATGGTTCATGTTTTTGGTACTGATTTCTTTGGAAGAAACCCTAAGGCCGAAATTGCATACTCTCTCCATCCTCTCTCCTCCAAGTTTCCTTCTTGCTAGTTCTTGGGTGTGATTCCATTAGAGGCATTACATTTGTGGTGCTAAGCTTCCAAGAAGAATAAGATCAAGATCAAGAGGATTATCAATTGTTTGCTATAACAATTGAAAGGTATGTAACTCCTAAACCCTAGTTTGTTAATTTCGAAATTAGCCTCTCTCCTCTAAGGTTCTTGTTTTGCAATTCAAAGTTGTATGTTCAATAGTTAAAACATAGATCCAAAGTAGGTTGCATGTGAACTTAGGAATTGTTTTCTAGTTTATTTGTTGTACCTGAAACCCAATAGTGGTATCAGAGCCATTGTTGTTTTAAATTGAATTGCTACAATTGTTGAATTGCAAATTAGGGTTTATAGCTATTAAACCCTAAAGGCCAAATTTTCGATTTCTAGGGTTTTGGATCAAAGGGTTTTTTCGAAAACCCTAGCCTCCAAAGAACCCTAATCGAAATTAGGGTTAGGGTTTTGAAAACCCTAGCCTCATCCCTTGTAAATTTCGAAATTTGCTATAAGTTTTAGGGTTTCTTGTTTTGGATAATTGTTACTTAATTAGATTAATTGGATAATTATCCTTACCCTAATTTTCGAAATTTAGAGGGATAAGGATTAGGATTAAATTAATTGATTAATTTAATTAGATAATCCCTACAAGATTTAATAATTTGATTAATAGTTAATTAAAAGATAAATATTAAATCTAGTTAATTGGTTTATTTAAATTTAAATTTAATAGTTTGAATTTCGAAATTTATATAAACCCTTGAAGTTTTAAAATGTTTTAAAACACACCCTATATATGTATTATGATTAAAAGTTTAATATTATATATGTATAAGAATATGGTCAGTCAAATCGCTAGTATGCCTCATTCACGAAGCTAATCTATAAGGGGGGTATAAGGAAACTGCCTATAAAATGGTAGTTGAATGGGTGTCCACTCTCACCCACCGCTTCCTTGATTAGTGGAGGGTCGTTAGCAGAACGGATTTGATAGGACAACTACTTCTCATTAAAAGTATAATGATATTAAAGAAAGTACTAGAACATTATTTTCAAAATCCCAACTCTAGTTACTTTAGGAAAAATGTGAAAAGTATGCTAATCCATGAAATTGCACATTATGCTTTATTGGTCGTTAGTGGAGCGTGTGTGGTTAACCAGCACACTAAAAGGCACCAATAAAGAGTAGTAATGGGTATCTCATAATTGTCATTTTGATGGAGCGTGTGTGGTTTACCAGCATATCAATAGTTAATGATAAAGACAATGAGGTTACCAAGCACATTTGCATGGTTATTCACATCTTGTCTGTGATCCTCGGCATCCCAGTCACAAATAGAAGAGCATAATCTGAGATTAAAACATGCCATTGAATAGTTTCAATGTATCTCAAAAGAATTAGGAATTTCACTTCGTTTGTTTCGTCTAATGGTGGAATTGGTGAATCGTCATTCACCTACCTTTATGAAATTTGCACTTGGATCTCGGCATCCCATTTCTGAGTTGTGAATCTTCATAGTTGGATCCTAACCTTGATATTATATCTTTGGGTTATTTTATTAAGGTATCTTGAAATCTAACTAAAACTTTTTTTCAGATGTCTACTCCTGGAAACACTTCTGCTTCGTCCTCCTCCAACCAAAACTTCTCTTTGCTCAATATCTGCTCCAAAGTCGTTATGGATGGCTCAAACTATAACGATTGGATGCGTAACATCAAGATGGCTCTTCGTTTCGAGAACAAAGAATATGTTCTTGAAAAGGAGCTCAAAGAGCTTGATGAGAATGAAGCTACTCCTGAAGATCTTGCTGCCTACAAGAAACATTACGATGATGCTACCAAAGTGGCATGCATCATGGTGGCAACTATGTCCCCAGAACTGCAGAGGTACTATGAGGACTACTGGCCTTTTCGAGATGAACAAGGACCTTATGGAAAAGTACCATAAGCGAGCTCGTCAAGAAAAGTTCGAAGTAGTCAAGTCACTCATGGCTTGCAAGATGAAAGATGGGGAGTCGGTTGTGTCACATGTGCAAAGAATGCAACGCTACATAGAGCGTTTGGTCAAGCTCAATATTCACTTTGATGAGGAATTGGCCATTGACATGGTCTTGAACTCACTTCCTGAATGTTATGGTCAGTTTATTCTAACTTACCATTTGAACAATACTGAGCAGACCTTGGCCCAATTGCACAACTTGTTGCAGACAGCTGAGGCAGGGATGAAGGGTAAAAGTATACCCTCCACACCTACGAGTGCCCCTGTTTTAGCTATTTGACAGGGAAAGGGGAAAAAGAGGAAAGGTCCTCCCAAGCAAAACTGGAAGAGCAAGGCTCAAGCTGGGTCATCTAGTAATGGCCCAAAGGCTAAGCCCAATGGTTCCACTCCCCATGTTTCTAATCCAAAAGAGGCAGTTTGCTTTTACTGCAACCAAAAGGGGCATTGGAAGAGATCTTGCCCACAATATCTGCAAGATATCAAGGATGGCAAAGTGAAGCCATCTTCGGCGGGTATTTACACTATTTCTGCTAATAACTCATTATCTTCTCGTTCATGGGTCCTTGATACAGGATGTGGTTTTCATATCTGTTCTGATTTGCAGGGTCTAAAGGAAAGTGAGGAGATAGAGCGAGGAAGGATAAACCTGATCATGGGAAACAGAAAGTCTTCACCAGTAACCAAGATCGGAGTTTATCAGCTTCTGCTTAGTAATGATGTTAGATTAGATTTAATAAATTGTTGCTATTCGTCTGAGATGACGAGAAACATTATTTCATTTCATGCATTGTTCAGACAAGGTTTTACATATTCTTTTAATGATTTGAATGGTTCAATTTCTGTTTATAAGAATGGTGTTTTTATGTTTGAAGCTTTACCTTGTAATGGTGTGTATGAAACAGTGACTTGTGTTGATAGCCTAGGAAATAGTGTACTTAATATTGACTTGTCTAATAGTGTAGACAAGGCATGCTTGTGGCATTGTCGTTTTGGACACATTAACAAGAAACGCATAGCCCAACTTCAAAAGGATGGAGTGTTGGAATCATTTGACCTAAAGTCAGATGATATGTGTGAATCTTGTCTTTTGGGAAAGATGACAAAATCACCATTCACAGGGTCTTGTGAAAGAGGTGAAGGTCTGTTGGATCTCATACACACAGATGTGTGTGGGCCATTCAGATCAACTACAAGAGATGCTAATCGATTCTATGTGACTTTCACTGACGATTATAGCAGATATGGATATATCTACTTGATCAAGCATAAGTCAGAAACTTTTGAAAAGTTCAAAGAGTTTAAGCATGAAGTCGAAAATCAATTGGGCAGAAAGATAAAAATACTTAGATCCGATAGAGGCGGGGAGTATCTTAGTATCGAGTTTAACGACTATCTGAAAGAATGTGGGATAGTCTCACAATTGACTCCTCCTAGGACACCACAGTTAAATGGTGTAGCTGAGAGGCGCAATCGAACCTTGTTAGTCATGGTTCGTTCTATGATGAGTCGGGCTTCGCTTCCTATTCACTTCTGGGGGTATGCCTTAGAGACAGCCGCCCACATCCTCAATCTTGTCCCTACAAAGAAGGTTGCCAAAACACCTCACGAAATGTGGACAGGGAAAGTTCCCTCGTTAGCACACATTAAAGTCTGGGGTTGTGAAGCTTTCGTGAGACGAGAGACTCACGACAAGCTAGCAGCTAGAAGTGAGAAATGTGTTTTCATTGGTTACCCAAAACAGTCTTTTGGATATTTGTTCTACAGGCCTAGTGAGAACGTGGTCTTTGTAGCACGAAGAGGAGTCTTTCTTGAAAGAGTGCTCATATTCAAAGAGGACAGTGGGAACACTATTGACCTTGAAGAAATTCAAGAGTCAGCCAATGAAGGAACCTTAGATGACACTAGCACTCAACCAGAGGAAACAGTTCATGTTGAACCAATCGATAACTCATTACCTCTTAGAAGATCCACTAGGGTGAGTGTGCCACCTGAGTTGTATGGTTTTCATATTACTTCAGATGGTGACACATTCATAAGTGACAGAACACTGGTAAACTTAGATGAACCAGTCACTTATAAGGAAGCAATGGCAGGCCCAGAGGCTTCCAAGTGGAAAGAGGCAATGGACAGCGAGATTAAGTCCATGTATGACAACCAAGTTTGGAATTTGGTTGATATTGCACCAGGTCGTAAGACAGTTAGGTGCAAATGGATCTTCAAGAAGAAGACAGACATGGATGGAAATGTGCACACATTCAAGGCTCGACTGGTTGCAAAAGGTTTCACTCAAACCCCAGGGGTTGACTATGATGAGACCTTCTCACCAGTAGCTAAGATTAAATCTATTAGGATATTGCACGCCATAGCTGCCTTTCATGATTATGAAATCTGGCAGATGGATGTCAAAACTGCTTTCCTTAATGGGAAGTTGGCTGAAGATGTTTACATGAGTCAGCCAGAGGGTTTTGTTGATGCAAAGTTCCCCAATAGAGTGTGCAAGCTTGAGAAATCCATTTATGGATTGAAACAAGCATCTCGCAGTTGGAATCTTTGCTTCCATGAGAAAGTCAAAAAGTTTGGTTTCTCTAGAAGTGAAGATGAGTTCTGTGTGTATATCAAGGCTAGTGGGAGTATAGTAACTTTTCTGGTGTTGTATGTCGATGACATATTACTCATTGGTAACGACGTTCCAACCTTGAAAGAAGTTAAGTCTTGGCTTGGAAAGTGTTTTTCCATGAAAGACCTTGGAGAAGCTGCCTATATTCTTGGGATTAGAATATTGAGAGATAGAAAGAAGAGACTAATTGGACTTAGTCAGAGCACATACTTGGATAAGGTACTAAAGAGGTTTAGTATGGAAAATTCCAAGAAGGGAGAGCTACCTATCCAGAGCAATACCAAATTGAGTAAGACTCATTGCCCGAGTACAGATGTTGAAATAGATGACATGAGTCGTGTACCTTATGCTTCCGCTGTCGGATCGATCATGTACGCTATGACATGTACTCGCCCTGATGTGGCATTTGCTTTGAGCATGGTCAGTCGCTATCAGGGAAACCCAGGTAGAGCTCATTGGATAGCAGTTAAGAATATACTCAAGTATTTGCGAAGGACAAAGGACTGGGTCCTTATGCTTGGTGGCAGTGATACTTTGAGAGTAGATGGTTACAGTGATGCCAGCTTTCAGACGGATAGAGATAACTTCCGTTCTCAGTCGGGCTGGGTGTTTTTACTGAATGGAGGAGCAGTTACTTGGAAGAGTTCCAAGCAAAATACGGTGGCTGATTCTACTTGTGAATCAGAGTACATAGCAGCAAGTGATGCGTCGAAAGAAGCAGCTTGGTTGAGGAACTTCATCGGGGATCTCGGAGTTGTTCCAACCATCCAGGAGCCTATGGAACTGTTCTGCGATAATGAAGGAGCGGTTGCCTTGACAAAGGAACCGAGATATCATGGTAAGACCAGACATATCGACAGAAAGTACCATTTCATTAGACATAGAGTTGAAGAAGGCCATCTTATAGTAAAGAGGGTGTCATCTGAAGATAACCCAGCAGATCCCCTCACAAAGGGTCTGAGTAGGGCTAAGCATATTCAGCATGCTCGGAGCATAGGACTGAAAGATGATATTAGTTTTAGTAGTTAGATTAGTTTTTGAAACTTGTAACAAAGTAAATGTAATTGACTTTTGGTGATTAAATAATAAAGTATTATTTATAAGTTTGGCTACTACCTTTTGTCAATTGTTTATTATTGTGTTTCATATTTTGCATGTTTTACTTCCTGAATAATGAGATTATTCAAACTCCACAGTCGCTCGTACTCTTGGAAGTAAGTAGTGAATTAAGACTGTCATGAATTGGATTGCAGATTGTCTAAGGATAGACATGGCAATAGAATTGCTGCAACGTTCATGAGTACTCAGAAATTGAGATTTGAGTATTGGATAAACCCTCGCTTAGAGTATTACTTCATGGAATTCATCACGAGTAATACTGAGACGATAATATCTTATAATCTTGAAACGAAGATATATGAGTTGTAATTTACAAGTCGGTTGTGCATTGGTGATACGAAAACGCATCAGTAACTTGGTGTTATAAAACGTATTGTCATGCATAATTTGATGAGTAAAAGATACAAGCATATGAGTCAACGTTTATTCGTTCCTTTTGCCCTAACAGGAAAAGCGATATCTGTGGGCCCCTCGATGATTTGGTGTTGACTTATGTGCTGGGCCCAGCCAGGACTAAATTGATGTGTTCGATTAGAAGTCCTTCATCATCACAAATCAGGAATCGGGAAACATAGATTCTGGACAAACAGATTGATTACATTCCATGTCTTTTGTCTGGGGATATCAAGCAGAACGAAGGATTATATGATCACTTATCTTAGGACACGTAACTGACTGGGTCAGAGTTCGGCAGCAGCTTTTTGGAAGCTACAATTTGCTGGTCAAATTTAGAAGGCATACTAGCAATTATAGTTACAGACTTATCCAAGTGGGAGACTGTTGGATTAGGTGTCTAAGCCCATAATTATAATTGGTATGTACTTGAATTGATAACAGCACAGTCCTTTTGGGTTGCCCTCAACCTAGCAACTGGACAAGGAAATTATGAAAGGAGAGATATTAATTTATAATGAATTAATATAAATGATTTATTAATATGTTAAAAGATTAATATATTAATAAGAAATCATTATGTTTAATTAATTGTTAGCCAGAAATTAATCAGAATTGATTTTGGGGTTAAAAGAATTAATTATAAGGTGCAGGGACTAGTTTGCAATTATCTAATAGTTGAGTGGAAGGCTCTAGAACCCCCTTGGAAGAGGGTGGACGAAATCTTTAGGGGAAACCCTAATAATTTCGTCCATAGGGGCTTGGATAAGGCCCTTGGGTTTGCTTAGGCCCTAAGCAAAGGATAACTAGGGTTTCCCTTAAACCCTAGATCCCTCAGCTATATAAGGAGCCTCCTGGTTCATGTTTTTGGTACTGATTTCTTTGGAAGAAACCCTAAGGCCGAAATTGCATACTCTCTCCATCCTCTCTCCTCCAAGTTTCCTTCTTGCTAGTTCTTGGGTGTGATTCCATTAGAGGCATTACATTTGTGGTGCTAAGCTTCCAAGAAGAATAAGATCAAGATCAAGAGGATTATCAATTGTTTGCTATAACAATTGAAAGGTATGTAACTCCTAAACCCTAGTTTGTTAATTTCGAAATTAGCCTCTCTCCTCTAGGGTTCTTGTTTTGCAATTCAAAGTTGTATGTTCAATAGTTAAAACATAGATCCAAAGTAGGTTGCATGTGAACTTAGGAATTGTTTTCTAGTTTATTTGTTGTACCTGAAACCCAATAGTTCTACCCAACATATTTGTAGATAAAATATATATATATACAGTTTAAAACTTGTATAAAACATCAACACAACAGTCACCTCAAATAAACAATTAATATATTTACACATAACACGTATTTTAAGGTAAATACTTCATATCTATGTGTAAAATGAAAGTGACTATACACTCACTTGATTTAATGAAAATCGGGCAGCAATTCGTTTCCTAAAAACGATCGTTTCTAATAAAACCGGGAGTTTTATTCAGAAACCGGGCTCTGCGAGGGTCGGGCTTCGAAACCGAAAAGATAAATTTTTCGGGCTTCTCGGGCTCTTTGTGGCGTATTCCGGGGCTTATAATCGATACCGGGGCTTTGGGGGATGTTAAGATGAAGAAAATATGAAGAAAGGGGTGAAAGATGGTGATTTTCTAAATGTATCCGAGAAGGCTCGCAGCCTTCTATTTATAGGGGCCGAAGCTCCTGATCCGACGGCTGAGAAGCCTCCAGGTGGCGAAGATTCGAGGCTCGCAGGGGGATGGCTCGCACGAGGTCTACGCGTGCGAAGGCTTGTTGTCCTCTCCTGATTGGACCGAGGTCTACTGGTCCGAAGTAGGGTTCTGTGGCTTCTTGCGAGGGCTTCGGACATGTGAAGGAGGACACGCGTCGGACATGCATTGGACCGCTCAGCAGCTCAGATGACTCAGCCTTGTTTCGGACATGTGGCACATGCGAGGCGAGGACACGTGGCTCGAAGGACTCACCAATTTCGGACACGTGGCACGATCTAAGCGAGGGTGACGTGGCAAAAACGTGACTATGCGAATTTTCTTGATTTTTGTGCAAAAACTTCTAAAATCCATAACTTTCGCATACGATCTCCGTTTTTGACGTTCTTTATATGCACGCATAGGTAAAATTACGCTCTACAACTTTTGTTTAGACTTCGTCGGCTAATTTTGAATTTAATTTTTATATTATTATTTTTAACAGAACGGGACAGGAAATCCGTTAAAAATTCATAACTTCTTCATCCGACGTCCGTTTTCGTCAGACTTTTTACCATTGTGCTACTAATGACGAGACCTTCGATTCTCGTTTAGGTCGTGTAGGCTAAAAATCACTCGATCTAAAATTCGAGTTTTTAGCTGTCTACTACTAAGTTGATACTTCGAAAAATCATAACTTCCTCATACGAAGTCAGATTTGGGCGTTCTTTTTATCGAACTTCTCGGTTTAACGAACAATACGAGTTTCGTTTAGATTACTAAGGCTAAAAAGTAGTTTATCAAAAACTCACTTTTTACGACATTCGGCCCCGTGCCGGTTTGTCGCGAAACTTCGACAGGTGATAACTTCTTCGTTATAACTCGGATTTCGGCATTCTTTATATATCCGTAATCCTTGTCACGCCCACTACAAGTTTCTTAATAGATATCAGCTTTATCCAAAATTTAATTTTTGACGCTCATTTTTATTCTTAATTAATTAAACCCTAATAATTAAGCATAAAACACATAATTTTCACATAATTCCTTTTCATTTCTTCAAAATGAGTTACAAAGGTTAACCTAGACCATAATGTCAATATAAATGCCTAGCCTAGAAACACGGGCATTACAATTCTCTCCCGCTTAGGATGATTCCGTCCCCGGAATCACACATCAGCAAATCACACATCAGCAAACAAATGCGGGTAGCGACTCATCATGTCACTCTCCGTTTCCCAAGTGAGATTTGGCCCATTTGTATGTTTCCAACGCACAAGCACTAAATCGACCATCTTGCGTCTCAGCTTCTTAGTCTTACGGTCAACGATTGCCTTAGGTTCTTCGATCAACCTCTTGTTTTCATCCAACTTTAAGTCAGAAATGGGAATTATGTCGGACAAATCTCCCGTGAACTTTCTCAAATAGCACACATGAAAGGTATTATGAATACCCTCCAGTTCTTCCGGTAATTCTAGCTTGTAAGCTTGATTCCCGATCCTCTGAAGAACTTTAAATGGTCCAATAAACCTTGGACTCAACTTTCCCCTCTTACCAAATCTTATAAGTCCCTTCCACGGCGAGCCTTTAAGTAAAACCGAATCTCCAACTTCGAAGGATATCGGTTGTCTTTTCTTGTCAGCATAACTCTTTTGTCGATCTTGAGCATCTAACATCATTTCCCTTATCACTTTCAACTTTTCAGCAGTTTGATGGACTATCTCAGGTCCCATAAACTGCTTTTCCACAGCTTCCAGCCAGCATGATGGCGTTCGACACTTTTCTCCATACAAAGCGTGATAAGGTGCCATCTTGATGCTCGAGTGGAAACTATTATTATAGGAAAATTCTACTAGAGGTAAGTGTTCATCCCAGTTACCTTGGAATTCTAGGGTACATGCTCTCAGCATATCCTCCAATGTTTGAATCGTTCGTTCGCTCTGACCATCAGTTTGCGGATGGTAAGCTGTACTCAAACACAACTTGGTACCCAATTCCTCTTGTAGACTCCTCCAAAACCTTGAGGTAAAACGGCTGTCACGATCGGATACAATCGTTAACGGAACACCGTGTAGCCTCACAATTTCCTTCACATAAGAATTCACAAGTTTATCCATAGACCATTTCTCGTTAGCGGCTATGAAATGCGCACTCTTAGTGAAGCGATCAACGACCACCCAAATCATGTCGTGACCGTTCCTTGTTCTGGGCAGTTTAGTCACAAAATCCATAGTGATATATTCCCATTTACCCATGGGTACAGGTAAAGGTTCTAAACTCCCATACGGTTTCTGATGTTGTGCCTTAACCCTAGCACAAGTTACACACTCGGCCACATACTTAGCAACATCGAGCTTCATCGTCGGCCACCAGTAATAGGGTTTTAGGTCCCTATACATTTTCGTACTGCCGGGATGAATCGAGTACATGGTTTTGTGAGCTTCTTCCATCAGAAGACCTCTTACTCCTTCCGTCTTAGGTACCCAAATCCTATCTTTGAATACCTTCAATCCTTGACCGTTTGTATCAAACACCAACGTTTTGCCCAAACGTTCCTCCTTCCGGTCAATTTTCTCTAAAGCTTCCTCCTGAGCTTTCTTTATACTTTCCACAATTGTCGAGACGACTTCAATTCTCAACGCTCTTGGCCTTCTCTTTTCAAGATTTACCTTCCGACTGAGAGCATCAGCAACAACATTTGCTTTACCAGGGTGGTAAAGTATCTAACAGTCGTAGTCCTTGAGTAGTTCCAGCCAGCGCCGCTGTCTCATGTTCAATTCCTTCCGATTAAAGAGATATTGAAGACTCTTATGATCAGTGAAAAGTTTACACTTAGTACCATAAAGATAATGCCTCCATATCTTTAAGGCGAATACTACCGCTGCCAACTCCAGATCATGAGTGGGGTAGTTCTTTTCATGCTCTTTAACCTGCCTCGATGCATACGCTATCACTTTATCCCTTTGGGTCAGAACACATCCTAACCCAACTCCAGAGGCATCACTATAGACTGCGAAGTCATCAACTCCTTCAGGTAACGAAAGAATCGGTGCTTCACACAGTCTCTTCTTTAACTTTTCAAAGGCTTCCTTATGCTTTTCATTCCAAGCATAAGTAGCTCCTTTGTGGGTCAAAGCTGTTAATGGAGTAGCGATCGAAGAAAAGCCTTGGATAAATCGGCGATAATATCCGGCTAATCCTAAAAAGCTTCGAATCTCCGTAGGACTTTTTGGTTGTTCCCACTTCATCACAGCTTCGATCTTTGCTGGGTCAACCATTATTCCTTCTTGGTTAACCACATGACCTAAAAATTGGACTTCTTGAATCCAAAATTCACATTTGGAGAACTTTGCATACAGCTTCTCCTTTTTCAAAACTTCTAGCACTTCACGCAGATGCTTGTCATGCTCCTGCTTGCCTTTCGAATAGATCAAGATATCGTCTATGAATACTATCACAGATTTATCAAGGTATGGTTTACAAACCATGTTCATTAAATCCATGAAAGCTGCTGGGGCATTGGTTAATCCGAATGACATAACCGAAAATTCATAGTGTCCATATCTTGTTCTGAACGCAGTCTTTTCGATATCCTGCTCCCTCACCTTCAGTTGATGGTATCCTGACCGAAGATCGATCTTCGAGAAGTAGCTCGAACCTTGCAACTGGTCGAACAGGTCATCGATCCTCGGCAACGGATACTTGTTCTTTATTGTCGCTTTATTCAGCTCTCTGTAATCGATGCACATTCTCATGCTCCCGTCTTTCTTCTTTACAAACAACATAGGGGCTCCCCAGGGTGATGAACTAGGTCGAATGAAACCTTTGTCCAATAACTCCTGAAGTTGTGTCATAAGTTCTTTCATCTCGGTTGGTGCTAATCGATACGGTGCTTTGGCTATCGGCGTCGTTCCTGGTAACAAGTCGATACGAAACTCCACTTGTCGATCAGGGGGTAATCCGGGAAGATCTTCGGGAAAGACTTCCGGATAATCACACACCACCGGAATATCCTGCACGTCCTTCTTTTCCTTCTTAGCATCGATCACGAATGCTAAATATGATGTACACCCCTTGGCCAAACACTTTCTGGCTTTCATTAGGGAAATGATTCTAGAATTTACTCTGCGTTTGTATCCATACACCATAAACGACTCTCTCCCTGGCGGGTTTACTTTTACTATTTTCTTCCTACACAATATTTCGGCGTCATTGGCGCTAAGCCAATCCATTCCTAAAACTATGTCGAATCCATTTAACTCGATAGGCAATAATTCATCGTGGAACTTATTCCCATCCAAGTCAATGAGGACATTTTTCATACGATGGCTAACAGGTACAAACTTGCCACTAGCAATCTCGACTAATAAGGCATTAACTAGTCTATCTACAGGGAAAGCTAGTTTTCTACCAAATTCATGCGATATAAAGGAGTAGTTGGCTCCAGAATCAAACAAAATTTGGGCAGGCAATTCATTTACGAGAAAGGTACCTGAAGCGACATCGGTTTCTTCTTTCGCGGCTTCAAGTGTCATTTGAAAGGCTCTCGCCTTCGGCTTTGGTGGTAGATTGGGCTTTGCTGCATCCTTCCTCTTTGGACAGTCTTTTAAAACATGCCCTGCTTCATGGCACTCAAAACATACCCTCTTGTCGGACGAACACACGTTGGCATAATGCCCAGTCTTTCCACATTTGAAGCAAGTCACCTCCTCACTACATTTCCCAGAGTGATTTTTCTTGCACTTCTCACACCACTTCACTTCACCTCCTCCTCCAAACTTCTTGGACTTTGAAAATTTGCTTCTCTTGTTGGAACCTGAAGTTCCTTCAAATTTTCTCTTTTCACCAACTTCTGCCCTCTCCAGACCCTTCTCTCTGATCTGAACCTCCACATTCTTAGCAGCCCAGATGGCGGCTTTCAAAGTGGTTGCTTGTTTTACCATCGGACCAAAGTCCGCTGGTAATCCGAGGGCAAACTTGTTAACCTTAGAGAGTTCAGTTGCAACTAGATAAGGAACAAACTTCAGCTTTTCTGTAAAACTAGCAGCGTATTCAGTAACGCTCATCTTTCCCTTCTTTAAATTTTGGAACTCATTATTAATTTCCAGAAGGTCCTGCTCAGAGCAGTACTGCAATTTCAGTTGTAGCACAAAGTCTTCCCAACACATCTTACTAGCTTCTCCCTTGGGCATCGAATCAGCTAGTAACTTCCACCAGCTCAACACACCGGACTTTAACAGAGGAATTGCAAGTGCGGTCCTTTGTTTGTCGCTGCACTCACAACTTTCAAACATCGTCTCCATTTCGGAGATCCAGTTCATGACTTCCACCGGTGTCAGACTTCCAGATAGACACAGCGGTTTAGATGCCATGAAATCTTTGTATTTGCATCCGCGTCCATCAACTCTTCCATCCTGGTTGTTTTGTCTAACTATCGGTGGGTTGGCTTGACCAAGAGTCCCACTATAGTTCCCTCCTACTGATTGCCCTTCATTCAATACGGGCTGTTCAACAGGTATCGTAGTCTCTTCCCTATGTTGTTGTAGTAATCGCCTTGTCTCCTCCATCTGGCGATCTAACATCATCTGCATCATTGCTTGTACCCCATCCATCGTCATTGGCTCAGGTGCAGCTCCTACAACAGGTACTTGCTCAACTACTTGAGGTTGAGGCTATTGATCCCTGTTTCCGTTTGCATTTGCAACTCCACTACGAGTTCTTGCCATTATAATCTATATACCGAATAAGGCGAATTTAGGTGTTTATCCTTTTTAGACATTTCAATTCCCTTATCACTCCGAAACGATTATATGTTAGTTCTAATCTCGTAATCGTACGGTTAGAATCCTACACACATAAGGTTTCCAGATCCGGTCGGCAACAGACTATAGATCCGAACAAATAGAGGCACACATGGCAAACACATAACATTTAGCACATAAGGGCATTTTAGGCATCTTTCCTAAAATAAACTAGTGCTCGTGTCTAAAATATGGTAGACACTCATCTCACAATCAACACTTAGCATTCTAAGTTTAAGTCTAGAAATCCTATAATTTCTTAGTTCGCTTAAACTAATGCTTTGATACCAACTGTGACATCCCCTAATTTCTCGGCCAGAAAAGACCGATTTAATTTATGTTTTTTAAAGTAAAATCAGAGAAATCTTTTTAAAAGATGTTGCGGAATTGGTCCCCAATACAAAATATGATAAAAGTTTGTCAAAACCTTTCTTTAAGAAATATATAATTTCATTTCATATCAAAACCTTGGGATGTCATGTTCCGATACAGATCAAAAACATAAACAAGACATTATAAGCCTTTTAACAGTTATTTACAACTACTGGCCTATAATCCAAAATCTCTCATTGTCCTCCGACTATGCTCGGGGTCCACTACCTGTAACATAAAAAGCTGAGTGGGTCAGGCTTGGGAGCCTGGTGAGCATATAGGGTTTTCAACCCACAGTAATAATAAACTTATTAAGTTCACCAATCAACAATAACCCTGATTACCCGTTCCCGTTATCCTCACTTTACGTCCCTAAACACTTATCACAAGGGACCTAGCCTAAAGAATATCATCGAGATGGACACTACTGCTAAGGGGTTTCCTCAGCCATACATGTCCTAAAGGCAACCATGAGGGGGATGGAGTACAGCGAATGAACACTCTAGTTCATTAACACCTACAGGTTGCGGACCTGCTAATGTTTCCCACTGGACTGTCTAGAAAGTCCGTGGTCGTCATCCAAACTCCGCTAGATGACTGAATCACAAATCACATCGAGGCCTCTCATCACTTTATTTTATCACACACCAACTATCTACCCATGTTCTACCCAACATATTTGTAGATAAAATATATATATACAGTTTAAAACTTGTATAAAACATCAACACAACAGTCACCTCAAATAAACAATTAATATATTTACACATAACACGTATTTTAAGGTAAATACTTCATATCTATGTGTAAAATAAAAGTGACTATACACTCACTTGATTTAATGAAAATCGGGCAGCAATTCGTTTCCTAAAAACGATCGTTTCTAATAAAACCGGGAGTTTTATTCAGAAACCGGGCTCTGTGAGGGTCGGGCTTCGAA
Organism: Lactuca virosa; assembly: GCF_052849685.1. Classification (NCBI taxonomy): domain Eukaryota; kingdom Viridiplantae; phylum Streptophyta; class Magnoliopsida; order Asterales; family Asteraceae; genus Lactuca; species Lactuca virosa. The sequence continues at coordinate 113,429,502 of NC_136426.1, read as the reverse complement.
ACCGAAAAGATAAATTTTCCGGGCTTCTCGGGCTCTTCGTGGCGTATTCCGGGGCTTATAATCGATACCGGGGCTTTGGGGGATGTTAAGATGAAGAAAATATGAAGAAAGGGGTGAAAGATGGTGATTTTCTAAATGTATCCGAGAAGGCTCGCAACCTTCTATTTATAGGGGCCGAAGTTCCTGATCCGACGGCTGAGAAGCCTCCAGGTGGCGAAGATCCGAGGCTCGCAGGGGGATGGCTCGTACGAGGTCTGCACGTGCGAAGGCTTGCTGTCCTCTCCTGATTGGACCGAGGTCTACTGGTCCGAAGTAGGGTTCCGTGGCTTCTTGTGAGGGCTTCGGACATGTGAAGGAGCACACGCGCCGGACATGCATTGGACCGCTCAGCAGCTCGGATGACTCAGCCTCGTTTCGGACATGTGGCACATGCGAGGCGAGCAAACGTGGCTCACATGACTCACCAATTTCGGGCACGTGGCACGTTCTAAGCGAGGGTGACGTGGCAAAAACGTGACTACGCGAATTTTCTTGATTTTTGTGCAAAAACTTCTAAAATCCATAACTTTCGCATACGAGCTCCGTTTTTGACGTTCTTTATATGCACATGTAGGTAAAATTACGCTCTACAACTTTCGTTTAGACTTCGTCGGCTAATTTTGAATTTAATTTTTATATTATTATTTTTAACAGACCGGGACAGGAAATCCGTTAAAAATTCATAACTTCTTCATCCGACATCCGTTTTCATCAGACTTTTTACCGTTGTGCTACTAATGACGAGACCTTCGATTCTTATTTAGGTCGTGTCGGCTAAAAATCACTCGATCTAAAATTCGAGTTTTTAGCTGTCTACTGCTAAGCTGAAACTTCGAAAAATCATAACTTCCTCATACGAACTCAGATTTGGGCGTTCTTTTTATCGAACTTATCGGTTTAGCGAACACTACGAGTTTCGTTTAGATTACTAAGGTTAAAAAGTAGTTTATCAAAAACTCACTTTTTATGACATTCGGCCCCGTGCCGGTTTGTCGCGAAACTTCGACAGGTGATAACTTCTTCGTTATAACTCGGATTTCGGCATTCTTTTTATATATGTAATCCTTGTCACGCCCACTACAAGTTTCTTAATAGATATCAGCTTTATCCAAAATTTAATTTTTGACGCTCATTTTTATTCTTAATTAATTCAACCCTAATAATTAAGCATAAAACACATAATTTTCACATAATTCCTTTTCATTTCTTCAAAATGAGTTACAAATGTTAACCTAGACTATAATATCAATATAAATGCCTAGCCTAGAAACACGGGCATTACAAATAGTCCCCGTGTTACGGTCGTAGGACCGAAGGGTGGGTCGGGCACCCAGATATGCATGACAATATGTTTATGCTATGTTATTATGTGGTAGTGGTAGGGGTGAAATAGTCCCCGTAGTCGGTTGAGATAAACCGGAGGGTAGGTCAGGCACCCCAGAATTGCGTGGCAGGGTAGGTCGGGCACCCCAGAATTTCCTGATAGTATGTTGTTATATGGTATGTTATATGATGAGGGAACTCGCTAAGCTTTGTGCTTACGGTATATAGTTTTGTTTCAGGTCCTTCTTCTCCGAAGGGAAAGGAGCCGGCACGGTAGCAGCGCATCACACCATTATTTTCCGCACTATGATGTTCTTGGGATTGTACTCTAACATTTTTACTTTACTATGACTTGTTCTTGAGACATATGGTCTATGGCTTTTGAGAAATGAAATTAACTTGATGATGTTTTCTATACATTGTTTTATGAATCGTTATATCAAAAAAGAAATTTTTGGTCATGATTTTTGGGATGTTACAAGTTGGTATCAGAGCATTGGTTTGAGGGATTCGGACACACCTTCGGGAGTGTCTGGACTCAAATCGAGGGTTTGAAAGATTTTTACAAGAAAATAGTTTTCCTAAAATTTAAAATAAGGAGTTTTGAGAAAGAACAAGGTGTGTGATGCGTGCAACCGGCCGAGCTCAAGTAAGTTTTCCCCAAGATACCCATACATGTTATGTTATGATATGATATGATTATGAGAAATGCATGCTAGATTAGGGCTAAGGATCTAGGAATGATGCCTTATATGCCTATTTTATGTATAGGTTAACTGCATGCTAGATTAGGGTTGAGGATCTAGGAAGATGCCTTATGTGCCTACTATATGTGCTTATTGAGTTACATGATAGAACTGATTTGTCAGTAATATGATGGCCTGAATAGGATATGCTTGGTATGGTTACTCAATCCTTGAATGTTGCTTGCTTTGTGATTTTAGGAGTTCTTGTTATCTTTAACTAACTAGTAAACGAATACGTTAATTTACATATTGCAAGGACTAAATAATTTCAGAAGGTTAGATCTAGCCCTATTGCACAGCTCTTGTTTGAGTCCAATCATTGTAGGGTAGGATCTCTCATTCAAAGAATTATCTGGTCTTAGTGATATGTAATGGTATTCGCAAGCTAGTTAGGCAAAGGTAACAGAGATTCCTTATGTAGTTGATGGCGTAGATCGGAGAGTTACCCTAGGGTAAGCCTAGGATGAGATTAGTGCAGCGAGCAGTAGTAGTGGAAGGGACTTGGTGAAGTCAAGGCAATCCTTAAGGAAAGTTCGGATAAATGTGGAAGGTAGTATGGGCCCGTACTACTGAAAGCAGAGGATCCATACTCGATTCAAGGAGGGCTGAGATAGAACCAGGGAACTTGTATAATGTATGAGACCTCTCGAGGTTATGTATGACCCTAACAATTATGTTTTTTGTTTCAGAATGGTGGTGATTATGCGTCACAGAGCAGGAGGTTCAGGGTCTGGGACAGGATCAGGTTCGGGCTCAGGTTCCGAGCCAGTCGATAAGGGACTACGTGAGTTCATCGCGTCTGAGATCACGAGAGGCATCCTTGAGTCGACCCTGGTGATTTTCGGGTCGATCAAGGAAGGGATTAACGAGTTGATGGAGGATCGCCTCAGGGCATTTCGGAGTGACATGGCGTCCATCCAGTCAGGGACACGCACACTCTTCTTCAAGGATTTTACGGGATGTGGTGTGCCAGACTTCCACGGGGTGAAGGACCCCATTGTGGCCAGGAGGTGGATTGCAGACATGGACTCTGCTCAGTTGACGAGCTTCTGCCCTGAGGGGTCGAAGGTCCGATATGCTGCAAGGTGTTTGAGGGACAGAGTTAAACATTGGTGGGAGGCAGTTAGTGATTCGCTGGGAGCCCCAGCCATTGAGGCGATGACTTGGTCAGATTTTGTGATCAGGTTTAGTGTTGAGTTTGTGCCGGCTGTGGAGCTTCAGCGGCTGGCCAGAGAGTTTATGGATATAAGGCAGACGACTGAGTCGGTGGTGGAGATTACTGCCAAGTTCAGGGAGAGGGCCTTATTGGTACCTCGGTACGCAGGGGATGAGGAGATGCAGAAGACCCGCTACCATGTCATGTTGAGGGCTGACATCCGGAAACATGTCAGCTACTCGACATGCCCGACATCGGATGACATGATTGCGAGGGCGAGGGAGAGGGAGATTGATATAGAGCACCTCAGGAAGAGGAAGGCAGAGACTGGGCAGGTGACGGGGGTTTCGGGGAAGAAACCCAAGGGGATCGACTCGAGGTCGAAGGGCCAGCCGGGCCGAAGCCGCTGTGGGAAATGCGGCAGGCCACATGAGGGAGTTTGCAGAGCTGGGGGCTCGGGCTGCTACAAGTGCAGCAAGACCGGGCACTTTAGCAAGGATTGTACTGCCCCTACCCGATTTTCTTTCATTTTAATCAGAAGGGCCATAGAAAGGCCAACTACCCGAGATTGACGGCAGCAGTTCCAGTGGCGGCGCCAACTCCAGCGACCCTACGGATCACGGATGGCCGACAGGGCAAGACAGATGCTCCAGTGGTGAGGAGTCGAGCCTTCCAGTTGACCGCCACCAAGGCGCGTGCCGTACTAGATGTGGTGGCAGGTATGTTTTCTTCTTCCTAACTCTTAGTACATGTCGGTTATGATATTTATGTGTTGTGTTCATGTGTTATATTTAGGATCGTTCCATGTGAACGACATCCCAGTTCAGGTGTTATTTGACTCGGGGGCTACCCGATCATTCGTCTCTCTTGCTCTTAGCAAGAGGTTTTCTGAGTCTTCAGGCATGTTAGATTGTCCTTTAGAGGTCGAGATTGCTGACGACCGATCTGTCCGGTCATCAGAGCTTTTCAGAGATTGCGTTTTGAAGTTATATGACGAGCGTTATCTCGTGGATTTGGTTCCCATTCTGTTGCGTGGGAACAAGGTTATCATCGGTATGGATTGGCTGAGCCCTAATAGGGCGGTAATCGACTGTGCACAACAGCTGGAGCGTATCAGGACCCCAAGTGGGGGAGAGTTGGTGATTCAGGGCAAGAGGCCACAGTGAGGACCAACTTTGTGCTCAGCAGCGAGGGCTAGGCGCTACCTTCAGCATGGTTGCGCAGGGTACATCGCCTACGTTATGGATACCCGGGAGGCGGGTAAGGCGACTGTGAGTGATGTGCCAGTGGTGCGAGAGTACCCGGATGTATTTCCAGAGGAGTTGCCTAGGATACCTCCGGAGAGACAGGTGGAGTTCAGGATCAACCTAGTCCCAGGTGCGGCTTCGATAGCCAAGGCACCATATCGGTTGGCTCCTCCCGAGATGCAGGAGTTGTCTACACAGCTACAGGAGCTATTAGACAAGGGATTTATCAGGCCGAGCAGTTCACCTTGGGGAGCCCCGATCCTGTTTGTGAAGAAGAAGGACGGGTCCTATCGGATGTGTATAGATTATCGGGAGCTGAACAAGGTAACAGTGAAGAACCGTTACCCACTCCCGAGGTTTGATGATATCTTTGATCAGCTACAGGGGGCATCTTGGTTTTCCAAGATAGATTTGCATTCAGGCTACCACGAGATGCGAGTCAGAGACGAGGATGTATAGAAGACTGCTTTTCAGACTCGCTATGGCCACTATGAGTTCGTGGTGATGCCCTTCAGGCTTACCAATGCTTTTGCCGCGTTCATGGAACTCATGAACCGCGTATGCAGACCGATGCTGTATCGGTTTGTGATAGTCTTTATTGATGATATCTTGGTTTACTCCAAGACGCAGGAGCAGCATGAGGAGCACTTGCGAGAGGTGTTGCATACCCTGAGGAGGGAGAGCTTGTACACCAAGTTCTCCAAGTGCGAGTTCTGGTTGTGCGAGGTGCAATTTGTGGGGCACCTTGTCAACCAGAACGAGATTTTGGTTGACCCAACCAACTTGGAGGCCGTGATGAGATGGGAGGTTCCGAAGTCTCCATCCGAGATTCAGAGTTTCCTAAGGTTAGCAGGATATTATCGGAGATTTATACAGTACTTCTCCAAGATAGCAGTACCTTTGACCCGGCTGACGAAGAAGGTCGTTGTATTTCACTGGGGGCCTGAACAGCAGGTAGTGTTCGAGACGTTGAGACAGAGGTTGTGCGACAGTGCGAGGCGCTGATATTAGCGCTTCCCGGGGGCATGGAGGATTTTGTAGTTACTGCAATGTGTGCATTTCGGGTTTGGGCGCAGTATTGATGCAGAGAGGGCACGTCATTGCCTACGCCTCGAGGCAGCTGAAGCCTCACGAGGCGAACTACCCGACGCACGATCTGGAGTTGGGGGCGGTTGTCTTCGCCCTCAAGATTTGGCGGCATTACCTCTATGGGTTCCGATGTACCATTTACACGGATCACAAGAGTTTGAGGTATCTCATGGATCAGCCAAATATGAACATGAGGCAGCGTCAGTGGCTAAATGTGGTGAAGGATTACGACTGTGAGATCCTCTACCACCCGGGGAAGGCCAATGTTGTGGCCGATGCGCTTAGCTGCAAGGCAGCCCTGATCAGAGATATCTGCTTCAGGATGAAGGTAGTGACTCCGCTTTTGGAGCAGATCTGAGAGGCCCAACAGGAGGCTATGAAGGAGGAACATCGAAAGAGTGATCGTATTGTGGGTCAGGTTTCCTCTTTCGGCTATGATAGCCATGGGTTGTTGACACTACACCGTAGGGTGTGGGTTCCATATCATGGATGTGTGCGCCAAGTTTTGATGGAGGAGGCGCACAAATCCAGGTGTTCTATCCATCCCGGGGCGACGAAGATGTACAGAGATCTTCGTCCTGATTACTAGTGGCCCTGCATGAAGCAGGATGTAGCATGGTACGTTGAGAGATGCCTGACCTGCAGGAAGGTCAAGGACGAGCACCAGAGGCCTCACGGCAAGACACAGCCGTTGGATATCCCTATGTGGAAATGGGAAGATATTATTATGGATTTCATCACAAAGCTTCCCAGGACCGCACGAGGGGTGGATTCGATTTGCGTCATCGTGGATCGGTTGACCAAGAGTGCTAATTTCATCCCGATTCAGGAGAGTATCTCAGCTGAGAAGCTGGCCGACATCTACATCAGAGAAGTAGTAGCCCATCACGGAGTGCCAATTTCCGTGATTTCTGACCGAGACGTGCGATTTACTTCCAGATTCTGGAAGAAATTTCATGACGAGTTGGGTACTCGTCTTCATTTTAGCACGGCTTTTCACCCTCAGATGGATGGCCAGAGTGAGCGGACCATACAGGCCTTGGAGGACATGCTGCGAGCATGCGTATTAGACTTCGGTGGTAGTCAGGATACCTACCTTCCCTTGGCAGAGTTTTCCTACAATAATAGCTACCACGCGAGTATCGACCATCCTCCCTTTGAGATGTTGTATGAGAGGAAGTGCAGGACCCCGATATGCTGGAGAGAGGTTGGGCAGAGGGTCATGGGGAGTACCGAAGTAGTGCTCAAGACGACGGAGAGGATACAACAGGTCAGGAGCAGACTTCAAACTGCTCAAATTCGGAAGAAGAGCTACGCCGACAGACGTCGATCGGACCTGGAGTTATAGGTCGGGGATATGGTTCTCTTGAAGGTGTCACCTTGGAAAGGTGTCATCCGATTAAGGAAACGGTGCAAGTTGGGCCCCAGGTACATTGGTCCTTTCAAGGTTGCAGCCCGGGTGGGCAAGGTGGCGTATAGGCTGGATCTGCCAGCCGAGCTTAGTCAGATCCACAGTACCTTTCATGTCACCCAGCTGAGGAAGTGCTTGGTAGACGACTCTGCAGTGGTACCTCTAGAGGATATTCAAGTGGATGACAGCATGAACTACATCGAGCGACCAGTAGCCATCCTCGATAGGAAGTCAAAGGATCTGAGGAACAAGAGGGTTGAGTTGGTGAAGGTGTAATGGTAGCACCGCAAGGGCTCAGACTGGACTTGGGAGCCGGAGGACGAGATGAGGGAGCACTACCCCAAGCTTTTTCCAGATGCAGCAGCAGACTTCGAGGACGAAGTCTAAAATAAGTGGGGGAGATTTGTAACGCCCGGTCCCTAGTACGTATTTTAAATAAGAATTATACATTTTTACAAAGGGACTCGACGAGTTGGAGGCCCCAAACTCGTCGAGTAGGAATGGGAGAAGTTTGGACGCGGGACTCGAAATCTACTCGACAAGTCGAGAGCCTCGACTCGACGAGTAGGGCTGCCAGAGTGAAACCCTAATTTTTAGGGTTTGCACCCTATTTAAACACTTATTCTGGCCTCAACTTCAGCCTCCATCACCTCCAAACATCAGTCACGAAACCCTAGCCCACTTTGAGTGTTCTTGAGCCATTGTTGTGTGTTTTTGGTGGTTTTGAAGCTTGAGAAGGAAGAGGAAGCTTGGGAGATCAAGAGGAAACAAGTAGATCCCGAGTTTGTGCTCCATTTCCAGCTCATTTGAGGTATAAAGTCTATACCTTGACTATTCATTTACTAGATCTCTTCATGGGGTAGTTTAGGGCCATTTAGAGCATATTATGGAACCATTCATGGATGCAAGCATGTTTTGGAGTAATAACTTCAGATCCAGAGTCTTTGAGGGGCTCCATGGCATAAAGGTGCCAACTTTATGGCCATGGGAGTCCCATGCATCCTATGAACCACTTTTTAGGGCCTTTTGAGCTAGGTAACCCATGCATGAACGTAAAGTTTGTAACTTTACATGTTATATCGACCCTAGGAGGTCAGATCTAGGTTTTGGATGCATTAAGCCCGACTAAAATTGACTGTATGGATTTGGACTTTGGGGGACTCGACGAGTCGTTCTTAGGACTCGACGAGTTGGGTCGTGGTTCCCCAACCTATTCTATTACTAAGAAAACTTGTTGAGTCTAGAAGATGACTCAGCCAGTTAGACGTGTTTATGGACTTGAAGATCTAAGAACTCGACGAGTCCAAGGATGAACTCGGTGAGTTGATAACAAATGTCCCGACATGTATGAAGGAGAACTCGACGAGTCCAAGGAAGGGCTCGACGAGTTCAAATGGAAAGTCTTGATTTTGTTATAAGGAGAAACTCGACGAGTTAGAGGGTAACTCGACGAGTTATATCGCGAGTTCGAGATTCTCTTAATTATGGAACTCGACGAGTTAATGGACCAACTCGGCGAGTTGAGTCAACCAGGATGTTGACTTTGACATGGGTGTTGACTTTGACTTTAACTTGACCATTGACCAGAGTTGACCCTTAAAGGGGTTATAAGTTTGAAAGAGTAATTAAAAGAGATGTTATGTGTGGGAGTTTGAGGAGAGTTGATCCCAGCACTGAGGACAGTTCAGTTACTGTACGACATTGAGGTGAGTTACCTTCCAGTAGAAGTGGGTCTACGGCCACAATGCCGACCCACTAGTAGGAGTTATTTGTCAGATGATTGTTTTTGTGATAATTATCTGGGTTTGCCACTATCTGATATGTTATATGTGCTAGTATGATATGATGTTATGTGATAGTGGTAGTAGGGGGAATAGTCCCCATGTTACGGTCGTAGGACCGAAGGGTGGGTCGGGCACCCAGATATGCCTGACAGTATGTTTATGCTATGTTATTGTGTGGTAGTGGTAGGGGTGAAATAGTCCCCATAGCCGGTTGAGATAAACCGGAGGGTAGGTCGGGCACCCCAGAATTGCCTGGCAGGGTAGGTCACGCACCCTAGAATTGCCTGGCAGGGTAGGTCGGGCACCCCAGAATTGTCTGACAGTATGTTGTTATATGGTATGTGGTATGATGGGGGAACTCACTAAGCTTTGTGCTTACGGTTTACAGTTTTGTTTCAGGTCCTTCTGCTTCGAAGGGAAAGGAGTCAGCACGGTAGCAGCGTATCACACCATTATTTTCCGCACTATGATGTTCTTGGGATTGTACTCTGACATTGTTACTTTACTATGACTTGTCTTTGAGACATATGGTCTAAGGCTTTTGAGAAATGATATTAACTTGATGATGTTTTCTATAAATTGTTTTATGAATCGTTATATCAAAAATGAAATTTTTGGTCATGATTTTTGGGATGTTACAAGGTGGCATAGATGAGTCTCGAGCCTCTATATCCTCATCAAAAGGATCTATATGCAGGAGATCTGACTTGTTACATTGTGGGTTGTAACATGAATCAAGTAGAAAGGAATATGTTCCAAAAAAGTGACATGTTGGGAAACATATAACTTCTGACTCACAGGAGCATAGCAACGATATCCTTTCTGTCCAACACCATACCCAAAGAATCCACAAATAGAAGATTTAGGTCCCAACTTGTTCCTCTCAACATGAGGTTGATAACAAAACAAGTACATCGAAAGACTCGTAGAGTAGAGTAGTCTGGTAGGTGACCATATAGCTTCTCAAAAGGAGACATTCTTAAATTCAATACAGTAGGGATATGATTAATCACATAAACAGCAGTTAAGACTATTTCTCCCCAAAAGGCAGTAGGAACCTGCACAAACAAGAGCAATAAGCAGGCTATCTCAACAATATGACGGTGCTTCCTTTCTGCTACAACTTTTTGCTGAGGAGTATCAATGCACGATGACTGGTGTATGGTACCATCAGAAGAAAGTAATTGAGTAAAATAATTAGAGGTATATTCAACCCTAAGTCGCACCTGAAGCACTTTATCACGGTTGAATGTTGAGTTTTAACAAGAGCTCTAAAATTGTTGTAAATGCCAAGGAAATCATATATGCATTTCATAAGATAAACCGAGGTATAGCGAGTATAATCATCTATAAAAGATATATAATAGGTCGACTCACCCTTTGTGAATACTGGTGTAGGACCCCACCCATCAGAATGAATAATATCAAAATAAGCAATAAAGAAAGACATAGTTTTACTTAAAGGTAAAGCATAGAATTTTGCCAGTTTAAAAACCACTACAATCAGATATATCACAATTGTTCAAATCACCCAAAACACCACTAGATGCTAGAAAACTCAAACGTAATACAGATGTATGTCCCAAACGAGAATGGAAAAGATAAAATTAAGACGACAAAGGACTCAGACGAAAAGAAGACAATTCAATGTTGGAGGCAGCAACAGCAAACACTTTGAGAACCTCCAAGACATAAAGTTCTCCCACCCTACGACCGATCCCAATCATTTTTTGAGTGTGTTGGTCCTGAATAACACAGGACGAAATAAAAAAACACCCAATTACCAGACTTACAAAACTGGCTGACCGAAGCAAGATTCAAAGTGAGTTCGGGGATGTAATAAACATCAGGAAGAGACATGTGTGGGATAGAAACAGACCCAACACACTCAACTTTCATAGATGTATCACTAAAAGACATAACAGAGATAGATGACATGCGTGACAGAGAAGTAAATGATGACAAATAGGGAGTCATGTGATGGGTTGCACCAGAATCTAAAATCCACAAAGACGAAGGTATACTTGAGGTATCAGATGAAGTAGGACCAGAATGATACATAGATGCAGACATGGCAGTAGGATTGGAGGCCAAATACTGTCTAAAACTATCAAATACCTTGGGATCCAATGCAGAAGGTGGTATAATGCCAACTGACTCAGTGTCAACTGATGGAGTAGCAACAACAACAAACTGTGGAGGGCGCAGTGTATATGGAGAAACACCAGAGGAATGTGGTTGAAACTTCTGCTGACCAGAGTTATTTTGTTGTCCCAACTGAATCTGACAAGATTTACCCTTGTTAACTAACAATGGACACTGAGCTTTCTAATGGTTTTTCTGTTTGCAGAAGGCACACTCATCATAGGCAACCCTTAGAGTTTGTCGAGACTGATTAGTGGAATCAACAGGAACAATAGGAGTGGAGGTAAGAGTGGAGATTGCTTTAGACTCTTTATCCGCGTGAGACTTGATACGAGTTTCTTCAGCAATCAGCTCATGAACAACAGAATCCACTGAAGGAAGAAGAGAACGATGAAGAATCGTTCTACGTAGGCCTTTAGAATAATAATGCAATGCCATCAAAAACTAAACCAAACATTGTTTTTCCCTTCTAGAAATATAATACTCAAAGTCTTTTAACTCTTTAGATTTAGTAAGAGCCAATTGATCCCACAAATCAGACATAGCAGCATAAAAATCGTGAATACTCATATCATTTGCTGAAGGGCACGAATGTCATATTCTAACTGATACTGTTTAGCAAAGTTGGACTGAGTATATAGTCTCTCCAAATTATTCCAAACTTCCTTTGTTGTGTCATATTTAGCCAATTGCATACCAATAGACTGTGTAACAGATGTAACGCTTGGTCTAGGTATTAAGCAATTCTAGTCATTTTTTCAAGAGTTGGATTGGAACTCGACGAGCTAGGGAACTCCAACTCATTGTGTTACAACTTTTCTGGCCGCGGATTTTAAGTGGCCAACTCGACGAGTTGGTGCAGGTGGATAAAACCCTAAATTTCTGGTGTTGCACCCTTTATAAAGGACTTAACTCTTGTGGCTGGCCTCCTTACCAACCTCCCTTGTCCAGAGAAACCCTATATTCATATTCCATATTGCATCTTGAGTGTGGTGAGCTTAAAAGAGTGTTTTTGGTGATTCTTGAAAGGAGCTTGGAAGTGGGAAGCATCTAGCTTGAAGGAGGGGCTTTAGATCCAGAAAATCTTCTTCAATGGAAGCATCTTTGAGGTATAAAGTCGACACCTTGTCATGTAGTTATCTACATCTCCTTATTTGAAGTTTAAGCTTGATTTTTGGGTCCCTGGTTGAGTTTTCCAAGAAGAAGTGGATTACAGGGGTTGATAGGGTAGATCTGACCCCTTCTTAACCCCTTGAAGCTTAAAGTTGCAAACTTTGTTGGCCTCCATGTCCCATTCATGCAATATGTCCATTATGAAGTCATAAATGAGCCTTAGAGGGTATTTCTAGCATGCATGGATGTAAAGTTGGAAACTTTACCTGATTTGCCCACCTTGGGACATCAGATCTGTGTTTTGGATCATTGGGGTGAGAGTTTAAGGGCTTAATGGGTCAAGACCCTCTTAAAAGGACATATGGTTTGGATTTGAAGCTTTATGGATGATCCTTGAGGGTAAAGTTGGAAACTTTACCCTTCTAGACTTTATTTTTGAAAGGTATCTGAGGTTTGGAGTCTTTGGATTCAAAGGAAACGGCTTAATGCATTAATAAGTTGGTTTTTTGGCCAACTCGATGAGTTCATGAATAAACTCGACGAGTTGGTGGGACTTTTCGCGATCTGACCAGGCAACAAGGGAAATAGATGAGTTGATAGCCAAACTCGACGAGTTGAGTCAACTCGGAATGTTGACCTTGACCTTGACCTTGACTAATGTTGACTCTTAGGGTTTGAAGTATTGAGTTAAATCTAAGCAGCTATTTATGTTTAGGGATTGAGTAGAGCTGATACTCGGAGGCAGGACGTATTCAGCTACTGTCAGTATTTGAGGTGAGTTTCCTCACCTTACCAATGGGTCGAAGGCTCCAAGGCCGGCCCATATTATTTAGTTGTAATGATTATTTTTGGATGTGCTATTTATGTGATATGTACTCATGTGAAGACCATGTGGGGGTTCCCATGGCAGTTGGTTAAGACCATGTGGGGGATCCCATGGCAGTTGGTTAAGACCATGTGGGGGTTCCCATGGCATTCGGAGTAAGACCACAGAGGGTTTCCATGGCATCCTTATATGTTTGTTTCTATGCATGGCGTATGTGGACTTATATGGTTGTATGTGTGGTATGTATAGGGAACTCACTAAGCATTAGCTTACAGTTTGTTGGTTGTTTCAGGTACTTCGGGATCTAAGGGAAAGGGTCCGGCATGATGGCGCAACACGCACTCTCCGGCATTTTGTTATGGACACTCTGATCTTTTGAATAATTTAATCGATGTAATGGATTATTGAAAAATACTTTGTGGTTGGAATTTTACAATTAAGGGATACGAATTACTATTTAAATGAAATTTTTTATTTGAAAATTTGGGTTGTTACAACATAATTTTTAATCCAAATAATGACCTTGGATTTATCAGTCTCCCAAGCATCAACCAATAAATTGAAATTCTTAGCTTGAGGCACTGAAGGTTTGGCTTTAGTCCCAACGACATAGCCATACATATTCTTCCCACGAAGTAAGTTCTTCATAACATGGCTCCAATAAGTGTAATTCTTTCCATCTAATCGAGTACTGATTGATTGAAGGGAATCATCCTTTCAAGTCATGTTGGCAAAAAATAAATAAACACAACAATAGACAAGCAATCAAAGAACAAGAACAAAAAACCAGTGGAAGCAACCAATCGAGCAGCTAGAAATCGAACATCAAACCCTAGAATTCGAACAGCAACATCAAGTGAACACTAATAAGCAAACGAACTTCAAACGAATAAGCTACAACAAACCATTCTAACATATCAAACCTCTGCTCTAATACCATAATAATAGAGTCATATTCTTATTGAAAGATAGAAAAGTTACAAGTGTTCTAGATGAAAAGCATAAAGGCTATAAAGAAGAAAGGGAGAATAAATACTAGCTAAGACCAAACCCTAATGGGCTAACGCCTAAAGGAACCATAAACATGTGGGCCAACAATATATAGGTTAACAGTTGGCGGTCTTTTAACAGTTGGCGGTGTTTCCCCAAGAAAACCTCATGATCATCCCCTCTTCTTCAATCGTGAGTTCTTATCGTCGTAGGGCAACTTAGTTCAACTGATCCAAGGGTGTGTCGAGGAAAATGATGCTCCAATCGTGGTCATTATGTCCACACTACACCCAACCACCTGACCTACGTAAAGAATATGGTAAGCACAGACCTTGTAATGCTAGGGTTGACGAAATGTTGTACACATGTAATTTTGCTTTCCTCAGTCTGTAACATTTTTTCTTGAATTTTCACCTCAGGTTCTATTTCAAGCTTTTGAAAATTCAAGATAAATCATGGGGGTTCGTTCACAAATACGGTATTTGGAAGTTCGTACATGGATGAGATTGTGGATCACTTTGATTTAGTGGACATGGATATGTTTTCAGTCCACGAGTTAGATGATATGATGGCAGTTTTAGGGTACAATGATGGAGGCATAATGTTTTACCATTTCATGATCCCAAAGACAGTCTTGGATAGTGGATTGTTACCCTTTGGCACCGATTAGGAAGTCATTCGGCTGGTAAGGTATGTGCCTAATCATAAGGAAATTAATTTGTACATTGAGCATGGGAAGACTAGAGTAGTCCCTTACTTTAAGTCCCCATTAAAGGTTCGTGTTGAGGAAGTTGAAGGGATCATTCTCCTGAAATGAATAGGGTTAGAATGAAAAGTAAATCAGTTGGGTCATGTAGTAAAAAGTTGGATTTGAATGAGCCCACTGATTTGTCAAAGTTGATTGTACCCTATGAACATGTGACTAACAAAAAAACACTTAGTTGATCAGTTTGATCCCTTTAGGGGGATACAATTTGAGGATAACCAAGGTAAAAGAGTTGTTGACACAGGGGATGATCACCAACTAAAAGGGGATGCTGATCCAGTGGTTGATTACGAGGTAATGGGGGATGTAGACGCAGAATACGTAGGGATAAAAATCTACATGATGTTGAGTTTTTTAAGGATGAATACAGTGGAAGTAAGGAAAGTGTTAGTGAGGGTGCTTGGAGTGAGGGTAGTATGATTGAGGGTAATAAGAGTGAGAGCAGTAGGATAGATGATGATAGTGAGGATGAAGACTTCTTCATGGATTTAGAAAATATTGTAGATGATGTGGATGTTGATATGAAAGATTTTCATATACATGTTGATGAAGATGTTGAGTGGATTCCAAAAACGACCAAAGAAACAAGTGGTAGTGGTGTTGACTTTACTAAAGGTGAATATTTGGAGGTCATAGACCCAGACTCATTTGATTCACCTATTATAGGTGAAGATAACAACAGAGAGAGAATGTTGAGAGACATAGGAAAGGCAAAAGCTTGTTCTAAGGGTGTAGTTCACCCAAAGGCTTTCACATTGGGACAGAAGTTCAAAACAAAGAAATATGTGAAAGACTATATAAACAAACATGCAGTAGAAACCCAGAGGGATTTACATTTTGAAAAAATGACAAAACAAGGATTAGGGCTAGGTGTAGACGAGTGGTCCCAGATATGAGTAGTGGGCCATGGACAAAGTCAAGGACTGGATTCAAGTACAAAAAAGTAAATATGAAAGAGGGTAAATGTCCTTAGGTTGTACTAGTGTCTAGACCTAAAGAGACATATGACTGGGCGGTGAACACCTTAGTTAATGAACATCGGTGTGTGCAATCAAGAACCATTAAAGCTTGCAAGTACAAATTCATTGCTACCAACATTGTGATGCAAATTGAGAGTAATCCAACCATTCCAGTCATTGCACTTCAAGATCTCATCCAGAAATTCGAGATGAACATGTCAAGAATGAAGGTACATCGGGCAAAGGCATTGGCTCAGAATCATGTTTTTGAGGATTTTCAGAAACAATATGCTATCTTGAGGGACTATGGACTAGAGTCGATGGAAAAAAAACCCACGTACTAATGTCAAAATCGATTGTCACACTGAGCTAAATCTAAATTCTTATACAAGGACGTTTAGGAGAATTTACATTTGTTTAGGAGCATTGAATGAAGGATTTAAGGCTAATCTAAGGGATATCATAGTGTTGGGTGGTACTATCATGAAAGGCCCCTCTACAGGACAAATTTTCACAGCCGTTAAGGTAGATTCCAATAATGGGATATACGCTCTTGCATATGCACTAGCTAAAAATGAAAACACAAATTCATGGACATGGTTTTTGGAACAACTTGGTGATGATCTGGAACTTTATGCTAATTCAAACTTCACTTTCATCTCAGACAGACATAAGGTACATATCCTTCAATTTAATTTGATATTGTTTTTATTTAGTCAACTAACTATTGAAATATTTAACTAGGGCACCATTCCTGCAATAGCCAAACTTTTCCCTCAAGCTGACCATAGGTTCTGTCTGAGGCAAATTTATGATAATATGAAAAAATAGTGGAAGGATAAAGAGCTTAAATATTTTGTGTGGGCGTGTACAACAACTACTACTGTAAGGAATTTTGAAAGAGTATTAGAATCGCTTAAAAATTCAATGTTGAAGCTCATGATTGGCTTCTAAAGTTTCCTCCAGCTCATTGGGCAAGATCTCATTTTTCAGGTTAAACACTTCATCTTTCAAGGATGTTTACATTTACTTGTCACTATTAGGTTTCGTTCTCATTTTGTATTATATTACTAAACAGGGAGGGCACATACTAACATCTTGTTGAATAACCTGTGTAAGGTTGTGAATGGAAAAATACAAGGTGGTAGGGATAAACGAATCATTTGTTGTTTGGAGTATATTAGAGAGTATTTGATGAAGAGAATTTGCAATTTCCAAAGAGAGATTGATAGATCTCATGTTTCTCTTACACCAACTGCCACTACTCATCTTGATTAAATGACAAGACAAGCACAAAAACAAATGTGTATTTTCAATGGGGTTAAAACTCAAGTCACTACTCATTGGGGTGATAAGTTTAGTGTGAATTTGGATGAAAAAACATGTACATGTAGGCACTGGGAAATTACATGCATGTTATGCTCACATGCAATCAGTGCAATATGGGACAAGATTAAACATGGAGAAAAGAATGTTCCTGAGTTGGAGCGGTGGGTCCACCCATGCTATTTGCTAGCCACATGGGCAGAAGTGTACAAACACAAAATTGAACTGATAAATGGTAGACTGGTGTGGCCCAAATCACCATGCCCAACCAAGTTGCTTCCACCCAAACATGTTGTTCAGGTATGTCTACATTTATCAATATAATTGTAGTTTGTGAATAACAACAATTTAATCTTATGTACATTTGTAGGTGGGTAGGCCCAAGAAGAAAAGGAAGAAGGCATATGATGAACCTGCTACCCAGGGGCATAAACTTTCCAAGAAGTGGACCACTGTCACCTGTGGAAAGTTTAAGAACAAAGGGCATAATTCATGAACTTGTAAAGGTCAAGGTGGCCCTAATGACAAAAGAACTGGAGGCACAGGAGGAAAGAAGTGAGGATGGGGGTGTTGTTGTTAAGTGTTAGGTCTTTTGATGTAATTTGCAACTTACTTTTATGGTTGTGTTAATACCTATGTTTATATAACAAACAATAGTTACTTTGGGATCCTTATTTTGTATGGTCATGCATGTTGACCTTGAATCATTGTACACATAGGTCAACTATGAAACAATGTCAATTACTGTTGTGATATACAATAGCATTTTTGTTATATTATTGTTCTTGTCAAGTAGCATTTGTGATATTCAAAGTGTATGGACAAATGGAAACAATACAACACACATAAACCATGACACATTAACCTTGTTCTAAAATTAAACCATTTGATTACACAAATAGTATATCATTCAGACAACATTAACCAAAGCACAATTTCCAGCATTTAGACTCAAAACAAACACAAACACTACATAAACCATGCTACATTAACCTACGAACAACAAAACACTTCCTAATTTAAACACCATTATCAGACACCACATTCAGACACAACTTCCACCTTGCTTCAGATACCGAATTGCAAAAAGACCCAAACTAAAAAAATGATTAACTTATACATCCAAGCTTGCATTGTAGCTTGTTGAAGGGATTATTGGATCTTGTTCATAGACCTGAGTAACCCATGTATCACTTCCACCGATCTAGGGAACATGGGCTCATCAAACCACCCAATCCAACCACACCTTCTCTTATTACGAAGACAAGACCAAAATTTCCTTCCAGTGTTGCGATCTGACCAGGAAGTGACGATGGCTAGATCACGATTTCCACAAGCACATATCGGCATTTTCTGCAAGTTTCCTTCTCTAACAGTAGAAGTGTTCGATTGAATTGCGGGGAAGAAGAAGAAGACATAATATAGGCGTTAAAATATGTTCAGAAAAGGTCCTTTAAGGTAAATTGACATAAATACCCTCATGTGCAAGTCACATGGGGGCGGGTTAACGTTGAAACGAACGGACATCCACCTCAGGGACTATTCGCGTGCAGCTTAACGTCCGTAGGTACCATTTGAGGGAAAAAACCATCGTAGGGACTACTATAGAGAAAAAACTAAAACCTAAAGAACCATTTGTGTAATTTGTTCTTATAAGAAAATAACATAGAAATGAAATTAATCAAGGCATTCTTATATTTGTAATCCAAACATATATTTCAAATATGCCATCAACTCTTACTTCTCATTTGGAAATCCACTAAACCGTAATGATTTCATTCTTTCTCAAACTCAATAGTTCAAATGATAAAACCATCATTAGTTTTTACAACTTAATCCAATATGGTCTTCTAAAAAACAATCATATCATTCCAAATTTAGAATACCCATATTTCCATTCATAGTCATTTCAACTTCATGTTATATGTCTTAATATTCATAAAAACCTTTATATTATTTTGATGAATTCCAACCAATATTATTGGATTTAATGGAAATAGCTCTTGGAGTATAGAAGTATCATTTGATTCTAAATTTCCAAACATGAAATCGATATATATTTCTATTAAAACCATATGTAATTGTGTTCAAACCTATTTTCATGTTCTTTGGATCCATCTGCTTTTAATTTCCTCTTGAAATCCATTTATAGCCCGGTAGTTTACATACCAGAGGTATATCCATTAGCTCTCATGTGTGAATTTGCAAGATAGAATCCATTTCACTTTAATTTGTCTCTTTTCATTAAGGTCTTTCAGTGTAAGTGAATTCCTTTTTGAAAGTTTGAGGCTTTCTTTCAACCATATACATATAGAAATCATCTCCAAATAATGTCTCATATTGTACCCTTTGACTCCATCATGATCTATTTCTTTTTCTTGAGAAAATTTTGTATACCCAGTTGTTTTTGGAGCACTTGTTTTTGCTTTATCAAGACATGGAAACACATTTTCAAAGTATGATGCATTTGTTGATTCCATTATTGTGCCTTTATGAATATCCGATTAAATTTGTGTACAAGAAAAAAAAATAAGCACTATTGTTTTGTGCATAACCAATAAAGATGCAACCAACAATCCAGTGGCCAATCATTACAAATTTGGGGTTAGGTATAACAACCTTTGCGAGACTCCCCCACATTCGAATGTATATGTAAGATGGTTTTATATCCGACCATAACTTGTATGGTGTTTTATTCGATTTCTTTTTGGGTACCTTATTTAAAATGTAATTAGTTGATAACACAACTTCCCCCTACATTGAGGGTGGCAAGCCAAAGCTTAACAACACAAGATTCATCATTTCCTTTAAGATATGGTTTTTCCTTTCCACGATGCCATTTTGTTTTGGCAAATAAATTGCAATAATCTCAAGTCTTACACCATGATTTGCACAAAAAAATTTAAATAAATATTTAAATAATGATACATATTCACCTCCAGAATAACTTCTTAGTACTTAAATCTTTTTGGTAAGTTGATTCTTAACTTCACTTTTATACACTTTCAACTTGTCTATCATTTCATCTTTACTTTTATGTAAATAGACATAACATTGTTTAGTGTAATTATCAATAAAAGTGATAAAGTACTTATTTCCACCTTTAGATGGATTCAACTTCATATCACACACATTTTTGTGAATTAATCCAAGGTGGTTCAATTGTCCTTTTAATGGACTTGAATGATTGTCATGTTAACTTTGATTTAACACAAGTGTTGCATTTACATTTTGATTCTATATGAATGTAAGGGTTGTGTTCAATTTTGATTAACCGCTTTATTATGTCAAAATTAACATGTCTAAGTCTAGCATTTCACATATTAGAAGAATCAAACCAATAAGTAGAAGGGTTATTCATTTCATTGATATTAGGTTTAATATCCATTACATGGAATTTAAGTATTCCACCATCCGTATAGCCCTTTCCTACAAACATACCCTTTTTGGTTAATACAAACATAAAAGACTCAAACACCGAGCAAGATCCATGCTTGTTCAATAACCATCCAAAGACTAAGACACAAACACCAAGCAAGATCCATGTTTGTTCAATAACCATCCAAAGACTAAGTTCTTCCTAATATCTGGAGCATACAACTAATCATTAAGTGTTAGCCCTTTTCTAGGTGATACCACTTATGAAATATTTTAAACACCAAATTTAGGTGTTTAGAATCACAATTCAAGAATAATTTTTTTCCTCAACTTGGACAAAAATTATAAATATACAAAACTTTAAAGTTCTTAAACCACTCCCTCTTTGAGCACGCATGATGGGTAGCACCCGTATCAATCCATCACTCAATGGAGCTAGCGTCCATAGAGTTTACATAGGAAATCATTCCACTATAGATGGTGACACTTCAAAAATCATTTAAACACCAAACGTAATTGATTAAACATACAATTTCCAGAAAACATTTTTGCCTCTGGACAGAATTCAACAGGTTATAAAGTAGCCAAAAACTATTATCAAAATCTATAACCAGTTTCAGAAATATATTTAAGCAATTCTAAAATTTTGAAATCAGAAAAATTATGAAATTATGTATGGAATTCCGAAGGCAAAAACTGAAATTCTAAAGATTGAAATTATGTTTGGAAATCTGCATTTGAAAATTATTTCTAGAGATTGAAATCAGAAACTGAAAACTTCAATTCTGAATTCTAAAATATGCAATTCAAAATTCTGAAATCATGAATCTGTTAACTACATTTTTGGATTCTGATATCTTGAAAATCTAATGTTTAAAACGGATTTTAAGAATCTGGAATCTGAAACTCTCACTTTAGCAACTGAAAGCTGAAACTCTGAAATAAGATTTATGATGAATAAACTTCTGATGAAGAAAAAATTCTAATGCAAATCTGATGCTTAACTTGTTTCAGAAATCTGATGTTGTTTTTCTTTGAAAACTGATATGTAAAACCGATTTCTGATACAAAACTAATACACATTTATGATGAAAATTTGATACTAAACTTCTAAAATTAGAAATTCTGATGACAAAACTACAAGATTGGTCCCTGTGGTATTCAAAAAACTTTGGATAGGTTCCAAAAAGTTTTCAACTTGCATGGAAGGTCTAAAATCAAGGTTTTTCTGGGTTTTTTGTCCATGATACACTTGAAAATTCGATTTTAACCTATTCATTTCTTTTTTCTTTTTTCTTTGTTTATTTTGGTATTTAAATAATTCAAAATAAAAAATAAAAAAATAAAATCTCACCCAACCCCCCCCCCCCTCCCCCCCTCTCTCTCTCTCTCTCTCGACACACAAAGAAAAAACACCCACACCCCTACCCCCGTTTTTCTTCTTCCCCTGTTGTCATCTACCCTATCTCTTTAGCTCTCATAAACGTATCTGAAGCCCCATCTTTTCTTTGTGTAATCCCAACGACCAAGTGAAAGAAGGTACATCATACACTTACCATATTCTCTTCATCCCCTTGTCTTTGAATCGCTTAGACCAGTTGTGTGTTGGTTTGTATGGATTCTTGAAGAACAGACAACCTGATCTTGAAATCTGATTCACAGAAGGTGTGGTGGTGGTTGGTGATGATGTTGATGGAGACGACCGTCACCAACTTCGATTTTGTCAACAACCCATTTCTCTTCCAAATCAAGACGAGGTTTCCTGCAACAAGGTTCTTCATCAGGTTCATCAACTCATAAAACCCCTATAATTTCAAAATTGATCAAGAGAAACCCATTGATTTAAGAATCGAAAGACTCCCTGATTGATCGCTTTGTTAAAATGATTTTGACTTGGCCTGTGGCCAAATTGCACCTGAATCGAAGACTCTTTGCCATCTTTCTCACATGTATCAATGATTTGGAGGTTCTTGAAAGCTTCGTTTTTGTTTTTTTCTAGGTTTTACGTTTTCTGTTGTGTCTTGAAATTTCATGAACTGATTGGATTAAATGTAATATAACAAGTTCACAGGTTCAAAATTGAGTTTCATTCAACAAGTTCATAGCTCTTTTTCACAGTTTTGATTTGCAGGTGTCTGTGTCTATCATTGTCTATGTGTATATGTATGTTGAAGAAGATGAACACGAAAAACGAATTCGGTGTGTTAGTGGTTTGAGAATACAAAAACAACCCACATTTTTTTTTGACAAAGCTTTGAAGAGATAGGGGGGATGTGGGGTTATATAGATTTGTTCCAACTTCTTTTTGTGTTCATGGTCATCCTCAACCTCCATCTTCGTCAATATCCTGATTTCCATCTTCGATTTTTTCTTCGAAGATTTCGATTTTTTCCAGCTTCAATTAGGACTAGATCACAATTTGGTTTGGATTTTTTGATTTTAATATTAATTTAGTAATTGTTTTTGGAGTTAGAACATGTTTTTTCCTCTTTTCCTCATCGATGCAGTTTGCTCATGGCATCGTAGGGTGGGGGGGAGAGAGAGAGAGAGAGAGAGAGAGAGAGAGAGAGGGTTTGGTGAAATTTTATTTTTTATTTTTTATTTTTAATTATTTAAATACCAAAATAAATAAAGAAAATAGAAAAAAGAAATGAAAAGGGTAAAATAGACTTTTCAAGTGTATCAGGGACCAAAAACCCAGAAATACCTTGATTTTGGACCTTCCATGCAACTTGGAAACTTTTTGTACCCTATCCAAAGTTTTTTAAATACCACAAGGACCAATCTTGCGGTTTTGTCAATTCTGATGAATAAAACTTATGCAATATTTGATATAAAATCTGATCTAGAAAATCTGAAAATCTGATGATTAAATCAGAAATCTGATGTACAAATTGATACAAAATCATATAAACAATTATAATGCATATTTGATACTAGATTTCTAAAATCTAATACAAAATTCTGAAGCAAAACTAATGCTTAATTTCTGAAATCAAAAAAATCTAATGTTGTCTTTCAATAAAACTATTAAAAATATTTTGTTTATAAGTAAAACCAAGTTGCATTTTCAGTTTCTGGGACTGCTTTACTCATTTTAATGTTGTTTTTCAGTAAAACCAATATGTTTTCTGGTTTCTAAAGTTGTTTTAGACTAAACAAATCTGTTTTTGACAAAACAATACAAATTTTAACAAAACAATGTTCTTTTTAACAAAACAAAGTTGTTTTGAAGCTGTTTTCCAGCAAATTTAGAGCTATTTTTCAAAAAAAAATGAGTTGCTTTTCAACAAAACTGTTATAAATGTAGTTTTTCAGCAAAATTGTTACATGAATGCTATTTTTACCAAAATCGACCAAGAAAAAAAACATATTTTTTCTGTTGTAACATCGAGAAGAACAAAAAAAATGTTTTTTCCCTTTTTCTTTCAATGTTCGTTTCGTACAAACGAATTTATTTTAATATTGTAGGAATCATATTACAGAAATATACGAAAAACAAATAAAAAAAAAGTGGAGGCATGTGTTTAACACATTGTCCTTAAAACAAATTTGTCAGCTATCATGTGTTTGTTTCCCAGGATACAATAGCTAGAAGTGATTCTTCTAGACCACCCGAAGCCTCAATAGGTCTGGATTTTACTTAGATACATCAAGAAAAAGAAGATGAATGGGAGAAGAAGAGAGTTTCGTTGTACTTTTTTGGGGTTTTTAAAAGGGTTGTCAAGAGGTTGTATTTATACTACAACCAATAACCAACAAAACAATTAAATGACATTAAAACACAATTAGTAACCGACATTATATTTAATATCGTTCTTAATTATGAATTGTAACTGAAAATCAATTTTCGATTATACACCACTCAAACCATTAATTTTTGTGATTAGTTTTAATTCACTAATTATTTTTCCAACACATAGTTATATTATATTCAACTGGTAAATGTTTTTGTAACAATTTCAGTTTGTTTAGTAAAATCATCAGCGTTGATGCCTGATATATGTCCAATTTGCAACATCAAGACTTTTGCAACTTACTTTTAAAAAAACTCAATAATTGCTCTCACGCTGCTCATTGTCTCATCAATACGTATAGTCTCATATTGAAGTTCTTTTCTCATGTTATTTACTTTAGCCAATACATGATACCATATAACAATACCATTTATAAATTCAAATCTACAAAGTTCATAATCTGCTAGAAAAGTGACTTCACTTTTGATCTTTATATTTATCTCTTCATCAACAAGTTTATACAGAGCTTCTACCATCTTTGAATATAGATACTTTCATTAAATTAGTGATAATTTTTAAAAATTATGATTTGATTTTTATTTTTTGATTCTCTTTGATTTTTTTTTCATAACTAAAATGATTTTAAGATTGCAACAAATGTTATATTATGTATATAAATAACTGAAACGACTAATTTTTTTTTAATGATAACACATAAAATCGTGTTTTACAAAAATACAAACACAATAACTATCGATTTGTTCCAAAATTCGGAGGCCTCCTAAAATCAGAGGCATCGTGCGACCGCACACCCAGGGATGCCACTGCTATGTAGGTATATTTGATAACAATATATAGCCATTTTAGTGAATAACATAATATATTAAATAAGTAGGATATTTAAGGGAAATTTTGTAATCTAATCACAATTTAATGTTTATTTGAAAAAAAACTCAAAAAAAATTGTTCTTAACAAAAATAACAACTTGGTCAGGATGGGACATCCTGATAAAAAAAAGTTTCTGACAAAAAAGTACATTTCAGACTATATTCCGAATTTCGGACTGAAATTTCAGATTTAAAAAAAAAAAAAAAAAATCTTTGGAATTTCAAGAACAAATCCGAAATTTGATAAACAATTCCATAATTTCAAGAAAAAGAAATCGTTTTTTACTTAAATCTAACAAAAAAATTAAAACAAACATAGTAAATGTAAACTATATACGATATTCGTGCATAAAATCATATATTTTATTTAAAAACGATGATATTAAATATTTCAAAATAGAAATTTTGAATATAAGTGGAGATATTTCTTTAAAAAAATTAAAAAAACAAAAATAACTCCAGCATTTGAAGATCAAACCCGAAATTGAGCATTTGAAATGTAGCATTTTAAAAAAAAATGAAAATTAGTCCGGAATATGAACAGTAGTCAGGAATAAGGCATTTAAAAGAAATTTGTTATTTTTGAAAAATTGAAGAAAAAAAACTCATTTATATGGGTTGGATTACTTAATTTCCAGATATTTAATACTTTTAACACAATTAATCCACAAGTTTCATATTTTTTTTTTGGAACGACGGAATATTATTAAAAACTAGCAAGGAGCTAGAAAAAAAATTACATCAAAATAGTTGTTGAAATAGGATTATGAAGCTAAGAAGACCAACTAAGATTGGCTTTTGTACACCTATTCGAAATCCAATAAAAAGACTTAAAAACAACATCATCAAAAATCAAAGATTTCCTGGGATAGCCGCTCCAAAAATCGTTGCATTTCTGAAATTCCAAATGCACCAAAACGAAATTAAAATCACTGCATCAAAAGCTTTCAGCTGACCGATTCTCCAAGGAAAAGACACCGCCCAGTTGATAAGAGAATCCATAGTAATCTGAGAAGGAAGATTAACACCCCACCAAACAGCAATACGAGACCATAAGACAATCAAATCAGAACACCCTGCAAAAATATGATCAATAGTCTCCACCCTAGAAGAACAAATGGGACAAAGAATGGAATCCACCAATATACCCCTATGAGATAATCGCTCTCTAGTAGGGATGTTAGAAAGTCTAATCCTCCAAATAAGAATATTAATCTTAATTGGAATCCAATTATTCCAACGAGTAACAGGACCACCTGTGAAGAGCATAATACCATCCAAATATCTCCGAGCTGAAGAAACTGAAAAAGTGTCCGAAGTATCAAGAACCGAGCCCATTCTATCTGGAACCGTCTGGAGACGGAAATCCTGCAGAAGTAAAATAAGGTCGTCCCATTGTTCCTGCTCCACTCCTTCTCTAGGATTACGTCTAAAGGTATTAAACCCCAAACCCATAGATAACCTTTCGCTAATAGAAACATGTATGTGCAAGTCTAGAAGATATACTCTAGGGAAGATGGAAGACAAAGGCACATCACCCCTCCACACATCATGCCAAAAAGAAGTAATTGTCCCATCTCCAAATCTAATGGGGCAAAAAGAATGAAGGTCAATATCTTTCTGTCTCGGTTGGGAGAACATACGAATAACCCCAACCCAAGGGCCTAGCCCACTAGTAGGAGAGATCAAATTCCTACAAGCACCGTCCGACCCATAAATAGCTTTTATCACTCTAACCTACAAAAGATCAGGCTCTGATAAAACCTCCTTCACCAACGAAATATCATAGCCCTATTAAAAGAGTTAATACTTCCAATTCCTAAGCCTCCTTTATCCTTTGAAGCTATAACTCTATCCCACCTAACCCAATGCACATGACGTTTGTCCCCATCTGCACCCCAAAAAAATCTTGCCCTCATTCCCTCTAAAGCCTTCAAAACCGAGGGGGGGGGGTTAAGAAAGTAGTGGACATCATGTAGCTCCCTAAAGCATCCAACACAGACTTCACCAGCATAAGACGACCTCCGAAAGAAAGACTCTTACTCTTCCAATTCGACAACTTAGACCGAAATCGATCAATCACGGAAGCCCAAGCTTAAATCTGAGTCATAGTCTGGCCCACAGGTATACCAAGATGCAAAAATGGGAGGTTTGAAGCTGTACAACCAATATTATCTGCTACATCAAGGACTTGGGAATATGGAACTCCCATACCTATCAATTTGCTTTTAGCCAAATTGATTTTCAGACCTGACGCCAAGTAGAAACACCTGAGAATACGAATAAGTCGTTTCGTAGTTTCAGGATTCCATGAAGAGACCAACATAACAGCATCCGCATAAAGAAGGTAAGAAATCTCAATTCCTAAGATAGAAATACCCCTGAACATATTCCCCATTCAGGCCCTCATCAAAGCAACGTGTAAACCTTCCATAGCCAGGATAAAGAGAAAGGGGGATAACGGATCACCTTGTCTCAAACCCCGGTGCATTTGGAATTCATCAGTCGGGGAACCATCACAAGTTTCATATATTTAAAATTTGCTTTGCATAAATTGGATAAATTCTAAGCTTTGTAAGAAATATGACATTATAAAATGTTAATAACACATATAATCGTATGTATGGATGATTGTTCTATATATATATATATATATATATATATATATATATATATATATATATATATATATATATATATATATATATATTTGGAAAAAGTGAATATATGTTATGTACCTAAACTTAGGTATAGAAACTTTTAAACGACGTAGTTTTAAACAAAACAAATACAATTTCATTTTATCTTAGTTTTGTTTTAATAGAATACCATTAAATTAAGTTCAATTATGGAATGAAAAAGATCAATTATATATATTTTTATTGCAAATAATTATTGAAGTTTATAGAGAAAATAAAAAACCAATATTTTTTAACGAATATAACTCAAGCATTTTGTCTTTCAATTGAAAAACTATACCCAATGATTTGTGAAAAACTTTATTGAGTTATGACATGTTCTTCTTTTATCTTTTATTCTATTAGTTTTCATTTAGAATTTAGTAGGGTTCATTAAATGATCACGCCTTTTAATGCTTTAAGTTCTTATAAACAGTGAAGAAAAAAAACATAAATTTGATCGATTTAATAAGTCACATGATTAAGGAAGAATTGTAAAAAAGATATCATAATTAGTTTGGATATAAATGGATCAAAACTACATTGTTTGGAGGGTTCTATATATAAGCTTAGGTTTGTTACAGCCACATATTCCTTAAGCCACATATATATATATATATATATATATATATATATATATATATATATATATATATATATATATATATATATATATATATATATATATATATATATATATATATATTGAGTTTATTGATTGCAGATACCATCTTAACCATTACATTGTAAGTGTTTATTATTTCTTGCTTCTTACTAGTTAATATTTAATAATATTCGATTGTTAAGAAAAATAAGACTTTTATAATCCAAACATAAATAATATTAAGTCTAAGGTATCTGAAAGTGCCCGAGATCATGTGTAAGGTTACAATAAATTAATGCATGAGGTACGAGGTGAGAAGTGAAATAAGGAAAAGCATGTAGCAAGTTCAACACCCTCAAGGAAATGACTAATTAATAAGGGACAATTGCCATTAATACAACCAAAATATCATATTTCATAAAGATTCATAAGAAAATAATCTAATTATTCGTGAGAAAGTATGTATTTTCGAATTTCTTTCTGATTTTTAAACGCATCCCTTTGACGCAAAACGAGTTGGAAATTTGTTTTTACAAAATCCGAATTTTCGAACTCCTTCTGATTTGCGCACCTACTTTTTAAAAAAAGTTTGTTCCAGCTTTTGTCATATTCAAACTATATGAATATAGAACATATTCTTCCTATGAAAACTATATCCATTTTTATATGAATTTACAACATATTATTCCTATGAATTTTGAAAACATTCTTCATATATGCTTTATATATATATATATATATATATATATATATATATATATATATATATATATATATATATATAGAGAGAGAGAGAGAGAGAGAGAGAGAGATAGTGTGTGTGATAAAGACATGAATAATTAAGATCAAATGTAAAACACTAAGTATTGTGTGCATGTATAACTTATTATGAATAAATTGTTTGAGTCATCACTAGTACAACTCATGATAACATCGTCACTAGTATATCATAACCAAAACTGTCGAATTGATTTTTCTATCTCAAAATTAGATGAAATGCACCTTCTGTTTTTATGATTTTATGAATCTTTTAATTTTTATGCTTATTTGAATAACTGATTGAGAATTCTATCTTAGTCATTTTTGTGTGCTAGGAATTAAGGAATAAGCTTCTTCTCCTTTAAGTATTAGTATATTTCTATGTTTTGAGGTGACAAAGTTAGACATGACAAACATGTCGTGTCGTGTCGGGTTCGTGTTAGGTTGAAACGTTAAACATGTTGAGAGTTCTTAAACCCAACCCTACTCGTTTAATTAATGTGCCATATCATGCCAAATTGTTCGGTTTGTGTTAGGTTATCGGGTTTAGGGTTTAAACCTCGTAAATGTGTTGTGTCGTGTCAAGTTGAAACGTGTCGGGTGGTATAATGGTTCAGAGAAAGTGATAAAACTAAAAAAACATAATTTGGGAGGTGAAATGGTGAAATTCGTAATCGTTTAGAAGGTAAAGTAGAAAGAGTATGAATTGAGGAGATGGATGGGTGAGGTCACAAAGAAGATGGAAGAGAATGAAAACTTTGAAAATGAATTCTTGGCTAAAGTAGTTAAGTCATTTTCACATTATATTGTAACTCAACCCATTTTTTTCTTTTGTATATAGTTTGGTTTTGGGTATGTCCAATTTGTTTAATGAATTGAAAAACTTACATATAAATAAACGATTATTTCGAGTTGGAGTTATCAATTCAAACCTTACACGTTTAATATTTGCATTGTATCGTGTCTATCCGTTTAATTAAACGAGTTAATTTTTTTTACCCAAATTCGTTTATTTGGGCCGACTTTGTGTCGTTAGCATGTATTGTTAGTTTTTGCCACCTCTAGACAAAACCGGTTTTGCACCTTATATTATTCTCTCATAAGTATTAGGGATTTCTGTGGTGGTCGTTACAAGTAGAATTGAAGCTAATCGCCTTCCCCTATAAGTATTAGGGCTTATCTGTCTAAGTATCACAAGTTATCTTTTTCTCAACAGTTAATATTTACCAACATTCACATTAGATTTAATTCATAGTTATTCCTATAACATGATCGAATATGAATATTTAAAATACTAACTATTATTCATGGAATAAACATTCTAATATAAGCATATTAATATTGAATAAAACAATCACACAAAGTATATTAATTCATAAATTAAAAATAAAATTGCTTAATGTTTCAATATCCAAATACTAAATTTTACAAATTATAGATTAGCTACTAGCGTAACAAAGTCCAATGCCTACAACATGATCAACAT
This sequence comes from Lactuca virosa, assembly GCF_052849685.1. Classification (NCBI taxonomy): domain Eukaryota; kingdom Viridiplantae; phylum Streptophyta; class Magnoliopsida; order Asterales; family Asteraceae; genus Lactuca; species Lactuca virosa. Next base: position 113,399,052 of record NC_136426.1, on the reverse strand, counting down.
GCTTGGTATGAGACATGGTTTTTATAAACACGTCACTAGATTTTATTTGTATGTATTTTAAAAACTATGTGTAATGTTTGTTTCTTGATATATCTTTTATTGTAAAATATTTAATTTAAAGATTTTGGTCCACACTCAGCGTGCACATGTACTACACGTTGAGTGTATGTTAATGAGCTACACGAAGCGTAGCGCCGCAGACAGCTCAAAACCCTAAGTTTCGGGCTTTGTCCCTATTTAAAGGCTCTAACTTCTAGGGTTTCATTCTTATATGCCTTTATCCTCTCCAGAAAACCATAGAGTAGCCTCTTTCCATCCTTGTTGAGTTTTTTGTGTTCTTTGGTGTCATTTGAAGAAGATGGTGGTGGTTTTGGTGCAAACGAAGCAAGATCCAGCTAGGTTTCTACACTCTTACCATCTTATGGACCTTGGGAAGGTGTAAGTTTCAACATTTATGATTATATTTTGATAGATCTAAGTTTTTAGCTTCATTTGGCCCTTTTTGGTTTTGTTTCTTTCGAATTTGGAAACTCCAGATCCCAAAGGTTTGTTTGTGTTGCTTTCTGGACCTTTTGAGATAATATAAGTGCATGTTGGTGTCCCATTGAGCCATACATGGAGGCTGTCACACTTTTGGACTTATTTTGGATCTAGGGTTAGGGAATTGTAAGTTGAAGACTTGTTAGTGGATAAAGTTGGAAACTTTATCCATTAGGTGCTTATTTTGAAGGGTTGTGGAAAGTATCAGGCATTGTCTTTATGGTTTAAACACTTAACAAAAGGGTTGAGATGAACAGTGCTACGCTAAGCATAGGTTATTAGTTGGGCCGTATCTATTTTGTCTTTTAGTGTTATGCTGAGCGTAGGTTAATGAGCTACACTAAGCGTAACGTGGGACTATTGACCGATGAATGTTTGACCTGTTTTTGGACTAAGGATTGGTCTTCAAGGACGTGTGAGAGTGTGTGTTTCTAGGTATTAGATTTATGTGAGTTTTTCCACTGTATTACTTATTTCATTATTAATCCCATTGTGTGTAGGATGTATATGTAATGTTATGATATGATTGTTTGCTTAACTAGGCTAGTGGAGTCTTGCATGTTTGTTTGTATGCGGGTTTTACACGATTTTTATGGGATGATGGCAATATCAATGTTGCGTCATGGGCCTACATGCCGAAAAAGGGTGACGTTCATGAAAGTGGTTGTGAGCCGCTAATCATGAAAGTGGTCATGTCACCATGTCTAAAAAGTGGTCGTGACCATTTGTCACGAAAGTGGTCATGACCAGATCTCACAAAAGCGGTCGTGATGTATTCAATTGTATGCATAGTTGTTACAGTGATATATGTGATATTTTGGAGAACTCACAAAGTTTTATGCTTACTGTTTTAAGTTAAATGTTCTTAGCTTGTTCTTCTGGCAAAGGGAAAGGTACGACTTGATATTACATGCGTTTGGAGATTTTTGTGTTTTGACTTGCGCAAACTCTTATTCATATGTTTGATTTGTCCTTTGATGTTGGAAACAACTTGATATTCTCTATTTTATTTTGAAAATGATTTTGGGTTTTTACTTTAAGCTTTAAAAATGAAGAAATTGTTTTGAAATTTGGGAAATTACACACTGACTTCATTTGTTAAGGATAAAATGAAATCATCATAGAATGTATTGATTATCATTAATCGTTTTTTGTTCCTTTTCAAGTATCAAAGTATCATGATTTTCATAATTCATTCCCATTAGTATTTTAATGTTGTCAACTACACTGAGTTTAGCAATGAACTTCCCAATCTAGATAGCTTTTAAAGGTGTAGTAAGAGTTATGATGTATTATGGTTCTTTTATAGATTGCATTGATGTGTTATGCTTTGAGCTACTCCAGCTAATTGTGTCTTTATTCATAATAAAGACATAATATGACTTAGATTAAGAATCATATTTATTAGTTAGAAAGCTCACATCAGAGCAATAATCGACATATATTACCCCATCTAAACCTTTTTAAACTAAGAATATATATATATATATATATATATATATATATATATATATATATATATATACTCATTTGTAAGTACTTAAGAACATTCTTTATAGTAATATAGTGATATACACATGTTACTGTTGATATCCACCCTAACGTCCCAATTTTAAAACCAAATTTTCATTTTTAAATCTAAATTAAGCATCTAAAAACCATTCTTTGATAAACAACATAATATCTATTTGTTTCAAATCTAAAATCATAATGTTAAACCAGAATAAATTTATAAAAACTAGCGGAACTCTAATAATAGTATCATAATATCGATATGTGTGTAAAGTTACGTTGCACCCTTCCCATTCACACATGGACAACCTGAAAAACATTTAACTTAACAACGTAATCATAAATCTTAGTGAGTTCCCTAGAATACCATACATTCCATCACACATATAACACATATAAAAATAAGCTCACGATCTCATCTTGCATAACAACTACAGGCACCCAACCATCATACAATTGCAGGCTCTCAACCATAAAATAAACTGTGGGCTCCCAACCATCATACCAGTTATATGCTCTCGACCATCATATAGACTACAAACCCTTAACTATCATACAATCCATTCCAAAGTCTTTGTTAATATCGATGAATCGCCTTATGAATGAATAGTCATACGTAGTCGAAGATAATATATACAGTCGAACAAATGTTCCTACCTGAAAGCAATATACCAGACAAGCACTATGTAGTAAGGCCAAATAAAGAGTTCTAAGGTTGTCTGATTTTAACTGCATATAAACCGTAAGACACTCACACGACGATCTATCAATAGTAACATAGACCTCAACCTAACAAAACATGCCATATATACTAACATACACTCCTTTCACTTAATAAGGTCCCAAAACACTCATAAACTACCTTTAAGACCTGTAGTTTTCCAATCTCCAAAGTAACAAAACAAAAGGAACCAAATACACCTAAAATGCTAGATCTATGAAGCAAAACACATAAAAGCAGAAACTTGATGACTTACATAGCACAAGGAAGTGTCTAGAAGGTATGAAATCTATGGATCTTGATTCCCTTGGCACTAAAATGTCTTACTTCCTTTTCAAGCTTCACACCAAGACACCAAAACACCAACAATGATGCAAGTAGGCTAGGTTTTTGAAGTTAATGGTTTTAAGGATGGAGGCTAAGAAAATGGGGAAACCCTGGGAGTTAGTGCCTTTAAATAGAGCTCAAGGCACAAAACTAGGGTTTGGGATTTTTGCGGTCAGACGTCGCGACCCTCACTTGGTTTCGTCACGAACTAGGGTTATTACTAAAAAAACCCTTTCTTTTATCTTAAAATTAATATTGGACATTTCCATAAATAAGTGTTACAATTCTCCCCCACTTAACTGGCTTCCGTCCTCGAATTCCGGCTCTGCAAATTACTTTGGATACTTCTCATGCATTTCCGCTATGAATTCTCCAAACCCGCTCATCATTTTGCGCGAGCTGCCACTACATCCCACTATTTCAATCACCTTTACTCCACAACCCATAACTACAAAAGCAACATGCTTAGCATACAACCCATACACTAACCATGTGATAGCCTAACCAACGTGTGACATCCTCATTTTCACGGCCAATTTAAAACTTTTTCTTTATACTTATTTATTTCAAAGTATAAAAGTTAATGCGAGATTCGTTCCCAAAACGTAATTATTGAAGTATTTCAGAAGAAACATTTTTCATTTTATAAAAACCTTGGGATGTAATCCTCAATACAAATACATAAGCATAAACTTGTCTTAATAGGCCTTACAACAATTTATTATACTATGCTCTAACAGCTCCTCAAATCACTCATCAACCTTGTGCCTTCATACCGCTAACTGTGATACAAAGAAACTGAGTGGTTCAGGTATGGGAGCCTGTTGAGCATATAGGGTTTTCAACCCACAATAATTAACTTCTTTAATTATATAATTTACATCAAATAATTCACCCGATTACCTGTTCCCATTATTCTCATACCGATCCTAAAATATTGATCTCAAGGGACCTATCCTAAGGATCATCATCAGCAACGGATAGACAATACCGCTTGGGGGTTTCCTTTAGCAATATATGTGTAATGCTCGTAGATCCGGGCTAGTCAATTTAGAGACAATGAGCATCAAAAATGAGTTTTTGATGGAAGATTATTTAGAAGGCTTAATCTTAACCAAGTTGTATAATATGTCACAAGGGTTCCGTACATATAAAGAATGCCGAAATCCGAGTTATAACGAAGAAGTTATGGCCCGTCGAAGTTTTACGGCGAAACCGGCACGGAACCGGGAGACGTAAATAGTGAATTTACGATAGAAGACTTTTTAGCCTTAGTGATCTAAACAAAAGTTGTAGTATACGTTAAACCGAGAACATACAAAAAAAGAACGCCCAAATCTGACTTCGTATGAGGAAGTTATGAATTTTCTAAGATTTGGCATAATAGTGGACGACCCGAAACTCGTATTTTAGTTTGAGCGGTTTTTGGCCTACGCGACCTAAATGAGAGTTGAAGATCCCATTAATAGGAACTCAACGGTAAAAAGACAGACGAAAACGGAGTCCGTATGTAGAAGTTATAAATTTTATGCGGACATTTAACAGTATAATCTCCTCATACTGTTAAATTTAAAATCGGTCGAGAATTAGCCGACGGAGTGTAAATGAAAGTTGTAGATCTTATTTTTACCTGCGCGTGGATATAAATAATGTCGAGAGTAGAGCTCGTATGTTAAAGATATGGACGAAACTTGGTCCCTACTCTTCGAGCGCGATAAATTCGATACAGTTTTGTAAATCTGAGATAGATGAGAATTAGCTGACGGCGTATAAATGAAAGTTGTCGTACTCATAAATACCAACGCGTGGATATAAAGAACGTCAAAAATGGAGTTCTTATGAACGACTTATAAATTTTAATAGCACATTTACGTATTAAAATAAAGTGTAAATCATATATACGTATATATATATATATATATATATATATATATATATATATATATATATATATATATATCATTAGAAAGGTATCGACGATGCGGTCATTATAAGACTAGTGTTGAGTACTTTCGACATTAGTTTAGTACAAATATCGTTAAATCTATTTAAAATAGTATTATGAAGGGGTGTTTAGTCGTTTATATAACTATAAGGTCATTAAGTAATAATTGAGGGTAGTTTTTGTAAATTCAATTACTATAAATAAGAGCCTTGGGCTCTCATATTTCTTGCACCATTCTCTTGATTCAAGAGTCTTTCTCTTCTTATCCCCCGGGCATTTCGGTCCCTCGTGATTCGACTTCTCTTTCTGTAATTTAGTATAGTAAGGTGAGCGCTGAAGCGATGCACGAATCTTTCCTAGAAAGATTCAGCGACGAAGTTCTGCCCCTGCAGAGCCCGACTCCTAGCTAAAACTCCCTTGTAAGTAAGTTATGCTTACCCTATTTTAATATAACTTATATTTAAAATTAGTATTGTTATTATGAACTTATAATAAATATTTGGGCTATTATTATGACTTATATAAGTGTCGTTATAATATCTTTTTAACTACTCGCGGTACGGGGAATCTTGTCTAAAGGGTTGCATAGGGTTGTTGGATTTCAGAAGTGCTATATGCCAAAATGGTCATGTCCTCCGGTGTTTTATGTCTGGGCCATGTCTGTACATAGTGGTTGGAAAATATTTTTTAAACGCTTATATAATAATAATAATGCTAAGACTAATAATTAGTCACGGTAAATATTAGACTAAAATTTAGCGATAATAATGCTAGGTTTCGTCGAAGGAAAATAGAATCGTTAAAAGTGAAGCGTTGTCCGAGTTTGGAATCATCACTTTAACAAGTGAGTGCATAGTTGCTTTCATCTTACACATAGATATGATGTATTTTATATAAATTACGTGCTATGTGTGCATATTATCTGTATACTTGTTATCTATGCTGGATGAACGATTTTATATATGTTTTAAATAATTTAAATTGTATATGTATTTTATATCTACGAATATGTTGGGTAAAACATGGGTAAATGAATGATAAGAGATGAAAGATGATATGAGTGAACATTGGCAGCTATAGACTTAGTGCCTAACAAATAACATCAGCAGCTATGGACTTAGTGCCTATTGAATAAACGTTGGTAGCTATGGACTTAGTACTTGTTAGATAAACGTTGGTAGCTATGGACTTAGTACCTATTAGATAAACACTGGTAGCTATGCATTTAGTACCCGATGAATGAACTTTAGCAGCTATGGAATTAGTGCTTTACGAGCGAGCATTGGCAGCTATGGACTTAGTGCCTGTCATATAAACCCTGGAAGCAATGGACTTCGGAATGAACGAATGCAGGATAAATGACTCTTAGGGTAGACCTTAAGAGTAAGGAAGATAATGGGGATGGGTAATTGGGTTGATTGTTTGATGTTTAAACATAATATTTATATTATTGTGGGTTGAAAACCCTATATACTCACCAGGTTTCCCAACCTGACCCACTCAAGCTTATTTGTATCACAGGTGTCGATATGAAGCTACTTTACACTGAGAGATTTAAAAGAGATGTAGATCACTAGTGTAAATGAATGTAAGTTCTGTTTATGCTTATGTTTCTGTATTGGCGATGACATCCCAAGGTTTTGAAAATAAATAAAAATACATTTCTTCGGAAATGATTTGATAACGTATTTATCATGTTTTTCTGGGAACAAATTCCGCAACATTTTTATTAAAAGAGGTACTCTGATTTTTAAAAAGCTTAAACAAAATCGGTCTTTTCTGGCCGTGAAAATGGGGATGTCACAATATGTCAATAAGGCAACCATGCGGGGATAAAGTACATCAAATGAACCGATAGTTCACTAACACCTATAGGTTACGAGCTTGCCAGTGTTTCCACTGGACTATCTAGAATGGTCTATGGCCGTCATCTATACTCTGCTAGACGACTGGTTCATCAATAGTCAAGTCCTCTCATCATCACATCATCATTTTCATCACCCATCACTACCCAATATATTTTATATAAATATATGAAAATACATATATGATTAAATGAAGTAAAAATCATATAATTTATCTAACACGGATATCAAGTAATACAGATAATGAGCATAATAGTATTTTAATAATCTAGATATTTATATCTATGTTTAATCTGAAAGTAACTATGCACTCATTTGTTAAAGTGGGTGACTAGAAATTTGAGCAGCTCTTCGCTTCAGCACTTAGCTTTTCCTTTTATGTGACCTTGGTTCATATCACTAAGTCTTAGCTTAATATTTCAGATGACCAATAATAGTCTAAATTCCTCAATAATCTCAATGTCTACATAAAGATCTGTCAAGTAAGGAACAACCAGGTAGGATCCTATCGGAGGTAGGGTCCGTTTGGTATATACAGTATATTGTTTGGAAATCCCACTTTAAACACCTCACTAAATCCAACCTAGACATCATCCCCATAAGTAAATCAATTAATATAATGACTTGGAATCACTAATAAACCTTATTTATAAATTCATAACAATGAATATGAATATAAATATAAGTTACACTAAAAGCAATATAAGTGTAGCTTAACTTACAGAGATTTTCCAGAGAAAAGTCCGAAAATTGCACTCGCAGAACTCCGACTCGATAGCTCCTAATCATCGGGCTCACGGGAGACTCATGATTTTGCCAAAATACCCTAAATACTAAGAATTTTTTTACTATAATTGAGAGAAAATCGAGAGAGATTGTTAGAATGGTGTGGGGAAGAGAATAGGCAACATGCGATATTTATAGGTTGAATTTTTGAGAGGTGTGTCGCGCCCTGGCTCTAGTCGGCCGCTCTCCGCCTGACACGTGTTCTTCAACGAGTGGTGTTGTGTGGTAGCTTCCAGAAGTGTGTGCCGTGCCTTTTTGCGCATGGCGTCTCCGGGAATTTTCAAAATTCATAACTTCCTCATACGAACTCCATTTTTTGACGTTCTTTCTATCCTCGCGTAGCTATCGACGAGATCTACAACTTTCATTTAGACTCTTTCGGCTAATTCTCACTTTATTTTTAAAGTTATATTTTTAACAAACTTAGACTGTTAAAGTCCGTATAAAAATCATAACTCTCGCATACGAAATCCGTTCTCGTCTGTCTTTATATCGACAGACTCCTACTAACAAGATCTTCAACTCTCATTTAGATTGCTCCTACTAAAAATCAACCGATCAAAAATTCAATTTCTGTGCTAACACAGCTGCGCTGAAAGTTCGAAAAGTCATAACTTCCTCATATGAAGTCAGATTCAGGCGTTCTCCATATGCACGCTCTCGGTTTTACGATTAGTACGACTTTCGTTTAGATTACTTAGGCTAATAAGCAACCTATCTCTGATTCACTATTTACGACACTCTCTGCCGTATCAGGTTAATGTTGAGGTTGAATGTGTATAGTGAGGGGTCAAAGTAGTCAGAGTCTGTATGGTGTCGAAATCAGCATGACTTCAACACTCTATCTAGTTTACAAGGCATAGTTGTTTCGACACTTTGATGTTTAGTCCTTGTAACTTTTTAAGTCTGTTGTACCCTATAAATAGGGTAAGTACACAGAGTAAAGAACCATCCAAAGCGTCATTTTGTCATTTGTACACTTGAACTCTTGTACTCTTCCAGACTGATAATTGAGCCAACCAGATTATATTTAGATTGTGTGTTCTTTATTGCTTTCTTAGTGTCATTTGTGTTCATAATCAAATCTAACACACTACAATTGGTATCAGAGCGGGTATTTGAAGATCGAAGTGAATTTTGAAGAAACGTTTCTCGATTTGGCAATAATCAACACAATGTGAACGATCTGTGGTGATTCTCATGAATTCTCTCGTAATCTCTCGAAATCGTGCTTTTTTTATTGATTTTTGATCATCTTGACTCGTTTGGATAAAATTTGTTTCAAGCCCAACTGTTATGATCCAATAAAATTTTTCAATAGATCAAACCCAAAGCCAAAATTAAAATCTCTTTGATTTTGTTACTGTTCATTCAATCCACAATTTTCGAGCCCAAACATTTATCTTAAATTTGTTTTTTTTTATTCATTTTATATGATCAAGCCCGATATTCTAAATTTGTTACTGTTCACAATGATTATTTGAAGCCCAAATCAATTTAACTAATCTTTTTGTAATTCTCAATCATATCATTTGTTTATTTCTTGATCTCCGATCAAATTCTATTTGAATCACTCTTGGTTTTGTTCGACTGAATCTTTGATTCACATATCTAATTCCAATCGAGTATTAATATGGAGCAGAATCAATTCAGTTTAGTTTTCGATATTAATGATTCATTGTCGTTCATAAAAATTATTCATTTTGTTTTGGTGAATCTGAATTAAAATGTAATCACTGTTCATCATGTTGTTCTTTTAATTGGTTGAAATCTATTTCATAGGATGATTTTAGAATCGAGTCTTGTTCTTGTATAAATCCTGTGAGAATTGTAGTCTGATAATTCTTGGTCTAAGACTCATATTGATGAATCATTGAGTTTGACTTTGATAAATTGAATGATGATGATAATCATTTTGAAGAACGGTTAAGAACAGATGAATATAGGGATGATTATCGATGAATCAGAAGTGTTTGATCTGAAATTGTTACGAAAAGTGTTGAATTTGTTGTTTGTAGATAGTTGTTCATCGTAATCGAAAAGAAAAGTCAAAATTGATGCATTTGAAACAAACTCCGGACTTAGAATGATTTTCGGAACAAATGGTGAAATTGATTTTCGTTATGAGTGTTGTAGTGGTCTCGTTTGATGGTTAGAGTCAAATTTGAAGTTTCGACATCAATAATTGAAGGAGAAGAAAGTTTTGGGTTTGTGTATTGATTTTCGATTGGGAAAACTTGGAAACGAAATCGAAAGTCCAGACTGATAAGTCGAAAGATGTTGGCTTACGATCGAACGTTGTTAAAAAGGTTTTATATCGAAAGCTAAAAAGCTTGGAATCGAAAGTTTAGATCAACCAGTCGAAAATGAAAGCTTGAAATTGAAACTGTTTATACTCGAGTCGAAATTGGTTGAGGAGAGCTTGAGTCGAAATTGGATTTGAGGGCTTGGTAACGAAAATTAACTTTCGAGTCGAAAGTTGGAATTGGGCAAGGTTGCAGTCGAAAGTGATATTTCAATTGTGTAGTGGGCTTAATAGTCGAAAGTGATTTTCATGTTGAGTCGAAAGTGGAGGTTTCGACTGTTCTGGGTTCGTTCACTCATCTTGCAACTGGAACATATTTGGGGAAGGAGATGATAGAAGTTTCACAATTGGTCCCTAAAGTTTCAATAAAATGAAACTTTTTACCCATAAATCACAATCTTGTCACATATTGAAGATTTTTTTGGGATTTTCAAAAATTGGTTATTTTTGCAAGTATTTTTCAGCAATATGAACGAGTTTGTTCATTTTCGAGTCAAAGTCGGTCCGGGAAGTGAATAATCCGAAAATTTGTGATATTTTTTTAGATTTTCTCGGATTTGTGCAAAACGTTTATGCTACATCTCAAGGGAGAGTTTTGCATGGAAATTCCAAATTGAGCGTTCCCTTTTGGGTTTTATAATCATATTTCGATTATAAAAAGGGGGAGACATTTGAATAGAAGAATTTGAAAGTTTTGAATTTTTCATATTAGGCAAATCTGAAGACGGATGTGACCTTAAGAAAGAAAAGTTTATGAAGTGATTTGAATTGGAAATTCTGAAATGGTTTGGGTTTCTCCCGGTTCATGAAGGGTTTGGACATAATGAAGATTTTTGGGGTGTGTTTTTATGCTCAAAGTTGGGTAATTGATTTTGTGGATATTTGGATACTCCAAATTACATTTTGATGCCCGTATTGTAATGTTCACACTCTAGAACCCGGATTGGAAAATCATTAAAGACTTGAATATTTGATGCTTATTTCTACATTTGTCACTCTTGAGGATTCGTTCGTGAAGTTGCTCTTTTTGGAGATTGAAGCCGAGTCATCCATTCCTACCTTTGAGGGGGAGAATGTTGGGTACAAAGTTCTCCATTAGATGACTAGTAAAGGCTTGGATTGAGAAGACCCACTTGCACGTATGAGATTGGAGCCTTATGACATATGTATGTGTGTGTGTGTGAGAGAGAGAGAGAGAGACTTGTTAACACCTCTATATATAGTGGGTTGCATACCACTGATAGAGTGTACTTGAGAGATGTAACATTGAGAGTGTTAGTGTGTATTAATTATGTTGATTTAGATCTAGATCCTTTTTTGTAACACCTTTCATAGTCAAATGCATCTCTTAGACACCCAAATCACCATGTTCATTGTGTTCTTTACAATTTCGCATGTCAAATCAAATGTTCATAACCCTACAAAAACCCTCATGTTTGACCCAAAGTCAAACTTGATCAAAAAGTCAGTGGTCAATGGAAGACGGATGTTTCTTTGAGAAAGAAAAGTTTATGAAGTGATTTGAATTAGAAATTCTGAAGTGGTTTGGGTTTCTCCCGGTTCATGAAGGGTTTGGACATAATGAAGATTTTTGGGGTGTGTTTTTATGTTCAAAGTTGGGTAATTGATTTGTGGAGATTTAGATACTCCAAATTACCTTTTGATGCCCGTATTGTAATGTTTCACACTCTAGAACCTGGATTGGAAAATCATTAAAGACTTGAAGATTTGATGCTTATTTCTACATTTGTCACGCTTGAGGATTCGTTCATGAAGTTGCTCTTTTTGGAGATTGAAGCCAAGTCATCCATTCCTAACTTTGAGGGGGAGAATGTTGGGTACAAAGTTCTCCATTAGATGACTAGTAAAGGCTTGGCTTGAGAAGACCCACTTTCACATGTGGGATTGGAGCCTTGTGACATATGTATGTGTGTGTGTGAGAGAGAGAGAGAGACTTGTTAACACCTCTATAAATAGTGGGTTGTATACCACTGATAGAGTGTACTTGAAAGATGTAACATTGAGAGTGTTAGTGTGTATTAATTATGTTGATTTAGATCTAGATCCTTTTTTGTAACGCCTTTCATAGTCAAATGCATCTTTTAGACACCCAAATCACCATGTTCATTGCGTTCTTTACAATTTCGCATGTCAAATCAAATGTTCATAACACTACAAAAACCCTCAAGTTTGACCCAAAGTCAAACTTGATCAAAAAGTCTGTGGTCAATGGAAGTCAACGCAAGTCAAAGTCCAAGGCAGGCTGAGTACGCCCCATGTACTCCAACCTACACCCAACGTATGCGGTTCAAGCCTAGTACGCCAAGTGTACACCCTGGTACGCCAAATGTATGCTAGCTGATTCCAACATTTTATTAAGCACTTTATCCCTTAAGACCTTTTATCCAGAGCTCCGTTCTAGGTCCAAATTAACACCCTAAATCATAAAGTTTCCAACGTTATGATTTTGCATGGCTAGGAAGAGTCCAAATCCAAAACCCTAACTTATCGTAAGATTCTAAGCTTCATAACACATGCATGAATGGAAGGAAAAGATCAAGATTGCATTTTTATAACTTAACACCCTCATATACACTTGGAAATGCACCTCACAAGATCTGGAACAACCCACACTCAAATGGAGCAATTTCTTGGACAAAAGGACATAACCTTAACACCTAAGCTAAATATATAAATGGAGGCATAAAGGTACAAACTTTATACCTTGTGTAGATGAATGAGGGGGAGAAATTCCAGATCCAAAGCTTCAAGCTTCTAAGTTGTAACGACCCAAATTTCCAAATAAAATTTTCATTTTTAATTAATCAAAGCATTCCCATAAAATGTGAAATATCAAAGACAATTGTTTTCAAATCCCTAACATCAACATTTTATTCTAAATATCAGAGTGTCCCATCAAATCAAATGTCGGAGAGTGCATGTTGCGCCATCAAGCCTTGCTCTTGCCCTTAGGCTCAGAAGTACCTGAAACAAATCAACAAACTGTAAGCTAATGCTTAGTGAGTTCCCCAGAGCATACCCCACACAGTCCACATAATCACATATACCATATTAGCGATAAAAGCTACATAAACCACATAAGCCATGCATACAACATACAAGGATGTCGTGGGCTCCCCCCAGGGTCTTACTCCAGGATGCCATGGGCTCCCCCATGGTCTTTAATAGGAAAGCCATGGGCTCCCTACATGGTCTTACATCCAAGTGTCATGTGTTGGATAAGGTGTCTAAGTCCATAACTTATTTGGTATATACTTGACCCGACCCGGCATGGTCCATTTGGGTTGCACTTCACCCGAACTAGTTATGGATAATTTTATGAGAGTTGTATACTTACGATTTATTAATATATTATAAGTTATAATATATTAATATAAAGTCATGTTACTTAATTAGTTTTAATCTTGAATTAATTATGAATTAATTTAGTGATTAAAAGGAAGACTAATTAAATCATGGGCTATTATATTTATATGGTGTGGGCTAACACTCATTTGGGAATGGGCTAAGCTTATATGGAAGTCCATGGATGATCCATGGAGCTTTTACCCATGGATCCTTGGAAGAGGAAAAGACATGGGTTATTAGGGTTTCACCCTAACCATGTACACTATATAAACAAGCTTATGTTGCATGAAAAAGACATTAATGTGTGTGTAAGTGTGGTGGCCAAAATCAAGAGTTAGTATACTCTCTCATACATTTTCCAAGTTTGTGGTGATTTGTGATTTCCATTTGAGGCATTCACATTATTGGTGCATGGCTCTCAAACTCCAAGGAATCAACAATCAACAAAAGGTATGTAATTCATCTAGTTCTTTTATGGTTAAAAGTACCCCATGCCATGCTAGATAGGTTATAAACCTTGGAAAATAATATTTTGCATGTATCTTAGACAAACATAGATCCAAGGTTTAATAGGGTTGCATGTACACTTAGGAAGTGTTAGAATGCTCAAAACCCAACACCATGGGCTCCTCCCATGGTCTTTAATAGGAAAGCCATGGGCTCTACACATGGTCTGACATCCAAGCGCCATGGGCTCTTCACCGTTAGCTTGTTCGGATCTCGATAATCAATAGAAATCCTGTGTGACCAGTCCTTCTTCTTCACAAACAGGATCGATGCTCCCCACGGGGAACTACTCGGACGAATAAACCCTCGGTCTAGCAGCTCCTGAAGCTGCATAAACAGCTCCTGCATCTCGGGCGGAGCTAGCCGGTACGGTGCCTTGGCTATCAGAGCGACACCCGACACCAAATCAATGCGAAACTCTACCTGCCTCTCCGGGGGTACTCAAAGTAACTCCTCAGGAAATACATCCTGGAACTCCTGTGCAACCGGTACACTGTCCAAATCCGTCGGGGTCTCAACCCTCGTATCCGAGATATATGCCAAAACCCAAACAACCCTGCTGGAGAAGTCTCCTAGCCCTCGCAGCTGAACAGAGGATTGGCCCCTGCGAGGCCCTCTCTCCATGAATCGCTAATTCTCCCCCACTTGGGGTTCGAACCCTCACCAGCTGGCGCTCACAGTCAATCATGGCCCCATTGGCCTCCAACCAGTCCATCCCGATGATCACCTTCAGTCCTTGCAATGGTATTGGGACTAGATCAACACGAAACCCCTCCGCAAGCACATTCAGGACACAATCCCGATACACCCTCGCAGCACTCACAGTACGGTCATCCGCAATCTCAACCTCAAGCGGGGAATCCAAAGTCCTTGGCGCATCCCAGAACTTCTTGCTAAGTGCAAGGGATACAAACGATCGGGTAGCACCCGAATCAAATAGAACGTGAGCCGACATACCATTGACCAAAAAGGTCCCCATACAGGTGCACATATATATACATAAGCAATACAAATCAATATCAAGCAGGAAAGATAAAACACATACCATCCACGATGTTTGGCGCTGCCCGAGCCTCCGCGGTAGTCAACTGAAATGCACGGCTCTTCACTGCTGGAGCATCCGCCTTAGCAAGGCGTCCATCAGTGATCCTCATTATGGCGGGCGCAGGCGCCGCCACTACTCCTCCTCTTCCTCCCTGTAACCTCGGACAATCGGCTCGTTTGTGGCCGGTCTGGTTACAGTGGAAACAAATCAAGTCCTTCTTGGGGCAATTCCTGATCACGTGTCCCGACTGGCCACATGCGTAGCATCCTGTGCCTGCCGATCGACAAGCCCCACTGTGCGGTTTACCGCACTTGGCATACCGGCCACTGCCCTTCGCAAATATGTCTCACGGGCTACTGCATAACTCAAATCCTAGGCTATCCTAAGATTTGCTCAATACCCATATAAGATCTCAATCAATCATAATAGGTTGCCTTATGCATGAAAATTATACACAGAACAGGATCAAATAGACTTTCAAATAATAAACCCTACCCTAGGACCACAACCAAACAAGGAACAGGAAATAAGGCCAAATCAATCATTCTAAGGCTATAAGATCCTAACCGTATACAATTTTTAAAGCATACACATAGCAAAATCCATCCGACTATCATAATCTAAATATCAGTATAACATGGCTAACATATTGGGGAACTACTTACTTGAGCTCGGCCGATCACGCGCATTGCACTCTCCCCCTTTTTTCCATTTTAAGAAGTTTTTAACTTTTAATATTTGAAAACAATTTTACCATTTCCTTAGTTTGAGTCCTGAAACACCAGAGAGTCTGCCCGAATCCCTCAAACCAAGGCTCTGATACCAACTTGTAATGACTCAAATTTCCAAATAATTTTTTCATTTTTAATTAATCAAAGCATTCCCATAAAATGTGAAATATCTAAGACAATTGTTTTCAAATCCATAACATCGACATTTTATTCTAAATATCAGAGTGTCCCATCAAATCAAATGTCGGAGAGTGCATGCCGCGCCATCAAGCATTGCCCTTGCCCTTAGGATTAGAAGTACCTGAAACAAATCAACAAAACTGTAAGTTTTGTTGACTAGGATGGTAAAAGTCAATAAATTTGACTATGCTTCAGGTAAAGTCCGCTATCTAACTATATTAAGTTCCTATTTGGAGATTCTTATTACTTGATGTGACTAGGTCTCATATTGATGTTTTGTAGAATCGGAAAAAGGAGAGGAAGCTTAGAAGAAGAGTATGTTGAATCTGATCGCGAAGATGGATTTCGATCGTAGGATTCGAGGATCAGAATTTTGAACTTCTGCTTAAGAGTTATGATAGATTGCTTAGGAATAAATAACAACATAGTTTTCATATGTATTTGCATTGTAAGGATAAGTTTTTCCGCAATTTTAAAATAAAAGGAAAATTTTTGATTTTATTTATTTTAAGTATCCTTACAATGGGATTTGTGAAAAATTGTTGTTTATATGATTCCATTGATAGCAATATTGGAAAATGGATTTGATTCTTTCGTTTGTGGTAGTGTCATAATTTACCAAATAAGGAAAGATTCTCATCACCCAAGTTTCAGTTGGATAGAAACTTGGAATCATGCAACTTGTATTGTATGATGAATGAGAATTTTCATCTTTGGGAAATTAAGACTAATTCATTGTTCACATGAATATGTGAGTCAAGTGAAGGACTAGGAGATCGGGTACACTTGGTTGTGCGCTGATCAGGTCCACCACAAAGAACGATAAGGCTATTCGTCATGATTTACTAAAGTTTAGTAAATATGGTTGTGCTTACAAGTTTAAGTATAATTCTGAAACATTGGAAAAGTTTCAATGTATGGCAGGACGAATGAGAAGAATCAAATTAGGCAGAAAGATAAAAGTTTCTCCAATCTGAAAAGATGGGAGAGTACTTCAGTATCATGTTTTATAATCATCTTAATGATTAGGAAAAACCATATCACAATTGATCCTCTAAGGACATCTTAGTGAAATTGTTTGACTAAGAAGAGGAATCGTGAATTGTTGAGATGGTTAAATCAAAAGATGAATCATACTTCGTTCCAAAACAAGTCTTAGAGTCATACTCCAAGATTGTAACTCGAGTGACATAATATTAAGAAGGTTTAAAACACTTATCAAATGTAGAGTAAAATATTTTCTACTCTTGTACATTTGAAATTAGTGAGTTGTGATGTTTTGGATAAAACAAAGACCAACTAAGGCCAATTATGTGAAGTGTTTGTCTTGATAAGAACCTGCACTAACTCTTGAATATTTGCTTTGTCAAGGAATGATTCTTGACAAGAGAATCTTATATGTCAAGAGGTCAGTGGGAGTCTTAAAGATCTTGAAAAGTTTCAAGAACTAATCAAGGGTATTGTTTATCACTAGTAATCGACTTGAGGTTTGTAACCTATCGTGTTGACATATTCTTTTTCCTGTGCCAATTCTAGTTAAAATTGACTATGCATATGAGTTCTATGAGTTCTTAATTGTTTGCATAACAACCTGGAAGCAATGGTAGGCCCTTGTGCTGCCGGGTGGCAAGAATACTAAGATTAAACAAGTTCAGTCCATATGAGTTTGGTTTTGTCACTAACCTTGTCTTGTGATTATGGTTATGACAAATTTACATGGATAGGAAAACATACACCATAAAAATCTAAGTGTCATAAGGTTTCTCTCCGATTCATGAAAATGATGGTGAGGAAACGCTTTCACTAAGTAGATTTTAAGTAGATAGCAATTGTGACATTTGCATTCTCAAAGTCGTTAGTGGAGCGTGTGTGGTTAACCGGCACACTAACATGGACTAGTGAGAATGGAAAAAGGTCTAAACATTATGATTATGGCATCCCTCTTCGTAATTGTTTAGACACACATGTGAGCTATCTAAGGAAAGGTGTATGAAATCGGGAAGCTTAGATAAAGTTTTATCAAAGCATCTCGTATCAAAAATATGAACCTTGGTAAGAAAATCAATAAGTATTGATTTCTAGAAGTCCAGCTGATTTCTGGATACATGTCAAAGCTAGTGGGAGCATAAGTGTTTTGCTAATAATTATCATGTTAGTGGGAGAATGATTATTATGTTAAGTATTGCAAGTTAGCAATGTTAATTATAAAATACAAAAGTTTCAATTTGCAAAGTTGCAGGGTTTGAAAAGTTGTTTTGCTATAATTAAGGGAGAGGAAATTATACTTCATTCCAATTCTAAAAGCTTAGATTTAGATTTTAATCAAATTTAGTCAAGTATATATATGAATGTTGTGTTGGAATGGTTCAACATAAGGAAATTCTATATATGGAAATATTAATTGCGTTCTCAATATTCGATTATGATTACGGCATCCCTCTTCATAGTCCGAATATTGAGAACATGGCTAATAGGAAAAATTATAGCAAAAGACTGGTCTAGTATCATGTCTTTATGTGAGACATTATGAATCGTATCCCATATCTTCGGGTATAGGATCGATTACATATGCTATAATATTTCTATGTGTTCTAATTTTTCCAAATGCCTAGGGCATTAAGAGGAGAACTGGATATGACTAAAATGATTAAGCAATTATCGAGGACAATCTGAGGATTACCAAAGATTGGTTGCTCATGGACACTTGGAAGTATGGTGTAAATTTTGGAAAGGACCATATTGACATATTCTAAAAGGAGGCAACGCTTGTTTAGAAGTGATAGTCAAAATGGGAATATGGAAATGTTTCCATAATTGGAAGTTATTCTTTAAATCTGCGTAAGATTAGAAAACTTAATGCAAGAAGGATGTTCAAAGGAATGTACTTTGAATGTGAGACTTCGTCTCCAGGGAATTGCTCTCCATTGGAATACTTTGTAATGTCTGTTTCCAAGTCTTTGTGACTTTTGTGCATAGTCATTACAAGAGGATCATTGCATATAAGTTTAGAATCTAACAGATTATAGTAAATGACAAGAACTTGGTGTTCTAACATTTACGATAAGGATTTGGAATTGTGAAATGAGCATCACTGAAACATTATACAATGAATAATGAGTAAACATAGTGTGCATGCTTGTAGCATGGGACAACTATTGTTTTAGTTCAAGTATTAAGTTGACTATTTGAAACATTATACAATGAATAATGAGTAATCAATATGACTCAAAAGTTTTGGGACCATATAGGATTAGTATTATTCTTGTGTTCCACTTTGCATGTTTTGACTTCCCGATTAACTAGGTTATTCAAACCATCCACAGTCGATCATACTTTGGAAGTAGGTATTGAGGCAAGACTGTCATGAATGGGTCTGTAGTTTGTCTAGGTGGCCTAGACATAGCTGCAGTATTCATGAGTGCTCCTGAAATAAGATTCGAGTATTGGATTAAACCCACGCTCATTTGAATCACTTCATGGATTTTATCACGAGTGATCATGAGACGATAATATCTTATATTCTTCAAACTGAGAGATATGAGTTGCAGTCTACAAGTTGGTTACACATTTATAATGTGAAAACGCACCAGTAACTTGGTGTTATAAAATGCATTGGTGTGTGAGATTTAATGAGTAAATAGAGCAAGCATATGAGTAAACGTTTATCCATACCTTTTACCCTTGGAGGGATAAAAGTGATATCTGTGGGCCCCTCGATGATTTAGTGATGACAAACGTAAGTGCTCGGCCGGGCCTGGACTGATTTGATTTGTTCAATTAGTCGGTCGTCATAAATCGGAAATTGGGAAACAACAGATGGATAGAGAGAATGATTATAATCCATGTCTCAGTCCATATGATATCTAAAATGGAGGAATATATGATCCCTTATCTAATGGACACATCATTGACTAGGTCAGAGTTCGACAGCGACTTTTAAGAGCTACGATTGCTAGCCGGGATTTTGGAGTCATATTTGCAATAATAGTTTTAGACTTATCCAAGTGGGAGACTGTTGGATTAGATGTCTAAGCCCATAACTATTATTGGTATGTACTTGACCCGAGAGTAGCATGGTCCATTTGAGTTGCATATCATCAGGACAATTTGTTAGGATGGATTCTTGAGAGAAGGTTATATATGATTTGTTAATATATTATAAGTTATAATACATTAATATGAGATCATGTGTTTTAATTAGTATTGATCAAGAATTAATTTGGAATTAATTTAGTGATCAAAAGAGACTAATTAAATCTATGGGGACTAATTATGGTAATTAGTTATATTTATATGTGTTGGGCTTATGATCCATGTTGGACCAATTTTATGTATGGATACATAAAGAGTTGGGCCACATGAACCATGGATCATAACACCCATGGGTATGGATTTGGGTTATACCCATGACCCTTGGAATCCTACATATAAATATGTCCATTCATAGCCAAAAACGTCTAGATTGGTACTTGGAGTTCATGGAGGTGTTTTTGGTGCATGGAGATTCTCTCTTAAGAGCCACATTTGTTCTTGATGTGTTGTGACTTCATTTGAGGCTTCCACACTATTGGGGCTAAGCTCTTAAGGCCAAATACATCAAGACTTCAAGCTACATAAAAGGTATGTTACCCTAACTAGTATCTTGCATGGTATATGTCAATTGCATGCTAGTTATAGGCTTAATACCTTGGAAACATTATTGCATGTATAATTAGTGAAAACATAGATTCAAGGTATTTAGGGTTGTATGTGCACCATAGGATGTTGTAGTATACAAAACCCAACATATACCATATTAGCTATAAAAGCTACATAAACCACATAAGCCATGCATACAATATATAGGGATGTCGTGGGCTCCCCCCAGGGTCTTAATCCAGGATGTCATGGGCTCCCCACATGGTCTTATACCTAAATGCCATGAGCTCACCCCATGGTCTTTAATACGAAATCCATTGGCTCCCCACGTGGTCTTACATCTAAGTGCCATGGACTCCCCCATGGTCTTTAATAGGAAAGCCATGGGCTCTCCACATGGTCTGACATCCAAGCGCCATGGGCTCCTCCATGGTCTTTCATACAAGTATACCACATATACAACTAGCATACCTCGTAGCATATAACCAACTAACATGCCACATAACACTACATCAACTAGTGTACCACATATCATAAAATGGGCCGACCTTGGTGCCTTAGACCCATTGGTATGGTGAGGAGACTCACCTCTCAAAAATGCTGAACTGATAAGATAAGATAAGATAAGTCCAAACACGCAACTCCAACTCAACTGCCTACAATCATCATGTGACTGGTTTTGTCAAAATCCCGAAATACCAAAAATATCCTCAAAGTCAAAGTTGGTCAACCATGGTCAAAGTCAAGGTCAATAGTCAAGGTCAACAGTCCATGTTGACCCAACTCGTCGAGTGTATCTAGCAACTCGCCGAGTTCCTTGAGTGTTCAGAAAATCGGGGAAAACCCTAACCAACTCGCCGAGTTATCTTATAAACTCGCCGAGTTACTTGTCAGACCGAAAACGGGAAAAATCCGATCCAACTCGTCGAGTTATCTTATCAACTCGCCGAGTTTAATCTGCAGACTGAAAACGGGAAAACCCGATCCAACTCGCCGAGTTGCCAAGGCAACTCGTCGAGTTTTCCCTTGTCTTAACATAATCAGTCCTTCCATTCGAATCCAAACCTCCGCACTTCAGATCCAGTCCCTTAGGACTAAAATACCACGTAAAGTTGCAAACTTTACGTGCATGCAAGGCCTCAAAAGGCTAAAACACTAAACTAAGGTTCATACAAGGTTTAGGGCATGGAAAATGGCTTAGACTAGATAAAGTGAGCAACTTTATGTCTATGGGATCCTAGAGATGTCCAGATCTGGACTATATCCTCATGACTAGTCCAAATCCGAGTATGACACCATTTTCCACCAAAAGTGACCATATTCTTTCATAGGATGAGATCTAAGCAAATAGAGATCAAGGTAGCAACTTTTTACCTCCAAATGAATGCTAACACCAGGTAGATGCTGGATCTAAAGCCCTCTCCTCACTTCAATCTCTTCAATCTTCAAGTTTCCTTCCAAAAAGCACAAGATTCACTCTCCAAAGCTCACACACATACACACACTCAAGAAGGCACTAAAGCGCGGCTAGGGTTTCTCTCTGGACAGTTAGGACGATGAGGGAGGCCACAAATGACCCATAAGTTCCTTAAATAGGGTACAACCTCCTGAAAATTAGGGTTTTCCTTTACAGTGTCTACTCGTCGAGTTGGGGCATTCCAACTCATCGAGTAGACTCTAAGTCCCGCGTCCAATATCGATCTCTACTCGTCGAGTTGGGCTCTCCAACTCGTCGAGTCCCAGTGCAGAACCCTAAAACTTGAAAAATAAATGATACCTGGAACAAGCGTTACATAAGCACTATCACCACTTTCTTCTTCCTTCAAAGGTACCAAAAAGCACACTCTTTAACTCACAAGGCTCAAACTAAGGTTAGGGTTTGAAGGGAGGACGTTGGAGAGATGGAGACTGAGAATGGAAGAGGTTTAGAGGAGTTAAGGAGCTTAAATAGGGCTCAAAACCCCAGATTTAGGGTTTGGGTTCTGATCTCATATGCCCTGCGTATGCTCTTGAAGGCACGACTTTGAGATGTTGGTACGCCCAACATACCTAAGATATGACCAACGTACTACCCTCCTTCCAAATTCAACACACTTTCAAACTACCACAACTTCTGTGTTTCAACTCCGATTTTGGCGTTCTTCATATGCACAGAAAGGTATTGAAGAGCCCCACAATATTATCTAGATATCTTGGACTAAAAACTTTTCGATCTAAAATCCATAATTCATGCAACAACCCGTTATATGACTTTTCTCTTTTTCTACCCTTCGGCCCAAAACACAATTCAAGGGTTTAGATCTCACAGCCATCATTATCACCTCCCAAAGGGCCTAAGTTTAACCCCTTAAGGCCCAAAGCCTTTACACAATCGACTTTCGGCCTACGACCCTGAATTAAGAAATGACCAGAAACAGGATGTTACACAATGACATTGGCAAAGGCATCAAGACGTGTGCTAGTGAATTGTTCCTCCAGGTATACAACACGAGTTGCTCTTTTATCTTGAAATATTTCAGATAAACGGGTCCATAGATCTTGGTCAGTGGCGCCAGGCTTCAGGATGGACTGTGCAAGTTTTGGTGAAATTGTAGCATAAATCCACTGTTTGACAATGACATCCAATCGGTTCCATGTAGCTTCATCAATTCCAATGGGACGCGGGGTTTTTGGATTGATATGGTCGAGTACATCGTAAACACAAGCTTGGATATGAAACAACTTGACCCATGATACATAATGTATGTCTATTTGGTCAAGGATTAAGGGTATATAGTTTTTAATATTGTTAACTCCAAAAGTCGGATGAAACAATGTTTTTCCAAGAGTATCGCTGGGGAAGTCATATTGCTGAGAATAGAGCAATGAAGTAGAAAACGAGAAGCCTTGGTACGAAGTAAGGTGCGATAGGAAAGATGAGCCGAAGAAGAGAAGGATATAAGGGTATTGGCGGCTTTGATACCATAAAAATTGGTATATTGTGAAAAGTGTTTATCTTTCTCATTTAATCAACATGTATATATAATACAATTACAGTAGAATCCCTGTAACTTATGAAATGATAATGTTTACATATATACATCAAATATATTTAATAATACTTTCGCCACTAGTCGGGCTTTAAAGGTGTGTATAATTCCGTTCATGTCAGGTTTCTTCTTTTAAAACCCACTTGTACCCAAGAAACTTATTGTTAAGCGAAAGATCAACTAAGTTTGAAAGTTGGTTGCTTTCCATGGATTACATCTCTTCATTCATTGCTTCAAGCCATTTATCAAATTTTGGATCTAATATAACTTCTTGGTACCCAAAATGCTCACAATGATGCCTTACTTCAGCAGTCATGAGAAATCTATCTCTCACGTTGTTGAAAAATCTTACTAAATTTTCGGATACTACCACAATGATTATATACTCTTTTATCAATGTCAAACCTTCATCTTTACCGCCCAATCTAATTTGACCGCTCAATTACACTGCTCCACTCATGGGACTTGTCCTAAAATGCATAATATGAATTTGTTATTAATATTACTAAGCTTGCCCATGACTCCCATCTTAGAACGGAACGTGCCATTAACTCCAACCCGAAGGCGACTCCACATGACGTTAGGTGCATAAACGGGCGATAAGCAAAATCATTTCCTCATAATATGGTGTTTAGAGAAAAAATTTACAAGAACTAACGAAGGACTGAACTTGTTAAAATTATATTTGAAGGGCTCTTGTTGATATATATATATATATATATATATATATATATATATATATATATATATATATATATATATATATATATATATATCAAGGACAAATGACAACTTCATTCATTACTTTATTAGAGAACGAAAGTGATTGGATTGGGTTCGAAGCATTCATACCTCCAACGCAATCCTTTTTCAAAATCTTCTAAAAAAAATCTATACCTCCACACTTCCTCAAATTCTCTCCAACAAAGAATCAATCCCTCCTTCATTTCTGCCCCCCTCTTACCCTCTTCGATCTTTCATAAATACCCGATGTATACAACTCGACAACTTGGTCGGGTCGCTGTTGCATTTTAGTTATTCGGTAAAAGTACTGAATTCAGGGAAAGCAAGTGGGAGAGAAGAGAGAAGGAATGCGGGCATATTTTCTTGCCGGAAATCCGGTGAAGTTGATCATAACCGGCACCGCCGTCGCCATTTTATTACAGGCGGCATTTGTTCTTTCTGGGTTTCCCACGACTCTTACGTTGGAGAGAGCTTTTCCGACGAACCATCTTGTTGAATTGAATGAACTCAGAGTTAGAGATAGTTTCAGGCACCCTAGAATCTTGCAGCAGCAGTCTTCTGTAGCAAGTGTTGCTAATTTCCCTGTTCAAGGAACCTATGATCCCTATCGTGTTGGGTAATTTCTTGATTTACTCTATTTTATCTGACAATTAATCGAATTACAGAAGTGTATATCTTCAAATATTCGGTTGAAATTCTAAAAAATTAGGTTGCTGTGTATTCAAGCTGTGTTATTTTCATAATCATTAGTTGCCTCAATTGAAAACCAAAAGCAAAAGATTCTTACTTTGCTTCTTGAATTTTTGGGCTTTCTGTAAACTCCTATCTTGTTCTTCTTGATTACTATGTATTACGTTCTTCAATTTCATCTGTAAATGACTAAATTCCATTCACCATGTAGGCTTTACTACACAAAGCTTCATTTGGGTTCTCCTCCGAAGCAATATTACGTCCAAATCGACACCGGAAGTGATGTATTGTGGGTGAGTTGCAGTTCATGCAACGGTTGCCCTAGATCCAGTGGACTTCAAGTATGTTTTTCACCATTTCTTATCATCAATCTCATTCTCGAATACTATTTTTATCTTTATCTTTTCCAATCAACAGATCCCAATTCAGTTCTATGACCCTTCAACCTCATCAACAGCTTCTTTAATCTCTTGTTCAGACCAACGATGTCTTCTCGGAACCCAATCTTCCGATTCCAGCTGTTCCAGTTCCAATAACCAGTGCAGTTACACATTCCAATACGGAGATGGCAGTGGAACATCCGGCTATTACGTATCCGATCTAATCAATCTCGAGACAATTGTCGGAAATTCAATAACATCAAACGCTTCCGCATCTATCGTATTCGGGTAACTTCTCGCCTAATCCGTTACCCCCTTCAAATTTTCTTCATAAGAACCCTAATTAACTTCTCAAACTTACGAAACAGTTGTAGCACATCTCAAACCGGGGATTTAACCAAATCCGATCGAGCAGTTGATGGAATTTTCGGATTCGGTCAACAAGGATTATCTGTAATCGCACAACTTTCGTCACAAGGGATATCCCCAAATGCATTCTCCCATTGTCTCGTCGGAAACGGCGTCGGCGGTGGTATTCTGGTTCTTGGTCAAATAATCGAGCCCAACATGGTGTATACTCCATTAATCGCGTCACAGTAAGTTCTCTTTCATGGAATTTCGATAATCTATCAATAAAATAAAATAAAAAATCAAAACTTGATTATCTTTTAAGGATCCAAATTCATCATCATCATCATCCAGGCCACATTACAACATAAATCTGTTGAGCATCTCTGTAAATGGACAAACATTGTCCATAGATCCTTCAATGTTTGCAACATCAAGCAGTCGAGGAGGAACCATAATTGATTCCGGAACTACCCTCGCATACCTTACAGAAGAAGCTTATGATCCTTTCGTGGATGCCGTAAGTTCAAAAGGGCGAAATCGTCAAAACCATCAAAATTCGTTTTCACTTTGAATCTTGAACTCCTTGTTGAAATGAAAGGATTTTACTTTTACCATTGTTGCAGATTACACAGTCTGTTTCCCAATCTGTTCAACCTCTTGTATCCAAGGGAAGTCAATGTTATATCGTCGCCTCAAGGTTTTTCTTCATTTCCCAAAATTACCAAAATCCCATTTTAATTTTTTCACGAATTTTTTATTTTAATAATATAAATAATCTCAGTTCGCCTGAGATATTTCCCGCAGTTAGCTTGAACTTTGCTGGTAGTGCTTCGATGCTTTTAAGACCCCAGGATTATCTTCTACAACAGAACTCTGTGGTAAATCACTAAATTCTACATTTTATTAACTTAAATAAAAATAAATGATATTTGATACTAGAAAAAAATAAGATTATATCTTGAAAATTAGTTTATGATATTCTCTGTAGGCTGGGGCTTCAGTATGGTGCATAGGGTTTCAGAAAACTCGAGGTCAAGGAATCACCATTTTAGGAGGTAAAATTAGTAAAAATGGCTATAATCAAGATTACTTTTTTGGTATTTTTTTTAATAAAAAACTTGAATTATTATTAATTCACCTTATGAACGATGCAGATCTTGTTTTAAAAGACAAGATTATTGTCTATGATCTTGGGGGTCAGCGAATTGGTTGGGCTAATTACGACTGTAAGTAATCTTATAACATCAATTTTTTTCCTTAAAAAATAAGCAGTCGATAAGTATGATTTGACTTTGAAAAGTCAAATATGGATGGATTATTATTTATTATAAATTTACAATCTTGTATTATTTATGTTGTTAGGTTCGATGTCTGTAAATGTGTCGACTATATCAAGTGGTGGAAGAAACGAGTATGTGAATGCTGGTCAAATTGGTGGTAGTAATTCATTGCAAGATGAATGTAAGAAGATGATATTGATGGTTGTTGTGTTCCAATTATTTGTACTTTTTGTTTTTTCATAATGAAAATTTAAGCAAAAGTTGTTAGAGGTTTTCTAGGGTGGTTATTCTTTTATATGTATATTGGGAAAAAAAGAAGTGTTTAGTGTTAAATTATTTTATGCCACGGGAAATAGACTAATTGGAACCGAGATTTATACATGTATATGTACAACTTGAATGTTGTACTCGTATATATACAGAGGAACTGCATGTTCAATAATATAATGCTTATCATCACTTAGAGACTTGAGACTCTTATGTGTTGTGGATGTACAATTTTAAAGCAATTATATATAATCAGTAATCACATGGGTAATGCCATAGTGAAGAAGTAGGGTTTTCATTTTTCAAGGGCTGGCTGATATTAGTAAAAGAAGTGGGGTTTAGCTAACTATCAAGATTAGATGGGATCCACTAATGGAATAATGATTTAAAAGAGAAAAATAATGCTTAATGTGGTTGTTTTTGTCATTTCCATTATAAAGTTACACTCTTTACCTTTGTTGTGTTCTAAGCTGTATTAATGAAGCCATTTGTGGCAACAAGTGGGTACCCATGATGACAAGTTGTTCTTCCCCTACAATAAACGCATTAAGTGGATATACAACTATGATGAACAACTTATTCACACGCTTTACTTTAAAAGAAGCGACCTCCATCAAGATCATCTTCTTAGTTTTTACATTCATCTTGCAATGAATTAGAAAGAAGCACTTAAAGCTTGTGGATGACAAAGAACAACTGGGTCTATGCACATTTTAGAAAGATTCCCAGAGAGACGAGAGACTTATAGAACAAGTGTCTATTTTTATAGTTTTGAATGAGAGTTGCTCCACCCATTCCCATTGTACATGTATATGTTATCTAAAATCACAAAGATAATACTTAGGGATATTAATAAAATTAACCATTATGAATGAAGGTTTTAATTAATAACCAAGTTTTTTGTTAGAATTTAGTACAAAAACAAAGAGTTTTTCGAATATACTTCCTATTTGTTATGTTTCTTTACATTTTTGTTAGATTTTAGTAAAAAAAACAAAGGGTTTTTCGAAATTTCAGAAATGTTAATCAAATTTTGGACTTGTTCATTAAATTATGGAATAGTTTTTTACTGTTTGAAATCTAGAATATTTGTCTGTATTTTTTTGTTAGAAAAATATTTTTAATTTGACATAAAGTAGTTTAGAATGCCCAGTTTGAAAAGTTGTGTATTTTGTAAAAAACAATCATAACGACTACCAGATTAAATCGGTTTAAAATTTTGAGCAAAAAATCGACATGACCCACCCAAACGACTTATGTCCCCTTCTTAAAGCTTGATATCACAGACTTAAGTTTTGCACTACTTCTTGCCATTGTGGCGTCTCGAGGTCCCCCGTAAAACCTCGAGAGCAGCCCTCCCAGATTACGCATGACAATTGGTTTCACTCTGCCATCATCTCACAAGGGAAGCGACACTAGCTCCCGACTAATTGTGTCTAACCCGCTACGATCCTTTCATTGCCAAAGTCTTCGGGGACTCGGCTAGATGGCAACAACTAAAATAAGAACGCCCTTGGTCTAGACGCCCCCTTTTTGAACCCAATAACAAGCTAATCTAATGTCATGATATTCGTCTTCTCGGTCAACACGATCACGAGATATTTGACCTGTGATATTGTGTAACGTCCCAAAAGCCATGATATATATATATATATATATATATATATATATATATATATATATGGGTAAACAAAACCATTCCCATAAAACCAATATCACAAAACACCTGTTTTCTCAAACTCATAAGACATAAACCAATATATCATCAAAACAAAATCATAAATCCCACAGTCGCTGAAGAATGTGTACAATCACACCTTCTTCTTTCCTCGATCATCTGAAGTGCTTGAAACATTTAAATATATAATTGTAAGCTAAAGTTTGGTGAGTTTCTCAACATACCACATATCACTATATATATATATATATATATATATATATATATATATATATATATATATATATATATATATATATATATATATATATATATATATATTAGGGCTGTAAACGAACTGTTTGTGAACCGTTCGGCGGGAAGTTCGTTTATGTTCGTTTATTTAATAAACGAACGAACATGAACACAAATTATCGTTCGTTAAGTTAAACGAACGAACATGAACAATGGTCTCGTTCGTTCAATTATGTTCGTGAACGTTCGTTTATGTTTTTCGTTTACGTTCGTTCATATAAGTTCATTTTATGCTCACATATGCTTAATTGTGTTTGATTACATTAGTGTATTATATGTTCATTTATGTTCATATATCTTCAATTATGTTTTTTTTATCTTTGTTTATTTATGTTCGTTTGTTTATGATCGTTTAGCATGTTCACGAACATAAACGAACGAACATGAACAATGTAATTTGTTAAACGAACGAACATGAACAAGGAAACTCGTTCGTTTATCCGTTCGTGTTCGTTTATTTGTTCGGCTAACTTAAACGAACGAACATGAACAAGCCACGTTCGTGTTCGTTCGGTTCGTTTACAGCCCTAATATATATATATATATATATATATATATATATATATATATACATAATGCATACACACAATGGCCTACAACACAAAGCTGGTCCGTCCTGTGGTCTTCAACATAAAGCTAGTCCACCCATTTGGCATTCATCATACAACTGATCCTTCTAGGTATCTTGGCCTTTAACATATAGTAGGTATGCCCTCAACCCACCCAAAATATATCGACATATACAAATAAAAAGAGAATCCATAGCAATCCAACAACACAAGAAACTGTCTAAACTAGTCCTACACAGCCATGTTGAACATACTAAGAACTCATACTATACTCTATGCTATTTTTGGAAACCACTGGATGAATGCATAATTGTACACACCCAGTGACCCAAGGATAAGATACGCAGTTGAACAAACGATCCCACCCTAGAGCCACAACCAAACAATGAACATGTCGTAAGGCCTAGATTCAGGCTAACTTATTTGACTACATATAACTCCTACGACATTCACTCGACGATTACCAATACCGTCTACTTTCCAACCGACATAGCAACATACAAAAAAGCTTATGATCCTTTCATGGACGCCATAAGTTCACAAGGCTGAAATCGTCGAAATCATCAAAATTCATTTTCACTTTGAATCTTGAACTTCTTGTTGAAATTAAAGGATCTTACTTTTACCATTGTTGCAGATTACACTGAATGTTTCACAATCTGTTCAACCTCTTGTATCCAAAGGAAGTCAATGTGCCTCAAGGTGTTCTTCATTTTCCAAAATTACAAAAATCCCACATTAATTTTTTCACGAATTTTTTATTTTAATAATATAAATAATATTTTATTTCCCACAGTAAGCTTGAACTTTGCTGGTAGTGCTACGATGATTTTAAGACCCCAGGATTATCTTTAACAATAGAACTCTGTGGTAAATCACTAAATTCTACATTTTATTATTTTAAATAAAAAAAAATGCTATTTGATACTTAAAACAAAATAAGATTATATCTTCAAAATTAGTTTATGATATTCTCTGTAGGCTGGGGCTTGAGTATTGTGTCAGAAAACTCGAGGTCAAAGAATCACCATTTTAGGAGGTAAAATTAGCAAAAATGGCTATAATCAAGATTACATTTTTAGTATTTTTTTTATAAAAATCTTAAATTATTATAATTTTACATTATGAACGATGCATATCTTGTTTTAAAAGACAAGATTATTGTTTATGATCTGGGTGGTCAGCGAATTGGTTGGGCTAATTACGACTGTAAGTGATCTGATACAATCAATTTTTTTTTTCCTTAGAAAAAAAATAGTCCATAATTATGATTTGACTTTGAAAAGTCAAATATGGATGGATTATTATTTATTATAAATTTATAATCTTGTTTCAGTTATGTTCTTAGGTTCGATGCCTGTAAATGTGTCTATTATGTCAAGTGGTGGAAGAAGCGAGTATGTGAATGCTGGTCGAATTGGTGGTAGTAGTTCATTGCGATGAATGTAAGAAGATGATCTTGATGATAGTTGTGTTACAATTATTTGTACTTTTTGTTTCTTCATAGTGAAGATTTGAGCAAAAGTTGTTAAGAGGTTTTCTAGGGTGGTTATTCTTTTGTATGTATATTGGAAAAAAATGAAGTGTTTAGTTATTTTATGCCACGGGAAATAGACTAACTGGAACCGAGATTCTTACATGTATATGTACAACTTGAATGTTGTACTCGCATATATGCAGAGGAACTGAATGTTCTATAATGCTTATCATCACTTGAAACTCTTATGCGTTGTGGATGTACAATTTTAATGCAATTATATATAATCACATGGGTAATGTCATAGTGAAGAAGTAGGGTTTTCATTTTCCAAGGGCCGGCTGACATTAGTAAAGAAGTGGGGCTTAGCTTAATATCAAGATTAGATGGGATCCACTACTTATGGAATAATGATTTAAAAGAGAAAAATGACCTAATGTGGTTGTTTTTGTCATTTCCATTATAAATTTACATTCTTTACATTTGTTGTGTTCTAGCCTGTATTATTGAAGCCATTTGTGGAAACAAGAGCGTTCCCATGATGACAAGATGTTCTTTCCCCCAAGGTAAACACAATAAGTGGATATATAACTATGATGTTACTATAAAAGAAAAAACGTACATGGACCGGTGTAGTGCATCACACATCAAAAAATAAAGAGAGTTAGAAAGAAGCACTTAAAGCTCCTGAAAGGCAAAGAACTAGCGGGTTCATGTGCGTTCTAGAAAGATTCTTAGAGTGAGTGTTAGTTTTTATAGTACTTGCGTGAGAGTTTCTCCTCTCATTGTACATATAAATGTTATCTAAAATCACAAAGATAATATTTAGGGATATTAATAAAATTGACCATTATGAATGAAGGTTTTAATCAAATAACCAAGTTTTTTGTATTTTACAAAAATGACCATGTCATCCTAAATGCACTCCAGCAGATCAAAAATATAAAATATGCATTTTTTTTCTTATTTGCACCAAAAACTCTCTAATTATGTACAAAATGCCCATTTCAAAGAGTCTAATATCACCATTTTCAATAACATGACACATTTTAATCCTACGTATCGTGTATATATATATATATATATATATATATATATATATATATATATATATATATATATATATATATATATATATATATATATATATACTTCCTATTGTTTCTTTACATTTTTGTTTGATTTTAGTAAAAAAAAAAGATTTTTTTTGAAATTCTGGAAATGTTAATCAAATTTAGGATTTGTACTTTAAATTCGGAATAACTTTTTTTACTGTTTGAAATCCGGAACATTAGTTTGAAATGTATTTGTATGTGAGAAAATATTTTTAATTTGACATAAAGTAGTTGAGAATGTCTCATTTGGAAAAGTCGAGTATTTTCTAAAAAATAAAATTGATTATTTTCTCAAATAATACATTCAAAAGTTGATAGTTTTATAAATATCCCCTATTGATCTATAAAAAATAATACGAACATTCATAGTGCCTACCAAATTAACTCGGTTTAAAATTTTGAGCAAAAGATCGACATGACCCATCCAAACAAATCTTGTCCCCAAAAACCATGATATATATATATATATATATATATATATATATATATATATATATATATATATATATATATATATATATATATAAGCGTAAACAAAACAATTTCCATAAAACCAATATCACAAAACATCTGTATATATATATATATATATATATATATATATATATATATATATATATATATATATATATATATATATATATATATATATATAAGCGTAAACAAAACAATTTCCATAAAACCAATATCACAAAACATCTGTTTTCTCAAACTCATAAGACATAAACAATTGTGTTCAAAAAAATCATAAATCCCAAGGCTGCAGAATAATGTGTATAATCACATCTTTGCGTTCCTCTGAATTATCTGAAATACCTGAAACATTTAAATCTACAACTGTAAGCCAAAATTTGACGAATTCTCCCAAATAACACATATCACAATATACACACAATGACCTACAACACATAGCTAGCTCGCCCTCTAGCCTTCAACATAAAGCCGACCCGCCCCTTTGGCCTTCAACATACAGTTGGTCCGTCCGGATATCTTGGACTTCAACACATAGCGAGTGTATCGACCCAAAATACAATGATATAAGTTTTTTGTTTAAAAACCATTAGCTCCAACCCAAAGGAGAATCCACATGACGTTAGGTGCATAAGTGGGCGATAAACAAAATCATTTCCTCATAATGTGGTGTTTAGAGAAAAAATTTACAAGAACTAACAAAGGACTGAACTTGTTAAAATTATATTTGAAGGGCTTTTGTTGATATATATCAAGGACAAATGATAACTTCATTCATTACTTTACTAGAGAACGAAAGTGACTGGATTGGGTTCGAAGCATGCATACCTCCAACGCAATTCTTTTTCAAAATCTTCTTAAAAAATCTATATCTCCACATCTCCTCAAATTCTGTCCAACAAAGAATCAATCCCTCCTTCATTTCTGCCACCCTCTTCTATCTTTCATAAATACCCGATGTATACAACATTAAAGAGGAACTACATGTTCAATAATGCTTATCACCACTTGAGACTCTCTTATGTGTTGTGGATGTACAAATTTAATGCAATTATATATAATCACATGGATAATGTCATAGTGAAGAAGTAGGGTTTTGATTTTTCAAGGGTTGGCTGACATTAGTAAAGAAGTGAGTTTTAGCTAACTATGAAGATTAGATGGGATCACTAGTTATGGAATAATGATTTAAAAGAGAAAAATAACGTAATGTGGTTGTTTTTGTCATTTCCATTATAAAGTTACACTCTTTACCTTTGTTGTGTTCTAGCTTGTATTGTATTATTGAAGCCAGTTGTGGTAAGTGGATATACAGCTATGGTGAACAACTTATTCACACGCTTTACTATAAAAGAAGCAACCTCCATCAAGATCATCTTCTTAGTTCTTACATTCATCTTGCAATGAATTAGAAAGAAGCACTTAAAGCTCGTGGATGACAAAGAGCTAGTGGGTCCACCACGCACATTTTAGAAAGATTCCCAGAGTGAGTGTTAGAACAAGAGTCTGTTTTTATAGTAGTTGAATGAGAGTTGCTCCTCCCATTCCTATTGTACATATAAATGTTATCTAAAATCACAAAGATAATATTTAGGGATATTAATAATTACCATTATGAATGAAAGTTTTAATCAATAACCAAGTTTTTTGTATTTTACAAAAATGACCATGTTATCCTAAATGAGGTCATTCGGGCCCGATCAAAAATATATAATGTATATTATTTTCTTATTTGCACAAAAAACTTTCTACTTATGTTCGAAATTTTTATTTCGATTATTTTCAACAAAATGATACATTTAATCCCATGTATAGTATATACTTCGTATTTGTTATGTTTCTTTACATTTTTGTTAGATTTTAGTAAAAACAAAACAAATTTTTTTTCGAAATTTCGGAAATGTTAATCAAATTTTGGAATAGTTTTTTTACTGTTTGAAATCTGAAATGTTAAGTCTTATTATTTTGTTATTAGAAAAAGGCTTTTTATTTGACATGAAGTAGTTTAGAATGCCTCATTTGGAAAAGTTGTGTATTTTCTAAAAAATAAAATTGATTATTTTCTCAAATATTAAATTCAAAAGTTGATAGTTTTATAAATATCCCCTATTGATCTATGAATTTAATCCCATGTATAGTATATAATCCCATGTATAGTATATACTTCCTATTTGTTATGTTTCTTTACATTTTTGTTAGATTTTAGTAAAAAAAAAACAATTTTTTTTCAAAATTTCGAAAATGTTAATCAATTTTTGGAATAGTTTTTTTACTGTTTGAAATCTGAAATGTTAAGTCTTATTATTTTGTTAGAAAAATGCTTTTTATTTGACATGAAGTAGTTTAGAATGCCTCATTTGGAAAAGTTGTGTATTTTCTAAAAAATAAAATTGATTATTTTCTCAAATATTTTTTGTTAGAAAAATGCTTTTTATTTGACATGAAGTAGTTTAGAATGCCTCATTTGGAAAAGTTGTGTATTTTCTAAAAAATAAAATTGATTATTTTCTCAAATATTAAATTCAAAAGTTGATAGTTTTATAAATATCCCCTGTTCATCTATAAAAAATAATATGAAGAATCATGATGCCTACCAAATTAAATCGATTTAAAATTTTTAGCAAAAGATCGACATGACCCACCCAATGATCCAAACAACTTATGTCCCCCTTTTAAAAGCTTGATATCACAGACTCAAGTTTGACACTACTTCTTGCCCGTGTGGCGTCTCGAGGTCCCCGTAAAACGCCGAGAGTAGCCCTCCCAGATTACGCAAGACAATTGGTTTCTCCTTGCAATGAGCTCACAAGGGGAGCGACACTAGCACCCGACCAATTGTCTAACCCGCTATGATACCTTCATTGCCAACCTCTTCAGGGACTCGACCAGATGACAACGACTAAACTAAGAACGCCCTTAGTATAGAAGAACCCCTTTTGAACCCAATAACAAGCTAATCTAATGTCATGATATTCGTCTTCTCGGTCAACACAATCACGAGATATTTGACCCGTGATATTGTGTAACGTCCCAAAAGTCATTATAATTTTTATTTTTTTAAAAAAATTTAAGGGTAAACAAAACCATTCTAATAAAACCAATATCACAAAACATCCATTTTCTCAAACTCATAAGACAAAAACCAATCTACTATAATAAATGAAGTTTTTTTTGTCACATGTCACACTCATTCAATTTGCCAAATGTCATTTTGTGGTTATTTTGAATTAATTTCTTCTCCAAATATCATTTTATAGGTTTTTCTATTTTAATAAATTTCACATAATACTTTAATATAATAATTAGAATAAATGTAGTAATAAATTAATATCAATTTCATTAACGAACTTGCCTTTTTAGTTAAAATTCCTAAATTAAAGCTCATTAGTTTATTTTGTTTATTTATTTAAATTTAAAAGAAAAATCAATTTTAATAATTCATTATTTTTCTTATTTTCTTATAAATCCAAAGTTTTTAAATATTTGGACTTCTATATTTAATTTTTTTTAATTAACCCATGTAATGTCTTCATTCATCGACCGTTGTCTATCCTCCATCCTCCGCAAAGATCTCCTACTCAACCTCAAGTTGCACCTCATTGTCTTCCTTAAAGATAACTTCATATCGTTTTTTCCTTGTCGGAATCCGATACAGAAACGGAAAACACCCTAGCTCGCTTCCTCGAAACACTTTACTCTGTCATCAATTCCCTGTTCGACGATGTTTCAGTCACTTATTCCCTCAAAGATCAACTACTCATATCAACTACATCTATATTCATACGTTCTACCGTCGATAACAGTGAGTATAGTAAAACACCTTGTTTGACTTACACAAGTCAACTTGAGGGTTTGATTGAAGTGTTGGTGACAGTTGTAAAGCACCCAAAACCATGGTGTAGATCGACAGCTAAGCGATCTCGAAGGTAAATGTTTCAATTCTTACAACTTCAATTTAGTTGATACCATTCTATGTTCCTCAATTTTTGATCGGATGAGGTTCGGCTAGAGAGAATTCTGTTTTACCGATTAAGGAATTAAGAAGGGTAATGTCTTTCTTTCTTGAATGGCCTCCATTTTTTTACATCTTTTGGGTTATTTGAGTCATGTCCATTATAATGCTGGTATTTGAAATTCCCCGAAGCTTTTAGTGGACTAGAAAATTTCTCTCTCAATTTCAGACTGAAATACCAAAATATACAAGAATTTTGGGATCTAGATTCCACTGTAACATCTCATCATCTAACTTGGCATCGTAACCTCTTATAAGGGTTCAAGTGACATTTTCAACTGATCGCATTCTACTTCATTCCTTTTTAATAGGGATGAGCATATGGACCGGGGAACCGGACGGTACTGATACTGGTACCGGAACCGGAACCCGATGGAACCGGTCGGCCCGGGACCGGGACGATATTTTTGTGGATTTTTGGAACCGGGAACCGGAACCGGTAGAACCGTATGTTGCTATTTCTTGAGGACCAGTTCCAACATTTGAAGATACGGGAAGAACCGGTAGAACCGACGGTCCGGTTCGGTTCCTATTTTCCACCAAGATCGGTTCCCGGACTGGTTCCAGCCGGATCGGTTCCTTTGCTCATCCTACTTTTTAATGCAGAAAAATAATAATAATAATTGAATGCCTTTTAAAACAAATGAAAAAATTCCTAGGGTTAAAATGACATTTTCCCTTAATAATATGTTAGACTCTGCATTCAAATCAAATTCAAAGTTAAAATGACATTTTCACTTAGAAAAATGTTAGAGTCTACAATCAAATCAAATTCAAATTTCACACCTACAAATTCTACTTGGACCCATCACCAATGCAACAAAAAAACATATATACGAGTTGTATATATACAAGTAGACTTTACAATGTACAAATAAGCATACATGTACAAATCTCGATTCAAATTAACCTATATCGATGCACATGTATAATTTTACTAGGAAAAAAACCGCAATTACTAAAATATGTGGCACAAAAGCCACTACAATTAAGATCAATTTGTAAGGATTATTTTGTAATGAACTACCACTACTACTACCACCGATCTGACCAGCATTCACATATTCACTTCTTCCACCACTTGAACTCGTCGACACATTTGCAGATGACGTACCTAATAACAACAATCGAAACCAAAACCCATCAAATTTTGACTTTCAAAAGTCAAATTAGAATGTAGAGTATTCGAAAGATCAAATTTTGACATTTTGTTCATATGATTGAGAAACTTACAGTCGTAATTCGCCCAACCAATCCGTTGACCACCAAGATCATAAACAACAATCCTATCTTTTAAAACAAGATCTGCATCAAATTAATAACAATACAAGTTAAAAACAATGAAAAAGTAATCTTTTTTTTTTTGACATTTTTGTTTATTATACATACCTCCTAGAATGGTAATTCCCTGTCCACGAATTTTCTGAAACCCTATGCACCACAGTGAAGCCCCACCCTATAGAAACAAGATCATTAGTTTGCTACTTTTCAAGATTATAATCGTTCACATAATCCCAATTTCTGTATAATTTAAAGTGTTAGATATGAATCTAGAACTTACCACCGAGTTCTGTTGAAGAAGATAGTCTTGGGGTCTTAAAATCATCGAAGCACCGCCGGCGAAATTCAAGCTTACAGTCGGAAATATCTCCGGCGTACTGAAATATTATCAAAAGGTTTTCCATGTTACTTTCATCGCAATATAAAATACAGATTAAAGGAAATGTAGGTTATGGGTAGTTGATTGATGAAGAAAACCTTGAGGAAATCACATAACACTGATCGCCCTTTGAGGTAATAGGTCGGACGAATTGTGAAACAGACTGTGTAATCTACATGAACGGAAGTCGGAAGTAGTTGTTTAGATAAAAGTGACGATGAATTTGACAAAATTTTCTCCAATTTCAACTTACAGCATCAACGAAAGGATCATAAGCTTCTTCCGCGAGGTATGAAAGAGTAGTTCCACAATCGATTATCGTCCCCCCTCGATTCCCTGATGTTGCAAACAATGACGGATCGATTGACAATGGTTGTCCGTTCACAGAAATGCTTAACAGATCTATGTTGTAATGTGGTCTGCATGGATGCGCATGTTAGCATTTGTAATGTTATATGATAAGAGATAAGCGAAAGAGAACTTACTGTGACTGGATTAATGGAGTATACACCATGGTTGGCTCGATTATCTGACCTAGAACCAGAATCCCACCACCACCACCGTTTCCGACGAGACAATGAGAGAAAGCATCTGGAGCGACCCCTTGTGAAGAAAGCTGCGCGATTACAGAGAGTCCTTGTTGACCAAATCCAAAGATTCCGTCAATGGCTCTATCGGGTTTCGTTAAATCCCCAGTTTGGGATGTGCTACATCTGGTTCATGAACTTGCCAAGTCAATTAGGGTTTTTTTAATGAAAAACTAAAGGGGTTAATGGATTGGGGATGAATTACCCGAATACGATAGATGCTGAAGCGTTTGATGGTTTTGAATCGCCGGCGATTGTATCAAGATGGATTAGATCGGAAACGTAATACCCTGACGTCCCGCTACCATCTCCATACTGGAATGTGTAACTGCATTGGTGATTGGAATTGGAACAGCCGGAATCAGATGATTGAGTTCCTAAAGAACATCGTCGATCTGAGCAAGATATCAGAGAAGCTGTTGATGATGTTGAAGGATCATAGAACTGAATTGGAATCTGTTTGTAGAAGAAGAGAATATAAAAATGGTATTCGAAAATCGAGAATGAGATTAGTAATAAGAAATGGTTAAAATAATACTTCGAGTCCACTGGATCTAGGGCAACCGTCGCATGAACTGCAACTGACCCACAATACATCACTTCCGGTATCGATTTGTACGTAATATTCCTTTGGAGGAGAACCCAATTGAACTCTTGTAAAATAAAGCCTACAAAGTTCATGGAATTGATGATCCAGATTACAAACATTATGCTATAAATCGAAGAATGTAATTGCGGTTTACAAAAAAGCTCAAGAACTCAAGAGAAAATGAATCAAGAAATTACCCAACACGATAAGGATCATAAGTTCCTTGAACAGGGAAAACAACAACACTTGCTGCAGAAGAAGACTGCTGGTGCTGCTGCTGCAAGATTCTTGGGTGCCTGAAACTATCTTTGTATCTAAGTTCATTCAATTCAACAAGATGATTCGTCGGAAAAGCTCTCTCCAACGTAAGAATGGTGGGAAACGCACAAATGACGAAAGCTGTCTGCAACAGTACGGCGACAGCAGCGCCGGCAATGGTCACCGTCACCGGCATTCCGGCAAGAAAAAACCCCCGCATTCCTTTTCTCTCTTTCTCTTTCTTTCCCTGTATTCAGTAGTTTCACAGACTGAGTAAAATGCAAGATCGACTCGATGAAGGTGTCTGTTTGTAACTTTTTGTATACAACGGGTGTTTATTGAAGATTGAAGAGAATAACGGGAACAGAAATCAAGGAGGGGTTGATTCTTTGTTTGAGAGAAATTTTGTGTTAAGATCAAATTCAATCCGTTTGAATTGAGTTCTTTATATAGTAGTTTTTTTTTCCTCAAAAAATCGGAATTTTGAATTCTAAATTGATTATTTAAAAATTCGTTGTTTTAATTTCAATGTTTTAAAAACCGGTTTGAACCGGCCGGTCGAACCGGTTGGACCGGGAACCGGGAGAGGGAGCGGTTCAACTATCACCGGTTTTACATTGATATCTGAACCGGATTGAACCGGCCAGTATTTAGAAAAAAACCGGTTGAACCGGTCAAAATAAACCGGTTGAACCAGTTAAAACGAATAAAAACACATGAAAAAGAATCATTTACATAATAAACTTTTGTGATTTATTTCAAATCTATTTAGTTTTCTCTAAATAAAAACATATGGTAAATGTTATAAATTCATTTGATGTGTTTGTATTCATCAAAAACTATATTTCGTTACGGTATTATACTTTATTTTCTTTTTGACGTATATGGATTGATGTAAAACACTAAACTTATGGTTATGTGTTATTTTAATGTATTTGGATTCATCTACAA
This sequence comes from Lactuca virosa, assembly GCF_052849685.1. Lineage (NCBI taxonomy): Eukaryota > Viridiplantae > Streptophyta > Magnoliopsida > Asterales > Asteraceae > Lactuca > Lactuca virosa. Next base: position 113,358,179 of record NC_136426.1, on the reverse strand, counting down.
CTTATTTTTATGTGTATTTTTAATGTTTGAACTTGTAAACATCAAATTCATAATTTCTATATGTATGTATGTGTAGGAAAATAGAAAAAAAAACATTAAAAATATAGAAACTGGTTCACCTGGCGGTCGAACCTGTTAAACCGGTTGAACCGGGAACCGTGACCATACCGGTTCAACTAAAAAACCGGTTTTTAAAACATTGATTAATTTAGATTTAGTGTTATTATAAGCATGGTATGAAAAACGATCCGGGTCGTAAAATGATCGTATTTGGTGTAGGATCGCAGGTAGGATCGTAGGATCGAGATCCGATCCGATCCGATCCTACCTTCCCTTGAATTTTTTTATTTTTTTATTTTTTTATTTTTTTATTTTTTTATTTTTGCAAATGAATTTTTTTTACATTTTTATGTCTTTTATCCTTACCAATTTACCATTTATCATTTTGTATTGTGACTTATGACTAATATTTTGAAGTTTTTATAACGTTTGAACGAAAAATTGAATGTTTAAAATATTTTTCATGATTAAAAATTAAATTTATATTTTATTTTGTGGGATCTTAGGATCCCGATCCCGATCTTACGATTCCGATCTTGCAAACCCAAAAACGATCCTAGGTAGGATCCCGATCTTGACAACCTTGATTATAAGGCTAAAGGGAGTGGTAACATTCTTAGCACCTTGCCACATCATTATTTTGAGTGCCACATCATTTTTCTTTCTTAGCAACTAACTCTTAGCATTTGGTAGGGAGTGGTGGTGTGTTAAATTAATAGGGTTTATTTTGAAGAAAAAAAAGAGATAAAAATAACAATAGCTATGAACCAATCATAATCAACCATTACATCTTCTCTCTCTTCTTTCCTCTCGCTATTTGCTTGGCGACTAGTTCTTAACACCTCCCTTGGCAAATCCAAAGGAGTGGTGTTTGATATCTTAGCATCTTGTTTGACGAGAGGGGTGGTGAGTCCACTCCCTCAAGCCTAAGGGCATCTCCAACTTTTTTCCTTCGTTTTCTTTTTCTATTTTTCTCCAATCCTATTCCATCCCCCCCCCCCCCCCCCCCCTAATTTGATATATGAATGGTTTACCCTATATATGGAATAATAATATTCATTTCTCTGCATATCGGGATAAAGTTTCAGTTGTCGGGTTTAATCCCTCGTTTTATATATTTATATATTTCTAGTTTATTTTATCTATTAGTTTTAATTTAAATATATTTATAATATTTTGTTATATAATAAATTATATTAATTAATCATAAATATAAAATTTATTTTATTTTATCGAATTCATATAAAAATTTAAATACATGAAACACAACAACGTATTTACAAAAGCATTTATAATACTTATTTTTATAAATGCATGTATAACATTTATTTATAAGTGTATTATAAATATAGTCTTGTTTATTTAATATTATTGTAATAAAAAAATATAAATTATGTATTTGTTAAAATTAAATTAGCAAAAGGAGTGTGTTTGACAATCTATGTAAGTTGGAAGAATGAAATATACCATGAATATACTTTTTTGGGTAAAAAATGAAGTAGGGTTAGTGAGATGCCCTCCCTCTAAGAGGTTACTCTCAAGTCTCGTGTGGGACGTAGGAAGAATTAAGGAGTAGTTAGAATGTCTATGGATTGCTATTATAAAAATAAAAATAAAAAATGAGAGCACCAAGATGTTTGCTAAAAGATAGCTCTCAAGTTGCACAATAAAGAAATTGATGTTCGGATTGACAATGTGGGTATAAACAGGGGGTTGATTATATCCGTTGTGTAAAGGAGTTAGATGAAATAGAACATCTTCAATGAATAAATTTAACTATATAATCCAAGATTCGATGGGGAATTGAAGGACTAGAATTTCAAGTATATCCATGGAATCTTAAATATAAATCGTTGGGAAGTTGCAATACGTGGGATTATGTTAGACATGGAGTGGATGATCCTACAAGAGTTAAATCGGAATTCCATTAATATTACTCAGCTAAATTTAGCCCTTTTGTGAGAGTTCGGCCCACTTCTAAATTAGAATTCTCGCAAAATTTTGAATTTTGATTAACATGATATCTTGGCCGCGCCATTTATGGGAGACAATGTTAAAAATGAGATATTTAATTGTAGTGTTGATAAAGTTCAAAGGTCCAAACAGATTTACTTTTGATTTTATTAAATGACTAGGAGACTAGTAGATTATACGGATCGATTAAAACAAAATGTTAAATAATAACGATTACATGAGAAGTTTATTTGAATTTGAAATGAAAATTATGAGAAAAAAAAACATGCGAAAAATAAATAAATTAAAATTATGTGTTGAGTTGTCAGACTCATATACTAAACAGGTTAATTATAACAATATATTAAATATAAATGTTTAAACTGGAAATTTATTTGAAATTGAAACTGAAATTTCAAATTTCAAATTTATAGTCGTTATGGTAGGTTTAATTTATGGAAACCAAATTAATGATATATTGGAAATGAAAAATAAAGTAAATGACAAGTAAAAATAAATATATCTCAAAATTATGACAAAATGACATATGACTAATTGAATAAGAGAATGACATGTGGCAAAATCAATCTTATTTATTAGGATAGATAGATAGAATAGATTATGAAATGTTATAAGTTTTTAAAACGTGTCTCCTTTTATAAACTAACCACGTCTTATACACTTGACATTGTAAAGAATGATCGTGTTTTAAAGCTTAACGGTTAAAAAGGAAATAATAATTTAATTTTTATTCATTCCATTAAAGAATACACGACAAAACAATTTTTCTAAAACTATTTGACATATAAGTACCGAATCTAAAAATACATGATACTAATATACTATCATTTGAGACAAATATAAAAAATAAACATATAAATTATTTGAAAATGGTTTTCATTGGATGGTTGTGACCAAATTCATAGGCCAAAACTAAACTCTGATCCATTCTTTTGAGCACAAATCTTTCAACCAAAACATAACAACCAAATCTCTTCCATCCACCACTTCCTTTAAACTTCTCTTCTCTCGTAACCATATGTATCATGTTCTCTCCACCATCAACCCATCCAACTTTTTCTTCTTCCCACCTCATTCTTTCAACAATTTCTCTTCTCAACCCTACACTTTCTTCTTTCTCATTATCACCCCCTCGACAGAAAAACCACACAACTTCATTTACCACATTTCTCTCATCCCATATAGCCTCCCTCAAACTCTCACCAACAAAAACCGCTTCACTATTAAATACAACATCAACAAACACAACATATCCTTTGGTATTGTCCTCGTTTTCTTGTTCAAAAACTCGTTCCCATCTTTGCTCCAGTGTCATTTCATAATATATAGAGGTTTTCACCTGGTTGATCTGTCTTCCTTCTTTGATGAACATGAATGGACAATACCACTTGCCAACAACCACTGAATTTGAAGTTTTAGTTGAAGGTAGGAAACTACATTCAGGGAAGTGTGAACGAAGGGCATCATTGATTCCATTTGCTTCATGTAACGTGTAGTTTTTAGGTGTTTTAGTATAGATCTCCCAACCTTTTCTCTTTAAGAAATACGTTCATGAATTTTCTTCATGAATAACTTTATCTTGAAAAGTTGGACTTCTTTTAAAGATATGACTTGTAAAGGTTCTTGAAAAATCAGCACTTTCAGCTTTGAGAAACTTCAGAGAGAATAATAAAGAGACCGATTCTTCTGGATCACTTCAGCAAGTTCATAGATAGCAACAAATTGATTGAGAAAGCTTCAATGCAATCTGTCACATAACTTCAAATACAGCTTCACCTTGCTTCTGGGGTTGAAAGATTTTGTTGAAAAATAATCTTCATTTCTTGTTCCTTCGAATGAGAACTCTTTAACGATCACTGTTGCTCCTTGAAAGTAATCATGACTAAAAAGTCCTTGTGGATAACAGAATCATAAATACCCTTCTTACCACAGTTGTTCAAGGACCCAGCCTTGGCTCAGAATGAGACTTCTCGCAGTATCTGTGTGAACACGGAGGAACGCACTGCGATTTGTTGAGTATCGGAGAACTACTCATAGCTATTTTGATGTTAGCCCCTGTATATCCTAGATCAAAGATCTCAATACAGTTTTTCAAGTTAAACAAGTTAACTTGGACCTTGGCGAGACGTTCAGCGATATCAGTTTCCCTGTTGGGTGAATCGCCCTGGTGCCGTGACAGTTATTAGGTAAGGAAAGCTGACAAAACCAATTTGAGAATTTGTACAGTTCGAGGCTTTCAATTCCTTAAATACGACAGTTCTTAGAAAGAAACTGCCTAGCTGACAGTTTGTACAGTGTCACACCAGGTATGAACCATTATCTGTCAATTTCGTGGGGTGAAAATATCTAGAACATTAAGATGTTCACCGTCAATTCAGAAATGGATGGATTTTGGATTTTGGGTTTCACTTAGAATCATGGTGACAATGACTTCCAAGATCATAAACACATACTTTTTGGTAACCGTCAGCCGAGTTGTTTTATACTCGAACCTCAAGGGGTACCGGTACGTGGAAATGATTTAATGGAGAACGGTTAGATATGGGTGAAGAATGGTTGGGTGTTTCACATTAGACATGGTGAAAATGACCTTTGACCATTAACATTTGATGCGAAGACTCCTATTAAGACTGGTGTATGTCTCAATATGGAAGAGTCTATCATTCACATTTGAATCCTCCGTCAATTCCTTTCCTTTTTCAAGTTTCTTCTCATTGCTCAGAATATTTCGATACAGTCTCCTTGAGTCTCTTCTTCTTCTGAATTCACTTTTCAAGACAAAAGTAATTTTGAGGTAAAAACAAAATAAAACTAAACTTAGCACACAAATAAAGCAACTAAGAATAAAAATAAAATTAAAAATACACTCAAAATAAAATATGTTTGGATTTTTGATTTTTATGAAAAAGAAATAAAAACAGAAATAAGCATATTTTTGTATTTTTGAATTTTATGATAAATAAAAACATAAATAAACATATTTTTTTTTAATTTTTGAATTTTCTGATTTTTGTTGTTTTTTTTAATTATCCCCCTAAATTTGTGCATAAAAGAAAATTATGAACAAATTTAACAAAAACAAAAATAAAATACAAAATGTACAAAACGAAAACTTTTGGGATCAAAGTTGTCAGACAATTTAACTTGCCCTTTATCACTAAATCTCATATTACTTCCGAAGAGTATTAAAGAAAAACATATTTTATTTTTTAATTTTTTAATTTTTTAATTTTTGATTTCTCCCCTAAATTTGTGCATGGGGAAGAAATAGAATAAATGCGCAAATTTAAACAATCAAAAAATAAAAATTTGTCTTTGAAACGAATCATTTGAATAAAACTCAGAAGTATCGAAAAAATTCAAACCGTAAGTCAGCAATTGATGATGCATCCAGATGACTTGATGACAACACACAGATGCAACAACATGTTCAGCATCAACTGTGTTTCAATTCCGGAACAGATCCAAAAATTATTCACATCGTTAAGTACGATCCCCATTTGTGATCCTCTTCTTTCTTCCTTTCCCGCAAAGGACACATACCCCCAATTTAAGTTATGAATGTTGTACAGTTGAGAGATGTCCCCTATCATGTGCTTGGAACAGCCACTATCAACAAACTGAAGTCTGATGATATTCCTCCATAGCTGCTCCAACACAGAGTGCGGGATTAGTTGGTCTTTGGGACCCAGTCCATTTTGAAGCTGAGTTAACCTTTATCATCTACACAAGGTACTCTCTCCCATGACATATCCTGTTTATCACACACAGAAGATGAAGAAATGTTAGAATCATTAGGTGATTTGGGAGTGTGAACCTTTGGTACCCATCTGTAGTCGGGTTTAACCTATTTCTTGTTTGATTTGATGGATGCCTTATCACTCGCTTTAGAACTTGAAACCGAACTCCGAGATGTCTTTGACCTAACCGATCTTGGTTTAACTGGACCATCTCTTAAATTTGGTTTCTTGACCGACATTTCCTTCTTGTCCTTGGGAGTTTGATTATTGGCCTTTTTCCCATTCCAGTCCCCATTGCGTGATTGTGACCTGGAAGAATTTCTTTTGAAAGATCTCCCTCTTGGCGCGTTCTGCCAACCTTGTGCATAGTAGGGAACATATGCACGATATGGGCAATTTCTGGCAATGTGACCGAGAATCCCACAGTTAAAGCAATTCTGTCTTTTCATATAGATAAGGTTGTGACTTGGTCCTTGTCCAATAGAAGTTTGTTTCGAAGAACTTCCACAAGCCCAAGCACAAGAACATTTGTTAGACTGCTTGACAGACTTTTGTGGCTTGGATTTTTCAACAGCGGGAGTGTCATCATCACAAGCTTCTGAAACACTTTTAGTAGACTCAAAATTGATTTTGTTCTGCTTACTCTCATCTTGCACTACTTCTTTATCTGCACATGAAGTAGAAGAATTAGAATTGTTCACCTCATCACAAGTTTTTGAATCATTTTCAGCAGAACAAGATTTATTTGTGTTCTGCTCATGCCCATCTTGCACAGTGACCTGCTCTGCACATGAGGTAGAAACATTAGTATCATTCACCTCAATGTTCTCAGTTGGGCCAGATTGTTCAGTTTTAACTGAATTTGTTACCGGGGGTTGGCCATACTGAGCAGGTATCTCTACCTCATTGGTTTCAAGGGGCGGGGTATAGTTATCATTGAAGGGAGGTGGAACATCGTGATACCCTAGACCCTTGTTCTGATTATCTTTGAATTTTAACTGTTTTTCTATCATTGTCTCAACCTTCTTACTTGACACATCAAACTTTTTAAAATTAAAATCTGCATTTTCAAATTTATTTTTCAATGTTTCAAGCTCGGCTGTTAGACTGGCAATCTTTTCTTGAGCATAATCGTAGCGTTCACATTTAGTGCTATATTCTTCTTGAAGTTTTCTAAAGTCTTTGATTTTGGCCTCTAATTGGTTTTTTTAAGGGTTTTTGTTCCTTTCTAATAGTATATCGTTCATATTTAAGGTCCTCAATTTCCCTAATTAATAATTCATGTTGATCACGATAAGATTTAATTTTAGCTTCACAGGACTGAGAGCATGAAGCTTCATTAACCTTGGCGATTGAAGAACTCATACTCACCAAAAATTTACCGAAAATAGAACTAATTGTGAAGCCAATAAAAATACCATTTGATCCGAAACCTCGAAAGTCAAGCTTGAAAGTCAAACTTGAAAAGTCAAACGTAAAAATTCAAACTTAAAAATCAAAATTGAAAGTCAAATTTGAAGGTCAAACGTGAAACCTTGAAACTTAATCGAGAAAGTCAAAGTTAAAGGTCAAAGGTCAAACTTGAAAGTCAAAAGTCAACTTTGAAAGTCAAAGGTGAAAGTCAAAGTTCTTTGTCCAAAAAGAATAACCTTGACCGAAAACAATAGTTTCTAAACCAAAAACAAAAATTTCTAGACCAAAACCGAGAGTATTTGACCAAAAACGAGAGTATTTGACCAAATATGGGTCTTTTTGATCAAATATGAGGCCTAAGGACCGAAAACGAATTTATTGGATCGAAAATGTGGCAATTTGACCAAAAATAAGTCAAAATATGGAAATTCCGAAATTACGGCCGAAATGGCGAAGCTGGATATCCGAATCCGAGAATAGGGGCGAAAACCGAAGCCGAGAACAGTTGGACCGTAAACGTGCGAGCCGAGAACTGACGCTGCGGACCGAAGACCCGGAGCTGCTGACCGAGAACGAAGCTGCTGTCCGAGAACGTCCGAGGTCGAACCGAAAACCTTCGAAAACGCGTCCGAGATTTCCGAGGAACAGTAACCGAGACCGAAGATCTCGCTTCTGGCCGCCTAGGGTTTGACTGGATGCGAAGGTAGCCGCCTAAATCTCACAAATCTTGACCTAAAATGTCCAAACTTAACAAAAACACGGGATTTTCAATATTTTAATGCCTATCTCGATCAAAACTCCAAAAATATGAAGAACACAAAGAACAATGGTAAAAAATTCATAAAAATATAAATAAAAAACACCAAGAAACTCCAAGAAAAACCGTTTGCAATGACCCGATTGATACCGATCCAAGCTCTGATACCACTTGTAAGTCCCGAATTCTCCTACAAATCAATCAGATTCACTTTGATGGTGCGGAATCCCAATCAAAGTGTATAATGCAAGACAAAGATGAATAAGAACAAGATAATTAATCTTCAATGCACACTATTATCATTCAATAGTCGGGTACATAAGATGTTGATTACACATTGTTCTCTCTTGGTTCTCTCTAAACTCACGTCATTGGCATATGGCAGCCCCTAGAACGTCCAACGCTCACTTCTAACTGATTTTCAAGCCTAAATAACACTATATATATATATATCTAGGCCTAATAACCAAGCCCAAGCCCAAAACCTAAACAAAACAATATAAAGTCTGACCAAAATCACATGTGATTTTGGTCCAAAGAACACCAAAACATGGTGCTTTCGGTCCTAGACCGATAACTCTAATAGCTTATGAAAAGCAAAGTATAAACCACAATTTATGACCTAACACGGTTAATTTTAGTTGCGGTGCGGTTTTTGCTCACCCCTACCCATGAGCACGAATTTGCATCAGGTTTGGCGGCTCCTAATGATAAGGTAGTCGACATTTATTTGAATAACTTGGCACAAAATTTGTTTATAATAAGGTTCAATGTATTGATTTCATAATAGAAACCTCAACACACAACGTTTATAGAGAAAATGACAAATTTCGGCCTAATCTTTAAAAAAATAAAGAAATAACCATAAAAATAAGAAATGATCTATATAGCCATCGAAATTGCATGTGGAGTTTCATGGTATGTGATTTCTGTCATTTAGACCGTAATTAGGGTGATACTTATACATAAGACTAGTAATGCAACTCGTGTATTACACAGGTTTATTCAATAAAAAATTAAATATGATGATCTAAACATCTAAGAGTTTGAATATTATAAAAAAAATTAAGAAAACATTAAATTATTAAAACTGAAGTGTTTATTTCTCTTTTAAATTTAATCAAATAATTTAAATAGATAAACAAAGGAAATAATTGAGATTTAATTTAGGAATTTTGAAATGAGAATAAAAGTTGCATTAATGAAATTGATATACATTTATTATTGCATTTATTTTAATTATTACATTTAAATACTATATGAAATTTAATAAACTGAAAAAAAACAATACATAACATGTGAAAAAAAATTAATTTAAAATAACCATAAAATGACATGTACCAAAATGAATAAGAGTATGACATGTGGCAAACAAATTATTTATTATACTAGATTATTACATTTAAATACTATGTGAAATTTAATAAAATGAAAAAAAAACAGTATATGACATGTGGAAAAAAATTAATTTAAAATAACCACAAAATAACATGTGGCAAAATGAATGAGAGTATGACATGTGGCAAAAACGATTTTTATTTATTATAGTAGATTAAAATTGAAGTGTTAATTTCTTTTTTAAATTTAATCAAATAATTTAAATAAATAAACAAATGAAATAATTGAGATTTAATTTAGGAATTTTGAAATTAGAATAAATGTTATATTAATGAAATTGATATACATTTATTATTATATTTATTGTAATTATCACATTTAAATACTATGTGAAATTTAATAAAATAGAAAAAAACAATAAATGACATGTGGAAAAAAAATTAATTTAAAATAACCACAAAATGACATGTGGCAAAATGAATGACAGTATGACATGTGGGAAAAAAGATTTTTATTTATCATAGTAGATATTGGAGTATTCTTGAAAACGATACGTTATGGAATTGTGGTTTTGGTAAATCTTATTTTGATCTTATTAAAAGAAATGTCACGAAATTGGTAATCATTTTCAACAACATTGATAGATGCCATTTTATGCATCTTTTAAGGTAGTTTTTTATTAGCATTTAGCATCATATTTTGTACATTTGCATGTCATTATTTTAAATAATGTTCAGCTCATGTCTTTTATCAGAATTCTCGTACTGCTAGTATTTTTGTGTTGTTTTCAGATAATTCGAGTGGAGCGGTATTTTGGGAGCAGTTGGATGCATATTTGGAGCGTAAATGAAGTTGGAACTGAAGAATGATGCTAAGGAATAACTTGGAGTGCTTAAACTGAAGAATCACATCCGAATCTAGCCAAAAAGTCAAATCTGCGATCGCGGATTTGGATATCTGTGTTCGCATAAATGTGTCGAGGTTTTGCAAGGTCGAAAAATGCCATCTGGGAAAAAAAGTCATTTCTGCAATCGCATAAGAAGTATCTGCGAGCGCAATTTTTTGACACGGCTCTTGAAACTTCTGAAATAGCATCGTACTTCATTTAATCGCAAATCTAGACCAAAATCTACGATCGCATAACACTAATCTGCGATCACATTTTTGTCCCAAAGTTCTAAAAATGTTGAAAATAACATCATACATCATTTAAGGGTAAATCTGGAAAAAATCTCAATATCTGGGATCGCATATCTGTTTTCTATGATCGCATACTTCATTTTCTTTCTCCGGAAGCTTATGTCTTGGGTATAAATAAGACCCTCATGATCAGATTTGAAGGTTAGATGATTCTAGACAACGGAAAAACGTTCCTGAAGGCGATTTCTAATACCTTTTAGCGATTTATGAAGATCTAAAGGCTATGAATCATCCCATACATATACTTTATCTAGATTAATCAATTAATGTTTCTTTTTATTAGTTTAGATTCAATTTTAGTCATGTATGGCTAAACCCTAGTTTTCAGTTCTGCAATAGACTGGTACTTTTCATGTTATTTGTTTTCAGATCTGGTTTTTGATTTGTGTTTCTATCTAGATTTTCAGTTTTAAACTTAATGAACGTTTGATTTTAATTATTGTTAGTCTGATCACCTAGCTAGGATTTTATCTTTCTTGTTAATCAGTTAATAGAATTCGTAATTGTTCTTGTCAACTGGTACTAAGTAACAAGTATCAGATAGGTTCCGTGTTAGGGATTTAACTCTGATATAAACTATAAAAATCATATCTTTATGCTTTCGAGCCTGTAAGAAGTATTGGATATTGCTGGGAAATTTACACAGATCTTAAAGTTGTTTTTTTAATTAAGAGATTGTTTAATTGAACAGTAAGTTAGGGTTAATTCAAAAAGTTTGTTTTAGTTAACTAACTAGGTAAAAGAGATTATACTAGAGCTTGTTAGTTTTTCTCAGTACCAGCTTAGATAGAACGCATTTTGAATAACCAAATATGGGTTGATTGCATGATTAGGAAAGTCGCAGCCGAGATGACTTCGTCTTTATTACTGAGTTTTATTTAGTTTTATTTTCACTACAATTTTTAGTCTAGTTATTAATTGAAAATCCCCCTTTTTATATTTTTTGTTAAAATAACTAGAATGTGTCTGATGCAAAATGCATTGACTGTTAGGTTTTGTCCCTAAGAATTCGATCATGCTTCCCTGTGCTATCTTCTATTGCAACCATGTAACATCCTGTTTCCCATCATTTCTTATTTTAGGGCCGTGGGCCGGAATTCGATTGTGTAAAGGCTTTGGGCCTTAAGAAGGTAATGTTTAGACCTTTTGGAAGGATGCAATGATGGTTATGAGATCTAAACCCTTGAATTGTGTTTTAGGCCGAAGGGTAGAACGGGAAAAGTCATAGGCCAGGTTCTTGTATGAAATATGGATTTTTATTCGATAAGTTTTTATTCCAATATATTTAGATAATATTCTAGATCTCTTCAATACCTTTCCGTGGATATAAAGAACGTTGAAAACGGAGTTGGAACGAAGAAGTTACGACCGTTTGAAGTTAGGACGATTTTTGGGTTAGTCGCGTACGCAGGGCGTACTAGGGAATCCCTAGTACGCTGGGTATACCAGAAGTACGCAGTACGTATGCGATCAGTGCCCCTACCCTATTTTCGTGGTTTGAGCCTTATTTAAGCTCCTTAACTTCCCTAAACCCACTCTATTCTCAGCCTCCACCTCTCCAACACCCTCTCTTGAAACCCTAACCCTAGTTTGAGCCTTGTGAGCAAAAAGAAGGTGTTTTATGTGATTTGGAGTGTTCTTGGTGCACCTTGGAGAAGAAGAAACTCATTGAAGAAGCATTGGTTGCATTGGAGCTTGTAGATCCAGACTTTGTTCACCTTGATCTTTCTTCTAGAGGTATAAAGTTTGAATCTTGATGATGAAATTGTTAGATCTAGTTAGTTTTGAGTGTTATTAGCTTTTGGTCACTTTAAGTGCATAAAGTTTAGATCTTGAAAGTTTGTGACCTTGTTATGGATAAAGTTGGAAACTTAATTTATCCATCTAAACATCATTTTGATTCATATCTGAAGGTTGGAGACTTGGACTTGATGGATTAAGTTGAAACAAAATGCTCTTTTGGGTCCCTTTGAGACTTAAAGACTAGATCTTGTTTGTTGGGACGATTCTAATGGATAAAGTTGGAAACTTTTGTTGGATTAGGTGTCTAAGCCCATAACTATAATTGGTATGTACTTGAATTGATAGCAGCACAGTCCTTTTGGGTTGCCCTCAAACCTAGCAACTGGACAAGGAAATTATGAAAGGAGAGATATTGGTTTATTATAAGATGAATAAACTAATATAAATGATTTATTAATATGTTAAAAGATTAATATATTAATTATAAATCATAAGGTTTAATTAATAGTTAGCCAGAAATTAATTAGAATTAATTTTGGGGTTTTTGTATTAATTATAAAGTGCAGGGACTAGTTTGCAATTATCAAATAGTTGAGTGGAAGGTTCCAGAACCTCCTTGGAAGGGTGTGGACGAAATCTATAGGGGAAACCCTAATGATTTCGACCAAGGGGCTTGGATAAGGCCTTTGGATAAGCTTAGGCCCCAAGCAAAGGAGTATTAGAGTTTTCCCTAAACCATATATCCCTCATCTATATAAGGAGCCTCCTGGCTCTCAAAATCGGTGACTCTTACTTTGGTGAAACCCTGGGGCTGAAAATTGCATACCCTACTCTCTCTCCTCACAAGTTTCCTTCTTGCTAGCTCTTGGGTGTGATTCCATTAGAGGCATTACAATTGTGGTGCTAGGCTTCCAAGAAGATCAAGATCAAAGGATTGTCAATTGTTTGCTATAACAATTGAAAGGTATGTAACTCTTAAACCCTATTTGTTATTTTCGAAAATAGCCTCTCTCCTTAGGGTTCTTGTTTTGCAATTCAAAGTTATATGTTCAATAGTTAAAACATAGATCCAAAGTAGGTTGCATGTGAACTTAGGAATTGTTTTTTCTAGTTTATTTATTTTACCTAAAACCCATCAGTGGTATCAGAGCCATTGGTTTTGTTTTAAATTGAAGAGCTATAATAGTTGAATTGCAAATTAGGGTTTATAGCTATTAAACTTTAAAAGGCCATGATTTCGTTTTTAGGGTTTTTGGTTCAAAAGGTTTTTCGAAAAACCCTAGCCTCCATGAACCCTAATCGAAATTAGGGTTAGGGTTTTGGAAAACCCTAGCCTCCTCCCTTGAATTTCAAAATTTGCTTCATATTTTAGGGTTTTATCTTATTTTGGATAATTATTGCCTTATTGGATAATTATTGCCTAATTAGATAATTGAGAAAAATAAGGAAATTATCGTTTACCCTAATTTTCGAAATCTAGAGGGATAAGGATTAGGATTAAATTAATTGTTTAATTTGATTAGATAATCCTTACAAGATTTAATAAATTAATTAAAAGTTAATTAATAGATAATTATTAAATCTAGTTATTTGGTTTATTTTAAATTTAAATTAATAGTTTAATTTTTTGAAATTTATATAAACCTTAAAGTTTTAAAAAGTTTAAAACACACCTTATATATGTATTATAATTAAAAGTTAAATATTATATTTGTATAAGAATATGGTCAGTCAAATCGCTAGTATGCCTCATTCACGAAGCTAGTCTATAAGGGGGGTTTAAGGAAACTGCCTATAAAATGGTAGTTGAATGGGTGTCCACTCTCACCCACCGCTTCCTTGATTAGTGGAGAGTCGTTAGCAGAACGAATTTGATAGGACAACTACATCTCATTAAAAGTATAATGTTATTAAAGAAAGTACTAGAACATTATTTTACAAAAATCCCAACTCTAGTTACTTTAGTAAAAATGTGAAAAATATGCTAATCCATGAAATTGCACATTATGCTTTATTTGTCGTTAGTGGAGAGTGTGTGGATTACCAGCACACTAATAGGCACTAATAAAGAGTAGTAATTGGTATCTCATAATTATCATTTTGGTGGAGCGTGTATGGTTTACCGGCACATCAATAGTTAATGATAAAGACAATGAGGTTACCAAGCACATTTGCATGGTTATTCACATCTTGTTTGTGATCCTCGGTATCCCAGTCACAAATAGAAGAGCATAATCCGAGATTAAAACATGCCATTGAATAGTTTCAATGTATCTCAAAAGGAATTAGGAATTTCACTTCGTTTATTTCGTCTAATGGTGGAATTGGTGAATCGTCATTCACCTACCTTTATGAAATTTACACTTGGATCTCGGCATCCCATTTCTAAGTTGTGAATGATCATAGTTGGATCATAACCTTAATATTGTATCTTTGGGTTATTATATTGAGGTATCTTGAAATCTAACTAAAACTTTCTTTCTTTTCAGATGTCTACTCCTGGAAACACTTCTGCTTCATCATCCTCCAACCACAACTTCTCTTTGCTCAACATTTGCTCCAAAGTCGTTATGGATGGCTCTAACTATAACGATTGGATGCGCAACATCAAGATGGCGCTTCGATTTGAGGACAAAGAGTATGTCCTTGAAAAGGAGCTCAAAGAGCTTGATGAGTCCAAAGCTACTCCTGAAGAATATGCTGCCTACAAGAAACACTATGATGATGCTACCAAAGTGGCATGTATCATGGTCGCAACCATGTCCCCAGAACTGTAGAGGTACTATGAGGACTACTGGCCCTTTGAGATGAACAAGGACCTTATGGAAAAGTACCATAAGCGAGCTCGTCAAGAAAAGTTTGAAGTAGTCAAGTCACTCATGGCTTGCAAGATGAAAGAAGGGGAGTCGGTTGTATATCATGTGCAAAGAATGCAACGCTACATAGAGCGTTTGGTCAAGCTCAACATTCACTTTGATGAGGAATTGGCCATTGACATGGTCTTGAACTCATTCCTGATTGTTATGGTCAGTTTATCCTAACTTACCATTTGAACAACATTGAGCAGACACTGGCCCAATTACACAACTTGTTGCAGACAACTGAAGCAGGGATGAAGGGTAAAAGTATAGCCTCCACTCCTGCAAGTGCTCCTGTCTTGGCTATTGGACAGGGAAAGGGGAAAAAGAGGAAAGGTCCTCCTAAGCAAAATTGGAAGAGCAAGGATCAAGTTGGGTCATCTACAAATGGCCCAAAGGCTAAGCCCAATGCTACCATTCCCCATGTTTCTGATCCAAAGGATGCTGATTGCTTTTATTGCAATGACAAAGGGCACTGGAAGAGAAGCTGCCCAAAATATCTGTAGGATATCAAAGATGGCAAAGTGAAGCCATCTTCAGCAGGTATTTACACTATTTCTTCTAATAACTCATTATCTTCTCGTTCATGGGTCCTTGATACAGGATGTGGTTTTCACATCTGTTCTGATTTGCAGGGGCTAAAAGAAAGTGAGGAGGTGGAGCGAGGGAGGATAAACTTGATCATGGTGAACAGAAAATCTTCACCAGTAACCAAGATCGGAGTTTATCAACTTTTGCTTAAGAATGATGTTAGATTAGATTTATTAAATTGTTGCTATTTGTCTGAGATGACGAGAAACATTATTCCATTTCATGCATTGTTCAGACAAGGTTTTAAGTATTCTTTTAATGATTTGAATGGTTCAATTTCTGTTTATAAGAATGGTATCCTTGTGTTTGAAGCTTTACCTTGTGATGGTGTGTATGAAACAGTGACTTGTGTTGATAGCTTAGGTAATAGTGTGTTTAATATTGACTTGTATAATAGTGTAGACAAGGCATGCTTGTGGCATTGTCATCTTGGACACATTAACAAGAAACGCATAGCCCAACTCCAAAAGGATGGAGTGTTGGAATCATTTGACCTAAAATCAGATGATATGTGTGAATCTTGTCTTTTGGGAAAGATGACGAAATCACCATTCACAGGGTCTTGTGAAAGAGGTGAAGGTACGTTGGACCTCATACATACAGATGTATGTGGGCCCTTCAGATCAACTACAAGGGATGCTAATCGATTTTATGTGACTTTTACTGATGATTATAGCAGATATGGCTATATCTACTTAATAAAACATAAGTCAGAAACCTTTGAAAAGTTCAAGGAGTTTAAACATGAGGTCGAGAATCAATTGGGCAGGATGATAAAGGTACTTAGATCCGATAGAGGCGGAGAGTATCTTAGTATCGAGTTCAACGACTATCTAAAAGAATGTGGGATAGTCTCCCAATTAACTCCTCCTAGGACACCACAGTTAAATGGTGTAGCTGAGAGGCGTAATCGAACCTTGTTAGACATGGTTCGTTCTATGATGAGTCGTGCTTCGCTTCCTATTCACTTCTGGGGGTATGCCTTAGAGACAGCCGCCCACATCCTCAATCTTGTCCCTACAAAGAAGGTTGCCAAAACACCTCACGAGATGTGGACGGGGAAAGTTCCCTTGTTAGCACATATTAAAGTTTGGGGTTGTGAAGCTTTCGTAAGACGAGAGACTCACGACAAGCTAGCAGCTAGAAGTGAGAAATGTGTTTTCATTGGTTACCCAAAACAGTCTTTTGGATATTTGTACTACAAACCTAGTGAAAACGTGGTCTTTGTAGCACGAAGAGGAGTCTTTCTAGAATGAGAGCTCATATTCAAAGAGGACAGTGGGAGCACCATTAACCTTGAAGAAATTCAAGAGTTAGCCAATGATGGAACCTTATATGACACTAGCACTCAACTAGAGGAAACAGTTCCTGTTGAACCAGTTGATAACTCATTACCTCTTCGAAGATCCACTAGGGTGAGTGTGCCACCTGAGTTGTATGGTTTTCATATTACTTCAGATGGTGACACATTCATCAGTGATAGGACACTGGTAAATTTAGATGAACCAGTTACTTACAAGGAAGCAATGGCAGGCCCAGAGGCTTCTAAGTGGAAAGAGGCAATGGACAACGAGATTAAGTCCATGTATGACAACCAAGTTTGGAATTTGGTTGATAGTGCACCAAGTCGGAAGACAGTTGGGTGCAAATGGATCTTCAAGAAGAAGACAGACATGGATGGAAATGTGCACACATTCAAGGTTCGACTGGTTGCAAAAGGTTTCACTCAAACCCCAGGGGTTGACTATGATGAGACCTTCTCGCCAGTAGCTAAGATTAAATCTATTAGGATATTGCTCGCCATAGCTGCCTTTCATGACTATGAAATCTGGCAGATGGATGTTAAGATTGCTTTCCTTAACGGGAAGTTGGCTGAGGATGTTTACATGAATCAGCCAGAGGGTTTTGTTGATGCAAAGTTTCCCAATAGAGTGTGCAAGCTTGAGAAATCCATTTATGGATTGAAACAAGCATCTCGCAGCTGGAATCTTTGCTTCCATGAGAAAGTCAAAGAGTTTGGTTTCTCTAGAAGTGAAGATGAGTTTTGTGTGTATATCAAGGCTAGTGGGAGTATAGTAACTTTTCTGGTATTATATGTCGATGACATATTACTCATTGGTAACGACGTTCCAACCTTGAAAGATGTTAAGTCTTGGCTTGGAAAGTGTTTTGCCATGAAAGACCTTGGAGAAGCTGCCTATATTCTTGGGATTAGAATATTAAGAGATAGAAAGAAGAGACTAATTGGACTTAGTCAGAGCACATACTTGGATAAGGTACTAAAGAGGTTTAGTATGGAAAATTCCAAGAAGGGAGAGCTACCTATCCAGAGAAATACCAAATTGAGTAAGAGCCAATGCCCGAGTACAGATGAGGAAATAGATGACATGAGTCGTGTACCTTATGCTTCCGCTGCCGGATCGATCATGTACACTATGACATGTACTCGCCTTGATGTTGCATTTACTTTGAACATGGTCAGTCGCTATCAGGGAAACCAGGGTAGAGCTCATTGGATAGCGGTTAAGAATATACTCAAGTATTTGCGAAGGACAAAGGCCTGGGTCCTTGTGCTTGGTGGCAATGATACTTTGAGAGTAGATGGTTACAGTGATGCCAACTTTCAAACGGATAGAGATAACTTCCGTTCTCAATTAGGCTGGGTATTTTTACTGAATGGAGGAGCAGTTACTTGGAAAAATTCCAAGCAAGATACTGTGGCTGATTCTACTTGTGAATCAGAGTACATAACAGCGAGTGAAGCGTCGAAAAAAGCAGCTTGGTTGAGGAACTTCATCAGAGATCTCGGAGTTGTTCCAACCATCCAGGAGCCTATGGAATTGTTCTGCGATAATGAAGGAGCGGTTGCCTTAACAAAGGAACCCAGAGATCATGGTAAAACCAGACATATCGACAGAAAGTACCATTTCATAAGACATAGAGTAGAAGAAGGCCATCTTGTTGTAAAGAGGGTATCATCTGAAGACAACCCAGCAGACCCCCTCACAAAGGGTCTGAGTAGGGTTAAGCATATTCAGCATGCTCGGAGCATTGGACTGAGAGATGATATTAGTTTTAGTAGTTAGATTAGTTTTGTTCTGAAACTTGTAACAAAGTAAATGTAATTGACTTTTGGTGATTAAATAATAAAGTATTATTTATGAGTTTGGTTACTGCCTTTTGTCAATTGTTTATTATTGTGTTTCATATTTTGCATGTTTTACTTCCCGAATAATATGATTATTCAAACTCCACAGTCGCTCGTACTTTTGGAAGTAAGTAGTGAATTAAGACTGTCATGAATTGGATTGCAGATTGTCTAAGGGAGTTAGACATAGCAATAGAATTGCTACAATGTTCATGAGTACTTAGAAATAGAGATTTGAGTATTGGATAAACCCTCGCTCAGAGTATTACTTCATGGAATTCATCACGAGTATTACTGAGACGATAATATCTTATAATCTTGAAACGAAGATATATGAGTTGTAATTTGCAAAGTCGGTTATACATTGGTGATACGAAAACGCATCAGTAACTTGGTGTCATAAAACGTATTGTCATGTATAGTTTGATGAGTAAAAGATACAATCATATGAGTCAACGTTTATTCGTTCCTTTTGCCCTAACTGGAAAAGCGATATCTGTGGGCCCCTCGATGATTTGGTGTTGACTTATGTGCTGGGCGCAGCCAGGACTAAATTGATGTGTTCAATTAGAAGTCCTATATCATCACAAATTAGAAATCGAGAAACATAGATTCTGGACAAAGAGATTGATTACATTCCATGTCTTATGTCTGGGGATATCTTGCAGAACGAAGGATTATATGATCACTTATCTTAGGACATGTAACTGACTGGGTCAGAGTTCAGCAGCGGGTTTTGGAAGCTACAATTTGCTGGTCAAATTTAGAAGTCATACTAGCAATTATAGTTACAGACTTATCCAAGTGGGAGACTGTTGGATTAGGTGTCTAAAGCCATAACTATAATTGGTATGCACTTGAATTGATAGCAGCACAGTCCTTTTGGGTTGCCTTCAAACCTAACAACTGGACAAGGAAATTATGAAAGGAGAGATATTGGTTTATTATAAGATTAATAAACTAATATAAATGATTTATTAATATGTTAAAAGATTAATATATTAATTAGAAATCATAAGGTTTAATTAATACTTAGCCATAAATTAATTAGAATTAATTTTGGGGTTAATTATATTAATCATAAAGTGCAGGGACTAGTTTGCAATTATCAAATAGTTGAGTGGAAGGTTCCAGAACCTCCTTGGAAGGGTGTGGACGAAATCTATAGGGGAAACCCTAATGATTTCATCCAAGGGGCTTGGATAAGGGCTTTGGATAAGCTTAGGCCCCAAGCAAAGGAGTATTAGGGTTTTCCCTAAACCCTATATCCCTCATCGATATAAGGAGCCTCCTGGCTCTCAAAATCGGTGACTCTTACTTTGGTGAAACCCTGGGGCTGAAAATTGCATACCCTACTCTCTCTCTCTCCTCACAAGTTTCCTTCTTGCTAGCTCTTGGGTGTGATTCCATTAGAGGCATTACAATTGTGGTGCTAGGCTTCCAAGAAGATCAAGATCAAAGGATTGTCAATTGTTTGCTATAACAATTGAAAGGTATGTAACTCTTAAACCCTATTTGTTATTTTTGAAAATAGCCTCTCTCCTTAGGGTTCTTGTTTTGCAATTCAAAGTTATATGTTCAATAGTTAAAACATAGATCCAAAGTAGGTTGCATGTGAACTTAGGAATTGTTTTTCTAGTTTATTTGTTTTACCTAAAACCCATCAACTTTATCCATTATGGAGCTATTATGAACCATAAAAATGTGATCTTGGTCCTTCTATCTCTTCCATGCAAGAGTTGTGATGTCTTAATGGATTAATAAGTTAGGGTTTTAGCTTTTGGACCTTCCCTAGCCATGGAAAGTCATAAAGGTGGAAACTTTATGATTTAAGACACTGTTATTAGGCTAGATATGAGTTTGGGTGAAAAGTCCTTAAGGGATTAAGTGTTTAATGGAAAGGATGGAATCATCTCAAGTACGCTGGGCATAATTTTTGTACGTTGGGCTTACTAAGCCATCCCATGCGTGTGGGGCGTAAGTTGAGTAAGCAGGGCGTACTCAACCAGCCTTGGACTTTGACTTTTGTTGACTCCGTTGACCATTGACTTTTTGACCAAGTTTGACTTTAGGTCAAACTTGAGGGTTTTGATTGATGATTAAGATTTTATATGGTTCTGATGTTAGTGGATCCGTGGGAGCAAGCAGTGTAGCAGGGAGCATATCACGATGTTCTTGGGTTTCTTCATTTCAGGTGAGTTTCGCCTCATTGTACCGTGGGTCGAAGGCACCAATGTCGGCCCACTAGTTATGGTTATTTCTTAGTAGAAGGATGCCTTAGGGACTGTATATACTCATGTAGGATATACTGAGGATTCTTGGTCTAGACTCGTTTACCTATTCCTTGTTTGGTTGTGGTTCCAGAGTAGGATCACCTGTCCGAATGGCTATCTCACCTCTGAGTATATACGGTTATGCATTCCTGGTATGTCGATATTTAGTATGTTGTTATGTTGTAGTGATCTGTTAGATTTGTATCATGGTATATAGGATGTTGCTATGTTGTAGTGATCTGTTAGATCGATATCCTGGTATATAGGATGTTTCTATGTTGTAGTGATCTGTTAGATTTGCATCCCGGTATCGAGTATGCTACTGTGTCGTAGTGGTTTGTTAGATTTGTATCCTGGTAGTTGGTATGTTGCTATGTTGTAGTGATCTGTTAGATATGTATCCTGGTATATAGGATGTTGCTATGTTGTAGTTATATGTTAGATCGGTATCCTGATATATAGGATGTTGTTATACGGTAGTGATCTGTAGAATTGTATGTTATCTGTACTTGTTGGTTATCGTCTAATGGAGTGCCCTAGGGACTGTATGTAGTCATGTAGGATAGCCGATAGCCTGAGAACTCTTGATCTAGGCTTTATTGCTTGATCCTTGTTTGGTTATGGCTCTAGAGTAGGATCATCTGTTCGGGTGGCTATCTTACCTCTGGGTACTTATGGTTACGCATTTCATGGAGGTTAGCTGGTAGTGGGACTGTGTGCTGTGAAATGACTAATAGTCGGTAGTAAGCCGTATGATTGTTGTTTTTCTGTATTATGTGCCTACTTGTTCCTTGTTTGTTTATATGTCGACATATGGTCGTAGTGGGTTGAGGCGGTCCTGCTATGTTTTGTAGGAAAAGATACCCAGTGTGGACCGACTGTAAGCCCTAGGCACGGAGGCTCTAGAAGAGCGAATGTGTTGAGGTGGTAGTCCAACAAACACTAGGTATTACAGCCGATGGCTGAGCGAACCCGATGCATGCTTGTATGTTTATCGTATCAGGTATTTTGGGGGAAACTCACTAAGCTTTATGCTTACCTAGTTGTTTATTGTTTCAGGTATCATCGGTGGCTATGGGAAGGCGTAGGCGGGACTATACACACTCATCAGCGGCATTGAGGATTTCGCATTTTCTATGATACTATGATTTTTAATAAATGTAATTTGGAATAAACGGTTTTCTTAATAATGAATTTATAAATTGGGAAGTTTTACCTTAATAAAAATGAAAAATTTTGGTTGTGAAAAATGGGACGTTACAAACCAGTAATGAAATTTTATTTGTTTAATACGCCCGTGATAACGTGTTAACAAATTTGCACCGTTGTCGGGGACACGGTGCTTCTAATAGTTTTATGTAAAGAAATTTTCGTACAGATACACCTCTAGCTTCTGATCCATAAATTAAAAGAACTACAAGGAAACTAAAGAAAGAAGCAACAAAGAGAAAACAATCAGCTGGTTTCTTTGTTTCATCCTCTTCTGTACATCTAGAAATTACCACATCACAAGGTTGTCCCTTGTGGAACGAACCAGATCCAACTTTTCTGGTTTTTCCTAAAGTACCCCCATCTTCTCCTCTAAACAGTCCTTATAAAACTTACTCCCCACTATCCTCAGTTAAATCCGAACAAACAAATTCTTTTAAAACCCAATCTAAAAAATCTGAAACACAATAACCTTCATAACCCAACTCTCCAAAATCAACCATGAGTAGAGACGAAGCAGAAAAAACTCTCAAAGAGTGGGCCACTCAAGAAGTCAATCAGCAGCCCCTCTGAATGACGTTTCCAGAAGACCAGAACTTCGAACTCAAATTTGGGTTAATACATCTTCTTCCAACATTTTGAGGTCTAGAAAATGAAGACCCACATAAATTCCTCAAAGAATTTCGTGTGGTTTGTTCAGGAATGAAGCCACACATAATTATAGAAGACCAGATAAAGTTAAGGGCATTCCCCTTTTCAGTTTAAGACTCATTGATAGAATGATTGTACGAGCTTCCATCCGGTTTAATCACCACTTAGACAGAACTCGCGTTACAAAACTATTTTTAGGGAAGTGTTTTCAAGAAATGCGAGTTTCTAGTCTCAGAAGAGAAATCTTTGGTATCAAACAAGAAAAAAGAGAAGCTTTACACACTTACTGGGAGAGATTTTAAAAGTTGTTGGTTCCGTGCCCACAACATGGGACTAGTGATTATCATCTCTACAACTTCTTCTTCGAAGGTCTGACACTCATGGAGCGACGTTTGATAAATGCTTCCTGTGGCGGTTCCATAGGTGACATGACACCAACAGAAATCCAGGAGTTGATCGAAAAGTTGGCGATAGAGTCTAAACATTTTGGTAATGAAGACGAATGGTATCTGGATCAACCAGGAGAAGTCAATGAAATCATAAATGCTCATCTGGAGTTCCAAATTTCTGAGCTCACAAAAGCGGTTATGCTCCTAACGAAAGAAAAATCAACTGCAAAAAATCAATACAGTATCTGTCTGAAAATTGAACATCCAACATATATGTGTCCAACATTGCAAGAGGATGTTGCTCTAGTAAAAGCTGTCAGAGGATACCAGCAACAAAAGATTTATAATCAGCCTCCAAACTATTATCAAAACAATAATTTTCAGCCAAGACAACAATTTCAGCAACCCCCGGGTTTTCAGCAGATAAAGTTTCGGCAGAATTCTCAAAATCATCAGAACTTTTAGAATCATCAGCAACAAAATTTTCAGAACCAAAACTCGCATCAGCAATCTAGCAATTCCAGTGTGGCCTTAGAAGATATTGTAAAGAGTCTTGCCACGAGCACCCAAACATTCCATAACGAAACCAGAGCTAGTATCAAGAATCTAGAACAACAGGTGTCTCAACTTACCACTTCTATGGGTCGGATGGAATCTCAAGGAAAGTTGCCATGGCACATTGAAACAATCTGAAGCACAATGTGAGTGTTATTTCCTTGAGAAGTGGGAAAAGTTATGAAGGCCCAAGCGTATTTGAACCAAAAAAAGAAGCTGAAGAAGAATATGAAGAAGTTATGGTTGGAGAAGAAGATGTAAAAGATAAAGAAAAAGAAGTTGAAGAAGAGTATGAAGAAGTTTTGGTTGACGAAGATGCTGAAAAAGATGAAGGAACATAAACTCCAAAACCAGCCAAGCCGAATCTGAAAGAGTACAAGCGAGTTGTACCATTCCCATCACGACTGAAGAGCACGAACCGAGAACGCAAGGACGAGGATATTATGGAAATTTTTCGTAAGGTTGAGGTAAATCTTCCACTTTTAGATGTTATAAAACATATCCCTCGATATGCCATATTTTTAAAGGAATTATGTGTTTCAAAAAAAAGATTTAAAACTAACGAAACATTAAAAGCTCGTGAAAATATATCCTCTATTTTGCAAAAAAGTTTGCCCCCAAAGTGCAAGGATCCAAAAATTTTCTCGATTCCTTATAAATTGGGTGGCCTTAATTTTCCAAAAGCCATGCTTGACCTAGGAGCTTAAGTCAATGTCCTTCCCTATTCTGTTTCTGAAAAATTAAAACTGGAAACTTTAAAAAAGACTGGGACAATTATCCAGTTGGCTGATCACTCGACGGTACACCCAAAAGGTGTACTGGAGGATGTTCTTGTCCAAGTGAATAAGTTGATTTTTCCTACTGATTTTTATATTCTGGACATGGGTAATTTTGACATATCAGATACAAACTCTATTATTTTAGGCAGTCCATTCATGAAAACTACAAAAACGAAAATAGATGTTTTTAATGGCGCGATTTCAATGGAGTTTGATGAGGAAGTGGTTAATTTTAAAATAAATGATGATAATTTTCCTTCTGATAAAGTTTCTGTTAATTATCTGGGTACCAGCAGTCCTTTGTTTGAGGACTGATGTGAGATTTCTAATGTTTATGTGCAAGATTTATTTTTAGACAAAAATTTATCTGATGATGCATCAAAGGAGATGGAACGAGATAAACTTGGGGAAAAGGAAGTTATAATTTCTGCTGAAGGAGCTGATAAGAAGTTGACAGAAAAAAAAGCTTGTGGAAAAGGAGCATCTGATTTCTGCTGAAGAAAAATTAGAAAAGAAACTGACAAGAAAAAAACTTTTGGAAGAAGAGGAGAAAGTGATGATTTTAGTTGAGAAGGAAGATAAGAAAAAAGTTTAAAAATTTGAAAGACGTATTTGACGAAAATATGAAGTCTTTCCAACTTGTTGCACAAGTTCCAGATCCACCAATTTTTCCACATATGAAGGGATCTGGGGTGACAAGGAAACGAGTTAAGCTAAAGAGAAGTCCCAACCACACCAGTTCGTAAATTTGGTTGGGCAAAGTTGAGCTAATGACTTTAAAAATGGGCGGCTTTCTGGGAGGCAACCCGATGAGTAGTTTTTAGTTTTTTTTTCTTTCAATAAAGATATGGTCGCATTTCCAAGCAAGCTTGGGGAAATCAGAGGATCGACAGAGTTGCTGAAATTCAAAATTTTCGTCAACATCATCCTCAAAATCAGAATTTTCTGCAAATCTATAGGTACATTCTTTCCTAACTACAACATTTTTTTATATCCTTTATTGAGTTGTTCATTCCTCTCTGAGCATTGAGGACAATGCATCATTTTAAGTTTGTGGAGGGGGTTGGTGTGAAAAAATTTGCATTTTTAATTCAAACTTTTTTAATTTTTTAGATTTTAGGTTAAATTTTTCAATTTTATTTTCTACATTGCATCTAAAACCCAAAAATATTTTATTTCTAGTTATTTTAGTTTTTATTTTTGAATTTAAAAATTTAAAAATATGAAAAAAAAACATGAGATAAGGATATTATTTACATTTGATAGCTCTGTTAAGATGAAGTGTGATAGGAACCGAAAATAACAGTCTCATTACAATTAATTTAAGAATTATATTTTCGAGTGCTTTAAATGTTTAGAGTCGGATAATTTTTACAATGTAAGTATGAGATGGAAAAATGAACAGTGTTTTAAAAATAATTTCCTTAAATGCTTTAAAAAGAGCCTAGATTGAATGACCATTTTCTTTCCTTAAATTATTGAACCCTATAGTTTCTGCGTCTTTTGAGGTTGGGAGGGAACTCTTGTTATATCCACAAAATTTAATATCATTTTTTGAAGTATTGAAGATATGGTGGGCCTCAAAGTGAAATTTGCACCCAGTCAATATATATGTTAGAAATGGTACATCAAGCAACTTGAAGAAATCTGAAATTCAAAGTCAAATCAAAGTCAAGTTCAAGTCGAAATCGAGAACCAAGCAAAGTTAAATCTAAAGAGTTTATCAAGACAAAGAAGATGTGTAGTATAATGAGTTAGATCCCTCGATAGTGGAATCATAGGGGTATGCTTGGATTTTTCTGTCCATAATGGAGCTTACTGCGTTTACTGGACGAGTTCGAAAAAAGGAGGGGTCGGTCAAGCTAAGTTTTTATAAATGAATTTTCGTGAAATTATTTTTAAAAATACATTGTTTTCACAAATTTAATTCGGCATAAAAATTATTTACTCAAGATTGGTTTGACTTATTAAAAATGAATTCTGAATATGCAATAAGGTATTAAGACTCTTTTCAAGGTAGTGATTTCATTAAAGCTTCCTCGGTGTGAAATCTGATCATGTGAAAAAAAAAGTGAAGTATTTTTAAGTTCAAGTTTTTAGTTTCATTTATTTTATTCTAAATTCTTGTTAGGTCATCTATATTTTTCCATTTGTTTACAATGTTTATTCTTTTTCTTACTTGAGGGAAAGTAATGTTCAAGCTTGGGAGATTTGATAAATGTCATTTTATGCATCTTTTAGGGTAGTTTTTTATTAGCATTTAGCATCATATTTTATACATTTCATGTCATTAGTTTAAATAATGTTCAGCTCATGTCTTTTATCAGAATTTCCGTACTACTAGCATTTTTGTGTTGTTTTCAGATAATTTGAGTACAACGGTATTTTGGGAGCAGCTGGATGCCTATTTGGATCCTAAATGAAGTTGGAACGGAAGAAGGATGCCAAGGAATAACTTGGATTTCTTAAACTGAAGAATCGCATCCGAATAGAGAAAAAAAGTCAAATATGTGATCGTTGATTTGGACATCTTCGTTCGCATAAATGTATCAAGGTTTTGGAAGGTCGAAAAATGTCAACTGGGAAAAAAGTCATTTTTGTGATCGCATAAGCAGTATTTGCGGTCGCATTTTTGTGACGCGACTCCCGAAACTTCAGAAATAGCATCGTACTTCATTTAATCGCAAATCTGGAAAAATACCAAAATTTGTGATCGTATAACTCTAATCCACGATTGCATTTTTGTCCCAAAGTTCTAAAAATGTTGAAAATAGCATCGTGCATCATTTAAGGGTAATTCTGGAACAAAATCTCAATATCTGCGATCGCATATATGCTTTCTGCGATCGTATATTTCATTTTTTTTCTCCAGAAGCTTCTGTCTTGAGTATAAATAAGACCCTCATGATAAGATTTGAAGGTTAGATGGTTCCAAGCGACGAAAAACACTTCTGATGGCGATTTCTGATACCTTTCAGCAATTTCTGAAGATATGAAGGTTGTGAATCATCTCATACATTCAGTTTATCTAGATTAATCAGTTAGTGTTTCTTTTTATTAGTTTAGATTCATTTTTAAAAACCATAGTTTTCAGTTCTGCAATAGACTAGTACTTTTCATGTGATTAGTTTTCAGACCTGGTTTTTGATTTGTGTTTCTATCTAGATTTTTCAGTTTTGAACTTAATGAACGTTTGATTTTAATTCTTGTTAGTTTGATCACCTAGCTAGGGTTTTATCATTCCAGTTAATTAGTTAATAGAATCTGTAATTGTTCTTGTCAACTGGTAATAAGTAACAAGTATCAGATTGGTTCCGTGTTAAGGATTTAACTCTGATATAAACTGTAAAAATCATATCTTTACGCTTTTGAGTCTGTGAGAAGTATTGGATATTTCTGGGAATTTTACACATATCATAAAACTGTTTTTCTGATTTAATTAAGAGCTTGTTTAATTGAACAGTAAAAAGTTAGGGTTAATTCAAAGAGCTTGTTTTGGTTAACTAACTAGGTAAAAAAGAGCATATTATAGCTTGTTAGTTTTCTCAGTACCAGCTTAGATAGAATGCATTTTGAATAACCAGATCTGGCTTGATTGCATGATTAGGAAAGTCGCAGCAAAACTGAATTCTTCTTTATTATTGATTTTTTTTAGTTTTATTTTCACTACAATTTTTAGTTTAGTTATTAATTAAAAATCCCCCTTTTTATATTTTCTGTTAAAATAACTTGAATGTGCATGATGCAAAAAAGCATTGACCGTTAGGCTGTGTCCCTGTGTCCCTGAGGATTCGACCCTGCTTCCCTGTGCTATCTTTTAGTGCAACCAACAGTGAAATTTTATTTACTTAATACGCCCGCAACAACATGTTAACAAACATGTATTTATTACTAAATGCTACCATCCTTCATTTATCATGCTTATTCCAAAGATTAAAGATTTCAAGTACGTTAAGATTACATACCCATTAGTCTTATACGATGTCAATAGAAAGTTACAGGAAAATAATTGGCTAATAGGTTTGTCGAGGTCATTAACAATGTCATTAGCCTGGAATAATTGATGTCCATCAAAGGTCGTTAAATCCTAAATGTTCTAATAATGTTAACTGAAATTGTTGTTTGGTACAAGAGAAGTCGTCAAAAATCCTGGTGTTTAAAATTGATTTTGAAGAGGCATACGACTCTTTTTGTTGGAAGTATTTGGAAGAAGTTCAAAAGAAATTGGGTTCCATGACGAATGGTGTAGTTGGATTAAAGCATGTCTTCAATCTCCTATGGTGTCGATCCTTGTTAACGAGGGTCACCTATAGCCAAGTTCCAAATTAAACAAGGTCTTAGACAAGGTGACTCTCTTTCACCATTTTTTTTAAAAATTTTTTTAGCTATTGTAGATCTTTGCATAGTTATTTAACATGCGATTAGTAAGGGTTTATCGAAGATGTAAAGTTGGAGGTACTTTGATGGAAGTCACTGATTTTTCCTGATGAAGTGGATGTGATTTTACTTGGTGAATGGTCAGCAGAAAATATTCGAAGTAGTATTCAACTACTTTTGTGTTTCTATATTGCTCTTGGTCTCGAAATTAATTTACTTAAGACCAAATTACTAGGAGTTTGAGTAAATGGTCAAGAAGTGGAACAATTAGTCATGACTATTGGTGTTCGGATATGAGGATGTTTTTTTTAGGTCTCTGTTGGGAGCTAACATGTCGAGGGGTAAAGTTTGGAAGATGGTTGTTGATAAATTTGTAGCCAACTTTCCAATTGAAAGGTGAAATTGTTTTCGGTTGGGGAAATGGTGACTATGCTTAAATCTATCTTGGGAAGTATGTCAACTTATTACCTATCTATTTTTCATGCTCCAGAAATAATATTTAATAGGTTGGAATACCTACCAAATCACTTCATATGGGTGGTCAAATTGGTAAACAAAAACTCAATCGGATAAAACAGAAAAAATGTGATGGCGAGTAAAAGAATATAGTGTGCTAGGTATCGATTGTCTCTTTGTATTTAATATATAACTTTTATATAAATGAACTAGTTTATAACCTATGCAAACCACGGTTACAAAACTAATTAAACTTTCATAGTAAAAACTCAAAATTATTAACCAATTATTTTAAATAAATTATTAATTAAGAGATATTTTTTAGTTATATAAAATTATAATCATTGATTTATATATAATACGTGAAATTATATCACCTTAAATCTGTATTAATTTTATTTTAATTTTTATTCTAATGCTATTAATTTAATGTAATTAGAGTAGGAAATTTAAATTTTGAAATTTGAAACGGTGAATCAATAGGTTGACAAGTGGCATGACATTAATTAGGAGGCCTAATAGGGTGACACATGAAAAAAAGTGAATAAACATATTCTTTTATTAGAATAGGGAGATATAGAGTTTCTTGAATTCTCCCCAAGTTCTATAGGTATGTGTGATCAAGAATATTAATTATGAGGATGGTGAGTATTTAAATAGAGGAGTTTTCAAGTGAATGCTTTATCACCATAGGGCGACATTCTTAGACCGGTCAATAATCTAAAAGAAACAAGTATTAATCTTTGATGATTTTTTCTTAAAAAGGTTGGGGATGATAGGTTAATGCATTTTTGGGAGGACTTTTGGCTTGGAGACAAGAATTTAAAAACTCGATTTCGTAGGTGTTTCGTCTTAACCAAGATAATCAAAGATTGTTTTTGACCTCATGTTTAGACCAATATTTTGCGCCGTTAGCCTACAAAACAGGTTGAAAATCGAATAAGTTCCTTGTGATTTTGGAGCTTTTGAACCAAGTCACGTTATCCAATCAAAGTGGCAGTGGTCTTGGAGGTTAGACGGTTTAGATGAGTTCTCAGTTTCTTCGACAACGAGATATACTGATAAATTCACATTGATTATTGAACAATCATGCACAATATGAACACTTTGGTTTGTATTAAAATGAACGTATTAGCTTGACATTTGCACCTTATTAAAATTTTGACGAAAGAAAAATTGGACAAGAAAGGAATTGAAGTGGATAATCTTTTGTCTATTTTATGTAAGTTACATATTAAGAATTTTCGATGTCTCTTTTTCTTATGTCTGATGGCGATTTTATTTGGAATCAAATCGCAAGATGGTAAAATATTGATAAACCGACTCTTTATAGTTTATCAGATCTGTTTGATGGGTGGAACAATGTATGCTTACAATGTTGCAAAAAAATATCTTGCTACTGTTTTGATTTCCACTTTATGGGTGTTATGAAGCATAGGAACGATCATATGTTTTATTTCAAAATTGGAAATATAATGAGGTTGAAGAATACCACCGTGTGAGCGAGTAACCATAGGATGCATTGAGACTGTTGCATCATGAGAGGGAGCAACAGATTGTTAGGGGTGACAGTTGATGACACGACACGAAACGAAATTGGGACGAAACTGAAATTCGAATTTGTGTTTGTGTGGTGTTTGTGTCAAGTGTAAAAAACACGATGGCATGCCGTGTCAAACAAAAACATGATATGATGACCCGATTTACCACCCCTCCACGTTGTGCTTGTTGTATTGGGTCTTGCACAGGTGGTGCAAGATTTTGAACAAGAGAAACCAACTGTAGTTCTAAGGTTGGACAAAGTCAACAAGAAACTGGACTATATGCTGATGGGCTAGGCACTGGGCTAGGAATTGATGGGTCAGGCGCTGAGCTAGGCAGTGCCACTGGTGATGCATTGGGTTGTGAATCAACAGCCGTAGTTGAGCCCAAAAGGGCATCCGATGAACTTGGTGCTTGTGGAGTTGGTTGAGAAGGTGCATACTCATCCGTGAAACTGTTGAAGTTTAACAAGTTGGGATCAATTTCGTATGAGGAATCAGTGAAGGGAAGACGGTTTCAAAAAATTGTGTATGCCTTGTTGTATAGATCCTGGATGTGGATAAATCGAGGCAACGATAACCCTTATATTGTAGATCATACTGATGGGTTTTATAACTTACAAAAATTATGTAGCGGAAAAACTTAACCCTAAGTTCACATGCAACCTATTAGATCTAAGTTTTGCCTATTGATTGCAACAAACAATTGAACATCAAGAAGCCTAGGAATACTTTACTATTTTTGAAATTTAAAAAGGAATTAGGGTTTACATACCTTTTGATTATTCTTGTAAAAGATCAATAAAATCCTTCTTGAACAAGCTCTAGAAAGCAAGCACCAGAAATCTCGTGCCTCTGATGGCTCACACC
The DNA here is from genome assembly GCF_052849685.1 of Lactuca virosa. Classification (NCBI taxonomy): domain Eukaryota; kingdom Viridiplantae; phylum Streptophyta; class Magnoliopsida; order Asterales; family Asteraceae; genus Lactuca; species Lactuca virosa. The sequence continues at coordinate 113,326,257 of NC_136426.1, read as the reverse complement.
CAAAACCTTAGAAACCCTAGAATGAAGAGGGACAGGGGGAGGAGAAGGAAATTTCGTTCCTAATACTCTTAGGAGTGTCATGAACGAAAATTGATGGCATTGGGGTCCTATTTATAGGTTAGGTAACTTGCAGGCAAAGCAGAATCTGAATTGATTAAATAATAAATTTAATCCTAATTCAAATCATTTCCTTTTATGCAATCAGGAGGCTTCCAGAAATCCTAGAAAGACTCTCAATTTTGTTCACCCCTTGGATTATTCTAAAATTGTTTCTTTTGTTCAACTATTGAAAAATTAAAATTCACCTCTTGCACCTTTAATTAATTTCAACTAAACCCTAATTAATTCTAGATTAATTCTGATTAATAATTAATTAACTCTAATTGATTTCTTATTAATTTATTAACCATATAAATTAAAAAATCAATTATTTAACTATTGATCTCATGTTAATTTATTAATCACATAACAAATTAACATATCAATTATCTATCCCCAATTAATATATATTAACAAAACATTTCTCTCTCTCCTAATATTATTTCTAGTTATTTCTGATTATGAGGGCAACCCAAAAAGACTTTGTTTTTAATTCAACTATATACCAATTTAGTTACATGATTACACCTAATCCAAAATATACCCAATAAACACACAAGGAATGCCTCTTGGAGAAGCGTGTGAGTAGAATAGTCTCGTAGGTAAAGGAACACAAGAGAACCAAACAAATGAAAATTCCCATAGTTAGGTGGTGTATCGAAGAGAATTTCAAATGGAATTTTGTTGTCAAGTAGCCTGGTCGGGAGTCTATTGATGATATAAGTGGCACATGTAAAGGCATCGACCCAAAATGAGGCTGGAGTGTAAGCATTAAATAGAATTGCAAGGCCTGTTTCTATTAGATGAAGATGTTTATATTCATCTTGACCATTATGTTGAGGTTTATAAGGGCCGAAGACACGATTATGAGTGCCATTTTGGACAAAAAGAGCACAAACTCTAGAATTCAAAAATTCAATACAAACATCACTTTGAAAAATCTTAATTTTGCATGAGAACTGAGTTTGCACAAGGTTTATAAAAGATTAGATTATTGTAAAAAGCTCATATTTGGATTTTAATGGGTAAAACCACGTGAATCTAGAGTAATCATCAAAAAAGATAATATGATAACGATAACCATCAGTAGACATAATAGGTGTAGGACCCCATAAATCATAATGAACGAGATCTAATACATACAATGAATGTTTAGGATTAATATCAAAAGGTAAATGTTTTCTTTTGGAAAATTGACAAGGAGAACATAAAGTTGGTGTTGGTAACAACGAACTAAGCAAAAAAATGATTTGTTTTAGCTAAAAAAAGAAATAACATCAAAATCTGCATGACATAAACAATTATGCTAAAGCTCAGAAGAAGCAAGAAGCCGATTGGAGGAGATGTTAGCCAAAAACAACTTGTGACCTAGCTCCACAATGTAAAGACCATGTTCAACCCGACCCCGAGCTAGGATGTTCTTGGTGAGATGATTCTGAAGAGCAAAGAAAGAATCAGAGAATAGAATGTTAATAGGTTAATCATTTGTGAATATGATGATAAAAAGAAGGTTTTTAGTGAAATGAGGAGCAACAAGGACATCTAACAGTTTGATATTATTTGGAAGAGAATAGTGACCTATAATTTGATAGGTCCACTGCCTTTGTGTGTCTATTTGCACGCATCAAGTTCATCTCGTTTCTTCAATGAGGGCATTGTATGTAATAAGTGTGGGGTAGGGGGTAGAAAAAGTAAAAAATAAATTGCTAGAAATTTTAGGAAATTAAAAAAAAATTTAATAGGTTTGAAATAATAATCTAATATTAGTTCTAGTAATAATAATTTAAACTCTAGTTGCTAGTGTTGCATTAGGATGATCTGATGAGAGCTCAAATGTTTAGCTAAGCCGATACACGTTATAATGCATTTGTGGCCTCCCTTATTCTAGTGAAATCATGGGACAAAAACACAACCTCGCTTAGTTTGAGGGATGTGATATGTTTAGCAGCCTAAACCTGAAATGTATCCAGGAAAATTAATATCCTTAACCAATAAGGGTTGAAGTAAAGCGCCCCTGCTTAAGCATGTAGGTTTTTGAGTGATATAAAAAAGTGAGTATATGTAAAAAAAAAAGAGAGTGAGAAATTACCAAAAGTAAAGAAACTGAAGAATTTTGGAGCATAAAAGTATCAAAGTATGAAGATCAAAGATCAAAAATTCTGAAGTCTCAAAAGTTGAAGATACGAAAGTTACACAAACAGGTGGTGAATTCAAAGAAATCAAAGATCAAATATCAAAGAAAAGAAGAATTCAAGAGCTCCAAGTTGTGGTATCTTCTAAAAGTTGTAATTCTTTAGCTTATGTATGCTTGGGTAGCTTTACAAAAATACCTTGAGGTTAGAAAGCTTTCTGAGGATGGATTCGGAGGGTTGCATAAAATGAGCGTTGTTCAAACGAAGTGGGTGAGTGTTTATGAGGATTGTGAGTATTTAGAATTGAGGGGGGGTTACTTAGGAAAAATTTTAGACACAAATGCATGCGTTGAGGTCTTAGCATAATGGCTGAGCTTGAGTTGGATCGTTTTATGTGATATTGGTGATGAAGGTTTGGTTTAATAATTAGATTTGCTTGAGGGCAAGCAAAGAACAAGTGTGGGGTATTTTGTTATTGCCATATTTATACACATTTTTAGGCAATATTTATTTATGTTTTTATTAATATTTTGGTTATTTGCATAGAATTATGATACTTATAAGGATAAATTGTAATTTGCAGCCAAAGTAAGGCATTTTCGAAGTAAGGGACCAGAATTGACAATATTTGGAACTTTGGAGGCTCGAAGGGAAGAAGGATAAAAATTCCACCAAAAATACGTTCTCACGACGTGAGTAACTTGATGCTCACGATGTGAATCGATTGTTCCAGAAGATTTGCATCCGGGTGGAAGAGTCCTTGTCGAATACGAAAAGATCGCATTCACGACGTGAATCCTTATTGTTCACGACGTGAACTCGGGAAATCAGAAAACTATAAATTCCCTTGCCCATTACGACTTGGAGTGTTTTTTGGCTGATTGAAAGGTTACCTGAAGGCGATTTTGAGCAGAAAAAGAGTTCTGGAAAAGGCCTTCAACATCAAAAGGAGTAAAGGTTCATAATTAGTTAATTAGTTTGATAGTTATGAACATGTTTGATAATTTGATTTGTTTTTGCTTACTTGTTACTATGAGTAGCTGAATCTAGCAGCTCTTGTCTAGCTAGATGAAGCTTCTGAATTATGTTTTAGCTTAAGGACTATTGAATTTGATTAGTTGGTAAATTGCTTGTGTTTGATTATCATTACCTAGCATGTTATTTTAGTTTCTTAGTTTCTTAAATTCATGTTCTGTATAGCTTAGTAACCATTACATTACATGAACTTGAAACCTAGTGATTTAGTGAACATTGAATTGCTAGAGCTAGGATCGACCAGAATCTTAGATAAGTGATAAAAGTAACTAATTTAGCTGTGCTAGAGGACATACTTTATGACCATAATTGTGTTTGCTTAGATAAATCTTACATAGCTCACCTATAATTAATAACTAATTATGTGTTTTACTTATGTGTGACCATACAAGGTAGTCTATGAATTGGTAAAAAGATTAGTAAATTTGGACTTGAATTGCTAATTACATAATAATTGGTGACCAACTTTGATAATCCATAATTATTAGCTAAACATAAATAAAGAAGTGGATTCAAACTAGACAGGAGTGATTTTAATTAATTGATTGAATTTTGTGATTTAAGTTCGTCTGGTCTTGCAAAATCAAATAAAACCCCCTCTTTGCTCTAAAATTAGGTCAATTTAATAGTAGATAAATTAATTAGTCAAAACCGTTCCATGAGATCGACACCCGACTTACCCAACTATTCTATAATTTTGACTAGGTACACTGCCTAGGTGCAATTAGTTAGTTAAGGTAGTTAGGTTATAAATAATAAAATTAGGTGTAGCTATTTGCACGCATCAAGTTTGGACTTTATACGAGTGAAACCGAGAACGAGCCAGGAAACGAGATGGCAAACATTGAAGAAATGTCGATGGGGGCTTACAAGAAGCGAATTCGTGAAGATCTTGGTCCAGGTTTAGTACAACCAGCGATACCTGCCACTGCCACATTCGAGCTGAAGGGACATATCCTCACTGCACTAAAGGATATTCCATTTTATGGGAAGGATCATGAGGATGCATTTAAGCATCTAGATGAAGTCAACGACATTTCTGACTATTTCAATGTCCCGAATGTTAACAGAGACACCATCTTACTAAGGATGCTACCAGTCACTTTCAAAGGAGCTGCAAAAGACTGGTTAAAAGCACTTCTTTCTGGTATAATTACTACTTGGGCTCAAATGCGTGAGCAATTTCTAGATCAGTTTTGCCCACCTTCCAAGATAGCTAAACTCAAGAAGGCAATAGCCAACTTTGAGCAACAACCGGGGGAGTCATTATACGAAGCTTGGGAGCGCTACAAAGGGTTATTAAGGAATTGTCCTCAACATGACCTAAACATCCAACAAGAGATGTCTATTTTCTATGATGGAGTCAATGTTATGACAAGACAACTCCTTGACTCTCAAGGGCCATTGACAAAGAAGAATCCAAGGGAGGTCAAGGAGTTAATTGAAGAATTCGCAAGACACTCTCGAGAGTACCACAACCCAAGACAAGATGGAGTAAAAGGCAGTGGGGGTGCACAATCTGAAGAGATAGCTGCTATGATGGCGATGCTGAATACTATGGACCGGAGATTGACCCAAATGGACCAATCAATTCATGCAATAAGGGTTGGATGTGAAAGGTGTAGTGGGCCACACTTGACTAAGGATTGCCATTTGGATGAACATGGGAACAAGAAGGCTCAAGTTTGCTACTCAAGTGGGGACAAGTATGATGAAGACTAGAGAAAACCAAAGAAAGAGTGGCTGCCTTACGATGAGTACAAGAGGCAACAAGAAGAAAAATATAAGCAGACAGGGCGAGGCTTCTATCAAAAAGAGCAACCACCAGCCGAAAAGAAAGTAGACTTGGAAAACATGTTGACCCGATTTATGGAAGCATCCGAGAGAAGACATGATGATACTGATGCAGTGCTAAAGAAACACATGAACATGATGAAAGAACAGCACAAAATGATGATTGACCAGCAAGCTTCATTAAAGAATTATCAAGCATCAATCAATAATCAATAATCTAGAAGTCCAAGTCGGTCAACTCACTACTTTGGTGACTAATAAATTATCTTCACAACTTCCCGAAAAGAAAGCTCAACCTCATGTTATGGCTATTGAAGTGGAGCCAAAGCCATCTGAACCAAAGCCTAAGAAGAAAAAACTCGAAAATGAAGAATTTGCTGGAATACCAAGTTTACGTCGTGAGCCCGCTATGCTCACGTCGTGGGCTCGGTCTGAACAGAAGAATTTCGTATCTGTTCCAGCTTATAATCCGCCTTTTCCATTCCCGTCTCGAGCACATCTTAGTCCACTGGAAAGGGAACATCTGGAGTTTATTCAACAAATAAAGGGTATTTCTATTAATACTCATTTTATTGATTCACTTGCAAAAGTTCCAGAATACGCGAAGTTCCTCCAAGATCTAATAGACACTCGCCAAAAATTAAAGAAGAGTTCTAAGGTGATCCTTAGTGAGCAAAGCTCAAGAGCTGTATTGGGAGTGATACCTAAGAAGATGGGAGATCCTGGACGCCTCACTCTTCCATGTGAGTTTGGTAATAATTTGAAGACATATGCTTTAGCCGATTCTGGGGCTAGCATTAATTTGATGCCTTTTTCATTTTACCAAAAGTTAAATATTCAGAAGATGAAGGCTACAAAAATGACAATCCACATGGCAAATCGTTCAGTGACTCACCCAAGAGGGATAGTAGAAGACATCCTAGTTAAAATTGGGAAATTCGTTTTCCCAATTGACTTTGTAATTATGGATATGATATGGGCATATTTAGTCATATAATTTATATACTATCTTAATACTTTATGTAGATTTTATCTCATTTAATGAAAAAAAGGTGCTTAATTAGTTTAGAATTTCATTTTTCAGCAACAATGACATGCTCGGATGGAAAAGGAAGCGGATTTAGCAATTGGAAGCTTGGATCTTGGATTTTGATGAAAGAAGGATGTTGCTGGACAGCTTGACCCCTCGTCAGTGTTTTGGCCATATCTCACTAACCGTAACTATGATTGACGAGATTCAAACGGACTCGACGACTTGGGCATAAACTCGTCGAGTTGATCGAAAAGTTCGCGATTCTCGACGCTGACTTACCGCACACGGGTTTTAAGTGATGGGCTCGTCGAGTAGGTCACTGGACTCGCCGAGTCGCCCCTGTTTTCAGAAAATATATATAGAAACGCTTCTCATTCGAACCCTAACGAATGGGGGAACCCTTGGGGGTTAATTTGCGACTGGAGGTGCAGCTAGAAGCCCTGGAACTCGTGGAACAACCCTAGCTTTCAATTTTGAGAAGATAAAAGGCAATTTAGGTTTAATCTTTACTTAATATTTTGTTTGAACTATGTGTAAACTATTAGATTTCGTTTTTGATAAACTTTCTGCTGTAATCATGAGCTAAAACTCATATCTTCTGTTTAGGGTAGATGAATTTATGACTATGTGTTGATTTTTGTGGTTGGATTAATTGAAATTGGTGAGTTTGTTTTGTTAAGCTTGTTAAAGATCCTCATGTGTTAACAACAACTATTTTCTGTTAATTAGCTAAGTAATTAAGCTGCATGAACATCTCTTAACTGCTTATCTCATGTGATTTATGTGAACACATTGTTATGTGCCTAGGAATAATGAATGTGAAACTAGGGTTAACTGGAAAATAGGTAAATTAATGTGTGAGCCTTGTGTGACGAACCATCAACAAGAGGTTAATTGAATTAGTAATTTGATTAGCTAATTACAAGTCTTACTTAACCCGAATCAATAGTCTAGGAAACTCATTAGTTTAACCAATTGGCCAATGTTTGAATTAATTTGTTTTCTAAGGATTAGTAATAGCGAAAGTGAACCTAATCACACTAATCGGTAGCCAATAACAAATAATCCATGGCACTTACCATAAAAGCAACCATAGGAGTAAATGAGTCGAACCTAAACAGAAGTCTTCTCCATTATTGAATTTAGTGATTGTTTATTTGCTTTAGCTGTTAGTTGCTTAGTTTGAGTTTTATTTCATTGTTAAGTTTCTAGTCTTGCAAAACTAGAGAAACCCCCCTTTCTATTACTTGTTTTATTTAGATAATATTAGCATTTATTTTAATTGTTTGCCGTTCCCTGTGTTCGATACCCTACTTGCTTGAACTATATTACTAATCGATAGGTACACTGCCTTTCGTGTGTTTATTTTGTATCTAAGTTAGTAGGATTAAAACTAGTTCGTTTCACACACATCAAGTTTTTGGCACCGTTGTCGGGGAACGATTCTCAAAATTAATTTTAATTGCTAGTATTATCGATCCTTTGTGTGAGATTTATCTCATATAAAGTTTCGAGTTTTTTTTGTTTTAATATTTATTATGTATTTTCCAAATCTCGATTCTTTTGATGCTTTTCTTGAGGAAGTAGTATAGGAAATTGAGCAAGAAGATGAGGAATATGACTCAGATGAAGATTTGAAGAAATTTGGAAGATGGTTAGATAACATCTTGCCCAACTCACAAGAGCAATCTGAGTCACAAGAGCTAAAGTTACAAGATGAAGAATTTAATCCAGAAAGAGATTTGGAGGAGCTGGAAAGATTGATGGCAGAGAGGTCAGACAAAGAACAAGAACAAGCTGAATTGCAGGAACCAAGCCGTGGATTGACCATTACCACGACATGCCCCCTGTATTTCCGGTTTGTGTTTCGAAGCATGGGGTGACGATTCCAACTTTGGAGAAAGTTCTGAAGCGCGATCCATTTCTGATTAGTACCCGACCGGTCCCAACCCTTGTCAGAATTCTTGGGTTTTATGTATTCAAGCTTGTTTGGCCAATTTTAGAAGCAAAGAGCCAAATTTTACAAATTGGTCCACCAAAGAAAATATTTAATGCAACGGACGGATTGACATTTAGTTTATTGGAAGTTTATTAAGTTGGGAGTCCAGCTCAAGACTCGCACAAAAAGAAGCGCTTGCGGGAGGCAACCCGTCATTAGAGTTTGCTTTTCTTTTTCTTTTTAAACTTCTAGTTTATTAGGGTAATTTAGGAATTTAATTTTGATGTTTGTTTTCCTTTTTCTATTACTTGTGTGTTGTTTTGATCTTTTCAGTTTGAAGCTTAGGATTGCATGTGAGGGTCTAGAGTCAAGGCTAATGAAGCGAGAAATCGAGTCTAGGCGAGAGAGGAAACGAAGTTTTGAGTCAAGCTATGAGTCCAATTGATAGAAGGGTTATAGAGTTTTTATTCACTGAAGAAAAATGAGGGAAAGTATTAGTTTATATAACCCCCACACATCAGAAACGGACTTGGGCAGAATACAATTTTTGTCACACAGCGGTCTACTCGCCGAGTCCATGTGAAAATTCACGATTCTTCTGCCATTTACGCTTCAACTCGGCGAGTCTACATACTTACTCGACGAGTCACTCATTCTTCTTACTTTTGAGCTGAAGATTTGATGACATTTGATATGGGCATTGGTTCTATTCTTTGAAGATCATTTTCCGAGCATTTCCAAGAGTTTTTCCCTTATATTTGGAGCTTTTATAAAGACTGTACCACACGAGATTTGACGCCCGAGGCATGGATGAGCTGTTCCCATGCCCAAAGTCAGATGAAGATGGAGATTTCAATGAAGAATATCAACCTCGCAACTACTATCCCAGGGGAGTTTGTTCTAATTCTCTCTTTACTTTTATGTTCGTTTTCATGCATAACATGCAATGGGGACATTGCATGAATTAAGTGTGGGGTAGGGGGTTGGTTACATTAGTGAACTTAGAATCTTAATTTTAGGCATAATTTTAAAAAAATTTGCATAAAAATTGCTAGGATTAATTTAGAAAATTTTGGTAAAAACAATTAGGATTCCATGCTAGTGTTATGTTTGATGATTGCATGAAGACCCAAATGTTTAGTTGAGCCAATACACGTTCTAATGCATTTGTGGCCTCCTTTATTCTAGTGATATCATGGAACAAAAACACAACCTCGCTTGGTTTGAGGGACGCAATATGTTTAGCATCGTGTACTTGAAATGTATCCAGGAAAACTAATACTTTATCCAATAAAGGTTGAAGTTGAGCGCCCCTGCTTAAGCATGTAGGTATTGAGTGAAAAAAAAGAGTGAGTTACATGTTAAAAAAAAAGAGAGAATTACAAGAAAAGTTGTAAGAATTTTGGAGCAATCAAAGTGAAGATCAAAAGATCAAAGTTCTGAAGAAGTTCAAAAAGTTAAAGATACCAAAAATCAAACAACAAGGTGGTGAATTCAAAGAAATCAAAGATCAAATAACAAAGAAGTGAAGAATTCCAAAGAGCTCCATTGTGGTATCAAAAATTGTAATTTTCTAGATTATGTATGCTTGGCTTGCTTGACCAAAAATACTTTGAGGTTAAGAAGTTTTCAGCGGATGGATTCGGAGGGATGCATAAAATGAGCGTTGTTTAAAAAAAGTGGGCGAGTGTTTATGAGGATTGTGAGTATTTAGAATTAGGGGGGTCTTTAGGAAAAATTTTAGACACAAATGCATGCGTTGCGGTCTTGGCATAATGGCTGGGTTCAATTGGGATTGTCTTATGCGATATTAGGGTGCTAAAATTCAGTTTTGCTTGGGGGCAAGCAAAGGTCAAGTGTGGGGTATTTTGATATGGGCATATTTAGTCATATAATTTATATATTATCTTAATACTTTATGTTGATTTTATCTCATTTAATGAACAAAAGGTGCTTAATTAGTTTAGAATTTCATTTTTCAGCAAAAATGACATGCTCGGATGGAAAAGGAAGCGGATTTAGCAATTGGAAGCTTGGATCTTGGATTTTGAAGAAAGAAGGATGCTGCTGGACAGCTTGACCCCTCGTCAGTGTTTTGGCCATATCTCACTAACCGTAACTCTGATTGACGAGATTCAAAATGTTCTGAAAACTAGACACAATTTCGGACGACTTTCGTGTTTTGAGAAAATGTTGAATCCAAACGGACTCGATGAGTTGGGCATCAACTCGTCGAGTTGATCGGAAAGTTCGCGATTCTCGACGCTGCCTTGCCGCACACGGGTTTTAAGTGATGGACTCGCCGAGTCACCCTTGTTTTCAGAAAATATATATAGAAACGATTCTCATTCGAACCCTAACGAATGGGGGAACCCTTGGGGGTTAATTTGCGACTGGAGGTGCAGCTAGAAGCCCTGGAACTCGTGGAACAACCCTAGCTTTCAATTTTGAGAAGATAAAAGGCAATTTAGGTTTAATCTTTACTTAATATTTTGTTTGAACTATGTGTAAACTATTAGATTTCGTTTTTGATAAACTTTCTGCTGTAATCATGAGCTAAAACTCATATCTTCTGTTTAGGGTAGATGAATTTATGACTATGTGTTGATTTTGGTGGTTGGATTAATTGAAATTGGTGAGTTTGTTTTGTTAAGCTTGTTAAAGATCCTCATGTGTTAACAACAACTATTTTCTGTTAATTAGCTAAGTAATTAAGCTGCATGAACATCTCTTAACTGCTTATCTCATGTGATTTATGTGAACACATTGTTATGTGCCTAGGAATAATGAATGTGAAACTAGGGTTAACTAGAAAATAGGTAAATTAATGTGTGAGCCTTGTGTAACGAACCATCAACAAGAGGTTAATTGAATTAGTAATTTGATTAGCTAATTACAAGTCTTACTTAACCCGAATCAATAGTCTAGGAAATTCATTAGTTTAACCAATTGGCCAATGTTTGAATTAATTTGTTTTCTAAGGATTAGTAATAGCGAACGTGAACCTAATCACACTAATCGGTAGCCACTAACGAATAATCCGTTGCACTTACCATAAAATCAACCATAGGAGTAAATGAGTCGAACCTAAACAGAAGTCTTCTCCATTATTGAATTTAGTGATTGTTTATTTGCTTTAGCTGTTAGTTGCTTAGTTTGAGTTTTATTTCATTGTTAAGTTTCTAGTCTTGCAAAACTAGAGAAACCCCCCTTTCTATTACTTTTTTTATTTAGATAATATTAGCATTTATTTTAATTGTTTACCGTTCCCTGTGTTCGATACCCTACTTGCTTGAACTATATTACTAATCGATAGGAACACTGCCTTTCGTGTGTTTATTTTGTGTCTAAGTTAGTAGGATTAAAACTAGTTCGTTTCACACACATCAGGATATGAAGGAGGATGCAAATATCCCAATCATTCTTGGTCACCCTTTACTAAATACTGTTGGCGCTCTAGTTGATGTTCGTGAATCTAAGCTTACATTGAGAGTTGGTGATGATAATGAAGATTTTGGAATACAAGATGAATTTCAAGGATATGATGTAAAAGGTGAAGTGTTTAACATTAATGAAGATGATGATGAGCTTGCAGAATTAGAAAAGCTTATGGAAGAAGAAATCAAAACAATTCAACAAGTCAAACGCACCAAACCAAGAGCATCCGTTCCGTTTTTCGCTGAAGTCATTGCCTATACAAAACCAACATCTTTGATAAGTGAGGAAAGTGATGAAATGTCGAGTGATGAAGAAGAAGTTACATCAAAAGTGACTAGTCTAGTGGTGAAGGAAGAAAAGGATATTATGGAGCTTAAATGTGAAGACAATTTAGAGACTAAAGGGATAAAACGCAAGCTCGATGGAGACGAAGTCAAGGCTAAAAAGGAGAATTCTAAAAAGGCGTATATTCGTCGAGTTCAAGCTTACAAGAGACGTTTCAAGGAGCAAAAGATTCAGGTGGTGGACTCTTCTGATGATTCAACGTAGGAGGCATGGAGTCCAGCTCAAGACTCCTCAAAAAGAAGCGCTTCTCGGGAGGCAACCCGAGTTTGGTTTGCGTTTTTCTTTTCTTTTTAGTTTTTGCGTTTTTAGTTTTATGGAAATCGATCATATCATCCAAAACACTTTAAACATAACATAACACTGAGTGTGAGGTCCCTAAAATTAAGTGGTAATAATTAAGAATCAAGTTAATAGAAAATTTTGAAATTAATAAAAATTTTACAGTATTCACGACGTGAATTATCACTATTCACGACGTGAGTTCAGGATGTAACGGACAATATATCATTAATCCATAGTTAGCCCATTTTCTATTAAATTAAATGGCCCATTATTTTTAGTCCAGTCCAATTTTGGTATAGATTGAATAGCCCAGTTTTTAAGCCCAGACTGAATTCACGACGTGAACCTTTTAGGATTCACGACGTGAATCCTGAAATACTCGGGACCACAGATTAAAGAACACAGAACCCTCTTTGACCAAACATTTCTTTATTCCCACGAAGTGAAAGAGGCGACTGGTCCCCCCTTGTTCGATTTCGGCCGACATACGTTCTTTAATCCTCTTGTGCTTACGTAATTCTTCATCCTAGGTAATTTAATCTTCTTCACATAGTTTATTGTTGACTTATTTGCTAGATTTAGGGGTTAGGGTTTGTATTTCACTTGAATCTTAAAAATTGTTACCCTGTATATGTGAAGTTGTTGTTGCATGTGCTTGTAATTAGTTTGAAATGGCCTTAGGAGTGAACCCCATTGACAGTGTTGACCTGATTTGAGTCCTGATATGTCCGATTCTGGTTTCTGATTACGAACTCACGACGTGAATCCTTAGGGGTTCACGACGTGAATCCTGGATATTTACAGTTTTAAATTCTATTTAATGCTAATCTTTTGGGATGTCTTTGTTGGTTTGTTTTTTTTTTGTTTATTTTTACAGGAATGGCTCCCAGAAGAGAAGTTCCAACCGGGGTTGCTAATCTCCACCCGTTTTACGTCTTTCCAACGAATATGTCACGGGATATTTATACGCGTTGGAACAATCGGTTGGGGTGGCTTTACAACCGGGAGATTGCAGTAGCACCCACCATCAATTGGACACGGTTGAGGGAAGTTGGACTCATGGATAGGCTGTCCCCATTTCTGACCAAAATATTTATTGGAAATGGTTATTCGTTCACTTGCTCGGGATGAGATTAGCAAGGAATCATAGAAATTCTGCATTCAGCAGTGTCTTTAACAATTTAGAAATTGGAATGGGATGCCAAAAGTAATAAGAAGAATGGGCAGTCTCATTTTTCAGTCTCCCACTTTTCACGACGTGAGCATACACTATTCACATCGTGAGTTGAGTTATTATAGATTTCAGATTCCGCATTCCTGCGACCTCACGTCGTGGGCCTATATAACTCACGTCGTGAGTTTTCCCATTTTCACTATATTTGGGGTTTTTATGACGCGCATGCTGGCTGTTTCCTCTACTATACAAAGTGGTGTATGCTTTCCCACATTATTCTATACATTTTGAAGACTTACACCATTCTTATGGGAGTTTGAAGTTTCGATTCATTGCTTTTTCGCTTGTTTTATTTAGACTTCTATTATTTTTAATTGTGGGTCTCGACTCTTAACTCTAGACTTGTAACGACCCTTGACTAGACGATCATGACTCTTGACTCGACTTTACTCCCTTCCCAAGACTCCTTAGCAAGCTGTAATCAAACAACCAAAAGAAAATAAAAGTAAAATAATAATAAACCAACAATTGTTCAACAATCCGTACAAAGTGTTCGAACCAAACAACTAAAACCAAATAAACTAGAAACTAAAAACTAAAATAAATAAAACCAAACTAGCGATCAATCATCTTCCTCTTCATCCCGAGCTCCACTAGTGCCTGCCCCATCTCCTCCTTGGCCTCGATACTCGCTCATCCTAGGGCAAATTGGGTAATGATACCCTAAATGAGGAGGCTGCTCCACTTACGATGCCAAAAACTTGATGTGTGTTAAACTAACTAGTTTTATCCTACTTTTCACTTACGAATTAGACACACAAAGGCAGTGGACCTATCAATTGTGATATAGTTAAATAAGTAGGGTATCGAACTCAGGGAACGGAAATTAAACTAATTACTAATATTATCTAAAACAAATAATAAAATAGGAGGGGTTTTCTCTAGTTTTGCAAGACTAGAAACTTAACTAAAACTTAACTAATCAACTAATAGCTGAAAACACGTAAAAACCAACTAAATTCAATGATCAAAAGGGTTTCTGTTTAGGTTCAACTCATTTACTCCTATGGTTAATTTTTATGGTAATGTAATGGATTAATTGTTATTTGGCTACCGAGTAAGGTGATTAGATTCACATTCGTTATTACCAATCCTTAGAAAATAGATTAATTTAAGCACTGATCAAGTGGTTAAACTAATAATTTCCCTAGTTTAATTATTCGGGTTAAATAAGACTTGTAGTTAGCTAATTAAATTGGTGATTCAATTAACCTCTTGTTGATGGTGTATCACACAAGCTCACACATTAATTTACCCATTCTCTAGTTAATCCTAGTTTCATATTCACTAATCCTAGGCATATAGCAATGTGTTCACATAAAGCATATGAGATAAGCAATTAAGAGATGTTCATGCAGCTTAATTACTTAGCAATTAACAGAAAATAGTTATGGTTAATGCATAAGGGTCTTTAACAAGCTTAAATTAACAAGATTCACCAATAACAATTAATCAAAATAGTAAATTAATCCATAGGAGCAAACTTGTCTACCCTAAACAGAAACTAACAAAATTAGTTCATAATTGTAGAAGATAACAAACTAAAAACGAATTCAGACAAGCTAGACATAGTTCTATTCAAAGGTGAAGTGGAAAATTAAACCTAAGTTGCCTTAGTCTTCTTAGAATTGACGATTAGGGTTTTTCTCACGTTCTTCAGATCTCCAGCAATCTCCTTAGTCGCCAAGTAAGCTTCCCAAAAGCCAGAGAGAGAGTCAATTCGGGTTTGTGGCTTCTATTTATAGATTTCTCAAAACAGGGGCTACTCGTCGAGTAGACAACCGACTCGTCGAGTCCCCTTGAGGAATCCGTATGCGGCAAGGACTTTACGTGTTGCTTCGAGAATCTTCGTATGTCCTCGTCGAGTAGACGTCCCTACTCGCCGAGTAGCTTCAAGATTTAGCATTTTTCTTCTTTCTTCAGTTACAGAGCTTTCGATCGTACCTCCTGCTTCCTTTTACCTCCGAGCTTTTCTTTTGAGCTGAAAATACAATTTGAACACTATTAAGTACCTTTTGTCCATAATATGTAAATAATTAGCTAATAAATAATAAAAATCTATACTAAATATATAGCTAAATATGCACATATCAAAATACCCCACACTTGACTTTTGCTTGCCCCCAAGCAAAACTGAATTTTTGTACACTAATATTACATAAGACAATCCCAATCAAACCCAGCCATTATGCCAAGACCGCAACGCATGCATTTGTGTCTAAAGTTTTTCCTAAGGACCCCCCTCAATTCTAAATACCCACAATCCTCATAAACACTCGCCCACTTCTTTTGAACAATGCTCATTTTATGCATCCCTCCGAATCCATCCGCAGAAAACTACCTAACCTCAAGGTATTTTTGGTTGAGCAACCCAAGCATACATAACTAGAAAATTACAAATTTCCGATACCACTATGGAGCTATTTTTGGAATTCTTCACTCTTTGATAACTTGATCTTTATTTCTTTGAATTCACCAACTTTTGGTTTTTTGGTATCTTTAACTCTTGATCCTTCGGAATTTTGATCTTTTGATCTTCACTTTAATTGCTCCAAAATTCTTCAAACTTTTCTTGTAATTTTTTTTCACATGTAACTCACTCTCTTTTTTTTTCACTCAAAACCCTACATGCTTAAGCAGGGGCGCTCAACTTCAACCTTTATTGGTTAAAGATAAAAAATTTCCTGGATACATTTCAAGTACACGATGCTAAACGTGTTGCATCCCTCAAACTAAGCGAGGTTATGTTTTTGTCCCATGATTTCACTAGAACAAAGGGGGCCCCAAATTCACTATAACGTGTATAGGCTCAACTAAACATTTGGGTCTTCATGCAATCATCAAACATAACGCTTAGAATGATTCCTAATTGCTTTTTACCAAAATTTTCTAACTTAAATCCTAGCAATTTTAATGCAAAAATTTCAAAATTTTCAATTTTAACAAAAATTTCAACTAATATAACCAACCCCCTACCCCACACTTAATTTATCCAATGTCCCCATTGCATGTTATGCATGAAAAAGAACAAAAAAATAAAGAGGGAATTGGAACAAACTCCCCTGGGATAGTAGTGGCGAGGTTGATCTTCTTTAAGCTCCATCTTCAATTGACTTTAGACATGGGAACAGCTCATCCATGTCTTGGGTGTCGAATCTCGTGGGGCACAGCTCCAAATATGCAGGAAAATAGTCTCGAAAAATCTTTGGGAATTAGCCTTTAAAGAATATGAGTAAACCCGTATCATATGTGGTCAGAATCCAAGGTTTGATAGTGGAATATTGAGAGACTCGCCGAGTAATTATGGCTGCTCGACGAGCAGAAGGGCTTTAAGCAGAAAAACGTGGATTCGTAAGCGGACACGTTGAGCGCAAGTTATGCACTCGGAGAGTACATCGCTGAGTGATAAATAAACCTTCTGCTTCTGAATCCGTTTCTGTTGTGGTTGGGTATGACAATTTAGTGTCTTTCCTTCATCTCTACTTCATAAGCAACACTCTTAAACCCTCTTTGACAACGGACTCGACCTTAAACTCAAAATTTTCACATTCTCATGTAGACCCGACCCTTACTCTTAGCCTTGAATTTTGAGACTCTTGACTCTTTCATGCTTCCTAGCCTCAATCTGAAAAATAAGAGCAACCACAAGTGATAAAAAAATCAAATTCCTACTTAATCGTCCTACAAAGCAAATAAAAATTCAAACACACAAAACAAATAAAAATTATCTTCAAACAACCAAATAAAAATATAAAAATATCAATCTTCATCTTCCTCCTCATTTTCTCCTGCCCCACTCCCACTTGCTTGGTTCCTCCTTGCTTGCACTCGTTCCTCCCAGCTTGGCACATAAGGGAATCCGGGTCCGGGCCTTGGCGCGATGTTCATTTATTCAAATAGATAAACAAATGACTCGTTGTTATAATTCATACTTCTACCAAGGTCGTCTTGGTACCTTCTTGCTTCAACGTTGTACCAATCCATGGGTAACACATCATCCACCGGAATGACCGGTGGGTCTTCCCGAACTTGCTCCCGCCTTTGTCTTACCCTTCTTCCCGGCTCCTCCGGCACTAACACCTCATCCGCATGAGGGATTCTAAAATGTCCTCCACCAAAATCTTCAACGATTCTTGCCCTCCTAAATAATGTAGTGCTGAAAGGAGGAGTAGGAATCATGGTCAACATCCGAGCTGCCCCTTGTTCCAAAATACCATATGTCCTTGCTAATCTTGTGACAAACATGCCCCCATTAATCTTGGAGGTGATCCGTTCCTTGACTGCACCCTCTGCTAAATATTTTGCCAAACAATAAGGCAAGTTGCAGAAAATATCAGGAGTGATAATACTCCACATGTAGAAAATGTCAAGGGTGGGCACCTTATCATCATCCTTGCGCATATTAATGGTACTTGCGACAAGACGATGAATTAGGCGATGGATTGGGGAACGGATACTCCCCTCTAGAGCAGATGACGGAATACAGACCAGGTTGGCGATTGTCACACCCCCAAACCAAGGATGGCGGAAACGTCCGGGGGTGGAGGACTTCATGTATAGTATCATAACAACAATTGTAATAGTAATTCAAGCAAACACAACCAACATATATATAATTGAAAAAGTTACATCATTGTATGAATTACATGTTTACGAATCAATTACAATATGTTGACAAAATATGAAATAGTAGACGCATTAGCGTCCCATCCTCAAAAGCACTTGGTTACCTGTTTAATGATTTCCTGAGAATACAAGTTGTTTGAAAAAGTGTCAACACAAAGGTTGGTGAGTTCATAAGCTTTTGTTTGGTATTATTAAAAGCCTTTCGTTTGTAAAAGTAGTATTTGTTTTAGAAAAATCCAATATTTTCCTTAAAATGTATATGTAGTCTTAAATCCAAAGACCGAAATGTATAAGTAACTTTTCTTACTAATAATAAATAATGTAAGTTTAAATCGACATAAACTCGTTTAATTTTAATGAAGTTCCCGTAAATTCCAATATTCATTAATACATTATGTGAGTTTATTAAAGCCTTTTCTTGTAAAAGTAGTGTTCGTTTCAGAAAATCCAATATTTTCCTTAATGTGTAAATGTAGTCTTAAAACCCAAAGACCGAAATGTACAAGTAGTGTTCGTTCCTTATAGTAAAACAATGCAAGTTTAAATCGACATAAACTCGTTTGATTTTAGTGAAATCCCCGTAAATTCTATGTTTGTTAATACCACATGTGAATTATTATAACCATGCTATGACCTAGTTGGCCTGAAACGACGTTCTTCAGGCGTCGGAAATGTTATGACATTTGTCACCCCAGACCTATCGGTCTAACTGTTGCATGCAGTTTAGGTGTGGGTTTGTCAAACCCAATATAGATCTATACACAAGTATCACGCTCTCCCTCGAGGAGACTCTGGTTATAATACAGGACTTATTTGTAAATTGAATCGAATGTCTAACAGAAGTCATTAACGAATTTACGTGTAGTGTAATGAAAACTTGGTACCGTATGGCCGTACCTTGCTTAATGAAAATATCCTTTGTATAAATGTACACTTTTTAAATGTATGTGTTATGTAATGTTTCATAAAGTCATTAACGGAATTACGTGTTATGAAAACTTGGTACCGTATGGTCGTACCTTGCTTAATGAAAATATCCTTTGTATAAATGTACCCTTTTTAAATGTATGTATTATGTAATGTATCATAAACTATACCTATTATAGTTTATCAACCAAGGGTAGTACGTAGTAATGTATGCAAACTATATTCAAAATAGTTTATTAAATGTTTGAATGTATCTGTTGTACTTTGATTATAATCACTTGTTATTCTTTATATTTTATATGTCCAAATCCATTTGTAAACTGATGTGTGTCTAAATATTAAGATAAAATGTCATATATTGCAATAACATATAATCACATAAAGATATACAGCTTGCTCAACATGTTACAAGGTGAAATGAAATTGACAACAACTTTTTGTTGTATACAGTTTCTGTTACTGTTCTTAGAAAATTTATAGAAAAATCATCAAAGCTCCAAATCCAAATCCGCAAATTCTGAGAGTTTGGAATATGAGTCTAGTTTGTTCGTAAATTTTATCATGATTTTTAGTGATCTCTAACAGAGGTGAAAATGTTCATAATCACAGACTGGTCCGGATTTGCCTCTGAAATGATAGGCAGTTTTGTAAAAATCACCATAAATTGTAGAAAAATCATATGGAGATGTGCAAGTAGTCATTTTAAAGCTACGAGTTTGAACTACTTGCACCTGGAACAGTTTTGAAAACTAATATATTTAAGTTGACCAAAACAGTCTGTGATCGAAGTTCATCTTTTCTGATGTAATCTGTTAGAAAAAGTTTAATTGTGTTCTTGATGATTTTACTTGTATTCCCCCCCCCCCCCCTTAAAACTTAAGAAAAACATGTAAATGTAGGGGTATGAACTCACCTTATGTGATTTCAGTAGATGAAAGTGAGATAGAGGAAGTGTTCAACCCAAGAACACTAAGAAGATGTCTTGATGATTCGAGAATCTAACACCGAATAAGATGGAATTTGTGTAAGATATCAATGATTTGAGTAGAATGGAGTTTAATAATTATGTGAATGATGAAGATACTTACTAATTGAAGAAAGAAATCCCTGGAGAAAGCCTTGAAGTTCTTGAAGTTGAGAGAAAAGATGAGAGAATTTTGGAGAGTGTTCTTGGTTGCTAAGTGTAGAATGAAAGGGCTTTTAAGGAGAATGAGGAGAGAGGATCAATCCTCCAGCTCTTAGAACGTGGGAAGAGCTGGAGATTGGGTGTAAAGGTCCACTAAGGTGACAAGGAGTAGTAGGAAAGAGTGGCTGATCATAGAGTGAGGTGGTGGTGGCTTGCTTTTGTCATAAAATAAGGAAAAGCAAATATTCCCTCAATAATTAGTCCAACCACCAATTCTTTTAATACATTTTTATAAAAACCCTGGAGATTTACATATTTTGGGGCCTTAGTTTATAAAATAAAGTTTTGGGTGAAAATCCCACGTTAAAATAATGAAAAACGGAGTTAAAACGAAGTCGTAGTCGAAAAACCGGTAAAAAGGGGCCGTCTGCGAGGCCTCTCGGATGGGGGCCGAGACTTCGGACCCTCGCATGCGAGGCTGCTGTCCGAGGGCTTCGGATTCGGTCTCTTGAGAGGCTTCAGCTTCGGTCCTGATGAGAGGCTTCGGATCCGAGGCCTCGGATGAGAGGCTTCGGTCCTGAAGCTTCAGTTCCAGGTCCTTAAGGCTATTTTACCCGTTTTTACCCCGTTTCAAGCAATTTTTGACCCGGTTAAGAGTCGATATGACCCAAATGATTACAAAAAGTTAAAGTAACTTTTTGAGAGAGATTTGGGAGAGATTTCAAATAGAAAGAGATAGAGTGAAAACGATTTAGAGAGGTTTCGTTTGTGATTAATTTGAGTGTCCGGCTTCACAACGCAAGGTTCGTAAACCCCGTTAAACCGTGTTTTAGTGTCGTACACACTCCCGATGAGTGTGCAATAATGTTTTATCGTTTTGGTTCAATGTTTACTTAGGAAATTCAACACACGAACTTTCCAAATGTTGTTTCTCTCATTAAGATATTGCATTGTACAGTAATTACATAGTGTAAACCCTAATATACAAGGGTTAATTGAGTCGATTGGTTTTGACTTGTTGACTTTGTTTGACTTTGACTTGACTCAATTTTGACGGTTGTCACATCATCCCCCCGTTAGAAGGAATTTCGTCCCGAAATTTGAATTTGACTGGGACATCAAGAGTTTGGGAAAAGATGTGGGTATTTTTGTTTCATTTGATCTTCGCGTTCCCAGGTGAACTCAGGCCCTCGTTTAGCGTTCCAACGGACATTCACGATGGGAATACGACTTTGTTTCATTCGTTTGATTTCCCGATCCATGATTTTGACTGGTTCCTCCATGAAGTGGAGATTTTTGTTAACTTCGATTTCGTCGAGTGGTATTACAAGGGTCTCGTCGGATAGATTTTGTCAATCATATTTTCGGGGTTAAAAAAAATAAAGTTTTATTAGTTACCTATAGCGACGACTTGTCGTCACCACAAGTTTAATCTATTACGATGACTTGTTGTCGCTATAGGTTTTTAACAAGAGCCAACGACATACCTATAGTGACACACAAGTCATAATTTGCATGTGTGAAGACTTGGAGTACTTTCTAACTGGTTCATGTGTGAAGACTTGGAGTACTTTCTAACTGGTTCATGTGTGAAGACTTAGAGTACTTTCTAATGAAAACTGTGCTACTGGGGATATTGGAAACTGGTACGTAGCTTCAAAGTCAAGAATATGCAGTAGGCATGTGATGCATTAAATGCATGAGGCACACAAGTCATAATTTGCAGCAACATATACGTATATGTGTGTGAATTGAAGAAGAAGGTTACGGCTCAAAGAATATATATATATATATATATATATATATATATATATATATATATATATATATATATTCATTTTCTCTTCATTTGTTAGATACACAATAACCATAACATCATAGACCATATATATTCAATTTCATTTGTAATTTTCACTAGTTTATATTCCGCGAGTGTTACCGAAATCATTTATCAATTTTTCAGAAGTGCTTAACTTGTTTTGTTGCATTCCCAACAATTTGCTATTAATTACTTCTCCCACTTTACTTATATAAATCATCACATTCTTACCGCGAATTTTAACTTCTCCCTCACAAATGGATCCACCTGCAGATCATCAAAACCCCATAGATGACCTCGATTGGTTTCAGTACTTTGATCATCAAGATATTTTCAGGTATATATAAACGTCACTCATTACACCATCTTACGCACAGAAAAGTGATTTTGTCGACATTGATCAAAACATGGTTTGGATTTGTAGTGATCAAAAAGAGTCTTTATCGTGTTGGATTTGATTATCTTGAGTGTTTTTTTTTTTTTTGCATTGGTGACATGCTCAACCATCATGATTACGAGTTGTCGGAAAAATTGCATGAAGTGCTCGATCAGAACGTTTCCACAGTACTTAACAAAGATCAAAACATCATTTCTAGAAATGAGTTTCACGATTTTGATCCCCTTGAAGATATAAGCTTATGGGATTGTTGGGAGGATGGTAATTTACCATTGGTTAGTTTCAGTGAAGACTGTAAATCCGGTGGTGAGGCTACATGTAGTTCTAGTGCTGCCACCACTGATCACGGTGGCCGGAAGGTGGCAAAGAGATTGAGACCATTGGAGTTTGAAGAGATAGAGAAGTACTTTGGGATGCCGATAATCATGGCAGCAAAGGAACTAGGGATAAGTTTAACAGTGTTGAAGAAAAGATGCAGAGAGCTAAACATAAACAGATGGCCTCATAGAAAACTTAAGAGCCTTCAATCCCTCATTGAAAATGCCAAGGTAAATTATGATAATAACCTTCTATACATTACTCATGCACTTGGTAACCAAAGTAGTTTTGGTATTTTCTAAAATTTTAATTGTTAATTTCTTTATAACTAAACATAGGTCCTAGGCATATGCCACATCAAATCAATTGATTTACTACGATCTCCTGATTTATATTTATATAAACTTAACTCATTGTAAATTTTGTGAACTCACATGAAAAATATATTGCATCTACCTTTAAATTTTTTTTTAGGAGTTGGGATTAAAGGAGGAGATAGAGACGTTAGAAGGGCACAAGAAGATGATGGAGAAATTGCCAGGTATGGAATTGACAGAAAGAACAAAGAAGCTTAGGCAAGCTTGCTTCAAAGCTATTTATAAGAAGAGAGGACTTAACAATCCTTAGTCATTTTGTTATAATTAGTGGATGTTAATCTACATTGTATGTGTTTTTCTCTTGATAGTTTGATACCCTTTTTAGTTTCATTTTATGTATTTGTCTATTGATTTTTAATGCAGAAAATTTTGTATAATTTGGGTATTATAGTTTGTATTATGTATTTAGCCATATTCTAGATTGCCGACACGACTACGCCGACGACTCTATACTAGAGGTCTATATAAATAGACTTATGAATTTAGTAGGAATAACTTGATTATAATCTTGTGGTTTGTTCCATGTCTGATCCACTCCTAAGATTCACTTGACATGTCCCCAGTTATGTGTAATTAAAATTTTATTAGACTGTTGATCCTAATGAGTCTACCCTAAGTCCACAACCAAACAAGGAACAGGTCCTAAGGCGGACTCACCATTTCTAGGTCAATCATTTCTTAATTACACATAACTTCGAGGTACACCTAAAGAATCTTAGAGTTACCAGTTGTAAATTGTTTGTAATACCAAGTAATGAGATTCAATGAAATAAAATACATGCCTATTTCATTGATAAACCTTTTAGTAAATATCCTTACCATTTATATACACATGTATAATTTCGCACTTTAGTGAACTATTCTTGGTGTTTCTGTTAACGTCTTGGAGACGGAGTTATGGTAGTGGGTAGAAGTAGGTTTTGTACGGGCGTTAAAATTTATACATCATGTTGCTCGTGCGAGAATAGGGGTAGAAGAGATAATTAATAGACGCCTAATCCTATAATTACTTATAGGGGTGATCCTTATTAATTACGTCTATAATTACGTAGTGCATATCAGTTATACATAATTTGAGATAGAATAGACTTTCGAATAAATGACTCTACTCTAAGTCCACAACCAAACAAGGAACAGGAAGTAGAGCAATAGTCATGGATTCTGAGTCTATAATATCTTTAATTATGTATAACCTTGGCGTATGCACTCAGTTATCATAGGCCTACTAATAGAGGTCTTTAGTTTTCACATAAGTTGGTTATAGTATCACCAAATACTCCTATAGTATTTTTAGGTGTTTAGATTCGATTCTTAAAGTATTCCCTGTAGGGTGTAGTTAGGTTGTTAGATTTGTTGCCCATTATAACTATCCCCCAGTATATGCAAGTCACTCCTCGGACAGATATAGTTGATCAGGCTATATCCTTCCCAGACTTGATTTACATATACCAAGGCATACCCATAATGTACAACTCCTCTTCTTTTACTTTATGTTCTTCTAGTTATGACACTATGTGAGCATGTATGCATTTATTTATACTTTTAATAAGAATCCATTCATTTTCTAAAAGTATATTTATTTGAAAAATGCACAAATCAGAGACTATTAGTCCCAATTGTGTTTATAGTTTGTATATCTTATGTGGTTTGATATACTTAATTCACTATAAACTGTGCTCTGATACCAATCTGTCACACCCCCAAACCAAGGATGGCGGAAACGTCCGGGGGTGGAGGACTTCATGTATAGTATCATAACAACAATTGTAATAGTAATTCAAGCAAACACAACCAACTTATATATAATTGAAAAAGTTACATCATTGTATGAATTACATGTTTATGAATCAATTACAATATGTTGACAAAATATGAAATAGTAGACGCCTTAGCGTCCCATCCTCAAAAACACTTGGTTACCTGTTTAATGATTTCCTGAGAATACAAGTTGTTTGAAAAAGTGTCAACACAAAGGTTGGTGAGTTCATAAGCTTTTGTTTGGTATTATTAAAATCCTTTCGTTTGTAAAAGTAGTATTTGTTTTAGAAAAATCCAATATTTTCCTTAAAATGTATATGTAGTCTTAAATCCAAAGACCGAAATGTATAAGTAACTTTTCTTACTAATAATAAATAATGTAAGTTTAAATCGACATAAACTCGTTTAATTTTAATGAAGTTCCCGTAAATTCCAATATTCATTAATACATTATGTGAGTTTATTAAAGCCTTTTCTTGTAAAAGTAGTGTTCGTTTCAGAAAATCCAATATTTTCCTTAATGTGTAAATGTAGTCTTAAAACCCAAAGACCGAAATGTACAAGTAGTGTTCGTTCCTTATAGTAAAACAATGCAAGTTTAAATCGACATAAACTCGTTTGATTTTAGTGAAATCCCCGTAAATTCTATGTTTGTTAATACCACATGTGAATTATTATAACCATGCTATGACCTAGTTGGCCTGAAACGACGTTCTTCAGGCGTCGGAAATGTTATGACATTTGTCACCCCAGACCTATCGGTCTAACTGTTGCATGCAGTTTAGGTGTGGGTTTGTCAAACCCAATATAGATCTATACACAAGTATCACGCTCTCCCTCGAGGAGACTCTGGTTATAATACAGGACTTATTTGTAAATTGAATCGAATGTCTCACAGAAGTCATTAACGAATTTACGTGTAGTGTAATGAAAACTTGGTACCGTATGGCCATACCTTGCTTAATGAAAATATCCTTTGTATAAATGTACACTTTTTAAATGTATGTGTTATGTAATGTTTCATAAAGTCATTAACGGAATTACGTGTTATGAAAACTTGGTACCGTATGGTCGTACCTTGCTTAATGAAAATATCCTTTGTATAAATGTACCCTTTTTAAATGTATGTATTATGTAATGTATCATAAACTATACCTATTATAGTTTATCAACCAAGGGTAGTACGTAGTAATGTATGCAAACTATATTCAAAATAGTTTATTAAATGTTTGAATGTATCTGTTGTACTTTGATTATAATCACTTGTTATTCTTTATATTTTATATGTCCAAATCCATTTGTAAACTGATGTGTGTCTAAATATTAAGATAAAATGTCATATATTGCAATAACATATAATCACATAAAGATATACAGCTTGCTCAACATGTTACAAGGTGAAATGAAATTGACAACAACTTTTTGTTGTATACAGTTTCTGTTACTGTTCTTAGAAAATTTATAGAAAAATCATCAAAGCTCCAAATCCAAATCCGCAAATTCTGAGAGTTTGGAATATGAGTCTAGTTTGTTCGTAAATTTTATCATGATTTTTAGTGATCTCTAACAGAGGTGAAAATGTTCATAATCACAGACTGGTCCGGATTTGCCTCTGAAATGATAGGCAGTTTTGTAAAAATCACCATAAATTGTAGAAAAATCATATGGAGATGTGCAAGTAGTCATTTTAAAGCTACGAGTTTGAACTACTTGCACCTGGAACCGTTTTGAAAACTAAAATATTTAAGTTGACCAAAACAGTCCGTGATCGAAGTTCATCTTTTCTGATGTAATCTGTTAAAAAAAGTTTAATTGTGTTCTTGATGATTTTACTTGTATTCCCCCCCTTAAAACTTAAGAAAAACATGTAAATGTAGGGGTATGAACTCACCTTATGTGATTTCAGTAGATGAAAGTGAGATAGAGGAAGTGTTCAACCCAAGAACACTAAGAAGATGTCTTGATGATTCGAGAATCTAACACCGAATAAGATGGAATTTGTGTAAGATATCAATGATTTGAGTAGAATGGAGTTTAATAATTATGTGAATGATGAAGATACTTACTAATTGAAGAAAGAAATCCCTGGAGAAAGCCTTGAAGTTCTTGAAGTTGAGAGAAAAGATGAGAGAATTTTGGAGAGTGTTCTTGGTTGCTAAGTGTAGAATGAAAGGGCTTTTAAGGAGAATGAGGAGAGAGGATCAATCCTCCAGCTCTTAGAACGTGGGAAGAGCTGGAGATTGGGTGTAAAGGTCCACTAAGGTGACAAGGAGTAGTGGAAAAGAGTGGCTGATCATAGAGTGAGATGGTGGTGGCTTGTTTTTGTCAAAAAATAAGGAAAAGCAAATATTCCCTCAATAATTAGTCCAACCACCAATTCTTTTAATACATTTTTATAAAAACCCTGGAGATTTATATATTTTGGGGCCTTAGTTTATAAAATAAAGTTTTGGGTGAAAATCCCACGTTAAAATAATGAAAAACGGAGTTAAAACGAAGTCGTAGTCGAAAAACCGGTAAAAAGGGGCCGTCTGCGAGGCCTCTCGGATGGGGGCCGAGACTTCGGACCCTCGCATGCGAGGCTGCTGTCCGAGGGCTTCGGATTCGGTCTCCTGAGAGGCTTCAGCTTCGGTCCTGATGAGAGGCTTCGGATCCGAGGCCTCGGATGAGAGGCTTCGGTCCTGAAGCTTCAGTTCCAGGTCCTTAAGGCTATTTTACCCGTTTTTACCCCGTTTCAAGCGATTTTTGACCCGGTTAAGGGTCGATATGACCCAAATGATTAGAAAAAGTTAAAGTAACTTTTTGAGAGAGATTTGGGAGAGATTTCAAATAGAAAGAGATAGAGTGAAAACGATTTAGAGAGGTTTCGTTTGTGATTAATTTGAGTGTCCGGCTTCACAACGCAAGGTTCGTAAACCCCGTTAAACCATGTTTTAGTGTCGTACACACTCCCGATGAGTGTGCAATAATGTTTTATCGTTTTGGTTCAATGTTTACTTAGGAAATTCAACACACGAACTTTCCAAATGATGTTTCTCTCATTAAGATACTGCATTGTACAGTAATTACATAGTGTAAACCCTAATATACAAGGGTTAATTGAGTCGATTGGTTTTGACTTGTTGACTTTGTTTGACTTTGACTTGACTCAATTTTGACGGTTGTCACAGCGATTGTGTTCCTCCAGGTCGAGGCAACCACTTCCTCGGGCAGGTCTTTGTGACAATGTTCTAAAAATGTTTCAAAACTTTCAATCATTATCACTTCTTGATCATAGATCCCCATACTCCATGCAAGCTCTGCAATGCTGCATTGGCGCAGCTCCCCTCCAAGACAGAAAGATATAACGTTTGGGTTGTAATAGTCACTACCACCTCGGAAGGAAATGGTAGTAAAGAACTCCCAGCACAACTCTTGATAAACGGGCTCTTGAATCTTAAAGAGTCGACTCCAGCCATCGTAAATTATTGTCATCCCCTCATTGTTGAAAGACTTGACCAAATAAGGGATCAACTCTTCCTCCAACCCAACTTAACCAATCCAGTGCCAGTCAATATCATTAGGGACATATATTTCCTTGCGCTTTAACGCTTCCAGTCTGTTTTTTGCACGAGCAAGGGAAGATTTTAAGGTAATGCTTGGAAAGTTTAACCATGGAATATCCCCATAGCCACCTCCCCTGGAACTCTGCCCTCTTCTAGACATTCTTCCTGCAAAACACAACCAAACAAACCAAAAACAAAACACAGAAAGATTAAAAACATAAAAATTTATGGCTTCTGCAACATGGACTCGCCGAGTCCACGAACCGACTCGGCGAGCAGGACGAACTGTGCGAGTCCAGTTCTGTTAGATGGAATTATCCAGCCAAATCTATAAATTACTCCAGGGGTTTGCTTCGGTATGTTCCAGGATCATAAATATGTAAGAAATTTTGTCTAAAACGTCCTTATTTAACAAGAACTCAAAACCCTAAAATCCAAGTTTAGTCAAAATCGGGATTTTGCAGAAATTAAGGGTATAACTTCACCAAAGATTGAAACTTTTAACAGATTAAGAGTGATAATGGTTACCTTTAAGTTGGAATTGCAAGAAAATGAAAGAAATCAAGATGAGAACTTGAGAGGATCTTGCTCGTCGTGTAGGGCGGCTGCTATGTGAAATGTTGAAGTGTTTTACAATTAGGGTTAAAAACCCCCTTTTACTGAATGTGAAAAAATAATTTTTTTTTTCGGGGAAATACGTGGACTCGCCGAGCAGGTTTAGGGACTCGACGAGTCTTTTATTCAGAAAGCTAAAAACATCAAGTTTTTAAATTGTATGCCACACCCCACACTTGAACATTGCTTTCCCTCAAGCAATCATCATAAGCTCAGAAGAAGAATGATAAAAGCAGATCCTAAGAAAAACTTAATAAAAATGAAAAATAAAGGAAAAAGAAAGCAAACTCTAAACGCGGGTTGCCTCCCGGAAGCGCTTCTTTTTAAGGAGTCATTAGCTAGACTCCTTCCCGCTCTAAGTTTCTGTAGTTCCTCCTAGAAGCAGCCCTTCTTCAAGACCTTCATCTCTTGGAATTCCTTCTTCATATTTCTTCACTCTATGTCCATTCACCTTGAAAGGAGTTCCGTCTCTCGATATAAGTTCAACAGCTCCATGTGGAAAAACTTGCTTCACTATAAATGGACCATCCCATCGTGTCTTCAGCTTGCCCGGGAAAAGTTTGAACCTTGAATTGAAGAGTAACACTTTTTGTCCTTCATGAAAGTCCTTATTACCCTTTAATCTTTTGTCATGCCAACTCTTTGTCTTTTCTTTGTATATCAAGGAACCAGTGTAGGCCTCATTTCTAAGCTCTTCAAGGGCATTCATTTGCATCAACCGGTTGGTTCGAAGTTCAGCCAACTCAAAAGTGCACATCTTTAGAGCCCAAAAAGCTTTATGCTCAATTTCTACCGGTAAGTGGCAATTCTTTCCATAAACTAGCCTATATGGTGTAGTACCAATAGGTGTCTTGAAAGATGTTCGAAAGGCCCAAAGTGCATCATCTAATTTATCCGACCATTCCTTTCGATTTCCTCCAACCGATCTCTCTAAAATCCTCTTTAACGCCCTATTTGTCACTTCAGTTTGGCCACTAGTTTGTGGATGATAAGATGTGGAGAACCTATGATGTACCCCATATTTTTTCAATACTTTGGCTAATTGATCGTTTGCAAAGTGAGTTCCCCGGTCACTAATAAGAGCTTTAGGAACTCCAAATCTTGAGAATAACTTCTTTAGAAATCGCACCACCACCCGAGCATCATTAGTTGGTAATGCTTGTGCTTCCGCCCATTTAGACACGTAATCGACCGCCACCGAGATGTATTTATTCCCTTTGGACATTAGGAAAGGTCCCATAAAATCAATACCCCACACATCAAATATCTCACAAATTTGAATACTATGTTGGGGCATCTCATTTTGGGATGATATATTTCCCGCTCGTTGGCACGAATCACATTCTTTGACGAATTTAGCAGCATCTTTAAAAATTGTGGGCCAATAAAACCCAATATCAAAAATCTTCCTAGCTGTGTAGTGTGCTCCATGATGTCCTCCGGCGGGCCCGCTATGACAGTGTGCCAAGATTTCTCGACTTTCTTTCCCGAATACACATCTTCTTATCATTCCGTCTGCGCAGCTTCGGAAGAGATACGGCTCATCCCAAAAGTAGTACTTCATTTCTGAAAAGAATTTCTTCTTTTGTTGGCGGGTCAAGTCTTTTCGAATGTAATTGGTTGCTAAGTAGTTAGCTATATCCGCAAACCATGGCATTTCTCCGGATACTACTAAAAGATATTCATCAGGAAAATCGTCTCCAATCTTGTTTTCTTCCAACTCCTCCAAATGCAGGTTCTCTAATCTTGACAAATGGTCGGGAGCTACGTTTTCCATTCCCTTTTTATCGCGTATTTCAATGTCAAACTCTTGCAAAAGTAAGTCCCAACGTATCAATCGGGGCTTAGCATCTTGTTTAGTAAAAAGATACTTTAGGGCTGAATGGTCGGTAAAAACTATGGTCTTGGACAATACCAAATAAGGGGGGAACTTATCAAAAGCGTATACCACAGCAAGTAGCTCCTTCTCGGTAGTAGTGTAGTTCTCTTGAGTTGGGTTCAAGGTTTTGCTTGCATAGTAGATCGGCTGAAAATGCTTGTCAACTCTTTGTCCCAAAACAGCTCCCACCACACAGTCACTAGCATCACACATTAGCTCGAAAGGAAGATTCCAATTTGGTGCTATCATGATAGGAGTAGTGGTTAATCTTTCCTTTAACAAATGAAATGCTTCATGACATTCCATGGAAAAATAAAATGGGGCGTCCTATAAGAGTAATTGAGTCAATGGCCTAGTAATCTTCGAAAAATCTTTAATGAAGCACCGATAAAATCCTGCATGGCCAAGAAAACTCCTTACCCCTTTCACATTAGTTGGAGGGGGTAGCTTAGCTATTGTATCCACTTTTGCTCTATCCACTTCTATCCCTTTCATTGAAACCTTGTGACCCAATACTATTCCTTCTTTCACCATGAAGTGGCACTTTTCCCAATTAAGGACAAGGTTTGTCTTCTCACATCTAGCTAGCATCAAGTCCAAATTATATAAGCAATCTTCAAAAGATGACCCGAACACCGAGAAATCATCCATGAAGACTTCCATAAACTTCTCGATCATATCATGAAAAATGGCCATCATGCACCTTTGGAAAGTAGCTGGTGCATTGCATAACCCAAAGGGCATGCGTCTATATGCAAATGTTCCACTTGGGCATGTAAAAGTGGTCTTCTCTTGGTCTTGTGGGTCTATTGGAATTTGGAAATACCTCGAAAATCCATCAAGAAAACAATAATAAAAATGGCCGGAGAGTCTTTCGAGCATTTGATCGATGAATGGTAATGGAAAGTGATCCTTGCATGTGGCGTCATTCAATTTCCTGTAGTCAATGCAAACGCGCCACCCGGTTACTGTTCTTGTTGGAATTAACTCGTTATTTTCATTGGCCACCACCGTCATTCCTCCTTTCTTTGGTACCACTTGCACCGGACTCACCCATGGGCTATCAAAGATTGAATAAATGATTCCGACATCTAGTAATTTAACAACCTCCTTCTTCACAACCTCTTGCATGTTCGGGTTAAGTCTTCTTTGGCGTTGAACTACAGGTTTAGCTCCATCTTCTAAGTTAATCTTATGAGAACAATAAGTTGGACTAATTCCTTTAATTTCAATGATCTTCCATGCTATAGCACGTTGCCTCTTCCTCAATACACCCACAAGACTTTCTTTCTCATGTTTGGCCAAATCAGCAGCTATAATTACAGGTTTTTGTTGGCCATCTTCAAGAAACGCGTACTCCAAGTGATCCGGTAGTGCCTTAAGTTTAGTTTTCATGTTCTGAATGTTGAACACGTCGAGTCCAATGAGGGGACTCGTTGAGCCCTTCGTAAAATTCGCGACTGATCGGGATTCTTCGGCTGGACTCGTCGAGTCTGTCGAGGCGACTCGGCGAGTCGGGTGTTCTTCACTTCTGATTAGATCATTATACTCAGCTTCCTCGAGCAGTCTTTCTAATTCTAGTAGGTCTCTTTCTGCATCAAATTCTTCTTCATATGTGACGGTGGACTTGTTCGGCTCATCTACGTTCCATTCCTCCATCAATTCTTCCAACATGTCAACCGAAAATGTTGTGTCATCGCTATTCCTTGGATGCTTCATGGCTTGATCGACTCCAAAAGTGACTGGTTTGTCTCCTACCCAAAGGGTAAGTTTAGAATCTCGCATGTCAACTATAGCACTTGCTGTGTTAAGAAAAGGTCTTCCAAGTATTACCGGGACTTGAGGATCCGCTTCCATGTCTAAAACTATAAAGTCCGCGGGAAATACGAACTTATCAACTTTCACCAATAGATCTTCACATATTCCTCTCGGAAATGTGACCGTTTTATTTGCTAGGTGAATCGCCATTCGAATTGGCCTTGGCTCCGGAAGATCTAATTTCTTGAAAAAAGAGTATGGCATGAGATTCACGCTTGCTCCTGAATCAGCCAATGCATAAATGGTGGCTAAGTTTCCAAATTGGCAAGGCAATGTTAAGCTTCCCGGATCATCTTTCTTCTTAGGTAGTATATTCAACATGGCAGCTGAATAATTCTCGTTTAGGACCACTTTCTTCACTTCTTCCATCTTCTTTCTATTAGTTAGAAGCTCCTTGAGGAATTTGGCATATTTCGGCATTTGTGCAACCGCTTCTATGAATGGCATATTAATTTGGAGATCCTTTATGTGTTCCAGAAACTTCTGGTAGTCAACTTCATTTTTTTCTTGTCGAGCTCGAGCCGGAAAGGGAGGTGGGGGTGATATGGCTTAACAGGAGGTTGGCTTTTCTGTTCAGGTGGGGGACTCGTCGAGTCCATAACGTCGACTAGGCGAGTCGAGTCAGGATTCTTCGATTCTTCATGTTCTTCTTTATCCTCTTGCACCAGTTTAGGATCTTCTTGCTGAATAGGGGTCAGAGGAGTTATAATCTTCCCACTCCTAGTTGTCATAATATTTATATGTGCACCTTTCAGGTTACTTTCGGTATTACTAGGAAGTCCACCCGGTCTTCTCTCATTCACTTGTTGTGCAAGTTGCCGCAGCTGCTTTTCTATGTTGAGAATAGATGCTTGCTGATTCCTAAGCAAGGCTTGTTGATCTTTCATCATAAGTTGGTGTTCTTTCAACATATTTTGTTGATCTTTGAGTGTAGCATCGACATCATTGTGACTTTTTTCGGATGCGACCACGAATCTTGTAAGCATGTCTTCCAAATCTGATTTCTTTTCATGCACCGGTTCCTCCTTTTGATAAAAGCCTCTCTCCTTTTGCTTATAGTTTTCTTCCCTTGTCTTTTTGTTCTCATCATAAGGTAGCCATTCCTTCTTTGGTTTTCGCCAGTTGTCATCAAACCGATCACCACTTGAATAGCACACTTGCACCTTCCGATTCCCGTTCTTGTCAAGATCACAATCTTTAGTTAGGTGGGGCCCCCTACAATTCTCACATCCCACTCTTATGGCGTGGATGGATTGGTCCATCTTTGTCATTCTTCGATCCATGCTTTCCAACTTTGCCATCATTGCTGCCATGTCATCCGTGATGGAATTTACTGCCCCTCGAGTCATGTCATTCCTTGAGTTGTGATATTCTCTAGAGTGCTTAAAGAATTCTTCAATTAAAGCCTTTATCACCGGGGGTGCTTTCTTTGTGAGTGGTCCTTGTGAATCAAGGAGTTGCCTAGTTGTCACATTTACTCCATCATAGAAAATGGAGACTTCTTGTTGGCTGTTTAGATCGTGATGTGGGCAATTCCTTAGTAAGCCTTTGTTCCTTTCCCACGCCTCATATAGTGACTCTCCAGCTTGTTGTTCAAAATTAGCTATGGCTTTCTTCAACTTGGCTATTTTTGAAGGCGGGCAAAACTGGTCTATGAATTCTTCTTTCATTTTAGCCCATGTAGTGATGGATCCTGGGGGAAGTGATTTCAGCCAATCCTTTGCAGCTCCCTTGAATGTGACAGGTAGCATACGAAGCAAGACAGTGTCGCGAGCCACATTAGGGACATTGAAGTAGTCGGCTATGTCATTGACTTCGT
Source organism: Lactuca virosa (assembly GCF_052849685.1). Lineage (NCBI taxonomy): Eukaryota > Viridiplantae > Streptophyta > Magnoliopsida > Asterales > Asteraceae > Lactuca > Lactuca virosa. The sequence goes on along the minus strand of NC_136426.1, from coordinate 113,291,902 downwards.
CAAGATGCTTGCATGTGTCTTCGTGATCCTTCCCATGGAATGGAATCTCCTTAAGTTGAGCAAGTATGTGGCCTTTAAGTTCAAAGGTTGCAGTTGCGGGAATCGCGGGTTGCACGAGTCCCGGGCCGGTGTCGTCACGCATCCTTTTCTTCCATTCACCCATGGGAACTTCATCGATGTTCGCCTTGGTGTTTGCTAGTTCGCCTTCTATGTCGCTTCCTCCTTCGGATTCGCTTTCTTCTTTTTCGGATTCGTAAACAATATCGTCCTTATTCGGGTCCCCGTCCGCCTCTGAAAATATGCTGGATTCTCCTACTTTCTTGCTCTTTTTCTTACTAAAAACAGCTTTTAGATTCTTCAACGGTGAATTTGTCGATGTTGCGGTTTCTCCTACGTTCTTGCCTTTGTTTTTCCTCAAGGTTGCTTCCGGGTCTTCAAGCCGTGGGATCAAAGGTGTACCTCCTCCCCTGGTCATAAACGAACTATAAACAAAATAGAAAACACGCGTAAAACGAACAAAAATAAAATTAAAACGAAACTGAGTTTCAGCGATGGACTCGTCGAGTAGCTTCGAGTGCACTCGACGAGTTCAAAGCTAAAACTGAAAAAAATCAAACAAAGAACTCTAACAAATCAGATAAAATTAAAACTAAACCTAATACCTAGACTACTAAAGCAGTAACTTTGTGCAAGATTAATCTCACACAAAGGATCGATAATACTAGAAATTAGAATAAATTTTTGAACCGTTCCCCGGCAACGGCGCCAAAAACTTGATGTGTGTTGACTAACTAGTTTTATCCTACTTTTCACTTACGAATTAGATACACAAAGGCAGTGGACCTATCAGTTGTGGTATAGTTAAATAAGTAGGGTATCGAACTCAGGGAACGGAAATTAAACTAATTACTAATATTATCTAAAACAAATAATAAAATAGGAGGGGTTTTCTCTAGTTTTACAAGACTAGAAACTTAACTAAAACTTAACTAATAAACTAATAGCTGAAAACATGTAAAAACCAACTAAATTCAATGATCAAAAGGGTTTCTGTTTAGGTTCAACTCATTTACTCCTATGGTTAATTTTTATGGTAATGTAATGGATTAATTGTTATTTGGCTACCGAGTAAAGTGATTAAATTCACATTCGTTATTACCAATCCTTAGAAAATAGATTAATTTAAGCAGTGATCAAGTGGTTAAACTAATAAATTCCCTAGTTTAATTATTCGGGTTAAATAAGACTTGTAGTTAGCTAATTAAATTGGTGATTCGGTTAACCTCTTGTTGATGGTGTATCACACAAGCTCACACATTAATTTACCAATTCTCTAGTTAATCCTAGTTTCATAGTCACTAATCCTAGGCATATAGCAATGTGTTCACATAAATCATATGAGATAAGCAATTAAGAGATGTTCATGCAGCTTAATTACTTACCAATTAATAGAAAATAGTTATGGTTAATGCATAAGGGTCTTTAACAAGCTTAAATTAACAAGATTCACCAATAACAATTAATCAAAATAGTAAATTAATCCATAGGAGCAAACTTGTCTACCCTAAACAGAAACTAACGAAATTAGTTCATAATTGCAGTAGATAACAAACTAAAAACGAATTCAGACAAGCTAGACATAGTTCTATTCAAAGGTAAAGTGGAAAATTAAACCTAAGCTGCCTTAGTCTTCTTAGAATTGAGGATTAGGGTTTTTCTCACGTTCTTCAGATCTCCAGCAATCTCCTTAGTCGCCAAGTAAGCTTCCCAAAAGCCAGAGAGAGAGAGTCAATTCGGGTTTGTGGCTTCTATTTATAGATTTCTCAAAATAGGGGCTACTCGTCGAGTAGACAACCGACTCGTCGAGTCCCCTTGAGGAATCCGTATGCGGCAAGGACTTTACGTGTTGCTTCGAGAATCTTCGTATGTACTCGTCGAGTAGACGTCCCTACTCGCCGAGTAGCTTCAGGATTTAACATTTTTCTTCTTTCTTCAGTTCCTGAGCTTTCGATCGTACCTCCTACTTCCTTTTACCTCCGAGCTTTTCTTTTGAGCTGAAAATACAATTTGAACACTATTAAGTACCTTTTGTCCATAATATGTAAATAATTAGCTAATAAATAATAAAAATATATACTAAATATATAGCTAAATATGCACATATCAATATACCAGCACCAAAGGTGATATGATCATTTCCTTTGTATGATTTGACATTGTCAAGGTTGGAAGAGGAAGGTGTCATATGAGCAGTTGCCCCGAAATCAACACACTAATCTGGAGGGCTATCATGAACATGACACTGAGAGTGAAAAGTAGTGGCAAGGTTTACATCGACTTGGGGTGATCGAGTTCCAAAAGAGATAAGATTAGGACACTGAGTTGTATAGTGACCATCCTTGTGACACAACTGACAATGAGGGGGACAACGACGACCTCGTCCTCCGAAAAAACGACCACGACTATTAGATCTCCGACCATGACCACGGTTTGAGGATTGGTGTAACATCCCGACTCCCAGGTATAATATTAATTATTTTATATTCATTTTGTTAGGGCAACTCGATGAGTTGGTGGCCCCAACTCGCCGAGTAGAGATGGAGATGCCGCATGATTTTTAGAGTCTACTCGATGAGTTGGAGGACCCCAACTCGACACGTAGGAGTTGGGTGAGAAAACCCTAATTTTCAGGGTTTGTGTCCTATTTAAAGGACCTTAAGCTTTCATTTCTGCCTCCCTTATCACCCTAACACTCTATGAGAAACCCTAATCGAGTTATATCATTGTGTGAGAGAAAGAGAGGTTAATCTTGTGTGTTCTAGTGCAATTTTGGAAGCAGGTTGGATAACATCAAGGCTTGGAACGAGGAGGGACTTTTGGATCCAGTGTTCTTCAGTGTTACCTTCTGTTTGGAGGTAAAAAGCTACCACCTTGATCATTTCTTTTGCTAGCTCTCTTTCTAGGGAGTTTTAGGGCTTTCTTCTATCCATCTTTTGGGTATTGAGTCATTTGAGCATAACATGAAGTTGAGACATCAGATCTGGACTGAAGGAGGTCCCTTGAGTCCAAATAGAGCTTATTATGCATTAGACCCCATATAGAGCTTATTATGACATTTTGAGCCCTAGATGCCATGCATGGATGTAAAGCTTGCAGCTTTACGTAGTATTTTAGCCTTGGGAGGCTAGATCTAGAGTTTGGGACATTATTTCTGCTTAGAATCGTCAAAAGTAGATTTGGTCTAGAGGGAATCGACGAGTGCATGGTCCAACTCGACGAGTCAGCAAGGGTTTCCCCGATAGTCTGAACGTGCTACAACTCGACCAGTTTATGAGACAACTCGATGAGTTGAGTTGGAGTTTTCCTAATTTTCTGAGGACAAGGGGAGCTCGACGAGTCACATAGGTGAACTCGCCGAGTTCGGTCAACATGGACTGTTAACTCAAGTGTTGACTTCCGTTGACTTTTAGGGTTTGGTCAATAGTGGACTTTGGAGACCATGGAGGGGTAAAATAGTCTTTTTACCCTTTTGAGACCTAGTGGAAGAGCTAGCTTGGTGGTTATTACAAATTGTTGATTAGAGGTAATTATATTGTGTAGGCGGAGTCTAGACTGTTCTTGGGGTGTTAGATATACTTGCTTGCTTACGGTGAGTCTTCTCACTATACTTACCTGAGTGGTAATGTTGTATGACCGGAGGGTCTTATTTGAGTTATCGACCGGAGGGTCCTACGTGCTTTTATTGAGTTATGTGATATTATGCATCTTGTCTTTGTGATATATGCTATATTATTCTGTGCATTACCGAGATAGGACCGGAGGGTCCAAACCGAGTTGTGAGACTGGAGGGTCTTCACTGAGATACAGGACTGGAGGGTCCAACCCGAGCTGTGAGACCAGAGGGTCTTCACTGAGACACATGACCATAGGGTCCACACTGAGCCGTGAGACCGGAGGGTCCTCACCGAGACGCATGACCGGGGGGTCCATGTCGAGCTATAGCCATGAGAGGCTTATTATTTGTGTTTGTAGTATTTTGGGGAACTCACTAAGCTTTGTGCTTACAATGTTGTGTGATATGTGTTTCAAGTACTTCTCAGGATCGCGGGAAGGCACCGGCTTGATTGTACACACCTGTTGCAGATTATGTTGTGGATTCTGGGATATTATCAATTGTTTTGTTGACTCGTGTTTTGACATTTGATACGTTGTGATTTTGAGAACATGTGACACTGAGTTCTTATGTGATTTAAAAATGAAAATTTTGTTTGAAAATTTACGGTGTTACAGTTGGGAGCGTGTTTGAGTTTCAGTAAAAGCAACTTGTCGTAGAGTGGAGCCATGAATATATTGCAATAATATCTCATAACACTCAGCTTGAGAAAGAAGATCACGAAAGGTAGCCTAAGGTTTGACAGCACGGTGGGCAGTGGGAATCGTCTCAAAAGACGACCCAAGACCACATAAGAATCAATGGTATTTATCCATATCTTCAACAGAGTGACCAATTGAAGATAATTAATCACAAATATTCTTAAATTTACGACCGTATTCAGCAACAGAGGAGTTACCCTTTTGCAAACTACGGATAGAATCGCATAGAGTCTGCATGCGTTTCACATACTCGTGGCTGTAGGATGCTTTAAGGGCACACTAAATGGAAAAGGCGTCATCAAGATCTACGACTTGAGACAAACCTTCTTCAAACAATGAATACTGGATAATAATTGGAGCATGTTGATCCGAATGAAGCCAAGTAGCATAAGCTAGATTGGGATCAATGGCATCGTTAGTGGTAATGGTGAGAAAGGGTTTGGAGGTCGAGTCATTGATGTGACCAGAAAGATTCTGATACAAGAAAAAGGGTAAAACTTGTTTATTCCAAAGAATATAATAGGTGTAAGAGAGCTTGATGGTAAGCATGCGAAGAAGGGTTGAAAGAGAGAGAGAAGAATCATCACCAACATATATGAGGAAGAAGAAGAGGGACAATGATTAGGGTTATAGGAGGATCAAAGTTAGGCTGATACCATGTAAGGTTGGATAAATTCGCCATACATTGTGGAGGATATTTCATTAACTATATATAATACAAGGAATGGAGAAAATACAAGAAACAATAAATACAACATAATACATTCCTAGTTTAAAAGTTTCTTTGAGATATCCTTAATATCCTTAATAGGATTGAAGACTATAAAGTTAAAAAGATATAAAATTCATTCATTGATCTAAGAAATAACATTGTTCCAGATTAGATGTTAACATCCGAAAAAACTAATGAAGCAATGTGAACTCAAAGCCTTAGGCACTTTAAAAACCAGACTATCTACATGAGCGTGTACTTACTTGACAAAAAAACGAAAACCCTTTACCCTTGTCTACTTCCATTGCATTATTTACCCAAAAACATATATGCTACTTACCGTTGTCTACTATTCCCAAAAGAGCTAAAACCTCCAACAAGTTAATAGTAGTATATGACACTCTTGACATACTCATGAATCACAGAGACATGACGCACCTCAACAACCCTATCTCTTCTTGCACGTACACCATGTGATGGACTACTGTCTCATAATTCACCACCTTTCATGTAGCAGCGGGCACGAATCACAACAAAATATGCATAGTAAACAGGAGGAACTGCAAACACACACAACTTTAATTTATGTATGACTAAATGATCATCGCCTGATGAAAAGCATCATACCTACGCAACATCTTCCGATGCACAGTATCCTCCTGGATTCCTCCAATAACAAAAATCATTTAATATTGTAGACTCACCGCCTACAAGAAAAAGAAAAGGAAAGATAGCGGTATCGATATCGTCAACACAAAATGAAATGTTTGATATCGTCAACCAAATTGTCGGCATCAACACTACAACGAACACATGGTGGAACAAAGAGAACGATACCAAAAACAAAAATTATGCATTTTCGAAGCTAATGAAGAACGAAAAGATCAACTGTTGTAGCAGATGATAGAGAACTAAGATATGCAGTATTTTCTCAAACCGCATTATCAGTTGACTAGAGGTATTTTGCATTTGTATTATACTACACAATATATACTGAAAGATGATGGTGCTGCAATATGTGATGTGCATCAACCTAACCCCCCCCCCCCCCAACGACGAAGATGACCCATAAATACTACATGAATTACGCAATGCTGAAATCCACCACCAACTTCGATCTGATCTTATTGATCACATTAAACATGTCTACATTCCAACTCTGGATAACTAGTTAATTTTAATTGTCGTTATAGGATTTTAATTACTTTGTCTTTTTAAGTGTGTTTTTCAGTTATCATGTTTTATAATTATCGTTTATTTTTTATTTGTAGTGTGGTTTTTTAATTAAATGTTATTTTTAATATTTTTTTAGATTTTTTTTGTTTTAAATTAGCAAAAATTTATTTTTAAATGAAAAATGTTATGTTATATTATATTTTATATTTTCTAAATGAATTAAACAAAAAAGAATGATGTGGCAAGTGGGTTGGAAAAAATAAAATTTTCATGTGTTGTGGTTAGGAAGGATCGAAGAGGAAGGAGAAAGAAAAGCTTATGTGATAGTGGGTTAAGTGAGTTAGGATGGAAGGACCCCCTACTTCCTAATTGGGACCAAATCATGAGATGGTGGAATATTGGTAAATTGATTCTTTATACTTCGTAGTTATTAGATATGTTTGATGTTGCAAAGAAAATGTCTTGACGTTGTTTTGAGTTTTGCTTTCTGGTTTTGTGAAGCATAGGAATGGCCAGATCTTCGGAAGAGTCAAACCACAAAAAACTATTATACTCAACTACATTATAACGCCATCAATACATTGTGACATCCCCATTTTCAATGCCAAAAAAGACCGATTTTTGTTTATGCTTTATATAAAAATCAGAGTAACTTTTTAAAGAAAGTGTTGCAGAATTTGTTCCCACAAATATGATAAAGATTCTATCAAAGAATTTCCAAAGAAATGTATTTCATTATATTAAAACTTCAGGATGTCATTGTCAATACAGCTCAAAAGCATAAACTGAAGCAACATAGGCCTTACAACATTTATTTATATATACTAGCCTATAATCCATAAACTCTCATCCGATCATCACATCTATGCTCTTGTGCCACTACCTGTAGTACAATAAACTAAGTGGGTCAGGCTTGGGAGCCTGGTGAGCACATAGGGTTTTCAACCCACAATAATTAAGTTTATTAGTTTCAACAAACCAAACAACCCAATTACCCATTCCCGTTATCCTTACCTTCTGTCCCTAAAGCATCTAAATTAAGGGACCTAGCCTAAGGATTTTCATCGGGATAGACACTACTGCTAAGGGGATTCTGTTAGGGTGCAAAGTCACTCTTGGATGTCATGAGGGCTTACTCCTTTGATTGTGCATAATGAGTTGTCTTTCATTTATAAGGAAGTGAGTGACACTCATTTTATCTAATGAACATTTTGAGAGATTAGTTTAGAGAGAGAATTTGCAAAACCCATTTTGTACTCTTTCTATGAAACTAATGAGAGCTTAAAAGAATTATTTACTTCTTGTGTTCATGTTCTTGATTTTACTTGATGATTCACTAAATCATTCTTAATTCCGCACATGCCATCATAATCAAACCACTACAATTGGTATCAGAGCGGGTGTTCTTGATTGGATCAAGAATTGATCCTTGATGGCTATCTTGATTTGGTGATTCTTCATGTTCTTATTGATCTTCGTGTTTAGAGAGTGTTTTGTGTTCTAGAAATCGAATTTTTCCTTGATTTGATCCATAATTCGATTTTCTCTCTCTAGAATACTTGTTTGTACCACTTTCTCTCACTAGAATTTGGTTCATATTCACTTTGTCTCTCTAGATATCTCCTTGATTTTCACTTTCTCTCTCTAGAAAACCCAAGTTCCTATCGTTTGATTCGAAAAGAAAAGAAGCAATTATGGAGAAATGGATGATACATAGTAAGGATGTTCAAGTGAATGCACTTTTGAATATCTTCTTTATAGCTTGACTGTTGGATTGAAAAGTGAATGTGATATCGTTGTAAATGGAGAAAAGAATGAAGTTGGAGAATTAATTAGTTGTCCAATTTTTCAAACCAAAGATTTGTTTGATCATTTGGTTACAACATATCAAAAGAAACGAAGAAATAGAAGAGATGGAGAAGTCATAAAAGGAATTTCTCGTGCTGAATGCAAATATGGAAGCAATAAACTTGAATATTATGCAGATTGTCGTGAAGCCCGGGAAGGTGTTCTTGATGATGATCTTGATGTTCAAGAAAAAGGTGTTCAAGTTGATTTTCAAGATGAAAAGGTTTTTTGCTCGATTGGAGTTCAAACCGATGATATTTTGTGTTCTTGTGATTCGTTTGAAGGAATGATTCCTTATCGGAAGCTGGTAATCCAAGAAATTCACAAGTATCAAACTCCAAAAGATTTGATTCAAACTCAGAAAGTTGATGTTGTGGAAAGTGGGTTTGTTCATGAAATCAAGTCTTCAAGATGCAAAAAGATGAGAAAGAAAAAGAAGAAGAATATTAAAAGGAAGAACAAGCGGGTTTATTCACAAAAATCGTCAAATGTTGTTGTGAATTCGAAATCCGTGAAGCAACTTTGGGTTCCAAAGCAACAATCTCCAAATGTTGCATTGAATTTGAAGTCAAAACCCAAAAGTGTTGGTGGTTTTTTTGAAGATGTTCTTGGTTTGATGAAGAACACGAAGAACACAAAGAACGAGTTGTACATCATGCATAGTGGGTGGTACAATGTTCGATTTGGAGATTTTCTCATTCCAACAAAAGAACCAAGATCTTCTAAATTTGATTCGTTCGTTGCAAATGGATCTCGATTCGTCAAAAATGTATCTCAAATTCTCAAATGGATTCCAAAACGTCCATGATTTCGATTCGTATTTTGCGTTTTTCATTTTTGATCGAATTGCCTCATTGCATCAAATCCGTTTCAAACCCCATTGATTGATCCAATTATTTTTGTTTAGATCAAAATTCCAAAAATCATTCTCAAATTCAAAATTCACTGTTCATCAATTAATTCATTTTTTATCAGAGCCCGAATTTGATCACTATTCATTGAGTCCAAATCTCAATTAAGTTCGAAATTAAATCTTCAAGTATTGTTCATCTTATTTCAAGCCCAATTGATATTCCTTTAAATCCGATTTTACAATGAAGTAAGCCCACAAATCTTTAAAATCCGTCTGAATCATCAATAGTTGTTCGTCAGTTGATATGTACACAAGCGCTTCTTACTTGTACTATCGTATCGTCTTGTTTACAGTTTACTCGTGATCAATGTTCTTGAGTTTCAATTTCGTTTCATTGTTTTTTTTAAATCGATTGACGTTATTCATGATTCTGAACTTGTGAATCGACTGGAGTTGATTTGGGTGATTCTCGGTCGATAATGATCAAGTTGACCTAGAGAAATAGCCAAATTGATTCTTGGATTTGGATGAACTTGACATAGAACATTATGAACGGCAATGAAGAACAGTTGGAATAGTTATTGGATCTGAAATTGCTCTGAAAAGTTGTCGATTGGTTGTTTGTCTCCTAATGAACGAAAAGTCAAACAAAAGTCAAAACCAGATTTTCGATAATGATTCAGTGAATTTCAATTCGAAATTGGTTGATACAAGTTCTAGTTGAAATCGATTTTATGATTGAAATATGTTTTGGAGTCGAATTGGTTGAAGTGTTCAAAGCATTAGGAACGGTTGTCAAAACTCGTGTTCTTGGCTATGTGGAAACGATAAGGCTTGAAGTATTGAATTGAATGGTTTTGAGTTTTGTTGGTTAACTGAAATCGAAAAGTGATGTGGATTTTGGAGTTATGATGATTTCGAAAGTTTTGGATTATGATATCAAGGCTTGAATCAAAAACGAAGATTTTGATGCTTCATTAAATCGACGACGATTTTGGTTTCAATCAAACAAACGAAGCCTCGAAGTTTTTGGTGACTGAGTTTTTTGTATTTGGGAAGTCGACACTTAAACGAAATGTTGATTTCGAAAGATGAATTTGAGTCACTATTTGTATGTTTGAAGACCGAACTGGGAAGATGAAGTTGTATGTTAAGAACGAAATCTGTGAATTCGTTATTAGGAAGTTGATTATTAACGAAGCGATGGTTTAGGGATGAGGATTTCGTACGAAGGGAACTTGACTGTGAAACGAAATTGGAGAAGAATTAACGAAGTGAAGAAGGAAAAAAATTTCGTTTGAATGGGTTTGGTGATTGAAACTAACGAACGAGAATGCTGAAAATTTCATATGAAGGGGAGAGAGAAAAAAAAGTTTCGTTAAGAATGATACTGAAGATGAAGTTTCGTTAATAGCGTGTATTTTCGTTAGATTGGGAGAAGAAGAAACAAAATTTTCGACTTTAGCCCTTAAAGTTTCGACTGTTTGTCACCTTTTACAAATTTCGATTTTTGGGGCAAAGTTTCGTTAGTTTGGAAAAGTAATGGAGAATTTTCGCATATGGTCCCTGAAGTTTCGACTGTTTGACACATATCAAAATTTTTTGACAATTTGGAACATGTTTTCGACAATTTTGAAGACTTATGCAGAATTTTCGAAAAGAGTACCTGAAGTTTCGAAAGTGTAACGGTTTTTGCCCAATTTCGAAAAAGGACTGTTTTTGCTGAGAAGTTGAAGAAAATGCATTTCTGGCCCCTACAGTTTGTGCGAATTTACGCTTTATGCTCAGTTTCGCAAATGGGATAGAGTTTCGCATATTAGGCTCGTTTTGGCGCAATGGGTCCCTGCAAGTTTCAGAAAGTGACAATTTCTACCCGGTTTTTGAAAAATCTGGCAACTTTCACCCAAAAAGTCAAAAATTTTCATAAATTGGAAATTTTTTGTGGCTTTTTCGTGATTGTTTTTTCGTGCAAGATTTTTGGTGTTTCATTTTTGGCACACATCAAGGGGGAGTTTTGTAAAGTTCATTCCTCGAGCGCTTCTCACCCTTAATGGGTTTTATAATCATTTTTTTATTATAAAAAGGGGGAGAATGATGGGTATTCGAAGCGGATCTTTCATTTGCGGATTTGAAGACCGGTGTTTACTTCGAAGGGGAGTTTGGTCTTGATCACGCGTGCTCGTTGGAGATTGAAGCCGGACATCCAATCCTAACTTTGAGGGGGAGAATGTTATGGTGCAAAGTCACTCTTGGATGTCATGAGGGCTTACTCCTTTGATTATGCATAATGAGTTGTCTTTCCTTTATAAGGAAGTGAGTGACACTCATTTTATCTAATGAACATTTTGAGAGATTAGTTTAGAGAGAGAATTTGCAAAACCCATTTTGTACTCTTTCTATGAAACTAATGAGAGCTTAAAAGAATTATTTACTTCTTGTGTTCATGTTCTTGATTTTACTTGATGATTCACTAAATCATTCTTAATTCTGCACATGACATCATAATCAAACCACTACAGATTTCTCAGTAATAAATGTCAATAAGGCAACCATGAGGGGGATGGAGTACATATGGTGAACACTTAGTTCAAAAACACCTACAGGTTGCGAGCCTGCTAGCGTTCCACTAGACTGTCTAGAATAGTCCGTGATCATCATCTCTACTCCGCTAGATGATTGGATCATCTTAAACATCGAGGTCTCTCATAATTTTATTTCATCACACATCATCTATTTAATCTACCCATCTTTAGCCATTATAATCATAGGTATAAAATACATATACAGTTTAAATCAACTATAACATGTATATTTTGTTCATCCAGCATAGATATCAAGAACACAGATAATATGCACACATAGCACGTAATTTATATTAAATACTTCATATCTATGTGTAAGATGAAAGTAACTATGCAATCACATGTTAAAGTGATGATTCCAAATTTGGGCAGCGCTTCGCTTCTAATAATTATTTTCCTTCGTCGAAACCTAGTATCATTACCAATAGATTTTAGTCTAATATTTATCGTGACTATTTACGACCGATATTGTTTTATAAGTGTTAAACAATACATTTCAACCACTATGTACAGACCGGGGCCAGACATGAAACACCAGAGGACAGGACCATTTTGGCATTATAGCACTTCTGAAATCCAACAACCCAGGCGGCCCTTCAAACCGGATTCCCCGTACCGCGAGTAGTTAAAAGATATTATAATAACACTTTTTACATCATATTTTTTAATATATATATTTTTTATAAGTTCCTAATAACGATAATAAATTTAAACATAAGATATACTTAAAGTAGGGTAAGCATATTTCACTTACAGAGGGGTTTGCTAGAAACCGGGCTCTGCGGGGGCAGAACTTCCGAGCCAAAAAGCTCTTATTCTCGGAGCCTTCTGGTGCTCCGAGACTCACCTCTTAGCACTCGGGGAGTACTAGAGGTTAGGGGAGGTTTAGATAGAACTTATAGAGAGAGAAGGGTTATGGTGTGAGAAATGAAGGAGACCCTCGCACCCTTTTTATAGGCGCCAGCCTCGGACTACGTTGGCCGTACTCCTCGGAGTACGATCGGCGTACTTCGGTACGCAGGGCGTACGAGGGTACGATGCGTGTATAAAGGGACATATGTCAGATTTCAGATGGAGCGACGTGGACACTTCTGGGCCAATTATGCGAGACCGTGGGGCGTACATGTTGTATACGCGGGGCATACACATGTACCCTCGCAACAGCCTACTTCGACTTCTAAATTCCGTAACTTTCGCATACAAGCTCCATTTTCAACGTTCTTTATATTCACACGTAGGTGGAGTCGTACTCTACAACTTTCGTTTAGACTCCGTCGGCTAATTTTGAATTTATTTTAAAGTTATATTTTAACAGTCCTGGACAGTAAAAGTTCATTAAAAATTCATAACTTTGTCATTCGACGTCCGTTTCCGTCTGTCTTTTTATCGTTGAGCTCCTATTAACGAGATTTTTGATTCTCGTTTAGGTTGTGTCAGCTAAAAACTGGTCGATCTAAAATTCGAATTTCGGGTTACATACTGATATGATAAATCTTAGAAAAATCATAACTTCCTCATACGAAGTCAGATTTGGATGTTCTTTTTAAGAACGCTCTCTTATTAACGTATACTACGATTTTTGTTTAGCTCGCTAAGGATAAAATGTACTTTATCGTAAACTAACTTTTTACGTCACAAAGCGTCATGCCGGTTTTGTCGCGAAACTTTGACAGGTCATAACTTCTTCGTTATAAGTCGGATTTCGGCGTTCTTTATATCTCTGGAATCTTTGGCACGACCACTACAATTTTCTTCATAGATATTAGGTCTATCTATTATTTTATTTTTGACGCTTATTTTCATTCTTAATTTATTACATCGTTATAAGCAAGTTTAATGCGCATAAATTCACATATTCACATAATACTCAAATAATTCCTCTTTATTACTTCAAAATTGGTTACAATTGTTGACCCTAACTATTACATTGGCATACTAATGCTTAGCCTAGAAACACGGGCGTTATAATTTTCTCCCCCTTAGGATGATTTCGCCCCGGAATCATGCATCAGCAAACAGATGTGGATAGCGACTCATCATGTCACTCTCTGTTTCCCAGGTGAGGTTCGTCCCATTCGTATGTTTCCGTTGCACAAGCACTAAGTCGACCATCTTGCGTCGCAGCTTCTTTGTCTTATGGTCAACAATTGCCTCAGGCTCTTCGATTAACCTCTTATTTTCATCCATCCTTAACTCCGAAAGTGGAATTATATCGGGAACTTCTCCCGTGAACTTCCTCAAATAAGACACATGGAAAGTGTTATGAATACCATCTAGCTATTCTAGTAATTCCAGCTTGTAAGCTTGGTTTCCAATTCTCTGAAGAACTTTGAACGGTCCAATAAATCTTGGACTCAACTTTCCTCTCTTTCCAAATCTTATAAGTCCCTTCTACGGTGAGACTTTAAGCTCTCCACTTTAGGGACATCCTTTTAGTCCTTGAAAGCGAGTTCTTTCCCGCAGCTCTAACCCTTCATCGTACTTTTAGTCAAGCTCAGCCTATCCGAATTAGGATTAGCCTCTTTCCGCTTACAATTTGCAACTGGAAAGTCAAGGCCATCAAACCTTGAATACTAACCTTAAGAGCTTTAACCAGTAGGATGAGTCGGCACTTGCTCTTTTGAGTTAGGTAGTTGCTGTTAGTCCTTTAAAGCATATGTTCATTTCTATAGTAAGCTGCTACAACCATCGCTAGGAGTAAGCCTTAGGAGGGAGACTCAAACCCCGATATAGGACAAGTAGTGCTTTAGAGCGGGTGTTTACTTGACTTTACTTTAGAAGGCTTCTACCCGTTAGCTCCATGAGCAAAAGCTCCTGTCAATACCGAATCTCCAACTTCGAATTTCTTCGGTCATCTCTTCTTGTCAGCAAAGCTCTTTTGACGATCTTGAACTGCTAACATTTTTTCTATAATCACCTTAAACTTTTCAGCAGTCTGATGAACTATTTCGAGGCCCATAAACTGCTGTTCTCTGGCCTCAAGCCAACAAGACGGCGTGCGACACTTCTGTCCGTATAATTCTTGATAAGGTTCCATCTTGATGCTCGAATGGTAACTATTTTTGTAGGAAAACTCTACCAAGGGTAAATGCTCATCCCAGTTACCTTGGAATTCCAGGGTACATGATCTTAGCATATCTTCCAGTGTTTGAATCGTTCTTTCGCTCTGACCATCAGTCTACGCATGGTAGGCTGTACTTAAACACAACTCCGTACCCATTTCCTCCTGTAAGCTCCTCCAAAATCTTGACGTGAAACGACTATCACGATATGATACAATTGTTAATGGAACATCGTGAAGTCTTACTACCTCCTTCACGTAAGCATTTTCAAGCTTATCCATAGACCATATCTCATTGGATGCTATGAAGTGTGCACTCTTAGTGAACCGATCCACGACTACCCAAATCATGTCGTGACCGTTCTTCGTCCTGGGTAGTTTAGTCACAAAATCCATGGTGATGTCTTCCCATTTACCCATGGGTACAGGTAAAGGTTCTAAACTCCCATACGGCTTCTGATGTTGTGCATTAACTCTCGCACATGTTACACACTCATCCACATACTTTGCAACATCGAGCTTCATCATCAGCCACCAGTAGTAGGGTTTCAGATCCCTATACATTTTAGTGCTGTCGGGATGAATTGAGTACATGGTCTTGTGAGCCTCTTCCATCAGAAGATCCCTCATTCCTCCCATCTTAGGTACCCAAATCCTATCTTGGAATACCTTTAATCCTTGATTATTCGTACCGAACACCAACGTTTTGCCTAAACATTCTTCCTCCCGATCATTTTTCTCTAAATATTCTTCCTGAGCTTTATTAATGCTTTCCACAATCGTCGAGACAACTTCTATACTTAACGCTCTTGGCCTTTTTTCTTTCCAGGTTTACTTTTCGACTTAGAGCATCAGCTACGACATTTGCTTTTCCAGGGTGGTAAAGTATCTCACAGTCGTAATCTTTGAGTAACTCTAGCCAGCGTCGCTATCTCATATTCAACTCCTTTTGATTGAAGAGATACTGAAGACTCTTGTGATCAGTGAAAAGTTTGTACTTCGTGCCGTAAAGATAATGCCTTCATATCTTTAATGCGAATACTACTGCTGCCAACTCTAGATCACGAGTGGGGTAGTTCTTTTCGTGCTCTTTCAGTTGTCAAGACGCATATGCTATCACCTTATCTCTCTGGGTCAGAACACCACCCAACCCACGTCCAGATGCGTCGCTATAGACTGCGAAGTCTTCAACTCCGGCAGGTAAATATGAATCGGTGCTTCACACAATTTCTTCTTTAGCTTCTAGAATGCTTCTTCGTGTTTCTCACTCCATGTATATGTAGCTCCTTTATGGGTCAAAGTTGTCAATGGAGCAGCTATCGAAGAAAATACTTGGATAAACCTTCGGTAATACCCAACTAATCCTAGAAAGTTTCGAATCTCCGTGGGACCTTTTGGTCGTTCTATTTCATCACAGCTTCAATCTTTGTTGGATCAACCATTATCCCTTCTTGGTTAACCACATGACCCAAGAATTGGACTTCTCAAATCCAAAACTCACATTTAGATAACTTTTCATACAGCTTCTCCTTCTTCAAAACTTCTAATACTTCTCGCAAGTGTTTGTCATGCTCCTGCTGGCTCTTTGAGTAAATCAGAATGTCATATATGAACACTATCACGGGTTTAACGAGGAATGGTTTTTAAACCATGTTCATCAATTCCATGAATGTTGTTGGAGCATTGGTTAATCTAAATGACATAACCAAGAACTCATAGTGTCTGTATCTTGTTCTGAATGTAGTCTTCTCAATATCCTGCTCTCTCACCTTTAGCTGATGATATCCTAACCTACGATCGATCTTTGAGAAATAGCTCGAACCTTGCAGTTGATCGAATAGGTCATCAATCCTTGGCAATGGATACTTGTTCTTAATCGTTGCCTTATTCAGCTCTTTGTAGTCTATGCACATCCCCATGCTTCCATCCTTCTTCTTTACGAATAACATCAGAGTTCCTTAGGGTGATGAACTAGGTCTAATGAAACCGTTGTCCAAAAACTCCTGAAGTTGCATCATAAGCTCCTTCATCTCCGTCGGCGCTAATCGGTATGGTGCTTTCGCTATTGGTGTCGATCCTGGCAACAAGTCTATTCGAAACTGTACTTGTCAATCAGGAGGTAATCCAGGAAAATCTTCGGGAAAGAATTCCGGATAGTCATGCACCACTAGTATTCTTTGTATCTCCTTCTTTTCTTTCTTTGCATCAATCACGAATGCCAAGTATGATGTGCATCAGGGAAATTATTCCAGAAATTACTCTGTGTTTGTCCCCATACACCACAAACGACTCTTTTCCACGTGGGTTTACTCTCACCGTTTTCTTTCTGCATAGTATCTCGGTATCATTTGCACTAAGCCAATCC
Organism: Lactuca virosa; assembly: GCF_052849685.1. Classification (NCBI taxonomy): domain Eukaryota; kingdom Viridiplantae; phylum Streptophyta; class Magnoliopsida; order Asterales; family Asteraceae; genus Lactuca; species Lactuca virosa. The sequence goes on along the minus strand of NC_136426.1, from coordinate 113,274,931 downwards.
ATTCCTAGTACGATCTCAAAACCATTCAACTCGATGGGTAGCAGCTCTTCGTGGAATTCGTTTCCATTCAAGTCGATGACGATGTTTTTAATACAGTCGCTAACAGGTATGAATTTGCCACTGACAACTTCTACAACTAGAGCATTATCAAGTTTTCCTATAGGCAATGCTAGTCTTCCACCAAACTTATGTGATACAAAGGAGAAATTTGATCCCGAATCAAACAATATATTGGCAGACAATCCATTTACAAGAAAGGTACCTGAAGCGACATCTATTGCATCCTTTGCGGCTTACAGGGTCATCTGGAATGCTCTTTATTTTGGCCTCAATGGAATGTTAAGCCTTGCTGCCTCCTTCCTCTTCGTGCAGTCCTTCGCAATGTGCCCTTCTTCATTACATACATAGCAAATCTTCTTGCTAGATGTACATTCATTGGCGTAATACCCAGTCTTTCCACACTTGTAGCAATTCACCTCCTCGCTACATTTCCCGAAGTGCTTCTTCTTTCACTTCTCGCACCACTTAGCTTCACCTCCTCCTCCTCCAGATTTCCTTGAACCAGACTTGCTCTTCTTTTTGGACCTTGAAGATACTTCAAACTTCCTCTTTTTGCCAACTTCAACCTTGCTGGCGGCTCTTCCCTTGATAACCTCCTCAACAGACTTGGCAGCCCGGATAGTTGCCTCAAGAGTAGGTGACTGGCGTACTGGCATGACATACTCCCATGGTAGTCCCTTTGCGTACTTATCGATTTTCGTCATCTCGTCAGGGACGATGCGCAAAGTAAACTCCATTTTTTCTGTGAAGGCATTGGTGTATTCATCAATGAACATGTTTCCCTTCTTCAACGTCAGAAATTGGTTCTCTAGCTCTAGCAGGTTTTCGGCCGAGCAGAACTTGCATTTAAAGTGCACCAAGAACTCCTCCCACGTCAGTTTTAGTGTCTCATTGGGGATTATGGTCTTCCCCAGAGTGTTCCACCAGCGAACAGTGCCACCCCTGAACTGACGCACTGCATATGTGGTTTGTAGCTTGCCCTTGCAACCACACATTATGAAAGCTAACTCCATCTCCGAGATCCAGTCCATAACTCCGATTGGATCTTCCTTCCCAGTGAAATTCGATGGCTTGCAACTCGTAAAGTTTTTGTACTGCATTTGTTCCCTTCATTCTGGTTATTTCTTCTCGCCACTGGCGGTTCAGCTTGACCAACGGTTCCACTGTAATTCCCTTCTTCTGACTGTCTATCATTCAGTTCAGATTTTTCAACAGGCAACATAGGCTCATCCCTATTCTGTTGAAGTAAACGACTTGTTTCCTCCATCTGACGATCCAACATCATTTGGATCATTGCTTGCACTCCTGCCATCGTGATTGGCTCAGCTGCAGCTGCTACTACCGACGCACGCTCAATCATTTGTGGCTGAGGCTGCTGATTAGTGTTTCCATTGGCGTTTCCGAGTCGGCTTCGGGTTCTCGCCATGTCAATCTATATACCAAAGTAGGCAAATTTAGGTCTTTATTTTCGATAGACGTTCTAAATCCTCCTTGTCACTCCGAAAAGTTACATGCTAGTTCTAATACCGTATTTAAACGTTTCGAATCCTGAACACATAAAGTTTCCAGATCCGGTCGGCAACAGACCATAGATCCGATCAAATAATAGCATTTAAGGCATCTTTATAGCTATAACATAAATTATTTAGCACATAAAAGCATTTTAGGCATCTTTCCTAAAATAAGCTAGTGTCTATGTCTAAAATATAGTCGACACTCATCTCATAATCATTGTTTAGCATTCTAAGTTTAAGTCTAGAAATACTACAATTTCCTAGTTCTCTTAAACTAATGCTCTGATACCAACTGTGATATCCACATTTTCACGGCCAGAAAACACCGATTTTTGTTTATGCTTTATATTAAAATCAGAGTAACTTTTTAAAGAAATTGTTACGAAATTTGTTCCCAAAAATATGATAAAGATTTTATCAAAGCATTTCTGAAGAAATGTATTTCATTATATTAAAACTTCAGGATGTCATTGTCAATACAGATCAAATGCATAAACTGAAGGAACATAGGCCTTACAACATTTATTTATATCTACTGGCCTATAATCCATAAACTCTCATCCGATCATCACATCTATGCTCTTGTGCCACTACCTGTAATACAATAAACTGGGTGGTTCAGGCTTGGGAACCTGGTGAGCACATAGGGTTTTCAACCCACAATAATTAAGTTTATTAGTTTCAACAAACCAAACAACCCGATTACCCATTCCCGTTATCCTCACCTTCTATCCTTAAAGCATCTAAATTAAGGGTTCTATCCTAAGGGTTTTCATTGGGATAGACACTACTGCTAAAGGATTCCTTAGCAATAAATGTCAATAAGGCAACCATGAGGGGGATGGAGTACATCTAGTGAACACTTAGTTCAAAAACACCTACAGGTTGCAAGCCTGCTAGCATTCCACTAGATTGTCTAGAATAGTCTATGGTTGTCATCTATACTCCGGCAGATGACTGGATCATCTTAATCATCGAGGCCTATCATCATTTTATTTCATCACACATCATCTATTTCATCTACTCATCTTTACCCATCATAACCATAGGTATAAAATACATATACAGTTTAAATCAAGTTTAACATGTATATTTTATCCATCAAACATAGATATCAAGAACACAGATAATATGCACTCATAGCACATAATTTATATTAAATACTTCATATCTATGTGCAAGATGAAAGTAACTATGCACTCACTTGTTAAAGTGATGATTCCAAATTTGGGCAGCGCTTCGCTTCTAATAATTATTTTCCATCGACGAAACCTAGTATCATTACCACTAGATTTTAGTCTAATATTTATCGTGACTATTTACGAGCGATATTGTTTTATAAGTGTTAAACAATACATTTCAACCACTATGTACAGACAGGGTCAGAAATGAAACACCGGAGGGCAGGACCATTTTGGCAGTATAGCACTTCTGAAATCCAAAAACCCAGGCGGCCCTTCAAACCGGATTCCCCGTACCGCGAGTAGTTAAATGATATTATAAATACACTTTTTACATCATATTTTATTATATATATATATATATATATATATATATATATATATATATATATATTGTTTATAAGTTCCTAATAACAATAATAAATTTAAACATAAGTTATACTTAAAGTAGGGTAAGCATATCTCACTTACAGAGGGGTCTGCTAGAAACCGGGCTCTGCGGGGGCAGAACTTCCGAGCCGAAAAGCTCTTCTTCTCGGAGCCTTCTGGCACTCCGGGACTCGTCACTTAGCACGCGGGAAGTACCAGAGGTTGGGGGAGGTTTAGAGAGAAGTTAGAGAGAGAGAAAGAGAAGGGTTATGATGTGAGAAATGAAGGAGACCCTCACACCCTTTTTATAGGTGCCAGCCTCGGACTACGTTGGGCGTACTCCTCGGAGTACGTAGGGCGTACGAGGGTACGCTGCACGTACAAGGGGACAGATGTTGGATTTTGGATGGGGTGACGTGGACACTTCGGGGCCAAGTATGGGAGACCGCGGGGCATACATGTTGTGTAGGCGGGGCGTACACATGTACCCTCGCAACAGTCTACTCCGACTTCTAAATTCTGTAACTTTCGCATACGAGCTCCGTTTCGACGTTCTTTATATCCACGCGTAGGTGGAGACGTACTATACAACTTTCGTTTAGACTCCGTCGTCTAATTTTGACTTTATTTTTATAGTTATATTTTAATAGGCTTGGACAGTAAAAGTCCGTTAAAAATTCATAACTTTGTCATCCTACGTCCGTTTTCGTCTGTCTTTTTATCGTTGAGCTCCTATTAACCAGATCTTCGATTCTCGTTTAGGTTGTGTCGGCTAAAAATTAGTCGATCTAAAATTCAAATTTCGGGTTGTATACTGCTATCCCAAATCTTAGAAAAATCATAACTTCCTCATACGAAGTCAGATTTGGACGTTCTTTTAATGCACGCTCTCGGTTTAACGTATACTACGACTTTCATTTAGATATCTAAGGCTAAAAAGAACTTTATCGTAAACTCACTTTTTACGTCACACAGCATAGTGTCGGTTTTGTCGCGAAACTTAGACATGTCATAACTTCTTCGTTATAAGTCGGATTTCGGCATTCTTTATATCTCCGGAATCTTTGTCACGACCAATACAATTTTCTTCATAGATATTGGGTCTATCTATTATTTTATTTTTGACGCTTATTTTCATTCTTAATTTATTACATCGTTATAAGCAAGTTTAATGCGCATAAATTCACATAATACTCAAATAATTCCTCTTTATTACTTCAAATTAGGTTACAATTGTTGACCCTAACTATTACATCATCATACTAATGCTTAGCCTAGAAACACGCGTGTTACAGACATTTTCTCCGGTGTAAAGGAAACCAATGTTTATCTCATCTGCTTTACTTCAAATTGTTTTTATTTACATATAGCAATTGATTTTACTCTGGTGTAAAGGGTTGAAGACTATAAAGGTTGTAGGTTATAGAAAAACCATAAATAACTATGGGTTGTTAAAATATATAGAATTCATTCATTGATCCAAGCAATAACAATGTTGAAGATTATATGTTAATGATATGTGTTGAATGTCCTAGTTTTAATCCTAACTAACTTAAATAAAAACAAACACATGGTAGGTAGTGTACCTATCGATTAGTAGTTTAGTTCAGGCAAGTAAGGTATCGAACACAGGGAACGGTAAACAATTAAAATTAATACTAATATTATCTAATTAAACAATGAATTAAAGAAGGGGTTTTCTCTAGTTTTGCAAGACTAGAAACTTAAGCAATTACTTAAACACTTTAACAAAGAGTAATTAACAACTTAAAAGAGAAACAAAAAACAACTAGATTCAATAAGATTAAATAGACTTCTGTTTAGATTCAATTCACGTATTCATATGGTTGATTTCGTGGCAAGTGCAATGGATTAATATATCATCAATTACCGATTTCAAATGTGATTAGGTTCATATTCACTATTACTAATCCTTTAGCAAAAAGTCTATTCAAGCAGTGATCAGTTGATTAAACTAACAAGTTTCTTAGTGTTCAGTTCGAATCAAGCAAGACTTATAATAATAGTTAATTAAATTGGTTGGTTCAATTAAATTATATATGGTTGGTCATCATATATACTCACACATTAATTTACTTATTTTCTAGTTAACCCTAGGTTATGCTCACAACATTAGGCTTATAATATTGTTTTCACAAAACCATAAGATTCAAGTAATCAAGAAGATGTTCATACAATCTCAATATACTAAGTCATCATCAGAAAATAATTGTCATTAACATATAAGGATCTTTTAACAAGCTTCACAAGATAAATAACCAAATCAATATAATCTAAAGCCACTAATCAAACCATATTCATAAGTTCATCTACTCTAAACGAAAGTATGGTGTTTTAGCCCATAACTTCAGCAAATAAAACCATAAACACAAAATTCAATGTTGCAAACATGATTCACACAAAGAATTAAGAAAAAGTAATGATTAATTGCCTTTGATCTCTTCAAAAATAGCCTCTAGTCGAATTATGAGTTCCACAGCTCCTTGAGAATGTCTCTGGCCTCCAAAAGTCGCTAAAAACTCCAAGCAAACATTAGGGCTTCGAACAGAAATGATCCTTATATAGATTCTGGAAATAGGCGCAACACGTCGTGTTGGAGGACCCAACTCGTGGTGTTCATCATTAGAATCGCGTGTACGGCAAGGCACTATTTTGTCGGGATTCTTCATATCAACTTGTTGTGTTTAAGGTTAACACACCGAGTTCTTCTTCAATTTTGCCTTCTTTCTTCAAAATCCAAATTCCAAGCTTCCAATCACTAATTCCGCTTCCTTTTCCTTCCGAGCATGTCTTTATTGCTGAAAAAGAAATTTTAAACTAATTAAACACCTTTTGTTCATTATTTGAGACAAAAACAACATAAAGTATTAACATAATGCATGAAATATATGATTAAATATGCCTATATCAGTTAACATCCCAAAAACTAATAAAAATATATGACTAAATATGCTTTCTTACATGCCACAAAACCCTTTACTACTTTCTTCTATTATTGTATCATTTACCCCAAAACCCAAAAACTACTTTCTACCTACCATTGTTTGATTTCTACCTATTCCTGAAACAACTACAAGCTTCTTAAGTTAACAATAGTACATGAAACCATTGACATACTCATCAATCACATGGACATAACGCGCCTTAGCAACCCTATATCCCTTGTTGCATGCGTTCCATGTGAAGAACTATTGTACGAAAACTCACCATCTTCCATCTAGTGGCGGGCACGATGCACAGTCAAATATGCATAGTAAACAGGAGGAACTGCAAACACACAAACAACTTTAGTTTATATATGATTGAATGAACACCAACTTATGAAAAACATCATACCTATGGACAAATATCTTGTACACTTTTGGTACCTGATGTTGAAAAACCAATTATGTTTTTTTATGTTTGGAGGAAACTAATTATCAAAATGGTAAAAAGGGTTGGATAGTTGTTGCATGGTTGAATTATATACGTGTAGCATAAGTTGTTTGTAAGATTCTACAACTCGTCTGCAGTAAACTTATTTTCATCATAGAGCACGTGATAGTGTGTTGGCCTACTCGTTCCCTAAAAATTAGTAAACACACCCAAATTAAATTAGCCAACACAAAATATATACCTTTTAAACTCATATAAATTGTTTACTACATTAAGCACATAATAGTTCACCTAAATAGTAGCATGGCTGCACAAGTAGAAGTCAAATTGAGTTGGGTGGCATATCTTGGTATCAACCATAGTCCTTGCAAAAATTAAAGTAAACCAAAATTAAATTAAATTTAACAAGAAGAAAGCCCATAATCAGCAATTATGAAACCTGGGAAAATGTTGCCACTTGTGTAAGTGAGATTCTTGTCAAATGCTTCATAGGGAAGAAGCGTGTGTGATGCCACTTTTGAACTACAACAAATATGTTAAATGTGACTTGAGAATTTGGAGCATTTGGAGCACTTAGATCTCAAAGGAGCACTTAAGGTTCATGTTACAAGTGACAAAGGAACGGATCGTCTGAGATGGCTTTGGATCATCTGACAGAGGAACGGATCAAGTGACAAAGGAATAGATCTTCTAAAAGGGGGTTTGGAGAAACTTGGAGTGGCTTGGAGCAACTTGGAGCACTTGGTGCAACATGGAGCACTTGGAGCACTTGGAGCACTTGGAGCAACATGGAGCAACATGGAGCACTTGGAGCAACATGGAGCAACATGGAACATCATGTTGCACCATTTAGAAGGAAGTTGCACCAGCCTTAGGGACGTTGTGCCAAATGATAGCATGATGCACCATCATGTCTGAAGTTGCGCCAAGGAGATGTTGAGCATGAAGATGATGTTGTCACATCAAGAAGGGAAGTTGTGCAATGGAGTATATGTTGCGCCATCATGGACCATCTTGGTACATGCTATGCCATCTTGATTCCTTTGTTGTGCCATATTGATCCACATATGCTTAGAATATGATGATGCTCGAGAAATACACCATGTTGTGCCACCATGATGGATGTTGGGCCATTAGAGAGAGAAGAGAGAGAGAGAGAGAGAGAGAGAGAGAGAGAGAGATGAGCTTAAGTGTGTGTATTCTAAGGTGTTCTAGAGAGAGAAAGGAGAGAAGGTGCAAGTGTGTGTGAATCTTGTGTATTGTTCATCATTCCAATCTTGAATACATCATAGATTCATATTATTCTTCTTCTCTTTCTTCTTCATTTTGATCTGGCATCATCCAATTGATCGGGATTTCGCACCATCAATTGGATCTGATTGATACACAAGCAGATTTGGGACTTACAATTGGTATCAGAGCTTCGATTGTATCAATCAATTTTTCCAGATCTGGAGCGTATTTGATCTTATTTTTGAAGGATTTTTGCGTTTTTGGATAGATCTTTGAAAAATAGGGGGTTTGTTCTTCGTGTTTTTGATAAAAACAAGTTTTTAATCGAGTTTTGGAGCAAAAAGAGGTGAAAAACGCTGTTTTTCACGTAATCTGCGAAGGGTTTACGGCCAGTTGAAGGGTTTACGGCCAATTGAAGGGTTCACGGCCGTAATCAGTTTGCGGCTAGGGTTTCTCAGCGGCGGCCGTAATCACGAATTAGGGTTCCTCGGAGTTCACGGTCCTCGGTGTGCCGCCAGCCTCGCACGTGTTCGGTCAGGCGAGTTTGCGGTGGAGCGTCTCGTACACGGTCTCGCACGTTCCCGATCAGCCTTGTTCTCGACCCAGCCTCGTTCCCGGTTAGCAGGAGTCCTCGCATGCGTCATCCTCGCATTCGCAGCTGCCCTTATTAAAAAAAAATTGGGGTAGAGGAGGATCGAACCCGGATCTCCTGCCTACTCAACCAACACGCCTTCCAGTTGATCTAGCTTAACACACGTTACAAGCCTTCGTGATTTATCTCAAATATCATATCTTCGATCTTATTTTCGCATTTTTTACACTTTCAGCCGAAAAAATCAATTTCTTTTATTTTTAAATTTTATTTTCAACCGAAAAATTTTAGTTTTTAATTTTTGACTTTTATTTTTGACCTTTGACCTCAAATTTTGACTTTGACTTTTCAAGTTTGACCTTTGACTTTCTCGTTTAACTTTCAAATTTTCAAATTTAGCTTTTCGGTTTGACTTTTAAGTTTGACTTTTTAAATTTGACTTTTAAGGTTGAATTTTGAGTTTTCAGTCAAAGGACACTTTTGATAAAAATGAGTTCTGCATCCCTCCCGGTCAATGACGTTTCATGTACTCCATCTTGTGAAACTACTATTAAGTTTCTTCGTGAACAAATCGATTTATTAAAAAAAGAAAATAAGGAACTTAAATATGAGGGGTACCAACTTAGGAAAGGCCAGAAACCATTGAAAGAACAACTAGAGGCCAAGACTAAGGACTTTAGGAAATTACAGGCAGAGTATAGTGACAAGTGTGTCCATTATAGATATCTTAAGAAAGATTTTGATGTTGTGACTGCCGAGCTTGACACATTGAAAAACAAATTTGAAAATGTAGATTTTAATTTCAGAAAATATGATGTGTCAAGTGAGGTAGTTGCATCCATGATTGAAAAACAATTAAAATTTAAAGATAATCAAAATAAGGGTCTTGGGTACCATAGTGTTCCACCTCCCTTTAATGACAACTATAACCCACCCCTTGAGACCAACGAGGAAGAGACACCTGCTCAGTTTGGCCCACTCCCTAAACCAGCTTCAGTTAAGACTAAACTAGCTTCAGTTAAGACTGAACCATCTGGGCCTACTGAGGTTATTAAGGTGAATGTTTCTGATGCTTCTACTTCATGTGCAGGTAAAGTAGTAGAGGATGAGGACAAGGAGAACAGAACTAATTCTAGTGCTGCAAATTCTGTTGACTGTCAAACCAATGACTCTTTGAACTCTGAATCTGCTGCTTCTAACTCAGTTACTTCTAAACCTGCTGTTGGAAAATACAAGCCACCAAAACAAGCGAAACCGGCGACTTGTTGCAAGTGTGCTTGTGGGAACAACCAGAAAAGAGGCAAGAGCACGCCACCAGGGGCAGGAAGAAACAACTTCCCAGTGAAGAAAAATCCATTTTTTCACTGTGGAACACCTGGAAACAATGCCATACATTGTCCGAATCGCGCATACATTCCCTACTACGCACATGGCTGGCAGAACGCACCAAGAGGGAGATTTTCCAAAAGAAATCCCTCAAGGTCACGTTCAGACAATGGTGACTGGAATGCCACGAAGGGTAAGAGTTCAACTCCCAAGGCCAAGAATCCACATCCCAAAGTCAAGAAGGGAATGCCATCCACGAAGACCAATCCAAGAGATACTCCAGTGAAACAAAGACCGGCTAGATCAAAGTCATGTCAACAGCCGACATCAAGCTGAAAGTCAAGTGCCGAGGCACCCAACCGCTCGAACAAGAAATGGGTTAAACCCAATTACAGATGGGTACCAAAGATTCAATCTCCCAAATCACCTAATGCTTCTAACTTTTCTTCATCTTCTGTTTGTGATAAGCAGGACATGTCGTGGGAGAGAGTACCTTGCGTATATGAAAAAGGTCAACCTAGTTTCAAAATGGACTGGGTTCCTAAGACCAACTGATCCCGCTCTGTGTCGGAGCAGCTATGGAGGCATATCATCAGACTTCGGTTTGTTGGTAGTGGCTGTTCCAGCAACATTATAGGAGGCATCTCTCAACTGTACAACATTCAGAACTTTGTTTGAGAGTATGTGTCCTTTGCGGGAAAGGAAGAAAGGAAAGGATCACACATTGGGTTAGTGCTTAATGACATGAAGAATTTTCGGATATGTTCTGAGATTATGTGTGCTGTTCTCAGTCCTTCTGGATGCAAATTCAATCGGTGACTTACGGTTTGAGTTTTCTTCTCGATACTCCTGAGTTTATCTTACACTGATTCGTTTTTGAGACAATTTTTTATTTTCTTATAGTTTTTCATTTGTAGGTATTATTTGGGAAGTGATATCAATATAGAGTGATAACGGGCAGTCCAAACATGTGTAAGGGACTGAATCTGAATTGTCTAGATTATGTGTTCAATCTGTTGGTAGGCACGAAGGATTTGACAGTGTGGATTTAGATAGGATTGTTTGGACTGACCATACGACGCTCGGGTAGATTGAGCAGTGAGATAAACACGGGAATCCACGGGATACACTAAATTAATACGCATCTAGAACTGTGGCTTAACTTTTCCTTGATGTACGGACTTATGTCCTTAATTCTGGTTCTGATAGGGCGACTGGAGGGTTCTGATAAAGTAGGTCTGTAGGAAATTATTTTCTTTCTTTCTATCTGTCACTCATATATTGCTTCCTCTACGTGATTGGAAGAGATCCGACCTGGAATGCAACTCTATTTCTATGCACCTCCTTATATATGCAATTCTTTCTATCTGTTAGTCATATGTTGTCTCCTCTGCGTGATTGAAATGATCCGACCTGGAACACATCATATGCACCTATTTCTAAATCTAACTTCCTCCTTAATAATTGTCTATTCACCTAAATTAAGGAGTTCTTTAGAAGATCTTGATAACCAGGGTATATCGGGAAGTGGGGAACACGTTCTAGTGCAACTAAAATTGAACCATTTAGAGGTTGTCTGTAGATCTCGCTGCTTAATTTAAGTGGACAACAATACACGTGGTCGTCGTCAGCTGAATGGTATATTTGGAAAAGTTTGTCAATATTCTTCGTGTTTAAGTGGACCACAATACCGGCAATTGACCAGATTTATTCATGAAGGTGAAGGTACTTATAAACAAAGTTAAGATTGTCTCACAACTTTGATCCCAAATATTCTTGTTTTTGTTAAATTTGTTCATAGTTTTCCTCTATGCACAAATTTAGGGGGAGAATTAAACAAAATTCAAAAATCAAACAAAAATCAGAAAATTCAAAAATCAAACAAAAATCAGAAAATTAAAAATCCAAAAATAGTGTTATTTCTGTTTTATTTCTTGTTCAGAAAAAATCAAAAATCCAAAAATATTTTTGTTTTTGTTTTTATTTTCAGAAAATATGAAAAATAAAAAAATATTGTGTGCTAAGTTTTGTTTTAGTTTTGTTATGTCTTGAAAAGTGAATCCAGATATAGATGAGACTCATGGAGACTGTATCGAGAATTTCTGAACCAAGGCTTCGTCCGTGATCATCGAAGAATTCTCATTCGAAGGAGCAAGAAATGAAGATTATTCTTTAAACATTCAATCCTTCAACCCCAGAAGCAAGGTGAAGCTACACTTGAAGATCATGTGACAGATTGCATTGAAGCCTCCTCAATCAATTTGTTGTTATTCTTGTACTTGCTGAAGTGATCCGGAAGATTATATCTCTCTATTGTTCTCTCTGAAGATTCTCAAGCTGAAAGCGCCATCTTTCAAGAATCTTTTCAAGAAGCCTCCTCACCCAACATGCGTTCAAAGTCAAATTTTGAAGAAAAACCCAACTGCTCAAGATGAAGTCATTTATTGAAGATTCATCAAGTTCATCTTGAAGCTGTGAAGAATTTGAAGATTAATGTTGAAGCCAAGCTCCCAATGAAGATTAACAAGAAAAGCCAGCTACCTTTTTAGGGGGAGTTTGTTGGGTCAATTAGAAAAGAAAGCTATAAACCAAGGGGGAGATTGTTGGGTCTAAATTATGGTTTATACTTTGCTTTTCTAGGCAATTGTAATTCTCCGTCTAGGACCGAAAAGTGTTTACGGCCCATGTTCCCCAAGTATATATATATATATATATATATATATATATATATATATATATATATATATATATATATATAGGTGTTAGGGGTGAGGAGTGGATAATGAGTTTACGGCCAAGAGAGAGAAGAGAGAGAGGAAGGAGCTTAAGTGTATGTATTCTAAGGTGTTCTAGAGAGAGAAAGGAGAGGAGGTGCAAGTGTGTGTATGAATATTGTGTATTGTTCATCATTCCAATCTTGAATACATCATAGATTCATATTATTCTTCTTCTCTTTCTTCTTCATTTTGATCTGGCATCATCCAATTGATCGGGATTTCGCACTATAAATTGGATCTGATTGATACACAAGCAGATTTGGGACTTACACATGAAATTGTGATTGGTTCGACGCCTTCAAAGAGTGGAATGGCACAGTCAAGATGGGTGATGATTGGGTGAGCAGTATCAAGGGAAGTGTCATGGTGCAGATCAATATGCACGATGGTATAATCAGGAAACTGGATTGTTGGTTCGTTTCGAAGCTTCGAAAGAATTTGATTTCTCTTGGCACTTTGGCAAAGGAAGGATTGAATTATTCTAGAAAGGTTGACTCATTAAGAGTCTCCAAGGGTGCTCTTGTAGTTATCAAGGGAAGGATGAACCCATGAGATTTATATTATGCATGGTGGTATGGTTGGCGGAACGGTGACTGTATCCCAGTCATTGGATCGGTATGATGATTAAAGGAAGTTGTGGCATCATAAGTTAGGGCATGTGAACGAGAAGGGGTTGTTTGGTGGAGATGCAACTGGAAAAGCTAAACCTGGTGAAGCTTGTGTTCAAGAGATACAAAGCAGGGTGAAGTTCAATTCGGTTGAACACTTAAGCAAGGAGATCCTCAATTGTGTTCACTCTAATCTATGGGGTCCCTCTCCAATAAAGTCTCATGGTAGATGATTACTCAAGGAATACATGGGTGTACTTTTTGAAGACAAAGGACCAAGATGAAGTGTTTGGGAGGTTCAAGGAGTGGAATATGATGGTTGAGAAACAGATCGGGAACCATGTCAGGTCACTCAGAACAAAAAACCAGGTTGGAGTTCTGCAAGGTTTCGTTTGACAACTTCTACAAAACAGAAGGTATAGTGAGGCATCACACTGTACGGATAACACCACATCAAAGCGGAGTGGCAGAACAGATGAACCAAACATTGGTGGAGCATGCTCAGTGCATGCGATTATCTGCTGAGCAAATTTGGGCGGAATCAGTCAAGACTGCTTGCTATCTGGCGAATAGATCTCCATCAACTACAATTGATTGGAAGACTCCTCAGGAGGTGTGGTTTGGAAAACCCTATGAAAATTCTGGTTTATGAATGTTTGGATGTCTTGCTTACGCTCGGGTGAATGATGGTAAACTAGAGCCGAGGGAAATGAAGTGTATATTTCTAGGATATGCATCTGGAGGGAAAGGTCATCGTCTATAGTGTACAGAAGAAGGAAAGTCACCAAAATTTGTTATTAGCAGATATGTGACCTTTGAATATGCTATGTGTAACCAGAGAGGAGGTGGTACAAGTATTGCGGGGAACGATCAGGGTGCTAGCTAGAAGGTGGAGTTTGAATCAAAAACACCACACAGTTTTGTGATAAATATGGAACAGCAGGGTGGCATGGATCAGCATAGGCATGAGGAATCTCTTGATCAACCCATGGAAGAAGTTTCTGGTGATTCTGATGCCAGAAAAGGCAACTTGAAAAAGCTTCTGGAAAATGAGCTTGTGATGAATGATTTAGGAGCTGAAAAGAAGATAAAAAGGATGGAGATTCGGAGTAATAGAATAGCAGGATGGTTATACATTTCTCACTACATTAAGAAAGTCTTGCGGTCGTTCTATCGTGATCAGTCCAAATGTGTTGGTACTTATTTGGCGGTTCGAGGAAATCGGGGGAAAGCTCATTAGAAAGTGGTCAAGTGGATCTTGCGACACCTGAAGGGAATTCTTGATGTTTGTCTGGTGTATGGTGCAAATGTACGACATATGGACTTGGTTGGATTGTTAGACTTGGACCATGAAAGTGATCTGTAGATAATGAAAGTGATCTGGAGATAAAAAGATCATTGGCGGTTGGTCTTGTTCAGAGTCTTCTTTTGAAGGTGGAGAAACCTATCATGTTCTATAACAGATTATGCATTCAAAAGTTTGGTGCCAAGGAGAATCCGAAAGACATAGTGACAAGGACATTGCCTAGAGAGAAGTTCATGATTTTCTACGACTTAGTTGATGTTCACAGGAGGTAAGCCCCTTCGACGCTTGATAGCAGGATGGGAGAGGAAGTTCTTGTTCGAGGTGGATTTCAAAGGATGCTCAAGTCAATGTGGAGAATTTTAAATGTGACTCGAGCATTTGGAGCATTCTCATGGAGCATTTGGAGCACTTAGCAATGGATCACTTAAGGTTCATGGAGCAATTAACAAAGTAACGGATCATCTGAGACGGCTTTTGATCATCTGAAAAAGGAACAGATCTTCTAAAAGGGGGTTTGGAGCAACTTGGAGTGGCTTGGAGAAACTTGGAGCACTTACAGCAATGTGGAGCACTTGGAGAAACTTGGAGCACTTGGAGCAACATGGAACATCAGGTTGCGCCATGTAGAAGGAATTTGCGCCAACCTTGGGAATGTTGCGCCAAATGATAGCATAATGCACCATCATGTCTGAAGTTGCGCCAAGGTGATGTTGAGCAAAGAAGATGTTGAGCCAAGGAGATGTTGAGACATGAAGATGATGTTGCTCCATCAAGAAGGGAAGTTGCGCCATGGAGGATATGTTGAGCTATCATGGACCATCTTGGTACATGATGCGCTATCTTAATTCCTTTCTTGTGTCATATTGATCCACATATTCCTAAAAGATTATGATCCTCGAGAAATACACCATGTTGTGCCACCATGATGGATGTTGGGCCACTAGTGATCATGATGCTCCACCTGTGCATCATGTTGCTCCACTATGGTAAAGATGGTACATTATGTGTGTTATTGATGCTCATGGGTTGTATGACATGGAAGAATTTTCTAGAAGATGCTGCATGCCGGAATATGATTGGTTGTCACCTTTCATGCGCCTATGGGCCAATGGGCTTGGCCCATTAGGGTTTTAGGTCTAATCCCTCAACTATAAATAGGGATGCATGCTTAGTCATTTGATGTGTCTTGTATCTTGAATTCTAGAGTGTTAGGCGAATCTCTGTGAAAATTGTACTTGTAACTTATGTTTGAGAGCTCTAAAATAAAGAATAGTCCCCTCCTGCCCGTAGGCGTAGGTCACATTGACCGAACCACATAAATATTGTCGTGTGTGCTTATAGTTTCACTAGTTATCTATTTTACTTCCCAACAAGGGTCATCAGAACTTGGCAAGTGACATCAGATTTGTTCTGAGTCTTGACAAGTATCGTCTGATTTCCTAACAAAATGTAACAGGAGGCAAATACTCTTCCCCCAATGATGAACAGGCATGAAACATTATTACAAAAAAATAGTTTTAATACACAAACACAGAGACACAAAGGGTTCAAGTTTTATATCATAAAAATTAAAAAGTAAAATGCCTTTTTGTCCACTTCGCTCATCAAAACCTCATTGAATTGTCCTTCACCCACTCCATCCATGTGATACAATTATTAGAAATGACATAATTAAAATAATAACAATTATAGCAGAAAAAGAGGAAATGTGTTTGGCATACATACCTTGATTGTTGCTGGAAAAAAAATTACATATATTGATATTAGTGCTTAACCATACAATGCCCTTTTCCGTACACACTGACACAACTCCAAGACAAAAGTTCTTAACTGCAGCTTCCCCTTGATGTGAAAAGTTGATGATAGCTCAGTAATCCAATCTACTTACTTCGAACATTTTATACACAAAAATAAAATTAGGGATCATTATTCATTACTTAAATAATGGTAAAAGTTTAAATTAAACCAAAAATGAAAAAAAATAGTAGATATTCACATGGTCACTCACTCATATTCCACCGTCCGGCCTTTATAAAAAACCAGCGATTGAGACCCCCACCCTTGACACATTTTACTCTACCAACATTGATTTTCTTTGGCAAGTGGTAAGTGGTGATTTGTTTAACGACGACAATTAAAGCGCCACCGTCAAGGATAGCTCTATATGCATAACCATGGATTCTTTCCCAATGTAATTGGTGTGAGAGAATCCCTTGGTAGCCGCTTCGAGGTCTACAAAACAAAAATCCATGATCTTAAATTGGTGATTATGTGTATTGGAAAACGATTTCTTCATGGATAAATTTTAAGAATCATTGATTATGAAGATGATGATTGAGATTGCGAGAGTGGAAAAGGGGGAATTTGTAGGTTTGAAATTCAGCATCCTAGGTAGCTCAAAATAAATGAGTTGGCAAAGAAGTAATTGATCTATCCATTTGTTTTGTCCAAAGTGACCATTTGGACCCGACAAAAACCACCTTATTTCCACCATAAAGCCAAAAAAAAAAAAGTTTAGTGACCGATTACATCAATTTCTAAAATTTCATAGGATTACAATGTCATTTTTGTTGGAAATAGTATCTAAGTTTATTAATTAAATGATAATATTTCTAAATAATAACAGAGTCCTTTTGAGTTACCCTCATGACACAAATGAGAAATTAAAAGAAATATAACTAAGGAGAAAACTAGTTTATTAATTTATTATGTATAATAAATTAATCAGAAACTATTTTCGAAGGGCATTAATTTTTTCTAAGAGTTGAATATTGATTAGTTAAAAGATTGACTAATTGAAATGTTCCAAGACCCTTAGAAAAAAAGGGAAATTTGAATTCACTAGTTTATTAATTTATTATGTTTAATAAATTAATCAAAAACTATTTTCGAATTAATTGGGCATTAATTTTTTCTAGGAGTTGAATATTGATTAGTTAAAAGATTGACTAATTGAAATGTTTCAAGACCCTTAGAAAATAAGGGAAATTCGAATTCACTCTATCCCACATGGGATGGGAGGTGAAATTCAAAAATCATATTCATCCCACATGGGATGGGAGATGAAACTTGGCAAGAGATTTAAGGCTATAAATAGGGTGCTAAGGGTTTCAGTCATCCTTGCACCTTGGCTTGAAATATCACTTACTTCTTATGTATTAACCATCTTTAGGGTTTATAGAAATTTGAACCTCTCCTAGTTTTCTTTTTGTTCTCCCTTTGGAGTCTTGGGGTGTGATTCTATTACATGGATTCTCCGTTGGATAATCTCATACAAGCAACATGGGTGGATCAAGAATGTTCAAGAAGGGTTCAAGAATATCAAGATCACGCTACAGAGATCATGAAATTGAAGAACAATGCAAGAACATAGATTAGGAAATTGAAGAACAACACATGCACACATCCTCCATAACTTCTCCCTCCTTCCTCCGTGGTCTTCCTCAAGTGCAATTTCTTTCAGTCGTTTTTACATTTTTGTTTCTTTATTCTAGCTTTCAATCGGTTTTTTTCTACCAGAACTTATATAACGAAATTAGTTTTTGGAGGTAGGTAATAGGATGAACAGTTTGTAATTGATGTTGACAATTTATACAATCAAGGTAAACATAAGTATAGCACATGGGCCGACATGAAATGTCCCATTTTCACAAATAATTTTTTTATTTTTAATTAAGGTAAAACACTATTTTCAAAAAAAAAAAAAAAACTTATGTTAAGAAAACTCATTTGTTAAAATACAATTATATGAAAATCAAAATAATATAATAAATGTGGAACTCCAATGCTGCTGATGAGTGTGTATAGTCACGCCTTCGCCTTCCCACGATCATCAATAGTACCTGAAAACATTTAATCCACAATTGTAAGCCAAAGCTTAATGAGTTCCCCAAAGATACCACACACCATAATATACGTACAAGAATACACACATCGGCCTTCCGCCCATGACTGGTCTGCCTCCCACGCCTACAACATACAGTTGGTCCACACCTAGCCTTCAGCACACCATTGGCCCGCCTGTGTATCTTGGCCTACCGCGTAAAGCAGGACCGCCTCAACCCACAACAAGATATGTCGACATATATAACAAAAAAACAAACAATCCAATAACACATGCAACTACCTATAGTAGTCTACTTGTCTAACAGCCCACTACTACATACACGGTCTCATAAAGAACACTACACCACCACTGGAAGATCACCAAATGAATGCATAGTTGTATATAATTAGAGGTGAGATAGATAGTCGAAGAGGTCATCCCACTCTAGAGCCACAACCAAACAAGGAACAAGCAAGAAAGCCTAGATCAAGAGTTCACAGGCTATCCTACATGACTAAATACAACCCCTAGGGCACTCGAATTGACGATCACCAATCTATTGGTACTCTAATAATCATATCACTAACCCTTATATCCTACCATGCAAGGATATACATCATAGCACATAGTATAGTGAGGAAACTAACTTGAATCAAAGACCCGAAGAAGAACAACAACATTATCAACTCCTCACATCGATCAGAACCGTGAACCAGCTAACATTAGACAAAGATCAACCTTCGATCAACAATCCAAATCCTTTAAGTTTGACCCAAGGTTAAACTGGTTAAAAGTCAACGGTCAACAAAAGTCATTAGTCAGCAAGTCAATGGCCACCACGTCATGGCAAGCTCTTGGCCACGCCGTGGCCAAGTCAGGACAAAATAGTCATGATCCAGAGCACCACCACATCGTGGTTTCTGGTATAATGTCATTTTCTTCATTAAGAGCTTAATCCTTTCAGATCTAAGCCCATAACTTTAGACCTGATCATTTTCAATGACTTAATGGATAAAGTTTTCAACTTTATCCATTAAGACTTCATCACAAGGAAAGATATACAACCCTAAGTACATTAAGTCCTTGATATGACCAAAGTTTGTGCATGCACATAATGTAACTCCAAATACGACTCTTTTCTCATTTCTTAGAAGCCTAATGACCATTAGAGAGTCATACCAAGCCCTGAAGTTACTCAAACTCCAATAGTATCCATGAATGGACCAAAAGTCATACAAAATGAACTCAAACTTGAAAAAATAAGAACAACAGTCAAGGTTTGAGCTTTATACCTCTAATAAATCAGAAATCTGAAGGAGATGATGGATCCAAACTAGCTTCTTGCCTCCTTGCACCAAATGGACTTACATCTTCCTTAATCCTCACTAAAAGCCAAATAATAAGCCTTCAATAAAGCAAACAAGCTCTCAAATATGCATGGAGTCTAGGGTTTCAAGTTGGAAGGTTGGAGGCTGAAGAGGATGACCTAATCCAAGAGCTTAAGCCTTTAAATATGGAAAAAACCCTAAATGTCATGAACTTGGGATGCAACATTCACCATGTCGTGGTGAACATACCACCACGTCATGGTCACCAATCCCACACGATCTTTCCTTAAGCAATGTACCACGTCGTGGTCATCAGTCTACCACGTCATGGTACACCTGGGCCAACAACCCAAAATTTGATTTAAGTCTAATTCCACTCCAAGCCCAAAGTCTAATCACCAAGACCCAAGAACCTTATTCCTTAAGGTCTAAACTCAATCCTTTGAGACCCGGGACCTTTACTAGATCAATTAATGTCTGATCCTTCTATTAAGATTATCTCGAATCAGGATGTTACATGACATCAATGAAAACTACAAGAAGCTTCTTTCTTGGGAAATCTATAAGTGGTTTTAAATTATTTCTATTAAAATCAACAATTCAAACAACCAATGTCTATGTAAACTCGACATTAAGCCATGGTTGTTCTCTAAAAGAAGAGGGTATAGAAATCTAGAAGTGGGTTCAAAGTTGTTTGCTATTTACTGGGATTTATCTTATGAAAAATTCAATTCTTCACTTGAGCCAATTGAAGGTTTCTATGTTTCTATTTACATGAACCAAGAGTTGATACTTGTTTTAGGAGATATGGAAAAGGAAGTACACAAAACAATAGATGCAAAAAATTTGGTTATAAATGTTATTGTTGTTTCAAAAAGAGCATATATTTTTGGGAAGAAGGCATATTCAACTAGAGCATAGTTCATGGAAAATATCAGATTCATGATATATCAATTGAATATGATACGATGGGTAGCTACTCTCTTATTGCAATTTTGGTATGGCTGATCTATTTCTTGCTACCCTCAAAAGACTTCAACATCTTTCTTGTATTGGGGATGGGATGCTAAAAAGTAGTGTAAAAATTAACGAAGTGCACCAACTTTGCCCTTATAAAGGGTTCAAGTGTGATTTGATTGCAATTTTGGCAAACTGTTGTTACAAGAAAAAATATTTACAAACTTTACTAAGAAAGAAAGATGGCTTGATTTTGATTATGAAGCAACCTCATAATGATAAAGAAAATCATTGTTTAAAGGAGTGTGGTACACATGGGCTGCCAGAAACATGTTGACAGCCAATACAGAAAATCTGGAAATCATGAGAGAGTGGTTGCATCATCAGCCCAAGTAATCATCTATGGTAAAACATGTTGTATAAATGCATTTTTTTTGTTGGAAAAGGCATATTCATTATCCCGGGCGTGTTCTTGTGATACTATTTTTATTTATTTTGACTCTAATATAAATGTTTGTTGTTTTTATATGGTTTATTGAGGAGTTATAAAAGTCTATGACTCTATGGTTTGTTAAAATTATGAAATAAAATATTGTTTTTCATTGTATTGTATAGATCTTATTTCATTTTATTGATGGGTTGATTTGTTTTAGTAACCAATTTTTGAACTCTTCATACAATATAAGGGTAATATGGTTATTATGCATCTATGTGTGCATGTTTGTTTCTTGAGACAACATAAGGGTAATATGGTTATTTTCATCATTCACCACAGTCAGTCACAGATACAATCAAACAACATAGTTTCAGTCAAATGTAAACTCGGTCAGAAGTTCTAACTCAGTCAACACTAACTTAGTTAGCAACTATCAAATGGACCCTTACAGTTATTAAAGTAGGTTGCTATAATTAGTAAAACCTAGAACCTAAGGTGCATGTACACATAGGATTTATTTGTTAATTTTGTTGTGCTAATCTAGTATGCATAGATGTATGAAAGACCCAGCAGTGGTATCAAAGCCTTTAGGTTTTAATTATGAGCACTTATTAAAAATCGAAATCTAGAAACTTGATAATTGCATAATGCGGCACACCCATGCTTGGACGCGGCGCGTCCCTGTGATTTTCAGTTTTCGATTTTTTTTTTTGTATTTTTTGAATTTCAGGATAAGGCCTCTTATTTTAAATATTATTTAAAAGGGTTTAAATCTCAATATTAAATGGAGAAATCTACATATTCAACCTAAGATTAGTTCTAAATTTTATATAAATCTAAATATTTAATAAATAAATTTTTTAATATTGTTTAAATTAAAATATAAATATGAATATTTAATTTTGAATATTATTTAATTAGAGAACTAAATTTTAATATTTAAAAGGATAAAGATAAAATTTAAAATGTTTAAATTTACGTACATGTTAAAATAAGATTATCATATGTGTAAGAGATTATTACAAACATGTGCCCTCACATGTTTAGCAGAAACTTTATCACCGAACCATAACTAGACTCACACAATCTATAGTGAACTTGTTTTCATAATAGAGCACATGATTAGTGTGTTGGTGATGATGATGACGATGGTTGTAGCGGTGGCGATGATGGCAACGATGGTGGTGGTGGCGGCAGTGACAGTGATAGCGATATGGATGTTAGGGTAGTGGTGCTAATGGTTGTGATTGTGATGGTGGCTCGGTGATTATGGTAATGGTGGTGGGTGGGTGGGTGGGTGTGTTTGTGGGAGTGGGGGTGGGGGTATTGGGGTTTGAGAGTGGGTGTGTGTTTATATTTTAGACAAAAAATTGAATTAAATAAATGTGGAAAAGAATAACTTTCGGCTTTCTAAATATTTTTAAATTATTTGTAATTTTGCTAACGGAAAATCTTCATTTTCTGTGAAAATTTTAGAAAATTTGCTGAAATATACGTGTTTTCAAAATTGTCATTTTTTCATAACTTTTTTTTTCCGAAAAACGGTTTATTTTTCCATAACTAAACGCACCTTTAGTATCTTGATTAATTTACAAAATTGCAAGCAAATGGGGGATGGTTGTGTACCTTGAGGAAGCTAGAAGAAGAGGGCAAGCGTCCTTGTTCAAGTGTAGGTATTGTCACAGCATTCCAACAATCATCAATGAGACCATACGGGTGCAAGTTCATAGGAAAGGATTATGTCCGGGTCAAGGAGGTTAAAGGGTGGATTCATACGCATCAATGCATCATTGCGATGTGTAGGATGATGCTAACCAAGAAGATGATAGATAAGGGTCGGGTGGAGAGGCTGAAAATTAAGGAAGTTTTGTGCCTAATACTTTTTAGGATCAGTAAGAAAAGGGAGTAAAATCAAGTAATATCATGAGGAAGGAACATTGTAAACATGTACATGTACTTTAAGATCTTGACAATTGGTATGATGATATGGAAGAAAATTCAAAAACAGGGGCTGAAATGGACCTTTCAACTAGCTCCAATATTGAATAACCATGCTCAAATCCCACACACCATCTAGATTTATATTGTTTGGGTCACAAAAAGGTCCAACCCAGTAATTTGGGCCCAATCAAGAGTGGGGGGACTTATGTAGGCTTTGAAGGGCATGATGTTGGCTTAGTAGTTGCTGCCACGATAGGAAGGCATAACCAAAAAGCTCAAAATGTAGTTAATTCAGTTAGTTCAATGATGGGAAAAATAAAAGAAAAAGGGTGCACCTTTTTTTAATTTGGTCTGTGAAACCACATTGTTTCCAAACCACTAAGGTTATTGGTTTTTCAGTTTAGAAGGGTGTTTCTGTTCGATTTGGTCGTGCTCTTGATTACCAAATAGGCGGTTGTGAAAAAGACATGAAAAAAATATAAATAGGAATAGAGTTCCTAATGATTTAAAATGAATTGTCTCTCTTAAAATATTCAAGGAATTATGAATGGGAATAAACAGAATTGGATTAAATAGTTGTATTAAAAAATACTATAAATTTCATGGGTATTCAAGAAACCAAGATGTGTCGTTTGGATCTTTCTACTGTTCGTGCTACTTGGGGAAATATGTATTTTGATTATGCTTACTCTAGTTCTAGAGGGAAATATGGAGGAATTCTTTGTACTTGGGATCCATATGAATTTTTCATGATTAATTGTATTTCTAGTAATTATTTTGTGGCGATTTATGGTAAATGGTCACATTAATTTGAAATATGTGATTAATACCAGAACTATGGGCCTACCTTTATACGATGATTACTTGGTTTGATGGGGAAATTAATGTGATTGTCGACTCTAATATGGTGAGGGAGACTTGTGAAAGGCGGGGTTTGGTTTTTAATCCCCTTTAACGTATATCATTATTGGTTCTTCATAAATGGGTTTGATGAAATTATAAATGCTACATGGGACCAAGGTCGATGGTTATGGATAATATAAAAACAACCTTTGCAGTTGGGTGGCTGAAAATAAAAGTATTCAAGATGCTAAAAGATAACTCTCAAATTAATATATATATATATATATATATATATATATATATATATATATATATATATATATATATATATATATATATATATATATATATATATAGGGTGAGGTTCAATAGAGAACCATAATTAACCAAGGAACCAATTTTTTTTTCAACTTTTAGAACTTATTTTTTATCAAAAAAAAAAAACTAAAAATACAGAAATTCATAACTTTTTATCCTTTTTCCAATGATATCAAATTCAATTTTATTATTTTTTTTACATCAAATTCACAATGTGAATCTTTGAAAATTCACAATGTGAATCCGAAAAATATTTTTCACATTCACAATGTTAATATATAAATTTAGATTTTTTTAGATTTTTTTTAGATAAAGAATAAGCTCTAGAAATTGAAAAAAAGATTTGGTTCCTTGAAGAACCAATAGTTATGGTTCTCTATTGAACTTTTCTATATATATATATATATATATATATATATATATATATATATATATATATATATATATATATATATATATATATATAGCTAGGTTATTTTGTTTCTTACATTTATTGTGTGCTAGAATGCACCAATAGGAATTTAGTAAATTAAATAATTATTTAATTAAATAAATATAGATATTAAATGATTTCCATAATTATATGTATATTAAATGATATCCATAATTATAATTCTCTTTTTATGGAAACTAATTAAATCTGTCATTAATGTCAGCAATAACATTCTTTCAGAATGAATTCGCATCTAGGTTTTTATATATGAGTTCGTATTTTGTTTCAGGACTCACTCACTTGAAATACAATAAAGTTGCATGGAATATGAAGAACGAGAGTGTATTCTACTATAATACACTCTCATTCTGCTGGAATACACTGTCATTCTTCTAGATATGAATTCATTCTGAAATAAATATTATTATTGACATTAATGACGAATTTAATTAGTTTCCATAAAAATGAGTTATAAGTATGGATAGCATTTAATATACATATAATAAATACTAAATTCCTATTGGTGCATTCTAGCACACAATAAATGTGAGAAACATTTGAACCTACCTCTATATATATATATATATATATATATATATATATATATATATATATATATATATATATATATATATATATTAAGGAAATGAATCTTAGCAATAGTGAACCGGGGTATTATTTGGCAGAAATGGTCTCTTGATTATAGGTTACGTTTACTGGGCATTTTATGGAAATATTTAGATTCTTATATCGCTTCCCGATCCTTCCGACCGCATCCTTATCAAATATCTTCAGGCATCCGCTATATTCTGGATCCTTCCTCATTCCACTGTCCCAGAAACCCACCGCCTCATTCCACTGTCCCAAAACCTCCGATCGGTAGGTTTCTTTCCTTCATATTCATTTGATTAATCAAAAACCCCATTTGAATAAACTATTGTTCCGATATGCGATGATTTTTACTGGTTTTGAATTTTGTATGGGATTGGTTGTTGGGTCGGCGTCTTGCACCGGTACAGGTGGAGAAGAAGACCTCAAAATCTTCAACATTTCCGCAACACCACAATCATTGGTCAGTTTGCTGAGTGGATTTCTTCTACACCTTTTCTTCCAGGTTGTGCTGCTAGGTATAATCGATTGTTACTGTATCACCAACTTCACGATCATCGACGATTTCAGGAATGAAATTCGACTTTTAGCGAACGGTTGTGCGTCGCCACCGACTCGGCCGAAACCCGCTCCTTCCACTCGCCCGGCTACCGCCTCTCTTCTGCTTCATGAAGGTCACCGGTCGTACGCCTACAACCGCATCGATCCATGGCGGAATCCGATAAGCCCAAGGTACACGATCTGATTTGTAATTAGGTTTTTTTAAAACCTTTCCACCAATTTGTTGTCTATTCCATCAGGTTTCAAACAATTTCAAGGTTAGTAATTTTTTTTCCAATTGTATGTTTTTTTACGTATGTTGTCATTGTTTTTGTTCACACTGTCCAACTTCAAATGTATTGTGTTGATGCAGTATTTTGATAAGCTATGTCGGGACAAAAAGCTTCTGTTGTCGAGGAATTTCACATACCAAATCAATCATATGTATAGAAGGTGATCCGCACATGCCCGTAATTCAATCATACCCAACTGAATCTGAGGTATAGACAGCACATGAAACCTTACGTTTCTTTTCTGTGTCAAATACGCCTTTTATGGGTTATGAGATGGGTTACAAGGATGAGGTCGCTTGATATTCTTTTCATTCGATTTTGTTTTTTTTGCAGGTGCTAATAAGTTCAGTTCTCTGATGACTTTCTTCCTGTGCGTTTCCTCTTTCTACTATTTTTCACGAAGCAGCAAAGAGAAGGAGATTGTGGTGGAGGAAGAGAAGAAAGAAGAGGTGGTAGTGGCGGAGGAGGTTGAGAAGACACCGGAAACCACCCCAGTCAAGGCAGAAGAAGTAGCCCCAACTTACAAGCCATATCCTTGGAGCATATTTGGTTTGTATATTCTAGGTAACGAATTTTACTGGATATAGGATGTTAGAATTGATACATTTTTAGATTATACTTCTACTGTTTTTTGAGATGACATGAAATGGAAATGGAAGTAATCATACAAGCTACAAAACATGTAATAAGAGTATTCCAGTTTTTTTTTTTTTTTTTTTTTTTTTTGAAAGATGGGTATACATGGATTAGCCATGGTAAATTGACAACTGTTCAACAAATGTCATTTTGATTGTGAAGTATATCTTTATTTAAACTAAATATGTTCCATTTTTTCTGTTTTGTGACCTTATCTTGCATCCGCCATCTATTAGCTTAATCTTCAAATGGAACTCCTTAACGGACTTTGGATTTGTTCATTTTGCAGAAAGATGAAGTGCTTTAAAAGCTGTCAAAGAAAGTAAAAATATAAAGTAGATGGTATTTTTTTAAGTATTGTTTAAACTATATTTGTTTAATATCCCAAATCGAAACATGTTTCAAAAGTTAAAATTAACATTAAATACTCTTTTGATATACATATACATGTCAATTTCTGGAAATAGTACTCGCAAAGCCTCAAAATGACAGAAAAATGTGACAATATTAGTCCTCAAAATGTTTATGGTGGGTTTTCAGCAGATCTGTATGACGGATCCGGAGGCCCCATATACGGCGTTACCTCTTCTTTTCAACAGGTTTTTATTTCTTATCAAATTAGATATTTTTTGGGTTTTTTTCATCAATGTAATTTAACATAAAAAAATGTTTATCATGTAAACAGCCAATGATATGTGGAAGGGAGCCAGTCACTGGGGGTATGCAGATAGTTCCAATGGTTTTACCTGATGCTCAAATAGAATATGCCCTGTAAGTTTTGGTTTTTAAAAAGGGCATTTTGGTCATTTACTTCGTTAATTGGATTCATCATTTAAGTGGTACTTTGATTTCTTCCTATTAGTACCTTATACCCTCTTCAAGAACTATAGGAGAGTTTTCAATCCTTCAACAGGCGTTTCTTGGTTACTTTACTAGAATAATGTAAATTTGAAGCACCATGTTGCACCTTATAAATCTGATGAATCATTTTTCAAATAGATTAATGTTTTATACTTTATTTTATTGGTTAATTATTTATTTTTGGCATATTTTATAGTTGGTTGAAATGTTGTTTGAGTATGTTCTTGTTATGGTGATGTGAGTTGGACCTCCTATTTTGTTTACTTCTGTTATTTACTTGTCCGAGGTAGATTCATCTTAAAGTCTTTAACTTTATATACTTTGGTTATTTGGTTTTGATGCAGTCTATTTATTAGATATATTTATTAGATATAACAAGCTTTTATTAGTTAATTCTTTATTATATTGTATCCAGTCTGATGCAGTCTATTCAACATATGAAACAGGTCCTTCGAGAAGAGGTTGCAAGTACCTGGTGAGCAGCTTGCTCTCAACTTTAAACCAGTTGAAATGGATCAAAATAATTGACTTCAACTTTTTCTCACATTCAGGTACGAAATGCGTTATCGGTAAGAAATAATATCTACATTGATATTACATAATGAAACATTCACATTTTGTGGATGATATCTTTCAGTGATGTGACGAATCTAATAGGATAATACATTGGAAAAGTTATAAACAAAAATCATACATTTCAATTATCTGTTAAAATTATACGAAAACCGGCCATTAACATTAGGTATTTGGTTAAATTTAATAGTCTTAAATCACATTTATTAACGCTTTCGAATAATACCATATAATATAAATAAAAAAACACCATAAAATATTAATTTATTAATGGGCGTTTTGTTTTTGCTTTCTAATCGTAATTTCCTTGATCTCCCACATGCACACGCATGAAGAAAAACAAAACCACTACAATGTGGTAATGAATATGTTTTGATTTTAACAGTTACAGCTTTAGATCATGCAAATACTGAATATGCATTGCTTCATGTTCTCAATATTTTTTGTAATGGTGAAGTTAATTTTGAAGATAGTGTGCCACAAAAACAGTTTTCTATTTCTATTTATTTATTTATTTTCATTTAGCTTATTTTATTTTATTTTATATAATTCTATTCTGAAGATGAACATGATGATAGATGATAGCAGTTGTTTCATCTATGACACATGGTGATGCGTATACATTGTTGAAAGTATTCTTGACCTTGTGGTAATGAAGGTTTGTTTCTTTCCGTATGATGGAATGGAATCAGAAAATAATGAAATGGAATGGAATGAAAAATCTTGAAACCCGAAATAAAGATTTGTATGTTAAATAAACATAATTCTTTATTGTTTTTTTTTGTTACAGATCATTAGATGGACAATGCATTCTTCCATGGGTTTGCTGTTTATTAATTAATGACAGTAACTATGTCAAATCTCAAGAACCCACATCACAACTACTGGATTCATTGTACAAGGTATAATAATATTTTATAATACATTTTAAAAAATTGTTTTCATGGAGTTTTTATTAAAACATTTTTTTTAATCCTTTGCAGCTAATAAAGTTAAAAGGGTATGCGAGTTATATGTTAGAAATGAAAAAAAAACACTATTAAATTCAGCAAACATAGCAATATACTTTTAAAGTACATTGCTATAATCAGCAGCAATGATTCATGTTACTGATTTTTTGAAGAAAAAAAGTTTGAAGACTGTCATACATTTGAAATACATTCACAGTTTTTTTTGGTTCAGAAAAACTATTCCATGTTAAGACAGAGGATTTTAGTTTCTAATGGAATTGGGTCTCCTGTTCATAAATTTGAAGAACACAAAGCTCCTGTTCTTTATGTTCAGGTATCCAAAAAAAAATTGGTTTCCTGTGAATTTACTTTTTTGCACATTCTTTTTAATTTATGAGTTTCCTGTGAATTTGCTTTCCTTTATCTTGCTAGGAAAGTTGTTGGGTAATGCACACACTCATTTGCTATTTTGAATCTGTACGACTACATTAAATCGAAAGTGTTGCATGTGTTGATATGATCTTAATTTTTTTTTTGTTTTTTAGGGACCCCAACTTGCATTTTGTTGAGTCTCCTGCCCTTGCTTCACCAGAAGTGGAAACTGACATTGCTGCTCAACAACAGTAACACTTAGTTTATTCTTTTGTTTATTAAGTTCTTTATGTATAAGTTTTGTTTGGTGTGGAATGAGTGATGAATGAAAATACACACAAAAGTAACATTTTCCGCCCCGCGCAACACGCGGGAAACCTTTCTAGTTGCAGATTAAAGAAATTGATGTCCGGATTGACAATGTGGGTATAAACTCGATAGGGTGGTTGATCAGATTCAATCTATCAATGAGTTGGGTGAAATAGAGCATCTTCAATGAATGAATTTAGCTATAAAATCCAAGATTCGTTGAGAAATTGAAGGGGACGAGAATTACAAGTATTTCCATGGAATCTTAAATAGAAACCGCCGACAAGTTGCAATACGTGGGATTATGTTGGACATTGAGTGGGTTATTGATCCTACAAGAGTTAAATTAGAAGTCTTTCAATATTACTCGACTAAGTTCAACCCTTCTATAAGGGCCTGGCCCACTTCTAACTTGGAATTCTCAAGAAGTTTGAATGTTGATCAATGTGGTCTCTTGATTGCACCATTTATGAGAGATGATGTTAAAAATATAGTATGTAATTGTGGTGCTGATAAAGCTCTAGGTCCCGGACGTTTTACTTTTGATTTTATTAAAAGATATTGGAGGATTCTTGAAAAAGATGCAGTATGGAATTGTGGTGTTGGTAAATTCTCTTTTGATTTTATTAATAGATATGCCATGAAATTGATAAACATTTTCATCAACAAGTGTTTATTACTAAAGGTTACAATATGTCATTAATCATGCTTATTCCAAAGATTAATGATCCCATGGCTGAGTTTGGTACGTGGATTAGGACCGGACAAAACATAACAAAATATTTTTGTTAAGCCTTAGGCAAGGATAGTACTCTAACAAAATTAGTTGTTGACCAAGTCCAATAGAACTAATTCTCCAAAATTTAGTCTCATTCAAAACCATAGAACACAAAAACCAAAATGACCAAAAAAAAACTCCCCTTTTATCTACCATCTAGCTCTCCTTGTTTGACCTTTCCAACAAAAATTGTGATGACCCACCTTTCCACCCTTTTCTGAAGCTCATTTGATTTTTTTTTTCCGTATACATAAAATACAATGGAGTTATTCAAGAAAAAAAATATTATTGCAGGAAATTGTCGTTTGAAGTGTCCTTTTGTCATCAAACGAAAAGCTTTTTATAGGAAAAAAAATCCTAGAAAGTTTTAGTGGCCAACATAGCAGGAATTTATGATTTTTTAAGTAGGTTAAGTGCAATATGATCGTTGATATTCCCATAAAAAGATTATTGTGGATAAAGCTATAAAATTATGAGATCCTAAAGAATATTAGAAATATTTTTAAGGATAATTTTGTAATTTTAAGATTGTGTTTCATCATTTTCTAATCCTACCTAACACTAATAAGTTTACTCCAGTTCTATGAGTCCGGTCTAGTTTTGTCCAATCGATGCCTACTGTCAAACACTACCTAAGAATTACATACCTATTAGTATTATACAATGCGAATATAAAGTTACTGGAAACCATTGGCTAATAGGCTTGTCGAGGTCCTCAACAATGCCATTAGCCCGGAACAATCGACGCTCATCAAAGGTCCTCAAATCTTAGACAGACCGATTCTGTTGAACAAAATTGTTTTTTGGCACAAAAAAAGTTGTTTAAACTCATGGTGCTTAAAATTGGGTTCAAAAAGGCATATGACTCGTTATGCTAGGAGTATTTGAAATTTGGAAGAAGTTCAAAAGAAGCTAAGTTTGTTGGTGATTTGTTATCATCAATATTATTTAAGTGTAATGGGATTACTTTGTTGACCAAAAGAGATCTTGATAAATATTAAACAAGTAAGGAAGGTGTGGAGTACATACTTGATTAAGTTTGATCAAGTTTCAACGTACACTGTCATTTAGGGGCGAAGCCCCTAAACGAACGGGGGTCCGGGGGCAGCGCCCCTGGGAGCGGGGTCCAAGGGGCGGCAGCCCCTGGCGGGGTCCAAGGGGCAGAGCCCGTGGCTGGGGTCGAGTTGTCATATGACAGTTTTCAGACAAAGATCATATAGTCGGTTTGGTCTCATTTCTGGTACATACGAAACTATCTTCAAAACATTCTAAGTTCTTGTCTCTCTGAGTCTTATCTGATTAAAGAATATTGGGAGTACCACTCAAATGCTTTAATTTGAAAGTGTTTAACACAATTCTCAGAATTCCAAGCCTTTCTATACCCTATTTTTCTAACAAAGATTAAAGTATTTCTGTGATCATGGCAAGTGGTAATTCTGTGAAGGAAATGACAAGTAAGTTTGAAAATTTGAACAAGTTTGAAGGGCAAGATTTTCGTAGATGGCAGAAGAAGATGAAGTTTCTCCTTACCACTCTAAAAGTGGTGTATGTTCTGAGTACACCCATGCCAGTCTTACCAGAATCTGTTGAAGATAAACCTTTGGAGGCAACAAGAAGAAGATCAAAGTGGGAAAATGATGATTACATATGATGTGGTCATATTCTCAATGGTATGTCTGACTCTCTTTTTGATATCTATCAAAATTTCGAATCTGCAAAAGAACTGTGGGATTCTCTTGAATCCAAGTATATGGCTGAAGATGCTTCTAGTAAGAAGTTTCTTGTTAGTAACTTTATGGGTTACAAGATGATTGACTCCAGGCCTGTTATGGAACAATTCCATGAAATGTTAAGGATTCTGGGACAGTTTGCTCAGCACAATTTGAAAATGGATGAAGCCATTTCTGTGTCTGTGATCATTGACAAACCGCCCCCTTCCTGGAAGGATTTTAAACACAATCTGAAACATAACAAAGAGGAATTGACTTTGACTCAACTTGGAAGCCATTTAAGGATTGAAGAGTCCATAAGGACTCAAGAACTTGACAACAATCCTAAAGGCAAGAACCAAGTTGGTTCCTCTTTTGTGAACATGGTGGAAGGAGAAAGTTCAAAGAATCCCAAGAAGTCTAATGGAAAAAGGAAGTTTAAAGGAAAGGATGACAAGCCTTCCAACAAGAAGGCTAAGTTGGTTTGTTGGAATTGTAACAAACCGGGTCATTTCAAGAAAGATTGTCGTCTTCGCAAAGTGAATAAGGATGGTGATGGACCAAGTGGATCCAAGAATCCAGAAAAGCAACAAGGTCAGATTTCTGTTTTCATGCAGAATTCTAAATATATTCAGAATTATATTTCTGTGATTTCTGAAGCATTTTATGTGCAGGATGATAATGTTGCATGGTGGGTTGATTCGGGAGCAACAAGTCATGTTTGCAAAGATCTATATTGGTTCAAGGACTTTCAACCAATTGAAGATGGATCTGTTGTGAAGATGGGAAATGTTGCAACTGAACCAATCAAGGTCATAGGATCTGTTTTACTTACTTTTACTTCTGGGAAATGTTTGTGTTTGAACAATGTTTTATATGTTCCAGGAATTCGTAAGAATCTCGTGTCTGAAATTGTATTAAATAATTGTGGTTACAAACAAGTGTTAGAAAGTGACAAGTATATCTTGTCAAGACATGGTTCTTTTATGGGATTTGGCTATGTATGTAATGGAATGATTAGGCTTAATATTAATTATCCTTCTAGTGATAATTTTGTTTGCATGGCTTCTAGTAGTACTAGCAATAATTTTCATAAATCTGAATTATGGCATGCTAGACTAGGACACATTCATTACAAGAGATTAAAAGACATGTCTAAAATGAGTTTAATTCCTGCTTTTGATATGCAAAATAATGAAAAATGTAAAACATGCATGCTAACTAAAATCACTGGACAACCTTTCAAAGATGTTGTTACGAAAAGCAAGGTGTTGGATCTTATACATAGTGATTTATATAATTTCCATGCAACACCTTCCCTTGGAAACAAGAAGTATGTTGTTACTTTTATTGATGATGCATCTAGATATTCTTATATTTATTTGCTACATTCTAAGGATGAAGCACTTGATAAATTTAAAATTTATAAACAACAAGTTGAGCTTCATAAAAATGAATTAATAAAAGTATTGCGTACTGATAGAGGTGGTGAGTATTATGATCCAGTTTATCTTGAATCAACTGGAATAATACATCAAACCACAGCTCCATATACACCATAACAAAATGGTGTAGCTGAAAGGAAGAATAGGACTTTGAAAGAAATGGTTAATTCCATGTTGTCATATTCTGGTTTAAGTGAAGGGTTTTGGGGTGAGGCAATGTTAACTGCATGTTACATCTTGAATAGAACTCCAAATAAAAGGAGTAAGAATACTCCTTATGAACTTTGGTGTAAAAAGGTACCAAATTTGAGTTATCTCAAAGTTTGGGGTTGTAGAGCAGTTGTAAGGCTCACTGAACCCAAAAGGAAAACATTGGGTGAGAGAGGTATAGATTGTATCTTTATTGGATATGATGAGCATTCCAAAGCATATAGATTCTATGTTTTAGAATCTAATGACTATGTGTCTGTAAACACAGTGATAGAGTCAAGAGATGCTATCTTTGATGAAGAAAGATTTACATCTATACCTAGACCAAGGGACATGATTCATCAATCTTCCAGCAAGAGTACTACTCAAGCTGAAGATGTTTCTGGTGGTGCAAGTTCTGTACCTGAACCTAGGAAAAGCACTAGAGCTAGAAAAGCTAAGTCTTTTGGATCTGATTTTCAACTTTATCTAGTTGAAGGAACAAGGAATGAGACTATATGTCAACATCAATATTGTTTTAATATTTAGGAGGATCCAAAGACTTTTAGTGAAGCTATGGCTTCTAGGGATGTTCATTTCTGGAAAGAAGCAATTCAGGATGAAATTGATTCTATCATGCATAACAATACTTGGGTATTGTCTGATTTACCTCCTGGTTGCAAGGCATTAGGATGTAAATGGATCCTCAAAAGAAAAATGAAGGTGGATGGCACAATTGATAAGTATAAAGCCAGATTGGTTATCCAAGGCTTTAGACAAAAGGAAGGTATTGATTTCTTTGATACTTATGCTCCTGTTGCCAGAATTTCCACTATTAGATTATTATTAGCTCTTGCAGCTATACATAATCTTGTGATTCACCAAATGGATGTGAAAACTGCATTCTTGAATGGTGACTTGGATGAGGAAATATACATGAAACAACCTGAAGGGTTTGTGATGCCTGGGAATGAACACAAAGTGTGCAAGTTGAAGAAATCATTATATGGTTTGAAACAAGCACCAAAACAATGGCATCAAAAGTTTGATGATGTTGTCTTGTCTAATGGTTTTGCATTAAACCAAGCTGACAAGTGTGTATACAGCAAATTTGATACTTCTGGTAAAGGAGTCATAATGTGTTTATATGTGGATGATATGTTGATTTTTGGTACTGATTTAGAAGAAGTTGATAAAGCCAAGAAATTCTTATCATCCAGTTTTGATATGAAAGACATGGGGGAGGCTGAGGTAATTCTTGGTATAAGAATTAGAAAAGGAAACAATGGAATTTCAATTTCTCAATCTCATTACATTGAGAAGATATTGAAAAAGTTTAACTTTGACAATTGTTCTCCTGTTAGCACTCCTATAGATCCTAGTCTTAAGCTTCTACCTAATAAAGGATCTCCAGTGTCTCAACTTGAATACTCAAGGGCTATTGGTTGTCTCATGTATGCCATGATTAGTACTAGGCCTGATATAGCTTATGATATCGGAAGGCTTAGTAGATATACTAGTAATCCCAGTACACATCATTGGCAAGCTGTGAGTAGAGTATTCAAGTACTTAAAAGGGACTATGAATTATGGTTTAACTTATAGTGTATATCGTTCTGTTTTGGAAGGTTATTCAGATGCCAGCTGGATTAACAACTTAGAGGATCACTCATCTACTAGTGGTTGGGTGTTTCTTCTTGGAGGAGGTGCCATTTCTTGGGCCTCTAAGAAACAGACTTGTATGACTAACTCAACCATGGAGTCTGAGTTTGTTGCTTTGTCTGCTGCTGGTAAAGAAGCTGAGTGGCTAAGAAATTTGATTTATGAGATTCCATTGTGGCCCATACCGATATCTACCATTTCTATCAGATGTGATAGTGCTGCAACCTTAGCTAAGGCTTATAGTCAAGTGTAAAATGGAAAGTCTAGACATTTAGGTGTTAAACATAGCATGATTCGTGAGCTCATCATGACTGGTGTGATATCTGTGGAGTTTGTAAGAACTCAGTTGAATTTAGCCGATCATCTAACCAAAGGATTAGCAAGAGATCTTGTGCATACCGCGGCTGTAGGGATGGGCTTAAAGTCCACTTAAAATCTTTTATATTGAGATACCCAATTCCCATCTAATGTGATATTAGATGTTGTATTCAATGTGGAAAGCCTGATATTTGAAGATTGGAACACATTATTATCATCATCCCAAGGTATGTGTTCAGTACTGCAAGTAAAGGAGGTTGAATTTATATTCTTAATAGTTCTTTTGAAAAATTGCATTTGCAGGTGCAAGAATAAAAGGACTACCTATATAAGTATGAAGTTTAGCTGCTTCAAGAAGTTAGGACTTGACTTTGATATGCTTATTGAAGGATGGGACACAAGCTAGTAAAATATAGTGTCAAGTTAGAACTTATGAGAATGTAAACTGTTGTGTGTATTATCTTCATGTATTCACTATGGATAGAAAGGGTTCAATCCTTAGTGACACCCTGATATTCGAATATTTAGATTGTCTAATATACTAATGTGAAATTCAATCGTCACGACATTTCATTTATGCATCAGTTTGTTGGTGTTATGTTTCATTTTAAGTTAATCAAGATTACACTTAAATGGGGGAGGTTTGTTGGTGATTTGTTATCATCAATATTATTTAAGTGTAATGGGATTACTTTGTTGACCAAAAGAGATCTTGATAAATATTAAACAAGTAAGGAAGGTGTAGAGTACACACTTGTTTAAGTTTGATCAAGTTTCAAAGTACACTGTCATTTAGGGGTGAAGCCCCTAAACGAACGGGGGTCCGGGGGCAGCGCCCCTGGGAGCGAGGTCCAAGGGGCGGCAGCCCCTGGCTGGGGTCGAGCTGTCATATGACAGTTTTCAGACAAAGATCATATAGTCGGTTTTGGTCTCATTTCTGGTACATACGAAACTATCTTCAAAAAATTCTAAGTTCTTGTCTCTCTGAGTCTTATCCGATTAAAGAATATTGGGAGTACCACCCAAATGCTTTAATCTGAAAGTGTTTAACACAATTCTCAGAATTCCAAGCCTTTCTATACCCCATTTTTCTAACAAAGTTTTCGTAATGAATGGTGTAGTTAGGTTAAAGCATGTCTTCAATCTCCTATGGCGTCGATCCCCTTTTTAACGGGTCACCTACATCCGAGTTCTAAAAATTAAACAAGGTGATACTTTTCACCATTTCTTTTTTAATTTAGCTATGGACGGTCTCCGCATAGTTATTCAAGAGTCGATTAGTAAGGGTTTATCGGGGATGTAAAGTTGGAGGTATTTTGATGGAAGTCTCGTGTTTTTCTATGCATATGGTTAATGGTCAAAAGAAAATATGTGAAGTATTATTCAGCTACTTCTATGTTTCTTTCTTGCTTCGGGGATCAAAATTAATTTAGTTAATAGTAAATTAATGGAAGTTTGAGGAAATGGTCACAGAGTGAAACAATTAGCCCGACTATTGGGTGTTCGGTTATGAGGATGTCGTTTATCTATGGAGGTCTCCGATGTGAGCTAACATGTCGACGGGTGAACGCTGGAAAACAGTTGGTGATAAATTTGTAGCCAACTTTCCAATTGGAAGATGAAATTGTTTTTTGTTGGGGTAAGGATGACTATGCTTAAATCCATCTTTGAGAGTATATCAACTTATTACTTATCTATTTTTCGTACTCTGAAAATAATAATTAATAGGTTGGAATCCATGAGAAATCACTTTTATATGGGTGGTCAAATTGGTTAACGAAAACTCACTTGGATAAAATGGAAAAATCCTTGAGAAAACATTTTTATATAAATGAAATAAGAGTTTCTTGAATTCTCCCAAGTTCTATGGGTCTGTTTGATTAAGATCGTTTACAAGGACAGTGGGTATTTAAATAGTTGAGTTTTTCAAGGGAATGCCTTAACATCGTAGAATTGTATTCTTGGATCTGTAAAATAATCTAAAAGACATATGTATTGATCTTGATGAGTTTTGCGTTAAAAAGATTGGGAATGGTAGGTTAATGCGTTTTTGGGAGGATACGTAGCTTGGACTCACGGATTTAAAAACTCAATTTCGTAGGGTCTTTAGTCTTTGACCCATATCAATCGTGTTACATAAAATATCATTTCCCGCCTCTTGTGTGGACCAATAATTTGCGCCGCAGCCAAGTGAAGGGGCTGAAAAAGTGAAAATCGAACCATGTCCTCGCGCTTGTGGATCTTTTGAACCATGTCACATTATCCAATGGTCTTGGAGTTTAGACGGTTTACGTGAGTTCTCGATTTCTTCGCCTCGAAGATATATTGATAAAATCACATTCATTATTGAACAATCACCCATGAGATGAAATAATTTGGTTCCTATTAAGGTGAACGTGTTAGCTTCATGTTTTCACCTTAATAAAGTTTTGAAGAAAGAAAATTTGGACAAGAAAGGAATTGAAGTGGATAATTTCTTGTGTGTTATTTGAGTTGCATGTTTAGATTTTACATCTTTTTTTCTTGTGTCCAGTGGCAAATTCTATTTGGAACCAAATTGCTAGATGGTGGAATATTGATAAACCGACTCTTTGTAGTTTATAGGATCTGTTTCTTACAATGTTGCAGAAAAAAAATGTCTTCTTTTGATTTACAATTTGTGGGTTTTGTGAAGCATAAGAACGACCAAATGTTTGGAGATGTCAAGCCACGAAAAGCTCTTATATTAAGGCTAACCGGAGTGGGAGAACTAACCCACGCGTCTTGCTGATTTGTCCGGCCTAAGGACGTGTGAACACCGCCCCTAAGGTCGGTGGTTTGTGTGTGACGTGGGTGCAAGGACGGACAAAGAGGACGAATTAGAAAGCAGCAGCAACAACAATCACGTATTTGACCCTTTTTTCCCTTTTCCTTTGTATCCACCGAAGTAAAAAAAAGTGGTATTAAGCAATGACCCGTTTTTCAGAAACGGGTGAAGAAGACAATTCATATAGTTATAAATTTGGTCCCTGAGATAGTGTTTTTTAATCTTATTATACATTCTCACTTTTCTTTCAATTAAGTTAAACCCTCAACTATATACAACTATATATGTTTATTTAATTTTAAAAATTAATAATATGTTTATTTGATTTTTTAATTAGTAAATGATTACTTAAGTTTATAATTATGTTTTTTTATTTAAACTAACGTTAATATATATATATATATATATATATATATATATGTGTGTGTGTGTGTGTGTGTGTGTGTGTGAGAGATATGGAGTGGTAATCATTTCCAATGTCTAGTGAGTTGGTGGTGGAGCTGACGTGACGCTGAGTTGGCAGCGCTTTTCCGGTGGCTTGGATGTGACTATTCCCCATAACCTAATTACATTGTAGCGCAATCAAGACATTTCATAAAGTGTAAAGGAAACCAATGTTTATATCTCATATGTTTTATTTCAAAACTTTTTTATTCACATATAACACACCAATACGTTGTTTTTACTCTGGTGTAAAAGGATTGAAGATTATAAAGTTAAAAGGATATAGAATTCATGCATTGATTCAAGCAATAACATTGTTCAAGATTAGATGTAAACATCCCAAAAACTAATGAAGCCATGTGAAACCAAAACCTTAGGCACTTTAAAAACCAACATATCTACATGAGCGCGTACTTAATTACTTGACACAAAAATAAAAACCCTTTACTGCTTGTCTACTTCCATTGTATTATTTAATTACCCAAAAACAAATATGCTACTTACCATTATCTACCCGAAAGAGCTAAACCCTCCAACAAGTTAACAGTAGTACATGACACTCTTGACATTCTCATGAATCATAGGGACAAGATGCACCTCAGCAACCCGGTCACTATCAGACAACTCACCACCTTCCATGTAGCAGCGTGCATGAATCGCAGCCAAATGTGCATAGTAAACAGCTAGGAGTAATAGCAAATTAACACACAAACAACTTTAATTTATATATGAATGAATGATCATCAGCTGATGAAAAACATCATACCTATGGACACAGATCTTGTACACCTTTGGTACCTGAAGTTGAAAACCCAGTTATGTTATGTTAGGAGGAAATTTATCAAAATGGTTAATAGGGTTAGCTGGTTGGTTGAATTACCTACGTGAAGCATAAGTTAGATGTAAGATTCTGCAACCCATCTGCAGTTAACTTGTTTTCATCATAGAGCACGTGATAATGTGTTGGCATGCTCGTTCCCTACAAATAAACACACCCAAATTGAATTATCCAACGCAATACACCTTTTAAACTCTTAAAAATTACTTAATATATACATGTAATAAGTACATGACATTTCACCTGAATAGCAGCATGGCTGCAGAAGTAGAAGTCAAATTAAGTTGGGTGGCATATCTTGGTATCAACCACAGTCCCTGCAAAAATTAAATTAAATTTAACAAGAAGATCAGTTGAAAAAACCCATAATCAGTAACCATGAAACCTGTAAAAATGTTGCCATTGGTATCAGTGTGATTCTTGTCAAAATGCTTCATAGGGAAGAAGCGTGTGTGATGTTGGATTTAATCCAACGTGTTCAAATGAAAGAAATTCACTGCAGGGGTATTTTCGTCCATTGCTTTAATTTGAATAAGTAAAAGGCCATGTTGGCCATAAAGTCCTTTTCTTTAGTAGACGTAACTAATGGGTAGTTCAGTTGCTAGTTTCTAGGGATTTACTTTGTTAAGTAGGAAGTTTTCCTTTTTCGTGAATGTATGCACTGGAATAAAAATCAGAAAATTTGGCCCCAAAAGCTTCCCCTGTTCTTTACTCTTTGTGCTCTGTTTACTGTCTTGCATCAGGTTAATAGGGTTGATTCCAACATTTGGTATCAGAGCCCGGTTTATGCCCAAATATCAACCCCGACAAACAACTATGGGTGATAGAAGTGACAAGGAAGGCCAGATAACTCTACACTACCCTATGCTCTCAAGAAACAACTACGCTGCATGGGCCATCAAGATGAAGGTCTTCATGCAAGCCCAGGGTGTATGGGAAGCAGTCGAGCCCAGAACGGCCAACACCGTAGTTGAAGTAAAGAAGGATAAACTAGCGATGGCTGCCATCTATCAAGGGATTCCTGAAGATCTCTTGTTATCGTTGTCAGAAAAGCAAACGGCCAAGGAGGCATGGGATGCCTTGAAGACAATGTACTTGGGGTCAGATAGGGTTAAGACAGCAAGGGTGCAAACATTGAAGACTGAATTTGAAGCTTTGAATATGAAAGAATCAGAAACAGTTGACGAGTTTCCTGTCAAGATCAACAATATTGTAAGTAATATTCGAGCCCTTGGTGATAAAGTTGAAGAAGCATATGTCGCGAAGAAAATGCTTCGTGCAGTACCATCCAAATTCCTTCAAATTGCATCCACCATTGAACAATTTGCATACTTGGATGTGATGACTATTGAAGAAGTAGTAGGCAGATTAAAAGCTCATGAAGAGAGGATTAAAGGGCATGGTGAAGTAGAAGAAAAGAAACTCTTGCTCACCCATCAAGAGTGGTCTGACAGGAATAAGAAGCAAAGTGAAAACTCTACTAAGAATGCTAACAAGTCGCATAGAGGAACTTCTAGCAATCCAAGGGGTCGCGGAAGAGGTCGCGGTAGAGGTTCTAGTAGTCGAGGAGGCCGACGAAGAGGCGGCGGTTATCAACAGCGAGATGGAAACCGGGGTAATTCAAGTAATCTGGATAAGAGTACAGTTCAGTGCTATAACTGCCAAGACTTTGGGCATTTCGCTGCAGAATGCCAAAATCCTAGACGTGAAAGGAATCAAGAAGTCAATTTAGCTCGAGAAATCAATGATGACGAACCAGCACTTTTGCTATCTGCCTCAAATGAAGAGAATAAGTTTCTTGAAGTGAATCTAAATGAAGAGAAAGTGAATCCAAATTTGAGATCAGCAGGTGATGAGCAAAGAAGATCAAACATGTGGTACTTGGACAATGGTGCAAGTAACCATATGACAGGTGAAAAAGAAAATTTTCGCGAACTCAATCAATCCATCAAAGGTTCAGTGAAGTTTGGTGATGGATCAAGGGTTCGCATTGAAGGAAGGGGTTCAATCGTGTTCTGGTGCAAGAACGGTTAACATCGTGTACTTCGTGAGGTATATTACATACCGAGTTTGTGCAGTAATATTGTAAGTCTGGGACAATTGGCTGAGTGTGGTGATCGGATCGTTATGATTGGATCATTCCTGTGGATTCATGATAAAAAGGGCAAACTTCTCATGAAAGTTAAAATGTCTTCTAATCGTCTGTACAAAATTATATTAGAAGACATTAGTTCAAAGTGTTTTCTTGGGGCTAAGGAGGAACCAGAAAAGTTATGGAATGCACGTATGGGTCATGTAAGTTATCCTACACTAAAACTCATGTCAGATAAAAGCATTGTTCAGGGATTGCCAAAGATGATTAGTCCCACAGCATTATATGAAGGATGCTTGGTGGGTAAGCATGCTCAAAAACCCTACCCATCACATACAAATTTCAGGGCACGCAGGAAACTGGAACTAATTCACGGGGACCTCTGTGGTCCAATCTCACCACCTACACCTGCAGGAAACAAGTATTTCTTTCTGCTCGTTGATGACTTTAGTCGGGTGATGTGGGTCTACCTGGTGCAATCAAAAGATCAA
Source organism: Lactuca virosa (assembly GCF_052849685.1). Taxonomy (NCBI): domain Eukaryota; kingdom Viridiplantae; phylum Streptophyta; class Magnoliopsida; order Asterales; family Asteraceae; genus Lactuca; species Lactuca virosa. Next base: position 113,232,573 of record NC_136426.1, on the reverse strand, counting down.
GTGTTTGGTGTGTTCAAAAAATTCCGGGCAATGGTAGAAGTTGAAACTGGTGAAAGGATGAAGGTGTTCCGGACAGATCGTGGGGGGGATTCCTCTCAAAAGAATTCACCTCTTATTGCGAAGAAACGGGTCTACAAAGACACTACACGGCTCCGTTTTCTCCCCAACAAAACGGAGTCGTGGAGAGACAGAATCGGGCTGTTGTTGAGATGACAAGAAGCTCGTTAAAAGCTATGCAGGTACCTGATGTTTTGTGGGGTGAAGTTGTATGTAATGCAGTCTATATCTTAAATAGGGTAACCACGAAGGGCCTTGAAGAAGCAACACCTTATCATATGTGGACCAGGAGAAAACCAAATATAGAGCATCTAAGAGTTTTTGGATGTGTAGCACATGCAAAGGTAAAAACAGGTTATCTCCACAAACTCGGTGATAGAAGCAAACCACTAGTCCACCTGGGAACAGAAATAGGGACGAAGGCTTATCGTTTGTTTGATCCGGTCACAGGATCAATCCGTATAAGTAGAGAAGTTTACTTTGAAGAAGATAAGATGTGGTCGTGGGATACTACAGAAAAGTTTAAACATACTCCAGGTGTCACGTTCACAGTTGAGGGTCTAACACCACAAGTAGAAGACCAAATTGATCAGGTTGAAGATGAAGTTGCCAACACAGATCCACTAACACCTGATGTGGGTGATGGTATGAACTTCCAAGGGAACGAAGATGTAATCGAAGACACCTCATAAGGAAACACCATGCATCCGAGCCCACAGGAAGCCCCACCTTCTCCCATAACCCCTATGAGCTCAACCGGTTCAACAAGCGTTGTTTCTAGTTCAACTGGTGGAGGAGCTCCCAAAAGGTACCGACTCTTAACCGACTTATATGATGAGTGTGAACAAATTTTACTCTTGAATGAAGACGAAGAACCAGTCACATATGCCATGGCTAGCAAAGAGAATCATTGGATTGATGCTATGAAGAGTGAAATAGAAGCTATAGTAAAGAACAAGACTTGGAACCTTGTAGACCTTCCACCTGGTAGAAAACCAATAGGGCTCAAATGGGTCTACAAGGTGAAAAAGGATCCAAGAGGACAGGTATTGAAGTATAAGGCGCGCTTGGTCGCGAAGGGGTATGTACAAAAGGCAGGTGTCGATTTTGACGAGGTGTTTGCCCCTGTAGCTCGAATAGAAACGGTTCGGATCTTACTTGGACTCGCTGCAAAGAACGGTTGGAAAGTACACCACCAGGATGTGAAATCAGCATTCCTAAATGGGGAACTAGAAGAAGAGGTGTATGTGATTCAACCGGAGGGATTTGTGAAAAAAGGTCAAGAAAATAAGGTGTACAGGTTGTCCAAAGCCTTATATGGCTTGCGCCAAGCACCTAGGGCTTGGAATTCGAAGCTTGATGGTTGTCTAAAACAACTTGGGTTCAAAAGGTGCCCATACGAGTATTCTGTATACACAAGAAACAAGAATGGAAAGTTATTGATTGTTGGTGTGTACGTTGACGGCCTCATTGTAACATGTGATTCTAATCTAGAAGTGGAACACTTCAAGGAGCAGATGAGAAAGAAATTTGAAATGAGTGACCTGGGGATGCTCTCTTATTACCTTGGTATTGAGGTAAACCAACATGATGGTGCAGTCACTTTGAAGCAAGTTGCATATGCAAAGAATATACTTGTGAAGACAGACATGATAGATTGAAATCCTTGCAAATACCCTATGGAGCCTAAGTTGGAACTAACAAAATATGAAGAGGGAGAAGAAGTAAATGTCACAGATTACAGAAGTGTGGTTGGTGTACTGAGATACTTAACTCATACTCGACCTGACATAAGCTATGATGTTGGTTTAGTAAGCAGATTCATGGAGAGACCCACACTTCAACACATGAAGGCTGTCAAACATATCTTGAGGTATGTGAAATGGACCATGGACCACAGTCTAGTTTACACTAGAGGCAGCAAAGAAACCATCATCACCAGGTACACAGATAGTGATCATGCAAGAGATGTAAATGATGCAAGAAGCACGGGTGGAATGGATTACTACCTAAATGAGAACCTGGTTACCTGGGGATCTCATAAACAATGATGCGTTGCTCTATCTTCGTGTGAGGCGGAATTTATGGCAGCTACTACAGCCACATGTCAAGGAATCTGGATCAAACGCTTACTAAGTGAAATTACTGGTTCTAACATCAAGGCACCTGTCTTATACATTGATAACAAGTCGGCCCTGCATCTAACAAAGAATCTTGTCTTCCACGGGAGAAGCAAACATATACACACGAGGTATCACTTCATACGTGAGTGTGTGGAAAGAGGAGACATAGAGGTCCAATACATATGCAGCAAAGAGCAAAAGGCAGATATCCTCACTAAATCAATGGGAAAAGCACAGTTCCTAAAATTGAGAGACCTGTTGGGTGTAAAACAGGTAATAAGTTCCGAAGTTGGAAGGATGAACTTGACTTGAACACTTTGGATTAAGGGAGAGTATGTTGGATTTAATCCAACGTGCTCAAATGAAAGAAATTCACTGCAGGGGTATTTTCGTCCATTGCTTTAATTTGAATAAGTAAAAGGCCATGTTGGCCATAAAGTCCTTTTCTTTAGTAGACGTAGCAAATGGGTAGTTCAGTTGCTAGTTTCTAGGGATTTACTTTGTTAAGTAGGAAGTTTTCCTTTTTCGTGAATGTATGCACTGGAATAAAAATCAGAAAAATTGGCCCCAAAAGCTTCCCCTGTTCTTTCCTCTTTGTGCTCTGTTTTCTGTCTTGCATCAGGTTAATAGGGTTGATTCCAACATGTGATGCCTCTTTTGAACTACAACAAATGTAACAGGAGGCAAATACCCTTCCTCCAATGATGCACACGCCTGAAACATCATTACAAAGAACTAGTTATAATACACAAACACATAGAGACACAAAAGGTTCAAGTTTTATATCATAAAAAGTAAAACCAAATGCCTTTCTGATTTTGTCCATCTCGTTCATCAAAACCTCATTGAACTGTCATTTACCAACTTCATCCCTGTGATACAAGTATCGGTAATGACATGATTAAAATACTAATAATTATACCAAAAATGGAGGAAATTAATGTGTTGTCATACATACCTGTAGAATATTATTCTATGCGGTTTATGACTTGTTGAATTATAGAATGAAATCAGAAGCTCTATAATTAGTCCTGAATGAACCACACCACCCGTTTGCATCGCTAGTTGTTGAGTAGAGATCCTCAATGATGTAAGAGAATCGGGATAAAATAGCCTTGGAAATTCTGAGAATTGTGATTTCACTACCAAATCAAACTATTGGGTGGTACTCCCTAATCTTTGATTGGATAAGACTCAGAAGAGAAAAAGAACAGAGAATGAGATATATGAATTTCGTAAGTACCAGAAAAAACTGACCACAATTGGTTAAATACCTTCTTTGTCTGAAAACTGTCATAAAACAGTTTGGCAACAGTAAAAAAACGGTCATAAATCCGGGTTTTCTATAAGGATTAATACCAAGTCAAAAAACGGGTCAAATATTCTAAATTTGGATTTCTGATGCATTTTCGATCCCAGCCAGGGGCTGTCGCCCCTTGGACCCCGCTCCCAGGGGCGCTGCCCCCGGACCCCCGTTCGTTCAGGGGCTTCGCCCCTAAATGACAGTCTACTTTTAATCTTGAATAAACTTAAACAAGTGTGCACTCCACACCTTCCTTACTTGTTTAATATTTATCAATATCACTTTTGGTCAACAAAGTAATCCCATTACACTTAAATCACATTAGTGAAACAAATCACCAACAAATGATCTCTTTTCTTTCTTTATATTTAGGTTTTGTTTGTTTTTTGTCTGCAGATCTTCTTGACCTCTTTTGTCTGCGTCGTACAGACTACGCGCAGAAATTAGCGTTCGCAGACTGTTTGTTTTTTTGAAGACTACAGACCTAAAAATGTTTGCCCGCCCTCTTCTTAGCGCAGATGTGGATCAAAGTCTTCTAACATTTTCAGACATATTCTAGCCTAAAAAACACATATATCTTTATTTTTTAGTTTTTTTAATTTATATTCATTTCCAACTTTATTAATGATAAACAATTTTTTTTTTAAAAAAAATACTTTATAAAAAATGTTTGATGACACAAACATGATACTTTTGACAAATTTATATATAAAGATTTATTACAATAATGGTCGTTAAAGTTGTTTATATAAATGTGAAAAAAAAATCATAATATATTCTTATACTTTTGTGTCAAATTTTATAAAACATTATTTCATAGAGTATCGTCAATTTCTTGGGAAAATATTTATGGTACGTTTTTAATTGATTTAATTGAGAGAATCGAAGTTTATATCCATCCATTTATGTATCAAAGTCTTTGATTCCTAATTACAATGTTTAGGTATAACTTTGCAACCAAAATTGTTCGTTTTTATCAAATATATACGTTAATTCGTACCATTTTTATTTTCACTTTTTATACAATAATACATAAAAGTTGATCTAGTTTTGTTAATTATTTATAACAAAGTCATAAAAATATTAAAATCACTTTGAAGTTTAAAAAAATCAGTTTAATTAGATTTTAGTTTATTTTAATAGTTTGCATATGTTAAAAAAACAAAGTCATAAAAATATTAAAAAATCACTTTGAAATATTAAAAAATCATAAAAATATTAGATTTTAGTTTATTTAGATTTATAACAAAGTCATAAAAATATAAAAAAAATCATTTTGAAGTTTAAAAAAAACAATTTATTTAGATTTTAACTTATTTTAGTAGCCTGCAGATGTTAAAAAAAAATCTTCTTTTTTCAGACTGCAGACGTTTGGTCCACCTCGTCTACTGCAGAGGTCTACGGATGTGGTCCGCAGACTGCAGACATTTTGTCTAAAAAAAAACAAAAAGCACCTTAGTAATTCTTGGCCTAACCGCAACTTCCCCGTGACGTGAAAAGTTGATGACAGCCCAGAAATCCAAACTACCTCCTAGGCGCATTTTCTACACAGAAATAAGAATCATTATACATTAAAGAATGGGAAAAGTTTAAATTGTCCAAATGCAACATGGTCACTTATGCCATCGTCCGGCTGCTGGAAAGACATTTGATAAAGGCCCACACCCTTCATACTTCATACTTGATCTGAAAGATAAAATGAAAATTTATAAAAATAAAAATAAGAGATAAATGCTTGTAAAAAAAGGTGTTAGAGAAGTTAGTTACATATGGAGGTGGAATAATGTGTGCTTCAATTGAAGTAAGCTGCTCGTGTACATATGCATTCCAAAACCTTTGACTACAAGCTTATTTTATTGTAATTATTAGTTTATAACTCTTGGAAACCGTGGTTACAAAATTAATTAAACTTTCGTAGTAAAAACACAAAATTGTTAATCAATTATTTTAAATAAATTATTTTACATAAATTATTAATTAAGAGATATTTTTTAGTTATATAAAATTATAATCGTTGGTTTAAATAAATATATGAAATTATATCACCTTATAATTTGTATTAATTTTATTTTAATTTTTATTCTAATATTATTGATTTAATATAATTAGAATGAGAAATTTAAAATTTGAAATGGAAAATCAATAGGTTGACAAGTGGCATAACATTAATTAGAAAGTATAATATGATGACACATGACAAAAGGAGAATAAAATTATTCTTTTATTAGAATACTAGGTTATAACCCGTGAAAACCACAGTCGGTATATTTAAAATTTCTATATAAATAATAATAATAATAAATGTAAAAAAAAACCAAGATATTGTGGATTGTAAGTAATTATGAATTAATTTGTTAAGCAAAATAAAATAATAATGTTATTAGGATAAGATTTTGTATTTTCAAATTTTGGATTGAATTTGATTTGTTACCAAAAAAAAATAATAATAATAAAAATCATAAAAAAATGTCACGTGTCAAAAATGCATTTTAAAAAACTAACACATGTCATTTTTAAGTTTCATTTATTAAAAGAGATAGATATGAAGATGAAGATTACTCTCCATGGTCTGCAAATTAAAACATGTGCACCAAATTATAAATAAATAAATGGATTTCAATCAATGGTTGGAATTTATAGAATACCTTATGGATGCTTTGCTCCCTGGGCGCTAACACGTGGCCTTAAGAAAGTTGATTACTTGTTTTCCATTCAACTTCTCATCATATCGTACACCACTTACAATGCTACAAATCTTTACTCCAACAAAGTTACATTTTAATTTACAATTATTTTTAATTAATCCTATACAAAAAGAATGTGATTTTCCATTCAAGAAATTGATTTATCCACAGTAGAAATCAATTTCTTAAGTGGAAGAATCATGATCTCTCATAAATTATAACAACAGACCTCCATTGGTAGATAGATCGGTTTAGTATTTGTGCCAGCTTGGATTGCTGGAAGGTGTGGAAACCGAAGATTAATGTTGTATTTCCCCCAATAATACTCAACAAGAGATATTGTCGCTCTAGTGTCATGAACAATAAATCTAACAAGATTTAATAACAAAAAAGTTAAAAAAAAAAACACAAAAACTTTAAAAAAAAATGTTTATTTGAATTGAAGCTTACGTTAGTTGTTTAGTTGGTTGGACTGTTAACAAATGAACCTTGTAATGTCTCATGTAATCATGTCTCCTAGTTGGTTGAACTGTTAAAGAATCAACCTTGTAATGTCTCATGTAATCATGTCTCCTAACTTCCACTCTTACCCCTCTCAATGTTGTCTTTACTTGAAAGGGAAATAATAAATTATCACTAAAAAACAACTTTTTAAGATTGGTAAAAAAAAATACTTTCCTTGTTTGTACCTTGATACGATCTTGGTCCGATAGTGGTCTCGATATATCCTTATGTAGAAATTCACCAACAAACTCAGTAACTAACTTAGGTTCATAAAAAGCACAAGCTAACATATATGTAAGATTTATATTAATTTAGAATGGTTGATGATTAAAATATATACAAATATATAATCAAAATATATACAAATACAAATACATACCCAGGTTAAGTGACAAGCCCATTTGAGTTGGTCTTAGAGTTTGATAAAACCATTTTCCAAAACTCAACACCATCACCAAGAACATTTGTCCCAAATTCTCGACTAAACAATGATCTATCAAGTGCTTTCCTCCTACAAACAATTCATGTAAAAACAATTAGAACCTATTGAGAGTTTAATGAGAAAAGATATATTATGACACTTAATTGTTACCCTTGTAAACAATCACTTAAAACAACATCAAGAGCTTGGATAGTTTCATGGGGATTATCATGGTGTCCACGACTTCAAAATTGTTTCAGATGGTTCATATCCTTTCTAGCTGCAAATTTGATGTTGATTTTGAATTCCTTTTCCCACCTACAATATATGTGTATAAAACAAATTACAATTTGAAAAGAAGTATTTAAAAAACCTGATATTGGAAAGAAAGTAATACTTATACCCGTTTTGTTGGGTGAGTTTAACAGAAAACTCTTGGGATTCAAATGGTAATAGCCCTGCAGAAAACATGCGATTTTGTTTCCATCATAAGCTAACAGCATGTTTCCGAGATGTGATGCTCCATATGAAGGGAAAATGACTTATAAGCCCAACGAAGTTACCAAACCGTTCAAAAAAACCCCAATTATGTTTTGTTTGTTCAAGACAACCCAACGAACTTAACCTTTTGTCTAAAAATCCTAATTCACTTACACTTTTGTTCAATTCTCATTAGCGTCAACCGGCTAATGAAAATCAACGAATGGCATGGCTTATGACGTGGACTTAAATATCGAAAAAATGACTTGTAAGACCAACAAAGTTTCGAAACCGTTCAAAAAACCTCAATCATGTTTTGTATGTTCGAAAAAACCCAAAGAACTTAACCTTTTGTCTAAAAAACTAAACGGGCTTACACTTTTGTTCAATTCTCATTAAAGGCAACTAGATTCATTAGGTATACAATTAGTTGGCAAATGACATGGCATTATATTTAATGACATTGAATAAATATATTAAAATTGCTATTTATATATCGGGCTTGGAAAAGAGAAAAACGAACGATGTTTGTGTTTGATCTCTCGTAATGGATACTTATTCTTCTTCCTCTAAGAAAATATTTGAAGATACAAACCCTTGTGAATGTGGACACCCTTCTTAGACTTTGACATCTAGAACGGAGGATCATCCAGAGAAAAAGTTCAGGGCTTGTTCGAACAGATTGATAAGTATAATTCAAAGCTTTATCATGTCCATTTTCTATTTATTTGGTTAAATTTTGAAGACCACAAACTTTTGTAATAAGGGACCAAAAGTATAAGAATGGAAAATTTTAATGGCAAATGTCTAAAACAAAAGAACTTTATAATTCCTTAAGCTTTTGAGAATATATATATATATATATATATATATATATATATATATATATATATATATATATATATACAAACGTTACTATTCCTTAAAATAATTTAATACGTTCAAATAATTAAGCTAATAGTACAAGTATCACAACTAAAATAGGATTAAATTTTAACCCATATTTTGAATTCTTATATTTCCCAGCAAATCTTATTTCCTTCCCTAAATTCCGACTTTATTCAAAATTTTAAAATTTGAAATCATCCAAACCTACAAGTTAAAAGTACAACTAATCCATGCAAATACTTCTTTACCCAGTGGAGGAATTTTGACCCACCCTTTAATCCCTTGAGTGAGTCAACTGAAGCCAAGATTTAAAGGGATTCGGTATTTTGTAGTTCAATACCCAACTCCTGTTCTCTCTGACCCTTTATCCCGAACCGCATTTCACCACAGTCACCACCTCTCCAAAACCCCACGTCTCATTTGCAATTGTCATCGTCGCCACCCTCATCTCCAATAGTGAAACCCCACACTTTCATTAGAAAATCCTCTCTTTCTCTCTATTTTATCGTATTCCCTCTAGAAAGATACCCATTAGTTGTCACAACTAGCATTTTTGCTAGGGAATTCTACTCTCATGTAAACATCATCTATTTTAAAACTTGTACTCTAAGTGTATATCATATACGATGCTCAATCAAAATCATTCATTTGAAATCCAAACACACTCAAGAGGTTCAAGACCCAATACTCCATCTTAGCAATTTTTTTGGGCTAAAACACTCTTAATGGACCGAACCCTTCTTATTGGGCCACAAGAAATTATTCCAAGTTATTGGACCGAGAACGCTTTCCTTAGGCCTCATTGGGCCGAAAATCTCGTTGGGCTTTTCCTTGGGCCAAAGAATCTCCTTGATTTGGTTGGGCCTTTATATAAAAAAAAAAAGAAGAATTATGGTGGATAAAGAGGTTGACACCTCAATATTACACCACAAATAAACATGAAATAACCTTCATACATCTAGGCAATAGGGTATTACCTCACATGTTTCCAAGCCACACCCTCCTCTCCCCTCTCCATATCTCGGCCCAACCCTCCCCATTTCACCTCATTCTTCCCTTCAAACAACAAAAGAACTCTCTCATATCCCTCTCTAGAACACAAAGAAGTTCTTCCTTTTCTCATCTAAAAATCGTGACTTTGGTGGGGGATTTCAAGAGCTTTGCATTAAGTATTATCATCTTGGTAAGTTCTAGGTTAAACTCAAGGTGCTTTATTTCAAGATTATACTAAGATCATTCTTCTTACAACCTCATTTTCGTGTTTATGGCCCATTAGAACACCCACATTTCAAGAATCTCACCAAGAACTCAAGTTAGGTTCAAAAAAATCTTTCTTCTTCTTCATCTACATCTCAAAAACCCCCAAGGTGAGTTCATACCCCCTATTTTCGATTTTTACTTTGTTTTGGGGGAGAATACAAGTTGTATTGTGTAGATCTATGTCTGTATGCATGAATATGTGTGTTTTTCATGATTTATTTGGTGATTATGTGTTATTTACTTCATAAATCTAAAAATATGTTAAGAATATGAAGTTTATCACTTGGATCTACATGAAAACCAATATGTTAAGAATATGAAGTTTATCACTTGGATCTACATGAAAATCTTGAGAAAAGTATGTGTTATCACATATAATACATGTAAACTAGTAGATCTGGGATTTATACACTTAAAATAGTAAAAATGAGTGTTGTGTTTCAAGATCTATAAACTAAACTCAAAAATCAGCCCTTCACAGAAACGTTTTGGTCCAATCTCGAACTGTTTTGACCACCTAAATGATAATATGTTTCAAAACTGTTTTACATGCAAAAAGTTCAAGTTTATACCTTTAAAATGACTACTCTCACGTTTTCATACGATTTTTCTACAATTTTTGGTGAATTTTTCAAAACTGCCTATCAGATTTGAAATAATTTCGGACCAGCCTGTGAAGGTGAGCAATTTCACGCTTGTTAGAAGCCATTAAAAATTCTTAGAAAAATTTTGAACAAAGTAGACAAAATTTCCAAACTTCCAGAATTTACGGATCCAAATTTCGACTTACGATGATTTTTCTACAAATTTTCCAACAACTAGGTCCGAAAAGCTCAAAAACAAGAAAAATGTGTATTTTCACAAAAATGAAGCCAAAAAGGATATTTTTGACAAAAATGGGTTAGAAAGGTTATTTTTACCAACAACTAGCCATAAATACAAGTTTTGAATAAAATGGGGACTAAAGTGTTATTTTTACTAAGATTGGGCCTTAACTGTAAATTTTTGGCTTATTGAGCCAAGAACGTCATTTTTACAAAAGTGGGCTTTTATGCTATTTTAGTGAATACTTGAACCAAAACCAACGATAAACTAACAAACGGATTAATTTGATCATTTTCTAGGTTATTGGGCCTTAGTGGCCCATTTATATGTTTGATAGGTCTTGTATATTATTTATATGTTTATTGGGTCTCATTGACCCATTAACATGTGCGACGAACCTTGGATACTATTTGTGTGCTATTTGGGCCTATAAATACCTTACATGTGAAATGGGCCTTAGTTGTCATTTCATATATATTTCGGGCCCATGTTATATAATATCATTCCAAGTGGGCCTTGAAATGATTTACATGTTTAGCGATGCCTTAGTGGTTCACTTACATGGTTCATTGGGTCTGGAATGAGTTTATACTTTTCTTCGCGTAAATTCGATTAAGGATCTAGTGAGTTTTGTCGATTGACACCTATTAAGTGTACGATCGTAGCATGTAGTTATAATCAGAGTCTCTTGGAAGGAGAGCGGAGATTTGTGTATAGATCTATACGGGGATGACACCCCACACCTGAGTTGTTCGCTACAGTTAGACTAACTCAGTCTAGGGTGACGAAAATCTTATAATCAAAACTGGCGTCCAACAACGCCAAGACAGGCGAAATTGTCTTTATTTAGTATGGTTATGACGGCTCACTTAGAGGAATTAACGTTATGAAGTTTACGGAAGACCATTCTCTTTTCTCTTGGATTACTCGGAAACATACTCATACTGGTACTCAACTTCGGGGGTTGGTATGGCAGCTTTCTCTTTTACAGACAACATCGAGTTGTCTAGAAACATTCTCTTTACATGCCCTTTACATTCTCTCTACATTCTCTTTACCCTTTTAGTCAAATAAACAATAACATACATGCATTAATACAAGATCTGACACAAACATACTAAACAGTTTGCAGAAAATATAGGATTTTCTGGTGGTTTCAAAGCTATACAAATCATTTTCACAAACATGCTTATGAAGCCACCAACATTTTTATGTTGACCGTTTTCAAATTAACTTGTATTCTCAAGAAACTGTTGAAGCAGGATGAACGAAACAAACTAATGGATATTTTGTTTCATCATACTCTGACTATTTTGGCATGTAATATTCAAATACAATACTCAATGTAAACAATGAATGTTGTTATATTACATGTGTGATGATGATGATGTTATGTTTCAATTATATACTCTGTAATGATACTACAATGTTGAAAGTCACATCAAGCCCCCAGACGTTTCCGCCGTCTGGTTCGGGGGTGTGACATTAGTCGAGATGACATCAGAACCGCTACACCACCATCATAGCATCTCCCCTTCGTCGGAGCACTGCACCACCATTACACCCACGTCTCACTCCTCCCATGTTCTGCCTCCTTTCACCTTCAACCACCTACATTTGTTACTATAACAATGATTTTCACCTGTGTTACTGCTAAACCAACAACAAATGCCTTCAGGTGCTTACTTCCTCCTTCAACAAACCATAGATGCTTCCCTGACTACATCTAATAACCCTAAATAGTATAGCTATGATATGGTGGAGTTGGTAAACTACAACAAAAAGGATGATAGCTGAGGTAAGGTTTTAAAACTTTTTCTATCGTTGTACCCTTTAAAACTGTTGCTAATTGTACCCTAATCACATTTTCGGGTTCCTTAAACATAGATTTCATAAATATATTGAGGTTTTTCTTTATGTTGATTTCTATGTTTTTTGTATATAGCTTTGTATAGTGACAAAGACCCAACAAGTCCATCAGACCTAGGCTTTTCATGATGCAGTAAAAGAAAACCAGGTTGAAAGTACTCACTCAATACTATATATTATTTACCTTTTTCATCTATTAAATAATGTTTTTTTGTATATTAGTTTTTTACCATATGGATTCATTTCTATTTTAGTATTTTTATAGTTTCTCCCAGATAACGTGACTCAAAGTCTTATGATCTTGAAGCCTTTTAAATTTTTGGGTCGGTTTATTGATAGTTTGACTTTGCTTTTGAAATTAAAGGTACTTTCTAATTTACCGCCGTTGAATGATGCTTGAATCTTATCTAAATTGTTCATATAATGGCGTTTGCAAATTAACAATTAAAATCAATTGGTGATCGAAGTAAGAAGGTAGGCTGGGCTATAGTCTTCATTCTTTGGAATATACTAAAATTATCTTAACTTTCTAGCAGTTAGGTATTTCATTGACCTGAAGTGTGTAGTCACAAAAGTAACCACCGACAAACCAAAGATAGTAATTGGTAACAATAAAAAATCAATATAAAGAACTTCTCAACAAGTTGATGGTGCCAAGTAATGATTTATTAAAGTTTGACTACTTATTGCAAATACGATTTTGAATCAAAATCTTTCTTTAAGTTAAGGTATGTTAACCCTTTTTTAGTAGACTACTTTCCGCATACTATTATGTTTTTTTATTGATTTTTAAGAAATATAAATTGGTTGCTTAGTTCTTATAACAATATTGAGAGTGAATTGCATTTTGGGTCCTTCTTTGAGGATTTTATAATGTTTTGGATGCGTGGTTCAAGTTAATTAATTAATTTGGGACCAAAGTTTCACAAAGCAATTATTTTCAAGGATAAAATAATCATTTTACTTGGAGATGGAATTAAGGTAAAGAGATGAAATTGGATCAAAGTTGTAAGTATTCATGGCCGATTTCTCTGTTTTCAGGGAAGAGATGTTATTAATGAGAAAAGTGGTATTGCAAAGGTAGAAAGTGACTCTTTTTGGGTTGACATGGACTGTAGGTGAGATCATGCTTCTCTACTCAATGCGGTATGTTTTTTTTTTCTATTATGAAAGTAGTCAGTAGTGTTTGGAGGTGTGTTTAGTGTTTGATTTAATGATATTGCAAATGAATGAACATGTGATTTTACAAAAGTTAAACTGTTGTCGCCTAGGTAGGGAACCTTGACTTTTGAAAAACTGTCATAAACCCTTCTTATTTACAAGATATGGAGGAATAGGTAACATAATGTTGATGTTGTAGGTATGTTGTTGTAGTGTTTTGTATACGACTACTGAGTAAATTTTATACGATTTAGAGGATTAAAGCATGATGACTTATTATGTTTAACAACATTACTTATATTATAATATGTTTTTGAAAGGTTTGGATGGTTAAAAGATTGGTGTTTCATGTTCAAATTATGGAATGGGTTTTTTATTTTGCATTTTCCTTTTCTCCTAGATTAAAGATATGTAAAGTTTTGTATTCCAAAATTGTATCTTTTGTCGCTTACCTTATTTATATTTGGTATTTTGCTATTTACTGTGATTAAATGCAAAAAATATCAACGTACTTCAGTTTATTGTTTAACATATAATCTTGCTTTGCTTTCTGTTTCATATTTTTTTTCTTATTTTAAGCATTATACTTTGATAAAACTATTGACGAAACTATATACCGAAAGGAAACCATTCACTGTCACCACATTATGTATTTAACTATTCTCCAAATTTATGCGGTTTAACTATTCTCCAAAACGCTGAACCTTAAACATAAAGAAAACTATTTCACAAAATGAAATTATATTTGAAAATCGTCATAAATATTAGACAAAATTACATAAATGGTCTCCGTGGTTTCCAAATTCTTGGTTTTTGTTCCAAATTTTTTCATTACATATATGGTACATAGATGGTTTTCGTCCTTAATATAAACGAATTGTCAAATCATATATGTTTCCGAATTAGCAGTTTACCGTTTTATTGTCTTCTTGTCAAAGTTGGGTGTCCAATTATATATGTTTCCAAATAGAAATAATTGCCGAAAAAAACTATTCACACCCGTCGTTTGGCGCGGGTAAACGGCTAGTGTGTGTGTGTGTGTATATATATACTAGTTTATAACCCGTGGGAACCACGGCTATAAATTAATTAAACTTTCATAATAAAAATTTATAATTATTAATCAGTTATTTTAAATAAATCATTTTAAATAAATTATTAATTAGGAGATATATCAAATTTTTAAAGTTATTATAAATTCAAAGTTAACATATAATTGAAAAATGTAAATTTAAATTTTGAAATGAGTTGTTTAATATATATCTACATGACACATGACATAATATTAATGAGAAGTTGTATTAGAGTGACACTTGACAAATGGAGTTTAGAACTATTCATTTATTAGAATAAGGATTAATGCATTATCATCTGGTTGGTAATTTTTGAGGCGTCCCTAATGGCTAGTGGCTCCTTCTAGAATTTTCAGGACTAATATTTGTATGCCTTTGAACTTAATGGCTAGTGGCTCCTTCTAGAATTTTCAGGACTAATATTTGTATGCCTTTGAACTTAACTTTTTTGGATTATGACCTTCTTTTTTGGATTATATATTTGTATGCCTTTGAACTTAACTTTTTTGGATTATATAGTTGTATGCATTTGAATTTGAGCAATAGCCAAACAACACTTTTCATGCTTATCATCCAATTTCTTCCGTAGCTACTCTAGCACATAACACATACACAGGGCCGGAAGTTGTATATGGAAACAATCTTTGCACCCTTGGATGGGGGTCCACTGTCTACATTCCACCTCTAACTTACCCATTCCGATGAGACTTGGGCATTGTTATTCTTGTTCGTAGTACAAGTCGGCTTATTTATTTTTTACATATCATGTGTAACATTTTCCCGAGTAGACCTCTTTTTATGGCATACTTTGGACTGACATTACTCTTTCGAGTTTCGAGTAGCTTATAACATTTTCTTTACTTATGACATAAATTTATTATATTTCATCACTTGATTAATTTTTCAGATAAATCTTACTCCAACCAGCTTTATCAACCTGATAGAAACCATCATATCATGCTTAACAAAACCATCATATCATATATCATGCTTAACGAAGTTGAGGACACTCCAAAATCATCTATTGATGATTTGAGTATTATTCTACTTTATGATAAAGTTCCATTCAGCCAACATACATATTTTCCTCATGTGCCCTTTCTAGTAAGGTTTTCGTTTTCCATGCATATCTCCATCTTATCGTGACACATATACAATCATGAAATATCTTTTCAATAGCAACCTAGTAACTTTATTGAACACTTTAATCATAGATTCATGTTAAATCTGAAATGTGAATGCATTTAGAACGAGAATAAGAAAAGTGATGGAATGGATGAAAAGAAAGGCCATAGCCTAATGGAAGTAAGAGAAAGGCCAAAGTAAGGAATGATATGGGAATGTATAAAAAAAAGGACGAAATTGAGAATCCCTTTTATTTGAGAATGATTCCCAACAGGGTTTACAAAATATAATCCTAATGGGTTTCGTTGGGTGGGTTGTTCCATGCCAAAAAGCATTTGGGTAACATATGAGTTTGGTATAGCAACTTTGAAAGAAAGAACGCAAAAACCAGAAATAAATAACTTTGGAAGTTAAAAGATATAGAATTCATTCATTGATCCAAGCAATAACATTGTTCAAGATAGATTAATCTAAAACCAACCAACCAACCAACCACCCAAACAAAGGGAGGGAGTGGTGTTAACATATACCACAAAAACTCTGTGAAACCAAAAGCTTAAAGCCAGCTAGCCTATCTACATCCATGCCACAAAAACCCAAAACCTACTTTTACTTACTTCCTCTATTTCCTTCCACTGTTGTATGATTTAAAAACCCAAAAACTACTTACTTTACTACCATATATTGTCTGGTCTCATTTACCCAAAAACAGATGCTACTTACTTTACTTACCATATTCATTCCCAAAACAAAGAGCTAACAGTAGAACATGACGCTCTTGACATTCTCATGAATCACAGGGACAGGACGGACTTCAGCAACCCTGTCTCTTGTTGCACGCCCCCCGGCTCCCGCTCCATGTGAAGAACCACTGTCAGACAATTCAGCCCCCTCCATGTAATACCGGGCACGAAATGCAGCCAAATGCGCATAATAAGCAGGAGGAACTGCATTTTTTTTATTTGAAATATATCATTTATATAGTTTTAGCATTCATAATATTATTAATACTCAAAGATAAACAACTTATTTATACCTATGGACACAGATCTTGTACACCTTTGATAAGTGTAGCATAGACAGTTTGTTAGATTTTGGAGACCATCAGGAGTGAACTTATTCTCATCATACAACACATGATAATGCGTTGGCCTGCTTGTTCCCTGTGCAAATCAGATATATCAGCTTGCTTTTAAACTGAAAGATTTATTCAGTTGGTTCACCTCACCTGAATACCAGCATGACTACACAGGTAGAAATCAAACTCCGTTGGGTGGCAAATCTTGGTGTCAACCACAGTCCCTGCCAACATACCAACATTTAACATTCATTGTTAAATATTTATTATGTATTTACAAATAATAGTAAAAGTGTTGAAAACCTGGAAGAATGTTGCCACTCCTGTCAGTGCTAGCTTTATCTCCATGCTTCATAGGAAAGAAACGTGTGTGATGCCTCTTTTGCACAACAATGAATGTTACAGGTGGCATATACCCCTCCTCCAATGAGGCACAAGCCTGATATAAATATAAATAAACATCAAAACATAAGTTTTTTCAAAAAATCATAACCTCTGCTCAGCTCAAACAATAACTACCTTGCGGATTTTATCCATTTCACTCATCAAGACTTCATTAAACTGCCCCTCACTCACACCATCCCTGTGATAATAATACAACAATGAGAAACTTTATACAAGTTTTAGCAGGAAAAAGAGGAAAGTGATTATCTGATTGATACCTGTAGAATATGATCCTATGTGGTTTATGACCAGTTGATTTTTTAAAGGAAATCAAAAGTTCTCTGATTAAGCCAGTATGAATCACTCCCCTTCTTGCATCAGTCGTGGTTGAGTATAGATCCTCAATGATCTCTTGTCTGTGGGGCTGTGCGGATACTAGGGCTTTATACTTTGTCACTTGAGGCCAATCCATTGAAGCAACCACCTTTATTAATTATATTAATCAATAACAAAATACAAAATTAGATTTTTCTTTAAATAAACAAACAAATGAAAATAAGTTACCGCAGCAATGGAAGGGCTTGAATCCTCTCCAGGTGAAGGATGAGTTACATCAGCTCCAAAAATTATTGTTGGGCGTTCCGTGATGTAGGGAAGTCTATTAGCAAGAGCTGCAGCCAAGACTGAGTTTCTTCCACCAACCTAATTATAAATAATATATAATACAATTCACTACATTACTATTATTGTTGTTGTTATTATGTTACTAAAAGAAAAAGAATTTTTGGAGTTGATAACATAATAATACCGATACCTTAACATTGATCTTCATTGCCACATTTTCAAAGTACTGATTGCTAAGCTTCATGACATTTTTTGGCTGACAGCATTGGGAAATGATTCCCAGCTCTATCTCACATACCCGTTTGATTCTTGCTGAAAGAAATAAACAACAATAAAAAATAAATAAATAATCAATGTATAAATAAATTAATTAAGATATAAAAGACTTACGATAAGTTCCTTTTGCATCCGGAAGAATCACAAACAATAGTTGAAGTGAGTTGCCAGGTGCAACCTTCTGAAGTTGGGCTGTACACAGGGTGTGAATTTCAACCAAAGCTTTTTCAATATAGTTTGGAGCAGAGTTGTACATTGGAATCAGAGGTTGGGGATTAAACACCTTCAAAGAGTGTAACAAAATATGTTGTTAATAATAACTAATTACCATGAATCCATGTCATTTAATTGTGTTGATAATATATAAATAAAAAGTGAAAAACAAATACATACAATGCCTCTGTTCTGACACATGGTAACCAGTCCATGAATAAATCGCCCAACAGCATCTTCTCTGTGGCGTGAAAAGTTGGCAATCGCCCAGTAATTCACTGTACCTCCATTGATCATTTTCTACACAAACAGAACAAATGTGAGACAAACAATAATGAAGAGCTGTAAATTACAAAGCAAATGAGACGTACAACTTTACCAGATTCATCATGTTCCATTGACCAACTGATGGATTGATTTCTGAACCAGCCCCTGTCCCGTGGTACTTGAGCTGAATAACAAAAGTGAAATCCAAGCCTTTAAAAAAATATATGAAATAAATAAATAAAAAAGGTTAAAATGTGAAGTTACTTACATGTGGAGGTGGAAGGACCCGGGCATCTATCATTGTCAGCTGCTCTTTAACAGCCAGTCCAAAGGCTTGGCTCACAAGCGGATTGGCATTGTAATTGTTACTTACCATAGTCTACAAACAACATAAAAAAAAAAAAAAAAAAAAAAAAGATAACATTTTTTAATCTAAGAATAAAAAAAAAATTATAAAACTTTTAGTTTATAAAATTCATACATTCTTGATGCTAGTTTCCCTGTCAAGTGGACGCTGGCATGTAGCCCTAAGAAAGTTTGTCACTTGTTTCTCATTAAGCTTCAGAGCATATCGCTGTCCACCAGCAATCCTACATATCTTTGATCACAAATTGCTGTCAGCACAACTTATTTATTCATTCCAAATAAATAAATAAATAAATAAAAAACATACCTCCATTGGCAAATATGTGGGTTTTGCATCCGAACCAGCTTGGATTGCAGGAAGATGTGGATACCGAAGTTGAATGTTGTACTTCTCTCTGAAGTACTGAACAACAGACATGGTTTTTCCAGTATCATCGACAGGGAAACTAACAAAAGAAGAAAATTGATTAACAAAACATAAAAACTTTTTTAAGAAAAGTAATTAAATGATCATTTGAAGCTTACGTCAGTTGACTAGTGGGCTGGACTGTTAATGCTTGAACCTTGTACCTTCTCATATAATCCTCACGCCTCACTTCCACCCTCACACCTCTCAAAGCTCTCTTCACCTGTAATTATCATAAAAGACACTATTATCCCTTTTGCTAATAGAATGTAATAGTAACAAAGTTTTGCTACCTTTATACGCTCTTGATCCGAAAGGGGTCTCATTAAATCTTTCCCAAGAAACTCCCCAACAAATTCAGTGACTAGTTTTGTTTCATAGAATGCTCTAGCACTCATGTCTGCAAAATCAGACAATTCAGGATGACTGATTATTTTAAAATTTTAAGAAAAATAAAGAGAAATATAGAAAGAAAGAAATGCACACCAATATTTAGAGATAAACCCATTTGTGTAGGGCGCAGGCTCTGATAAAATCCTTTCCAATACTCAATCCCATCACCAAGCACGCCTTTCCCAAATTCAGCACTAAATAGAGACCTACCAATGATTTGTCGGCTGCAATTACAAGAAGATATTAACAACCTTAGAGAAATTTTAAGAAGTAGATAATAGAGAGAAAAAATTATATAGAAATGTAAAATAGATGTGTTACTCGTTTATTGAAGCTGCCTCCCTTAGAACAACATCAAGAGCTTGAATTGTCTCTTGTGGGTTATCATGTTGTCTACCACTTAAAAACTGTCTTAAATGGTGCAGATCTTTTCTGGAAACAAACTTAATGTTGACTTTGAACTCCTTTTCACGCCTACAATATACATACCAACATTAACATAGGACAATTGTTTTTGGAAGAGCAAGAATTAAGAAACAGATAGTAAGAAATATAAATTATACCCATTACTCTCACTGAGTTTCACCACAAATTCTTTTGATTCAAATGGAAGAGGTCCAGCAGCAAATGCACTCTTCTTCCCATCATAGGCTAATAACATGTTTCCCAGATGAGATTGCTTGTATAACTCACTGAGAAGCTTCAAAATCTCACGGCTTCTAGTCTTTGAAATAACCTCAGGAGTAATTGTCACCTAAAACATTGCAATAACAGAACACAAAGTTCATTATAACCCACATATCTCGTGTTTAAAATAACTACGTTGCATTTCAAACCAGCAAACAAGAGAAAAAAAAGAATATACAGTAAAATGGCATATAATAAGTAACCAGATAAAACAACTGTGTTATGCTTACATTGCAACATCGAAAACGAGGGTACTCTGTCTGGAATAGTAGTATAAACTAAACCCAAATATGGTAATATGTACGTAGAGATTCTATAGAGAGACACAAATACATTTACACACTGTTTATCAATTTACTAGAGTCTCAAAAAGAATTGAAATATTTTCTTTAAATAATAAACAAAACTGTTGTGGAATAATGTGCTAAAAAGGTTACAGTGGTCTGAAATCACTGTGATACTATACTAGTTAACCTTAGTCTAAAATCGGTGATAAATGGGGACCTGACTCAGACAGACATGTGAAAGCCAACAGATTAATGAACGAAATGGAAAAAACAACGAACAACCCTACCTGAAGTAGGAAGAAGACAATACAATGAAAAGAGAAAGAAAACTGAACCTCTTTTATTATAAGCCTAATTGATTAAATGAAGGATGAAATGCATAAAGGATTAATGTATGAAAATAGAAATCAAAATAAATGATGCAACATGGAGATTCTGGTTCTCTAATGAGATCCGTACAGAAACAGAACCACAAAAAATGAATGCACATACCGATGAGTTGATGAACCCATTTTCTGATCATAAATGAACAAAATGAAGAACGATGTACATTTTCATTTAACATGTTAAAAATAGAGTTGATTTGCTTTGAGAAAATAAGTTTTCACTGTATAATTGTTGACGACATCAATAGATACGAAAATCCGGACAAAAATACACATAATATATCTCTGTAAATGCTTATGTACGATTCTCCCTAAAATTGAATACACAATGACGTGAGTATGTGCATACACGCAGTCTAAACATGTAGTGAGAACACATACCGTATACGACTGAGGAATAATTAAAAGTAATCTATAGAGAGAAAACTTACATCATACTGATATGGATCCTTTTCGCCGAGATCGACGAGAAAATGATTCGCTCGGATAACACATTTCCGACCTAGAGTTCCGTACCCAGTCCTTGGCGGTGCCTTAATGATTCTCGATGAAGTAGGAGCCGCCGATGAAGCCTGCGGAGGTTGTGCTGCTTTCGCAATCGGTTGCTGAGCGGAAACCACCGGTGCAGGGGGAGTTTGAACCGGATTTTGTTGCATTACCGGTTGCTGCGGAACTGTACCAGCAGCAGTTGCCCTAGAGGCGGCGGGTGCGGTTGACGGCGACGGCGCCGATGAACCTATAGAAAGGTTTCCGAACTGAGTCACAGTCGAAGAGGAAGCAACCGTCTGTGGAGGCACTTGAGGGGCGGCATTTCCTCCACCGCCGGCGTCTTGAGAATGCGATTGCGACGGTTGTCGGCCGCCACGCCCTCGCCCACGGCCACCACCACCGCCACCGCCACCACGGCCCCTTCCAGACATCGGAAAACAAACTTCAGAGACGGTTTTAGAGAGAGAAAGTGAAGAGACGAGATGTTGATGAGCGCGTACAGTGTGATGGTGAGTGGGAGCGGAGGAGTTGGTAGCGCGTGTTATATAATCACAAAAAGACGGAGGGTAAATTGGTAAAAATCGTTTACCAGAAACACGCGAACGTCAAATCTTACTGAACATGCCGCCCGTTTGATTTCTTTTCGCCTCTTTTGCCCATATCATGTACCCGATATGTGGTCCGATATTTTTTCTTCCCAACTTTAAAAGGATTATCTTTTTAAAAACTATTAATATGAGAAAATTATTCATAAAATTACTCATAATAAGATAAATATCTAATTCATTGATTATGATTTGATTATCTAAATCGTAAAAGTTTGTTTTATTGTGCATATTCAAACAAATATTTTGCAAATATGTCTTTACATTAAAACAAGTCAGAAATTATGGTATTTTTATAAATAAAAGCCGTTAGATTCTGATATTACCGATATAAATCGTTCAAAATAAATTTTAAATAATATATGAACTATATTACCGAATGAAATATAGGAAAATATTTTATTAATTGTCTGAAAAAAGTAAAGTTTATAAAGTTAATTACTAAAATAACTAATATTGATGAGTTATTATGATATAATGTCATTTTTTTAATTAAATAATATCTTTGCTATGAAACTTTATATTACTGGTTCTCACTGTTGAAAATTTAAAGAAATTTTTTTTGCTTTAAATTAGGTGATTAAAAAAATGAGTTTGAGTTTGATTTTACAAAATCTTGGTGTGAAATGAGATAATTCTTTTATAAAAGATGATTATTTTGTTGCAAACCCATCTTTTTATCATCTATTGATTAACATATTGGGTATATTTTATAAACTTAAATCATATCTTAAGTAAGATTTGAATTATGTTTCATAATATCTATATAAAATCTGATAAAAAATTATAAAAAAAAAATACGTATTTTCCATATTTAATATTTAAATTGTAATTGTAATTTATATATATATATATATATATATATATATATATATATATATATATATATATATAAAACAACAAAGTGGCTATCGTAATCCCAAACCATGATGATGAGATATGTTTTCCACATTTAATATTTATATTCAACATTAGGCTCATTATTTACTCATTTACTAGCTTTTACAGTGATTTATCACATGACATAACATTATTTTACTTTTTTTTTTATTACCATTTCAATCATGTTAATGGTGATGCGGTTATGTTTTCCACATCATTATATATATCTTTTGACAAATGCTGTAAGATTTTGATTATACTTATTTTAAGCAAAATCTACCAATTTAAAGCTAACAATAATATTAAGGAATTTTTGGCGGGTTATGGAAGCAACGTACAATTGAGGCGATGCGTTTTATATGGATTCTCTTACCCACGTCCTTATCATGGACATGCCCACATCATTCAACTGCCGCTCAGAACAAACTGTACCCAAAATCTCGCTGCCATATATTGCAGTATCTTTTTTAAAAAATATTTTGATTTTTGAAAATATAATTCATGAATATGGTCTCAATTTATTTATATAATTTATCTAATTTTTGTTCATAGACAATTATATACCTAATTGCCTATCAATAATCATGGAAGTGTAATTTGTCAATTACCTTTGTGCTTTGTAAAGCACATGGAATATGGTACAAGTACAAAAGCAAATGCCCGGAAATTTCGAGGTTTCCAAAAACTTCTTGGGTAAGTTAAGCATCACAATGGGTATTTCCGTCATTTAAATGTGGGGACCTACATAATGTTTAATTTATGTTGATTATTGCATGACGCATAAAATGTTTCATTTATTTTGGATTAAAACATTAAATATGATATTTAAGGTGATTGTCATGATATTTAGTTGGCGATTTTAATTAACAAATAATATTTTTTTCAAAGAGTTAAGTCATATGTGTTGTTTGTTTTTTCGAAGAAAAAATTTATGAAGTCTGCGGACCACCTCTGCAATCCTCTGTAGCAGAAAAGGTGGAACAAACGGCTGTAGCCTATAATAAGAAGCATGTTTGTTTTTTAACATTTGCAGATTGCTGCAGTAAACTGAAATTTAAATAAATTAATTTTATAAACTGAAAATAGTTCTCAACACCGAAACTTTAATAATTCTACTCTTAAAACATTGAAAGAATATTAAAAAAAACATGTAAAAAAATAAAAATATAAAACTTTATAAAAAAAACTTAAAAAAATATAAAAGAAGCTAATAATTTTATTCTAGAAAAAAATTAATTTTATAAAACATAAAAAAAAAATAATAAAAAAAAATTAAGAAAGTATTGCAAACGATGTTTACGAAATTCGTAAAAAATTACACAGGTTAAAAAAGATACAACTGAAACTGAAAATATTATTAACAGAAACAGTAAAAAAATTAAAAAAATCAAAGTTTTTTTTTAAATCAAGTTAAAAAAATTTATGGAAACTATAAAGAGAAATTATATCAAATCCGTAAATAAAAGCTTAAAAAAATCAAAGTTTTAAAAAAAAAGTTATACCAAAATTCTATAAAAAAATCACTTGGAAAAAATGAAAGCTAAAGACGTTTGAAGAGACAAGTCAAGTGTTACGCCACCCAGCACACGCGCGTGTGCTGCGCCGCGCAGCAAAAAGTGATTTGAAGAGGTTTTAAAAAAAAAACAAACAACACCTTAATAATGACATCCGGTTTTTATATAAATTTTAATTTGATAATAGAAGTTTTAAAAAAAATAGCAAAAGGTAATAAAAGTTAGAGTACACTATATAGATTGTTTGGTATGTCCAAAACTACATATCATCGACTCCCTTACTAGAAATTTTAATGTTTTCCTTCCCTGTAATATATTTGTAACTCTTATCATTCAATGGTCATTTAAATTAACATCATTATCGATTTATCTTAGTAAAATAAGTTTTCTTTCCTTGCATATACGGATTACGTTGGTTTAGATTGAATCCTTTTATTAAACACTAGGCGAATGCCCGCGCATTGCGCTGAAACACCTATATAGTTGAAGTCTTTACAAATATATGTTTTTTTTAAATATAGCAATAACGTTGTTGTTAAATTTGATATAATATATTTATTATTTGGAATTATATGATAATATATATACATCTGTTATAACTGCATAATCTTAATCGTTTGAATGACTTCTATCCGCGAGTTACACATGAATAAAATTAAATATAATATATGGTTTTTATGTTATTTATAGTTGTTGTTATTGTCAATTAATTTTTTTAAAATTTATTTGCTTAATGTTTTAATTTCTATCAGTATAATTATTTAAAACACAAAACATTGTTTTTTGATTTTAAAGGTAACAATATAATCATTTATATAAAGTTATTTTTCACTATTGTTATTGTAAATTATTTTAAGCTACTTATTTGAAAACTTTTAACGATTATAAAAATATTTTTAGAAAATATTTTAGTTTAATTGAAATTACAATTTAGTTTTTGCATTTATCACTACAATTACCACTTTTAACTATTTACAAAATATTCTTTGGTTTTTTAAATGGAACTGAAATTTATATTTAAGTTGACATTGTAATGTTATATTCAAATTAATAACTTAAATATTTTAGACAAATTGTTCCAAAATTTTATCTTTAAAATGATAATGGTTTACATCCGACAATATATTAAAACTAATAAATTAAGTATAATATGTTAAAACTTAAAAACATAACTTTATAAATAGAAGTAAATATATTATTTTAATATTGAAATTTAGTTTATATATGATTACACTTTAAATTTGATATTTATTCAACCTTATTAACCAACTTATAATTATTATTATAAAGAAATTGAAAAGTCATGAGAGTTTCAAATAAATGTGATGAAATGAAAAATGCATAGGAGTTTCAAATTATTGTGGTGAAAGGAAAAATGTTTCCTTTATAATATAATATGATATGATATGATGATGTTAAAAATCTCAATTTGAAATTCTAAAGAGTTCTATTAAAAAACAATTGAAACTAGACGAATCTATGCGCTTTGCGCGAGAATATATTCATATAGATAATTAATAACAAATATATTTTGTTAAAAGTATTTAAAGCGATATCATTAACTATGAAATAAATATTGTCAATTAATATTATAAAAACTAAGTTTTGTTTTTAAATCATATTACTTTAATTCCTATAGGATAAGGGTGTTTTTATGAAATTTGGTTGTTTCTAATATATATATATATATATATATATATATATATATATATATATATATATATATATATATATATATATATATCATTTAAATAATTTGGATGATATTTATCATAATAAATTTAATATCTCAATAATCCATTAAAATATTGAAGTCATTATATATATATATATATATATATATATATATATATATATATAATAAAAGAGAACCCCTTTTATATGAACAGTACTCTGTTCTGTATATATAATAAAAGAGAACCCCCTTTGTGAACAGTACTCTCTTCTGATTGGTAGGTTTTTTATTTTATTTTGTTTGTTGGGTTTTATTTTGGTTAGGGTCATCATAAAGAATAGTTGAGTGTTATACTACGTGTTATGTTCTTGTCCCACCTCCCATTCCTTCCAATAATAAACCGACAGCAGATGATCTACAATACGCCTTCTTTCCCCCGCCGCCTCATCTCACTCGGTTGATACTTTTGTATATTTGGTCCCTCCACCGCCTCGATTCTCTTTCTTTATACAACTTTCCTGCTATGTCTGCTTCCACTTTCTCGCCTTTCTCTGAGGATCTAATCTCTTGTGAGATGGAGATAGCAGTGACCAACCCCCGACGCATCGCATACGAGACACCCCCAACGCAGCACCATCGACCTCCCTTCACCACCACGTACCACCATCGTCGTCGAAGTCGTACGATCACATCAATCGATGTGCGAGTGCCGCCTTTTTTCTTCCTTCACAGCTCCCGTAATAGCCCTAAAGTGAAGTCTACGTGTTATATTCGTTCTTGATCAGGTTTCTTATTATTATTATTAACTCTTGAAATACAATGTTGAAATTCGATGAGTGGCAAAGGGGTATCCCAAGCTTTACCCAAAATCTATCACACAAGCTCTCAACATGTCTTCCAGCGTCTGAATGGTTCTCTCGCTTTGCCTATCAGTTTGTGGGTGGTAGGCTGTACTTATGTCAAGCCGGGTTCCCAAGGATTTTTTTTGTAGTGACTGTAAAAAATGTGAGGCGAATCGACTGTCTCTTATCCAAGACAATAGATATTTGCACACTGTGTAACCCCACAATCTCCTTGTGATACGTTCCTATCAACCTTTCGATTTTATTTGTGGTTTTGGCTGGTAGGGAGGGTGTGGGTCTGATTAATTTGTTTATGATCGCTCAGGTGGTGGCGTGTCCACCCTACTTCTTCCATCATCGTTTCATGTATAAAAGTCGTATATAATCAAAATCGAAAAGACAGTTGAATAAGCAATCCTACTAGGCATGGGTCCTTAGTCTCTACGTAA
This sequence comes from Lactuca virosa, assembly GCF_052849685.1. Classification (NCBI taxonomy): domain Eukaryota; kingdom Viridiplantae; phylum Streptophyta; class Magnoliopsida; order Asterales; family Asteraceae; genus Lactuca; species Lactuca virosa. The sequence goes on along the minus strand of NC_136426.1, from coordinate 113,204,977 downwards.
GTGAAGTAATTAATTTGGGTGAAACCGTATTTATAACTACCTTTTCCATAGCTATTGTGTTATAAGTCGATTTTGAACTCGACTCGTCATGCGGGGTGGTATTCCCGAAAGGTCTTCTGGGAAAATAACTCGGGAAGGTTACAGACTTCTGGAACATCCTTGATGTCTTTCGCTTCTTGTTTCACATCAACATCGTGGGGTAGGAAGGCGTGGTACTTCTTGCGTAGATAGTTCTAAGCCTTGACATAAGAGATGATTTGAAGGGTTGTCGGGTTTATCGCCATAATTGACGAGGGTTTCGCTACTTGGCAGATCAAGGCTAATGGCTTTTTCATAACACATGATATCGGCATGGTGAGGATTAAACTAAAATATACTGGTGATCACGTCGAAGTTTCCTATTGTAGCTAACATTAGGTCAATTTGAAAGAATTGGTTGTTTTAGTGTTAGAGTGCATACTACGTATATATCTTTAGTGCTTTCTATTCTACCGTTTGTTAATTCTATTGTGGATGTTTTGTTGATGGATTGTAGATTTTGTCTGAATATGTTTTTAAATTGGTGATTCGCGAAACTCCTCTTCGCACCACTACCGTAAGGTATGCATGTATATGAGTTATTTGATGAGGAACGTACCGGTAGTCGCAGCGGGGTTCCTTGTTGCTTCTTCATGTCCTGTTGTTGGAGATCCTGCAACGCCTCCCATATTTTTGTCTCTAGTCTTTGGGCACTCCCTTTTGAAATTCCCCGCCTCCCCACATCTATAGGAAGTTTGGCTTACTCTGGCATTGGTGGCTTGAGTGGTTTGTTGGGCTGGTGTCCTACAGAAACGGACGGTGTGCCCCTTTCTGTTGCAATTTTTGCAGTGCATCACCCGGCAGGCTCCACGACGATGAAAGTTGCACTTGTTGCATTTTGGAAAGTTTCCAGTATACAGTCTTGTCGACACTGAGGCAGTAGGGACATTGGTGGTATGGGCTGCCACAGTTTGTTGTCTTTTGGCAGGTCCTTGAGTCAGATGACCCTTTTTCTTGTTCCAGAACTTTCTTTTCTTGGGTAGTACTCCTCCATTATCGTGGATGTTCTTAAGTTCGTAATTTAGGGAGTCCTTGCAGGAGCACACTCGCTGGTGTCCTTGGTTGTTACCTTGATTGGGACTGTAGTTACCGTTCTCGTTTTCGTTCGTGTTGTTAGCGCTAAACTGTGTCATGACGTATGTCACGGCGGCTGCTACATCGGTTTGGAAAGTGGCGAGTTCCATTTGTATAATGAGTGTTGCGTCGGTATGCTGGTTGCCTCCACGTGACGACATGATTCTTGATGTATGGTATAAAACAATTTCGTAAGTGGCTATGGTCGTTGCTAGATGTACACATTAATTTACATGTTTAGATTTACGACTCCATCATCGAAATGTACTTATGGTGGTAGGTAGTGGTAGGTATTGCACAAATGTTAAGTTACCAAACTAGAACATATTAAGTTGATTCGGGTTACATCAGTCTTTATGGAGGGCGTATCCCGCTTGATTTACTACTACTAGTTATGATGAAAGATGTAATAAGTCCACCACATAGTGTGAGTAGTATAGTCGCTAACTCACTAGTCTATACTAGTCTACCATATATCAAAATGATACCCAAGGCGCCCTGCCATCTCACACATCTAGCGAGTGGCTTCCTTCGTTCCCGACTCCGTTATGACTTCCCTAATTTTAGCTGCAAGGATTTGTCGTCTTATGGCGGTTATCTTTTGCTTTACCTATTTGTTGGTTGTCACTGTAGGGTAGTAGGGGTCTTTGTGGAGAAATCTGTCCATTTCGTTTGTGCGAGAATGAAGGTACATAAAGAATCTAGGTATGTGGTTCTATAAAATACTCCTATAGTATTTTAAACTTGGTGTTTGATTTTTAGAGTTTCTTGGTATATAGGGTCGGTAAGTTTTAGATTCGTTGCCCACCATGACCATTCCCAAACACATGTTGGTTGTATCTCAAATAAATATAGTTGATCAGACAATATTTATCCCATATATGATTACATAACTATTTAGGCTTAACCGCAGCGTCCAACTTATATAAATACTTTTATGTAGTTCTTACCGTGATACTGTTTCTGGTATGTATGCATGTATGTATACTTTTTATAAAATGCTTATATTTTAAAAGTATACTTTTAGTCATAGCTTTTTAGCCTATTGTATTTATAGTTGTATATCTTATATGGTTTGATATACATAGTTCACTATAAACAATGCTCTGATACCAATCTGTCACACCCCCAAACCAGGATTACGGAAACGTCCGGGGGTGGATGACTTTCATGTACAGTATCATAACAATTGAATATAAATGATCAAAGCAAACACAACCATCATATATATAATTGAATAAGTTACATCATTGTAAGTGTTACATGTTTCAAAAGTCAATTACAATATGATGACAAAAGATTTGTTTAGCGCCTTAGCGTCCCATCCTCAAAAACTGGTAGTTACCTGTTTTAATGATTCCCTGAGAATACAAGTTGTTTTAAAAAAGTGTCAACAATTAAGTTGGTGAGTTCATAAGAGTTTGTATGAAAAATAGTAAGCCTTTCCGTGAAAAGATATCGTGTTTGTTTCAAGAATATCCGATATTTTCTAATAAATGAGATGTAAGTCATTCACTTGTAAAATGATGGTGTTTATTCCAGAAAATCTAATATATTCCGTAGAAATGAGTTATAGTCTTTAATGTTCCAAGATCGAAATGTACAAGAAATTTTCCATCCTTAAAATAGTAATATGTAGTTTTATTCGTATATAAAACCATTTGAAGAAATGTGTTTTCGTGTAAAAATAAACATATTGTCGTTTCCCCATGCGAGTTTTCATAACCGTGCTAAATTTGAATTGTTTGTCGCGCCGTTCTCCAGGCGTCGAAACGTTTATTACATTTGTCACCCATAATCTGGCTGTCTGACGGTAGCTAACAGTTATGGTGTGAGATCATTAGTCCCGTATAGATCTATACACAAGTATCACGCTCTCTTATGGGAGATTCCGGTTATAAAACATGACTTTTGTGTATACCTCAGTTAGGTACGATGAAGACAATGTCTCACAAATTTATTCAACGAGAGTACGTGTTTTGTAATGAAAACGTTTGTATATGTAATTATCCCATTTTTCCATAATAATTAAAGAATGACGTAAAACAATTATATATGTACTTTATATAATTACACCATTTGTTCAACGGGTTACAAAGGTGATAAAGTTTCGTAAACTATACGTTATATAGTTTATTATAGTAAGAAATTTGTACCCAAAATATATATGTTTTTATCAAAACTTTGCATGTAATAGTATACGAGTTTGGTAGTATAGTCGTTTCACGTATTTATCACTTTTCGTAAAAATAGCAAATAAACATATTTAAATGTTTGCGTTTTAACGTAAATTTTCTTGTGTTTTACTTGTATCCCCCCCCCCCCCCCAAGACATAGAAAAAGTCTTGAAAAATGTAGAGGTATGAACTCACCTTATGCGCGGTTGCGGTTTGATAACGAAGTCGGGGTGATGATATTTACGTTAGAATGCTTGAAGGTAGTCGTAATCCTAATAGTTTTGAACACATAAGTGTGTGTGAATTAGGTGAACTAACATAAAAGTGTTGGATAATCACTAGATTATATAGGAAATACTTACCACAAATCTCTTGGAATAAATCTTGAGTAATAAACCCTGAAAGGTTTGAACTTGATTTTTGAGAGAATGTGTATGAAATATGTTTAACTGTGACGTGTTTTGAAGGGGGCTTTAAACGTGATTATATATGGAAATAAAAGGGTAAGGTGAAGTGACATTTTCCTTGATATGTGTAATTATCTTCTTGTGAAATTAATTCTACCAATCAAGTGGCACAATATCTAGATATTTAAGAGGATTTCGGCCAAACCAAGTGTGATTTCGGTCAAGGCATGGCCGAAATCACCTTGTACACCACTCACAATGTTGATTTCGGTTTTGGTATCACCCAAGAAAGGGATTTCGGTCCAAGAATAAGGTGATTTCGGTCCTAATGGGCCTTAAACATGTGTTTTCGGTCTTGGTGCTATTCCATGAAGGGATATTTCGGTCCTACTCAACCGAAATCCCAAATATGGTGGACCTTACAACCGAAAACCCTCCGAGCAAAGCATAAATCATGCCTTAAGTCCTAACTATTTGAATTTTGTTGACTCCTTTGATTCCATGATGGCTTGTTTACTTTATTTGACTTTCAAAGGTTCATTACAACATGGCTTTCAAAGTATATATATATATATATATATATATATATATATATATATATATATATATAACTTATATAAACATGCCCTCTTGGTTTTCAAAGTTCTATTGCATCAAGTTACGTTGTGAGTTCACTTGTACACGGTTAAAATTTAGACCTTGTTTGTTCTAAAATTTTCCAGTTGTCACATCATCCCCCGTTAAAGGGAATTTCGTTCCAAATTTAGTTCTATAGTAGGCACTCATGAACCAGGGAAAAGATATGGGTACTTTTGTTCCATCTGGTCTTCTCGTTCCCAAGTGAATTCAGGTCCTCGCTTGGCGTTCCATCGGACCTTCACTATGGGTATGCGACTTTGCTTCATTCTTTTGACCTCCCTGTCCATGATTTCCACAGGTTCTTCTACGAGGTGTAGACTCTCGTTTACTTCAATTTCAACGAGCAGGATTAGAGAGTCTCGTCGGATAGACACCTCTTTAGATTGGATACGTGGAAGGTGGGATGTACGTTGCTGAGTTCCTATGGTAGTCGGAGTTTATAAGCCACTGGGCCGATTCTAGCAAGAATCTCGAATGGCCCGATGTACCTTGGATTTAGTTTCCCACGTTTTCCAAAACGTATCATTCCCTTCCAGGGTGAGACCTTTAACAGAACGCGGTCACTAATCTGGAACTCCAAGGGTTTGGTTCGCTTATCTGCATAGCTCTTTTGTCGGTCCCTAGATGTTTTCAGTCGTTCACGGATTTGAACAATCTTCGCCGTAGTTTCTCATATGATCTCGCAGCCGGTGAGAGTGTTCTCAGGAACTTGCCTCTTTGCTAGTTGTGTGTCACCCACTTTAGCCCAACACAAAGGTGATCTGCACTTGCGTCCGTAGATGGCTTGGAATGGTGTGACCTTGATGCTAGTGTGATAGTTGTTATTGTATGAGAATTCGATGAGTGGCAAAGGGGTATCCCAAGCTTTACCCAAAATCTATCACACAAGCTCTCAACATGTCTTCCAGCGTCTGAATGGTTCTCGCGCTTTTCCCGTCAGTTGGTGGGTGGTAGGCTGTACTCATGTCAAGACGGGTTCCCAATAATGTTTTTTGTAGCAACCAAAAATGCGATGCGAATCGGCTGTCTCTTATCCAAGACAATAGATATTGGCACACTGCGTAACCTCGCAATCTCCTTGTGATACGTTCATGTCAACCTTTCGATTTTCTTTGTGGTTTTGGTTGGTAGGAGGGCGCGGGTCTGATTAATTTGTTTATGATCGCTCAGGTGGTGGCATGTCCACCCTACTTCTTCCATCATCGTTTCATGTATAAAAGTCGTATATAATCAAAATCGAAAAGACAGTTGAATAAGCGATCCTACTAGGCATGGGTCCTTAGTCTCTACGTAAGTGAAGTAATTAATTTGGGTGAAACCGTATTTACAACTACCTTTTCCATAATTATTGTGTTATAAGTCGATTTTGAACTCGACTCGTCGTGCGGGTGGTATTCCCGAAAGGTCTTCTGGGAAAATAACTCGGGAAGGTTACAAACTTCTGGAATATCCTTGATGTCTTTCGCTTCTTGTTTCTCATCCACATCATGGGCTAGGAAGGTATGGTACTTCTTGCGTAGATAGTTCTGAGCCTTGACATAAGAATTGATTTGAAGGGTTGTGTCGAGTTTATCGCCATTATTGACGAGGGTTTTGCTACATGGCAGATCAAGGCTAATGGCTTTGTCGTAACACATGATATCGACATGGTGAGGATTAAACTAAAATATACTAGTTATCACGTCGAATTTTCCTATTGTAGCTAGCATTAGGTCAATTTGAAAGAATTGGTTGTTTTAGTGTTAAAGTTCATACTACGTATATATCTTTAGTGATTTCTGTTTTACCGTTTGTTAATTCTATACTGAATGTTTTGTTGAGTGATTGTAGCTTTTGTCTGAATATGCTTTTAAATTGGTGATTCGCAAAACTCCTCTTCGTACTGCTACCGTAAGGTATGCATGTATATGAGTTATTTGAGGAGAAACGTACCGGTAGTAGGAACGGGGTTCCTTGTTGCTTCCTCATGTCCTCCCTACATCTGTAGCAAGTTTGGCTTATTCCGGCATTGGTGGCTTGAGTGGTTTGTTTAGCTTGGTGTCCTACAGAAACGGGCGGTGTGCCCCTTTCTGTTGCAATTTTTGCAGTGCATCACCCGAAAGGCTCCACGGTGATGAAAGTTGCACTTTTTGCATTTTGGCATGTTTCCAGCATATGGTCTTGTCGACACTGAGGCAGTAGGGACAGTGGTGGTATGGGCTGCCACAGTTTGTTGTCTTTTGCCAGGTCCTTGAGTCGGACGACCCTTTTTCTTGTTCCGGAACTTTCTTTTCTTGGGTAGTACTCCTCCATTGACGTGGATGTTCTTAAGTTAGTAATTTGGGGAGTCTTTGCAGGAGCACACTCGCTGGTGTCCTTGGTTGTTACCTTGATTGGGACTGTGGTTACCGTTCTCGTTTTCGTTCGTGTTGTTAGCGCTAAACTGTGTCATGACGTATGTCACGGCGGCTGCTACATCGGTTTGGAAAGTGGCGAGGTCCATTTGTATAATGAGTGTTGCGTCGGTATGCTGGTTGCCTCCACGTGACGACATGATTCTTGATGTATGGTATAAAACAATTTCGTAAGTGGCTATGGTCGTTGCTAGATGTACACATTAATTTACATGTTTAGATTTACGACTCCATCATCGAAATGTACTTATGGTGGTAGGTAGTGGTAGGTATTGCACAAATGTTAAGTTACCAAACTAGAACATAGATGTCAAAATATTAAGTTGATTCGGGTTACATAGGTCATTGGGGGCGTATCTCGTTTGATTTACTACTACTAGTTATGATGAAAGATGTAATAAGTCCACCACATAGTGTGAGTAGTATAGTCGCTAACTCACTAGTCTATACTACTCTACCATATATCAAAATGATACCCAAGGCGCCCTGCCATCTCACACATCTAGCGAGTGGCTTCCTTCGTTCCCGGTTCCGTTATGACTGCCCTAGTTTCAGCTGCAAGGATTTGTCGTCTTGTGGTGGTTATCTTTCCCTTTACCCATTTGTTGGCTGTCGTTGTAGGGTAGTAGGGGTCTTTGTGGAGAAATCTATCCATGTCGTTTGTGCGAGAATGAAGGTACATAAAGAATCTAGGTATGTGGTTCTATAAAATACTCCTATAGTATTTTAAACTTGGTGTTTGATTTTTAGAGTTTCTTGGTATACAGGGTCGGTAAGTTTTAGATTCATTGCCCACCATGACCATTCCCAAACACATGTTGGTCGTATCTCAAATAAATATAGTTGATCACACAATATTTATCCCATATATGATTACATAACTATTTAGGCTTAACCGCAACGTATGCATGTATGTATACTTTTTATAAAATACTTATATTTTAAAAGTATACTTTTAGTCAGGGCTTTTTAGCCCCGGTGTATTTATAGTTATATATCTTATATGGTTTGATATACATAGTTCATTATAAACAATGCTCTGATACCAATCTGTCACACCCCCAAACCAGGATGGCGGAAACGTCGGGGGTGGATGACTTTCATGTACAATATCATAACAATTGAATATAAATGATCAAGGCAAACACAACCATCATATATATAATTGAATAAGTTACATCATTGTAAGTGTTACATGTTTCAAAAGTCAATTACAATATGATGACAAAAGATTTGTTTAGCGCCTTAGCGTCTCATCCTCAAAAACTGGTAGTTACCTGTTTTAATGATTCCCTGAGAATACAAGTTGTTTTGAAAAAGTGTCAACAATTAAGTTGGTGAGTTCATAAGAGTTTTTATGAAAAATAGTAAGCCTTGCTGTGAAAGGATATCGTGTTTGTTTCCAGAAAATCCGATATTTTGTAATAAATGAGATGTAAGCCGTTCACTTGTAAAATGATGGTGTTTATTCCAGAAAATCCAATATTTTCCATAGAAATGAGTTGTAGTTTTAATGTTCCAAGATCAAAATGTACAAGTAAATTTCCATCCTTAAAATAGTAATATGTAGTTTGATTCGTATATAAAACCATTTAAAGAAATATGTTTTCGTGTAAAAATAAACGTATTGTCGTTTCCCCATGTGAGTTTTCATAATCGTGCTAAAAATGAATTGCTTGACGCGACGTTCTTCAGGCGTCGAAACGTTTATGACATTTGTCACCCATAACCTGCCTGTCTGACTGTAGCTAACAGTCAGGGTGCGAGATAATCAGTCTCGTATAGATCTATACACAAGTATCACGCTCTCTTACGGGAGATTCCGGTTATAAAACAGGACTTTCGTGTATACCTCAATTAGGTACGATGAAGACAATGTCTCACAAATATATTCAACGAGAGTACGTGTTTTGTAATGAAAACGTTTGTATATGTAATTATCCTCCTTTTCTAGAATAATTAAAGAATGACGTAAAACAATTATATATGTACTTTATATAATTAGACCCTTTGTTCAACGGGTTACAAATGTGATAAAGTTTTCGTAAACTATACTTTATATAGTTTATTGTAGTAAGAAATTTGTACCCAAAATATATATGTTTTTTTCAAAACTTTGCATGTAATAGTATATGAGTTTGGTAGTAAAGTCGTTTCACGTATTTATCACTTTTCGTAAAAATAGCAAAATAAACATATTTAAATGTTTGCGTTTTAACGTAAATTTTCTTGTGTTTTACTTGTATTCCCCCCCCCCCTCCCTAAAACATAGAAAAAGTCTTGAAAAATGTAGGGGTATGAACTCACTTTATGCGCGGTTGTTGTTTGATAACGAACTGAGTGTGATGATCTTTAAGTTAGAATGCTTGAAGGTAGTCGTAATCCTAATAGTTTTGAACACATAATTGTGTGTGAATTAGGTGAACTAACATAAAAGTGTTGGATAATCACTAGATTATATAGGAAATACTTACCACAAATCTCTTGGAATAAATCTTGAGTAATAAACCTTGAAATGTTTGAACTTGATTTTTGAGAGAATGTGTATGAAATATGTTTAACTGTGAAGTGTTTTGAAGGGGGGTTAAAACGTGATTATATATGGAAATAAGAGGGTAAGGTGAAATGACATTTGCCTTGATATGTGTAATTATCTTCATGGGAAATTAATTCTATCAATCATGTGGTACAATATCTAGATATTTAAGAGGATTTCGGCCAAACCAAGTGTGATTTCGGTCAAGGCATGGCCGAAATCACCTTCTACACCACTCACAATGTTTATTTCGGTTTTGGTATCACCCAAGAAAGGGATTTCGGTCCAATCATGGGGTGATTTCATTCCTAATGGGCCTTAAACATGTGTTTTCGGTCTTGGTGTTATTCCATGAAGGGTGATTTCGGTCCTACTCAACCGAAATCCCAAAGATGGTGGACCTTACAACCGAAAACCCTCCAAGCAAAGCATAAATCATGCCTTAAGTCCTAAATATTTGAATTTTGTTGACTCCTTTGATTCCTTGATGACTTGTTTACTTTATTTGACTTTCAAAGGTTCATTACAACATGGCTTTCAAATTATATATATATATATATATATATATATATATATATATATATATATATATATATATATATATATATATATATATATATATATAAACTTATACAAACATGCCCTCTTGGTTTTCAAAGTTCTATTGCATCAAGTTACGTTGTGAATTCACTTGTACACGGTTAAAATTTAGACCATGTTTGTTCTAAAATTTTCCAGTTGTCACAAGATGAAGTCGTTCATGCAGAAATTAATATGTTCATCTTGAAGGTGTGATGAAATCGAAGATAAATGTTGAAGGTCCTGAACAAAGAGAAGTTTTGTGACTCCAGTCAAAGTTAGGTTAAAAATAAATTGATCAATAATCATAATTGAGATGGACAAAGTGGTAGAGATTGTAACAAGGTTTCCAAAAATATAATGAACACTGAAATCCGAGTTATAACGAAGAAGTTATGACCAATCGAAGATCCGCGACAAAACCGTCAAAACACTGTTCAGTGTAAAAAGTGAATTTTCGATAAAAGGATTTTTAGCCTTAACAATCTAAATGAAAGTTGTAGAATATGTTAAACCGAGAACTTTCATAAAAAGAACGTAAAAATCCGACTTCGTATGAGGAAGTTATGATTTTCTAAATTTCGGTTTAGCAGTAGACAGCTAAAAATTTGAAATATAAACCGATCGATATTTAGCTGACACAACTTAAAAGAGAATCGAAGGTCTCGTCAAAAGTAGTACAACGGTAAAAAGACAGACGAAAACGGACGTCGAATGAAGAAGTTATGAATTTTTAACGGATTTCCTGTCCCGGTTTGTTAAAAATAATAATATTAAAAATAAATTCAAAATTAGCCGACGAAGTTTAAACGAAAGTCGTAGACTATAATTTTACCTACGCGTGCGTATAAAGAACGTCAAAAACGGAGCTCGTATGCGAAAGTTATGAATTTCGCAAGTTTTTGGCACAAAAATCGAGAATTAGTGGATAACCGGGAATAATCGCATGTCCTCAATCCGGACACGTCACCTCGCATGCGAGACTTCCCCGTGTCTACTCATGTCCATCGCTGATTGGTTCGAATCCGAGGTCCAGTGGGCATCCGACGCGCCTCGCGTCCTAGGCGCCGTCTAAGACGGATCGTAAGACGCCTCCGCACTCGCATCTAGCCTCCGTGTCCCCCTCGCATGCGAAGCTGCCACGTACCTGCTGACTCTTCCTCGCCTTCGCCACCTGTGCGATGACTCATCCCCTCGGCCGAACCCTCGCATCCCTATATAAAGGGTGCGAGACTTCTCGGATTTTTGATGTTTTTCACCCAAAATTTCACCCTTTTTCACCTTTTCACCCCCTAAACTTTCTTACGACCCCTCAAGGCCCCGGTATCGTATCTAAAACCCGAAGCAAGCCCCGAAGCCCCAGAATTCTCGAGAAGATAACCTCTTTCCAGTCGAAGTGTTGCCCGCATAAAGCCCGGTTTTTACTCAAAAACTTGCGGTTTCTTCGAGAAAGATCATCTATAGAAACGAAACGCTGCCCAAATCGCCACTTATCAGGTGAGTTCATACCCCTATAATCTACCTTTGTAATGGTTTTTAAATGCTTTTTAGGGGGGGGGGGGGGGGAATACAAGTTTAACACAATATAAATTGTGTTAATAATTGTATGTGATAATAATCACACAAAGGGTTTCCTTATGTTTTTAAGGATTACCAAATACTTCCAAAATGACTTAAAGCCATGTTAAATATTTAAAGTCATGTAAACTCCGTTAAATTCTTTGAAAAAGGTTTTATAAACTATTTCAAATTATAATTGCAAAAATCATGTTTATATATGTATAAATATATAAATAAGATTTAAAGGGCTTAGGACTAATGAATTATCTTATTTCATTTTCCTTGTTTGGATGTGGAATTAAGGTGGTGTTATTTGTCCGAAGGTCATTTCCTTCTTAATTATATATATATATATATATATATATATATATATATATATATATATATATATATATATATATATATATTATACATATATGAATATAAAAGGTTACTTCATTCGGTATCATTACCTTTGTATCATGCTGAGCAAATGTGTTCATCCATGAGAAATCATGCTAATCAGATAGAACATATAAATTATAATAGGTATAATTTATGATTCAAAACTAAATATACAAGTATGATTCACGATTGTATACTTTCCAAGGAAATTACCAAAATTCATATATCTATACCAGGATATGTATAATACCTTTAATATATGGATAACATATTAAAGAAGTAATAATACATCATACCGGGTTTGCATTAACAAGGGTACAATACAGAGTACCAGGGTTAGCAATCACGGGGTAATAATACATCATATCGTGTTTGCATTAACAAGGGTACAATACAAAGTACCAGGGTTAGCAATCACGGGGTAATAATACATCATACCGGGTTTGCATTAACAGGGGTACAAATACAACGTACCAGGATTAGCAATCACAGGGTAATAATACATCGTAAATCTCGTTGAAATAATGAATTTGTGAGACTCTTCATGGTGTACTTATCTAAGTACGACCTTAAGTCCTGACTTATTAACCAGAATCTCCTGTAGCGAGGGCGTGAATTTGTGTATAAATCTATATGGGACTGACAATCCCGCACCTTCACTGTTCGCTACAGTTTGGCCGGCAGGCCTAGGGTGTCAAATATCATATCGTTTCCGACGCCCGAAGAACGTCGCATCAGGCACATCAGTCATATTAGTATGGTTAATAGAACTCACATGGATAAAACAACGAGTAAATTACTTAGTAATATATGATATTTGCATATTTAGCCATATATTTAGTATAGATTTTTATCAATTATTAGCTAATTATTCGCATATTATGGACAAAAGGTACTTAATAATGTTTGAATTATATTTTCAGTCCAGAAGTCGTGCTCGGAAGCAAAAGGAAGCAGGAGTCACGATCGAAAGCTCGGGAATGGAAGAAAGAAGAAAAAGGCTTAATTCTGAAGCTACTCGGCGAGTAGGGTCGTCTACTCGACGAGTAGACATGAAGGTTCGCGAAGCAATACGTGGAGTCCTTGCCGTATACGTATTCCTCAAGGGGGACTTGACGAGTCAGTTGCCGTATACGTATACCTCCTGTTAAACCATATCAGCCTCCATTGCCATACCCAGCCCGAGCCAGGCAAGAAAAGAATGAAGAAGATTACCAGAAGTTTCTAGAACACATAAAGGCTCTTTAAATTAATATACCATTCATAGAAGCGGTTGCTCAAATGCCAAAATACGCCAAATTTCTCAAGGAGCTTTTAACTAATAGAAGGAAGATGAAAGAAGTGAAGAAGGTGGTCCTAAACGAGAACTGTTCAGCTGCTATGTTGAACAAACTTCCTAAGAAGAAAGGAGATCCGGGAAGTTTAACATTGCCCTGCCAATTTGGAAACTTGGCCACCATTTACGCACTAGCTGATTCAGGGGCAAGTGTAAATCTCATGCCTTATTCGTTTTTCAAAAAGTTAGATCTCCCCGAGCCAAGACCCATTCGTATGGCAATCCACCTAGCAAACAAAACGGTTACATTTCCTAGGGGAATTTGTGAAGATCTTTTGGTGAAGGTGGACAAGTTCGTGTTCCCCATGGACTTTATAGTTCTAGACATGGAAGCGGATCCCCAAGTCCCGATCATATTAGGAAGACCTTTCCTTAATACAGCAAGCGCTATCGTCGACATGCGAGATTCTAAACTTTCCCTTCGGGTAGGAGACGAATCAATCACTTTCGGAGTTGATCAAGCCATGATGCATGCAAGGAGTAGTGATGACACGACATTTTCAATTGACATGTTGGAAGAATTGTTGGAAGATTGGAAAGAAGAAAAACCAAGCAAGTCCACTGTCTCATTTGAAGAAGAGTTTGATGCTGAAAGGGACCTGCTGGAATTAGAAAGACTGCTCGAGGAAGCTGATTATAACGATCTGATCGGAAGTGCAGAAAGCTCGACTCGCCGAGTAGCCTCGACCGACTCGACGAGTCCATTCGAAGAACCCCGAACAGTCGCGAATATTACACCAGACTCGACGAGTCCCCTTACTGGACTCGACGTGTTCAGCATTCAGAACACAAAAACTGAGCTCAAGGCACTACCAGATCACTTGGAGTACGCATTTCTTGAATATGACCAGCAAAAACCTGTAATTATAGCTGCTGATTTGGCTAAACATGAGAAGGAGAGCCTTGTGGGTGTACTAAAGAAGAGGCAAGGTGCTATAGCATGGAAGATAACCGACATAAAGGGAATTAGTCCGGCCTATTGTTCCCACAAAATCAACTTAGAAGATGGATCAAAAGCTGTAGTACAACGCCAAAGAAGACTCAACCCGAACATGCAAGAAGTTGTGAAAAAGGAGGTGGTGAAATTACTAGATGCCAGAATCATTTATTCAATCTCTGATAGCCCATGGGTGAGTCCGGTCCAAGTGGTTCCGAAGAAAGGAGGTATGACGGTAGTGGCTAATGAAAACAACGAATTAATTCCAACAAGGACGGTAACCGGGTGGCGAGTTTGTATCGACTATAGGAAGCTAAATGAGGTCACATGCAAGGATCACTTTCCATTGCCTTTTATCGATCAAATGCTTGAGAGGCTTTCCGGTCACCTTTATTATTGTTTTCTCGATGGGTTTTCGGGGTACTTTCAAATTCCAATCGACCCACAAGACCAAGAGAAGACCACTTTTACATGCCCGAGTAGAACATTTGCATATAGACGAATGCCTTTTGGGTTATGCAATGCACCAGCTACTTTCCAAAGGTGCATGATGGCTATCTTTCATAATATGATCGAAAGGTTTATGGAGGTTTTTATGGATGACTTCTCGGTTTTTGGGTCCTCTTTTGAAGATTGCTTGTCCAACTTGGATCTAATGTTAGCAAGATGTGAGAAGACCAACCTTGTCCTTAATTGGGAGAAGTGTCATTTTATGGTGAAGGAAGGAATTGTGCTAGGACACAAGGTCTCAAGGAGGGGGATAGAGGTGGATAGAGCAAAGGTGAACACTATAGCCAAATTGCCACCTCCAACAAATGTCAAGGGGGTAAGAAGCTTTTTAGGCCATGCGGGGTTTTATAGGCGCTTTATTAAAGACTTTTCCAAGATCACAAGACCCTTGACTCAACTACTTTTGAAGGACGCCCCATTCAACTTTTCTAAAGAATGTCTTGAAGCCTTTAATTTGTTGAAGAAAAAGTTGACTACTTCACCTATTATGGTAGCTCCAAATTGGAGTCTCCCTTTTGAGCTAATGTGTGATGCTAGTGACTTTGCGGTGGGAGCTATTTTGGGACAAAGAATTGACAAGCATTTTCAGCCAATCTATTATGCAATCAAGACATTGAATCCGACTCAAGAGAACTACACTACTACCGAGAAGGAGCTGTTAGCAGTGGTATATGCTTTTGACAAGTTTCGGCCATACTTAGTTTTATCCAAGACAATCGTTTCTACCGATCACTCCGTGTTGAAGTATCTATTTGCCAAACAAGATGCGAAACCTAGATTGATATGTTGGGTTCTACTTCTACAAGAATTTGATATCGAAATACGCGATAAAAAGGGGATGGAAAACGTAGCTGCCGATCATTTATCAAGACTAGAGAACCCACTTTTGGAGAAGCTAGAAGAAGATAAAATTAGTAATGATTTTCCCGATGAGTATATCTTGGTAGTAGTGGGAGAAGTGCCATGGTTTGCGGATATAGTGAATTATTTAGCAACCAAATACATCCCAAAAGATTTGACTCGCCAACAAAAGAATAAATTCTTTTCGGAAATTAAATACTACTTTTGGGACGAGCCATATCTTTTCCGAAGCTGCGCGGATGGAATGATATGAAGATGTGTATTCGGGAAGGAAAGTCAAGAAATT
Source organism: Lactuca virosa (assembly GCF_052849685.1). Classification (NCBI taxonomy): domain Eukaryota; kingdom Viridiplantae; phylum Streptophyta; class Magnoliopsida; order Asterales; family Asteraceae; genus Lactuca; species Lactuca virosa. Next base: position 113,189,220 of record NC_136426.1, on the reverse strand, counting down.
CTGGCACACTGCCATAGTGGACCCGCCGGAGGACATCATGGAGCACATTACACCGCGAAGAAGATTTTTGATATTGGGTTCTATTGACCTACAATTTTCAAGGATGCTGCTCAATATGTCAAGGAATGTGACTCATGCCAAAGAGCGGGAAATATATCATCCCGAAATGAAATGCCCCAACATAGCATCCAAGTGGGTGAAATATTTGATGTGTGGGGGATTGACTTCATGGGACCCTTTCCCGTGTCTAAAGGAAATAAATACATCTTGGTGGCGGTTGATTACGTATCTAAATGGGCGGAGGCACAAGCATTACCCACTAATGATGCTCGGGTGGTGGTACGATTTTTAAAGAAATTATTCTCAAGATTTGGAGTTCCTAAAGCTCTCATTAGTGACCGGGGCACTTACTTTGCCAATGATCAATTAGCTAAGGTGTTGCAAAAATATGGTGTTCACCATAGATTTTCAACATCCTATCATCCTCAAACGAGTGGGCAAACTGTAGTTACAAATAGGGCGTTGAAGAGAATACTAGAAAGATCGGTTGGAGGTAATCGGAAGGAATGGTCGGAAAAGTTAGATGATGCACTATGGGCTTTCCGAACAGCTTTTAAGACACCTATTGGTACTACACCATATAGGCTAGTCTATGGAAAAAATTGTCATTTACCGGTTGAAATAGAGCACAAGGCTTATTGGGCATTAAAGGTGTGCAATTTTGATTTGGCTGAATTTAGAACTAACCGGTTAATGCAAATGAATGCCTTGGAGGAGCTTAGGAATGAAGCTTACACTAGTTCCTTAATTTACAAAGAAAAGACCAAGAGTTGGCATGATAGAAGATTGAAAGGTAATAAAGACTTTAAAGAGGGACAAAAGGTGTTACTTTTTAATTCAAGGCTCAAACTATTTCCGGGCAAGCTTAAGACACGATGGGATGGTCCATTTATAGTAAAGAAATTTTTTCCACATGGAGCTATTGAGCTAATATCAAGAGATGGAACTCCTTTCAAGGTTAATGGTCATAGGGTGAAAAGATATGAAAAAGGCATTCCGAGGAATGAAGAACTTCAAGAAGGGCTGCTACTGGAAGGGATTACAGAAACGTGAGCGGGAAGGAGTCCAACTAATGACTCCTTAAAAAGAAGCACTTCCGGGAGGCAACCCGCGTTTAGAGTTTGCTTTCTTTTCTTCTCTTTTTCGTTTTTTTCATTTTGCTTAGGATTTGTTTTTATCAATCTTCTTCTATGTTCAAAATGATTGCTTGAGGGCAAGCAATGCTCAAGTGTGGGGTGGCATACATTTCATTTTACAAACTCAAATTTTTCACAGAATGAAAAACTCGACGAGTCTCTAAGGCTACTCGACGAGCCCATTTCAGAAATCCCGAAAAATCGTTGAATCAGGCATCTACTCGCCGAGTAGGTCCGCCTACTCGACGAGTACATATATTTACCCGAAAAAAAAATATTTTTATTACATTCTATAAAAGAGGGGTTTTTACCCTAATTTGCAAACACTCAGCCATTCATACGAGCCGCCTCCCCATACTCGACGTGCAAACACTCTCAAGCATCCATCTTGATTCTTCTCTTCTTTTGCGAATTCAACCAACAAGGTAACAACTTTAGCTCTTAATCCTTTAAAAGGTTCGATCTTTGGTGAAATATCACCCTTAATTTCTGGAAAAACCCGATTTTGGGAAGACTTGGATTTTAGGGTTTTGATTTTTGACAAATTAGGAAGTTGTAGACGTAAATTTTTACAATCATATGCTCCTGGAACATTCCGAAGCAAACCCCTGCAATAATTTATGGATTTGGCTGATTAATTTCATCAGAACAAATTTTGGACTCGAGCAGTTCGTCCTACTCGCCGAGCTGTTCGTGGACTCGGCGAGTCCATGCTACTGATGCCCAGTATTCTGCCATTTTTAATACTTTAGGTATTTTGTTTGTGGTTTTCTTGTTTCTTTGCTGTGCAGGAACCATGTCTAGGAGAGGTCAAAGCTCACGAGGAGGCAGTTATGGGGACATCCCATGGTTGACTTTTCCAAGCATCACCAACAAGTCTTCACTCACACGAACAAAAAGCAAGCTGGAGGCTTTGAGGCGGAAGGAAATATATGTTCCTAATGAGTTGGACTGGTCATGGATGGGGCAAGCTGGGCTGGAAGAAGCACTAAGCCATTATTTGGTCAAGTCTTGTGAAATTAATGGGGTACAAATAATCTGTAACGCGTGGAGTCGGTTGTTTAAGCTGCAAGAGCCGGTATATCAAGAGCTTTGCTGGGAATTCTTTGCTACCATCTCTTTCCGTGGTGGTGATGACTACTATAGTCCAAACATCATTTCATTATGCCTTGGAGGAGAGTTTCGCCAGTGTAGCATGGCAGAGCTGGCGTGGAGGCTGGGAATTTATGATCAGCATGAGATCATGTCTGAGACTTTTGAGTCATTTTTGGAGCAGTGCCACAAAGACTTGCCCAAGGGTGTGGTTGCCTCTACTTGGTGGAACACCATTGCCAACCAAGTCTACATCCCTTCATCCACTCAAGAGGGGATGATCTGATCCCCGATTCATCGCCTAATCCATCGTCTGATCGCGAGCTCTATAAACATGCGAAAGGATGACGATAAAGTCCCCACTCTCGACATCTTCTACATGTGGAGTATTATCACTCCTAATGTATTTTTCAATTTGCCATATTGCATGGAAAAATACTTGGCAGAGGGGGCAGTGAAAGAGCGGGTGACTTCAAAAATCAATGGTGGCATGTTTGTTACAAGGCTTGCGAGAACTTATGGTATTTTGGACCGACAAGAGGCACGGGCATTGACTATGATTCCTAGTCCTCCATTCAGCACAACATTATTCAGGAGGGCTAGGATCATTGAGGATTATGGAGGGGGGCATGTTAGTATTCCAAATGATGATGAACCGTTGGTGCCAGAAGAACCGGGAAGGAGGGTAAGGCGAATGAGAGAGCGGGTGCCACAAGACCCACCGGTTATTCCGGTGGATGAGGAGCTACCTATGGATTGGTATAATGTTGAGCTGCGAAGGTACCAAGACGACCTCGGGCGGGGCGTGAACTATGTCAATGAGTCATTTGCTTATTTATTTGAGCAAATGCATTTTGCGCCAAGGCCCGGATTCCCGTATATCTCCAGTTGGGATGAAAGGGTGCAAGCGAGAGGAAATCAAGCGGGTGGAAGTGGAGCCGGAGGAGATGAAGACGAGGAGGAATATTGATGCTTTATTTTATTGTGTTTTTGATGTTTAAGGCTATTTACTTTAATTTGTGTTGGGTGTTGAAGTTGTAGGATGTTTAAGTAGGAACTTGTTTTCTTTTATTACTTGTGGTTGTTTTCTTTTCAGATTGAAGGATGGGATGCATGCAAGAGTCTCAATTGTCAAGTTTAGAGTGAGGATCGGGTCTAGATGAGAATGTACATGAGTTAGGGTCGAGTCCGTTCTCAAGGAGGGTCTTAGAGTGTTATTTGTTGAAGAAAAATGAAGAAAATACACTGAGTTATCATACCCAGCCACATCAGAAACGGAACCCAAAAGCAGCATATTTTTATTTTTCACTCAGCGATGGACTCGCCGAGTGCACATTACCTACTCGACGAGTCCGAGTTTAATTTCACGATTTCTCTGCTTGATACGCTGCTGCTCGTCGTGTTTCCGTATAGACTCGACGGGTTTATCACTTTTTCATTCTCAAGGCTTATATTCTGCTCATATTCACTACGGGTTTCGCTCATACTCCTTAGAGTTTTAATTTCTAAAGATTTCCGAGTATTTTTCCTGCATTTTTGGAGCTTTCCCACACAAGATGTGACACCCAAGGCATGGATGAGCTGTTCCCATGTATAAATTCAATTGAAGATGGAGCTTTAACATGAAGAAGATCGACCTCGCCACTACTACCCCAGGGGAGTTTGTTCCAATTCCCTATTTATTTTATTGTTCTTTATCATGCATAATATGCAATGGGGACATTGCATAAATTAAGTGTGGGGTAGGGGGTTGGTTACAATAGTTAAAATTTTAGTTAAATTTTGAAAAAATTTGAAAATTTTGCATAAAAATTGCTAGGGCTAAATTAGAAAATTTTGGTAAAGCAATTAGGAATCATGCTAGTGTTATATTTGATGATTCCATGAGGACCCAAATGTTTAGTTGAGCCTATATACGTTATAATGCATTTGTGGCCCCCTTTATTCTAGTGAAATCATGGGACAAAAACACAACCTCGCTTAGTTTGAGGGATGCAATATGTTTAGCATCGTGTACTTGAAATGTATCCAGGAAAATTTTTATCTTTAATCAATAAAGGTTGAAGTTGAGCGCCCTTGCTTAAGCATGTAGGTATTGGGTGAAAAAAAAGTGAGTTACATGTAAAAAAAGAGAGAGAATTACAAGAAAAGTTGTAAGAATTTTGGAGCAGTTAAAGTGAAGATCAAAAGATCAAAATCCCAAAAGTTCAAAAGTTGAAGATACCCAAAAATCAAAGAAAATCAAAAAGGTGGCAAATTTGAAGAATTCAAAGAAATCAAAGTTCAAATTATCAAGAAAGTGAAGAATTCCAAAAATCTCCATAGTGGTATCGAAAATTGTAATTTTTAGATTATGTATGCTTGGGTTGCTCAACCAAAAACACCTTGAGATTAGGAGGTTTTCTGCGGATGGATTCGGAGGGATGCATAAAATGAGCATTGTTCAAAAGAAGTGGGCGAGTGTTTATGAGGATTGTGAGTATTTAGGATGAGGGGGGTCGTTTAGGAAAAATTTAGACACAAATGCATGCGTTGCTGTCTTGGCATAATGGCTGGGTTTGATTGGGATTGTCTTATATGATATTAGTGTGTTAAGATTCAGTTTTGCTTGGGGGCAAGCAAAAGTCAAGTGTGGGGTATTTTGATATTTGCATATTTAGCCATATATTTAGTATAGATTTTTATCAATTATTAGCTAATTATTCGCATATTATGGACAAAAGGTACTTAATAATGTTTGAATTATATTTTCAGTCCAGAAGTCGTGCTCGGAAGCAAAAGGAAGCAGGAGTCACGATCGAAAGCTCGGGAATGGAAGAAAGAAGAAAAAGGCTTAATTTTGAAGCTACTCGGCGAATAGGGTCGTCTACTCGACGAGTAGACACGAAGGTTCGCGAAGCAATACGTGGAGTCCTTGCCGTATACGTATTCCTCAAGGGGGACTCGACGAGTCAGTTGTCTACTCGACGAGTAGCCCCTGTTTTGAGATATCTATAAATAGAAGCCACAAACCCGAATTGAGGACTCTCTGGCTTTTTGGAGAACTTACTTGGCGACTAAGGAACTTGCTGGAGATCAGAAGAACGTGTGAAGAACCCTAATCCTTCATTCTTAAGAGATTAAGGCACTTTAGGTTTAATTTTCCACTTTACCTTTGAATAAAATTATGTTAGGTTTATTTGAATTCGTTTTTAAGCTTTCATACACTGAAATCATGAACTAATTTCGTTAGTTTCTGTTTGGGGAAGACAATTTTGCTCCTATGGTTTAATTTACTCTTTTGATTAATTGTTAGTTGGTGATATTGTTAAATTAAGCTTGTTAAAGACCCTCATGCATTAACCATAACTATTTCCTGTTAATTGCTAAGTGATTAAGCTGCATGAACATCTCTTAATTGCTTATCTCATATAATTTATGTGAACACAATACTATATGCCTAGGAATAATGAACATGAAACTGGGATTAATTAGAGAATGGGTAAATTAATGTGTGAGCTTGTATGATACACCATCAACAAGAGGTTAATTGAATCACCAAATTTAATTAGCTAGCTACAAGTCTTATTTAACCCGAATAATTAACCTAGGAAATCTATTAGTTTAATCAACTGGCCATTGTTTGAATTGGTATGTTTTCTAAGGATTAGTAATAGCGAATGCGAATCTAATCACCAGAGTCGGTAACCAATAACAATTAATCTATTATATTATCATAAAAATTAACCATAGGAGTAAATGAGTTGAACCTAAACAGAAACCCTTTTTGATCATTGAATTTAGTTTTTTTTACGTGTTTTCAGCTTTTAGTTGAGTAGTTAAGTTTTAGTTAAGTTTCTAGTCTTGCAAAACTAGAGAAACCCCTATTTTCTATTACTTGTTTTTAGTTAATTCTAGTTTTTAGTTTTAATTTTCCGTTCCCTGAGTTCGATACCCTACTTATTTAACTACACCACAATTGATAGGTCCACTGCCTTTGTGTGTCAATTTCATAATTAAAAGTAGGATTAAAACTAGTTGAGTTTACACACATCAATATACTTCTCTTAAAACAGTAAGAAAAGATAATTACATCCTAACCAAATATACCTTTTGTTAGTTTTTACTTACAGTAAAAACTACGTATCATGAAATCAAGTATGGCAAATATACTTGTACTTCTGGTTTTGGAACATTTAAAACCACAAAGCAGTATTATGGATAATATAATATTTTCCAGGATTAATACTAATGTTTTACTGTAGAACGGATATAACTAAGAATAATTTTACAAATGAAACAATTTGTTGGATTAAACTACTTTTACAAATGAAACGGTTTATGGGATTAAACTACTTTTACAAATGAAACGGTTTATGGGATTAAACTACTTTTACAAATGAAACGGTTTATGGGATTAGACTAGTTTTACAATTGGAACTTAGTCATTCACTCTCTGTAAACTAGTATAACATAAAGGACCTTTAGTGGTTAATTCTATAATTCCTTGGTTTTTACATCAGAGTTATACATAAGTAATATTCGATTGACAGTGAAATGTGTGACTTTCGCCTTACTTCTTGTTTCTTGTTTGGTTGTGGGCTTAGGGCAGATACACCCATTTAACTGTCCATTCGATATTAGGTTATATATAATTAGTATAAACTAAGTAATTGCAGAGGGAACTATTGAGGTTATCAGTTTATCACCTCAGGAAATATAGGATTTTCTGGAGGAACCAACGAACTTTTCCAAAGAACTTAGAGTATACTTTATAGAACTAAAATACTTATGAACTCACCAGCTTAAATGTTGATCTACTCTTTCAAAATAAGTTGTATTCTCAGGAATCCAATAGACAGGTACACTCCTGAAGCTTTTGAGAAGACTACCTAGTACCGTACCGCGACTCTTGTCTTCTACCATACCTACTTTGGTGTTTGAATATGTAATGTTTAAACACTTATGTAAAACTTATACTTATTAATGCAATGGTTGTTTGTACTTTGATTACTATATTGCATGTGTTGTGATACTTACATGAATTCCTCCGCCCCCGAACGTTTCCGCCGTTCTGGTTTGGGGGTGTGCCAAGTTTGTAAAGAAAAGAAAGTTATAAACCAAGGGGGAGATTGTTAGGACATTATTTAGGTGGTTTATACTTTACTTTATACAACATTGTGTATTCTCGGTTTGGACCGAGAACAGGTAGATTTCGATTGTGTTTGGACCGAAATCGCTAAGGGATTTTGGTGGGCCTTAATAGATTTCGGTATGTGGACTGGGCTTAACATTGGGGTTTAGTTTGGCTATAAATAGTTGCTTATCGGTACATTGTAAAGGTTGTTGATTCAGAATTTAGAGAAAGCTAGAGAGAACCGAGAGTTTGTGAGATTTCATTGTACTTGACTATTATCGAATATATTGTGCATTGAGATCATTCATCCATGTTCTTAATCGATTTATTGCTAGTCAACTTGGTTGGGATTCCGCACCAATTGAGTTGTTTTAGATTGATATACAAATTGGGTTTTACAATTACCAACCAAAAGGACTAAAAATGAGCTAAGAAGTAGATCCATGAAATGAAATGGCAAGGTTTGAACTTTATACCTTCCAAGCCACCAAAAGAAGATGTTAATGCTGGAACTCAAAGCCTTCCTCGAAAGAACAAGTCTTCAAGCTTCTTCTTCTCTTTCTAGATCCACAAAACCTCACAAGAGCTCAAGATCACCAAACATGGACTATGGAACGAATTAGGGTTTTTAGGATATGGAGGCTGGCTAGGAAATGATCAAAAGAGGCAAACATAAAGCATATATCGGGTACAACTTAAAATTTTAGGGTTTTTTATCTCACCCTCGTACGCCCCGCATACTCCTCGTACGCCCAAAGTACGAGGCTTCGGACCCGCGACCAACTACCATCAGTACGCTAAGCGTACACATGAGGTACCCCCCCTGCGTACCAGCTTCCCATCTAATACACTAAGTGTACCCTATTGTACGCCCCACGTACTACTTACTAGGGAGAAACATGCAATTCTTCCAATTTCGAAGGGCAACTAGGAACATCTTCATTTCCAAGCGTTACAAAAAGCTAGATAAAACTAGGTTTCCTGAAATCCATAAACGTCTCTTCTACTAAAAACTGGTTCAATGATCTCCTGAGAATACATGTAATTTGAGAGTCAACACAAAGGTTGGTGAGAGTTACAGGTTTTCTGCTAACCGCAGTAATGATATATTAAAAGTCTAAGGAGTATTCCATTTGTAGTTAAAAACATGTTTGATAATGACATAAATCATAAGTATGTCCATACTTGAAATGTTTGTTAAAGAGATAAACTATAAGTAAATAAATACTTAAAATGTTTGATAAAAAGATAAACCATAATTATATCCATACTTAAAATGCTTGATAAAAAGATAAACCATAAGTAAATATATACTTAAAATGTTTGATAACAAAGAAAGCATGAGTAAATCCATACTCAGAACTTTTGATAAACAGAGAAACCGAATCCGTGGTTTCTCGAGAAACCACGAGTAAATCCTTACTCAAAATGTTTGATAAACAGAGAAACCGAATCCGTGGTTTCTAGAGAAGTCATGAGTAAATCCTTACTCAAAATGTTTGATAAACAGAGAAACCAAATATGTGGTTTCTAGATAAAGAGTCTGGTTAATACGTATAGTGAGTTCTATAACCGAGCTATGTGACTAGATATAACCCCTTACGATGCTTCATTGGACATTGTGGATAAACTAAAGATAATTATCACCACTTCGATTGATCCGTCGAGGTTGTAGCTAGCAACTACGGGTGGGGGTTTCAACCCTTATAGATCTATACATACGTATCTTACTCCGAGGATTAACGATTATAGCCGAATGGGAACACTAAGTGGTTGAACTTAGGTAATGAATAATGTCTCACTATAAAGGCCATTAACTATGATATACGATAAGGTTCCCTATAAAAGCCGAGTAAGTTCGATGTATCCGTAGAAACATTTTTTACTCGCTTAAATATATGGTAAGTTTTCCAAGTGCATGTATAAATTCTGAGACATGAGTTTTATAGTTTATACATACATTTTCAACATATGTATAAATACATGTAGGATATAGATATAACGATACAAAGTTGACAAAAATTTGTTGTACATGTTTTATGACATGCATTTATCACATGAAATCATAAAGATCTTATGACATATAATTTATGATATGCAAATTTGCCATGTAAAATCATAGTATTATATGCTTAAATGATAAGATACCTTTTCTAGTTGTAACATGTTTTAAATCACTAAAACATATGTACGTCATGATAAAAACTTGTGTACGATATATTATTTTGTCAAAAATGTCAATCATAATTAGATTATAAATTTAGCATGCATTTTCATATTTGATATACGATGTATTCTCCCCCAAAATAACAAAACGTTAAAAAAGGGCCGTAACACTCACCCTCGAAGCGTGAATGTACTTTAGACTTGTTGATGTGATCATTTTCGTTTTTGGAAAGCTTCTTCGAGAAAACTGAGATTTACACATTCTTAAGCCAAAATACACCATCGGGTTTGTTTAGTAGTGAGTTAAACCAAAAGTGGTTGTTTTGTTATTTAACTAACCAAAAAGTGAGTGATTTGGTTAAAAATAAACAAAGGAAGGGGTTGTTGTGTTAAAAATAAATCAAGCTTTTCGAGGAGGGGATTGATTTTGGTGATAAATACCAAGGGAGGGGTTGTTTTTGAATAAATGGAATTAGGTTTTGGGGGTTGGGATTGATTCTGATAAAATTAATCAAGGGAGGGTTGGTTTTGTTTAATTTAAAACAAGGTTTGGGTTCCTTTAACCCTTGCCTGGTCAAAATAGAAACATGAGGGGAACATCAAATTGTGTCCAGTGGTTGTTGATTTGTTGTCGAGATCTCCGGCACCTCTCTCAGTTCAAGGAACACAAGGTGGTGGTCGAATTTAACAATGGAAGCAACACTGGTGGTCAAATTAGGTTAAATTTTAGAGGTCCTTCCACCTGATCGTGATTTGCAGGAATCGAAACAAAAAAAATGGAGATGGGTCCTGATTTCTTGGTTGATCGTGGGTAAAAGAGAAAGGACTAGCACCTTCAGTGCTTGGCTGATCGATGGGAAGGAAGGAAGAACGGAGGCAGGAAGGGAGTTGCACCTCTGGTTCACTGTTGATCGGAGGAACGTCATCAACACTTATCTTGGCTGAAGAAGAGAGAAGATCGAAGGCAAACACGAGAGCAGCGATCTCCAACGGACCTTCATCTTCTATCGGGTCATTTTCTTCGTCAGATCAGGGAGGAAAGCAAACTAAATTCGATTAAAGGAGGTGGCTTGGTTGTTGTTTGTCCGTTCGCAGGAGGAGGGTACAAGTGGTGAAAATCGACATGAGCCATCGAGGGGGCTGCTCTGGGGCTCATTTCTTCTGTTTCTTTTCTCGTCACCGACTTTGGAGTCGCGCATCAGGAACAATGACCGAGGTGGGGTATCTACGGTTGATCTTTGAAAGAACGAAGGGCCACATGCGAGGAGACTACGACCTTGGGTTCACCGGAAAATCACTCACCTCCGGTGGCGCTTTCTTGGCAGAAACGGAGAAGAGAAGGAAGGTAGGGTGTTTGGTTGTTTAGTCTTCCTGAAACCCTAGCAATGGCGGCACAAGGTACCACTTTGGGATTTTCTTTTGACAAAGGAATGGAAGGATCTGATCAAATAGTCAAATGGATTACAATGTAGGGGTTAAGACAATTTACTTTCTAAGATGCCATTGCATCAGGTGCCAAGATGGTGAAAGAAATCAGACGCGTATCATGTCTGAAGTGATATGTGCATATTTAGTCATATATTTTGTATAGAATATTAATACTTTTTGGCTAATTTATTGCAATTATGGAACAAAAGATGTTTAATTTCGTTTAAATTATATTTTCAGTTCAAAAGAAGTGTTCGGAAGCAAAAGGAAGCAGAAGAAGCTATCGGGAGCTTGGGAATCAAAGAAAGAAGAAAAGAGCCAAAAACCAAGAAGGACTCGGTGAGTTGACCCTTGACTCGACGAGTTCCCACGAACATACTCGAAGCAGAAGAGTCATTGCCTTGCCGTACACGGGGGTTTAATGAGAGACTCGACGAGTCAGTCACTGGACTCGACGAGTCGCCTCTAATCTATAAAAAAGGTCTTTCATATCGATACGGGACTTTTGGGGTGGAGAGAAAAAATCCTTGGAGGAAAGCTACGATTAGAAGACCTGCTAAGGCGCTGGAAGTCAGAGAATCAACCCTAGATCCAATTTTGAGAAGAATCAAGGCAAATTCAAGTCCATTCTTACTTATTCTTTAAGTTGAACTATGTTTGAGCTACTTGACTTCGTTTTTTTATCTTAGTTTTACTGTAATCATGAGCTAAAACTATTATCTTCTGTTTAGGATAGATGACTTTATGATTATGGTATGATTTTATGGTTGGATTACTTTAATTTGGTGATTATGTTTTGTTAAGCTTGTTAAAGAACCTTATGTGTTAATTATAATTATTCTTCTGTTAATTAACCAGTATATTAAGTTGTATGACCATCTCTTAATTGCTAATCTCATATGATTTATGTGAAAACATTGTTATATGCCTAGGAATAGCGAACGTGAAACTAGGGTTAATAGAGAATAGGTAAGTTAATATATGAGCTTGTGTGACGAACCATCAGCAAGAGGTTAATTGAACGACCAATTTAATTAACCACAACAAGTCTTACTTAACCCGAATCAATAAACTAGAAAACCTGTTAATTTAACCAACTGACCACTGTTTGAATTGATTTGTTTTCTAAGGATTAGAAATAGCGAATGTGAACCTAATCACACTAATCGATACCCAATGAAAAGTTAATCCATTGCACTTGCCATAAAATCAACCATAGGAATAAAGGATTCAAACCTAAACAGAAGTCTTCTTTATTATTGAATTTAGTTGATCTTTGCTTGCTTAGTTGGTAGTTTAAGTTTTAGTTAATTGTCTAAGTTTCTAGTCTTGCAAAACTAGAGAAAACCTTTCCTTTTATTATTTGCTTTTTAGATAATTCTAGTAGTTAGTTTAATTTGTCGTTCCCTGTGTTCGATACCTTGCTTGCTTAATTATACCACCAATTGACAGGTACACTGCCTTTTGCGTGTTAAATTTATATTTAAAAAGTAGGATTAAAACTAGTTCGTTTCACACACATCAAGTTTTTGGCGCCGTTGCTGGGGAACGGTTCTAAAATTTATTTTAAGTACTACTATTATCGATCCTTTGTGTGAGATTTATCTCATATAAAGTTACGAATTTTTTTTTGTTTTAATATTTATTATGTATTTTCCAAATCTCGATGCTTTTGATGTTTTTCTTGAGGAAGTAGTACAGGAAATTGAGCAAGAAGATGAGGAGTATGACTCAGATGATGATTTGAAGGAATTTGGAAGATGGTTAGATAACATCTTGCCTAACACACAAGAGAAATCTGAGTCACAAGAGCTAAAGTTACAAGATGAAGAATTTAATCCAGAAAGAGACTTGGAGGAGTTGGAAAGGTTGTTGGCGGAGGGGTCAGACGAAGAACAAGAACAAGCTGAGTTGTAGGAACCAAGCCGCGGTTTGACCATTACCACGACGTGCCCCCCTATTCTTCCGGTTTGTGTTTCGAAGCATGGGGTGCCGATTCCATCTTTGGAGAAAGTTCTAAAGTGCGATCCATTTCTGATTAGTACCCGACCGGTTCCAACCCTTTTCAAGATTCTTGGGTTGTATAAATTCAAGCTCATCTGGCCAATTTTAGAAGCAAAGCGTAAAATTTCACAAATTGGTCCAAAGAAAATATTCAATGCAACGGATGGATTGGCATCGAGTTTATTGGAAGTTTATTAAGTTGAGAGTCCAGCTAAAGACTCGCACAAAAGATAGCGCTTGCGGGAGGCAACCCGTCATTAGAGTTTGCTTTTCTTTTTCATTTTTCTAACTTCTAGGATTTAGGGATAATTTAGGAATTTAGGGATAAAGGGTTTGCATGCAAAGGGTCTCGAGAGTGATAGAAGTGTCGAGTCTAGGCGAGAGAGAATGGATTCCGAGTTTAGAGTCCGGTCAAGAAAACAGTTAGAATTTGTCTAAATACTGAAGGAAAAAAATGGGAGAGTCTCAAGTGATCAGTTTCCGAACACATCAGAATCAACTTTGGAGCAGAATATAAAATTTTCCACCCAGCGATGGACTCACCGAGTGCACTTACTGACTCGACGAGTCTCAGTGTAATTTCACGGATTCTGCCTTTTCGCGCTACAACTCGGCGAGTCACATACCGCACTCGACGAGTTGATACGTATTTTACCTCTCAAGCTTATGATTTGATGATTATTTCACACGACAATTAGCTGCACTTATAAAGATCAATTCCTGAAGATTTCCGAGAGTCTTTCCTGCATTTTTTTTAGAGCTATGAACCACACGAGATATGACGCCCAAGGCATGGATGAGCTGTTCCCATGCCAAAGTCAGCTGAAGATGGAGCTCAAAAGAAGAAATATCAACCTCGCCACTACTATCCCAGGGGAGTTCGTTCCAATTCCCTCTTTGCTTTTGTGTTTTTCTTTATCATGCATGGCATGGAATGGGGACATTGCATGAATTAAGTGTGGGGTAGGGGTTGGTTACATTAGAATCTTAATTTGGGCTTAATTTTAAAAAAAATTGCATTAAAATTGCTAGGATTAATTCAGAAAATTATGGTAAAAACAATTAGGATTCATGCTAGTATTATGTTTTATGATTCTATGAGGACCCAAATGTTTAGTTGAGCCAATATATGTTATAATGCATTTGTGGCCTCCCTTATTCTAGTGAAATCATGGAACAAAAACACAACCTCGCTTAGTTTGAGGGTCGCAATATGTTTAGCATCGTGTACCAGAAATCTATCCAGGAAGGCTTGTATCTTAACCAATAAGGGTTGAAGTTAAGCACCCCTGATTAAGCATTTAGGTTTTGAGTGAAAAAAAAGTGATATATACATGAAAAGAAAAAAAAAGAGAGAAATTACCAAAAAGTTGTTAGAATTTTTAGAGCTATCAAGTTTAAAGATCAAAGATCAAAAATTCTGAAGAAATTCAAAAGTTGAAGATACCAAAAATCACACAAAAAAGTGATGAATTCAAAGTACAAATTGAAGATCAAATATCAAAGAAAGTGAAGAATTCAAGAGCTCCATTGTGGTATCTAAAAGTTGTAGTTCTCTAGATTATGTATGCTTGGGTAGCTTTACAAAAATATATTGAGGTTAAAAAAGTTTTCTGAGGATTGATTCGGAGGGATGCATAAAATGAGCGTTGTTCGAAAGAAGTGGGCAAGTGTTTATGAGGATTGTGAGTATTTAGAGTATGGGGGTTCTTTAGGAAAAATTTTAGACACAAATGCATGCATTGAGGTCTTGGCAAAATGGTTGGGTTTGATTAGGATTGTTTTATGTGATGTTAGTATGTTTAAAATCCAGTTTTGCTTGGGGGCAAGCAAAAGTCAAGTGTGGGGTAATTTGATATGTGCATATTTAGTCATATATTTTGTATAGAATATTAATACTTTTTGGCTAATTTATTGCAATTATGGAACAAAAGATGCTTAATTACGTTTAAATTATATTTTCAGTTCAAAAGAAGTGCTCGGAAGCAAAAGGAAGCAGGAGAAGCTATCGGGAGCTTGGGAATCGAAGAAAGAAGAAAAGCGCCAAAAACCAAGAAGGACTCGACGAGTTGACCCTTGACTTGAAGATTTCCCACGAACATTCTCGAAGCAGAAGCGTCCTTGCCGCCGTACACGGGGATTTAATGAGATACTCGACGAGTCAGTTACTGGACTCGACGAGTCGCCTCTAATCTATAAAAAAAGGTCTTTCAGATCGACACGAGACTTTTGGGGTGAAGAGAATAAATCCTTGGAGGAAAGCTGCGATTAGAAGACCTGCTAAGGCGCTGGAAGTCAGAGAATCAACCCTAGATCCAATTTTGAGAAGAATCAAGGCAAATTCAAGTCCATTCTTACTTATTCTTTAAGTTGAACTATGTTTGAGCTACTTGACTTCGTTTTTTATCTTAGTTTTACTGTAATCATGAGCTAAAACTATTATCTTCTGTTTAGGATAGATGACTTTATGATTATGGTATGATTTTATGGTTGGATTACTTTAATTTGGTGATTATGTTTTGTTAAGCTTGTTAAAGAACCTTATGTGTTAATTATAATTATTCTTCTGTTAATTAACCAGTATATTAAGTTGTATGACCATCTCTTAATTGCTAATCTCATATGATTTATGTGAAAACATTGTTATATGCCTAGGAATAGCGAACGTGAAACTAGGGTTAATAGAGAATAGGTAAGTTAATGTGTGAGCTTGTGTGACGAACCATCAGCAAGAGGTTAATTGAACGACCAATTTAATTAACCACTACAAGTTTTACTTAACCCGAATCAATAAACTAGAAAACCTGTTAATTTAACCAACTGGCCACTTTTTGAATTGATTTGTTTTCTAAGGATTAGAAATAGCGAACGTGAACCTAATCACACTAATCGGTAGCCAATGAAAAGTTAATCCATTGCACTTGCCATAAAATCAACCATAGGAATAAAGGATTGAAACCTAAACAGAAGTCTTCTTTATTATTGAATTTAGTTGATCTTTGCTTGCTTAGTTGGTAGTTTAAGTTTTAGTTAATTGTCTAAGTTTCTAGTCTTGCAAAACTAGAGAAAACCTTTCCTTTTATTATTTGCTTTTTAGATAATTCTAGTAGTTAGTGTAATTTGCCGTTCCCTGTGTTCGATACCCTGCTTGCTTAATTATAACACCAATTGACAGGTATACTGCCTTTTGTGTGTTAAATTTATATTTAAAAAGTAGGATTAAAACTAGTTCGTTTCACACACATCAGGAAGATGACTTATATTCCGAGTTTGGCAAAAATGATCCCTGGTATTTGGCATCCTAACTAAATCTACCATAATCCCATATATATTTACCAAAGTAGTTGCAGAAATTACAAGTTTGCCTCCTAGACAATAGTTATTCAAGATAAATAGATTTATTCCATAAAGTCCCAAATATTACTTTTATTTGATTTGCATTTATCATTATTTTTTTTATGATTATTTAATTGTTATTTTCTATTATTATTTTATTAATCAATTAAAAGAGTACTTGGCTAATAATAGTTTTAAGTTCAATGGTTCCAAAAACGCAAACGGATTTCAAATCCGATATATGAACCTCCGTGGAACGACGTTCGAAGTATGCGTCAGTCAGCATCTGATTTGTCAGTTTCCACGAATCTGATTTCAGTTCGGGATAAAAGTATCGGAATAATGAAATCAAATACTAGGTCGAAGCCTGAGTTCAGCAATGTGGTAAAAATTAATTTATGAGATGGGTAACTACTTCAAACTGGACTGCGTAGTGTCAGTACCGGGTAAAATCAAGTATATACCTGTTTAAAAACTTAAAACATTCATAACTTTCTCATATGATCTCCGTTTTGGACGTTCTTTATATCTACGGAATCTCAAGAACATGTTCTATCTAATTTTATCATCCATAAACCCTATGCAGGTCAAATGCAAAAAATTGATTTTTAGGGCTTCGGGTCTCCCCGATTTTTGAACTGTTTACTGTTTGACTATGACGGTTAACTTTTCGAGCGTTTTGAGGTATCCCAAAGGAACTTATAAGTAATATGATCTCATTTTTACTTAAAATCTTCTGGGTACTATGTCGTAGGTTCACTACATTGTGGTTCGTTGAGAACTGACTATATACAGATTTAGACCTGAATTATGGGATGTCACACAGAAGTTGAAGACACTCAAGGGTTATTGTTTGATGTGCCATCATGATGGTTGATATGTCATGGAGATCCTGATATGTCACTCTTGTATCATGATATGCCACTATGGATTATGATACTATATCATGTGTGTTATTGATGCTCATGCAAGGATGAATGTTCCAGAAGATGATGCATGGTGGATTGTGATTGGTTAACACATTTCATGGACCTATGGGCCAATGGGCTTGTCCCATTATGGTTTTAGGTCTGATCCCTCAAGTGTAAATATGGATGCATGTTACGTCATTTTGTATCTTGAATTCTAGAGTGATAGGCGAATCTCTGTGAAATGTACTTATAACCTCTGTTTGAGAACTCCGAAATAAATAATACTCCCCTCCTACCCATGGACGTATGTCACCTTGACCAAACCACGTAAATTTTGTGTCTTGTGTGCTTTACTTCCTAACAAGTGGTATCATAGTTGTGGTTGGTGTTGTGTTTATTGAAAATGTCATCTCACATGTTCGATTTGGAGAAGTTCAATGGTTCGAACGATTTCACTTTGTGGAAAGTGAATATGAAGGATCTTACGGTTCACAAGTTCGATTTGGAGAAGTTTAATGGCCGATCAGACTTGGAGTTTCAGGTTGGGGATATGGTTCTCCTGAAGGTGTCACCTTGGAAAGGTGTCATTCAATTCAGGAAGCGGGGCAAGCTGGGCCCAGGTATATCGGTCTTTTCAGGGTTATAGCCTGGGTAGGCAGGATGACATATCGACTGGATCTTTCGGAGGAGCTTAGTCATATTCACAGTACTTTCCATGTCTCACAACTACAGAAATGTTTGGCTGATGATTCCACAGTGGTTCCATTGGAGGACATTCAGGTGGATGACCGCCTGAACTATATTGAGATACGGGTGGCGATCCTTGACCAGAAGGTGAAAACCTTGAGGAATAAGGTTGTTGAGTTGGTGAAAGTCCAGTGGCAACATCGCAAGGGTTCATAATGGACGTGTGAGTCGGAGGACGGGATAAGGGAGCATTACCCAGAGTTATCTGGAGCAGCGGACTTTAAGGACAAAGTCTGATTCAAGTGGGGTAGAATTGTAAGATTCGCGTTTTGGTAAGTTTTTCTTTTATCCCTTATGCAAATTTCCTTCAAAAATTGGTCCCTTCGTTAGTACGCAAGGCGTACTCATTGGGTACGCTTGGCGCACTAGCCATAATCTGGTCCCGGGACTTAACCACGTATGCGGGGCATACGTGAAATATGCATGTCGTACGTGAGTCTGAGACAAAACCTAATTTTTAGGGTTTGCACCCTATTTAAGGACCTTAAGTCCCCCAATTCCCTTACCTTCTCAGCCTCCATTGCCCTTGAAGTGCAGATCTTGAACCCTAAGCCACCTTGAGTGCATTTGTGTGATTTGTTGAGAGTTTTTGGTGTTCTTTAGAGTCTTTGAAGAAGAAGGAAGCTTGGGAAGAAACAAGGACGTGGGAAGATCTAGTAGATCTAGAAGTTGTTGGATATAGTGTCTAAGTCCATAACTTTATTTGGTATGTACTTGACCCGACCCGGCATGGTCCATTTGGGTTGCATGGCATTGCAATACTTGGATAGACTAAATGAGAGAATAAGGCACTTAGGATTATTAATATATTATAAGTTCTAATATATTAATAATAGTATTATTTAATTAGTATTGATCAACTATTAATCTAGGATTAATTTGGTGATCAAAGTGAGACTAATTAAATATATAGGGTTGATTATGACAATCATCAATTCTTTTATGGTGGATTAATGATCCATGGTTTATGGGTTATGGATGTAACCATATGGAGCTCCATGGATAGTCCATGGGAGTTACAAATCCATGGGTCATGGGAAATCAAGAGTCATGACAATTAAGGGCATTCATGTGTAAACCCTAATTGTGACAACACTATTAAAGGAACCCTATGGCTAGCAAAATGATGGGCTAGTAGACCTAGTGTTACTAGAGAGGGCATAACCGATTTTGAGTGCTAGAAGTATTCTCTCAAGTTATTCCAAGTCTTGTGGTGTTGTGTGAAGCATTTGAGGCACAACATTTGGGGTGCTAGGCTCACAAAGTCTTGAAGGAATCCAAGCAACAACAAGGTATGTATTTCTACTAGTTTTTATGTTTTATGTAATCCCCATGCCATGCTAGTTAGGAGATAACCTTGAAAAAGAAATTTGCATGTATATAGAGAAAACATAGATTCAAGGTTATTAGGGTTGCATGTACACTTAGGAAGTGTTAGAATGCTCAAAACCCATCAGTGGTATCAGAGACAGGTTTGTTTTCTGTATACTTGATGCAAAACTGCTTAAAAATCGAAAATTCTGCATTCTGACGACTGGACTCGCCGAGTCCATGGGGAGGACTCGCCGAGTCCATGAACAAATTCATTCTACTCGGCGAGTAGAATAATGCACTCGGCGAGTAGGAGCGTGCTGGGCAGTTTTTTCGAGTTTTGTTGCTCGAAATGGATTAAGATCATTATCCTAATCTGTTTTGGACTTGTGAAATCTGTTTTTCAAAATGATAATGATTATGTTAACCCATTTTACATGACTTTTATCAATTTTCAAGTATTGTATATGTTTATATGATTTCTTGAAATTGCTTGACATGAATTTGTGTTCTTATGAGTTTTTAGAAGATCATAGGAATTATATGTAACCTCCATGTATGTTTAATTCATGATCTTAATGGAAATGATGGTGTCCATAACTTGTCCTCAAGTTATGGATAACCAAAAGTCACTTCTTTTAATTATGATTAAAGAACTAAAGAGGTTTCATAAAATGAAGAGTCTTCATTTTTATGAATCATTAAAACTCATAAGTTACAAATTGAAGAGACTTGGAATAGTTTCAAATCTTGCCCTCAAGTTTTGGAATTTGAAAAGTCTTACACTTTAATACTTTAATTCCAAATTAAACCTTAGATTTTAAAAAGTTTAAAAATCAACACTTATACTATTATTATAATTTTATTATATAGATATGTATAAGAATATGTCATTCTTACCGTTAGTAGGCCTCATTCACGAAGCCGGTCTATAAGGGGGGTATAAGGTTGTTGCCTATAAAATGGTGACTTAATGGGTGTCCACTCTCACCCACCGCTTCCTTGATCGGTGGAGGGTCGTTAGCCGAACGGGTAGGATACGACTTTAAATACTTGTTAAAAGTATAATGAATTATAAAGTAACTATACATTATAAATTCCCAATCTTAGTTACTTTAGGAAAATGTGAAATTGGTGCTAGCCCATAAAATTACACTTTGTACCTTACCAAGTCGTTAGTGGAGTGTGTGTGGTTAACCGGCACACTAACATGGACTAGTAAGAGTGGCAAAGGGTAACTTGACCTTATTATAGATCGGTGGAGCGTGTGTGGTTAACCGGCACATCGATTAGGTAATATTGTTGAGGGTACCAAGTCAATTTGTATGGTTATTCACACCTTGTTTGTGATCCTCGACATCCCAGTCACAAACTTGAGAGGGCACAATCGAGATTCAAACATGTCATTGAAAAGTTCAATGTATCTCAAAAGATCTAGGAGTTTCAAAATCAATAAAACCTAATAATAAAATATTTCGTTCTTATGGTGGAAATTGGTAAATCGTCATTTACCTACCTTCAAATATTTTATAGTATGGATTACGGCATCCCTCTTCCAACTATAAATAGTTTGTTGGATCCTAGCCTTAATATTTCATTTGGGTGAATTATTAAGGATTCCTAATCTAATGAAACTTGTCTTTCTTTCCTTTCAGATGTCTTCCAACAATGCTTCTGGCTCAAACCCAACAGGCTCCTTTTCCCTTATGAACTTGTGTGGTAAGGTCATCTTTGATGGATCCAATTTCAATGAGTGGATCAGGAACATCAGAATGATTACCCGCTATGAGGACAAAGAATATGTCCTCGATAGGGAGCTTAAGGTTGTGAGTGAAGCCACTGCTACTCCTGAAGAGTTTGCGGAGTTTGTTGCACATGAAAAGGATGCTACTAAAGTAGCATGCATCATGATGGCCACCATGACTCCTGAACTTCAAAAATCCTATGAAGATTTCTACCCCTATGAGATGCACCTGGATCTGATGGAAAGGTACCATCAGAGCGCGCGTCAGGAGAGGTATGAAATCATCTCCTCCATGATAACCGCAAGGATGAAGGATGGTGAACCCATCACCGGTCACTTGCAGAAGATGCAAAGGTTCGTTGACCGGTTGCTGAAGCTAAATGTTGACTTTCCTGAGGAAATGGCGATTGACATCATTCTCCATTCCTTAGCTCCAAGTTATGATCAGTTTCGTATGACTTATCATATGAACAAGGAGGAAGTCACACTTAGCAAACTTCAAGGACTCTTAAGGACAGCTGAAAATGGCCTTAAGGGTAAAGCGGTTGCTATTTCTACTCCTTCAACAGCCCCTGTTCTGGCTATTGGGCAGGGAAAGGGTAAGAAGAGGAAAAACCCTTCGAAGGGTACCAAGGGTAAGACTCTTGATGGTTCCTCTTCAAGTGGGACAAAGAAAGGTCCCATTACTCCTTCTTCAAACCCAAAGGAAGCACAGTGCTTCTATTGCCAGGATAAGGGACACTTCAAGCGAAGCTGCCCTAAATATCTGCAAGATGTAAAGGATGGGAAGGTTAAACCCACACATGCAGGTATTTATACAATATTGTCTAACAACTCATCTAATGCTAATTCTTGGGTGCTTGATACAGGGTGTGGTATTCACATTTGTACTGATTTGCAGGCACTAAGAAGAAGTGAGCAAGTGGAGCACGGGAAGATAAACTTAGTCATGGGCAACAGGAAAGCATCACCTGTTACCAAGATAGGAGTTTATTCTTTATTGCTTAATAATGGGTTAATGTTAGATTTGAATAAGTGTTGTTACTCGCCCGAAATGGCGAGAAATATTATTTCTTTTCATGGCTTGTACAGATAAGGTTTTTCATTTTCATTTGATAATAAAAATGGTGCTATTAATGTTTATTACAATGATGTATTTTACTTTAAAGCATTACCTTGTGATGGTGTATATGAAGCCGTGAATGTTGTAGACAATCTAGGAAATAATGTGTTGTATATTGATTCTTCAGATAGCTTGGATAAAGCATCCTTGTGGCATTGTCGTCTTGGACATGTTAACAAGAAGCGCATAGGCCAACTCCAAAAGGCTGGAGTCTTGGAATCATTTGACCTCAAGTCAGATGATAGTTGCGAGTCTTGTTTACTTGGAAAAATGACAAAGTCACCCTTCACAGGTACTTGTGATAGGGGTGAAGGTTTGTTGGACCTTGTACACACGGATGTGTGTGGGCCCTTCAGAGTTGCTACAAGGGATGCTAATCGCTATTATGTGACTTTTACTGATGATTACAGTAGATATGGATATATTTACTTAATCAAGCATAAGTCAGAAACCTTTGAAAAGTTCAAAGAGTTTAAGCAGGAAGTTGAGAATCAATTGGGCAGGAACATCAAGATGCTCCGATCCGATCGAGGAGGAGAGTATCTTAGCATTGAGTTCCTTGACTATCTTAAGGAATGTGGGATTGTCTCACAATTGACACCTCCCAGAACACCACAGTTGAATGGTGTAGCTGAGAGGCGCAATCGAACCTTGTTGGATATGGTTCGTTCCGTGATGAGTCGAGCTTCGTTACCAATCTCTTTATGGGGGTATGCCTTAGAGATTGCCGCCCATATCCTTAATCTAGTCCCTACTAAAAAGGTTGCCAAAACACCTCACGAGATGTGGACTGGGAAAGTTCCCAATTTAGACCACATCAATATTTGGGGTTGTGAAGCTTTCGTGAGGCGTGAGACTCATGATAAGCTTGAACCTCGAAGTGAGAGGTGTATTTTCATCGGCTACCCACAGAGATCCTTTGGTTACCTCTTCTACAGACCCAGTGATAATGTGGTTTTTGTGGCAAGAAGAGGAGTCTTTCGTGAGAGAGAATTCATAAGCCAAGGGGACAGTGGGAGGCAAATTGACCTTGAAGAGCTTCAAGAGCCAAGTGGTGAAGGAACCTCAAATGCTATCGACCAACCTGAGGAGGAAACTCCTGTTGATCCGATAGATGAGTCTGTACCTCCAAGACGTTCCACTAGGGTGAGGAACACACCTGATTTTTATTATGGTTATCACATCACCACTGAAGGTGATACGTTTATTAGTGATAGTACACTAATAGATTTGGATGAACCTAATAACTACAGGGAAGCCATGGCAGGCCCTGAGTCTGCTAAATGGAAGGAGGCTATGGACAGCGAGATTCAGTCCATGTATGACAATCAAGTTTGGAACTTGGTTGACAATGTACCAGGTCGTAAGACAGTTGGGTGCAAATGGATCTTCAAGAAGAAGACCGACATGGATGGAAAGGTACATACTTACAAAGCGCGACTGGTTGCGAAGGGCTTTACTCAAACTCCTGGTGTTGACTATGATGAGAGCTTCTCACCAGTAGCTAAGATTAAGTCTATTAGAGTATTGTTAGCCATAGCTGCATTTCATGATTATGAAATATGGCAAATGGATGTCAAAACCGCTTTCCTTAATGGAAAGTTGGCTGAGGATGTTTACATGGCTCAACCAGAGGGTTTTGTCGATACAAGATACCCTAATAGAGTGTGTAAGCTTGATAAATCCATTTATGGATTGAAACAAGCATCTCGCAGATGGAATCTTTGCTTTGATGAGAAAGTCAAAGAGTTTGGCTTTTCTAGGAGTGAGGATGAGTCTTGTGTGTATGTCAGGGCTAGTGGGAGCATAGTTAGCTTCTTGGTGTTGTATGTGGATGACATACTTCTCATAGGAAACGACGTCCCAACCTTGCAGGAGGTTAAGTCCTGGCTTGGGAAGTGTTTCGCTATGAAGGACCTTGGGGAAGCTGCCTATATCCTAGGGATAAGGATATTGAGAGATAGGAGTTAGTCAAAGTACTTACTTGGATAAGGTGCTGAAGAGGTTCAGCATGCAAGAATCCAAGAAAGGAGAATTACCAATCCAGAGTAATGCCAAGCTGAGTAAGACTCAGAGTCCGAGTACAGAGGCTGAGATAGCTGAAATGAGTCATATACCATATGCTTCCGCTGTGGGCTCAATCATGTATGCTATGACTTGTACTCGCCCTGATGTGGCCTTTGCTTTGAGCATGGTCAGTAGATATCAAGGGAACCCTGGAAAAGCACACTGGACAGTGGTAAAGAACATTCTCAAGTATCTGCGGAGGACTAAGGATTGGGTCCTTACCCTCGGAGGCAGTGATGACTTGAGAGTGGAAGGATATAGCGATGCTAGCTTCTAGACTGATAGGGATAATTTCCGCTCTCAGTCAGGCTGGGTCTTTATCCTAAATGGAGGGGCAATTACTTGGAAAAGTTCCAAGCAGGAGACAGTAGCTGATTCTACTTGTGATTCAGAGTACATAGCAGCAAGTGAAGCAGCTAAGGAGGCGATATGGCTAAAGAACTTCATCGGAGACCTTGGAGTTGTACCAGCTATAAAGGAGCCAATGGAAATTTTCTGTGACAATGAAAGTGCGGTTGCTTTGGCTAAGGAACCAAGAGATCACGGGAGATCTAGGCACATTGACAGAAAATACCATTTCATCAGACATCGAATAGAAGAAGGACTCCGCGTGGCTAAGAGGGTATCATCAGATGAGAACCCGGCAGATCCCCTCACGAAGGGACTGAGCAGGGTTAAGCATTTACAGCATGCGAGGCGCATTGGGCTGAAGGATGATATTAGTTTCAATAATTAGATTCCTGAAACTTGTAAAATGTAATTGACATTTGATGATAAATAAAAGTTGTTATTTATTTATGAGTAAGGTGTTACTATCTTGTGTTGATTGTTTACTATGTTTCAATTTTGCATGTTTTTACTTCCAGAATAATTATGTTATTATTCAAACCATCCACAGTCAGTCAAACTTTGGAAGTAAGTATTGATTTAAGACTGTCATGAATTTGGCTTGTATGATTTGTCTAAAAGTGCTTTGGACAATGCAATGGTTGCTACAACATTCATGAGTACTCATAAGGGCTGAGTATTGGATCCAACCCACACTCACTTGCATCACTTCATGGAATTTATCTCGAGTGATCGTGAGACGGTAATATCATATAAATCTTCAAACCTAGAGATATGAGTTGTTGACTATGAGTTGGTTATTCATTGATTGTACGAAAACGCATTGGTAACTCGATGTTATAAAACATGCCTTTGTGAATAATTCAACAAGTAGTTAGTACAAGCATATCAGTCGAAGTTTATCTGTTCCTTCTAGAAATAGAAGCGATATCTGGGCCCCTCGATGATTTGGTTTTGACCTATGTACCGGGCCCGGTCAGAACCTAATTGATGTGTTCAATTTAGTTCTATGTCGAAACAAATCAGAGATCGAGAAACAAATGTTGGACAATAAGTAAGACCATGTTCCATGTGTTTGTCCAGCTGATATCATGAGAACAGAGGATTATATGATCACTTATCTTAAACGGCGTATCATCATCATCTCAGTTCCGAGAGACTTTGAAAGAGCTACGATTGCTAGTCGGATTTTGAAGTCATATTCGCAAATATAGTTATTAGACTTATCCAAGTGGGAGACTGTTGGATATAGTGTCTAAGTCCATAGCTTTATTTGGTATGTACTTGACCCGACCCGGCATGGTCCATTTGGGTTGCATGGCATTGCAATACTTGGATAGACTAAATGAGAGAATAAGGCACTTAGGATTATTAATATATTATAAGTTCTAATATATTAATAATAGTATTATTTAATTAGTATTGATCAAGTATTAATCTAGGATTAATTTGGTGATCAAAGTGAGACTAATTAAATATATAGGGTTGATTATGACAATCATCAATTCTTTTATGGTGGATTAATGATCCATGGTTTATGGGTTATGGATGTAACCATATGGAGCTCCATAGATCCATGGGAGTTACAAATCCATGGGTCATGGGAAATCAAGAGTCATGACAATTAAGGGCATTCATGTATAAACCCTAATTGTGACAACACTATAAAAGGAACCCTATGGCTAGCAAAATGATGGGCTAGTAGACCTAGTGTTACTAGAGAGGGCATAACCGATTTTGAGTGCTAGAAGTATTCTCTCAAGTTATTCCAAGTCTTGTGGTGTTGTGTGAAGCATTTGAGGCACAACATTTGGCGTGCTAGGCTCACAAATTCTTGAAGGAATCCAAGCAACAACAAGGTATGTATTTCTACTAGTTTTTATGTTTTATGTAATCCCCATGCCATGCTAGTTAGGAAATAACCTTGAAAAAGAAATTTGCATGTATATAGAGAAAACATAGATTCAAGGTTATTAGGGTTGCATGTACACTTAGGAAGTGTTAGAATGCTCAAAACCCATCAGAAGTTTGGCACCATTTCTGACCCATTGAAGGTATAAAGTTTAAACCTTGATCGTCGCATGCTTAGATCTAAGTTTAGGGTAGTAAATGGTATATTTTGGTCCCATAGTTTTGATTCTTGGAGTTGAGCAACTTCAGACCACATGCGCTGTTCTTTTGAGCTCTTGGAGGTGTTTTGATTCATAAAAATTGGATCTTGATGGTTAAGCCTCAACCATGCAAGAGTTAGGAACCATCCAAGTGCGCTTATGGACTTGATTCATGTTTTGAGCCCCACCCTTGCATGCAAAAGCATAAATTTTACAATTTTATGGCTTAGGACGTTTTTAGGGGCCTTGATCTAAGTTTTGAGTGTTAGGTCTTAAAGGATTAAGACATTCAAGTGAGTTTGGGTTGGAAGACCAGTACGCCATGCGTACTCCAGTGTACGTTGCGCGTACTGGGTCAGCGCCTCGACCCCTGGTCAACACGAGCTTACGTTGAGCGTACAAGCCAAGTACGTCTGTAACACCCATAAAAATCATGCCAATTTCAAACTTTTTAAATCATTCAAAAACCAATAATTATTACAAAATTGTTTTCAAAATGGTTTCATGTCAGAGTGTCCCATAATCAAATCATAAAAATATAAGGAGGTGCACGATCACACCTTCGCCTTCCCGCGATCACCAGAAGTACCTGAAACATAATCAACAACTTGAAAGGTCTAGTATGCTCAAGAATCATATTAAAGTGATATTGCTAAATAACATATGATACTAATGGGTCACACTAACAACAACTTGATACAATTGATTATTTATTAGAAATTGATTTTAATAAATATTCAATAAAACTCTTATAATTAAATTGGAAATTATGTATTTCATGGAAATAATAACTTTCATTAGCAAGTAACATTATATTATTTCATATGGTATGAATTAATAAGTCATGCACAAACTTTTGGACTAGTTGAATCATTTTGTCTTTTTCCTAAAAGACAAGGTTTATATTTTATAAAAGAGTTTATAAAAGTTTGACTTTCTTTCTTCATCTTTATGCAATTTTCGAGATATGCATAAAAAGAAGAAGTGTATGACTTGTCTAATCATGCTTTAAATGCATGGGAGACATACTTATGACATGGAGACAATTTTGTCTAAAGTTGATGGAACCAATGATTAATAACTTCACTTTTAGGCACTATAAATATGAGGCTTCCACTCTTGAAGTTTTTGCCCCATTCTCTCTTGCTATGGCCGAGAGTTTCTCCCTCCCTCTCCATATCTTCTCTAGTCTTGCACTTTGAAGATTTGATGCTTGCATTTTGGTCTCTTTGAACCATACTTGGGTTTGGTTCAAAGCTTAAGAGTTTTATACAAAGAACTAGCATTCTACATCAAGTTGATTCATTGTTGGTGTCTCAAAGGTTCCACATTCTTCATCAACTTCAAGCCTCCCAAGAGGACCCAAAGAACTATAAATGTTGTTATTTCTTCATCTCTTCTTTGGTTGGTGTTTTAATCTTACTAAAACTTGCAAGAAGATCATTGGTGGGTATAAAATGTTTATGTTATTTCAAAAATCAAAGTCTTCCGTTGCCATATTTTTCTTGTTTATGAAACTATTTTTGAACTAAAACCCAACAATTAGTATCAGAGCCACCTTGCAAGTTTGGTTAGATTTTTGATTTTTGGAAATCTTAGTTTTTGGAGAATATGGATAACTAGTTTTTTGTATAAAAATAAGTTCATACATATTTTTTATGACAACTTTTTTGTAATTTATGTGACAAAAGTTTCATGCATCTTTTGTCATTTAAAGTTGTCTTAGAAAAAACAAAGGTTGTTTGATGTGTATATTGATGTATATAATGTGCATAAACTAGCCAAGGACCAATGTGTTGTTATGTTGTTGTGTTGGTTATTTTTATTATAAAATGGTTGTAGTCATTTATTTATTCATATGGTATGTAATAAATTAAATATATTAGTTTTCTTGTTTATTTTTGTAAAGTAATAGATTAGTTTTTAGAAATAATTTATTTGTACAAAGATGTAACAAGAAATGAAGTTTGAACCATTTTTTGAAGACAAAAGGAAAAAAAAAATCGAGTTCAACATGTGCTGGGCAGAACATGACACTTTCTGAAAAGTGTCATGAATGGTACACATGTGCTGAAAAGGGGTTGAACAGAAAGATGACACTTTCTTAAAAGTGTCATGAAAGTTGCAGTTTTTCCTTTAAAGATGCCCTTCAAATTTTTTGTAAGCAATGTGTGTTTACTCAAGTGGGAGCTTCTTCAACAACATTACACGAAGTTTTTTTCCCCTTAAATGTCCCTTTAGGAATGGACTAGGCATTTCTGTGTTAGCTCACAAAATGTCATTAGTTAGTTGTGTTTATGCACATATCATTTTATGCATGTTTTGTGTTGTTTATTTTATGCATTATTTTGTGTGGTTGATAAAATTAGTTTTTCACATGCTAAAATAATTTTGGACAAAATAAACATCACATGGAGTTTGGGTTTTTCAAAATTAGACGTAAGATGTAACAAGTTATTATTTTAAAATAAACCCGGTTTTATAAAATCGTTAATAACGGCAAATTTTAAAATACTTCATTATAAGTTTTTTAAATGGTGATTTTTATAACTTATACAAACTCCAAATATATAAGTAATAAAATGAAGTTTTATTAAATATATAAAAGGTTCAAATGCATTCAAACTTAATACCGGTTATTAAAATTGAATTGCGTCTAATTATATATAAACTAGCTTTTATATAGAACCTTTAAAAGTGGTTTTCTTTTGAAAATCGATACCATGGTTTATTATATGCATGTAACAACCATGATATCATATGTTTTTAAACTATAATTATAAAACATATAAAGACCCTTTTACAAACCTCAAATCTATGCAATCCTTTTGAAGAACAGCCGCACGTCTCTTGTATGCACTAGTGGGATAAAGGATACCTAACCACTTAGTGTTTTCTTTTGATGACCGGGGTGTATTCGCGATTTCTATAACCAAGTTATAGGCCGATTACACAAGTTTTTCAAATTAGACGATTTGATCAGAAATCTTTTGTGATAAAGGATACCTAAGCAAGAGAGTTCCGAGGCATAGATGGGATCAAACATGTCTAATTAAATTTGTTATTAGCGATCCCATAAATCTAGGAATTATATAGTGAGATATAATTGATAATTGATATCTACCGGGTTGAATTCAAATGGATGGGATAAAGGATACCTAACCATTTATTTGTTTTGCAACTTGGATCCTAGACTTTGATAATTAATGTTTTTGGAAACTAAAAGGGTATTAATTATTGAAGATTAAATATTGAAAATACTAAATGAATTTTGTTAAAATTTTGTAGTTAAATAATCCATTCTCATTGTCATGAATTGTCATTTTCTTTAATGACTAAATGAAACAGTAACATTCAATAGATACAACTTCAATGAATGAGTTCATGTCTTAAAAGACAATCTCGTGAGAGATATGAAATTGTATACACTTAAGGTACCTAGTCCTAAACTATTTGCTTTGAGCAATTAAACCTGAACATGATACCTAGTAAAGGCATCATTTTGATGCTTAAGATGCTTCTAGCATCAAGCTAGGAATAGTTATTCATGACTTCTAGGAAGTCTTGGATAAATTAAACATATATCTGATGATATGACAGGTCAAGCAATATTCAAATAAATACAGTGATATTTTTAAAGCAAGTTTATACATTGGAATAATACAAGGCTAAAGAGTCACCTAGTGTGATCTAAGAGGCCCATGTTTTATGGACTGAACACCTTTAAGCCCAAGAAATCTACTAAACCCCACATGAACGGATATTGTTTCTTTTTAGAAGAAACTGGACACTGGAAGAGGATTTACTCCTCTTATTAGGAAAGAAAGTCTGGAAGAGACTAGTACTTCTTGTATCTACTAGATAAAACTCATACTTTTCATATAACACTTAGGTACTTGCTAGTTAAATGTAAACCAAATATTTGTAAATGGCTTGCAAATATTTATTGAAAAGGTAACCAAGCTGAGCACAATCAAGTTGGAACTACACTTTAGAAGTTTGGTTAATTATTTATGCTTAGAACATAAATTACTTGTAATGTAAAACAATATTTGTTTTGGAACAATGTATGTTTTAATTTAGCATGTATAAATTTAAGTCTCGGTTATTTTGTTCAAATGTTTGATAATTTACTTAATTATTTTTCATAACGATAATATTCATATTCTGAAATGATTAACTTCTATTTATGAGACTAGATCTCTTAATAGAACTGAAGAGTATTTTTTTTTTTAAAGAGAATCGTTCTTCTCCATCAGAAATTGCAAGGGCAATTAGTTCTTGCGAACTGGTTTATTATTAATCGGATGCTAATTTCAAAATTAGGAACTTCTAGTAGGTTTTTGAAGTGTTCATAATAGAACTGTAGAGTAAATATCAACATTTTATAAAATCAAGTTCTATACACAAGCACTTTTGGCTTAAACTTGTTTTAAATCAAACTTATCTTTGACATTGTTATCTTTATCATATAAATGGCATTCACATATTCCAACTTCAAGAAAGGGATATTTAAAGAAAAATAATGTAGTTTATTTGACATATGTGAACATTATTTATATGTAAAGGATTCCTAATGAAATTTTCACTAAGGTGGAGAGAAAATAATTAAGGAATTATACACTTTGTTGTATGCCTTCCTTTCTAATAAATGTCTGAGATTAAGCATAAGATATCAAGTCAACTTTAACAACTATAGTAGTTTTAATTATATTTTATGTGGTAAAATATAATTGTGAAATCTTTGTTGAAAGTTTCAAAAGTTGAGATACAAACCGGTAAGAACCATCTAAGGCCTTAATGATAATAAAGGATGAATTAAATCTTAGATGGTATGATTTACTTTCTAATCGGTAGAAATATCATCCTTTAATCTTTTTTTTGGGATAATACTTCAATAACTATTAATTATATCTTGAAAACAAACACCAACTAATAAGTAGATTAAACACTTTATAAGATTTAGTATGGAAGGGCTCCATCCTCGTCTTACTTAATGTTTTGTGGATTTGAAGCCGATGTTGGACTAAATCTTCTAAACCCAAAATCTACTAAATACATATTTGTATAATACTCTAAATGTCGCTTAGATTATTATATGCAAACCCACAAATAATAAATCCTCTTATTCTTGTGAAAGCTAAGTTAGTAGAAAACAAGCTTCTAATGACAAAGCAAGTGGGAGGTACATGGAACTTGAAGCAACTCAAGAACCATAACCTTATGTAGTAATAGTTGACACTAGTTTTAACAAGGATTGTTAAAATTGAATAATAGTTATTCACAAACACAAATTGTTCGCATTAATAGTAGAAATCATCAATGACTTGAGAAATGTGGAATCTCTCATTGATGAGCTTTTATTGATGGTTTCTGGAAAATTTATCAAATACCAAGATGCTATATCGGATCTAGAATCTGATAAATGAATTTTAGAGTCGTGAACATGAGATGAAATCCATGTATGAGAATCAAGTATGGGCTTGATTAAAATTTATCCCTATAGCAAGGCTAAAATGAGTAAATGATTCTTCTAGAAAGAATAAATTACATGGATAACCATACATATTTAAAGCAAGACTTGTAGTAAAAGGATTCTCTTACATTCAGGTCATTGAATGTGGTCCTCATCATACTCATGACATTGAATGTGATCAAACCTTTTTTCACAAGTAGTTATGATTATATCAACAAGGATATTATTTGCTATAAATTCATATTCTTAATATGAGATATAGTTAATAGATTTCAAGAAAGATTGCTTTTCTTTAGCCTGGAGGTTTTCTTGATCCATGTTATCCCAACAAAATGTGTAGAGCATGAGATCCACTTGTGGATATAAAGCAAACATCTAAATGTTATAATCATCATTTTATGTAAAACACAAGGTGTGTTTTTATATTAAAATGATTAGAACATGTGTGTTTACTGAGAAATAGTGGGAGCATAGTGAAATTCCTAATTTTGTATGAGTGAGACAGACTTAATCATTTGAAATGACATTCTTACTAAGCAAGGTTGTTTACACCTTGACTCAGAAAGTGTTTCTAAAATGAAAGACTTAGGAAGGAGACGATACATTATTGGAATGTAAAATCTATAAGGGATAGATAAAATGAATGTTAAAGGTTTCATGTCCTTATACATATATTGGCAATATCTTGAAAGGGATCAAGACACAAGATTTTTTTGGATAATTCTTGGTATTGTCATATGGGACCATTTTGAGCTAGCCTCAAAAGTACGTAACTCATACGTTTGAACTAGATGAAATGATTTATATTCTATTTGCTTGGCAAATGAATTCATCATTTACACCATATTATGCATAGGACATAGTATTTGATCATGTTGTAAGCATGTCATAGGATACTAATTGAATACATGGTTAAGTCATTGGATGACTATGAGAGAATTCTAAGAGTACTTTAGAAGAACTAAGAGAATGCATATGAGACAATTAGTTTAGAAAGGATCTTTATGGAAAGAGCTACACAAGATGTTAATTTCTAAACAAATATAAATAATTATGAATTATAATTGGATTTTGACTTCATTATGGAATGAAAGGTAAGTTTTGTTGGAATGAAGTCCAAGCAAAACATAATGACACAATCTACTACAAAATAAGAATACACTATTTTAGAAGTTGAATTCAAATATGATTAGATGAATGGGATCATTGAAAAACTATGTTTATTTCTGCCATTCAAGGATCACATAGAAATCTTTGTGAATTCGAGAGTATACTTAATGTAGCTAAGAGACTCTATGTCACGAAAGAGCACTAATCATATTCTCCAAGATATTTAACTATACTTAGAGTAAAGTTAAGTATGGAGATGATAGTATTCACATAATTCATACAAATTAAATTTTCTCAAATGTATTGATAAAGTCATTCTTTTGAGCTAAGTATGAATGGTCACACTTCAGCTATAAGACTTTATTACTCTAGAAATTGATTTTTTTGGGTTTATTATTTGGATATTGGAACATTATAACAACAACTATTAGATAATGTTGTGATATATTGGGATATAGTCATCACATTAATACTTGTTGTATTCTATATTAACATGTTTAACCCATGAATAATGTTATTATTCTAAAGGTTTATAGTCGGTTATAATTGTGGGAACAATTATGAAGTAAGACTAATATGAATTGGATTTGTTGACTCTCACTAGATGAAAGTAGGCAAGTGTTTGTAACCAAGTTTCATAGGTACTTGTCAGAGAACTAGTATTAAACTGACCCGCATCAAGATCATCTCATGGATCGCTATCGTGAATGATACTTGATTAAAAGGTACTATCTTTGTATACTTAACACCTGAGATACATAGTGGGACTTAAGTGTACGAAGTATTATGCTTTGATAATGGTCAAATGTTGTTCCTTAACCGATCAGTTATAAAAGCCATTTTCAGGTATGGTGTGAACTATGCAAGAGGCTTATGTAGTCAAGATGGGATTTGTTCCTCTTATATGTTGAGAGTTAGACATCTAAGGCACCTTACCAAAAGTTGAACAACTAATGAGATTGATCGCGATCCGAATCTCATGTTCGACATGATGTCTGTAGCAAAGGCATAACTAATAAACTTACCTTATACACCAATTGTAGCTTTGAGCTTTTTGGGAATTGGGCGTTGATAGAATGGCACATACAATCGTATGGTCTTAGGGGCAGTGAAATGTTGCTAGACGTTCACCATTGTCTATATCAATCTAATATGAGTCTTGCGCAAGTGGGAGATTGAAAGACCTAGTATGCTCAAGAATCATATTAAAGTGATATTGCTAAATAACATATGATACTAATGGGTCACACTAACAACAACTTGATACAATTGATTATTTATTAGAAATTAATTTTAATAAATATTCAATAAAACTCTTATAATTAAATTGGAAATTATGTATTTCATGGAAATAATAATTTTCATTAGCAAGTAACATTATATTATTTCATATGGTATGAATTAATAAGTCATGCGCAAACTTTTGGACTAGTTGAATTTTTTTTTTCCTAAAAGACAAGGTTTATATTCTATAAAAGAGTTTATAAAAGTTTGACTTTCTTTCTTCATCTTTATGCAATTTTCGAGATATGCATAAAAAGAAGAAGTGTATGACTTGTCTAATCATGCTTTAAAGGCATGGGAGACATACTTATGACATGGAGAAAAGTTTTTCTAAAGTTGAAGGAACTAATGGTTAATAACTTTACTTTTAGACACTATAAATATGAGGCTTCCACTCTTAAAGTTCTTGCCCCATTCTGTCTTGCTATGGCCGAGAGTTTCTTCCTCAATCTCCATATCTTCTCTAGTCTTGCACTTTGAAGATTTGATGCTTGCATTTTGCTCTCTTTGAACCATACTTGGGTTTAGTTCAAAGCTTAAGAGTTTTATACAAATAACTAGCATTTTACATCAAGTTGAGTCATTGTTGGTGTCTCAAAGGTTCCACATTCTTAATCAACTTCCAAGCCTCCCAAGAGGACCCAAAGAACTACAAAGGTTGTTATTTCTTCACCTCTTCTTTGGTTGATGTTTTAATCTTTCTAAAACTTGCAAGAATGTACTGCCGATCCCTGGCAGTTTGTCACAACTAGCATTTTAGCTAGGAAGATTCTATTCTTATGAAATCATTCAACCATGGTAAAGCATGTACTCTAAGTGAATATCAATCAATGTCCATCTAAATACATGTTTTATGTTCAATTAAGGGTTGAAAACCCTAGAGATCCAAGTTCAAGTTCTTTACGGACTAGGATTTCCTTATTGGGCCTAATGGACCAATAAGCATTCAATTCAACTATATTGGGTTTGGAAACCCTATTTGGATTCTAAATGGACCCAATTCATAAACCTATAACATTTTGCACCATTTGGACTTAGAATGATTCATTCTAACCCTAATGGGCCTTAATGGGCCATAACTCATCCAATTAACCCTAATAGGCCATAAATCCATTCTTTTATGTCAAATTGGGTCGTGAATACACTTAAGGGCCCAATGGGCCGAAACATATTTATTGGGCTTCACAAAATCGATCAAAACCAAGAGTGGGCCAAACTAATTCAATTTCATCCATCTTAAGTCCAATTCTCGGCCCAATGAGGAAAAGAAAAGAAAAATAAAGGCAAATTAGAGGAATTATGAGAGCTTGCCACCTCTTTATTACATGGTGGATCTTCATGCACATCACCTCACTCCCTCTCTCTTCTCCTTCTTATTCTCGGCCGAACCTCACTCTCACCACCTCATTCTCTTTCAAAAATCGTTCAAAGAACACTCTCTTTAGAAAACCTCCTCTATTCTCCAAATTTTCAAATATCTAGGGTTGTTCAAGGAGATTTCCACCAAAAATCATCTTTCTTTGGTAAGTTCCTACATATCCAAGTTATATAACTTCATTCTTATGTTAAGAACACTTCTCCTAAACATTTTTGGTGATCATACTCTTAGAAAACCCCCATAAGCTCGAGATCTACTTCAAGGTGTTGCTAGGACCAAAAATCTCTTCATTTCTTCTTCAAAACAGAAACATCAAAGCAAAGGTGAGTTCATACCCCCATTGTTTTCGGTTTTTACATGGTTTTTGGGGGAGAATACAAGTAAAATGTGTAGATCTATGTGTTTTATTCATGTCATGTGTGATTTCTTAGTTTATTTTGTAAAAATGTGTTAGATCTTAACACATCTCGACATCTTAAGCAACATTGACTAAAAATCCGTGAACTAAGACACCTTATACATCATATTATCAAGTTAAAAGTGTTTACATGTTTAAGATATGAAAATTTAAAGCAAAAATCTTGTTAAGGGCCATATTTGTCAAGAAAACACAAGATAAGGGCAAAAAGTGACATTTACGGTTTTATAAGGATCAAACAGGTCATACTTATATAAAAATGGGTTTTTATGATTACCCTACTTTTCAAATGGCCAAAAGTGTAAATTTTAGCCTAATGGGCTTAATATTTGGGCCTCACGGTTTTGGGCCCAAATTTACAAAAAAAATAAGAGTTTTGGAGTTAAAAATGTCATTTGATCAAAGTTTGAGTCATAAATGTAAATAAACCGAATTTAGGGGTGAAAATAACATTTATTTCTAAATTGGGCTAAAAATGCAAAGTTTTTGGAATTTGGGCCAAAATTGTAAAATTCACGAAAAATGGGTCAAAAATGTAATTTTCTGCAAAAATGGGCTAAAAACGCCAATACATGTATTTTTGGCACAAATCTGTCAATTATTAAACATTTGGGCCAAAAATATAGAACTTTTATAAATTAATGGGCTAAAATGTTATTTTTAACTAAAATAGTCAAAAAATGACATTTTTGTGAAATAAGCCTTTAAATGTCTCAAATTAGTTCTTAAGAGGTTTAAAGCGCAAGTTTATTAAAAAAAAGTTCAAATTATTAAATTACGACATAACAAACTATACTATAACGAACAAACGAAATACAACAATGGTGCAATTATTGGGCCTAGTAATTGCTATACATGTTTTTGGGCCTACGTGGTCCAATTACACGTTTATTGGGCCCAATGTATTCATCACATGTCTATTGGGCCTAAGTGATCCAATCACATGCTAAATGGGCCTAATTTAGCATTTACATGTTATTGGGCCTTAGTGGCCCATTTACATGCTAATTTAGCCTGGAAATAACTTACACGACTAATGGGCCATAGTTGTCTTTTCTTCATGTTTGTTGGGCCTTGTCTTATCATTTCAAACATTATCTAATGATCGAACTTCTAAATACATTTAACATTATACAAATTCATGTGAATACAAATGGGATCTAGTGAGACGTGTCGGTTGACACCACTGAGTGTATGACCGTAGCTTGTAGTTATAATCAGAGTCTCCTGGAGGGAGAGCGAGAGTTTGTGTATAGATCTATACAGGGGTGACTCCCCCACACCCGAGCTGTTCGCTACAGTTAGACTAGGCCAGTCTACGGTGACAAAACCTTGAAAGAAAATCCGACATTTGGAAAAATGCCAAGACAGGCAAATCAGTCACTATCATGTATGGTTATAACGACTCATATAGAGATCCATTTCCATTAAGACATTACGGAAAATTAAAAACTCGTAAGTCATAATGATACAAAACATTTCTACAGTGCAAGGACCGTGACATTTTTATAAATCAGAAAATATCGGATTTTAGGGGAAATACTATTATTCAAATACTACTTACATACAACAGAAAGAATACAAGAAATTTGAACTGCATTTCTATATGTTAATACTATGAAATTCACACATGCATTTATACTCGATTTTCACATCATTTTTCAGACGTTTTACAGAAAATATCGGATTTTCTGGGTTTACAAAAGATACAAAGACTTTTATTCAAACATCTTATGAACTCACCAACATTATATATGTTGACCGTTTTCAAAATAACTTGTATTCTCAGGTAATCGTTAAGCTGAAGAATCGTCGAGAGTAATTTGGGATTTCTTTTATGTATATGTCAATAATCGTACAATTTATGTCTTCAGATTATGTAATGTAAAACAATGTACTTGATGTGAACAATGCCAGTTGTTATATGTAATGTTGGTGACAATTGTGTTATGTTTCATGTATATTCATTGTGATGATATTTCAATTTATAGTCACACGAGCCCCCGGACGTTTCCGCCGTCTGGTTCGGGGGTGTGACACAGTTGAACAAAACCCTAATCCCAATCTGGTGCCCTCACCGTAGACAATCAGTTCTCCCCCACTTGGGGTTCGAACTACTACCCGCTGACCCTTACATTCGATCATGGAACCGAAGCGACTAAGCCAGTCCATACCCACAATCATACATACCTCCCCCATGGGAATCAGAATCAAGTATATCGGAAACACGCAACCCCGATAGACTGAAAAAGCTGAAATCCTGTGTTCGTTGGCGATAGAGACTCGTAACGAACACTCTAGCTCCCATACTGGCAAACCAAACTCCCTACGAAAAGAATGAGAGATAAACGACCGAATCGCCCCTGAGTCGAATAATACCAAAGTAGGTAAGGAGTTCACTAAGAATGTACCTAACATGGTACAACACATATAAGCATAAAACAAATATAATTAGTAAGATAAGGGATATAAACATACCAGCAACCACGTCTGGTGCTGCCCTGGCCTCTTCCGCCGTAAGCTGGAAGGCGCGTCCCTGAGACCTCGGGGGCGCTGCTCTATGTCACACCCCCAAACCAAGGATGGCGGAAACGTCCGGGGGTGGAGGACTTCATGTATAGTATCATAACAGCAATTGTAATAGTAATTCAAGCAAACACAACCAACATATATATAATTGAAAAAAATTACATAATTGTATGAATTACATGTTTACGAATCAATTATAATATGTTGATAAAATATGAAATAGTAGACGCCTTAGCGTCCCATCCTCAAAAGCACTTGATTACCTGTTTAATGATTTCCTGAGAATACAAGTTGTTTGAAAAAGTGTCAACACAAAGGTTGGTGAGTTCATAAGCTTTTCGTTTGTAAAAGTAGTATTTGTGTTAGAAAAATCCAATATTTTCCTTAATGTGTAAATGTAGTCTTAAAACCCAAAGACCGAAATGTACAAGTAATTTATCATATTTATAGTAAAACAATGCAAGTTTAAATCGACATAAACTCGTTAAATTTTAATGAAGTCCCCGTAAATTCCAATGTTTGTTAATACTTTATGTGAGTTTATTATAACCATACTATGACCAAGGTTGCCTAAAACGACGTTCTTCAGGCGTCGGAAATGTTATGACATTTGTCACCCCAGACCTATCGGTCTAACTGTTGCATGCAGTTTAGGTGTGGGTTTGTCAAACCCAATATAGATCTATACACAAGTATCACGCTCTCCCTCAAGGAGACTCTGGTTACAATACAGGACTTAATGGTAATTTGAAGTAAATGTCTCACAAAGTCATTAACGGAATTACGTGTTATGAAAACTTGGTACCGTATGGCCGTACCTTGCTTAATGAAAATATCATTTGTATAAATGTACCCTTTTTAAATGTATGTGTTATGTAATGTATCATAAACTATACCTATTATAGTTTATCAACCAAGGGTAGTACGTGGTAATGTATGCAAACTATATTCAAAATAGTTTATTTAATGTTTGAATGTATCGATTGTACTTTGATTATAATCACTTGTTATTCTTTATATTTTATATGACCAAATCCATTTGTAAACTGATGTGTGTCTAAATATTAAGATAAAATGTCATATATTGCAGTAACATATAATCACATAAAGATATACACCTTGCTCAACATGTTACAAGGTGAAATGAAATTAACAGCAACTTTTCGTTAAAAACAGTTTCTGTTACCGTTCTTAGAAAATTTATAGAAAAATCATCAAAGCTCTAAATCCAAATCCGCAAATTTTTAGAGTTTGGAATATGAGTCTAGTTTGTTCGTAAATTTTATCATGATTTTTAGTGATCTCTAACAGAGGTGAAAAGGTTCATAATCACAGACTGGTCCGGGTTTGCCTCTGAAATGACAGGCAGTTTTGTAAAAATCACCATAAATTGTAGAAAAATCATATGGAGATGTGCAAGTAGTCATTTTAAAGCTAAGAGTTTGAACTACTTGCACCTGAAACAGTTTTGAAAACTAAAATATTTAAGTTGACCAAAACAGTCCGTGATTAACGTCCATCTTTTCTGATGTAATCTGTTAGAAAAAGTTTAATTGTGTTCTTGATGATTTTACTTGTATTCCCCCCTTAAAACTTAAGAAAAACATGTAAATGTATGGGTATGAACTCACCTTATGTGGTTTCAGTAGATGAAAGTGAGAGAGAGGAAGTGTTCAACTCAAGAACACTAAGAAGATGTCTTGATGATTCGAGAATCTAACACCGAATAAGATGGAACTTGTGTAAGATATCAATGATTTGAGTAGAATGGAGTTTAATAATTATGTGAATGATGAAGATACTTACTAATTGAAGAAAGAAATCCCTGGAGAAAGCCTTGAAGTTCTTGAAGTTAAGAGAAAAGATGAGATAATTTTGGAGAGTGTTCTAGGTTGCTAAGTGTAGAATGAAAGAGTTTTATGGAGAATGAGGAGAGATGATCAATCCTCCAGCTCTTAGAACGTGGGAAGAGCTGGAGATTGGCTGTAAAGGTCCACTAAGGAGACAAGGGGTAGTGGGAAAGAGTGGCTAATCATAGAGTGAGGTGGTAGTGGTTTGCTTTTGCCATAAATTAAGGAAAAGCAAATATTCCCTCAATAATTAGTTCAATCACCAATTCTTTTAATATATTTTATAAAAACCCTGGAGATTTATATATTTTGGGGCCTTAGTTTATAAAATAAAGTTTTGGGTGAAAATCCCACGTTAAAATAATGAAAAACGGAGTTAAAACGAAGTCGAAGTCGAAAAACCGGTAAAAAGGAGCTGTCTGCGGACCTTCGGACCTTCGGACCTTCGGACCTTCGGACCCTCGGACCCTCGCTTCGGATCTTCGGACCCTCGCTTCGGATCAGAGGCTTCGGATGCGAGGCTTCGGTCCAGAAGCTTCGGTTTCGGATCCTTAAAGCTATTTTACTCGTTTTTACCCCGTTTCAAGCGATTTTTGACCCGGTCAAGGGTCGAGATGACCCAAATGATTACAAAAAGTTAAAGTAACTTTTGAGAGAGATTTGGGAGAGATTTCAAATAGAAAGAGATAGAGTGAAAACGATTTAGAGAGGTTTCGTTTGTGATTAATTTGAGTGTCCGGCTTCACAACGCAAGGTTCGTAAACCCCATTAAACCGTGTTTTAGTGTCTTACACAATCCCGATGATTGTGTAATAGTGTTTTATCGCTTTGGTTCGTTGTTTAGCACTTGTTAAGGCTAAGGAAAATCAAACACATGAACTTTCCAAATGATGATTTCTCATTAAAATAGCGAATTGTATAGTGATTTCATAACGTAAACCCTAGCATACAAGGGTTATTGGAGTTGACCGGTTTGACTTGTTGACTTTGAATTGACCGAAATTTGACGGTTGTCACATCATCCCCCCGTTAGAAGGAATTTCGTCCCGAAATTTTCATTTTGACTGGGATTTCAAGAGTTTGGGAAGAGATGTGGATACTTTTGTTTCATCTGATCCTCGCGTTCCCAGGTGAATTCGGGTCCTCGTTTAGCGTTCCAACGTACCTTCACGATGGGAAT
Source organism: Lactuca virosa (assembly GCF_052849685.1). Lineage (NCBI taxonomy): Eukaryota > Viridiplantae > Streptophyta > Magnoliopsida > Asterales > Asteraceae > Lactuca > Lactuca virosa. Next base: position 113,147,295 of record NC_136426.1, on the reverse strand, counting down.
ACGACTTTGTTTCGTTCGTTTGATTTCCCGATCCATGATTTCGACTGGTTCCTCCACGAAGTGGAGATTTTCGTTAACTTTGATTTCGTCGAGTGGTATTACGAGTGTCTCATCAGACAAACACTTCTTTAGGTTCGACACGTGAAATGTGGGATGTACTTTGTCGAGTTCCTGAGGTAATCGAAGTTTGTATGCTACTGGCCCAATCCTAGCAAGGATTTCGAATGGCCCGATGTACCTTGGATTTAGTTTCCCGCGTTTGCCGAATCGTATCATTCCTTTCCAAGGGGAAACTTTTAGTAGTACTCGATCACCCACCTGGAATTCCAAGGGTTTGCGTCGTTTGTCTGCGTAACTCTTTTGCCGATCGCGAGACGCTTTCAGTCTCTCTCGAATTTGAACGATCTTTTCTGTGGTTTCCCTTATGATTTCAGGGCCAGTGAGGGTGCTATTAGAGACTTGCCCTCTAGCTAGCTGTGTATCCCCCACCTCAGCCCAACACAGGGGTGATCTGCATTTGCGACCGTAAAGAGCTTCGAATGGAGCGACTTTGATGCTAGTATGATAGCTGTTATTGTAGGAGAATTCGATAAGCGGTAGATGGGTATCCCATGCTTTACCGAAGTCTATCACACAAGCTCTTAACATGTCTTCCAACGTTTGAATGGTTCGTTCGCTCTGTCCGTCGGTTTGTGGGTGGTAGGCCGTACTCATGTCAAGCCTAGTTCCCAATGATTTTTGTAGAGACTGCCAAAACCGTGAGGTAAATCTACTATCTCTATCGGAGATAATGGATATCGGCACACCATGGAGTCGTACAATCTCTCTGATGTACGTTCTAGTCAGCTTCTCCATCTTGTCGGTTTCTTTCATTGGTAGGAAGTGTGCTGATTTGGTCAATCTGTCTACAATTACCCATATTGTGTCAAGCCCGCCCGATGTCTTAGGCAGCTTGGTTATGAAGTCCATGGTTATTCGTTCCCACTTCCACTCAGGTATATCCGGCTGTTGTAATAGCTCGGACGGTTTCTGGTATTCGATTTTGACCTTAGCGCAAGTCAGGCACTTGCTCACATAGGTAGCAATCTCAGCTTTCATGTTCGGCCACCAGTATAATCTCTTGAGGTCCAGATACATCTTATCCGACCCGTGATGGATGGAGTATCGAGTCTTGTGTGCTTCATTCATGACGACATCTCGGAGTCCACCGAACTTCGGTGTCCAAATCCGGTTCATGATATAACGTGCTCCATCATCCTTGACTTCTAAGTTTTTATCCATTCCCCTTAATGTCTCTCCTGCCACCTTTTCTGGTTTCAAAGCTTCCAGTTGAGCTTCCTTGATTTGTATGGTCAGGTGGGAATGGATTGTCATTGTTAAGGATTTTACTCGGCGACCCGAGTACTCCTTCCTGCTTAGAGCATCGGCCACTACATTGGCCTTGCCCGGATGATAACGAATTTCGCACTCGTAGTCATTCAGCAACTCTACCCATCTCCTCTGTCGCATGTTGAGCTCTTTCTGATTGAGGATATGCTGAAGACTTTTGTGATCAGTGAAGATAGTGCATTTCGTGCCGTAGAGGTAGTGTCTCCAGATCTTCAAAGCGAATACCACTGCTCCTAATTCCAGGTCGTGCGTAGTATAATTAACCTCGTGCGTCTTAAGCTGTCTTGATGCATACGCGATAACATTCCCTCTCTGCATGAGCACACATCCGAGGCCTTGATTCGAAGCATCACAGTACACTACGAAGTCCTCGGTTCCCTCTGGGAGAGACAAGATCGGTGCGCTGCATAGGGCTTGTTTCAACGTTTGGAAAGCAGTTTCTTGTTTATTTTCCCACTTGAATATCACACCTTTCTGCGTCAAGGTGGTGAGTGGTTTCGCAATCTTGGAGAAGTTTTGTATAAATCTTCGGTAGTAGCCAGCAAGCCCAAGGAATTGTCGAATTTCGGTTGGCGTCTTGGGTGCTGACCAATTCTCGATTGCCTTGATCTTGGAGGGATCCACATGTATGCCTTTCTCACTTACCACATTTCCAAGAAAATCCACTTCTCTAATCCAGAATTCACACTTAGAGAACTTAGCATAAAGCTTCTCCGCTCTTAGTGTCTCTAGCACTTGGCGTAGATGTAGGCGATGCTCTTCTTCGCTTCGCGAGTAGATCAAGATATCGTCGATGAATACGATTACAAACTTGTCTAGGTAGGGTCGACACACTCTATTCATTAGGTCCATGAATACCGCAGGTGCGTTTGTTAAACCGAAGGACATCACCACAAACTCGTAGTGCCCATAGCGAGTTCTGAATGCAGTTTTGGGAATATCTTCTTCTTGAACTCGTAGCTGATGGTAGCCTGACCTTAGGTCGATTTTTGAGAAGAAATTTGCTCCTTGGAGTTGGTCGAAAAGGTCGTCGATTCGGGGTAGAGGATATCGGTTTTTGATGGTGAGTTTGTTTAGTTCCCGATAGTCGATGCACATGCGAAAGGATCCGTCCTTCTTCTTTACAAAAAGGACTGGTGCTCCCCAAGGTGAGAAGCTTGGTCTGATGAACCCTTTGCTCAAAAGCTCGGTCAACTGACTGGACAACTCCTGCATTTCTGATGGTGCGAGGCGGTATGGAGCTCTGGCTACGGGGGTAGCTCCGGGTATTAAGTCAATTCTGAAATCGACTTGTCGTGCGAGTGGTACACCAGGAAGATCCTCTGGGAACACATCCGGGAAGTTACACACTTCGGGGATGTCTTTGATGTCTTTCACGTCTTGTTTCTTGTCTACTACATGGGCTAAGAAGGCGTGGTACTCCTTCCGGAGATACTTTTGGGCTTTGATGCATGAGATGATTTGTAAATTCGCACTAGGTTTGTCACCATAGATGAGAAGGGTTTCGTCATTTGGTAGATTGAGGCGAACGGCCCTTTCGTAACATAGAATGTCGGCACGGTGAGGAACTAACCAATCCATCCCGATGATTACGTCGAAGCTTTTTATGGTGACTGGCATCAGGTCAATTTTAAATGTATGGTTGTCTAGAGTGAGAGTACATTCTGAGTATATATCGCTAGTGCGTTCTACTTTCCCATTTGCCATTTCTACTACATAAGTATCCTTTAGTGATTGGGGATTTTGTTCAAGTAAATGTTTATATTGGTGGCTCACGAAACTCCTCTCCGCTCCACTATCGAATAGTACGCATGCATAAGAGTTATTGAGGAGAAACGTACCGGTAACCACCGTGGGATCCTCGACTGCTTCCCCATGTCCTATTGCCAGGACTCTTCCTACTCCACCAGCATTAGGGGCTTGTGCTTTGGGGCAGTCTCTTTTGAAGTGACCTGCGTCTCCACAGTTGTAGCAGGTCCGGGTTGCCCCCGTACTGGCAACTTGGTTGATTGGTTGAGCCGGCGCTTTACAGAAACGAGCAGTGTGCCCCTTCCTGTCGCAGTTGTTACAGTGCATCTCCCTACAAGCACCATTGTGGTGAAAGTTGCACTTGTTGCACTTAGGTAGTTTTCCCGCATATGGCTTCGGTGGTGCTGGAGTGGTAGCAGTAGTGACAGTATTAGTGGCAGCATGGACAGCAACAATTTGTTGCTTCTTAGCGGGGTCCTGTGCTGGTTGGCTCTTCTTTTCGTTCCAGAACTTCCTTTTGTTGTTTCCTCCTTTTGATTTATCAGTGGTGGTGGTTGTAGTATTATGACCGGCTCGGTGGTCAACAAGTTGTTGTGCCAGCTCCCTGGCACTGTCAAAAGTAGTTGGCCTTGAAGCCAGGACACTACTTTGCACGTGGAGAGACAGTCCCCAAAGGTATCGCTCCACCTTTTTCTCCTCCGGAGTAACCATTGTTGGGCAGAGGAGAGCCAATTCATTGAATCGAGTGGTGTAGGTTTCAAGGTCAGAGCCCGTCATCCTGAGGTTCCAAAGTTCTTGTTCCAGCTTTTGAATTTCACCTCTCGGGCAGTACTCCTTCATCATCAACGCTTTTAGTTCTGCCCAGGTTATGGAGCTAGCCACTTCAAGAGTAAGTGACTTAATCCGGCAGTTCCACCAAGTAAGGGCCCGGCCGGTGAAGGTGAAGGCTGCAAACTTAACTTTGCTCGCTTCGGGGCAAGAGCACACCTGAAAGACTACTTCGGTCTTTTCAAACCATTGCATCAAAGCGATGACTCCCCCGCTTCCATTGAAGTTGTCGGGTTTGCCATTTGTGAAGTCTTTGTATGAACACTCTTTTGCACGCCACGTACTGTCTCCGTGGTTAGAGTGTGTAGCTCCCGATCCCGAACCACCAGCTCCGTTGGTCCCTATCTGCGACATTGCGGCCGCTACGGCTGCTGTTACTGCAGCCTGGAACATCGCGGGATCAAACTGTGGAGGCGGCGGCGGAGGAGGTGTTGCTGTGTTGCTGGAAGGTCTTGGTCTTCTCCTTGGCGGCATGGTTCTGGCATAAGTCGTAAACCAATGTACTTTTAGTAAAAGTGTATTTATAGGGAGAGAAATCTTTTATACATAAAGTATATTATTACGTTGTTTTCCGGTATGTTTACGATACATACGATTTTATACTTTTTATTGACCCAATACATTGGGTTATGAGGTAAAATGAAAGTATAAAATATTTTTATTATAGTAACACAAAATACTCCTATAGTATTTGTAAATGTTTAGTTTTGAGTTCTTAAAGTATCCTTTGTAGTATGTTATTAGGTTTGTTAGATTTGTTGTCCATCCTGACCATCCCCCGGTATATGCAAGTCAATTCCCGGACAGATATAGTTGATCAGGCTATATCCTTCCCAGACTTGATTTACATATACCAAGGCATACCCATAATGTACAACTCCTCTTCTTTTATTTTATGTTTTTCTAGTTATGACACTATGTGAGCATGTATGCATGTATTTATACTTTTAATAAAAAAAAATCATTTATTTTCTAAAAGTATATTTATTTGAAAAATGCACAAATCAGAGACTATTAGTCCCAATTGTGTTTATAGTTTGTATATCTTATGTGGTTTGATATACTTAATTCACTATAAACTGCGCTCTGATACCAATCTGTCACACCCCCAAACCAAGGATGGCGGAAACGTCCGGGGGTGGAGGACTTCATGTATAGTATCATAACAGCAATTATAATAGTAATTCAAGCAAACACAACCAACATATATATAATTGAAAAAAATTACATCATTGTATGAATTACATGTTTACGAATCAATTACAATATGTTGATAAAAAATGAAATAGTAGACGCCTTAGCGTCCCATCCTCAAAAGCACTTGATTACCTGTTTAATGATTTCCTGAGAATACAAGTTGTTTGAAAAAGTGTCAACACAAAGGTTGGTGAGTTCATAATCTTTTCGTTTGTAAAAGTAGTATTTGTGTTAGAAAAATCCAATATTTTCCTTAATGTGTAAATGTAGTCTTAAAACCCAAAGACCGAAATGTACAAGTAATTTATCATATTTATAGTAAAACAATGCAAGTTTAAATCGACATAAACTCGTTAAATTTTAATGAAGTCCCCGTAAATTCCAATGTTTGTTAATACTTTATGTGAGTTTATTATAACCATACTATGACCAAGGTTGCCTAAAACGACGTTCTTCAGGCGTCGGAAATGTTATGACATTTGTCACCCCAGACCTATCGGTCTAACTGTTGCATGCAGTTTAGGTGTGGGTTTGTCAAACCCAATATAGATCTATACACAAGTATCACGCTCTCCCTCAAGGAGACTCTGGTTACAATACAGGACTTAATGGTAATTTGAAGTAAATGTCTCACAAAGTCATTAACGGAATTACGTGTTATGAAAACTTGGTACCGTATGGCCGTACCTTGCTTAATGAAAATATCATTTGTATAAATGTACCCTTTTTAAATGTATGTGTTATGTAATGTATCATAAACTATACCTATTATAGTTTATCAACCAAGGGTAGTACGTGGTAATGTATGCAAACTATATTCAAAATAGTTTATTTAATGTTTGAATGTATCGATTGTACTTTGATTATAATCACTTGTTATTCTTTATATTTTATATGACCAAATCCATTTGTAAACTGATGTGTGTCTAAATATTAAGATAAAATGTCATATATTGCAGTAACATATAATCACATAAAGATATACACCTTGCTCAACATGTTACAAGGTGAAATGAAATTAACAGCAACTTTTCGTTAAAAACAGTTTCTGTTACCGTTCTTAGAAAATTTATAGAAAAATCATCAAAGCTCTAAATCCAAATCCGCAAATTTTTAGAGTTTGGAATATGAGTCTAGTTTGTTCGTAAATTTTATCATGATTTTTAGTGATCTCTAACAGAGGTGAAAAGGTTCATAATCACAGACTGGTCCGGGTTTGCCTCTGAAATGACAGGCAGTTTTGTAAAAATCACCATAAATTGTAGAAAAATCATATGGAGATGTGCAAGTAGTCATTTTAAAGCTAAGAGTTTGAACTACTTGCACCTGAAACAGTTTTGAAAACTAAAATATTTAAGTTGACCAAAACAGTCCGTGATTAACGTCCATCTTTTCTGATGTAATCTGTTAGAAAAAGTTTAATTGTGTTCTTGATGATTTTACTTGTATTCCCCCCTTAAAACTTAAGAAAAACATGTAAATGTATGGGTATGAACTCACCTTATGTGGTTTCAGTAGATGAAAGTGAGAGAGAGGAAGTGTTCAACTCAAGAACACTAAGAAGATGTCTTGATGATTCGAGAATCTAACACCGAATAAGATGGAACTTGTGTAAGATATCAATGATTTGAGTAGAATGGAGTTTAATAATTATGTGAATGATGAAGATACTTACTAATTGAAGAAAGAAATCCCTGGAGAAATCCTTGAAGTTCTTGAAGTTAAGAGAAAAGATGAGATAATTTTGGAGAGTGTTCTAGGTTGCTAAGTGTAGAATGAAAGAGTTTTATGGAGAATGAGGAGAGATGATCAATCCTCCAGCTCTTAGAACGTGGGAAGAGCTGGAGATTGGCTGTAAAGGTCCACTAAGGAGACAAGGGGTAGTGGGAAAGAGTGGCTAATCATAGAGTGAGGTGGTAGTGGTTTGCTTTTGCCATAAATTAAGGAAAAGCAAATATTCCCTCAATAATTAGTTCAATCACCAATTCTTTTAATATATTTTATAAAAACCCTGGAGATTTATATATTTTGGGGCCTTAGTTTATAAAATAAAGTTTTGGGTGAAAATCCCACGTTAAAATAATGAAAAACGGAGTTAAAACGAAGTCGAAGTCGAAAAACCGGTAAAAAGGAGCTGTCTGCGGACCTTCGGACCCTCGGACCCTCGCTTCGGATCTTCGGACCCTCGCTTCGGATCAGAGGCTTCGGATGCGAGGCTTCGGATGCGAGGCTTCGGTCCAGAAGCTTCGGTTTCGGATCCTTAAAGCTATTTTACTCGTTTTTACCCCGTTTCAAGCGATTTTTGACCCGATCAAGGGTCGAGATGACCCAAATGATTACAAAAAGTTAAAGTAACTTTTGAGAGAGATTTGGGAGAGATTTCAAATAGAAAGAGATAGAGTGAAAACAATTTAGAGAGGTTTCGTTTGTGATTAATTTGAGTGTCCGGCTTCACAACGCAAGGTTCGTAAACCCCATTAAACCGTGTTTTAGTGTCTTACACAATCCCGATGATTGTGTAATAGTGTTTTATCGCTTTGGTTCGTTGTTTAGCACTTGTTAAGGCTAAGGAAAATCAAACACATGAACTTTCCAAATGATGATTTCTCATTAAAATAGCGAATTGTATAGTGATTTTATAACGTAAACCCTAGCATACAAGGGTTATTGGAGTTGACCGGTTTGACTTGTTGACTTTGAATTGACCGAAATTTGACGGTTGTCACACTCTACCCTAACTCCCGTTAGTAATCCTCAGTGTAGCCGACGCTGGAGCCTGCGCCGGCCTGGCATCGAGCTGTGGACAGTTGGTCTTCACGTGACCAACCTGATCGCAGTTATAACAGATCCTCATATCCTGAACTGGGGCTGGCTGGCGACAATCCCTCGCGAAGTGCCCCTCCTTGCCGCATTTGCGGCACACACTACTCAACCTACAAACTCCAAAATGGCCCTTCCCGCACTTCCCACAAGTACGGCCACACTGGCCCCCAAACCTAGAATCAGTGGTGTTGGGCCGCTTCGGCGCAGGCTGTGACTGCGTCGGGGCCTGCCTCTGCTCCTGCAACTGTAACTCAATCTCCAGCTCATGCCGCCTAGCGGCCTTCTGTAACTCTAGCAGTCTATCACAACGTTGGGTAGCAACAAACTGACGGATGTCAGTCTTGAGCATGCTTAGATAACGTGGCATCTGAGCCTGCTCAGAAGCAAACTCCAAGAAAAACATCGCCCTCTTAGTGAAAATACGAGTGATCTCTGTCACCGTCTCCGTACCCTGCCTCAAATCCAGAAACTCCTGAGCTAACCGCTCCCGCTAGACCCGCAGAATGTAGCGAGCGCGGAACATATCCCTGAACTGCTCCCAAGTAACTGCAACTCTCTGATCATCAGTGTAGGACCCTGTCATCATCCTCCACCAGTCCTTTGCCCCTGACCTCAACAAGTTCAGGGCACATCTGACCTTCTAGTCAGCAGGACATGAGCACATGAAGAAACTGTTGGATTAGGTGTCTAACCCATAACATTCTTACTTGTTTATTTATGTTGATTTCGAATTTTGTATGCTAGAGTTAGGTTTTATAAGTTTTGGATAATTACTGCATGTACAATTAGAAAAAACCTATATCCAAAGCTTTATGGTTTGCATGTGCACCATAGGATTGATGTTTTGCTCATAAGTCATAACCCAACAGTGGTATCATGAGCCTAGGTCGTTTTTCTATTGTATTTGACGCATAACTAAATTTTTCAAAGCTGAAAAAGTCATAAAATTCTTCTTCTGCCTGATGAACTCGTCGAGTCCCCTGTTGAACTTGATGAGTCCAGTTTGTGACTCGGCAAGTTGGCTCGTTTGTTAGCAGATTTTTCGGGATTTTGACTTGAATTGGGTTGGGATAATTACGATAAACGTTTTTAACTAATAAAATCCAATTTTTTCAATATGGTATTGATTATCCTCATCCAATTAGAATATAATTGTTAAATAATAAGATATTTACTTGTTTATATGATAAAATAAATTATTTGTATTATTTAATATGAATTATCTTTCCATAAATTGAATTAGGTCAAATTTAGATAATCACAAATTATTTGATTAATTAAATTATTTGAAATTTGATCTTTAAGGTTTTGAAAAGTTTCAAAACTTGCCCTCAAGTTTTGGAATTTAAATTTTTGATTAATAGTTTTAATTTTGAAATATTTAAATTCCAAACCCTAGAATTTTACAAGTTTAAAATTCAACCCTTATACTATTATAATATTATAAGTTTAATTATTATTATATATATATATATATATATATATATATATATATATATATATATATATATATAAAAGATAAGCTAGTCTTACCGTTATTACGCCTCATTCACGAAGCTAGTCTATAAGGGGTGTTTAAGGAAGCGACCTGTAAAATGACAGCCATTGGGTATCCATTCTTACCCACCGCACTCTTGACTAGTGGAGGGTCGTTAGCCGAACGGGTATGATAGGACAACTAATTCCTCATTAATAAGTATAATGATATATAAAGTAACTAAATGTTTTTTTTATAAATTCTCAATCTTAGTTACTTTAGGAAAAATGTGAAAATGATGCTATTCCATGAAATTACACTTTGGACCTTGCCAAGTCGTTAGTGGAGCGTGCGTGGATAATCGGCACACTAATTTGGGACTAGCAAGGGTGGAAAAGGGTAGCTCGATGTTTATCATAGATCAATGGAGCGTGTGTGGTTAACCGACACATTGATTAGGTGGTAAATGACATCGAGAGTACCAAGTACATTTGCATGGTTATTCACACCTTGTTTGTGATCCTTGGTATCCCAGTCACAAATTTGAAGGGCATACCGAGATTTAAACATGCCATTGAAAAGTTCAATGAATCTCAAAAGAATCTAGGAATTTGAATTCATTTAAAACTTAATTGTCGTTTTCGTTTTTCATGGTGGAAATTGGTAAATCGTCATTTACCTACCTTCAAATTATTTTCAATTAGATTACAACATCCCTCTTCTGAATTGTAAATAATTGTGTTAGGTCCTAGCCCTAAGTTCTCATTTGGGTGTTAAATTGGGGATTCTTATCTAATCTAAACTTTGACTCTTTTCTTTTTCTGATGTCTACTCAAAACAACAACGCTTCCGACTCAACCCCTTCTGGCCCATTCTCACTTGTGAACTTGTGTGGGAGGGTGATATTTGATGGGTCCAACTTTAATGATTGGATCTGAAACATTCACATGGTCACCCACTACAAGGACAAAGAGTATGTTCTCGACAAGGAGCTGAAGGAAATTAACCACACCATTGCTACTCCCGAGGAAATTGTTGCGTACAAAACTTATGAGAAAGATGCTACGAAAGTTCATTGCATCATGCTCGCAACAATGTCTACCGAATTCCAAAAGTCCTACGAGGACTACTATCCATATGAGATGCACCAATATTTGATGGAAAGGTACCATCAAAGTTCTAGGCAGGAAAGGTACGAGATGATCGCTGTGATGATCACTACCAAAATGAAGGATGGAGAGTCCATCACGGCCCACTTGCAGAAAATGCAAAGGTTTATGGACCGCTTGCTGAAGTTGAATGTCAACTTAGATGATGAGCTGGTCATAGATATTATTCTACACTCCTTGCCTCTTTGTTATGACCAGTTTCGTATGACTTATCATATAAACAAGGAGGAGGTCACTCTAAGCAAGCTTCAAGGCCTGGTAATGACTGCTAAGAGTAGTCTAAAAGGAAAATCTATTACATCTACTCCTACTACTGCTGCCCGTGTCTTGGCTATTGGGAAAGGAAAAGGAAAGAAGAGGAAGGCTCCTTCTAAGAGCCACAAGGGAAAGTCTCACGATGGTACCTCTTCTAGTGGAACCAAAGCTGGTCCAGCTGCTCCCTCTTCCAACCCGAAGGATGCAGAGTGCTTCTACTGCCATGAGAAAAGGCATTGGAAACGAAGCTGCCCGAAGTATCTGCAAGATATCAAGGATAGGAAGATAAAGTCCACATTCGAAGGTATTTATACTATTCAATCTAATAACTTATCACATGCTATGTCTTGGGTCCTCGATACATGATGTGGTTTTCACATTTGTTCTGATTTGCAGGGTCTAAGAAGAAGTAGGGATGTGGAGCATGGGATGATAAACTTGATCATGGGGAATAGGAAAGTGTCGCCTGTCACCAAGATTGGAGTTTATTCCTTAGTGCTTAGTAGTGAGTTAGGTTTAGAGTTGAATAATTGTTGCTACTCGTCAGAAATGACACGAAATATTATTTCTTTTCATGGTTTGTATAAACAAGGTTTTAGATTTTTGTTTAATAATGAAAATGGTTCTATTAATGATTTCTTTAATGGTACTTTCTATTTTGAAGCATTGCCTTGTAATGGAATATATGACACTGTGATGGTTGTAGACAACTTACGAAATGATGTGTTGCATATCGATTCTTCCAATGGTTTGGACAAAGCATGCTTGTGTCATTTTCGTCTTGGACATGTCAACAAGAAGCGCATAGCCCAACTCCAAAAGGATGGAGTGTTGGAGTCCTTCGACCTTAGGGACGATGACACGTGCGAGTCTTGTTTACTTGGAAAGATGACCAAGTCACCCTTCACCGGTACTTGTGAAAGGGGTGAGGGTTTATTGGATCTCATACACACCGATGTATGTGGGCCCTTTAGATCCACCACAAGGGATGCGAACCGCTTCTATGTGAATTTTACCGATGATTATAACAGATATGGGTATATCTACTTAATTAAGCATAAGTCAAAAACCTTTGAAAAGTTCAAAGAGTTTAAGCAAGAAGTGGAGAATCAGCTGGGCAGGAAAATTAAGATGCTCTGATCCGATCGAGGTGGTGAGTACCTTGGTATAGAATTCCACGACTACCTCAAGGAATGCATAATCGTTTCGCAATTGACGCCACCTAGGACATCGCAGTTTAATGGTGTGGCTGAGAGGCGCAATCGAACCTTGTTGGACATGGTTCGTTCCATGATGAGTCGAGCTTCGTTACCTATCTCATTTTGGGGGGATGCCTTAGAGACTGCCGCCCATATCCTTAATCTAGTCCCAACTAAGAAGGTTACCAAAACACCTCACGAGATGTGGACAGGGAAGGTTCCCTCGTTGGCACATATCAAGGTTTGGGGTTACGAGGCTTTCGTAAGATGAGAGACTCACGACACGCTCGAACCTCGTAGTGAGCGGTGTATTTTCATCGGCTATCCGCAGAAGTCCTTTGGATATCTCTTCTATAGACCGAGTGACGATGTTGTCTTCGTTGTGAGGAGAGGGGTTTTCCGAGAGCGAGAACTCATATGCCAAGAGGACAGTGGGAGACAAATTGATCTTGAAGAGCTTGAAGAATCAAACGATGAAGGAACCTCTAACACTGACGCTCAACCTGATTAGGAAACTCCTATTGAACCGATTGACGAGTCCTTACCTCTTAGACGTTCCAGTAGAGTTAGTGTTCCACCTGTGTTGTATGGTTTTCATATAACAAGTGAAGGTGATACGTTTATTAGTGATAGTACACTAATAAATTTGGATGAACCTAACAACTACAAGGAAGCCATGGCAGGCCCGCAGTCTGCGAAATGGAAAGAGGCTATGGACAACGATATTCAGTCCATGTATGACAATCAAGTTTGGAACTTGGTTGACAATGTGCCAGGTCGTAAGACGGTCGGGTGCAAATGGATCTTCAAGATGAATACCAACATGGATGGGAAAGTACACATGTATAAGGCGCGATTGGTTGCGAAGTGCTTTACTCAAACTCCCGGTGTTGACTATGATGAGACCTTCTCAACAGTGGCGAAGATTAAATCTATAAGGGTTATGCTAGCCATAGCTGCATTTCATGACTATGAAATATGGAAAATGGATGTCAAAACCGCTTTCCTTAATGGAAAGTTGACTGAAGATGTTTACATGAGTCAGCCAGAGGGTTTTGTCAATGCAGAGCACCCTAATAGAGTGTGTAAGCTTGAGAAATCCATTTATGGATTGAAACAAGCATCTCGCAGATGGAATCTTTGTTTCGATGAGAAAGTCAAAGAGTTTGGTTTTTCAAGAAGCGAGGATGAGTCTTGGGTATATGTCAAATCCAGTGGGAGTATAGTTAGCTTTCTCGTTTTGTATATGGATAACATACTGCTCATAGGAAACGACGTCCCAACCTTGCAGGAGGTTAGCTCCTGGCTTGGGAAGTGCTTTTCTATGAAGGACCTCGGAGAAGCTGCTTATATTATTGGGATAAGGATATTGAGAAATAGGAGTAAAAGACTAATAGGACTTAGTCAAAGTACTTACTTGGATAAAGTGTTAAAACGTTTTAGCATGGAAAATTCCAATAATGGGGAGTTACCAATCCAAAACAATACCAAGTTGAGTAAGACTCAAAGTCCGAGTACCGATGTCGAGATAGCAGAGATGAGCAGAGTACCTTATGCTTCCGCAGTTGGCTTAGTCATGTATGCTATGACATGTACTCGCCCTGATGTGGCCTTCGCTTTGAGCATGGTCAACAGATATCAAGGGAATCCTGGTAGGGCACATTGGACCGCAGTGAAGAAGATTCTCAAGTACCTACGAAGCACTAAGGAATGGTTCCTTATCCTCCGTGGGAGTGATGACTTGAGAGTACGAGGGGATATTGACGCCAGTTTTCAGACCGACCGGGATAATTTTCGCTCGCAGTCGGGTTGGGTCTTTACCCTCAACGGAGGAGTAGTGACTTGGAAAAGTTCCAAGCAGGAGACCGTAGCTGATTCAACGTGCGAATCAGAGTACATAACAGCGAGCGAAGTGTCAAAGGAGACGATATGGCTAAAGAACTTCATCCGAGACCTTGGAGTTATACCGGCCATAAAGGAGCCTATGGAGATTTTCTGCGATAACGAAGGTGTTGTTGCCTTGACCAAGGAACCGAGGGATCATGTGTGACATCCCCATTTTTACGGCCAGAAAAGACCTATTTGTTTATGCTTTGTTTTGAAAATCAGAGTATCCTTTTTAAAGAAAAATGTTGCAGAATTGTTCCCAGAAAAACATGATAAATACGTTATCAAAGCATTTCCGAAGAAATGTATTTTATTCATTTTAAAACTTTGATATGAAATCATCAATATAGAAACATAAGCATAAACAGAACTTACATTCATTTACACTAGAGATCTACACCTCTTTAATCTCTCAGTGTAATGTAACTTCGTATTGGCACCTGTGATTCAAATAAGCTTGAGTGGGTTAGGTTGGGAAACCTGGTGAGTACATAGGGTTTTCAACCCAAAATAATATAATTATTATGTTTAAACATCAAACAATCAACCCAATTACCCATCCCCATTATCTTCTTTACTCTTAAGGATCTACCCTAAGAATCAGCTATTCCTCGTCCATTCATTCCTAAGGATTATCCTAAGGAATAGGCACAAAGTCCATCGTCACCAGGGTTTAGGAACTAAGTCTACATAGTCGCCATGGTTAATCTCGTTTATTGACAATATCGTTTTCGAGAGTCCACTCGCAATACATGTCAATGGGTTTTTAGAGTACACCAGGTGAACACATAGTTCACAACACCTACAGGTTGCGAGCCTGCTAGTGTTCCACTGGACTGCCTAGAATAGTCCGTGGTTGTCATCCATACTCTGCTAGATGACGGGGTCATCGCTTGGCTCATCGCTTAGGTCATCGCTTGGCTCATCGCTTAGGTCATCGCTTCTCACCATAATTTACCACTCATATATCATGGATCATCATTCATCTCATCTTTCATCGCTCATCATTTATCTTATCTCTAATCTACCCATATTTTACTCAACATATTTTGTAGATATAAAATACATATACAATTTAAATCATTTAAAACATGTATAAAATCGTTCATCTAGCATAGATAGCAAGTATACAGATAATATGCACACGTAGCACGTAATTTATATAAAATACTTCATATCTGTGTGTAAGATGAAAGTAACTATGCATTCACTTGTTAAAGTGACGACTCGAAATTCGAGCAGCGCTTCGCTTCTTAACAATATGATTTCTTTCGATGAAACCTAGTATTATTACCACTAGATTTTAGTCTAATATTCATTGCGACTAATTATTAGCCTAGATTCTTCATTAACTCAAAGTCTACTTCATGATCTATCAAGTAAGGAACAACCAGGTAGGATCATATCGGAGGTAGGGTCCGTTTGGTATACGAAGTATACTTTTTGGAAATCCCACTTTAAACACCTCACTAAATCACAACCTAGACATCATTCCCGTAAGTAGATCAATCAGTATAACGACTTTGAATCACTGATAAATTTTATTTATAGGTTCGTAATAACAATATTATATTTAAATATAAGCAATATTTTAAGTATGATAGGCGTATCTCACTTACATGGGGTTTTTATTAAAAACTGGGATTCGCTGGAGCAGCGTTTCCAAGCCGAAAAGCTCTTTTCTCGGAGCCTTCGGGAGCTTCGGGGCTTCCTTCGGGTGCTAGGGGGTTTTCCTAGACTTTAGGGGGGTTTAGGTGCTAGAGAGAGAAACTAGAGGGAGAAAGAAAAGGTTGGAATGGTGTGAATTTGTGGCAGCCCTCGCATGCCTTTTATAGGTGTCTGGCTTCGCACTACGCTGGGCGTACACCGAAGATAGTACAACACACGTCCGAAATGGCTTGGTGCGACGTGGCTTCTCCTGGACCGAGGAAACGAGTTTGCTGGGCGTAACTTCTTCCGACGCGGGGCGTACACGTTACGCTGGGCGTCTTCAGATTACGCTGGGTGTCCAAAGTGAGACGTGTCATCATCGAAAGCGAGGACCGTGGGGAGCAAGGGACGGCTGGGATCGCGCCACGTCATCAATCTCGCAACAGCTTCGCAAATCGCATACTCGACTTCTAAAATTCGTAACTTTCGCATACGAGCTCCGTTTTCGACGTTCTTTGTATCCACGCGTAGGCGGGACCGTACTCTACAACTTTCGTTTAGACTCCATCAGTTAATTTTGACTTTTTTTCAAAAGTTATATTTTTAATTGTCCGGGACAGGATTAGTCCGTTAAAAATTCATAACTTCTTCATCCGACGTCTGTTTTCGTCTGTCTTTTTACCGTTGCACTACTATTAATGAGATCTTCGATTCTCGTTTAAGTTGTGTTGGCCAAAAATTGACTGATCTAATATTCAAACTTCGGGCAGTGTATTGCTGACACGAAACTTAGAAAAATCATAACTTCCTCATAGGAAGTCAGATTTGGGCGTTCTTTTTATGCACGCTCTCGGTTTAACGTATACTACAACTTGGTTAAGATTAATTCTTCTAAATAATTCTCCATCAAAAACTCATTTTTGATGCTCATTGTCTCTAAATTGACTAGCCCGAATCTGCGGGCGTTACATCATGGCAGATCCAAGCATATCGACAAAAAATATCATTCCATTAGACATCGGGTAGAAGAGGGACTCCTCGTAGTAAAGAAGGTATCATCAGAAGAGAACCCGTCAGATCCCCTTACGAAGGGACTGAGTAGGGTTAAGCACTTGCAACACGCTACGAGCATTGGGCTAAAGGACAATATTAGTTTTAGTGATTATATAGCTTTTAGAAACTTGTAATAGCTAAATTGTAATTGACATTTTAATGATTAAATAAAGGTGTTTTATTTGTAAGTAATGGTACTGTCTTGTGTCAATTATTTACTATTGTTTCACTTTGCATGTTTTGACTTCCTAAATAATAAGATTATTTAAACTATCCACAGTCGATCATACGTTGGAAGTAAGTATGAAAGAAGACTGTCATGAATTGGCTTGTAGATTGTCTAAGTGTTTAGACATAGCAAAGGTTTGCTGCAACGTTCATGAGTGCTTCTGAAATATGATTTGAGTATTGGATTAAACCCGCGCTCACATGAATCGCTTCATGGAATTTAATAACGAGTGATTGTGAGATGATAATATCATATAGTCTTGAAACCTAGATATATGAGTCGTTGTTTACGAGTTGGTTGTGCACTGATAATGCGTAAAGTCATCAATAAATTGATGTTATAAAACATATTGTTGTGTACGATTTGATGAGTAAATAGTACAAGCATATAAGTCGAAGTTTATCTATTCCTTTTATCCTATGAGGTTAAAAGCGATATCTTGGGCCTCAATGATTTTATTTTGACTTATGTGTCGGGCCCGGTCAGGACTGAATTGATGTGTTCAATTAAGTTATATGTCAGGAAAATCAGAGATCGAGAAATAAACTGCTCGACAATAAGTATGACTATGTTCCATGTGATTGTCCACACGATATCTTGAGAACGGAGGACTATACGATCCCTTATCTAAAGGACGTGTCAGAGTTCGACAACAGCTTTTGAGAGCTACGATTGTTAATCGGATTTTGAAGTCGTACTTGCATTTATAGTTATTAGACTTATCTAAGTGGGAGACTTGGATCAGGTGTCTAAGCCATAACTATATTTGGTATGTACTTGACCCGATTGTAGCATGGTCCTTTTGGGTGGCCTTCACAAAAGTAACTTGACTGGAAGAATAATGTTGAATAAGGGTAAAAGTGATTTATTAATATATTATATGAATAATATATTAAAAGAAAAATCATATTATTTAATTAACATTGGGCAAGAATTAATTTGGAATTAATTTTGTGGTCAAAAGAAGTTAATTAAATTAAAGTGACTGATATTGTAATTATGTGATAGTTACAATAATGGGCTTAGCACCTCTTGGGTAAGAGGTGGACGACATATTATGGGAGCCCATAAGGATTTCGTCCATGGCTAAGGTTCTGGAAGATTCCTATGGTCAGCTAAGGGCATAAGCAACCAAATTAGGTAAATTAGGTATTTGAGTGAAACCCTAATCCCTCACCTATATAAAGACCCCTTGGCATCATATTTTCGGCTACAAGAAACCCTAGAAGGATCCCTAGAGCGGAAATCATCCCTCCTCCTCTCTCTCTCTCTCTATAACATTCTCCAGTTGCTTGTGGTGTTTGTGATCGATTAGAGGTATTACATTTGTGATGCTAAGCTCTCAAAGGTAAGGATCTTCAAGCTTCAATTGAAAGGTAACATTCTTACTTGTTTATTTATGTTGATTTCGAATTTTGTATGCTAGAGTTAGGGTTTATAAGCTTTGGATGATTATTGCATGTACAATTAGAAAAAACCTAGATCCAAAGCTCTAGGGTTTGCATGTGCACCATAGGATTGATGTTTTGCTCATAACCCAACAGAAACATCCCTCCACGTCGGACAACCACCTCATGGCTACAATCGGATCCTGTACCCCATAAAAAGTCGGGGGCTTCTTGTTATCGAAGTCCCGGTACTGAAAAGCCCGACTAGCACCTCCTCCTGCCACCGTTACAGCTGCTGCGACAACCGTCTCGACAATGGCTGCATAGTGCTCATCAAAATACTCAACCATGGCGGTCTTGATAGACCCAAACATCTTCGACAACTGTGTCCGGAATAGAGTAGCAACCTCATCGTGCAGGATCTCTCGAATCCTGGCGTCCAGCTCATCTGACCTCATCTGACCAACGACCTCGGGAACTGCCGGTCCCTCTTGACCGCCATCTCCTGATCCTGATCCGGATCCAGTCACAAATCGTCTAGTAACCACCATGCTGAAAATATACCAAGAAGATATCAGGCATTCCATATAATAATCCGGGAACCAACTCTCAACAAAACCCTAGGGGTTGTGACTTCCTTGCTACTCGTATGGGTCCTATGCTTTCAGTAGTACGAGCCCATACTACCTTCCACACCTACCCATATGTGTCTCAAGTATCATCACAATGCCCTAACAATATACATAAGCATGGTGCGTACTCAATCCTCACTGGGTATGTTGGCCTACAGCACAAAGCAGGTCCGCCTCAACCCACCCCCAAACAAACAATCATGTGCACATAAATATCATACGCTAGCTAGCATGTAAAGATAGTCATACAGATCTAACAGATCACCAACATAGCATCATCCTATATACCAGGATACCGACCTAACCAGTAACTAACATAGCATTATCCTATATACCAGGATACCGACCTAACAGGTCACTAAACATATCATCATGCAATAAACCCGGATACAAATGCGAAAAAGGTCGGCATTTGGGCCTTCGACCTTGTTAGTATAGTTAGGACAACGCACCTCACAAGTAGCTCAAAATGATAATGTCAAACTCCCCAAACACAGCTCAAAACTTAATCACCTACATCCACCAATGATCCACTTCCATGAATTCCAAATTACTAAAATACCCCCAGAAGTCAAACTGATCAACCCTTGGTCAAAGTCAAAGTCAATGGTCAAGGTCAACAGTCAATGTTGACCAAACTCATCGAGTATAGCCCACTGGCTCATCGAGTCTCTTCAGAACTTCAGAAATCGTGAAAACCCTAGTCGACTCGTTGAGTCCATGCAGTGTCCAAATGTCAGGAAAACCCTAACTAACTCGTCGAGTCATATTACTGACTCGTCGAGTCCATGCAGAACCCAAAAACGGTCAATCTTCATCCGACTCGTCGAGTTGACCATGCAACTCGTCGAGTCCCTTCGGTCCATTTCTCATTCCGACGTTTTTAAGCTACCCCAAAGCTCCAAATTGTAGATCTAGTTTCCTAAGGCATAGTTACCACGTAAAGTTGCAAACTTTACGTGCATGCAAGGTCTTAAAGGCCAAAACCAAGCTAAGGAAGAAGTTTTAGGTAAGGGGCAGGCCATAACCTGCTAAAGACTAGAACTTTATGACCATAAGGGGCTAGAGGAGTCCAGATCTGAAGTTACAACTTTAGATCCTGCCCAAAACCAGAGATAACTCCATAACAAACTAGAAATAACTATAAACCTTTGCATGAAGATATCTAGATAGAGAAGTCAAGGTGACGACTTGTTACCTTCAAGATGATGCTAAGATGAAGTAGAAATCATATCCACAAGCTTCTCCTTGCTCCAAGATCCTTAGACTTCAAGCTCTTTTCACAAAATCCACCTTCCAAGCTTCTTAACACACAAAAATGGAGAGTGGGTGTGATTAGGGTTTTTTGAGCTTAAGGGGGACGGTATGGGAGGTAGAGGGAGGCTAATGACCCTTTAAATAGGGTGTAAAACCCTGGAAATTAGGGTTTCATTTTCCAGCTCCTACTCGTCGAGTTGGGGTCCTCCAACTCGTCGAGTAGACCTCCTAAATCACGCGGCCTGGTCCGCCTCTACACGACGAGTTGGGGCATCCAACTCATCAAGTAGGTCTAAGAATATGAATACAAGCTTTAAATTTTTATACCTGGGAGTCGGGGTGTTACAACGTCGCGTGTACGCAATCAGTGGGCCTAGAAGGTTTTTCGGCTCGTTTGGTGTTAGGATTTAGACTTGAGGTTTTTGGGCCTAAGGCCATGTTTGGGGTTCTTGGGACATATTGGGCCTTGGAGGCCCTATAGTGGACTTGGATGCCTTTTTGGGTTTTGTGGATTTGGGCCTTGGAGGAAGGAGGCTCAATAAGGCGAAGGTAAAGGAGCCCTTTTTTCCTTAAGTCAAAAATTAGGGTTTTGGGCCTTCAGGTTAGAATCTGACCTAATTTCTAATTAGGGTTTTATGCTTGTGCGATAGGGAGAGGAATTCGCAAGTCATCTGCTGAGTGTGATTTAATACCCACAGTCTGAGGTGAGTCTTCCTTCGCAATAGCCGTGGGTCGAAGGCACCAAGGTCAACCCACTAGTTTATGTTATAGTGTGATGACTGTCTTTGTGATAATTGTCAGTTATGCCTGTATTTGCTTGATGACTCTGTGATTTATGTTATGATATTATGTGGTAGTAGTAGGGGTGAAATAGACCCAGTATCCGGTTGAAATAGATCGAAGGGGATTGCAAGTACCCAGATATGCGTGATAGTATCTGGTTGAGATAGACTGAAGGGGTAGGCAAGCACCCAAATATGCTTGGCGGTATCCGGTTGAAATAGACCGAAGGGGTAGGCCGGCACCCAAATATGCTTGGCAGAATGTTTGTTTAGTGTGTGGTATTTTGAGGGAACTCACTAAGATTTGTGCTTACAATTTTCATTTTCTGTTTCAGGTACTTCCAGTTCGAAGGGGAAGGGCCCGACCTAATTGCACCGCATCACTCTATGTTTTTTCGCACTTAGTGATTTTTGGAGTTGTACTCTGATAACATGTTACAATATGACTATTTCGAATATTTTGATATCAGTTTCTTATGAATTGAATGAATTTAAAAACAAAATTTTATATGTATTTTTGGAGATGTTACATAAATTGTCGAAGGCCGAAGATGAACTTGAAATCGACCCAACACAATATCGAAAGGTGGTAGGATGCCTTAGATATCTCTTGCAAACAAGACCCGATATGACATATGCAGTTGGAGTTGTTAGCACATACATGCAAAGTCCAAGAGAATCACATGGTGGTGCAATCAGACATATCCTAAGCTACATACGAGGAACAACGGGATACAGAATCAAGTATGAGAGAAGGGGACAAAACCGACTCATTGGTTGTAGTGATTGTAGTCACAATGTTGATCCGGATGACAGAAAAAGTACAAATGGTTATATTTTCTACTATGGGTCATCCCCGATAACATGGTGTTCGCAAAAGCAAGATACCATTGCTTTATCATCTTGCGAGGCAGAGTTTATGGCGGCCATTGCGACCGCATGTCAAGCAATATGGCTTCAAGGTTTTCTAGGTGAAATTATGAACAAGGCACAAAAGAATGTGGTTCTAAGAGTTGATAACAAGTCGGCTATCGAACTAACGAAGAATCCTGTTTTTCATGGAAGGAGTAAACACCTTCACGCAAGGTTTCACTTTATTGGTAATTGTGTTGAAAACGAACAAGTGAAGGTGGAGTACATTCCCAGCGAAGTACAAAAGGCAGATATTCTTACTAAACCACTAGCTCGAACCAAATTCAAGGAAATACGGAGCTTGATTGGGATCGAAGACGTCTCTAGAAGGACTTAGAGATTCATGGGTGATCGTTGGAATCCTATGTCGTGGATACCAAACACTTGTAGAACAAGAAATTGGATTATGACAAGTCGGTCATATCTTTCCTAATTGTAATCTAATGCAAGTCAGTTATTAGATTCTATAAATACAATGTCTTAATCGAGTTAAGGGTTAAGAAACACATATTGTAATCGATAGGTTTTGAGATATTTTCCTATAATCAAAGAGCAGTTTGATTTATTTGTTTGCAATCTTTATTTTTCTAAATGTAAAGGATAAGATGTATGGGTGAGAGAGGAAGACATACTCGGTAAGGGAGTGTCGGGTTAGGCTGTCGAGCAGCTGTTGCTGAGGCCAAGGCCCGGTGTGAGCCGATGACACATAAGCTGTGCTGAACTTATTGCCAAACGACTCCCTATAGCCTTATAGAAAAAACTTTCCTCAAGTAGAAAGATGTGTACTTGAAGTGAATGCTATAAAATAAAACTTCCATTGAATTGGAGAAAGATTGTCATTTTAGTAATCGGTTTGTTGATCATGTGTGCTCTAGGAATTGGTTCAGAAATCAAAGTAAAGGGGAGTTGCAATTTTTAAGAGAAATTAAATATCCTCATACCTTTTCATCATATCCATGTAAAATGACGACATGTGTCATATTTGGATAAGATTAATGATATTTTAATACAATTTTCATCATTTCAACTAGGTAGGAAGCTATGTATGAAGGAAAGTAGGAGGATATTTAATTTCTCATTTTTTAAATATAATGTAGATTTGGGAGATATTAATTAATCTTATGAAGATAATAATTGGAGTTGTGAGTTAAATGACCCGTGACAATTTTTAGCTTCGTTCATTAGACACTTCATATATTTTGAGTGCCTTGGAGGGGATACCATAAGGGAAAATGACTTAAAAAGGTAATGAAGTTTTAAAAATGTAAAAAAAAGACCATTGTCTTTTTTTAGTACACAAAATATCATTAAAGTATATTTTTTGTACACAAAATACCAATGAAGTACACATGTGTTCAAATAAAATATTATGGTAACCGGTTACCTCAGGTAAACAGAAAAATGACTTAAAAAGGTAACGGAGTTTCCAAAATATTCAAGAAATACCATTGTTTTTTAGTACAAAAAATATAATTGAAGTATACCGTTTATACACAAAATACCAATGAAATACACATTTTACTACAAAAAATACCATTGAAGTTTCCAAAATGTTCAAAAAAAATACCATTGTTGTTTTTTTAGAGCACCTTTTGTTAACTTCGTTGTTTCCGGATTATGTAGAACACGGTCATCGGATATTATTCATCGTCATATCCGTTCATACCAGTTATATACTCTTTTTCATTACCCACTCGATAGTTTGTATCTAAATACAATCATAGAAAAACATATAACTAAGAATTCATCAATTAGGATGCAAGTCGTTCAAGCGCTCAAACACATATGCTTCTCTCTCTACTTTGACTACAAATCGTCATCAAATCAGCCACATGACGTTGAGTGTTACTGTCTATTCATCTCTTACCGGTCCCGGAGAAGTAAACGCAACTCCTACTCTCTACATCTACATTATGAATTCTCATCACATAATGTCACACTCGTTTCTCCTTTGTGTCTCTTTTATGTCACAACACTAATGAACGGATAACATTGATGTATGATATGTGTATCTATATAACATATATATGTTTTAGGTTTGCGGCATATATTGCGATCGGGAAGCAAAAATGTTTAACTAATGTTATTACCCACTTACTTCTCATGTTACCACAAGAACGATCGAGTGAGGGAATGAAAGAGATTGAACAACTGTTGTGAACTGATATGACAGTGCATGATCTCCGGTGACTGTGTTCTACATAATTTGACAACAACGAAGTTAACCAAAAGTGCCGTATTTTTTAAACATTTTGGAAGCTTTGTTACGCTTTTAAGTCATTTTTCCATTTACCTGAAGTTTAACACAATGTTTTATTTAAACACATGTATACTTCGTTGGTATTCTGCGTACTTACTTTAATGATATTTTTTGTACTAAAAAAACAACAATGATATTTTTTGAACATTTTAAAAACCGGGTAACCTGGTTATACCTACAATAGTCGGTTCAATGGTATTTTGTGTACTAAAAAAAACAATGGTCTTTTTTGTACATTTTAAGTCATTTTCCCATACCATAAATAATTAAATATGGGATGGAATAAATGGGTTCCAATAAAACCTAATATTTTGGGGTGGAGATTATTTCTTGATATATCACCCACAAGTTAACTTGGACGTGAGGGGTGGATATGGACTCTATGTCTCTATCATTTGTCCAATGTATTGCAAAAGACAAAAGTAACGAAACATTAAAGCACATATTTTCCACCTGTCACTCTTTTATATCCTTGTGGCATAAGATTTCGAGGTGATGGATGTACAAATTCTTTTGTTATAGTATTGGATCATTTAGGCCATACGGAATGGTCACACGTTGTTTGGGATGCCACGTAGATATTTCACCATTCCACATCCAACCCACCAGAATATGGAAATGGTGTTCACCTGTGGGTTGGTGGTGAAGGGGGCAAAAAGAAAGAAAGAGAAAGAGGGAAATTGTGAGGGGCCAGATTCACCACCAATAAGATGCAGCGTCTTCCTTCGTCCTCCCACTCACGCCACACCCAACCCACCGACCCTGGGGGCGGTGTTCACGCGTCTCCTGGGGTGCCACCTAGGATTTTCACGCGTGAAATTGTTCCACTCCGGATAGCCTTAGGCAGATCCTCTATGATTGAAACATTTTTCATTTGATGCAGTTGTTCTTACTTTTGATTGGTTTATTTGGTCGTTCCACAAGTCTTTCACGTTTCATACCACAAAAAGGAGAAAAATCACATTATTCCATAGCATAGTTTTTTTAGTCTTTTTCTTACGTTGTGTTTGTCTCATTGTAAGGAATTTACTGATTTTCAAATAGAATTTATGCCATTCGAAAAAAAAATCATTTCCTTTTGGGTCATCTAGACTTTCTAAGTCCGTTTTTTGAACGATCACAATTAGATAATAAGGTAATAATATTTTCAGTAAATCCTTTTTTTTATTCGTAGTACAAGCAACAAATGAGTATACTTATTTCACTTTTGTAACTTTTTAATGTGAATAGCTCTTTGTTAGTTTCATAATAAAAAAATTTGAAGTCATATAAAAAAAAGTTGGAGATTAATATAATCTTATGTTGACTTCACTAGTTAATCTTTGATTTCATATGTGACATCTTATTGGTATAGAAAAACCTTACATAGTCGAGACAATGAGCTTGTCTTTTACTGTAGACAAAAGAGTATTTAAAGTGGAAAAAAGAAGACTAATAAAAGGAGTTGTACAAGTGACAGAGCACATATTTGTGGAAATGTATGCATGACCATTATCTGATACGTCCATCCTGCTGCTGGACAAAATGGGCTTGTCTCTGCGACACAGCATAGTGCGCTTCTCTTCTGCCGTACAATTCATGTCCCTTTTAGGCTTTTACAGGTAAACTTCCTTATCAACTTATTTTAATTTTAACTTTATTTAAAAAAATAATAAAATCGTACATTTGTAATACAGTATGTTGCAAGCTTTTGTACATTTACGAAAATATATTTGCGTAAAGTAACTATAGTACATAAATTGCAAAGTACTTTGGGATTATGGGTTTCGTAGTTTTCTTTTTTAATAACAACACGATCATACATGGGAAAATCACAAAATTTGTGGTTATGGATACCAGGGGTATCTAAAGTAACGAAGCATTAAGAAAATGTAAACAATTTTAGTTATTGATATTTTGTATAAAATATAGTTTTGGTTATATTTGGAAGTTTAACCGAAAAACTATCAACTAGCTGTTAAACTATCTTATAAAAATGATGTTTGATAAAAGAAAATAATAACCTAACAAAAACTATAAAAATGATATTATAAAATAACATGTAGTATATACAAAAAATTGTTGAAACTCTAGTTGATGATACTTAATACATAATTTATTGTAAAGTCTCGAAAATTACAAAAATATTTTTTATTTTAAAAAATATCAACCAATTTAAACTTTTAACTTAAAAAAAACAATAAGTGATATTCATTTGTTTGAAACTATAATGTTATCAGAGTCGAATTACAAAAATAGCAGAAATCAATATCTTCGATGTGTGTGTATAGTCTTGTCGAACTCTTCTCACGAATAACAAGCAAAACATTTTATCAACAACTATAAGCATAAAACTTAATGAGGTTCCCAGTAGACCACATATTTCATCATACATACAATGCATCCATACAAAGTCATCGACTTTAGCGTCGGCCTGCCAACTCTCCTATCAATATGTGTATAACATACATACATAACAATACTACATAAAATAACGGGTCTAACCCGACTCCAAGTGAATGCTATGGGCTAAATCATAGTCTTACATTCAAGTGTCAGGGGCCAGATCATAGTCTTTCATACAATTTCCAAGAGCTAAATACTGGTCTTCGTATAATTGTCAGGGGCCAAATTTTGGTCTTTCGTACAACTGTCAGGGGCCAAATCCTGGTCTTTCATACAATTGACATGGGCCAAGTCCTGGACTTTCATACAGTTGTTAGGGGAAAAATCTTGGTCTTTTATACAATGCATAAGGTGATATGTAGTCAGGGACCAGAGAGACAGTCGAACAGATGATCCACCCGAAAGCAATAAATGAAACAAGAACCAGGCAATAAGGCTTTAGACTAAGAGTTCTAAGGCTATCTAATATAAACTATAGACGACCCTTAGGGTATCCATTCAACAATCAACCAACACTATATTTACCCCTAACCAATTATGACACCTAACGATATTATACAATCGACAGACAAAACCCTACCAGTCTAGCATACCATGACACCAAGTGTCTAATAATAAACACGCATAACAAGGAGTTATCCTAGCCAACTAGTATATTCGTACTCTAACAGTACCTTTATCCTATCATACAAAGGATATATAATGGCATACGTGACACGGTGAGAAGACTCACCTAAATCGCAGAACCGGAGAAGCACAACAACACTTTTACTCATTGCACTGGTCAATCGCATGAGCCGACTGGCAACAAATAAAGATCAATCCTTAATCAATAACCTAAATCCTTCAAGTTTGACCCAAAGTCAAACTGGTCAAAAGTCAACAGTCACCACGTCGTTGTGACCTCTTGGCCCCGTCGTAGGCATGACATGAAAAAACAGTCGTGATGCAGCAAGCCACCACGTCGTGAACCTTCCTTGGCCACATCGTGGTCACTATTAGAAATATTTTTTTTCTTCATTAAGAGCTTAATTTGTTAAGTCATTTGCTCAAACTTTACAAAAGGCTTACTTGCCCTTAAATAAACCATAAAATCCTTACTTTATGGACATGCATGTATCTCCCAGAACTAGGTCAAAATGGTAAGAAATTAAGTCAAAAATCCATGCAAGGCACTAATCAACATGAAATTCTAGATCTAAAACCTATGATGATTGAGGAACCTCAAAAAGTGATAAAGTTGCCAACTTTATCTAAACTATCCATTCATATTAACATATCATGATGAAAATAAGCTCAAAGCCTATATCTACAATGGGTGAACCTTAAAGGTGAGAACTTGGAGGCTTACAAAAGTCCAAAAGATGCACCAAGAGATGGATATGAGTTTGCTTGTTGATCCTTTGCTCAACAAAGCCTTCCTTCAACCTTCAAATGGCCAAAACACCAACAAATAGCTCAAATGACAATAAAAGATGCTAGGATTTGAGAGAGTAACTTATAGGGGTGATGGAGGTTGAGGGTGGACACACTCTAGCCATCACATCCTTTAAATAGGGCCTTAAGCCCGAGAATTAGGGTTTTGCATTCCATTCGCCACCACGTCGTGGTACAAAGCCTACCACGTCATAGTCTTTAAATGGACACCACACTGTGGTGCACCCTCCACCACGTCGTGGTGTGAGGAAAATTCCCAAACCACAAATGTGGTTAGATCATACTTGTATTTGAAAGTTCAGGCGTTACATTTATCTAAAAAGTATTATCAGTTATAGTTTATATTTTTTTTTGTATTTTTTGTCCTGGTTTTTAAAATTTGACACAAGTAGTCATCATGGTTAGTAAATCTATCAACAATGGTCCTTTCTTCTATTCCCGTCTACCTAAGTTTGTTTGTAACACATGAATCATGGTATGAATTTATGTTTTGTATTTTAAGATTTAAGATTGGGGTTTGGTCTTTTATCTCATCTACAAAATGGTGATCGGGTTGCCATGGCATGGTAAATGTGTGTGTGATGCCTTTTGAGAAATATATTTGGTAATTATCTCTGGGGTTTCAAATCACATATCTATAAATAGATGGCTCCAAATCCGATTGAAACTTGAGAAATATACCTCTAAGCTACCAAAGTTCGGAATCCTCAAAACCCTAAAGAATCCCGAATCGTCGTTCCCACGTCCTGGCAGTTTGATCCCCACGCCGTGGTCGAAGAACAAAATCAAGATTTTGATTCTATTTGAAGCTAAAGTTCGAGGATTGCTTGGATATGTTTCTTGTTTGTGTCTTAGGAGCGATCACAGAAGAGGAACTCTCCTTTGGGTTATCTAGTTCAATTCACTGGCTTGTGAAAAGAAGAAACCAATTAAGAAGTCAAAGGTATGTTTTCTAGAGTTCTAATGAGTTGCATAGATTAGTTGAGTTTAGAACCTATAGATTTAGAGTTTAGATAAGATTTGTTTGTCGTTTCGGTTGCCATTTTTTAGATCTAATGAGGCTTGAAACCCATAAGAAAGAAGAAAGTATTGCAGTGTTGTAACACTCGATTTCAGGTATGTTCGCGTTTGGTCCTTCAATTTTTTTTTGGGAAAATACTCCCTCCTACACTAGGCGTACGTTTGGTACGCTTAGCGTAAGTTGGGCGTACGTCTGCCTGGGTCAAACCCTAATTTTTAGGGTTTTCACCCTATTTAATCATCATTATGGCCTTTGGACACTTACCATCATCAGCCTCCACTATTCGTTACGTCCCATTGAAACCCTAGTTCATGCTTTAAGCATTGTGAGCATTAGAAGTGATTTTTGTGGCATTTTTGGTGTGTATTCAAGAATGAGAAACTTGGTGACCAAGCATTGTTGAGGTTGAGCTTCTAGATCCAGAGTCTTCATCCACTTTGGGAGCTTGAGAAGGTATAAAGCTCTTATCTTGATGATTCATTTTGATACTTTGGGTTAGAGGCTTGTTTATGAGTTTTATTTGGTTCCATGGGTTCTCTTTGTGAGTTTGGGCAACTATAGGAGTTAGAGGTGTTAGATCTTGGTCCCTTTATTGTCTTAGATGCATAAAATGTCATCTTGATGGTTGTTATGGGTCCATGCAAGAGTTAAGTCCTTATTATGAGTATTGTTGGACAAAAATGGAATTTGGGTTCCATTAAGACATGCTAAGGGTTAAAGTTGTCAACTTTATGTATTATAACCCTAAAATGGATGAGATATGAAAGTTGGACCCTTTGGCTGAATGGATTAAGCACTAAATGGCTTAGGGTGGTAAGCAACCCAGTACGTTATGCGTACCGAGTGGTACGCTGCGCGTACTAGTGATCGGTCGTGTATGCCATGAGTACAATGCGTACGCCGAGCGTACGCCTCTCAGTGGGCTTATAGACATTGATTGGGCTTTGAAGATTTGGACCTTAGTTAAGTATTGGGCCTTGGCCTATTTAAGGTAGGTGGGCCTTAGGATTTCATTAGTGGGCCTTGAGTTGCATGAGTTGAGCATTTTGGGCCTTGGGTCCATTATTATGTTATTGGGCCAAGTTTGGTTAGGCCTAGGTGTGAGCAAAAACCGAACCGCAAACCGAAAAAACCGCATAAACCGAAACCGACGGTGCGGTTTTTAGTTTTGGGTTGGGTAAAATGGGCTTTTATTTTAGGGGTCTAGATTTGGGATTTAGACCCACGGTTATGATTTATAACCTAATTTTTTATTGGGGTTATTTGTTGTGTTAGTGTGGGATCTTCCGGTTCTCCAGCCGAGCATCTGGTTTATTATCAGCGGACTGAGGTGAGTTCTATCACTGTATCAATGGGTCGAAGGCACAAAGGCCATCCCATTATTTGTGATATAGGATGCTAGTTATGTTTGTGATATGTTAATTAAAGACCAAGATTTGGCCCCTGACAATTGTATGAAAGACCAGGATGTGGCCCATGTCATCTGTATGAAAGACCAGGATCCGGCCCCTGACGACAGTATGTAAGACCGGGATTTGGCCCTCGGCAGGACAATTACTTATAAGACTATGGTTTGGCCTATAACACTAACTGGATTATGTTTGGTATGTGATACTTTGGGTAACTCACTAAGATTTTGCTTACAGTTTATATTTATTGTTCCAGGTACATCCGATATTAAGGGAAAGGGCCTGACATGATGGCACAACATCCTCCCCTCACCATTTTCCTCACTTTTAGATATTGTACTCTGATGATTTGACATTGTACTATCTAATGGTTTTTGGAACAACTTGCTGACCGTACTTCTTATTTAAAAATGAAAAAAAATTATCCTGGTTTTTGGGCTGTTTCAAGTGTATGTTATTAGATAAAGAGTTAGATGATAGATCATGAGAAAGAGAACGAAGAGAAAGATAAGAAAAGATAGAAAGAATAACCCACCAGACACATTATGTTTGATGTTGTAGATGTTTATGTTTTACAGGTTCATGTAGCAGCAGTCATGATTCCAGAAGACAAGACAGGAGCACAAGAACCTAGACTAGAATATTTAGTTGTAATTCCTTGTTGTTTCTTTTATGTATAGATTTTATTGTAAACTCGTGATTAAACCTAGGATTTAAAGTGTTTTAATTATAGTTGAATTCCACAGCGTGTAAATAAAACTCTGATAATTCTCATAGATTAGATGTTAGAAAAATCTGGGTCGTTACACTAAACATGGTAAAAACAACTTACATACCTACTTCATGTCCCATGTTAAAGTAATTATCCAATAACTTGAGTAATCTTCATCCCCTAAATACAATAAGAACAAAAAAATGAATGAAACTTATCAATGTACTATGAAGGTTAGTTTTGACTTGAACATGCCATTAGATTCTTCCTAAGTCATTAATGAACCTAAACATACATCAAATTTCATAATTCCTTTCCATAAAACCAATGAAAATGAAATGGACTCCCAAATTGTTGATGAACATGTTTTGGTACAAGAACTAGAACACGATCAAGCTTTACCAAATGAGTCTAATATTGCCCCTGTTATGGAACAATATCACGGTTTGCCATAAGAGTACGTTAATACTAATGTTTTTGAACAAGAACTAAGTGATGGACAACATGATGTTAATTCCCCCATGTTTGATCATGAAGAACTTGACTTTTTGACCCATTCATTGACTTGTAATATTATGGTATACCGACCCTACTTACCCCCACCACCCACATATGCCCATCCACATAGAGCCATCGTCCTTACCCCTATGCCCTTACTACCTTCGTCCCACATGTCCTAACGTACCTATCCATACACATCCATACCTACATCGCCCGCCCCGCTCTACTTATCCTACCCATAATCCCACCCCCACCCTTACCAATCATCCACACCAACCCTACCTACCTATACATGCTGATTTGTAAATTAAAAACATTTTGACCATATTCATAACAAAAATTAAAGTTTGGACTAAATTTGTAACAAAATTTAAAATTTAGGCAAAAAATATAAGATAAGAATGTGACTAGCCTAGAATCGTTCGTCACCTATTTTTTCTTGGGGGTTTGTTGTCGACTTAATTTTTCATTTTTCATTTTTTTTCAGAAACAATTTAAATCGTATTTAAAATAACATAAATTGGAAAATAAAAATCAATAGAAAATACATAACCAATAACCAAACACGTTTTTTAATATTTTCAAAATGAAAATAAAAACTTAGAAATTCTAACTAAAAACTTAGAAATGAAAACACCAATTAAAAAAAACTTTCAAGAAAAACTGAAAACTGTTTTCTGCAACCATACACACATTTAGAATCGTGTTCGATCTCGGAATCGATCCTAGCAAGACCTCAAATCGAGAATTGGTCAAGGAACCGGATACATGGACTTTAAATTTTTATTTATTATTAGTTATTTGACGTCTTTGAAAAACACTGAAAAATATATTTTGAAGCATTTTAAAACTAATTATGTCTAGTTAGGTCAAAATTACAACCGTTAAAATTTTACAATAATATTTTGTACTTTAAATGAGATTGAGATACATAACTTTTAACATATTTTATACATATTATGACTAAATAATTAGTATTAAGTTCACATTTAAACTTTAAATTCACAAACAAATATTAAAATTTAAGTCGCATAGTGGGTACCTGACCTGAGACGATATATAGATCAGTCAAGGTGTGTAAAGCCCAATCGTAGTAACATATTTGAGTAAAAAACAAATAATCTTCTAAAAATGGAATTGTGAGGTCGGGTATTTTATGGAAAAAACATACTCCAAGCTGTTGCAGAATGCAAAACGCAGAATGCAGAGCCACCCACCATCCACTAATATTGAAAATCTATAAATATAATATCAAAATTATGATGGAAATCATTATTAAGGAATGTAATATTTATGAAAAAAACATGCAAAAAGTAACAAACTATAAATTATATTTTTCGGCCACGTTCAAAGTGTTTGTTCAATATATACCCATTTACCGTGTTAACGTTTGGTTAAGTTTTAAACATATTCATAATTTCATATGATAGGTCAAAGACAAATGTAGCTTAAACCAAGATTATATATAACTAGGTGAATATCCGTACGTTGTGCAGAATAAAATTATGTAATTAAAAGTTCACAAGTATGTGTTGAAATTAATTATGTTATTAATACTAACTATGAAATACTTTCTTACACTAATTTGTTAAGTAAAATTGTAATGATTTTGTACCATATTATAACATCTATTAAAATCATATCATTTAATGGTCGTTACTTGGAGTTGACTTATGAATAAAACTAAATATAATTCTTGATTTAATGTTACTTTTAAAGTTACGATTAAGTAATTTAGAAATCATTTATTTGATACTTTTTTAAGATAATGTAATATAATTTATAAGGTTATGTTATTTTTAACTATTAGTATTGTTAAGAGTTATGATTTAAAACGCATTTATTTGGAAAAAATTTAATTATTAAAAATCAAAGAAAAAAATAATCAATTACATTATATTTGTTCGAAAAAACGAACATGCATTATAAAAAAAATTAATCTTGAAATACATTTGTTTTCTTTACATCATTATAAAAAATCGACCTTGAAAATACATTTGTTTTCTTGACATCAATCATTTTGTTTAAAGTTTCTAATCTAACATATAATCATCTCAAATCCTACCAAAATATTCTATCAACTCTAATTATATCTATATCTTAATATTGATCCGTTGGAGTCATAAGTATCATAAAATATAATAAGTTAAAAAATCTTGAATGGTAACTTAAAATCATTATTACAAAGAAATATGAAAAGACATAAGTTTCAAATGAATGTGATGTTTGAAAAAATGTTCCTATTGCATAAACACCTATATAGTTGAAGTCTTTATAAATATATGTTTTTTTTAAATATAAAAATAACGTTGTTGTTAAATTTGATATAATAATTCGTATACTAAATTGATATAATATATTGATTATTTTGAATTATATGATAATATATACATCTATTATGCATAATTTAAATCGTTTGAATGACTTCTACCCGTGAGTTACACATTAATAAAATTAAATATAATATATGGTTTAATGTTATTTATAGTTGTTGTTATTGTTAATTATTTTTTTAAAATTTATTTGCTTAATATTTTAATTTCTATCATTATAACTATTTATAATATCAAACATCGTTTTTTGATTTTAAATGTAACAATATAATCATTTATATAGAGTTATTTTTAAGTATTGTTATTGTAAGTTAATTTAAACTATTTATTTGAAAACTTTTAATGATTATAAAAATATCTTTAGAAAATATATTAGTTAAATTGAGATTACAATTTAGTTTTTGCATTTATCACTACAATTTATCACTTTTAACTATTTATAAAATATTTTTTGGTTTTTTAAGTGGAACTGAAATTTATATTTAAGTTGACATTAATGTAATATTATATTTAAATTAACAATTTAAGTAGTTTGTCTAAACTGTTCAAAAGTTGTAGCTTTAAACTGATAATAGTTTACATACAACAACATATTAAATCTAATAAATTAAGTATAATATGTTTAAAGTTAAAGACATAACTTTATAAGTAGAAATAAAGATATTATTTTCAAATTGCAGTTTCGTTTATTTATGATTATACTTTAGGTTTGATATTTATTTAACCTTATTAACATGCTTATAATTATTATTAGAAAGACACTACAATTAATCACTTTTAACGATTTACAAAATATTCTTTGGATTGTTTGAGTTAAATTAAAATTTATATTTAAATTGACCCTTTAATGTTATATTTAAATTAATAATTTAAGTATTTTATACAAATTGTTCCAAAATTGTATCTTTAAAATGATAATGGTTTACATCCAACAATATATTAAAACTAATAAATTAAGTATAATATGTTAAAAGTTAAAAAATCTAACTTTAAGTAGAAGTAAATATATTATTTTAATATTGAAATTTAGTTTATGTATGATTACACTTTAGGTTTGTTATTTATCTAACCCTTTTAACCAACGTATAATAATTATTTGAAAGAAATTGAAAAGTAATGGGAGTTTGTGACAACTGGTGGTTCTGGGTCAACCAAAGTCAACAAGTCAGCAAAAGTCAAACAAGTCAACTAAAGTCAACTGATTAAAACATAAATTTTGAGTTATACCTTGCTTCTAGAGTTTTCGGTTTGGAACTGAAAACTCTATGATCTCACCTTTAGAGTTCTCGGTTGGGGACTGAAAACCCTAAGATTTCGGTGGTACTGGACCGAAATCACCATGTGATTTCGATGGGTTAATGACGTTTTCGGCTGGAAAGAGAAAAGAATGGAGTTGACTTAGTGAGATGAGTGTTGCGTCTTTCCAACATAGAATATTACCCAACATGTATCAAGGCTATTATTATCCATCAAATAACAATGCAAATATCACTTCACCCTTCCCCTCTTTAACCTCGGCCGAGAACCCCGAAACCCCCACCATCTTCAAACTTCTTCACTTTTCTCTCAAGAAACAAGATCAAACCTTCCAAGGAAAAATTCTTCAAGTTGATTCTTAGGATTTTTGGTAAGTATTCCTTGTTAATCTATTGTTTCTACACACTTTCATGCTAGTTTCATCTCATTTACACACATTATTATGTGTTAAAAACTCATAGGATACTACCATCTTCAAAGAGTTCTTCAACCACCTTCAAGTGTTCTAGGCTTGAAGATCTTCACCATCACCTCTTTATCCAACCACAAACACACTCAAGGTGAGTTCATACCCCCATATTTTCGATTATTCCATGTTTTTTTTGGGGGGGGGGGGGGAATACAAGTAAATTGGTTTATAACATAAATCTTTGCATGTTCCATTCCTATGTTGAATAAAAAGCATTATTTGCATGAAATATGGTTATCACTAGTTTTTAGAACATCTATTTGTGGTATGTTAGTTCTGAGGTGTAAAACTAAGAAAAACAAAACATAAATTATGCTATAAATTCATAAGAAAAAGTTATAATTACTAACTACAAAGACTAAGGTTCCCTTTGGACAAAATATGGCATTTCCAACAAAAATGGTTATAACCTAGTTACCACACCATTTTTGTGGGATAAATCCAAAATATGTTGTTTTGGTCATACATTTTGAAACTAGACAAAATATCAAGGAGTTAGTTTTACAAAAAGAAAACTCAAGAAGCTACTATTTTATGTAAAAAAATGGATTTTTAAACAAAAATGGACATAACAAGTTTATGACATCATTTTGTGAGTTTTAACTAAAAATATATGGTTTTTAAACATATGAAGCTATTTTGAGTTAAAATCCCAAAAAGGATAGAAACAAGTTTTATCGAGTTATATTTTCCTAGTTACCGGTAAATATCGTCAAAAGGGGGCAAAAACTAGAAATCGACTTTTTCATACCAAATATTCTCATACCTGTGTTAGATGTAAGTTTTCATGATATAATCTTTAAAAACATCTAGACAAGATAACTATTACGTATTTATATAAATAATTATATAAATAGTCTTAACAAACAATCATAATAAACTATAATTGGTATAGTTTGGGAGTCACAAACCCTAAATTATCATTTCGGAAGAAACATATAATTATTTAAAGGTATAATTATTTTTACACTATGTAACCACTATGGAAGAGTAATACTTTCATTTACAAGAAAAAGAATTTTCATTACACTAGACGTAAACCGGTTGATACAATTTTCTGAGACATTTGTCTTCACCGTACCTACCA
Source organism: Lactuca virosa (assembly GCF_052849685.1). Classification (NCBI taxonomy): domain Eukaryota; kingdom Viridiplantae; phylum Streptophyta; class Magnoliopsida; order Asterales; family Asteraceae; genus Lactuca; species Lactuca virosa. The sequence goes on along the minus strand of NC_136426.1, from coordinate 113,110,548 downwards.
GAGTACATACTAAAGTCCTATATTATAACCAGAGTCTCGGTAAGAGAGCGTGACACTTGTGTTGTAACACCCGCAGATGCGGGCTAATCAATTACGGTATATTAAGCGTTAAAAATGATTTTTTTATATAGAATATTATCTTGGATAAATAATCTTAACCAAAGTAATAGTTAGGGTCAACAATTGTAACCTATTTTACGTAATAAAAAATAATTATGTGAATATTATATGTTTCATGATTATTATAATATAATAAAATAGGAAAAATCAGTCGAATCGTCCGTAAATCGTAAAAATAAGTGCGCCAAAACATATATATGTATGTATGTATATATATATATATATATATATATATATATATATATATATATATATATATATATATATATATATATAGAAAGTACACGTCTTCCCGATCCCGAAAATATAAATCTAGTAGATATTCGACTCTGTATGAATTACATATGATTTTTATAAGATATAAAAGTCAGTCGCGTGCAAGGAATGTATGACATAAAAAGCTAAGAACAGAATGGTTGACTTTTAGCAAATGCGACCAAAGAGAAAATCGTAGTACTCCTTAAAATAGGAATCTTGAGAAAAAGAATGCCAATAACGGAGTCCATACGTGAGAGTTATAGTTTTAGCAAAATCATTTAATTTTATAAAAATATGGACAAAAATATAAATTTAAAATTAGCCAACGGGGTCTAAACGAAAGTTGTAGATCTCGTCAATAGCTACGCGTAGGGATGAGCATCGGAAGCGGGTACCTGCTTTCGGAACTGGAACCGTTTCGGAACTGCCGGTTCTGGAACCGGAACCGCCTTAGGCGGTTCCGGTTCTGGTTTCTAAAGTCTAGGAACCGCCTTAAGCGGTTCCGGTTCCAATTCTTATTTTTACGAAACCGATACCCGCTGGATAACCGCCGGTTCCGGTTCCAATACCGGGTACCCGGAACCGGCGGTTAACCGGAACCGGTACCGACGGGTACCCACCTTTTTCTAAAAAAAACTATATATTAAAATTTTATATTTTGGTAATTTTGTTTTAGAAATATAGGGAAAAAGAAGTTTTACTGATTACCTTAGACCTAATTCGTTTTTAGGGTTTTTGATTTTTGTTCTTTAAAAAAACGTCGTCTTCTTCTCGTCACTCCCCTCTCTCTGTTAATTTGAAGCTTCAATCGCTCCGATCATCGTTCTGTTCAATCGAAGCTTATGTCGGATTGGGATTGGAATACGTGGATCCGTCCACAAATTCCGATCATGCCAGTGCCACCTCTTCGGATTGGGATTGGAATACGTGGATCCGTCCACAAATATGCTTGATTTGCTTCACCACTTCTTCATCATTTTCCTTTTAGAGATAAACAACGACATCAAGCGCTGCAACTTCGCTTATATTCTTACCTAACAAATCATACTTCCCAACCTTCGTCTCTTATCTAGAATCATTCAAACGTTTTCTACTGTTCTGCTCCATCTCAATTCCACTGAATCCATGGTATACTCTGATCCATTTCTCCCCTTTTCAGTTCATTTACATATGTATTTGTTGTTTGTTTGTGTGACAACTCGGAAAATTTTTGGTTTTAGACCCATTTTGCTATCTTTTGGCATTGTTTAGAGTCTATTCGAGTATTCTAAACTTGGTACATCAAAGGAATATGTGTTAGGATGAATTGGTTGAAGCTCTAGTCATAAAGCAAACCGAAAACCTCCTCAAAAAGGAGTTTTCAGTCAAGACCTTAGAGTTTTCGGTCAAGGTGACCGAAAACCCCATCCTACATATATATTTCATGATCATTTGGATCATTCTTTCCTTTTCAAAGCTAGAAACATCCATTCTCTCTCAAGTATCATCGAGTTCTTCACTTTGATCTTCAAAATCGTAAGAATTCTTTCCATTTGATTTGTTGTTACAAAGCTTTATCTAGTACAACCCTTTGATTTCATCCATGAAATCATCTCTTTCGGGTTAGATCTCCAAGAACACCAAGAACACACACTAGTGTTTTGGGCCGAAAACACCCTTCTTTGCTTCCATATTGTAAGTATCTATCTCCTATACTTGTTATCTAGTAAGGATACTTGATTTAGGGCCTTGAAATCGTCATTTATCCATGAACAAAAGGCGTTTTCGGTCTAGTACATCTCCTTAGACCGAAAACCCTTATGAAGGGTGCAATATGACTTTAAACCTTTCCTAAAGCTTAGTCACGAATCTAGAACACTTCATTGATTGTTGAAAGCCCTTGGAAATCACCTTATGCATCAAAGACCATGGGTTTTCGGTCAAAACCATTTGGACCGAAAACCATTTGGAACGAAAACCACAAGAACCGAAAACTCCAAGAAACATACCACTTGGACCGAAAACTCCCTTAAGTGGCTTTACAACCCTCTTGTGCAATCCTAAGTGATTATAACACTGCCATTTAAGGATTTCTTAGTCCTTAAGGTGTTTCCTTTCATATAGTTGTTTATAAACACTATATTCATGTCAATGTGTGTCCTTATATGTCATTTAGGACCTATTGTGTCTCGGGACTTCATTCGTGGAACTTCTCATCCTTACACGCATACCCGTTTGAATCACCCACATCAGGTGAGTTCATACCTCGTAATGAATCTTTAAACTGTTTTAAATGTTTTAAGAGGGGAATACAAGTTGAACACAATGATAATTGTGTAAATGTTTGTTATAAACATCTTTCAAAATGTTACTTATGTCATTTATAAGTTGTCAAAACATTTCAAAAACTCTTTTAAAAGTTATGTTACTTTATAGTTATACAAAACTCCGTTTTTAAAGTACAACCATAACTTAGTAGATAAATGAGTCTTTTCAGTAACAGTCCAAGTAGAACATTAGTAAACTATAATAGGTATAGTTTAGGAGAATGCTATTCATTACTTCTAGTACAATGAAGCACACAAAGAGTCAATAACATACAGAGAGAGAATACTATTATGAGAAACAAACTATAACATACAAAGAAAGAGAATACTATGTTGAGAAACAAACAATACCATACAGAACAAACAAACCAGGTTGCTATAGCATGAGAACATACAGGATCTAATTATACCAATGAATCACTAACTCATTGTTTTAAACAAAAGGTGATAGTTATATTGGGTATACATGATCATATAACTTTAATGTGAATTACACGGCTTGCAAGAATTTGTAGAGGTCGCGTTTGGTTCCCTTAATCTCTAGACAGGGAGAACGTATAGCAGGGGTTCTAGCCTTCACATTATGACCATAATAAAACAAACAAGTTTTAGGTCATCAGTACATCCGCATGTCATTTTAAACGACAACTGTGTACTTACATTTCCCATTACTTTCATAAAGTGACAGTACCACTTGAAAGACAAATGCAAACTATTTTCGAGTTAAGATAGTTATAAACTAGGGAAAACTTACATTTTACAAAAGTCAACAGAACCGTCGAGTCTAGTACATTCAGTAGAAAGGGACCATAATGCTAACCTTATGATTCCTTAATGTATACATCAAACGAGGTATATATAACAATAGGATGCGACAGATAATAGGATGTGTGTGTTGGATAAGGTGTCTAAGTCCATAACTTATTTGGTATATACTTGACCCGACCCGGCATGGTCCATTTGGGTTGCACTTCACCCGAACTAGTTATGGATAATTTTATGAGAGTTGTATACTTACGATTTATTAATATATTATAAGTTATAATATATTAATATAAAGTCATGTTACTTAATTAGTTTTAATCTTGAATTAATTATGAATTAATTTAGTGATTAAAAGGAAGACTAATTAAATCATGGGCTATTATATTTATATGGTGTGGGCTAACACTCATTTGGAATGGGCTAAGCTTATATGGAAGTCCATGGATGATCCATGGAGCTTTTACCCATGGATCCTTGGAAGAGGAAAAGACATGGGTTATTAGGGTTTCACCCTAACCATGTACACTATATAAACAAGCTTATGTTGCATGAAAAAGACACTAATGTGTGTGTAAGTGTGGTGGCCAAAATCAAGAGTTAGTATACTCTCTCATACATCTTTTCCAAGTTTGTGGTGATTTGTGATTTCCATTTGAGGCATTCACATTATTGGTGCTTGGCTCTCAAACTCCAAGGAATCAACAATCAACAAAAGGTATGTAATTCATCTAGTTCTTTTATGGTTAAAAGTACCCCATGCCATGCTAGATAGGTTATAAACCTTGGAAAATAATATTTTGCATGTATCTTAGACAAACATAGATCCAAGGTTTAATAGGGTTGCATGTACACTTAGGAAGTGTTAGAATGCTCAAAACCCAACAGTGGTATCAGAGCCTAGGCTTATTTGTTTGATACTTGATGCAAAATAGTGAAAAAAGTCGAATTTTTTGCTGTCTGCCTGATGAACTCGCCGAGTTCATGATTAAACTCATCCTACTCGGCGAGTAGGTTCGTGCACTCGGCGAGTAGGAGCCTCAGAATGCAGATTTTCGACTTTTGCTGCTGGAAATGGACTAGAAACATTACCGTAAACTGTTTTGGTGTTTTAAAACTTGTTTTAGTTGGTGTAATGGTTGTTCTAATCCATTTACAATAGCTTATATCAAAATTTCATGCTTTGTATGTGTTCATATAATTCTTGAAACTTTGATGATCATGTTCATGTTCTTATGAATTTAGAAGATGATAGGAATTATTTGCTGAATTGTTTAGGATTAATTCTTGATCATTTATGTGTTTTAATGGAGTCCATAATTTGTCCTCAAGTTATGGATATCCAAAGGTCACTTCTTTTAAACACACACCTAAAACACATAAGTTACATGGAAATGAAGAGTCTTCATTTTTATGAACCTTTAATTCATAAGTTATGAAATGAAAAGTTTTGAATAGTTTCAAAACTTGTCCTCAAGTTTTGGAATTTGTAAAGTTACACACACTTTAATATACTTTAATTCCAAACCCTTAGAGTTTTAAAAGTTAAAATTCAACCCTTATACTATTTATAACATTAATGGTTAATTATTATATATATATGTATAAGATCAAAGTCGTCTTACCGCTAGTACGCCTCATTCACAAAGCCAGTCTATAAGGTGGGTATAAGGTTGTTGCCTATAAAATGGCAACTTAATGGGTGTCCACTCTCACCTACCGCTTGCTTGACTGGTGGAGGGTCGTTAGCCGAACGGGTAGGACAAGGACTTATAAATTCTCATTAAAAGTATGATGAATATTATAAAGTAACTAAACCTTTTATAAATTCCCAATCTTAGTTACTTTAGGAAAATGTGAATATGGTGCTAACCCATGAAATTCACACTTTGTACCTTACCAAGTCGTTGGTGGAGCGTGTGTGGTTAACCGGCACACTAACTTGGACTAGTAAGGATCACGAAGGGTGACTTAATGTTTATCATAGATCGGTGGAGCGTGTGTGGTTAACCGGCACATTGATTAGGTGATAATATTAAGGGTACCAAGTGAATTTGCATGGTTATTCACACCTTGTTTTGTGATCCTCGGCATCCTAGTCACAAAACTTGAAGGGCACAATCGAGATTGAAACATGTCATTGAAAAGTTCAATGAATCTCAAAAGAATCTAGGAATTTCAAAAACCAATTAAACCTAATAATTCATTTCATTTTCATGGTGGAAATTGGTGAATCATCATTCACCTACCTTCAAATATGTTATAGCTTAGATTACGGCATCCCTCTTCTAAGTTATAATATATTGTGTTGGATCCTAGCCTTAATATTACATTTGGGTGTATTATTAAGGATTCGACATATACCTAATCTAAACTTGTTTTCTTCTTTTCAGATGTCTTCCAACAACAAAGCTTCGGGCTCTAACCCTACTGGCTCCTTTTCCCTCATGAACCTTTGTGGGAGGGTCATCTTTGATGGTTCCAACTTCATGGATTGGATCCGGAACATCAGGATGGTTACTCGTTACGAGGACAAGGAATATGTCCTCGATAAGGAGCTAAAGGAGCTTGATGAGTCCACTGCTACTCCTGAGGAGGTCGCTGAGTATCAGGCACATGAAAGAGATGCCACCAAGGTGGCATGCATCATGATGGCCACCATGACAGCTGAACTCCAAAAGTCCTATGAGGACTATTACCCTTTTGAGATGCATCAGGATCTGATGGAAAGGTACCATCAGAGTGCTCGTCAAGAGCGGTATGAAATAATCTCCTCCATGATCACTACCCGTATGAAGGATAGCGAACCAATCACGAGCCACATGCAGAAAATGCAAAGGTATGTGGACCGTCTAATGAAACTGAATGTGAACTTCCTTGAGGAGTTGGCAATTGATATCATTTTGCACTCCTTGCCATCGTGTTATGATCAATTTCGTATGACATACCACATGAACAAGGAGGAAGTCACACTCAGTAAGCTTCAAGGACTTCTGAAGACTGCCGAAAGTGGTCTTAAGAGTAAGTCGGTTGCTACTCCTACTCCTACTACTACCCCTGTTTTGGCTATCGGGCAAGGCAAAGGGAAGAAGAGGAAGCACCCTTCGAAGGGTACCAAGGGAAAGTCCCTTGAAGGCTCCTCATCTGGAACCAAAGGTGGTTCTATCACTCCTTCTGCCATCCCTAAGGATGCTAAATGCTTCTACTGTCAAAATAAGGGGCACTGGAAGCGAAACTGCCCAAAGTACTTGCAGGATGTCAAGGATGGGAAAGTGAAACCATCCCATGCAGGTATTTACACTATATTGTCTAATAACTCACCATATTCTAATTCTTGGGTTCTTGATACAGGTTGTGGTATTCACATCTGTTGTGACTTGCAGGGCCTAAGAAGAAGTGAGGATGTGGAGCACGAAAAGATAAACTTAATCATGGGGAACAAGAAGGTTGCACCTGTTACCAAGATTGGAGTTTATACTTTGTTGCTAGATAGTGGGTTAAAGTTAGATTTGAATAAATGTGTGTACTCGTCTGAAATGGCGAGGAATATTATTTCCTTTCATGCTTTGTACAAACAAGGTTTTACCTTTTCTTTTGATAATGAAGTTGGTAGTATTAATGCTTTCTTTAATAATGTTCTTTATTTTAAAGCATTACCTTGTGATGGTGTGTATGAAGCTGTATCGGTTGTAGATAATTTAGGAAATAATGTATTATGTATTGATTCTTCTACTAGCTTGGATAAAGCATCTTTGTGGCATTGTCGTCTTGGACATGTAAGCAAGAAACGCATAGGCCAGCTCCAAAAGGATGGAGTCTTGGAGTCGTTCGACCTCAAGTCGGATGATAGTTGTGAGTCTTGTCTACTTGGAAAAATGACAAAATCACCCTTCACTGGTACTTGTGCAAGGGGTGAGGGTTTGTTGGACCTTATACATACTGATGTATGTGGACCATTCAAAACCGCCACAAGGGATGCTAATCGCTATTATGTGACTTTTATTGATGATTTTAGTAGATATGGTTATGTCTACTTAATCAAACATAAGTCAGAAACTTTTGAAAGGTTTAAAGAGTTTAAACAGGAAGTAGAAAATCAATTGGGCAGGAACATTAAGATGCTTCGATTCGATCGAGGTGGTGAGTATCTTAGTACTGAGTTCCTCGACTATCTTAAGGAGTGTGGGATTGTCTCACAATTGACACCTCCCAGGACACCACAGCTGAATGGTGTAGCTGAGAGGCGCAATCGAACTTTTTTGGACATGGTTCGCTCTATGATGAGTCGAGCTTCGCTACCAATCTCTTTTTGGGGGTATGCCTTAGAGACTGCCGCCCACATCCTTAATCTAGTCCCTACAAAGAAGGTTGCCAAAACACCTCATGAAATGTGGACTGGGAAAGTTCCCAATTTGGACCATATCAAGATTTGGGGTTGCGAGGCTTTCGTGAGGCGCGAAACTCATGACAAGCTCGAACCTCGAAGTGAAAGGTGTATTTTCATCGGCTACCCACAAAAATCCTTTGGTTACCTCTTCTACAGACCCAGTGAGAATGTGGTCTTTGTGGCTAGGAGAGGGGTCTTTCGAGAGAGAGAATTTATAAACCAAGGAGACAGTGGGAGGCAAATTGACCTTGAAGAAATTCAAGACTCAATTGGTGAAGGAACCTCAGACACTAGCTATCAACTTGAGGAGGAAATTCCTGTTGATCCAGCTGACGAGTCTATACTTCCGAGGCGTTCCACAAGGGTTAGGAACACACCCGAGTTTTATTATGGATTTCATATTACTACGGAAGGTGATACATTTATCAGTGACAGTACACTGGTAAATCTGGATGAACCTAACAGTGTTAAGGAAGCCATGGCAGGCCCAGAGTCTGCTAAATGGAAGGAGGCTATGGACAGCGAGATACAGTCCATGTATGACAATCAAGTTTGGAACTTGGTTGACAATGTACCAGGCCGTAAGACAGTCGGGTGCAAATGGATCTTCAAGAAGAAGACCAACATGGATGGGAAGGTGCACACTTATAAGGCTCGACTGGTTGCGAAGGGGTTTACTCAGACTCAGGGTATTGATTATGATGAAACCTTTTCACCAGTAGCAAAGATTAAGTCTATTAGGGTTATGCTAGCCATTGCTGCATTTCATGATTATGAAATATGGCAAATGGATGTCAAAACCGCTTTCCTTAACGGAAAGTTGGCTGAGGATGTTTACATGAATCAGCCAGAAGGTTTTGTCAGTGCAGAGTACCCCAATAGAGTGTGCAAGCTTAAGAAATCCATTTATGGATTGAAACAAGCATCTCGAAGTTGGAATCTTTGTTTCGATGAGAAGGTCAAAGAGTTTGGTTTCTCAAGAAGTGAAGATGAGTCCTGCGTGTATGTCAGAGCTAGTGGGAGTATAGTTAGCTTTTTGGTACTGTATGTGGATGACATACTACTCATAGGAAATGACATCCCAACCTTGCAGGAGGTTAAGTCCTGGCTTGGGAAGTGCTTTGCTATGAAGGACCTTGGAGAAGCTACCTATATCCTAGGGATAAGGATATTAAGAGAAAGGAGTAAAAGACTAATTGGACTTAGTCAGAGTATCTACTTGGATAAGGTGTTGAAAAGGTTCAACATGCAGAATTCCAAGAAAGGAGAATTACCGATCCAAAGCAATGCCAAACTGAGCAAGGCTCAGAGCCCGAGTACAGAAGATGAGATAGCTGAGATGAGTCGATTACCTTATGCTTCCGCTGTTGGTTCGATCATGTATGCTATGACTTGTACCCGTCCTGATGTGGCCTTCGCTTTGAGCATGGTCAGCAGATATCAGGGGAACCCTGGCAAGACTCATTGGACTGCGGTAAAGAATATTCTCAAGTACCTGCGGAGGACTAAGGATTGGATCCTTACCCTTGGTGGGAGTGATGACTTGAGAGTAGTAGGGTATAGTGATGCTAGCTTTCAGACTGATAGGGATAACTTCCGCTCTCAGTCGGGCTGGGTCTTTACCTTAAATGGAGGGGCAATCACTTGGAAGAGTTCCAAACAGGAGACTGTAGCTGATTCGACTTGTGAATCAGAGTACATAGCAGCGAGTGAAGCGGCAAAGGAGGCGATATGGCTGAGGAACTTCATCGGAGACCTTGGAGTTGTACCAGCCATTAAGGAACCTATGGAGATTTTCTGTGACAGCAATAGTGCGGTTGCCTTAGCCAAGGAACTGAGAGATCATGGCAGATCCCGACACATTGACAGAAAATATCACTTCATAAGACACAAGATAGAAGAAGAACTCCTCGTGGCAAAGAGGGTATCGTCAGATGAGAACCCTGCAGATCCCCTTACGAAGGGACTGACGAGGGTTAAGCATTTGCAGCATGCGAGGCGCATCGGGCTGAGGGACGATATTAGTTTTACAGATTAGATAATTTTTCTGAAACTTGTAAAATGTAATCGACGTTTGATGATGAATAAAATGTGTGATTTATTTATGAGTAAAGTGTTACTATCATTGTCAATTATTTACTATTGTTTCAGTTTTGCATGTTTTGACTTCCAGAATAATTAATTTATTCAAACCTCCACAATCGGTCATACGTCGGAAGTAGGTATGAATCAAGATTGTCATGAATTGGGTTTGTAGATGGCTAAAGGTGTTTAGACATAGCACTGGTTGCTACAACGTTCATGAGTGCTCATAAGTTATGAGTATTGGAATAAACCCACGCTCACTTGTATCACTTCATGGAATTTATCTCGAGTGATCGTGAGACGATAATATCATATAAGTCTTCAAACCTAGAGATATGAGTTGTTACCTATGAATTGGTTGTGCATTGATTGCACGTAAACGCATCAGTAACTTGATGTTATAAAACGTGCCTTTGTGTACAATTCAACAAGTAGTAGAACAAGCATATGAGTCGAAGTTTATCTGTTCCTTCTAGAAACAGAAGCGATATATGGGCCCCTCGATGATTTTGTGTTGACCCATGTACCGGGCCCGGTCAGAACTAAATTGATGTGTTCAGTTAAGTTCTTTGTCAAACAAATCGGAAATCGAGAAACAACTGCTAGACAATAAGTAATACATTGTTCCATGTATTTGTCCGGCTGATATCATGAGAGCAGAGGATTATATGATCACTTATCTAAAATGGCGCTTCATAGTTCACAAGAGTTTTCGAGAGCTACGATTGCCGGTTGGTTCCTGAAGTAATATAGGCAAATACAGTTATTAGACTTATCCAAGTGGGAGTCTGTTGGATAAGGTGTCTAAGTCCATAACTTATTTGGTATATACTTGACCCGACCCGGCATGGTCCATTTGGGTTGCACTTCACCCGAACTAGTTATGGATAATTTTATGAGAGTTGTATACTTACGATTTATTAATATATTATAAGTTATAATATATTAATATAAAGTCATGTTACTTAATTAGTTTTAATCTTGAATTAATTATGAATTAATTTAGTGATTAAAAGGAAGACTAATTAAATCATGGGCTATTATATTTATATGGTGTGGGCTAACACTCATTTGGAATGGGCTAAGCTTATATGGAAGTCCATGGATGATCCATGGAGCTTTTACCCATGGATCCTTGGAAGAGGAAAAGACATGGGTTATTAGGGTTTCACCCTAACCATGTACACTATATAAACAAGCTTATGTTGCATGAAAAAGACACTAATGTGTATGTAAGTGTGGTGGCCAAAATCAAGAGTTAGTATACTCTCTCATACATCTTTTCCAAGTTTGTGGTGATTTGTGATTTCCATTTGAGGCATTCACATTATTGGTGCTTGGCTCTCAAACTCCAAGGAATCAACAATCAACAAAAGGTATGTAATTCATCTAGTTCTTTTATGGTTAAAAGTACCCCATGCCATGCTAGATAGGTTATAAACCTTGGAAAATAATATTTTGCATGTATCTTAGACAAACATAGATCCAAGGTTTAATAGGGTTGCATGTACACTTAGGAAGTGTTAGAATGCTCAAAACCCAACAATGGTATCAGAGCCTAGGCTTGTTTGTTTGATACTTGATGCAAAATAGTGAAAAAAGTCGAATTTTTTGCTGTCTGCCTGATGAACTCGCCGAGTCCATGGGGGGACTCGCCGAGTTCATGAGTAAACTCATCCTACTCGGCGAGTAGGTTCGTGCACTCGGCGAGTAGGAGCCTCAGAATGCAGATTTTCGACTTTTGCTGCTGGAAATGGACTAGAAACATTACCCTAAACGGTTTTGGTGTTTTAAAACTTGTTTTAGTTGGTGTAATGGTTATTCTAATCCATTTACAATAGCTTATATCAAAATTTCATGCTTTGTATGTGTTCATATAATTCTTGAAACTTTGATGATCATGTTCATGTTCTTATGAATTTAGAAGATGATAGGAATTATTTGCTGAATTGTTTAGGATTAATTCTTGATCATTTATGTGTTTTAATGGAGTCCATAATTTGTCCTCAAGTTATGGATATCCAAAGGTCACTTCTTTTAAACACACACTTAAAACACATAAGTTACATGGAAATGAAGAGTCTTCATTTTTATGAACCTTTAATTCATAAGTTATGAAATGAAAAGTTTTGAATAGTTTCAAAACTTGTCCTCAAGTTTTGGAATTTGTAAAGTTACACACACTTTAATATACTTTAATTCCAAACCCTTAGAGTTTTAAAAGTTAAAATTCAACCCTTATACTATTTATAACATTAATGGTTAATTATTATATATATGTATAAGATCAAAGTCGTCTTACCGCTAGTACGCCTCATTCACAAAGCCAGTCTATAAGGTGGGTATAAGGTTGTTGCCTATAAAATGGCAACTTAATGGGTGTCCACTCTCACCTACCGCTTGCTTGACTGGTGGATGGTCGTTAGCCGAACGGGTAGGACAAGGACTTATAAATTCTCATTAAAAGTATGATGAATATTATAAAGTAACTAAACCTTTTATAAATTCCCAATCTTAGTTACTTTAGGAAAATGTGAATTTTATGTTTTGTGAACACACACATTGTAAACACTTTCTTTCTAATGAAATGGTTGTTCATTACTTGCTTACTATAATGCATATCTTGTGATACTAAACATGACGTCCTCCACCCCCGAACATTTCCGCCGTTCCGGTTTTGGGGTGTGACAGATTGGTATCAGAGCATTGTTTATAGTGAACTAAGTATATCAACCAATAAAAGATATACAACTATAAATACAATGGGGCTTAAGTGCTCTGGATAATGATATATTTTCAGAGTATAACTACAAGTTATAAAAATATACCTACTTGCTTATACATGTACATAATAGAACTAGTGTCACGAGGAGAACAAAACTAAAGTATTTAAAGATTGGGCACTATCGTCAACTCGAACAGTTATGTAATCATAGCTAGGATCAATATAGCCTGATCAACTATATTCATTCGAGATGTAACCGACATGTGTTTGGGAAGGATGTGGTGTTGCAACAGTGTTAAAACTTACCTGAACACCAGTCAAGAGAACGCCAGAACAAGTACATTTAGAGTTAGAATACTATAGGAGTATTCTATGATACGATAGCGCGATAACGAGTTTAGAACATACCAAGTACATTACGTTAAAATACTATAGGAGTATTTTAGTCCATATAAATAACTTATGTGATAACTTAAAAGACCCTTACGGATAGGTCTATAATCTTGCAATGTATATTCCTAAAGTTTTATGTATAATTAAGATCTTATAGACTTAGAATCTGTGGTCTACGCTTCGCTATCCATTCCTCTTAAGGGTGTAGTTTTGGAGTAGGATCACTTATTCGAAGGTCTATTTAATCTTCAACTATATACAAACTTGTATACATTGTACAATTATAGGAGGACTCCGTAAGGATCACCCCATAAAATTACCTTAAAGCTCATAGATTCTTTAGTCACTTTCATTCTCGCACGACAAGCCTAGATAGATGTAACCACTTCCTTGTAGTAGTCAACAGAAGAGTCCAGGAGGAACAAGAACAAGTTCATGAGAAGTTTTCAAAGAGGGATCAACCGAAGTAACCAAAACGTCTTAGATGTCACACTATTAAATAATAATCTTGTTAAAAGAGCGAGTGGAAACACTGCTCACATTATATGTTAAGATTATTTTCTTACATGCAGCTGGTAACAGTTATTCAGGAAACATATATTCATTCGACGATAGTTATTTCAAATTCATAGAGTTTATTAGGTATAGACTCTTTTATGAATTGTTTCTAGAACCCTGTGGAAGTGAGGACCCGATACATCCAGAACTAGGATAACCTGGTCTTTTCAGCTTTCGGCTTGTGTTCATTGCTTTAGACTTATTCCGTCTCATCTTTGTATTCTTTTAGCAAAGATGCCTCCTCGCAGACCTATCAGACGCACTACTCCGATAACTCCAACGCCGCCTCCTACGCAAATCGATATGGCAGCTATAAACGCTGCAGTGGCTGCGGCTGTGGCAACAGCCATGGCTCAATATCACTTCATCAGTACCAGCGGAGGTGGAACGCCTACTGATTCTACTCGAGGTGAGGTCCACGTGCGCTCGAGAGAGTTCTCCTACAAGGACTTTACCAAATGCCAGCCATTGTCCTTTAATGGGACTGAAGGAGTCATTGCTCTCTTGCAATGGTTCGAGAAAATAGAGTCGATCTTCGAAATCTGCTTGTGCCCAGAAGGAAGCAAAGTGAAGTTTGCTGCCTGCACCTTCTCTGGCAAGGCCCTAACATGGTGGAACATCCATGTTAAGTCACTGACCCTATCAGTGGCTAACTCAATAGGTTGGGAAAACCTAAAAGAGTTAATGCGGGAGGAATACTGCCCGTTAGGCGAAATTCAAAAGCTGGAACGAGAGCTGTGGGATCTCACTATGGTCGGCTCAGGCATAATGACCTACACTGACCGGTTCAGCGAGCTAGCAACTCTATGCCCTGGGATGGTTACCCCGGAGAGCAAGAAGATAGAAAGATACATTTGGGGTCTGACTGCTCCGATCCAATGAAATGTGTTATCTTCTAACCCAGCCACGTTCGATAGTGCTAAACGCCTGGCTCAGCGACTCATCGACCACGAAGTCCGCCATGGTGTAAAAGCCCCTATTCCCGAGCCACCGATGGAAGAGGACTATAATCAGAAGTCGGGGAACAAGAAGAAGAAGAAGCGAACAACACAGGACACCCCACAAGAGCAACGAGCGAGTACTATGTACACCGCTACAACGCCTACTGCTTCAGCACCTGCCAGTCGCTATGCTGGAACCCTCCCGAAGTGTGGAAAGTGCAACTTTCACCACACCGGGGTATGCCGGGAAATGCAGTGTCTGAACTGCCACAGAAAGGGACACACAGTCCGTTTCTGCAGGGCACCGGCTCAACCGATCTCCCAAGTCCGCGGGGCTGAAGAAAATCAAGCTTGCTATGGCTTTGGTGAGACTGGACATTTTCAGAGGGACTGCCCGATAATAAGGAACTCAGGCGCGGATGGACGCATTCTGATGATCACCGCAGGGGAATCTACCCCGGAATCGTCGACGAGTAGCGGTACGTTTTCGGAATAGTAATTACTTTTAAAATTAATTTATATTCATATAAGATTAAAATTTGGGGATAACACCTAAAAGTAATTATAATAACTCACATGTTGAAATAGGTCACAGTATTCAAGAGAACTAAAAGATCCGCTTAAAGAAGCTATGATGGCGTAGCATATACATCATGGTTGTGAATAACTAAGAGGTTGCAGGCTTAGAGTGAGTGATTCCGCCTTAATCCATGTTCCTAATTTGGTGGAGGATTTGAGGCAGAGTTACTCAGTCGACTGTCTTATTCATCTTAAATATTCATGACTTGTATATGACAGGCGATCGTAGTGGTACCAAGGAGGATCATGATATAAAGTATCATCACCAGTTATCAAAGCACTTTCATTTGTATGTATGCACACATAGCGGTACGATACGTAGGAGTGTTAACATCAAAGGGAGAACAGAAAGCCCTGGATCATTTACAAAGAGTACATTTTCGAACACACTAGCAGTACATTATCGAACACACTAGGGATACATCATCGTATAACAGACGTTTCTTTCAAATTGGCTTAAAACTTTGTTCAGTAAAGAGTCCGTTACTATCTTTCGTCATGAGTTGGCGTGGTCCTCACCATACTGAGTTCATATGTTTCTATCGCCTCGATCGGCAAGTTCTCGAAACTTTCGTCATTCGTATCGAAAGTCCGACCTAAACCTCAGTTTTATCTTTCGTATTCTAAACCCCCGAAGTACTCGTGCGAAGAGTACTTTGTCCTCCGAAGCCTTATCGTCAGATGTCCGCAGACCGTCACGAAATACCACTCGTCCAACAGACCAAGTTCGAGCACAGAGGCTATGGACGAATACAACCCACCTATCAATATTCAGTGTATACGCGAGGGTGGTATATGATTATAATTACGCAGATTTAGTATGTGTGTTTCCGCCCTATCTCCTGTTCCTTGTTTGGTTGTGGACCTGGGGCAGAGTCGCACATCCGACCGTCTTACTAAGCCTGATTATATACGACTTGTATACACGAGGTAATGATAGATGGACAAGTATGAATCCTATCAGGAACACCAGGGCAAAGTTGCCAGGTCTACGAGTAGGTATTCTGCCAATCCAAGGAGCGCAACCCCAGTAGTACGGCTAAGAAAGCTAATTTCGGGACGAAATTCCATCTAACGGGAGGATGATGTGACAACCCGGAAAATTTTTGGTTTTAGACCCATTTTGCTATCTTTTGGCATTGTTTAGAGTCTATTCGAGTATTCTAAACTTGGTACATCAAATGAATATGTGTTAGGATGAATTGGTTGAAGCTCTAGTCATGAAGCAAACCGAAAACCTCCTCAAAAAGGAGTTTTCGGTCAAGACCTTAGAGTTTTCGGTCAAGGTGACCGAAAACCCCATCCTACATATATATTTCATGATCATTTGGATCATTCTTTCCTTTTCAAAGCTAGAAACATCCATTCTCTCTCAAGTATCATCGAGTTCTTCACTTTGATCTTCAAAATCGTAAGAATTCTTTCCATTTGATTTGTTGTTACAAAGCTTTATCTAGTACAACCCTTTGATTTCATCCATGAAATCATCTCTTTCGGGTTAGATCTCCAAGAACACCAAGAACACACACTAGTGTTTTGGGCCGAAAACACCCTTCTTTGCTTCCATATTGTAAGTATCTATCTCCTATACTTGTTATCTAGTAAGGATACTTGATTTAGGGCCTTGAAATCGTCATTTATCCATGAACAAAAGGCGTTTTCGGTCTAGTACATCTCCTTAGACCGAAAACCCTTATGAAGGGTGCAATATGACTTTAAACCTTTCCTAAAGCTTAGTCACGAATCTAGAACACTTCATTGATTGTTGAAAGCCCTTGGAAATCACCTTATGCATCAAAGACCATGGGTTTTCGGTCAAAACCATTTGGACCGAAAACCATTTGGAACGAAAACCACAAGAACCGAAAACTCCAAGAAACATACCACTTGGACCGAAAACTCCCTTAAGTGGCTTTACAACCCTCTTGTGCAATCCTAAGTGATTATAACACTGCCATTTAAGGATTTCTTAGTCCTTAAGGTGTTTCCTTTCATATAGTTGTTTATAAACACTATATTCATGTCAATGTGTGTCCTTATATGTCATTTAGGACCTATTGTGTCTCGGGACTTCATTCGTGGAACTTCTCATCCTTACACACATACCCGTTTGAATCACCCACATCAGGTGAGTTCATACCTCGTAATGAATCTTTAAACTGTTTTAAATGTTTTAAGAGGGGAATACAAGTTGAACACAATGATAATTGTGTAAATGTTTGTTATAAACATCTTTCAAAATGTTACTTATGTCATTTATAAGTTGTCAAAACATTTCAAAAACTCTTTTAAAAGTTATGTTACTTTATAGTTATACAAAACTCCGTTTTTAAAGTACAACCATAACTTAGTAGATAAATGAGTCTTTTCAGTAACAGTCCAAGTAGAACATTAGTAAACTATAATAGGTATAGTTTAGGAGAATGCTATTAATTACTTCTAGTACAATGAAGCACACAAAGAGTCAATAACATACAGAGAGAGAATACTATTATGAGAAACAAACTATAACATACAAAGAAAGAGAATACTATGTTGAGAAACAAACAATACCATACAGAACAAACAAACCAGGTTGCTATAGCATGAGAACATACAGGATCTAATTATACCAATGAATCACTAACTCATTGTTTTAAACAAAAGGTGATAGTTATATTGGGTATACATGATCATATAACTTTAATGTGAATTACACGGCTTGCAAGAATTTGTAGAGGTCGCGTTTGGTTCCCTTAATCTCTAGACAGGGAGAACGTATAGCAGGGGTTCTAGCCTTCACATTATGCCCATAATAAAACAAACAAGTTTTTGGTCATCAGTACATCCGCATGTCATTTTAAACGACAACTGTGTACTTACATTTCCCATTACTTTCATAAAGTGACAGTACCACTTGAAAGACAAATGCAAACTATTTTCGAGTTAAGATAGTTATAAACTAGGGAAAACTTACATTTTACAAAAGTCAACAGAACCGTCGAGTCTAGTACATTCAGTAGAAAGGGACCATAATGCTAACCTTATGATTGCTTAATGTATACATCAAACGATGTATATATAACAATAGGATCCGACAGATAATAGGATGTGTGCTCTCCGCTTCACTTCTTGTTCCTTGTTTGGTTGTGGGCTTGGAACGGATTCACCCAATCTATTATCTATTCGATTTTAGCAGTGTTGCAGAAATCAGCCTTGGCGGCCGATTAATCGGCGATTAATCGTTTGGCGGCCTCGAACCGATTACGATAAGGGTGCTTGGCGGAAATTGGTCAAAATCGGTCAAACTCGGGCTTGGCGGTCCTCGGCGGTCATAGGCGGGAAATATTTAAAAAATTCAAAAAAAAAATAATTTTCAAATATTACACCAAAATTTTAAAATTTTAAAATTTTAAATTTTTAAGCTTTCAAATTTTAAAATATTATACTAAAATTTTTAAAATTTTAAAATTTTAAAATTTTAAATTTCCAAATACTTAATTTTTTAGGAAATACTAATATTTTAAATAATTTTATTAACAATTTAGGGTCTCCGATTAATCGCCGATTAATCCCCGCCGAGTTTGATTAATCGCTTATCGCCAGTCGACCGCCGAGCTACCGCCGAGCGATTTTTACAACCTTGGATTTTAGATATATATATATATATATATATATATATATATATATATATATATATATATATATATATATATATATATGTTCAGTATACATTAAGTCATCATAAGGGTACCATGTATGGGTCAAGTCATAGGACACAAAGTCAATGCACAGTTTTCTAGTACAAAACATAGTTTCCAAATCAGAGCTTTTGGTATACAAAACTAGAAACTTAACCAGTAAAGGGTTTAATCCATTTTATTAAACCAGTAAAACTTAAAGGACCTTAAGTGGTTAATTCCATAATACCTTAGTGTCACACCCCAAAACCGAAACGGCGGAAACGTTCTGGGGTGGAGGACGTCATGTCAAGTATCACAACATATGCAGTATAGTAATCAAAGTACAACAACCATTGCATTAATAGTAATAATTTTTACATAGGTTACATTTAGCAACAACATCAAAAGTAAATACAGAGAATAATATAAAATGCAGCTAGGTACAAGGCTGTCTTCACAAAAGCTTCCGGAGTGTACCTGTCTACTGACGACCTGAGAATACAAGTTATTTTGAAAGAGAGTATCAGCATTTTAATGCTGGTGAGTTCATAAGTATTTTAATGACATTGATATAAATACATGTTATTCATCAAAATGATATCACAAATGATGGCAATTAGAATTTACAGAGTATTAGAATTTCTCTCAGAAAATCCTATATTTTCTAATAAAAGTAGTCTTCTATCAAGACCCGATTGTTTCATGTTTAAACGAATGAGTTTCCCTACTAAAAGCAGTCTTCTACCAAGACCTTACTGTTTGATTGTTTAAGGAGTATTTTCCCCCAAAAGTTACTATCATTATCGAAATATAGTTTTTACTTTAATGAATATGTGAAAAGATCACAAGTAAAAGTAATAGGGAAAATAATGCTTTACTTCAGCAATGACGTTGTTGTTTATAAGTAATAAAATACAACTCCAGGTAGTATTAAGTGGACAATACACCTCTGGGAGTCTAAAGGAGTAAAATACAGACTCCAGGTGGTATTAAATGAACAATACACCTCGGGGAGTCTAAAGTAAATGAAATACAGACTCCAGGTGGTATTAAATGAACAATACACCTTGGGGAGTCTAAAGTAAATGAAATACAGACTCCAGGTGGTATTAAATGAACAATACACCTTGGGGAGTCTAAAGTAACCTTTATCCTAAGTAGGTTAGTTTAAAGGTTTAAAATGTGGCCTAGTGTATAACTAGGAAAATATACTATGATGGTTTCATATGTAGGAAAATACCATGATAATACTTATTACCTTAAAGCCATGAATTATAAGGTAATTGTAAAGATACTCGTAACCATACTGATTGACGGATGTAAACACGACGACCTGCTGGCGTCGAAATGAATGTGACATTTGTCACCCCTTGGCTTGGTCGGCCGGGACTGTAGCTAGCAGTCAGGATGTGGGATGGTCTATCCCGTATATATCTATACACACAATGCCCACTCTCCCTCCAGGAGACTCTGGTTACCACTCGACAACGGTGAAATCCGCGTCATGAGGATGTATCTCGTGTTTTGATTTCTATATACCTTTCTTTTTACTATAAGTACAAGTTCTTAGAATATAGATATAACTAAGTTCTCCTTCATGAAAGTTATGGTTGGTTTCTAAACTATACCTATTATAGTTTACTCGAGAGGTTATCTAGATGCCTTTGCTACCCAAAGGTGTTGAACTGGAATAAGAGTATTAACATCTAACCAGATATACATAATATATAACTAGGACTTCAACGACACTCGGACAAATAATCGGATGCTCTAAGTCCACAACCAAACAAGGAATAGGAAATAAAGCGGGTTATCAGTCCTAAGTCCTTCAAACCCTACTTATATAACTATATCTATATAGACATGATTCTATCAAGAATATAAGTTTAAAAGACTTTGATAAAACCTTGGTAATTTAAAAGAGATTTTGGTACTTTAAAAGAGATTTGAAAACAAAATTTGGAAACCTTTAGCTGGATAAAACAGTTTAACACGCAGAAATCTTTTTGCTATACAGTTATTAATCACATATAGTTGATATAATAACTTTATAGTTCAACTTGTATTCCCCCCCCCCCCCCATAAAAGCATTTAAAATCATTTAAAAAGGTTGATTAAGGGGTATGAACTCACCTGAAGTGGGTGATTCGGATGAACGGGTGGTATAGGATGCTAAGTGTTAAGTGAGGACTTGAACACACACGCGGATCCTATTGAGCATGCAATGATACATTTATGTATCTAATTAGTCATTTAATAACTAATTAAGCAAGTAAAGACACTCAAATACATGAAAACACTTTGTTTCAAGTGCTAGGAGTGCTAAGGGTTGCATCTTAAGAGAGTATGGTCTCACATTGGAGTTTACTCCCCATATGGTAGCACCATATGGGTTTACGGTTCTGGGACCATTTCCCCCATGAGTTTACGGCCGTAAACTCATGTCAATGGTGCCACTGGATGTTTTAAGGTCCTACACCACACAAGGAAGTAAGCTAGACTCGAATCCAAGGCTTAGGAAGTGACTAGGGCTCGAAATGGCCCTTCTTTGGAGTTTACAGTCCTTGGACCACTCCTTGGGAGTTTACGGTCGTAAACACATGTGTTTACGGTCGTAAACCCATGAGTTTACGGCCGTAAACTCATGGTTACCCAACCATTTCGTGTTTTGGTGTTTCTAGCTCATGCATGCAAGGTTCTAGTCCTTTATACAAGCCATAAGGTGTTAGGGGCACCTAAACCCCACTTGAAGGTGTTTACGGTCTAAGGAGATCTCCTTGAACCGTAAACACATATGTTCTTGGGGATTTTGATGTTATTCAAGGTTTTAACATGTATTCTAAGCAAACAACTAGGTAGGAGGAGTGTACTTACTTATAGGAAGCTTGTAGGAGTGTTTAAGGGCCAAGAACACTAGTGTGTGTTTTTGGTGTTTTGAAGAACACTTGAAGATCTAAGAAAAGAGGAGATTTCCATGGATGAAATCGAGTATAAACACTAGATAAAGTGTTATTTGAACGAAACAAGGAAGGAAACACTTACATTTTTGGCGGATTTGAAGAAATGTGATATGATACTTGAGAGAGAATTTTGGTGTTCTTGAGTTAGGAAGTGAAAAATGAGCCAAAAATGACTAAGTGTCATATTTATACTCTTTAGAGTTTACGACCGTAAACTCCATGTTTGGGGCCGTAAACTCCAAACTCTTGGTGTTTTGAGACTTACGTGATGCACGACAACCTCTAGAGTATACTTCCTTATATTTGTTCGTTTGACGGAAAGTTAAAATAAAACATCCAAACGAACTTAAAACCGGCCAAAAATGTACTGAGATGAATTTGACCATTATTTGATGTGCTTTACTGCGGAGTTTATACAAATGAAAATTTCAGGTTGTCACACTTATTTTATACACCAAGGTTATATATAATTAATATCCGATAGGTAGTTCGATGTGTGCTTTCCGCCTCATTTCCTGTTCCTTGTTTGGTTGTGGGCTTAGGGCAGATTCACACAGTTAACTATCTGTTCGATATTAGATTATATATAACTAGTATAAACTAAGTGATTATAGAAGGAACTACTGTGGTTATCATTTTATAATAAGAAATAAGGGTTTTCTTAAAGGATCTTTTCATCAAATATAAAGAAACTATTACAGTTAACTCCGTGAGTACCGAGTGAATACGCAGGGGTTATATACGACGAGGATCTAACAACCAATGGGATGTGTGTCTTCCGCCTCATTTCCTGTTCCTTGTTTGGTTGTGGGCTTAGGGCAGATACACACAACCGATTGTTTGTTTACTCTGGGTTTTATATAACCTGTATCCATTTAATACGCATAGAAAGGACTGTTGAGTCATTTTTACTTATCTTTCATTAAAGCAGGAAATATAGGATTTTCTGGACGAACAGGCGAACTTTTCTAAACAGAACTTACAACAACTACATTGTCAACAACATTTTACAACTTACTCACATCACTAAAATCTTATGAACTCACCAGCTTAATTGTTGATCAACTCTTTCAAATAACTTGTATTCTCAGGAGACTATTAGACAGGTGCTCGTGTTGGGAATTCAGAAGATGGAGCATTATAGCTTCAAGTCTTGTTTTGTTATTTGCTTATGAATTTTATGTTTTGTGAACACACACATTGTAAACACTTTCTTTCTAATGAAATGGTTGTTCATTACTTGCTTACTATAATGCATATCTTGTGATACTAAACATGACGTCCTCCACCCAAGAACGTTTCCGTCGTTCCGGTTTTGAGGTGTGACAGTTTGCCATATTAACTGGGTTTTTGATTTAGTTGTTTTGGTTCAAATTAAAAGTCGAGGTTACTTCGCATAGGTTATAGCAGGTTTCATAAGTGATTTACTACGTATTTGCATAAGTATTTTAGCTGCTTGAACCACATGGTAGATATCAGATTTAAGGCATGTCCCCATTAACAGTATTTTTGTTTCTTCAGGTTATGGGTGCAGCGTCACCCAGGAGGTAGTATAATACTCTTATTCTTTCACACCATAAGTAGAATTAGCTAGATTTATTGACAGATAAATATTCTTCTTTCATAAATTGATCATATATTATGATGTTCCTATTGTAAGTTCCAAGTTTGTATACCCTTTCAGGTATCATGTGCTTATTTTGGTGTCAGAAGGTGTGACATTCTACATAAGGTGTGACATTCTACATAACGATGGTTAAACATGCTTCAGTTTTAACAGAATTTTCCGCTTTTAAACAGAGTTATTTGGTTTCATTTTACCTTAGGTCAGCATTGGACCAAAAGAAAGTTGAAGAGAAGAATGTATATGTAGTAGGAGTTGTTGTTGTTGTTTTTGGGTTGGTATTTGCTCTTGGAGATTTCCTCCTTTCTGGAAGGTATGATATAGTACCCCTAGGTTGTAAATTTAACTGGATTCTATATATTTATAATTACTTTCCATCTGTAACGCATATATATGCATTTTGATTTTCAGTGTCAGTCCGAACAAGGATGTTGTTGTAGCAAAGAACACATTGTCACCAGAAGAGAAAGAAATCAAGGTAAAGAACTCATGTTTCCTTGCAGAAAGTTCAAAATCAGTGCTTCCTAGGAATGGATCCATTTATCGTTTATGACTTAATGAATGACTCATGTTACCTTGCTTGATTATTGTTGAACAGGTTAGAATGGATTGGCTCTGGAAGGGAAGTCAATACTCAATACTCATAAAAATATAAGTAACATATTGTCTGATTTACCCTTGGGTGGCATTGGCAGATTTGTTGTGATTGACATCTCAGCAGGACCATGTAATCTGCTTCAAATATTTGTTGTTGCTGTTTTGCTGTTTCTGCTGTGGGTATTTGTTGTTTTTGCTGCTGTTGATTGTTGTTGTTGTTAATATTGTTGCTTTGTGTTGTTGTTGCTGATTTGTGTTGTTAATATTGCCGTTTTTGCTGTTAATATTGTTGTTTTTGTTGTTTTATTGTTGTTTTTGTGTTAATTAAAAGTGGGAAATGTTTTTAGTAGCTTATTTTTTAAAATATTAATTTTTTGTAAATGTTTTGGTTTTATATCTTGTACTTATATTGTTTGTATAGGTTAATTTACATAATTTACATAGCATGTATAAAATAACAAGTTTTAATACTCAAGACGTCGGGTTCCCGGAACCGGAACCGGTTCCGGCGGTTTCGGGAGCGGTTCAAGTTTTCTAGGAACCGGTGTAAGCGGTTCCGGTTCCAATTCCAAAAACTTAAGAACTGCCGGTTCCGGGAGCGGTTCCGGTTCCGACTAAAATAGGCGGATACCCGGTTATACTCATCCCTAGCTACGCGTGGATATAAAGAACGTCAAAAACGGAGTTCGTATGAACGAGTTATAATTTTTAATATCACATTTACGTATTACCATAAAGTGTAAATCATATATATGTATATATATACATATGTATATATCATTAGAACGGTATCGACGATGCGGTCGTTACAAAACTAGTGTTGAGTACTTTCGACATTAGTTTAGTACAAATATCATTAAATCTATTTAAAACAGTATTATAAAGAGATGTTTAGTCATTTAAGTAAATATATAGGGTGGTTTTTGAAAATTCAGTTACAATAAATAAGAGCCTCTATGCTCTCATATTTCTTACATCATTCTCTTTATTCAAGTAGTCTTTCTCTTCTTATCCCCCGAGCATTTCAGTCCCTCGTGATTCGACTTCTCTTTCTGTAGTTTTAGTATAGTAAGGTGAGTGCTGAAGCGCTGCAAGAATCTTTCTTAGAAAGATTCAGCGACGAAGTTCTGCCCCTGCAGAGCCCGACTCCCAGCTAAAACCCCCTTGTAAGTAAGTTATGCTTACCCTATTTTAAATGTAGCTTATATTTAAAATTAGTAGTGTTATTATGAACTTATAAATATTTGGGCTATTATTATGACTTATATAAGTGTCGTTATAATATCTTTTTAACTACTCGCGGTACAGAGAATCTACTTTAAAGGGCTGCATAGGGTTGTTGGATTTCAGAAGTGCTATATGCCAAAATGGTCCTGCCCTCCGATGTTTTATGTCTGGCCCCTGTCTGTACATAGTGGTTGGAAAATATTGTTTAAACGCTTATATAATAATAATAATAATAATAATAATAATAATAATAATAATAATAATAATAATAATAATAATAATAATGCTAAGACTAATAATTAGTCACGGTAAATATTAGACTAAAATCTAGTGGTAATAATAATAAGTTTCGTCGAAGGAAATTATATTGTTAAGAAGTGAAGCGTTGTCCGAGTTTGGAATCATCACTTTAATAAGTGAGTGCATAGTTACTTTCATCTTACACATAGATATGGAGTATTTAATATAAATTACGTGTTATGTGTGCATATTATCTGTGTACTTAATATTTATGCTGGATGAACAAAAATATACATGTTTTAATTGTTTTAAACTGTATATGTATTTTCTACCTATAATTATGATGGGTAAAAGATGAATAGATTAAAGATGAGGTGAATGATGAGCGATGAAAGATGAGATGAATGATGAACGATGATATATGAGTGGTAAAAGATAGTGAGAAGCGATGACCCAAGCGATGGCCCCGTCATCTAGCAGAGTACAGATGACAACCACAGACTATTCTAGACAGTCCAGTGGAACACTAGCAGACTCGCAACGTGTAGGTGTTGTTAACGATGTGCTCACCCGGTGTACTCTAAAAACCCATTGGCATGTATTGCGGGTGGACTCCCTAAAATAATATTGTCAATAAATGAGATAAACCCTGACAGCTATGGACTTAGCGCCTATTAGATGAACCCTGAAAACTATGGACTTAGTGCTTGTTATATAAACCCTGGCAACAATGGACTTCGTGCCTATTCCTTAGGACAATCCTTAGGATTAAATAATGAGGAATATATGATTCTTAGGGAAGATACTTAAGAATAAAGAAGATAATAGGGATGGGCAATTGGGTTTATTGTTTGATAATTAAACATAATAACTTTATTATTGTGGGTTAAAAACCCTATGTACTCACCAGGTTTCCCAACCCGACCCACTTACTTTATTTGTATCACAGGTGTCGATACGAAACTACATTACACTGAGAGTTTAAAGGAGATGTAAATCACTAGTGTAAAAGAATGTAAGGTTTGTTTATGCTTATGTTTCTGTATTGACGATGACATCCCAATGTTTTAATATAAACAAATACATTTCTTTGAAAATGCTTTGATAAAACCTTTATCATGTTTTCTGGGAACAAAATTCCGCAACATTGTTCTTTAAAAAGGATACTCTAATTTTAAAATAAGCATAAATAAAATTTTTAAAATGACCGTAAATTTGGGGATGTCAAATGTGTATAGATCTATACGGGACTGACAACCTCGCACTCAAGCTATTAGCTACAGTAGACCGGCAGGTCTAGGGTGACAAATGTCTAACATTCTGAAGCCTGAAGAACGTCGTAGCAGGCCACTAGTTGCTAGTATGGTTATGATAACTCACATGGGGTATTAACAAAATATTTGGTTTACGGGGTAAACATACACTCAATTAGTTTTATATAAAGATGAAACTTCATAATACTATTCCTAATACAACACTACTCACATTTTTGGTCTTAGGTTTAAGACTTACAGTTCATTTCTAAAGAAAATATTGGATTTTCTGAAATCGTACTCTATCATTTACAAGGAAAAGTTACCGATTTCTCTCATACAAAACTCTTATGAACTCATAAACTTAATTGTTGACACTTTTCAAAATCACTTGTATTCTCAGGAAATCAATAAATAGGTAATCCAAAGAGTTTTGAGGATGGGGCGTCACACGTCACGCAATTCATTTTTGTCATATGTACTTAGAATCAAGTAAATAATGTTTTGAATATAATGTAAACTTCTTAATTATCAATATGATGGTTGTATTGATCACCATTATTCATTTGTTATGATACTATACATGAAAGTCATCCACCCCCAGACGTGTCTGCCGTTATGGTTTGTGGGTGAGACAGAGTTTCAAATGAATATGGTGAAATGAAAAATGCTTCCTTTATAAGTATACTAGGCGAATACCCACGCGTTGCGCAAAATACAACAATATATTTGAAATATTTATAAATATATGTTTTTTAAATATATCAATGACGTTGTTGTTTGCTCTTATATAATAAATCTTATAATAAGTTGGTATAAACATTGTTTGTTTTGAATTATATGGTAATATAAACTGTTGGATTAGGTGTCTAAGCCCATAACTATAATTGGTATGTACTTGAATTGATAGCAGCACAGTCCTTTTGGGTTGCCCTCAACCTAGCAACTGGACAAGGAAATTATGAAAGGAGAGATATTAATTTATAAGATTAATGAATTAATATAAATGATTTATTAATATGTTAAAAGATTAATATATTAATTAGAAATCATTATGTTTAATTAATAGTTAGCCAGAAATTAATCAGAATTAATTTTGGGGTTAAAAGAATTAATTATAAAGTGCAGGGACTAGTTTGCAATTAACTAATAGTTGAGTGGAAGGTTCCAGAACCCCCTTGGAAGGAGGTGGACGAAATTCTTAGGGGAAACCCTTGAGATTTCGTCCAAGGGGTCCAAATAAAGCCTTTGGATCTTGCTTAGGCCCTAAGCAAAGGATAACTAGGGTTTTCCCTAAACCCTAGATCCATCAGCTATTTAAGGAGCCTCCTGGCTCACATTTGAGGTCACTGATTTCTTTGGAAGAAACCCTAAGGCCGAAATTGCATACTCTCTCCATCCTCTCTCCTCCAAGTTTCCTTCTTGCTAGTTCTTGGGTGTGATTCCATTAGAGGCATTACATTTGTGGTGCTAAGCTTCCAAGAAGATCAAGATCAAGATCAAGAGGATTATCAATTGTTTGCTATAACAATTGAAATGTATGTAACTCCTAAACCCTAGTTTGTTAATTTCGAAATTAGCCTCTCTCCTTTAGGGTTCTTGTTTTGCAATTCAAAGTTATATGTTTAATAGTTAAAACATAGATCCAAAGTAGGTTGCATGTGAACTTAGGAATTGTTTTCTAGTTTATTTGTTTTACCTAAAACCCATCAGTGGTATCAGAGCCATTGTTTGTTTTAAATTGAATTGCTATAATTGTTGAATTGCAAATTAGGGTTTATAGCTATTAAACCCTAAAGGCCAAATTTTCGATTTCTAGGGTTTTGGATAAAAGGGTTTTTTCGAAAACCCTAGCCTCCAAAGAACCCT
Source organism: Lactuca virosa (assembly GCF_052849685.1). Classification (NCBI taxonomy): domain Eukaryota; kingdom Viridiplantae; phylum Streptophyta; class Magnoliopsida; order Asterales; family Asteraceae; genus Lactuca; species Lactuca virosa. The sequence goes on along the minus strand of NC_136426.1, from coordinate 113,082,002 downwards.
AATCGAAATTAGGGTTAGGGTTTTGAAAACCCTAGCCTCCTCCCTTGTAAATTTCGAAATTGCTAGAAGTTTTAGGGTTTCTTGTTTTGGATAATTGTTACTTAATTAGATTAATTGGATAATTATCCTTACCCTATTTTTCGAAATTTAGAGGGATAAGGATTAGGATTAAATTAATTGATTAATTTAATTAGATAATCCTTACAAGATTTAATAATTTGATTAATAGTTAATTAAAAGATAAATATTAAATCTAGTTAATTGGTTTATTTAAATTTAAATTTAATAGTTTGAATTTCGAAATTTATATAAACCCTTGAAGTTTTAAAATGTTTTAAAACACACCCTATATATGTATTATGATTAAAAGTTTAATATTATATATGTATAAGAATATGGTCAGTAAAATCGCTAGTATGCCTCATTCACGAAGCTAATCTATAAGGGGGGTATAAGGAAACTGCCTATAAAATGGTAGTTGAATGGGTGTCCACTCTCACCCACCGCTTCCCTGATTAGTGGAGGGTCGTTAGCAGAACGGATTTGATAGGACAACTACTTCTCATTAAAAGTATAATGACATTAAAGAAAGTACTAGAACATTATTTTTAAAATCCCAACTCTAGTTACTTTAGGAAAAATGTGAAAAGTATGCTAATCCATGAAATTGCACATTATGCTTTATTGGTCGTTAGTGGAGCGTGTGTGGTTAACCAGCACACTAAAGGACACTAATAAAGAGTAGTAATGGGTATCTCATAATTGTCATTTTGATGGACCGTGTGTGGTTTACCAGCACATCAATGGTTAATGATAAAGACAATGAGGTTACCAAGCACATTTGCATGGTTATTCACATCTTGTTTGTGATCCTCGGCATCCCAGTCACAAATAGAAGAGCATAATCTGAGATTAAAACATGCCATTAAATAGTTTCAATGTATCTCAAAAGAATTAGGAATTTCACTTCGTTTGTTTCGTCTAATGGTGGAATTGGTGAATCGTCATTCACCTACCTTTATGAAATTTACACTTGGATCTCGGCATCCCATTTCTAAGTGTTGAATCTTCATAGTTGGATCCTAACCTTGATATTTTATCTTTGGGTTATTATATTGAGGTATCTTGAAATCTAACTAAAACTTTCTTTCTTTTCAGATGTCTACTCCTGGAAACACTTCTGCTTCATCCTCCTCCAACCAGAACTTCTCTTTACTCAATATCTGCTCCAAAGTCGTTATGGATGGCTCAAACTATAACGATTGGATGCGCAACATCAAGATGGCTCTTCGTTTTGAGAACAAAGAATATGTTCTTGAAAAGGAGCTCAAAGAGCTTGATGAGTCTGAAGCTACTCCTGAAGATCTTGCTGCCTACAAGAAACATTACGATGATGCTACCAAAGTAGCGTGCATCATGGTGGCAACCATGTCCCCAGAACTGCAGAGGTACTATGAGGACTACTGGCCTTTTGAGATGAACAAGGACCTTATGGAAAATACCATAAGCGAGCTCGTCAAGAAAAGTTTGAAGTAGTCAAGTCACTCATGGCTTGCAAGATGAAAGAAGGGGAATCGGTTGTGTCACATGTGCAAAGAATGCAACGCTACATAGAGCGTTTGGTCAAGCTCAACATTCACTTTGATGAGGAATTGGCCATTGACATGGTCTTGAACTCACTACCTGATTGTTATGGTCAGTTTATTCTAACTTACCATTTGAACAATACTGAGCAGACCTTGGCCCAATTGCACAACTTGTTGCAGACAGCTGAGGCAGGAATGAAGGGTAAAAGTATACCCTCCACGCCTACAAGTGCCCCTGTGTTGGCTATTGGACAGGGAAAGGGGAAAAAGAGGAAAGGTCCTCCCAAGCAAAACTGGAAGAGCAATGCTCAAGCTGGGTCGTCTAGTAATGGCCCAAAGGCTAAGCCCAATGGTTCCACTCCCCATGTTTCTGATCCAAAAGAGGCCGTTTGCTTTTACTGCAATCAAAAGGGGCATTGGAAGAGATCTTGCCCACAATATCTGCAAGATATCAAGGATGGCAAAGTGAAGCCATCTTCGGCAGGTATTTACACTATTTCTGCTAATAACTCATTATCTTCTCGTTCATGGGTCCTTGATACAGGATGTGGTTTTCATATCTGTTCTGATTTGCAGGGACTAAAGGAAAGTGAGGAGATAGAGCGAGGAAGGATAAACTTGATCATGGGAAACAGAAAGTCTTCACCAGTGACCAAGATCGGAGTTTATCAGCTTCTGCTTAGCAATGATGTTAGATTAGATTTAATAAATTGTTGCTATTCGTCTGAGATGACGAGAAACATTATTTCATTTCATGCATTGTTCAGACAAGGTTTCAAATATTCTTTTAATGATTTGAATGGTTCAATTTCTGTTTATAAGAATGGTGTTTTTATGTTTGAAGCTTTACCTTGTGATGGTGTGTATGAAACAGTGACTTGTGTTGATAGCTTAGGAAATAGTGTACTTAATATTGACTTGTCTAATAGTGTAGACAAGGCATGCTTGTGGCATTGTCGTCTTGGACACATCAACAAGAAACGCATAGCCCAACTCCAAAAGGATGGAGTGTTGGAATCATTTGACCTAAAATCAGATGATATGTGTGAATCTTGTCTTTTGGGAAAGATGACAAAATCACCATTCAGAGGGTCTTGTGAAAGAGGTGAAGGTCTGTTGGATCTCATACACACAGATGTGTGTGGGCCCTTCAGATCAACTACAAGAGATGCTAATCGATTCTATGTGACTTTCACTGACGATTATAGCAGATATGGATATATCTACTTGATCAAGCATAAGTCAGAAACTTTTGAAAAGTTCAAAGAGTTTAAGCATGAAGTCGAAAATCAATTGGGCAGAAAAATAAAGATACTTAGATCCGATAGAGGCGGGGAGTATCTTAGTATCGAGTTTAACGACTATCTGAAAGAATGTGGGATAGTCTCACAATTGACTCCTCCTAGGACACCACAGTTAAATGGTGTAGCTGAGAGGCGTAATCGAACCTTGTTAGACATGGTTCGTTCTATGATGAGTCGGGCTTCGCTTCCCATTCACTTCTGGGGGTATGCCTTAGAGACAGCCGCCCACATCCTCAATCTTGTCCCTACAAAGAAGGTTGTCAAAACACCTCACGAAATGTGGACAGGGAAAGTTCCCTCGTTAACACATATTAAAGTCTGGGGTTGTGAAGCTTTCGTAAGACGAGAGACTCACGACAAGCTAGCAGCTAGAAGTGAGAAATGTGTTTTCATTGGTTACCCAAAGCAGTCTTTTGGATATTTGTTCTACAGGCCTAGTGAGAACGTGGTCTTTGTAGCACGAAGAGGAGTCTTTCTTGAAAGAGAGCTCATATTCAAAGAGGACAGTGGGAGCACTATTGACCTTGAAGAAATTCAAGAGTCAGCCAATGAAGGAACCTTAGATGACACTAGCACTCAACCAGAGGAAACAGTTCCTGTTGAACCAATCGATAACTCATTACCTCTTAGAAGATCCACTAGGGTGTGTGTGCCACCTGAGTTGTATGGTTTTCATATTACTTCAGATGGTGACACATTCATAAGTGACAGAACACTGGTAAACTTAGATGAACCAGTCACTTATAAGGAAGCAATGGCAGGCCCAGAGGCTTCCAAGTGGAAAAAGGCAATGGACAGCGAGATTAAGTCCATGTATGACAACCAAGTTTGGAATTTGGTTGATAGTGCACCAGGTCGTAAGACAGTTGGGTGCAAATGGATCTTCAAGAAGAAGACAGACATGGATGGAAATGTGCACACATTCAAGGCTCGACTGGTTGCAAAAGGTTTCACTCAAACCCCAGGGGTTGACTATGATGAGACCTTCTCGCCAGTGGCTAAGATTAAATCTATTAGGATATTGCTCGCCATAGCTGCCTTTCATGATTATGAAATCTGGCAGATGGATGTCAAAACTGCTTTCCTTAACGGGAAGTTGGCTGAAGATGTTTACATGAGTCAGCCAGAGGGTTTTGTTGATGCAAAGTTCCCCAATAGAGTGTGCAAGCTTGAGAAATCCATTTATGGATTGAAACAAGCATCTCGCAGTTGGAATCTTTGCTTCCATGAGAAAGTCAAAGAGTTTGGTTTCTCTAGAAGTGAAGATGAGTTCTGTGTGTATATCAAGGCTAGTGGGAGTATAGTAACTTTTCTGGTGTTGTATGTCGATGACATATTACTCATTGGTAACGACGTTCCAACCTTGAAAGAAGTCAAGTCTTGGCTTGGAAAGTGTTTTGCCATGAAAGACCTTGGAGAAGCTGCCTATATTCTTGGGATTAGAATATTGAGAGATAGAAAGAAGAGACTAATTGGACTTAGTCAGAGCACATACTTGGATAAGGTACTAAAGAGGTTTAGTATGGAAAATTCCAAGAAGGGAGAGCTACCTATCCAGAGCAATACCAAATTAAGTAAGACTCAATGCCCGAGTACAGATGTTGAAATAGATGACATGAGTCGTGTACCTTATGCTTCCGCTGTCGGATCGATCATGTACGCTATGACATGTACTCGCCCTGATGTGACATTTGCTTTGAGCATGGTCAGTCGCTATCAGGGAAACCCAAGTAGAGCTCATTGGATAGCAGTTAAGAATATACTCAAGTATTTGCGAAGGACAAAGGATTGGGTCCTTGTGCTTGGTGGCAGTGATACTTTGAGAGTAGATGGTTACAGTGATGCCAGCTTTCAGACGGATAGAGATAACTTCCGTTCTCAGTCGGGCTGGGTGTTTTTACTGAATGGAGGAGCAGTTACTTGGAAGAGTTCCAAGCAAAATACGGTGGCTGATTCTACTTGTGAATCAGAGTACATAGCAGCAAGTGAAGCGTCGAAAGAAGCAGCTTGGTTGAGGAACTTCATCGGGGATCTCGGAGTTGTTCCAACCATCCAGGAGCCTATGGAACTGTTCTGCGATAATGAAGGAGCGGTTGCCTTGACAAAGGAACCGAGAGATCATGGTCAGACCAGACATATCGACAGAAAGTACCATTTCATCAGACATAGAGTTGAAGAAGGCCATCTTATAGTAAATAGGGTGTCATCTGAAGATAACCCAGCAGATCCCCTCACAAAGGGTCTGAATAGGGCTAAGCATATTCAGCATGCTCGGAGCATAGGACTGAAAGATGATATTAGTTTTAGTAGTTAGATTAGTTTTATTCTGAAACTTGTAACAAAGTAAATGTAATTGACTTTTGGTGATTAAATAATAAAGTATTATTTTTAAGTTTGGTTTCTGCCTTTTGTCAATTGTTTATTATTGTGTTTCAATTTTGCATGTTTTACTTCCCGAATAATAAGATTATTCAAACTCCACAGTCACTCATACTTTTGGAAGTAAGTAGTGAATTAAGACTGTCATGAACTGGATTGTAGATTGTCTAAGGATAGACATGGCAATAGAATTGCTGCAACGTTCATGAGTACTCAGAAATTGAGATTTGAGTACTGGATAAACCCTCGCTCAGAATATCACTTCATGGAATTCATCACGAGTAATACTAAGACGATAATATCTTATAATCTTGAAACGAAGATATATGAGTTGCAATTTACAAGTCGGTCATGCATTGGTGATACGAAAACGCATCAGTAACTTGGTGTTATAAAACGTATTGTCATGTATAATTTGATGAGTAAAAGATACAAGCATATGAGTCAACGTTTATTCGTTCCTTTTGCCCTAATAGGAAAAGCGATATCTGTGGGCCCCTCGATGATTTGGTGTTGACTTATGTGCTGGGCCCAGCCAGGACTAGATTGATGTGTTCGATTAGAAGTCCTACATCATCACAAATCAGAAATCGGGAAACATAGATTCTGGACAAAGAGATTGATTACATCCCATGTCTTTTGTCTAGGGATATCTGGCAGAACGAAGGATTATATGATCACTTATCTTAGGACACGTAACTGACTGGGTCAGAGTTCGGCAGCAGCTTTTTGGAAGCTACAATTTGCTGGTCAAATTTAGAAGGCATACTAGCAATTATAGTTACGGACTTATCCAAGTGGGAGACTGTTGGATTAGGTGTCTAAACCCATAACTATAATTGGTATGTACTTGAATTGATAGCAGCACAGTCCTTTTGGGTTGCCCTCAACCTAGCAACTGGACAAGGAAATTATGAAAGGAGAGATATTAATTTATAAGATTAATGAATTAATATAAATGATTTATTAATATGTTAAAAGATTAATATATTAATTAGAAATCATTATGTTTAATTAATAGTTAGCCAGAAATTAATCAGAATTAATTTTGGGGTTAAAAGAATTAATTATAAAGTGCAGGGACTAGTTTGCAATTAACTAATAGTTGAGTGGAAGGTTCCAGAACCCCCTTGGAAGGAGGTGGACGAAATTCTTAGGGGAAACCCTAGAGATTTCGTCCAAGGGGTCCAAATAAGGCCTTTGGATCTTGCTTAGGCCCTAAGCAAAGGATAACTAGGGTTTTCCCTAAACCCTAGATCCATCAGCTATTTAAGGAGCCTCCTGGCTCACATTTGAGGTCACTGATTTCTTTGGAAGAAACCCTAAGGCCGAAATTGCATACTCTCTCCATCCTCTCTCCTCCAAGTTTCCTTCTTGCTAGTTCTTGGGTGTGATTCCATTAGAGGCATTACATTTGTGGTGCTAAGCTTCCAAGAAGATCAAGATCAAGATCAAGAGGATTATCAATTGTTTGCTATAACAATTGAAAGGTATGTAACTCCTAAACCCTAGTTTGTTAATTTCAAAATTAGCCTCTCTCCTCTAGGGTTCTTGTTTTGCAATTCAAAGTTATATGTTCAATAGTTAAAACATAGATCCAAAGTAGGTTGCATGTGAACTTAGGAATTGTTTTCTAGTTTATTTGTTTTACCTAAAACCCATCATAAACATCTTTTAAAATTCTATAATCTTAGTTGTCTCAATAGCCTCTACCAGCGAGTTACTCATTAATAAAATTAAATATAATATATGGTTTAATGATATTTATAATTGCTGTTATGATCAATTAATTTTAAAAGTTTATTTACTTGTCATTTTAATTTCTATCATTGTAATTATTTAAAACACTAAATATTGTGTTTAGTTTTTAAAGGTAATAATATAATTTTTGCATATAATGTTACTTTTAACTATTGTTGTTTTAAGTTATTTTAAATAACGTATTTGAAAACTCTTAATTATTTTAATTTGGTTTCAGAAATTTAGTTTTTTTAAAATTTATTTGATAAATATTGTTACTTTCTTTGATTGTAATTATTTAAAACAACAAACACTATTTTTGTTTTTAAATATAACATTATAATTTTTTATATAATATATTACTTTTGACTATTCTTATTGTAAGTTATATTTAAGCTACTTATTTGAATATTCTTAATGATTACAAAAAAAAGTTTCATGTTTTTTTTGTTAATTTAGGATTGCAATTTAGGTTTAACACTATAATATATAATTTTTAGCTATTTATAGAATAGTCTCTAGATTTTTTTTTTAAGTTTAACTGAAATTTTAATTTAAGTTAACCGTTTAACATTATATTGAAATTAATAATTTAGTTATTTTGCATATAATCATAAATTATACAAAAGTTGTGACTTTAAAATGACAATTGTTCACATTTAACAACATATCTAAACTAATAAGTTAACTATAATATTTTAAAAAGTTAAAGTCATAATTTTATAAATATAAGTTAAATATGATATTTTAATATTGTAGATTAGTTAATTTATTAGAATTTTGTTTTTGCATTAGTTTAACATTATGAACCATTTTAAAATAATTATTAGAAAGAAATTGAAATTTCATTGAGGTTTCAAATGCATGTGGTGCATGTAAAAATGCATCCTTTATAAGTATACTGACGAATTCCCGTGCGCTGCGCGGCACAGGTTAAAAATATATTGTTAAAATATTGAAAATTATATGTTTAAAATGGTTATTTATTGACATTAACTTTAACATAATATTTTTACACTGATTTATATATATCAAATCTCAACTATTTTAAACAATATTATTCATTAACATCAACTCACCTTCCTCATTAATAGAACTAAATATAATTATCTATTTACTATTATCTATAAAAAATGTTTTGATTGATTAATTTAAATTTTTTACGTATGCGATTATTTTCTAATTTCAATAATGATGATCATTTAGAGTACAATTTATTTGTAGCTAACGTTACATAATTTTTAATTTGATGTTATTATCATTTAAAATTACTGTTCATTAATTTTAAACCACTTATTATTATTAATGATTTAAAGAAGACTTTAAGAAACACTTAATATTATTACTCAAATATGAAATATATACTAAATAATAAAGTGATAAGATTGACAATTTGCATTTCAAAAAAGACTTTTATAGATAATATAAAATATCCATGATCTTTATAATTTACCATTTATTATTATTAATAAGTGAAAGAAAACTTTTAAAAAACACTTACTATTATAATAAAAATGTTAAACATTTACTAAAATATAAAATGATAAGATAGACAATTTGTATTTTAAAAGAGACTTACATGGATAATATGGATAATATGACATATCCACGATTTTTAATTAATTATTTCTTTGAAGCAACACAAATATACAAACATATATACAATATCTAATTAAATACTATTTATATCACATTCCATAACATATGATCGATAATATGAATCTAATCTAATTTACATTAAAATTTCAACCACAACATACAATGATTGTCTTAAAATAATACTTAAACTAAGATATATATATATATATATATATATATATATATATATATATATATATATATATATATATATATATATATATATATATATATATATATATATATATAACAAACTTACATATTAAAAACTTTAACAAAATAACATGGCTCGAAAATGGTCCATAGCCCTCAAACCAATACAAAAACCTTTAAACTTGTTTTCTTTGTGAATTTTGTATGTGATTTGTATTTGTGTTTCTACTCAATAAGATTGACCTTTTTATAGTAGACTATCCATTAATTTCTTATTAAACATATTATATAAGTTATAAAACGTTTGAATAGTTAATCATTATTAAGAGACTTTTGAGTTGTATTCATTCAAATAGGAGGTTGCAAATGAATATGGTTTGAGTAAAAATATAAGTTGAATAGCTTTAGGAGTTTCAAATGCATGAAGTTCAAGAAAAAATGCTAGATTTATAAGATATCTAGATATAGATAGATATAGATATAGATATAGATATATAGATAAAAACAACTGGCTTATAAACCTATATTTTTGAATTTTAGATTTTTGCCACAATAGTTTTATATGTTGGTAGGTTTGGTCCCTATTTAGAAAAAAATTATAAAGTTGTCATTTTAATTTACTTAAAAGGTTACTATGTATGTGTGTATATATATATATATATATATATATATATATATATATATATATATATATATATATATGTTTGAGTTTATAATTTGGCCATAATATTTTCGTATCTTGACAATTTTGTTCCATGTGTAGAAAATAAATTACAAAAGTTGTCCCTATAATTTACAGAAAATGTACCTACACATTTTGTTTTTACATAAATGGTTCATGTGTTTAAATAGTATTTTTTTTTTGGTCCATGTGTTTAAAAAAATTAGAAAAATGTTCACTATCTAATAGAAAATTTATATATTACATCCTCTTAAAACGGACATACATAGACTCTCGATTTACATCCCCCATGAAGCGCGAAGAAGTCAATTTCTAGTTATTGTAAATATTATCAACGGATCTACAAAGAATCTAGTATCTTTTTTCTTCTAAAAGACATCGAAAAGAAGATTGAGACTGTAATGAAACAATAGATCTCAAGAAATTGGCCAAAAACATTGGCATTTCAAGCATGCCAAATACAAAAATAGTACGTGAAAATGACCGCATAAAAAACTTCGAGGGATTTACGAGACAAACCCCAAAATTACCCCATTGAAATATTTCATACGTCGATTTCCTACCATTTAATAACTTTACCAATCAGATGTTTTGTCACCTCACACAACAAGAAGAAATGTTCTTCAAATTCAACATTAAATTCACAAAAGGGATAAAGTTATGTATCGATATTTACACCATGATAGACCAAATTGGAGTGAGTAGGTAGCCTCAAATGTTGGATTTTCCAGGATAAACTATTAACTTTACTATGTCGAAAATTTCTGATATCAAATGATTTGACGATTTGATAAATTAGAAGATGTTTGGGTGGCTCCACTCGGTTCATCGTATGCGTACATTTGCGTTATTATTGTGTAAATTTCAATACTTTGATAAAGATGAAGCATACGAATACATTTAAATTGTTTGGATATCCATACCAGAAAAAAAAATTAGGTACAATTATAGATTATATAATCAAAAACTTATAATTTAAAAGACTAAGTGTTTTATATATCGTTTAATAATGCCTCAAATAACACCATCGCAATTAGACATGTAGTTTTAGGAGGTTTCTAATTTCGGGATAACGGACCGTAACTTGACCGAGTAAAGGTCTTAGAATTCAAAGGAATATATTTTAGACCTTACTGGATGTTGATAATATTGGTTAATTGATTTAAACCCTTGAATCGTGCGTTGGAGCCAAAGGGTAGAATGGGAAAGCAATATTTGGACTCTTTGCATGTATTAATGGATTAAGTTAGATATTCATTAAGTTGAAAGCAATTAGATAGAATTATGGGGCTTGTTAATACCTTCACGTGTATATAAAGAATGGATTTTAAACGAAGAAGTTATGATCGTTTAAAGTTAGAAAGGAATCAACAAAAGCCCGTCACCGCGGCGTGGTGAGAAGGTCGCCACGACATGCTGAGTTATGTAGCCCAAGCCCATAAAATTAGGGTTTCCCCTATATTTAAGGACCTTACCTTCGTGTTTTAGGTCATTTTGCAATCCCCATCACATTAAGAACTCCCTGGGAGCAAACCCTAACTTCCCTTTTCATAGATTAAGCTCCTTATCTCTCCCATCATCCATTTTTATAGTGTTTTATGGATTTTGAGTATGGTATTCTTTAAAGAATTGGTTTTGAAGCTTTGAATCTGAATAGACCAGCCTTCATATACTTTTTGGACCTTTGTAATCACAAAGTTCCTTGCTTTTTGGTATTTTGCCTTTGGATCTAAGAGTTTTTGGAGTTTTAGTGCTTTTATTTGATGTTTTTGTCCCTTGGATGGTTTTATCTATGGAGTTAGGACAACTCCACGATCTTTGGATGGCGTTCTACTTCAGATCTATTTTGTTGCTGGAGTAGAGAGTGCATGCAAGGACTCTCTTTACTCCATACACGGAAAAAATGGGATTTTGGGCTTCTAAGAAACCAGGGTTTTAGATCTAGTTAATTTGGGATGTTTGAATGGATAAAGTTGGAAACTTTATCCACTAAGACATCATTGGGATCCAGATATGAGCTTTTAAGCTCTATACTTAAGGGTTAAGAGCTTAATAAAGTAAGTGGTTATGGACGTTCACCACGTCGCGATGGACTGCTAGTCTCGCATCTGTTTTGTCCTTTTGTGACCACGATGCGGTCAAGGGGATTGGTCGCAGCGTGGTGGTCAGTGTTGACTTTGATCGTTGACTTTTTGACCAATTTGACTTTTGATAAAACTTTTGTAGAATTGAGTGTTTGGATAAGGATTGGTTCTGGTTTGGATTCAGGTAGCTTGTGTTAGCTGTTTTTGTTGTTGAGTTTGTTGTTGAGCTTCTACTGTTTAGTTCGGATGAGTGTTCTCACTGTATTACTTATATCATGTACTATATTTGAGTTGTTGATAACTCAGGGTTGCTAATAGTACATACGGTTACTAATAACCCAAACTGTTAGGGTTGTTGATAGCCCATAAGGTTACATGCTCGATAACGCATGAGTTTTAATATCATATGTGTTTATTCGTAGGAACGCCCACGAATTTGATCAATTACCCTTCCCGCTTTGTGAGCAGACATAGATATATGTTGACCTAAAGCGTATACTTTTGTTGTTCTCTTATTTAACATAAAGTTCGCCTCCTACTAATCAATGATGTATGTGTATATATATATATATATATATATATATATATATATATATATATATATATATAATACATAAACAAACGTTTTTTAATGACGTGATCTATTATCGCTTTTTGCATGGCCTCGAAAATTTAAAGTAGGTGCAAATTCTCTCAATTTGTGTCCTACCATATGATCTCAATTCATTGGGCCTTTCGATACAATCAAATAGAAAGCCCCAAGGACGCTACAGAACAAATATACCATTGTGGTAGCCGAACCGGCTTATGTCGTATGATGTAATTTGACTGGATATGAATCATTTGCAAAATAAACGTATTCGTTCTGTAGCCTTAGATAAGGATTTAGAGTAGAGAATAAATAAAAGGAAAGAGATCTCAAAGATCTATTTCCTAAAATTCCCATTTGGTGCATTTATACCATAATCATACTTTCCCCTCAGTGAATATTGGGTTTAGATTGGTCATCAAATCTGAATATGAACTATTCAGAGTCGTAATTTGACGAATAACTCTTTTATGATGTGTGATTAAATAAAAAGTGGATGTTCTAGAGAATGATTCCCCCTTTTCAGTTGATTTTATTCAACGATTGACCAAACGGAAATATTAATAAATAATAAATTGTACAAACTTAGATCAATCAAATCAATTCCTATGCAATGATTCGGCCCAATCAGTTTATCCATTTATTATCTTATCAATTTAGGTTGCGTGATAATGATAAAGAAAGGGAAATGATAATTTCTAAAAAATGGGATTTATAAATGGTTGGTAGAGGTGAGGTCGAACTAGGTATATGGAATTAAATGACTATAAGTTAACTCTTTTCAAGGGTTACGCGCATCCTTATCAAATCAACTTGAATTAAAGATTAGGGAATAGTTGGTTTACATTACGGAAGAAAGACATGTATATGTGATATTAGATATTAACTAGTTATATATGAGCAAAAGATATATCTAATTTGCCCTACTAATCGAATGTGAATGTAGATGGGATTATATATAAGTCATTCTGTCTCATCTGTGAGTGTGAGTTCAATGAATAAACGGATGAAGTTAATAAAAAAATCAAAGAATTTAAAAAGCGTTTCAGGACAAAGAAACGGAAAAACTAAAGTTGTATGGATTCACAAAGACTTTCTCGAGAGAAACTAAAAACGAGATATCAAAGTCATTTTGATGATTCAAGAATGTTATTACTTAAATTCGAAGTTCGTGGTTACTTCGACTGTATGTATCGTAGTAATGGAATCATTAAGTCATAGTTCATTGGTTGAATGTATCATTAACCATTTTTTTGGTACGAGGAACTTATCATGAATCCACTGATTTCTGCCGCTTCCATTATTGTTTTTGGATTGGCTGTAGAACTTGCTTCTATTGGACCTGGAGTTGGTCAAGGTATTGCTGCAGGTCAAGCTGTAGAAGGTATCGCGAGACAACCCGAGGCGGAGGAAAACATACGAGCTACTTTATTGCTTAGTCTATCTTTTATGAAAGCTTTAACCATTTATGGCCTAGTTATAGCATTAACACTTTTATTTGCGAATCATTTTGTTTTAACATTCGAAATATGAAAAATCATTTTTTTTTTCATATTTTATTGCCTTTGACTTGTGCTTTGCTTTTTCGAATTAAATAAAGATTTCATTCCTAGAATTACTTATTCGTTGAGAAAATAACCCACATGAAGGGTTGATTTGTGGACCCATAAGGTTCCTAATAACCCATTTTTGTTAGAGTTGTTGATAACTTAGGGTTGCAGATAACCCATAGTTGTTATATATGTTTAGTTGTGCTCTATTATATATGATATTTTGGAGAACTCGCTAAGCTTTGGTTTATAGTTGCGGATTAAAGGTTTTCAGATACTTTATCAGTTTGCAGGGATGCAATGGCGTGACTCTACACACACATCGATAGTTTTATGATTTGAGAACTGTGATGTTTTTCCTTATAACTTTAATTTTGAATTATGGTTTACGAATAAATGGTTTTGACTTTGATGAATCTTTTGGAAAATGGGTGTCTATTTTATTCTAAAAATGAAAATTTTATTTTGGAAATTAGGACGTTACAGGACAACTAAAAATCAAATAGAAATCGATTTGCGACAATGCTTTTTCTATATCGATGTTTTTCACACACATTGATTTGGTTATATAAGAGGGGTTATAAAATATATAGGATATAAAAGACACACTCAAAAAATGATATAAAAAACACATTCAAACAAAATGTGATTAATAGTTATAGTTCTAGTAATTGTGTGTATATATATATATATATATATATATATATATATATATATATATATATATATATATATATATATATATATATATATATATATATATATATATATAGAGAGAGAGAGAGAGAGAGAGAGCTAGGTTCAGGTATTTAAAGTAATTATTGTGTTATTGTATGCATAAATGTGGTGCAATCAAAATTTAAAATAAAAATAAATAATTAAATAAATAAATAAGGGTAAATAGGTAATTTGATAATTAGTTTCCACAAATAATATCCTATAATTATGGTAACCATTGAATTTTTAAAACCACCTCCAATTTAAACCGTAACCCTAATCAAACCATCTCCAGCCGTCACCTCCATCCTTATGCCTCCCACCACCGGCCGCCACCCTACCCTCTTGCTCCTCCGACCACCGTATCCACCGCCATGTCGAGGGTTGTTGTTGCTATCTTTCCGTGAAGGCTGAAGACAGAGACCGACGAGGGGTTGCGCCATTTCAGTCGTGTGTAAGGAGGAATGCACCACAGTCGCCTGTCGCTGCAGTTGCTGCCGCTCGGAGACGCGTCCATCGCCGGACGCCGCGACCTTCTTGCCTGAGAAGGGAGTTGTGGAGGAGCCGCTGCCATTGGTCGAAGTCCGCTGTCATCATTCTTCTTATTCTCTTCTTCCGCTAGTTGCCACCGGTGTCAATGACCTTCTTCTTATATGTAAAATACAAAGTGAAGGTAGTTTGTCACTATTTTCATATCAAATTTACTTCTTCTTATATGATAAAAATCAATTTGTTTATGTAGATGATTCAATGGATGATATTGGTGAGATTCCAATTCTATTGGAATGGAATCACGAATTCCAATTCTGTTGGAATGGAATCACGAATTTCAATTCTGTTGGAATCACAGAAGTTGATGCTTGAAGAACGGACCACAAAATTGAAAGTGATTCAAAGCAACATTATTCTTTTAGAATATATTAGTGTCGTTGTTAGATTTTGATGTTTTCTTTCCCGTTTTGAAAGTTTTTTTTGTTTTATTCTTTAACAATAAATGTAATTCTTAACAATTGTTACCCGTATTCTATAAGAAATAATGTATTTTTTGTTTTTATTCTTCAATTGATTGTTCAAGAATTTGTTATTCTACAAAAAGTTTTTAAAGTCATGATCAAGAAATAGGTTCAAGAATATTTTTATTATTTATGGTTCAAGAATATTTTTATTTTTGAATATACTCATAAACATATTCTGTCAGAATGTCCGAATTAAAAGAATTATAATTCGTAAAATCGGATTTCTAAAATTAATAGAATCTATGATCCCTTAAAAAATGCAATTTTCCTTTATTAAATCTATATTAATTGACTAAATTACCCTTGTAATTAATTAAGATGATATTTTTCAATTATATTTAATTCAATAATATATATTAATCACTTTCTTAAAATAAGTAAATTTGATTGGCCCACATTTATGCATAAAATAACACAATAATTACTTTGAATAGAATAACCTAAGCCTATATATATATATATATATATATATATATATATATATATATATATATATATATATATATATATATATATATATATATATTGTGTGTGTGTGTGTTGATTAGGGATGTCAACGGGGGAAAACGGGACGGGGAGTGCATCCCCCGCCCCCACCCCCGAAATTTCCTCGTTCCCCCGTCCCCGCCCCCGCCCCAGAAATGTTCAGCCTTCCTACCCCCGCCCCTGCCCCCGAATCCCCTTTATTACACCCACCCCCGCCCCCGTTCCCTCGCCCCCAATTGATTTTGGGCTGTCTTTTTTTGGACTAAAAGAACTTGTTATTTAGGCTAAAAGAAACTATTTCTTAGGTAACAAATAATTATTTATAGCAAAACTTTACATGTTAGAAAATAAAAAAGTTATGACGTCTTCAAAACATTATACTAACAACTTAAAAACATGTTTTTTGATGAATTTTGGAAGCTCAAAATTATGTTATTGTTTATTATATTTATATAATTAATATATGTAAATATATGTGTAATTTATTAACGGGGTCCCCATAGGGGTTTCGGGACGGGATTGCCTACCCCCACCCCCGCCCCAGAAATTAAAACGGGGGTTAAACTTGCCCCGTCCCCCTTCCCGTCCCCGATTTTTTAAAAAAAATTCCCCCAAACGGGACGGGGCCCCCACAGGACTTTTTGACATCCCTAGTGTTGATGCAAATGTCATTTGGTTAGGTCCGCATTAGGACATACATACTTAAGAGCATTTGATTTTAATATGTTTGAAAACACTTTACAATGAAAAGATATTTTAAAAACGTTTCATGACTACTTTGTTGAGCGTAATAGGTGCTAACAATATCCGCTTCGATACTTCTCAAACAATTAACCGACGTGCTCAAAGTGTTTAAGCAAGCACCTTCTTATTTATCAGAAATTTATTATCTTACAAGTTGTTTTGTCTTTAACAAAATCTTTCTAATGTGTTGTTCAAAATCAAACGAGTTTGAAATAAGAAATATACCCTTTTTTCGAAATGAAAAAACCAGTTATATCTAAATTTATCAAATAATTTAGAGATATATCCCCATTATTACTTGTCATTTGCGTTGAACCCAACCACAAATGTTGGCGAGGTAAAAACTTATTTTACAACAGTTCTTACGATTTGGGTTTATTCGACGAAGACATTGATTATGCAACAAAATAAATATCAAAATGCAACATAATATTTTCAAGTTTTTAAAGATTCATCTAACAAAATATGGTTCAATAAATATACATGACTCAATGAGAAATACATGGGCACCCAACTCCAATAGTCACGACAATAGCGAAACAATTACTAAATGAGCCGAGACTCGCACGCCTAATAGCGAACTTAAAAGGTATATTGGATCCAATTTTCTAGCATATATACGAGTATAGAAGAGTTTGAAATATTTGATATTTTGGCTTGGTGGTAAGAAAAATAATCTCAGTTTCGATTTCAGGCGCTATAACTTATGATTTACTAAGCTTCTATGGTAGCTTTAAAATTCGTTTTTTGTTTTTGTTAGTGACAATGTAATATCTCCAAGAAGAACGAAACTTTATCGGTTGAAATGTGTATTTGCTTGAAATACTATTTGGATGACATAAAACGAATACAAAATACTCCACCCCTCGAAGGCGAAATAACAGAGTGCAAACAACAAATACACCAAGAAGAAATAGCAATGAGAATGTCAGTACCACTTACAACACAAGAACTCGTTTACAGAGCAGAACTACCCAACAATTTTGATGAACACTAAAACTATAATGACGACTAATAAACGACCAAAAGTAATACCAAAAGTTGACGATGCCTATTTTCGATTAAAAATACATTATTTCCATTTTTAAGCTTAATCGTGTATTGCAACCCCCCCCCCCCCCCCCCCCACACACACACACACACACAGACACATACACAAAAAAAAAGTTTCATACATGCTAGTCCCAATTCGATCCCATCTAGTTTCTGTAGGTTCAGATTATTTTGCTTCAAATATGGTTTGCCTCTGATTTGATGACCTAAATCAAATCTACTTTAAAACCGATCCGGTCTCTTGAAAAATTTTATTTTATGCACTGCTAATTCAAATCATTAATCAATCACAATCAAAGTCCATTATATCTATATCAATGGTCTGTCGATATCTTATATTTTTTTAATATCGATTGAATAATACTAGAACGTATAACCACAAAAAAATATTTATAGGGATAACTTCCGGACAATAAGGTTATTTTTCTAAAAAACAAAAACTTGATTATTTTAATTAAATCATTCAATCAAGTAGGTATTTTTTGTCATTATCTTTATATAATATGACAAGTTATTTGAGTCAATTTTATAATATTAAGACTTTCGCTTTACTATCGAGTTCATGTTAATCAATTATACACTACTTCTGTATTTCATAATTACTTTTTATTTTTATTCTATTTTTTTCACTTTATATCAAACAACAGAAACTCGTAAACCGTAATCATAACATTTTATTCCTTTTGCCATTCGCTTTTCAAGTTGGTGAATGTATTTTAATTTTCAAGCATAGCCACATGGACTTTTTCTTTTACCTTAACAATATTCATATCTTGTGACTTGTGATGTATCAAGTATTCTTCATACTTACGCAAAATAAATAAAGTAACTTCGATCTACAAGTTCTCAAATCCACATTGAAACACAAATTACTCTACATTAACATCTACCAAAAACCCAAATAACAATAACAAATTTAAACAAATCTAATAAACAAAACCCCCCAAAAAAACAAATTTAATCAAATGTGATCCAAATCTTCTTCTTGTTGTTCAAGAACAATACTCAAAAGGGCAAGTCTATAAGATGTAGATCTAAGATTTCTTGTTAAAACATACAACTCCTTCTTCCTCTTCTTTAACGAAACACAACTCCATTGTTCATGTCTAATATGAGCAAGCAAAACCGCATCACACAGACCCCCTGCTACTGGTTTCTTGCTGTAAAAGTCAACAAAAGTCAACATCATCACTCTGTTTGACCTAAAAAGTCAAACCTCAACACAATATAATTTATAGTTTATACCTTCCTCGAACAAATCCACTTGTCACAAAACCAATTGGCCACCTGTTAGACTCCATGGCTGCAGGATCTTCAGGAACTTGAAGCTTCCATTTTCCAGAATCTTCTTTCACAAAATACGTTGCCATTACTGACTGAGGTATTTGAAAGTCAACCTTGTTGTTTGACCTGCATCAATTCACAAATTACACGTCATTAAGATGGAATGTTTATATCACTTATATGTAAAATTACGAAATTACCCTGAGGTCCAAAGCTTTATATCATCCATACGAGGTGCACAAACAAGAGCGCCATCTTCAATCACACCTTCTTTAAATGCGCGAAGAACAACTCTAACGAAACAGAGTTTTTTTCTTGATCCATTTTCAAGAAAAGTTGAAGCGTTTGGAACTTGATCAGGTATTTTCTCATCTTTGATGATTTTAGATAAAATCGATGTGTTTTTGATTTTATCATGTGGGAAAATAAGCAAATGATTGCCATTTATAGTGTTCAAGAATCCAGTCAGCATTCTTGCTGACCTGGCAACAACCATGTTGGATTCTAATGGAATTGGTTCGTTAGGGTTTGGGTTTGATCCGTATGCAAGTTGGATACAATTCCATGGGGGTAAAATGGGAATATTGAAAGGTTTCATGGAAACAGGACGAAGTGATGCTTGTTCATCAATGGTGGAAGCTTGGGATTCCATTAAAGAAGTGTAAGAATCACATTCGGGAAATTCAGATGGAAAATTCGGAATTCCAGCCTGGAAATAAAAATTTTAAGTTTAAATAATTAAAAAAAATTGTAATAACAATTAACAAATTGAATTACTTACTTCACAAGAAACCCAAGACCTCTCTCTTAAACCTATAGCTTGAGCTCCATTTGAGATAAGAGGAATCCAAAAGGCTTTGACCCAAGTCAAAGGAAGTATAATAGTCCACCTGGAAAAGGAAAATCATTAAACAATATTTTAATCATTTGAAATTTTTTATACAGAGAAAAATGAAAACCTTGTGATTGAATGATCCTTAAGATTGTTTCTTTTTAAAAGAATAACAGGACAGAATCTTGAAGATTCCATATTGGTTGTGGGGGTATTATCGTCATTTGAAGTTTTGTTGGTGAGACAAAAGGACGAGAGGCGTTGATGGTGTTTCTCCATACAAACAACACTTTCTTCAACTGGACAAAACAGCCCTTTATTAGCATCCCATAACTCGGTGTAACTCGAGTCAAACTCAGTGTTATTGGTCAACACACGAGGATCATTGACTACAAGAGGAATTACTTCACAACATGATGTATTATCATCTTCATTCTCCATGATGGATGACATGCTGTATGATAATTAACAATATTAAAGAATTATTAAATTATAAAATTAGATTAAAATAAATAAAGAAAACAATGACTCACTCACTCACCTGCTAACTGGATTTAGTATCTTGTGAAGAAGGTGAGATGCTTTTGAACCTATTACTTCCAATGTACCAAATTGCCCTTCAAGTGTGATACACTTAACTGAGTCAACATCCTCATTAACCTATTAAAAGAAACACATGATTTGGCATCAATCTTTAAAAAGAGTTTTATAATAAAGAATTCAAATTTCTAGTTTTCTACCTTACCCTGACTTTCACAGGTACTTTTCAGAGCATTATAGCCTTCAGTTAAAGCTGCAGCGTGTATCCATATCCACAACTGCCTGAAAGTTTGACCATTGTTGACTTTCACATGGTCTTCAGAATCATTAGTTGACTTCTGATTAGGTCTCCACATGTAAATAACAGGTGCAATTGTGTGTGAATTTGGAGTTTCAGAATGATGAAGCTGAAAAAGTTGATGAATAGGTTTACAAAAGATGCAGAAATATTAATGTTTATAAAGAGTTAAAGACAATGAATTACCATAGAAGTAGCATAAATACCACCAGAAATTACATTTTCAGCATCTGAAGGAGGAAAAGGTGACATTACAATGCTTAGAATCGGCAATATTGAATCCTGAAAAGACAAAATGAATATCAAGGTGATGTTAAGAAGGAAAAAAGAAGGGTAATTTGGTAAATTGGTACATTACCTGTGAACCCTCTAACTGAACAGCAGAATAATAGCTTGCATCATGAACAACAGTTCCATTTTTCAACCACTTCAAGAGAGCTCTTGAACCTCTTCCCCTTCATTAAACAAACCATAAATTATAAATCTATTGATACACAATAACATAAAAGGGTAAAAGAGTAAAATCACTTGATTACCTGCCATGTAAACCAAGAGGAAGGTGGAAACCCCAACGTGTGATCATTGTGAATCTTTTTGCATACCAAACGTGTGTTCTAAGCCTTTTTGTCCCATTGCCTGAAGTGCAAAATCCATTTTTAGGGTTTTCATTTAGCTCCTTTCTACGACGAATATGGCGAGGTGGAGCTTTTTTAACTTGTTTTTCTGAATTTACATCACTATTTTGGATTGAAACTCCGAGTTTTTGCTTCTTTCTGAATCTAGTTTTGGAAGCTTGATTGTCGTAGCTAGTAGTTCTTCTCCTTTTGTTTCTCTGAGATTTGAAATTGTTGTTTAACCTTGTGGCAATGGTGGAGTAGAGAGACTCGAGTTCTGGAGCTCGGGATTCTGTGAATTTTTGCACGACAAGATCGGGTGGTGGTATAATTTTGCTTCTGTCAGTAGCCATTGTTGCAGATAGTAACCTGTTTAATATTGCAACAATCTTTATCGATTAGTTACTTGAGTACAGACTACAGAGTATAACAAATTAGTAGAAATTAATAATTTGAAATCAGTGGCACGTTGCATTACATACTCTTCTCGTGTGACAAAAAACAATATAATGAATATAACAACTAACAACTAACTTGAAATCAACAATTATTTGTTATTACTTAAAATCTTGAATGAATCAACATACTTTCTCAATCCCAGTAACTCGGTGGCAGTACAAATTACTTGAATGATACGGATTTTCATAGCAGCGATTTAGCAAAAAACCACAACATTTTTATCAGATTTTCATAGTCGTGATTAAAGAGAAAGATACATAAAACTTTCCAATTTGCGGCTTGATACAGCAGCGTTTGTATGGAGAGAGAGAGAGAGAGAGAGAGAGAGAGAGAGAGAGAGTCACCTGCGATTAGGGAAGCTCTTGTCGGAGGAACCGCAGGCTGACGACGTCGGGCTGGAGAAAGGAGAAGGCGTCGAGGTGAAAGTGGAGAGCTGGAGAAGAAGAGTGCATCGGCCTATAAACCCTTTGACAAAGGTTTTACCTTTATATTATTAGTAAATTACACGAGTGGTCACTATGGTTTATGGTAATTGGTGTTTTTGTCCCTAACTTATTTTTTAAATCGGATAATTTTTATGTAATGTTTTTTGTTACGTCTTTGGTCCCTATTTGATACTGTCTTTTTCTACTTTCTATTATTTCTTTATCATTTTTAAATTTTAAATAAAAAAGAAAATTAAAATAATCCCCACCCACCACTTCTTTGAATTTAAACAATAACAACTTTTCTAAACTGAGTTAGACATGAGTGGTTGGTGGTTTCCGATGAGCTGATAGTTATACCAAAGTTGTGAAGTCTATGTATCCTTGATTCTCCTAATCTTCAAGTTCTAGAACTTGGTCCAAATATTTTGATATGTTCATTTTGATCACTGATTCAATGCTGACTTTTTTTGGTAGTCGGGATCTAATAAACCCACCGTCATATAGAGATGAAGCAATGAAATTCTTGAACAAATCGAAAATTCGATGAACAATTTTGAAATTTGGAGAAAAAAATCATTTTTACTTAAATCCAACTAAAAGTTAACAACATAGTAAATGTGAATTATATATGATATTATGACATAAAATCACACATTTGATTGAAAAATAATGACCCTAAACACTTTGAAATGAATATTTTAGACACAAGTTAAGAAATTTATTTGGAAAAAAAAAACTCTCAAAATCTTAATATCAAATCTAAAATGAAGCATTTGAAAGTACGTGATCATTTAAAAAAATGAAATAAAGTAATTATTTTCTTTGAAAAACTCATTTATAATATTTGGTTACTCAGTATCCTTAGATAATATCTAGTTTAGTTTAAGAGGGGTGGGGGTTATTTTTATTATATATATATTTTTTTAATTTCAAAATGATAATCAAATAAGAGTAAATTAAAAAAAGAAATTATTAATGGTATAATAGTCTTTATGTTAGTAATAGACCAAAGATGCATGAAAAACACATAATGTGGAATGTCCGAGATAAACAATAAAAGATAGGGACAAAATACACATGTTACCCCAAACCTCATGGATCATCTGTGTAATTTACTCTATATAATATTTGACAAAACTGCAAAAATGATCTATGTAGTTTGCAATTTTTTTAACTAAGGTCCAAAAAAAATTATTTTGCAAAAATAATCCTTATTTGAGGTTTCAATGTGAATTTGGTCCCTAAAACTAATATTTGTTAGTTTTAGTTTGTTAAGTTAGTTGAAATGACCTTTTTGCATTTTTTTTTTTGGTGTTTTTTTATTAATTTGTGTTAGTTTCATTTTGTTAAGTTAGTTGAAATGACCCTTTTGCCTTCATTTATATATTTTTTTTATTAATTTGTTATTATCACGTGGGACCCACATATAATCCACCATTTCCAATAACACCTCCGCTCACACCATCTTCACTCTGAATA
This sequence comes from Lactuca virosa, assembly GCF_052849685.1. Taxonomy (NCBI): domain Eukaryota; kingdom Viridiplantae; phylum Streptophyta; class Magnoliopsida; order Asterales; family Asteraceae; genus Lactuca; species Lactuca virosa. Next base: position 113,058,347 of record NC_136426.1, on the reverse strand, counting down.
TCACCGACACCATCGTGAAAATCACAACCACTTGTGTCATCCATTACCACCTAACCCCACCCTATATATAGCCACATAGGCGGATCTAGTATGTAACACGGGGTAGCAAAGGATACCTCTTAAATTTTTCCGTCAAATGTAAATTTAGTAAAAATTCATCGAAATCCGTCACAAATCCTTCAGAAATCCATCACAAATCCGTAGGAAATCCGTCACGAATCTATCACAAAGTCTGATAAGTGTGAATTTAGTATAAATTCATCGGTTTAGTGATGATTTTGTGACGGAAGCTGCATTCGAAAATGAGTTTTTTTTTTTCTAATAGTGCAACCCTTAACATAGTTCATGCAACTCCTGATTTTTCTTTCTGGATCGGCCACCGTCTAGCCACCTACAACACCACCATCCAACTCACCCATCCGATCTTCAAATCTAAACTAAGACCATATGATGACTTAGAAACAACGTATAAAACAAGCATCTAATAACAACATACAACCAAAATGTAAAGTGGGTTAGGCTAATCTAAATAGTTAAGGTAATCAACTAAAAAGCCCTAAACTACAATAGACCTTTAAATTAATCAAGCGTCGAACACAAATAGTGAAACCAATACAACAATAAAACTTCAAATAACATATATCGGTTCCCGAACTGGAAAAAACTCGAAATCGAAACCAGGGTATTCGGTCCGGTTCTACATTCTCCATTTTTCACTAAATCGGTTCCGAGTTCGGGTCGGGTTCAGAACCGAACATGTCATTAAAGAGCACACTTGTAGAATCGAACCGGAACCGATTGGAACTAGAACAGGGTATTCGGTATGGTTCTTAGTTCTCCATTTCCCACTAAATCGGTTTCCAGTTCTTCGGTTCGGTTCTTGGTTATCGGTCTTCGGTCTTCGGTCTGGTTTTGGAACAACGCTATCCCTAGTTGTAACCCTGTTACGGAAGTTTTGTCTATGTACTAATGTACTAGGCAATAAATTATTTAAAGTAGGGTTACATTTAATATACAAAAGAGCTCATTTTTGGTTTGTTTACACATGGACAAAAATTAGAATCTCAAAATAAGAAAACGATTGAATGTCCAATATTATATTTAGGTAGATTTTTCAAAGTACAATGTCTTAATAAGAAAAATATTGAATGTACAATGCTATATGTGGATACAATTCCAAAGCACAATAAAAATAAAAATAAAAAATAATGTTGCAATAGAAAGAAATGAAAGTATGATGCTATATTAGTACACAACTTCTTCATGAAATGGGCCAAGTATTTGGTTGCTCATTGTTGGGCTTCTACATATAATGTAGCTTGTTTGTATTTACATGGGTCAAAAGATGGACTCCTTAAAATGTGAAATTATATATTGAAAATAATTTTTTGTTATTAGATTAGCTACACTTTGGTGATCGAACAAACCACCATAAATAGCTAATTAAACATCCTTACTCCTCAAAGTACAATGCTATTACACTTTGGAACCTTGATGAATCTGTTAAGTGTGTTGTCAAATGTCAATGGCTATGAATCTTGAATTACGGGCTGATAGAAGAGCTTGTAAGCCTCCAAAACTTCCAGATACCACATTGCTTCTCGATGGGGAAAACCAGAAAGATCAACAATTTTGTGAACCTGAAATTGTAAAAACATAACTGTCACCATTTATCTGTTGAATCTTCTCGCAGACGTGATGTTCTTATATGTAGTATTTATCATGATAAGAATAGGGCACAAACACAGAATTACACGAAGTATTGAATATGGAATTATGCAATGAGAATCCAATGATAAAACCAAGGAAAATTATGATGAAATTAATGTATTTTGCCTTGATTAGGGGGAGATCGTCTTGACGGATACTACACCCTCCGACAACCATTACATATGCACCTGCAAATGAAACCAATCAGAACAGTAAAAGTTAAGAAATAAGAACAGAAGAAACACCAAACTTGGTGGGGATTAGTAATGGTGACCTAATTTCCAGTCGCGATTTAGGAAATCGCGGGAGAGAGAGAGTTCAACCACGCCTGTTCCATCGTCAACGAGAAAACGTCCAGTGCCGCCGTTGGTAGAAGGTAGTGAGATTACGACGCCCTAAATCTCATTTGATCAAATCGTGATTTCAAAAAGAAAAAAGGAAAAGGGAGGGATGGAGATTGGAGAGTGGTGGCGCGTGCATGTGTACCTGTACCCACGCGCGTTGGAAGAGTATAGGGCCAAGAGAAATTGAAGATTGAGATGAGTCGTTGGTGGCACGCGCCGCCTTCAATTGGACGCATAGCAGCTTCAGTGCCGCTAGACTGTAGTCCATCTTCTTACTGCACTGCTTCCTCCGGCTCCGAACCCTAATAAACTAGTGGGCTCGTTAGTTCACTGAATTATCCAAAATCCATCAAAAATAGCCACTACTCTATGGGCTTGCTATTCATTAATGGGCCTCCACATAGAGGTAATGACACAAAAAAAACTATATTACATACTTAATTGATTCTTTTGAAGGGTTAATACCATAAAAGCCATAAGTTTTACACCCCATTTCTAAATTAGCCCTAAATGGATTTTTTGTGTCTAATTAGCCATTATTTATGTGTTGACTTTTGCCTTAAGCCCTGTTAGCCGGTTTCCCCGGTTTCAGCCGGTTACCCCTTTACAAATAGGGGTTTTATCGTTAGAAACTCATCTTCTACCTCCTACTTCTACCTTCTCCGACTTCTTCTTCCACGCAACAACTTCTTCATGGCTAGTTCATCTACAGGATCTATAGGGTCAATGACTTCAGGATTTCAAAATGTTAATGTCAATTTCAGGAACAGAAACAACCCCATGGTTTTGTGTCGTTGTGGTGTTGAGGCTAGCTTCTCAATTTCGTGGACGGACAAGAATCCTGGAAGAAAATTTAGGGAATGCACCAACTACAAGGTATGTTCTTCACTCTTTGATCCAGTATAAAGTTTTGTTATGGGACTAAGGGCAAATCTGTCATAAAAATGTGCAAGATCCTTTCAGGTGTTGTATATTTGATACCATGTAAAGAAAGAGTATACAAATCGTATATTTGATTGATTAATAACATATAATACCCGTGGCTGGACCCACCTTTGACTAGTGAAGAAAGAGATTACAACTATTGTTTAACTAATTATTAACAACCGAAATAAAATGTGCAGGATCCTTCCAGGTATTGTAAGTTCTTCATGTGGCTGGACCCACCTTTGCCTAATGAAGATTACAAAAACCTGATGTACAAAATGCATTTAGCTCTGGTTGGTATGGCTGATGGCAATGCTCAGTTGGAACAGGTGAATGTGGATCAAAATAGGAGGTTGATGTTGATGATGAAGCGTATGTTCATTATGGTTATGCTATTTGCAGTGATGTTGGTAACAGGGATTGTATTGCTGGTGAAATTATAGGAAGTTAGGAAGTTAAGTTTAGTCTTTTGTGAAGTTGTTGGTTAGGTGAAATTGTATTAGATGCTTATTTTGGCACAGTTGTAATAGCATCTGAAAACATTTTGAATGTTGTAATATGGGTACCCTTGTAATATATAGTCCTACGGGACAATTAATATGACAAACATTAACCAGAAATTGACAATGTACTATCCATTACAAACTGACATTGAACTTTGAACTTACTACAAACCACAATCTCTATAAACATAATAGCCAAATACATACATGGAGGGTAACAATCAGAACCAAACTTCCAATTTTACAACAATGTTTACAAGCAAAAAGATGATTTCCCAAAATGACAATGTACTTACTACAATTTACAGTCAAAAGATAACATGTTGTCAACAAATTGGAAGCTTGTTACCAAAAGATGCTTTCACAAAAAAGGGCTATCAAAGGATTTATGCCCAGTTAACCCCCCATCCATAACAACATTAGTCCAATGTACGTGCTTTCTCAGTTGTTGAACCACCTCCATCTGGATCATGCACTGCTTTTTTCAACTTAATCTTGATAATTCTTTCTGAGGGCTTCCTTTTTCTTACCGACGGATCTTGTGTTTCTTGACTGGTCTCTTCATCAACTATACTCTCAACCAACATCTCTTTCCTCTCTTTTGTCAAATGTGAATAAGAAATTAACTTATTATCACATAATATTCAAGAAAGTTGTGTTAATAATTAAATTTTTAACTACACACCTTATTAAAAGCTTCAACAATTTCCCCATGATCATATCCAGATGCCTGCAGATCTTTAATAGTTTCAAAATCTTCATGGTCAAGCTTTTCATGGCAGGTAAGTACAACTTCATCAACACCTGCCACAGTTTGACTTAAACTACCATGCACAACCCCTATTCTCCCTACATATTTGATCTTACCTCCCCTCCTTGCCATCAACTTCATTCTCTTCAAAGGAGAAATTGATTGATCAACATCTATCATCTTACTTGCTTCTTTTGATGTGCCCTCGGCAGCTTTCATCTTTCCCTCACTTGCTTCTTTTGATGTGTCATCAACATCTTTCTTCTGTCCCTCATTTGCTTCTTTTGATGTGCCCTCAAAAACTTTCTTCTTTTCCTCACCTACTTTTCCTTGGTGTATTTGCAATGTTCACAGCTGAATTCCCTCCCCCATCTCCCTTTGGTCTACCATTTTTCCTTTTAGGGACAGGGTCACTTGGACCTTCTCCATTCTTACAAGAAAGCTTATTATGACCAAGTTCCCTACATTTCCCACACCTAACAGTCCTGCTAACCTTTGCCTTTTGATTTGGGAACTTAGAATGCTGACATTATGAGGCATGTCTTCTTCTCTTTGTTTTTGGCCTTCCAGGCATTCTCATTACAAGGGGTGGTAAGGGCTTCAAATATTCAGTATATGGCCACATATTACTTCCATTAACAGGTAAGATGGTGTCCCTGTATGTCTCTATGAACTTGTCCTTATGGAACCAAAAGGAAATAAAAATCAGCTGGATCTCTATGTGTGAAATTAATTGCAGCTTGAGCATGGACACATGGTAACCCTGATATCTCCCATAATCTGCATGAACAAGAATGAGCATCTAAATCCACCTTGTAAGTTGAATATCCATGCGTTGTCTCAAATAATGCCCCTCCACTTGGTATTACTATCCAGAACCTAAAATTATAAGTAATTAGTATTGTACATGTATAGACTTAAGATCAAAATTAAAATCGAATAAGCATACCTCATATGCTTTCCAAACTCCTTAATATTCTCTAAGGTGTTTGGGCCATAGTCACTTTTCCATTGAGAAACTATAGCAGCTTGATGATAAAACCTATTCATCAAATAAATCTTGATTTCCTCAAGCATTGTTAGAATTGGTTTTTTTCTCATGTGAATGATCATCGAATTAAAACACTCTCATATACCATTCTCTATAGCCTCACAAGCATATCCATGAGAGAAAAATGCCCTACACCAAGAATGTGGCTTGTTTGATATCAGCCATTCTGAATCCTTAACACCAGCTTCCTGATCATCATCTCCCATTCCATCAAGAGTCCTTGTCCCTTACATAAACCTTTTCAGGCCCTTTCACCTGTTTAGTTCCAGATGATGAAGCCATTTGTTTAAGATGAAAAATTAATCTTGTATGTGACACTATGGAACTCAATTATGTAAGATAAGAACACACATACACATCAATTTCTTATTGGCACCCCACGTACCTTTCTACTTCAGTGACTTTCAACTTCAAAATAGAAGCTTTTTGCATGCAACAATGGTGTAAGAAACCCTTTTCAAACCCTTCTTCTTCCTAAGACCAACTACATGAAACCCTTTTTTGATGCAAGACGTTTATGTGAAAGGTAATATTTGGTGGTGTACGAACGATCGAGTAGTATAGGAGAGTGGTGACCGGCTGCGTACCTTGACCTATTGTTAACCGGCTGATAAAACGATTTTGAAACGGGGTCACAATTATTTAGGCTAATTAGACACAAAAAATCCATTTAGGGCTAATTTAGAATCGGGGTGTAAAACTTATGGCTTTTATGGTATTAACCCTCTTTTGAATAAAAAATCCTTCTCAGTTTTTATTATAACGAAAATCATTAAAGAATAGATTTATTTTCTTTTTGTCATGTGTCATTTTATTATGCTCCTAATTAATATCATGTCATTTGTCAACCTAATGATTTTCCATTTCAAATTTCACGTTTTAAATTTCTCACTCTAATTATATTAAATTAAAACATTAGAATAAAAATTAAAATAAAATTAATACAATATAAATTCTTAAAAAAATATTAAGTAAGGTTTTTTAGAGTACGTTTCTTATACCTATAAATAAAAACTATAAATAAAAAGGAGTTTGATGGACAAAAAAAAAGCCCAGTTAGGTATTAAACGGGCTTTGAGCAAAATAAAAGCAAAAGGGTGTTATGGTATATTTGATGGGTTTTAGTATACTACAATATCCTATGGTGCACATACAACCCTAAATACCTTGGATCTATGTTTTCACTAATTATACATGCAATAATGTTTCCAAGGTATTAAGCCTATAACTAGCATGCAATTGACATATACCATACAAGATACTAGTTAGGGTAACTTACCTTTTATGTAGCTTGAAGTCTTGATGTATTTGATGTTGCTTGAAACACTTTGGCATTTAAGAACTTAGTGCCCCAAGTGTTGCACCTCAAATGGAATCACAACTCACCTAGGACAAAGGTGACTCTTGAGAGAGAAACTCTGTGCACCAAAACCACCATGAACTCCAAGAACTTCATGTAGAACTACAAGTAGCAATTTTGGGCAATGCACTACATATTTATATGTGGGATTTCAAGGGTCATGGGCATAACCCAAATCCATACACATGGACTTTATGATCCATGGTTCATGTGGCCCAACTCTTTATGTATCCATACATAAACTTGGTCCAACATGGATCATAAGCCCAACACATATAAATATAACTAATTACCATAATTAGTCCCCATAGATTTAATTAGTCTCCTTTTGATCACTAAATTAATTCCAAATTAATTTTTGATCAATACTAATTAAAACATATGATTTCATATTAATATATTAGAACTTATAATATATTAATAAATCATATATAACCTTCTCTCAAGAGTCCATCCTAACAAATTGTCCTGGTGTTATGCAACCCAAATGGACCATGCTACTCTCGGGTCGAGTACATACCAATAATAGTTATGGGCTTAGACATCTAATCCAACAGTCTCCCACTTGGATAAGTCTAAAACTATTATTGCAAGTATGACTCCAAACCCCGACTAGCAATCGTAGCTCTTAAAAACCGTTGTCGAACTCTGACATAGTCAATGACTTGTCCATTAGATAAAGGATCATATATTCCTCCAGTCTGGATATCATATGGACTGAGACATGGATTATAATAATTCTCTCTGTCCATTTGTTGTTTCCCGATTTCCGATTTATGACGACTGACTAATTGAACAAATCAGATTAGTCCAGGCCCGACCGAGCACTTATGTTGGTCATCACCAAATCATCGAGGGGCCCACAGATATCGCATTTATCCCTCCAATGGTAAAAGGAATGGATAAACTTCGACTCATATGCTTGCTCTATATACTTATCAAATCACACACAAAAATATGTTTTATAACACCAAGTTACTAGTGCGTTTTCACATAATCAATGTGTAACCGACTTGTAGACTGCAACTCATATCTCTTTGGTTTGAAGAATATAAGATATTATCGTCTCATGATCACTCGTGATAAAATCCATTAAGTGGTTCAAACGAGCGTGGGTTTAGTCCAATACTCGAATCTCATTCCAGGAGCACTCATGAATGTTGCAGCAACTTTTGCTCTGTCTAAATACTTTAGACATCTACAAACCCAATTCATGACAGTCTTGCCTTAATACCTACTTCCAACGTATTATCGACTGTGGATGGTTTGAATAACTTAGTCATTCGGGAAGAATAACCTAGTTATTCTGGAAGTCAAAACATGCAAAGTGAAACACAAGAATAATCGAATCCAATATGGTCTCAGAACTTATGAATATAAATAAAACACCTTTTATTTATCACCATATTGATTACACATTATTCGTTGTATAATGTTTCGATTTATCAACCTAATACTTGAATTAAAACAATAGTCATGCCATGCTCCAAGCATGCACACTATGTATGTGCAAACAATAGTTATGTCATACTCCAAGTATGCACACTATGTTTGTCTATGATCCTTACTTTGTGAAATAGACCAATTGAACATAATTTCAATGATGCTCATTTCACAATCCCAAATCCTTCCTGCAAATGTAAGAATACCAAAATCTTGTCATTTACTGTAATCTGTTAGATTCTAAACTTATATGCCATGATCCTCTTGTAATGACTATGCACAAAAGTCACTAAGACTTGGCAACAGACATTACAAAGCATTCCAATGGAGAGCAACTCCATGGAAACGAAGTCTCAAATTCAAAGTACATTCCTTTGAACATCCTTCTTGCATTAAGTTTTCTAATCTTACACAGATTTAAAGAATAACTTCCACCTATGGAAACATTTCCACATTCCATTTTGACTATCACTTCTGAACAAGAGTTGCCTCCTTTCAGAATATGTCAATATGGTCCTCCCAAAATTCACACTATACTTCCAATTGTCCACGAGCAACCAACTTTGGTAAACCTCAGATTGTCCGCGACAATTGCTTAATCATTTTAGTCATATCCAGTTCTAGTACTTTTTCCCTCTTAATGCCCTAGGCATTTGGAAAAATTTAGAACATATGAATACTACAACACATGTAATCAATCCTATATCTGAAGCATATGGGACACGATTCATGATGTCTCACATTAAGACATGATACTATACCATTCTTTTGCTATAATATTTCTACTTCTATTTGCCATGTTCTCATAATTCAGATTATGAAAAGGGACGTCGTAATCATAATCGAATTTTAGAATGCAAATAATGTAATCATGACTAAATTTGATCAAAATCTCACAATCTAAGCTTTTAGAATTGAACTGAAGTATAATCTCATATCCCTTAATTATAGCAAAACAACCTTTTCAACCCCTGCAACTTCACGAATTGAAACTTTTGTTTTCTATAATTAACATTGCTCACTTGCAATATTTACCATAACTAATTATACTCCCACTACCATAATAATTATTATCTTACTAGCACAACACTTATGCTCCCACTAGCTCTGACATGTATCCAGAAATCAGCTGGACTTCTAGAAATCAATACTTTATTGACTTTCTTACCAAAGTTCATATTTCTGATACGAGATGCTTTGATAAAACTTTATCAAAATCATACACTTTTCCTTAGATAGCTCACATGTGTGTCTAAACAATTTATAGAACTATGAAAAGGGATGCCGTAATCATAGTCTCAATTGTTTAGACCTTTGCCATTTCTCACAAGTCCATGTTAATGTGTCGGTTAACCACACACACGCTCCACTAACGACTTTGAGAATGCAAATATCACAATTGCTATCTACTTAAAATCTACTTAGTGAAAGCGTTTCCTCACCATCATTTTCATGAATCGGAGAGAAACCTTATGACACTTAGATTTTATGGTGTATGTGTTCCTATCCATGTGAATTTTTCAAAATCATAATCATAAGACAAGGTTAGTGACAAATCCAAACTCATATGGACTGAACTTGTGCAATCTTAACTTCTTGCCACTTGGCAGCACAAGGGCCTACCATTGCTTCCAAGTAGTTATGCAAGCAAATGAGAACTCATAGAACTCACATGCATAGTTAACTTTAACTGGAATGGGCAAAGAAATAAGAATATGTCAACACGATAGGTTACAAACCTCAAGCTGTGTGCTAGTGATAAACAACAAGTTTTTATCCTTGATTAATTCTTGAAACATTTTCAAGATCTTTAAGACTCTCACTTACCTCTTGACATATAAGATTCTCTTTTCAATAACCATTCCTTGACAAAACAAATATTCAAGAGTTAGTGCGGATTCTTATCAAGATAAACACTTTACTCAATTGGTCTTAGTTGGTCTTTGTTTTATCCAAAACATCACAACTTACCAATTTCAAATGTACAAGAGTAAGAAAACATTTTACTCTACATTTGACAAGTGTTATAAACCTTCTAAGGATTATGTCACTCAAGTTACAATCTTGGAGTATGACTCTATGACTCAATTTTGGAACGAAGTATGACTTATCTTTTTGATTTAACCAATTCAACAATTCACGATTCATCTTCTTAGTCAAACAAATGCACTAAGATGTCCTTAGAGAATCAATTGTGATATGGTTTCATAACCACTAAGATAATCATAAAACAAGATACTCAAGTACTCTCCCATCTTTTCAGATTGGAGTAACTTTTATCTTCCTGCCTAATTTGATTCTTCTTGTTCATTCTGCCTTACATTGAAACTTTTCCAATGTTTCAGAATTACACTTAAACTTGTAAGTATAACCATATTCACTAAACTTTAGTAAATCATGACGAATAGTCTTATCGATCTTTGTGGTGGACCTTGACCAGTGCACAAGAATGTGCACTCAATCCCTTAGTCCTTCACTTGACTCACATATACATGTGATCAAGGAATTAGTCTTAATTTCCCAAAGATGAAAATTCTCATTCATCATACAATACAAGTTGCATGATTCCAAGTTTCTATCCAACTGAAACTTGGGTGATGAGAATCTTTCCTTATTTGGTACATTATGACACTACTACAAACGAAAGAATCAAATCCATTTTCCAATATTGCTATAAATGGAATCATATAAACAATAATTTTTTTCACAAATTCCATTGTAAGGATATTTAAAATAAATAAAAATAAAACCTTTTCTTTTATTTTAAAACATGCGGAAAAAATTTATCCTTACAATGCAAATGCATATGAAAACAATGTTGTTATTTATTCCTAGGCAATCTATCACAACTCTTAAGCAACAACTCAAAATTTTGATCACCGAACCATGCGATCGAAATCCATCTTCGCGATTAGAATCAGCATATTCTTCCTTTAAGCTTCCTTTCTTTTCTTTGATCCTTAAAACATCAAAATGCGACCTAGTCACATCATGTAATAAGAATATGAAAATAGGAACTTAGTAGAGTTAGATAGTGGACTTTACCTGAAGTAGAGTCAAACTTTTTTGACTTTACCATCCTTATGATCTTTCAGGTAAATAGGACAGCTTCGCAACCAATGCCACTTCCTTTGGCAATAGAAACATATGGACTCTTTGGAAATGGTACACAAGACTATCTTAGACTTATCATTTCTCTTTACCATTTGGTCAACCGAGTTGACTATGGCCGATCCCTTTCCATTGGGAAGAGAAAGCTTTTCTGGATTTCCAATGTCACCATTGTCAATGTCCATAGAAGTTTGGGAAGTAGATCTTCCAATTTGCTTTACCAATGCTCCAAATCATTGCTGATTCAGCAGCATCAAGCAAATAGGTAAGATCATTAAGGGTCATGTCATGGTCTGTCATATAGTAGTCTTAAAGGAACTCACTATGTGACTTAGGAAGTGATTGAAGAACCTAGTCAACAACCAACTTCCTCAAGACCTTGACACCCAACTCTCTCGGCTTGTCAATATGTGACTTCATCTCCAAGATGTGAGTACACATAGACACTGCTTGCCAATAGGTATTGAGTGACCTTGAACTTGTGGGTTAGGGAGAATAATTGGAGGATGTGGAGGAAGAAAAGTATGATTTCCATGATCCAATCGCAGGACATCATCTTCATTAGGAAAGCTTGTTTCAAGGGATTTGGGAAGATCATAGTTGTCTTAACCAGACATCTACAATGGGAGAAATTCAAGTTAGTTGATTTAAGTCCTTAATATAACACCCAGTATGAAATATTAAGGCTAGGACCCAACACAATATTTTATAAATTGGAAGAGGGATGCCGTAATCCAAGCTATAAAATATTTGAAGGTAGGCGAATGACGATTCACCAATTTCCACCACGAAAAACGAAAAAGAATTTTAGGTCTTAAGTGAATTGAAACTCCTAGATCCTTTGAGATTCATTGAACTTTTCAATGGCATGTTTAAATCTCGATTGTGCCCTCTCAAGTTTGTGACTGTGATGCCGAGGATCACAAACAAGGTGTGAATAACCATGCAAATTAACTTGGTACCCTTAATCTTTATCACCTAATCAATGTGCCGGTTACCCACACGCGCTCCACCGATCTATGATAAACATTAAGTCACCATTTGCCACTCTTACTAGTCCATGTTAGTGTGCCGGTCAACCACACACGCTCCACTAACGACTTGGTAAGGTACAAAGTGCAAATTTCATGGGTTAGCACCAAATTCACATTTTCCTAAGGAACTAAGATTGGGAATTTATAAGGGTTTAGTTACTTAGTATTTATCATTATACTTTTAATGAAGGGAGATTAGAGTCATGTCCTACTCGTTCGGCTAACGACCCTCCACCAGTCAAGGAAGCCGTGGGTGAGAGTGGACACCCATTAAAGTGCCATTTTATAGGCACTAACCTTATACCCCCCTTATAGACCGGCTTCGTGAATGAGGCCTACTAACGGTAAGACTGACTTTGTTCTTATACATACATATATATATATATATATATATATATATATATATATAACTATTAACTATTAATATTATAATAGTATAAGGGTTGAATTTTAACTCTTAAAATTCTAAGGGTTTAACTTGGAATTAAAGTATTCATGGGGGGAAACTTTACAAATTCCAAAACTTGATGGCAAGTTTTGAACAATTCAAAAACTTTTGGTTTCCATAACTTATGAGTTTAAAGTAGTTTTAATGAAAAAACTCTACAAGTTCCATAACTTGAGGACAAGTTATGGAAGACTTTAAAACATTTAAAAAAAATGAGACTTCATTTTTCATAACTTATGTAAATCTTATGAGCTTTAAAAATCATAAATGAGACTTTTCATATAACTTGAGGACAAGTTACAAAAACACATTTTATGAAAAACTTTTTGATTAATTTGGATCGAAAACACATTATCACATAATTTTTCTATTAATCTAAATCAACTCATAAAAACAAGATAATTCAAATCATCAATCTTCAAGAAATTAGCATGAACATATAAACTAATACAAATCTTGAAATTATGACAATTATCTTTGAAATTGGATTAGCATGAACATTACCACATCAAAAACATGTTTATAAGTTCAAAAACATCTTAGGGTAATGTTCCTAGTCCAATTTCAGCCAAAAAACTCGAAACAATGTTGTCAGGGGGTCCAACTCGCCAAGTACAAGAACCAACTCGACGAGTTGGATGAATTTACACATGGACTCGTCGAGTCCCTCAATGGACTCGTCGAGTCCCCTGATAGACAACAAAAAATTCATTTTTTTTCAGCTTTTTTCAGCAATTTGCATCAAGTATAATTGAAAACAAGTCTTGGCTCTGATACCACTGATGGGTTTTAGTATACTAAAACATCCTATGGTGCACATACAACCCTAAATACCTTGGATATATGTTTTCACTAATTATACATGCAAATGGTTTCCAATGCATTAAACCTATAACTAGCATGCAAGATACTAGTTAGGGTAACTTACCTTTTATGTAGCTTGAAGTCTTGATGTATTTGATGTTGCTTGAAACACTTTGGCATTTAAGAACTTAGTGCCCCAAGTGTTGCACCTCAAATGGAATCACAACTCACCTAGGACAAAGGTGACTCTTGAGAGAGAAACTCCATGCACCAAAACCACTATGAACTCCAAGAACTTCATGTAGAACTACAAGTGGCGATTTTGGGCAATGCACTACATATTTATATGTGGGATTTCAAGGGTCATGGGTATAACCCAAATCCATACACATGGGTTTTATGATCCATGGTTCATGTGGCCCAACTCTTTATGTATCCATACATAAACTTGGTCCAACATGGATCATAAGCCTAACACATATAAATATAACTAATTACCATAATTAGTCCCCATAGATTTAATTAGTCTCCTTTTGATCACTAAATTAATTCCAAATTAATTCTTGATCAATACTAATTAAAACATATGATTTCATATTAATATATTAGAACTTATAATATATTAATAAATCATATATAACCTTCTCTCAAGAGTCCATCCTAACAAATTGTCCTGGTGTTATGCAACCCAAATGGACCATGCTACTCTCGGGTCGAGTACATATCAATAATAGTTATGGGCTTAGACATCTAATTCAACAATATTGGTATATGTGTGTCTTCCTTCTTTCTTTCTTTTTCTCTAATATAACTTATAAGATAGAGTAAATTATACGAATGGTCCTTATGGTTTGAAATAATTTGTGTGATTGGTCTCTAAATTATTTTTTAACTCGGAAAATCCCTACTATTTGTTTTTGTTATGCGCTTAGTCTATGGTTTATGTTTTTGTTACATGTTTGGTCTCTGTCTTACCTAAAAATACTATTATTTAAACATTCGAAAATGGTAGGGTAAGTAAGGTAAGATGAGAGGGTGGGGTTGGATGTGTGTTTATTTAAATAAATTATAAAATCAAGGGAAAATAGTCTTTTTAGATAAGACAGAGACCAAACGCGTAACAAAAACAAACAGTAAGAATCTTCCGAGTTAAAAAAATAAGTTAATGACCAAACGCGTAAATTACCCTAAACCATAAGGACTATTCGTGTAATTTACTAGTGAAGATAACACTCATTTATCAAGCTTCCCTTCAAATTTTAGTATAACTTTTTGGTCTTTTAACGTAAGAATACATGTGAAAAAGCCTAGTCGTTAAGAAAAACTGTTAAAACCCTACTTGTGCAAATAAAACATTATCCCCGTAAAGATAATCAAGTAAGAACAATGTTAATTTTGTAAATAAAAAAAAATACAAAAATAAAAAAATAAAAAAAAGATCTACGAAGAAGCTTGCACGGAAAAAGGTGTATCGTGAAAAGTTTGCAATATTAAAAAGTATTTGGATGAGAAATCACATTTTTAGGAGTAAATTGACTAAAAAGCTAGAATTTTTCATATTTTTGAAAGCTTTATTTTTTACTGTCGAAAAAACTGTTTTAAAAAACTATTTTTAAATACACAAACATTTTTTTAATTTGTTAACTTTTTAAAAAGCTAATAAGCTATTTTAAAAAGTTATCCAAACATCCACTAAGTGGTTGAACTCTCTACGTGCACAAACATAAAAATCAACTTTTTATAGATGTTATAGTGGTATTCAAGCTAGATTTTAAGCTTCTTAGATTGAAAAAACTCATGTAAATATCCTTTTAGTTGCCCATATTTTAAAATAAGGATGAAGATTATGAGTATTTTGAATGATTTCATAAATAACTGCCCAAAGTTTGTATAAAAAATTATTGAAATGCGTACACAACTGAATAAAGATAATTTAGCATCATTCTAGTAAACTAGTGTTTAAAAACCAATTCAAGCAAAACAACTCTAATTTGGTGCTTTTAATTGTTCTATTTCTTTGTGACTTTAATCGGGTTTTAGTGGTTTGGTTATTCTTAAGGTTGTTTATTATTTAGATAAAACCAAATTATCCAATTGAACAATTTAGATTGAACTATTTGGTTGGATATTTAGATTTTTGAATTGGTTGTCAACAAAACCAAGTTATTATTTTCGATTTCAGATTTGTTTTGGTTTATAAAATAAGAACCGAATAGTCTAAAAAACCGAATAACAATTTATTATTTATTTGTTTTTTATATATCTATAATTATTTATTAATTTTATAATTTATTTTTTTCAAATAGGTTCAAAATGTTTCACCTAATAAAAAACATTAATGTGCATTTTTCTCTCAAAAGTTTTTTATCTATTAAATATTAAACTATAATATAACTTCTTAATTGTTTATAAAATTTTAATCACAACTAAATAATTTGTTTTTGCTTCTTTTGTAAAATTGGATAATATTATAATTATACATCGTTTTAAAATGTTCTGTTTTTTTAAAACCTAATTATAAAAACCGATCCAACCGAATTGTAATTGGATCGGATCGGATTGGATTTGAATTTAATTTGGACTATTCAGATCAGTGTTTTGAAAACCGAAATCAATTTGATTTTCTTGATTTGATCGAATTGAACCGATCCATGCAAATAAACACTCCTAATTATTCTGATATTGTTTAAGACAAGTCATGCGAGGGATTATTTTGATTGTAGTTATGTATTAGCCCTGTTCGTTTTGGTAAGCTCAATGAAAATGAAAAGTTTGTTTTTTTATTATTATTATGAAAATAACATTTTAGTGTTTGTATTAAAAATGACAAATTAGTATGAAAATGACATATTTATGCAAATGACTAATTTATAGTTTAGCTTAAAAATACAAAGTATGATGTTTACCGTTATATAACATTTTCACCGAAAATACATCAATAATGTTAAATTAATTCAACCACATAAATTAATCTTAAAAAAAAACCTCAAAGAGAACGATCTAATTATGGGACACGTTGGGACTTGTCTATAGCTTGTGAAATTTAAATCATAGCGACCTTATTGTGAAGATCAAATAATTACATATGACTTTAAGGGAAGTTCATGGCATTGTCGGTCAATATAATTCGGTCCTCAAGTGGTAGATTCGACATAACACACAACTTCAATTCTTTAAATTGAATTCATGAATGCTCTATATCGTCATACATGGCAATTAAGACTTGTGATATTTGCCTAATGATTGTTTGTTGAAGGTCCTTGAGTTCCAAGGTCAGTAATAGGATATCAAGTTACACAGACAACCTCGTAAATCCTTGAAACATGAAATGAAGTCCAATATAGTGTTGTTAACAATAATGCATTATTTGGTAACTAAGCATTATACTCGAGATTTTTTTGTGTGGTGGTGGAGTTGATGGAGTGGATTGTTGTGATTGTGACTAAACAAGATGAGTTTAACAACTATATGGTGAAGATCCTATTATAAGGCGAATTTATAGCATTCCAGGCATGTTATTTCCATTTCAGATTGGGGTTTTCATTTCGGCCTCTTGTTTTAACTAAATAATACATAACTTTAAATATAATCATGACATATATTATTCACTTCATTTTAGAATGTTGTAAATGATGGGTTTTGAGCAAAACATCAATCCTATGGTACACATGAAAAACCCTAAAGCTTTAGATCTAGGTTTCTCTATTGTACATACAAGTTATCCAAAGCTTATAAACCCTAGATCTAGCATATCAAAATCGAAATAACATATAAAACATGTTTAGATGTTTACCTTTTGATTGTTGCAAGAATCTTCAAGCTTTGAGAGCCTAGTATCACAAATGTAATACCTCTAATCGATCACAAACACCAAGGCAAGAAGGATAATCTTGGAAAGAGAGGATATGGAGGCACAAAATCGGCTCTAAGGACTCTAGGGTTCTCCTGGTAGCCGATTTTGGATGCCCTAGGGTCCTTTATATAGTGGTGTTGCTAGGGTTTCAGTCAAAACCCTAATTGGATAGCTTAGACCTTAAGCAGTCCAATGGAACATTCTGTCATGAGGCTTAGACGATTTCAAGGTGGGCTACCACCCTAATTTCGTCCATCCCCTTAAGCCACAAGATCCACAGCCCAAAATCCAATTATCTTATAATTGCGATTCCAGTCCCCTAAGTTCAATTAATCTCTTTTGATCACAAAATTAATTTCTTAATTAATTATTGACCAATATTAATTAACTAATATGATTTCTCTTTTAATATATTATTCTTATAAAGTTATAATATTTTAATAAACCATAATAACCTCTTTCTCCATTAATCATCCAGTCAAGTTGCTTTGGTGAAGGCAACCCAAAAGGACCATGCTACAACCGGGTCAAGTACATACCAAATATAGTTATGGACTTAGACACTAATCCAACAGTAAACACATTAAAGGTTTCAAATTTATGTTTAATCAGATGACCATAATTATACCTAGTGAAAGGTAACGTGATATTTATAACCGTGAGGCATGGTCTTTGAACAACCGATTAGTATGTACCAATTCCAACATATCATTTTCCCACTCATAGTTTCATGTGAATGGCGTTATTGTTATATTCCTTAATAAACATAACTCACATTCATCATAAGACTTGTGGTCAAATGATTTCCTAAATCCCATCCACTTCGACTTTTAATAACTCGTCTTTAGTTTATGTAACCAATAGAACAAATCTGACATATGTCTTATCCAAACCACTTTGATGTAGTTAAATCAAAATTGAAATATTGTTATAATATAGTCTCATAGATGTCATGACATTGTTTTTCCTTTTGATGTTTTGAAATTAACAAGCTAATAAGGTGCATATGCATCAATTCCATCTTGAATCTAATCATTAATTATGTTAAGTGAGAATAATAATGTTGTGTAAATACTACCTTCTATGTAAGGATTACAAAGATTACTAATTTCAAGATTTGTCATTATTAATGAGTTTCTATGTTGCATGATTGTTGGGAATACACTTGATTATCAAAGAATGTAAAATATTTGACGATATTACCAGTCTTGAAAGTAGGTTTGCTATAATATGAATCATTGGCATACAAATCATGTTGGACTTGAAAGGAAATTGAATGAAATAAGTAGAATGGTGTTGTAAGTGATTCTTTTCATGAAAACAACAAATGATTAGTAACTGAAAAATGATAAATATATGTTATACATGTGTAAGTAATTGACATATAGTGGTAAAAATATTGTATAAAGCCTAATAATGTGTATTAGGCTTAAGTATATGGTTTAAATACATATTACATGTAATATGCGTTAATACCACGTATACAATGACATTCCTTAGATGTAGGAAATGTAAGGAATGATAGTGTTGGAAATATGCCTATGGTCCCAACAAGTTAGTGACTTTTCATAATTAACAGGGTCCTTTTGGGTTACATGTAAGATATGATTTGAGCCTAAAATGACAAAAGAAAAACAAGGACTAGTTATGTCACCTTATGATGAGTTAATTGGATGCAACGTCCTAATTTTCAAGGCAAAATTTTCATTTTTATTTATTAAAAACATATCAGAGTATGATTACATTATGCGGAAACATGTTGTGAATGTGCGTGTGTACAGTCGAACCTTTCCCTTCTCACGAATCACTGAAGTACCTGAAAAACATTTTATTCAACTGAGTAAGCACGAAGCTTTGTGAGTTCTCTAAAATATCATATACCACAATACATATATATGCGTACAAACAATGGCTCACGATTTACCAGTAATATGTGTACTTACGACCTACACGTATTTCGTTAACACATGTCTATGTGTACTTACGGCCTTCACATTATCTCGTTAACACAGGTCTATGCGACCTTACGGCCTTCACGCCATTTCGTTAAAATAGATCTATGCATACTTACGACCAACACGTCGTTTCGTTAACATGCGGATCTATTGGCTCCCGACCTCTTTAACCGTTCCAATTAACGTCCCATATCTAAGTCTAATATCACAACAATTACACACATAGAGACTACACTCTAGATTTTACTAATACATGCACATTTATACTTTCTACTATACTTAAGCACATACAGATTATCCTAACACACACACAAATATATATATATATATATATATATATATATATATATATATATATATATATATATGTATATATATATATATATATATATATATATAATGTACTAAATGGTATAGTGAGATAACTCACCAGGATAGTTTCTTAAAAGATTATCAGTTTTCTGAGTGATCCCACTGGCGATTCGACAGGCAGGTAGTGCGTCTAACAAGTATTAACATATAATCTCAACGAATACTACGACTTATTAATCTCTATGACGATCTGGTATTAAATCTATATCTTTCATTAATCTCAATGAATACCAAAAGTTTTATCAAATAAAGACCAGTCAGACGGAACAGTTGGGAGGCAAGACCATTTCAACATATAGCCTTTTTGAAATCCAACAACCAAACCTATGCAGCCATTCTAGACACATCTCTTGTAAGTAGATCAATTAGCATTATTACTGGAATTACTGATAAATCTTGTATATATATATATATATATATATATATATATAACAAAGACTATGAATATAAATATAAGTTACACTAAAAACGTAGCTTAACTTACAGGGATCCTAGCGAAAACCGGGAAGATCGCATGCAATGATTTGATACCGAGCACTTCTATTTGTTCGGACCACTGCCTCAAAGCTTCGATAAAGTACTCCAAAAACCTAGAAAGGTTGGACTTGATGGATGCGTGGTCTCCAGAGAGTTTAGAGTGAAGAGAGTGTGAGGAAATAGTGAGTAATGAAGGAAACCGGAGATGTCTATTTATAGTAGGATAACGCGCCACACACCATAGAGGTGCATCGTGCATCGTGTCGGAGCTGGTGACATGGCTTCAGTCAGAGGGTGACACGTGGCAAAAACCTGGTGGCTGCGTCGGGCTGTCTTTACGCGTCGCACGCCTTGTCGGGACACGCAAAAACTTAATATTCTTTAAAAACTCGTACCATCTTCATATGAAATCCGTTTTCGACGTTATTTATACCCACATATAGCTATCGACGAAATCTACAATTTTCATTTAGACTTCGTCAACTAATTCTAACTTCATTTTTAAAGATATATTTTTAATAGACTTAGACTGTTAAAACCCGTATAAAAATCATAACTCTCTCATATGACATCCGTTCTCGAGTGTCTTTATATCGACGTAATTGTATCTACGAGATTTTCAACTCTCGTTTAGATTGTTTCGGCTAACAATCAACCGATCTTGATTTCAGATTCTTTGTCGTACACTGCTAAGCTGAAACTTCTAAAAATCATAACTTCCTCATAAGAAGTCATATTTTGACGTTCTCTATATGCATACTCTCACTTTTATGACTACTACAACTTTTATCAAGACTATTTATCCTAAACAGTCTTCTATCAAAATGTCTATTTTACGTAATCAGTCGTTTATATTGTTAGGCGAGAATGGGATGTTACATTGGAGACTAAAGAAAATAGACTGGTTTAAGTGTAATTATCTTGGATTTGAATTGTAAATATTTATCCCTTGGATTAAAGGGATAGATACTAAGATTTAGTCAAGATAATAAGGATTTTTCCACCGTAATAATCGTCCTCCCTTCATAGGATCGAGGACAACGTGAGGCGAAAGGAAAAATACGAGGTACTTTAGTGCTTAGTCTAGCTTATATGGAATATGTAACCATTTATGGCCTGGTTGTAGCTGTTGGAATAGTGTCCAAGGTCATTAACTATTGGTAATATTTCTAATAATAGCAGGGTCCTTTTGGGTTGCCCTCAAGACCCAAATTGAGTAGAATAAAAAAAGGAGAAATTGGCTTAATATTTATTATAGTTAATAATTAATTAGAAACTAATTGGAAATATATTTTGGAAATACATTATGGGAATTATTTAACAGTTTAATTAATTAAAGGGTTGAATGTTCATTAATCGATAGTTGGTTAATCATGAATGTTCCAGAACCCTTATGGAATTAGGGTTGGATGAAAATCACTCCATCCCACATGGGAAAGGAGTGAAATTTCATGTTTAGGCCTCCATCCCACATGGGAAGGAGTACTAAACCATAGGAGGCATCCAAGGCTATAAATAGGGCCTTAGGGATTTCATTCCTCCTTGCACCTTGGCTTGAATTTTCGCCAACCCTTCTTCCGCCCCTCTTAGGGACGATTTCTAACCCCTTTGGGTTTGGGAAATTGACCCTTCTCCTATTTATTTTTATTCCACTCTTTGGTGTCATTGGGTGTGATACCATTAGAGGGATTCTAGTTTGGGTCCTTTCATCCAAGCAACTTCATGGAGGTTCAAGATCTCAAGCATAGAGATCAAGGGCTACATAAGAGGTATGCTTTCTTACTTATGTTTTAGTTTTCTAGGGTTGATGTAATTAGCATGAAGCCATAGATCCATAGGATGCATGTACACTTAGGTATATCGTTGTTTTGATTTTTCCGCTGCCTAGTTTTAGAGTGTATTTGATGCATGTAGAAATCACAACAGCGATATCAGAGCCATTGGTTCATGGTTACTTTCACCCTAGGTCCATATTTTCTGTAAAAACTTGTTTGAAACTGAATGGAAGAAGATTAGATGAAAAATTCGTAAATGATAAAACCCTAGTCGTAGTTCACGACGTGAACAAGGAGGTCACGACGTGAGCTTGGCAGAAATTAGGGTTTCGGATTTTTGCCATTTTTCGAATATGAAGCTTTATAAAATATGGATAAATACCTAATTTAAATTGTTTTTGAATCTGGAAAGTTGATAAATATTATTTAAATGTGTTTATTTGAATTTGAATATTTATTTGATAATGGATAAATATTATTTAAATATGTTTATTTGAATTTGAATATTTATTAATTGATATATATTATTTAAATGTGTTTATTTGAATTTGAATATTTATTTTTTATTTAAATAGTGAATTTAAATATTTAATATTATTTATAATATGGATTTATAAATTTGAATATTACCCCTCATGATTTATTAATTGTTACATTGCGTCCTCGCAATTAATTAGAATTAATAATAGACAACTAAATTTAAAGAGTTTTAAATTTACCCCTTGTATTTATATATATTAGAATTGTGTCTATTATATGTATAAGAATGTTACATCATGCGCCCTCGCGTGTTTAAATATTGACATTGTCAGTCTTACCTCGACTAGGCTCACCCGTTCTAATGTAAGGGTTTAAGGAGGTCTCTTTGATTCCTAATGAGGTCGGTTTTTAATATGTTTCGCGTTTACCACCCTCACCGCCCAATTGCATTTTGAGAATAGAGTTACCGAAAGGGTTTGATAGTGATAATGGTCAATCTAAAAGTATTCTAAATACAAGTATAAAACAAAATCCCGTTTTATTAATAGAATGTGAGTTTATATTATCCATGAAAATTGCACATTCTCTTTATATTCTGTTGGTGGAGCTCGTGTGGTTAACCGGCACATCAATCTAGAGTATAATTGAGAATGATATGGAACTCGCGAATCTCAAGCGTAACTTGAGCCGGGGACCATGCGATTTTGTATGGTTAATTCTCAATCTATTTAATGTGAATATTATGTTATCCATAAAAGTTGCACATTCTCTTTATAACTTATTGATGGAGCTCGCGTGGTTAACCGACATGTCAGTTTGAGAGTATAGGTAGAGAATGATGTGGAACTCGCGAATCTCAAGCGTAACTTGAGCCGGGGACCATGCGATTTTGTATGGTCGATTCACCATCTGTTCAATGATCTGTGGCGACCCTGTCATTGAATTTGAGATGAACATAATCCGAGATTAACAGGTCATTGATAGTCAATGAATCTCAAAGATCTAGGAATTTCGTGGTGATCGAAATTGGCAAAGGGCTTTGCCTACCTAAATAACTTTATGGTGTGTTTACGGCATCCCTTTACACATCATAGAGCCAAATATGGATCCTAGCCTTCTAAAATAATTTTATTTAGGGTGATTATTTTCTAAGGATAAGTAAAACAAACTATAATGGAATTTTATTGAATGGTGTCTATAACCTTATCCACTAAAATCTACTGCTATAAAACCTTTGAAAGGATTAGCTATGAGGATGATCAATCTTGACAAATTCGTAGTTTGGGAGTAGTTCTCATAAACGAAAGGAAAAATCATGCCTTTGTTAAAGCTCTTCCTAGGTTACTTCAAACATGGCATTCTAAATTGTTAGAAAGAGCAATTATCAAATGTACGTTGTAAATTGACATATTGAAGTAGAATGGAATTTCCTTGAGTTTAGTCGACTTGCTGACATGTACATATAATCAATTCATTTTGATTTTGATATGGACAACTTGGAATGACCATGAAGGAGTTGTGTTGCATGTTGAAGTTTCCTTTTGGAAAATAACATGGCAATCATAGAAACTCATACTTCAAAACACTCCCATATTTTACTATCATGAACAGAAGTGTCAAGAAGAAGAAAGCCAATTGCCCATGGTTTAAAAGGCGATTAGTATTGGTATATCTAATCTAGGCCCTAATACATAAGACAAAGGAAGGCTTATTCCGAGACATGTTCTGATAGTTATTTGTTTCCATAACAAGAAAAGGACTAAGAAAGCAAACTTGCCCAAATGTATATTTGAGGTGAAAGACTGGAACATGAAGAAGTTAAATTTGATCATGGATCACGATCCCGTGCTACTTTCCATTGGATCAAAAGATAACCAGTTCTTCCATGTTTGGTATTCAATCAAATATATGGATTTATAATGCCATCAAAACATTACTTCTAAACCTTGAGTATTTTACTAAGGATTAGTAATGACATTTGCAAGAATATGCAGTTACTAAAATGAAGTAAGAAGACTAAAACATGGACAAGATAATTTGATCATGAATGCCAAGCCCTTGCTACATTCATAGGATCGAAAGACAAATCTTTTCAAAATGTGTAGTCTATGGTGTTATAATTTGAAATTGTTTATACTATGAAACTAGTATAGTAACAATAGTTCAAAGTTGATTCCACTATTTGAATAAGGTGTATTATTATGAATGGATCGTTCAGATTAATCACAATATGTACTTATTCAAATACATCCAAAGGTTTGGGTGAAATGTATTTGTGACATCATAGTCTTGGATACATAAATGAGAAATACATTACCAAATATCCAGTTGGATCGGATTTTGGATATCATTTGGCCTCGAGTCTTATGATAAATGTAAATCTTGTTTATCAAGATAGATCATGAATACATCACTGGGTGATGTGAGTATCTGTTGGAATTAGTTCACTCTAATAGACCGTTCAGATTAACCACGATACATGGTGAGACCAACTTCGTATGAATGTGAGTCTGAAACCTTTCAGGTGTTCAGAGCTCTCATAAAGTGAAGTTGAGAATCAATTAGGCAATAGGATGAGACACTCATAGTGAGAATCTCAGTCTAAAATTTATCGATCATCTAAATAATTGTGAAAGAGTTTCACGATCTGTCTCCACCCAAAACACTGCCACTAGGAAGTGTTAGCTGGATAGAGAAACAAATCATTAATTGATTTTGTGCTAGATGAGTCGGGCTATGTTTGCTAACAATTCGTGGATTGTACCACGAATAGTGTTAGAAGAAGTCCTTTGGTCTTGTGCCAACTAAGTAGGTTCTTGAAACACTCTATGATATATGAAGTGGGATTCTATCCTCACTTCCATATATGGAATTCTACGATTATGAGGCTTACACCCATCGTGAAGCGCTCGACAATCTAGAACTTTGAATTGAGATGTGTTATCTCGTTGGAGAGCCCATCAAGCATTTTGGATAATTGTTTAACAACCTTCTGAGAACAAAGTGTATGCTGCTCAAATGGCAGTCTCCCAAGTGAGGGAGCTGATTTCCAAAAGGGCTAGTGGGAGCCACATTGATCTTGATAAGATTCAAGAGTCAACCAACGAAGAGCCTAAAGTTGGACATATCATTCAATTTGGAATTGAAAGAGCTATTAAGGAAACTGACATATTTCCATTTTTCCTTATAGATCTGATAGAAGATGTCATGGACCTAGTTATATAAGAGTTTATATTGCTAAGGTATTTGAGTCACTGGTAGATAGCAATCAAAGTGTACCAGCTATCGGAAGCTATGGTAGGCCCTAAAGGCTACAAACATAGAAGGAGGAAATGGAAAGCGAGATTCAATCCATGTATGTTTTAATTTGATAGATCAAGCACTTGACCTTAGCCCTTAAGTGCAAGTGGATCTTCAAGAAGAGACAATCATGGATAGGAACAAACACATAATTAAACCAAGATTGGTTTTGAAAGATGTGTAAGCTTAACAAGTTCATTTATGGACCGAAATAAGCATCTCGCAAGATGAATCATTATTTCAATGAGAAAGTTCAAAGAGTTTGAATTTCGAGAAATAAAGATAAGCCATATATATGTCAAAACTAGTGGGAGTAATTGGATTCTTTGTTTCAATGAGAATGTTCGAGGAGTTTGAATTTCGAGAAACATAGATAAACCATATATATGTCAGTGCTAGTGGGAGCACTGTAGTCATCCTTGTATTGTACATAGATAATGTACGATTCATAGGAAATTATATTCTAACTTAGCAAGTGTAAAAGCTTGGCTTGGTATGAGAATTGTTTCGCTATGATATACATGGGAGATACAAAACACGTACATAATAAGGATCTATGGAGATAGATCAAAGTGATTCATTGGATTAAGCCAAAGTACAATGAATGTTGAGGAAACTCGACTTGCAGAACTCAAAAAGGAGTTTAGGCTGGCATGACATTGAGCAATGCTAATGTCCTAGTTCTACTATTGAGCTAAAGCAAATGAGTCGTGTCCCACATGCTTCTGCTATGGGATCGATCATAAATGTCATGACATGTACTAGATCTAATGACTCGTATGCCTTGAGCATGACAAGTTTGATTAGATCAATTTGGCAAGAATCAATGAATCAAGATCAAGAACATTCTTAAGTGTCCTTGGAGGACAGAAGAGATGATCTTGATAGTATGGAAGAGATCATTGTAAGAGTTACATTGATGCTAAGTTCCACACTAATAAAGGCAATTCCGTTCGCAGTCGGAGTTCGTGCTTTTACTGAATGGTGATATATTAGCTTGAAAGAGTACCAGGTAATACACCATAGTGGATTTAACATACTTAGAGTATATTGTAGTTGGTTAAATTGCAAAGTGGACAATGTGACTGAAAGAGATTCATTAGTGACATCTTCGTTGAAATCCAATCATTGATGGTCCTTATGAAGTTTCTTGTGACTTTGGGTGAACTTACCTCGAGTATGGATCCCAAGTCACACGAGCTCACATGAAACATACCCAGTAAGTACCAACACATTTGATAGTGAGTCAAATGTAAAGACATCATAGTCAACGATTCATATCGAAAGATAATCTTGTCGATCCATTCCATAAGCCGATGTCATTGGCCATGTCTGACAGTCAGACAAAGTCGAGAGGCATTAGATTTGTAAATGAATTGGCTTAAACACTCTTAGTTTGGTTTGTTTTAAAAGCCCGAGAACTTTAAGCGGTATAAGTTTAATTTGATTTGGTGATTATTAAGTGGTGATCTTAATATATGATGGATTTCGGTCATTTCAATTAGCCTATCACTGCTTTCTCACTTTTGCATGTTTGGAACCCACTTCCCGAGTATTGATTTACTCAAACGTCCACAGTCGGTCATACTCTTGGAAGTAAGTAGTGATTCAAGACTGTCATGAGTATTAGTGGATTGTCCATATTGATTGGACATAACATAGAGATTGCGCTAACACTCATGAGTGCTTAATAGAGATTTAAGTATTGGACCAACCCACGCTTAGAGATTACTTCATGGATTCAGTCACAAGTAATTCTAAGACGATAATATCTTCTATTCTTCAAACCTAGATACATGTGGGGTTTTGCTCTATGATTCTGTTATGCATTGGTCTACTCCAACACTAACTGTAACTGGTAGTTATAAAGGGTATGTCCATGTGTGTCATGATGAAATAGACAAAAACTATGTAGTCGAAGTTTATCCGTTCCTTCTGCCTTAATAGGAGAAGCGATATCTATGGGCCCCTCGATGATTTGGTGCTGACATCTAAAGTGTTTGGCCGAGCCCTGACTGGAATTGATGTGTTCAATTTAGTAGTCAGATGCAGTCATCACAAATCTATATCGGGAAACATAATATTGAATTCTTGAGATTGACCATTATCCATGTCTCGAATTCATACAGATATCTAGAATGAAGAGATAGTTGATCGCTTATCTAAGGGCTGAATCTTGATTAGATCAAGAGTTCGGTAGTTGCATTCGATGGCTAACTCTCTGTTGATTATTGAGAAATATTGATCCCCGTATAGTTGATGACTTGTCCAAGTGGGAGACTGTTGGAATAGTGTCCAAGGTCATTAACTATTGGTAATATTTCTAATAATAGCAGGGTCCTTTTGGGTTGCCCTCAAGACCCAAATTAAGTAGAATAAATAAAGGAGAAATTGGTTTATTAATTATTATAGTTAATAATTAATTAGAAACTAATTGGAAATATATTTTGGAAATATATTATGGGAATTAATTAAGAGTTTAATTAATTAAAGGGTTGAATGTTCATTAATCGATAGTTGGTTAATCAGGAATGTTCCAGAACCCTTATGGAATTAGGGTTGGATGAAAATCACTCCATCCCACATGGGAAAGGAGTGAAATTTCGTGGTTAGGCCTCCATCCCACATGGGAAGGAGTACTAAACCCTAGGAGACATCCAAGGCTTAAATAGGGCCTTAGGGATTTCATTCCTCTTTGCACCTTGGCTTGAATTTTCGCCAACCCTTCTTCCTCCCCCTCTTAGGGACGATTTCTAACCCCTTTGGGTTTGGGAAATTAACCCTTCTCCTAGTTATTTTTATTCCACTCTTTGGTGTCATTGGGTGTGATACCATTAGAGGGATTCTGGTTTGGGTCCTTTCATCCAAGCAACTTCATGGAGGTTCAAGATCTCAAGCATAGAGATCAAGGGCTACATAAGAGGTATGTTTTCTTACTTATGTTTTAGTTTTCTAGGGTTGATGTAATTAGCATGAAACCATAGATCCATAGGATGCATGTACACTTAGGTATATCGTTGTTTCAATTTTTCCGCTGCCTAGTTTTAGAGTGTATTTGATGCATGTAGAAATCACAACAGTAGCATTAACACTTTTATTTGCAAATCCTTTTGTTTAATGTTCGAAATATGAGAAATCAAAATTTTTCATATTTTATTGCCTTTTAGGCCTCCCAAAACCGTCCACCCTTTTTGGGTATTCCAAAATGTTCATCTTGCTCAACTTTTGAACAATTAACATTCAATCTCTGCATCTTTAATTAATTCTAATTAATTCCAAATTAATTCAAATTATTTCTAACTTAATTTTAACTAGAATCAATTAATTTATCAAGCTATGATAAATTAATAAACTATTTATCGCACTCTCTTAAATCGTTTTCTATCTATTTTAGCTCTTGATAGCAACTCAAATAGGATTTTGTTATTATTCTCAAATGTATATCAATTTAGTGATAACATTTGGTACCTGTTTCCAACATCAAGTGCCAATACAATATGGTTAATGACATTTTTTAAGCATTTAGGGTTCTCAGGGTTTCCACCAAGAAATAGGCACTTGTGAATATCTTGACCGATTTGTTGGAAGGAATATTAACACTTAGACCGACACATATTTTGTTTTGCGAATAGGTTGAAGGGGAATTGGGGAAATACGCATGTGTGGATCTAACATAGGTTTCCCTTATCGTGAGTTTGAGGGGTGGGGGTTTCACAACGAGGCAAACTACTTTAAAAGTTGCATCATGCAAAGTGACAAAGAATGATAAACAATGCATGAAAAATCAACATATGTTTTACAATTCACGCTTGATACTAGACCTGACAAACGTGTCGTGTCGTGTTGGGTTCGTGTCGTGTCAAGACATTAAACAGGTTGAAAGGACTTGACCCTAACCCGACCTGTTTAATTATCGTGTCGTGTCGTGTCAACCCGTTTATTTTCGTGTTGGGTTTCGGGTTAAGGTTTAGACCTTGTAAATATGGTGTGTCATGTTGCTTGAAACATTTTAAAGGTTGGAAAGTAGGAGTTATGAATGCAAAAAATGAAAAAGTGAAACATTTGAGTTAGGAGATGGAGTGACAAAAAATTTTGTAAGTTTGGAAGACAAAATGAAAATAGTTAAAGTTGGGAAGCAAAGGGATAAGTGGTGAGGATGAGTAAAGTTAAGTAATTTTGAAAATTTGAATAATATTTCTAATTCTTGAGTTTGACCCACTTCAAGTCTATAACATATAACATATTTATAAAAATATGAAATTTATAATAAATAATATATAATTAAACGGATCATATTCGAGTCATCTTTGAGTTGAAAGTATTGACGCTAACTCTACCCGTTTAATTATCGTGTCGTGTCGTGTCAACCCATTTACATAAACGTGTCAAAATCTTTGACCCGAACCCGCTAATTTTGTGTCGGATTTTCGTGTCGTGTCATATTTTGTCAGGTCTACTTAATATGTTTGGTTTCCTTATGCTTGATGTTGTGAAGCTGCTTAATAGACTACAATGGATCACACATAGTAATGTTATGAACCCTAGATATATGACTGTTGTTTTTAAAATAATTAGTTTTGCTATTCATTAAAGATTAATAATACAACTTGTTATTTGTTTATCTTCCGACTCAATGTAAAAATATTTAAAAATCAACTATATTGTATGGTTTCGTAAAAGAGTGTTTTTTTTTAATTGAAATAAAGAAAAGACATTTTTATGTATTGTATGGTTTCGTATAAAGAGTTTTTTTTTTTTTTTTTTTAATTTTTTTTTTATTTTTAAATTGAAATAAAGAAAAGACATTTCTATGTAAAGATTGACATAACAAAAAAGGAGCACAGTACAACATCTTACCCAAAACATGTGCATCGAATAATAGAACTTTCAGACTCCACATGAACCACTTGTATTATTATTCTTATACCACCTGCCTTCATCTTTCCTCTTTAACATATATACATATTCTATTTATGCTTTTCTAAATGATGAAATAAATAAACTTGTACAAAAATAATAAATATATATTTTTACGATGATTTTAATTTTGGAGGTGTATAACGAGCGAGATAAATAATTGGTCAAAATCTCTAATTTTTAGTAGAGTTAATTAACCATCAAATATATATATATATATATATATATATATATATATATATATATATATATATATATATATATATATATGCTTAGTTTATTCTATTCAAAGTAATTATTGTGTTATTGTATGCATAAATGTGGGCCAATCATTTTACTTATTTTAAGAAAGTGATTAATACATATTATTGAATTTAATATAATTGAAAAATACCATCTAATTTAACTAGAAGGGCATTTTAGTCAATTAATATAGATTTAATAAAAGAAATTTGCATATTTTAAGGGATCATAGATTCTATTAATCTTAAAAATCCGATTTTACGAATTATAAGGTTTTTAATTCGGACATTTTGACAGAATATGTTTGAGTATGTTCAAAAATAAAAATATTCTTGAACCATAAAATAATAAAAATATTCTTGAACATATTTCTTGATCATGACTTTAAATTTTTTTTGTAGAATAACAAAATTCTCGAACCATCAATTGAAGAATTAAAACAAAAAATACATTAATTCTTATAGAATACATATAACAATTACTAAGAATTACATTTATTGTTAAAAAATAAAACTAAAAAACTTTCAAATCAGGAAAAAAAAAACATCACAATGTAACAAATACACTAATTCATTCTAAAAGAATAATGTTGGTAAGAAACACTTTCAATTTTGTTGTCCGTTCTTCAAACATCAACTTCTGTGAAAACAAATCCAATTGTAATTTAGAATCCAATAACGCATTAGCAAATGATAAATAAAAATATCATATTCCTTTGGAAAAATATACGGACTTGTTAACAGCACCAAAACCAATAACCAAAAATTGTATAACATGTATAATCAATGAGAAAATATCCATATTCCATTCCAACAGAATTAGAATTCGTGTTTCCATTCCGATAGAATTTGAATTCGTGATTCTATTCCGATGGAATTGGAATTGTATAAAATACACAAACCGATTTAATGCTTCTAGAACATCAGAAAGTTTATACGAAAACCACTATGTATTTAGTCATTAACAAAGAAAACACCGAGTATATTTCTCTAAGAATAAGGTTATCAAGAAAGAAAATTATAAAAATCAGATTCAAATACTGATTCAACTGCATGATTATATTTCATTACTATTAATAATTTCAGTTTTAGGATAAGCCTTTGAAATGATGACATATATTTGTTCCACAGTTTGTAAACATCTTTAAGGGGTCCCTTAGCGAGCGGTTGATAATTCAAGTCTTGCTTCAGTGTAGATTTAGGAGGTATAGGTGTGTGAGTTTACTCCGAGAAAAATAAGTTTTAAACATCTTAAAATAAATTTCAAAGGAACATGTAAGGTTTTATATGTATCTAGCAGTCTTGTAATATTTTCAATTGTATAACAACTTATTTACATTAAAGCCCAAGTTTGAATATATTTATCAATTTAATTCGATTCAAGCATTAATTACTATGTTTTATATGTATCTCGCACGATCAGATAATAGCTTACCAAGAATAACACCTATTTGTGATTTGCTTCTTGCAAGATCTTGGGTATTATATACCGCTGGATAAACACAAAAGTAATACCCCACGAAATCTATATCATCCACATCTTTTTGACAGATTCGTCCAGAATCACGACACACTTTACACCTTTCAGATTCTAAAAGCACATAACACAAATCTTAATTAAGTTCCCTGGACACACATAGTTAAGGCAAAAGTAATACACAAACTTACATACCTTGGCATTGATTGTACAAATAGGGGTTTCCTTCTCGTCCAACACCACAGTAGCACTTAATAGAATACACGTCACTACCGTTATCCAACTCCAGCCATATTTTCTTGAGATTTCCTTCCCAACAATTTGGTATTTCATCCTCTGTTATGGTCCACATAAGTGATATTGGAATAAAAGACTTATTCTTGACACGATAATCTTTATCCACCTAATATTGATTGCAATACAAAATCGGTTTACTTTCTGAAATCTCACTGTCGTCGTCGATGTTTTCTTTGATTGCAACCTAGAGTTGGCTCTTTGATTTTTAGAGTTGTTGTAAATCGAGGGGGTGGTCGTCGGTGGAAGTTTTTTATGGTGGAATAGGGTTTTTGATAGTGAACGACAGTATATAAGAATGAGAAGAAATTAGGTCAAAGTCAAAATAACTAGCATAATTATAGGAAGTATTTGTGGAAGTTATTTATAAAATTACTTTATTACCCTTATTTATTTATTTAATTATTTAATTTTTTATTTAATTTTGATTGACTCACATTTATGCATACAATAACACAATAATTACTTTGAACACCTGAACCTATCTCTCTCTCTCCCTCCCTCTCTCTCTCTCTATATATATATATATATATATATATATATATATATATATATATAGGGTTAGGTTATATTGTTTCTACTAACTATTGTGTGTCAGAATGCACAGATCTGAACCACCGGATGGAATAGAATCAAATGTCATGATCTGAGGGTCTATGATATTAGAATAGGATAACATGTACCATATAATCACACTAATTTCAGCATAAGGGCATTTTAGTCAATTAACCTATATTAAAAAAGGAAATTTTCGGATTTTTAGGGATAATTTATTCTTTTATTTTAAAAAATCTGAATATTTTAAATTAATTCAAATTTAAAAATCCGATTTTATTCTGTCAGAATGATAGAATGCCAACCATAAACTAGTAAATATATTTTTCGATTTTATTCTGTCAGAATGATAGAATGCCAACCATGAACTAGTAAATATATTTTCGATTTTATTCTGTCAGAATGACAGAATGCCAATAATAAACTACTAAATACATTCTGAAAGAATACACAAAATCGATTCTTGAGCTAATAATATACCAAATAATTACATTGTATGATTGTGATTCATTGAATAATAACAACATTCTGAAAAAATAACAAGTGTAATTCCTAAAAAATAACAACATTCTTAATTACATTGTATGAGTGTGATCATTCTTTAATTCATTCTTCAAGCCTTTCTCATCAGGTCTTCAAGCCATTCTTCAAGTCATTTCTATCACAAATTTATTGCAAAATATTTTGTAGTGATACACTTATAACAACTGCACATTAAACATATAAACAATTAACTACAATTCTATCAGAATACACCAATAAATATTCTTACAGAATAAACTATTCTTGCATAATGGTTTTGAATATTCTATCAAAATCGTTATTTTACACCTGTTTATTGTTTTTTACATTCTAAATCCAAACTGAATGACATTCATACTAACATGAAAACAAGCCTTGAGCAAGCTATATTTACAAACTTCAAAAACATATTACAACCTTATTCTCCAATGGAGAAAGAAAAACACCCCTACATGGCGTGTTTATTAACAGGCTATTCACAAATATCATACAAATCAATCATATGCTACTCCATTCACAACATTCTATGTAGAAAAAGAATCAATGAATAATAACAAATACTTACATGTGCATCAGTAAAAGATATGTCAACATCTTCCCATTGTCGGATGCAATCGTGGGTTTACATCAAGTTTTCTCTTCTCCTTTCACAAAAAGGTATAAAAGTCTGCATATTTCTCCAATTCAGGCTTTTACTGAGTCAACTTTCTTTTTGTTCAGATTTACTCATGCCTCAAAGCTCGCGATAATGCTGCTTTGTAAAGGCCTCATATTCACATGCTTTGAATAATGTTTCAAGAATGGAACCCCTTATAGAGTGCACTCATTGTCACTCTCATTCGTTGAGGACTTTTCACAAACACTTTAAAGGCATAATTTTGAAGACCAAATTCTGAAGGTATACCTACAATATACAAGATCAGCAAAAGAAATAAGTTGACAAACATTTTATTATAAAAGATTTGGAATCGGGTTAACTTTATTTGGGAAATTACATCAAGCCTAACATGTTCAAGTTAATTATTGAGTACAAGCTAAAGATGCAAGAAAAAATGAACCTGAGAATTAATAGAAACTTGAAAAGCAATTGAAAATCAAATTGTTCAACTGATGTAGTGAATAGAATGTCGGCTACGAAGGAGATAAGAATCAAACCTCACCTTGATTGGTGTTTAATTGGTTTTACATTATTCGGTTATACCCCTGTCTTCAAATTGAACCCCTTCCTCTTCAAGATTCGTGTTGAAGCTATCTCTAATCAAACATCCATCGGTATTCAAACTGAAACGAAAATCTGGAAGATGAAGGCTAATTGAAATGGTTTAGATCGATGACAGCAGACAGAAATGATGGCAGGAAACGAAGGTGAAGGACTAGGTCAAATATATTTACTTTATTTCCATAATTGTAGGATTTCAATTAAATGATTTCCTTAATTAAAAATACAAAAGGTCCAAAATACCCTTTAATATTTATTTAATTATTTATTATTTCTTGAATTCTCATTGGTGCATTTAGACACACAAAATGTTAGAAACATTTGAACCTCTCTCTCTCTCTCTCTCTCTATATATATATATATATATATATATATATATATATATATATATATATATATGTTTTTTTTTGACTTTATGAACATTTAATATTCTAAATATGAATATTAAAATTATATTATTTTAGTTGTAATATATTATTATTAACAATCGAGGAGAAATAATAATAATAATGACAATCTTCTTAACTAAAACATGTTATATGTTCGAGATTATGACAAAACATAATCCTTACTGCAACTAATCTTATATGACTGTTCGGAATGAAAGGGGAATTTGTCCGACGTGGCCACCTTCCACACTTCATCACCACGTTAACCACGCTTCTCCACCACATCACCACCAAAGTGGTTTTAACGCACGGAAGAGAGAGAGAGAGAGAGAGAGAGAGAGAAAGAGAGAGAGAGAGAAGTGGTGCAGTGTCGTCGAAACCACAGAGCTTCACATTGACGCACACGACGCCTGGTCGGTGATGGTGTTCGTACACATCACACCCGATCACGCTCTCCGTTTTCACGTCCATTTCGGACAACCTAATAAAAGCAGTATATTAATCCCCATTTGTATCTTCTGTCAAGTTGAGGTAGATTCAATAAATCATTTATTTTTGGAGTTTCCGATGATAGATAATGTATATACACGTATACAAAACTAGTGTGGATGACCGATCACAAATATCTCAGACATAAGGTTTGTCTTTTTCTTGGCAAACAATTTCAACAACTCAAAAAAGGGATTAGATTTTTACTTTCAACAATCATGCCGACTATATGGAACATTCGGAGAGCATGTAATGAGGTAATTTTCAATAAAGCGAGACATTGCCCTTCGAAAATTATGGATCACAATATAGCGATGCTATACATTTGGATAAATTTGAGGACAAACATAGGTAACATTAATTGGACTATTTGGAGTATCTCACATGTATGCTATTTGTAATTTGTCGTGTTTCGGATTTTGATTAATTCACATCTGTGCTTGTATTCTTGCTATTGGCTAGTCCATGGCTAGTCTTATCTAATAATATTGTCTTTTTGCCGTTCTGAAAAGAAACTAAAATGTTGGTTTGACGATATTAATCATTCAATGTAAAAGATAATATTCTAATTGATTCGTTCATAAGTAGTTTGTTTTATCATTTAACTCGTCTTAATTTTATGTAGAATCCCACAACAATTAAATTATTGCATTAACTGATTTAAAAGAGAAACTCATTAGTCAAGAAGGTGCACCACCTAATATTGGTGTAAGGTATACCACTGTTATATGTATATAACTGAATAATTTTAGCTCTCTTCACGATAAATAACTCATGGAAATCTAGAACTTTATCTAGAATTTATGGATGTTATAAGAAGTTTAAGCGTGTGTTTGGCATATAGTTCTTGGAAGCTTTTAGTTTGTAAGTTTTAAGACGAAACTTATAAAAAAAACAACTAAAAAAAACTTTGTTATGTAGTAAGAGCTTCTAACTTTTAGATAAAACAAAGATTTTCAAATAAAAAAAAGAAAAAACATCATAAATGGTCCCTGTGGTTTCCCAAAATCTGAAGTTTAGTCCCCGTGGTTTAAAAACGTCATAGATGGTCCCTGTGCTTTCAAAACTTTTGACGATTGGTCCTTATTGCTAACTCCGTTAAGTTTGTCCGTTAACAAAAGAGCATTTTCGTCTTTTCACGATCACAGGGACCATTTATGAGGTTTTCACTTATTTTAAAAAAAAAATGAAAAAATGAAATAAGATGCAAAGGGGGTCCCACCCCCCCCTCTCTCTCTCTCTCTCTCTCTCTCTCTCTCTCTCGTTCTGATATCACCAACGACCACCACCGTGTTTCTTACTCTTTGCTGTTGATCGGAGCTAGCCAAACACTTTCACATAATAACAAAAAAGGTTTAAGGCAAATATGGATCATAACAACTAAAAACTCTCCTTGACATTTTAACAAACACTTTGTGTGCATATTTCAGTGAACTAAAAATTGATAAACATAATAACTTTTGCAGTATATGAAGAACAAGAGAGAAAGAGAGATGCCTCTGTCATTTTTAAACTCGTGTGAATCGAGCACCAAGTACACCTCAAGAAAACTAGACCCACCCTTAACCTTCGAAGATCAAGACTGAGATGCCCTTTTTTCCTGTGCGCCTTTCTTCTCATCTGTACAGATTCAAATCACAGCCCCTTCTTCCTTATGTTCTCCAATTGCATATTGAAAAGGATTATGGTGGTGTTCTGATGATGGACAATGAAACGGTATAGGAGAAGAGAGAATGATTTCAATAGAGATGATGGTCTTAATTCTTCACAGAGAAAATATGTATGCCCTGGTTCTTGATTTAAAAACTTTGGTGAGATAGATACAACCATACAGGCGGTGGTCAAATTAGGAGGTGGAGGAGAAGATAGATTGTTGGGTCTATTAGTTTTGGTGAATCGGAGTCCTCACTGTGGCAGAGGGTGGTGGCGGCGTGCAATTGTAGTTCCACTGCCTTGCTCATTTGTTTTATGCCAACGTGAACTCAAAGGGAGTGGCGGTGAACGGTGACAGGTGGTCGGAGGGAGCTGGTCAGATGGAGCCACACAAGCAGTAACAGCAGCACACGGTGTTTGGCTAGCTCCGATCAACAGCAAATAGTGAGAAACACGATGATGGTGGCTGGTGATATAAGAACGAGAGGAAGAGAGGGGTTGAGAGAGAGAGAGAGAGGGTGGGACCCCCTTTGCATCTTATTTCATTTTTTCATTTTTTTTAAATAAGTGAAAACATCATAAATGGTCCCTGTGATCGTGAAAAGACGAAAATGTCATTTAGTTAACGGACAAACTTAACGGAGTTAGCAATAAAGACCAATCGTCAAAAGTTTTGAAAGCACAGGGACCATCTATGACGTTTTTAAACCACGGGGACTAAACATCAGATTTTGGGAAACCACAGGGACCATTTATGATGTTTTTTTCTAAAAAAAATAACATTTAATAAAAAAACTCTTTTATAATTTTGCAAATAGACTTATTTAATTAAAATCAATGGCATGTATTTAATAAGACATTTTATATAAATTTATATGTTTTAAAAGCTTCCAACTATTTTTATTGAACACTCATGTATAAATAAAAGTTTCAGCTTCTAGCTACCAAATACATCTACTAACTTTCCGCTACCAGCTTCCAACTAGTTTTGCTGAACACGCTCTAAGTATATGAAAATCACAAACATTTTACATGTATATTTATGGATGCACATATACAACATACACAATGATCATATTAAATACCTATAAAACACGATAAATTCTTTGAGTCAGACTAGGTAATCTATTTTATTGTATGATTTTATATTATTTTTTATATCACTACTATTATAAAATACAAGGGTCAGCGCCTCGTGTTGGGTTAAGGATTAGAGCCCTTGCTGTGTTCTCTAGATTCTAAAACCCTCTAAATAATGTTGAAGACTTTAGGCCGACGAGTATGGTCACCATGGGAGCCTCGTGATGCTCAGGTGGAGTACCATCATAACGTGGACACTGCAACCCCCACCCCCACCCCCCCGGCGTGGTGTCCCACCTTTTTTTGTTTATTGTTCTTCACTTCTTTTCATGCGACCACACCCCCACTCTCGTGATGATGGTGATGAGGCGACTGAGTGGTGGTTTGATGGCCACACCGACCCACCTTAGAGATCTTTGGTCTTTCAAAAGGCATATAATTAAGTCTTTTTTTTAAGAGGGCGAGACAGTCTGTTAAATTGATCAAGTTAAAACACAAATGTACCTTGAATACTTCATAGCCTTCTGAATATAAAGTCTTATAAAATTTCTTGAGATATATACACTAAAGTTCTAATATTTTCAACGATTTGACAAGAAAGTCATAAACTTTATTTTTTTGACAGTAAAGTCCTAACTACCGGGAGTTTTTAACATGCTTACCTTTTTTTGCCGGTTCGTCGGTAATTATGACTTTACTGTCAAAAAAATAAATTTTAGGATTTTTTTGTTAAATCGTTGAAAATATTAAGACTTTAGTTTATAGTCTTGGTTTCCCTAGAAACAAATATTTTTATTAGCCTCGTGAGACCCAATTCGTATCCCAAGAACTTTTAATTGTGATTTTCGTTGCAACACCACTATTTTTTTTACCATTATCATCATTATCACGATAAGGTGAAACAAATGCAAAAGAGAGAGCGAAAGAGGGTGAGAAGACTTGTAAAACTTTCTTCTTTGTTTGCCGCCAAATCTTGAACTGAAAAGAAGGGACATGTTGTACAAACACAAACAAAACACGCCTAGTCAAAAGGGTGTGAATGTGGAGAATGGGTAAAAATAACAGTTTTGTCTTTTTCGGTTTCTTAGTTCTCCATTTTTAGGACTACAAAAAGTCAACATAACCCTGATTCTTCATTTCTTTCTTGATTATCTCCATTTTTTTCAATGTCGGTTTGTTGATATTACAAAAAAAAAACTATTTAACAAGAAGCAAACATTAATGATTTCAATAGGATGTAGCTGGCTAAAGCAGATTTCAATAACTACTATGCTTAAAGAGTATTATACCATTTCTAATAAAAAAAAGATGTATACAATAAAGTCCCAATATTTTTAACGATTTGACAAGAAAGTCTTAAGCTTTATTTTTTTGACAGTAAAATCTTAATTCACGATTTGACAAAAAAGTCAGGCAAAAAGAGGTAAGCGTGTTAAAAACTGTCGGTAGCTACGATTCTACTGTAAAAAAAATAAAGTTTAGAACTTATTTGTCAAATCGTTGAAAATACTAAGACTATAGTGTATATATCTCAAATTTCAAATTAAAATATCATAATTAACTCCAACTTTTCGAAAATTGTCACTTCGATGTTCCTATCCATTTTATTGAGAATATGAGTATGAGCTCCTCAAAATTTAAAAATTACTACTACAAATATGGTTCTTTGCGTCTTGTTCTTGTGGCTAAGTGCTTTCTTTTTTATAATCCTACAAATTTAGTTGAGTGTATATCTATTGACTATTTACAACTTGAATGGGTATTCGGTTGCCAAAACGAATAAGAACAAAAGAAAAAACTTATAAAACTTATCGACAGGTATTTTGCTCACCCCTATTTTTTAGGTAAATAACAAAAGAAACATTCAGTTTACACTTAAATTCTAATTTGACACTGTGTTTTTTTTGTCTCAAGTTTGACACTGTATTTTTCAATTTGTTACAATTCTGACCACTTGACCGATCAACCAGGTTATATGCTGATATGGCATGATGACGTGTCACTTTTGATGACGTGGCATGCTGACATGATATACTGACGTGTCAAAATTGAATTTTTTTTTCCACAAAAACACTAAGTTTTCATTTTTTTTCAATTTTAACACTAAGTTTAATTTTTTATTTCAATTTTGACAATGTGTTTTTTTGTTCTAAATCGAACATCATTTATCAAATTTTGTTTAATTTTGACCATTTTCCATTTGAAACCGTATAAATATATTTTTATTACATTTTAAACCGTATAAATATTTTTAAACCGTATAAATATATGTTTTTAATTTAAAAAAAATTCTTTTTAAACCGTATAAATATATGTTTTCCATTTGAAACCGTATAAATATTTTTAAGCCGTATAAATATATGGTTTTAATTAAAAAATGTATATACAGTTTCAATGTATTAAAAAAAATATTTATACGGATTCAAATAGAAATTTGCCAACATTGAACAAAATTGGAATCGTGATATTAAAACTTGCCTGATGATTGCTTTATCTTTAAAATTAACGATAACGAAATCCAGGTCGATGTGCAAATTAAATACATATCATCCTTCTCATGGCTAGCTAGCTATCGACTTCATTACAAACAAAACCAGCCCAGCAACCATGATGAATGACTCAAACAACATTTGTTCTAAAATTAAAAATAAACATCTTCACGATAGGTTTTAAGAGAGAGAGAGAGAGAGAGAGAGAGAATGAAAAAAATATATTTATACGGTTTCAAATGGAAAATGATCAAAATTGAACAAAATTTAATAAATGATGTTCGATTTAGAACAAAAAAACATAGTGTCAAAATTGAAATAAAAAATTAAACTTAGTGTCAAAATCGAAAAAAAGTGAAAACTTAGTGTTTTTTGTGGAAAAAAAATTCAATTTTGACACGTCAGCATATCATGTAAGTGTAGGAAATTAGGGTTTGTATTGTAGGAAATTAGGGTTTGTGGTGGACACAGCAATGGATTCATCCATATTCATACGGTGCAGTTTAAACTAGGGATGAGCAAAAGGACCAAACCGGTCGGAACCGGACCCGACCCGGGAACCGGCTTCGGCCAAAATCAAGAACCGAACCGGCCCGGCGGTTCTACCGGTTCCCGGTTCTTGTCGTGTTTTCAAATGTTGGAACCGGTCCTCGAAAAATAGCATCATACGGTTCCGGTTTTTGCCGGTTCCACCGGTTTTTGCCGGTTCTACCGGTTCCGGTTATATCGGTTCCGGTTCCTACCGGTTCCCGGTTCCAAAAATCCACAAAAATAACGTCCCGGTCCCAGCCCAACCGGTTCCATCGGGTTCCGGTTCCTGCCGGTTCCCCGGTCCATATGTTCATCCCTAGTTTAAACTGACCGTATATGCCAAGGAGTTCATTGTACTGTTCAGTGACAGGCCTTGAATCTTCCATTTTATAATTATTAAAGTCACTGACCAGAAACTTCTTGCTAGAAGCATCCTCAGT
Organism: Lactuca virosa; assembly: GCF_052849685.1. Classification (NCBI taxonomy): domain Eukaryota; kingdom Viridiplantae; phylum Streptophyta; class Magnoliopsida; order Asterales; family Asteraceae; genus Lactuca; species Lactuca virosa. Next base: position 113,016,352 of record NC_136426.1, on the reverse strand, counting down.
AATGTATTTCAGTTCAAGAGTGTCCCACAACTCCTTGGCACACAAGGCTTCACTATGGATATCAAATAAAGCATCAGACATACCGTTCAGAATGTGACCTTTGCAGATGTAGTCATCATTGTCCCACTTCTGTCTATTTCTTGTCTCTTCAGTCGTCTCAACAACACCTTCCTCAGGCTCTGCTGGTCTAGGAGTAGTCAGCACGTATGCTGCCTTGAGAGTAGTCAGCATGAAGTGCATCTTCTTCTTCCACCGCCTGAAGTCAACACCTTCGAACTTCTCCAGCTTTGCAAACTTAGTGGTCATCTCGCGGATTGAGTCACCCATCTCCAGAAACAGGAAATATCAGTTCGATTGTAGGAAATTAGGGTTTGTGGTGGAGATCTGGATATCAACTTGGATCGTGATATCACTTTCCGAACTGATATTTCTACCATATGCCTGGGTTACAATAAATTCAGCCTAGGATAATCCAAATGGACACTTACGTTTCTAGGCACAGAAAACGTAAGCCAATATGCTAGAGGATTATGTGAAAGTATGATGAAAACGGGAGCTTAAGATCGTGACTCTCTTCTGTAGAGAAAGAGTTGTTTATATATTAAACAAGATTAGGGTTTCATTAGGGTTGGGCCGTCATTAGTTGCTTTGGAAGCAAGTAATATTAATCCGAATTAATGAGGATTTAGGGTTACCAAAACTAACGAGTTTCGTTAGTTTTACCATAATCACCCTCAAGAAATTGAATTTTCCACTATGTTCCCAGCCAGGGGCTCTGCCCCTTGGACCCCGCCAAAGGGGCGCTGCCCCTTTGGAAACCCCGGACCCAGGGGCGCTGCCCCCGGACCCCCGACTAGTCGTCGAACCGGCTTCTAATTCGATCTTATACATGCGTGCACTCCGCACCACCCCGTACATATATTAGAGTAGAAATTATGAAACCCCCTTAGCTCACATGTTAGTTCCAGTTACTTAAAATGACATGGTGACGCTAAAATCACCAACAGTCAGCATGCCACGTCATCAAAACTAACACGTCATCATGCCACATCAACATATAACCTGGTTGACCGATCAAGTGGTCATAATTGTAACAAATTCGAAAATACAGTGTCAAATTTGAGACAAAAAAAAACACAGTGTCAAATTAGAGTTTCGGTGTAAACTGAGTTTTTTTTTTTTGTTATTTACCCTATTTTTTATCTAACAAACGTTACATCAGTAAACCAATTGAAATAAATTTGTTGCTTTATTAACTCAATTGATATAACGATATGAAATTTAGCATCATATAACAATGCATATCAAACTTCAAGTATGTTATCACCTTCACATCGAGGTTTATATTAATGGAAGTTTGTTATACGTAATCAAGAATCATAGCGCGTGAAAAGGATAGCTGTTAATGTGCTAGCGGGTCAAAATATCAAAGGAAGATAGCGATGGCTATCCACGTGACTACGTGGGTATGAAACACAGACAGCTCATACGCTTTTCTCCCTTCCAATAAACACTTCCAAATCTTCATTTTAATATATATTCGCTAATAAATAAGCATACAATATTTTAAATCCAATTTAATAAAAAAAAACTTGAATGTTAAAAGAAATATATTATTAAGACTGGCAAGCAGCAAGTAGCAAAGAGATAAGCTCAAAAAAACAAACCAAAACATGATACATGATGCAAAGACAGAGAGATTAAATAAGAGACAAACACCATATATTCCAATTCAATCGAAAGATTTATTTTTTATTTTTTATTTTTTTAAATTTTAAATCACAGTTGAAAAATGAAATTGATGAATTTTAACAATAAACGACAAAAGTAGATATTTTGATTTTAACAATTTGATGATCTATATTAGTAGTGTTTTACAAGTGTTTGAATATGTTACACTTGTAACTTGAAGTTTAAGCATCAAGATTGTTGTGTGTAGGAAATTTATTTGTGATTTCGTTTTCTATTGTAAGAATATAATTACTTGAAACAGACTTTATCTAACCACATATAAGTTTAATACTGATTAAATAGTTATTTAATTTTAATTTTTGTTTTTATGTATTCTAATCATTTTCATTTCATACAAAAACACCGCTAACCAAAACTAAAGAACAGTAATATATAGATTACAATTTTAAATATAAAAAAATACAAACAGTAAATTACATATGAATATAAATGTATTTTTGGCAAGGAGTATTTAAAAGCATTACAGATAAACACAAATTAAAAAATAAAAACTTTGCTCGGTGTACAGACATAAGACTTAAAGGGTATTTGAGATTGTTTATTTAAAGTTTTTTAGCTCATTCCGGTCAGTAATAAGCATGTTTAAGTTTTTGGATCGAAAACAAAAATTTTACTTATTCCGCTATATAGCTGTAATAAACCATTTTTGATAAGTTGTTTTGTTTAAATTTATTAGAAATTCCCCATTAAGGATGAGAACAAAATTACACTTTTATCCTTAATTTAAATAAACAAAATATTTTACACGTAGATACAGAATTTATCAAACATAAAAAAATAACTTATTATTTTATTACGTTTTGGTATTAGACACACTAATCCATTTTTTTCTTTCTAAAACTCCATTTTACACTAGAGAAAATAATAAACAGTTTTATGAAAACAATCATGACTTGTTTTAGATAAACAATCCGAAACATTTTTTAAAACTTTTATTTTAAACAAAAATACTGATAGTTTTTAAAGAACTTTTAAATAAACAATCACAAACATTTTTCAAGTAGTTTCAAAAGCTTTTAGAAATTATAAATTTTAGTTTTTTTAGGTTTATGGCATTTTATAAATTTCAAAAGCTTCTTGTTGGATTTTGTTTTTTATTTTTTTGTTGATTTTTCTAATATAATTTTCCGTTAAACAAAAACTATCAGGTGCAAATATCAACTATTTGAAAACAAAATTAGTTTTGCATTTAAAAATATAATTAAATTAATAAATAACAATATTGAAATTCACTTATTTTTGTACAAATGACAAGAGAAAATACAGATTCCCAATTTTTCTAAATTTTTTCCATAAAATAACAAAAAAAATTAAAAAAATTTACCAAAATAGCCATAATTTTCGTAGGTAGTGAATGAGAAAATCTCAACTTGTTTCCCATTCAAACATTTATTGCTCTTTCATATGAATTCCATTTGAGCTAAAAGAAAATTTATTATGTTTTTTTGTAACATGAGATTCCGTTGACATATTACATTTCAAATATTAATGTGAGGAAGTCATATTTTTTTAACTTCAAAATAAGCTACTCTATGAAAAATATGAAAAAATTCCAACTTTGAGTCTTTATAACATTTGCATACAAACTCCGTTTTAGTTGACTTTTTTATTGTGATATTTATAAAAAAATCTATCTATAAACATATTACATTTATAATTAGGATGCAAGGAAGTTATACTTTTTAGCTTTAAAATAGGCTGTTCAATAAAAGTTATGAAAAAAAAACTTTATAACTTTCGCATATGCACTTTATAACGATCATCAAACAACGTGGGTTCTTCCGATCACAATAATGACAAACAAAAAAAAAATAATAAAAAATCACAGATCACTCAGATTTTCGCAAATGTTGACCGTAAAAAAATTATTAATTTCTAAATTTTTTTCTTTCGCATACCACCTAAATTTTGCCCTTTTTGCAAACGATGACGTGCAAAATTCTACAAAATGAAAAAAATTATAAGTCACTTATATTTTCATAGATAATGGCCTGAAGAAATTATATCTGTTATAATCATTTTTCTGATTTTTACTATGTTAAAAAAAAAAGATTTCAATTTCTGTAATAAGAAAACGTTTTACTTCAGGCAATATCGAACCGACAATTGTTAAAATCTACGCGGCATCACCAAATCGAGACTCGAGAGTAGCATTTTGTTTGTATACGCGCGAGAACACGGATCACAAATATCGAATTAACCACAATTAATAGCAATGTGGCCCACACACCCTGCGTAAACCTTTCTCCCTCTTTTTTCTCACTGCTTTAAATACCTTCCTCCATCACCGACGACGCCATATCCGATCAAATCCAGTCCATCGAGAGAAAATCTAGCAGAAAGCTACTCATACCCGGAGATATAGCATGGCGGCATCGTCGGCGAGGGTAGATCTGGACGGAAATACGATAAATCCCTTCACAATATGCATGATTGGTGCCGGTGGATTCATTGGCTCACACTTGTGCGAGAAATTGTTGACGGAGACGCCGCACACTGTCTTGGCGGTGGACGTTTACAATGACAAGATCAAACACCTTCTAGAGGGGCCGGATTCCCTTCCTTGGGCTGGTCGCATCCAGTTCCACCGTCTCAACATTAAGAATGATTCGCGCCTCGAAGGTCTTATCAAGTGCTCCGATCTGGTAAAACCTTCAATTGCATTTCTAGATTTGTTTAATTTTCTTTTTTCAATCCTTGATTTTATTCTGAGTTATTAATCCTCTTGGATCTGCATTATTATCTTCTTCAATTTAAGAGTGAGGATGTGGATTTCGTTAAGCTGTTAGTTGAATACCTCTAGAATCTGGTCAAAGATAGTGTGCGTGTTCCATGCTTGAAGCGTAAAGTACTGAAAGAATCCATTAGAACATGTTAATGGCTGCTAGTACTTTGCGGAGATAGTATTCAATAACACGTATTCGACCGAATGATTGAGTTCATTTTTTTTTGTTGATTTAGACAGTAAATCTAGCCGCGATCTGCACACCGGCGGACTACAATACGCGTCCTCTTGACACGATCTACAGTAATTTCATCGACGCTCTCCCTGTGGTATGATTCACGTTTCTGTATCGTTGATTCGACATATTTTTCATTTTCTCTACATAATAAACACTTCTACTGTTTCTAATGTTCGATGATTTCAACCAATTCTAATCGTTAATCTGATCTTCATCTTTTAGGTCAAGTACTGTTCAGAGAATAACAAGCGGCTCATTCACTTCTCTACTTGTGAAGTATACGGGAAAACCATTGGTAGCTATCTTCCCCAAGATAGCCCCTTGCGACAGGTTAGAATTCAGATTTAGAGTAGTTAACTGCATTATTCAATCATCCTTACTTATTAACTCCTTTTTTTTTTCTTGGATCATAACAATTTACAGGATCCTGCTTACTATATCCTTAAAGAAGATACATCCCCTTGCATTTTTGGCCCAATTGAGAAACAAAGGTGGTCTTATGCATGTGCAAAACAATTGATCGAGAGGCTAATCTATGGTATAAACACATTCTTTTTCATCTCTCATTTAATATTTGAATTCACCATGGAATTCTCCTCTCATGACTTTGGTTTTCTTTGCAGCTGAGGGTGCTGAAAATGGTCTTGAATTCACCATTGTTAGACCTTTCAACTGGATCGGCCCTAGGATGGATTTCATTCCAGGGATTGATGGTCCCAGTGAAGGTGTTCCCAGGGTTCTTGCTTGCTTTAGTAATGTATGTAACATGTTTCACCATATCATTGAATTTTATCTATTTAATTAATCAATTTAATCGTTATCTGTATTAAAAAAAATGGATTCTTTTGGTTCACAGAATCTTCTCAGACGTGAGCCTTTGAAGCTAGTCGATGGTGGTGAATCTCAAAGGACCTTTGTCTATATCAAGGATGCCATTGAAGCTGTTCTTTTAATGATTGTATGTTACTTACTAGTTATTACAACACTCTTAATTTCAATCAAAGAAGAATCTCATTCTTGACTATTTTCTTCACAGGAGAATCCTGCTAGAGCTAATGGTCATATCTTCAATGTTGGGAACCCCAACAATGAAGTTACAGTGAGGCAGCTTGCTGAAATGATGACTAAGGTAATTTTTTGTTATTGAAAAGGGTATTTTGGGAAAGGAAGTTTGGTCCTAACATTCCATTTTTATTGCATGTGGCAGGTGTATTCAAAAGTAAGTGGTGAAGATTCAATAGAGACTCCCACTGTTGATGTGAGTTCCAAAGAGTTTTATGGTGAAGGCTATGATGATAGTGACAAGAGAATTCCAGACATGACCATTATTAACAAACAATTAGGTACCTTTTATCAGTTATCAGCTACCAGCTACCAGTTACCTGCTATTTTTGGTAATCTGATTTATTTTTGTAATTGATAGGTTGGGATCCGAAGACATCGCTTTGGGATTTGCTGGAATCGACACTTACCTATCAACACAGGACATATGCGGAAGCAGTGAAGCAATCCGTTGCAAAAGCAGTAGCTAGTTAAGACAGTTAGTGATGTGTGCTTTTAAAACTCAGCTTTTCCTGTATAATGTTTTTATGTGCTGTGAATTGTCACCACCAAAAAAAAAAATTGGGTTTTGCTTTTGCTACTTTTGCTTTTCTTTTAGTTTGTTGTCTTTCGGTATTTCATTAAATGTCGTATTTAGGTCTTGGACCATGTCATAATTTATTAATTTATTGTCACATAATATATTAAAAACACAAGCATATCATATTTTAATTTTCTTTACACTCTGTTGCTTCAGACTCTACATTCCAACCCATTATTAGATGTCATTTACCAATTTAATGTAACCCGTTTATTACTTGTCATGTCTTAACAGCTATTAGGCATGAACATTTGAATCAAAACAACCAAACACATCTCCAAACCTAACTTTAATTTCTATGGATATTTAGGGATTAGGACATCAAGAACGCGAATATACATCTGAGATGAAAAGGTTTACCTAAAAAGAAATTGAACCTAATGACCACTTATGCTCCACAATCAGGATTCCCACTTTATCGCTGACATTGATATATTGTGAAAACAAAGAAAAAGGGGGTTCCCCCCATCTACCATGTTGAGTTAACGGAAGTCGTCATCAATTGCGTCTAACTTCTTGTCTTCCTGAAAAATACCACAAGGGGGAGGGTTACACAACATTGAAGCCAAAGCCACCACACTCGAGGTTGCATCATGAGGTACACCATGATGTGTATGTCATGTTTGTTGGATCGAATGTGAAAGAAATAAAAAATTTACTGTATTTATGGAGTAACACACAAAAAACCATTTAAATGGAATGAAATAGATAATATATTTGCAAGAGATAAGCTTATTATTACACATTAAAACAGAAAAGTAAACAATTGATTGTTTTATTGATTAAAAGTGAAATAAGTAAATAAAAGAGTTTATTTGTTAAATTAAATATTATAGTTTATTTAATAAAGTAATTTATGTAATTAATAAGTCATGATAAAAAAACCCACCGACTAGTATATGTATAAAAAGAAAAACATAATAAGCATACATTGCTAATCAGCTACCAGCTACCAAAGAGCCGTAGGTCTAACAATATCAAAAGGGCGAATAAGTGCCCAATAGCCAAATGTTGGATGTTCAAGTCACGTTTATGATGCAACATTAGAGTAGTGATATATATGTAAGTTGTTCTATAAAAAAAATCATAGTCAACTCTCCTCCCCACTCTAGAAATCATCGTCTTACCTTCTTTCTCCCCTGACGATCAATGGGTTCAATCAAGTCAAAAAGGAAGATTAATGTTGGTCAGTTGGTTGGGTGGCAAGAGTCTCTCGAGATATGTGCGGATACCGATAGATAGATGTAACTAATTAATCATGAATATTATTCTCCAATATCAGAGGATCCTTATACTCGAGGTAACAAATTCTAACACTCTATGGATTAATTGTTGACCAAATTAGTTATAACCAAATGAAACATCCTTCATATGAGTTATTTGAAACAATCTTTTAAAATAAAAGTTTATTTTAAAACCAAAATTCAATTTAAGAAAACAAGTTATGGATAAATGTTATAACCGATCAAGTGCTTAACATTTAAAAAGTTCAAAGTAAGCGAGACATACAAGAGTATCACAATATGATCAATAGACAAAGATAAATAAACATCTTACATACACTTTAGGATAAAATACACTTAAATCACAATGTTTTTAAAAAAATAGATTTTGACACTGTTGCTTTTTGTTACAGTTTAGTCGGCAAGTTTTTTGGTGAAGTGACATACTTACGTGTCATTCTTTGGTGAAGTGACATACTTACATGACACTATTTGGTTATGTGGTGCTAACTTGACATGATGTTGTGTCAAAATTGAAAAAAATGACACAAAAGATACTAAGCTTTTATTTTATTTTATTTTTTTCAATTTGACATTCCAATTTTTTTTGAAGCAAACTTCATTCTTTCAATTCCGTCGGTGTTGAACATTTTTCATTTGAAACAATATAATTTGTTTTACATTTGAAACTATGAACACAATTTTACATTTAAAAACCATGTTTTTTTTAAATACTAGTTCTTATATATATATATATATATATATATATATATATATATATATATATATATATATATATATATATATATATACATTTTAGCCATAATGTTACGTCAAAATATGTATTATTTATATTATAACCATATTTTTCACTAAATACAAAATTTTAGTACGGCCTTGGAGGTACGAAGTGCACACTTAGTCTCATCTAAGGCCGTACTAAAGTATGGTATAGATATGCATGCTATTATTCTGTTCAACTTGTGATGTGAGTTTTCCTCACTATACTTTCGGGTCGAAGGCACCAAGGCCGGCCCATCGGTTGATAACCTAATATTGTTGATATGCTAAAGTATGGAATAGATATGCATGCTAGTTTTGATATGCTAGTTTGGTAGATCTGTAGGACTACCTGTGATACTGTCTGTTTATCTGTTTATGATGTTATCTGTTATATGTCGACATATTGTTGACGGGTTTTATGCATAAGAACAATCCTATGTGCTCATACAAACCCTAATGCTTGGATCTAGGTTTCTCTATTGTACATGCAATGAATCCAAGACTTATAAACCCTAATCTAGCATACATAATTTCGAAATTAACATATAACATCAGATCTAGATGTTTACCTCTTCAATGGAAGCTTGAATCTTCTTTCTTGGAGCTTAGAGTCACAAGTGCAACTCCTCTAATGGCTTACAAACACCATAAGCAAGAAGGCAACTATGAGAGAGGAGGGAGGATGCTTAATTTCGGCCCAGGGTTTCTCTTGGGAAGCAAGTTGTAACACCCAGAATCAGAAAGACCAAGAAAAGAAAGGAAAGGCTCTAAGTCAAGAGTCAACTCGTCGAGTCCAGGGAGGAACTCGACGAGTCGGAGCTGGATCCGGGGCATAGAGTAAGTGACCGACTCGGCGAGTCGGCTAGTGGACTCGGCGAGTCTGGTCTGGACGAGAAAAACCCTAATCCCGAGGGTTGTGCCCTATTTAAAGAACATTACATCCCTTCCCCAGCCTCTTGGCTACCCTTTTGAGATCCAGAAACCCTAAATTGTGAGTGAGAGTCCTTGGAAGCAATTTGGAGCTTAGATAAGTGGTTTTGTGAAGAGATCTTGAAGATCAAGACGCTTGGATCAAGGGGGTTTGCAGAAATTTGGATTAATCTTCAGTGGGAGGTCATCTTGGAGGTAATAAGCTGTTACCTTCACCCTTTTTGCATCTAGATCTATTCTTGAATGAGATTTGGGGCTATTTTGGCAAGATTGAGGTCTATTCTGGGTTTGGGGCTTAGATCATAGATTGCTACTTCAGATCTAGGGCTGTGATGGTCCAGAATGTCTTAAAGCAGCAGTCAATGAGTCATTGGTGAAGCCCCTTTGTCTTAAACCCTAGCCCTAGAGTGTTTTGGGCTTATATCTCCTTGGTTTCACGTAAAGTTTGAAACTTTATGTAGGAGATAGACTGTAGAAGAGTGGATTTATGGATTGGAGCCCCTGCATGGCTCGAAGAGCCACTGTATGGATTGAGAACTGGAGAGACTCGGCAAGTCACATGGGTGTACTCGACGAGTTGTATGAATAGGTGCATGGACTCCGCGAGTTGGAAGAACAACTCGGCGAGTCTGTTGAAGATTGCCTAGGACTCGGCGAGTCTGTTCTTGGACTCGACGAGTTAGGTCGCAGAACCCCCAACCTCTTCTGGTTAAGACGCGGATCAGTGAGTTGAGTGGTGACTCAGTGAGTTGGACAGGATGGGACTCAGAGATCGTTGAACTCGACGAGTCCTGGGGTGACTCGGCGAGTTGGGTCGTATTTTGAGAGCTTCTGAGTTTAAGGACTCGGTGAGTCTTCGGGTTGACTCGGCGAGTCGAGTCAACTGGAATGTTGACTTTGACCAGGACTTTGACTTTAACCAGAGTTGACTTAGTTTGACTTCTAGAGTTCAGTTTGGAACTAAGTGCTTTATTGATATTAGTAGCTCGGGGAGTTAGTGGAGCAGCCGTTCAGAAAGTGGACGGACAGCAGCCAGAGGGTTATCAGCAAAGTTCAGCAGTGTGAGGTGAGTCTCATCACTGATTGTATGGGTCTACGGCCACAATGCCGACCCATTTGGTTTATGTATGGTAGGAAGACCCGGGGGTTAGCCCTAGGCATTATGCATGAAAGACCAGGAGGCGGCTCCTGGCACATAGTATGTTATTATGTATGATAGGAAGACCCGGGGGTTAGCCCTAGGCAATATGTATGAAAGACCAGGAGGTGGCTCCTGGCGCATTGTATGCTATTGCGTATGAAAGACCAGGGGGTGGCTCCTGGCACACTATATGCGGAGTGGCCTAGTAGAGTAGTCTGTATAGTTGTCTTTGTGATACTTGCATGAAAGACCAGGGGGTGGCCCTTGGCACTTGTCTGTAAGACCCAGGGAGTGGCCCCAGGCTTGACCAGGAAGACCACGTGCGGCCCGTGGCATAACCGTAAGACTATGTTTGGCATATAGCACCTTACTTGATTATGGATACGTTTGTTATGTATGGCTCATGGTTACGTATGGCATGTATGGATCAGTTGATATGTATGGTATGTGGTATGTGGGGGAACTCACTAAGCTTCGTGCTTACGGTTTTCAGTTTTGGTTTCAGGTACTTTGTTTTCAAGGAAAGGAGCCGGCTCGATCGCAGCGCATCACACTACGTTTTCCGCACATGAGATCTTTGGGATCACACTCTGATATGGTTTTATGATAATATGTTTTGATTACTGACACTTTGGCTTGACACGAGATATTATTATGAATGTTTTTATACTGATGGTTTATGTAACAACTTATTTACAAATGAAATTTTTGGTCTTAAATTTTGGGATGTTACAAGTTGGTATCAGAGCCCTGGTTTGAGGGATTCGGACACACCCTCGGGGGTGTCTGGACTCAAATCGAGGGATTAAAAGATTTTTACAAGAAAATGGTTTTCTAAAAGATAAGTTAAAGGGGTTTTGAGAAAGAACGAAGTGTGTGATGTGCGCGACCGGCCGAGCTCAAGTAAGTATTCCCCAAAGTACCCATACAAGTTTATGTTATGTTTATCAGCTTCTTAGAACAGCATGCTAGAATAGGGCTAAGGATCTAGGAATGATGCCTTATGTGCCTGCCTTATGTGTTTCAGCTTATGAGAATTACATGCTAGTATTGAGTAGATAGTAATAGGATAGCATGTTTAGGTTATGCCTGACTATATGAGCTTAGCATCGCATGCTAGTACAGATTCTTGTTGTGTGGATAGAATTGCTTGATTATGTTCTGGTTAGATTTCCCTTTTGTCTGAATGCTACTTGCTTTGTGCTTTGTGGGACTCTGAGTGATGAGAGTAGTGCTGGGAGCAGTGTTAGTAGTAGTGAAGTGATACCAGCAAGTGTGGGTATATGCTTTTATTATCTACTAGCTAAATTACACACAGTAATACGTTTTATAACATCAAGTTACTGATGTGTTTTCGTATTATCAATGCATAATCAACTAGCAAACAATAACCATATCTCTAGGTTTAAAGATTATATGATATTATCATCTTGCGATCACTTATGATAACTTTCATGAAGTGATACCAGCAAGTGTGGGTTTATTCCAATGCTCAAAACATATTTCATAAGCACTCATAAACTTTGTAGCAAACCTTTGCTATGTCTAAAACCTTTTAGACAATCTACAAACATATTTATGACAATCTTCTTTCATATCTACTTCCAACATATGAGCGATTGTGGACTGTTCGAATAATCCTATTATTCAGGAAGTCAAAACATGCAAAATCGAAACAATAGATAAATAATCAACACAAGATAATAACTTTCTTATAAATAACACACCTTTATTTAATCATTAAATGTTGAATACAAAATTATCCATTACAAGTTTCCTACCTATCTAATCTAAACTAATATCGTCCTTTAGCCCAACGCTCCTAGCGTGCTTCAAATGCTTGACCCTACACAGTCCCTTTGTAAGGGGATCTGCTGGGTTATCTTCTGACGATACCCTCTTCACAACGAGGAGTCCATCTTCTACCCGATGTATAATAAAATGGTATTTCCTGTCGATATGTCGAGATCTGCCATGATCCCTTGGTTCCTTGGTCAAGGCAACCGCTCCTTCATTATCACAGAAAATTTCCATGGGCTCCTTTATAGATGGCATAACTCCAAGGTCTCCTATGAAGTTCTTCAACCATATATCCTCCTTTGACGCCTCTCTTGCCGCAATGTACTCTGATTCGCACGTTGAATCAGCTACGGTCTCTTGCTTGGAACTTTTCCAAGTCACTGCTCCTCCGTTCAAGGTAAAGACCCAGCCCGACTGCGATCGGTAATTATCCCGATCCGTCTGAAAAGTAGCGTCACTGTACCCTCGCACCCTTAAGTCATCACTCCCACCGAGGACTAGAAACCATTCCTTGGTCCTTCGTAGGTACTTAAGAATATTCTTGACAGCAATCCAATGTGCTCTACCAGGGTTCCCTTGATATCTGCTGACCATGCTCAAAGCGAAGGCCACATCAGGGCGAGTATAGGTCATAGCGTACATAATCGAGCCAACTGCGGAAGCGTAAGGTACTCGGCTCATATCAGCTATCTCTGCCTCTGTACTCGGGCTATGAGTCTTACTCAGTTTGGTATTGCATTGAATTGGCAACTCCCCTTTCTTGGAATTTTCCATACTAAAACGTTTTAGTACCTTTTCCAAGTATGTATCCTGACTGAATTCTATCGGTCTCTTACTTCTGTCTCTCACTATCCTTATTCCCAGAATATACGCAGCCTCTCCGAGGTCCTTCATAGCGAAACACTTCCCAAGCCAGGACTTGACCTCCTGCAAGGTTGGGATGTCGTTTCCTATGAGTAGTATGTCATCGACATACAATATGAGGAAGCTCACTATACTCCCACTGGCCTTGACATACACACACGACTCATCTTCGCTTCGCAGAAAACCAAACTCTTTGACCTTCTCGTCAAAACAAAGATTCCATCTGCGAGACACTTGCTTTAATCCATAAATGGATTTTTCAAACTTGCACACCCTATTGGGATGCTTCGCATCGACAAAACCCTCTGGCTGATTCATGTAGACATCCTCAGCCAACTTCCCATTTAGGAAAGCAGTTTTTACGTCCATCTGCCAAATTTCATAATCATGAAACGCAGCTATTGCGAGCATTACCCTAATAGACTTTATCTTGGCAACTGGCGAGAAGGTCTCATCATAGTCAACTCCAGGAGTTTGAGTAAAGCCCTTCGCGACCAATCGCGCTTTATAAGTGTGCACTTTCCCATCCATGTCTGTCTTCTTCTTGAAGATCCACTTGCACCCGAATGTCTTACGACCAGGTACATTATCAACCAAGTTCCAAACTTGGTTGTCATACATGGACTGAATCTCGCTGTCCATTGCCTCTTTCCATTTAGCAGACTCTGGGCCTGCCATGGCTTCCTTGTAGCTATTAGGTTCGTCCAGATTTATTAGTGTACTATCACTAATAAACGTATCCCCGTCAATAGTAATATGGAAACCATAAAACTGGGGTGGAACACTAACTCTATTCGAACGTATAAGAGGTAAGGACTGGTCAATTGGTTCAACAGGAGTTTCATCCCCAGGTTGAATGCCAGTGTCAGAGGTTCCTTCATCTCCTGACTCTTGAAGCTCTTCAAGGTCAATCTGACTCCCACTGTCTCCTTGACTTATGAGTTCTCTCTCTCTGAAAACCCCTCTCCTAGCAACAAAGACAACATTGTCACTTGGTCTATAGAAGAGATAGCCAAAAGACTTCTGTGGATAGCCGATGAAATAACACTTCTCACTATGAGGTTCTAGCTTGTCGTGAGTCTCTCGTCTTACGAAAGCTTCACAACCCCAAACCTTGATATGTGCTAACGAGGGAGCTTTCCCTGTCCACATCTCGTGAGGTGTTTTGGCAACCTTCTTGGTGGGAACTAAGTTAAGGATATGGGCGGCAGTCTCTAAGACATACCCCCAGAATGAGATTGATAACGAAGCACGACTCATCATAGAACGAACCATGTCCAACAAGGTTCGATTACGTCTCTCACCCACACCATTCAATTGTGGCGTTCTAGGAGGCGTCAATTGCGAAACTATTCTGCATTCTTTTAGATAGTCGTGAAACTCAAGACTCAGGTACTCTCCTCCTCGATCAGATCGAAGCATCTTGATTTTCCTGCCCAGCTGATTGTCTACTTCATTCTTAAACTCTTTGAACTTTTGAAAGGTTTCTGACTTCTGCTTGATTAAGTAGATATATCCATATCTGCTATAATCATCTGTAAAAGTCACGTAGAAGCGACAAGCGTCCCTTGTAGTGGATCTAAAGGGTCCACATACATCAGTATGTATGAGATCCAATACACCCTCACCCCTTTCACATGTGCCAGTAAAGGGTGACTTGGTCATCTTCCCAAGTAAACAAGACTCACACACGTCATCGTCCCCAAGGTCGAATGACTCCAAGACTCCATCCTTTTGGAGTTGGGCTATGCGTTTCTTGTTAACATAGCCAAGGCGACAATGCCACAAGCATGCTTTGTCCAAACTTGTGGACGAATCAATATTCAAAACATCATTTCCTAAATTATCTATAATTAACACATATTCATACATCCCATTACAAGGTAATGCATTGAAATAAAAAAACCATTCAAATAAGCATTAATAGAACCATTACTATTATCAAACGAATATCTGAAAGCTTGTCTAAACAATCCATGAAAAGAAATGATGTTCCTTGCCATATCTGGCGAATAGCAACAATTATTTAAATCTAGCTCTAATCCACTACTCAACACTAAGGAATAAACTCCGATCTTGGTGACTGGTGAAGACTTCTTGTTTCCCATGATCAAGTTTATCCTTCCATGCTCCACTTCCCTACTTTCTCTTAGCCCCTGCAAATCAGAACAAATGTGGTAACCATATCCAGTATCAAGGACCCATGAAGTAGCAAGTGATGAGTTATTAGATTTAATTAAATACATACCTGCAAAGGTGGGCTTTATCTTCCCATCCTTAATATCCTGCAGATATTTAGGGCAACTTCGTTTCCAGTGGCCCTTCTGGTGGCAATAGAAGCACTCTGCTTCCTTGGGGTCAGAAGAGGGCTTAACAGAACCTGCTTTGGTCCCACTAGAAGAGGAACCATCTTAGGTCTTACCCTTTTGGTGGTTCTTAGAAGGAGCCTTCCTCTTCTTACCCTTTCCTTGGCCGATTGCCAACACAGGAGCAACTACAGTAGAGGATGATGCAATAGATTTGTCCTTGAGGTTGCTCTCAGCTGTCCTCAGGAGCCCTTGAAGTTTACTCAGGGTGACCTCTTCCTTGTTTATATGGTAGGTCATTCTGAACTGGTTGTAGAAGGAAGGCAAGGAGTGGAGGATGATGTCGATAGTCAAATCCTCATCAAACTTAACATTAAGTTTGAGAAGATGATCAACATACCTTTGCATTCTTTGCAAATAAGCAGTTAGGGATTCTCCACTCCCCATCCTAGCGGTGATCATGTTGGTAATGATCTCATAGCGCTCTTGCCTCGCGCTTTGGTGGTACCTGTCCAGCAAATCTTGATGCATCTTATATGGATACATGTTCTCATAGGAATTTTGGAGTTCGAGGTTCATGGTGGACAGCATGATGCAATGAACTTTCGTAGCATCACGCTCGTGGGCCTCAAAGGCGGCCATCTCTTCAGGAGTAGCTTCTTCTGGGTTGATCTTTTCTAGTTTCTAATCGAGGACATATTCTTTGTCCTCGTAGCGAGTTATCATGCGAATGTATCTCATCCACTCGTTGAAGTTCGACCCATCAAATATCACTTTTTGACACAGGTTCATCAACGAGAATGACCCAGAAGTGTTGTTGTTTGCGTTTGCGTTAGACATCTGAAATAGAAAGAAACAAAGTTTGATTAGAAATGAATCCCCAATTAAACACCCAAATGAGAAATTAGGGCTAGGATCCAACAACATTATTTACAACTTAGAAAAGGGATGCCGTAATCTAAAAGTAAATAATTTGAAGGTAAGTGAATGACGATTCACTAATTTTCACCATGAAAAACGAAAAGAGATTAAGTTTTAAATGTATTTGAAAATTCCTAGATTTCTTTTGAGATTCATTAAACATTTCAATGGCATGTTTAAATCTCGATATGCACTTCAAATTTGCGACTGGGATGCCGAGGATCGCAAACAAGTTGTGAATAACCATGCGAATCAACATGGTGCACCCAATGTCTCTATCACCTAATCAATGTGCCGGTTAGCCACACACACTCCATTGATCTATGATAAACATCGAGCCACCCTTAGTCACCAATGTCAATCCCAAATTAGTGTGCCGGTTAGCCATGCACGCTCCACTAACGTTTGACAGGGGTACAAAGTGTAATTCCATGGAATAGCATCATTTTCACATTTTACCCTAAAGTAACTAAGATTGGGAATTTATAAAACAATGTAGTTTCTTTAATATTTCCATTATACTTATAATGAGGAATTAAGTGCCCTATCCTATCCGTTCGGCTAACGACCCTCCACCAGTCAAGCAAGCGGTGAGTGTAAGTGTACACCCATTAAGCGTCATTTTATAGGCAGCAACCTTATACCCACCTTATAGACTGGCTTCGTGAATGAGGCCTACTAGCGATAAGACTAGCTTATTCTTATACATATATATATATATATATATATATATATATATATATATATATATATATTAATCTTGTAATAGTTAAAGTATAAGATTGAATTTTAAACTTGTAAAATTCTAAGGGTTGAAATTTAAAATTTTCAAAATTAAACTTTTAATCAAAAATTAAATTTCAAAACTTGAGGGCGAGTTTTGAACTTTTCAAAACACAAGGGATCAAATAACAAATAATATAAATCAAACAATTAATTTAGTGATTATCTATATTTGACCTAATTCAATTTCTTGCAAGATAAGTTACCCAATTAATTCAAATAATCAATTTTAATCATATAAGGAATTTATTATCTAATCAATTGGTAATTATCTTGTGTTTTGGCAAGGATAATCTTTCAATAACAATAAAAATCGAATTTTATCAGTTAAAAACATTTAAGGCAATTATCCTTCATCAAAACATCAAGTAAATCCGAAAATCCTTCTGTCTGATGCTCCGACTCGCCGAGTCACTCACTGGACTCGCCGAGTTGGGTCGGGCAGAGGCAAGAAAAACGATTTTCAGCAAGGATTCGACAATTACATCACATACAACAGAAACCAATCATGGCTCTGATACCACTGATGGGTTTTATGCATAAGAACAATCCTATGTGCTCATACAAACCCTAATGCTTGGATCTAGGTTTCTCTATTGTACATGCAATGAATCCAAGACTTATAAACCCTAATCTAGCATACATAATTTTGAAATTAACATATAACATCAGATCTAGATGTTTACCTCTTCAATGGAAGCTTGAATCTTCTTTCTTGGAGCTTAGAGTCACAAGTGCAACTCCTCTAATGGCTTACAAACACCACAAGCAAGAAGGAAACTATGAGAGAGGAGGGAGGATCCTTAATTTCGGCCTAGGGTTTCTCTTGGGAAGCAAGTGGCCGAAAATTGAATCCTATGGGTCTTATTTATACTATAGGCTGCTAGGGTTTCAGTCTAAACCCTAATGGACAACTTAATGACCAAGCAGCCCAAGGAACCTTCTGGAATAGGGCCTTGGACGAAAATATGATGATCCTTCATCATAATTTCGTTCCCCCTTAGTCCATTAGGTTTCCCAGCCCAAAACTCAACTATCACACACTTGACAGTTTAAGCCCCTTTATTTAATTAATCTCTTTTAGTCACCAAATTAATTCCTAATTAATTTATGACTAATACTAATTAAATAAATATGATTTCTCCTTTAATATATTATTCTTATAATATATTAATAAACCATAATATCCTCTCTCTTTCTTTAAATTACCTTGTCAAGTTGCTTTGGTGAAGGCAACCCAAAAGGACCATGCACAACCGGGTCAAGTACATACCAAATATAGTTACGGGCTTAGACACTAATCCAACAATTATGTAGGTTGGGTTGACGTTGTACTGCTTCGTGTTGTTGCCAACAAACCTTGGAGCATACCAAATATGAGCTGAGGGCCGGGGAGGGCATGCTAGACTCATACCGAGGGCTCATGAGCATTCCAGATACAAGCTGAGGGCCGGGAAGGGCATGCCAGACTCTTACTGAGGGCTTAGTGGTATTCAGTCCAAGGAATGATCAGGCCGGGGAGCAAGCCAAACATAAGCTGTGGGCCCAGAGGGCAAGCAAGACTTATGATGTGGGCTTAGGGGTAATCCAATCTGTTAGTTGTGGACCCATTGCATGTTGTTATTATATTTGTGCTATTTGTTTGTGTATTGGTATTTTGGGGGAACTCACTAAGCTTTGAGCTTACAATTTTGGATTATGTTTCAGGTACCTTGGAGGATCGTGGGAAGGCGAAGGCGTGATCGTGCACCTCATCGAGTTTTGATTTTATGATTTTGGGAAAACTATGATATTAAACCTGTTTTGAAAACTATTTGTAAACAATGATGATTTATGGGTTGTTTTAAAAGTTTAAATTTTTCATGAATTTTATGGATGTTACAAGTTGGTATCAGAGCCTTGGTTTGAGTGAATTGGAGGAAAAATCGTGTGAATCCAGTCTCAAACTAAGGAAAAATATTTTTAAATGATTTTTCAAATGGTTTTCAAAAATAATCAAGGAGGATGCGATGTGTACATCAGTCGGAGCCAGTAAGTAGATCCCAAAATACCATATTGTTATTTGATATTGTGATATGTTAGAACGACATGCTAGTGATAGGCTGGGGATCTTCAGGATTTTGCATGATAGAATTGTCTAATTATATGATGTCTGATAGCCTAGGGTTCTTCTCTAATGGAAGTGACATCATTACTGTAGTTGCTTAGTGTATGCATCATGGTCATGCATAACTAAGATTTTATAGCATGAGAATGTTTGGTCTTGCCTTATTTACTGTTCTTGTTTGATGAAGGGCTTAGGGTAGGATCAGATATTCGACTGTCTATAGGGTCCAGTGTTATGTATGGTTATCATACACGAGTGCTGCAGGGTTGGTGGTAGTTTCATGGATGAGTTGTGTGGGGTCAGTCGGTTAGTTTTGAGATATTTAGCCTTTCCTCTAGGGAATGAGGATTGAGTGTTTTCATATGCTAGTGAGTATTGTTAGGGCGTTGTGATGATCCTCTGAGACAAATACGGGTAGGTGTGGAAGGTGTTATGGGCCCGTACTACTGAAAGCACAATACCTGTACGCGTAACAAGAAAGTCACAACCCATAGGTCTTTGTTGGGAGTTGGTTCCCCGTTACGATATGCATATTATCTGATATCCTCCTAGTTTATATTCAATATGGTAACTATGCGTCGAGTTGAGGCTAGGTCTGGTTTGGGATCAGGAGTTGGGCGTCAGGGTAAGTCAGCTGTGTTTGATGACAGGATCAGGGAGATTCTGCAGGAGGAGGTTGTTGCTCGTTTCCGAGCTAAGTTGCCAGAGATGTTTGGGTATATCAAGACTGCCATGATTGAGTACTTTGATGAGCGCTATGCTTCTTTGTCTGAGACTACTGCTGTTGTTGCCACTACAGCCGTTGCAGCTGCAGGGGTTGGATCGGGTCGGGTTTTTTAGTATTGGGACTTCGATAATATGAAGCCCCCGACTTTCGATAGGGGGTAGGACCCGATCATCTCCATGAGGTGGCTATCTAATGTGAAGGGATGTTTCTTCACTTGTTCTTGTCCAGCTGACCAGAAGGTCAGGTACTCTCTGAACCTCCTCAGGACAGGAACGAAGGATTGGTGGAGGCTTGCTACTAGTTCATATTCATCTGAGCATAGAGCTGTTGTGTCTTAGGAGTAGTTCTATGAGATGTTCTGCTCCCGATATGTGCCGTTGGTGGAGCGTGAGAGGTTAGCCGAGGAGTACCTGGATTTGAGGCAGGGCTCTGAGACGGTGATGGAGATCACCAAGATGCTCACGGAGAGGGATATGTTTTGTCCTGAGTTTGCTGCATCTAAGCAGGCTCAGATGACCCATTACTTAAGCATGCTCAAGACAGAGATCAGACAGTTTGTTTCCAACCAGCGTTATGGTACTTTGTTGGAGATGCAGGAGGCCGCCAGGCGGCGTGAGATTGAGATTGATTTGCAGACGAGGGAGCAGAGGCCGACCCCGACGCAGTCGCAGCCTGCGCCAAAGCGGTTCAAGATCGATGATGTCTGATCTGGGGGCCGGAAGGGCCACACTTGTACGAAGTGCGACAAGGTGCATGAGGGTGCTTGTGATCATCTTCTGGGTGCCAAAATTGTGGCCGGCAGGGCCATTTGGCAAGGGATTGCCGCTAGCAAGCCCCAACACTCAGTTCCAGGATTTGTTATCATTGCGACTAGGTTGGCCATGTGAAGGCCAACTGCCCATCGCTTGTTACTAGGCCGACACAAGCTCCCGTGCCGACTACTTTGAGGATCACTGATGGGAGTCAGGGCAAGGCAGAGCCCCCGAGGGCTCTAGGTCGCTCTTTCCAGCTTACTGCCGAGGAGGCCAGAGTAGCTCCTGATGTTGTGACTTGGTACATTTCCAGTGAACTTTTTGCATGCTCTAGTGTTGTTTGACTCGGTGTGAGTTGGTATTTTGTGTCTCGATCGTTCAACAGAGATTTTGATATTCCCATTGAGGAGTTAGAGTGTCCGCTGCAAGTTTGTATCGCAAACGAACACGAGGTTGATGAATCATCAGTATCTCAAGGTTGCGTTCTGGAGATCTTCGGGGTGCCTTATCCGATCAATTTGATCCCTATCCCCATGGGGGATGTCTGCGTGATTGTGGATATGGGTTGGTTGAACCGTTTTGGTGCTATGATTGATTGTGAGGGCTAACGCGTGGTAGTTCGAACCCCAAGTGGGGAAGAACTGGTTATCTATGGAGAGGGCACCCAATTGCCAAGGCGCTGTACCGTTTAGCACCACCTGAGATGCAGGAGTTGTCATCTCAGCTGCAGGAGCTGCTAGGTAAGCAGTTCATCAGACCGAGAGTTCTCCGTGGGTAGTGCCAATTTTGCTCGTCAAGAAGAAGGATGGTTCATACCGGATGTGTATTGATTACCGGGAGTTGAACAAGCTAACGGTGAAGAACCGTTATCCCCTTCCACGGATTGATGATCTCTTTGATCAGTTTCAGGGTGCATCTTGGTTCTCCATGATAGATCTGAGGTCCGGGTACCATCATGTCAGGGTGAGAGAGGAGGACGTGGAGAAGACTGCATTCTGGACTCGTTATGGGCATTACGAGTTCGTGGTGATGCCATTTGGGCTCACTAATGCGCCTACGGTATTTATGGATTTGATGAATCGAGTATGCAGGCCGATGCTCGATCGTTCGGTTATTGTATTTATTGATGATATCTTGGTATATTCCAAGACCAGAGAGCAGCATGAGGAGCATCTTCGTGAGCTTCTAGGGGTTTTGTGGCGAGAACGGATTTATGCTAAGTTCTCGAAGTGTGAGTTTTGGTTACGAGAGATTCAGTTCCTTGGACACCTCGTTAATCAGAATGGGATATTGGTCGATCTGGCCAAGATCGAGGCTGTGATGCAGTGGGAGGTTCCGAAATCTCCCTTCGATATCATGAGTTTCTTGGGTTTGGCAGGGTACTATCGGAGATTCATTCATGATTTCTCCAAGATTGCAGTACCCCTCACACATCTGACGATGAAGGGGGTGGATTTCCGATGGGGCCCTGAGCAGCAGACAACATTTGAGACCCTTCGGCAGAGATTATGTGAGGCCCTAGTTTTGACCCTCCCAGAGGAAATTGAGGATTTCGTGGTATTCTATGAAGCTTCCATCACTGGTTTGGGGGCGGTCCTCATGCAGAGAGGACGGGTGATAGCATATGCTTCGTGGTAGCTGAAGTCGCACGATACGAGGTATCTCACGCATGATCTGGAGTTGGGGGCAATGGTTTTTGCCCTCAAGATTTGGAGAAATTATATTTATGGGGTCTGTTGTACTATCTACACGGATCATAAGAGTTTGAGACATATTATGGATCAGCCTAACCCGAACATGAGGCAGCGCAAGTGGCTGGACGTAGTCAAGGATTATGACTGCGAGATCCTTTACCATCTGGGTAAAGCGAATGTGGTGGCGGATGCGTTGAGCAGCAAGTCGGCTAGGTCTTCAGATGGGGTATCGTGTATGAGGATATCAGTGGATTCGCCGCTTTTGGAATTGATTAGGGAGGCTTAGGCCGAGGGTGTTTGGGAAGAGAATTGGAAGATAGGTAGGATCAGGGGTGAGATTGCCAGATTTGTTCCGGATAGTCTTGGATTGTTGACCCGTTGTGGTTGGGTCTGGGTTCCGATGTTTGGTGGGATCAGACAGATTGTATTGGAGGAGGCTCATAACTCTCGTTTTTCTATCCATCTGGGGGCCACCAAGATGTATCGGGATCTGAGATTGAGCTATTGGTGGTCGTGTATGAAGAGGGAGATAGCCTGGTACGTGGAGAGGTGCATGACCTGCAAGATGGTCAAGGGCGAGCATCCGAGACTGCATGGCAATATGCAGGCTATGGAGGTTCCCATGTGGAAATAGGATTAGATTTCGATGGATTTCATCACCAAGTTGCCAAAGACGACAAAGGGTTTCGATGCTATTTTGGTCATCGTGGATCGATTGACCAAGAGTGCCCACTTCCTGGCAATTCGGGAGAGTTGAGAAGTTGGCCGATGTGTATATTTTCGAGATCGTTGCTCACCATGGAGTCCCGATCTCCATTGTTTCAGACCGTGATGTTCGGTTCACTTTCCATTTTTGGCAGAGGTTCCATGTGGAACTGGGCACGAGGTTGCACTTCAGCACGACTTACCAACCGCAGACTGACGGCCAGAGTGAGCGGACGATACAGACCCTTGAGGATATGTTGTGGGCATGCGTCATCGATTTTGGTGGGACCTTGGAGTCTTACCTCTTGCGGAGTTCTCCTACAACAACAGTTTTCACTCCAACATTGGTGCTCCGCCTTTTGAGCTATTGTATGGGCGGAGATGTCGTACCCCGGTTTGCTGGGGCGAGGTTGGTCACAGGGTTATGGGGCGGACCGAGGTGGTCCTTCATACGACGGAGATGATTCAGCAGATCAGAGAGAGATTGCAGACCGCTCAAAGTCGGCAAAAGAGATATGCCGACCGGTGCCGATTCGAGTTTCAGAAGAGATATGGGCGGCTGTCTTTAAGGCATACCCCCAGAAAGAAATGAGAAGAGAAGATCGACTCATCATGGAACGAACCATGTCTAACATGGTCCGATTACGCCTCTCAGCCACACCATTAGGTTGTGGTGTCCTAGGAGGAGTCCATTATGAAACAATTCCACATTCCTTGAGATAATTGTGGAACTCGATACTAAGATACTCTCCGCCTCTATCAGATCGGAGCATCTTTATCTTCCTGCCTAATTGATTCTCAACTTCATGTTTAAACTCTTTAAACTTTTCAAAGGGATTTGATTTTTGTTTGATTAAGTAGATATAACCATATCTGTTATAATCATCTGTAAATGCCACATAAAATCGATTAGCATCCCTAGTGGTGAATCTGAAGGGTCCACACACATCTGTGTGTATGAGATCCAACAAAACCTCACCTATTTCACAAGATCCAGTGAATGGTGATTTTGTTATCTTCCCCAAAAAGACAAGATTCGCATTCATCATCTGACCTTAAGTCAAATGATTCCAACACTCCATACTTTTGGAGTTGGGTGATGCGTGGGTAGCGTCGTGTCAGAGACGACAACGCCACACACATTCATCATCTAATCCATTAGACGAATCAATATGAAATACACTATCACCTAAGCTATCAACACAAATCATAGTTTTATACACACCATTACAAGGTAAAGCTTCAAACATAAAACTACCATTGTTATAAACCAAAATCAATCCATTAAAATCATTAAATGAATATCGAAAACCTTGTCTAAAAAGTGCATGGAAAGAAATAATGTTTCGCGTCATTTCTGACGAATAGCAAAAATCAACTAAATCTAATCTAACATCACTACTAAGCATAAGACTATAAGTTCCAATCTTGGTAACATGAGAAGATCGCCTATTGCCCATGATTAGATTCATCCTTCCATGCTCCACTTCTTCAGTTTATCTTAGTCCCTACAAATCAGAACCAATATGAAAACCACATCCTGTATCAAGGACCCAAGAATGAGTAGGTTGTGAGTTATTAGTTTGAATAGTATAAATTCCTACCGACGATCGCTTCACTTTGCCATCCTTGATGCCCTGCAAGTACTCTAGACAACTTCGTTTCCAATGGCCCTTATCATTGCAATAGAAGCAAATGACATCTTTGGGATCACTAATAGAAGGAATGTTAGAACTAGGATTCGCTTTTGGGCCTCTTCTAGATGACCCAACATGGGCGTTGCCCTTCCAGTTTTGATTAGGAGCACCTTTCCTTTTCTTTCCTTTGTTTTTCCCAATGGCAAGGACATAAGCATTAGTAAAGGTAGGAGTTTGATTCTTCTTCATTCCTGACTCAGCCGTTAGCAATAGGTTGTGGAGTTAGGCCAATGTGGTTTCTGTATTGTTCTAATGATAAGCTAAAATGAACTGATCATAACAAGGTGGAAAGGAATTAAAGACCATGTCTATGGCTAACTCCTCATCAAAATTCACATTTTTCCTTTCACGACGCTTCACATATCTCTCCATCATTTGCACATGATTGCAGACTGACTCTCCTTCCTTCAACTTGCAAGCCATTCGAGCTTTGACGACCTCATACTTTTCTTGACGAGCTCTCTTGTGAAACTTTTCCACAAGATTCAAGTTCATCTCGTATGGCCAGTAGTCCTCATAGAACTTTTGCAACTCAGGAATCATAGTGGAAACCATGATGCAAGCAACCTTAGTCGCATCGTCATAATGTTTCTTGTAAGAGGCTATTTCTTCAGGATTAGCAGTGGCCTCATCAATCTCAACGATTTGTTTCTCAAGGACATAATATTTGCCCTCGTATCGAAGATCCATCTTGATGTTACACATCCAATCATTGTAGTTAGTGTCATCCAATGTTACATTAGACACGATCGAGAGAAGCGAGAAGTTGTGGGTAGAGTTTTGAGAAGCAGAAGCATCACTAGAAGTAGATATCCATAGAGAAAAAGAAGTTTTAGTTAGATGACAATAATCATTAATATTTTAACCCATAATTGATATTTAAGGCTAGGATCCAATATAACAATTCATAATTAAGAAGAGGGATGTCGTAATCTTATTTCGAATTTATGAAAGGTAGGTAAAATCAATTCACCAATTTCGAACTATGAAATTCCTAGATCTTTTTTAGATTCATTGAATTTTATTAATGACATGTTTAATTTCAGATTATGCTCTTCTATTTGAGACTGAGATGTCGAGGATCATAAACAAGATGTGAATAACCATACAAATATGCTTGGCACTCTCGATGACATTTATCATCTCCAATTAATATGTCGGTTAACCACACGCGCACCATTAACAATGATAATTTTCGAGATGCTCATTATTACTCTTTATAGTCACTATTAGTGTCGGTTAACCACACACGCTCCACTAACTACATATAAAACATAATGTGCAATTTTACGGATTAACATATGATGTGTGTTTATTTCACTAGTTTTAATCCTACTTTTTAAATATGATTTAGACACACAAAAGGCAGTGTACCTGTCAATCGGTGGTATAATTAAGCAAGCAGGGTATCGAACACAGGGAACGGTAAATAAACTAACTACTAAATTATCTAAAAAAAACAATTAATAAAAGAAAATAGGTTTTATCTAGTTTTGCGAGACTAGAAACTTAAACACTTATCTAACACTTAAACAAAGAAATTAACAACTAAAACAAATAAAAATCAACTAAATTCAATATTAAAGGAGACTTCTGTTTAGGTTCGATTCATTTACTCCTATGATTGATTTTATGGCAAGTGCAATGGATTAATTGTTATTGGCTACTGATTAATGTGATTAGGTTCACGTTCGCTATTACTAATCCTTAGAAAACAAATTAATTCAAGCAGTGATCAAGTAATTAAACTAATAAATTTCCTAGTTTATTGATTCGGGTTAAGTAAGACTTGTAGTTAGCTAATCAAATTACTAATTTAATTAACCTCTTGTTGATGGTTCGTCACACAAGCTCACACATTAACTTACATATTTTCTAGTTAACCCTAGTTTCACGTTCGCTATTCCTAGGCACATAAAAATGTTTTCACATAAATCATATGAGATAAGCAATTAAGAGATGTTCATGCAGCTTAATATACTTGTTAATTAACAGAAAATAATTGTTGTTAACACATACGGTTCTTCAACAAGCTTAACAAAACAAAACTCACCAAATTCAATTAATCCAACCACAAAATCAAACCATAGTCATAAATTCATCTACCCTAAACAGAAGATATGAGTTTTAACTCATGATTACGGCAGAAAGTAGCTCAAAAACGAGATCTAATAGTTCACACATAGTTCAAACAAAAGATTAAGTAAAGAGTAAACTTAAATTTCCTTTGATCTTCTCAAGATTGAAAGCTAGGGTTGTTCCACGAGTTCCAGAGCTCCAGCTGCACCTCCAGTCGCAATTTAATCCCCAAGGGTTCCAGCCAAGGCTTTAGTTTCGGGAAATTGACTCCTATTTATAGATTTCTGAAAACAGAGGCTACTCGCCGAGTCCCTCATTAAAAATTTGTGTACAACAAGGACTTCTATTACTTCGTGAATGTTCGTGTGGACTCGTCGAGTAGGCATCCAACTCGTCGAGTTCTTCAGGATTTTGACTCTTTTTCTTCTTTCTTCAATCCCCGAGCTCCCGATTGCATTTCCCGCTTCCTTTTGCTTCCGAGCACATCTTTTAGGCTGAGAATACAATTTAAACATAATTAAGTAACTTTTGTCCATAAATTGCAATAAATTAGCCAAAAAGTATTAAAATTCTATACGAAATATATAGCTAAATATGCACATATCAAAATACCCCACACTTGACTTTTGCTTGCCCCCAAGCAAAACTTAATTTTAAACATACTAGCATCACATAAAACAATCCCAATCAAACCCAACCATTATGCCAAGACCACAACGCATGCATTTGTGTCTAAATTTTTTCCTAAAGACCCCCCTCAATTCTAAATACTAACAATCCTCATAAACACTCGCCCACTTCTTTTGAACAATGCTCATTTTATGCATCCCTCCGAATCCATCCACATAAAACTCTCTTAACCTCAACGTATTTTTGGTCAAGCAACCCAAGCATACATAATCTAGAAAAATACAATTTTGATACCACTACGGAGCTCTTTGGAATTCTTCACTTCTTTGATAATTTGATCTTGATTTCTTCGAATTCACCACCTTCTTGATTGATTTTTGGTATCTTCAACTTTTTTGATTTTTCAGAATTTTGATCTTTAATTTTTCACACTTTGACTGCTCCAAAATTCTTATAACTTTTTCTTGTAATTCTCTCTCTTTTTTTTTCTTTACATGTAACTCACTTTTTTTTCACTCAATATCTACATGCTTAAGTAGGGTCGCTCAACTTCAACCATTACTGGTTAAAGATATTAGTTTTCATGGATACATTTCAAGTACACGATGCTAAACATATTTCATCCCTCAAACTAAGCAAGGTTGTGTTTTTGTCCCATGAGTTCACTAGAATAAAGGGGGCCACAAATGCATTATAACGTGTATAGGCTCAACTAAACATTTGGGTCTTCATGAAATCATCAAACATAATAATAGCATGATTCCTAATTGCTTTTACCCAAAATTTTCTGAATTAACCCTAGCAATTTTATGCAAATTTTTTCAAAAATTTCAAAATTTAACTAAAATAACCAACCCCCTACCCCACACTTAATTTATGCAATGTCCCTATTGCATATTATGCATGATAAAGAAAATAACAAAGTAAAGAGGGAATTGGAACAAACTCCCCTGGGATAGTGGTGGCGAGGTTGATATTCTTCATTTAAAGCTCCTTCTTCATTTGACTTTAGACATGGGAACAACTCATCCATGCCTCGGGTGTGATTCGTCTCGTGCGGTTGACAGCTATAACAATGCAGGAAAAAGTCTCGGAAACGCTCAGAAAATGATTTTCAAAGAATACAACCAATGCCCGTATCAAATGTCATCAAATCATTAGCTTGATAGTAGAAGAATGAGCAACTCGTCGAGAAGATATGCAAACTCGCCGAGTTGTAGCGTAATTGGCAGAAAAGTCGTGAATTTTAACTTGGACTCGTCGAGTCCATAAGGTGCACTCGGCGAGTAGACCACTGTGTGAAAAAAATTGTATTCTGCTCTGGTCCATTTCTGAGGTATGTGGGTAATATCAAAATGACACTTTCCCTCATTTTTATTCAGTAAATAAACACTCAATAACTCTTCACTCAATCGGACTCATAACGTGACTCAAAACTTCGTTTTCTCTCTCGCCTAGACTTGATTTTTCTCTTGGTTAGCCTTGACTCTATACTCTCGCATGCATTCCTTATCCTCAACTGAAAAGATCAAAAACAAAGACAAAAGTGATAGGAAAGGAAAACTAAAAAAATCCTTCATAGTCCTAATTATAAGTTCTAGCATCAAACAAAAACACACAAAAGCAAATAAAAATTGTCTTTAACCAAACCAAACAAATAAAAATAAAAAGATATTCAATCTTCATCTCCTTCTTCATCTTCTCCACCCCCACTTCCTCCGGCTCCACTTTGGTGTTGACTTATCCGCTCGTCCCAACTTCGCACATATGGGTACCCGGGTCCATCCATTGGCGCAAGATTCAATTGGTTAAACAAATGAACAAATGACTCATTATGGTAGTTCATGCTCCTCCCGAGATCATATTGGTACCTCCGTAGCTCCATGTTATACCAATCCATAGGTACTTCATCATCAACCGGGATTACCGACGGTTCCTCTTGGACATTTTCTCTACGTGGCCTCACCCGCCGACCCGGTTCCTCGGGTAACAAAACAACATCTTAATTTGGAATGCCAATGTGACCACCACCATAATCTTGTATGATCTGCACCCTCCTATATAGCGTGAGACTAAAGGGTGGTGTGGGTACCATCATCAGAAAGTTCCCGGCTCCCCTTTCCAAAATGCCATATGACCTCGCCAAACGGGTCACGAACATGCCACCATTGATTTTTGAAGTAATTCTTTCCTTGACCGCCCCTTCACCCAAGTATTTCGCCAAGCAATAAGGGATGTTGCAGAATGCGTCTGGCGTAATAATACTCCATAGATAGAAAACATCAAGAGTTGGAATTTTATCATCTTCCTTTCGCATGTTTATGGAACAAGCGATAAGGCGATGAATCAATCGGCGGATGGGTGAGCGAATACTTCCTTCTTGAGCGGAAGATGGAATGTACACCCGATTAGCAATAGTGTTCCACCAAGTGGAAGCAACTACACCCTTGGGCAAATCTTTATGGCAATGCGCCAGAAAAGTACCAAATTCTTCAGTCATGACCATAGATTGGTCATAGATGTCCATCCTTCAACTAAGTTCGACAATGCTGCACTGTCGAAATTCCCCACCAAGGCAAAATGTGACGGCATTTGGGTTGTAAATATCATCACCCCCTCGGAAAGTAACAGTGGATAAAAATTCCCAGCAAAGCTCTTGATAAACCAGCTCTTGGATACGGAAAATCCGATTCCACCCGTCACACGTAATTGACACTCCATTTCGTTGAAAAGTCTTGATCAAATATGGGGCAAACTCCTTTTCTAACCCCGCTTGACCTATCCAATGCCAATCAATTTCATTTGGCACATAAATCTCCTTCCTCTTCAGTGTTTCCCACTTTTGTTTTGCCCGAACTAGTGTTGACTTGGAAGTTATTTGTGAAAAGTTTAACCACGTGATGTCCCGATGACCGCTTCCACGTGAGCTCTGATGTGACATCTCCATTTTCACGGCCAGAAAAGACCGATTTTGTTTATGCTTTATAAAAATCAGAGTACTTCTTTTAATAAAAATGTTGCGGAATTTGTTCCCAGTAAAACATGATAAATAGGTTATCAAATCATTTCCGAAGAAATGTATTTTTATTCATTTTAAAACATTTGGGATGTCATTGTCAATACAGAAATATAAGCATAAACAGAATTTACATTCATTTACACTAGTGATCTACACCTCTTTAATCTCTCAGTGTAATGTAACTTCGTATCGGCACCTGTGATTCAAATAACCTTGAGTGAGTCAGGTTGGGAAACCTGGTGAGTACATAGGGTTTTCAACCCACAATAATATAATTATTATGTTTAAACATCAAACAATCAACCCAATTACCCATCCCCATTATATTCTTTACTCTTAAGGATCTACCCTAAGAATTAGCTATTCATCGTTCATTCATTCCTAAGGATCATCCTAAGGAATCGACACGAAATCCATCGTTGTTAGGGTTTACTCAACAGGCACTAAGTCGCATAGTCGCCAGGGTTTAGGCACTAAGTCTCATAGTCGCCAGGGTTTATACAACAGGGTACATCTGGTGAACACGTAGTTCAAAACATCTGATGAACACGTAGTTCAAAACACATAGTTCAAAACATATGGTGAACACTTAGTTCAAAAATACCTAGTGAATACGTAGTTCAAAAACACCTACAAGTTACGAGCCTGCTAGCGTTCCACTGGACTGTCTAGAATAGTCCGTGGTCGTCATCTATACTCCGCTAGAAGACTAGATCATAAATAACATCGAGGCCTCTCATTATTTTATTTTATCACACAGCAAATATTACATCTACCCATGTTTTACCCAACACATTTTGTAGATATAAAATACATATACAGTTTAAATCATTTAAAACATGTATAAAATCGTTCATCCAACATAGATAGCAAGTATACAGATAATATGCATACATAGCATGTAATTTATATAAAATACTTCATATCTATGTGTAAGATGAAAGTAACTATGCACTCACCTGTTAAGGTGGTGATTCCGAACTCAGACAGCGCTTCGCTTCTATTAATTTATTTTCTTTCGATGAAACCTAGTATCATTACCATTAGATTTTAGTCTAATATTCATTGCGACTAATTATTAGTCTAGATTCATTATTAACTCAAAGTCTACTTTCATGATCTATCAAGTAAAGAACAACCAGGGAGGATCATATCGGAGGTAGGGTCCGTTTGGTATACGAAGTATACTGTTTGGAAATCCCACTTTAAACACCTCACTAAATCACAGCCTAGACATCATCCCCGTAAGTAGATCAATCAGTATAACGACTTGGAATCACTGATAAATCTTGTTTATAGGTTCATAATAACGATAATGAACTTAAACATAAGTTATACTAAAGATAGGATAGACGTAGCTCACTTACAGCGGGTTTTTCTCAAAACCGGGCTCCGCCGAAGCAGAGTTTCTGAGCCGAAGGCTCTTCTTTGCGGAGCCGTCAGGCGCTCCGGGGATTCCGCCTCGTGCTAGGTGGCTACCCTAGGCTTTGGGGGGTTAGGGAGGCTTAGAGAGAGTTTCTAGAGAGAAAAAGAAGGGATTGAAGGTGTGAGGAATGAGGCATCCCCGACACCTCTATTTATAGGCTGCCTGGAGCGTCATCACGTCGTGGTGTTGCGTAGGCTCCAAGGCTTCGCCTGGTGCTGACACGTGGCGCCGAACACAGGGGGTAAAACAGCCGATTTTCAAAAATTCATAACTTTCGCATAAGAGCTCCGTTTTCGACGTTCTTTATATCCACGCGTAGGTAAAAATAAGATCTACAACTTTCCTTTTAGACTCCGTCGGCTAACTCTCGACCGATTTTAAATTTAACAGTATGAGGAGATTATATTGTTAAACGACTGCGAAAAATTCGTAACTTCTACATACAGACTCCGTTTTCCTCTGTCTTTTTATCGTTGAGCTCCTATTAATGAGATATTTAATTCTCATTTAGGTCGCGTTGGCCAAAAAACCGCTCGATCTAAAATTCGAGTTTCGGGTCGTGCACTGCTAGACCAAATCTTAGAAAAATAATAACTTCCTCATACGAAGTCAGATTTGGGCGTTCTTTTTATGGACGCTCTAGGTTTAACATATTCTACAACTTTCTCTTAGATTACTAAGGCTAAAAAGTCCTCTGTCGTAAATTCACTATTTACGCCGCGTAGTGTCTTGCCGGTTTTGTCGCGAAACTTTGACGGGCCATAATTTCTTCGTTATAACTCGGATTTCGGCGTTCTTTATATGTACGGAACCCTTGTGAAATATTATACAATTAGGTTAAGATTACTCCTTCTAAATAATATTCCATCAAAAACTCATTTTTGATGCTTATTGTCTCTAAATTGACTAGCTCGAATCTGCGGGTGTTACATCTGACCCCTCCTTGACATTTTCTGCAAAACCAAACCCAGAACACAACAAACAAAACACAGAAAAATTAAAAATGTCAGAAATTTGGGCACTGCAGCATGGACTCGTCGAGTCCATGAACAGACTCGGCGAGTAGTATGAACAGTCCGAGTCGCGAGTCGTAGTATGAGTCGCATTTCTAATTTGGCCTAGATGTTTCATCAAAACTCAAAAATTGTTCCATGGGTTTGTTTAGGGATGTATATCAAACATTAATTCACAAGAAATTTCATCTATAACACTCTAATTCATCCAAAATCGAAACCCTAGAAATCCAATCCAAGTTCAAAATCGGGATTTTCACAAATTAGGATCACTACTCTACCAAAGAATGAAACTTTTAACAAGATTATGAGTAAAATATGTTACATTTTTATGAGAATTGGAAGAAATCACAAGAATTTGAAGATGGATGCTTGAGAGAAGTTTTGCTCGTCGAGCGGCTGGTGGTTGGTGAATAATAGTTTGTTTTACTTTTAGGGTTAAAACCCTAATTTACAGATTGTAAAAATAAAAATTATTTTTTTCTGGTTAATACGTGGACTCGTCGAGTAGGTGTACCGACTCGACGAGCAGATGCGCGATTCTCAGAAATGTCGTGAATTCTCAATTGGACTCGCCGAGTAGGTGTACCGACTCGTCGAGTTTTTTAAATCTGTTTGAAATTTTTTTTATGTTTCTTAAATTTATGCCACCATACCCCACACTTAAGCTTTGCTTGCCCTCAAGCAATCATTTTAGACAAATAATAAGATTTAGATAGACAAATCCGAAGAAAACCAATAAAAGACAAAAAATAAAAAGAAAAAGAAAGGTAAAAAGAAAGCAAACTCTAGTATCGGGGTGCCTCCCGTAAGCGCTTCTTTTTGAGGAGTCTTTAGCTGGATTCCTACCCGCTCTACGTTTCAGCGGATTCTTCCGACGGGAATCCCTTCTTCACTTTTTGCAACTTCCAACTCCTTTTATAAATTATCACTTTCTTGATATAATCCTTCTTCATATTTTCCTTTGCCTTTTTAGGAATGATCGCATTGTATTTACATTCAGTCTCTTTTCCCCTCATTACAATCCTTGTCCTCTCTTCTTCTTTTTGTTGTCCCATCCCTCCTCATTTGCTTTTATCTACCTCAACCACACTTCCACTAATCATCCTTATCATCACTTGAGGTCTTTGATTCCACCTTACTTTCTTCATATACTTGAGAATCCGGTGGTTTAAAAGTAAAAACTTCAAAGGAGGTAGAAACTGAAGCGCGAGGTTTTGTTCTTGTGGTTAGCTTATCCCTTTTCTTCTTGATTATTTGTGTGCAATCTAATGGAAGAGTTATGCTCCTTATTTTTCAAAGCCGTAACGCCATTTTCATCTTCCAACCATTCCTTATTATCAACTTGAATTGCTTCCTCATATTTCAAATTCTTTTCATTAAAAGTCGAATTTGTTTCTTCAAAGTTACTTAGATCTTCATTGTCTTCATTTCCTTCAAGTAGCTTCACTAATTCTCTTAAGTCTCTTTGAGCATCAAACTCTTCATCTAAAGAGGATGTGGATTGCTTTGAATTATTTTCTTCCCAAAGTGCAAAATCTTTTTCTAGCAATTCATCACCCAATTCTATTGAGGAAGTCTTATCTTCAATTAATTTTTCATGCTCCTTCTCTTGATTAGTGACAAAAGTAACCGAATCATCCCCAACCCTAAGTGTAAGTGTCGATTCGCGCATATCGACTATGGCACATGCGGTATTCAAGAATGGTCTTCCAAGGATGATTGGAATCTTGGGGTCTTCTTCCATGTCCACAACTACGAAGTCAGCAGGGAACACCAACTTATCCACCTTGATTAGAAGATCTTCACAAACTCCTTTTGGACGGGTCACCGTTTTATCAGCTAGATGGATTGTCATGTGAATAGGTTTAAGTTCTGGAAGGTTCAACTTTTTGAAGAAAGAGTAGGGCATAATATTTATACTAGCCCCCGAATCAACTAATACATAAGTGGTAACCACATTTCCAAACTGGCAGGGTACAGTGATGCTTCCTTGATTGCCCATCTTTTCTGGTAATTCATTCAAAACTATTTCTGATGCCTCTACCATGTTCTTTTTATTTGTGAGGAGTTCCTTAAGTAAGCTTGCATATTTTGGCGTTTGAAGGATTGTTTCAATAAACGGGATGTTCACTTGAAGTGCCCTAAGATGCTCTACGATCTTTTTAAACTCTTGAATCTGCTTGTTCTGAATGGCTCGACTTGGGAAAGGTAAAGGAGGCTGATACGGTTTTAAAATAGAGGTATTTTTGTTAGCAGGCAGCGGACTCGTCGAGTCCATAGATGGGACTCGTCGAGACCATGTCGTTGTTTGCAATTCTAGACTTGTTTCTTTTTTCTCAAACTTCACTTTTGATTTATCTTTATGGATTGGCCTCATAGGAGAAAAAACTTTCTCAGAGTTTGTTGTTATTACATTCACATGTGATATTCTTGGGTTCTTATCGGTATTACTTGGAAGTTCACCTGGCATTCTTTGGTTGACTTGTTGTGCAAGTTGGCCTAATTGTTTCTCTATGTTGAGAATTGAGGCTTGTTGATTCCTAAGTAGAGCTTGTTGATCTCTCATCATAATTTGGTGCTCTTTAAGCACGCTTTGTTGCTCTTTTATTGCAGCATCGGTATCGTTGTGCCTTTTCTCGGATGCAGCTGCAAATCTTGTTAGCATATCCTCTAGGTCTGATTTCTTTTCTTGCACCGGCTCCTCTTTTTGATAAAAACCCCTTGCTTTTTGCTTATACTTTTCCTCCTTCGCCTTCTTGTACTCATCATAAGGTATCCATTCTTTCTTGGGTTTTCGCCAATCATCATCATATCTATCACCACTTGAATAACACACTTGAGCTTTCCGATTCCCGTTCTCATCAAGATCACAGTCTTTAGTAAGGTGAGGCCCTCTACAGTTGTCACATCCCACTCTAATGGCATGGATGGATTGGTCCATCTTAGTCATTCTTCGATCCATGCTCTCCAATTTTTCCATCATTGCTGCCATGTCATCGGAAATAGAGTTCATCACCCATCGAGTTGAGTCATTCCTTGTTTCTTTTAGCTCAAAGGTAGCAGTTGCTGGAATTGCGGGCTGCACTAGTCCCGGCCCGGTATCATCACACAACCTCTTCTTGTATTCACCCATGGTGAGATCCGCAATGTTAGCCATGGTGTTATCGAGTTCGCCTTCTAAGTCACTTTCTTCTTTGGTTTCTGTCTCGTACTCGGTGCCTTCTTTTTTAGGGTCTTCGTCCGTCAATGAGGTGCTGGACTCTCCAACTTTCTGGCCCTTTTTCTTGCCAAAAGCTGATATGAGGCTCTTAAATGGTGACTTCTTTGGGGTTGAAGATGATTCTACGGTTTTGTCCTTGTCCTTCCTAAGAGCTGATTCTGGGTTTGCGAGTGGCGGGATCAAGGGCGTGCCTGATCCTCGGGTCATAAAATACATGAAATAAATAAAAACACGCGTAAAAAGAACAAAACAAAACTAAAAACGAAACTGGATTATTACGATGGACTCGTCGAGTAGCTGCGACTGTACTCGGCGAGTCAAAGGCAACTCAGAAAAAATTTAGAACTAAAATCCTAAAAACAGAAAAAATAGAATTCAATCCTAATAACTAAACTACTAAAGCAGTAACTTTGTGCAAGATAGTTCTCACACAAAGGATCGATAATACTAGCAATTAAAATTTATTTTAGAACCACTCCCCGGCAACGGCGCCAAAAACTTGATGTGTGTTTATTTCACTAGTTTTAATCCTACTTTTTAAATATGATTTAGACACACAAACGGCAGTGTACTTGTCAATTGGTGGTATAATTAAGCAAACAGGGTATCGAACACAGGAAACATAAATAAACTAACTACTAAATTATCTAAAAAAAACAATTAATAAAAGAAAAGAGGTTTTATCTAGTTTTACAAGACTAGAAACTTAAACACTTATCTAACACTTATACAAATCAATTAACATCTAAAATAAATAAAAATCAACTAAATTCAATATTAAAGGAGACTTCTGTTTAGGTTCGATTCATTTACTCATATGGTTGATTTTATGGCAAGTGCAATGGATTAATTGTTATTGGCTACCGATTAATGTGATTAGGTTCACGTTCGCTATTACTAATCCTTAGAAAACAAATTAATTCAAGCAGTGATCAAGTGATTAAACTAATAAATTTCCTAGTTTATTGATTCAGGTTAAGTAAGACTTGTAGTTAGCTTATCAAATTACTAATTTAATTAACCTCTTGTTGATGGTTCGTCACACAAGCTCACACATTAATTTACCTATTTTCTAGTTAACCCTAGTTTCACGTTCGCTATTCCTAGGCACATAACAATGTTTTCACATAAATCATATGAGATAAGCAATTAAGAGATGTTCATGCAGCTTAATATACTTGTTAATTAACAGAAAATAGTTGTTGTTAACACATAAGGTTCTTCAACAAGCTTAACAAAACAAAACTCACCAAATTCAATTAATCCAACCACAAAATCAAATCATAGTCATAAATTCATCTACCCTAAACAGAAGATATGAGTTTTAGCTCATGATTACAGCAGAAAGTAGCTCAAAAACGAGATCTAATTGTTCACACATAGTTCAAACAAAAGATTAAGTAAAGAGTAAACTGAAATTGCCTTTGATCTTCTCAATATTGAAAGCTAGGGTTGTTCCACGAGTTCCAGAGCTCCAGCTACACCTCCAGTCACAATTTAATCCCCAAGGGTTCCAGCCAAGGCTTTAGTTTCGAGCAATTGACTCATATTTATAGATTTCTGAAAACAGAGGCTACTCGCCGAGTCCAATAACCGACTCGTCGAGTCCCTCATTAAAAATCAGTGTGTACGGCAAGGACTTCTATTAATTTGAGAATGTTCATGTGGACTCGTCGAGTAGGCATCCAACTCGCCGAGTTCTTCAGGATTTTGACTCTTTTTCTTCTTTCTTCAATCCCCGAGCTCCCGATTGCATTTCCCGCTTCCTTTTGCTTCCGGGCACATCTTTTAGGCTGAGAATACAATTTAAACATAATTAAGTACCTTTTGTCCATAAATTGAAATAAATCAGCCAAAAACTATTAAAATTCTATACGAAATATATAGCTAAATATGCACATATCAACATACTTTTCATATTTTTCCTATAGTAACTAAGAGTGGGACTTTTAAAAATAGTTTAGTTACTTTATATCATTATACTTATTAATAACATTATGTCCTATCAAATCCGTTCAACTTACGACCCTCCACCATACAAGAGAGCGGTGGGTAAGAGTGGATACCCAATTGTGGTCATTTTATAGGCCGCTTCCTTAAACTCCCCTTATAGTATGGCTTCGTGAATTATGCATACTAGCGATTTGAATGACTTGTCTTATACTCTCCTTATAATATGGCTTCATGGATACCAATTTTGATTTAATCTTTAACTTTTAA
Organism: Lactuca virosa; assembly: GCF_052849685.1. NCBI lineage: Eukaryota > Viridiplantae > Streptophyta > Magnoliopsida > Asterales > Asteraceae > Lactuca > Lactuca virosa. Next base: position 112,977,952 of record NC_136426.1, on the reverse strand, counting down.
TTAACTATTAATTAAATTAATTTAAATCATATAGGTATTAAATAATTATTTACTGTTAAACTATTAATTAAATAATTTGCATTTAATCCTAATCCTTACCCTACTAGGTTTTCAAAAATTAAGGGGTATAAGGATTATCCAATTTTAATTATTCTATTTTAACCAATTAAAACAATAATTATCAAATAAGGAAACACTAATATCCCTACCATATTCTCAAAACTTATGGAGGAAGCAAGGGTTTCAAGAACCCTTGCCCAAGTCGAAATTTATATCCCTTAGGGTTTAATTTCAATAAACCCTAATTTGATCTACTCACCTATTATGCAAATCAATTGAAAACATGTGGTTCTGATACCACATATGGGTTTTATAGGTCACAAAAAGAAAATTCATGTGGCAGAAAATAACTTAACTCTTAAGTTCACATGCAACCTAATTGGATCTATGTTTTCACTATTGAAAGCTATAAACTATGAACATCAAAAGAACCCTATGGAAACCCTAGATTTTTCGAAAAACATAAAAGGTTAGGGGTTACATACCTTTTAGTTATTGTTGTAAATAACTAATCTAATCCTTCTTCAATAGCTCTTGGAAGCAAGCACCAGAAACCGCGTGCCTCTGATGGTTCACACGCAAACTGTAGCAACTAGGAAACTTGAAAAGATAGGAAAGGGGAGGTATAATTTCGGCTATCCTTTTAGGTGGAGTGATGGCCGAAATATGAAGGGTGTAAGGCCTTATTTATAACTGTTATGAAAACCCTAGATAACCCTAATTTGAATATAATACTATTATTTCAAATTAGGTAATTATCTTTATTCCTTAATTATTTTCAATGGATATTCTAGAAATCCTAGAATATTCCCCCAAAACCATCCACCTCTTATGGGGAATGTTCTGTAACCCTTTTGTTCAACTATTAAACAATTACAGCTTAGGTCCTTGCATTTTTAATTAATCCAATTAATCACAAAATTAATTCTAATTAATTCTTAATTAAACAAGGTTATTTCTAATTAATATATTACTTTTATAATATATTAATAAATCATTTATTGCTATTTATTAATCATATAATAAATCAATAAATCAGTTTCTCTCTCTCTAAAAATCATCATATTCAATTATTATGTTTGGGAGCAACCCAAAAGGACTTTGGTAATAATTCAAGTATGTATCAATTTATTTATTGGCTTAGATACCCAATCCAACAGACATCATGTTATCATATGCATGTCGTTGGGAAAAGGGGTGTGTGATGATAGGTTGGTGGATTTTTAAGCGGACTCTTCGTTACTACAAGACGATTGTGTGGATTTATTAGCAAACTATAGAGCTATTATGATAACATGATGTATGAACATCATATTATCATAGTAGACCACATTGTTGTAACACAAAATGATAGCAACTGATAAATGTGACTTGAAGATTAAAGGAAGGAGACATCCTTTCGTTGTAGATTTTTATGTTGGTTTTTACCCTATGATGTATTATCTTGATTATGACAATCGTGCGTTTATAGAGTTAAAGATTAAGATACATGTTAGCATTATATTGCAAAGAGACATCCTTCCATATTATTCTCTTGACATATATAGCTTCCTGTGGTAATTTCAATCTTGTTTAACACTTTACGTTTTCATTACATCCAACAATATAGAGTTTAAATAGATGAGAAATCCAACAATATATGGAGATATACCAACACAAACTTTTTTCTATTGAAAACAATATATACAACAATTTATACATATATAATTCACCAAAATCCATATTTTATTCTGTATTTACAATTTGTGGCATCACTGAAGGAGTAATCAATGGTTTTAATTGCTTCACCACCTACCTTAAAATGGAAGCCAACACCATAATTTTTCACTTTTGAATATTCTCTTTTACACATGCTTTTATTTGAAGATGTGAGTGTTAAATGTTAATGGTGGCAACATTCAAGTGGGTCCTAAAATGAATTGGACCTATGAGTTGTGATAAATAAAAAAATAATAAATAAGCGGATGTGATTACATGTTTATTTAGTGTTTTTTAATATGTTTGTATTAAGTTGCAATCAATATAGAAAATATACGATCGAAATGTCGTTCGACATGCTTAATTACTAGTAAATTGAAATTATGTTGCCATTTTTTTTCCAATTTATCCAAAAAAATATGTAGTACCTTCTTGGGTATGTGATAGATTATTTGTGAAGCAACGAATGTACTCTTTTCCATGGATCCAAGGCTTTTCGATAACTGCACTCCACCTGTTCGACAAAATTCCTCACTCACACTTATCACACCACGCCATCTCCATATTCCACTCCTCTCTCTCTCTCTCTCTCTCTCTCTCTCTCTCATCATTGTTAATGTCTTCAAGACTCATTCTAAAGCCAGCATCAATAAAAAAACCCACTGAATATACACATACAAAGACTAAAAGACACACATAACATAGCGGTGGTTGTGGTTGTGTTTTGTAGTAAATGGGTGTTGACTCAAAAGCAGGAATCTTGAAATCATTGATGTATATGTATAGTTTCTTGTATTTCTCTTCAATTTCTTTCCTTTTTCTCCTGTTAATTTTTCATCTTTTTAAATAATACATATAAGGGATAGGGACCATTTTGGTTGCTGGGGTGGTTGTAATTAAATGATGTTGGGTTTGTCCCATGCCACTCAAAGATCTTTTCTTTAAAGAAAAAAAAAAACCCCACAAATAGAATACACAAAAAAAGCTTAGATTATTACCTGTAATCTGTATTGTAATTGTAAAGTATTGTATAGAAGAAGACATCATTATTGCTTTTTTTCTGTGTCATCCATAACCCGACCCGACTTCTTTTCATGATTCTTTATGTATTTGAAATAAGAATTTCGAAGATTTGATTATAGATGATGGGTTTTTGATGTTTTGATGTTTTGGAGTTGGAAAGTTAAGATCAGCCATGGCTCCTGGGAAAGCTTTGGAGTTCTATCAAGAAGCCAATGACTGGTAAATTCCCATTCTTTATAATGCTTCAAAATTCAAATAGTGGTTTTTTTTATTCAATTGGTGATCATTTCTGTCTCTTACTCAACAACAATTCGTATGTTCTTTAGAATTCTGGAAAGCGTCTTTGATGGATGCATCATTTAGCCTAAATCATGATACTCTACTACGATCATTTTGATCTATAGGCTATATAGATCATGAACTTCGAAGCTTCAAAGCTTCAAACAAACATAAACTGTTGTTCGTCTGAAATTTGGTTTCTTTTTGTGTTAGGTTTTGTAATGCAGGTTTACCAAGCGATATCATGATCATCATAGACAAAGTAAATTTCCATCTTCACAAGGTAATGTTTCTTTGTGTATCTCTGTTTTTAACCCTAAACTTTCGTCACTGATGCCAGATTTCTTTCACTCCATGTTTTTTACAGTTTCCTCTATCGTCAAGATGTGGAAAAATCGATAAATTAATCAAAGAAACTCAAAATACAGACATTATTACCCTAGAAGACATTCCAGGTGGGACAAATGCATTTCTGATCGCAGCTAAATTCTGCTATGGCGTACGTGTAGAACTTACACCTCGAAATATAGTTCTGGTGTACTGTTTAGCAGAGTATCTTGAGATGTTCGATGAGTATGGAGATGACAACTTATTAGCCAGAGCAGAGACTTACTTCCATAAACATGTTGTAAAAAACTGGAAGGATTGCATGGTTGCTCTTCAAAGCTGTGAGACGTTTACAACACAAGCGGATAATCTTCAAATTATCAGTAAATGTTTGAATGCTGTATCGATGATGGCGTGTACAGATCCTAGTTTGTTTGGTTGGCCGATGATGATGTATGGTCGTTTACAGAGCCCCGGTGGTAGCATTTTATGGAATGGAATCAACACTGGCGCAAGAATCCGAAGCTCAGAATCCGATTGGTGGTTTGAAGATGTCTCGTATCTCAGTGTCCCGTTGTTTGTGAGGCTTATGAAGATGATGGAAGCTCGAGGCATTCCACCTGAAAAATTAACAGGTATCATCATAAATCGATAATCCATCTTCTACATTTTGGTGTCTTACCAATGTTATAGTCGTAAACATTATCTATATGTGACGCACTCCAAGTGTTTGATGAAATGTCTGAGAGTAATCCTTGGAATTTTCCTCTTATTTGCAGGGGCAATTATGTATTATTCTAGAAAGTATCTTCATGGGTTAGGGAGATGGAAAAGTGGACAACAACACACTGCAAAAGCAAGATCAATTGCAAGTTTGAGCATGAAACCTGCCATTGTTGACCAACGAGTTCTTCTTGAAAGCATTGTGAAACTGCTTCCTGAAAAAAAGGGCAAGTCTTTCTGTCGATTCTTGTTGGGACTTTTGCGTGTTGCTTTGATTTTGGGTGTTAATGATAAATGTCAAGATTCACTTGAAAAGAAGATTGGAATGCAATTGGAGCTTGCTACACTTGATGCCCTATTGATTCCTACTTATTCCAATTCCGATACTTTATACAACAGTGATTGTGTTGAAAGGATAATCAATCATTTTTTGAACTCTGAAAAAACTGCTACTCCTTTTTCTCCACCATCAATTGCTTCAGAAGTGACTCCTTCATCTTTAACATTGAAGAAAGTTTCAAAGCTTGTAGATAATTATATGGCGGAAGTTGCATCTGATGTGAACTTGAAACCTGAAAAGATAAGATCTTTAGCTGAAGCTCTTCCTGAATCTTCTAGATCTTTAAATGATGGGCTTTATAGAGCTTTGGATCTTTACTTCAAGGTCTCCTTCTCCTTCTTTCTCTTATTATGATCAACAAATTGTTAGAGAATTACACATTTAACCCTTGAACAAATTGTATTTTATCATGTAGGCCCATCCATGGTTACCTGAGAAAGAGAAAGAAGATCTTTGCAACATCATAAACTATCAAAAGCTCTCAATTGATGCATGTGCTCATGCTTCTCAAAATGATCGCCTCCCACTTAGAGTTCATCTTCAAGTTTTGTTTTTTGAGCAAATGCAACTAAAAGCTGCTTTATCTGCTTCCTCTAATCTTGTGTTTGAGAATCAGAATCAGCCTCCATTAATGGCTTCCCAAATTGTACAAAGAGATGGGTGGGTGACAATCGTGCGTGAAAATCAAGTTATGAAAGTGAGTATGGAAAGATTGAGGTCTAGAGTTGGTGAACTTGAACAAGAGTTTAATAGAATGAAAGAAGAAATGAAAAGAGTAAGTAGAACAACAACAACACATAATAATAATAATAATAATACTTTTTTTGAATCTAATTGGTTTGTTTCTAGAACTTTTGGGAAATGTAAGTTAAATCCTCGGTCATCAAATGTTCAAGAAGATGTTGTGGAAAGTACGGGGCCCGCAACGCCACGTGGCTCGGTTGACCAGCCACGTGTGTCGCATCATTCAAAACATCGTTAAAGTTTTTTTGAAGTTTATTTATTATATAATCTTGTAAGTAGTGTTATGAGGGTTGATGAAAGAGAATCCATCCTAGATGTTTAAAGATGTAAACATCTGGGATGGATTTTCTTTTGGGGGTTTATAGAAGTTGTTATGCAAATGCAAGTGTGCATTCTTTGTCAACTGGTGTAGATTCAGTTGAAGTATATAACACAGGTGTGCTATGAAATTGTAATTTTAAATTATATATATATATATATAGTTTATACATGTTCGTTGTTCATTAGTCATTACCCACACAAAGTGTGTAAGTTTGTTTATTCCAATAGGAAGAGATTCTTTGGCTTGTAATTTTTCTTGATCATGTATTATGTTTTTATTTTAATCCTCAAACCAATGGATTGGATGATCTTTGCATATGAAAATGCTAGCTGACGATGGAGAAAAAAGAATACAAACTATGAAGCTACAAGCAGAGGGAAAAAATGTAACCATGCAAATATTATACAGAAAGCTAGATTAGTTTAAAAAACTGTTTCTAGTCTCAACCTAGCCTCCAACGTTTTCTCCTATAACTTCATAATATGACTAATTACTTTCATAACTCTATAATTGTCACAACTTTTACCATCTATTTTGTTCTTATATTATTGGTATATAAATAAACCTGATAAAATCAAGGGCTAGACTATGTAAAGCAAATGATTTTTGGACCTACCTTTGAAATAGTACAACATCGATGCAAAAAGAAAATAATTCTCAACATAACTTATGTAAAGCAAATGATTTTGGTGTTGTTAGTCATTAGTTGTCAAGCAAAAAGTGATGTACATCCAATTTAAGCATTTGTTTACAAATCTTAAGTCAATTGGGTCTGTTACCAATATCAAACCTAACTTTAAATTGAAAAAATATATTTTTTTTTTTAATAGTATACGCTTTCGGTTTAGCCAGTTTTTCATTAAAAAAGAAAAAAAAATCTGTAGATTTAACCCAAAACCGTAAGCTACAGTTTGGGAAACCGTATTTTATAGAGAGAAAACCGTAGGTTTTAAAAAAACCTATGGTTTTATATCTTCAAAATAAAAAAAAAATTATACTAAACACGAAAAAGTAGACGAATTAACGAAACAATAGACGATTCTAAAAACCTACGGTTTCATGGGCTATTTTAGGACAATTCCTAATTTTTGGCTAAAAATGATTAATTATTTTTTTAATTTGGCTAGATTAGTAATTAGTCCTTAAAACTTTGTTCTGTATAATTGCAACCAATTTTTTTTTATTTTTTGAATTGGCGACCAGTTTCCAATTTAACCGGTTGAATTATTCGGTCTGGATTTTTAAGGTCTATGACCCGATGCGACACAATTATAATTGATCATTTTATTTTTATTGGATTCACGTTGTTTCATGTTCTAGAGAAACATTATAAGTTTTTCAATAAATATAATATGTTCTATATGTTTTCAACCGAATATAAACAAAAACTACTACAAACAACATAAACAGGATTTATAGGTCCCATTATTTGATTAAAAAATTCCAAATATGGAGGCATTTTGAGCTTTTTAAATTGATGAGATAGGTCACGAAAAAGCTCAAAAAAAAACAAAAAAAGTGTCTACCATCTTATCATTGATGCTTTTAGGAGCCCATAACCAAGGGGAAAAAACTTGGATTATATGAAAAAAAGCATCAACATCTCATGTGCCAGAATTTGGAAGGAAAATTGTCCTCAAAAATCATTTAAAACTAACCTTGTTCTACCAAATACTAGAAGAAGAATCATGTTTTCGGATCCTGTGTGGTGCTAAAAGAGAAGAAGTAAATAGTGAAAATTACAAAGCAAACACTCAAATCCAATCCAATCAATCGATAAGCAATAAAAACTCCGCTTATCTATGTGACATATCATAGCTACCAAAATGGTATAAATCCCCCCATATAACATAGGGGAATCATCATGTTGTAGTATATATCAATCGTCAATCAACCAAACTTTTTCCAACATCTAAAATCATTAATCAACCATACCATACATTTCCCTACTTAACCCTCACAAGATCAACCAAACTTACCCAAAACCCGCCCCATAACCACCGTCTGACCGGTGGTGGTGGCGGCTCGTGTTCCAGTGGGACGAAAGAAAAAGACGTTTATAACCTCGCTATTCGGTTACACCCACTCTCTACAGTTGCCACATTTCCATCCAGTTTCCGGTGACCATGGTGAATCATCATCAACCCATGGTGAACAATGCTGGTGGATCCATAAACCGCATGTCTGGCAATACAAATCCGGGCATGGGTCCGCTTGTGAACATACCCTACATGGCATCATATCAACACCCGAATCAACCGAAAACATCGGCTCTTGTTTCATATCGTATTCCATCCCCATGCCCATTTCCATTTGGTACTCATCAGGGTTAGCTGAGTCAACCGGGTCTCCTCCTTGTGGGCCTGGTTGCGGTTGCTCACCACCACTACCACCATTATCATCCGCAAGCAACTCGTTGAATGAGAAATACGTCTGCGGTTCAAACTCCATGTCCTCATAGTTCAAATCCCCGTAATCAAACATCATATCATCTTCAAATCCATTCGTTGAAACATTCCATTCCACAACCGGAGTTGACGATTCCGGATCCGCATTCCCAACGTTATAACTTGTAGCCAGTTCAAAACCAGGATTCTCCAATTCCCTTTCCGACTTCACATGCCTTCGCACTGGCAACTTCTTAGGTACCGGTCCGGTTCCAGTTCCAGGACCAACGTCGGGTTCTAGTTTCGGAATCAGAATCTGATCCCGATTCCGATCGTCAACGACCGGAAAGGAATAAAGAGATTTGTTGTCTTCTTGAAAGTTTACGGCTTCATCCAAGTCGAAAACTGGAGTATTACTATTCGCATAGAGTTCCCATTCATTCACTTGTTCTTCGTTGGTTTCGGAATTGGAATCCGATTCCAGAGTTTTCTTCTTGAACAGTGGTTTCTTCTTTGCTTCTAGTTTCCTTCGGGTTTCTGGATCCGTATACGGGCAAACGGGTATCCGTATCCTGCGACACCTACAACATTTGAACCCCACCAAATCCAAGATTGTCGACTCCTTTAACTCAACTGCATCAGCATGAAACCACTCTGCAAGTTTACATAACAAAAGTTAATCATAAATTCATAACCAATTTATATTTTAAAATATTAAATCTATATATATGATTAAAAGACTTACTACTGCAGCCTTCACAATGAATATACATCAAACTGGAATCATACGGTTTGCTACACAGGTGGCATGAAGGTGCCAATAGGTGTCCATTTGGATTGTTTTTTAGAAGCAAGTTTTTTAATCTGAAGTCGATTCCAGTTTCATCTGGATTCTTCTTTCTCCATATCAAACCTAAAGTCAACTTGGCTCCAGTAACTTTTGACCTCTTTTTACTAGAGTTGTTATTTTTTGGCTTCTTAGATGATGATTGGATTTGATCCACAGATTGTGTTGGAAGTATTTTTTTACTACTTTTCTTTCCACTTTTACTGGTTTTCGGTTGATTTGGGGTAGGATGATTCTTCTGAGCTGATTGATTTGAAATTGTGGGAACATGATGCTGCCTTATTTCAAAGCCATTTTGTTTTTCCACTTTAATGGATGTGGTTGAATGTTGACTTTCTTGCCCTTGTAAAAGCAAAGGACTTGTAGGTGAATCCCCATTGATTTGAATTGGAACTTGAGGCTTTACATTTACATACTTCTCTTGATAACAACGTTTACATGTGATTAAAAACTCAACATGTTTTTCCATCTGAACACTTGATTCAATCGCACACTGCTCGTGACAATAACCTGAAGAAAAAAAAAAAAGTAAATTACATTTGTCTATATTAGTAAAAAAGAAGTATAAAAATCATACCTTCACATACACTGCATCTTGCAGCAATCTTAAATGGAACATCATGTTGACACAAAGTACATAAGCATTTCCCTGGATTATCCCTCTTATCCAAAAGAAAAGAAAATATATTTTTCCCAGAAGACTTTGACTTAAGCTGCTTCTTCTTCAATGTAATGACATGCTTATTATCAGAATTTGGCAAAATCCCTTTCTCCATTTCATACTCTTTTATAAGATACAAAGGGATTCGCATTTCAACAAACCAGTATTTATCCTTATTATCTCCACTTTCCTCTACTTCCAACACGTTTTTCAAGACACGTGAAGGAAGATGCTTTTGATTCTCAAAAACAACACCATAACTGATTTTGTTTCCGGAAGCTTTCTTATCCACAATGCAAGCATTTCTGAAAGCAGAAGCTTCTGTTTCTGGACCTTTTCCTTCCTGAATAGGTTGATCAGGTCTAACAAGTTCACTCCATCTTACATGAAGATCTAAGTACCTCACCTGTTTCAAGGACCAAAAATGAAAACATTTCAAAACTGCAAGGGCCAAAATAGAATATGTTAAGTTTTGAAGAGGATTGATTACCTGAAGAGCAAGCTGTGATGCAGTCTTGCACATTTCTACTCCAGCTCTCCAAACAAACTGTCTGCTTCTTTTGGGAACTGTAACACCATCAGCATACTGCACACCATTTAATTTCCCAGAACCACCTGATAATAACAGAAAAATTACACTTTTGGTCCCTGAATTTTAACAAATTTGGTTGAAAAAAGTTTTACCTAGTCGAGCAGCATGCTTAAGCATCATCTGTGGTAATATCCCTTTTTGGAAAATATGCTTTGAAAGCATGCCACCTCGCCACCAAGAAAAGTCAACTGATGCATCTTTCCCATCATTATCAGTGACTTCAGGCACAATGACAGCTGGCTTACGACCTGGCCTACCTGGACGTTTTTGACTGGACCCCACCACATTTTTGACACTTGTGTTGACTTGTTTTTCAAGTCCCATATCATCTACAAGCTTAATCCAATCAGCTGAAAAAGCAATGCTTCGAGTGTTCTTCTCAAACTACATAAAAAACAATAACATAATATGATTTATATCCATGAGCAACATGATATCAATGTCCTAAAATCAACGATAATGATAGACAAAATACTCACTTCAAGCAAGGCTGCTTTTATTTCCCCAAGAGTTGCAGCTTCCTCTACTTTTTTACACCATTGTTTTCTATAATTCCCATTTAGGAAAGGCCCAATTGTAAGCCCACATAAGCTCTCTTCCATGAACATAAGATAAGTTGCAATAGAAGCAAGACTTCCCTCAACATTTTTTGAATGGCGAATGGAAGAAAGCACCTTTGAAGGACCTTTAATGGCATTTGAAAGAGCAGAATTTAGTAAGCAACCCTTTTTGCTGCTGGATGACACCTGGCAAGAAAGACACCACCCACATCTTTCCCTTGGGACTTCAACAAGTTTCTTTTCATAATTTGGCCAGAAAAAACGTTTTGCAGCAAGTAAAAATGCTTTTGTTTGAAGTGAGTAGTTAGCAGACATGAATTTCCTATGACTACTTAAAGGTTGAGGTTGAGAACCCAACTTTTCTTCTGATGATAAAATGGCTAAACTTGCAGCAGCTGATGCAGCAAAATCCCCATGAATGTACACATTTTGATATGCTTGTGGCTTAAAAGATGAACCCTTGTACAAACACCCATCACCAAAAAATGGTAACTTAGCAGCTTCTTTGGTAACCAAGGGTGTATTTGTCATTTCACAGGTCATGGTCATCTCTCTTTTGATATTGCAATTACCATTTTCAGTGACACATGCAGATGCAGCTACCACATCCTTTGAATTCAAATCCTCAACACCATTACTACTTTCCATAGGCAAGATCGTAGAGGGTGTTGAAATGTCAGCATCCACTGTTTTGTTTGGCAACTCTTGATCTATTCCATTTGATTCAGGAAGAGAGAAAACACTTTCAGGAATTTTCCAATGTTCCAAAATACCCTTGCAGATATTCAAGTAAAGAGCTTTATACTCATCCGTGTCAGTAAGGGCATGCAAGACTTTTTGAATGTCAACTGGTGAATAGTATCGAACATGTGATCCTGAACTTCTAGAAGCTTTCATCCTGCATTCATTCATTACAAAGCATTATAAAAATGTAAAATTATAGTAAGAAAGATTTAAGAGATGGGAACATACACCAGTAGATGATTGCAGGAGCCTAAGAACACTTGCTCATAAGGGTCAATGCCAAAAATTTCAGCTCCTCTTAAAGATGTTAACTTTGTAACATTTGGCCCAATTTTATTCATTGTACACTCTGGACAATACCATGCCCCTTCAGGCATAAACATTTTCATTATTCCTATACATCTTGAATGATATGCTAATGGGCATCCATCACAGCAAACTAAAATCCCATCCATGCCACATAGGCGACATTCATCAACATTACCATCTTCGTCCACATCAGCACCAATATGTGATCCAGTCACCTTGGGAACAGAAGAATTTGGAGTAGGAGTAGGAATAGGAATAGGAATAGGAATATCTTTTACAGGTTCTTGATCTTTGGGTAAAGGGTTTTTAGGAGGGCGACCTCGTCTTTTTATAGGTGTGTCTTTTACAGGTTCAGTGAATGCAAGAACTGCATCAGGATCTGGGCCCACTTCAGATTCTTCACGATTGTCTATTTCTGCCCTTAGTTCTGCAGAATCTAGGGCACCATCACATAAGATCTGCAAAATGATTAGCTTCCTACCTGCAGAAAGGGTATAATAATCCTTTTCCAAAACGTTAACATAGAATTCTTTCCATTCTTGCCCTTCTGCGTATCTCATGGTTGTTAGATATTGGACTATGAACATTGGCCATGTTAAAGAATCAAGCAAGCTCCAATCCATGCTTCTGAAAAACAATAAATTGATCAAGATTAGCAACAATGGGAAAGCAAATATATATTGAAAGAACGAATGAACGTGTTTTGAGAAATCATTATGCCAAGAAGTTATATTTAATGCTATAATTAATGCAAGCCTCCCATTTGAAAAAGATTCTATTTTCTTTCTTATGATTGTATGCTTAATGCCCTTAGATGCAATCGAATGTTTTGCATGTAACTAAAGATATGTAAAGAAATACCTGAGGCATTTTGATGCAAGCTCTGAACCTTCTGAAGAGAGAATTTCAACATGACTCTTTAAAGCACGTATAAGAGCAACATGAATGGCATCCAGGAGTGTATTGGGCACAGAACTATTAAGAGCACCAACAAATTCATCCAGTCCAAAAGGACTTAAGAACAAACAAACACTAAATGAGCGCAAGAAACTATATACAGAGAGAAGGAATGACACATGCTCCTCAGAGACCCCGAAATTTCCGGTAGAAGGCGGCAACTGTGGTGGTGGTGGTGGTGGTGGTGGGGTGGAAGGACTTTCAACCTCAACAATGTTACCAGACAGATCATAATCACTGATTTCACTGGATGATTCATTATCAACCTCAGCTTGAGCTCCACTAAGTTCAAAAGCACCACCACGAACTGAATTTTCAACCTTTTCAGCATTGGCTAATTCAACACCATTACTTATCTTACCATTATCATTTCTCACTTTTTCAGATTGAACTTCTTTTTCTTTAGCATACTTCTTCAATATACGTTCATCTAAAACCTTTATCCTTTTGCGGAAACCAGCATTCATATCTTTGTCCTCAACAATAAAGCCTTTCACTTCACCACTCTCCAAATCCTCACAATCCCCATCTTCATAATCAACCCTATATAATCCCGCATCATAAGAAACAATCTTCCCAATGAATACACCAACTCCGGAAAACTCCTTCTTCACATATCTCCCAACAAGCACCTTAGGCTTCGCCCCACCTGCTGTTTTCTTGGCTGTTTTATCTGCATCTTGTCCATCTTTTCTTTTTCTCTTTCTTCCTCGACGTTCCCTTTTGACCACCTCAGGCTCCATCCCCCCTCCCCCTCCGATTCAGATCCAAATCACACCCGAATAAATTCTAGGGCGAAAGCATCAATCGAAAATCCGATCAATCCTAATTCAAACAATAATGACGCAACTTTCAAGATTTTCGCAGATCTCATTATCAATAAGAATTTAATCGAATGCTATAACCAAAAAAAGAAGAAAAAATTGACAAAAAAATTATAAAGCGTGTTGTTTTTGGATAAACAGCTTGCAACTGCTACTTTCCAGAAAATTCGATGCAGATATAAATCGTACCTTGTCGAGAAAGTTTCGCCGCCACTGGAATCCCGATTAGGGTTTCGCCTGTGTCAAAGATACATGCGAATCTGTATGTATATGTGTGTGTTATCCGCGTCTGATATGGTGTCGAGATTAGCCCTAGAGAACAATACTTGCGGGGGAGACGAATATTGGGTTTTTCAGTACACACTCTTCTATATATTGATGGTGGTTTTTAGATTTGAATCGTCCGAGTCGGCCACTCGTGACTCGCCCGATTCAGTCTACGACTCGCTGGATTTTGAAATTTAATTGTTTCATGTTTCCCTCTTTTAGCTAGGTAATATTCCCGGAAATTATGAAATTTCTAATTATTTACAATTTCAATTTAGGGCTAAATTCAACGAATTACAATCATCATCATTTTTTCTCATTGAATTTAATTCAAACATGTCATTTTGAAACCATATAAACTACACTAAATAACTGGTATTTAATTTTATCAAAATTTATGTAAGGTGTTAGAGAGAAAGTAAAACGAAATCAACTTAGTTTAAATTATTGCAAATAAAAAACTCTTGAAAATTAAATACATTTGAAAATTTTGTTTAACTATGAAATAAGTAGATTATCATTTACTTTTGCAAGCTACTCTTCGATTACTCTGTTATGCACTATCTGAATTGTATAAGGCTTAAAACTGAACGATGGTGCGATAATGACAACACACTCCACATAGATCAAATTGATCCATGTCATTTTGATGTCTATATAATGAGGTGGTGTTGATGATATAGAGAACAAAAATAGAATAGAAAGAGAAAATACACATGAGAGTATTTGTCTCCTATGTTTTCAGCAACAAATATTTGTCAGTCAGCACTGTGTATCAACTTTGTGGTTATTGAGAGGTTGTGTTTACCGTCGACAATGTTGCCCACATAAGATAATGACGACAATTCAACCCCAACACCGTTTAGACTAATAGATATATTTTGGTTTCATTCACATTTCAATACTAACTATATATATATATATATATATATATATATATATATATATATATATATATATTGACATGTTGGTATTCATTGTCCTAAAAAAGTATGTAGTTGATATTACATGACTACATATTATACTTTTGCTCTTTGTATTTATATTAATTGGTTTTGATTTATTTATTAACAATGAAAACAAATAAGCATATCACTTTATATTTATATATTTATAAAAATTCAGCCGTTCAAAGAGTAAAAAACAAGTTAACCACAAAACTTAACATAGTCATGTATTTAGGCTATCATGGTCATAACAATAATAGCATTTGTCTCAATTTCAATATAATTCCATGTACTATATATATAACAGATAATTAAAGTTTTTATGTCAAATTAGCTTCCAATCTTTTGCCTAGAACATCAATTATTCCTATAAGCGGTAGCACACAAATATTATCAAAAGTTATTTATACATATTTGTTTTTATCAAGTTGTATTATCGTAAACAAATCATCAATTTGTTTAGTTTACATGCATCCTAGCATTTGTTTCCCACCACTACTAAAAGTGAAGCTTGAATTTAATACGATCGTTTATATTGCTTTTATAACAATCACATGTACAAACAAAATAAACTTAACAAAATTAATTTGAATTATATGCATGACAATTGTCTGAAGACATGAAAGATGCTAATAGTTGTAAAACATAAATATATTAAAGACCAACATTGATATATTATCAAGATTATGACTACTGAAGAATCATAATCTTGATAATATACAAAAAAAAAAAATATATTTTCTTACATTTTGTTTTTATCCATCTTCCTACTCCTATAAAACAATGACATATAAACACCATTAATTCTCTCTCTTAGTCACATCTTTTAGTATCTTTTAGTTTTGACACTTATCTTGATCAAATGGGTAGGAACAAAAGTAGGAGAATATTTGATTTTTTTTTAAAAATACAATACCTCTATACTTAATAAATGAAACTATAATACCGTAATTGTAACGTTGCAACATCCACACTCATACTAAAGTAAATATAATCATAAAAAACATTTAACCATCTAAAAAAGACTACATTTGTTCTTCATACTCTTACAACACTTAAATCTTCCAACGGATACTAAAATAACAAAGACCCAAAATGTATAAAATAATATCATGGATACTTTATACTCATGCTACCCTAGAATATATACAACTTTTTAGTTTAACACGTAATTCAATGAAACATTTATATTTGTGGAACAAAATTAACCTCACGTATGCCTTATAATAGTTGATATATGAGAAATATACCAAGGGGTGTTTATATGTGCATGATATGTTGAAAGTGGTCATATCATATACATTAAT
Organism: Lactuca virosa; assembly: GCF_052849685.1. Classification (NCBI taxonomy): domain Eukaryota; kingdom Viridiplantae; phylum Streptophyta; class Magnoliopsida; order Asterales; family Asteraceae; genus Lactuca; species Lactuca virosa. The sequence goes on along the minus strand of NC_136426.1, from coordinate 112,962,034 downwards.
CAAAATGAGACAATTATCGGTAAGGAATACGTTGTATGAGATAAGTTCTTGATGTATTTATATTATATGAAATGAAATGATAATGATCCATAGTGAGAATAAACGTCTATAAAATCATGTTAAATAAAATGTAAATAGATAATATTACTTTATACTTAATAAAAATTGTAGCTACTACAAACCAAATAACGACAAATCGATTATGGCTTACGAAAATATCCAAAAGACTATATTTAAATGTAATATATTTAATAAGTTAAAAAAACAAAATAAAACAAAAAATCATTAAATATGGACAGAAAACTTGTACAAAAAAAAAAAAATTGTGTACTTATTTTATGATAGTCAAACTGAAAAACAACTGTAGTTATTAACAGCCGATATACAATATTTTTTTATTTATAGGTAACGACAATAACTTATTTAGTTGGATTCAAAATGACTGAGTCAACTCGGACTCCATATATGCACCCAAATGGCTTTTTATTGTTACAAAAAATATAGATACGGTTTATATGCAGGGAAACCATGAAGGGCAGCAACTAAACCCATCAGGAATATGGCGGGAATTATTTAGGTATGGTATTGCTTTACCCGCTTTTTTATTAAGTTTTGAAGTTATGACTTTTTTAAACGTAAAATAGAACAACCTTTATTTTGTTTTTGTATTATGTGTTTCTAAATAAATAAACATATTTATTACATATGTCCTTGTATTTTTTTGGCCATATAAATTACATTTTATTTAAGCAAGAAAAATACCACAACTACAATTTTACAGGTTAAATGTGAATTGTTTTCAAAATTACACATCCAAAAAAAATTGTATAGTTAATGCATACAGACGGTAAAAGTGGGTGATTTAGACGATTCGAGTGACATGTCAAAATAATAACTTGTAGTTTAAAAGGTTATCCATGCATACAGTATAAGATACAAACAATTACCACCATAATTATATCAAGTCACCTTAATTATATCAAGTAGTGTTCTTTGGTTTGCAGAAAGTTTACGAATAAATTGAAATCTGTCAGGAATTGGAATCCAATTTCATAGCATGTTTGGTGGGCACGAAATAGAATTAGAATCCAATTCCATATTTTATATGGTTGGAAGGAAAGGAAATTGAAATGATGTAAAATGGCATAACTGTCATTCTTATTTTTGTTTAATTTTACTTTGTTTTATAAGCTATATGATCATGATGGTGGTGGCGGTGGTGATGGGTAGTGGTGGTGGCTGTGGTAGGCAGCGGTGGTGGTTGGTAGGGGCGGACGCGAGAATTGATAGTAGGTGTTGCCGGATTTTTTTTTTCCGATCAAACATAATATAAAAGTATGTTGCTATTAATAACATTTGTAGTTATGTTAATAACAGCGTACTTTTATTACTTTGTTTATTAAATCATTCTATTTTCACTTCTTTTTCATACTTATAGTACTTATTGCATCTTATTTTTGTTTTTTTTCAATTATAGCAATGTAATTTAAATATTATTTTGTTTTTTTCTATTATAGCATCGTACTTTTAATATCAACATACTTTTATTAGTTTGTTTTGTATTATACACAATTTCAATTTCATATAAACCCAAACAAGTAACACAAGCATACATATTTCTATTATAGCATCATGAATTTAAAGACAAACACTTTAACTTATCAATTAAGCACTTTATCACTTCATGTACTCAGACTAATAAACTTAAACAAGTAACACAAGCATACATATTTTACATTTTATACATACAATTTCATATCAACCTAAACAAGTAGCACAATCATACATATTTCACATTTTATATAAACCTAAACAATATTAATTTTAGATTACATTTTATACACTATTTCAATTTCATGTAAACCTAAAATCCTAAACAAGTAAATTAATATTTTATACATACAATTTGAATTTCAGATAAACCTAAACAAATAACACAATCATACAAAGACCAAACAAGTGACACAATCAAACTATCATACAATGACCAATTTCAATTTTATATAAACTTATACATATAATTTCAGTTTCAACAAAAATTAGCAATAAGTAAATAACATCAATAAAAACATAGCAATTTCACCAAGTCAAGATAAAAACATAGCAATTTCGAAAAACCTAAACAAATTGGTAAAATTTCAAAGTATCAATAGACAATAATACTTACTTGCTTCATTCTTAGGTTAGGGCTTGGAGATTACTTGGAGTCTTGGAGAGTTGGAGTCGATTTGAGGAATGGCAATTGGGATTCGATTTTTGCTACCCACTCAACAATGCAACCAACATAAGAAGATGAGAATGAATCGGAGATAGAGGAAATAAGAAGAGAAGTCGATTGTCAACAGGAAGCAAGCAAGCAGCAACGAGCGAACACAGGAGGTTATGGACCTTGTTTTTTCTTTTTTTTTTGTGCTTCTACCGAATTAGTGAGTCAATTTGATCAATAGATCCAATTCTCCAAATGTCATTGGGCTATTTTCCCTTTTCTTGGCTAAAATTAATAGGATTAAAATTAAAAGCATTGAGCTACTAATTTTTGGGTTTTGTTAATCCAATATGTCAACATTTTTTTATGTAGTTGTTGGTTTTTTTCTGTAGTTACCAATTTTTTTTACGTATTGGCACAATATGTAAAAAATCGAAAAAAATTCCACTGCGTACACGAATTTTAGGTATTGCCGGTGCCACATCGGGCACCTCTTTAGAACCGCCCCTGGTGGTTGGTAGCGGTGGTGGCGGTGGTAGTGGCAGTAGTGGTGTTAAACCCATGGCGTGCTAATGTCTTCATTTTAGCATCATGCAATCATCGTGTATCATAAATCCATCCAATATACCCCAATCACTTCTTTGTTTTGTGTCATTGTGTTCTTGAACTCCTGAAGTATATTTTCACCCTGTTAAGCAAGTAACAATTTCCACCATGGCTTTAAAACATTTAAGTAAGTTTGTTGTTGAGTGTACTTTTGCATTCTCTGTAACACCCTATTTTTGGGGCTAGAAGTTTTCAATTTCTTGGTAAAAATTTTCTTAAATTAAAATAAAATAAATTGAAGTGAAATAAATGAATAAATGAAATGAATATTTTATAACAATAACAATAATAACTTTGTTGTTACTTTAAATAAATATATGATATATAATTTGGCGTTAAGTAAGACTTTTGTAAAAAATGGACCAATAGTGTCAACTTAGAGAAACTTGTGTTTGACCCGAGAATTTGACCAAATAAGCATCCCATACTAGGTTTGCTTAAGTTATGGTGGAGAAGGACCAATTGTAGACTAATGAAAAAAGTTTATAAGTTTTTGGGCCAAGTTAAGGACCATAATTGAAAAGAAAATAGAGTGAGGGACCAAAAATCGACAACCTGACCAAATTTGTGGGATGCTTATTTGACCAAATAAGCATCCCATACTAGGTTTGCTTAAGTTATGGTGGAGAAGGACCAATTGTAGACTAATGAAAAAAGTTTATAAGTTTTTGGGCCAAGTTAAGGACCATAATTGAAAAGAAAATAGAGTGAGGGACCAAAAATCGACAACCTGACCAAATTTGTGGGGCACGTCACGTCCCTTAGGAGCGCGTAGCGCTTACGACGATGAACATAATATATCAACGTTTTTTCAGCCTATTTTTTCTCATTCATTCATTTCTCTTTCTCCTCCACTCGATTCCAACCTATCTTCCACCTTCATAATCGATTTATTCCATAGAATTCTGGGTGATTTGATGATTGGAACTTCTAGATGAATCATTGCTCAAATATCTTTTACAATTTTGCATTAAAAGATAGTTTTCTTCTTTATTTCCTTCAAATTATTCTAGGGTTTTATGGGTTGTACAATACGAAATTCTTGGTTAAATTGTGATGTTAATGTGGAATTATTGATGTGGTTTCATTCCTTGAACCATCTCTAAGCCCTAATCATCAAATGGTTGTGATATTGGATTTGTTTTGATGGGTTTCCTTAACCTCCAATGGTGAAATCCAAATTTGGTGTTCATTGTCTAGTTATGAGCTTGGTGATTATATTTAACTTCAAATCTATGATATATTTGTCAATTTATGGCTTATGGTGGGATTACTTGGGATTTGATTCAAACCTAGCTTCCATGGTGATGATTTGGGTATTTTAAACCTAGGGTTCATATATTCAAATTTATGGTTTCAAGCAATGATATGAGCTTGAACTTGCTATTAGATTGGTTATGTTCTTTCAAATCTATGATCCATTTGTTAATTCATGACTAATGGTGAGGCTTCTAGTATTTGATTCAAGTTTTGCTTTCATGTGATGATTTGGGTATTTTCAAACCCTAAGTGTTCTAGGTCAAGACTTGTGGTTTCAAACAATGATATGAGTTTGGTGTTACCCTTAGATTATGTAGTTCCATTCCAATTTATGATCCATTAGAAATCATTGTCTTATGGTGAGATTATGAAATTTAGAATAAAATCTTACTTTAAGTTTGGGGATTTCAACTTTGTTGATTACGGAACTATGGTCCAAGCTTGAATTCCCACATTAAACATATCATCTTGTCTAGTTTTGGTATTCAAGCGTTCTTTGAGGAATTGGGAAGTAATATGCTTATGTGGTGTCATAATTAGTGTTCAAATGGTTTGCATTTCGGTTCTCGGGTATTTCGGTTCGGGTTACCCAAATAACTGCTTAATCGATTTTAAAGGAACCGGACCCAAATAAGCTATACATTGTTTTTTTATAAATTTCAGCATGTTTGCATAATTTTATGGCAACTTTGAATTGTCATAACGTATTTGTTATTTGCCTGATTTGTTTTACAACTTGTAGTTCCCAATTTAACACATTTTTTACACAATTTATATGCTATTTTTGGTTATATATTCAATGAGATACATGCCCCTAAACAGAAGGTATTGAAGTTGAGTTTTCTAGTTTCAGCATGTTTGCAATATTTTAAGGCAACTTTGAACTGTCATAGCGTCTTTGTTATTTGTCTGATTTGCCTCATTTTTTTGTCAAACTTGTATTTTACAATTTAAAATATTGTTTACATAGTTTACATGTATTTTTTGATTGTATATTCAATGAGATACAAGCTCCTAAATAGAGGATATTAAAGTTGTTTTTTTTTAAACTAACATTTACTTTATTTGGTTCTTTTCAGTTCTAATCGGTCCTTAATCATATTGTAAATGTCATTCGGTTTATTCGGATAATAACCGAACTGGACCGATTAATACCCGAACCGAACCGGACCCGTATTGGTTTAATCGGTATGGTTTTCGGTTCCTCCAATTAGTGTTATTCGGTTTTCGGTTTATTCGGGTCCGGTCTGGTTCGGTTCGGTTTTGACCCGAATAACATCCTTATAAAAAAATAGTTTTGATATGTGTTAGTATATATATATAATCAATTTTAACATCATTAACATGAGCATATGCGAGGCATCCAAATATACTGTCACACCCCCAAACCGGAACGGCGAAAATGTTCGGGGGCGGAGGACGTCATGTACAGTATCACAACAATTGCATAATAGTAATCAAAGCAAACACAACCATTACATTGATAGAATATAGTATTTACATCTGTTCAATACATAGTTTGTATGACATCAAAAATGTATAACAAAAGTAATAAGACGCGACTCTAAAAGCTCCGTCTTCTCAAAAACTTGTGGTTGTACCTGTCTACCGGTTCCCTGAGAATACAAGTGGTTTTGAAAGTGTATCAACATTTAAGTTGGTGAGTTCATAAGTATGTTTTTGTAATGGAAACTTGTCTTTGATCTTTGAAAAATGTTCATATGTTCCTCAAGAAAATCCAATATTTTCTTTAGTAGTGAAAAGTAGTCTTAGGCCTTAAGACCAAAATGTATGTTTGGTACTGATTTTCTGTAATAGTATAACATAGTAGTATTTGTTATGAAATCCTTGTATGAAAACCTTTGTGTGTATGCCTGGATGCTACCAGCTGTAATGTATGATAGTGTTCTGTATGAAAACATGTGTATGAATCCCTGGATACCACCAATAGTAATATATAGGAGTGTACTGTAGTTTCATTAATTAAAAATAAAACCATTTGTTTGTAATCCCTGGAATCCTCCAGTTGTATGTATAGTAGTTTTATTTAATTAAAATAAAATCATTTGTTTGTAATCCCTGGAATCCTCCAGTTGTATGTATAGTAGTTTTATTAATTAAAAATAAAACCATTTGTTTGTAATCCCTGGAATCCTCCAGTTGTATGTATAGTAGTTTTATTAATTAAAAATAAAACCATTTGTTTGTAATCCCTGGAATCCTCCAGTTGTATGTATAGTAGTTTTATTAATTAAAATAAAACTATTTGTAGAGTTGTAATCCCGTAAGGAAATGTTTAGTCTATACTGTTGTGAGTTTCATATAACCATGCTTGATATGACCTAGTGACCTCTACGACGTTCTTCAGGCGTCGGATGTTATGACATTTGTCACCCCAGGCATGCCTGCCTAATTGTAGCTAGCAGTTCAGGTGTAGGATTGTCAGTCCCGTATAGATCTATACATAAATCTCACGCTCTCCCTCCAAGAGACTCTGGTTATACTGTAGTAGGATTTAGTTTCGCACCCCGAAGGGGTATAATTGAAGTAGTGCCTCACAACCTTGTATTAACTAGTTTACGTGTAGTGTTGTATTGTTCTCTTGTACTTTAAAATGTATGTATAACCTTGTAGTAATGTACTTTGTAATGTAAAATAATTATACTTAAATAATTATTTAGTAATGCAGCCCTTATCCCCGGGAAATTATATAATGTTCCATAAACTATATCTACCATAGTTTATTTGTTTGTTTCTGAAATATGTTCTTGAACTTGTAAAATAATGTAATGTATCCCAAACTATATATATTATAGTTTGTATGTATGTTCTTGTTCTATACTGAAAACTTTTGCAATTTAGTTGTATGTAGGAAAAACACCCTTATGCTCAACATGGTACAAAAGGGTTAAAATATCTACAATATTTTATGGAAATGTAGTGAAATCTCTGTTTGTATCAATTGCAAACGTTTTTGAAAACTGTTGAAATCATTTGTATAAAAACACAAAAGTCCTTGTGTTTTACTTGTATCCCCCCCCCCCCTAAAACATTAGAAAACAGTGAAAATGTAGGGGTATGAACTCACTTTTGGTATGTGCCCGTGACTGGATGGTGAGACTAAAGAGATGACTCTCGAGTTGGCGTACGCAAAACTAACGGTATCCTAATAATATTTAAACACATAATTGTATTTAAATTAGTGAAACCATTAATAAAGTGTTAGAAAACACTTGTTTTGTGTTGAGGGTAATTCCCAAGAATTGCACAAGTGTTGGAGAGTTTTCGGTTCCAATGGGTTCTCGGTCGAAAACGGTTCTCGGCCGAACACAGTTTTCGGTCCTGGGCTGTTTTCGGTCCCTTGAAGATATGAAGGTCGTTCTTGGTGTTCTTGGTGAAAATATGAAGATTTGAAGGTTTTCACTTAAATGTTCGAATGTTCTTGGGTGACCCTTGGGAGCAAAATGTGGGTATTTTCGAGTGAAAAAGGTGAGAAATGATAGATTGTTCGATGGAAAAACTTATATACGGTTGGGTTTTCGTCAAAAAGGGGTTCTCGGTCGAAATCTGTTTTCGGCACGAAGGTTTTCAGCCGAAAACAGTTTGCTGTCACGAGAGTTTGGGGTTTTTAAGGGAAAAAGTTGATTTTCGAGTGTTTTTTATTCCGAAAACTTATATAAACTTATTTATATAATTTAAATTAGATTCTAAACCCCACGAACTTAACGAAATAAATAAAACTCGAATTTTATTTATCGGATTTGACTTTTGTTGACCTGGAAAGTATCGGGTTGCCACATATACGTAATTCATAATAGTCAGAGGGTTTCTCGGACCATACCTCTCGAGGAGTCTTCAAGTCAATAGCAGTTGATGGTGATCTGTTCACCGGATAGCAAGCAGTGTTAACTACTTCCGCCCAGAATTGTTTAGATAATTTAGCAAATATCTGCATGTACCTTGCATGTGGCATAAATGTCTAGTTCATCTGCTCTGCCACTCCATTTTGTCGTGGTGTGTGACGTACAATGCGGTGCCTCACTATACCTTCTATCTTGCAGAAGTTATCAAATGGAGCATTGCAGAACTCCAGCCCATTGTTAGTCCTTAGAGTCTTGACCTATTTTACTGTCCTTTTATGAACCATGGTCTTCCACTCCTTGATATTCTCAAATACGTCATTTTTAGTGTTTAGAAAGTACATAAATACCTTCCTTGAGTAATCGTCAATAAACATCACAAAGTATGAGCATCCACCATGAGACTTCAATGGATCTGGACCCCACAGATTTGAGTGAACATTTTCCAAGATTTCCTTGCTTGTGTGTTGACCGATACCGAATTTCACTTTGCGATGCTTTCCCTTGACGCAAGCTTCACTCATGTGTCCCAACCTACGATGCCACAACTTTGTCTTGTCATCACGTCGATCCAAGGATTGGGATATAGCCACTGTTCCCCTAAAAGTACTGCCTTCCATATATAAATCCCTCCAAGAGTCATATTTCCCTTCATTATCACCAGAGCACCTTTGGAGACTTTAACCCAGTCACCATCAACGGCATATCTCATCTTATTCTTAGCCAGAGTGCCAAGAGAAATTAGATTCTTCTAAAGTTCTGGAACGTACCAACAATCAAAATTTCTGACCATACCATCATGAATCTTGATCTGCACAGTGCCACTTCCCTTGATACTGCTTACCCAATCATCACCTATATTGACTGTGTCATTACACTCTTTGAAGGAGTCGAACCAGTCATGATTGTAAGTCATGTGATAAGATGCTCTAGAATCAATGACCCAGGTATCTACAGAACTAGCTGTACAAAACAATCGTTACCTCACCATCGTCCCCTTCATCAGAACTCTCATGAACCAAAACAACAATGTTATTGCTGCTTGATTCATTCTTGGACTTTCCATTCTTTAACTATGGACAGTTTCGCTTGAAGTAACCATTCTCCTTGCAGTGATAACATTTTTGCATTAGACGAACCTTTAGACTTTGATTTTGAACGTGACCTCCCTATGTTTCCCCCTTTCCTCTCTTATGTACTTCCTCTCCATGCGAACAACCCGGAATTGGAAACTTCTTCTCCAACTGAAACTTTTCTTTTCAGATCCTTGTACATTAAATAATCATTCACAGTGATCGTTGTACTACCATATAGCATGGTATCAACGAAATTCTCATATGAGTTCGGAGGATAACATAAGAGAATGAGCGCCTGATCTTCATCTTCAATCTCCACATCAACCCCTTGTATATCCAAGATGATATGATTGAAGTTATCCATATGATCTTTCACTTAGATACTTTCAGACATTCTTAAAGTGTACAAATGTTGCTTCTGATACAACATGTTCGTCAAAGAGTTGTTCTGGTACTTGTCACAAAGTTTCTCCCAGAGCCTAGAAGAAGTTATTTGATCCACAACGTCCCTTAATACTTTATCTATCAATCTCAACAGTATGGCACTATGTTCCTTTGTCAGAATGTCCACCTTCTTGTCAGCCGCCATGTCCTTTGGCAGTTTTGCATCTTCTTATAGTACCCATGTACTCCTTGTTGAACCATTGAGCTTATCCAAATGCCATTTAAACCATTGAAATTCTCCAAATCAAACTTGTGAGTAGACATCTTTAATCACAGGAACACAAACCGCAGATCTGATACCGCTTGTTATGAAGTAAAGTGAAAAACAAGCAAAACCAAAAGCACAAAAGACACAATATTTACATGGTTTGGTCAAGGTGACCTACGTCCATGGGCAGGAGGGGGTATTCTTTATTTATGATCTCTCAAACAGAGGTTACAAGTATAATTCAATAGAGATTTGTCTATCAGTCTATAATACAAGACACAAACAAATTACTAGCAGGCATCCCTATTTATAATGAAGGGATCATACCTAAGACCCTAATGGGCCAAGCCCATAGGCCCATAAATTGAATCAACCAATCACAATCCACCATGTAGTATCTTCTAGAATCTTCAACCTCATGAGCATCATCGATGAACATCGTCCATGAGCATCATCGATGAGCATCATCGATGCACATCATCCATGAGCATCGTCGATGAGCATATATTCCATAAGCATCATCGATGAACATCTTCCATTAACATCTTCCATGAGCATCGTCGATGAGCATCTTCCATGAGCATCATCGATGAGCATCATCGACGAGCATCTTCCATTAGCATCATCGATGAGAATAATCCATGAGCAGTTCATCAAGGAACATATGTGGCACACCTTGATCATGGAGTGGTGCATCTATCTCCAAGGATGACACATCCACATCATGGAGCATCGCAATATGTTCCATTCCCCTACTAGGTGCTCCATACCCCGCTTTTAGAATATCTATTCCTTTGTCATTTTTTCTATTCCTTTGTTAGGAGATCCATTCCTTTCTCAGATGATCCGTTCATTTGTCACATGCTCCATGAATCCCAAGTGCCCCCTTAGGCTTCAGGTGATCCATTGAACTAAAATGCTCAATGAGAATGTTGCAGATGCTCAAGTCACATTTAACAACAATGTTTCTCTAACTCTTTAAGTTTTCTTTATCTTTATAGTCATTCTGAATAGTATCAAGCTTTCTTAAACATTCTGAAATATTCTCAAGTTTTCTTAAAAATTCTCAAACAATATCAATCTTTCTTAAACATTCTAAAATATTCTCAAGTTTTCTTAAACATTCTCAAGCTTTCTCAACTTTCCCATCATTCTCATTCTTACTAAATTCTCTCAATTTTCAATCCAAATGTATCTAAGATTTGGACCTCAAGGTTCAACCCGACCCAATGCATGGAAATCATAACCAAACTTCGGACACACTCATAAGTCATACTCAAACATAAAACAAAGTCAAAGTAATAATAAAAAAAGAGTATATAAACTCACAATCTAAAGTCAAAGGGTATATGAACCCATGATCAAAAGTCAATGGTATATGAACCCATAATAAAAACAAAAGGGCATACAAACCAATAATAGAAGGTCAAAGATATATGAACCCATAATCAAATATCAAATGGAATATGAACCCACAATCGAAAGTCCAAAGTCAAAGGAAAAAACCCCCTTAATAAAACTTATCCATAAAATCATGTCCTTAGATCAATAAAGGACGTCCCCAAATCATAAACTATAACATCAAGCAAAAGAAGGCACACAATGCACACATATTATCTAAGCAATTACACTCATATGTTATTGCAATCTCTCACACACACACATACACACACACACACATATATATATATATATATATATATATATATATATATATATATATTGTAACGTCCCAAAAATTTCGATTTTTATATTAATAAAACCATTATCCAAAACAATATCATACAACCATAGTGAAGTCAGAGTATGTCAATAAACATCCAAATACATTAGAAATGCGGAACAATGTGGTGTGTGCAATGCAGTCATCCCGAGCTCTTCCCCTTCTAACTAGAAGTACCTGAAACTTAAAATGAAAACTGTAAGCACAAAGCTTAGTGAGTTCCCCAAAATACCACATGATGAGACAATGAATCAAGTATTGAACGAATTAGAGTGTAAATTCAAAGTAGAATTGAAAGATTTGAACACCGATGTAAATATGATCTGTTTGGCTCTATTACGCTTTTGCAAATTTTATAGAGTACAATGAATATTCTGTAAAGACTTCGTTACTAAGACACTAGTAACCACTCCTATTTATAAAAGAGAAAAGCGTACAAAAAATATACTAAGGACTAAACATCAAGCTTCGAATATTATGCCCTAGTAAAATACATTACAAAAATGTTCGAAGACCCTAAATACAAACTTCGACTATTACAACATTTCGACCCTAACAATCTCCCCCTTTGTAATCAAAGTCGAAGTCTTCAGTTTGTAAGTAGAGTAATGGAGTACAGCAAAACTTTTCGAACCTCAGTATACCAAGAAATAATTTTCTTCAATTCCTTCTTGTCTCCTTCATTGTTCTTTTTGCAGTGGTTCATACGAACAATCAAGTTCGTATATTGAGATGTAGAATATCTCTCCACTTCGCTAGCTTGGAATAAAAACCGCTTCGCTTTTCCAACTTTATCCTTTCCAGCAAAAACTATTCCAAATGGCTTTAAACATATTTCTCCATCAACATATTTCTTTAACTCAGTCTGAGTCAACGAAGGAGCCATTGGAACTTTTACTTCCATTCCCTTTGCAGTAGCCAACTCCACATCAGTCAGTGCTAGGCACTCATAATAATTCTCAATGAAGATTTTGATGTGAGCAACTCCAAGTTTGAATTCCTCTGGATCTGTGTTTTGCAGAAAAGAAAAGGATTTGTCTTTCAGAAGCAATGCCACTTGTATAAGGTCATACAAGTTCATCAGAGGAAAATCTGCAATAGTGAATTCGCATGTTTTTCCATTTGCCCTGGCCGCAACATATTTAACATTTTGAACAATGTTTTCAAAGACCACATCCTTTTTCATGCTTATCACCTTCTTGATCTTGATCAGTGACCAAACATCCTCAGGGGCTTTGCCAAGTACTGCATGAAAACGAATTTTCATATGAGTCCCTTCATCTTTTTCTTTGAAATTCCCTTCAGCTTTGAACTGAGGCATGATGAACATCATCTCATTTATAGGGAAATCCAACTGGCATGCATTAGTGTTTGTAACCACATAACTCTGTTTTGGCTTCTTATCAAATGAGTACATGTGATTAAAGGCAACCAAGGCTTCGATTGTTTCATAGTTGTAATGTTTTGCTGGATCACCTTTATAAATGCCCTTCGGATCACTTTCCCTCTGAGTCATGATGCTTTGAATAAGCCTCATTTTCTCGAGTTCAGCTTCAGCTTCAGCCTTCTTTTCTTCTTTAGATTTTTCAACCAGAATTGATTTTCCTTTGTCTTTCGAAGCAGATTTTTCAGTTAAGTCTTTTAGCTTCGAACCACTTCCACCAGATTCCAAAGGTTTACCAATTACAATTCCTTTCGAAATTGTTCTTGTAATTGGTAATGTTGTTACGATTGTTGAGGTCACTGGTTGAGCAGACACAATTACTGGTTTTGTTGAAGGGATGCTAAATGAAAATACCTTGCCCACCACTTTCGCTTCTTCTTCTGTTGACTTCCTTTCTCCCCCTTGCACCCCTGTGAAAACAGGAGGGGCAGTAGTTGTGGGAAGAAGACTGGATATGCGAAATAGTGGAGCAAGTTGCTTGTTAAGTATGGCTTCGAACTGCACAAATTTCTGGGATAAAAATTCTGGAGTAATCAACGGTGACGAAACCGGTTTCGTTGAGATCTCCTTCAACTCCTTTAACAACTTGATCACACCTTCAAAATTTTCACTTTCAGACTTGGAGATTTGAGCTATTTGAGGACTCAAACCTTCGTATAGCTTGACAAATCGAGTGACAGCATCACAAATGATATCAACCTTCTGATTCAAGGATGCATAATCATGTTGAACAGATAGAATTTCCTTTTTCATGTCTTCACGAAGTTCGTGAATTTGGGAGTTAACATCCTCCCTCACTTTCTTGACTTCCTGAACAAAAAGAACATGTCGTTCTTTTGTTATGCTTCGTAGATCCTTAACTTCTCCCATAAAATCAGATCTGAGAGTTTTAACACGAAGCTCAGAATTCTGATCTCTGTAATCAACCTTTTCTAAAATAACAGACTCTGAGGCTTTCATCATTCTAGAAACTTTGTTGATTACTCTTGATTCAAACATCTTGAGCATAGAATCAACCTCCAAACTTGAAATAGATGAACCTCCGCCAAGATCAGCTTGGGATTGAATAATGGAGTTCAACTTTTGATTAAGAATTTTGTATTGCTTCATTGTCATTAACATATGATCAGGAAATTCTTCTTCTTCATCATGAAACTCTAGGTCTTCGAATGTTCCACCAAACCCTTCATTATCAGTTTCAGTGGGTGAAGATGGTTTGGGTGTATCAGTGGATTGAGAGGAAAAAATGGAAGTAATTGGTTGATTGATGATATGTTCAAAGGTTGGTGAAACAGTGGTTGATGTGAGAGGAATAGTAGATGTTGGTGTAACAGAAACCAATGATTCGAAAGGAGTAGAGATAATTAGACCTTGATCTGCATCTTTCGAACCACCTTCACCCATGTTGACATTTGCATCCGTATCAGATACGTGTGCAGGGATGCCTGAAGTTCGAACCTCCTCAAAAATTGACTTGGCAATCGAAACTTCGGGTGGTATGATAACAGTCTTCTCAGGAATGGAACCTGTAATGATAGAAGTGAACTCTGGAGTTTCTGGTATTCGTTCATCCTCTTCTGTAGACTCAGTAGATAAAACAATCTTTCGAGTCTTCTTCGTCTTCTTCTTTTTTGGTTGTGACAAGTGTTTTGCCATATCTTCTGCTGCTCTTTTCTTGGATCCGGGAGAAACAGGAACATGTACCTCACGAATTAAAACTCCTTGGTGAGTAATTTGAGGCTTGTGAATCAACTTCTGTGATGGTGACTTTCGTTTGTGAGTGGATTTCATCTTGACTCTTCGAAACATCCCTGTTTTCGAAGGAATAATCACGTTCTCTTGAGTCTCTTCCACTATTGGCTCAATCACTTGTGTTGCTTCAACTGTCACTGCAACATTTTCTGTCTTCTTCTTTGGAGATTTAAAGGATGTTGAACCCTTCGTTTTCTTTTCAGGTGAAGCAGGATCAGCTTTCTTCGACTTTTTGGTCTTCTTTTCGTTACGTGGCAACAAAATTCCCGTAGGAATAGAAGAATCGAATGTTTTCAGATATGCAATCAAAACAGGATTCGTAGGATCCACCCTTTTAAGCATCGCGTCTGGAATCCGAGCAACGTTTGGAAATTCATCATCATTGTCAACAACTTCCTTCGGAAAGTGATAAGATTGAAAAGTAACCTTCTCTTCTTCATTTGAAACCAAGATGTCTTCCTTGTTGTAAAAATGTTGCAGAATTAGACTCCAGTACCTAGCACATGAAATGCCATGAACAACATTCGTATGTTCTACTCCTTTTTGGAATTCCTTCCATAGCTGTGTAGAGTAGTCTGCTGGAAGATCATAGTATAAACCAGCCACCATGGCATAAACCTCCATCCTTCCTTTATCTAATCCAACTGTTCTTCCGGTTAAACAACGCAAAAATATCCCAAACAAAAAATTTCATACTTTTGGAAGACCAGACTTCTTAAAGTGACTTATCTTTGACAATGGGGGCTGATATCCCATTTCATTAAACATATGAATTATTTGGGAGAATTGAAATTCAACAAAAGGAGGTGTATTTGGAATGTCAAGAATCTGACAAAACAGTTTCTTGGAAAGCCTAACCTTTTTGTCATTGATTAGGTGAAAAGTAATCGAATCAGAGGCTTTGTTGTATGTGGCAGTAGATCCTGCTTGAGAAAGCCAGGATACCGGAACAGAAAAGGAATTGAACATTGCTTTGGATAAAACAGAGTGTTTTAAAGAAACAATAAGCATCTTGAATTCTTCTGGACATTGAGAAAGTTCACCATCCACATAATAATTGGTAGATTGAATCTTCATAACTGGTGCAGAAGAAGTATCTTCAGTAGAAGGATCGACATGAACAGTAGTCGCCATTTTTAGGGTTTGAAAAAGATGAAGAATAGAGAATTTGGGAAGTTTTGAATTTTGATCACGTAAACGTATAAAGTACTCTTGAACCCCCTTTTATATGTAACCCTAAATGATTTGAATTTGAAGCGGGATGCATTTAATGAGATCCGACGTGGCACCTTGAAAATCGGATTTGTACAGCGGAAAGGTAGCCATGCGTCAAAAAGTGTCTGTCACATCACGTAGAAATCTGGGCAGAATACCATACGTCACGTATACACATCCTGTCATTATCCCCTTAATAGAATTGTAACCGTTAGAACCCTTCGAATGGAGGCAAGGCTCTTTCACTTTTGGGATAAAAAGCGAAGTCATTTGCCAGATGTTCGAAATCATCAGCCTGAGTTGGTATTACTCAGAACCTCAAGGATTTCGTGTGTGTAGTGTGCCAAAGAAAGTTTAGACAAGAAACAACAAATTTTTATTTTTTATTTTTTATTTTTTATTTTGTGATGTCAAAAATTTAATTTGACACGAAGGCAGTTAAACCCCGGGCAAAGGTTGCTTCGTTAATCATCAAGAGAGATGATCAACAGCTTGTGTATGTTCCCGTGAATTACAATCGAATACTTTTTGATAAGTATCAAAGGGCTTCTTTTAAGAATGCTTCGTGGGTAGGTTCAAAATTTCGTTACATGTCAACCTAAACATAAGGTGATAAAGTGTAACAGAAATTACTTGTATGACCAGTGTAGTCAGTGACAAGTCGGCTTTGAAAAATTTTAACATGACTAGGACATTCGAATGAAACTCACACGGAAATCATATTCATAAAAAATTTGTATATTGGATCTTGTTGGGTAACAAACATCATGGGTTTCGAATGCTTGATCAAGACCACTCATTCGAAATGAATATGATTTGGAGTTTCGAACATTGGTACAGAAACAAAAGTTTCGTATATATCTGGAACAATGTTCCCCGTCAATTCCTTAATTTGTAAGATTTTTGGGTTTCACTTCCATCACGGACTCATGATGTCAGATCATAAACACATAGTTTTTATATATCTAAGTCTCGATGGGTTTGATCAGAGACCTCTCGGATATACGTCTTTGTGTGTGATCGTGTAAGAATGTTTTGGATGAAAAAGATTGGTGTAAGACACGAAAAGTACCTCTGTTATGTTTTGGACCAAACAGGAAACTCTTAACTCATTGTGAGAAGAGTAAGGTAGCTCAGAGACTAATGTGAATATAAGCCTGATTGGGAAGAAATTTTCGTACGAAACATTTCATTAAGGCTTTCGTACACACACATTGAGTCATGGAGGCTTTGGACGACATGCAGCAGCATGCTTCTAGGGACAACCTAACTAATTCGAATAATGAGAAACATATCAATTCATACGAAAAATTTTACCTGACCCTAAAACTGCCTGCATTGTCCCCTCTGAATCATCATCATAATCTGCAACAAAAGTCTAAAAATAAAAATATTTTTGTTGTTTTGATTTTTTTTTTTTTTTTAAAATAAAGACCGAACAAACGAAAATCTTTTTGGATTTTTGATTTTTCGAAAATTTAAAGACAAAACAAAAGAAAATCTTTTTGAATTTGTTGCAAACAAACGAATATTTGGCATTCCTTGAAGAGTGACAAATGTACGAATTCGAAGCGTTCGAAGCGTTGACTATGAACAGTAACCATTAACTCAACGCTGAAAATAACTGACAATCATGCGAATTCGAAGCGGTGGAAGCGTTGACTATGAACAGTAACCACTAACTCAACACTGAAAATAAGTGACAATCATGCGAATTCGAAGCGGTCGAAGCGTTGACCATGAACAGTAACCTCTGAATGCTGAATGACTTTGTGTTATCTTTTATTCAGCGCCTCTGATTCATTCTTTTTCGCCTATCATTCTTCTTTTTCGCATGGAACAGAATTGCCATCGATCATTCTAAGACCTTCTATTATTCGCATTAGAGATTTTTCATCCAAAGCTTTCGTGAATATATCAGCTAACTGATCAGTTGTTTTCACGAAATGTACTTCAATGTTTCCATCCAACACGTGATCTTTAATGAAATGATAACGAAGAGCTATGTGTTTAGTCTTCGAATGCTGCACAGGATTATGACAAATTCTTATTGCACTTTGAGAATCACAATATAATGGAATCTTTTTCATATTAATTGCATAATCACGCAATTGACTTTGGATCCATATTATTTGCGAAGTGCAAGCAGCAGCAGCCACATATTCTGCTTCAGCTGTGGAAATTGACACACACGTTTGCTTTTTCGACTGCCAGCTGACTAATTTGCCATCAAGAAATTGACATCCTCCACTTGTGCTTTTTCGATCAAGATTACAACCACCCAAGTCTGCATCTGAGTATGCTTGAACGAAGAATCCAGTTTTCGAAGGATACCACAATCCTAACGAAATTGTGCCTTTAAGGTAACGAAAAATATTCTTCACTGCAGTAAGATGTGGTTCGCGTGGATTAGACTGATACCTAGCACAATTACACACAGAAAACATGATATCAGGTCTACTTGCTGTTAGATAAAGTAATGAACCAATCATGCTCCTATACAACGTTATATCAACAACAGGTTTGTCCAACGATGGTGTTAGCTTTATGCCTGTTGCCATTGGTACACGAAGCTTTGTGCTATTCGTCAATCCAAACTTTTCTAACAAATTTTTCGTATATTTTTCCTGATTAATGAAAATCCCTTCTCTGTTTTGACGAATATTCAATCCAAGGAAATTATTGATTTTTCCCATCATGCTCATTTCAAATTTGCTTTTCATCAATTCTTCGAATTCTCTAGACAAAGCAGGGTCAGTCGAGCCAAAAATAATATCATCAACATAAATTTGAACAAGCATTAGATGATTCCCCACTTTCTTTCGAAATAATGTGGGATCAACTGATCCTTGTTTAAATTTAGATTGTTTCAAAAATGATGTAAGTGTTGCATACCATGCTCTTGGTGCTTGTTTCAGACCATAAACTGCCTTATCTAAATTATAAACATGATTAGGATATTCTTCGTTAATAAAACCTGGGGGTTGTTCCACATAAACTGTTTCTTCAAGCTCTCCATTGAGAAATGCACATTTCACGTCCATTTGATAAACATCAAAATCTTTGTGAGCTGCATAAGCCAAAAATATTCGAACCGCCTCGAGTCTTGCGACAAGGGCAAAAGTTTCTTCATAGTCGATTCCTTCTTGTTGTGAATATCCTTTTACAACAAGTCTGGCTTTATTTCGAATAATGTTTCCATCTTTGTCGGTTTTATTTTTAAAAATCCATTTTAACCCGACAATCGAAACATTTTCAGGTTTAGGAATTAATCTCCAAACCTTGTTTCGTTCGAATTCAGACAACTCCGATTGCATTGCAACAACCCAATCTGAGTGTTCCATTGCATTCTTAATTGTTTTTGGTTCAATTTTAGAGATGAAAACATTAAACATGCAAAATTCTTGATGAGTATTCAATACCTCATTCTTTGCACGAATTTGAGCTCTTGTCAGAACTCCCTCTTGTGGATTCCCAATAACTTGATCCTTCGGATGGTCTCTTGTCCATTTTTCCATGGGTGGATATGCTGGATCAAATTCCAAAGGGGCATCTTCGTATATTTCATCATTTTCTGAGCTTGCATTCGAACAAGCATCATCAACATTATGCTCCCCCTCAACAACATGCTCCCCCTCAATTTCAGCATTCAATTGTTCTTTCTCCCCCTCGAAAGAATGCTCTTCATCATCTAAAGTATTCGAATCCAATTGCTCCCCCTCCAGTGGACTATCACTCATAGTTTCGCCTTCTTGAGGAGTGGATGGTGAATCATCAGTAAGTTTTGAAAATTCTGGTATGTGATTATCAGGAGCATGAACTTCAGCATCAACTGCATGATCTGAAATTCCAAAAATCAAATCATAATCAGTATCATCCATTTGTATAGATTCAGTTTCAACTTGTGTTTCTTGTAAAATTGGATGATTCGTAAATATATGCTCATTTGATTTAACATAATAATCATCGAATGTGAGATTGAACGTTTCTTCCACTTTTCGTGTTCGCTTATTTATCACTCGATATGCCACTGAATTGTGCGAATATCCAAGAAAAATTCCTTCATCAGCTTTTGCTTGAAACTTCGAAAGATGATCCTTGAGATTCATAATAAAACACCTACATCCGAAAACATGAAAAAACTTCACATTAGGTTTACGATTATTCAGAATTTCATATGGTGTAATATTAAATCGACGATGAATGAACGATCTGTTTTGAGTAAAACATGCAGTTGAAACAGCTTCAGCCCATAGATATTGAGGTAAATTCGCATATGCCAACATGGTTCTTGCTGCTTCGCATAATGAGCGATTCCTTCGTTCTACAACACCATTTTGTTGTGGTGTATATGGAGATGAAAAATTATGCGAAATTCCTTTGTCCACCAAAAATGAATCAAGAACTTTGTTCTTAAATTCAGTTCCATGATCACTCTTGATTTTTCTAATAGTCTTCTTCAACGTGGTTTCCATCTTTTTGATAAAGTCAATCATAATTTGTGCAACTTCGGATTTGAGCCTGAGAAAATAAACCCACGTAAATCTGGAAAAATCGTCAACAATAACTAAAATGTACCGTTTATTGTTGAGAGTTGAAACAGTCGAAGGACCACACAAATCAATATGTATCAACTCAAGAGGTGCAACAATTTTCGAATCAATTGTGATTGGATGACCTTGTTTATGTTGCTTGCCAACTTCACAAGCTGCACATAAAGAATCATTGTCAAATTTAAGTACCGGTAAACCTCTTACCAGATCTTGTACCACAAGTTTATTTATGTTTCGAAAGTTGAGATGTGAAAGTCTTCGATGCCATAACCAGCTTAAATCAGATGTAGCTTTCGAAAAAAGACATACTGCTGGTTTGCCTACAATTGGATTGATGTCCAAAGTGAACATGTCACCTTTCCTTTTAGATTTCAGTAATATTTCGTTTGTGTTAACATTCGAAATAACACTTCCTTCTTCGTTGAAAAGAACTTGATTGCCAGTGCCCACAACAAGTTGAGAAACACTAATCAAGTTATGTTGAAGACCTTCAACATATGCAACACGATTCACTGTGAATTGTCCATTTGTGATTTCCATATCCCATGACTTGACACTTTTGATTGTTCCCAAACTTTACTACTCCAGCATTTTTGAGACTTCGAAAATCTCTTAAATTCTCCTTCTTTCCAGTCATGTGACGAGAGCAACCACTATCAATGTACCATTTGTTATCATATTGCTCGTCCCACAATACCTGCAATCAATGAAAAATTTTAGGTACCCAAGGCTTTTTGGGTCCTTGGAAATTAGATTTCAATTTCGAATGAAATGAAGAACTTTTAACCCAATCACAAACTTTGGTTTTGAGACTATCAATTAAGTTCACTTCATCATCTAAAGGAACTGAAACATAAGTGTTTGATAGTTTCGAATGTTCACTGACTTTTCCCTTCGCATCTTGAGTTTGTGATTGATCAGTCTTCGCTTTTGTGACAGGTCTCCATGTTTTGACTGAGATATTCAAATCCTTAGATGATGAGCTGCCATTCGAAGAAGTATTGACATACTTTTCGTATGCTTCATGAATTTGCTCTTTTGAATATTTATTTGACTGATACATTTTTCCTCTTCCGTCAAGCCAATGATCAATGTTCTTCCTTGAAGTCATTCCTTTTTCCCGTGACGTCCTCATAGTTTCTTTCTTTGTGTAATTAGGAAAATTTGGCTTTTGAGGTACAAAATCAACTTTGGGTTTGGTAACATAAGAGTAAGCATAGGATGTATCAATTTTTGATTTAAAATGTTGACGTTGAAAAACTTTTTGATTTGAATTGGATCTTTCTGAAAAATCTCTTGTTTTGTTAGTTTCAGAAACTTTCGAAAACTTTGTTTGCTTATGTACTTCAGACCTTGTTTGATTTGATTGAGATGATTGTTGAGTTTTTGAAAAAGAATCATTTTTAACGTTGAAAACCTTTTTGATGGATTGTGATTCAGACATCTTTTGAGACTCAATATTTTGCCAAAATATTTTCTTTCGTGCTTGTCTTTTTGAAATGTTGTTTTCCTTCGAAAATTTGTCAATTTGATCTTTAAATTCCTTAGAGTTTAATTTGACAACTTTTTCATTTTCCTTTTCAACACGAATTATTTTCTCTTTTTCAACTTTTGATTTTTCAACCCATTGTTTTTGTGGTTTTTGTCGTTGAAAAATATATGAATTCTTTGTTAAGTTGTTTTCAACCGTGTTTTGATTTGCGAAAAAACCTTCCTCAGTTGTTTTTGAATTATCCTCCTCAACCATCTTCTTGAACTCTGGTTTGATATTCTCAACATTTCCGGTAGTTACGAAAACTTGATTTGGAAAAATGACATCATCTGTGCATTTGAAATTTGGAAAAACCACCGTGTTTGTTTCAAGATAATGTTCACCTTTTTCATTCATCACTTTTTCGAACTTTTGTGTATCACCATACACTTGGTCAACAACTATTCGTGGAATTACTTCTTTCTTTGAAGATTTCTTTTCTTTCGAAACTTTCTCTACATCTTCATCATCACTATCATCAGTTTGGTAATCTTTGAGATCCACGAAGTTCATTTCACTAACTTTCGAAGTTGAGGGAATATCAGTTTCTTTCTCAACTATCAAATCCTTAACTTTTTCTTTCCTTTTAGAATTCGAAGCAACATTAACAATAGACAACTGAGAACAATCAACATCTTCAAGCTCACTAATTTCACTAATACTGTCAGAATTATCTTCAATATCAGCAAAATTAGATTGAGAATCAGATGATGAATTCTCAGTCTTTTTCAAAATGTGAATTTGTTCAGATTTAGTCAAAGTATCATTTACAATGTTGACTAAATCATTCGAATCAAGACATTCATCAACTTTGACAATTCCATATCTATACTTGTCATTCGGAACTTTGTCAAATCAGCTATTTCTTTTTCATAGTCATACGAAATGTTATCTACCTTAGCTTTTTCATAAGCTAAAAATGGCAGCAATTTTCTATGTTGTTCTTTACTGATTTCGCATGAATGATGAAGTTCAGTTATTTTCCCATATAATCTTTTAGCAGCATTACAGTAAATGTTTCTTTGTGCTAACAACAATTTATTATCACTAGATAAATTGTCCCTATCAACCATGATATTCGTTATTTGAAGTTCTAGACAATCTATCTTAGTGATTTTCGAATCTAATTTCTTCTGTGTCTCTAGCAATTTCATTGACAGGTTCTTAGCCTCATTGCTAGCAGATACCACAATCGAATCAAAATAAGTAACAGTTTCATCAAAAGATACTAATTCAGAATTATAAGCATGTACTGGAATATTAAAATATTCAAGAATGTTTCGTACCTTTGTGGTCATTGGTGATTTGTCAGCAGCTTTTGATACGAAGCATCTTCCATGTACTTCGTATGTTTCCTCCTCTGATTCTTCCTCCATTTTTGCAAACATAGCTCCATGGGTTGGATTTCGCATTTCCTCATCATCTGATCCAGATGACCAGATTTGATAAGTATCATCTTCATCCTCATTCGCACCCTTTGCAACCAGAGATAAATTCTTGGCTTTCGCACGAACCTCCTCCAACTTTTCAGCATAGTACGCCTCATCCTTGACCTTATTCTTTCTCTCATCCTTCTTTCGAAGCATACAGTCATTAGCAAGGTGATTAGCACCATTGCAATAATGACAATCAATCCCAACATCTCCCTTTAGCTTCTTCTCAGACTTTCCCTCAACAGGCTTCGAATCTTTCATCTCATCTTTCTTTTTCTCTTCCCCAACACTTTTACTCAGAAAGTTCCCTTTTGTCTCAGACGACTTTGCCTTCGGATTGAAAGGCTTTTTGAAGAACTTTTTCACACGATTGTTTGAATAAAAGGCAACTGTCTCATCATCTGAGTTCATGATGAACCCTTCATCTTCATCCAAAGCATCTTTCTCAGCATCTTTTTCAGAGATCTTCGAAACCAAAGCTAGTGGACCTCCCAACATAGCCTTCGATTCTTTAGCTATTTCGTTCACTTCGCTTTCATGAGTCTTAAGTTGGTTGTACAAGTCATTCAATGTTGACGTATCAAAGCTCTGTTGATTCTTCACCATCATGCTCACACTACGCCATTCCTTTCGAAGTCCCATAACAAATATCAGATTGAATTCCATGGCTGATCTGGTGATACCATATCGATTGCATCGATATATCAATTCATTAAGACGATCGTAATAAACTTCAATTGTTTCACCATCTTTCTGTCTGAAGTCCTTCAGCTCCACTAAACATTGCTTCACAGAATTAACTTTCGTCTTCTCACTTCCCTGAAATTTTTCCTTGAGATTGTTCCAGA
Source organism: Lactuca virosa (assembly GCF_052849685.1). Taxonomy (NCBI): domain Eukaryota; kingdom Viridiplantae; phylum Streptophyta; class Magnoliopsida; order Asterales; family Asteraceae; genus Lactuca; species Lactuca virosa. The sequence goes on along the minus strand of NC_136426.1, from coordinate 112,937,875 downwards.
TTTCCTTTGCAGTTGTACAACTCCTCACGTAGTTGTAAACAACTGGAGGCAAAGCTCCTCTTAGCTCTCTTACACACCTTTTCTCCAGCTTTTTCAGACGATCAGATTGATTTTCAACTTTAGAGTTTCCAGAGGAAGAACCAATTGGTTGAACATTCGATGGTGGATTGAGATTGCCAGAAATGCAATTCCACAGTTCTTCATCCAATCCATTGAGATAATCCTGCATACGATCAGCCCACTGATCGTAATACTCAGGGATGAGCATAGGAATTTTGGTGGATGATCCTAGAAGATGAGAAAATGAAGTCATGGAATTCAGATTGAATGACGCCATTGTTGTACGGAATAGATCCTTGAGAATTTTTGAAGAAACTTTGAGAATTTGACAACAAACTGTATGATTCAAATCACAATCACTCTTAGAACACTCGATTCAATGAATTAAGTGCAGAATCGAATCACAGACTTAGATCTAAACAATTTTTCACTTTCAAAAAGTGCGGAAACTTTTGAATAAAAAATTTGACTCAAAAACCTTTTGAACAAAGTGAAAATCAGATCAGAGATATGATTCCTGCTCTGATACCAATTGATGAGACAATGAATCAAGTATTGAACGAATTAGAGTGTAAATTCAAAGTAGAATTGAAAGATTTGAACACCGATGTAAATATGATCTGTTTGGCTCTATTACGCTTTTGCAAATTTTATAGAGTACAATGAATATTCTGTAAAGACTTCGTTACTAAGACACTAGTAACCACTCCTATTTATAGAAGAGAAAAGCGTACAAAAAATATACTAAGGACTAAACATCAAGCTTCGAATATTATGCCCTAGTAAAATACATTACAAAAATGTTCGAAGACCCTAAATACAAACTTCGACTATTACAACATTTCGACCCTAACACCACATACCATACATATCAAACATATAATGGGCCCCGCCTGACATCGCGCCCTCTCGAAATAGATTTGCCAGTCATCAGGCCCCGCCTGGTATATATACAAACACATAAGCACATGAAAGAATCATAATGATAAATAACATACAATATAATCATCAGGCCCCGCCCGGTAAACATATCAGAAAACATATATGCAGAGTCACGCAGGCAACTAGCATCTTAATCATAATAAACCATGGGACGACATTGGTGCCTTCGACCCGCTAAACACAGTGAGGAAACTCACCTCAAGCTGTTGAATCTCTCAAATAGAATCTCGGTCTGCTGATCCGAAAAATCCCCGCGCTAACACCACCAAATAATATCCAATTAGTAATTGGATCTCGACCCATAATCAAGAATATAAATTACTTGTCCAACATCCAGGGTAAAATACCATTTTACCCTTTTCTTACTTGGCCCAAAAACCAAGGCCCAACCTATTTGCTCAAAAGGCCCAAATTCCTAAATGGCATCTCAAAGCCCAATATGGCCCAACTTCCTAATTGGGCCCAAAAACCAGCATGGACCTAATTCCAAGAAAGTCCATAGTCTAGCAATGGCCCAAAGTCAGAAAGCCAATGGCCCAACAAGGCCAAAACCCTAAAAGTCCAAAATATGGCCCAAACCCGTGAAAGTCAACCGAAGTCAAACTTTTGAGTATGCAAGGCGTACTCAAACTTACGCTCAGCATACTCCTTCCGGGGCTAGTACGAGTTGGGTATGCCCTACGTACTCCACAGACAACCAATCCAACCTATTAAGCACTTAATCGGTTACGTCATCAAGCCAAACTCTCATATCTGATCCTAAATGGTTACTTAACACGTAAAATTGGCAACTTTACTCCCATGCATGACTTAATGGGACCCCAAAACTCAAAAAGAACCACATTAAGAATTCTAACACATGCATGGACCAAAATAAATCATAAAGGTTGCATTTTTATGGACAATGAACCTCAAAGGTGCTAAGATCTAACATCCATGGCTTCTGGAGTAGACCATAATCTCAAATATGTATTAAAGGACCCAAAAATGCACAAATAACACCCTAAGTTGGATCTAGCATAAGGAGCCATCAAGATGAGAGTTTTTTTTTACCTCAAATGGCTTGCTAAGATGAATATGACTCTGGATCTACAATCTCAAGCCACTCCCAAGCAACCTCCAAGAGTTCTTCTTCTTCTACTTCACCAAAAACACCACTAAAACTCACTTCCACGCTCAAATCTCACAAATGACGATTAGGGTTTTGATCTTAGGGTATAGAGAGATGGAGGTTTTTCATTAGGAGGTCTAAGGGTGCCATAAATTGTTTAAATAGGACACAAACTCCAAAAATTAGGGTTTGCCCCTGCATTGTGTACGCCCTGCGTACGTGGGTGCATCTGCGATCCATCAATGAGCTAGTACGCCTCGCGTGCTAGCTATGGACTAAAATGAGAGAAATTTTTACATTAAGGGTTAAAAAGAAACATACCAATAATCTTGAATGTTACATATATATATATATATATATATATATATATATATATATATATATATATATATATATAAATAATTTCACGCAATGGGAACGCAAATCAAAGTAAGTCATATAATGAGAAAAAGTGTTGTGAAGGTAAAGTACTCACCTCAACTCCCACTTCAAATCCCAAATGGAAAAACAATTAATCTTCACTTGTACAAGGTTAAATATGCATAATAATACTTATTTTACTCCACTTAATAAGAAATTTATGACTACCAAAATTCATAAGTCACAAAGACTCCAAAACACTCATTACTTAACATTATAGTACTTGTGGAAGTGACCAAAAGTGAAAGACCAAGATTAAAAAATGTGATAAAATCCTTTCAGAAGGACACACATATCATGTATATTAATCTATAATATCACACGGCCCTTGTGATGCTTGTTGAGTACAAAAACCACACAAATTCTCGCTTAAGGGCAATGCACTTTGCTGTTGATTCTAATACTTTAATGATGACTCCAATGGACTTTTAAGCACTTAAAATGAGTAAGAAAACTTATAATACAACTATTAACATGGTTAACATGAAGATTTACTTCAAAAAATTGGATATTAGATTACTAGAAACTCTAAAAACTCAATAGAAGCAACAATGGAGACATGATCTCAATATTGGCACTTTCACTACATTACCTAATAACTTTCAACCAGATTGCATAACAACATGATATATAACTTAATACACCATAGATTATAAGGGTCTAAGACTTAATCCCTAGTTACAAGTAAGTTTTAAACACTCAAGGACACATAAGGAGATAAACAATTCGCCAAAAGCTCAGTAGACACCAATGGAAGCATGACTTTCAACAAATCATCTATGTCATTCCTTATCTAAGTTAAAACACTAAAGTACTTATAATCAAATCATTCACTTCATGATTCATCCCCACTACATGATTTCAGTTCAAAATGTGAAGTTAGGATGCTGAAATTCTTATAAAACATTTGTGAGCTCAATTTAATATTTTAATCACTTTTAAAACATTTAATTATTTCTAATTTATCAACCACTTTGTCCTATTCCAATAATAAATGAACAATTACTTTTATAGCTCAATATATACCCCCTATATTTGAATTTAAAACTTCATCTAACAACTAGAATATAACTCCTTTAAGCATAAGTACAACTCAAACACCAATTTAGGGCTCCAAATCCACACATTCCGTCATTGAAGATGGAATAAATTATTCTGTGGATAGAATAATCGGACCTTAATGTTCTAGAGTATGGTACAAGCATCAAAACTCATTAAAATGAATTTTCATATGAGTCCCTTCATCTTTTTCTTTGAAATTCCCTTCAGCTTTGAACTGAGGCATGATGAACATCATCTCATTTATAGGGAAATCCAACTGGCATGCATTAGTGTTTGTAACCACATAACTCTGTTTTGGCTTCTTATCAAATGAGTACATGTGATTAAAGGCAACCAAGGCTTCGATTGTTTCATAGTTGTAATGTTTTGCTGGATCACCTTTATAAATGCCCTTCGGATCACTTTCCCTCTGAGTCATGATGCTTTGAATAAGCCTCATTTTCTCGAGTTCAGCTTCAGCTTCAGCCTTCTTTTCTTCTTTAGATTTTTCAACCAGAATTGATTTTCCTTTGTCTTTCGAAGCAGATTTTTCAGTTAAGTCTTTTAGCTTCGAACCACTTCCACCAGATTCCAAAGGTTTACCAATTACAATTCCTTTCGAAATTGTTCTTGTAATTGGTAATGTTGTTACGATTGTTGAGGTCACTGGTTGAGCAGACACAATTACTGGTTTTGTTGAAGGGATGCTAAATGAAAATACCTTGCCCACCACTTTCGCTTCTTCTTCTGTTGACTTCCTTTCTCCCCCTTGCACCCCTGTGAAAACAGGAGGGGCAGTAGTTGTGGGAAGAAGACTGGATATGCGAAATAGTGGAGCAAGTTGCTTGTTAAGTATGGCTTCGAACTGCACAAATTTCTGGGATAAAAATTCTGGAGTAATCAACGGTGACGAAACCGGTTTCGTTGAGATCTCCTTCAACTCCTTTAACAACTTGATCACACCTTCAAAATTTTCACTTTCAGACTTGGAGATTTGAGCTATTTGAGGACTCAAACCTTCGTATAGCTTGACAAATCGAGTGACAGCATCACAAATGATATCAACCTTCTGATTCAAGGACGCATAATCATGTTGAACAGATAGAATTTCCTTTTTCATGTCTTCACGAAGTTCGTGAATTTGGGAGTTAACATCCTCCCTCACTTTCTTGACTTCCTGAACAAAAAGAACATGTCGTTCTTTTGTTATGCTTCGTAGATCCTTAACTTCTCCCATAAAATCAGATCTGAGAGTTTTAACACGAAGCTCAGAATTCTGATCTCTGTAATCAACCTTTTCTAAAATAACAGACTCTGAGGCTTTCATCATTCTAGAAACTTTGTTGATTACTCTTGATTCAAACATCTTGAGCATAGAATCAACCTCCAAACTTGAAATAGATGAACCTCCGCCAAGATCAGCTTGGGATTGAATAATGGAGTTCAACTTTTGATTAAGAATTTTGTATTGCTTCATTGTCATTAACATATGATCAGGAAATTCTTCTTCTTCATCATGAAACTCTAGGTCTTCGAATGTTCCACCAAACCCTTCATTATCAGTTTCAGTGGGTGAAGATGGTTTGGGTGTATCAGTGGATTGAGAGGAAAAAATGGAAGTAATTGGTTGATTGATGATATGTTCAAAGGTTGGTGAAACAGTGGTTGATGTGAGAGGAATAGTAGATGTTGGTGTAACAGAAACCAATGATTCGAAAGGAGTAGAGATAATTAGACCTTGATCTGCATCTTTCGAACCACCTTCACCCATGTTGACATTTGCATCCGTATCAGATACGTGTGCAGGGATGCCTGAAGTTCGAACCTCCTCAAAAATTGACTTGGCAATCGAAACTTCGGGTGGTATGATAACAGTCTTCTCAGGAATGGAACCTGTAATGATAGAAGTGAACTCTGGAGTTTCTGGTATTCGTTCATCCTCTTCTGTAGACTCAGTAGATAAAACAATCTTTCGAGTCTTCTTCGTCTTCTTCTTTTTTGGTTGTGACAAGTGTTTTGCCATATCTTCTGCTGCTCTTTTCTTGGATCCGGGAGAAACAGGAACATGTACCTCACGAATTAAAACTCCTTGGTGAGTAATTTGAGGCTTGTGAATCAACTTCTGTGATGGTGACTTTTGTTTGTGAGTGGATTTCATCTTGACTCTTCGAAACATCCCTGTTTTCGAAGGAATAATCACGTTCTCTTGAGTCTCTTCCACTATTGGCTCAATCACTTGTGTTGCTTCAACTGTCACTGCAACATTTTCTGTCTTCTTCTTTGGAGATTTAAAGGATGTTGAACCCTTCGTTTTCTTTTCAGGTGAAGCAGGATCAGCTTTCTTCGACTTTTTGGTCTTCTTTTCGTTACGTGGCAACAAAATTCCCGTAGGAATAGAAGAATCGAATGTTTTCAGATATGCAATCAAAACAGGATTCGTAGGATCCACCCTTTTAAGCATCGCGTCTGGAATCCGAGCAACGTTTGGAAATTCATCATCATTGTCAACAACTTCCTTCGGAAAGTGATAAGATTGAAAAGTAACCTTCTCTTCTTCATTTGAAACCAAGATGTCTTCCTTGTTGTAAAAATGTTGCAGAATTAGACTCCAGTACCTAGCACATGAAATGCCATGAACAACATTCGTATGTTCTACTCCTTTTTGGAATTCCTTCCATAGCTGTGTAGAGTAGTCTGCTGGAAGATCATAGTATAAACCAGCCACCATGGCATAAACCTCCATCCTTCCTTTATCTAATCCAACTGTTCTTCCGGTTAAACAACGCAAAAATATCCCAAACAAAAAATTTCATACTTTTGGAAGACCAGACTTCTTAAAGTGACTTATCTTTGACAATGGGGGCTGATATCCCATTTCATTAAACATATGAATTATTTGGGAGAATTGAAATTCAACAAAAGGAGGTGTATTTGGAATGTCAAGAATCTGACAAAACAGTTTCTTGGAAAGCCTAACCTTTTTGTCATTGATTAGGTGAAAAGTAATCGAATCAGAGGCTTTGTTGTATGTGGCAGTAGATCCTGCTTGAGAAAGCCAGGATACCGGAACAGAAAAGGAATTGAACATTGCTTTGGATAAAACAGAGTGTTTTAAAGAAACAATAAGCATCTTGAATTCTTCTGGACATTGAGAAAGTTCACCATCCACATAATAATTGGTAGATTGAATCTTCATAACTGGTGCAGAAGAAGTATCTTCAGTAGAAGGATCGACATGAACAGTAGTCGCCATTTTTAGGGTTTGAAAAAGATGAAGAATAGAGAATTTGGGAAGTTTTGAATTTTGATCACGTAAACGTATAAAGTACTCTTGAACCCCCTTTTATATGTAACCCTAAATGATTTGAATTTGAAGCGGGATGCATTTAATGAGATCCGACGTGGCACCTTGAAAATCGGATTTGTACAGCGGAAAGGTAGCCATGCGTCAAAAAGTGTCTGTCACATCACGTAGAAATCTGGGCAGAATACCATACGTCACGTATACACATCCTGTCATTACCCCCTTAATAGAATTGTAACCGTTAGAACCCTTCGAATGGAGGCAAGGCTCTTTCACTTTTGGGATAAAAAGCGAAGTCATTTGCCAGATGTTCGAAATCATCAGCCTGAGTTGGTATTACTCAGAACCTCAAGGATTTCGTGTGTGTAGTGTGCCAAAGAAAGTTTAGACAAGAAACAACAAATTTTTATTTTTTATTTTTTATTTTTTATTTTGTGATGTCAAAAATTTAATTTGACACGAAGGCAGTTAAACCCCGGGCAAAGGTTGCTTCGTTAATCATCAAGAGAGATGATCAACAGCTTGTGTATGTTCCCGTGAATTACAATCGAATACTTTTTGATAAGTATCAAAGGGCTTCTTTTAAGAATGCTTCGTGGGTAGGTTCAAAATTTCGTTACATGTCAACCTAAACATAAGGTGATAAAGTGTAACAGAAATTACTTGTATGACCAGTGTAGTCAGTGACAAGTCGGCTTTGAAAATTTTTAACATGACTAGGACATTCGAATGAAACTCACACGGAAATCATATTCATAAAAAATTTGTATACTGGATCTTGTTGGGTAACAAACATCATGGGTTTCGAATGCTTGATCAAGACCACTCATTCGAAATGAATATGATTTGGAGTTTCGAACATTGGTACAGAAACAAAAGTTTCGTATATATCTGGAACAATGTTCCCCGTCAATTCCTTAATTTGTAAGATTTTTGGGTTTCACTTCCATCACGGACTCATGATGTCAGATCATAAACACATAGTTTTTATATATCTAAGTCTCGATGGGTTTGATCAGAGACCTCTCGGATATACGTCTTTGTGTGTGATCGTGTAAGAATGTTTTGGATGAAAAAGATTGGTGTAAGACACGAAAAGTACCTCTGTTATGTTTTGGACCAAACAGGAAACTCTTAACTCATTGTGAGAAGAGTAAGGTAGCTCAGAGACTAATGTGAATATAAGCCTGATTGGGAAGAAATTTTCGTACGAAACATTTCATTAAGGCTTTCGTACACACACATTGAGTCATGGAGGCTTTGGACGACATGCAGCAGCATGCTTCTAGGGACAACCTAACTAATTCGAATAATGAGAAACATATCAATTCATACGAAAAATTTTACCTGACCCTAAAACTGCCTGCATTGTCCCCTCTGAATCATCATCATAATCTGCAACAAAAGTCTAAAAATAAAAATATTTTTGTTGTTTTGATTTTTTTTTTTTTTTTTTAAAATAAAGACCGAACAAACGAAAATCTTTTTGGATTTTTGATTTTTCGAAAATTTAAAGACAAAACAAAAGAAAATCTTTTTGAATTTGTTGCAAACAAACGAATATTTGGCATTCCTTGAAGAGTGACAAATGTACGAATTCGAAGCGTTCGAAGCGTTGACTATGAACAGTAACCATTAACTCAACGCTGAAAATAACTGACAATCATGCGAATTCGAAGCGGTGGAAGCGTTGACTATGAACAGTAACCACTAACTCAACACTGAAAATAAGTGACAATCATGCGAATTCGAAGCGGTCGAAGCGTTGACCATGAACAGTAACCTCTGAATGCTGAATGACTTTGTGTTATCTTTTATTCAGCGCCTCTGATTCATTCTTTTTCGCCTATCATTCTTCTTTTTCGCATGGAACAGAATTGCCATCGATCATTCTAAGACCTTCTATTATTCGCATTAGAGATTTTTCATCCAAAGCTTTCGTGAATATATCAGCTAACTGATCAGTTGTTTTCACGAAATGTACTTCAATGTTTCCATCCAACACGTGATCTTTAATGAAATGATAACGAAGAGCTATGTGTTTAGTCTTCGAATGCTGCACAGGATTATGACAAATTCTTATTGCACTTTGAGAATCACAATATAATGGAATCTTTTTCATATTAATTGCATAATCACGCAATTGACTTTGGATCCATATTATTTGCGAAGTGCAAGCAGCAGCAGCCACATATTCTGCTTCAGCTGTGGAAATTGACACACACGTTTGCTTTTTCGACTGCCAGCTGACTAATTTGCCATCAAGAAATTGACATCCTCCACTTGTGCTTTTTCGATCAAGATTACAACCACCCAAGTCTGCATCTGAGTATGCTTGAACGAAGAATCCAGTTTTCGAAGGATACCACAATCCTAACGAAATTGTGCCTTTAAGGTAACGAAAAATATTCTTCACTGCAGTAAGATGTGGTTCGCGTGGATTAGACTGATACCTAGCACAATTACACACAGAAAACATGATATCAGGTCTACTTGCTGTTAGATAAAGTAATGAACCAATCATGCTCCTATACAACGTTATATCAACAACAGGTTTGTCCAACGATGGTGTTAGCTTTATGCCTGTTGCCATTGGTACACGAAGCTTTGTGCTATTCGTCAATCCAAACTTTTCTAACAAATTTTTCGTATATTTTTCCTGATTAATGAAAATCCCTTCTCTGTTTTGACGAATATTCAATCCAAGGAAATTATTGATTTTTCCCATCATGCTCATTTCAAATTTGCTTTTCATCAATTCTTCGAATTCTCTAGACAAAGCAGAGTCAGTCGAGCCAAAAATAATATCATCAACATAAATTTGAACAAGCATTAGATGATTCCCCACTTTCTTTCGAAATAATGTGGGATCAACTGATCCTTGTTTAAATTTAGATTGTTTCAAAAATGATGTAAGTGTTGCATACCATGCTCTTGGTGCTTGTTTCAGACCATAAACTGCCTTATCTAAATTATAAACATGATTAGGATATTCTTCGTTAATAAAACCTGGGGGTTGTTCCACATAAACTGTTTCTTCAAGCTCTCCATTGAGAAATGCACATTTCACGTCCATTTGATAAACATCAAAATCTTTGTGAGCTGCATAAGCCAAAAATATTCGAACCGCCTCGAGTCTTGCGACAAGGGCAAAAGTTTCTTCATAGTCGATTCCTTCTTGTTGTGAATATCCTTTTACAACAAGTCTGGCTTTATTTCGAATAATGTTTCCATCTTTGTCGGTTTTATTTTTAAAAATCCATTTTAACCCGACAATCGAAACATTTTCAGGTTTAGGAATTAATCTCCAAACCTTGTTTCGTTCGAATTCAGACAACTCCGATTGCATTGCAACAACCCAATCTGAGTGTTCCATTGCATTCTTAATTGTTTTTGGTTCAATTTTAGAGATGAAAACATTAAACATGCAAAATTCTTGATGAGTATTTAATACCTCATTCTTTGCACGAATTTGAGCTCTTGTCAGAACTCCCTCTTGTGGATTCCCAATAACTTGATCCTTCGGATGGTCTCTTGTCCATTTTTCCATGGGTGGATATGCTGGATCAAATTCCAAAGGGGCATCTTCGTATATTTCATCATTTTCTGAGCTTGCATTCGAACAAGCATCATCAACATTATGCTCCCCCTCAACAACATGCTCCCCCTCAATTTCAGCATTCAATTGTTCTTTCTCCCCCTCGAAAGAATGCTCTTCATCATCTAAAGTATTCGAATCCAATTGCTCCCCCTCCAGTGGACTATCACTCATAGTTTCGCCTTCTTGAGGAGTGGATGGTGAATCATCAGTAAGTTTTGAAAATTCTGGTATGTGATTATCAGGAGCATGAACTTCAGCATCAACTGCATGATCTGAAATTCCAAAAATCAAATCATAATCAGTATCATCCATTTGTATAGATTCAGTTTCAACTTGTGTTTCTTGTAAAATTGGATGATTCGTAAATATATGCTCATTTGATTTAACATAATAATCATCGAATGTGAGATTGAACGTTTCTTCCACTTTTTGTGTTCGCTTATTTATCACTCGATATGCCACTGAATTGTGCGAATATCCAAGAAAAATTCCTTCATCAGCTTTTGCTTGAAACTTCGAAAGATGATCCTTGAGATTCATAATAAAACACCTACATCCGAAAACATGAAAAAACTTCACATTAGGTTTACGATTATTCAGAATTTCATATGGTGTAATATTAAATCGACGATGAATGAACGATCTGTTTTGAGTAAAACATGCAGTTGAAACAGCTTCAGCCCATAGATATTGAGGTAAATTCGCATATGCCAACATGGTTCTTGCTGCTTCGCATAATGAGCGATTCCTTCGTTCTACAACACCATTTTGTTGTGGTGTATATGGAGATGAAAAATTATGCGAAATTCCTTTGTCCACCAAAAATGAATCAAGAACTTTGTTCTTAAATTCAGTTCCATGATCACTCTTGATTTTTCTAATAGTCTTCTTCAACGTGGTTTCCATCTTTTTGATAAAGTCAATCATAATTTGTGCAACTTCGGATTTGAGCCTGAGAAAATAAACCCACGTAAATCTGGAAAAATCGTCAACAATAACTAAAATGTACCGTTTATTGTTGAGAGTTGAAACAGTCGAAGGACCACACAAATCAATATGTATCAACTCAAGAGGTGCAACAATTTTCGAATCAATTGTGATTGGATGACCTTGTTTATGTTGCTTGCCAACTTCACAAGCTGCACATAAAGAATCATTGTCAAATTTAAGTACCGGTAAACCTCTTACCAGATCTTGTACCACAAGTTTATTTATGTTTTGAAAGTTGAGATGTGAAAGTCGTCGATGCCATAACCAGCTTAAATCAGATGTAGCTTTCGAAAAAAGACATACTGCTGGTTTGCCTACAATTGGATTGATGTCCAAAGTGAACATGTCACCTTTCCTTTTAGATTTCAGTAATATTTCGTTTGTGTTAACATTCGAAATAACACTTCCTTCTTCGTTGAAAAGAACTTGATTGCCAGTGCCCACAACAAGTTGAGAAACACTAATCAAGTTATGTTGAAGACCTTCAACATATGCAACACGATTCACTGTGAATTGTCCATTTGTGATTTCCATATCCCATGACTTGACACTTTTGATTGTTCCCAAACTTTACTACTCCAGCATTTTTGAGACTTCGAAAATCTCTTAAATTCTCCTTCTTTCCAGTCATGTGACGAGAGCAACCACTATCAATGTACCATTTGTTATCATATTGCTCGTCACACAATACCTGCAATCAATGAAAAATTTTAGGTACCCAAGGCTTTTTGGGTCCTTGGAAATTAGATTTCAATTTCGAATGAAATGAAGAACTTTTAACCCAATCACAAACTTTGGTTTTGAGACTATCAATTAAGTTCACTTCATCATCTAAAGGAACTGAAACATAAGTGTTTGATAGTTTCGAATGTTCACTGACTTTTCCCTTCGCATCTTGAGTTTGTGATTGATCAGTCTTCGCTTTTGTGACAGGTCTCCATGTTTTGACTGAGATATTCAAATCCTTAGATGATGAGCTGCCATTCGAAGAAGTATTGACATACTTTTCGTATGCTTCATGAATTTGCTCTTTTGAATATTTATTTGACTGATACATTTTTCCTCTTCCGTCAAGCCAATGATCAATGTTCTTCCTTGAAGTCATTCCTTTTTCCCGTGACGTCCTCATAGTTTCTTTCTTTGTGTAATTAGGAAAATTTGGCTTTTGAGGTACAAAATCAACTTTGGGTTTGGTAACATAAGAGTAAGCATAGGATGTATCAATTTTTGATTTAAAATGTTGACGTTGAAAAACTTTTTGATTTGAATTGGATCTTTCTGAAAAATCTCTTGTTTTGTTAGTTTCAGAAACTTTCGAAAACTTTGTTTGCTTATGTACTTCAGACCTTGTTTGATTTGATTGAGATGATTGTTGAGTTTTTGAAAAAGAATCATTTTTAACGTTGAAAACCTTTTTGATGGATTGTGATTCAGACATCTTTTGAGACTCAATATTTTGCCAAAATATTTTCTTTCGTGCTTGTCTTTTTGAAATGTTGTTTTCCTTCGAAAATTTGTCAATTTGATCTTTAAATTCCTTAGAGTTTAATTTGACAACTTTTTCATTTTCCTTTTCAACACGAATTATTTTCTCTTTTTCAACTTTTGATTTTTCAACCCATTGTTTTTGTGGTTTTTGTCGTTGAAAAATATATGAATTCTTTGTTAAGTTGTTTTCAACCGTGTTTTGATTTGCGAAAAAACCTTCCTCAGTTGTTTTTGAATTATCCTCCTCAACCATCTTCTTGAACTCTGGTTTGATATTCTCAACATTTCCGGTAGTTACGAAAACTTGATTTGGAAAAATGACATCATCTGTGCATTTGAAATTTGGAAAAACCACCGTGTTTGTTTCAAGATAATGTTCACCTTTTTCATTCATCACTTTTTCGAACTTTTGTGTATCACCATACACTTGGTCAACAACTATTCGTGGAATTACTTCTTTCTTTGAAGATTTCTTTTCTTTCGAAACTTTCTCTACATCTTCATCATCACTATCATCAGTTTGGTAATCTTTGAGATCCACGAAGTTCATTTCACTAACTTTCGAAGTTGAGGGAATATCAGTTTCTTTCTCAACTATCAAATCCTTAACTTTTTCTTTCCTTTTAGAATTCGAAGCAACATTAACAATAGACAACTGAGAACAATCAACATCTTCAAGCTCACTAATTTCACTAATACTGTCAGAATTATCTTCAATATCAGCAAAATTAGATTGAGAATCAGATGATGAATTCTCAGTCTTTTTCAAAATGTGAATTTGTTCAGATTTAGTCAAAGTATCATTTACAATGTTGACTAAATCATTCGAATCAAGACATTCATCAACTTTGACAATTCCATATCTATACTTGTCATTCGGAACTTTGTCAAATCAGCTATTTCTTTTTCATAGTCATACGAAATGTTATCTACCTTAGCTTTTTCATAAGCTAAAAATGGCAGCAATTTTCTATGTTGTTCTTTACTGATTTCGCATGAATGATGAAGTTCAGTTATTTTCCCATATAATCTTTTAGCAGCATTACAGTAAATGTTTCTTTGTGCTAACAACAATTTATTATCACTAGATAAATTGTCCCTATCAACCATGATATTCGTTATTTGAAGTTCTAGACAATCTATCTTAGTGATTTTCGAATCTAATTTCTTCTGTGTCTCTAGCAATTTCATTGACAGGTTCTTAGCCTCATTGCTAGCAGATACCACAATCGAATCAAAATAAGTAACAGTTTCATCAAAAGATACTAATTCAGAATTATAAGCATGTACTGGAATATTAAAATATTCAAGAATGTTTCGTACCTTTGTGGTCATTGGTGATTTGTCAGCAGCTTTTGATACGAAGCATCTTCCATGTACTTCGTATGTTTCCTCCTCTGATTCTTCCTCCATTTTTGCAAACATAGCTCCATGGGTTGGATTTCGCATTTCCTCATCATCTGATCCAGATGACCAGATTTGATAAGTATCATCTTCATCCTCATTCGCACCCTTTGCAACCAGAGATAAATTCTTGGCTTTCGCACGAACCTCCTCCAACTTTTCAGCATAGTACGCCTCATCCTTGACCTTATTCTTTCTCTCATCCTTCTTTCGAAGCATACAGTCATTAGCAAGGTGATTAGCACCATTGCAATAATGACAATCAATCCCAACATCTCCCTTTAGCTTCTTCTCAGACTTTCCCTCAACAGGCTTCGAATCTTTCATCTCATCTTTCTTTTTCTCTTCCCCAACACTTTTACTCAGAAAGTTCCCTTTTGTCTCAGACGACTTTGCCTTCGGATTGAAAGGCTTTTTGAAGAACTTTTTCACACGATTGTTTGAATAAAAGGCAACTGTCTCATCATCTGAGTTCATGATGAACCCTTCATCTTCATCCAAAGCATCTTTCTCAGCATCTTTTTCAGAGATCTTCGAAACCAAAGCTAGTGGACCTCCCAACATAGCCTTCGATTCTTTAGCTATTTCGTTCACTTCGCTTTCATGAGTCTTAAGTTGGTTGTACAAGTCATTCAATGTTGACGTATCAAAGCTCTGTTGATTCTTCACCATCATGCTCACACTACGCCATTCCTTTCGAAGTCCCATAACAAATATCAGATTGAATTCCATGGCTGATCTGGTGATACCATATCGATTGCATCGATATATCAATTCATTAAGACGATCGTAATAAACTTCAATTGTTTCACCATCTTTCTGTCTGAAGTCCTTCAGCTCCACTAAACATTGCTTCACAGAATTAACTTTCGTCTTCTCACTTCCCTGAAATTTTTCCTTGAGATTGTTCCAGATTTCCTTTGCAGTTGTACAACTCCTCACGTAGTTGTAAACAACTGGAGGCAAAGCTCCTCTTAGCTCTCTTACACACCTTTTCTCCAGCTTTTTCAGACAATCAGATTGATTTTCAACTTTAGAGTTTCCAGAGGAAGAACCAATTGGTTGAACATTCGATGGTGGATTGAGATTGCCAGAAATGCAATTCCACAGTTCTTCATCCAATCCATTGAGATAATCCTGCATACGATCAGCCCACTGATCGTAATACTCAGGGATGAGCATAGGAATTTTGGTGGATGATCCTAGAAGATGAGAAAATGAAGTCATGGAATTCAGATTGAATGACGCCATTGTTGTACGGAATAGATCCTTGAGAATTTTTGAAGAAACTTTGAGAATTTGACAACAAACTGTATGATTCAAATCACAATCACTCTTAGAACACTCGATTCAATGAATTAAGTGCAGAATCGAATCACAGACTTAGATCTAAACAATTTTTCACTTTCAAAAAGTGCGGAAACTTTTGAATAAAAAATTTGACTCAAAAACCTTTTGAACAAAGTGAAAATCAGATCAGAGATATGATTCCTGCTCTGATACCAATTGATGAGACAATGAATCAAGTATTGAACGAATTAGAGTGTAAATTCAAAGTAGAATTGAAAGATTTGAACACCGATGTAAATATGATCTGTTTGGCTCTATTACGCTTTTGCAAATTTTATAGAGTACAATGAATATTCTGTAAAGACTTCGTTACTAAGACACTAGTAACCACTCCTATTTATAGAAGAGAAAAGCGTACAAAAAATATACTAAGGACTAAACATCAAGCTTCGAATATTATGCCCTAGTAAAATACATTACAAAAATGTTCGAAGACCCTAAATACAAACTTCGACTATTACAACATTTCGACCCTAACACCACATACCATACATATCAAACATATAATGGGCCCCGCCTGACATCGCGCCCTCTCGAAATAGATTTGCCAGTCATCAGGCCCCGCCTGGTATATATACAAACACATAAGCACATGAAAGAATCATAATGATAAATAACATACAATATAATCATCAGGCCCCGCCCGGTAAACATATCAGAAAACATATATGCAGAGTCACGCAGGCAACTAGCATCTTAATCATAATAAACCATGGGACGACATTGGTGCCTTCGACCCGCTAAACACAGTGAGGAAACTCACCTCAAGCTGTTGAATCTCTCAAATAGAATCTCGGTCTGCTGATCCGAAAAATCCCCGCGCTAACACCACCAAATAATATCCAATTAGTAATTGGATCTCGACCCATAATCAAGAATATAAATTACTTGTCCAACATCCAGGGTAAAATACCATTTTACCCTTTTCTTACTTGGCCCAAAAACCAAGGCCCAACCTATTTGCTCAAAAGGCCCAAATTCCTAAATGGCATCTCAAAGCCCAATATGGCCCAACTTCCTAATTGGGCCCAAAAACCAGCATGGACCTAATTCCAAGAAAGTCCATAGTCTAGCAATGGCCCAAAGTCAGAAAGCCAATGGCCCAACAAGGCCAAAACCCTAAAAGTCCAAAATATGGCCCAAACCCGTGAAAGTCAACCGAAGTCAAACTTTTGAGTATGCAAGGCGTACTCAAACTTACGCTCAGCATACTCCTTCCGGGGCTAGTACGAGTTGGGTATGCCCTACGTACTCCACAGACAACCAATCCAACCTATTAAGCACTTAATCGGTTACGTCATCAAGCCAAACTCTCATATCTGATCCTAAATGGTTACTTAACACGTAAAATTGGCAACTTTACTCCCATGCATGACTTAATGGGACCCCAAAACTCAAAAAGAACCACATTAAGAATTCTAACACATGCATGGACCAAAATAAATCATAAAGGTTGCATTTTTATGGACAATGAACCTCAAAGGTGCTAAGATCTAACATCCATGGCTTCTGGAGTAGACCATAATCTCAAATATGTATTAAAGGACCCAAAAATGCACAAATAACACCCTAAGTTGGATCTAGCATAAGGAGCCATCAAGATGAGAGTTTTTTTTTTACCTCAAATGGCTTGCTAAGATGAATATGACTCTGGATCTACAATCTCAAGCCACTCCCAAGCAACCTCCAAGAGTTCTTCTTCTTCTACTTCACCAAAAACACCACTAAAACTCACTTCCACGCTCAAATCTCACAAATGACGATTAGGGTTTTGATCTTAGGGTATAGAGAGATGGAGGTTTTTCATTAGGAGGTCTAAGGGTGCCATAAATTGTTTAAATAGGACACAAACTCCAAAAATTAGGGTTTGCCCCTGCATTGTGTACGCCCTGCGTACGTGGGTGCATCTGCGATCCATCAATGAGCTAGTACGCCTCGCGTGCTAGCTATGGACTAAAATGAGAGAAATTTTTACATTAAGGGTTAAAAAGAAACATACCAATAATCTTGAATGTTACATATATATATATATATATATATATATATATATATATATATATATATATATATATATATATATATAATAATTTCACGCAATGGGAACGCAAATCAAAGTAAGTCATATAATGAGAAAAAGTGTTGTGAAGGTAAAGTACTCACCTCAACTCCCACTTCAAATCCCAAATGGAAAAACAATTAATCTTCACTTGTACAAGGTTAAATATGCATAATAATACTTATTTTACTCCACTTAATAAGAAATTTATGACTACCAAAATTCATAAGTCACAAAGACTCCAAAACACTCATTACTTAACATTATAGTACTTGTGGAAGTGACCAAAAGTGAAAGACCAAGATTAAAAAATGTGATAAAATCCTTTCAGAAGGACACACATATCATGTATATTAATCTATAATATCACACGGCCCTTGTGATGCTTGTTGAGTACAAAAACCACACAAATTCTCGCTTAAGGGCAATGCACTTTGCTGTTGATTCTAATACTTTAATGATGACTCCAATGGACTTTTAAGCACTTAAAATGAGTAAGAAAACTTATAATACAACTATTAACATGGTTAACATGAAGATTTACTTCAAAAAATTGGATATTAGATTACTAGAAACTCTAAAAACTCAATAGAAGCAACAATGGAGACATGATCTCAATATTGGCACTTTCACTACATTACCTAATAACTTTCAACCAGATTGCATAACAACATGATATATAACTTAATACACCATAGATTATAAGGGTCTAAGACTTAATCCCTAGTTACAAGTAAGTTTTAAACACTCAAGGACACATAAGGAGATAAACAATTCGCCAAAAGCTCAGTAGACACCAATGGAAGCATGACTTTCAACAAATCATCTATGTCATTCCTTATCTAAGTTAAAACACTAAAGTACTTATAATCAAATCATTCACTTCATGATTCATCCCCACTACATGATTTCAGTTCAAAATGTGAAGTTAGGATGCTGAAATTCTTATAAAACATTTGTGAGCTCAATTTAATATTTTAATCACTTTTAAAACATTTAATTATTTCTAATTTATCAACCACTTTGTCCTATTCCAATAATAAATGAACAATTACTTTTATAGCTCAATATATACCCCCTATATTTGAATTTAAAACTTCATCTAACAACTAGAATATAACTCCTTTAAGCATAAGTACAACTCAAACACCAATTTAGGGCTCCAAATCCACACATTCCGTCATTGAAGATGGAATAAATTATTCTGTGGATAGAATAATCGGACCTTAATGTTCTAGAGTATGGTACAAGCATCAAAACTCATTAAAATGAATTTTCATATGAGTCCCTTCATCTTTTTCTTTGAAATTCCCTTCAGCTTTGAACTGAGGCATGATGAACATCATCTCATTTATAGGGAAATCCAACTGGCATGCATTAGTGTTTGTAACCACATAACTCTGTTTTGGCTTCTTATCAAATGAGTACATGTGATTAAAGGCAACCAAGGCTTCGATTGTTTCATAGTTGTAATGTTTTGCTGGATCACCTTTATAAATGCCCTTCGGATCACTTTCCCTCTCAGTCATGATGCTTTGAATAAGCCTCATTTTCTCGAGTTCAGCTTCAGCTTCAGCCTTCTTTTCTTCTTTAGATTTTTCAACCAGAATTGATTTTCCTTTGTCTTTCGAAGCAGATTTTTCAGTTAAGTCTTTTAGCTTCGAACCACTTCCACCAGATTCCAAAGGTTTACCAATTACAATTCCTTTCGAAATTGTTCTTGTAATTGGTAATGTTGTTACGATTGTTGAGGTCACTGGTTGAGCAGACACAATTACTGGTTTTGTTGAAGGGATGCTAAATGAAAATACCTTGCCCACCACTTTCGCTTCTTCTTCTGTTGACTTCCTTTCTCCCCCTTGCACCCCTGTGAAAACAGGAGGGGCAGTAGTTGTGGGAAGAAGACTGGATATGCGAAATAGTGGAGCAAGTTGCTTGTTAAGTATGGCTTCGAACTACACAAATTTCTGGGATAAAAATTCTGGAGTAATCAACGGTGACGAAACCGGTTTCGTTGAGATCTCCTTCAACTCCTTTAACAACTTGATCACACCTTCAAAATTTTCACTTTCAGACTTGGAGATTTGAGCTATTTGAGGACTCAAACCTTCGTATAGCTTGACAAATCGAGTGACAGCATCACAAATGATATCAACCTTCTGATTCAAGGACGCATAATCATGTTGAACAGATAGAATTTCCTTTTTCATGTCTTCACGAAGTTCGTGAATTTGGGAGTTAACATCCTCCCTCACTTTCTTGACTTCCTGAACAAAAAGAACATGTCGTTCTTTTGTTATGCTTCGCAGATCCTTAACTTCTCCCATAAAATCAGATCTGAGAGTTTTAACACGAAGCTCAGAATTCTGATCTCTGTAATCAACCTTTTCTAAAATAACAGACTCTGAGGCTTTCATCATTCTAGAAACTTTGTTGATTACTCTTGATTCAAACATCTTGAGCATAGAATCAACCTCCAAACTTGAAATAGATGAACCTCCGCCAAGATCAGCTTGGGATTGAATAATGGAGTTCAACTTTTGATTAAGAATTTTGTATTGCTTCATTGTCATTAACATATGATCAGGAAATTCTTCTTCTTCATCATGAAACTCTAGGTCTTCGAATGTTCCACCAAACCCTTCATTATCAGTTTCAGTGGGTGAAGATGGTTTGGGTGTATCAGTGGATTGAGAGGAAAAAATGGAAGTAATTGGTTGATTGATGATATGTTCAAAGGTTGGTGAAACAGTGGTTGATGTGAGAGGAATAGTAGATGTTGGTGTAACAGAAACCAATGATTCGAAAGGAGTAGAGATAATTAGACCTTGATCTGCATCTTTCGAACCACCTTCACCCATGTTGACATTTGCATCCGTATCAGATACGTGTGCAGGGATGCCTGAAGTTCGAACCTCCTCAAAAATTGACTTGGCAATCGAAACTTCGGGTGGTATGATAACAGTCTTCTCAGGAATGGAACCTGTAATGATAGAAGTGAACTCTGGAGTTTCTGGTATTCGTTCATCCTCTTCTGTAGACTCAGTAGATAAAAAAATCTTTCGAGTCTTCTTCGTCTTCTTCTTTTTTGGTTGTGACAAGTGTTTTGCCATATCTTCTGCTGCTCTTTTCTTGGATCCGGGAGAAACAGGAACATGTACCTCACGAATTAAAACTCCTTGGTGAGTAATTTGAGGCTTGTGAATCAACTTCTGTGATGGTGACTTTCGTTTGTGAGTGGATTTCATCTTGACTCTTCGAAACATCCCTGTTTTCGAAGGAATAATCACGTTCTCTTGAGTCTCTTCCACTATTGGCTCAATCACTTGTGTTGCTTCAACTGTCACTGCAACATTTTCTGTCTTCTTCTTTGGAGATTTAAAGGATGTTGAACCCTTCGTTTTCTTTTCAGGTGAAGCAGGATCAGCTTTCTTCGACTTTTTGGTCTTCTTTTCGTTACGTGGCAACAAAATTCCCGTAGGAATAGAAGAATCGAATGTTTTCAGATATGCAATCAAAACAGGATTCGTAGGATCCACCCTTTTAAGCATCGTGTCTGGAATCCGAGCAACGTTTGGAAATTCATCATCATTGTCAACAACTTCCTTCGGAAAGTGATAAGATTGAAAAGTAACCTTCTCTTCTTCATTTGAAACCAAGATGTCTTCCTTGTTGTAAAAATGTTGCAGAATTAGACTCCAGTACCTAGCACATGAAATGCCATGAACAACATTCGTATGTTCTACTCCTTTTTGGAATTCCTTCCATAGCTGTGTAGAGTAGTCTGCTGGAAGATCATAGTATAAACCAGCCACCATGGCATAAACCTCCATCCTTCCTTTATCTAATCCAACTGTTCTTCCGGTTAAACAACGCAAAAATATCCCAAACAAAAAATTTCATACTTTTGGAAGACCAGACTTCTTAAAGTGACTTATCTTTGACAATGGGGGCTGATATCCCATTTCATTAAACATATGAATTATTTGGGAGAATTGAAATTCAACAAAAGGAGGTGTATTTGGAATGTCAAGAATCTGAAAAAACAGTTTCTTGGAAAGCCTAACCTTTTTGTCATTGATTAGGTGAAAAGTAATCGAATCAGAGGCTTTGTTGTATGTGGCAGTAGATCCTGCTTGAGAAAGCCAGGATACCGGAACAGAAAAGGAATTGAACATTGCTTTGGATAAAACAGAGTGTTTTAAAGAAACAATAAGCATCTTGAATTCTTCTGGACATTGAGAAAGTTCACCATCCACATAATAATTGGTAGATTGAATCTTCATAACTGGTGCAGAAGAAGTATCTTCAGTAGAAGGATCGACATGAACAGTAGTCGCCATTTTTAGGGTTTGAAAAAGATGAAGAATAGAGAATTTGGGAAGTTTTGAATTTTGATCACGTAAACGTATAAAGTACTCTTGAACCCCCTTTTATATGTAACCCTAAATGATTTGAATTTGAAGCGGGATGCATTTAATGAGATCCGACGTGGCACCTTGAAAATCGGATTTGTACAGCGGAAAGGTAGCCATGCGTCAAAAAGTGTCTGTCACATCACGTAGAAATCTGGGCAGAATACCATACGTCACGTATACACATCCTGTCATTATCCCCTTAATAGAATTGTAACTGTTAGAACCCTTCGAATGGAGGCAAGGCTCTTTCACTTTTGGGATAAAAAGCGAAGTCATTTGCCAGATGTTCGAAATCATCAGCCTGAGTTGGTATTACTCAGAACCTCAAGGATTTCGTGTGTGTAGTGTGCCAAAGAAAGTTTAGACAAGAAACAACAAATTTTTATTTTTTATTTTTTATTTTTTATTTTGTGATGTCAAAAATTTAATTTGACACGAAGGCAGTTAAACCCCGGGCAAAGGTTGCTTCGTTAATCATCAAGAGAGATGATCAACAGCTTGTGTATGTTCCCGTGAATTACAATCGAATACTTTTTGATAAGTATCAAAGGGCTTCTTTTAAGAATGCTTCGTGGGTAGGTTCAAAATTTCGTTACATGTCAACCTAAACATAAGGTGATAAAGTGTAACAGAAATTACTTGTAACAGAATTACAATCGAATACTTTTTGATAAGTATCAAAGGGCTTCTTTTAAGAATGCTTCGTGGGTAGGTTCAAAATTTCGTTACATGTCAACCTAAACATAAGGTGATAAAGTGTAACAGAAATTACTTGTATGACCAGTGTAGTCAGTGACAAGTCGGCTTTGAAAATTTTTAACATGACTAGGACATTCGAATGAAACTCACACGGAAATCATATTCATAAAAAATTTGTATACTGGATCTTGTTGGGTAACAAACATCATGGGTTTCGAATGCTTGATCAAGACCACTCATTCGAAATGAATATGATTTGGAGTTTCGAACATTGGTACAGAAACAAAAGTTTCGTATATATCTGGAACAATGTTCCCCGTCAATTCCTTAATTTGTAAGATTTTTGGGTTTCACTTCCATCACGGACTCATGATGTCAGATCATAAACACATAGTTTTTATATATCTAAGTCTCGATGGGTTTGATCAGAGACCTCTCGGATATACGTCTTTGTGTGTGATCGTGTAAGAATGTTTTGGATGAAAAAGATTGGTGTAAGACACGAAAAGTACCTCTGTTATGTTTTGGACCAAACAGGAAACTCTTAACTCATTGTGAGAAGAGTAAGGTAGCTCAGAGACTAATGTGAATATAAGCCTGATTGGGAAGAAATTTTCGTACGAAACATTTCATTAAGGCTTTCGTACACACACATTGAGTCATGGAGGCTTTGGACGACATGCAGCAGCATGCTTCTAGGGACAACCTAACTAATTCGAATAATGAGAAACATATCAATTCATACGAAAAATTTTACCTGACCCTAAAACTGCCTGCATTGTCCCCTCTGAATCATCATCATAATCTGCAACAAAAGTCTAAAAATAAAAATATTTTTGTTGTTTTGATTTTTTTTTTTTTTTTTTAAAATAAAGACCGAACAAACGAAAATCTTTTTGGATTTTTGATTTTTCGAAAATTTAAAGACAAAACAAAAGAAAATCTTTTTGAATTTGTTGCAAACAAACGAATATTTGGCATTCCTTGAAGAGTGACAAATGTACGAATTCGAAGCGTTCGAAGCGTTGACTATGAACAGTAACCATTAACTCAACGCTGAAAATAACTGACAATCATGCGAATTCGAAGCGGTGGAAGCGTTGACTATGAACAGTAACCACTAACTCAACACTGAAAATAAGTGACAATCATGCGAATTCGAAGCGGTCGAAGCGTTGACCATGAACAGTAACCTCTGAATGCTGAATGACTTTGTGTTATCTTTTATTCAGCGCCTCTGATTCATTCTTTTTCGCCTATCATTCTTCTTTTTCGCATGGAACAGAATTGCCATCGATCATTCTAAGACCTTCTATTATTCGCATTAGAGATTTTTCATCCAAAGCTTTCGTGAATATATCAGCTAACTGATCAGTTGTTTTCACGAAATGTACTTCAATGTTTCCATCCAACACGTGATCTTTAATGAAATGATAACGAAGAGCTATGTGTTTAGTCTTCGAATGCTGCACAGGATTATGACAAATTCTTATTGCACTTTGAGAATCACAATATAATGGAATCTTTTTCATATTAATTGCATAATCACGCAATTGACTTTGGATCCATATTATTTGCGAAGTGCAAGCAGCAGCAGCCACATATTCTGCTTCAGCTGTGGAAATTGACACACACGTTTGCTTTTTCGACTGCCAGCTGACTAATTTGCCATCAAGAAATTGACATCCTCCACTTGTGCTTTTTCGATCAAGATTACAACCACCCAAGTCTGCATCTGAGTATGCTTGAACGAAGAATCCAGTTTTCGAAGGATACCACAATCCTAACGAAATTGTGCCTTTAAGGTAACGAAAAATATTCTTCACTGCAGTAAGATGTGGTTCGCGTGGATTAGACTGATACCTAGCACAATTACACACAGAAAACATGATATCAGGTCTACTTGCTGTTAGATAAAGTAATGAACCAATCATGCTCCTATACAACGTTATATCAACAACAGGTTTGTCCAACGATGGTGTTAGCTTTATGCATGTTGCCATTGGTACACGAAGCTTTGTGCTATTCGTCAATCCAAACTTTTCTAACAAATTTTTCGTATATTTTTCCTGATTAATGAAAATCCCTTCTCTGTTTTGACGAATATTCAATCCAAGGAAATTATTGATTTTTCCCATCATGCTCATTTCAAATTTGCTTTTCATCAATTCTTCGAATTCTCTAGACAAAGCAGAGTCAGTCGAGCCAAAAATAATATCATCAACATAAATTTGAACAAGCATTAGATGATTCCCCACTTTCTTTCGAAATAATGTGGGATCAACTGATCCTTGTTTAAATTTAGATTGTTTCAAAAATGATGTAAGTGTTGCATACCATGCTCTTGGTGCTTGTTTCAGACCATAAACTGCCTTATCTAAATTATAAACATGATTAGGATATTCTTCGTTAATAAAACCTGGGGGTTGTTCCACATAAACTGTTTCTTCAAGCTCTCCATTGAGAAATGCACATTTCACGTCCATTTGATAAACATCAAAATCTTTGTGAGCTGCATAAGCCAAAAATATTCGAACCGCCTCGAGTCTTGCGACAAGGGCAAAAGTTTCTTCATAGTCGATTCCTTCTTGTTGTGAATATCCTTTTACAACAAGTCTGGCTTTATTTCGAATAATGTTTCCATCTTTGTCGGTTTTATTTTTAAAAATCCATTTTAACCCGACAATCGAAACATTTTCAGGTTTAGGAATTAATCTCCAAACCTTGTTTCGTTCGAATTCAGACAACTCCGATTGCATTGCAACAACCCAATCTGAGTGT
The DNA here is from genome assembly GCF_052849685.1 of Lactuca virosa. Taxonomy (NCBI): domain Eukaryota; kingdom Viridiplantae; phylum Streptophyta; class Magnoliopsida; order Asterales; family Asteraceae; genus Lactuca; species Lactuca virosa. The sequence continues at coordinate 112,912,210 of NC_136426.1, read as the reverse complement.
TCCATTGCATTCTTAATTGTTTTTGGTTCAATTTTAGAGATGAAAACATTAAACATGCAAAATTCTTGATGAGTATTCAATACCTCATTCTTTGCACGAATTTGAGCTCTTGTCAGAACTCCCTCTTGTGGATTCCCAATAACTTGATCCTTCGGATGGTCTCTTGTCCATTTTTCCATGGGTGGATATGCTGGATCAAATTCCAAAGGGGCATCTTCGTATATTTCATCATTTTCTGAGCTTGCATTCGAACAAGCATCATCAACATTATGCTCCCCCTCAACAACATGCTCCCCCTCAATTTCAGCATTCAATTGTTCTTTCTCCCCCTCGAAAGAATGCTCTTCATCATCTAAAGTATTCGAATCCAATTGCTCCCCCTCCAGTGGACTATCACTCATAGTTTCGCCTTCTTGAGGAGTGGATGGTGAATCATCAGTAAGTTTTGAAAATTCTGGTATGTGATTATCAGGAGCATGAACTTCAGCATCAACTGCATGATCTGAAATTCCAAAAATCAAATCATAATCAGTATCATCCATTTGTATAGATTCAGTTTCAACTTGTGTTTCTTGTAAAATTGGATGATTCGTAAATATATGCTCATTTGATTTAACATAATAATCATCGAATGTGAGATTGAACGTTTCTTCCACTTTTCGTGTTCGCTTATTTATCACTCGATATGCCACTGAATTGTGCGAATATCCAAGAAAAATTCCTTCATCAGCTTTTGCTTGAAACTTCGAAAGATGATCCTTGAGATTCATAATAAAACACCTACATCCGAAAACATGAAAAAACTTCACATTAGGTTTACGATTATTCAGAATTTCATATGGTGTAATATTAAATCGACGATGAATGAACGATCTGTTTTGAGTAAAACATGCAGTTGAAACAGCTTCAGCCCATAGATATTGAGGTAAATTCGCATATGCCAACATGGTTCTTGCTGCTTCGCATAATGAGCGATTCCTTCGTTCTACAACACCATTTTGTTGTGGTGTATATGGAGATGAAAAATTATGCGAAATTCCTTTGTCCACCAAAAATGAATCAAGAACTTTGTTCTTAAATTCAGTTCCATGATCACTCTTGATTTTTCTAATAGTCTTCTTCAACGTGGTTTCCATCTTTTTGATAAAGTCAATCATAATTTGTGCAACTTCGGATTTGAGCCTGAGAAAATAAACCCACGTAAATCTGGAAAAATCGTCAACAATAACTAAAATGTACCGTTTATTGTTGAGAGTTGAAACAGTCGAAGGACCACACAAATCAATATGTATCAACTCAAGAGGTGCAACAATTTTCGAATCAATTGTGATTGGATGACCTTGTTTATGTTGCTTGCCAACTTCACAAGCTGCACATAAAGAATCATTGTCAAATTTAAGTACCGGTAAACCTCTTACCAGATCTTGTACCACAAGTTTATTTATGTTTCGAAAGTTGAGATGTGAAAGTCTTCGATGCCATAACCAACTTAAATCAGATGTAGCTTTCGAAAAAAGACATACTGCTGGTTTGCCTACAATTGGATTGATGTCCAAAGTGAACATGTCACCTTTCCTTTTAGATTTCAGTAATATTTCGTTTGTGTTAACATTCGAAATAACACTTCCTTCTTCGTTGAAAAGAACTTGATTGCCAGTGCCCACAACAAGTTGAGAAACACTAATCAAGTTATGTTGAAGACCTTCAACATATGCAACACGATTCACTGTGAATTGTCCATTTGTGATTTCCATATCCCATGACTTGACACTTTTGATTGTTCCCAAACTTTACTACTCCAGCATTTTTGAGACTTCGAAAATCTCTTAAATTCTCCTTCTTTCCAGTCATGTGACGAGAGCAACCACTATCAATGTACCATTTGTTATCATATTGCTCGTCACACAATACCTGCAATCAATGAAAAATTTTAGGTACCCAAGGCTTTTTGGGTCCTTGGAAATTAGATTTCAATTTCGAATGAAATGAAGAACTTTTAACCCAATCACAAACTTTGGTTTTGAGACTATCAATTAAGTTCACTTCATCATCTAAAGGAACTGAAACATAAGTGTTTGATAGTTTCGAATGTTCACTGACTTTTCCCTTCGCATCTTGAGTTTGTGATTGATCAGTCTTCGCTTTTGTGACAGGTCTCCATGTTTTGACTGAGATATTCAAATCCTTAGATGATGAGCTGCCATTCGAAGAAGTATTGACATACTTTTCGTATGCTTCATGAATTTGCTCTTTTGAATATTTATTTGACTGATACATTTTTCCTCTTCCGTCAAGCCAATGATCAATGTTCTTCCTTGAAGTCATTCCTTTTTCCCGTGACGTCCTCATAGTTTCTTTCTTTGTGTAATTAGGAAAATTTGGCTTTTGAGGTACAAAATCAACTTTGGGTTTGGTAACATAAGAGTAAGCATAGGATGTATCAATTTTTGATTTAAAATGTTGACGTTGAAAAACTTTTTGATTTGAATTGGATCTTTCTGAAAAATCTCTTGTTTTGTTAGTTTCAGAAACTTTCGAAAACTTTGTTTGCTTATGTACTTCAGACCTTGTTTGATTTGATTGAGATGATTGTTGAGTTTTTGAAAACGAATCATTTTTAACGTTGAAAACCTTTTTGATGGATTGTGATTCAGACATCTTTTGAGACTCAATATTTTGCCAAAATATTTTCTTTCGTGCTTGTCTTTTTGAAATGTTGTTTTCCTTCGAAAATTTGTCAATTTGATCTTTAAATTCCTTAGAGTTTAATTTGACAACTTTTTCATTTTCCTTTTCAACACGAATTACTTTCTCTTTTTCAACTTTTGATTTTTCAACCCATTGTTTTTGTGGTTTTTGTCGTTGAAAAATATATGAATTCTTTGTTAAGTTGTTTTCAACCGTGTTTTGATTTGCGAAAAAACCTTCCTCAGTTGTTTTTGAATTATCCTCCTCAACCATCTTCTTGAACTCTGGTTTGATATTCTCAACATTTCCGGTAGTTACGAAAACTTGATTTGGAAAAATGACATCATCTGTGCATTTGAAATTTGGAAAAACCACCGTGTTTGTTTCAAGATAATGTTCACCTTTTTCATTCATCACTTTTTCGAACTTTTGTGTATCACCATACACTTGGTCAACAACTATTCGTGGAATTACTTCTTTCTTTGAAGATTTCTTTTCTTTCGAAACTTTCTCTACATCTTCATCATCACTATCATCAGTTTGGTAATCTTTGAGATCCACGAAGTTCATTTCACTAACTTTCGAAGTTGAGGGAATATCAGTTTCTTTCTCAACTATCAAATCCTTAACTTTTTCTTTCCCTTTAGAATTCGAAGCAACATTAACAATAGACAACTGAGAACAATCAACATCTTCAAGCTCACTAATTTCACTAATACTGTCAGAATTATCTTCAATATCAGCAAAATTAGATTGAGAATCAGATGATGAATTCTCAGTCTTTTTCAAAATGTGAATTTGTTCAGATTTAGTCAAAGTATCATTTACAATGTTGACTAAATCATTCGAATCAAGACATTCATCAACTTTGACAATTCCATATCTATACTTGTCATTCGGAACTTTGTCAAATCAGCTATTTCTTTTTCACAGTCATACGAAATGTTATCTACCTTAGCTTTTTCATAAGCTAAAAATGGCAGCAATTTTCTATGTTGTTCTTTACTAATTTCGCATGAATGATGAAGTTCAGTTATTTTCCCATATAATCTTTTAGCAGCATTACAGTAAATGTTTCTTTGTGCTAACAACAATTTATTATCACTAGATAAATTGTCCCTATCAACCATGATATTCGTTATTTGAAGTTCTAGACAATCTATCTTAGTGATTTTCGAATCTAATTTCTTCTGTGTCTCTAGCAATTTCATTGACAGGTTCTTAGCCTCATTGCTAGCAGATACCACAATCGAATCAAAATAAGTAACAGTTTCATCAAAAGATACTAATTCAGAATTATAAGCATGTACTGGAATATTAAAATATTCAAGAATGTTTCGTACCTTTGTGGTCATTGGTGATTTGTCAGCAGCTTTTGATACGAAGCATCTTCCATGTACTTCGTATGTTTCCTCCTCTGATTCTTCCTCCATTTTTGCAAACATAGCTCCATGGGTTGGATTTCGCATTTCCTCATCATCTGATCCAGATGACCAGATTTGATAAGTATCATCTTCATCCTCATTCGCACCCTTTGCAACCAGAGATAAATTCTTGGCTTTCGCACGAACCTCCTCCAACTTTTCAGCATAGTACGCCTCATCCTTGACCTTATTCTTTCTCTCATCCTTCTTTCGAAGCATACAGTCATTAGCAAGGTGATTAGCACCATTGCAATAATGACAATCAATCCCAACATCTCCCTTTAGCTTCTTCTCAGACTTTCCCTCAACAGGCTTCGAATCTTTCATCTCATCTTTCTTTTTCTCTTCCCCAACACTTTTACTCAGAAAGTTCCCTTTTGTCTCAGACGACTTTGCCTTCGGATTGAAAGGCTTTTTGAAGAACTTTTTCCCACGATTGTTTGAATAAAAGGCAACTGTCTCATCATCTGAGTTCATGATGAACCCTTCATCTTCATCCAAAGCATCTTTCTCAGCATCTTTTTCAGAGATCTTCGAAACCAAAGCTAGTGGACCTCCCAACATAGCCTTCGATTCTTTAGCTATTTCGTTCACTTCGCTTTCATGAGTCTTAAGTTGGTTGTACAAGTCATTCAATGTTGACGTATCAAAGCTCTGTTGATTCTTCACCATCATGCTCACACTACGCCATTCCTTTCGAAGTCCCATAACAAATATCAGATTGAATTCCATGGCTGATCTGGTGATACCATATCGATTGCATCGATATATCAATTCATTAAGACGATCGTAATAAACTTCAATTGTTTCACCATCTTTCTGTCTGAAGTCCTTCAGCTCCACTAAACATTTCTTCACAGAATTAACTTTCGTCTTCTCACTTCCCTGAAATTTTTCCTTGAGATTGTTCCAGATTTCCTTTGCAGTTGTACAACTCCTCACGTAGTTGTAAACAACTGGAGGCAAAGCTCCTCTTAGCTCTCTTACACACCTTTTCTCCAGCTTTTTCAGACGATCAGATTGATTTTCAACTTTAGAGTTTCCAGAGGAAGAACCAATTGGTTGAACATTCGATGGTGGATTGAGATTGCCAGAAATGCAATTCCACAGTTCTTCATCCAATCCATTGAGATAATCCTGCATACGATCAGCCCACTGATCGTAATACTCAGGGATGAGCATAGGAATTTTGGTGGATGATCCTAGAAGATGAGAAAATGAAGTCATGGAATTCAGATTGAATGACGCCATTGTTGTACGGAATAGATCCTTGAGAATTTTTGAAGAAACTTTGAGAATTTGACAACAAACTGTATGATTCAAATCACAATCACTCTTAGAACACTCGATTCAATGAATTAAGTGCAGAATCGAATCACAGACTTAGATCTAAACAATTTTTCACTTTCAAAAAGTGCGGAAACTTTTGAATAAAAAATTTGACTCAAAAACCTTTTGAACAAAGTGAAAATCAGATCAGAGATATGATTCCTGCTCTGATACCAATTGATGAGACAATGAATCAAGTATTGAACGAATTAGAGTGTAAATTCAAAGTAGAATTGAAAGATTTGAACACCGATGTAAATATGATCTGTTTGGCTCTATTACGCTTTTGCAAATTTTATAGAGTACAATGAATATTCTGTAAAGACTTCGTTACTAAGACACTAGTAACCACTCCTATTTATAGAAGAGAAAAGCGTACAAAAAATATACTAAGGACTAAACATCAAGCTTCGAATATTATGCCCTAGTAAAATACATTACAAAAATGTTCGAAGACCCTAAATACAAACTTCGACTATTACAACATTTCGACCCTAACACCACATACCATACATATCAAACATATAATGGGCCCCGCCTGACATCGCGCCCTCTCGAAATAGATTTGCCAGTCATCAGGCCCCGCCTGGTATATATACAAACACATAAGCACATGAAAGAATCATAATGATAAATAACATACAATATAATCATCAGGCCCCGCCCGGTAAACATATCAGAAAACATATATGCAGAGTCACGCAGGCAACTAGCATCTTAATCATAATAAACCATGGGACGACATTGGTGCCTTCGACCCGCTAAACACAGTGAGGAAACTCACCTCAAGCTGTTGAATCTCTCAAATAGAATCTCGGTCTGCTGATCCGAAAAATCCCCGCGCTAACACCACCAAATAATATCCAATTAGTAATTGGATCTCGACCCATAATCAAGAATATAAATTACTTGTCCAACATCCAGGGTAAAATACCATTTTACCCTTTTCTTACTTGGCCCAAAAACCAAGGCCCAACCTATTTGCTCAAAAGGCCCAAATTCCTAAATGGCATCTCAAAGCCCAATATGGCCCAACTTCCTAATTGGGCCCAAAAACCAGCATGGACCTAATTCCAAGAAAGCCCATAGTCTAGCAATGGCCCAAAGTCAGAAAGCCAATGGCCCAACAAGGCCAAAACCCTAAAAGTCCAAAATATGGCCCAAACCCGTGAAAGTCAACCGAAGTCAAACTTTTGAGTATGCAAGGCGTACTCAAACTTACGCTCAGCATACTCCTTCCGGGGCTAGTACGAGTTGGGTATGCCCTACGTACTCCACAGACAACCAATCCAACCTATTAAGCACTTAATCGGTTACATCATCAATCCAAACTCTCATATCTGATCCTAAATGGTTACTTAACACGTAAAATTGGCAACTTTACTCCCATGCATGACTTAATGGGACCCCAAAACTCAAAAAGAACCACATTAAGAATTCTAACACATGCATGGACCAAAATAAATCATAAAGGTTGCATTTTTATGGACAATGAACCTCAAAGGTGCTAAGATCTAACATCCATGGCTTCTGGAGTAGACCATAATCTCAAATATGTATTAAAGGACCCAAAAATGCACAAATAACACCCTAAGTTGGATCTAGCATAAGGAGCCATCAAGATGAGAGTTTTTTTTTTACCTCAAATGGCTTGCTAAGATGAATATGACTCTGGATCTACAATCTCAAGCCACTCCCAAGCAACCTCCAAGAGTTCTTCTTCTTCTACTTCACCAAAAACACCACTAAAACTCACTTCCACGCTCAAATCTCACAAATGACGATTAGGGTTTTGATCTTAGGGTATAGAGAGATGGAGGTTTTTCATTAGGAGGTCTAAGGGTGTCATAAATTGTTTAAATAGGACACAAACTCCAAAAATTAGGGTTTGCCCTTGCATTGTGTACGCCCTGCGTACGTGGGTGCATCTGCGATCCATCAATGAGCTAGTACGCCTCGCGTGCTAGCTATGGACTAAAATGAGAGAAATTTTTACATTAAGGGTTAAAAAGAAACATACCAATAATCTTGAATGTTACATATATATATATATATATATATATATATATATATATATATATATAAATAATTTCACGCAATGGGAACGCAAATCAAAGTAAGTCATATAATGAGAAAAAGTGTTGTGAAGGTAAAGTACTCACCTCAACTCCCACTTCAAATCCCAAATGGAAAAACAATTAATCTTCACTTGTACAAGGTTAAATATGCATAATAATACTTATTTTACTCCACTTAATAAGAAATTTATGACTACCAAAATTCATAAGTCACAAAGACTCCAAAACACTCATTACTTAACATTATAGTACTTGTGGAAGTGACCAAAAGTGAAAGACCAAGATTAAAAAATGTGATAAAATCCTTTCAGAAGGACACACATATCATGTATATTAATCTATAATATCACACGGCCCTTGTGATGCTTGTTGAGTACAAAAACCACACAAATTCTCGCTTAAGGGCAATGCACTTTGCTGTTGATTCTAATACTTTAATGATGACTCCAATGGACTTTTAAGCACTTAAAATGAGTAAGAAAACTTATAATACAACTATTAACATGGTTAACATGAAGATTTACTTCAAAAAATTGGATATTAGATTACTAGAAACTCTAAAAACTCAATAGAAGCAACAATGGAGACATGATCTCAATATTGGCACTTTCACTACATTACCTAATAACTTTCAACCAGATTGCATAACAACATGATATATAACTTAATACACCATAGATTATAAGGGTCTAAGACTTAATCCCTAGTTACAAGTAAGTTTTAAACACTCAAGGACACATAAGGAGATAAACAATTCGCCAAAAGCTCAGTAGACACCAATGGAAGCATGACTTTCAACAAATCATCTATGTCATTCCTTATCTAAGTTAAAACACTAAAGTACTTATAATCAAATCATTCACTTCATGATTCATCCCCACTACATGATTTCAGTTCAAAATGTGAAGTTAGGATGCTGAAATTCTTATAAAACATTTGTGAGCTCAATTTAATATTTTAATCACTTTTAAAACATTTAATTATTTCTAATTTATCAACCACTTTGTCCTATTCCAATAATAAATGAACAATTACTTTTATAGCTCAATATAGACCCCCTATATTTGAATTTAAAACTTCATCTAACAACTAGAATATAACTCCTTTAAGCATAAGTACAACTCAAACACCAATTTAGGGCTCTAAATCCACACATTCCGTCATTGAAGATGGAATAAATTATTCTGTGGATAGAATAATCGGACTTTAATGTTCTAGAGTATGGTACAAGCATCAAAACTCATTAATATCATAAATGAATCATCAAATTTGAGTTTATTAAGACTATGGTTGAAAGCCCCAAAAAATCTCTATCAAAGCTTCAATCAAACAAATAAATTAAGAAGTTGATGATGATTACCTAAATATGTGATAACAACTAAAAAGTTCATTGAATCATTGAAAGAAACCATAATATCGAATTTTATTTTAACTCAAACTATATACATGAATATAGAGAGATCTAGAGAGAGATTATACATTTAAGGTTGGAAGATGATGAGAAACAATGGCTAGATCTTCTACACTTCAACAAACAAGCTTCAGAACACTAATAGAAGAAGAGAATCACCATTCATAACTCATTTCTCTTTGTTGCATGTTTGAATGAAATGAGGTAGGAGGGAAAAAATATATAGTTAATATACTTAGGCAATTTAAATAAAAACCCATAAAGTTCCTGATTTTATATATTGGACACTTCTTGACTAAAAACTGACTAGCATGATACAAATCAATGCGAGTCTATTTTGTCCACTTTCTCCATCCCCCTCTATAAAAATGAAAAAAAAAGGTAATGGAATTACTTCTTATTCCCGTGTTTGATATCTTCCATCGCGGCCTCGCTCCTTGTCACCTATGTTGAAGAAAGGTTTGGAACCCTATAGAGAATGAAGAGGGGCCAAAGATCTTCCTCTCAATAGTGCTTCTCGAGGCTCCACTCTCCCCCCTGAATAAGTAAGGCCCTGTTAGCCTGGGCGAAGATGAGGATAAAGAGTAAGGATACACTCTCAGTCCTCCCCTATCCCTTTTTAAATATTTTAAGTTTTATAAGGTTAATTAAGTTAATCAATGGTTAAATATCATCTTTTGTCTATTTATTCCAAATAAACTTAATTTATCCTAAACTACATTTCATTAATTTTCTAAAAGGGTTTTATTCATTTCAAGACTGAATAATATTATTTATTTTTGTTATTGCATCATTTATTTATTTTATTTTATATATTCCATTCTTTTTACTAAAATAGGCAAAAACTCCATACTCAAAATAAGGATGCTATAGTGGATCCTTGTTACAATATATAAACTTGGAGGGAGATGTATAGTTTAAATATAAATCCAACCAATGTAAGTGAGATGTGCTCCCAATCTAATTGTTCAACAACTCTTACTGCACCAAAGCATCATAAGAATGTATAAATATATTCAATACAACATTCATAATATATGTTATTGGTTAGTTGTAAATCATAATAAGTGTAATTAGTACATATTGGTGAAGAGAAAGAAGGGACATGATGAAATCGTTACTATAAGAACCTAAAATTTAAAGAAAGTTGACTTTTAGTCAAATATCGACCAAAATGGCAAAATGGACGATTATGAGAAAGAGATGAGAATATGAAGTTGTGACTTCATGAAAATGGCCAAGATAAGTTAAGTCACTTAGAAGAAGTTATATGAGTAAGTTCAAGAGAAAGAACGAATGAGAAGATGCATTTTTGGTCAAAAGGGTAAAATGGAAAATTTTATGCTTTTTAGGTTAACTTTGCGACTTAACAGATTAAGACCCATATTAATTTAGTGAGAAGTGACTCAACAGAGTTGTAGAGTATGTTCTTACCTTAGCGTGGATATAAAGAACACCGAATACGGGTAAGAAACGAAGAAGTTATGCGTGCTAGAAGTTGGGACAAAATTGTCCCAAAGTTGGAATTGAATCGGCCAAGGAATTGCTGTCAAGTAGCTATCGCAGCACGGTGGGTAGATCACCACTGTGCGACGAGACTTCTTTGTAAGATAGAAAGGCGATGTACTTTGCCCTGCGACGCGGTATATGGGTGTCACGACGCGGTGGCCAAAGTAGGATGTCATTGAGAAAAAAACACCACGACATGACAGGAAGATGATCAGGACATGACAACTAAATGACTTCCTTCGACCTCGGGTAAAAAAGTCGCAAACAGGCCACCACGACGTAGTGTCGCATGGATTAAACTCCACGATCAGCCTTATTCTCGCCAAAAACACTCCCTATTACTTAGAAGAGGGAGCTTCGGTTATTTAGAGGATGAAGGTAGGTCAAGTGGCGGTCCAAAGTGCTAGAGATAAAGAATAAATATCAAAAGCTTCTCCGACGTGGTAAACAGGCCACCACGACGCAGTGTCGCATGGATTAAACTCCCTGATCAACCTTATTCTCGCCAAAAACACTCCCCATTCCTTAGAGGATAGAGCTTTGATGATTTAGAGAATGAAGGTGCTAGAGATAAAGAATAATATCAAAAGCTTCCCCAACGCGGTAAACAGGCCACCACGACGCAGTGTCACATGGATTAAACTCCCTGATCAGCCTTATTCTCGGCAAAAACACTCCCCATTCCTTAGAGGAGGGGGCTCCGACGATTTGGAGGGTAAATGTGGGTCAAGCGGCAGTCTAAAATGCTAGAGGTAAAGAATAAACATCAAAAGCTTATGAGGTAATCATCTCTTTCGTCTTTAAGCTTTTAGGGCTTTAAATGGTGATATATAGAATAGAGTTAGATATGGATGATTACCTTTAAGAAGCTTGTTAATTGATGTCATTAGTAGTGTTTAGAAGCTCTGAACAAGATTTATGTGTGATTTCAATTGTGAAATCCATAAGTGTGAAGTTAGGGTTAGAAACCGTAAACTAGAAATTATGTTAGTTAATGCATTAGATGTTAGATTATGATGAATTAATTATTATGGGATGCTTAATTCATTGATTAGATTAAATTTTGAAGTAGAGAGTGAAATGTTAGAATGATGATGAATTAAATGATCATTTTGACATGATTGACCCATATCTCTCATTGTGAAACCCTATTCTAAGCGTTGACTTTGGCGTTGACTTTCGTTTTTCGGCAACCCCCGGTGGGGGGGTGGGGTATTTTGGGATAAAGAAGATGGGTGATTGGAAACGGAGATTGGGGAAACATCATTTACTAATAGGAAATTCGTTAAGCAAGAATACATGGGGGGTTCAAGAAGGATGAGAATTCTAAGAAAATTGATCAACTGATGGTGACTGTGTTTGTAACTAATTTCCTGGAAACGATGACATCAAAAAACCTTTGGAGTTTATATAAAAGGCATGGGACAGTGGCGGACATGTATATTGCTAGGAAACTCTCAAAAATTGGGAAGCGGTTTGCCTTTATCAGATTCCTTAAAGAAAAAAATAACTCTCACATTGTAGCTGATTTGAATCCAGCATGGATCATAAATTTTCACCTGTTTGCCTCTTGGGCAAGATTTAGTCGACATGAAGAAAAAAAGGTGAGAAGGGTGGAAACGCAACTACAGGAGAAAAGTTGGAGAAACAACAAGTGGACAATTAAGAAAAAATTCCAATGTTAATTCATATGCCTCGGCTATTAAGAGATTTGTAAACCAACAAGAGGTGCGCACAAGTGGTAATTCAGTTCAATCAGAAGTGAAATTAGGATCCCAGGAGATGCTTTTCATTCATTATACTTCATTTGTGGTAGTAGGAAAGGTACGTGACATAAAAGCAATGGGCCAGTTGTATAAAATATGTTATAAGGAAGGCTTTAATGACTTAAATATTGCATACCTGGGTGGTGATTGGGTGTGGATTGAATTCAAAAAACAGGGAACTTGCAATAAATTCAAACATAGTCATGCTGTGAAATATGTGTTCGAGGAAATTCTACCTTTATAGAAGAATTTTGTGATAGATAGTGGAGTTTTTTGGGTGTAAGTTTTTGGACTCCCATTATATGCATGGGTACCTGCTGCTTTCAAAAAGGTAACATCTAAATGGGGTGATGCTCTCTTTATTAATGATGATGAGGATGGTCATGCGAGGTCGGGCAGAGTTTGCATTAAAACTAATATCATGCACAAGATATCAGATACTATTCAAGTGGATATAAAAGGGCAGAAATTTATGGTGTCAGTGTTCAAAGTCTCTAACTGGGTGCCATCCATTGAAGCTCTTGATGCTAATAGCCATGATGAAAGTTATTATGATCAATAATATTTTGAAGTTAATGCAGAGGAGGAATTTCAGAAATTAGATGATGATGTTAATTTGGATAATGAAGGTGAATTGGGTGAAAACGGTGCCCACAGTGATCCATTTGTCCAGTAAGAGGTTAGGGATGACAGTTGCAATCGTGAAGCATATAAAGAGGTGCCAAAGGAAGTTACTTCATGTGATCAAAATGTGGGTAACTCTAACAGGAAAAAAATAGGTTTATGACCAAGGTAATGATAATTTTTCTAATGACCAAGAGATTAACTTGTGTCATGATGAAAAAACAATTACTAATAAGGGAGACTATCCTAGTTTGTCTAGACCTCCTGGTTTTGAACACTTAAGTACTAATAAGGGAGCTGGTGGCTCTCCTGAAGACAGAAGATCGACTTTTTTCTCCGCCACTGCTGGTTCAAAAGATTGACATGGAGTCTTGAAATTTAGGAGGAATAAAAAACAAGTTTTTGAAGGGACGAATGAAGATGTTATTACAAGATTTATTGATATTGAAATCTAGTATACGTTGTAGAATGGGTGTTTCTTTCCTTGGTATCCAAGAATCGCGGTTGGCTTCTTGTAACGTACCAAAAACAATGATAAAATTTTTCATTTTCAAAATCATCAATCTCATACATCATGAGTCTCAAAAACAACCATGGTACAAACTGTTCAAAACATCAGAGTAAAAAGAATCACAAATGTTGAAACACGAGGGGATAATTGATGTGTCATCACGCCATACCCTTCCCTTTCGTACCGGAAGTACCTAAATACATAAACATAATGTAACATCCCAAAATCATGACCATTTTTTTCATATTAAAACCATTCCAAAATCCATAATTTATATAAAACATAGTTTCTCAAAACCATAAACATAAATCAGAGTATCCCAAAATCATAAGTCATATAAAAATCCAGGATGATGTGTAAAATCACGCCTTCGCCTTGCCCCTTCCCTCTGATGTATCTGAAACCATAAAATCAAACTGTAAGCCAAAGCTTAGTGAGTTCCCCCAAAGTACCTCACACCACCAAACAGATAAGAACATGCATACATGAGCCTTCAACATGATTAGACCGCCTCGCAGGGCCTACAACCTATCTGGACCGCTCTCCGAGCTTCGGTATGACTGGACCGCCTCATAGGGCCTACAAACTATTTAGACCGCTCTTCGGGCCTTCGGCCTGACTGGACCGCCTCGCAGGGCCTACAACCTATCCGGACCACCCCGGGTATCTTGGCCTTCAGCACAAAGCATGACTGCCTCAACCCAACAAACCATAACATGTCGACATATACAATAACAATCAATAACTAGCAAGTACAGGTAATCATACATATCTACCAGTCTAATACATAACCAGTGAACACAGATAATCATACGGATCTACCATTCTATCATATAACCAACATAACATCATCCAATATACCAAGATACATAATCCAGTGGGCCAGCATTGGTGTCTTCGACCCACAAGTACAATGAGGAAGACTCACCTAAACCACTCGACAGAAGCCCAACAACCACCTCAACATTAGAACAGCCAACCCAAACTTCCTAAAACCAAACTGAGACCAATTCTTAGTCACATCATGAGAATGCAACGACAAAACAATCGCTATTCTGGACACTGTCACGTCGTGACACATCCTATGTCACATCGTGAGTTCTAGTCAGAAGGCCAAAATCTTCATTAAATGATTAATATCTTCATACCAAGGCGCATAACCTCAAATCTAGTTCCTAAATAAATTCATAATGGATAAAGTTTCCAACTTTATCCATTAGGATCATCCGAACAACCAAGATCTAGTCTTTAAGTCCCAAGGGAACCAAGAATGCATCTTTCTCAGCTAAATTCATTAAGTCCAAGTCTCTAACTTTCAAATCTGAATCAACATGATATATAGATGGATAAAGTTTCCAACTTTATCCATAATAATGTCTCAAGCTTTCAAGATCTAAACTTTAATACCCTAAAATGACCTAAATGACCAAGATAACTTGCATGGCTGAAAGTGTTAAGATTTATGGAGTCTTGAACAAATTGACAAGTTCCTAAAAGTTCAAGGGCCATAAATGAAACTTGGAAATATTAAACAATTGAATATGAAATGGACGATGCAATTATGGAGCACACCTTTTGAATTCATTTGTTGGACTGTCAAAGTTTTGGACGGCAAATAATTGGACGGTGGAAAAAATTGTCAAACACATGCATGAGAATTATTTTTTCAAACTATGCGGCAATCTTGTGCATATTGCGGCTCACAAATATACCTATATATATGCATGTATGTTTTGCATATTTTGTGTGCAAAAACTTGAGAGAACATCAAGTGTAGAGTGTCAAGCCAATTGTAATCTTGTGAGTTTTAATAAAATTCTCTAGTTGCAGCCCGTGGACGTAGGATTTACACCGAATCCGAACCACGTAAAATCCTTGTGTTCTATATTGCTTTATTTTCTCGTTTTGTCTGTGAGTGTGTGATAGTGTTTCCGCTGCGTGTACCCTGTCTCAATTCCTAACAATTGGTATCAGAGCCTGGTTAGCGAGGTTTTTGAGGGTACGATCGTTTTTTCTGTCACACAAGAGTGTACCTAATTTTTTTTTTGTTTGCCGTAATGGCTGAAGACAAGGTTATAATCGAAAGGTTCAATGGTTCTGATTTTAGCTGGTGGAAAATGCAATTAGAAGCATTGCTATGTCAGAAAGACTTGGACGTGGTACTCGGAGACAAACCGGAGAAAATGGAAAAAGCTGCTGAAGATGCGTGGAACTCAAAGGACAAGAAAGCCAAGGCGGTTATTACATTGTCGTTGACGAAGAGCGTTGCTTTCAACATCATGAATGAAACCACGGCGCGTGGTATGATGGAGGCTCTGTCAAATATGTATAAGAAACCATCGGCGGCTAACAAGGTGTTCTTGATGAAGGAGCTGTTCACTACAAGGATGAATGAGGAAGGCTCAGTTACGGTTCACATTAACACTCTAAATTCAATTATGTCCAGATTATCATCTGTGGGAATTAAATTTGATAATGAGACTCAAGCTTCGCTGCTACTAGCTTCTCTACCTGATAGCTGGTCCGGAACAGTTATTGCTGTTACAAGTTCCGTGGGGACCAGTGGTATGACTTTTGAAGGGGTTAGAGATTTGGTTCTAGGCGAGGATATCAGACGCAAGAATCAAGGTGGATCTTCCTCTTCTGATTTATTAAATGTCGGAAGAGGTAGAGGGAATAGCAGGAATAGTGGGAGCAGTGGGAGTCGGGGAAAAAGTTCTTCTAGAACTTTGAAGAATGTGAAATGTTGGAACTGTCAAGAAGTGGGACATGTTAAGAGTCAATGTCCAAAGAAAGAATTGAACATTGCTGATGCTAAGAATTTTTCTGGGGATGATGCATTGTTACTCAGTATGGAAAGTTCTGTGGACTCTTGGGTCATGGATTCAGGGGCTTCGTTTCACGCCATGGACAACGGGGAAACGATGGTGAATCTAAAAGAAGGAGATTTTGGGAAGGTACGATTGGCAAATGACGAGATGCTTCAAGTAACGGGCATGGGAGATATTGATCTAGTTACTTCATTAGGAACTACATGGAGCCTGAAGAATGTCAGGGTTATTCCGGAGCTGAAGAAAAAATTGATTTCTGTTGGTCAGCTGGATAAACAAGGACTGGAAGTAAGGTTTGGTGGTGGTAAATGGATGGTGGTCAATGGTAATTCGGCGATTGCTCAAGGTTTGAAGCGTGGGTCATTGTATATGGTTGAGGTACCTGCTGAGGGAAGTATGACCATCCCGATTAAGCAAAACAAAATCCGGTTCGCTAAATCTACTGCTAAGAGAGTTCATTTTGCAAACATGAATTCTAGAGCCAAGGGGATGTTAGCTGAACGAGTCGGAAATTCTAAACCATTCAGGGGATTCTGTGACAGTGGGAGCACGGGGTGTGTCCCGGGTACAGTTACAAAGAGCCGTTGGGTTTTGAAGACTAAGACTGGAAAATTCTCTCTTGTTGGAAGTTTGCAAAGTTTGGAGAGTGTTAGTGGTCCTCGGTGTATCTCTGGATCTGGTGGAGTGTCCAAACCGGTTGAGATAGAGGATGAGTCGGTGGTGGGATTAGCCACGACTGAGTTGGAGCTAGTGGGAGCTTCAACTGGCCCTTCTAGTACTTGAAGATGAGGGGCGGCTGCAATTAAAGAAATCAGACTAAGTTTTAGCTTGTTCTTTGAAACTGGAAGCTTGAAGAACTTGGTAGTTTTTTTAAGATTACTGGAGTAATTGAGAGTTGAATGGCGGAGAAAGACTAATTTGTTCAAGTCTCCAAGTGGGAGATTGTTAAGATTTATGGAGTCTTGAACAAATTGACAAGTTCCTAAAAGTTCAAGGGCCATAAATGAAACTCGGAAATATTAAACAATTGAATATGAAATGGACGATGCAATTATGGAGCACACCTTTTGAATTCATTTGTTGGACTGTCAAAGTTTTGGACGGCAAATAATTGGACGGTGGAAAAAATTGTCAAACACATGCATGAGAATTATTTTTTCAAACTATGCGGCAATCTTGTGCATATTGCGGCTCACAAATATACCTATATATATGCATGTATGTTTTGCATATTTTGTGTGCAAAAACTTGAGAGAACATCAAGTGTAGAGTGTCAAGCCAATTGTAATCTTGTGAGTTTTAATAAAATTCTCTAGTTGCAGCCCGTAGACGTAGGATTTACACCGAATCCAAACCACGTAAAATCCTTGTGTTCTTTATTGCTTTATTTTCTCGTTTCGTCTGTGAGTGTGTGATAGTGTTTCCGCTGCATGTACCCTGTCTCAATTCCTAACAGAAAGGGAAGGCAAAAGATCAAAACTTTCCTAGTCGAAGAGGTCCAAAAAACATTCAAAACAGATCGAAAGGTGTTGGAGTCGATATCTGAAACAAACAATGCTCTTGAGACCTTGGAGAGTAATAAAGTTGCAAACTTTATTCCTAACTATCACTCCAAACTCGTTAAAATGGACCAAAAACACCAAATGCACTTAGATCCAAGGATGAAATGCAATAAAGCTTGGAAATTTGTAACTTACAAAGGTTTAGAAGGTAGATGAAAGTTCAGATCTTCAATTACCAAGCTTTAAGGATCAGTATTGCATGAAAACATTTCTCTAAAACCACCAAAAACTTCCAAAAACGGATGAGAAATGAGAGGGGAGGCTCAAATCTTGAAAATAGAGGCTAGGGTTTCTCACAAGAGGTTCTAGATATGATGGAGGCTAAGAAAATACCCTAAAACATGAATCCTTACCTTTAAATACCTTGAAAACCCTAAAAATTATGTGGACTTTGGGTTGCACAGTTCTCATGTCGTGAGAATATATTCTCACCTCGTGAGGACTCTCACGTCGTGAGAATTACTTCTCACCTCGTGAGAACGGGTTTTCACCCAATTTCACTATAACTTCAAACAATAATAACTTCTTCATTTGAACTTTGTTTTCGGCGTTCTCTATATGCACGGAAAGGAATCGACGAGCCTCACAGCCCTATCGAATTACTTTTGACTTAATACATATTGAACTAAAACCATAATCCATGAAAGAAGCCAAAAATATTACTTTTCCCATTTTATCCATTTTCTTCCAAGCACAAATCGAAGGCTTTAATCACTTATCTAACATTATCATCATCCAATAAGGTCTAAACCCCATTCCCTTGAATCCCAAGGCCTTTACTTGATCCAATTATTGTCTACAATCCCGAAATAAAAAACTTCTCGAAACAGGATGTTACACATAACTATAAGCACAAAGCTTAGTGAGCTTCCCTAAAATACCACATACAACAGACATATAAATATAACAGCTCGTGGTTGTGTCGGGTCCGTATCAACCCGTGGTCCGTATCAACCCCATGTAATAGCTAGTAGCTGTTGGGTCCGTATCAACACTCGGGTCTGTATCAACCCCGAGTCTATAATGACTCCGAGCCTAGATCGGTTCCATACATATATCATACAATCATATCAATAATAGTCACATAGCCATATACATTCTACACATATGAATTAGTGGGTCGGCATTGGTGCCTTCGACCCACTAGTGTGGTGAGAATACTCACTTCACAGAAAAGGCTCTACTGCTATTGCTCTCACTGCTAGAGTACCACTGCTACGCACTACCTAATCAGTAAAACCAAATAAACCTTGAGCTCTTCCTCCAAAATAGGTGCTTGACCAAAAGTTAGCTCAAGTAAAAGGCCAATGGTCAAAGTTAACGGTCAACGTTGACTTCAGTCAACTGCCACTTCGTGGCCCTCCAGAAATAGACAGTCGCGATTTTCCCCACCGCCACATCGTAGTGACCTGAGCCACGCTGTGGGCACTAGGTTTTAAGAAACTTAATAGATCAAGTTGTTTTCTTTGATCCTAAAGGCCCCAAATTCCAGATTTGGTCCGAAACAAGGTCTAGAAGGATAAAGTTTCCAACTTTACCCGATAAGACCATCCACAAGGTCAAAATATCAAACCCTATATTCAAAGGAGGTAAATATGACATGACTTTTACCATTAAGCACTTATCCCATAACGTTCACAACTCATTTACTTCCAGAACAGATTCTAATACCTAATCCAACGTAAAAGTTGGTGCTTTTTAGACAAATATGTCCAATGCATGTCTTGAAGCCACAATGAGCCAAATATGGATTTTTCTATGAAAAATCTCATGCATGGCTCAAAACCCATCAAGAAACTAGATCCAAACCAATAGTCATACCCAAAAGTCCCATAGATTCATAAAGTTGCAAGCTTTATGAGATCTCATCATTCCAACTCACAAAACATGGAGATTAAGGTACAAAACATAAGATCTAGCAACCTATTTTGATAAAAATCGAGTCTTGGACACTTACAAGGGTCCAGAAGATTGCTAACACAAAGGATGAGGACTAACTTGCTGAATCTTAGCTCACTTCCTCTTCTTCTTTCTTCTTTCCAAGGCTTCAAGAAAACCAACAAAGTCACAAAATAAGGGAGAGAGAAAGATTTAGGGTTTCACAGGTCTGATGGAGGCTGAGGGTGGGAAACCCTAGCCTCCTCATTCCTTTAATAGGGAGAAAAACCATGAAATTAGGGTTTCCTCATTTGCCAGCTGCCACGTCGTGTCCTATACTATCACGCCGTGGCGGAGAACTACGCGGGTTGACCTTGACTTGCCACGCCGTGGTGCCTCAGTGCCAAGTCGTGGCGATCCAATAAAATGACAAATTTGCAACATGTAAAGTACCTCGAGATCCGGATGTTACAACTCTCCCCCACTAGAATCAGATTTCGTCCTCGAAGTCCGCCTCCACAAATAACTCAGGGTAATGCTCTCTCATCTTGTCCTCTGGCTCCCACGTCCACTCAGAACCCCTTCGGTGCTGCCATTGCACCTTCACCAGTTTCACCTCTTGATTGCGCAAAGACTTAATCTTTCTGTCGAGAATCGCAATCGGTCTGTCACACCCCGAAACTGATGGCGGAAACGTTCCGGGGCGGAGGACGTCATGTGTAGCATCACAACCAATGAATAATAGCAATTATAGCAACACAACCAGTACAGTGCATACTAAAATAAAAATGTTTACATCAGTTCAGAAACTTGTTTGAATTACATCATATAACTTGTATGAATATAAACATTAAACTCTTATTGCTTCAACTCTTCAAAAACCCAGCAGGTACTTGTCTACTGATTTCCTGAGAATACAAGCAGTTTAAAAGAGTATCAGCATAAAGCTGGTGAGTTCATAAGCGGAGGTTTGTAGTGAAAATCGTTGATGAGTTCGGAAAATATTTGTATAGTTTCAAGAAAATCCGATATTTTCCTTAGCGAAAATGTAGTGTTACCAGTTCTGTAATAAACCATGAATATCTGTATGTTTCCAAGAAAATCCGATATTTTCTTTAGTGAAAAGGTAGCGTTATCGATTTCGTATAAAACCATGAATGTTCGTTACTGAAAACTGTAGTGATATGCGAAAATACTACCTCATGTGACTAGTTAAAACTAATCATGAAGTGTAAGTATTTTGTATGTGAAACCATTGCATAATCGGTTCTGTAAAAAAAAACCTGGCTTTAACCAGTATACGCAGTGTGTATCAGTTCTATTTAGTAAAAATAAAACTGTTGAAGAGTGTTAAGTTGTAAACTAAAGGTGATTTATGCATAATGTGAGTCGTATAACCATGTTTGATATGACTAGTGACCTTTCCAACGTTCTTCAGGCGTCGAGTTAAATGACATTTGTACATCTCAGGCGTGCCCGCCTAACTGTAGCTAGCAGTCCAGATGTGGGATTGTCAGTCCCGAATAGATCTATTCACAAATCTCACGCTCTCCCTCCAGGAGACTCTGGTTATACAATGGTAGGATTTATCCCTGTACACCTAAGGGTACAGTAGTGAAGTAGCGCCTCACAGTATCCTACAATCTAGTTTACATGTAGTGTAGTAGCGTTCTACCGTAGTGAAAATCCGTATGTATACCGTATATAATGATAATTACAGTTATGAAAAACCATGATGAAGTGGTGATGTAACTGTAAACTATTTCTGTCTTCGTGCATATGTTTAATAGTGAAAGTTTATGTACTCGTGATGTTTAGAAAATCCCAAACTATACCGATTATAGTTTGCATGAATAGTGAATAGCGTGTTCGGAAAACTATGCAAATTTTTGTGAAAACGTCCCTTATGCTCAACACAGTACAAAAGGGTTAAAGTATGAGATTTGCATAAGTTTTGAAAACATTTATGTTTAGCTTGTATTCCCCCTGAAAACATTGAAAATGTGGAAAAATGTAGGGGTATGAACTCACAGTTGTTGCATGAAATCGTTGACTGAAAATAAAGATCCTCGAGTTGTTGCACGACACTTAACGAAATCTTATTATCAAATAAATACATATATGTATCTAAATTAGCGATTTCGATAAATAAAGTGTCATAAGAACACTTGTATTCGGTTGAGGAATGTTACCGGGACTTGATCGAATCAAAGAGGGTGAGTTTTCAGCCAAAAGCACCACCAAAAAGATGTTTACGTCCGTGATCTATAGTTTACAGTTTCTGAAGGCTCGGCGAGTTTACGGCCGTAAACTCAAGAACAAAGTTTACGGTCTTTGAAGGTTGGACCGTAAACTCAAGAACAGGGTTTACGGTTCTTGAAGGTTGGACCGTAAACTCAAGAACAGGATTTACGGTTCTTGAAGGAGGCCCGTAAACTCAAGAAAAATGGTTTTGATTGCTGATTTCGAAGAGATGAGCGTTTCCAGACATTCCAAAGTGACTCCAAACGTGGTTTCTCGATGTTTTCCGAAGCTTGAAGGCGTTTTGAGTGTTTACGGTTAAGATTCTTAGAGAGAGAAGGAGAGAGTTTTTGGCCAGAAATGTTCTAATGAAGGTGGAGGCATCGTATTTATAGGGGTGAGGTGGGGGGGTCCACTCTTCACTGACCGTAAACAGGTTTACGGTCGTAAACGAGTTTACGGCCGTAAACACATTTACGGTCGTAACCTCACTTAGACCGGGAATGTTTGATTTTTCGAGATTTTTGGGTTTCCGCGCGATTTTTGGTTCCGACTCGTAAATAATTTAATTATATACATAACTAGATTATTTTCATTACCAAGAAGTTTGACGGAAAGTTAATGCATTCGAAATTTTATTAACAGAAATCGTGTAACGGAAACATACAAAGTTTCTGGTTGTCACATCATCCCCCCGTTAGAGGGACTTTCGTCCCGAAATTCGAACATGGAATACAAATCATGGATTAGGAAAGAGATGCGGATACTTCTGTTTCATCTGATCTTCGCGCTCCCAAGTGAATTCAGGTCCCCGCTTGGCATTCCAACGAACCTTCACTATCGGGATGCGACTTTGTTTCGTTCGTTTGATCTCTCTGTCCATGATTTCGACCGGTTCTTCCACGAAGTTGAGATTCTCGTTGATTTCAATCTCGTCGAGAGGAATCGCAAGTGTCTCATCGGACATACACTTCTTTAGGTTCGATACGTGGAAAACATGATGGATGTTGCTGAGCTCTCGGGGTAATTGGAGTTTGTATGCTACTGGACCGATTCTAGCAAGGATTTCGAACGGTCCAATGTACCTTGGGTTTAGCTTTACACGTTTCCCAAAACGTATCATGCCTTTCCAGGGTGAGACCTTCAAAAGGACGCGGTCACCAACCTGGAATTCCAAGGGTTTTCGTCTCTTATCGGCGTAGCTCTTTTATCTATCTCGAGAGGCTTTCAGTCGTTCTCGGATTTGTATAATTTTCTAAGTTGTTTCTCGGATGATCTCAGGACCAGTGAGAGTACTGTCGGGGACTAGACCCCTGGCTAGCTGCGTGTCACCCACTTCAACCCATCACAGAGGGGATCTGCACTTACGGCCATAGAGGGCTTCAAACGGGGCAGCGTTGATGCTGGTATGGTAGCTGTTGTTGTAGGAAAATTCAACCAAAGGAAGATGAGCGTCCCATGATGCGCCGAAATCGATGACGCAGGCTCTCAACATGTCTTCCAATGTCTGAATTGTTCTCTCACTCTGTCCATCAGTCTGCGGATGATAAGTCGTGCTCATGTCCAATTTAGTTCCAAGAGCTTTCTGTAGTGACTGCCAGAACCTCGATGTAAACCTGTTATCTCGATCGGAGATAATGGATGCAGGCACACCATGAAGGCGAACTATCTCTTGAATGTAGATCCGTGTGAGTCTCTCCATCTTGAAGTTTTCTTTGATTGGCAGGAAGTGGGCGGACTTCGTTAATCGATCGACAATTACCCAGATGGCATCGTGCCCACTCGGAGATCTGGGTAACTTGGTGATAAAATCCATGGTTATCCTTTCCCACTTCCACTCAGGTATTTCCGGCTGCTGAAGTAAACCTGAGGGCTTTTGGTATTCTACTTTTACCTTGGCACAAGTCAGGCACTTGCCCACGAAAGTAGCAATTTCCGCTTTCATGTTTGGCCACCAATAAAGTTGTTTGAGATCCAAGTACATCTTGTCTGAACCTGGATGAACGGAGTATTTCGTCTTGTGAGCCTCATTCATGACAACCTCTCTGCACCCGCCGAACTTTGGGGTCCAGATCCGGTTCATGAAATAGTACACTCCGTCTCCTTTGACCTCCAAGCTCTTGTCCATTCTTCGCAGTGACTCATTTGCCACGTTCTCGGGTTTTAAGGCTTCCAGATGAGCCTCTCTGATTTGCGCGGTTAAATGGGAATGGATGGTCATTGTTAGTGCCTTCACCTTACGTCCTGAATACTCCTTTCGACTGAGGGCATCTGCTACCACATTGGCCTTTCCGGGATGATAGCGAATTTCGCACTCGTAATCACTGAGTAACTCTACCCATCGCCGTTGTCTCATGTTTAACTCCTTTTGATCGAAAATATGTTGCAAGCTCTTATGGTCGGTGAAGATAGTGCATTTGGTTCCATAGAGATAGTGTCTCCAGATCTTTAACGCAAAGACCACTGCTCCCAACTCTAAATCGTGGGTTGTGTAATTGACCTCGTGTGTTTTCAACTGCCTCGAGGCATAGGCGATGACCTTTCCTCTCTGCATGAGCACACACCCTAGGCCCTGATTGGATGCATCACAGTAGACCACGAAGTCTTCTGTCCCTTCGGGCAGGGACAAGATAGGTGCGCTGCATAGGGCCCGCTTCAATGTTTGAAATGCAGTGTCTTGCTTGGCTTCCCAACTGAAGGTTACACCCTTCTGGGTCAGAGTAGTTAAGGGCTTAGCGATTCTGGAGAAGTTCTGGATGAACCTGCGATAATAGCCCGCGAGACCCAAGAATTGCCGGATTTCTGTGGGTGTCTTCGGTGCAGACCAGTTCTCAATCGCCTTGATCTTGGAAGGGTCCACGTGTATTCCTTCCTTGCTAATCACGTGTCCTAGGAAATTTACCTTCCTGATCCAGAATTCGCACTTCGAGAATTTCGCGTATAGTTTTTCTGCCCTTAATGTTTCCAACACCTGCCTTAAGTGTTGTCTATGGTCATCCTCACTCCGCGAATAGACAAGTCTATAGTCGATGAACACAATCACGAACTTGTCTAAGAAAGGGCGGCACACCCGATTCATCAGGTCCATGAATATTGCCGATGCGTTGGTTAGACCAAAGGGCATTACTACAAACTCGTAGTGTCCATAACGAGTTCAGAATGCTGTTTTGGGCACATCATTCTCATGAACTCGCAACTGATGGTACCCTGATCTTAGATCTATCTTTGAGAAATAACTGGCTCCCTGGAGTTGGTCGAAGAGATCGTCGATTCTGGGTAAGGGATATCAGTTCTTGATGGTAAGCTTATTCAGCTCTCGGTAGTCAATGCACATCCGAAAGGATCCATCTTTCTTTTTCACAAATAAGATCGGAGCTCCCCAGGGTGAGGAACTCGGCCTTATGAATCCCATACCGATCAGCTCATTGAGCTGACTGGATAATTCTTGCATTTCCGCTCGTGCTAAATGGTAAGGGGAGTTAGCTACAGGAGTAGCTCCGGGGATCAAGTCGATACGAAACTCGACTTGGCGCTCGAGAGGGATTCCTGGGAGATCTTCGGGAAAAACATCAGGAAAGTTACAGTCTTCGGGTATGCTCTCGAGGTCTCTAACTCCTTGCGTCACGTCTAAAACGTGAGCTAGAAATGCATGGCACTCCTTTCGCAGATACTTCCGAGCTTTGATGCATGAAATGATTCGGAGGTTCGAGCTAGGCTTATCTTCGTAAATCATGAGAGCTTCGCCAGAGGGAAGATTGAGACGGATAGCCTTCTCGAAGCAAAGAATATCAGCATGATTGGGACTCAACCAATCCATGCCGATAATGACATCGAAGCTCTTGATGGGCACAGACATAAGATCGATAGGAAAAGAATAATTGTCTAGGGTAAGAGTACAGCTTATGAATATGTCGTTAGTGCTCTCCTTCTTTCCGTTAGCCATCTCGACGGTAAATGTTTCAGTTAGAGGTTGAGATTTACATTTGATTAGATGTTGGAATGCGTGACTAACAAAACTCCTCTCCGCACCAGAATCGAAGAGAATGCATGCATAAGAGTTGTCAAGGAGGAACGTACCCGTAACAATGGTAGGATCAGCAACTGCTTCCTCCTGGCCCATCACCAGAACTCTCCCTGTATTGCCACCAGTTGTTGCCTTGGGGCAGTTTCTCCTGAAGTGCCCAGCCTCTCCACATCCATAACAAGTTTGACCAGCGCCCGCTCCCGGAGCCTGGTTGGTTGGTTGGTTGAGCTGGTGTCTTGCAGTATCGAACTGTGTGTCCCTTCCTTCCACAGTTGTTGCAACTCAGCTCACGGCAGGGTCCGTGATGATGGAAGTTACACTTGTTGCACAGAGGTAGTTTTCCAGCATAACCACCGGTAGGGGATTGGGTGGTTGGAACAGCAGTGGGAGCAGCAGCATGAGCGGTAACAGCATGAACTGCCACTATTTGTTGTTTCTTGGAGGGCTCCTGCGAAGACTGACCCTTTCGTCTGTTACCAAACTTCTTCTTCTTCCCACCGCTTTCCTTTTGCGGCTCGGAGACAGCTACCACTTCATCCAGATCGATTCCATGATCAATCAGAGTCTGTGCCAGATCCTTGGCGCTTTCAAATGTGGTCGGCCTCGCAGCCAAGACATTTCCTTTTGTTGGTTGTGTCAGTCCCCAGATGTACCTCTTGATTTTCTTGCTCTCCGGGGTGACCATTCCCGGACAGAGGAGAGCCAGATCACAAAATCTCGCGGTGTAGGCAGCGATGTCGGAACCCTTCATCTTCAAGTTCCAGAGTTCGTGCTCCAACTTTTGCACTTCGCCCCTTGGGCAGTACTCCGCGAGCATGAGCTCCTTCAGTCTCTCCCAACCCATGGCATTAGCCACTGGCAGGGTTAGGGTTTTGACTCGACCATTCCACCAGGTCAAGGCTCTGTCGGTGAAGGTGCAGGTGGCGAACTTCACCTTGTTTGCTTCAGAACAAACGCAAATTTCGAAGATGGATTCGATCTTCTCGAACCATCGAGTCAGGGCGATGACACCTTAATTTCTGTCGAAGGAATTGGGTTTCGCAGTCATGAAGTCCTTGTAGGAACACTCTTTTTGATGTCCCTGACTTCCATCTTGTCTCTGGGGGTCGGTTCCACCTCCAGTTCCACCAGCGTTCACTTGTGCCATTGCTGCAGTCACTGCGGCGGTAACTGCAGCCTGAAACATGACAGGGTCGAACTGAGGAGGTGGTGGTGGTGGCGGAGTGTCGTCGTTCCTTCTGATGGGTCTTGGTCGAGGAGGCATCTTGTTCTAGAAACAATCAGGAAGAAGAGGATGGTAAGTCCTCGAGATATAAAAAAAAATATATCTCATCCTGATAATGAAAGTATTCTACCGAGCGATAAACACAGAAATGTTACTAATACAAGTAAGTTATCGCTTAAGGGAGAAGAGGTAGCAACACTTAGAGTGAATCTGTATACTGAGTTTGATTCTAGCGAAAATACTCCTATAATATTTTATGTGAGATGATTTTGGTAAGTTTTAGGCCTGCTGTAGCACCACAGTCACCCCCAAACACATGTTGGTCATGTCTCGACTGAATATAGTTGATCAGGCTATATTCACCCTAGACATGATTACATAACTACCCAGGTTTAACCGCAGTGTTCCAGCATCCAAATACTTTTGTTCTTTTCGACTAGCGACACGAATTTTGTTATGTATGCATGCTCGTATACTTTTTATAAAAATACTATATACTTTGAAAGTATACTTTTAGCGTAGAGCACTTAGGCCCCTTAGTGTTTATAGTTGTATACCACGTAAGGTTCGGTATACTAGTTCGCTATAAACAAGGGCTCTGATACCAATCTTTCACACCCTGAAACCGATGGCGGAAACGTTCCGGGGCGGAGGACGTCATGTGTAGCATCACAACCAATGAATAATAGCAATCATAGCAACACAACCAGTACAGTGCCTACTAAAATAAAAATGTTTACATCAGTTCGGAAACTTGTTTGAATTACATCATATAACTTGTATGAATATAAACATTAAACTCTTATTGCTTCAACTCTTCAAAAACCCAGCAGGTACTTGTCTACTGATTTCCTGAGAATACAAGCAGTTTAAAAGAGTATCAGCATAAAGCTGGTGAGTTCATAAGCGGAGGTTTGTAGTGAAAATCGTTGATGAGTTCGGAAAATATTTGTATAGTTTCAAGAAAATCAAATATTTTCCTTAGCGAAAATGTAGTGTTACCAGTTCTGTAATAACCATGAATATCTGTATGTTTCCAAGAAAATCCGGTATTTTCTTTAGTGAAAAGGTAGCGTTATCGATTTCGTATAAAACCACGAATGTTCGTTACTGAAAACTGTAGTGATATGCGAAAATACTACCTCATGTGACTAGTTAAAACTAATCATGAAGTGTAAGTATTTTGTATGTGAAACCATTGCATAATCGGTTCTGTAAAAAAAAACCATGGCTTTAACCAGTATACGCAGTGTGTATCAGTTCTATTTAGTAAAAATAAAACTGTTGAAGAGTGTTAAGTTGTAAACTAAAGGTGATTTATACATAATGTGAGTCGTATAACCATGCTTGATATGACTAGTGACCTTTCCAACGTTCTTCAGGCGTCGAGTTAAATGACATTTGTACATCTCAGGCGTGCCCGCCTAACTGTAGCTAGCAGTCCAGATGTGGGATTGTCAGTCCCGAATAGATCTATTCACAAATCTCACGCTCTCCCTCCAGGAGACTCTGGTTATACAGTGGTAGGATTTATCCCTGTACACCTAAGGGTACGGTAGTGAAGTAGCGCCTCACAGTATCCTACAATCTAGTTTACATGTAGTGTAGTAGCGTTCTATCGTAGTGAAAATTCGTATGTATACCGTATATAATGATAATTACAGTTATGAAAAACCATGATGAAGTGGTGATGTAACTGTAAACTATTTCTGTCTTCGTGCATATGTTTAATAGTGAAAGTTTATGTACTCGTGATGTTTAGAAAATCCCAAACTATACCGATTATAGTTTGCATGAATAGTGAATAGCGTGTCCGGAAAACTATGCAAATTTTTGTGAAAACGTCCCTTATGCTCAACACAGTATAAAAGGGTTAAAGTATGAGATTTGCATAAGTTTTGAAAACATTTATGTTTAGCTTGTATTCCCCCCTGAAAACATTGAAAATATGGAAAAATGTAGGGGTATGAACTCACAGTTGTTGCGTGAAATCGTTGACTGAAAATGAAGATCCTCGAGTTGTTGCACGACACTTAACGAAATCCTATTATCAAATAAATACATATATGTATCTAAATTAGCGATTTCGATAAATAAAGTGTCATAAGAACACTTGTATTCGGTTGAGGAATGTTACCGGGACTTGATCGAATCAAAGAGGGTGAGTTTTCAGCCAAAAGCACCACCAAAAAGATGTTTACGGCCGTGATCTATAGTTTACGGTTTCTGAAGGCTCGGCGAGTTTACGGCCGTAAACTCAAGAACAGAGTTTACGGTCTTTGAAGGTTGGACCGTAAACTCAAGAACAGGGTTTACGGTTCTTGAAGGTTGGACCGTAAACTCAAGAACAGGGTTTACGGTTCTTGAAGGTGGACCGTAAACTCAAGAAAAATGGTTCTGATTGCTGATTTCGAAGAGATGAGCGTTTCCAGACGTTCCAAAGTGACTCCAAACGTGGTTTCTCGATGTTTACCGAAGCTTGAAGGCGTTTTGAGTGTTTACGGTTAAGATTCTTAGAGAGAGAAGGAGAGATTTTTTGGCCAGAAATGTTCTAATGAAGGTGGAGGCATCGTATTTATAGGGGTGAGGTGGGGAGGGGGGTGCACTCTTCACTGACCGTAAACAGGTTTACGGTCGTAAACGAGTTTACGGCCATAAACACGTTTACGGTCGTAACCTCACTTAGACCGGGAATGTTTGATTTTTCGAGATTTTTGGGTTTCCGCGCGATTTTTGGTTCCGACTCGTAAATAATTTGATTATATACATAACTAGATTATTTTCATTACCAAGAAGTTTGACGGAAAAGTTAATGCATTCAAAATTTTATTAACGGAAATCGCGTAACGGAAACGGACAAAGTTTCGGGTTGTCACACGGTCTCTCTACATAATTCAGGCGCTCATCACCTGATTGTCATCTAAAGGAATCACCGCAGAATAATCGGATAAACATTTTCGTAACTGAGAGACATGGAAAGTGTTGTGTATCTGACTGAGCTCATCAGGAAACTCCAAGCGATATGCAACCTTGCCCACCCGGTCGATAATTATAAAAGGACCGATAAATCGGGGACCTAACTTCCCCCATTTCCAAAACTGGATGACATCCTTCCAAGGTGACACCTTCAACAGGACCAAATCCCCCACCTGGAACTCGATATCTGAACGACGTCAGTCGACATAACTCTTTTGTCGACTTTGCGCGACCCGCAACCTGTCACACACCTGTTGTATCATCTCGATGGTCTGGAGCACTACATCAGTACTCCCCATGACCCAATGCCCGACCTCGCCCCAACAAATCGGGGTCCTACACCTCCTCCCATACAACATCTCAAAAGGTGGCCGGTCAATACAAGCATGTTAACTGTTGTTGTAGGAGAACTTGGCAAATAGAAGATAAGTATCCCAACTCCCGCCAAAATCAAGCACACATGCCCTAAACATATATTTGAGTGTCTGAATGGCCCGCTCACTCTGCCCATTAGCTTGGGGGTGGTATGTTGTACTAAAATGAAGCTGAGTACCCAACTCCTCATGAAAATTCCTCAAAAATCTGGAGGTAAAACGAACGTATCGATCTGAAACCACCGAAACAGGCACTCTGTGCCGAACCACCACATCCTGAATGTAAACGTTGGCCAGTCTCTCGACTGATATACCCTCAGAAATGGAAATGAAATGTGCACTCTTGGTCAATCTATCAACAATGACTTAGATAGAGTCAACCCCACGTGCCGTTCTCAACAACTTTGTGATGAAGTCCATGGTGATCTCTTCCAATTTCCACAAAGGGAATAGGTAACGGCTGCATTTTTCTATGGGATCTCTAGTGTTCGGCCTTAACCTTTTGGCAAGTCAAGCACCGTTGCACAAACCAAGCTATCTCTATCTTCATACAGGGTCACCAATATCTCAACTTCAGATCCCTATACATCTTTGTAGCCCCTGGATGGATCGAAAACTTCGACTTATAAGCCTCTTCCAACACCGTCTGCCTCACCTCACCAGTAGTCGAAACCTAAACTCTCCCACACTGCGTCAACAAGCCCTGGCGACCCTTAAAAAACAATGGAATATGCCCCATGATTCGCTCCACCTTCCAATTTTCCTTCTTCAAATCCTCCACCTGAGCCTCTTTGATCATATCTAAAAGTGGAGAAACAATAACCATCCTCATACATAAGTCCCCAATAGGCGCACTCGTCAGGGTGAGGCTCAAGGCATTGACCACAACATTGGCCTTCCCATGGTGGTACAAGAATTCATAATCATAACCCTTTACCACATCCAGCCATCTCCGTTGCCTCATGTTCAAATTCGGTTGATCCATCAAATATCTCATACTCTTGTGATTAGTGAAGATAGTACACCTAACTCCATACAGATAATGCCTCCAAATCTTGAGAGAAAAAACTACAACCCCTAGCTCCAAATCGTTTGTAGGATAGTTCACCTCATGAGGCTTCAGCTGCCTCGAAACTTAAGCAATCACATGTCCCGTCTGCATGAGGACAACTCCCAATCCCGAGATAGATGTGTCACAATAAATCAGAAAATCATCCATGCCCTCGGGAAGAGTGAGAATTGGGGCCTCACACAATCTCTGTCCCAACGTCTCGAAAGCTAGCTGTAAGTCCCAAATCTGCTTGAGTATCAATCAGATCCGTTTGATGGTGCAGAATCCCAATCAAACGGATGATGCCAGATCAAAATAGAAGAGAAGGAGAAGAAGAAGAATATGAATCTTGTATGATTTGATTAGAATGAAGTTCCTTTTACACAAGATTCACACACTTACACACACTTATGCTCCTTTCTCTCTCTCCTAGCCTTATGCTCATCCTCACATGCACTCCTCACCCTTACATCTATTTATATGGTGGACATGGGCCATAAACACAACCGCAAACACCTATTACATGACAGAAAAATACATTTTGCTAGAAAAGTAAAGTATAAACCAATATTTTGACCCAACAATCTCCCCCTTGGTTTATAGCTTTTTTTCTAACTGACCCAACAAACTCCCCCTAAAAGGTAGCTGGCTTTTCTTGTTAATCTTCAATGGGAGCTTGGCTTCAGCATTAATCTTCAAATTCTTCACAACTTCAAGATGAACTTGATGAATCTTCAATGAATGACTTCATCTTGAGAAGTTGGGCTTTTCTTCGAAATTTGACTCTGAACGCACATTGGGTGAGGAGGCTTGATGTACTGATTGTTGAAAGATAACGCTTTCAGCTTGAGAATCTCCAGAGAGAATATAAGAGAGAACTAATCTTCTGGATCACTTCAGCAGGTACAAGATAGCAGCAAATTGATTGAGGAGGCTTCAATGCAACTTGTCACATAATCTTCAAGTCAGCTTCACCATGCTTCTGGGGTTGAAAGACTGAAAGTTGAAACAATAGTCTTCATTTCTTGCTCCTTCGAATGAGAATTCTTCGATGATCACGGATGAAGCCTTGGCTCAGAAAATCTCGATACAGTCTCCATGAGTCTCATCTACATCTGAATTCACTTTTCAAGACAAAACAAAACTAAAAGAAAACTTAGCACACAATATTTTTGTATTTTTCATATTTTCTGAAAATTAAAACAGAAACAAAAATATTTGTGTATTTTTTATTTTTTCTAAACAAGAAATAAAACAGAAATAACACTAATTTTGGATTTTTAATTTTCTGATTTTTGTTTGATTTTTGAATTTTCTGATTTTTGTTTGATTTTTGAATTTTTTTTAATTCTCCCCCTAAATTTTTGCATAGAGGAAAATTATGAAAAATTTAACAAAAACAAAAATATTTAGGATCAAAGTTGTGAGACAATCTTAACTTTGTTTATCAGTACCTTCACCTTCATGAATAAATCTGGTCAATTGCCGGTATTGTGGTCCACTTAAACACGAAGAATATTTACAAACTTTTCTAAATAAACCATTTAGCTGACGACGACCATGGGTATTGTTGTCCACTTAAATTAAGCAGTGAGATCTACAGACAACCTCTTAAATGGTTCAATTTTGGTTGCACTAGAACGTGTTCCCCACTTCCCGATATACCCTGATTATCAAGAACTTCCAAAGAACTCCTTACTTTAGGTGAATAGACAATTATTAAGGAGGAAGTCAGATTTAGAAATAGCTGCATATGTTGTGTCCCAGGTCGGATCTTTTTCAATCACGCAGAGGGGACAACATATGACTAACAGAGATAGAGGGATTGAGAGGTAGAATGTTGCATATGCTGTGTCCCAGGTCGGATCTTCTGATCACGCAGATGGAACGTCATATGGCTAACAGATAGAAAGAATTTTATAGATAAGGAGGTGCGTAGAATTAGAGTTGCATATGTTGCAATCCAGGTCGGATCTCTTCCAATCACGCAGAGGAAGCAACATATGACTGACAGATAGAAAGCAAGAAAATAATTTCCTACAGACCTACTTTATCAGAACCCCCAGTTGCCCTATCAGAACCAGAATTAAGGACATAAGTTCGTACATCAAGGAAAAGTTGAACCACTTTTCTAGATGCGTATTAATTTAGTGTATCCCGTGGGTTCTCGTGTTTATCTCACTGCTCAATCTACCCGAGCGTCGTATGGTCAGTCCAAACAATCCTATCTAAATCCGCACTGTCAAATCCTTCGTGCCTAACAGCACATTGAACATAGAGTCTAGACAATTCAGATTCAGTCCCTTATACTGGTTTAGACTGCTCGTTATCACTCTCTTGATATCACTTCCCAATAGACATATAAGAAAATAAAAAAAATTGTCTTCAAAACGAATCAGTTTAAGATAAACTCAGGAGTATCGAGAAGAAAACTCAAACCGTAAGTCACCGATTGAATTTGCATCCAGAAGGTCTGAGAACGGCACGCATAATCTCAGAACAGATCCGAAAATTCTTCACATCGTTAAGAACTAACCCCATGAGTGATCCCTTCCTTTATTCCTTTCCTGCAAAGGACACATACTCTCAAACAAAGTTCTGAGTGTTGTACAGTTGAGAGATGCCTCCTATCATGTGCCTGGAACAACCACTAACAACAAACCGAAGTCTAATGATATGCCTCTAATTTAGCTGCTCCAGCACAGAGCGGGATTAGTTGGTCTTTGGAACCCAATCCATTTTGAAACTGGGTTGACCTTTATCATCAACGCAAGGTACTCTCTCCCATGACATGTCCTGCTTATCACAAACAGAAGATGTATAAATATTAGAATCATTTGAAGATTTGGGAGATTGAACCTTTGGTACCCATCTGTAGTTGGGTTTAACCCATTTCTTGTTCGATCCGATGGGTGCCTTGGCACTTGCTTTTGAACTTGAAGCTGGACGCCGAGATGACTTTGAATTTTGCTTCTTGACCGGCATTCCCTTCTTGACCTTGGGAGATGGATTCTTAGCCTTGGGATTTGAATTCTTGCCCTTCATGGCATTCCAGTCGTCATTGCTTGAACGTGGCCTCGAAGGGCTTCTTTTGGGGTATCTCCCTCTTGGCACGTTTTGCCATCCTTATGCGTAGTAGGGAACGTATGTGCAATTAGGACAATTTCGGACAATGTGTCAAAGTGTTCCACAGTGAAAACACGTTTGTTTCTTCACATAGGAGTTGTTTCTTCCTGCCCCTGGTGGCGTGTCCGTGCCTTGTCTTTTATTGTTCCCACAAGCACACTTGCAACATGCACTCTGTTTCACTGGAATTGGTGGCATGTATTTCTCAACAACAAGTTTGTTAGGAGTGACAGAATTAGAAGCAACAGATTCAGAGTTCAAGGAGTCATGTGTTTGTTCAATAGTGCTCTCCTTGTTCTCATCTTCTACCACTTTACCTGCACATGAAGTAGAAACATCAGTATTCTTCACCTCAACACCCTCAGTTGGCCCTGATTGTTCAGTCTTAACTAAAGCTGGTGTAGGGGGTTGGCCATACTGAAGGTGTGCTTCATTTTCAATTTCTTCTTTGGTTAAAGGGTTAAACTGATAAGTGTGATTAAAAGGAGGAGGAACTTTATCATACCCTAAACCCTTTTGCTGGTTATTTTTAAATTTCAAACTATTTTCCATTATTGACGCAACTACTTCACTTGACACATCAAATTTTCTAAAATTAAAATATCCATTTTCAAATTTGTTTTTCAATGTGTCAAGCTCGGCAGTCACAGAGGCAAGTTGTTTCTTAATGTAGTTATAATTTTCACATTTATTGCTGTATTCCTCTTGAAGGGTTCTAAAGTCATTTATTTTGGCCTCTAGTTTCTCTTTTAATGGTCTCTGGTCTTTCTTAAGTTCATACTTCTCATATTTTAGGTCCTCGTTCTCTCTTTTTATCAACTCAATTTGTTCATGTAAAAATTTAATTGTTTTAATGCAAGTTTGAGAACAAGAAACTTCATTGACCGGAATGTTTGAGGAACTCATTGTTTACCAAAAATGCCCTTTGACTAAAAACTCAAAAGTCAACCTTAAAAGTCAAATTTAAAAAATCAAACTGAAAAGCTAAATTTGAAAATTTGAAAGTTAAACGAGAAAGTCAAAGGTCAAACTTGGAAGTCAAAGTCAAATTTTAAGGTCAAAAGTCAAAAATAAAAGTCAAAAAATTAAAAACTAAAATTGTGGGTTGAAAATGAAATTTAAAAATAAAAGGAAATTGATTTTTGGGTTAAAAGTGTTAAATTTGCGAAATTAGGAACCGAAGTGGAGTCCTTTTGAATTAAATTTGGGTAGAATGAAGCAAGAGGCAACCTAGCCCAACTGGTAAGACGCGTGAGATGTTGAAGCGAGGCACCCGGGTTCGATTCCTGGCAGCTCCAAAAAAAATCCCTCCTTCCTTTTTTAATAAGCGCTGAACGAGACAGAGGCTGCTGCTGATCGAGACCGAGGCTGCTGAACGAGCAAGTGGGCTGAACACGTGCTGGGTCGAGGTGTTGCTGAGCTGTAAACGTTTGATGACCGCAAACTCTCGTGGACCGTAAACGTCTGAGAAACCCTATCCGTAAACTGATTACGGCCGCCGCCGAGAAACCCTAGCCGTAAATTGATTACGGCCGAGAACCCTCCTTCGGCCGTGAACCCTTCAACTGGCCGTAAGCCCTTCGCAGATTACGTGAAAAACAACGTTTTTCACATCTTTTTGCTCCAAAACTCGATCCAAAACTCGTTTTTTTTTAGCAAAAATGCAAATAACAAACCCCCCCCTAATTTTCAAAGATCTATCCAAAAACGCAAAAATCCTTCAAAAATAAGATCAAATACGCTCCAGATCTGGCCAAATTGATTGATACAATCCAAGCTCTGATACCACTTGTAAAGTCCCAAATTTGCTTGATGTATCAATCAAATTCAATTGATGGTGCGGAATCCCAATCAATTGGATGATGCAAGATCAAAATAGAGAAGAAGGAGAAGAAGAATAATATGAATCTTGTTTGAATTGATGATGAGAATGAAGTTCCCTTACATAAGATTCACACACTTACACACACTTATGCTCCTTTCTCTCTCTCCTAGCCATATGCTCATCCTCACATGCACTCCTCACCCTTACATCTATTTATATGGTGGACATGGGCCGTGAATAGGTTCACGGCCGTGAACCAGTTCACGGCCGTAAACACAACCGCAAACACCTATTACATGACAGAAAAATACATTTTGCTAGAAAAGTAAAGTATAAACCAATATTTTGACCCAACACTAGCTGTTGATCGGGCCCCCATCGAAAAGTAACATTCTTCTTTGTCAAGCGGGTCAAAGGCACAACAATCTTGGAGAAATCCTGGATAAATCCCCGATAATAAACCGATAGGCCTAGAAAACTTAGTATCTTCGATGGGTTCCTCAGAACCTCCCATGTCATCACGGCCTCAATATTGGCAGATCGACTAATATACCATTCTGGTTGACGATATGCCCCAATAATTGCACCGCGCGCAACCAAAACTCACATTTGGAGAATTTGGCATACAGTCTCTCCCTCCTCAGAGTCTCTAGTACTTCCCACAAATGATCCTCATGCTGCTCCTTGGTCTTGGAGTAGACCAAAATATCATCAATAAACACGATCACCGACCGATCAAGCATCGGTATGCATACCCGGTTCATGAGATCCATGAACATTATTGGTGTGTTGGTGAGCCCGAAAGGCATCACCACGAACTCGCAATGACCATAACGAGTCTTGAAGGCTATTTTCTGAATGTCCTCATCTCTGAACCTCATATGATGGTAACCTGATCGCAAATCAATATTGGAAAACCAAGATGCAGCCTGAAGCTGGTCAAATAAATCGTCGAGCCTCGGAAGTGGGTAATGGTTCTTCATCATTAACTTATTCAACTCCCGGTAGTCAATGCACATCCTGTGTGAACCGTCCTTCTTTTTCACGAACAGGATAAGTGCTCCCCATGGTGAACTGCTCGGTCTAATAAACCCCTTGTCTAGTAGTACCTGAGGCTGCATAGACAACTCCTGCATCTCTGGCGGTGCCAACCGATATGGTGTTGTGGCTATTGGGGCCGCACCAGGAACTAAATCAATCTGAAAATCAACCTGCCTCTCGGGAGGCACTCCAAGTAAATCCTCAGGAAGTACGTCAGGAAATTCCCAAACGATGGGCACATCACTCAAAGTCGTTGTGCCCCCAATCCGAGTATCCGCCACAAAAGCCAAAAACCCATAACAGCCCTGTTGAAGATATCTCCTAGCCCTTGCTACTAAACAAAGGGTCGGTCCACGTGGAGTCCCCTCTCCATGAATAACTAGTTCTCCCCCACTAGGGGTTCAAAATCTAACCAACAGGTGCTCACAGTCAATCATTGCCCCATTGGGGCCTAACTAGTCCATCCCTATGATAACCTTCGACCCTCACAGAGGAATCGGAACCAAGTCAATAAAATATCTCTTGCTGAACAGGTTCATAACACACCCACGATGAACTCTCGAAGCACTCACAGAATGATCGTCGGCGATCTCCACCTCCAACGGATAATCCAGAGTCTCGGGAGCATCACTAAACTTCTTTGTAAGAGTAAGAGATACAAAGGATCGGGTAGCACCTGAATTGAACAAAACATGAGCAGTCATACCATTGACTAAGAAAGTCCCTATACATGATCAAATACAATATAAGCATAAATAAAGAAAGTAATAAAAGTATGATAAAATCACATACCGGTAACCACATCCGGTGTTGCTCGAGCCTCATCGGTAGTCAACTGAAATGCCCTGCTCTTCACCACAGGTGCCTCCACCTTGCCCTGGTGGCCATCGGTAATCCTCAAGGTGGTTGGTGCAGGCGCCGTTACTGCCTCTCCTGACAACCTCGGACAATCGACCTTTTTATGGCATGTCTAGTTGCAGTGAAAACATATCAATGCACTATGGGGGAAATCCCTACTCATATGACCGATCTGACCACATCTGTAACAACCTGAACCTACTGATCGACATGCTTCACTGTA
This sequence comes from Lactuca virosa, assembly GCF_052849685.1. Taxonomy (NCBI): domain Eukaryota; kingdom Viridiplantae; phylum Streptophyta; class Magnoliopsida; order Asterales; family Asteraceae; genus Lactuca; species Lactuca virosa. The sequence goes on along the minus strand of NC_136426.1, from coordinate 112,873,635 downwards.
CGACTTGTCGAACTTGCCGCAACGGCTCCGAACCTGCCGACCCCTATTATACGAATCCGAAGTCTTGGGCATCTTAGCCTGGCCCACTGTTGTTTGTACCTGCTCCAGCTTGCGCTTCGTCCGAATCTTCAGCTCAATCTCCCGCTCAGGGGCCCTATCAATCATATAATTCAGGGTCTTGCACCCCAAAAAGCTCACAAACTCCTTGATGTCATCCCTTAACATGTCATGGTATCTTGTCTTCTTCATCTCCTCATCCACAACATACTGCGAAACCAACAGAGCCCTCTCACGGAACTTGGCGGTGATCTCCACCACAGTCTCAGTAGTCTAGCGAAGGTCCTGAAACTCCCTCGCCACTTGCTACACCTTGATCGCCGGTGCAAACTTCTCCTGGAATCTCCAAACAAACTCCTACCAAGTCATGGCCACCACCACCGCAGATCCCAAAGCTCGTCCAACCTCATCCCACCAGTCACGTGCTCGGTCTCTCAAAAGGCAGGATGCAAACCCTACCTTTGCCTCCTCAAGGCAAAAACTCGTTCGCTGTGCATTCTCCATGTCAGCGATCCAACGGCGACCGACGATGGGGTCCTTAGACCTAAAGAACTCTGGAGCTCCAGATGCCCTGAACTCCCGAAAACGAGGGAGTCCGTGCTCCTAACTTTCCCGCAACGATCTCTGCCCGAAGGGCCCTGAGTCGCTCATCCATCAACTCCATAATCCCCTCCTTGATAGTACCGAAAATCACAGGGGTGGCCTCCATGATACTGCGGGTAATCGCAGATATGATAAACTCGCGCAACCGCTCATCAATTGATTCTGGTCCAGAGCCAGGACCTGATCCAGGAGCTCCTCCTTGCGTTATCGCTATACCCAACTGAAATACAAACATAGAAATGATCAGCACACTCATGAGGGAACTTCCATTCCACAGGATCCTTAGGATTTCCAAGATAATCCTTGTCTCGAGTGTAGATACTGTGCTTTCAGGAGTACGAGCCTAATACTACGTTACATACCTATATGTACTTTCCTCAAGGACCATCCTGAATCCTCTAAGTCACCACACTAAATTCATACACACTATCCCTATGCTAAACAACATACATATCCTACTACGAAATTTCCAAGACTCTCCTAGGAATTCTCAACTCAACTGCCCTACAACATAGGGAACCTCAACCAATACTGTCAGTTGCTTTATGCATGCAAGTTGTACACAAAATGGGATCACATAGACTGTCGAATAATGATTCTACCCCAAGTCTACAACCAAACAAGGAACATGAAATGAGGATAAATCGATCATTCTAGGGCTATATGAACCTAATCGTATAAAACTTTTAAAACATACACTTAGCAATTAACTGAGCCGCTATCAATTTCAAGTAGCACATAGCATCCAATTCTCCTAGGCTATAAGGCATCACACAAATCAGTCAATTCTATCATATGATTCCTGAAGGTATCCCTAGCCCTACTCTAGCATGCAATTCATATATCTTGCATACTAATAGTAACACATGGATGAGTATTTTGGGAATCACTTACTTGAGATCGACATATTGGATGCATCACACTCCCTCTTTATTTTATAAAAATCTTTTAGAAATTTATTTTTCTTTTGAAAAGATTATCATTTCCTCAGTTTGAGTTCTGAACCACCCGAAAGTGTGCCCGAATCCCTCAAACCAAGGCTCTGATACCAACTTATAACGTCTCAAAAACAATGATAAAATTGTTCATTTTCAAAATCATCAATTCCATACATCATGAGTCTAAAAAACAACCATGGTTAAAATTGTTCAAAACATCAGAGTAAAGGGAATCACAAATGCGGAAACACGGGGGAAGAATTGTTGTGCCATCATGCCGGGTCCTTCCCTTTCGTACCGGAAGTACCTGAAACTATAAACATAACTGTAAGCACAAAGTTTAGTGAGCTCCCCCAAAATACCACATATAAAATACATATAAATATAAAAACATTGTTGGGTTTTGAGCATTCTAACACTCATATGGTGTACATGCAACCCTAGAAACCTTGGATCTATGTTTTCTCTAAAATACATGCAAATTTGATTTCCAAGGTTTACAACCTAACTAGCATGTTATGGGGTACTTGTAATACAAAACTTTAAGTAGAATAACATACCTTTCTTTTGTGGTTGATTGATTGGAGTTTTAGAGCCTAGCACCAATAGTGTGGATGCCTCAAGTGGTGTCACAAATCACCCAAAACAACTTGGAAATACTTGAGAGAGTATGATGCTTGTTAAAATCGGCCCACCCTTGTTTCTCACACACACTAGTGCCAATTCTAGAACCAAGACCCTCTTTATATAGTATGGAGGATTAGGGTTACACCCTAATACCCATGACTCTTCATTTACCTAGGATCCATGGGTTAAAAGCTCTATGGACTATCCATGGACTTCCATATACTCTTAGCCCATCCTAAATAAATCTTAGCCCATTCCATATATATGCAAGAGTCCATATTTAATTAGTTCCATTTGATCATTGAATTAATTCCATAAATCAAATCTTGATCAACACTAATTAAATAATATTAATATATTATAACAAATAATATATTAATGGATCATAAACATCTTATTCTCAAAAATATATCCATACAAATTGTTAGGTGAAGTGCAACCCAAATGGACCATGCCGGGTCGGGTCAAGTCATACCAAATATAGTTACGGACTTAGACACCTTATCCAAGAAACATGTGGTTGTGTCGGGTTCGTATCAACCCCGAGTCCATAATGACTCCAAGCCTAGATCGGCTCCATGCACGTATATCATACAATCATATCAGTAATAGTCGCATAGCCATATACATTCTACACATACAAATTAGTGGGCCCACATTGGTGCCTTCGACCCACTAGTGTGGCGAGAAGACTCACCTCACAGAAAATGCCCCACTGCTACTGACCTCACTGACAGTACCGCTGCTACACACCACCTAACCAGTCAAACCAAATAAACCTTGATCTCTTCCTCCAAAATATGTGTTTGACCAAAAGTTAGCTCTCAAGTAAAAGGTCAATGGTCAAAGTCAATAGTCAACGTTGACTTAGTCAACCGCCACGTCGTGGCCACCTATGGCCATGCCGTGGCCCTCCATAAACAGCTAGTCACGATTTTCCCCACCGCCACGCCGTGGCGACCTGAGCCATGCTGTGGGTACTGGGTTTTCAGCAGCTTAATAGATTAAGCTATTTGCTTCGATCCCAAAGGCCCCGAATTCCAGATCTGGTCCGAAACAAGGTCTAGAAGGATAAAGTTTCCAACTTTACCCGATAAGACCGTCCACAAGGTCAAAATCTCAAACCCTAGATTCAAAGGAGGTAAATATGACATGAATTTTCCCATTAAGCACTTATCCCATATAGTCCACAACTCATTTACTTCCAAAACATATTCTAATACCTAATCCAACATAAAAGTTGGTGCTTTTTAGATATGAATGTCCAATGCATGTCTTGAAGTCACAATGAGCCAAATAAGGGTTTTTCCATGGAAAATCTCATGCATGGCTCAAAACCCATCAAGAAACCAGATCCAAACCAATAGTCATATCCAAAAGTCCCATAGATTCATAAAGTTGCAAGCTTTATGAGATCACATCCTTCCAACTCACAAAACATGAAGATTAAGGGACAAAACATAAGATCTAGCAACCTATTTTGATAAAAATCGAGTCTTGGATACTTACAAGGGTCCAGAAGATTGCTAACACAAAGGATGAGGACTAGCTTGCTGAATCTTAGCTCACTTTTTCTTCTTCTTTCTTCCTTCCAAGGCTTCAAGAATTCCAAAAAAGTCACAAAATGAGGGAGAGAGAGATTTAGGGTTTCACAGGTCTGATGGAGGTTGAGGGTGAGCAAACCCTAGCCTCCTCATTCCTTTAAATAGGGAGCAAAACCCATAAAATAGGGTTTCCTCATTTGGCAACTGTCACGTCGTGGCTTATACTGTCACGTCGTGGCTGCTTAAATGAACTACATGGGCTGCCCTTGACTTGTCACGTCATGGTGCCTCCCCGCCACGTCGTGGCGATCCAATAATAGGCCAAACTTGCACAATGTAAAGTACCTCGAGATCCGGATGTTACACTTCTACTGATTTATTTCTTTTAAGAAGCTTATGTGGAAATTTTTTGTTTGATTTTGCTACTTGCAATGCTCGTGGTTTTTAGGAGGTATTCTTTATATTTGGGACCCAACGATGCTCTTAAAGAAAAGAATCGTAAGTAATAAAAATGTTCTTATTCTCAAAGAAAAATCTCTCTGTGATTTTTTAAGTCACTTTATGGGTAGAAATATGGATGCATTCTATATTTTTGGTGACTTTAATGCTGTCAGATGTGTTTAAATTCTTTTATTATGGGAAATGAGTTAATTGTTGTGCCTATGGGGGGGGGGGGGGGTACTCTTTTACTAGAATTGTCTCTAATGGTGTCAAACTTAGTAAACTAGATCAATTTCTTATTTCCCAAGAAGCGACAAATCATATTCCATACTTTACCGCTATAGCTTTGGATTTAACAATTTCAGATCATCGGCCAATATTCTTATCGTAGGTTTTACTTGATTATGGTCCTAGATCTTTTAAATTTCTTAACTCATGGATGTAAGAGGAAGGTTTTGGCGATTTAATACAATCAAATTGGTGGAGTACTGAGGTGGGTATTAATGATAATGCTAGTATCAGATTCACAAAGTAAGTTAAAAAATTTGAAGTCTTGTCTAAAGCATTGGTGAGGGATAGAAAAAGGAGAAAAGATTGGCTCTAAAAGGAGATTTGTTGAAACGTTTGCAAGAGATTGATAAGAAAATTGATGAAGGAAGCAAAATAGAGTTGGTTATAAATGAAAGAAGTTCTATTCGAGCACAGATGTTACAAGTAGAGAAAAAACAAATGATCGATTTATCGCAAAAATCAAAAATAAAATGGAGCATAGAGGGTGACGAAAACTCAAAGTATTACAGAACCTTCTAGGGTAAAAAAATAATTCTTTCTTCATTATAAAGAAATATTTAAGAAAGTTGATACTATTCCTACTATTCATAGAAGTTCTCGGTATAAATAGTTCCTAGATTGTATGGCTGCTGAGCTTGAATTGCCTTGCACAATGGAGGTAATTAAAAATGAAGTTTGGGAATGTGGAAGTGACAAAACACAGGGACCGGATGGGTTTAACTTCGCTTTTGTTAAAAGGTTTAGGAAGTGTTAAAAAATGATGTTTTCAATTTTGTTGTTGAGTTCTTTCAGAATGCTAGACTCCCTTCTGGTTGCAACTCTTCTTATATTACTTTAATTCCTAAGGTGACTAGTCCGGTTGTAATTAATGATTTCCGGCCTATTAGCCTCATTGGAATTCGATATAAAATTATTGCAAAAATACTTGCTATTCGGCTTGCAAAAGCGATTGATTCACTTGGTGGTTAGTAGTGAACAATCTGCTTTTGTGATGAACCGTCAAATATTAGACGAGCCGTTGATTGTAAATGAGGTTATAGAGTGGTACAAGAAAAAAAAGAAGATGATGGTGTTAAAGATTGACTTTACCAAAGCTTATGACTCTGTTAGTTGAAAGTTTTTGGATAAAGTTATGCAATTTTTGAACTTTTGAGCTAAATGGCGTTCGTGGATTAGAGCTTGCTTAATTTTTGCTAGAGCTTCTATTCTTCTTAATGGTAGCCCTACTATGGAAGTTCAAATTGAAAGAGGTCTTTGTCAAGTAGATCCTCTTTCCCCATTTCTCTTTATAATGGAAGGGTTGCATGTTGCTATCGAGGATGCTATTGGTGAAGGTGGAGAAGGAGATGAAATCAACTTAGTGTATCCGTTAAAAATTTGTATGTTTCTGCCTATTATATTTTATATGAATTACGAAGTTGGTTTTGAATTCATATTTACGGGTATATGTTAACAACTAATCAATTAAAAAGATATAGGTCGTGATTCATTATTATTTGGACTTAATGGATTGTTTGAATTCAGAAAGAATTGAATTTTACTCCTGTTACTGCTGATGTACGTCACCTTATGGTGTAGGTTGGTTATTCTCTATAGGTATTACTTTTCTCCATGGCCTCTGTCATTAGTTTTTAAGGTTTAAGCATTTATTTTCAAATTTGGCCATTATTGTTGTTAAGTAGTTTCTTTAAGAGTTTACTTGAATCAAGAAAGTAACAATAAGCATATAATGAAAGCATATGATTCAAGTCAAACATAGATCATCACTAACCTCTTTTGCATAATCCAAAAAAAGCTATAAATCTTTGGTACTTCAATGAAGAAATTGAGAATATCAGGTAAACATCAAGCGACAGATAGATGAAAAAATGTTTTGTTCGCTAGGGTTTTTTTCAGAATATATCACCTTTTTTTTGGAGAGAAAGTCGGTTTGTTGCAGAGGAATGCAGGGTTGTGAATCAAGGTATTTTCTGTGAAGGGTTTGGTAGGAGGTCTTTTCGAAGAAGAAGTCGGAGTTATGGTTAATGGAAGACGGGAGACGGTGGATGGCGGATAAATGGAGACGGTGGAGGATACATCAGTAGGAGGGGAAGAAAGTATCATTCTAGAAATTTTGAGGGTAAAATCGATACGACACAACCGAAGGTGAGCTGTTATGAATCGATAAGAACCATGGTGTCGTTTCAGAGACAGGCAACGTGGCGTCAAAGGGAATGGTGTATTTTGACTTTGGAAGCATAAGAAAAAGGTTCTTATATATATATATATATATATATATATATATATATATATATATATATATATATATGTTGTATGTGAGAGTCATGTATCCGAGCATGGCAAAGAGAAAGGAAGAAAAAGATTATATGTACTATAATCCTGTGTAAGATTATGTACTTGTGGTTATACATTAAGATCATGTATCTAAGCATGTGTGTATAACCAAAGTATGTAAAGATGTATAAAGAAAGAATAAGAGTATTATCAGTAATACCCTTGAGAGTAGATAAAGAAAGAATGAGATTATAGGCATTATAATTCTATGTATGAGTAGATGATGGGAAAAGGTATCTGCGGATACCTAAGAGATTTCAGATAGAGAAATAGAATGATTATACATAGTATAATCATAAGTGTATGTAGCCATGCCTAGACATAGATGGTAGTGTGTAGAATACATATATGTTATTTAGACATAGATAAAGAATAAGTATGTATGAGTTAAGTAATAAATGTGTTTTAGAAGATCTATTGAAGAGATAAAGAGATAGATTGTCCATGAGACAAGTGTTATGTGAATAGTCACATAACAAAGATAGAGATGTAGAGAAATATGGTTCCTTCGGGGACAAGATTATGATTCCTTCGGGAGTGAGATAAAGGTTCATTCATGGACAAGATTATGAATCCTTCGGGAATGAGATAGAGGTTCCTTCGAGGACAAGATTATGATTCCTTCGGGAATGAGATAGAGGTTCCTTCAGGGACAAGAGTATGATTCCTTCGGGAATGAGATGATGGTCCTTAGGGAACATTGATAGAGGATCCCTTTGGTGATGTAGATAGATGATTCCCGGGGGAATTAAATATTATGTATGGTTAGAAAAGATAAAGAAAAGGTTCCATGAATGGAACAAGGTAATGAAGTTCTTTTGAGAACTTAGAAATAATCTATACGGGATAAAGAATAAGGAATCCGTGAGGGATTCAAGAGAAGAAAGAATATGTCAAAGGATCCAGGAGGGATCAAGATAAGAAGTATAGGATGAAGGAATAAGAGCAAGGGAAGAGTATGCATAGAGCATAGAGAAGAGTAAAGGAAATATGAGATGAGGTAGAGTATCGAGGGAGATAGAAAGATTAAGAGAAAAGTAGAGAAAAGCTAGAGGTAGAGACATAGATAGAGAATGTGGAAAGTATGAGGTGAGCCTGAGAAAAGGGTAAAAAAGATAGAAGAGATAGATGATTGGTAAGAGTAGCAGTGTGTGCTATTGGAGAAGAATAGTATAGGAAAGAGCACGAGAATGAGAGAATAGAATGTTGAGGCATGATAAGAGATAAAAGAAAAGAGATAGATGTGATGAGATGAGAAAGATTGACAGTCTATGCCACGAGAAGAAGAGTTTAGAATGTAGAGCATGAGATAAAAGAGAAAGAGAAAGATTAGAGTATGAAAGATGGAATAAGTAGATGAACATGAAGATAGAAAGAATATAACTCATCAGACATTGTTTTCTGATGTTGTACATATGTTTCATGTTTTGCATGTTCAGGTAACAACAACTGTGGTACCAGAAGAGAAGAGAAGAGCACAAGGACTTAGACTAGGTTGTTATCTTATTTGTATTACCTTGTTGTTTTTTATGTTGAGCATTTATTGTAAAACCATGATTATTGCTTGAGATATAAAATGTTTTTAATTTTTATGAGTTAATAGAATTCCACAAATTTTTACAAATAACTCTGATAATCCCTTAAATTAGATGTTAGAAAAATATGGGTCACTACAGTTACTGAAGGAAGTTAACCATCAAGCCAAGGCACAAAGTTATAAAGGAAATACATAATTGTGACGTGTAATAAATGCCACGATAAGGGTATAGATCCAGGGGAGGTAGTGTTGTATTTTGAGCTGGTCAGAGAGTTTTCAGTTTGGAATTCGTATTATCAATTGCTAAACAATATTTGTGTTTTCTTGTAACGTGTGTGACATATGCTAACTTAAATTTCTTGGAGTTTAAGGTATTGTAGTTGTGTCTATTAACAACTCCAATTATAGTTGTATGGATAATAACATTGTTGGTTGATGAATATTGGGCTTGATTTGGTTATGTGGTGATACAACTTTGTCTGAATAATATGTCTTAAATTTGTTACATTACCATTATGGATAATAACATAATGGTAATGAATTACATTACCATTATGAAATATCACTTAAATTTGAGCTATTGTATACTTTATTAAGTCACAATCTTTACTTTAAGACATTACTTTAAGAACATCACCATTTCAATTATACTAAGGTTTTCTTTGATACATACAACTTCCACTGTTCATAAACAACTTGGATAATTACATCACATTTCCATCCCAGAATAAACCCAATTTCACCTCCAAAAGGCACCCCACAAGAAACCTAGAAGACCCCAAAACAACCAAAACCTAAACCCTAAACACCACTAAACAAATAAAAGACTAAGAACACCCATCTAACATGGAACATGATTTTGTATCTCTTTACAACATTGAGTTTGACTTCATGTTTGTTCTTAAGCCTTAGCAACCCATGCATAATGTCAATAGACCTAGGGCACATCATGATATCAACTCGCCCAATAAAACTACATTATGATCCAAACCTTTAGCAGCTACAAAATCGCCTTATGGGATTGAGGTTAGTCCAAGATGTGACTTTAGGTGCATGATCGACCATGTTTTTTTTTTTTTTTTGTAGAGGAGTTAAAGATGAATATAATGGTTTAAGTGGAAAGATGATGATATTCACTATATAAATATAGAAGTTAGCCTCACAAAAGGAAGATTGAAAATCATGGATTTGCCATTGCGTGTAGGAAATCTGATGGCTTTTAACGTACCCTTGTAGATGGTAACGACTGCATGGACCACATGTGACCGATTTGGAAACCATAGGGACTGTTGACATCAATTTTTCAAAACTTGGAGCAAAAATGTAGATAAGTGCATACCTCAAGGACCATTTATGTAATTTACTCTAATTTATATGCCAAGGAATGTTTTCTACATGTGTTGCGTCATTTAACACATTAAGTAATATAAAACTGAAAAGAAGAAAGTAGCCTCTTTCCAGACTACAAAACTGACAATTACATAATAATGTACAATAATTGAGACACCAAGTACAAGTGAATACAGCGTAATATCGTTTTGGAAAAGGAATTAACCAAGAAAAGGGATAAATATTAGGGTCACCTGAAGGTTTCGTCTTGGAGGTTGGTGGGTGTGTTTACTATTTTGACCTTCGTTTCACCGGAACCGGAAATGCTGCGTCTGAGTTTGATCGGTGACGCGACAACGGCCACCGCACCAACGGCTCCACAATGGAGTCTCTGTACTTCAACGGCAACACTTGATTCCTCCCGCGGTTGGATTTCACCACCGGTGATGTATCCTCGAACTCCGGATACCACTCCGCCACCGCCACCGCCACCGCCGTCGTCGTCCAACCATGCTGTTTCCTTTTTGTACCTCCTGCCTTCTCCGCCGTCGTTGATGATTCCACGTATATGCTTCTCGACGGCTCTGTTTTCTCGTTTGCGAGAATCAATTCCGCAGCCTCAATCAATAAATCCAAACACCCTTTGTCTCTTATCTTCTTCTCTCCTTCTACTTCCGAGGCGCCGTTACAATCAATTCCGGAGCTTTGATCTCCAACATGCGAGATCTCCGATTGCTCCGTCGTTCTCTCCTCCGATAAAAACAAGTCGTCGTTATGCAGATCATTGTTCGCAGACGCAACCACGCAATCTCTACAGTTTTCACCGCCTTCCGCTGCCAGTGGATACTCAAACGGCTCAATCTCGTTGTGGGCACATAAACCGATGTTCAGATCAACATCAAACCGTCTGTTTTCACAACTTCGATCATCGTGACTTGAACGTTGCTCATACGAGACATCAACGGCAGGGAAAAACGAAATGATACGGAGGATCTTAAAAAGGCACATTTGAGCTTTGGAGCGGCAGTGACGGCGGGATTCGGTGGATAACGATAACGTCAACGGAGAAGTTACCGGAATTGGTTGATTGTGCGGTGAAGCCATTGAAACGGCGACGTAGGGCCGGTTTATCTGGATATTAATCGGGAAGAAAGATGTGACGCCAAAAATAGTGAGATGAGAGAGAAAGAGAAGGAGAGAAAGAAGTTATGTTACACAGACATGAGTTGCAGTGACAGATGCCAGTAATTTTTTGTGTTTGTGTGTTTTTTATTTTATTTTAATTTTCTTTTAATATATGTTTTTTTATTACATACAACTTTTGATTCAACTGTTCGAAGAAAGTGGATATCTGCAAAAGTAACGATGGATGATAGATCAATAACTCACAAAAATGATATTGTTTTGATAATTTTCAGAAAACGCAAAACTATGTATTGTTATTTACTAGACAAAACTTCAAAAATGGTCATGTGGTTTTGGAAAATATCAAGTTTAGTCCCTAAGTTCAAAAAACCTTACAGATGGTCCCTGTGGTTTCAAAACTTTTAACAAATGGTCCTTCCGCCTAACTCCGTCAGCTTTCTACCGTTAAGTGAGGGGCATTTTCGTCATTTCAATACACAGGGACCATTTATGAGGTTTTCTCTATTTAAAAAAAAAAGAAAAAAAATATAATTATTTAATTAAAGGGTCTCTCTCTCTCTCTCTCTCTCTCTCTCTCTCTCTCTCTCTCTCTCTCTCTCTCTCTCTCTCAGAGTACAAAACACCATAAAACTACCACCCATCTTCACACCTTTGTGATTCACTGCTACTCTTCTTCCCTTTGTTTTGTCGCTGCCATCAACTAGAACAAGACCCACAAAGGGTCGCCGGAAAAAGGCGACTGCCTGTTGTTTTGCGACATCCCAACCACCGCCACAACTGCTGCCGTCTGAATCTCTTCCCTCGACCTCCTTTTCATCTCCAAACTCACTCCCTCTCTCTGGTTCTCACTCCACCAACGAAGAGGGCCACCATAGCCGTCTGTGGCAGCCTCTCCGCCTCCTCCTGTCCTGACCCACCACCATCAAACACCCCGACACCACTGCTTCCTTCCACCTATTGCATCCACTCCAGCATCCACTTGCCATCACCTCCGCCAAGAAACATGCACGATGACAGGAGTCCAAGCAATGATTCGGGCTATGATAGCCAAATAAAGGGAGGAGATGAGATAAATGTTACGTGATAATAGGGATGAACGCACTGCACCTGTCGTGCAATCTGATCTGAACATATAACAATCAGAGGAAGGAAACTACAGTCGAGTTGTCAGTCAAGCTGAGCCACGTGTGGTTAGATGAGACCAACCCGATGGGGGAAACGGTGGACGTGGATGCAAGTATAATGATTTCATGGCATCCAAGCCACCAAGTATATATGGAAGCCCCACACCGGTGGAAGTAATGGATTAAATCTCCGAGATGGAGATGGTGTTTGAGAGTTGCGACTGTAACAAAAAACAGAAGACCATTCTCGCGGTCAGACAGTTGAAGACCGGAGTATTAAGTTGGTGGAAGTTACTGGTTGATACTATGACCAAGGAAGAGGTTAGCAAGATGCCTTGGGAAGACTTGGTGCAACTGAAAATGTAGTACTGCTCTGAGCATGATCTTCTAGAGATTAACAATGAATTCCAGAACTTGAAGAAGGGCAAGATGAGCGTCAACGAGTATGCTGCAAGTTTTACCGAAAAGATGAAGCTAGTTCTGTACTTAGGTCCTACTGAACTCTCCAAGATCAACAAGTTTGCTAGTGGAATACCAGTGGATTTTGGTCCAACGGTGAAAATGGCAACCACTTCGAAAGCTGCCATCTGGGCAACTTAAAATGTGGAGACCCAAATTAGAGAGAAGAGTCTGGAGAGAGCAGAGGTAGGAGAGAAGAGAAAGTTTGAAGGATCTTCTAGATCCAACAAGAAGAGCAGATTTTCAAAATCTCGCCCCAACAATAAGAAGTTTGGGGGGGAAGTGGTGAAGCGAAACAGTGCGAGAAGTGCAAGAAGAAACACTCTGGAAGATGCAATGATGAAGTGACCTGTTTCAAATGTGGGAGAACTGTTCACTACTCCAATGAGTGCACATTCAACACGAGAGTGTGCTACATCTGTAGAGAGGAGGGGCATGTGCAGAAGGATTGTCCAAAGAAGAAATAGGCTACAAAGCCAAATGTGTCGCCGAAGCCAAAGGCGAGAGCATTCCAGATGACTCTGGAAGTAGCAACGGAAGAAGTTGATGTCATATCATATACCTTTCTAATAAATTATTTGCATGCTAATGTTTTGTTTGATTTTGGAGCTAATTACTCCTTTATTTTGCATAAATTTGGTAGAAGACTAGCATCGCCTGTAGATAGACTAGATAATGCCTTAATAGTCGAGGTAGCTAGCGGCAAATTTGTACCTGTTAGCGAATGCATGAAGAACATCATCATTGACTCGAATGGGAATAAGTTTCACGAGGAATTATTGCCCATTGAGTTAAATGGCTTCAATATAGTATTAGGATTGGATTGGATTAGTGCGAATGATGCCGAGATACTATGTAGAAAGAAGACAGTGAAGATAAACCAACCTGGAAGAGAACCATTTAGGTGTACGGGGACAAACACAGAGTAAACTCTGGAATCATCTCGATGATGAAATCCATAAAGTGTTTGGCCAAAGGATGTACATCATATCTAACATTCGTGATTGATGCGAAGAAGGAGAAGAAGGAAATGAAAAGAATACCAGTGGTGTGTGACTTTCTGAAAGTCTTTCCCGAAGATCTTCTTGGATTGCACCTGATAAGAAGGTAGAGTTTAGGATAGACTTGTTACCAGGAACCACACCGATATCAAAAACACCATACCGATTAGCACCGACAGAGATAAATGAGCTTATTATACAACTTCAGGAGTTGTTGGAAAAAGGTTTCATAAGACCTAGTTCATCTCCACGGGGAGCTCCGGTGTTATTTGTGAAAATGAAGGATGGAAGAATGAGGATGTGCATTGATTATAGAGAGCTGAACAAGACAACGGTGAAGAACAAGTATCCATTGCCAAGGATTGACGACCTGTTCGATCAGCTACAAGGTGCGACCTATTTCTCAAAGATTGATCTCAGGTTAGGATATCATCATATGAAGTTGCGAGAGGAAGATATTTTGAAAATTTCATTCAGAACAAGATATTGACACCATGAGTTTTTGGTTACGTCGTTTGGACTTACCAATGATCCAACAACGTTTATGGATCTGATGAATCGAGTTCGTAAACCTTTCATCGATAGATCAGTTACAGTGTTCATTGATGACATTTTGATTTAATCAAAGAGACAGCATGAGCATGACAAGCACTTACAACAAGTGTTAAAAGTTCTGAAGAAAGAGAAGCTATATGAAAAGTTCTCTAAATGTGATTTTTGGATCCGAGAGGTGCAATTCTTGGGTCATGTGGTTAACCAAGAATGAATAATGGTTGATCCAGCAAAGATCGAAGCAGTAATGAAGTGGGAACGACCAAAAAGTACCATTGATATTCGTAGATTTCTGGGATTAGCTGGATATTACAGAAGGTTTATCCAATGCTTTACTTCGATTGTAACGCCCCGATTCTCAGGTATTGTTTAAATAAGAATTTAATTGGTTTAAAGGCCTACTCGACGAGTTGGTTGCCCTACTCGTCGAGTAGCAGCGGGTTGGTTCGCGTATTTAGTGGCCTACTCGCCGAGTCCAAGTAGAGACTCGACGAGCAGGAGCTGGCAGATGAAACCCTAAACCCCGGGGTTTTGCACCCTATTTAAAGAAGCATAAGCCTGCTTTGGCCTCTTTGCAGTCCATTGAGAGTCTAGAAGAACCCTAACTCGAGTGTGTGTGTATTCTTTGGAAATTTTAGCTTGGAGGAAGATTTTTGGTGAGGGAATCTCTTGGGAAGCAAGCTAGTTGAAGCAAGAGCTTATGGGTTTCAAGTTCTGCATCAGAAAGGGCTCTCTTGAAGGTATTAAATCGTTTTTCCCTTGGCTCATTTTCTCCTAAACCCTTTTGTGCATAAGTTTAGGAAAGGATTCTTGTGTCTAAGCCAAGATCTGAAGTTGTAACTTCAGATCTGGACTCCCCTTGGCTTCTAGATTCATAAAGCCATCAGCCTTGTCTAGTATGAGCCTTCTCTCAAGGATGTGACTTCATTGCAAGATTAGTTGTGCCATTTTTGGGTCCTAAAGCTTTGCATGCACGTAAAGTTTGCAACTTTACGTGATAAGCATGCTTAAGGAAGTTGGATCTGCAATTTGGGGCCTGGGCATGGCTTAGAAAGTGTCTGCATGGTTAAAGGGCTGAAGAGACTCGGCGAGTCGCATAGTCGACTTGGCGAATCATATGAAGATAGGCATTGAACTCGACGAGTTGAATGAACAACTCGGTGAGTCCGATGAAGATTGTCGTAGACTCGACGAGTGAATGAACAACTCGGCGAGTCCGATGAAGATTGTCGTAGACTCGACGAGTGGATGAACAACTCGGCGAGTCGGTTGAGGTTTCCCCAATTTATGTATGGGTGTGCAACCGTCGAGTCGCAAGAAGGAAAACTCGATGAGTGGCCTTAGAGTTCCAATCGCGAGCCTTAGAACTCGACGAGTCACTCCGGTGACTCGGCGAGTGGTCAGGTATTTCATGGAACTCGGCGAGTAGCTGAGGGTACTCGGCGAGTTAGGGTCAACATGGACTGTTGACCTTGACTGATGACTTTGACTTTGACCAAAGGTTGACTAGTTGACTGATGGGGTACCTTGAGAGGTTGAGAACTTACAGTATGGTTATAATATGGTAATAGGTGGTGGAGTTTGTGGCAGTGATCCGAGGGTTGAAGTTTATCCACCGAGTCGGCATCTGCAAGGTGAGTTATCCTCACTATATCGATAGGGTCTAAGGCACCAAGGCCGACCCTTTAGTTGTTGTTGTTATGGTATGCTACATGTGGTTATGACCTGTTAGATCGGAATCAGGATAGACAGTATGTTATGCTCTTATGATCCGTAGGGATTGATATGTTAGTGAACTGCTAGGTCGGTGCTTTAGTTACGAGAGATTTTTATGATTGGTGATTAATGAGATAGTTATGTTTGATGCTTGTATATGCCAGTATATGTTAGTTATGCGCACATGGTTATTTGCTTGTTGCTTGGGTTGAGGCGGTCCTGCTTTGTGCTGAAGGCCAACATACCCTATGAGCGGTCCGGAGAGACTGTAGGCCCACATGGCGGTCCAGTTATGCCGAAGGCTCGGGACAGATTCAGATAGACTGTAGGCCATATAGGGCGGTCCAGTCAGGCCGATGGCCCAGTATGCATGTTGTTGATTGTCTGTTACTGATATGGTATTATCGGTGTGGTATTGGTATTTTGGGGGTAGCTCACTAAGCCCTCGGGCTTATAGTTTTCAGTTTATTGTTTCAGGTACTTCAGGAGATCATGACAAGGCGAAGGCGTGACCGTACCGCTCCTCATCCTTATGATATGGTTATTGGGACACTCTGATGAATAATGATTTTAAACATTTTTGTAAACAAATACTATCTGGTTTTATTTGTGATTGAAAAAGTTTAAATTTGGCGTGAAATTTTTGGATGTTACATCGATAGCTGCTCCATTGACAACTTTAACCCACAAAGGAGCTACCTACACATGGAGTGAGAAATATGAAGAAGCTTTTGAGAAGATATAGAAGCGATTATGTGAAGCACCAATCCTTGCTTTTCCGGACATAGTCTAAGACTTCACAGTTTATAGTGATGCATCTGGAGTTAGGTTAGGCTGTGTTCTGACCCAGAGATAAAGTGATAGCATATGCATCCAGACAATTGAAAACACACGAACAGAACTACCCTACTCATGTTTTGGAGTTGGTAGAAGTAATTTTTGCGCTAAAGATATGGAGACATTTTCTGTATGGCACAAAGTGTAAACTTTACACTGATCATAAGAGTCTCCAGTATCTCTTTGATCAAAAGGAGTTAAATATAAGACAAATACGTTGACTGGAATTACTCAAGGACTATGACTGCGAGATACTTTAGCACCCTGGTAAAGCAAATGTCATAGCAGATGCTTTGAGTAGAAAAATAAACATGTAGAGGAAAATTCCAAGGGAATTAAGGATTGAAATTGTCTCAAGGATTGTAGAAAGTATCAAGAAATCTCAGGCGGAAGCTTTGGAGGGAAATAACCGAAAGGAAGAATGTTTGTGCAAAACGTTAGTGTTCGGTACAAATAGTCAAAGATTGAAGGTATTCCAAAACAAAATTTGGGTACCTAAGATGGGAGGAATGAGGGATCTTCTTATGGAATAAGCTCACAAGACCATGTACTCATTTCATCCAGGCAACACCAAGATGTATAGGGATTTGAAACCTTATTACTGGTAGCTAACAATAAATCTCGGTTTTGCTAAGTATGTGGCCGAGTGTGTGACATACGCGAGAGTTAAGGCGCAACATCAGAAACCATATGGGAATATGGAACCTTTTCCAGTACCCATGGGTAAGTGGGAAGACATCACCATTGATTTTGTGACCAAATTGCCTAGGAAGAAGAATGGTCACGACATGATTTGGGTGATTGTGGACCGATTCACAAAGAGTGCCCATTTCATAGCAGCCAACGAGAAATGTTCTATGTATAAGCTTGCAAATATTTATATGAAGGAGATTGTTAGATGCACTTCATGCATCCATTTTGTAGTTTTACTCCATGAAAGTGCATTGCATATAGGCTTAAACTCATGCATTTTGCATGTTTTTCCGGGATTTTTCATGAGGCAATTTCATTCACACATTTTTGTGCTATTTCAGGGACTTTTGGAGGTTGGATCTTACTTGAGGAGATAAATAAGAGATGTAGATGAATTTTGGGACTTGCGGAGCACCGAGGAGGAAGATATCAAAGAAATGAAGATTTTGGTTTTTCAGAGGTTTAAACGGCCGTGTAAATGTTTACACGGGCCGTGTAAACGAAGTCTCTCGAGCATTGTACTTTGAAATCCTGGCCAATTTTTTCAGTGTACTTTTGCATTTACACGGCCGTGTAAATGTTTACACGGGCCGTGTAAATGTTTACACGGGCCGTGTAAACGTGGTCACGGGTTTAAAACAATTTTTCTTTTTTCTAAAAAGGGGCAACCGGTTCCAGAAGAAAGGAAGTCGACTTTTGGAGCAGAGAAGACGATTTTATGGAGGATTTTGGAGTTAATTAACACTTGGGAACATTTGATTTCATTTTGTAAGAAATTTAATTTCATTTTCTAGATTTGTGATATTGTTCTAGTCACGAGTGGCTAGAACCCTAGATTCTCCAACTTTATGTCTTGACTTCTAGTTGTGATTTCAATCATATGACTTGATGTTTGCTTTCAATTTTTTATCTAATGAATTGGATTTTGTTTCAATTGAATGTTTGATTCTAATTGTGATTCTTATTGGCCATTTGAATTAGGGTTAGATCATTCAAGTTATCTAATTGCAAAATCCGTAATTGTTTTGTAAATTGGACTAGGTAACAAGCACTAAACTGATTTCTATTGAATGAAGTTAGTGTAAATCTTATTCACACATTCTTATGCTCTCGAGCTTATGAGGAGTATTGAGTGTTGTTGGGAACATTCACATAAAGTTTAATGCAATATTTCAACCTAATTCTAAGAGCTTGTTTAGATTAGATTGGTAAGGTTAGGATTAATCAAAGAGCTTATTTTGGTTAATCAATGTGGTGAATGGGAGGTGCTAGAGCTTGTTAGAATTTCCAAGTACCAACTTAGATAGAATTGAAAAAATATCATTTCATCCATGGAATCACATTGCTAATTTGTCTTGCATAGAGTTGGAGTACTTACAAATCTTGAATTTATTTCACTTAATCATTTGCTTACTTATTAATTTAGTTCTTTATTTGAATCATTGCATTTAAATCCCCCTCTTTTGTGATCATATTTGTACCTTACGCAAAAAGGGTATAAACATTTGTTCCGTGTCTCTGTGGATCGACCCTACTTACCTTGTATTAACTTTTTAGTGCAAAGTAGTAGTGTTTTTGGAGTCATTTGTACCCCTATATTTGTTGGGTTTGACACGCCTAACAAATTGGCGCCGTTGTCGGGGACACGGTGTTACTAACTGTTTATGCCAAGATTTTTGTGAACAGATACATCTCTGTAAAAAAAAACCAAACAAAAAGTGTCGCTCAGAAATGAATACTCCTTACATTGAAGACCAACTTTCTGAGCTAGCTCAGTTAGTTATGATGATTGGAAATGATCAAAGTGTGCAACCCACACCTATTCCTCGCGATTTTTTGCACTCAAAGTGGAAATCATACCGATATGTGTCCAAATTTACAAGGAGAATGGGAAGAAGTGCAAGAAAGGGGAAGCTACTACTGGCCAAACCAATGGAGTTATGATCAACCTCAACATGATCAATGGTGGGAAAACAACCAAGCTTGGGGAAACAACCAATGCCAAAACCCATACCAAGCTTGGGGAAATGACCAATACCAATCAACTCCACAGTTCCAACAACAATATCCTCCACCTCCCCAACAAACTGAAACTTCGAGCATGTCCTTGGAAGAAATTGTCAAAAGCATTGCCACTACTACCCAAATCTTCCAAGAAACAACCAAAGCTAGCCTCAAAAGCTTAGAGCAAAAAATTGCACAACTTACTCAATCTGTGAGTATAATGGAAGCTCAAGGCAAATTACCATTGCAAACTGAAGAGGACACAAGGCATATCGTTTCTACTGTTACCTTGAACGATAGGATATTTTTTGATGATCCAAGATTGCAATTTGAAGACGAGGAAGAAGAGGAAGAAGTAGAAGTGGAGAAGGATGCCAAGGAAGCTATAGAGGAGGTGTTGGAGGTTGACAAAAGAGAGGCTGAGTCACCCATTACCAATGAGAAACTCCTCTCACTGGTAGACCAACCACAAGAGTCAGAAATGAAAAATCTGCCAAAACCTTCAAAGGACATGTATCTCAAGAAGGAAGATACCCAACCGGTCACTAACCCGACCACCCTATCAAAGAAGGAAGAGTTGATGACCTTACAGTGCAAGTACAAAAAAAGGATCGGTTGGACGCTTATGGACATTAAGGGTCTAAGTCCAGTATGGTTCCCACGCAAAAAGAAAGTCAAGTATAAGATAAGTGTTCCATTGAAGGAAGTGGCGAGAAGGTTGATGTATTTGAGAGCCCCACATACTTAGATTGATCCATTTTCAAGGGCCACGTCGAGCCAACGACTTTAAAAAAGGACGGCTAACCGGGAGGCAACCCGGAGGTATTTTTGTCCGTTCTTTTAAACCTTTTTAGTCTTTGGTAAATTTCAAAAAAAAAATTGTATGTCCCAAATGGTTTTAAATTTTTTTTAATGCCTAGAAAATCAATCTCGGGCTCCAAAAATATTTCACGAATAGCTTGGGAATGATGAAGATGAGGTTCACGCCACAATTGCGAGGCTCCAAGAACGATTCGGTAAATTCTTTCCATATCTTTAATCGTTCATATTTTACTTAAAATTCAATTGGTGTGCATTTGTGACTGTTTTGGACCCATTCCCAACCCAACTACCATCCTCCACCACCCCCGATAATTAGATGGTTTAGCCCTCTCCGAGCATCGAGGAAGATGCTATATTTTAAGCTTGGGGAGGGGCATCCATCCATGCATAGATCCCGTTGCATGCAGTTTGTACATATTGCATAATGTTTTTTCTTTTTCATTTTTCTGCATATAAAATTTTTCACAAAAAAAAAAACCAAAAAGATTTTCTTTCTATTCTATTTTTAGTATTTTTGCATTTTGCATTGCATTCATTTAAAAAAAAATTGATCCAATCCCAAGCAGCCGAATCTTTTCAAAACAGTTGAGCAGGTAAGTGAGTCGTATGTCTTGAGATTAGACTTGCTCTTTTTATTGAAAATCTGAAAGCAAGCTAATCGCACACGAACACACCTCCCGAAGCTACTTGTGCAAAACAAAAAGTGAGAAGAATGTCAACATTGGAGCATAACAACAGGTATGAGTCAATTCTTTGGGACGCATGACTGGTCTTATGAGTAGTAAATGCTCCATTGAACTCAAAATGCCAAATTCAAAAATTCATATAAAGAATACAAAATTTCAATGTCCCGAGCCTTCCAGCGCTCTAAAAAGTCCTTTCTACTCATTCCCTTTTATATACCCTGCTTGGGGACATATTTCCAACTATACCTACGGGTCTTTGCATGTTGACTTCAGTCCCCCGAAAAATGTCTGGAAGCCCCTCACGGTAATAGACCGTGAGATGTCCCACAATAGAAAAGTCAAGGACGAAAAATATAAAGAAATAGGCCTAGCAAATAAATTGATAAGAGTGTTATGTGTTATCTTAGTTTATGTTAAAAAAATTAAAATAAAAAAATAAAAAAAATTAAAATTAAAAAAAAATTATTATTATTAAGTTAATCTGTGACCTTTGGGACTCGAATGAGTAAACTCCGAGGGGTGTTCTACACCTAATCGCCTAAAGCTGAATAGTTTGGGACTGATTGGGTTGAAAATTCGCTACACGGGTTCCATAGAAAGTCATGAACTTAATAATAACAAAAAATATAGATATGTATAGGTACCCAAATAAAGCTAATCTGTGGCCTTTGAGGTTCGGGCAAGTAAACCCGAGGGATCTTTTTAAATCTAGCACACTAAGGTCGTTTGATCTGGATGTGTTGGTTGGAAGCCCGTTACACGGATTTCAAAGAAAGCCATGAGCTTTAGTTGTAGGAAAATGTAATTAGATAGTTTGTATATATTTATGTTTATAGTTTAATTGAATAATACGTTTAGGAAAAATGCTTGGCTGCCAAAAGATTCCTTTGGACTTTGATTTGAACTTATGACATTGAGACTGAATGTTAATTACTTTGACTGGTGTAAGTGGTTTGAAATTTGTAACCAATCTGGGTAAATACTAGGGAATTTTTAGAAGATATTTTTTAGAAAAAGATTGTTGTTGATCAACAAATAGCTGAAGTCGGTCATTGTCATATTTTGTAAACACAAAGATGATTGAGCATGTTTTGTCACATACAATTTCACGAGAGTAAGACCATAATTTGTTCCATGAATTGACTTGATGCTATTGAGAGGGAACAAGTGTTGTGATCTTTGATTCTATTGAGTTGCATTAGGGAGTAGCTAACGTCTTATTTCTGTTGTTATATAATATTTTGAGACTAAAGCCAAGTTGACTCAAGGCACGACAGGTACATTCTCAACTATGCTACAAAACCGGGGTTAATTGGGTTGGATCTTTTTCATGTTTGTTTTGATTTTTGCATTAAGTTTCAAAAGTTTTGATTTTGATTTTGATTTTCTTCTCTTTTATTTTATTTTCTCCGGTTTAAATTTTTCTTCTTCTTTCTTGAGGACAAGAAAGGTTCAAGCTTGGGGAGATTTGTTAGATGCATTTTATGCATCCATTTTGTAGTTTTACTCCATGAAAGTGCATTGCATATAGGCTTAAACTCACATATTTTGCATGTTTTTCGGGATTTTTCATGAGGCAATTTCATTCACACATTTTTGTGATATTTCAGGGACTTTTGGAGGTTGGATCTTACTTGAAGAGATAAATAAGAGATGTAGATGAATTTCGGGACTTGCGGAGCACCGAGGAGGAAGATATCAAAGAAATGAAGATTTTGGCTTTTCAGAGGTTTACATGGCCGTGTAAATGTTTACACGGGCCGTGTAAACGAAGTCTCTCGAGCATTGTACTTTGAAAGCATGGCCAATTTTTTCAGTGTACTTTTGCATTTACACGGCCGTGTAAATGTTTACACGGGCTGTGTAAACGTGGTCACGGGTTTAAAACATTTTTTCTTCTTTCTAAAAAGGGGAAACCGGTTCCAGAAGAAAGGAAGTAGACTTTTAGAGCAGAGAAGACGATTTTATGGAGGATTTTGGAGTTAATTAACACTTGGGAACATTTGATTTCATTTTTTAAGAACTTTAATTTCATTTTCTAGATTTGTGATCTTGTTCTAGTCATGAGTGGCTAGAACCCTAGATTCTCCAACTTTATGTCTTGACTTCTAGTTGTGATTTCAATCATATGACTTGATGTTTGCTTTCAATTTTCTATCTAATGAATTGGATTTTGTTTCAATTGAATGTTTTATTCTAATTGTGATTCTTATTGGCCATTTGAATTAGGGTTAGATCATTCAAGTTATCTAATTGCAAAATCCGTAATTGTTTTGTAAATTGGACTAGGTAACAAACACTAAACTGATTTCTATTGAATGAAGTTAGTGTAATTCTTATTCACACATTCTTATGCTCTCGAGCTTATGAGGAGTATTGAGTGTTGTTGGGAACATTCACATAAAGTTTAATGCAATCTTTCAACCTAATTCTAAGAGCTTGTTTAGATTAGATTGGTAAGGTTAGGATTAATCAAAGAGCTTATTTTGGTTAATCAATGTGGTGAATGAGAAGTGCTAGAGCTTGTTAGCATTTCCAAGTACCAACTTAGATAGAATTGAAAAAATATCATTTCATCCATGGAATCACATTGCTAATTTGTCTTGCATAGAGTTGGAGTACTTACAAATCTTGAATTTATTTCACTTAATCATTTGCTTACTTATTAATTTAGTTCTTTATTTGAATCATTGCATTTAAATCCCCCTCTTTTGTGATCATATTTGTACCTTACGCAAAAAGGGTATAAACATTTGTTCTATGTCTCTGTGGATTGACCCTACTTACCTTGTATTACCTTTTTAGTGCAAAGTAGTAGTGTTTTTGGAGTTATTTGTACCCCTTTATTTGTTGGGTTTGACACGCCTAACAGAGATAGTGAGAATTCACGGTGTTCCATTGACAATTGTGTAACACCAAGTTTCTGGTATGTTCCTTTTAAATAGTTTAATAATTTCGAAGTTGGATCTATGGTGGCCACGTCATGGTGATGGAATCCCACGACATGGCCATGGCTAGAGTTTTTGTGGCCATTAAGTTAGAGCCACGGTGTGGCATATATTTACCACGACCTGGCCACTGTTTTATGACAAACCCTAATCCGGGGTTTGAGCCCCTATTTAAGGGAATATGATAGCTAGGGTTGCCCACCCTCATCCTCACTCACTCTCCTTCAGCCTCCAAGAGGAAACCCTAGCCTCCATTTCTAACCTTTGAGCTTTTGTTTGTTTTGGTGATAGTTTGAAGAAGAAGAAGGCATATTTGAGCTTGGTTTCAGCAATCAAATCTTCCCATCTAGCTTGAGCATGTTTATGGACTTTTGTAAGTCCCCAAGATCCAATCTTTATGCTATTTATCTCTAGATCTATCTCTTTTGTCACTAAATCTTCATGATGTGAGAAATTGGAAGGTTGGATCTCATAACGTTGGAAACTTTATGGATCCATGTGATCATTCTACTGTTATATGTTCCATATCTAAGGATCTATGTAGTTTTTGGTTCCATGCTAAAGTTTATGTTCTTATGGCCATGTTTTTGACCTAAAAATGGAAGGGACATGCATTGGACATGCATGTCCATAAAGCTACAATTTTTAGGGTTTGTTAGGAGTAAGAAACCCTTATGGAAACTTTGGGTGAGATCTCTAGAGATTTGGCGCTTAATGAGTATCATTATGCATTTAGTAATCCTTAAGAAATTAGGGTTTGGGATCTTGACTTGTTGAAGAGTCTTAATGGATAAAGTTAGAAACTTTATTCATCAAGACCAGGGGAAGGACCAGATTTGGGCTTTGGAGCTCTGGAAGTTGTGGGAAAATGGCTTAACAAATTAAGCTGTCCAAACCAGTCCCCATGGCGTGTCCTTAGGTTGCCATGGCGTGGCGCCTGGGAAGAAACCCATCTGCCTTGTAGTATGGCAACCACGAAGTGGCCAAGGATGGCAACGACATGGCGACCAAATGGAGTTTGAATTTTGACCGTTGACCGTTGACTTTGACCAAGTTTGACTTTAGGTCATTTAGGGTATTTTGAGTAGTAGATTGACGCTTGGTCCCTGTGTGTCGTACAGGTCACCCGTAGAGCCGGTACTTTGAGTATCATCCAATTTAGCTATCTTTCGGACATTGAGTTAAGTTTTCCTCACTGTACCTGTGGGTCGAAGGCACCAATGCCGACCCACTAGGTTATGTATCCTGGTATATAGGATGAGGTTATACTGGTTATATGTTAGACTGGTAGATTTGTATGATTACCTGTGCTTGTTGGTTATATGTTAGACTGGTAGATCTATATGATTACATGTATTTGCTGGTTATTGATTATTAGTGCATATGTCGACATGTTATTGTTTTGATGGGTTGAGGCGGTCCTGATTTTTGCTAAAGGCCAAGATACCCGGGCGGTCCAGTTGATACTATAGGCTCAAAGGAGCGGTCCAACTTATGTTGTAGGCTCAGGAGCGGTCCAACTTATAGCTGAAGGCTCGGTAGCAGTCCAACATAGTGCTGCAGGCCTGGTTGTGTGAAATGTATTATGATGTTGTGTGGGGTACCTTGGGGGAACTCACTAAGATTGGTTTACAGCTTGATGTTTTGGTTTCTGGTACTTTAGAGGGTAGGGACAAGGCGAAGGCTTGACTGTGCACATCATCATGGATTTTTGTATGATTTATGGTTGTGGGATATTCTGATTAATGTTTATGGTTTTTAGAAACTATGTTTTTATGTAACTTATGGATTTTTTGAAATGGGTTGAAAAATGAATTTTTTTTTCATGATTTGGGGATGTTACTAGTTGGTATCATAGCCCTGGTTTGAGAGAATTGGATGAACACAATGTGATTCCTGACTCAAACTAAGGATCTGCAAAATGTTTTCAAAAGTTAAACCTAAAAGAACAGACAGAGAGGATGTGATGTGTATAATCAGTCGGAGCCAAGGAAAGTGATTGCCCAAGATACTCACATTTGTTTTATGTATTGATAGAAATGCATGCTAGTATGTAGGCTAAGGATCTTCAGGAATTGCATGATAGAATTGCCTAATGTATGATGCTTGATAGCCTAGGAGAATTTCTTGTTATGCTATATGGAACTGACATTGTTACTGTAGTTGCTTAGTGCATGCATCATAGTTGTACATAACTAAGATTTTATAGCCCGAGAATGTTTGATTTTGCCTTATTTCATGTTACTTGTCTGGTTGTGGGCTTAGGGTAGATTTAAGTATTCGATTGTCTATCGAATCCAATGTTATGTCTGATTAGCATACACGAGTGGCTGCAGGGCTAGTGAAAGTTTCATAAGTGAGCATGGGTTGTGATAGGCCAACTTGATGAATGATTAATGTATGTGTATCTTAGATGTTGGGCCTTGTGGTCGGGTGGTCCGTAACGACCCCTTGATACATATATCGGTAGGTTCGGAAGGTAGTATGGGCCCGTACTACTGGAAGCACAGGACGTGTATGTGTAGCAAGGAAGCCACGAACCCCGAGGGTTTAGTCTTTCCATAATGTTAAAATGGTATGAATTTTGGATTTATGATGTATTCCGATTTGTATTTCAGTATGGCGATCACTATAGGTTCTAGATCGGGAGCTGGCGGCCTGGAGAGGCCAGGATTGACGGGCAATGATATCCGTGAGATGATCACGACCCAGGTGACCGTGGATGGCCGTGAGGCGATCCTGGAGTTATTTGGGTCTATTAATAATTTAATACCACCATGATCGAGATGTTTGACGAGCGATATGTTGCCGTCTTCGAGGCTGCTACTACCACAACCACTGTAGCTATTTCTGTTGCGAGAATCTAGGGGAGAGGGTCATTTTAGTACTGAGATTTTAGCAACATGAAGCCACTGAATTTTGATGGGGTCAAGAACCCGATCGTTGCTATAAGATGGTTATCAGACGTGGAGGGCCGTTTCTTCGCTTGCTCGTGACCAGAAGGTCAGGTGCGTCCTGAACCTTATTCGCTTGGGGGCGAATGATTGGTGGAAGCTGATGACCGGTACTTATTCTCCTGTAGAGAAAGCCGTGGTGACTTGGGAGAAGTTTTCAGAGATGCTCCGTGCTGAGTATGTGCTGCTAGTGTAGAGGGAGAGGTTAGCCCAAGAGCATCTGTTGCTGAAGCAGACGACAGAGTCGATGCCGAAGATCACAAGGATGTTTACATAGAGAGCCCTTTTCTGCTCCGAGTATGCTACTTCGAAGCATGTTCAGATGTCTCGTTACTTGATCATGCTCAAGACGGAGATCAAGTAGTTAGTATCTACCCAACGGTACAATTCTCTCTCCGAGCTGTAATCTTTCGCTCGGAGGAGAGAGATTAAGATTGAGACATAGACGAGGGAGAGGAAGCAGGATCCAGGTTAGATGTAGCCAGCAAAGAAGTGGTTCAAACACACTAGTTCACGCTCTGGAGGTTAGAGAGGCCGCACTTGAAGCAAGTGCGGGAAGGCGCATGCGGGCGCATGTCGATCAACTGCTGGGTGCCACAAATATGGCAGGGAGGAGCATTTTACGAGGGATTGTCATCAACAGGCCCCACCATCGAGTACATGGATTTGTTACCATTGTGATCAGGTGGGCTATGTGAAGGCCTAATGTCCTTTGCTTGCTACTAGGCCCGTGCAGGCATCAGCCATGACTACTTTGAGGATTACAGATGGACGCTAGGGGAGAGCTAAGGCCCCAAAAGCCTGAGGTAGTGCCTTTCAGCTCATAGCAGAGGAGGCCAGGGCGGCGCCTGACGTCGTTACTGGTATGTTTCCATTTATTATCCTGTCAGGATATTTTCTTATATGCTTATGATTGTATTTAGGCTAGGTACCTTCTTAGTGAATTCTTTGCTTGATCTTGTGCTTTTTGATTCGGGAGCGAGTCGGTCCTTTGTGTCTCAGTCCTTCTGTAACGCCCCGATTCTCAGGTATTAATATTATGGCTTTAATTTTCAAGTTTCAAGGTCTACTCGATGAATTGGATGCCCTGAATCGTCGAGCAGTAGCGGGTTTGGGTCACGTGTTTAAGTGACCAACTCGCCGAGTCGGAATACTGACTCGACGAGTTGGAGCTGGAGGGTGAAACCCTAATTTCCGGGGTTTTGCACCCTATTTAAAGAATCATAAGCCTCCTTCAGCCTCTTTACAGTCCCTTGAGAGCTCAGCAAAACTCTAATACGTGTGTGTACTCCATTGTGTGTTTTAAGCTTTGGAAGAGGATTCTTGGGGAGAAGAGCTTGGGGGAAAACAAGTGGATTGAAGCAAGGAACTCGTGGGAATCAAGATCTATTTCAGTTGGCATCTTTTGGGAAGGTATTAAGCTGTTATCTTAACCCCTTTTCATTCTAGATCTATTTTGGGTGGATTTTAGGGCTTTTCTAGCTTATTAGGAAGCCTTTATTGTGTTTGAGCTCAGATCTGAGGTTGCAACCTCAGATCTGAACTCTCTTGGGTCTCTAATTCCATAAAGTTTCCAGCTATTGCAAGAATGAGACTCTCCTAAGGTGTAAAGCTCCATTAGAAGCTTAGATTGGTCATTTAGAGTCTCTAGGGCCTTGCATCCACGTAAAGTTTGCAACTTTACGTGATAAACATGCCTTAGAAGCTTGGATCTGCAATATGGAGCCGTTGCATGGCTTAAAAAGTACCTATATGGATGAAGGTCTGAAGAGACTCAGCGAGTTGCATAGTCAAATCGGCGAGCCACATGAAGATGGTCCTGTACTCGACGAGTTGGATGAACAACTCGGCGAGTTCGATGAAGATTGCCTAGGGCTCGACGAGTCAGTCGAATGACTCGGCGAGTCGGCTAGGGTTTTTCCCGAACCTTTGGACACGCATGAACTCGGCGAGTTATAAGGGAACTCGACGAGTCAACCAAGGATTTCACGACTTCTCGAGTTTAGGAAGGACTCGATGAGTCGGTGAACTACACTCGACGAGTCGGGTCAACATGGACTGTTGACTTTGACTGTGGACTTTGACCTTGGGCAAGGGTTGACTATTGGACTTCTTGAAGTATCTTGAGAACCTATGAACTTGTGATGTGTCAGACATAGGTGGTGGAGTTTGTGGTGGTGATCCGGGAGTTGAGCTTTCTAGTTCCAGACGACAGTTGCGAGGTGAGTTCCCCTCACTATACCAACAGGGTCTAATGCACCAATGCCAGCCCTTATCGGATTTGTATCTGTTGGATTAATGTCTAAGTCCATAACTATAATTGGTAAGACTTGACCCGACCCGACATGGTCCATTTGGGTTGCATGTCATCATGCATTTGGAACGTAATATTCATATGTGAATATAAATGTAAGTATACACTAGCATATTGCAAAGTTGCCGCTTAACCGCTCCAATGTACTTGGACGATGGAACAGATAATATTCATATATGAATAAGTATATTCATATATTCATATATATGTATATTAAAATATGAATAATCACTTGAAAATATACATATACTTATTCATATATGAACAATGGCGAGTTTATATGCATTCATGGTGGGTCACTTGACCCACCTTTTTTTTATTTTTATAACAAGTTATATATAATCAAAATATCGTGACCTACATTAAAAAAATATAAATGAACCATCTTAATTTGTTGGCAGAAAGAAATAGACAAATTTGATTTTTAAAACTCATATTTTATATTTTAATAGCCTAATATTTTTTAGGGTATAATCCAATATGCATAACCCAATACACATTAAACTAAAAAAAAGTAAATTTTGAATCCCAGAAAAGTAATGTCGTTTAACAACGCATGAAGTTCAATCATTCATTAACAATCGTCGATCGCATTACCAGTAAATTATTCAATTTTGTTAAGTTTGTGAACATTAAATAAAATATAAGGAAATTCTATTTCTAATTTCCCGAGCATCAAAGTGAACCGGTCTACGATCATTAATTGGTGATTTGAATCACAAATTCCTTCGCTATATGTTTAATTCATTAATTGCATCCATTATAGGGGTTCTTTTTTTGTCTTTATTTTAACTTTCATTGTTTATTTGATATAATTTCTAAGATTGTTAATTGTCGTTGTTAATATTGAATAACTTAACAGTGAATTTTTTTTCCATTTTTTTTATTGTTCTATTCCAATATTTTACAATAGTTTTTTTTTATTGTTTCAAATTTTCAATGTCAATTGATTATTTGATAGTTGTTCATCTGTTTGATTATTTGATTGTTATTTGTGAATTGTTGTTTGCTTCAGAAATTCAATCAAGAATGTCTTAGAAAGTACTAGTCATAATACAGTTGTGAAACTATATCAAAATATAAGACCTTGTCGGGTACAATTGTAAGACCTTTAAATCTTTTTTTTCTTATACGATTTGAACCAATCAGAACCCGCAACTAGTATTTTTTTTATATATATTTCTTTTTCTATCGTTTCATTTAAGTAGTGAACCATATGGTTTATGTTCTAGCCTCGCCACTGTATATTAATATACTTTATATCTATGAATGAATATACTTATTTACATATGAATATTACATACATCCATTGTGCCGGTACGCTGGAAGGTTTTGCGGTAAAAAGAAATATGTGGCCTAGTGGTGGTTGTGTAAGTTGCAGTGGTGGTGGTTTATATTCACGTATCAATATTAAGTTCCTCCGTCGCGTTGGAACGCGGGAGGCTTTCGTGGGAAAATAAATATACGGCCCAGATTTGTTCTCGCGTTCTCGATTTAATATTTGTTCTCATTTGAACATAAGTCTATATATATATATATATATATATATATATATATATATATATATATATATATATATATATATAGGTTCATTGGTCAACAAAGAATTAGTGTGTCAATGTAAAACTAATTCCTCATCAATCATTTAATACTGATTTTTTTTATTTTTAATTAATTAATCAGGGTCAATTTTGTCTTTTTGTTAATTATCAATTTTAATTCTAAAAATATTAACACCTTGATTTATGGTAACACTATATCAATTTTAATTCTCCAAAATTATCTCACTCCTTCTATTTTCTCTCCTTATACGTTTCTTTCTCTCTTTCTTTGGAACATCACCACCGGACTTTTTTAAAGATTGCGATTTGGAAAGCTTCGATTTGGATGGCTTCCGGTTGAGATGGTGGTGGCAAGTGTAACAATGATATCAACTTCCTGTAGTCTGATTCCAAGCCCTCTCATAGTTTTTCCTCTTTCGTTTTCAGGTGATCCGCTTCTTTTGTTTTAATTCATTCCTTATATGCGATTTTTGTATTTGATTTAAATTTGTGCTCAATGGAATCAAATGAAACCATCAAATCTAACATATAGGATTGTAATGTCCCGAAATTTCAGGATAATTTTTTTTCATTTTTAAAATAATATAACATCCATTTTAATAAAATTACATTCAGGGAAAACATTTGTTCATAAACCATTATTCAGAAATCAGAATTATAATGAAGACAATGTGAAATCTCAAATCATAAAACTGTTGATGTGTGTGTACAGTCTCGCCTTCGCAATTAGATAAGTACCTGCAAAATATTTAATCCACAACTGTAAGCACAAAGCATAGTGATTTCCCCAGAATATCACATACAGCACAACATAATAATCTGCTAAGGGTTATCAGCAGCCCTGGGACTATCAGCAGTCATGAATATCACATGCAACACATATTATACACAAGTATGGATTATTAGCAACCCTGGAGACTATCAGCATTTCCAGTGGGCTAACAGCACACCCTGTGGATTAACAGCACACCTCACGGGTTATCATCTACCCTTTGGACTATCAGGAGTCCCATGGACTCACAGCAGTCGAGGAGTTATCAGCAACTCAATTCACATATAACAGCAAACAACAAATAAGACCCAGTTGGTCAACATGTATATGATGGGATTTATGTACTATAACATCCTTGTTGGATTAATGTCTAAGTCCATAACTATAATTGGTAAGACTTGACCCGACCCGGCATGGTCCATTTGGGTTGCATGGCATCATGCATTTGGATAGACTATAATGAGAGAAATAACACTTAAGGTTGGTTAATATATTATAAGTTCTAATATATTAATAAGGTTATTTAATTAGTATTGATTAAGAATTAATTTGGAATTAATTAAGTGATCAAAAGGAGACTAATTAAATATATGGGTTGATTGTGTAAATCATTCATTCTTATATATGTGGGCTTGTGATCCAAGATTCCTTATGTTGGACTAAGTCCATGGGGTGACCCATGGATACTCCATGGAGGTTAAAATCCATGGAGCATAAGGAATGAGTAAAGTTATGAGTTACATGGTGTAACCCTAATAGCCACCATATAAAAGAATCCCATGGCTCAAGAAATCGTGCACTAATGTGTGAGTGTGAGGGCTAGACGATTTCAAGGAGTGTTCAAGTTTCTCTCAAGTTATTCCAAGTGTATTTGGTGTTGTGTGAACCATTTGAGGTGTCACACTTGGGGCACTAGGCACTCAAGCTTCATGAAGACATTCTACATCAAAGAGGTATGTATTCTATCTTGTTATATTTATTATTTTGTATGCTAGATTAGGATAATACCTTGGATGTTCATAATTGTATGTATAATAGAGAAAACATAGATCCAAGGTATTTAGGGTTGCATGTACACTTAGGAGTGTTAGAATGCTCATAACCCAACAGTATCTGGGGTTATTGCATGATATGCTTATTGATTTACATCCTGGTAGATAGGATGGTGTTATGCTTAGTGACCTGGTTAGGTCCGTATCCTGGTTATAGGATGTTGCTGTGATTGATGATCTGTTAGATCGGTTTGACTGTTATATATATACGCTAGCATATGATATTATGTGCACATCTTGTTTGATTGGGGGTTGGGTTGAGGCGGACCTGCTTTGTGCTGAAGGCCAACATACCCAGGGCGTTCCGGATAGACTACAGGCCCAGGAGGGCATGTCAGTCAGACCGAAGGCCCGACGAGCGGTCCGGATAGGCTGTAGGCCCTGCGAGGCGGTCCAGACGTGCCGAAGGCTCGGGGAGCGGTCCAGATAGGATGGAGGCCTGCGAGGCGGTCAAGTCAGGCTGAAGGCTCACTATGCATGCTGATTGTTTATATGTTATGATTATGATTGTATGGCTTTGGTATTTTGGGGGTAACTCACTAAGCCCTCGAGCTTACATTTATCGATTATTATACTTCTGATGATCGCGGAAAGGTGAAGGCGTGATCGTACCGCTCCTCACATTTTATGATTCGATGATTTGATTCTGGGGTACTCTGACAGTATACTATTTTGAAAACAAGTTTGTAATAATCATGTGTTTTGGAATGTTTTAAAAAGTTTTAAATTGGCTCGAGTTTTATGGATGTTACACCTTCAGCAGGGACTTCGATACGAATCTTGGGGAGTTGGAGTGTGCGTTGTGAGTTTCCATCGCCAACGAACATGAGGTTTCAGTAGTGAGCTTTTTTTAGTATTGTACCTTGGAGATATTTGGGGTGTCTTATCCAATCGATTTGATTCCCATCCCTATGAGGGATGTGTGCGTGATTGTAGGGATGGAGTGGCTGAGCAGATTTGGAGCCATGATCGAATGCGAGAGACAATTATTGGTAGTTCGAAACCTAAGTGGGGGAGAACTGGTTATTTATGGTGAGGGTACCAGGGTTGGTTTGGCCTTTTGTTCAGCTGCCAGGGCTCGACAGTAGCTTCAACATGGATGTTTGGGTTATCTCGCTTACGTGGTTGACACTCGGGTCGAGGGAGAGTTTTGATTTCAGATGTGCCAGTGGTTAGAGAGTTTCCAGATGTCTTCCTAGAAGATTTACCTCATGTGCCTCCCGTGAGGAAGGTGGAGTTCAGGATCGATCTGATCCCCGGTGCGGCGCCGATTGCCAAGGATACATATCACTTCGCGCCATCTGAGATGCAAGAGTTGTCCTCTCAGCTACTGGAGCTGTTAGGCAAGCAGTTTATCAGACGAAGCAGTTCAACTTAGGGAGCACCGATCCTGTTTGTAAATAAGAAGGATGGGTCTCATCGCATGTGTATAAGATTATAGGGAGTTGAACAAATTGACAGTGAAGAATTGTTACCCACTCCCCAGGATTGATGATCTTTTCGATCAATTTTAGAGTGCATCTTGGTTCTCCAAGATTGATTTGAGATCGGGCTATCACCAGATGAGGGTCCGGGAGAAGGACGTGGAGAAGACAACGTTCCGTACTCGTTATGGTCATTACGAGTTCGTGGTGATGACGTTTGGGCTCAAGAACGCACCAACAACGTTCATTGATCTGATGAACCGGGTGTACATGCCGATGGTCAATCAGTCAGTCATTGTTTTCATTAATGATATTCTGGTCTACTCCAAGACTAGGGAGCAGCATGAGGAGCATCTTAGAGAGTTGCTGGGAGTATTGAGACAGGAAAGGCTTTATGCCAAGTTCTCCAAGTGTGAGTTCTGTTTATGAGAGGTCCACTTTCTAGGACACCTCATCAATCAGAATGGGATACTGGTCGATCCATCCAAGGTCGAGGCAATGATGCAGTGGGAGGTTCTGAAGTCCTTATGTGATATTTGGAGTTTTCTAGGATTGGATGGTTATTATAGGAGATTTATTCAGGATTTCTCCAATATTGTTGTTCCTATGACCCGCTTGACGAATAAGGGTGTGGATTTTTGTTGGGGGACTGAGCAGCATGCTGCATTTAAGACCTTGAGGAGGAAGCTATGTGAGGCCCTGGTGTTGACCCTCCCTGAGGGCGTCGAGGAGTTTGTGGTATTTTATGACCCACTGATCACATGTTTATGGCGGTTCTTATGTAGAGAGGTAGAGTTATTGCTTATGGATCCAGGCAGTTGAAGCCTCATGAGGTTAGGTATCCAACTCATGATTTGGAGCAAAGGGCAGTGGTTTTTTCCCTCACGATTTGGCGACATTATCTCTATGGGGCCCGTTGTACCATCTACATGAATCAAGAGTTTGAGATACCTCATGGATCACCCAAATATGAACAAGAGGCAGCGCAGATGGCTTGACATAGTCAAAGATTATGATTGTGAGATTCTCTACCATTCGGGGAAGGCCAATATGGTCGCCGATGCTTTTAGCCGCAAGGTGGTTAGTACTCCTGCTCGAGGGCACTGTTTGAGGATGACCAACGACTCCCCACTACTGGATTTGATCAGGGAGGTTCAGGCTGAGGGAGTCAAGAAGGAAGATTGGAAACATGAGAGGATCAGGTTGAGATTGACAGGTTTTCTTCCGACAGTCATGGACTTTTGACCCGGTGCGACCGGGTATGGGTGCCATTTTCCGGCGGGTTCCGACAAATAGTTTTAGAGGAGGCTCATAAGTCCAGGTTCTTGATTTAACCTGGAGCCACAAAGATGTAGAGGGACTTAAGACTTAGTTACTGGTGTCCATGCATGAAGAAGGAGATTGCATGATATGTGGAGAGATGCTTGACCTGTCCGATGGTCAAGGCTGAGCACCAGAGGCCGCATGGCAAGTTTCAGCCCTTGGAGGTTCCCATGTAGAAATGGGAACAAATAACTATGTATGTCATCACCAAGCTGCCAAGGACATCCAAGGGATTCGACGCGATATGGGTTATTGTCGACCGGTTGACCAAGAGTGCCCACTTTCTCGCGATTCAGGAGAGTTCTTCGGCCAAGAAGTTAGCCGATGTGCATGTGCGTGAGATCATTGCTTGCTATGAGGTGCCGACTTCTATCGTCTTCGACCGGGATGTACGGTTTACTTCTTGGTTTTGCCAGAAGTCTCATGAGGAGTTGGGTACGAGACTGCATTTCAACACTGCTTATCACCTTAATATTGATGGACAAAGTGAACAGACCATTCAGACACTCGAGGATATGCTGAGGGCTTGTGTTATTGATTTCGATGGTAGTTGGGATTCCTACCTTCCGTTAGCTGAGTTTTCTTACAATAACAACTATCATTCTAGTATCGGTGCACCACCGTACGAGCTTCTTTGTGGGAGGAAGTGTTGTACACCAGTTTGCTGGGGAGAGGTCAGCCACAGAGTTATGGGAAGGACTAAGGTAGTCCTTCAGACTATGGAGCTTATCCAGTGGATCAGGTAGAGATTGCAGATATGATAGAGCCGACAGAAGAGTTATGCCAACCAATGGCGATCTGAGATAGAGTTCCAGGTCAGGGACATGGTTTTACTGAAGGTATCACTCTCGAAGGGTGTTATACGCTTCAAGAATAGGGGTAAGTTGGGGCTCCGATTTATTGGACCGTTCCGAGTGGCGGCTAGGGTAGGCAAGGTAGCCTATCGTTTGGATCTGCCTGAAGATCTTAGTCAAATCTACAGCACCTTCCATGTTTCTTAGCTTCGGAAGTGTATGGCTGATGACTCTGTTGTGGTTCCCATAGATGACATTCTGGTGGATGAGCGCCTGAAGTATGTGGAGATGCCGATAACATTTTTAGACAAGAAGACGAAGGCCTTGCGCAACAAGGTGGTACCTTTGGTCAAGGTCCAGTGGTAGCACCAAAAGGGTTCCGAGTGGACTTGGCAACCCGAGGCAGAAATACAGGAGCACTACCCGGAGTTGTTAGTAGCTGAAGACTTTGAGGGCGAAGTCTGAATCAAGTGGGGGAGAATTGTAACGCCAAGTTTCGGGTGTGTTCCTTTTAAATAATTTAATAATTTTAAAGTTGGATCTCTGGTGGCCACGACATGGTGATGGAATCCCACGACATGGCGAAGGCCAGAGTTTTTGTGGCCATTAAGTTAGCGCTACAACGTGGCATATATTCTCCACGACGTGGCCGTTGTTTAATAATAAACCCTAATCCGGGGTTTGAGCCCTTATTTAAAGGAATGTGATGGCTAGGGTTCCCCACCCTCAACCTCACTTACTCTCCCTCAGCCTCTAAGAGGAAACCCTGGCCTCCATTACTAACCTTTGAGATTTTGTGTGTTTTGGTTGTATTTTGAAGAAGAAGAAGGCATATTTGATCTTGGTTTCAGCAATCAAATCTTCCCATCTACCTTGAGCACATTTCTGGACTTTTGTAAGTCCCCAAGATCCAATCTTTATGCTATTTATCTCTAGATTTAGCTCTTTTGTCCCTAAATCTTCATGATGTGAGAATTTGGAAGGTTGGATCTCATAAAGTTGGCAACTTTATGGATCCATGTGATCATTCTAATGTTATATGTTCCATATCTGAGGATCTATGTAGTTTTTGGATCCATGCTTAAGTTTATGTTCTTATTTCCATGTTTTTGACCTAAAAATGGAACATGACATGCATGTCCATAAAGATTTTTATGGCTTGTTAGGAGTAAGAAACCCTTCTGGAAACTTTGGGTGAGCAACTCTAGATATTTGGTGCTTAAGGAGTATCTTTATGTATTTAGTCATCCTTAAGAAATTACGGTTTGGGATCTTGACTTGTTCAGGAGTCTTAATGGATAAAGTTGGAATCTTGACTTGTCCAAACCAGTCCCTACGACACTAGGGGTGCTAAGCTCTTAAAGGCCAAGTTCTACAAGCTACAACAAAGAGGTAATCTTCCAACTAGTTTTTATGCTGTATATCTTCATTTGTATGCTAGTTACAGGTTTCATGCTTTGGATGATTTTGTTGCATGTATAATTAGAGAAAACTTAGATCCAAGGCATTAGGGTTGTATGTGCACCATAGGATGTTATATTACATAAATCCCATCAGTGGTATCAGAGCCATGGGTGTTTTCTATTATATAGATGCAATTGTTTGATTTCAAAGCTGAAAAATTGACATTTCTGGCCACTGCCTGATGGACTCGACGAGTTGGATGAATTTGGCCATGAACTCGACGAGTCCATTGCCTGGCTCGACGAGTTGGGTCATATGTTGGCAGAATTTTCGAGTTTTTGGCCTGTTTTGGATTAGGATCATTACCACAAATTGTTTTGGTTCATAAAATTTGATTTTACTAATATGGTAATGATTATCCCCATCCAATAACATGATGATTCCCAAATTTTAAGATAATTACTTGATTTTGTGAAAAACTAATTATTTGTAAAATTTGAATCATTTTGCTACAAGAGTTGAATTAGATAAATTTAGTAAAAGATAAAATGATATGATTATTTTTATTAGTTTTAAATTTGATCTAAATGTTTTAAGAGGTTACAAAACTTGTCATCAAGTTTTGGAACTCAAAAGTTTTTAAGGAGTTACAAAATTAAGTCATTAAGTTATGGAATCCAAAAGTTTTCAAGAGTTTCATAACTTGCCCTCAAGTTACGGAATATGAAAAGTCTCATTCATGAAAACATTAACTCTTGTAACTAAAAGGTTTCAAAAGATGCAACTCTTAGGTTCATAACTTAAAAATTAATTAAATAGTTTTAATTTTGAATTTTTATATTTAGCACCTTAATGATTTGAATAGTTCAAATTACATATTTATGAATTTCATTAAAATAATTAAATGTTTAACTAAAAGAGAAGATTAATAAATCCATAATCACATGGTTTAAGTTTAATTAAATTAAGAGTATAGTTTAATTGATAGATTAAACCACAAAATATTTTAAAAGTTTAAAATACACCCTTATACTATATAAAATTAAAAGTTTAATATATTATATATGTATAAGTTAAAAAGTCTTACCGTTAGTAGGCCTCATTCACGAAGCTGATCTATAAGGGATGTTTAAGGAAGCGACCTGTAAAATGACCGCCATTGGGTATCCATTCTTACCCACCGCACCCTTGACCAGTGGAGGGTCGTTAGCCGAACGGGTTTGACAGGACATTTAAATCCTCATTAAAAGTATAATGAAATATAAAGTAACTAAACCTTTTATAAATTCCCAATCTTAGTTACTTTAGGAAAAATGTGAATTTGGTGCTAATCCATGAAATTGCACATTGCACCTTATTGGCCAGTTAGTGGACCGTGTGTGGTTAACCGGAACACTAATGTGGAATAATGAAGGATGACAATGGGTTTCTCGTAAATTATCATTGATCAATGGAGCGTGTGTGGTTAACCGGCACATTGATTAGGTGGTTAATGACATTGAGAGTACCAAGCTAATTTGCATGGTTATTCACACCTTGTTTGTGATCCTCGGTATCCCAGTCACAAACTTGAAGGGCATAATCGAGATTAAACATGCCATTGAAAAGTTCAATGAATCTCAGAAGAATCTAGGAATTTCATTTCATTTAAAACCTAATATTCATTTTCGTTTTTCATGGTGGAAATTGGTAAATCGTCTTTACCTACCTTCAAATATTTTGCATATGGATTACGACATCCCTCTTCTGAATTGCAGAATATTGTGTTGGGTGCTAGCCTTAATATTTCATCTGGGTGTTATATTAAGGACTTAAATTAACTAACTTGAATTTCTCCCTTTGTAGTTCTGACAACTATGGTCTACCTTATCCTTTTGGAAAAAGCTTTCCTTATAAAGATGATATTCCACAAGACGATCGAGGTGAAAGATTAATCCCTTCTTCGTGCTGTAGAGGAACTTCTCTTCCTCCACCTCCTCCAATTATTCTCACTGATCCACATGTTCGTCGACTTGAAAAGTTCAAGGTCAGTCAGCAAGCAAACATGAAGATGGAAAGTCTGTATGTGCTCACATCTTGGACATGCAGCTACATATTGACAGGCTGGGAATGTTGGGTGTCGTGTTCCCAAGGAAGCTGGTTGTTGACTTGGTTCTTCATTCACATCCTAAGTCATATAGTGAGTTTGTTAAAGACTACTATGTGACAGACCACGACGTGACCCTTATCGATCTTACTTATTTGCTTATTGCTGCTGAATCAGCAATGATTTGGCGTACTGGTAAAGCAAACTTGATTGGAAAATCTACTTCACAAACTTCCATGGACATTGACAATGGCGACATTGGAAGTCCAAAAAAGCTTTCTATTCCCAATGGAAAGGGATTGGCCAAGGTCAAACCATTTGCCAAATGGTAAAGAGAAAGGCTAAGTCTGTGATTGTCCCGTGTACCATTCCGAGAGAGTCTATTTGTTTCTATTGCCAAGAGAAGGGGCATTGGTTGCGAAGCTGCCCTGACTACCTGAGAGATCTAAGAGATGGTAAAATCAAATTGTATGGTTCTACTTCAGGTAAGTCCATTATCTAAATCTAATAAGTTCCTATTTGAAGATTCTTAATACATGATGTGATGAGATCACATTTTGATGTTTTGTAGGATCGAAGAAAAGAAAGGAAGCTTAAAGGAAAATCATGCTGAGTCTGATCACGAAAAGATGGATTTCGATCGCATGATTCGATGATCAGAATTGTGAGCTGCTACTTAGGAGTTATGATAACTGCTTAGAAATATGTAGTGACATAGTTTTCATTTGTAATTGCTTTGTAAGGACAAGATTTTCCGCAATTTTAATAAATAAAGAAAATTTTGATTTTATTTTATTTCCTTGCAATGGCATTTGTGAAAATTGATGTTTGTGTGTTTCTATTTTTAGCAATATGGATTTGATTCTTTCGTTTGTGGTAGTTTCTAAGTAAGGAAAGATTCTCATCGCCCAAGTTTCAATTGGATAGAAACCTGGAATCATATGATGTGAATTATGTGATGTATGAAAATCTTGGTACTTGGAAAACTGGGACTAATTCCTTGTTTACATAAGTATGTAAGTCAAGTGAAAGATAAAAGGATCTAGTACACATTGATGTGTACTGGTCAGATCCACCACAAATAATGATAAAGTCTATTCGTCATGATTTACTGTAAGATCAGTAAATATGATTATACTTACAAGATTAAGTATAATTCTGATACTTTGAAAAGATTCAATGTATAGCAGAACGAATGAGAAAAATCAAATTGGGTAGAAAGATAAAAGGTTTCTCCAATCTGAAAGGAAAGGATAGAACTTTAGTATCGTGTTTTATGATCGTCCTAATGATTACGGAACCATGTTACAATTGATCCTCTAAGTATATCTTAGTGCATTTGTATCGCTAAGAAGAGGAATCGTGAATTGTTGAAATGGTTAAACCAAGAAGATGAGTCATACTTCATTCCAAAATCAAGTCTTAGAGTCATAATCCAAGATTATGCCTTGAGTGACATGTCTTAAGTAGGTTTATAACACATCATAAAATATGGAGTAGAAATGTTTTCTAACTCTTGCATACTTCAAATTGGTAGTTGTGATGTTTTGGATAAAACAAAGACCAACTAAGACCAATTGTGTGAAGTGTTTGTCTTGATAAGAAT
This sequence comes from Lactuca virosa, assembly GCF_052849685.1. Lineage (NCBI taxonomy): Eukaryota > Viridiplantae > Streptophyta > Magnoliopsida > Asterales > Asteraceae > Lactuca > Lactuca virosa. The sequence continues at coordinate 112,832,655 of NC_136426.1, read as the reverse complement.
CCACACTAACTCTTGAATATTTGTTTGTCAAGGAATGGTTCTTGACAAGAGAATCTTATATGTCAAGAAGTCAGTGGGAGCCTTAATGGTCTTGAAAAGTTTCAAGAACTAATCAAGAATAAACCTATTGTTTATCACTAGCACACGACTTGAGATTTGTAACCTATCGTGTTGACATATTCTTGTTTCTGTGCCCATTACAGTTAAAGTTTACTATGCATGTGAGTTCTATGAGTTCTCAATTGATTGTATAAGGCAAAGAACCTTGATCAGTGAAAGTTCATTGATTAGTAAGGGTGATTTGCTCAACAATTTGGAAGACATGGCAGGCCCTTGTGCTGCCAAGTGGCAAGAAATTAAGATTGAACAAGTTCAGTCCATATGAGGTTGATTTTGTCAGAGACCTTATCTTATGGTAATGGTTGGAAATAACAGATTCACATGGATAGGAACACATACACCATAAAATCTAAGTGTCATAAGGTTTCTCTCCAATTCATGAAAATGATTGTGAGGAAACGCTGTCACTAAGTAGATTTTAAAGAGATTACAATTGCGTTAATTGCATTCTAAAATTCGATTATGATTACGGCATCCCTCTTCATAGTTCGAATTGTGAGAAATGGCAAAAAGTTTGAACATTCGGGACTTACTGCTGTAAGTTCTGAAATAGTTTAGACACACATGTGGGCTATCCAAGGAAATGTGTATGAGTTTGAGAAGCGTAGATAAGGTCTTATCGAAACATCTTGTATCAGAAATCTGAACTTTGGTAAGAAAGTCAACAAGTATTGATTTCTAGAAGTCCAGCTTATTTCTGGGTACATGTCAAAGCTAGTGGGAGCATAAGGGTTATGCTAATAAGAATGTAATTATTATGCTAGTGGGAGCACAATTATTACGTTACGTGTTGCGAGTTAGCAATGTTAATTATAGAAAACAAAAGTTTCGATTCGCAAGGTTGCAGAGTTTGAAAAGTTGTTTTGCTATAATTTAGGGAGAGGATACTCATACTTCATTTCAAATCTAAAAGCTTAGATTGAAATTTTAACTTAGTCATAGACATATATGAATATTATGTTGAAATGATTCAACATAAGGAAATTCCATATATAGAAATATGGAAATATTGTAGCAAGATACTGATAAAGTATCATGTCTTTATGTAAGACATTATGAATCGTATCCCATATGCTTCGAATATAGGATCGATTACATATGCTATAATGTTAATCTATTCTAATTTTCGAAATGCCTAGGGAATTAAGAGGGAAAAGGGACTAGAACGAGATATGCCTAAAATGGTTAAACGATTGTCGAGAACAATCTGAGGTTTACCAAAGATTGGTTGCTTATGGACAATTGGAAGTATAATATAACTTTTGGAAAGGACCATATTGACATGTTCTGAGAAGAAGTAATTATTTTTCAAAAGTGATTGTCAAAATGGGAATATGGAAATGTTTCCATAAGTGGAAGTTGATCATAAAATCTGTGTAAGATTAGAAACCTTAATGCAAAAAGGATATTCAAAGGAATGTACTTTGAATACGAGACTTCGTTTCCATGGAATTGCTCTCAATTGGAATACTTTGTAATATCTTTTTCCAAAGTCTCTGTGACTTTTGTACATAGTCATTACAAAAGGATCATTGCATATAAGTTTAGAATCTAACAGATTACAGTAAACGACAAGAATTTGGTATTCTTACATTTACGATAAGGATTTGGAATTGAGAAATGAGCATCATTGGAAATGTTTTCAATTGATATATTTCACAAAGAAATGACCATATGTAAACATAGTGTGCATGCTTGGAGCATGGGACAACTATTGTATTAATTCAAGTATTAAGTTGATTAATCGAAACATTATACAGTGAATAATGTGTAATCAATATGGTGATTAGTATGTGTTTTATTTATACTCAAAAGTTTTGAAACCATATTGGATTCGATTATTCTTGTGTTTCACTTTGCATGTTTTACTTCCCGAATAACTAGGTTATTCAAACATCCACAGTCAATCATACTTTGGAAGTAAGTAATGAGGTAAGACTATCATGAATCCAACTGTAGATTGTCTATGGTGTTTAGACATGGCGCAAGTTTGCTGCAATGTTCATGAGTACTCCTATAATAAGATTTGAGTATTGGAATAAACCCACGCTCATCTGAATCACTTCATGGATTTTATCACGAGTGATTGTGAGACAATAATATCTTATATTCTTGAAACCAAGACATGTGAGTTGTAGTTTTCAAGTAAGTTGTGCATTGACAATATGTAAACGCACCAGTAACTTGGTGTTATAAAACATATTGTTGTGTGTGATTTGATGAGTAAATTCGGTAAGCATATGAGTCGAAGTTTATCCGTTCCTTTTACCCAATGAGGGATAAAAGCGATATTTGTGGACCCCTCGATGATTTAGTTGATGACACCCTAAGCGCTTGGCCAAGCCTGGACTGATTTGATTTGTTCAATTAGTCAGTCATCATAAATCAGAAATCGGTAAACAATAGATGGACAGAGAGAATGATTATAATCCATGTCTCAGTCCATATGATATCTTGTAGAATGGATGAATATATGATCCCTTATCTAATGAACGCATCATTGATTTGTTCAGAGTTCGACATCGGCTTTTTGAGAGCAACGATTGCTAGTCGGTTCTTCAAGTCGTATTTCCAGTTATAGTTATTAGACTTATCCAAGTGGGAGACTGTTGGATTAGGTGTCGAAGCTCATAACTATAATTGGTATGTACTTGACCCGAGAGTAGCTTGGTCCATTTCGGGTTGCCTTCATCAGGACAAGTTGATAGGATGGATTTTGAGAAAGAGGTTATTTGTGATTTATTAATATATTATAAGAATAATATATTAATTGAGAAATCATATTATTTAATTAGTATTGATCAAGAATTAATTTGGAATTAATATAGTGATCAAAAGAGACTAATTAAATTTGCAGGGACTGGTTATGTAAATCAATGATATTTATACTTTGGGCTAATGATCCATGTTGACTAGGATTGGACTAAATCTTTGTGAGAGTCCATGAAGAGTTAGTCCATAAGGCTAATGAGTTAATGGATTAAAAGCCCAAGTGAATTAGGGTTTACAAGTTGAAACCCTAGGAATTCCAAACTATAAATTAAACCCCTAAGCTTGCAAAATCGGCCACTAGTACTCCAAGGTGTAAACCTAGCCGTTTTTGGTGCTCCTAGCCTCCCTCTCATTATTCTCCACTTGTTCATGGTGTTTGTGACTTGTTTGAGGCATCACACTTGGGGTGCTAAGCTCTTAAAGGCCAAGTTCTACAAGCTACAACAAAGAGGTAATCTTCCAACTAGTTTTTATGTTGTATATCTTCATTTGTATGCTAGTTATAGGTTTCATGCTTTGGATGATTTTGTTGCATGTATAATTAGAGAAAACTTAGATCCAAGGCATTAGGGTTGTATGTGCACCATAGGATTGTTGGGTTTTGAGCATTCTAACACTCCTAAGTGTACATGCAACCCTAAATACCTTGGATCTATGTTTTCTCTATTATACATACAATTATGAACATCCAAGGTATTATCCTAATCTAGCATACAAAATAATAAATATAACAAGATAGAATACATACCTCTTTGATGTAGAATGTCTTCATGAAGCTTGAGTGCCTAGTGCCCCAAGTGTGACACCTCAAATGGTTCACACAACACCAAATACACTTGGAATAACTTGAGAGAAACTTGAACACTCCTTGAAATCGTCTAGCCCTCACACTCACACACTAGTGCACGATTTCTTGAGCCATGAGATTCTTTTATATGGTGGCTATTAGGGTTACACCATGTAACTCATAACTTTACCCATTCCTTATGCTCCATGGATTTTAACCTCCATGGAGTATCCATGGGTCACCCCATGGACTTAGTCCAACATAAGGAATCTTGGATCACAAGCCCACATATATAAGAATGAATGATTTACACAATCAACCCATATATTTAATTAGTCTCCTTTTGATCACTTAATTAATTCCAAATTAATTCTTGATCAATACTAATTAAATAACCTTATTAATATATTAGAACTTATAATATATTAACCAACCTTAAATGTTATTTCTCTTATTATAGTCTATCCAAATGCATGATGCCATGCAACCCAAATGGACCATGCCGGGTCGGGTCAAGTCTTACCAATTATAGTTATGGACTTAGACATTAATCCAACAGTCTCCCACTTGGATAAGTCTAAAACTATTATTGCGTATGACTTCAGGAACCGATCAGCAATCGTAGCTCTCAAAAGCTTCTGTCGAACTCTGACCTTGTCGATGAACTCTGACCTTTGTCAATGACTTGTCCATTAGATAAGGGATCATATATTCCTCCATTCTAGATATCATATGGACTGAGACATGGATTATCAATCATTCTCTCTGTCCATTTGTTGTTTCCCTATTTCTGATTCATGATGACTGACTGATTGAACAAATCAAATCAGTCCTGGCTTGGCCAAGCACTCACATGTATCATCTTTAAATCATCGAGGGGCCCACATATATCGCTTTTATCCTGAAGGTAAAAGGAATGGATAAACTTCGACTCATATGGCTTGTTCTACTACTTATTGAATCATACACAAAGGCACGTTTTATAACATCGAGTTACCAATGCGTTTTCGTGCAATCAATGTATAACCAACTCATAGTAACAACTCATATCTCTAGGTTTGAAGAATATAAGATATTATCGTCTCATGATCACTCGTGATAAAATCCATGAAGTGATTCAAATGAGCGCGGGTTGAATCCAATACTCAGAACTTATGAGCACTCATGAGTGTTGTAGCACCACTTTGTCCACCAACTTGGACCTCTACAAACCAACCCATGACAGTCTTGATTCATATCTACTTCCAACATATGACCGACTGTGGATGGTTTGAATAACTTAATCATTCAGGAAGAGCGACTTAGTTATTCTGGAAGTCAAAACATGCAAAGTGAAACACAAGAATAAATGAATCAAATATGGTATCAAACCCTATGAATATAAATAAAAACTTTTATTTATCACCATACTGATTACTCATTATTCATTGTTTTGGTTTTATCAACTTTATACTTGAATTTAAAACAATAGTTGTCCCATGCTCCAAGCATGTACACTATGTTTTCTAAACACTAGTCATGCCATACACCAAGTATGCATACTATGTTTGTCTATGATCTTTACTTTGTAAAATAGATAAATTGAACATCACTCCAATGATCCTCTTTTCACAGTCCCAAATCCTTATTGCAAATGCAAGAATTCCAAATTCATGCCATTTACTGAAATCTGTTAGATTCTAAACTTATATGCATTGATCCTCTTAATGATTATGCACGAAGTCAGAAAGACTTGACAACAATCATTACAGAGCATTCCAAAGGAGATCAGCTCCTTGGAAACATCCTTCTTTCATTAAGTTTCCTAATCTTACACATATTGAATAATTTCTAACTTTGAAACATTTCCATATTCCATTTTGACTATCACTTCTGAACAAGAGTTGCCTCCTTACAGATTATGTCAATATGGTCCTTCCAGAATTAACATTATACTTCCAACTGTCCTTGAGCAACCAATATTTAGTAAACCTTAGATTGTCCTCGACAATTGCTTAATCATTTTAGTCATATCCAATTCTAGACCTTTTCCCTTCATAATGCCCCAGGCATTTGGAAAATTTTAGAAAGGATGAATATAGCACATGTAATCGATCCTATATCTGAAGCATATGGGACACGATTCATGATGTCTCACATAAAGACTAAACCAGTCTTTTGCTATAATATTTCCATTTCAATTTGCCAAGTTCTCAAAATTCAGATTATGAAAAGGGATGCCGTAATCATAATCGAATTTTAGAACGCAAATAATGGACCCATATATAGAATTTCCTTATGTTGAGCCATTCCAACATGAAATTCATATATATATCCTTGATTAAATACGATTAAAATCTCAATCTAAGCTTTTAGAATTGAAATGAAGTATAATTTCCTCTCCCTTAATTATAGCAAAACAACTTTTTCAACCCCTGCAACCTCACGAATTGAAACTTTTGTTTTCTATAATTAACATTGCTAACTTGCAACCTTTGTCATAATTATCATGCTCCCACTAACATGATGATTATTAGCATAACACTTATGCTCCCACTAGCTTTGACATGTACTCAGAAATCAGCTGACTTTCTTACCAAAGTTCAGATTTCTGATACTAGATTGTTTTGATAAAACTTTATCAAAATCATACACCTCTCTTAGATAGCTCACATGTGTGTCTAAACAATTTTAGAACTATGAAAAGGGATGCCATAATCATAGTCTCAATTGTTTAGACCTTTGACACTTCTCACAAGTCCATGTTAGTGTGCCGGTAAACCACACACGCTCCACTAACGACTTTGAGAATGCAAATATCACAATTGCTATCTAGCTATAATCTACTTAGTGAAAGTGTTTCCTCACCATCATTTTCATGAATCGGAGAGAAACCTTATGACACTTAGATTTAATAGTGTATGTGTTCTTATCCATGTGAATTTGTCAAAACCATAATCACAAGACAAGGTTAGTGACAAATCCAAACTCATATTGATTAAACTTGTTCAATCTTAAATTCTTGCCATTTGGCAGCTCAGGTGCCTGCCATTGCTTCCAAGTAGTTGTGCAACCAATTGAGAACTCTCAGAACTCCTATGCAAAGCCAACTTGAATAGGCACAAAAATTTCAACACGATAGGTTATAAACCTCAAGTCGTGTGCTAGTGAAGGACTTTAGGTTTTATTCTTGATTAAGTCTTGAAACTTTCAAGAGCTTTAAGACTCCCATTGTCCTCTTGACATATAAGACTCCCTTGTCAAATATTCAAGAGATAGTGTGGATTCTTTATCAAGACTAACACTTTACACAATTAGCCTAAGTTGGTCTCTGTTTTATCCAAAACATCACAACTTACCAATTTCAAATGTACAAGAGTAGATAACCTTTTACTCTTACATTTGACTAGTGTTAACAAACCCTCTTTAAGATATGTCACTCAAGTTACAATCTTGGAGTATGACTCTAAGAATTGTTTTGGAACGAAGTATGACTCATCTTTTTGATTTAACCATTTCAATAATTCATGACTCCTCTTCTTAGTCATAAGAATGCACTAAGATGACTTTAGAGGACCAATTGTGATATGGTATCTTAATCATTAAGATGATCATAAACATGATACAAAAGTACTCTCCCATCTTTTCAGATTTGAGAAACTTTTATCTTTCTGCCATACTTTGATTCTTCTTATTCGTTCTGTCTCACATTGAAACTTCTCCAATGCTACAGACTTATACTTAAACTTATAAGTATAACCATATTTACTGAACTTAAGTAAATCATGACGAATAGTCTTCTTGATCTTTTGTGGTGGACTTGACCAGTGCACAAGAATGTGTACTCGATCCCTTAGTCCTTTCCTTATTCACATAAGGAATTAGTCTTAATTTTCCAAGCTGAAAGTTCTCATTCATCATACTATACAACTTGCATGATTCCAAGTTTCGGTCCAATTGAACCTTGGGTGATGAAAATCTTTCCTTATTTGGTAATATTAGACACTACCACAACCGAAAGAATCAAATCCATTTTTCCAATATTGCTATCAATGGAATCTTATAAGCAACAACTTTTCACAAATGCCATTGTAAGGATACTTAAAATAAATAAAATCAAAACCTTTTTCTTTTATTTTAAAACTTTGCGGAAAAACTTATCCTTACAATCCATATGAAAACCTTGTTGTTATCTATTCCTAAGCAATATAAATATCATAACTCTTAAGTAATAGCCCAAAATTCTGATCACCGAACCATACGATTGAAATCCATCTTCGCGATCAGAATCAGCATGTACTTAATAGAGTTAGACAATGGACTTTACCTGAAGTAGAGCCAAACTTATTGACTTTAACATCCTTAGGTAAATTTGGCAGCTTCGTAACCAATGCCCCTTCCTTTGGCAATAGTTACCTATGGACCCTTGATAATGGGACTATCTCAGACTTCGCCTCTCTCTTTGCCATCGGGTCAACCGAGTTGACTATGGCCGATCCCTTTCCATTGGGAAGAGAGAGCTTTACTGGATATCCAATGTCATCATTGTCAATGTCCATAGCGTTTTAGGAAGTTGATCTTAGCAAATAGATAAGATCATTAAGGGTATTGTCTTAGTCTGTTTCATAGGATTACCAAAAGAACTCACTATGTGACTTAGAAAGTAGTTGAGCCACCAACTTTCTCAAGACTTTGACACCCAACTCTCCCGGCTTGTCAATATGTGACTACATCTCCAAGATGTGATCACACCTAGACCTTGCCTTGCCAATAGGGCTTGAGTGACCTTAAACTTTTTAGGAACTTGTGGGTTAGGGAGAATAATTGGAGGAGGTGAAAGAAGTATGATATCCATGGGACATCATCTTCATTTAGGAAAGCTTGTTTCAAGAGATTTGGGAAGATCATAAATGTCTAGACCAGACATCTTTTTGGGAGATATTCAAGATAGTTGATTTAAAGTCCTTAATATGACACCCAATATGAAATATTAAGGCTAGGACCCAACAAACTATTTTATAACTTAGAAGAGGGATGCCGTAATCCAAGCTATAAAATATTTGAAGATAGGTGAATGACGATTCACCAATTTCCACCATGAAAAACGAAATAATTTATTAGGTTTTAATTGGATTTGAAAGTCCTAGATCTTTGAGATTCATTGAACTGTTCAAAGGCATGTTTCAATCTCGAGTGTGCCCTTCAGGTTTTGTGACTGGGATGCCGAGAATCACAAAACAAGGTGTGAATAACCATGCAAATATACTTGGTACCCTTAATATTTACCCCTTAATCAGTGTGCCGGTTAACCACACACGCTCCACCGATACTATGATAAATATTAAGTTACCCTTTGCCTACCTTGTTAAGTCCAGGTTAGTGTGCCGGTTAACCACACACGCTCCACTAACGACTTAAGCAAAGTGCAAAGTGTAATTTCATAGGTTAGCACCAAATTCACATTTTCCTAAGTAACTAAGATTGAGTATTAATAAGAGTTTAGTTACTTAGTATTTATCATTAATACTTTTAATGAAAGGAAAATTATAGTCCTTGTCCTACCCGTTCGGCTAACGACCCTCCACCAGTCAAGGAAGCGGTGGGTGAGAGTGGACACCCATTAAACTGCCATTTTATAGGCAGTAACCTTATACCCCCTTATAGACCGGCTTCGTGAATGAGGCCTACTAACGGTAAGACTGACTTTACTCTTATACATATATATATATATATATATATATATATATATATATAAATATTATTAACTTATAATATTATAAAGTATAAGGGTTGAATTTTAACTTTTAAAATTCTAAGGGCTAACTTGGAATTAAAGTATTCATAAGTGAAAACTTTTCAAATTCCAAAACTTGAGGGCAAGTTTTGAAACTATTCAAAACTAATTAATTCCATAACTTATGAGTTTAAAGTAGTTTTAATTAAAAAAAAAACTCTTCAAGTTCCATAACTTGAGGACAAGTTATGGAAGACTTTAAACTAATTAATAAAAAAAATAATTTTTTTTATTGTAACTTATGGAACTAATTAAGGTTACATTTTTTTGTTAATTTAATGAAGAGACTCTTGAACCTCCATAACTTGAGGACAAGTTATGGAGTCATAAAACCATTTAATTAGAACTAGACTCTTCATTTTGTAACCTTTGCCAACTTTTATGAGTTTTATGATTCTTAAATGTGACTTTTCATATAACTTGAGGACAAGTTACAAAAACACACTTTGGAATCAACTCTTAGATTAAAATGGATTGAAAACAACTATTTCACACAACTTTTCTATTAATCTAAGAACCTCATAAGAACAAGATAATTCAAATCATCAATCTTCAAGAAATTAGCATGAACATACAAACTAATACAAATCTTGAAATTATGACAATTATCTTAGAAATTGGATTAGCATGAACATTACCACATCAAAAACAAGTTTATAAGTCCAAAAACATCTTAGGGTAATGTTCCTAGTCCAATTCCAGCCAAAACAATCGAATATATGCATCCAACTCGATTTTTCAGCTACTTTTGCAAGTATAACAAGAAAACAAGCCTAGGCTCTGATACCACTGTTGGGTTTTGAGCATTCTAACACTCCTAAGTGTACATGCAACCCTAAATACCTTGGATCTATGTTTTCTCTATTATACATACAATTATGAACATCCAAGGTATTATCCTAATCTAGCATACAAAATAATAAATATAACAAGATAGAATACATACCTCTTTGATGTAGAATGTCTTCATGAAGCTTGAGTGCCTAGTGCCCCAAGTGTGACACCTCAAATGGTTCACACAACACCAAATACACTTGGAATAACTTGAGAGAAACTTGAACACTCCTTGAAATCGTCTAGCCCTCACACTCACACACTAGTGCACGATTTCTTGAGCCATGAGATTCTTTTATATGGTGGCTATTAGGGTTACACCATGTAACTCATAACTTTACCCATTCCTTATGCTCCATGGATTTTAACCTCCATGGAGTATCCATGGGTCACCCCATGGACTTAGTCCAACATAAGGAATCTTGGATCACAAGCCTACATATATAAGAATGAATGATTTACACAATCAACCCATATATTTAATTAGTCTCCTTTTGATCACTTAATTAATTCCAAATTAATTCTTGATCAATACTAATTAAATAACCTTATTAATATATTAGAACTTATAATATATTAACCAACCTTAAGTGTTATTTCTCTCATTATAGTCTATCCAAATGCATGATGCCATGCAACCCAAATGGACCATGCCGGGTCGGGTCAAGTCTTACCAATTATAGTTATGGACTTAGACATTAATCCAACAAGGATGTTATAGTACATAAATCCCATCATATACATGTTGACCAACTGGGTCTTATTTGTTGTTTGCTGTTATATGTGAATTGAGTTGCTGATAACTCCTCGACTGCTGTGAGTCCATGGGACTCCTGATAGTCCAAAGGGTTGATGATAACCCGTGAGGTGTGCTGTTAATCCACAGGGCGTGCTGTTAGCCCACTGGAAATGCTGATAGTCTCCAGGGTTGCTAATAATCCATACTTGTGTATAATATGTGTTGCATGTGATATTCATGACTGCTGATAGTCCCAGGGCTGCTGATAACCCTTAGCAGATAATTATGTTGTGCTGTATGTGATATTCTGGGGAAATCACTATGCTTTGTGCTTACAGTTGTGGATTAAATATTTTGCAGGTACTTATCTGATTGCGAAGGCGAGACTGTACACACACATCAACAGTTTTATGATGTGAGATTTCACATTGTCTTCATTATAATTCTGATTTCTGAATAATGGTTTATGAACAAATGTTTTCCCTGAATGTAATTTTATTAAAATGGATGTTATATTATTTTAAAAATGAAAAAAAATTATCCTAAAATTTCGGGACATTACAATCCTATATGTTAGATTTGATGGTTTCATTTGATTCCATTGAGCACAAATTTAAATCAAATACAAAAATCGCATATAAGGAATGAATTAAAACAAAAGAAGCGGATCACCTGAAAACGAAAGAGGAAAAACTATGAGAGGGCTTGGAATCAAACTACAGGAAGTTGATATCATTGTTACACTTGCCACCACCATCTCAACCGGAAGCCATCCAAATCGAAGCTTTCCAAATCGCAATCTTTAAAAAAGTCCGGTGGTGATGTTCCAAAGAAAGAGAGAAAGAAACGTATAAGGAGAGAAAATAGAAGGAGTGAGATAATTTTGGAGAATTAAAATTGATATAGTGTTACCATAAATCAAGGTGTTAATATTTTTAGAATTAAAATTGATAATTAACAAAAAGACAAAATTGACCCTGATTAATTAATTAAAAATAAAAAAAATCAGTATTAAATGATTGATGAGGAATTAGTTTTACATTGACACACTAATTCTTTGTTGACCAATGAACCTATATATATATATATATATATATATATATATATATATATATATATATATATATATATATATATATAGACTTATGTTCAAATGAGAACAAATATTAAATCGAGAACGCGAGAACAAGTCTGGGCCGTATATTTATTTTCCCACAAAAGCCTCCCGCGTTCCAACGCGACGGAGGAACTTAATATTGATACGTGAATATAAACCACCACCACCGCAACTTACACAACCACCACTGGGCCACATATTTCTTTTTACCGCAAAACCTTCCAGCGTACCGGCACAATGGATGTATGTAATATTCATATGTGAATAAGTATATTCATTCATAGATATAAAGTATATTAATATACAGTGGCGAGGCTAGAACATAAACCATATGGTTCACTACTTAAATGAAACGATAGAAAAAGAAAAATATATAAAAAAAATACTAGTTGCGGGTTCTGATTGGTTCAAATCGTATAAGAAAAAAAAGATTTAAAGGTCTTACAATTGTACCCGACAAGGTCTTATATTTTGATATAGTTTCACAACTGTATTATGACTAGTACTTTCTAAGACATTCTTGATTGAATTTCTGAAGCAAACAACAATTCACAAATAACAATCAAATAATCAAACAGATGAACAACTATCAAATAATCAATTGACATTGAAAATTTGAAACAATAAAAAAAAACTATTGTAAAATATTGGAATAGAACAATAAAAAAAATGGAAAAAAAATTCACTGTTAAGTTATTCAATATTAACAACGACAATTAACAATCTTAGATATTATATCAAATAAACAATGAAAGTTAAAATAAAGACAAAAAAAGAACCCCTATAATGGATGCAATTAATGAATTAAACATATAGCGAAGGAATTTGTGATTCAAATCACCAATTAATGATCGTAGACCGGTTCACTTTGATGCCCGGGAAATTAGAAATAGAATTTCCTTATATTTTATTTAATGTTCACAAACTTAACAAAATTGAATAATTTACTGGTAATGCGATCGACGATTGTTATTTAATGATTGAACTTCATGCGTTGTTAAACGACATTACTTTTCTGGGATTCAAAATTTACTTTTTTTTAGTTTAATGTGTATTGGGTTATGCATATTGGATTATACCCTAAAAAATATTAGGCTATTAAAATATAAAATATGAGTTTTAAAAATCAAATTTGTCTATTTCTTTCTGTCAACAAATTAAGATGGTTCATTTATATTTTTTTAATGTAGGTCACGATATTTTGATTATATATAACTTGTTATAAAAATAAAAAAAAGGTGGGTCAAGTGACCCACCATGAATGCATATAAACTCGCCATTGTTCATATATGAATAAGTATATGTATATTTTCAAGTGATTATTCATATTTTAATATACATATATATATGAATATATGAATATACTTATTCATATATGAATATTATCTGTTCCATCGTCCAAGTACATTGGAGCGGTTAAGCGGCAACTTTGCAATATGCTAGTGTATACTTACATTTATATTCACATATGAATATTACGTTCCTCCGTCGCGCCGATATGTTGGAGGGCTTTGCGGCAAAAAGAAATATGTGCCCAATGGTGTTTGCGTTAGTTGCGGTGGTGACGGTTTATATTCACGTATGAATGTTAGGTTCTTTCGTCGCGCCGGTAAGCGAGAGGTTTTTGCGGCAAAAAAAATATGTCGCCCAGATTTGTTCTCGCATTCTCGATTTAATTATTGTTCTCATTTGAACCTACCCTTATATATATATATATATATATATACACACACACACACAAACCAAAGTTTTAAATTATTGTCATGAGTTGTGGTCTGACGTCAATGTCAAGCATCAAGACATGACAAACAATGACGTTTTTCAAGATGTGATAATTTTATATATATTAAAAACCATAAATCACATAATTATATAATTATATCAAATGTATCAAGTTTTTAGAAATGATATATCAACACTTAATATAAAAAATTAACAAATTAAAAACTCAATTGTTTAATATTCGGTTAGAAAAAAAAATACATGCCTTGGAAAAAACTCTTTTTATAACACGATAAGGCACACCTAGTCACACTTATTGGGGGGCATACATAACAAAGACGCCTTGCATGTTTTCGGGATGGCTACCTCACGCCTCGACGTGTCATGGCACACATTGGCGCCGCCATGATGCGTTATTCAGAACACTGCATTATGCCAATCTAGCAAACATATACATGCAAAGGTAAGATCCAAAATGTATATGAAAAGGAGTAAGATCCAAAATGTATATGAAGAGGAATGTTACGTAATTTACAAAGTGATTATAATTTTTTTAAAGAGAAAAAAATTCTCTAAGTTATGATGTTATGCTAACATTTAAAAACTTTGGTATTTATTAGTGAAATTCAAAGGTTTGGGGCAACTACTAATCTTAGGTGTTTTACTGATTGCATGCATGCTGGTTCAAGCCAGAAGGATAAGATTTAAGTATTTTATTCCAATATATCCATATGCTCATGAGAAAATATGATAGAATGCTTTGACTTTACTTTGAAAGGAATCCAGGAACCATATATCACTAGATCTGCAAAAGGTTCGTTCCAAAGCATGACTGACATACATTTGTAATAAAAGTCAATCTTTGAGCCTGATATGTAGAATCAAGTGCTTATGCTTTTTCTTCCCTAACATTCTTCAAATTTTATGAAAATGCACACAAAAGTATGATAATTAATTGTGCATGAAAGGATTATATAGAGTAGCACAATATATGAACCATAGGTGAGTGACCCGGGTTCAATCTCCGCTTGGTTTCAATTAAAAGGTGGCCACCCGCCTGCCGCCTCCCAAATGGATGCTTTAAATGGTACGCATGTACTGCTGGGTGGAGAAAGGGCTCGGAGGTTTCCCAGCCATGCCATTGGTGATTGCTCAAATGGGGTCCTCGGTTATCAAAAAAAAAAAAAATGAAAAAGAAAAAAGAAACAGCAGAGTTGATATGAAGGAAGTTAATGACCGATGATTAAAAGAAATTTTTCATGAGGATCATTGGGCTCAGTGGAGGGGTCAAATAGTTGAAGTCAACACCGATGGAAAGTTTTTAGTCATTTATTGAAGAACATTATATAGATATAGAGAATTGGGTTCATATTGTATAGCAAGTGAATATATTCTATCATTAATGGTGTACATGCATGGTAGAAAGTTGGAAAGACCAAATACGGTTTTATATATTCATAACTAAATTGTCATATGCTTGCTATAAATACAAAATCTTGCTAAAACAAGTAATGCACATCAATTACAACAGATAACAGAATACGAAGAGTGGTTCTTACATGAAGAGAAGAGTACTCTTGTTTGGTAGCCAAGGATGACTTGCCTAATCACACTTCAAGGTGTTGGAAAAAAGACACCTTATTTTGATTCAGTAGGGCAGTCACTCCTTGGCTAACTTGACATGCTCTTCTTTCTCATGTTAGCGCATCTCTTCTTCATTTCAAGAAGAATAGACAAAGATGAAAATTTGATGTTTGGAGGGAAGAGAGTTCTTACATGAAGAGAAGAGCACTTTGTTTTGGTAGCCAAGGATGACTTGCCACATACCATTGAATGTGGTAGCAAGGAATGCCCCATTGTTTGGTTGATTTGGCAGTCACGCCTTGGCTAACCAAACATGCTCTTCTTTCTCATGTTAGACCTTCTCTTCCTGATGTTGATAGTAATCTCTGTCAAAGCTAAAAATGGCAATATAGATTCTAACCTGAAGACAAGTATACTTTTGTGTCTATATATATCAGTTGATTATCAAGTAGTACTATCAAGGCATTTTAGACTTGTTCTCATTAATGCACCGACATAGTTGCAACTTACCTAGTCTTTCAGGTATTAGCTCTGCCCGTCGGTTTATGTTGCACATTGCATGTATATTTGTATAAATGGGAATGTGCATAAAAACGGAAATTTGTATAAATGGAGATTTGCATAAAATATAAGAGCATCCACAATGCATAGTTTAATGGGAGATTTGAATGAGGAAGCATGCCTAATTGGCATTCAACGGATTAAACTCTATCATTATGAGATGCCATGTTGACATTCAATGGATATGAAGTTCAATGACCATTGAACTCTTCAATGGAAAAGATGAAACATTTTAACTATTAAATATATATTCTATTGAACTCTATTGAGTTCAATGTATTGTAGGAAAATTAATGTAGAGTTGTATAGTAAGTAAAATGATGATGTGCCAATCCATTAAACTCTAATAAGTTTAATGTATTGTGGATGCCCTAAGGTTACATACTTTTAATTTTGCATTCAATTGAGACTCGCTTCGGTAAGCTTTTTTAAAGGGCGATGATATATCCACAAATTATTTTGATATACTTCCACATATTTTTTTAAGTGAAGTGACAATTATGTCCCTGCTTATTTTCATTAAAATAGATGGACATACCGAGCTTATCTCCTTCCCCATCCTCTTTGACTAGTTTTTCCCTCATGAGATTCTCTTACCCGACAAAAAATACAGTAAAACTCAAGGGCTTTTGACTTACGTTTTCTTAAATCCAGCTCCTCGGTGTACTCGATTTGCCCTCTTTTGGTGGCAGTGCACCAGGCCCGTCCTAAAGGAAGGGCGATAGGAGCGACCGTCTAGCGCTCAAACTTTAAAGGGGCCCAAGTTTTTTATTTTATTTTATTTTATTTATTTATGGAAATTGTTATATTTAGAAGATAGTACAATTAATTTTCTTTCGGTTATTGAGTTATTATAAAAAATAACTTGACGTTTGTGTATATTAAGGGCCCATTTTTTTCTTCGCACGGGGCCCAAAATATGTTTGGAACGGTCTTGTGGTGCATTTTCCACTCTAGCCTGACGACTACGATATTGTAAAGCCCATCACACTATCCTATCTCTTTTTACCCTCTCTTGTCGTCGGTCACCACAACATCACTGTCAAAATAAGTTACCATAAAGATTACACGGGAAGTAGCCGGAAAAACTCTAACCAAGAACCAGAAAGTTGTTGGAGTAAAACCAGGTTCGCTGTAGAAGGTTATGCTTACCGGAAGAACACATGCACCACCTCTCACTACCAAAGAACATGAGCAATTGCTAGAGTTTCAAAACTATTTCCAGATGCAAGTGATTAATCCTCTATGGTAATGGTCATGTAGGGTACGGTGGTGGTAAAATCAAGTGGTTATTAGTCATATCTGCTACTGTGTAAAATCAATTGCTAGACTTTCAAAACTTATTGCAGATGCAAAAAAAACACCATTACAGAGCACATATCAAAAGCAGTTGCAGTTGCAGGTGGGTAAAATCAAGTGATTAAAAGGAACCATTACAAGCATAGTCGCAAAGCTTTCTGACAATTTCTTTCTCTGTGCAGACTTTTGAAGGATGAAGAATGCTTCTACTCAATGCTAGTTCGGGAGAACCGACTTTGAGTTTGATACACTTTGACACACTGACTGATTTTCTCGCCGGAGTTTTGTTCGCTTCTTTAACTTTCTTGTCGGAATGTGAAGTTTATGTGTTTCTTGAAGTGGGTTTGTCGGGTTTTATTACTATGGTGGGGAGTTTAGGCTCTATCTCTATATCTGGTGACAAATGAAACGTCCAGATACTGTATCACTTACCTTTTACCGGTTGATGATTGCAGCCGAAGAAGCAAAAACGTATGCATGCATCTTGAGGGCATAATTGTCAATATACTAAAAAATCCGTGGAAGTATCAAAATAATCCGTGGATATATCACTTCCCTTTTTTAAAATAAGTAAATTAAACTTTTTGGTGTTTGACTTTCTTTGGAGGTGGTTACTTTGATGAAGAACCCGATAAATTGAAGGGTACTTTTTTTTACACAGCAGTTATATCTATCACACACCAACTTAGTTTTTTTAAACAATTAAATTTTGGAAATTGTGTGCATCATTATTATATGACACAACTCACACACGTATATAACCTTAATTTGTTTATGATTTCTTTTGGTCTTATACTCATTTGTCAAAAGAAAAAAAAACTTAATCGCTGAAAGAGAAGACAAGTGTGAAGTTAGAACCAAACTAAAGAAACTTAAAAAAAAAATATTGTGCGAGACTTTGAGTTTGAGAGATAAAGTGCAAAGTGAGAAAGGAGAACATAAAACAATTGCCCGATGGTGAGCAACGGTGAGCAATCACGGTTGTCCGATGGTCCTATGAAGAAGTGAGAACACAAACCCACCTCAAGAATCAAATCGTTTCATTATGAGAGCATGTAGATTCAAGAACAATAGGTTCTTTCACAACACACGAAGCCACATTGGGGTGAATAAAGTCCAGTCGACGTTGGTATAAAAGAACCTATTGTTCTTGAAAAAAGTACAACTAATTTGATTCTGGGCATAATATAAGGCCATTGATATTCTCCAAAGATGAACAAATTTAATGCCACAATTTTACTATAAGATGCATTCCATATATATTTTTGTAAGTTATCAGAATTTTTCCATACAATTTTGAAGGATCTATAGTATATCGTCAAAATTCAACCAATTTGGGCCAAGTTGCAATCATTCTTCATCTCAATTGTGTGTTCTATTATAGTCCTTGGTGGTTGATCGTCTTTGTTATCTTGTATTAGCGGACTTATATTCCCAAGAAATTTATCCCTTTTTTAATCTGACATTTCCAGCCAAAAGTTTGACTGTAATTGGTTGGATATAATCTTGCTGTGGAAGATTGAGTTGAATAAAAAAAAAAGAATGGGTCATAGCTTTGACCGATATGCATGGGTATTATGGAGATCATGTATGCATGTTGCGTAGAAAAGGTCCTTCATGACCTTGTTTTTAGGATGGTTAGTATTTAGTTTGTTTTCTTTATTCCTCACGTCGTGTGTAAGGCCTATATAAGGCATATGTGTGTTTTCAATAAAGTAGTGTGCAGAGTTTTTAGTACTTCCCCTGTCATTGTTTATTTAATCTCTCCTTCTTTTATCTTTGTTTGTGTATAGTAAACAAAAGGTTGCAGGTTTACATCCTACATAATTTCTACATGCATGTCAAACTTGTCACACACACTTTTGAACAAATCTTTTAACACTAGATGATGCTTTAGACATGCACTCCCTTTAAAGTAAAGTTTTTACACATGCAGGTGGATTGGAATATATGCAATTCAAGAATCAAACGCCTTCTGGTCTTAACTAAAAGCCATGCATGCAAGTACAATAAGTATATCTGCCGTTAAAAAATAAGTACAATACCTAGGTATCTGGTCGTCTTAACTAGTTGATTTAATGCACTAATTAGATTGTTTGTTCTAACTTCCTATTTCTTTTAGATGCCCCATTTTTGCAGAAGTAATTCAACTTATAGTTAAGCATCTTTAGGTAGTTTAATTGGTAAATGCCATATGTTATATGTTAAATCAGAGAACTTGACTTGTCTTTATGGACATATTAAACAACAAGTATCCTATATGTATTTATACTTTTTACTAGCAAACCTATTTTACAATATACCATATATCACCCCACAATTAACCAAGCATCCATCACATATATTGACGAAAAGTAAATAAATATACATTAAAAAACCAGAAATAAACAAACCAACAAAAGTACATTGTTATTATTTGTTCAACATGCAGCAAACTCAGCATCAAATCAAAATGAGACCAACCATGTGACCTCTAGTAGCCTGTAATTATGTTTCCCTCCATTAGTTCGCCTAAAACACAAGGCTTAAAATCTTTTGGCATCCTGTTCCTATGAAAAAAGTTATAACTAATTTGTAAAAGTGGAATGCTATGATAGGAAAAACATATAAACAAACAAAAAAAGTACATTATTATTTCTTGCGTCTCCCCCTACTATTTATCAGTACAAAGCATTAGAACGATAAAAGCTATTGTGGTTGCCATTAGTAACAATCTAATGAATATTCTTGCTTTATGAGTATGCATGGTATCTTGATTGCAACACTCCTGAGTAGTTGGATACTCTTACTAATGCGCTCCCACTTGATAAATTTATGAACTTCAGAGGTGTCTGCACATTTGAATCAGGGGGGGGGGGGGGGGGGTGTCTCCTCTGTTTGGTATGAAAGCAAAGGGCAATATGACTACTGCATTCCCCATATTAAAATGTTCTTAAGCATGAATAACAATATTATAAGTTTACTGGTAAATACCTGTATGTCTTAATATGGTTGAACACTACTCCCCCAACATGATTAAAATGTTATACCGTATTGTGCTACATATCAAAAGGCTAGTGTTTATTCTTTCAGAATTTCTTTTTTAAGTTTAATGTGAAATACGATATGTTGTTTAAAAGTTAAGAGGTTCTTTCTTATTGTGGTGATCTTACCAATATTTGTGGCTTTGTGCGTACTTGTACAGAATTAATTTGTAATTTTAGTACCACATGCAAGGAATAGGTAGCCGAGCTCATCCCAAAATCAATATATAATTATACGTTTGCTTTATGATCATCACAATTGAGTTGAAGTAAAGAGTAGGTAACCTCATTAAAATCTACTAATTAACCTCCTAAATAAAAGAAGAAATTTTAGAAAATAAAGAAAACAAATATTCTGTCAAAACTTACGATCCGTTTTAAGTGGGGCCTCTTTTGACCCGTTTGTCTTTCTTCCAGTTCTCTCTAAAAGCTTCCACCAGACATCTATGTGCTCCGGATCACCTCATATTTTATGCAATTTTGTATTTATACAAACAAAAGAGCTAACTTATAAAGAGGAATGTGTTTGAATGCAATGTTCTACCGTATGAAATAACCTTTGATGGAAATCATTAACACAAAGGAAACAACCACTGTGTTGCTAGCCCTGGCTAGCCTTTGGGCTTGATCCCTGATAATAATTTTGCTATTTCAAAAGAAAAAAGGAAATAACCACTGTAATGTTACAATAGATTGTGATTTTTATGCAATATGCAACAATGCAAGACACCCGATGGCAAAGATAAAAACCGAAAGACTAGTGAAGCTGCAACTATATCAATTAACTGAACAAAAGCCTAAAATGCCTCGATGGTATGTGAGAATTTATCGATATAGACAGAAAAATATTACTGTCTTTGGGTTAGAATCCATGTTATAATTTTTGGCTTGAGAGAGATGACTATCAACATCAGGAAGAGAAGGTCTAACATGAGAAAGAAGAGCATGTCAGGTTAGCCAAGGCGTGACTGCCAAATCAACCAAACAATGGGGCCTTCCTTGCTACCACATTCAATGGTATGTGGCAAGTCATCCTTGGCTACCAAACGGGAGTGCTATTCTCTTCATGTAAGACCTCTCCTCCCTCTAAATTATCAATTTTTTCATCTGTTTTTATTCTTCTTGAAATGAAGAAGAGATGCGCTAACATGAGAAAGAAGAGCATGTCAAGTTAGCCTAGGACTGACTGCCTACTGAACCAAACAAGGTGTTTTTTTTCCAACACCTTGAAGTGTGATGAGGCAAGTCATCCTTGGCTACCAAACAAGAGTACTCTTCTCTTCATGTAAGAACTACTCTTCATGTTTGTTATCTGCTTTAATTATTGTGCATTACTCGTTTTAGTAACACTCTGTATTTATAGCTAGCCTATGATAATTTAGTTATGAATGGAACTGAATTATTAATGTTCTTTCTTCCCCTTTTGTCTTTCCAATTCTCTACCATGTACATCATATCTGATGGAATATATTCTTTTGTTAGACCATATGAACCCAATTCTTTATAGCTATATAATGTTCTTCAATAAATGACCAAAAGCTTTCCATGGGTTGACTTCAACTATTTGATCCCCCCACTATTGATCCCCCCACTGAGCCCAATGATCCTCATGATTTATTATTATTATTATTATTATTATTATTATTATTATTATTATTATTATTTAAGTCATTAATATGTCATCTCTGTTGTTATATTAATTAGAAGTTCAAATTTTGATTTATGGATTGTGGTACTAGTATATATTGACAATTTGACATGCGCAATTTATTATTTTACTTTTTATATGTATTTTCATGTTTAAATTTGATGAATGTAGGGAAGAAAAGCATAACTGCATAATCCCTGTAGATGATTAGCACTTGCGTCCAAACCTTCTGATTTTTGCAAGTACCAAAATTAAGTATAAAAATATAACTTGAGAGAAATTTTTTCTATAAACAAAAATTATAATCAATTTGTAATTTAAGTACTCTTCATATACATTTTCTGTCCACCATTGCATGTATGTGTATGTATTTAGTTTTCTAGATTTTTTTTGAACAACAAGAAGTATTTTAAAACGCTAGCGAGTAGCTAGAAATTACAATTTTTATTTATTTATTTATTTTTTGCATTCCCGTACCGGGAAAATACACCGACCATTCTAATTAAGTAAATCACCTTTCTAGGTCTAATTTTGAGCCATGTAAAATCCATAATCTTCACTTCACTAGCCAAATCGACACTTTATCTCACCACCCTATTGGAAATGTGTGTCTTTATTTCCAAAGAACCTGGGCAAAAGTCTTCAACACCAGAAAGATTACCTCCTTGATTCTAGCTTTCATAGTGCAGGTTGACACATGTTGAATCGGATTATGAATTGAACCTCCAACAATTGGGATATCTCCACCAATTGTTGAGAATAGCATGAATCTCTTGAGTCGTAAAGAATTCCAAAAACAAATGAATCTTGTATTCAATCTTGCTGTTACAGAGCGGGCAAAGGATCGAGTTCACAACAACGCTGATTCTATTTATGTTTGATCGAGTAGGCAACCTTTCAAGATGAATCCTCCGAACCAGCACATTTGCTTTAGCCAGTTGAATATTGTTAGAGAAATCAGACGACACTTGTCAAGAAGCAGAACAGATCTTATGCTACTTGCCGAGCTCTGATACCACTTGTTAGGAAGTAATGCGGATAACACACGAAACCAAAAGCACACAAAGACACAATATTCATGTGGTTCGGTCAAGGTGACCTATGTCCACGGGCATGAGGGGAGTACTCTTTATTATTAGTTCTCAAATAGAGGTTACAAGTACAATGCAACATAAATTCGCCCTACTCACTAAGGATACAAAGACACTAACAAATGACTAGCAGGCATCTCTATTTATAAACTAGGGATCAGACTTAAAACCCTAATAATCCAAGCCCGTTAATCCATAGGCCCATGAAAGGTGTCAGTCAATCACAATCTGCCATGCAACAAATTCTAGAACCTTCATCCGTGAGAGAAATTGCATTGGTACCAACACTGCAGCACTGGCACATCAGGTGCCATTGCATGACACACCTTGTCACTTAGTGGCACCTCCAGTGCATGACACATCATCGAGGTGCCATGACGGCACATCAGTGTGCCATTGAGTGGTACCTTCACACTTGGTGACACCTCCTATGCATGGAACATCTTCGAGGTGCCATGACGGTGCACATGTTCCATTAAGTGGCACCTTGTGTGCCATCATATCCATGTGTGCCACCATATCCAAGTGTACCATCATGTTCTATAACAGGTTATGCATTCAACAATCTACCACCATATCCAAGTGTGTCATCATATCCAAGTGTGCCATGAGAATGCTCAAGATGCTCAAGTCACATTTAACAATCTCTACCTTGACTTGAGTATCCTCTGAACTCCACCTTAAACCAATAAATTCCTATCGCATCCTGTCATCCATCATCGAAGGGACTTAACTCCTACAAACATCAACCAAGTCTAATCAAAGCTTGAACTTCTCTCTGGGAAACGACCATGTGGCATCATGCTCACATGCCGTGGAGGAGGGGGTTCTTCGCGACTGATTTTTTCGGGTTGTTGCAACGGAATGGTGGCATGCTTGCCACGACATGGTGGCTGGTCGGGTCGTGACTAATTTGTTGTGGAGCTGCCACGACGTGGTGGCAAGCTGTTGACTTTGACCGTTGACTTTTTGACCAAGTTAAATTTTGGTCAACTTGAGGGTTTTTAGAGTATATATTGAGAGGGTACTTCTATATTTTTGGTTAGGTGATTCTTAGTACTGATCTTCACTGTCAAAGAGTTGTTTTGTTAATATGTTGTTTGTGAGGTGAGTCTTCTGATTATATTAACTATGTCATAGTATGGTGCATGCTAGACTAGCTGAGTCTTATTTGCTGAGTGGTGTTATATGTATTTATTGATTTGTTGATAACTACAGGATTACTGATAGGCTACTAGGTTGTTGATAACCCGTAGGGCTGCTGTGAGCCCACATGACTGCTGATAATCCTCAAAACTATTGATAGTCCCAGCTCCAAGGTTGTTCCAAG
The DNA here is from genome assembly GCF_052849685.1 of Lactuca virosa. Classification (NCBI taxonomy): domain Eukaryota; kingdom Viridiplantae; phylum Streptophyta; class Magnoliopsida; order Asterales; family Asteraceae; genus Lactuca; species Lactuca virosa. The sequence continues at coordinate 112,808,255 of NC_136426.1, read as the reverse complement.
CTTCGAAGTTGTTCTATTTTCCTTTTTCTTCCCCTATGAACACCAAAACACACACCAATGGCTCAAGAATGCTCAAAAACGAATTAGGGTTTGCAAAGAGTTTGAAATGGGGATGGAGGCTAATGAAAGGAAGATGATTTGGGAGTTAAGGATGTTTAAATAGGGTCCAAACCATAAAAATTAGGGTCTGACCCCTGACCACGTACGCATAGCGTACTCAAGCAAATCCATGTATGCCTAGCGTACTAACATGTACGCCCAATATACTCACGCAGCCCCCAAGATTACAAAAATGCCATTATGGTCCAATTTGCAAACAATTCTCATACTAAGGGGTAAAAGGTAAATACTTGGAAATCGAGATGTTACAATTCTCCCCCACTTGAACTAGAGTTCGTTCTCGAAGTCCGCTGCCGTGAACAACTCAGGGTAATGCTCTCGCATCTCTGTCTCGGATTCCTAAATCCAATCAGAACCTTTTCGATGCTGCCACTGAACCTTGACCAAAGACACCACCTTGTTGCGCAAGGCCTTCGTCTTCCAATCCAAAATCGCCACTGGTATCTCAACATAATTAAGACGATCATCAACCTGAATATCATCCCAAGGAACCGCTGAATCATCAGCCACACACTTCCGAAGTTGCGAAACATGGAAGGTGTTGTAAATCTGACTGAGCTCCTCAGGAAAATCCAATCAGTAAGCTACCTTGTTAACCCTGGAAATCACTTGAAATGGCCCGATATATCGGGCCCCCAACTTTCCCCTCTTCTTGAAGCGTATTACACCCTTCCAGGATGATACCCTCAATGAAAACTATGTCGCCGACCTGTAACTCCAACTTAGATTGTCACTTGTCGGTATAACTCCTCTGCCGACTCTGAGTTGTCTGCACCCTCTGCCTGATTTACTGAATAAGCCCCATCGTATGAAGGACTACTTCAGTCCTTACCATGACTTTGTGACCAACCTCTCCCTAAAAACTGGGGTACGACACTTCCTCCCATAGAGAAGCTCAAATGGCAGCGCACCACTACTGGAGTGATAACTGTTGTTATGAAACACAACATCCGCAACATATCCCAAACTCCCTTTAACCATTTAAAGTCAAAGCATCTTACTCACAAAAATTCGAGAGACTATACAGAAACCCATAGTTGCCAACAAACAACCTAGTAACTTGAAATTTCTCAATTGTAATGACTATCTTTTTCTCTCTAACTGACGACCCAACTTCCAGTGAGAACCAAACAACCGGAAATTATTGAAATACACTCACAACTTACTCTATCAACATACTTCCTGAAACCAGGAACCCATCAGCCCTAAACTTAAAAAAACCTACTCTAAGACTGATGATTTCAGATTGTTGTACCTACGCTTAATCCCTGACTAGGAACACCATCAAAACATGTGAAAAGAATACTCATTATATAAATACGTTGACGAGACCTGAACGAAAGTTAATTGGTCGCATACTAGACTGGCCCAACAACTTATTCGACTCAACATCGTGTTCATCCGCTGACCATACTCAAGCCTACCCTCGATCCGCCTAACCAATAACCACACTCGGGCTTACCCCCAATCTGATAACAAATAACTACACTCGGACTTACCCGCGATCCGATAATCAATAAATTCGGGTTACCCTCGATCCGATAATCAATAACTGCACTCAGGCTTACCCCCGATCTGATAACCAATCACTGCACTCTCCATCACATAGATGAAATCCACGAGAGCCCATGACATGTCGTGACACCATCCAATCTGTGGAATGAGAAGCTCACGGTTTCTCATAGTTTTTGCCATCACCCAATCCCATACATGAAATTCCCGACCAACGGCCGGTGGCCAATGGTCCTACGACTATCATCCCACCGACCTGTAGGAATCCAAATAATGTCTCGCTTTACACTTACCGGACTACAAGAGTCTTACCATATTACAATATGCAGTCCTTCTACATTCTCACAACCATTCCTGGTACGACCTAACTCATCCCATAGAATGCTACAGCCAAGTCGCAGACTTACCATACTTCCATGCCTGTCTACCACCCAGTGAACGCTACGGTTACCCCATGGTATCACAACACCTCTACCACTGCCATGGGCCCTGCCCATGGTTTTGTCATCCATCTAGAAGAATACCTAATCGAAGATCAATATTAGCCGGATCCCCTGACTGAGATAACCTAAATCCTTAATCTCTGATTCCTTGATTATGATAAAAAACCGGCTATTCTCTTGCCCTTAGATACAAATTCCAAGTTATTCCGCATTTGAAATTATTACCGATATATCTAAGCGGTTCTCCCACACTTGGAATCAGCCCCTCCCTAACGACTTCAAGACTTTTACTATATATTCACAATCCATAGCGTACAGACTCTAAGCATTCCAGCTTGATCACCATCCACATCAATAAACATCTAAACCATAAAACCTTATCAAATAAATTTCCTAGCTTAAAATAGTCGAACCGATCCTACAATTACCCCACTGACTAAACCAAAATTTTGAACGCCATAAGAACTAACGTCAGACTGACTCCTTTCCAACCCTACCGGCGTGACCCCGCCGAGAAGGGATTTCACGCAGATCCGAAGTCCCTCCAGTAAACTGGTCATTGTTACTCTGACTCCTTATTCATGGGTCCAGACAATGCCCATTGCTCTACACTTGAAGAAAGATTGATCCACACATAGTACTAGGGGTGGAAAATCGGGCCATCGTGTCGTGTTTTTGTCTGACACGACACGACACGACAAGATTTTATGTGACACAAACAAGACACGACATGATGTCGTGTTTTTGTAACTAACACGAAAACGAACCAATCAAAAAACGAAAAAAAAACACGACACGACAAAGATAACATAATATAAATATTAGTTTATTTAATTAATATTTAATCATACATAACACAAAAAACATGAAAACACGACAAACAAATGCTTAATTGTGTCAGTTTCATGTCAAAATTTGAACACGAGCACGACATCGTGTTTTTTATACTTGACACGAACACGAATTTGAATTTCAGTTTCGTCCCAATTTCGTTCCGTGTCGTGTGTTTTTGTCATGACGTGTGAATAATTGCCACCCCTACATAGTACCATCAATTAATTTTTACTTGATAATTCCTCGAACAATCTTATCTACTGAACCAAAGCTTGTGCAAAAGTGCATCCATTACACCATGAAGTAGATTGATAATTCAACAATAGCTCTCGGTATGCATAATGACATGTGACAATTCTTGAATAACAACCACCAATCACAAGGAAATCCTGAACCTTAGATGGGGATGTCAGAAACCTTCCCAACACTACAGTTTCCCACCCTTCATGAACGATCCTCCTACTTATGATTTATGAAGAACCCTTTAAGCCGAATGCCTGTGATTTCTTGCGTTTTATCCTTGACCTCTTGCCAGACGGATGGCATCTGGGCTTGCACTCCCTCTGCTACCCATGCAGGACAGTCAGGATTGAGATGACTCGGCTAGTGATAGAGGAAACACATCCGATCATTCTTGCATTCATGAAAGACATGCCCTCTTTCTCTCTCTCCACACTTGTAGCATTTGAACTTGTGAAAAGCAAACCCGTGGGTTCCCCACACTTTCCGCATATATCATAGCTCTCTTGACTTAGCCTCGAACTCCTCATCCATCGCTGAATGAGCCCTCCTTCTCTTTCCGAGTTGCGTCCCCACATCAAGATCTTCCCCAGTAGTCATCTCAGCAGTCCCTCTCACAGTCTGCAAAGATATAGTTCACTCCTCGAGCTTGGCAATTAGCCTTCCGGTGATCCGATCCACGATACCAGACAATTCTTCCAGAAATATTTGTGAAACCTCAGTGGTAATCATCTCCCGTATCTGATTAACAGTCAACCCTGACCTATCATGGCCATCATCTCCAGATCTTGAACCAGATCCCCTCGAGAACTCCATACTAAAAACGAACCAAAATGCATCATAAATGCCACAATACACATTGCTATGACCACATGACGAGACTACCCCTTGGGGTTTGTGACTTCCTTACTACACGTATGGGTCCTGTGCTTTCAGTAGTACAAGCCCATACTACCTTCCACACCTACCTGTATTTGTCTCAAGGACCATCACCACCACTTAAAACAATTACAACAACTAGGATACATATACACCCTATCCTCACTCTCTCGAGAGTGACTAATCATTCCAAAACTATCCATACTCACTCATAATGATACTCCCGACACTTGCTAAAAAGCGCATCATGAGTACTACATACTCCCTAGGCTATCCTAGAATCCACACCTCACGCTGCCAACAATTGCCGAAAGACCCCCATTGGTGCCAATTAACTATTTCATGAATACAATCACATGCAACATAACTTAAATAATCTTAGATTAAAAGATTCAACCTTACAACAGTTGGACTCAGACAAGAGTTGCACAATAGGACCAAATCCTTCACTCTAAAATTATTAAGCCCATACAACATGTGACTTAACGCATTCAATTAATAGTTAATTCACACCCAAAAGAGTCCTACAAACAATAAGTAAGAAAACTCTATAGGAATAAGACATCATACATTAAGAAATTCTATCATTCAATTACTAAAGATCTCTAACCTACAACTAGCATGTTGTTCTACCATATCATAACAAATAATAGTGTGGGTAACTTGGGGTTTACTTTCTTGCTCTGGATGATCGTACATATCGCATCCTTCCTTGGTTACTTTTGAAAAGAATTTTTGAAAACCATTTTGAAAACCATTTTGAAAACCTTTTGTAGCTCCTCAGTTTGAGTCTGGATTCACATGAATGTTCATACAATTCTCTCAAACCAAGGCTCTGATACCAATTTGTAACATCCCAAAAAAAATTAGAGTAAAATTTTCATTTTTCCAAAACAAACCCAAGATAATAATTGTTTACAAAACCATTGTTTCAAAAGTGTTGATCAATAATCAGAGTATCCCAAGATCCAAATAACATAAATTTGAAGGATGTGCACGATCACGCCTTCGCCTTTCCACGGTCATCTGAAATATGTGAAACGATAAAGTGAAACTGTAAGCCAAAGCTTAGTGAGTTCCCCCAAAGTATCACCACACAACATAACATATACAAACAAGCATGCTGGGTCCAATCAGGTTGGAATACCCTCAAGTCCACAACCTCTCGGTCGGATTACCCCAGTCCCACAACCTTCTGGTTGGAATGCCCCGACCCAATCAGTCATCGGACGGGAAATGGCAATATGCTACAGGTCCACTCAGTCATCAGACTGGAATACCCTCAGGTCCACAGCCATCAGACTACTTTACCCCCGGTCTGTTTGCTCACGCATTTAGTAGTAAAGCCTCAACCCAAAACCATAACATGTCGACATATACATAACAGATAACATATAACCAGTTAACAGACAAACAGGCAGATCTATAGATCACTACCGCATAGCAACATCCTATATACCAGGACATAGATCTAACAAATCACTACAACATAACAACATCCTCTATACCAGGACACAGGTCTAACAGATCACTACAACATACCAACATCCTCTATACCAGGATATATAATCAAATGGGCCAACATTTGTGCCTTCGACCCGCAAGAACAATGAATAGGTCTCTGCTTTGAATATCAGCTCTACCCGTCACCTATTCATCAAATAGTGACCAATCTCAAATACAACTCAAAATACCCAAAATACCCTTAGGTCAAACTTGGTCAAATCCCGGTCAAAGTCAAAAAGTCAGAAACTGAAACCTGGTCAACACAGCTGAGTACGCCTAGCGTACTTCTCTTGTACGCTTAGCGTACACAAGGCTTGACCAAGAAACACGAGGTTTGACATCATACACGCAACATACCTGGGTTACGCCCAGCGTACGCAACTGCTTCCTTTTCCTTCTTATTAAGAGATTAATCCTTAAGATCTTTTGTCCATATTCCAAATCTAGCCCTCAACAAACGTCCTTAACCATAAAGTTTCCAAATTTATGGTCTTGCATGGATATTAATTTCCCAATAGCAAAAACGCTAACTTCTTAACTCGTTAAGATATTATACCCCATGAATGGAAGAAAACTAATAATCAAGATTGCAGTTTTATGACCTTAGACACTCCAAAACATATGGAAGGATAATCCATTTTGATCTAGAACATGCCATACTCAAGAATATCATTGATTGTGGACAAAAGCACATAATAACATCATAAAAGCTAGATCTAACCAAATAAGCCTCAAGGTATGAAATTTATACCTTCTAGAGATGTAGGAGGGTGCAAAACTTCCAGATCCAAGGTTGTTCCAAGCTTCCGAGTTGCTCTCTTTTCCTTCTTCTTCCTCTATAAACACCAAAACACACACACCAATGGCTCAAGAATGCTAAAAAAACTAGCTAGAGTTTGCAAATGGGTCGACATGGGGCTGGAGGTTGATGAACGGAAGATGACTTGGGAGTTAAGGGTGCTTAAATAGGGTCCAAATCCTAAAATTTAGGGTTTGACCCCTGAATACGTATGCCTAGCGTGCCAGATGTACGCCTAACATACTAAAGCAAATCCATGTACGCCTAGCATAATCACGCAACACCCAAAATTAAAAAAATGCCATCATGGTCCATTTTGAAAACAATTCTCATACCAAGGGGTAAAAGGTAAATACCTGGAAATTGAGATGTTACAGTGGCGATGATTACCCGAGGTTCAGGCTCTAGCGATCCGGAGAGACCGTGTGCTAGTGATTAGGAGATATGTAGATCATTGCCGCTGAGGTGGTTGCGGCGATGAGGGAGGCGATCCCAGAGATGTTCAGTTCTCTAATCTAGTTGTTCGGGTGCGAGTCGATCTTTTGTGCATCCTCATTTAGTAGGGATTTTTGTATTTCCCTTAGATCATTGGAGCGACATCTGGAGTTTTCCATCGCCGATGACCGCACGGTTTCAACTTTGGATGTTTACAGTGACTATGTGATGGAGATTTTTGTTGTAGGATTTCTGATCGAACATACTCCTATTATGATGAGGAATGTATGTGTGATCGCGGGTATGGATTGGTTGAGGTGGTTCAGAACGTTGATTGACTATGAGCATCAGTTAGTGGTAGTTTGTACCCTAAGTGGGGGAGAGCTGGCCATTTATGGGGAAGGAACTAGGGTTGGTTCAACCTTCTGTTTGGCCGCCAGGGCTAGGCAGTATTTTCAACATAAATGTTCGAGTTACCTTGCATATGTAGTCGACACTCGGGTTGAGGGGAAGAAGTCAGTTTCCGATGTTCCTATTGTGAGAGAGTTTCCTGATGTTTTCCCAGAGGATCTACCGGGCGTGCCTCCTGAGAGGCAGGTGGAGTATAGGATCGACATGATCCCTGGTGCTTCACTAATTACCAAGGCACCATATTGCCTTGCACCACCATAGATGTTGGAGATGTCCTTACAACTCCAAGAGTTGTTGGGAAAAGGATTTATTTGGCCGAGCAGCTCTTTGTGGGGAGCACCAATCCTTTTTGTCAAGAAGAAGGATGGTTCGCACCAGATGTGAATTGATTACTGGGAGTTTAACAAGTTGACATCAAAAAACCGTTACCCACTGCCGAGTTGGGGTGAGCAAAAACAGAACCACAAACCAAAAAAACCATATAAACTGAAACCGAAATGAAAACCGATTGTGCGGTTTTTAGTTTTGCAAAAACCGAAAATGTTCGGTGCGATGCGGTTTCAAGTCTTGCAAAAAACCGAAAAATTTCGAACCGCACCGCACCGCACCGCATATATATATATATATATATATATATATATATATATATATATATATATATATATATATATATATATATATATATATATATTAAGTATTGATATTTGTAAGAACGAAGAACTGACAATTAAAATCTCTATAAGTATACATATCTATCTTATCAGAAGATGATTGTATATTTTAAGCATACATTTAGTGATATTTTACAATAACAAATAATGTTATAACATTTTTTAACTTTTAAATATGAAGAATACTAGTGATGACAGTATCATTTCTATGAATACATTAATTGATATTATTGCATGTAATTGTGAAACAAATATTATATTTAATTTGTATTGTATTCAAGCATTAGAGCATGTTGGATGAGTGGTTATGTCATTTGATTTCAAACTAAGAGGTGTTGGTATCAGTTCATCTCCAAGAAATGATTAGCACTCCTCATCCGAGACAAAGTAAGTCACTGAGTTACCTGAGTTTTAGTAAAAAGGCAAAAAAATGACAAAAAACCACAAAAAGAACCGAACCGCAAAAAAAAACGCAAAAAAAACCGCAAAAACCGAACTGCATAAAAACTGAACGGTACGAGTTTTAAACTTCAAAAAGCCGAAGTTGCGGTGTTCGGTTCAGTTTTGGCCAAAAACTCGCACCGAATCACACCATGCTCACCCTTACTGCCGAGGATTGATGATCTTTTTGACCAACTATAGGGAGCGTCTTGGTTCACCAAGATTGATTTGAGGTCAGACTACCATCAAATGAAAGTAAGGGAGGACGATGTTCAAAAGACGGCCTTCCGTACTCATTACAGTCATTACGAGTTCGTGGTGATGCCTTGTGGGCTCACCAACGCACCGACGATGTTTATGGATCTCATGAATCGGGTGTGTCGACCGATGTTGGATCGATCGTTGATCGTTTTGATTGATGATATCTTGGTCTACTCTAAGACCAAGGAGTAGCATGAAGACCACCTTAGTGATATTATATGTGTTCTACGGGCGGAGAGGTTGTACGCCAAGTTCTCCAAGTGCAATTTCTGGTTGCACGAGGTTCTGTTTTTGGGACACCTCATCAACAGAACAATAATTTGGTCGATCTTGACAAAATCGAGGCAGTGATTCAGTGAGAAGTTACGAGATCTGCATCTGAGATACAAAGTATCCTTGGGTTGGTTGGTTACTATAGGAGAATTATCTGAGACTTCTCAAATATTGTTGTTCCTCTTACCAGGTTGACAAAGAAGGATGCCACTTGTCACTAGGGGCCTGAGAAGCAGGTGGCTTTCAAGATCCTATGATAGAGATTATGTGAGGCTCCGGTTCAGGCACTCCATGAGGAAGTGGATAATTTTGTGGTATACTGTGATGCATCAATTCTAGGCATGTGTGCCGTTTTAATGCAGAGAGGGCATGTGATAGATTACGCTTCGAGGTAGTTGAAGCCTCATGAGTCGAATTATCCTACTTACGATCTGGAGTTGGGGGCAATGGTTTTCGCCCTCAAGACTGGGCACCATTATTTATACGGTGTCTGTTGTACTATCTACACATATCACAAGAGTTTGAGGTACTTCCTCGATCATCCGAATCTGAATAGGAGGCGGTACAGGAAGTAATAAGGATAACACATGAAACCAAAAGCACAAAAAGACACAATATTTATGTTGTTCGGTCAAGGTGACTTACGTCCACAGACAGGAGGGGAGTATTCTATATTATGAGTACTCAAACAGAGGTCACAAGTATAATTCAACATAGATTTGTCCTACTCACTAAGGATACAAAAGACACTAACAAATGACTAGCATACATCCCTATTTATAGACTAGGGATCAGACCTAAAACCCTAATAGGCCAATCCCATTAATCCATAGGCCTATGAAAGGTATCAACCAATCACAACAACTTCTAGAACCTTCATCATTGAGAGATATTGTATTGGTACCAACAATGCACCACAGGCACATCTGGTTTCATTGCAAGGGACACCTTGTCACTTAGTGGAACCTCCTATCACTCCATGACACCTCAGTGCATGACATACCATTGAGTGGCACCTTCACACTTGGTGGCACCTCATGTGCATGGAACATATTTGAGGTGCCATGTGGCGTATAAGTTTCGCTTAAGTGGAACATTGTATGCCATCATATCCAAGTTTGCCATCATATCTAAGTGTGCCACCATATCCAAGTGTTCCACCTTATCTAAGAGTTCCATCATATCCAAGTGTTCCACCATATCCAAGTGTTCCATGATAATGCTCTAAATGCTCAAGTCACATTTAACAAATAAAATTCCATCCTCTTTTAAACCAATTTCTTTCCAAAGAGAGGTTGTCAATAAAATTTCTACACAATGCTACCATAAATACCCTTTGGTTCCCATGTTGACCTCCATCTCCTATCTTGAAACTGAAAAAAGTTGTTAAAGTCAACCTAATACTTATCCATAATCAAGTGAAAGTGGATGATGGTGCTGATATGGGCATATTTAATCATAAAATTCATGCATTATCTTAATACTTTCTGTTGAGTTTATCTGAAATAATGAAAAAAAAGGTGCTTAATTAGTTTAAAATTTCATTTTCAGCAACAAAGACATGCTCGGAAGGAAAAAGAAGCGGATCTAGCAATTGGAGGTTTGGAATTTGGATTTTGAAGAAATAAGACAAAATTGAAGAGGAACTCGGTGAGTTAGTCCATCAACTCGACAAGTTGATATAAATATTCCCCATAAATTAGTGCCTTGCCGTACACACGTGTTAAGTAAAAAACTTAGCGAGTTTATTCACAAAACTCGACGAGTTGCTCTGTTTTTCAGAATCTATTTATAGGTTGTTTTCATTCGAAACTCTAACTTTTGCTGGAGGCTTTTAGCGACTTTTGGAGGCCAGAGAGGTTCTTAAAAGCTGTGGTTTTTGAAATTCAACTAGAGGCTTGGAATTGAAGAGATCCAAAGGAAAAATCATTAGTAATTTACTTAATTCTCTTGTTTACATTATGTCTACATTGATGAATTTCGTTTTTATGATGTTATTTGCTGAAGTTATGGGCTAAAACTCCATACTTCTGTTTAGACTAGATGATCTTATGAATATGGTTTGATTAGTGGCCTTGGATTATATTGATTTGGTTATTTATCTTGTTAAGCTTGTTGAAAGATCCTTGTGTGTTAATGATAATTATTTTCTGTTAATAGCTAAGTATATTGAGTTGCATGAACATCTTCTTGATTGCTTGAATCTTATAGTTTTGTGAAAACCAGATTGTATGCCTAGTGTTGTGAACATAACCTAGGGTTAACTAGAAAATAAGTAAGTTAATGTATGAGCATGTGTGATGACCAACCACATATGAGTTAATTGAATCAACCAATTTAGTTAACTAATATTACAAGTCATACTTGATTCGAACTGAGCACTAGGAAACTTGTTAGTTTAATCAACTGGTCACTGTTTGAATTAACTTGTTTGGTAAAGGATTAGTAATAGTGAACATGAACCTAATCATATTAGAAATTGGTAACCATTGATATATTAATCCATTGCACTTGCCACGAAATCAACCATAAGAATAAGTGAATCGAATCTAAACGGAAGTCTCTTTTATCTTATTGAATCTAGTTGTCTTTTGCTTGTGTTTTAGTGTCCTTTGTTTAAGTGTTTAGTAATTGCTTAAGTTTCTAGTCTTGCAAAACTAGAGAAAACCCCCTTTTAAATATTGTTTTATTTAGATAATATTAATATTAATTTTAATTGCTTACCGTTCCCTATGTTCGATACCCTATTTGCCTGAACTAAACTGATAATCGATAGGTACACTGCCTTTCGTGTATTTGTCTTTGTGTTTAAGTTAGTAGGATTAAAACTAGTGCATTTTACACACATCAAGTTTTTGGCGCCGTTGCCGGGGAATGGTTGTAAATAGTTAAATTTATTTGCTAATGTTATTGATCATTTGTGTGAGATTTATCCCACATAAAGTTACTAGTGCAACCCACAATTCCTGCAACAACAAACTTTGACATTCTCGCCCAACTGAAGGACATCCCATTCTATGGGAAGTATCACGAAGACGCGTACAAACATATCGACGAGGTCAACGACGTAGCCGACTATTTCCATATTTCAAATGTGCCTCGCGAGACTGTTCTACTTAGAATGTTACCAGTTACGTTCAAGGGAGCCGCGAAAGATTGGCTAAAATCACTCCCTCCAGGATCTATCACGACATGGCCAAAGATGCGCGAAGAATTCATAGATCAGTTTTGCCCACCATCCAAAGTAGCGAAATTGAAGAAAGCGATTGCCAACTTTGAACAACAAGGAGACGAATCACTCTATGAGGCGTGGGAGAGATACAAGGGTTTGATAAGAAACTACCCTCAAAATGACCTAAATGTGCAACAAGAGGTTTCTATCTTTTATGATGGAGTAAATGTGACAACTAGGCAGCTCCTTGCCTCCCAAGGACCACTCACGAAGAAAGCAACAACAATGATAAAAGAGTTGATTTAGGAATTCTCTAGGCATTCTAGAGAATATCATAACCCAAGAAACGACTCGACTAAAGGAGGGGTGAATTCTGTTTATGATGACATGGCGGAAATGATGGATAAGTTAGAGAGCATGGATCGTAGGATGACAAAGATGAACCAATCCATCCACGCCATCCGAGTGGGTTGTGACAATTGTAGCTGTCACACCCCCAAACCAAGGATGGCGGAAACGTCCGGGGGTGGAGGACTTCATGTATAGTATCACAACAACGAGTATAATAGTGCTCAAAGTAAATACAACCATCATAAATATAATTGAAAAGGTTACACCATAGTGTATGTTTACATGTTTCAAAATCAATTACATTATGATGACAAAATGAACTGTTGACGATTTAACGTCCCATCCTCAAAATGCTGAAGTTTTCCTGTTTCACCGATTTCCTGAGAATACAAGTAGTTTTGAAAAGTGTCAACAATTAAGTTGGTGAGTTCATAAGAGTTTTGTTTGAGGAAGAAACCGTTTTCCTTGTAAAAGCGATAGAGTATGATCTCCAGAAAATCCAATATTTTCTTAGTTAAGTGTGGAATGAATGATCCTATGTTATGCGATAATGAACCCTAGAAAGAACCATAGATTCCTCTTATAATCGCCCATCATATATAAGTTATATAAAATTTAAGTTAAATAAACCGTTGAATATAATGGGTCTGCCCGAGGGCCACAACCAAACAAGGAACAGGAGATAAGGCGGGCCCACCAATTCTAAGTCGATTGTGACTAGATTCTTATATAACTCTAGCATATACACTTAGCAATTATAGCTGAAGTCTAACAATTCTAGATGAAATGTAGTTTTAATAGAAATATGTTTCCAAGAAAATCCAATATTTTCTTTATAAAAGTTATGTAGCCCTAAATCCCAGGACCGAGAATAAACAAGTATTTTACCATACTTAAAGTAATTCATGCAAGTTTAAATCGACATAAACTCGTTTAGTTTAGAAGTAAAACCCCTTTTCGAAGTAGAATTTTCCATGTAAACTTGAAAGATTGTTAACTACCTATGTGAGTCGCTATAACCATACTATGACGAGAAATAACCTGCACAACGTTTTTCAGACGTTAAGATACTATGACTCTTGTCACCCGTAGACCTGCCGGTCCGGCTGTAGCTAGCAGCGAGGTGTGGGGTGTTAATCCCAATATAGATCTATACACAATTATCACGCTCTCCCTACAAGAGACTCTGGTTATAACTTACAGGAATTGGGATCCCTTACTCGAACGTACGGGGAGAGAATTGCCTCACAACCTAAGTTAACTAGTTTACACATAGTTTGATATTAAAACCTCTTCCGTGGAGGAAGTGAAATCACCTTTTATGAAAATACATTAGTGCTATGAATCCATAAACTATTACTATTATAGTTTATCAAGTACTATGTGAAAAACCCCTTTGTTTTGAGAGTAAAACCTTTTTCATGTAGTAAAAATCCATAAACATGCTTAATGTAGTTTATTATATGTGTTCGAAATGAATGAAGAATCCTTTTTATGAATGACTAAATTTCAGTTTATGATGATAAACTAACAAGAAAAATACATTCAATATGTAGAACTTAATGTTATACACTTTGCTCAACATATTACAAAGTGTTATGAAAGTTATAAGCTGTTGACTAGTTTTTAACCTTTCAGCACTGTTTTAGAAAAATCATAGAAAAATCATATGAAGTCGAAAACTGATTCCGTAAATTCTTAGAGTTCATAAAATGTGTCTAGTTTGTTCATAATATTTATTATGATTTTTGGAAGTCTTTAACTTGTGTTAAAATATTGATATTCACACACTGGTCTGAATTCGTTTTTGAAATGATAGACAGTTTTGTAAAAATCACCATAAATCGTAGAAAAATCGTATGGAGATGTGCAAGTAGTCATTTTAAAGGTATGAACCTGAACAATTTGCATATTATACAGTTTTGAAAGATATTAAGTTTAAGATAGTCAAAATAGTCCGTGAATAAGACTCAACTTTTATGATGAAAGCTGTTGTTTGAGTTTAGTTAAGTTTTTGGTATTTTAACTTGTATTCCCCTCCTGAAAACTGAAGAAAAGATGAAAATGTAGGGGTATGAACTCACCTTGAGTGATTCTTGGAAGAGTGGAAGGTCGAAGGCGAGGAGTATCAAGTCAAGAACACTTGATGAACATGTGAGAGTTTGGATGATTCCTAAGAACGATTTCGTGTTAAGATATGAGTCGATGATCCAAGAGTGTTATGAAAACATGTAATAACACTTGAGTTAGAAGGAAATACTTACCAATAAGTGAATAAATGAGTCAAGAATACATCAAAAGTGTGGCTGAAAGTTGAGAGAAAAGAGGCCCTCTTGATGGTTTAAGAAGTGTATAATGTTTGATGGTGAAGCAAATGATCAAGGAAAATCCCAAACATTTCCTTATATGGAGGGTTGCTGGAGCAAGTGGATAAGGTGAAGAGATGTTTGCCTTGGTTTGTGTGATGTGGATAAGGTTGGACCAATGAGAAAGTGACACATAGGAGGCAAGTGGGCACACTTGACCCACTTGTGGTGTATGATACTCTTCCTAATGTAAAATAATGATTTTTAATTAATAAATCCTTGAAAAATAATTAAAATAATAGTTCTGGGGGTTAAAAATGATAAAAATATGAATTTGGTGAAACAATCCCGTCAAAAACATCAAAAACGGGTTTAGAAGGCGAAAGTAGTCAAAAACCGGCATTAGGAACCGAACCTGCGAGGTTCGGCTCTAAGGAGCTAGGAACCGAGAATAGGGAAAAGAAGAACCGAGAGTAGGTCGAAGGTCCGAGGTCTCGCATGGGGGGGGGGCGAGGTTCGGTCCTCGCTGCTGAGCTTCGGTCCGAGATGGCCTCTGACAAGTTCGGTTCTGACACTTTCGGCTCCTAAAAGGAGTTTCGGTTCCTAAGAGGAGTTTCGGCTCTATATGGCTGTTTTTCGAGAAGTCTTTCCGTTTTGCGTGATTTTTGACCAAGTTAAGGGTCGGGATGACCCGGATGACCATAAAAAGTTTGAGAGAGATTTTGGGAGAGATTTCACATACTTGGAGAGATTTCACATACTTGGAGAGATTTGGGAGAGATTTCACATACTTGGAGAGATTTCACATTCTTGGAGAGATTTGGGAGAGATTTCACATACTTGGAGAGATGTGGGAGAGATTTCACATACTTAGAGAGATTTGGGAGAGATTTCACATACTTGGAGAGATTTGGGAGAGATTTCACATACTTGGAGAGATTTCACATTCTTGGAGAGATTTGGGAGAGATTTCACATACTTGGAGAGATGTGGGAGAGATTTCACATACTTAGAGAGATTTGGGAGAGATTTCACATACTTGGAGAGATTTGGGAGAGATTTAACTTTAGCCATTATTATCGCATAATCTCGCAAATGCAAGGTTCGTGAGCCCCGTTATGCTTCGTTAATGATCGTTTTAAGTCCCTGAAAGGGTCCTTAGTCGTGTTTTGATGCGTTTAACTCCCTTTTTAGGGTTTTTACATTGTTAACACATAGAGTCTTCGAGACACTTGAATTTTTGACATACAAATGCACATTTTTATACATAGAATAACTTTTTAACATACAAGTACTAGTTAAGTTTGACCGGTTTGACTTGTTGACTTTGACTTTGACTTGGCCGAAATTGACGGTTATCACATCATCCCCCCGTTAGAAAGAATTTCGTCCCGAAATTAGGGTTTCGAATGGGACTTCAAGAATTTGGAGGAAAGATGGGGGAACTTTTCGTAGTATAAGAAATTGATTATGGTGAGGAACAACCCGCCTGATGTCACATGACGACCTTGGAATTTCTTATTGTAACTTGAGCTGAGTCAATTTAAAAGGAGTTATTGTTTTGGGATGATAGTGTATTCAATGTGTGCCTTTATGCTCCCTGTTTTATCCTTGGTATTACCACTATGAATATTTTATATTGTAGTTAGCAAGTTCCAGCATTACGAATGTTTCAACAAACTGTGACGAAATTTGCATTATAAGCCCTACCAGATCTGTTATAATCGCTTGGTGTAAACTAGTCGTATATCATTAAGATTGCAAAGGCATTCGGATGGGTGACCCCGCCTTAAGCCCACAACCAAACAAGGAACAGGAAATGAGGCGGAATCACACATTCTAAGTCCGTAGAATCCTAATGATATATGACCATAATGTTTACACTAGCCATCATAGATTCACTTGTAAAAACCCTGCGTTTTTATATAGGAGATAAGACTTATTTGAGTTTTGTCGTGTTCTCGAGATTTATGGTTGGTATATTTTAATCGATGCTAGATTTAGTAATAAAAAGAAATTTAAAATTTAAACGCTGATGTTAGAAACACGTACTGATATTCACGGGCGGTTCCGGGGTGGTCTCTCCTGCAGTGATCGCGAGCACCCTTCCACCATCACCGGCATTTCGTGCTCTTGGGCAGTCCCTTTTATAGTGTCCCGTTTCTCCGCACTTGTAACAGGCTGGGCTAACTCCAGTGCCAGGGACCTGGTTGATGTGTCGTGCTGGTGCCTTACAGGAACGGACACTGTGCCCCTTTCTGTTGCAATTTTTGCAATGTATTTCTCGGCAAGCCCCAGTGTGATGGAAGTTACACTCGTTGCATTTCGGAAGGGTTCCAGCGTATCGATTTATGGGTGTTGGCGTGGCGTGGGTTGTGGCAGCATGAACAACAACGATCTGTTGCTTCTTAGTGAAGTCCTGGGCTGGTTGGTCCTTCTTGTTGTCCCAAAACTTCCTTTTGTTGTTTCCTCCTCTTGCTTGATCAGGGGTGGTTGTCGTAGTGTCATGGCTGGCACGATGGTCGATGAGTTGCTGTGCCAGTTCTTTGGCACTGTCAAAGGTAGTTGGCTTTGAGGCCAATACGTTCCCTTGAAGTTGGGAAGATAGTCCCCATATGTATCTTTCCACCTTCTTGCTTTCCGACGGAACCATCCCTAGACACAGTATGGCTAGATCACTAAACCTTGAGATATAAGACATGATGTCAGAGCTTATCATTTTGAGACCCCAAAGTTCCTCTTCCAACTTTTGTATCTCGCCCCTTGGGCAGTATTCCTTCATCAACATGGTTTTCAGATTTTCCCATGTTATCGAGTTAGCCACCGGAAGTGTCAATGTCTTGACGTGGCCATTCCACCAGGTGAGTGCCCTTTCATAGAATGTGCATGCTGCAAACTTGACCTTGTTTGCTTCAGGGCATGCACATATTTCAAAGACGGATTCGGTTTTCTCGAACCATTGAAGTAATGCTATGACACCTCCGCTCCCATTGAAAGTTTTGGGTTTGGCATTAGTAAAGTCTTTGTAGGTACACTCTCTCGAGCGTCCCTGACTGTCCCCGTTGTTAGAATTTGTGGGACCATTACTCGCATCACCCGCATTATTGGTGCTGATTTGGGACATTGCGGCTGCTACTGCAGCTGTTACGGCAGCCTGGAACATTATTTGGTCAAACTGAGGGGGTGGTGGAGGTGGTGGTGGCGGATTTGTTTGCGTTCCGTTAGTGCGTCTAACAGACCTTCGAGGCGGCATCTTTCTGTTATAGAATTTCAAAGACGAAATGAGTATACGTCTTTTAGTACTGGTTATTAGTCGGGCGTCATAAAACTAGGTTATTAGTTTTCAAGTATGGCATTTCCTGATTTTTCGAGTGTGGAAAACAATTCATACCAGAGGTCTATATAAATAAACTTATGAATTTAGTAGGAATGACTCGATTGTAATCTTGTGATTTGTTCCATGCCCGATCCACCCCTAAGATCACCCAATGTATACCAGTTGTGTGTAATTAAGGTCCGATAGGCCGTTAAACTTAATGAGTCTGCCCTAAGCCCACAACCAAACAAGGAACAGAACCTAAGGCGGACTTACCATTTCCAAGCCGATCGTCTCTTAATTACACATAACCTTGAGGTATACATCAAGTAATCTTAGAGTTACCATAAGCAAGTTGTTTGTAATAACAGGTTATGAAATATGTGGTAAACTCCCACTGAAATAAAATGCATGCCAATTTTTATTGATATACTTTGGTTATATCCTTACCATTTATATACACACGTAATAAATTTCGCACTTTACTGAACTATTCTCGGTGTTTCTGCTAACGTCCCTGAGACAGAGTTATGGTAGTGGGTAGAAGTGGGTTTTGTACGGGCGTTAAGATTTACCCATCACGTTGCTCGTGCGAGAATAGGGGTACAAGAGATAGTTAATAGACGTCTAATCCTATAATTACTTATAGGGGGTGATCCTTATTAGTCACGTCTATAATCACATAGTGCATACTAGTTATACATAACCTGAGATAGAATAGACCTTCGAATAAATGACTCTACTCTAAGTCCACAACCAAACAAGGAACAGGAAGTAGAGCAATAGTTATAGATTCTGAGTCTATAATATCGTTAATTATGTATAACCTTGGCGTATGCACTTAGTCATTATAGACCTACTAATAGGGGTCTTTAGTTTTCACGTAAGTTGGTTATAGTATCACAAAATACTCCTATAGTATTTTAATGTTTGTCTTATGTTTTCGATGTTTGTTTGTAGATGCAGTTGGTAAGTTTTTAGACTTGTTGCAACGCCACAACCATTCCTGGGCATATGCTAATCACTTCTGGGTCAGACATAGTTGATCAGGCTATGTCATTCCCAGACCTGACCATACATCCCCAAGCCTACTTGTGCCATTCAACAATCACAACTTTTGTTTTGTTCTAGTATGATGCTAACCTTAGTATGTATGCATGCATGTATACTTTCAACAAGAAACTATTTATTTCTAAAAGTATAGTTAATTGAAAAAAAAAATGTTAAATCAGATACCTTAGTCCCAATGCATTTATAGTTTGTATATCTTATGTGGTTCGATATACTTAGTTCACTATAAACAATGCTCTGATACCAATCTGTCACACCCCCAAACCAAGGATGGCGGAA
Source organism: Lactuca virosa (assembly GCF_052849685.1). Lineage (NCBI taxonomy): Eukaryota > Viridiplantae > Streptophyta > Magnoliopsida > Asterales > Asteraceae > Lactuca > Lactuca virosa. Next base: position 112,788,935 of record NC_136426.1, on the reverse strand, counting down.
ACGTCCGGGGGTGGAGGACTTCATGTATAGTATCACAACAACGAGTATAATAGTGCTCAAAGTAAATACAACCATCATAAATATAATTGAAAAGGTTACACCATAGTGTATGTTTACATGTTTCAAAATCAATTACATTATGATAAACAAAATGAACTGTTGACGATTTAACGTCCCATCCTCAAAATGCTGAAGTTTTCCTGTTTCACTGATTTCCTAAGAATACAAGTAGTTTTGAAAAGTGTCAACAATTAAGTTGGTGAGTTCATAAGAGTTTTGTTTGAGGAAGAAACCGTTTTCCTTGTAAAAGCGATAGAGTATGATCTCCAGAAAATCCAATATTTTCTTAGTTAAGTGTGGAATGAATGCTCCTATGTTATGCGATAATGAACCCTAGAAAGACCCATAGATTCCTCCTATAATCGCCCAACATATATAAGTTATATAAAATTTAAGTTAAATAAACCGTTGAATATAATGGGTCTGCCCGAGGTCCACAACCAAACAAGGAACAGGAGATAAGGCGGGCCCACCAATTCTAAGTCGATTGTGACTAGATTCTTATATAACTCTAGCATATACACTTAGCAATTATAGCTGAAGTCTAACAATTCTAGATGAAATGTAGTTTTAATAGAAATATGTTTCCAAGAAAATCCAATATTTTCTTTATAAAAGTTATGTAGCCCTAAATCCCAGGACCGAAAATAAACAAGTATTTTACCATACTTAAAGTAATTCATGCAAGTTTAAATCAACATAAACCCGTTTAGTTTAGAAGTAAAACCCCTTTTCGAAGTAGAATTTTCCATGTAAACTTGAAAGATTGTTAACTACCTATGTGAGTCGCTATAACCATACTATGACGAGAAATAACCTGCACAACGTTTTTCAGACATTAAGATACTATGACTCTTGTCACCCGTAGACCTGACGGTCCGGCTGTAGCTAGCAGCGAGGTGTGGGGTGTCAATCCCAATATAGATCTATACACAATTATCACGCTCTCCCTACAAGAGACTCTGGTTATAACTTACAGGAATTGGGATCCCGTACTCGAACGTACGGGGAGAGAATTGCCTCACAACCTAAGTTAACTAGTTTACACATAGTTTGATATTAAAACCTCTTCCGTGGAGGAAGTGAAATCACCTTTTATGAAAATACATTAGTGCTATGAATCCATAAACTATTACTATTATAGTTTATCAAGTACTATGTGAAAAACCCCTTTGTTTTGAGAGTAAAACCTTTTTCATGTAGTAAAAATCCATAAACATGCTTAATGTAGTTTATTATATGTGTTCGAAATGAATGAAGAATCCTTTTTATGAATGACTAAATTTCAGTTTATGATGATAAACTAAAAAGAAAAATACATTCAATATGTAGAACTTAATGTTATACACTTTGCTCAACATATTACAAAGTGTTATGAAAGTTATAAGCTGTTGACTAGTTTTTAACCTTTCAGCACTGTTTTAGAAAAATCATAGAAAAATCATATGAAGTCGAAAACTGATTCCGTAAATTCTTAGAGTTCATAAAATGTGTCTAGTTTGTTCATAATATTTATTATGATTTTTGGAAGTCTTTAACTTGTGTTAAAATATTCATATTCACACACTGGTCTGAATTCGTTTCTGAAATGATAGGCAGTTTTGTAAAAATCACCATAAATCGTAGAAAAATCGTATGGAGATGTGCAAGTAGTCATTTTAAAGGTATGAACCTGAACTATTTGTATATTATACAGTTTTGAAATATATTAAGTTTAATATAGTCAAAACAGTCTGTGAATAAGACTCAACTTTTATGATGAAAGCTGTTGTTTGAGTTTAGTTAAGTTTTTGGTATTTTAACTTGTATTCCCCCCCTGAAAACTGAAGAAAACATGAAAATGTAGGGGTATGAACTCACCTTGAGTGATTCTTGGAAGAGTGGAAGGTCGAAGGCAAGGAGTATCAAGTCAAGAACACTTGATGAACATGTGAGAGTTTGGATGATTCCTAAGAACGATTTCGTGTTCAGATATGAGTCGATGATCCAAGAGTGTTATGAAAACATGTAATAACACTTGAGTTAGAAGGAAATACTTACCAATAAGTGAATAAATGACTCAAGAATACATCAAAAGTGTGGCTGAAAGTTGAGAGAAAAGAGGCCCTCTTGATGGTTTAAGAAGTGTATAATGTTTGATGGTGAAGCAAATGATCAAGGAAAATCCCAAGCATTTCCTTATATGGAGGGTTGCTGGAGCAAGTGGATAAGGTGAAGGGATGTTTGCCTTGGTTTGTGTGATGTGGATAAGGTTGGACCAATGAGAAAGTGACACATAGGAGGCAAGTGGGCACACTTGACCCACTTGTGGTGTATGATACTCTTCCTAATGTAAAATAATGATTTTTAATTAATAAATCCTTGAAAAATAATTAAAATAATAGTTCTGGGGGTTAAAAATGATAAATGAATTTGGTGAAAAAATCCCGTCAAAAACGTCAAAAACGGGTTTAGAAGGCGAAAGTAGTCAAAAACCGGCATTAGGAACCGAACCTGCGAGGTTCGGCTCTAAGGAGCTAGGAACCGAGAGTAGGGAAAAGAAGAACCGAGAGTAGGTCGAAGGTCCGAGGGTCCGAAGGGGGAAGCCGAAGTCCGAGGTCTCGCATGGGGGGGGGGGGGGGCGAGGTTCGGTCCTCGCTGCTGAGCTTTTGTCCGAGATGGCCTCTGACAAGTTCGGTTCTGACACTTTCGGCTCCTAAGAGGAGTTTCTGTTCCTAAGAGGAGTTTCGGCTCTATATTGCTGTTTTTCGAGAAGTCTTTCCGTTTTGCGTGATTTTTGACCAAGTTAAGGGTCGGGATGACCCGGATGACCATAAAAAGTTTGAGAGAGATTTTGGGAGAGATTTGGGAGAGATTTCACATACTTGGAGAGATTTCACATACTTGGAGAGATTTCACATTCTTGGAGAGATTTGGGAGAAATTTCACATACTTGGAGAGATGTGGGAGAGATTTCACATACTTAGAGAGATTTGGGAGAGATTTCACATACTTGGAGAGATTTGGGAGAGATTTCACATACTTGGAGAGATTTCACATTTTTGGAGAGATTTGGGAGAGATTTCACATACTTGGAGAGATGTGGGAGAGATTTCACATACTTAGAGAGATTTGGGAGAGATTTCACATACTTGGAGAGATTTAACCTTAGCCATTATTATCGCATAATCTCGCAAATGCAAGGTTCGTGAACCCCGTTATGCTTCGTTAATGATCGTTTTAAGTCCCTGAAAGGGTCCTTAGTCGTGTTTTGATGCGTTTAACTCCCTTTTTAGGGTTTTTACATTGTTAACACATAGAGTCTTCGAGACACTTGAATTTTTGACATACAAATGCACATTTTTATACATAGAATAACTTTTTAACATACAAGTACTAGTTAAGTTTGACCGGTTTGACTTGTTGACTTTGACTTTGACTTTGACTTTGACTTGGCCGAAATTGACGGTTGTCACAGTAGTGGGCCTCACCTTACCAAAGATTGTGACTTGGACGAGAACGGAAACCGAAAAGCTCAAGTATGTTATTCAAGCGGGGATAGGTATGATGAAGATTGGCGGAAACCGAAAAAGGAATGGCTACCATATGAAGAATACTAGAAGGCGAAGGAGGAAAAGTATAGGCAAAAGGCGAGAGGTTTCTATCAAAAAGAAGAAGCAGTGCAAGAAAAGAAGACGGATTTGGAAGCTATGCTTGCACGTTTTGCATCCGCGTCCAAGAAAAGGCATGACGAGTCTGATGCTGCAATAAGAGAACAACAACTTATGATGAAAGAGCACGAAATTATGATGAAAGATCAATAGGATCTACGACGGAATCAGCAAGCTTCAATACTTAATATTGAAAAGCAACTCGGGCAACTTGCCAAGCAATTTAACGAAAGAACACCAGGCGGACTTCCGAGCAACACCGAGCAAAACCCGAGAGTGACTCATGTAAATGCAATAACAACAAAGTCTGGGCAAATTTTCACTCCTATGACTCCAATCCAGAACGAAGATCCAAGAGTGTTGCAGGAAAAAGAAAAAGAAACTCAAGAATCGCAAACAGTATAAGTAACTCGACGAGTTCAGGAAAGAAATTCGACGAGTTTTTCATCTGATGAAGAAAATAATCCTCCTTGAAACTGTACCAGACTCCCTTGCCATTCCCAGGTCGAGCTATACGAGATAGACAAAATGAAGAATACAAGAAGTTTTTAGAGCACATAAAGGCCCTCCAAGTTTACATTCCCTTCATTGAAGCGATAACACAAATGCCCATGTATGCAAGATTCCTTAAAGAACTCCTCACAAATAGAAGGAAGATGGAGGATGTATCGGAGATAGTTTTAAATGAATATTGTTCAGCCGCTATGATGAACAAACTATCGGAAAATATGAGAGATCCGGGAAGTATAACTTTGCCATGTCAATTTGGAAACTTGACTACTACTTATGCATTGGCTGATTCGGGGGCTAGTGTAAACCTTATGCCTTATTCATTCTTCAAGAAGTTAAACCTTCCAGAACCAAATCCCATCCATATGGCAATCCATCTAGCTAACAAGACGGTAACATATCCAAAGGGGATTTGCGAGGATTTTCTGGTCAAGGTTGATAAATTGGTATTTCCCGCTGACTTTATAGTATTAGATATGGAAGAGGACCATAAAGTCCCAATTATTCTTGGGAGACCGTTTCTAAACACCGATTTTGCTATAGTGGATATGCGAGAGTCCAAACTTACTCTCTGGGTGGGAGATGAGTCGGTCACTTTAGGAGTCAATCAAGCAGTAAAGCATTCATGGTCTAGTGATGATGCGATTTCCTCGGTGGATACGATTGACGAATTGTTAGAAAAGGAACTAGCACTTTGGCAAGAAAACAATTCAAAGAAATTCACATTCTATTCAGAGGAGGACTTTGATGCTCTGACCTACAAGAATTGGAGAAACTAATTGAATGAGGTGTGGGTGAAAAAGATACAAAAAGCTCTGAAACAGAAACTCGTCGTGTTGATGACACAAACCCGACGTGTTTAGACCAACATTCGCGATACGGTGAAGCAAATAAAGACAGCAAGGCGGAAGTTACGTTTGATCTTAACCCAAACAAGAACACCATGGTTTTGAATGACAAGAAAAATAATAACCCTTCCATTGGCTTGCACAAGATTGATCAAAAAGTGGAAGAAATTCAGTCAATAAAAGTAAAACGAACAAAGCCTCGCGCTTTAGTGTCTACTACTTTTGAAGTCTTTACCTTTCAACAACCCGATTCCTAAATATATGAAGAAAGTGAGACAGAAACTATGATTTCAAGTGATGATGAGGGGATAAGTAAAAAGGAAATTGAGATAGATAAGATGGAAGTGGAAAAAGTGGGACAACAAAACGAAGAAGAGAAGGCCAGACTCATTAAAAGAGGTAAAGGAACAAAGCATAAGTATGAATAAAATGCCACTAAAAAGAAAAAGGAAGACTTGAAAAAGGCATACAAAAAGAAAGTTCAAGCTTAAAAAAGAAGATGGAAAGAGAAAATGGTGAAGATGGTAGTTCCGTTCGAAACCGCGACAAAGTAGAGCGGGAAGGAGTCCAGCTAACGACTCCCCAAAAAGAAGCGCTTGCGGGAGGCAACCCGTTGTTTGAGTTTGCTTTATTTTCCTTTTTCTTTATTTTCATTTTCGTCTTTATTTCCTTTATTTATTTATTTATTTATTTATTTATTGTATTTTGTTAGGATTTTCACTCTTAGTCTTTTAATCGTTTTAAAACGTTGCTTGAGGACAAGCAAGGTTTGAGTGTGGGGTGTGGAATTTTTTTTGTGAAAAAAACTTAAAATTTTCTTAATCAGAACTCTAAACTCGGCGAGTTCCAATTGCGCACTCGACGAGTTCATTTGATTTTTCGCGATTTCTACTCAGGACCCGTCTCAACACGACGAGTTTGGGTTCCCAAACTCGACGAGTTGATATTTATTATCGAAAATAAAAAAGATTTTTATACTCAGTAAAAGAATGGTTTAACCCTAAAAGGCAAAAATTTATCAGTTTCACCCAACCGCTCCCAAGAGTCGACGTGTTTTCATCTCAAGAAACAATCTTTCAACTTCTCTCGGTTCTACTCCAAAATTCTCAAGAAAGATAAGGTTTTTCGTACTCAATCCTGTTAAAGTAAAGATCTTTATTTGTTTGATGTTTGATTTTTGTAAAAAAAACCCGATTTTTGACTTTGGTATAAATTCTAGGGTTTCAGTTTTGAGTAAATTAGGTTGTTTTAACTAGTTTTTTTTTGTGATTTAATACATGATATGGTATCCTAAACAAACCACTGGAATGATTTCATGTTTATATGGTCGAATTGGTTTGAATCAGAGCAGAATTTTCGATTTGTTCATTTGACTCGCCGAGTTGTTCATACAACTCGACGAGTTGATTTTCCAGAATACCCAGAACTGCTTCAAATTTTAATTTTAACATTCTTTTGGTATTGTTTGGTCTCCTATGTTGTTTGTTTTGCAGAAAAATGAGAAGGGGTAACAGAGGGCAACAAATTCCAAGAGACCAAGGGGATTTCCCTTGGTATAACTTTCCTCAAGTGGTATCAAAAAGAACTTTGGTTGAATGGAAAAACAAGTTAGAGACATTGAAGAAGAAAGAGTTTTATTTGGCAAATGAACTGAATTGGCCATGGTCGGAAGAAGTTAGGTTGGTGGAAGCGATGAATCCATATCTATCGAAAGTCTTTGTAAATGATGGGTTTAGGATAACATGTTCCTTATGGAGGAGATTATTTCAACTGCAAGAACCAATATATAAGGAGTTGTGCTTGGAGTTCCATGCTACGATAAGATTTCGGAGTGGTGATGATTATTTTAATGCTCAAAGTTTGACTTTTTGTCTTGGGGGAGAGTATAGAGAATGCAACATGGCTGATCTAGCTTGGAGAATGGGCTTGTACAACCAATCGGAGGTTATGATGGAAGTTTTTGGTGTGTTTTAGATCACTGTCACAGACAACTTCCAGATGGGGTCAACAATGCAAATTGGTGGAGTTCAATCACCCAAGGAGTTTATATTCCGTCGGCAACTGTAAGTCAGGTCACCGTTCCACAGTCTCATCCATAGATTCATCTCCAACAAAATTAACATGCAGAAAGACGACGACAAGGTCCCAAGCCTTGATTTGTTTTATTTGTGGAGCATCCTCACGCCAAACACTTTTTGCAATATTCCTTACTGTTTGGCGAAGTATCTAGCGGAGGGGGGGAGTCAAGGAAAGGAAGATCTCAAGGATTTATGGGGGGATGTTTGTGACTAGATTGGCAAGGTGGTACGGTATTTTTGAAAACGAGGCCAAGAATTATCTTACCATGGTGAATGCAAAGCCATTTAGCTTTCTTCTTTACAAGAGGGCTAGAATTGTTGACGATAATGGTGGAGGAAACTTTTCTATTCCCGATGATGATGAGGTGATGACACCGGAGGGGTCAGGAAGAAGAGTTCGGGCTCGACCCGTGCCTGTGCACGAGGACCCGCCAGTGATTCCGGTGGAGGATGAGTTACCCATAGACCCTATCAACTTGACAAATAGGGCATTTCAAAATAGCGTGGCCCGTGGTTTAAATCACCTCCATATAACCTTGGAGTATATGATGGGTCAAATGCATATACAACCCCCCGATTCTTTTCCCGCCTATCTGTACATTCATAGCTGGGAGGACCATTGGAGAGCAAGACAAGATGGAGCCGGAGGAGGAGACGAAGATGATGAGTGATTCTCCTTTTATTTATGTTTGAGTATGTTTGAGACAATGTTATTTTTATTTGTTTGTGTGTTTGTTATTTGTTTGGCTTTTTTATGTTTAAAAACTTCTAGTAATTAGGGATCATTTAGGAATTTTAAGTTTGATGTTTGTTTTCCTTGTTATTATGTGGTTACATGTTTTTGATCTTGCAAAATTTAGGATGAGAGTTGATCAAATTAGTAAAGCGTGAGAGAATTAAAGTGAGGGTCGAGTCGTTTACAAGAAGATTAGAAGATTTGAGTGATACTTTGAGTTCGGTGTTTATAATGGTTAAAAAGCAGTCTCGTCATTGAAGAAAATAAGGGAGTGTATTACCTTAATACCCTCCTTGAACACAAAATTAGAACTAAAGCAGAAAGAAGAAATTACCTGATCAGAGCCGAAAACTTGTCGAGTTCATAACACCAACTCGACGAGTTCCAGAAGAAAATCACGTTTTCTGCCTAAGTCATGATCCAACTCGACGAGTCTTCACTTACAACTCGGCGAGTTGCTCAGTCTTTTATTTTCAAGTTTTCGATTTGATTCCATTCAAGGCGGGCATTGGCTATATTTTTTAAGACCATTTTTTGATGTTTTCCAAGAAGCTTTTTCCTGAATATTTAGAGCTGTCAACCACACGAGACGTTTGACACCCAAGGCGTGGATGAGTTGTTCTCATGACAAAGTCAGCTGAAGATGGAGCTTAAAATGAAGAATATCAACCTCGCAACTTCTATCCCAGGGGAGTTTGTTCCAGTTCCCTCTTTACTTTTATGTTCTTTATCATGCATAACATGCAATGGGTACATTGCATGAATTAAGTGTGTGGTAGGGGGTTGGTTACATTAGTTAAATTAGAATCCTGGGTTTAATTTTTAAAAAATTTCTAGGGTTAAATTAGAAAATCATGGTAAAAGCAATTAAAATCCCATGCTAGTATTGTGTTTGATGATTCTATGAGGACCTAAATGTTTAGTTGAGCCAATATATGTTATAATGCATTTGTGGCCCCCTTTATTCTAGTGAAATCATGAGACAAAAACACAACCTCGCTTAGTTTGAGAGATGCAACATGTTTAGCATCGTGTACTTGAAATGTATCTAGGAAAGCTTAAGTAGTTATTGCACATGAGACTAATGCCTTTAATCAATAAAGGATGAAGTTAAATCCCCTTGCGTAAGCATGTGTTTTCTAGGTTTTTAGATTTGAGTGAAAAAAGTGGGGTTGAAAAAAAAGTGCTGAAATGTTTGAAAGAATCTACAAGTATGAACACATGAAGAAGAGCTACAAAGTATCAAAGATTCAAGACAAAAAGTGATCAAGTATTTTATTTTTATTGTAATTTTCTTTTCTAGTTTATTTTTCCGTATGTGTGCTTGGGGGTTTAACTAAATATTCCTTGAGGTTAAGACAGTTTTCTGGGGATGGATTCGGAGGGATGCATAAAATGAGCGTTGTTTAAAAGAAGTGGGCAAATGTTTATGAGGATCGTTAGTATTTAGGATTAGGGGGTCCTTAGGAAAAATGTAGACACAAATGCGTGCGTTGCGGTCTTGGCATAATGGTTGGGCTCGATTGGGATTGTCTTATGTGATATTGGTGTGCAAAAATTCAGTTTTGCTTGGGGGCAAGCAAAAGTCAAGTGTCAGGTATTTTGATATGGGCATATTTAATCATAAAATTCATGCATTATATTAATACTTTATGTTGATTTTATCTACAATAATGAACAAAAGGTGCTTAATTAGTTTAAAATTTCATTTTCAGCAACAAAGACATGCTCGGAGGGAAAAAGAAGCGGATCTGGCAATTGGAAGCTTGGAATTTGGATTTTGAAGAAAGAAGACAAAATTGAAGAGGAACTCGGCGAGTTAGTCCATCAACTCGACGAGTTGATATAAAGATTCCCGATAAATTAGTGCCTTGCTGTACACGCATGTTAAGTAAAAAACTCGGTGAGTTTATTCACAAAACTCGACGAGTTGCTCTGTTTTTTAGAATCTATTTATAGGTTGTTTTCATTAGAAACCGTAACTTTTGCTAGAGGCTTTTCGCGACTTTTGGAGGCCAGAGAGGTTCTTAAAAGCTGTGGTTTTCGAAATTCAACTAGAGGCTTGGAATTGAAGAGATCCAACGCCAAAATCATTAGTAATTTACTTAATTCTTTTGTTTATATTATGTCTACATTGATGAATTTCGTTTTTATGATGTTATTTGCTGAAGTTATGGGCTAAAACTCCATACTTCTATTTAGATTAGATGATCTTATGAATATGATTTAATTGGTGGCTTTGGATTATATTGATTTGGTTATTTATCTTGTTAAGCTTGTTGAAAGATTCTTATGTGTTAATGATAATTATTTTCTGTTAATAAGTAAGTATATTGAGTTGCATGAACATCTTCTTGATTGGTTGAATCTTATAGTTTTGTGAAAACAAGATTGTATGCCTAGTGTTGTGAACATAACCTAGGGTTAACTAGAAAATAAGTAAGTTAATGTGTGAGCATGTGTGATGACCAACCACATATGAGTTAATTGAATCAACCAATTTAGTTAACTAATATTACAAGTCTTACTTGATTCGAACTGAACACTGGGAAACTTGTTAGTTTAATCAACTGACCACTGTTTGAATTAACTTGTTTGCTAAAGGATTAGTAATAGTGAATATGAACCTAATCATATTGGAAATCGGTAACCATTGATATATTAATCTATTGCACTTGCCACGAAATCAACTATAGGAATAAGTGAATCGAATCTAAATGGAAGTCCCTTTTATCTTATTGAATCTAGTTGTCTTTTGCTTCTCTTTTAGTTGTTAGTTGTCCTTTGTTTAAGTGTTTAGTAATTTCTTAAGTTTCTAGTCTTGCAAAACTAGAGAAAAACCCCCATTTTAAATATTGTTTTATTTAGATAATATTAGTATTAATTTTAATTGTTTACCGTTACCTGTGTTCGATATCCTACTTGCCTGAACTAAACTGCTAATCGATAGGTACACTGCCTTTCGTGTGTTTGTATTTGTGTTTAAGTTAGTAGGATTAAAACTAGTGCATTTTACACACATCAGGTGCCCTAAGTTCTGCCTCTTTTGGAAGGCGATCAAGTGCATTCGATGCTACAATTCGGTCCACGTAACACAAGAATAACCTCTTTCCAAGTGCCTCCTTCCTCATTTATAAAATGTCACCGCCATTTTGATAATAAAGAAATATTCTAAGCATTAAAAGCTTCTGATACTAATCCCACCCTTGTCCTCATAGTTTTAGAAAATTTCCATGCAATCCAAAATGTAACACTCGTATCTTCAGGTATAACTCTTTAAAGTTTAATTTGTTAATTCTTGCATTTTGATGTCCTATGCCGAGGGTAGGATAGCCCCCCAACACTGATGAGGGAGAGGCTTTATTTCGAGTTCTCCAAATATGAGTTCTGGTTGCGCAAGGTATAGTTCTTGGGGCACATCGTCAACCAGAAGGGTATATTGGTCGATCTGACCAAGATCGATACAATGATACAGTGGGAGGTTCCGAAGTCGCCATCCGAGATTTAGAGTTTCCTTGGGTTAGCAAGTTATTACTGGAGGCTCATTCAGGATTTCTCCAAGATTGTTGTCCCTTTGACCCGATTGGCGAAGAATAATGTTACTTTTCGATGGGGGCCTGAGCAGCAGGCAGTATTCGAGACCTTGAGACAGAGATTATGTGGGGCTCCGATTCTGACCCTTCCCGAGTGTATGGATGACTTTGTGGTTTATTGTGATGCGTTGATTTTGGGTTTGGGCACGGTACATATGCAAGGGTTCATGTGATTAATTATTCATTGAGGCAGTTGAAGCCTCACAAGACGAATTATCCTACACATGACTTGGAGCAGGGGGCTGTGTTTTTTTCCCTCAAGATTTGGCGACATTATTTGTACGGAGTCAGGTGTATGATTTTTACAGACCACAAGAGCCTGAGATGTCTTATGGACCAGTCGCACTTGAACATGAGGTAGTGTAGATGGTTAGATGTGGTGAAAGATTATGACTGCAAGATTCTATGCCATCCTGGGAAGGCCAATGTTGTGGTCGATGCCTTGAGTCGCAAGGCAGTAAGTGCACCCATCGGGGATTTATGTTTGAGGATGATTGTCGTTTCACCATTGTTAAATGTAATCAAGAAGGTGCAAGTAGAGGGGTTAAAGAAAGAGCATTGGAAAAAATAAAGAATCAAGGGTCTAATTCCATTATTTGTCAGGGATAGTCGATGATTATTGAACCAATGCGGCAAAGTATGGGTCCCAGTTGTTGGTGGGGTTAGGCAGAAATTATTGGAAGAAGCTCACAAGTCAAAGTTTTCGATCCATCCGGGGGCCACGAAGAAGTATAGATACTTGAGATTAAGCTACTGGTGGTCCTCCATGAAGAGGGAGATAACATGGTATGTGGAGCGGTTCTTGACTTGTCAGAAAGTCAAGGCCGACCATCAGCGACCCCACAACAAGATGGATCGTTACCCATTCCCATGTGCAAACGGGAGGAGATCACAATGGACTTTATCATGAAGTTTCCAAGGACGACATGTGGGGTTGATTCTATCTGAGTCATTGTTGATAGATTGACCAAGATTGCTCATTGCATCCCTATTGTTGAGAGCATTTCCGCCGAGAAGTTGGTTGACGTCTACATCAGGGAGGTAGGTGCTCGTCAAGGGGTTCCCGTTTCAGTGGTCTCCGATCGTGATGTTTGTTTGACCTCCAAGTTCTGGAGGAAGTTTCATGAGGAGTTGGGTACTCAGCTGCATTTCAGCAACACATACCACCCCCAGACAGACGTATAGAGTGAGTGGACTATTTAGACGCTCAAGGATATGCTCAGGGCATGTGTGCTAGAATTTGGCGGGAGCTAGGATACTTATCTTTCATTGGCTGAGTTCTCTTACAACAACAATTATCACACCAGTATTTATCGAACTCCCTTCGAGATGTTGTATAGAAAGAGATGTTGGACCCAGTTTGTTGGGGCGAGGTCAGACATTGAATTATGGAGAGTACTGAGGTAGTGCTCAAGAATACTGAGTTGATACAGCAGGTGCACGATCGGTTGCAGGAAGCACAAAGTCGCTAGAAGAGTTATAATGACCAGCAACATTCGGACCTCGAGTTTCAGGTTGGAGATTTTGTGCTTCTGAAGGTGTCCCCTTAGAAAGGTGTCATCCGGTTCTTGAAGCAAGGCAAGTTGGGCCCTAGGTATATTGTTCCTTTCAGGATTATCTCCCGGGTAGGCAAGGTTGCGTATCGACTGAACCTGGCTAATGAGCCTAGTCAGATCCATAACACATTTCATGTCTCTCAACTACGGAAGTGAGGAGTTTCGGTATCATCAGATCTGGTGTGTGATTGTCTTGTCTGTAGATTGAGGTGAGTCTTCTCACTATACTATGTAGGTTGCTATATTGTCTTTGTGACTCTTGTATGAAAGATTATGGTTGGATCACAACACTTGCATGAAAGACTGTGGTTGGATCACAACACTTGTATGAAAGACTTTGGTTGGATCACAACACTTGTTTGTCTTTGTGACTTGTATGGAAGACCTTGGTTGGATCATGGTAGAAAGGCTACGGCTGGGTTGTAGTTTGGAAGTGATTGTAAGACTATAGTTGGATCATAATATTCACGTAGGGTTGAAATACACCCATAGGGCTGGGTCCACTGATATGTATGTTATGTCGTATTTTGGGGAATTCATTAAGCTTTGTGCTTACGGTTTTGTGGTTTAAACATTTTCATATACTTCCAGTTTTAAAAGGAAAACCCGGACTTGACTGCATAACATCCCCTGATGACTTTTCTGCAATGTTTATTATCACTTTACTCTAATGTTTGAGATACATTTTACCATGATTGATTTTGAAACAAATGTTGTATGGATTTGAAAATGAAAATTTCTATTAGTATTTTTAGGACATTTCTCAAGGAATCTTTTTGTTGTCACTAAAGCCACCCCAAAAGGAATTGCATCTCATACTTCCACGCCGGTTTATGACCATGGTTGGAGCTTTGAATATAGAGAACATATAGGATCCGAGACTACCAAGGACATCCTTGCAAAGAATTAGTCTAGATTGATATAAGAGTTATTCACTAAAATTAATGACCATATTTTTGGTACCCATATCATAGCATGACCTAACGTTTAGATAACATCACAACATAAAGTCGGTAAAAAGTTTGTGAATTTGCATATTTACCTCTTATGACACATATAACCCACGAAATATATTAAACTTTGTGGTTATGAGAATTTTTCTGAAAAGTATATAACACATACAACTAGTTAATATGTAAGGCCCTTTATAATTATGTTGTTGGGGGAGTGAGTTCGAACCCCCTAGTCTTGTTTTCTCAACTTTCAAACAAACACAGAATATATTACATAATGAAGTCATGAGATTTTATTCGCACAAGGACCGGCTAATGTGTAATGTTCGTATGCTGGAGGGTGAGAGTTCGAATCCATTGCAAGGTTTGCCTTTGCAAAATTTTCTTTTGCTTGTTTGAAAAAACAATGAGACTACCTTACACATTAACCTTCTGAGCTGACATCCATCCGTAAATAATTAAAATCTCATGACCCTGGAATTTGATATATTTTGCAAGTTTGTTTGAAAGATAAGAAAACAAGACTGGTGGGGTTCGAACTCACACCCTCCGGTATTAGGGCCTTATGCGTGAACAACTTGTGCTGAATGAACCGGATTAAAGGCTACGAGATGCGTTAAAAGTGCTTTGGATGGATATCTGTTGTGCGTTTTTGGAGTTTTGGAGATCAGAAATGAGGCCATTTTTTAGAATAGGACGGTTTGTTCTGATTCAGTGTGTTGTCTTGATGTTCATAATAACTCTTTCTCTTTGTTAAGTAGTAATTGTAATAGTTTTATTTGAACTGGATGTCTTCGTTGGTGTGTCCTCGATCGTTCTTTTCCCCTGTACTCGTTTTTTTTTTCTTTTTCTTTTTTCTCTCTAGCCCCAGACTAGCGGTTTGGTGTGTTTAATACTACTGTTGTTGTGCTGGCATCAATCCGTGAAAAGATTGTCATGATCACGAAATTCAATATATCTCGCAAGTTATATGTGCCAGAAAAAATATATTCACAAATTTACGAGCCCATTTTAGCTAGTTAAGTGGTCATATCTTATCCTTTTCGAAAAAAGTAGGGTGATATGAGGACCAAAATATGGTCATTTTATTGAAAACTCTTCATATAATGCCCTGATTAATATAATAGTCATTCCCACAGTGAAAACACACGAAATTTCAGTGCTACTGAAATCTCCTATTCAATCTTCCAGATTTTGAACATTTAAAAAAACCTAATAGGATATGTACATAGCAATTTACATAAGTACATCCTAAACTGATACGCTTCCATGGAAAAATGCTGTATTAAACTGGGTTTAGCTTCAATACGTTGTACATATAACATAAGTATGTCAAATTAAACATTAAACATACATAGCTTAACCTCCTTTCATGCTCTAATGGTCCTCTTGTTGAGCTTGGTTGAAAATAATATTTAGTTAGTGGTTAGAATAACTTATTGTACAGTGTCCACTACCTGGCTTGACTTGTGAACGGTGCTGATCAGAACCATGTTTTTTTAACACCAAGGAGAAGGAAATATATTAAACCAAAATAGCTACCAGAAGCG
This sequence comes from Lactuca virosa, assembly GCF_052849685.1. Lineage (NCBI taxonomy): Eukaryota > Viridiplantae > Streptophyta > Magnoliopsida > Asterales > Asteraceae > Lactuca > Lactuca virosa. Next base: position 112,773,401 of record NC_136426.1, on the reverse strand, counting down.
CAAAATTACAAGATCTATTTTCTGTTGGGATTGCTTCTCCAACCATCCCGATTCTTTCCTGTAATATTGTTAACCCAAAGGAAGGCCATATATAGCTTTGACTTTTGTAGCAAGAACCTTGTTGTTCTTAATGGAAGAAGTGAAAATTCTATCGTTCCTATGCCTCCAAATGCACCATATGTAGGCTAGCAATACTGACACTTTGGTGATTAAATTGAATATAGATAAAAAAAAAGGAGAAAGGAATAAGGGGTTGACATGAGAAATAAGAGTTTGTAAACTTACCTAATTAAGATATGGCTTTATGGTAAATAATACGAAGCTATCATCTACGACCATCCTGAATTGAGATATGGAAAGTCACATGACAAGAGTCTTCAGGTTATAACTACTCTTATATTATGAAGAGATGACCTAACATGAGGAAGAAGAGACTGTCAAGTTAGCCAAGGAGTGACTGCCTGATGAACCAAACAAGGTGTTATTTTCTATCACCGTGAGTTGAGATGAGGCAAGTCATCCTTGGCTACCAAACAAGAGTGCTCTTCTCTTCATGCAAGAACGTCTCTTCTTATTCTCTTATCATCACTTATTGACGTGCATTACTAGTTTGAAGGAAACCGCATCTATTTATAGCCAATCATATATCAATATTCAATGAGGTTGCACAATATATTATTCTTCTCCTTCTTTATCCTTTCAACTTTAGAAGAATAATATCCACTTGTGAGACCCATTCTATGTATATATAGAGAAAACAGAAGGGAACACTCCTAGATTAGTGAATTGATCCTCTCAAACCTTGTTGGATCTTTGACCTATGATAGTACTGAACATGATCTTTTATTTCTCCGTGATTCTATTCCTGTCAACATTGCTACTAAAGTGTAAGTTCATATATAGTTCATTATAGTGCTCATTCCCCTTGTACTTTTGCTTCAAGTTCAATACTAATTATTGTACTTAATTATGTTATTAGTGTGTTAATTGTACAACTAGCTAAAATATGTAAATATGTTTTTTAATGGCATGTTATTTACCCAAAATAATTGAGTTCCTTTTAACATGTGGTTGCTTCACTTTTTCTATGTAAATTTGACTTACATTCCCATGGAATTTATACTTATATATATTGGTTTGACTTATCCAACATGTCACACACTAGAAAACAAATCTTTGAAGATTTTGTGATACTTCTTGCATTCTTTTTATAGTAAACTCAGTTGATGTGATCGTAAGCACATGGATTGGAATAGCTACACTTCAAGATGCTCAATGTCTACCCTTTGCCTCTCACTAAAAGCCATACATGGAAAATGAGGTGTCTAGTTGTCTTAATTGCACTAATGTACTATTTGTTAGATATAGGGTAGACTAACAATTAAAACTTAGATAATTTATAGGATCGTGTTTTCAACACTTTCTGATATTCGTAATCCATCCCTGTTGCTTGGGATCGACGAATTCAGAAATGGGATAATCTAAGAAAAACCAATTCGAATTACATGCCTAATTCGAATCAAAAACACATAATACCTTTGTTTTGATGTGTTTTCACAGAGACACGAAATGCAAAGTTAATCGATTTTCAAGTATGAAAGTTGTAACCTTTGCATGGAATATCAATCTTCCTTTTATACAGGGAAAATGGAGGTTAGAAAGTTGTTGCCTTCCATCGTGGTGCCAAAATGGTGGTAAGGGTAAAATTGTAATCTTACCCATTAATCAATTTTGGTAATTAAATAAATATTTAATTAATCCCTTTAATTTAGGGAAGATAGTTTAATGATTTAAAACCCTAAATGTTCTTCTTACGCCTCACATCCACCACTGATCATCATCTTAATCTGTTCGTTCTCTTGTCGAACCACACACTCATACGTACACGTCTTCATCTTTCCTTCCCCATCGGACCATCAAAGCCGATAGCTCCATTCCATCGTCATTCAATCCAATCGACACCTAACTTTCTCGTAACCATAACACGACAGTGAAGCTGATCACCTTTATCATCACCAACGCAACATGTTTTGATTTTTTTGGAAATTGTTTAGATAAGGTGGAGTAACAGGTTAACTCGAAAGAATTGATAGCCGATCAACTTGTAAAATTAGGTTTTCATGTGCCAAATCTTTGGATTGATACCGATTTATCTGGTCAGTCTACATTTATTTCTCTAGGTTCATTACTACTTGATTGTTGATTGGGATGTGAATTTTTATATACATTGCAAATACATTGTTGTTTAGTTGCCGATTTTGATTTTTATATAGAGATCGCATCATCTTTTTATGTGATTTTTAATTATTGATTCTTCTATTCCACTGATTTGGTCCAAAAGTTGTTTGGATCCTCACAATAATAATTATTATCGCATCATCTATTTATGTGATTTTCAATTGATTATTAGTTTTGTTTGGAGAATCGGTTTCAATTATGTGGTTTATTGTTCACTTTTCAATGGTTTAAATTTCTTAATGTTTTTTTAGACCATTAACAAAATTATTGTTATTTTTTTGAACAGTAAAGTAATCATTATGATTTCTTTTGTTTATTGTTCGGTAGAGTAGGATTTATTGTCTAAATTGATTTGGTAATTGCAAGTTCTATTATTATTTATTTTCTTAACAAATATTAAATCTCTTAATTGTTAGTTATTTTTCTTAACGCATAATAGTCTTTATTACATTAAAATTAGAATAAATTTCATGGAATTTCTTCATATCTTATGCCTATTGTTTACACATTTGGCCAAGCTTTTAAAGATGCCATATATTCAGGATTGACTAGTCAAGCTCCTGTTCTTGAATTGATTTCCATGTTGAATGACATGCTTGTAATGATGCTATGAACCATGATTTGTTATCCAGTTGCCTTAGCTGCTGCCAGTGACTTATTTTTAATCATTTCTAATAGAAATTTCCCTGGGTAGCCTTAGTTTTAACTATTTAGTCAATCTATACACATGGTCTGCAACACCTTCATTTTAACCACATTTACGTTTCTATGTAGCATCATGTTTCATTTATTGTGTTCTTGTAGTTGAAGATGACAATTTTTTCATTTTTCTTGTATTTTGGAACAATGATTATTAAAATTGAACATGACATTGTTTTATTTTGGTTTGCATATTAAATGTCTCAACAAAATTCTTATGCTTCCGACTAGAAATTCTCATGCTTAAGCAAATTGTAATGTTTTTTGTATGTGTACAACAATGAAGCAAGGTTTATGAAGGTTATAAATTCTTATGAAGCTATAAATTCTGAAAGAAATAACATTAAGTAAAGAAAAAGAAGTTTGGTGAAGAATGGAAACTCGGTTTGAAGCCTGGTGAAGAATGGAAAGTATGGCAACAATATTCGTTCAGAATGGATTAACGTTTTTTCTATCAAAATGATTAGCGACAATATTCTATTAGAATGTATTAGTGTTTTACTTATATTTCAATGTTTTTATTTGATTTTTAACCATTCTCATTTTTATTCTTAAAGAATAAATGTAATTGTTAACCATTATTACTTATATTCTTTCAGAATGAATATCATTTATGTATGTTCATAATTGTATTTGTTAAGGATAAATGTAATTATTGATTTTAAGATATTAAAATTCTTTTCGTATAAAATTTGTATACATTAAAATTATTAATCTTGATAATATATATTTATAGTATTCTGTCAGAATTTTTTTCCAGATAATCATAAACACATTATTTTAGAATGTCCGAATTAATATATTTATTATCCAAAAAATCAGATTTTCAAAGTTTAGAGTATTAATTATTCCTTAAAATCTGCAATTTTCCTTTTTTAAATTTATGTTAATTGACTAAAATACCCTTAGAATGAAATTAGATGATATTTTTTAATTATCTTTAATTTAATAATATGTAGTAATAACTTTCTTAACATAAGTAAAATGATTGGCCCATAATTATTCCTACATACACACAATAATTACTTAGAATACAATAACCTAAGCCTATATATATATATATATATATATATATATATATATATATATATATATATATATATATATATATATATATATATATATATATATATACTGACGAATCTAGAACCAAAAATCACATGATTCGTTATATAAATGAAACTAAAAAAATAAGAGTATAAAATCGTAGTGGTTAGTCGTGTTGCGTTAAAATACTTATATATAACTTCAATAGTTATATTAAAGTTCGCATAGTTGTAGTCATTTTGATTATTTTATCCAAATCACAAATGACATGCGATCATGTACACATGTGTATCTTGAAGTTAGAGGTGTTGTTGATGTGCGACGTTTAACAAAAAAAATGTTATTTTTTTTATGGATTGAGCTATTACGTATTTATTAAATTTTATTGGACTATTTTAAGATCAAACATTTTTATACATTTTTTTTGCAAAATTTTTTTTAGGCCCTTGATTTGTTGATATGTAACATATCATATAGACAAAATTGCAAAAATGGTCCCTGTGGTTTGCCGATTTCTATGGGTAAGGTCCAAAAAAAAGTTTGCAAGCAAGAATGTCCTTATTTGAGGTTTGAGCTGTGGATTTGGTCCCTGCCTCTAATTGCCTTTAGAGGCATTCTGTTTTCTTCCCCACGTGCCATGCACACAAGGGTATTTTTGTCTTTTCATTTATAGGGGGAATGCTCATCTATTACCGCGCATATAACGATGCCCAAAAACATCAGACACTCCAGCTTCTTTCTCGTTCAATTTCCATTAACGTTCGAACCCTAAGTCAACGATTTCCACCCCAAATCGTTTCTTTAGTTGAACTGCAGTCTAGTAAGTAGAAGGAAAAAATGGTGCATTTACTGTGGACTATACGTCCTACGACGATGGGGTTTGATGCACTGGATTTGTATGGTGAGTGATATTATAGCTTTTTAAACTTAAATTTTTTGAAATTTCACACAATATGCTAACTACATTATGTATTTTTTGTTGTTTGGGATAGTCGATCATCCCCATTTGTTCACGATTGAACTTCGGCATGGTGGGAAGTTCACACCTTTTCCAAATGTAAGATATGTTAAGGGGAAACTTACATATATTGATTTAGTTGATATAGATGAGTTTCAGTGCATGAACTCGACGCTATGATGCTAGAACTAGGATACGTGGTTCCCCCAGTAATATATTATCACTTCAGGATTCCCAATGAAGACTTGATTTTTGGCCTTAGAGCTCTAGGTAATGATCAAGATGTGTGTAACCTAGCTAAATATACTGGAGCTAACAAGGTGATCCAGATGTATACTGAGCAGGTCACAACCAACTTGGTTACATACTTCATGTCACCAAATAAGAGTAATGGTGTTGTCATTGAACAGCTAAATGAAGAAGATGTAACAACCGGTTATTTCAGATCAATAAGAGTCAAACAAGTCAAACCAAAGTGAAGCAATTCAAACAAAGTCAATTAGTAAAACAAAACACTTTACACTTTGCTTTTAGGATTCTTGGTTTTAGGATCGAAAACCTTAAATCTTAAATAATTCAAAACCGAAATCACCCTTTAGTGAGTGGCACTTAGACCGAAATCCCTTTGGACCGAAATCATGGGACTATACCGAAATCTCCCATGGCCAAGGTCCCACCCTTAGACCAAGAACCCTCGGCCGAGAACCCTCCTTTAGACCGAAGACCTGGATTTCGATTGGAGTATGTACAGAAATAAAGGTAATTTCGGTGGTACTTTGGCCGAAAACACCCACCTTTTCCAGTGTCACTTCTTCCAATGTGATAAAATACACATTCCAATGTAAATGTCAAATCACTTTTACTCATATATATATATATATATATATATATATATATATATATATATATATATATATATATATATATACACACATGACCGAAATCACTTTCCATTTCTCATTCACACTTCAAATTCTCACATAAATTTCCTCTCAAGAGCAGTTCTTACATCTTCAAATCTTCAAGTCTTCCCTCAAGAACAGTTTCAAATCTTCAATAGTTTCCTAGAACATCTTCAAAACTTTCCCTGGAAAAACAAATCCTTCAGTTAATTCTTAGGAATTGTCACACCCCCAAACCGGAACGGCGGAAACGTTCGGGGGCGGATGACGTCATGTACAGTATCACAACAATTGTATAATAGGAATCAAAGCAAACATAACCATTACATTGATAAGGTAGAGTATTTACATCTGTTCAATACATAGTTTGTATGACATCAAAATGGATACCAAAAGTATAAAAGACGTGACTCTAATATGCTCCGTCTTCTCAAAATCCTGCGGGTGTATCTGTCTTATCGGTTCCCTGAGAATACAAGTGATTTTGAAAGTGTATCAACATTTAAGTTGGTGAGTTCATAAGTATGGTTTAGTGCTAGAAAACTTGTCTTTGAAATTTAAAAATGCTAGAGTGTTTCTCAAGAAAATCCAATATTTTCTATAGTAAATGTAGTGTAATCATGTATGCTCTTGTATTTGTATATTGTATTAGTGTACTCTATGTTAGAAAAAAGCGTATTGTATCTGTAATTGTATGAAAACCTTTGTATGTATATCTGGATACCACCAGTAGTAGCAAAAGTAGTGTACTGTATTAGTGTTTGCATAAAAACCATGTATGAATGCCTGGTTATTACCAGCTGTAGTGTAAAGTAGTGTACTATAGTTTTATTAATGAAAATAAAACTATTGAAGTAGTGTTAGTCCCGTAAACAAATGTTTTAGTTATACTGTTGTGAGTTTCATATAACCATGCTTGATATGACCTAGTGAACTCTACGACGTTCTTCAGGCGTCCGAATGAAATGATATTTGTTACCCCAGAACTTCCGTTCCAACTGTAGCTAGCATTTGGGGCATGGGATTGTCAGTCCCATATAGATCTATACACAAATCTCATGCTCTCCGTCCAGGAGACTCTGGTTATACGGTATAGGATTTAGAAGCCTGTACCCTGGTGGGTACCCGAAGTAGTGCCTCACAACCCTGTATTAACTAGTTTACATATAGTGTTATAGTGTTCTCTTGTATTTGAAGCTGTATGTATTATCTAGTAGTGTAAAATACTTATACTTAAATAATTATTTTAGTAGTGTATCCTTGTAATAGTGAAGTAGAGTAGAGTTTCCCAAACTATACCTATTATAGTTTTAAAAAATGTTTTGTTTTTGTGTATTGTTCCTAGCAAAATAACGTAGAAATTCCAAAACTATACCAATTATAGTTTATTTGTAATGTTCTGTAATGCCTTGAAAACATAATGTAATGTAGTGTAAACGTTTGCAATTTAATTCTATAAAAGTAAAATACCCTTATGCTCGACGTATTACAAAAGGGTTAAAATATATAAACTATTTCTTTAGAAAGCGTAATGAATGCTCGTTTTGAAGCAATTGCAAAGGTTTTAAAAAACTATTTGAAAATGTTTGTGTAAACACAATAGTCCTTGTGTTTTACTTCCCCCCCCCCCCTAAAACATTAAAAACATTGAAAAGGTAGGGGTATGAATTCACAGTTGTTTTAGTGTGCGTGCTGGACAGCGAGACTGGAAAGATGACCCTCGAGTTGATGTACGCGGAATTAATGGTATCCTAATGATAATTAAACACATAATTGTATTTTAGATTAGCGAAACCATTAATTAAAGTGCTAGAAAACACTTGTTTTTATGCTAGGAATAGTTACCGAAAATGGATTGAGTGTTAAAAGGGTTTTCGGTAGTTTTCGGCCGAACACGGGTTTGCGGCTGAAATCGTGTTCCCGATTCTGCTGGTGTTTCGGCCACTTGAAGGTTTGAAGGCTGTTTATGGTGTTCTTGAGGAAAAATATGAAGATTCAAAGGATTCCTCTTGAAGATGTGAGTGTTCTTGGATGATACTTGAGAGAAAAATGAGAGTGTTTCCGGTTGAAATGTGTAACACCCCAAATTTCAATTGTTCAATAAAGGGCCAAAAGTGTAAATTTAGGAAAGGGACTCGACGAGTATGTCCGCTTACTCGCCGAGTCAGAGCGGGATTCTATCGCGGTTTAAGTGGCCAACTCGCCGAGTCGGCGGCTTGGACTCGACGAGTTGGTGCTGATGAGAGAAAACCCTAATCCCGGGGGTTGTGCCCTATATAAAGCACATTATAACCCACCCTCAGCCTCTTTGCTACCCTTTTGAGATCCAGAAACCCTAGAATCGAGTGGGCTTCCATTAATAGAGAGAATAGAGCTTTGGAGGAGAAAATCTTGGAAAGGGGCTTGAAGATCAAGAGGTTTGCTGGAAAGGAGTGGTGTAGATCCGAGATCTACTTCAGTTGGAGCTTATTTTAGAGGTAATAATATGTTGCTTGGGCTCTTTTGCATCTAGATCTATTATCATTTGAGATTTGGGGCATTTTTGGTATGATTGAGAGCTATTTCGAGTTAGAGGCTTAGATCTAAGGTTGCTACTTCAGATCTAGGCTTGTGATGGTCCAAAATGTCATAAATCTTCTGTCTAAGAGTTGTTGGTAAAGCTCCTTTGTCATGAACCCTAGCCCTAGAGTGTTTTGGTCCTATATCTCCTTGGTTTCACGTAAAGTTTGCAACTTTATGTGAGGGTTAGACTGTAGAAGAGTGGATCTATGGATTGGAGCCCCTGGATGGCTCGAAAAGCCTCTGTATGGATTGAGAACTGGAGAGACTCGGCAAGTCACATGGGTGTACTCGACGAGTTGTATGAACATGTGCATGGACTCGACGAGTTGGAAGAACAACTCGGCGAGTCTGTTGAAGATTGCCTTGGACTCGGCGAGTCTGTTCTTGGACTCGGCGAGTCAGGTCGCAGAACCCCTAACCTCTTCTAGTTAAGACGCAGATCAGTGAGTCGAGGGGTGACTCAGTGAGTTGGACAGGATGGGACTCGGAGATCGTTGGACTCGACGAGTCTTGGGGTGACTCGGCGAGTTGAGTCGTGTTCTAAGAGTTTTCAGAGTATAAGGACTCGACGAGTCAACGGGTTGACTCGGCGAGTAGGGTCAGTCAGGAAGTTTGACTTTGGCCTGGACTTTGACTTTGACCTTCAAGGGTGTTATGGTAATTGGTTATTTATGTCAATGGTCCATTGATGGCAATAAGTATTGGAGTTTGGAGCAGTGCTTCGGGTGTGTGCTTCCGTGGTTCGGTTCTACATTTAAGGTGAGTTATCCTCACTATATCAACAGGGTCTACGGCACCAAGGCCGGGCCTTTATCGGATGGAAATCCGGGTATTGTTTGTTATGTTATTGCCTTGCTAGATCTGCATCTTGGTATTTAGGATGGTGTTATGTTAGTGACCTGGTTAAGGTCGGTACCCGGTATATAGGGTAATGTTATGTTAGTGACCTGGTTAAGGTCGGTACCCGGTATATAGGGTAATGTTATGCTAGTGACCGGTTAGGTCGGAATCCTGGTTAGGATGTTGATATGCTATGTGATCTGTTAGATAATATTAGTATTAGTTTTAATTGTTTACCGTTACCTGTGTTCGATATCCTACTTGCCTGAACTAAACTGCTAATCGATAGGTACACTGCCTTTCGTGTGTTTGTATTTGTGTTTAAGTTAGTAGGATTAAAACTAGTGCATTTTACACACATCAGGTGCCCTAAGTTCTGCCTCTTTTGGAAGGCGATCAAGTGCATTCGATGCTACAATTCGGTCCACGTAACACAAGAATAACCTCTTTCCAAGTGCCTCCTTCCTCATTTATAAAATGTCACCGCCATTTTGATAATAAAGAAATATTCTAAGCATTAAAAGCTTCTGATACTAATCCCACCCTTGTCCTCATAGTTTTAGAAAATTTCCATGCAATCCAAAATGTAACACTCGTATCTTCAGGTATAACTCTTTAAAGTTTAATTTGTTAATTCTTGCATTTTGATGTCCTATGCCGAGGGTAGGATAGCCCCCCAACACTGATGAGGGAGAGGCTTTATTTCGAGTTCTCCAAATATGAGTTCTGGTTGCGCAAGGTATAGTTCTTGGGGCACATTGTCAACCAGAAGGGTATATTGGTCGATCTGACCAAGATCGATACAATGATACAGTGGGAGGTTCCGAAGTCGCCATCCGAGATTTAGAGTTTCCTTGGGTTAGCAAGTTATTACTGGAGGCTCATTCAGGATTTCTCCAAGATTGTTGTCCCTTTGACCCGATTGGCGAAGAATAATGTTACTTTTCGATGGGGGCCTGAGCAGCAGGCAGTATTCGAGACCTTGAGACAGAGATTATGTGGGGCTCCGATTCTGACCCTTCCCGAGTGTATGTATGACTTTGTGGTTTATTGTGATGCGTTGATTTTGGGTTTGGGCACGGTACATATGCAAGGGTTCATGTGATTAATTATTCATTGAGGCAGTTGAAGCCTCACAAGACGAATTATCCTACACATGACTTGGAGCAGGGGGCTGTGTTTTTTTCCCTCAAGATTTGGCGACATTATTTGTACGGAGTCAGGTGTATGATTTTTACAGACCACAAGAGCCTGAGATGTCTTATGGACCAGTCGCACTTGAACATGAGGTAGTGTAGATGGTTAGATGTGGTGAAAGATTATGACTGCAAGATTCTATGCCATCCTGGGAAGGCCAATGTTGTGGTCGATGCCTTGAGTCGCAAGGCAGTAAGTGCACCCATCAGGGATTTATGTTTGAGGATGATTGTCGTTTCACCACTGTTAAATGTAATCAAGAAGGTGCAAGTAGAGGGGTTAAAGAAAGAGCATTGGAAAAAATAAAGAATCAAGGGTCTAATTCCATTATTTGTCAGGGATAGTCGATGATTATTGAACCAATGCGGCAAAGTATGGGTCCCAGTTGTTGGTGGGGTTAGGCAGAAATTATTGGAAGAAGCTCACAAGTCAAAGTTTTCGATCCATCCGGGGGCCACGAAGAAGTATAGATACTTGAGATTAAGCTACTGGTGGTCCTCCATGAAGAGGGAGATAACATGGTATGTGGAGCGGTTCTTGACTTGTCAGAAAGTCAAGGCCGACCATCAGCGACCCCACAACAAGATGGATCGTTACCCATTCCCATGTGCAAACGGGAGGAGATCACAATGGACTTTATCATGAAGTTTCCAAGGACGACATGTGGGGTTGATTCTATCTGAGTCATTGTTGATAGATTGACCAAGATTGCTCATTGGATCCCTATTGTTGAGAGCATTTCCGCCGAGAAGTTGGTTGACGTCTACATCAGGGAGGTAGGTGCTCGTCAAGGGGTTCCCGTTTCAGTGGTCTCCGATCGTGATGTTTGTTTGACCTCCAAGTTCTGGAGGAAGTTTCATGAGGAGTTGGGTACTCAGCTGCATTTCAGCAACACATACCACCCCCAGACAGACGTATAGAGTGAGTGGACTATTTAGACGCTCAAGGATATGCTCAGGGCATGTGTGCTAGAATTTGGCGGGAGCTAGGATACTTATCTTTCATTGGCTGAGTTCTCTTACAACAACAATTATCACACCAGTATTTATCGAACTCCCTTCGAGATGTTGTATAGAAAGAGATGTTGGACCCAGTTTGTTGGGGCGAGGTCAGACATTGAATTATGGAGAGTACTGAGGTAGTGCTCAAGAATACTGAGTTGATACAGCAGGTGCACGATCGGTTGCAGGAAGCACAAAGTCGCTAGAAGAGTTATAATGACCAGCAACATTCGGACCTCGAGTTTCAGGTTGGAGATTTTGTGCTTCTGAAGGTGTCCCCTTAGAAAGGTGTCATCCGGTTCTTGAAGCAAGGCAAGTTGGGCCCTAGGTATATTGTTCCTTTCAGGATTATCTCCCGGGTAGGCAAGGTTGCGTATCGACTGAACCTGGCTAATGAGCCTAGTCAGATCCATAACACATTTCATGTCTCTCAACTACGGAAGTGAGGAGTTTCGGTATCATCAGATCTGGTGTGTGATTGTCTTGTCTGTAGATTGAGGTGAGTCTTCTCACTATACTATGTAGGTTGCTATATTGTCTTTGTGACTCTTGTATGAAAGATTATGGTTGGATCACAACACTTGCATGAAAGACTGTGGTTGGATCACAACACTTGTATGAAAGACTTTGGTTGGATCATAACACTTGTTTGTCTTTGTGACTTGTATGGAAGACCTTGGTTGGATCATGGTAGAAAGGCTACGGCTGGGTTGTAGTTTGGAAGTGATTGTAAGACTATAGTTGGATCATAATATTCACGTAGGGTTGAAATACACCCATAGGGCTGGGTCCACTGATATGTATGTTATGTCGTATTTTGGGGAATTCATTAAGCTTTGTGCTTACGGTTTTGTGGTTTAAACATTTTCATATACTTCCAGTTTTAAAAGGAAAACCCGGACTTGACTGCATAACATCCCCTGATGACTTTTCTGCAATGTTTATTATCACTTTACTCTAATGTTTGAGATACATTTTACCATGATTGATTTTGAAACAAATGTTGTATGGATTTGAAAATGAAAATTTCTATTAGTATTTTTAGGACATTTCTCAAGGAATCTTTTTGTTGTCACTAAAGCCACCCCAAAAGGAATTGCATCTCATACTTCCACGCCGGTTTATGACCATGGTTGGAGCTTTGAATATAGAGAACATATAGGATCCGAGACTACCAAGGACATCCTTGCAAAGAATTAGTCTAGATTGATATAAGAGTTATTCACTAAAATTAATGACCATATTTTTGGTACCCATATCATAGCATGACCTAACGTTTAGATAACATCACAACATAAAGTCGGTAAAAAGTTTGTGAATTTGCATATTTACCTCTTATGACACATATAACCCACGAAATATATTAAACTTTGTGGTTATGAGAATTTTTCTGAAAAGTATATAACACATACAACTAGTTAATATGTAAGGCCCTTTATAATTATGTTGTTGGGGGAGTGAGTTCGAACCCCCTAGTCTTGTTTTCTCAACTTTCAAACAAACACAGAATATATTACATAATGAAGTCATGAGATTTTATTCGCACAAGGACCGGCTAATGTGTAATGTTCGTATGCTGGAGGGTGAGAGTTCGAATCCATTGCAAGGTTTGCCTTTGCAAAATTTTCTTTTGCTTGTTTGAAAAAACAATGAGACTACCTTACACATTAACCTTCTGAGCTGACATCCATCCGTAAATAATTAAAATCTCATGACCCTGGAATTTGATATATTTTGCAAGTTTGTTTGAAAGATAAGAAAACAAGACTGGTGGGGTTCGAACTCACACCCTCCGGTATTAGGGCCTTATGCGTGAACAACTTGTGCTGAATGAACCGGATTAAAGGCTACGAGATGCGTTAAAAGTGCTTTGGATGGATATCTGTTGTGCGTTTTTGGAGTTTTGGAGATCAGAAATGAGGCCATTTTTTAGAATAGGACGGTTTGTTCTGATTCAGTGTGTTGTCTTGATGTTCATAATAACTCTTTCTCTTTGTTAAGTAGTAATTGTAATAGTTTTATTTGAACTGGATGTCTTCGTTGGTGTGTCCTCGATCGTTCTTTTCCCCTGTACTCGTTTTTTTTTTCTTTTTCTTTTTTCTCTCTAGCCCCAGACTAGCGGTTTGGTGTGTTTAATACTACTGTTGTTGTGCTGGCATCAATCCGTGAAAAGATTGTCATGATCACGAAATTCAATATATCTCGCAAGTTATATGTGCCAGAAAAAATATATTCACAAATTTACGAGCCCATTTTAGCTAGTTAAGTGGTCATATCTTATCCTTTTCGAAAAAAGTAGGGTGATATGAGGACCAAAATATGGTCATTTTATTGAAAACTCTTCATATAATGCCCTGATTAATATAATAGTCATTCCCACAGTGAAAACACACGAAATTTCAGTGCTACTGAAATCTCCTATTCAATCTTCCAGATTTTGAACATTTAAAAAAACCTAATAGGATATGTACATAGCAATTTACATAAGTACATCCTAAACTGATACGCTTCCATGGAAAAATGCTGTATTAAACTGGGTTTAGCTTCAATACGTTGTACATATAACATAAGTATGTCAAATTAAACATTAAACATACATAGCTTAACCTCCTTTCATGCTCTAATGGTCCTCTTGTTGAGCTTGGTTGAAAATAATATTTAGTTAGTGGTTAGAATAACTTATTGTACAGTGTCCACTACCTGGCTTGACTTGTGAACGGTGCTGATCAGAACCATGTTTTTTTAACACCAAGGAGAAGGAAATATATTAAACCAAAATAGCTACCAGAAGCGCAAAATTACAAGATCTATTTTCTGTTGGGATTGCTTCTCCAACCATCCCGATTCTTTCCTGTAATATTGTTAACCCAAAGGAAGGCCATATATAGCTTTGACTTTTGTAGCAAGAACCTTGTTGTTCTTAATGGAAGAAGTGAAAATTCTATCGTTCCTATGCCTCCAAATGCACCATATGTAGGCTAGCAATACTGACACTTTGGTGATTAAATTGAATATAGATAAAAAAAAAGGAGAAAGGAATAAGGGGTTGACATGAGAAATAAGAGTTTGTAAACTTACCTAATTAAGATATGGCTTTATGGTAAATAATACGAAGCTATCATCTACGACCATCCTGAATTGAGATATGGAAAGTCACATGACAAGAGTCTTCAGGTTATAACTACTCTTATATTATGAAGAGATGACCTAACATGAGGAAGAAGAGACTGTCAAGTTAGCCAAGGAGTGACTGCCTGATGAACCAAACAAGGTGTTATTTTCTATCACCGTGAGTTGAGATGAGGCAAGTCATCCTTGGCTACCAAACAAGAGTGCTCTTCTCTTCATGCAAGAACGTCTCTTCTTATTCTCTTATCATCACTTATTGACGTGCATTACTAGTTTGAAGGAAACCGCATCTATTTATAGCCAATCATATATCAATATTCAATGAGGTTGCACAATATATTATTCTTCTCCTTCTTTATCCTTTCAACTTTAGAAGAATAATATCCACTTGTGAGACCCATTCTATGTATATATAGAGAAAACAGAAGGGAACACTCCTAGATTAGTGAATTGATCCTCTCAAACCTTGTTGGATCTTTGACCTATGATAGTACTGAACATGATCTTTTATTTCTCCGTGATTCTATTCCTGTCAACATTGCTACTAAAGTGTAAGTTCATATATAGTTCATTATAGTGCTCATTCCCCTTGTACTTTTGCTTCAAGTTCAATACTAATTATTGTACTTAATTATGTTATTAGTGTGTTAATTGTACAACTAGCTAAAATATGTAAATATGTTTTTTAATGGCATGTTATTTACCCAAAATAATTGAGTTCCTTTTAACATGTGGTTGCTTCACTTTTTCTATGTAAATTTGACTTACATTCCCATGGAATTTATACCTATATATATTGGTTTGACTTATCCAACATGTCACACACTAGAAAACAAATCTTTGAAGATTTTGTGATACTTCTTGCATTCTTTTTATAGTAAACTCAGTTGATGTGATCGTAAGCACATGGATTGGAATAGCTACACTTCAAGATGCTCAATGTCTACCCTTTGCCTCTCACTAAAAGCCATACATGGAAAATGAGGTGTCTAGTTGTCTTAATTGCACTAATGTACTATTTGTTAGATATAGGGTAGACTAACAATTAAAACTTAGATAATTTATAGGATCGTGTTTTCAACACTTTCTGATATTCGTAATCCATCCCTGTTGCTTGGGATCGACGAATTCAGAAATAGGATAATCTAAGAAAAACCAATTCGAATTACATGCCTAATTCGAATCAAAAACACATAATACCTTTGTTTTGATGTGTTTTCACAGAGACACGAAATGCAAAGTTAATCGATTTTCAAGTATGAAAGTTGTAACCTTTGCATGGAATATCAATCTTCCTTTTATACAGGGAAAATGGAGGTTAGAAAGTTGTTGCCTTCCATCGTGGTGCCAAAATGGTGGTAAGGGTAAAATTGTAATCTTACCCATTAATCAATTTTGGTAATTAAATAAATATTTAATTAATCCCTTTAATTTAGGGAAGATAGTTTAATGATTTAAAACCCTAAATGTTCTTCTTACGCCTCACATCCACCACTGATCATCATCTTAATCTGTTCGTTCTCTTGTCGAACCACACACTCATACGTACACGTCTTCATCTTTCCTTCCCCATCGGACCATCAAAGCCGATAGCTCCATTCCATCGTCATTCAATCCAATCGACACCTAACTTTCTCGTAACCATAACACGACAGTGAAGCTGATCACCTTTATCATCACCAACGTAACATGTTTTGATTTTTTTGGAAATTGTTTAGATAAGGTGGAGTAACAGGTTAACTCGAAAGAATTGATAGCCGATCAACTTGTAAAATTAGGTTTTCATGTGCCAAATCTTTGGATTGATACCGATTTATCTGGTCAGTCTACATTTATTTCTCTAGGTTCATTACTACTTGATTGTTGATCGGGATGTGAATTTTTATATAAATTGCAAATACATTGTTGTTTAGTTGATTTTTAACCATTCTCATTTTTATTCTTAAAGAATAAATGTAATTGTTAACCATTATTACTTATATTCTTTCAGAATGAATGTCATTTATGTATGTTCATAATTGTATTTGTTAAGGATAAATGTAATTATTGATTTTAAGATATTAAAATTCTTTTCGTATAAAATTTGTATATATTAAAATTATTAATCTTGATAATATATATTTATAGTATTCTGTCAGAATTTTTTTCAAGATAATCATAAACACATTATTTTAGAATGTCCGAATTAATATATTTATTATCCAAAAAATCAGATTTTCAAAGTTTAGAGTATTAATTATTCCTTAAAATCTGCAATTTTCCTTTTTTAAATTTATGTTAATTGACTAAAATACCCTTAGAATGAAATTAGATGATATTTTTTAATTATCTTTAATTTAATAATATGTAGTAATAACTTTCTTAACATAAGTAAAATGATTGGCCCATAATCATTCCTACATACACACAATAATTACTTAGAATACAATAACCTAAGCCTATATATATATATATATATATATATATATATATATATATATATATATATATATATATATATATATATATATATATATATATATATATATATATATACTGACGAATCTAGAACCAAAAATCACATGATTCGTTATATAAATGAAACTGAAAAAATAAGTGTATAAAATCGTAGTGGTTAGTCGTGTTGCGTTAAAATACTTATATATAACTTCAATAGTTATATTAAAGTTCGAATAGTTGTAGTCATTTTGATTATTTTATCCAAATCACAAATGACATGCGATCATGTACACATGTGTATCTTGAAGTTAGAGGTGTTGTTGATGTGCGACGTTTAACAAAAAAAATGTTATTTTTTTTATGGATTGAGCTATTACGTATTTATTAAATTTTATTGGACTATTTTAAGATCAAACATTTTTATACATTTTTTTTGCAAAATTTTTTTTAGGCCCTTGATTTGTTGATATGTAACATATCATATAGACAAAATTGCAAAAATGGTCCCCGTGGTTTGCCGATTTCTGTGGGTAAAGTCCAAAAAAAAGTTTGCAAGCAAGAATGTCCTTATTTGAGGTTTGAGCTGTGGATTTGGTCCCTGCCTCTAATTGCCTTTAGAGGCATTCTGTTTTCTTCCCCGCGTGCCATGCACACAAGGGTATTTTTGTCTTTTCATTTATGGGGGGAATGCTCATCTATTACCGCGCATATAACGATGCCCAAAAACATCAGACACGCCAGCTTCTTTCTCGTTCAATTTCCATTAACGTTCGAACCCTAAGTCAACGATTTCCACCCCAAATCGTTTCTTTAGTTGAACTGCAGTCTAGTAAGTAGAAGGAAAAAATGGTGCATTTACTGTGGACTATACGTCCTACGACGATGGGGTTTGATGCACTGGATTTGTATGGTGAGTGTTATTATAGCTTTTTAAACTTAAATTTTTTGAAATTTCACACAATATGCTAACTACATTATGTATTTTTTGTTGTTTGGGATAGTCGATCATCCCCATTTGTTCATGATTGAACTTCGGCATGGTGGGAAGTTCACACCTTTTCCAAATGTAAGATATGTTAAGGGGAAACTTACATATATTGATTTAGTTGATATAGATGAGTTTCAGTGCATGAACTCGACGCTATGATGCTAGAACTAGGATACGTGGTTCCCCCAGTAATATATTATCACTTCAGGATTCCCAATGAAGACCTGATTTTTGGCCTTAGAGCTCTAGGTAATGATCAAGATGTGTGTAACCTAGCTAAATATACTGGAGCTAACAAGGTGATCCAGATGTATACTGAGCATGTCACAACCAACTTGGTTACATACTTCATGTCACCAAATAAGAGTAATGGTGTTGTCATTGAACAGCTAAATGAAGAAGATGTAACAACCGGTTATTTCAGATCAATAAGAGTCAAACAAGTCAAACCAAAGTGAAGCAATTCAAACAAAGTCAATTAGTAAAACAAAACACTTTACACTTTGCTTTTAGGATTCTTGGTTTTAGGATCGAAAACCTTAAATCTTAAATAATTCAAAACCGAAATCACCCTTTAGTGAGTGGCACTTAGACCGAAATCCCTTTGGACCGAAATCATGGGACTATACCGAAATCTCCCATGGCCAAGGTCCCACCCTTAGACCAAGAACCCTCGGCCGAGAACCCTCCTTTAGACCGAAGACCTGGATTTCGATTGGAGTATGTACAGAAATAAAGGTAATTTCGGTGGTACTTTGGCCGAAAACACCCACCTTTTCCAGTGTCACTTCTTCCAATGTGATAAAATACACATTCCAATGTAAATGTCAAATCACTTTTACTCATATATATATATATATATATATATATATATATATATATATATATATATATATATACATGACCGAAATCACTTTCCATTTCTCATTCACACTTCAAATTCTCACATAAATTTCCTCTCAAGAGCAGTTCTTACATCTTCAAATCTTCAAGTCTTCCCTCAAGAACAGTTTCAAATCTTCAATAGTTTCCTAGAACATCTTCAAAACTTTCCCTGGAAAAACAAATCCTTCAGTTAATTCTTAGGAATTGTCACACCCCCAAACCGGAACGGCGGAAACGTTCGGGGGCGGATGACGTCATGTACAGTATCACAACAATTGTATAATAGGAATCAAAGCAAACATAACCATTACATTGATAAGGTAGAGTATTTACATCTGTTCAATACATAGTTTGTATGACATCAAAATGGATACCAAAAGTATAAAAGACGTGACTCTAAAATGCTCCGTCTTCTCAAAATCCTGCGGGTGTATCTGTCTTATCGGTTCCCTGAGAATACAAGTGATTTTGAAAGTGTATCAACATTTAAGTTGGTGAGTTCATAAGTATGTTTTAGTGCTAGAAAACTTGTCTTTGAAATTTAAAAATGCTAGAGTGTTTCTCAAGAAAATCCAATATTTTCTATAGTAAATGTAGTGTAATCATGTATGCTCTTGTATTTGTATATTGTATTAGTGTACTCTATGTTAGAAAAAAGCGTATTGTATCTGTAATTGTATGAAAACCTTTGTATGTATATCTGGATACCACCAGTAGTAGCAAAAGTAGTGTACTGTATTAGTGTTTGCATAAAAACCATGTATGAATGCCTGGTTATTACCAGCTGTAGTGTAAAGTAGTGTACTATAGTTTTATTAATGAAAATAAAACCATTGAAGTAGTGTTAGTCCCGTAAACAAATGTTTTAGTTATACTGTTGTGAGTTTCATATAACCATGCTTGATATGACCTAGTGAACTCTACGACGTTCTTCAGACGTCCGAATGAAATGATATTTGTTACCCCAGAACTCCCGTTCCAACTGTAGCTAGCATTCGGGGCATGGGATTGTCAGTCCCGTATAGATCTATACACAAATCTCACGCTCTCCCTCCAGGAGACTCTGGTTATACAGTATAGGATTTAGAAGCCTGTACCCTGGTGGGTACCCGAAGTAGTGCCTCACAACCCTGTATTAACTAGTTTACATATAATGTTATAGTGTTCTCTTGTATTTGAAGCTGTATGTATTATCTAGTAGTGTAAAATACTTATACTTAAATAATTATTTTAGTAGTGTATCCTTGTAATAGTGAAGTAGAGTAGAGTTTCCCAAACTATACCTATTATAGTTTTAATAAATGTTTTGTTTTTGTGTATTGTTCCTAGCAAAATAACGTAGAAATTCCAAAACTATACCAATTATAGTTTATTTGTAATGTTCTGTAATGCCTTGAAAACATAATGTAATGTAGTGTAAACGTTTGCAATTTAATTCTATAAAAGTAAAATACCCTTATGCTCGACGTATTACAAAAGGGTTAAAATATATAAACTATTTCTTTAGAAAGCGTAATGAATGCTCGTTTTGAAGCAATTGCAAAGGTTTTTAAAACTATTTGAAAATGTTTGTGTAAACACAATAGTCCTTGTGTTTTACTTGTATTCCCCCCCCCCTAAAACATTAAAAACATTGAAAAGGTAGGGGTATGAATTCACAGTTGTTTTAGTGTGCGTGCTGGACAGCGAGACTGGAAAGATGACCCTCGAGTTGATGTATGCGGAATTAATGGTATCCTAATGATAATTAAACACATAATTGTATTTTAGATTAGCGAAACCATTAATTAAAGTGCTAGAAAACACTTGTTTTTATGCTAGGAATAGTTACCGAAAATGGATTGAGTGTTAAAAGGGTTTTCGGTAGTTTTCGGCCGAACACGGGTTTGCGGCTGAAATCGTGTTCCCGATTCTGCTGGTGTTTCGGCCACTTGAAGGTTTGAAGGCTGTTTATGGTGTTCTTGGTGTTCTTGAGGAAAAATATGAAGATTCAAAGGATTCCTCTCGAAGATGTGAGTGTTATTGGATGATACTTGAGAGAAAAATGAGAGTGTTTCCGGTTGAAATGTGTAACACCCCAAATTTCAATTGTTCAATAAAGGGCCAAAAGTGTAAATTTAGGAAAGGGACTCGACGAGTAGGTCCGCTTACTCGCCGAGTCGGAGCGGGATTCTATCGCGGTTTAAGTGGCCAACTCGCCGAGTCGGCGGCTTGGACTCGACGAGTTGGTGCTGATGAGAGAAAACCCTAATCCCGGGGGTTGTGCCCTATATAAAGCACATTATAACCCACCCTCAACCTCTTTGCTACCCTTTTGAGATCCAGAAACCCTAGAATCGAGTGGGCTTCCATTAATAGAGAGAATAGAGCTTTGGAGGAGAAAATCTTGGAAAGGGGCTTGAAGATCAAGAGGTTTGCTGGAAAGGAGTGGTGTAGATCCGGGATCTACTTCAGTTGGAGCTTATTTTAGAGGTAATAATCTGTTGCTTGGGCTCTTTTGCATCTAGATCTATTATCATTTGAGATTTGGGGCATTTTTGGTATGATTGAGAGCTATTTCGAGTTAGATGCTTAGATCTGAGGTTGCTACTTCAGATCTAGGCTTGTGATGGTCCAAAATGTCATAAAGCTTCTGTCTAAGAGTTGTTGGTAAAGCCCCTTTGTCATGAACCCTATGATGGGTTTTGTACAAACAATCCTATGTGTGCATGCAACCCTAGAATTGGATCTATGTTTTCACTATTAGATACACAACATTATGAACACTTGAAGAACCCTAAAAGGCTTCTAGGAATTTCGAAATCACAAGGAAAGATGAAATACATACCTCTTGTTGTTATATTGTAATAACAACTTAAATCTTGAATCTTCTTGTCTTTGAAAGCAAGTACCACAAGTGTAGTACCTCTAATGGCTCACAAACACCAAGAGCAAATGGAGAGGTAATAGAGAGAGGGAAGAGGTATAGAAATTCGTCCCTAGGACCCCTTGGGAAGGCATGGACGAATTCATGAGCCTTAGGGGTCTTTATATAGGTGTAGAGATTAGGGTTTCACTCCTTATCCTTATCCAGTTGCTTGCCCACCAAGCAATCATAAGATAAGCCTTGAAATCCCTTATCCTTTATCCTTTGGACGATATCAATGATCCTTATCTCCTTGAATTCGTTCAACCCATATTTAGGATAACCATTACCATATTTTGTAACTATCACATAATTACAATTCAGCCCCTCTAGTTTAATTAATTACACTTGATCACAAAATTAATTCTTAATTAATTATTGACCGATATTAATTAAAAAAATATGATTTCTCCTTTAATATATTATTCTTATAACATATTAATAAATCATAATAACCTCTTTCTCTATTATTTCTCCAGTCAAGTTGCTTTGGTGAAGGCAACCCAAAAGGACCATGCACAATCGGGTCAAGTACTTACCAAATATGGTTACAGGCTTAGACACTAATCCAACAGTCTCCCACTTGGATAAGTCTAGTAACCACAAATGTAAGTACAACTCGATTAGCAATCGTAGCTCTCAAAGACGCTGTCAAACTCTGATCTTATCAGTAACCTGTCCTTTAGATAAGGGATCATATATTCCTCCATTCTAGATATCGTATAGACGTGAGACATGGATTGAAATCATTCTCTCAGTCTATGTGTTGTTTCCCGATTTCCGATTTACGACGACTGACTAATTGAACAAATCAAATTAGCCCTAGCCCGGCCGAGCATTTACGTTTGTCATCACTAAATCATCGAGGGGCCCACAAATATCGCTTTTATCCCACTTTGGATAAAAGGAACGGATAAACTTCGACTCAATGTTTGCTTGCACTCACTCACCAAATCACACACAACAATAAGTTTTATAACACCAAGTTACTGGTGCGTTTACATATTATCAATGTGTAACCGATTCGCAAGATACAACTCACACATCTCGGTTTCAAGAATACAAGATATTATCGTCTCACCAATCGCTCGTGATAAAATCCATGAAGCGATCCAAGTGAGCGTGGGTTTAATCCAATGCTCAAAATCATATTCATAAGCACTCATGAACGTTGCAGCAAACCTTTGCTATGTCTAATACACTTTAGACAATCTACAAACCAATTCATGACAGTCTTCATTCATACCTACTTCCAACATATGAACGACTGCGGACCGTTTGAATAATTCGATTATTCTTAATAAACTCAATTATTCTGGAAGTCAAAACATGCAAAGAGAAACACAAGAATAATACTAATCCTATATGGTCTCAAACCTTTAAGTATAAATAAAACACCTTTTATTTATCACCATAGCGATTACTCATTATCCATTGTTTAATGTTTCAGATAATCAACTTTATAACTCGAATCATAACCACAATTGTCCCATGCTCAAAGCATGCACACTTTGGTTTCCTATGGTCCATACTTTGTGAAATAGATCAATTGAAACTTTTCAAATGCAACTCATTTCACAATCCCCAATCCTTATAATTAGTGTAAGAATACCAAATTCTTGCCACCTTTTAGAATATGTCAAATTCTAATATTTTATGCAATGATCCTCTTGTGAAGTCACGGCACAAAAATCACAAAGACTCGGCCAACGGAATCACAAGGTACTCTATCAAAATTGTTACAGAACAATTCTATAGATGTGATGTCTCTCACTCAAAGTACATTCCTTTGAACATCCTTTTGCATAAAATTTTCTAATCATGTAAATTCTTAATTTCCAACTCCCAATTATGGAAACATTTCCATATTTACCATATGATAACTCATTCTTAATAGAATCTTATCTATTCATAATAATGTCGATATGATCCATTCAATACCATACTTCCAACTACTCACAAGCGACCAATCCTCAGCGAACTTTTGGGTCGTCCTTTGATAGTTGTTTAATTATCTTAGTCAATACCAATTCTTGTCCTTTTCCCTTCTTAATGCGCTAGACATTTGGAAAATTTTAGAATGGTCAAATATTATAGCAATTGCAATCGATCCTTTACCCGAAGCGTATGGGACACGATGCATAATGTCTTACATAAAGATACGATACTCTATCAATCTTCTGCCATAATATTTTATGTGTCACGTTCTTACAGTTCGAACTATGAAGAGGGATACCGTAATCATAATCGAAGTTTAAGAAGACACTATGCATCCTTTGACTAAATTTATTAAAATTTCTCAATCTAAGCTTTAGATTTGAAATGAAGCACAATATTCTCTCCCTTAATTATAGCAAAACAACTTTTCAACCCTTACAACTTTGCAAAGTATAACTCTTGTTTTCTATAATTAATATTGCTAACTGGCAATACTTACCATAATAATCATGCTCCCACTTACATGATGATTATTTCTTTACCAGCATAACACTTATGCTCCCACTAGCTTCGACATGTATTCAGAAATTAGCTGAACTTCTAGAAAACAATTTCTTAAGTTCATATTTCTAATACTAGATGCTTTGATAAGACTTTATCTAAGCTTCTCAAACTCATACACTTTTCCTTGGACAACTCATATGTATATGTCTAAACGATTCTAGGACTCATATCAACAAGTCTAAAATGTTCAGACCCATTTGCCATTTCCCACAATTGGAACTATGAAGAGGAATGCCGTAATCATAGTTGAATTTGAGAAACCCAAATTACATAATGCTATCTTCAAAATCTCTCTTAGTGAAAGCGTTTCCTTACAATCATTCTTATGAATGAAAGAAACCTTATGACACTTAGATTTTGTGGTGTATTTGTTCTTATCCATGTGAATTTGTCATAACCATAATCACAAGATAATGTTAGTGACAAATCCAAACTCTTATGGATAGAACTTGTTCTTCTTAATTTCTTGCCATCAAGGGTCCCACCATTACTTCCAAGTTATTGAGCAGCTGACCCCTTCGTTTCAATGTACTTTCCATTGAACAAGGTATCTTGCCCCTATACAATCCATTGAGAACTCGTAGAACTCACATGCATAATTAACTCGATTGGAATGGCACAGAAATAAAATTAGTGTCAACACGATAGGTTGTAAACCTCAAGTCGTGTGCTAGTGATGAATGATAAGGTTTATTCTTGATTTGTTCTTGAAACCTTTCAAGACCATTAAGACTCCCACTAACTCCTTGACATATAAGATTCTCTTGTCAATAAACATTTCTCGACAAACAAATATTCAAGAGTTAGTGTAGCTTTTATCAAGACAAAACACTTCACAAAATTGGTCCTAGTTGGTCTTTGTCTTATCCAAGACATCACAACTTTCCACATTTGATGAATGTTATAAACCTTCTTAAGACTTGTCACTCAATGTCACAATCTTAACTCTAAGACTTGTTTTTGGAACGAAGTATGATTGACTTCTTGATTTAACCATTTATTCAATTCTTGATTCCTCTTCTCAGACATACAATTGCACTAAGACTCACTTAGAGGATTAATTGAGATATGGTGACCTATCATAAAACATAATAAAAGGTACTCTCCCTTCTTCTTAGAATAGAGAAACTTTTATCTTTCTGCTTACTTGATTCTTCTTATTCGTTCTGCTATTGATTGAAGCTCTTTCAATCAACTTAGAATTACACTTAATCTTATGAGTATAATCATATTTATTTAACCTTAGTAAATCATGACGAATATCTTTGTTACTCTTGTGGTGGATTTGATCAACACACAACTTTGTGTACTCGATCTCCTAGTCCTACACTTGACACTTTGTCAAAGAATTTGTCTAAATTTCCAAATATGAAATTTCTCATTCATCATGCAATCAAGTTGTATGATTCCAAGTTTCTATCCAATTGAAACTTGGGCGATGAGAAACTTTCCCTATTTGGTAAATTCTTGACCTTTCCACAAATAATACAATTAAGAATCAAATCCATTATTGCTAATAATAGAAACTTACAAACATCAATTTTTTCATACACGCCATTGCAAGGATAAATAAATAATATAAAATCAAAATTTATTTTATTGCGGAAAAATTTGTCCTTACAATGCAATTTAATTGAAAAACTATGTTAATACATATTTCATAGCAATCTATTCTAACTCCAAGTAGTAGCTCAAAATTCTAATCTTCAAGCAATGCGATCGAAATCCATTTCTTCACGATTAGATTCAGCTCACTTCTTCCCTTAAGCTTCCTCTCTTTTCTTCGATCCTATAAAACATCAAAATGTAATCTTATTACATCATGTATTAAGAGTCTAGAATAGGAACTTAAAAGAGTTAGTTAATGGATTTTACCTGAAGTAGAGCCATGCATCTTGACTCTCCCATCTCT
Organism: Lactuca virosa; assembly: GCF_052849685.1. Lineage (NCBI taxonomy): Eukaryota > Viridiplantae > Streptophyta > Magnoliopsida > Asterales > Asteraceae > Lactuca > Lactuca virosa. The sequence goes on along the minus strand of NC_136426.1, from coordinate 112,747,197 downwards.
TAGATTTCTCAGGTAGTTAGAGTAGCTTCGTCTCCAATGTCCCTTCTCTTGGCAATAAAATCAAATGGACTCCTTTGGCACAGCACATCAGACAATCATAGACTTAGTTCTTTCTAGACTTCCGATGTTGCCAGTGCCCATTGCAGTTTGGGAGTTTGACTCACCAGACAAATTTGCTTGACCAGCACGCCAAATCATTGCTGATTCAACAGCTATAAGCAAATAGGTGAGATCAATGAGGGTCACGTTGTGATGCATCATATAGTACTCTCTAACGAACTCACTACATGATTCAGGAAGTGACTGAAGGACCCAGTCAACAGCCAGCTCCTCACAGACAACCGATCCCAACATTCTTAACTTATCAATGTGTGACTTCATCTCTAGGACGTGTGCACACACTGATTTTCCTTCTTCATGTTTACTTGCCAAAAGGACTTGAGTGATTTTGAACTTTTCAATCTTTTGAACTTGTGGGTTAGGGAGAATAATAGGAGGAGGTGGAGGAAGTGAAGCATGATGTCTTGTTCCCTGATCGAATCATGGAATATCATTTTCATGTGAAAAGCTTGTTCCACGGGATTTGGGAAGACCATAGTTGTCATACTTTGACATCTACAAAACGGGAGAAAAATTCAAGTTAGTTGATTGATTGAATCCTTAATAAATCACCTAAATGAGATATTAAGGCTAGGACCCAACACAATACTCTACAATTTAGGGAGGGATGCCGTAACCCAAATTGCAGAACATTTGAAGGTAAGTGAATGACGATTCACTAATTTCCACCATGAAAAAACGAAAAAGAAATTTAGTTTTAAATCTATTGAAAATTCCTAGATCTTTTGAGATTCATTGAACTTTTCAATGGCATGTTTAAATCTCGATATGCCCCTCGATTTGTGACTGGGATGCCGAGGATCACAAAACAGGGTGTGAATAACCATGCAAACTTACATGGTGCCCCCCAATGTTACAGTCACCTATTCGATGTGCCGGTTAACCGCACACGCTCCACCGAACTATGACAAACAATGAGTCATCCTTTGCTACCTTTGCTTAGAACCATTTAGTGTGCCGGTTAACCACACGCGCTCCACTAACGTCTTCGCAAGGGCACAAAGTGTAATTTCATGGGATTGCATCAATTCACTTTTGCCTAAAGTAACTAAGATTGGGAATTTTGTAAAAACATTTAGTTACTTTATGCTTCATTATACTTTTAATGGAAAGGGTTTGCCCTATCCTACCCGTTCGGCTAACGACCCTCCACCAATCAAGGAAGCGGTAGGTGAGAGTGGACACCCATTAAACGGCCATTTTATAGGCCATAACCTTATACCCCCCTTATAGATCGGCTTTGTGAATGAGGCCTACTAACGGTAAGACTAGCATTTTAGTTATATATATAATATTAGACTTTCAATGTTATATATATAGTATAAGGGTGTATTTTACACTTTTAAAATACTAGGTGGTTTAATTTTTATAACTTACACTTTAAATTTAATTAAATACAAACCATATCATTATGGATTTATTAACTCTTTTTTAGTTATACACTTAATTAATTTAATAAAACCATAAGGGTGTAATATGAACTTTTCAAAATTAGAGTTTTAGAATTTAGACTTTTTCAAAATTAAACCTTTTAATCAAACAATTTAAATTCCAAAACTTGAGGGCAAGTTTTGAAACTTTTCAAAACAATTAGGTTTTAATTTCACTTTAAAATTTTCGAAATTCAATACTATTTAAATTAAAATTTTAAATATTAAAACTCTTGATTTAATAATTATCTTGAATTAAACTATTAATTTAAATTATTAAATCATAAGGGATTATCTAAATCATGAAGGATAATTACCAATTAAACAATTAATTTATCCTAATCCTTTTAATCCCTCTAAAATTCGAAAATCATGGGATAGGATAATTCAAAATCTTTAATTACCATATATAACAATTAAAGGATAATTACAAGATATGGGATAATCCAAATCCCTAAAATTTAGGATCTTATCTTGGGGAGGAGGCCAATTTCGAAAATCAAGGGATTAAGACAAACCCTAGATTTCGAAATTTAAAGGTTTAAGGAAAGGGTTTGAAAATCTTATTCAAACTTTTGCAAATTAGGGTTTGCAAACCCTAATCTCGAAAATCCTAGTCTCATAGGGTTTATTGGCAATAAACCCTAATATGTCAAGTTCATACAATTGAATAATACTAATTGAAAACAAGTTAACCAAAGTCTCTGATACCACTGATGGGTTTTGTACAAACAATCCTATGTGTGCATGCAACCCTAGAATTGGATCTATGTTTTCACTATTAGATACACAACATTATGAACACTTGAAGAACCCTAAAAGGCTTCTAGGAATTTCGAAATCCACAAGGAAAGATGAAATACATACCTCTTGTTGTTATATTATAATAACAACTTAAATCTTGAATCTTCTTGTCTTTGAAAGCAAGTACCACAAGTGTAGTACCTCTAATGGCTCACAAACACCAAGAGCAAATGGAGAGGTAATAGAGAGAGGGAAGAGGTATAGAATTTCGTCCCTAGGACCCCTTGGGAAGGCATGGACGAATTCATGAGCCTTAGGGGTCTTTATATAGGTGTAGAGATTAGGGTTTCAGTCCTTATCCTTATCCAGTTGCTTGCCCACCAAACAATCATAAGATAAGCCTTGAAATCCCTTATCCTTTATCCTTTGGACGATATCAAGGATCCTTATCTCCTTGAATTCGTTCAACCCATATTTAGGATAACCATTACCATATTTTGTAACTATCACATAATTACAATTCAGCCCCTCCAGTTTAATTAATTACACTTGATCACAAAATTAATTCTTAATTAATTATTGACCGATATTAATTAAACAAATATGATTTCTCCTTTAATATATTATTCTTATAACATATTAATAAATCATAATAACCTCTTTCTCTATTATTTCTCCAGTCAAGTTGCTTTGGTGAAGGCAACCCAAAAGGACCATGCACAATCGGGTCAAGTACTTACCAAATATGGTTACAGGCTTAGACACTAATCCAACACCCTAGCCCTAGAGTGTTTTGGTCCTATATCTCCTTGGTTTCACGTAAAGTTTGCAACTTTATGTGAGGGTTAGACTGTAGAAGAGTGGATCTATGGATTGGAGCCCCTGCATGGCTCGAAAAGCCTCTGTATGGATTGAGAACTGGAGAGACTCGGCGAGTCACATGGGTGTACTCGACGAGTTATATGAACATGTGCATGGACTCGACGAGTTAGAAGAACAACTCGGCGAGTCTGTTGAAGATTGCCTTGGACTCGGCGAGTCTGTTCTTGGACTCGGCGAGTCAGGTCGCAGAACTCCTAACCTCTTCTAGTTAAGACGCAGATCAGTGAGTCGAGGGGTGACTCAGTGAGTTGGACAGGATGGGACTCGGAGATCGTTGGACTCGACGAGTCTTGGGGTGACTCGGCGAGTTGAGTCGTGTTCTAAGAGTTTTCAGAGTATAAGGACTCGACGATGAGAGAGAGAGAGATAGCTTCGTCTTATCCAAGTGGGGGAGAATCGATCAGAATTCCGGGAGTTGGATCGGGTGTAGAACTAGGGCAAGTTTCACAACCTAGTCAAGAGGGAGGCGACCCAAGTGGCTGTTTAGAATGAGGTTGTGTAAGTTGCAGTTCAGGAAACTTCCAACCGTTGGTCGGCGTCTCCTTTATTATGCATAGCAGGCTTGTGGTTGAGTCCAGGTTGAGGACTTGGGAATTCGAAGCATTACCCAAACACCTGATTGGATGCAGTTGGATGTGGATTTCGACTCATTATGAGTGGGGTTATGATGGTTTGTGTGTGCTAAGGCCAGGGGTGGTAACCATGGTTGGTTAGAAGTGTTGTAATACTGCGATGGGATCGTAACATTTACTAGGTCGGGGTAGACTATCGATGGAGGTGGCCATGAGCGCAAAGGAGGAATCAGTTTGTGCGTTGGGCAACCCCATCAGGATAGTCAAGGAGTATTGCTCTGTTTTAGGTTGAGGACCATTGGGGTCCGAGGCGGAGTCGGACATGTGTAGTTCTAGATGAGTGGGACCTGTGGGCCAGGCCGCTCCGTGGTATAGGTGGATGGGACCCGTGGGCGAGGCCCGTATGATTATGGCAATACAGGTGGGACCTGGTAGAGACTGTTGGGTAATGGTATTGGATCTTGAGTTGCAGGATTAAGTGGGTGGTCAGTGTGTAACGCAAAAGGGTTTATAAGCTAGGTAGCCTTGTTATTTGGACTCTTGGGAACCTAGTGATTGGACCAGGTGCGATACTGGTAGTCTTAACGATGGCTTGGGAACCTTTATATCCCGGTCTAGAGAGGGGTTGTTGTGAATCAGAAGGTTTTGGATGAAATGAAAGTGCAGATTCGTGGATCTCGTGTTATGAGTTGAGTATCGGGTTGATTGTTGGGGGAGATCTCGAGTTTGGCACGGGTGTTTTTGTATAGGATTTTCTTTTCTGTGGTATAATAATTGGGGTATTTATATGTTGAGGGCATCGATGACAGGGTTCAAGGGTAAGGAATGAATTCAATTTTTATGGTAGATCAAGCTCTTGTGATTGTATCGTTGATTGGTTCTATTTGTGAAGGGCATCAAGATAAGTCAATACGGTATTATTGATTTGGAACTCGTATGTGGAGTCTCTTGTTATTCCGAGGATATGTTAGGTCACTTGCAGTTTGGATTAAATAATCTCAGAGGAAATGATTTGACCCTGTTGCGCAGCTCTCGTCTGAGTCTAACCGTTGCAGGGATGAGTCTTATACTCGAAGGATTAACTGAGCCTCCTGTCAAGTATAAGCGTTCTATAGCAATAAATTGTATGTGATTCTGTTTTCTAGTGGGAGCCTCCAGTTATCTGAAGTTGTGTAGTTAGTTGGGATATAAGTGGAAAGGATTTAGCAATGGATCAGTATGGGAAGTGTGTCAGGGAGTCAGACCATCTCGAGACTTCAGATTTCGGGTTTCGGGTAAGGTAGAAGTGGTTTTCTGCAAGGGGTTAAGGATTCGTTCTTCATCGGGTTGGGAGAGTCCTACTAAGGCTGGGTTCGGTAACCTTCGAAAGTCGTTGTATGCTCGGGGCTGTGGTTGCATTCTTCATGCTGTCTGGCGTGCCTGGGATGGTAAGGAATCATTTCGAGGACGAAATCTAATTTAAGTGGGGGAGAGTTGTAACACCCAGAATCTTGAGGAGCAATTGTTGGGAGTAAATCCCCTTTTGAGGGTTGGACACGACGTGTTGGAGGAACCAACATGGCGTGTCTAGATTTGAAGAAACATGAAGTTTAATGGACCAACACGACTTGTTGTGGTGCCTTAACACGACGTGTTGGTAGCTGGGAAGGAAACCCTAATTTTTAGGGTGTTTCACCCTATATAAAGGCCTTAAGTCCTCATGGTTAGCGTGAAGGGTTTTGATCATTCTAACACTCCTATGGTGTACATGCAACCCTAGAAACCTTGGATCTATGTTTTACTATGATACATGCAAATTTGATTTCCAAGGTTTACAACCTAACTAGCATGTTATGGGGTACTTGTAATACAAAACTTTAAGTAGAATAACATACCTTTCTTTTGTGGTTGATTGCTTGGAGTTTTAGAGCCTAGCACCAATAGTGTGGATGCCTCAAGTGGTGTCACAAATCACCCAAAAAAACTTGGAACTACTTGAGAGAATATGATGCTGGCTAAAATCGGCCCACCCTTGTTTCTCACACACACACTAGTGCCAATTCTAGAACCACGGTCCTCTTTATATAGTATGGTGACTAGGGTTACACCCTAATACCCATGACTCTTCATTTACCTAGGATACATGGGTTAAAAGCTCCATGGACTTCCATATACTCTTAGCCCATCCTAAATAAATCTTAGCCCAATCCATATATATATATGTAAGAGTCCATATTTAATTAGCCTCGTTTGATCTTTAAATTAATTCCAAAATCAATTCTTGATCAACACTAATTAAATAATATGATTTTATATTAATATATTATAACTTATAATATATTAATAGCTCATAAACATCTTATTCTCAAAAGTATATCCATACAAATTGTTAGATGAAGTGCAACCCAAATGGACCACGTCGGGTCGGGTCAAGTTCATACCAAATATAGTTACGGACTTAGACACCTTATCCTACAGTCTCCCACTTGGATAAGTCTGATAACTATAGTTGCAAGTATAACTTCAGGAACCAACCAACAATCATAGCTCTTTAAAAACTCCGTTGAACTATGAAGTGTCATTTTAGATAAGTGATCATATAATCCTCTGTTCTCAAGATATCAGTCGGACAAATGCATGGAACAATGTCATACTTATTGTCCAGCAGTTGTTTCTCGATCTCTGATTTGTTTGACATAGAACTAAATTGAACACATCAATCAGGTTCTGACCGGGCCCGACACATAAGTCAAAACCAAATCATCGAGGGGCCCAGATATCGCTTCTATTACTAGAAGAAACACATAAACTTCGACTCATATGCTTGTACTAACTACTAGTTGAATTATGCACAAAAGCACATTTTAAGACATCATGTTACTTATGCGTTTTCATACAATCAATGGACAACCAACTGATAGTCAACAACTCACATCTCTAGGTTTGAAGATATATATGATATTATCGTCTCACGATCACTCGAGATAAATTCCATGAAGTGATACAAGTGAGCATGGGTTGAGTCCAATACTCAAACCTTATGAGAACTCATGAATGTTGCAGCAACCATTGCTATGTCTAATACACCTTACACAATCTACAAACCCAATTCATGACAGTCTTAATTCAATACCTACTTCCAACGTATGACCGACTGTGGAGAGTTTTGAATAAAATAATTATCCTGGAAGTCAAAACATGCAAAATTGAAACAATAGTAAACGGTTAACATAGGATAGTAACACTTTACTCATAAATAAATAACAACTTTTATTTAATCATCAAATGTCAATTACATTTTACAAGTTTCAAAACTATCTATATTAAAACTAATATCGTCCCTCAGCCCGATGCTTCTTGCATGCTGCAAATGCCTAACCCTAGTCAGTCCCTTCGTGAGGGGATCTGCAGGATTCTCTTCTGACGATACCCTCTTTGCCACGAGGAGTCCTTCTTCTATCTTGTGTCTTATGAAGTGATATTTTCTGTCAATGTGTCTGGATCTTCCATGATCTCTTGGTTCCTTAGCTAAGGCAACCGCACTATTGCTGTCACAGAAAATCTCCATAGGCTCATGTATAGCTGGTACAACTCCAAGGTCTCCAATGAAGTTCTTCAACCATATCGCCTCCTTTGCCGCTTCACTTGCTGCTATGTACTCTGATTCACAAGTAGAATCAGCTACTGTCTCCTGCTTGGAACTTTTCCAAGTACTTGCTCCTCCATTTAGGGTAAAGACCCAGCCTGAATGAGAGCGGAAATTATCCCTATCAGTCTGAAAACTAGCATCGCTATACCCTACTACTCTCAAGTCATCACTTCCACCGAGGATAAGAACCCAGTCCTTAGTCCTCCGTAGGTACTTGAGAATATTCTTTACCGCAGTCCAGTGAGCCTTGCCAGGGTTTCCCTGATATCTGCTGACCATGCTCAAAGAAAAGGCCACATCAGGACGAGTACAAGTCATAGCATACATGATCGAGCCAACATTGGAAGCATATGGTAATCGACTCATCTTGGCTATCTCAGCCTCTGTACTCGGACTCTGAGTTTTACTCATTCTGGCATTGTGCTGGATTTGTAACTCCCCTTTCTTGGAATTATCAATGTTGAACCTCTTCAACACTTTATCCAAGTAGGTACTCTGACTAAGTCCAATTAGTCTTTTACTCCTGTCTCTCAGTATCCTTATGATGGGTTTTGAGCATTCTAACACTCCTATGGTGTACATGCAACCCTAGAAACCTTGGATCTATGTTTTTTCTAATATACATGCAAATTTGATTTTCCAAGGTTTACATCCTAACTAGCATGTTATGGGGAACTTGTAATACATAAATCAAGTAGAATAACATACCTTTTAGAACTAGGGCAAGTTTCACAACCTAGTCAAGAGGGAGGCGACCCAAGTGGTTGTTTAGAATGAGGTTGTGTAAGTTGCAGTTCAGGAAACTTCCAACCGTTGGTCGGCGTCTCCTTTATTATGCATAGCAGGCTTGTGGTCGAGTCCAGGTTGAGGACTTGGGAATTCGAAGCATTACCCAAACACCTGATTGGATGCAGTTGGATGTGGATTTCGACTCATTATGAGTGGGGTTATGATGGTTTGTGTGTGCTAAGGCCAAGGGTGGTAACCATGGTTGGTTAGAAGTGTTGTAATACTGCGATGGGATCGTAACATTTACTAGGTCGGGGTAGACTATCGATGGAGGTGGCCATGAGCGCAAAGGAGGAATCAGTTCGTGCGTTGGGCAACCCCATCAGGATAGTCAAGGAGTATTGCTCTGTTTTAGGTTGAGGACCATTGGGGTCCGAGGCGGAGTCGGACATGTGTAGTTCTAGATGAGTGGGACCTGTGGGCCAGGCCGCTCCGTGGTATAGGTGGATGGGACCCGTGGGCGAGGCCCGTATGATTATGGCAATACAGGTGGGACCTGGTAGAGACAGTTGGGTAATGGTATTGGATCTTGAGTTGCAGGATTAAGTGGGTGGTCAGTGTGTAACGCAAAAGGGTTTATAAGCTAGGTAGCCTTGTTATTTGGACTCTTGGGAACCTAGTGATTGGACCAGGTGCGATACTGGTAGTCTTAACGATGGCTTGGGAACCTTTATATCCCGGTCTAGAGAGGGGTTGTTGTGAATCAGAAGGTTTTGGATGAAATGAAAGTGCAGATTCGTGGATCTCGTGTTATGAGTTGAGTATCGGGTTGATTGTTGGGGGATATCTCGAGTTTGGCACGAGTGTTTTTGTATAGGATTTTCTTTTCTGTGGTATAATAATTGGGGTATTTATATGTTGAGGGGATCGATGACATGGTTCAAGGGTAAGGAATGAATTCAATTTTTATGGTAGATCAAGCTCTTGTGATTGTATCGTTGATTGGTTCTATTTGTGAAGGGCATCAAGATAAGTCAATACGATATTATTGATTTGGAACTCGTATGTGGAGTCTCTTGTTATTCCGAGGATATGTTAGGTCACTTGCAGTTTGGATTAAATAATCTCAGAGGAAATGATTTGACCCTGTTGCGCAGCTCTCGTCTGAGTCTAACCGTTGTAGGGATGAGTCTTATACTCGAAGGATTAACTAAGCCTCCTGTCAAGTATAAGCGTTCTATAGCAATAAATTATATGTGATTCTGTTTTCTAGTGGGAGCCTCCAGTTATCTGAAGTTGTGTAGTTAGTTGGGATATAAGTGGAAAGGATTTAGCAATGGATCAGTATGGGAAGTGTGTCAGGGAGTCAGACCATCTCGAGGCTTCAGATTTCGGGTTTCGGGTAAGGTAGAAGTGGTTTTCTGCAAGGGGTTAAGGATTCGTTCTTCATCGGGTTGGGAGAGTCCTACTAAGGCTGGGTTCGGTAACCTTCGAAAGTCGTTGTATGCTCGGGGCTGTGGTTGCATTCTTCATGCTGTCTGGCGTGCCTGGGATGGTAAGGAATCATTTCGAGGACGAAATCTAATTTAAGTGGGGGAGAGTTGTAACACCCAGAATCTTGAGGAGCAATTATTGGGAGTAAATCCCCTTTTGAGGGTTGGACACGACGTGTTGGAGGAACCAACATGGCGTGTCTAGATTTGAAGAAACATGAAGTTTAATGGACCAACACGACTTGTTGTGGTGCCTTAACACGACGTGTTGGTAGCTGGGAAGGAAACCCTAATTTTTAGGGTGTTTCACTCTATATAAAGGCCTTAAGTCCTCATGGTTAGCGTGAAGGGTTTTGATCATTCTAACACTCCTATGGTGTACATGCAACCCTAGAAACCTTGGATCTATGTTTTACTATGATACATGCAAATTTGATTTCCAAGGTTTACAACCTAACTAGCATGTTATGGGGTACTTGTAATACAAAACTTTAAGTAGAATAACATACCTTTCTTTTGTGGTTGATTGCTTGGAGTTTTAGAGCCTAGCACCAATAGTGTGGATGCCTCAAGTGGTGTCACAAATCACCCAAAAAAACTTGGAACTACTTGAGAGAATATGATGCTGGCTAAAATCGGCCCACCCTTGTTTCTCACACACACACTAGTGCCAATTCTAGAACCACGGTCCTCTTTATATAGTATGGTGACTAGGGTTACACCCTAATACCCATGACTCTTCATTTACCTAGGATACATGGGTTAAAAGCTCCATGGACTTCCATATACTCTTAGCCCATCCTAAATAAATCTTAGCCCAATCCATATATATATATGTAAGAGTCCATATTTAATTAGCCTCGTTTGATCTTTAAATTAATTCCAAAATCAATTCTTGATCAACACTAATTAAATAATATGATTTTATATTAATATATTATAACTTATAATATATTAATAGCTCATAAACATCTTATTCTCAAAAGTATATCCATACAAATTGTTAGATGAAGTGCAACCCAAATGGACCACGTCGGGTCGGGTCAAGTTCATACCAAATATAGTTACGGACTTAGACACCTTATCCTACAGTCTCCCACTTGGATAAGTCTGATAACTATAGTTGCAAGTATAACTTCAGGAACCAACCAGCAATCATAGCTCTTTAAAAACTCCGTTGAACTATGAAGTGTCATTTTAGATAAGTGATCATATAATCCTTTGTTCTCAAGATATTAGTCGGACAAATACATGGAACAATGTCATACTTATTGTCCAGCAGTTGTTTCTCGATCTCTGATTTGTTTGACATAGAACTAAATTGAACACATCAATCAGGTTCTGACCGGGCCCGGTACATAAGTCAAAACCAAATCATCGAGGGGCCCAGATATCGCTTCTATTGCTAGAAGAAACACATAAACTTCGACTCATATGCTTGTACTAACTACTAGTTGAATTATGCACAAAAGCACATTTTAAGACATCATGTTACTTATGCGTTTTCATACAATCAATGGACAACCAACTGATAGTCAACAACTCACATCTCTAGGTTTGAAGATATATATGATATTACCGTCTCACAATCACTCGAGATAAATTCCATGAAGTGATACAAGTGAGCGTGGGTTGAGTCCAATACTCAAACCTTATGAGCACTCATGAATGTTGCAGCAACCATTGCTATGTCTAATACACCTTACACAATCTACAAACCCAATTCATGACAGTCTTAATTCAATACCTACTTCCAACGTATGACCGACTGTGGAGAGTTTTGAATAAAATAATTATCCTGGAAGTCAAAACATGCAAAATTGAAACAATAGTAAACGGTTAACATAGGATAGTAACACTTTACTCATAAATAAATAACAACTTTTATTTAATCATCAAATGTCAATTACATTTTACAAGTTTCAAAACTATCTATATTAAAACTAATATCGTCCCTCAGCCCGATGCTTCTTGCATGCTGCAAATGCCTTAGAGCTCTAGGTAATGATCAAGATGTGTGTAACCTAGCTAAATATACTGGAGCTAACAAGGTGATCCAGATGTATACTGAGCATGTCACAACCAACTTGGTTACATACTTCATATCACCAAATAAGAGTAATGGTGTTGTCATTGAACAGCTAAATGAAGAAGATGTAACAACCGGTTATTTCAGATCAATAAGAGTCAAACAAGTCAAACCAAAGTGAAGCAATTCAAACAAAGTCAATTAGTAAAACAAAACACTTTACACTTTGCTTTTAGGATTCTTGGTTGTAGGACCGAAAACCTTAAATCTTAAATAATTCAAAACCGAAATCACCCTTTAGTGAGTGGCACTTAGACCGAAATCCCTTTGGACCGAAATCATGGGACTATACCGAAATCTCCCATGGCCAAGGTCCCACCCTTAGACCAAGAACCCTCGGCCGAGAACCCTCCTTTAGACCGAAGACCTGGATTTCGATTGGAGTATGTACAGAAATAAAGGTAATTTCGGTGGTACTTTGGCCGAAAACACCCACCTTTTCCAGTGTCACTTCTTCCAATGTGATAAAATACACATTCCAATGTAAATGTCAAATCACTTTTACTCATATATATATATATATATATATATATATATATATATATATATATATACACATGACCGAAATCACTTTCCATTTCTCATTCACACTTCAAATTCTCACATAAATTTCCTCTCAAGAGCAGTTCTTACATCTTCAAATCTTCAAGTCTTCCCTCAAGAACAGTTTCAAATCTTCAATAGTTTCCTAGAACATCTTCAAAACTTTCCCTGGAAAAACAAATCCTTCAGTTAATTCTTAGGAATTGTCACACCCCCAAACCGGAACGGCGGAAACGTTCGGGGGCGGAGGACGTCATGTACAGTATCACAACAATTGTATAATAGGAATCAAAGCAAACATAACCATTACATTGATAAGGTAGAGTATTTACATCTGTTCAATACATAGTTTGTATGACATCAAAATGGATACCAAAAGTATAAAAGACGTGACTCTAAAATGCTCCGTCTTCTCAAAATCCTGCGGGTGTATCTGTCTTATCGGTTCCCTGAGAATACAAGTGATTTTGAAAGTGTATCAACATTTAAGTTGGTGAGTTCATAAGTATGTTTTAGTGCTAGAAAACTTGTCTTTGAAATTTAAAAATGCTAGAGTATTTCTCAAGAAAATCCAATATTTTCTATAGTAAATGTAGTGTAATCATGTATGCTCTTGTATTTGTATATTGTATTAGTGTACTCTATGTTAGAAAAAAGCGTATTGTATCTGTAATTGTATGAAAACCTTTGTATGTATATCTGGATACCACCAGTAGTAGCAAAAGTAGTGTACTGTATTAGTGTTTGCATAAAAACCATGTATGAATGCCTGGTTATTACCAGCTGTAGTGTAAAGTAGTGTACTATAGTTTTATTAATGAAAATAAAACCATTGAAGTAGTGTTAGTCCCGTAAACAAATGTTTTAGTTATACTGTTGTGAGTTTCATATAACCATGCTTGATATGACCTAGTGAACTCTACGACGTTCTTCAGGCGTCCGAATGAAATGATATTTGTTACCCCAGAACTTCCGTTCCAACTGTAGCTAGCATTCGGGGCATGGGATTGTCAGTCCCGTATAGATCTATACACAAATCTCACGCTCTCCCTCCAGGAGACTCTGGTTATACAGTATAGGATTTAGAAGCCTGTACCCTGGTGGGTACCCGAAGTAGTGCCTCACAACCCTGTATTAACTAGTTTACATATAGTGTTATAGTGTTCTCTTGTATTTGAAGCTGTATGTATTATCTAGTAGTGTAAAATACTTATACTTAAATAATTATTTTAGTAGTGTATCCTTGTAATAGTGAAGTAGAGTAGAGTTTCCCAAACTATACCTATTATAGTTTTAATAAATGTTTTGTTTTTGTGTATTGTTCCTAGCAAAATAACGTAGAAATTCCAAAACTATACCAATTATAGTTTATTTGTAATGTTCTGTAATGCCTTGAAAACATAATGTAATGTAGTGTAAACGTTTGCAATTTAATTCTATAAAAGTAAAATACCCTTATGCTCGACGTATTACAAAAGGGTTAAAATATATAAACTATTTCTTTAGAAAGCGTAATGAATGCTCGTTTTGAAGCAATTGCAAAGGTTTTAAAAAACTATTTGAAAATGTTTGTGTAAACACAATAGTCCTTGTGTTTTACTTGTATTCCCCCCCCCCCCCTAAAACATTAAAAAAATTGAAAAGGTAGGGGTATGAATTCACAGTTGTTTTAGTGTGCGTGCTGGACAGCGAGATTGGAAAGATGACCCTCGAGTTGATGTACGCGGAATTAATGGTATCCTAATGATAATTAAACACATAATTGTATTTTAGATTAGCGAAACCATTAATTAAAGTGCTAGAAAACACTTGTTTTTATGCTAGGAATAGTTACCGAAAATGGATTGAGTGTTAAAAGGGTTTTCGGTAGTTTTCGGCCGAACACGGGTTTGCGGCTGAAATCGTGTTCCCGATTCTGCTGGTGTTTCGGCCACTTGAAGGTTTGAAGGCTGTTTATGGTGTTCTTGGTGTTCTTGAGGAAAAATATGAAGATTCAAAGGATTCCACTTGAAGATGTGAGTGTTATTGGATGATACTTGAGAGAAAAATGAGAGTGTTTCCGGTTGAAATGTGTAACACCCCAAATTTCAATTGTTCAATAAAGGGCCAAAAGTGTAAATTTAGGAAAGGGACTCGACGAGTAGGTCCGCTTACTTGCCGAGTCGGAGCGGGATTCTATCGCGGTTTAAGTGGCCAACTCGCGAGTCGGCGGCTTGGACTCGACGAGTTGGTGCTGATGAGAGAAAACCCTAATCCCGGGGGTTGTGCCCTATATAAAGCACATTATAACCCACCCTCAGCCTCTTTTCTACCCTTTTGAGATCAAGAAACCCTAGAATCGATTGGGCTTCCATTAATAGAGAGAATAGAGCTTTGGAGGAGAAAATCTTGGAAAGGGGCTTGAAGATCAAGAGGTTTGCTGGAAAGGAGTGGTGTAGATCCGGGATCTACTTCAGTTGGAGCTTATTTTAGAGGTAATAATCTGTTGCTTGGGCTCTTTTGCATCTAGATCTATTATCATTTGAGATTTGGGGCATTTTTGGTATGATTGAGAGCTATTTCGAGTTAGAGGCTTAGATCTGAGGTTGCTACTTCAGTTCTAGGCTTGTGATGGTCCAAAATGTCATAAAGCTTCTGTCTAAGAGTTGTTGGTAAAGCTCCTTTGTCATGAACCCTAGCCCTAGAGTGTTTTGGTCCTATATCTCCTTGGTTTCACGTAAAGTTTGCAACTTTATGTGAGGGTTAGACTGTAGAAGAGTGGATCTATGGATTGGAGCCCCTGCATGGCTCGAAAAGCCTCTGTATGGATTGAGAACTGGAGAGACACGGCGAGTCACATGGGTGTACTCGACGAGTTGTATGAACATGTGCATGGACTCGACGAGTTGGAAGAACAACTCAGCGAGTCTGTTGAAGATTGCCTTGGACTCGGCGACTCTGTTCTTGGACTCGGCGAGTCTGTTCTTGGACTCGGCGAGTCAGGTCGCAGAACCCCTAACCTCTTCTAGTTAAGACGCAGATCAGTGAGTCGAGGGGTGACTCGGTGAGTTGGACAGGATGGGACTCGGAGATCGTTGGACTCGACGAGTCTTGGGGTGACTCGGCGAGTTGAGTCGTGTTCTAAGAGTTTTCAGAGTATAAGGACTCGACGAGTCAACGGGTTGACTCGGCGAGTAGGGTCAGTCAGGAAGTTTGACTTTGGCCTGGACTTTGACTTTGACCTTCAAGGGTGTTATGGTAATTGGTTATTTATGTCAATGGTCCATTGATGGCAATAGGTATTGGAGTTTGGAGGAGTGCTTCGGGTGTGTGCTTCCGTGGTTCGGTTCTACATTTCAGGTGAGTTATCCTCACTATATCAACAGGGTCTACGGCACCAAGGCCGGGCCTTTATCGGATGGAAATCCGGGTATTGTTTGTTATGTTATTGCCTTGCTAGATCTGCATCTTGGTATTTAGGATGGTGTTATGTTAGTGACCTGGTTAAGGTCGGTACCCGGTATATAGGGTAATGTTATGTTAGTGACCTGCTTAAGGTCGGTACCTGGTATATAGGGTAATGTTATGCTAGTGACCGGTTAGGTCGGAATCCTGGTTAGGATGTTGATATGCTATGTGATATGTTAGATAATATTAGTATTAATTTTAATTGTTTACCGTTACCTGTGTTTGATATCCTACTTGCCTAAACTAAACTGCTAATCGATAGGTACACTGCCTTTCGTGTGTTTGTATTTGTGTTTAAGTTAGTAGGATTAAAACTAGTGCATTTTACACACATCAGGTGCCCTAAGTTCTGCCTCTTTTGGAAGGCGATCAAGTGCATTCGATGCTACAATTCGGTCCACGTAACACAAGAATAACCTCTTTCCAAGTGCCTCCTTCCTCATTTATAAAATGTCACCGCCATTTTGATAATAAAGAAATATTCTAAGCATTAAAAGCTTCTGATACTAATCCCACCCTTGTCCTCATAGTTTTAGAAAATTTCCATGCAATCCAAAATGTAACACTCGTATCTTCAGGTATAACTCTTTAAAGTTTAATTTGTTAATTCTTGCATTTTGATGTCCTACGCCGAGGGTAGGATAGCCCCCCAACACTGATGAGGGAGAGGCTTTATTTCGAGTTCTCCAAATGTGAGTTCTGGTTGCGCAAGGTATAGTTCTTGGGGCACATCGTCAACCAGAAGGGTATATTGGTCGATCTGACCAAGATCGATACAATGATACAGTGGGAGGTTCCGAAGTCGCCATCCGAGATTTAGAGTTTCCTTGGGTTAGCAAGTTATTACTGGAGGCTCATTCAGGATTTCTCCAAGATTGTTGTCCCTTTGACCCGATTGGCGAAGAATAATGTTACTTTTCGATGGGGGCCTGAGCAGCAGGCAGCATTCGAGACCTTGAGACAGAGATTATGTGGGGCTCCGATTCTGACCCTTCCCGAGTGTATGGATGACTTTGTGGTTTATTGTGATGCGTTGATTTTGGGTTTGGGCACGGTACATATGCAAGGGTTCATGTGATTAATTATTCATTGAGGCAGTTGAAGCCTCACAAGACGAATTATCCTACACATGACTTGGAGCAGGGGGCTGTGGTTTTTTCCCTCAAGATTTGGCGACAATATTTGTACGGAGTCAGGTGTATGATTTTTACAGACCACAAGAGCCTGAGATGTCTTATGGACCAGTCGCACTTGAACATGAGGTAGTGTAGATGGTTAGATGTGGTGAAAGATTATGACTGCAAGATTCTATGCCATCCTAGGAAGGCCAATGTTGTGGTCGATGCCTTGAGTCGCAAGGCAGTAAGTGCACCCATCGGGGATTTATGTTTGAGGATGATTGTCGTTTCACCACTGTTAAATGTAATCAAGAAGGTGCAAGTAGAGGGGTTAAAGAAAGAGAATTGGAAAAAATAAAGAATCAAGGGTCTAATTCCATTATTTGTCAGGGATAGTCGATGATTATTGAACCAATGCGGCAAAGTATGGGTCCCAATTGTTGGTGGGGTTAGGCAGAAATTATTGGAAGAAGCTCACAAGTCGAAGTTTTCGATGCATCCGGGGGCCACGAAGAAGTATAGATACTTGAGATTAAGCTACTGGTGGTCCTCCATGAAGAGGGAGATAACATGGTATGTGGAGCGGTTCTTGACTTGTCAGAAAGTCAAGGCCGACCATCAGCGACCCCACAGCAAGATGGATCGTTACCCATTCCCATGTGCAAACGGGAGGAGATCACAATGGACTTTATCATGAAGTTTCCAAGGACGACATGTGGGGTTGATTCTATCTGAGTCATTGTTGATAGATTGACCAAGATTGCTCATTGCATCCCTATTGTTGAGAGCATTTCCGCCGAGAAGTTGGTTGACGTCTACATCAGGGAGGTAGGTGCTCGTCAAGGGGTTCCCGTTTCAGTGGTCTCCGATCGTGATGTTTGTTTCACCTCCAAGTTCTGGAGGAAGTTTCATGAGGAGTTGGGTACTCAGCTGCATTTCAGCAACACATACCACCCCCAGACAGACGTATAGAGTGAGTGGACTATTTAGACGCTCAAGGATATGCTCAGGGCATGTGTGCTAGAATTTGGCGGGAGCTAGGATACTTATCTTTCATTGGCTGAGTTCTCTTACAACAACAATTATCACACCAGTATTTATCGAACTCCCTTCGAGATGTTGTATAGAAAGAGATGTTGGACCCAGTTTGTTGGGGCGAGGTCAGACATTGAATTATGGAGAGTAGTAAGGTAGTGCTCAAGAATACTGAGTTGATACAGCAGGTGCACGATCGGTTGCAGGAAGCACAAAGTCGCTAGAAGAGTTATAATGACCAGCAACATTCGGACCTCGAGTTTCAGGTTGGAGATTTTGTGCTTCTGAAGGTGTCCCCTTAGAAAGGTGTCATCCGGTTCTTGAAGCAAGGCAAGTTGGGCCCTAGGTATATTGTTCCTTTCAGGATTATCTCCCGGGTAGGCAAGGTTGCGTATCGACTAAACCTGGCTAATGAGCCTAGTCAGATCCATAACACATTTCATGTCTCTCAACTACGGAAGTGAGGAGTTTCGGTATCATCAGATCTGGTGTGTGATTGTCTTGTCTGTAGATTGAGGTGAGTCTTCTCACTATACTATGTAGGTTGCTATATTGTCTTTGTGACTCTTGTATGAAAGATTATGGTTGGATCACAACACTTGCATGAAAGACTGTGGTTGGATCATAACACTTGTATGAAAGACTTTGGTTGGATCACAACACTTGTTTGTCTTTGTGACTTGTATGGAAGATCTTGGTTGGATCATGGTAGAAAGGCTACGGCTGGGTTGTAGTTTGGAAGTGATTGTAAGACTATAGTTGGATCATAATATTCACGAAGGGTTGAAATACACCCATAGGGCTGGGTCCACTGATATGTATGTTATGTCGTATTTTGGGGAATTCATTAAGCTTTGTGCTTACGGTTTTATGGTTTAAACATTTTCATATACTTCCAGTTTTAAAGGGAAAACCCGGACTTGACTGCATAACATCCCCTGATGACTTTTCTGCAATGTTTATTATCACTTTACTCTAATGTTTGAGATACATTTTACCATGATTGATTTTGAAACAAATGTTGTATGGATTTGAAAATGAAAATTTCTATTAGTATTTTTAGGACATTTCTCAAGGAATCTTTTTGTTGTCACTAAAGCCACCCCAAAAGGAATTGCATCTCATACTTCCAAGCCGGTTTATGACCATGGTTGGAGCTTTGAATATATAGAGAACATATAGGATCCGAGACTACCAAGGACATCCTTGCAAAGAATTAGTCTAGATTGATATAAGAGTTATTCACTAAAATTAATGACCATATTTTTGGTACCCATATCATAGCATGACCTAACGTTTAGATAACATCACAACATAAAGTCGGTAAAAAGTTTGTGAATTTGCATATTTACCTCTTATGACACATATAACCCACGAAATATATTAAACTTTGTGGTTATGAGAATTTTTCTGAAAAGTATATAACACATACAACTAGTTAATATGTAAGGCCCTTTATAATTATGTTGTTGGGGGAGTGAGTTCGAACCCCCTAGTCTTGTTTTCTCAACTTTCAAACAAACGCAGAATATATTACATAATGAAGTCATGAGATTTTATTCGCACAAGGACCGGCTAATGTGTAATGTTCGTATGCTGGAGGGTGAAAGTTCGAATCCATTGCAAGGTTTGCCTTTGCAAAATTTTCTTTTGCTTGTTTGAAAAAACAATGAGACTACCTTACACATTAACCTTCTGAGCTGACATCCATCCGTAAATAATTAAAATCTCATGACCCTGGAATTTGATATATTTTGCAAGTTTGTTTGAAAGATAAGAAAACAAGACTGGTGGGGTTCGAACTCACACCCTCCGGTATTAGGGCCTTATGCGTGAACAACTTGTGCTGAATGAACCGGATTAAAGGCTACGAGATGCGTTAAAAGTGCTTTGGATGGATATCTGTTGTGCGTTTTTGGAGTTTTGGAGATCAGAAATGAGGCCATTTTTTAGAATAGGACGGTTTGTTCTGATTCAGTGTGTTGTCTTGATGTTCATAATAACTCTTTCTCTTTGTTAAGTAGTAATTGTAATAGTTTTATTTGAACTGGATGTCTTCGTTGGTGTGTCCTCGATCGTTCTTTTCCCCTGTACTCGTTTTTTTTTTCTTTTTCTTTTTTCTCTCTAGCCCCAGACTAGCGGTTTGGTGTGTTTAATACTACTGTTGTTGTGCTGGCATCAATCCGTGAAAAGATTGTCATGATCACGAAATTCAATATATCTCGCAAGTTATATGTGCCAGAAAAAATATATTCACAAATTTACGAGCCCATTTTAGCTAGTTAAGTGGTCATATCTTATCCTTTTCGAAAAAAGTAGGGTGATATGAGGACCAAAATATGGTCATTTTATTGAAAACTCTTCATATAATGCCCTGATTAATATAATAGTCATTCCCACAGTGAAAACACACGAAATTTCAGTGCTACTGAAATCTCCTATTCAATCTTCCAGATTTTGAACATTTAAAAAAACCTAATAGGATATGTACATAGCAATTTACATAAGTACATCCTAAACTGATACGCTTCCATGGAAAAATGCTGTATTAAACTGGGTTTAGCTTCAATACGTTGTACATATAACATAAGTATGTCAAATTAAACATTAAACATACATAGCTTAACCTCCTTTCATGCTCTAATGGTCCTCTTGTTGAGCTTGGTTGAAAATAATATTTAGTTAGTGGTTAGAATAGCTTATTGTACAGTGTCCACTACCTGGCTTGACTTGTGAACGGTGCTGATCAGAACCATGTTTTTTTAACACCAAGGAGAAGGAAATATATTAAACCAAAATAGCTACCAGAAGCGCAAAATTACAAGATCTATTTTCTGTTGGGATTGCTTCTCCAACCATCCCGATTCTTTCCTGTAATATTGTTAACCCAAAGGAAGGCCATATATAGCTTTGACTTTTGTAGCAAGAACCTTGTTGTTCTTAATGGAAGAAGTGAAAATTCTATCGTTCCTATGCCTCCAAATGCACCATATGTAGGCTAGCAATACTGACACTTTGGTGACTAAATTGAATATAGATAAAAAAAAAGGAGAAAGGAATAAGGGGTTGACATGAGAAATAAGAGTTTGTAAACTTACCTAATTAAGATATGGCTTTATGGTAAATAATACGAAGCTATCATCTACGACCATCCTGAATTGAGATATGGAAAGTCACATGACAAGAGTCTTCAGGTTATAACTACTCTTATATTATGAAGAGATGACCTAACATGAGGAAGAAGAGACTGTCAAGTTAGCCAAGGAGTGACTGCCTGATGAACCAAACAAGGTGTTATTTTCTATCACCGTGAGTTGAGATGAGGCAAGTCATCCTTGGCTACCAAACAAGAGTGCTCTTCTCTTCATGCAAGAACGTCTCTTCTTATTCTCTTATCATCACTTATTGACGTGCATTACTAGTTTGAAGGAAACCGCATCTATTTATAGCCAATCATATATCAATATTCAATGAGGTTGCACAATATATTATTCTTCTCCTTCTTTATCCTTTCAACTTTAGAAGAATAATATCCACTTGTGAGACCCATTCTATGTATATATAGAGAAAACAGAAGGGAACACTCCTAGATTAGTGAATTGATCCTCTCAAACCTTGTTGGATCTTTGACCTATGATAGTACTGAACATGATCTTTTATTTCTCCGTGATTCTATTCCTGTCAACATTGCTACTAAAGTGTAAGTTCATATATAGTTCATTATAGTGCTCATTCCCCTTGTACTTTTGCTTCAAGTTCAATACTAATTATTGTACTTAATTATGTTATTAGTGTGTTAATTGTACAACTAGCTAAAATATGTAAATATGTTTTTTAATGGCATGTTATTTACCCAAAATAATTGAGTTCCTTTTAACATGTGGTTGCTTCACTTTTTCTATGTAAATTTGACTTACATTCCCATGGAATTTATACCTATATATATTGGTTTGACTTATCCAACATGTCACACACTAGAAAACAAATCTTTGAAGATTTTGTGATACTTCTTGCATTCTTTTTATAGTAAACTCAGTTGATGTGATCGTAAGCACATGGATTGGAATAGCTACACTTCAAGATGCTCAATGTCTACCCTTTGCCTCTCACTAAAAGCCATACATGGAAAATGAGGTGTCTAGTTGTCTTAATTGCACTAATGTACTATTTGTTAGATATAGGGTAGACTAACAATTAAAACTTAGATAATTTATAGGATCGTGTTTTCAACACTTTCTGATATTCGTAATCCAACCCTGTTGCTTGGGATCGACGAATTCAGAAATGGGATAATCTAAGAAAAACCAATTCGAATTACATGCCTAATTCGAATCAAAAACACATAATACCTTTGTTTTGATGTGTTTTCACAGAGACACGAAATGCAAAGTTAATCGATTTTCAAGTATGAAAGTTGTAACCTTTGCATGGAATATCAATCTTCCTTTTATACAGGGAAAATGGAGGTTAGAAAGTAGTTGCCTTCCATCGTGGTGCCAAAATGGTGGTAAGGGTAAAATTGTAATCTTACCCATTAATCAATTTTGGTAATTAAATAAATATTTAATTAATCCCTTTAATTTAGGGAAGATAGTTTAATGATTTAAAACCCTAAATGTTCTTCTTACGCCTCACATCCACCACTGATCATCATCTTAATCTGTTCGTTCTCTTGTCGAACCACACACTCATACGTACACGTCTTCATCTTTCCTTCCCCATCGGACCATCAAAGCCGCTAGCTCCATTCCATCGTCATTCAATCCAATCGACACCTAACTTTCTCGTAACTATAACACGACAGTGAAGCTGATCACCTTTATCATCACCAACGCAACATGTTTTGATTTTTTTGGAAATTGTTTAGATAAGGTGGAGTAACAGGTTAACTCGAAAGAATTGAGAGCCGATCAACTTGTAAAATTAGGTTTTCATGTGCCAAATCTTTGGATTGATACCGATTTATCTGGTCAGTCTACATTTATTTCTCTAGGTTCATTACTACTTGATTGTTGATCGGGATGTGAATTTTTATATAAATTGCAAATACATTGTTGTTTAGTTGCCGATTTTGATTTTTATATAGAGATCGCATCATCTTTTTATGTGATTTTTAATTATTGATTCTTCTATTCCACTGATTTGGTCCAAAAGTTGTTTGGATCCTCACAATAATAATTATTATCGCATCATCTATTTATGTGATTTTCAATTGATTATTAGTTTTGTTTGGAGAATCGGTTTCAATTATGTGGTTTATTGTTCACTTTTCAATGGTTTAAATTTCTTAATGTTTTTTTAGACCATTAACAAAATTATTGTTATTTTTTTTGAACAGTAAAGTAATCATTATGATTTCTTTTGTTTATTGTTCGGTAGAGTAGGATTTATTGTCTAAATTGATTTGGTAATTGCAAGTTCTATTATTGTTTATTTTCTTAACAAATATTAAATCTCTTAATTGTTAGTTATTTTTCTTAACGCATAATAGTCTTTATTACATTAAAATTAGAATAAATTTCATGGAATTTCTTCATATCTTATGCCTATTGTTTACACATTTGGCCAAGCTTTTAAAGATGCCATATATTCAGGATTGACTAGTCAAGCTCCTGTTCTTGAATTGATTTCCATGTTGAATGACATGCTTGTAATGATGCTATGAACCATGATTTGTTATCCAGTTGCCTTAGCTGCTGCCAGTGACTTATTTTTAATCATTTCTAATAGAAATTTCCCTGGGTAGCCTTAGTTTTACTATTTAGTCAATCTATACACATGGTCTGCAACACCTTCATTTTAACCACATTTACGTTTCTATGTAGCATCATGTTTCATTTATTGTGTTCTTGTAGTTGAAGATGACAATTTTTTCATTTTTCTTGTATTTTGGAACAATGATTATTAAAATTGAACATGACATTGTTTTATTTTAGTTTGCATATTAAATGTCTCAACAAAATTCTTATGCTTCCGACTAGAAATTCTCATGCTTAAGCAAATTGTAATGTTTTTTGTATGTGTACAACAATGAAGCAAGGTTTATGAAGGTTATAAATTCTTATGAAGCTACAAATTCTGAAAGAAATAACATTAAGTAAAGAAAAAGAAGTTTGGTGAAGAATGGAAACTCGGTTTGAAGCCTGGTGAAGAATGGAAAGTATGACAACAATATTCGTTCAGAATGGATTAACGTTTTTTCTATCAAAATGATTAGCGACAATATTCTATTAGAATGTATTAGTGTTTTGTTTATATTTCAATGTTTTTATTTGATTTTTAACCATTCTCATTTTTATTCTTAAAGAATAAATGTAATTGTTAACCATTATTACTTATATTCTTTCAGAATGAATGTCATTTATGTATGTTCATAATTGTATTTGTTAAGGATAAATGTAATTATTGATTTTAAGATATTAAAATTCTTTTCGTATAAAATTTGTATACATTAAAATTATTAATCTTGATAATATATATTTATAGTATTCTGTCAGAATTTTTTTCAAGATAATCATAAACACATTATTTTAGAATGTCCGAATTAATATATTTATTATCCAAAAAATCAGATTTTCAAAGTTTAGAGTATTAATTATTCCTTAAAATCTGCAATTTTCCTTTTTTAAATTTATGTTAATTGACTAAAATACCTTTAGAATGAAATTAGATGATATTTTTTAATTATCTTTAATTTAATAATATGTAGTAATCACTTTCTTAACATAAGTAAAATGATTGGCCCATAATCATTCCTACATACACACAATAATTACTTAGAATACAATAACCTAAGCCTATATATATATATATATATATATATATATATATATATATATATATATATATATATATATATATATATATATATATATATATATATATATATATACTGACGAATCTAGAACCAAAAATCACATGATTCCTTATATAAATGAAACTGAAAAAATAAGAGTATAAAATCGTAGTGGTTAGTCGTGTTGCGTTAAAATACTTATATATAACTTCAATAGTTATATTAAAGTTCACATAGTTGTAGTCATTTTGATTATTTTATCCAAATCACAAATGACATGCGATCATGTACACATGTGTATCTTGAAGTTAGAGGTGTTGTTGATGTGCGACGTTTAACAAAAAAAATGTTATTTTTTTATGGATTGAGCTATTATGTATTTATTAAATTTTATTGGACTATTTTAAGATCAAACATTTTTATACATTTTTTTTGCAAAATTTTTTTTAGGCCCTTGATTTGTTGATATGTAACATATCATATAGACAAAATTGCAAAAATGGTCCCTGTGGTTTGCCGATTTCTGTGGGTAAGGTCCAAAAAAAAGTTTGCAAGCAAGAATGTCCTTATTTGAGGTTTGAGCTGTGGATTTGGTCCCTGCCTCTAATTGCCTTTAGAGGCATTCTGTTTTCTTCCCCACATGCCATGCACACAAGGGTATTTTTGTCTTTTCATTTATGGTGGGAATGCTCATCTATTACCGCGCATATAACGATGCCCAAAAACATCAGGCACTCCAGCTTCTTTCTCGTTTAATTTCCATTAACATTCGAACCCTAAGTCAACGATTTCCACCCCAAATCGTTTCTTTAGTTGAACTGCAGTCTAGTAAGTCGAAGGAAAAAATGGTGCATTTACTGTGGACTATACGTCCTACGACGATGGGGTTTGATGCACTGGATTTGTATGGTGAGTGTTATTATAGCTTTTTAAACTTAAATTTTTTGAAATTTCACACAATATGCTAACTACATTATCTATTTTTTGTTGTTTGGGATAGTCGATCATCCCCATTTGTTCACGATTGAACTTCGGCATGGTGGGAAGTTCACACCTTTTCCAAATGTAAGATATGTTAAGGGGAAACTTACATATATTGATTTAGTTGATATAGATGAGTTTCAGTGCATGAACTCGACGCTATGATGCTAGAACTAGGATACGTGGTTCCCCCAGTAATATATTATCACTTCAGGATTCCCAATGAAGACTTGATTTTTGGCCTTAGAGCTCTAGGTAATGATCAAGATGTGTGTAACCTAGCTAAATATACTGGAGCTAACAAGGTGATCCAGATGTATACTGAGCATGTCACAACCAACTTGGTTACATACTTCATGTCACCAAATAAGAGTAATGGTGTTGTCATTGAACAGCTAAATGAAGAAGATGTAACAACCGGTTATTTCAGATCAATAAGAGTCAAACAAGTCAAACCAAAGTGAAGCAATTCAAAGAAAGTCAATTAGTAAAACAAAACACTTTACACTTTGCTTTTAGGATTCTTGGTTTTAGGATCGAAAACCTTAAATCTTAAATAATTCAAAACCGAAATCACCCTTTAGTGAGTGGCACTTAGACCGAAATCCCTTTGGACCGAAATCATGGGACTATACCGAAATCTCCCATGGCCAAGGTCCCACCCTTAGACCAAGAACCCTCGGCCGAGAACCCTCCTTTAGACCGAAGACCTGGATTTCGATTGGAGTATGTACAGAAATAAAGGTAATTTCGGTGGTACTTTGGCCGAAAACACCCACCTTTTCCAGTGTCACTTCTTCCAATGTGATAAAATACACATTCCAATGTAAATGTCAAATCACTTTTACTCATATATATATATATATATATATATATATATATATATATATATATATATATATATATATATATATATATATATACACATGACCGAAATCACTTTCCATTTCTCATTCACACTTCAAATTCTCACATAAATTTCCTCTCAAGAGCAGTTCTTACATCTTCAAATCTTCAAGTCTTCCCTCAAGAACAGTTTCAAATCTTCAATAGTTTCCTAGAACATCTTCAAAACTTTCCCTGGAAAAACAAATCCTTCAGTTAATTCTTAGGAATTGTCACACCCCCAAACCGGAACGGCGGAAACGTTCGGGGGCGGAGGACGTCATGTACAGTATCACAACAACTGTATAATACGAATCAAAGCAAACATAACCATTACATTGATAAGGTAGAGTATTTACATCTGTTCAATACATAGTTTGTATGACATCAAAATGGATACCAAAAGTATAAAAGACGTGACTCTAAAATGCTCCGTCTTCTCAAAATCCTGCGAGTGTATCTGTCTTATCGGTTCCCTGAGAATACAAGTGATTTTGAAAGTGTATCAACATTTAAGTTGGTGAGTTCATAAGTATGTTTTAGTGCTAGAAAACTTGTCTTTGAAATTTAAAAATGCTAGAGTATTTCTCAAGAAAATCCAATATTTTCTATAGTAAATGTAGTGTAATCATGTATGCTCTTGTATTTGTATATTGTATTAGTGTACTCTATGTTAGAAAAAAGCGTATTGTATCTGTAATTGTATGAAAACCTTTGTATGTATATCTGGATACCACCAGTAGTAGCAAAAGTAGTGTACTGTATTAGTGTTTGCATAAAAACCATGTATGAATGCCTGGTTATTACCAGCTGTAGTGTAAAGTAGTGTACTATAGTTTTATTAATGAAAATAAAACCATTGAAGTAGTGTTAGTCCCGTAAACAAATGTTTTAGTTATACTGTTGTGAGTTTCATATAACCATGCTTGATATGACCTAGTGAACTCTACGACGTTCTTCAGGCGTCCGAATGAAATGATATTTTTTACCCCAGAACTTCCGTTCCAACTATAGCTAGCATTCGGGGCATGGGATTGTCAGTCCCGTATAGATCTATACACAAATCTCACGCTCTCCCTCCAGGAGACTCTGGTTATACAGTATAGGATTTAGAAGCCTGTACCCTGGTGGGTACCCGAAGTAGTGCCTCACAACCCTGTATTAACTAGTTTACATATAGTTTTATAGTGTTCTCTTGTATTTGAAGCTGTATGTATTATCTAGTAGTGTAAAATACTTATACTTAAATAATTATTTTAGTAGTGTATCCTTGTAATAGTGAAGTAGAGTAGAGTTTCCCAAACTATACCTATTATAGTTTTAATAAATGTTTTGTTTTTGTGTATTGTTCCTAGCAAAATAACGTAGAAATTCCAAAACTATACCAATTATAGTTTATTTGTAATGTTCTGTAATGCCTTGAAAACATAATGTAATGTAGTGTAAACGTTTGCAATTTAATTCTATAAAAGTAAAATACCCTTATGCTCGACGTATTACAAAAGGGTTAAAATATATAAACTATTTCTTTAGAAAGCGTAATGAATGCTCATTTTGAAGCAATTGCAAAGGTTTTAAAAAACTATTTGAAAATGTTTGTGTAAACACAATAGTCCTTGTGTTTTACTTGTATTCCCCCCCCCCCCCCTAAAACATCAAAAAAATTGAAAAGGTAGGGGTATGAATTCACAGTTGTTTTAGTGTGCGTGCTGGACAGCGAGATTGGAAAGATGACCCTCGAGTTGATGTACGCGGAATTAATGGTATCCTAATGATAATTAAACACATAATTGTATTTTAGATTAGCGAAACCATTAATTAAAGTGCTAGAAAACACTTGTTTTTATGCTAGGAATAGTTACCGAAAATGGATTGAGTGTTAAAAGGGTTTTCGGTAGTTTTCGGCCGAACACGGGTTTGCGGCTGAAATCGTGTTCCCGATTCTGCTGGTGTTTCGGCCACTTGAAGGTTTGAAGGCTGTTTATGGTGTTCTTGGTGTTCTTGAGGAAAAATATGAAGATTCAAAGGATTCCTCTTGAAGATGTGAGTGTTATTGGATGATACTTGAGAGAAAAATGAGAGTGTTTCCGGTTGAAATGTGTAACACCCCAAATTTCAATTGTTCAATAAAGGGCCAAAAGTGTAAATTTAGGAAAGGGACTCGACGAGTAGGTCCGCTTACTCGCCGAGTCGGAGCGGGATTCTATCGCGGTTTAAGTGGCCAACTCGCCGAGTCGGCGGCTTGGACTCGACGAGTTGGTGCTGATGAGAGAAAACCCTAATCCCGGGGGTTGTGCCCTATATAAAGCACATTATAACCCACCCTCAGCCTCTTTGCTACCCTTTTGAGATCCAGAAACCCTAGAATCGAGTGGGCTTCCATTAATAGAGAGAATAGAGCTTTGGAGGAGAAAATCTTGGAAAGGGGCTTCAAGATCAAGAGCTTTGCTGGAAAGGAGTGGTGTAGATCCGGGATCTACTTCAGTTGGAGCTTATTTTAGAGGGAATAATCTGTTGCTTGGGCTCTTTTGCATCTAGATCTATTATCATTTGAGATTTGGGGCATTTTTAGTATGATTGAGAGCTATTTCGAGTTAGAGGCTTAGATCTGAGGTTGCTACTTCAGATCTAGGCTTGTGATGGTCCAAAATGTCATAAAGCTTCTGTCTAAGAGTTGTTGGTAAAGCCCCTTTGTCATGAACCCTAGCCCTAGAGTGTTTTGGTCCTATATCTCCTTGGTTTCACGTAAAGTTTGCAACTTTATGTGAGGGTTAGACTGTAGAAGAGTGGATCTATGGATTGGAGCCCCTGCATGGCTCGAAAAGCCTCTGTATGGATTGAGAACTGGAGAGACTCGGCGAGTCACATGGGTGTACTCGACGAGTTGTATGAACATGTGCATGGACTCGACGAGTTGGAAGAACAACTCGGCGAGTCTGTTGAAGATTGCCTTGGACTCGGCGAGTCTGTTCTTGGACTCGGCGAGTCAGGTCGCAGAACCCCTAACCTCTTGTGGTTAAGACGCAGATCAGTGAGTCGAGGGGTGACTCAGTGAGTTGGACAGGATGGGACTCGGAGATCGTTGGACTCGACGAGTCTTGGGGTGACTCGGCGAGTTGAGTCGTGTTCTAAGAGTTTTCAGAGTATAAGGACTCGACGAGTCAACGGGTTGACTCGGCGAGTAGGGTCAGTCAGGAAGTTTAACTTTGGCCTGGACTTTGACTTTGACCTTCAAGGGTGTTATGGTAATTGGTTATTTATGTCAATGGTCCATTGATGGCAATAGGTATTGGAGTTTGGAGCAGTGCTCCGGGTGTGTGCTTCCGTGGTTCGGTTCTACATTTCAGGTGAGTTATCCTCACTATATCAACAGGGTCTACGGCACCAAGGCCGGGCCTTTATCGGATGGAAATCCGGGTATTGTTTGTTATGTTATTGCCTTGCTAGATCTGCATCTTGGTATTTAGGATGGTGTTATGTTAGTGACCTGGTTAAGGTCGGTACCCGGTATATAGGGTAATGTTATGTTAGTGACCTGGTTAAGGTCGGTACCCGGTATATAGGGTAATGTTATGCTAGTGACCGGTTAGGTCGGAATCCTGGTTAGGATGTTGATATGCTATGTGATCTGTTAGATAATATTAGTATTAATTTTAAATGTTTACCGTTACCTGTGTTCGATATCCTACTTGCCTGAACTAAACTGCTAATCGATAGGTACACTGCCTTTCGTGTGTTTGTATTTGTGTTTAAGTTAGTAGGATTAAAACTAGTGCATTTTACACACATCAGGTGCCCTAAGTTCTGCCTCTTTTGGAAGGCGATCAAGTGCATTCGATGCTACAATTCGGTCCACGTAACACAAGAATAACCTCTTTCCAAGTGCCTCCTTCCTAATTTATAAAATGTCACCGCCATTTTGATAATAAAGAAATATTCTAAGCATTAAAAGCTTCTGATACTAATCCCACCCTTGTCCTCATAGTTTTAGAAAATTTTCATGCAATCCAAAATGTAACACTCGTATCTTCAGGTATAACTCTTTAAAGTTTAATTTGTTAATTCTTGCATTTTGATGTCCTACGCTGAGGGTAGGATAGCCCCCCAACACTGATGAGGGAGAGGCTTTATTTCGAGTTCTCCAAATGTGAGTTTTGGTTACGCAAGGTATAGTTCTTGGGGCACATCGTCAACCAGAAGGGTATATTGGTCGATCTGACCAAGATCGATACAATGATACAGTGGGAGGTTCCGAAGTCGCCATCCGAGATTTAGAGTTTCCTTGGGTTAGCAAGTTATTACTGGAGGCTCATTTAGGATTTCTTCAAGATTGTTGTCCCTTTGACCCGATTGGCGAAGAATAATGTTACTTTTAGATGGGGGCCTGAGCAGCAGGCAGCATTCGAGACCTTGAGACAGAGATTATGTGGGGCTCCGATTCTGACCCTTCCCGAGTGTATGGATGACTTTGTGGTTTATTGTGATGCGTTGATTTTGGGTTTGGGCACGGTACATATGCAAGGGTTCATGTGATTAATTATTCATTGAGGCAGTTGAAGCCTCACAAGACGAATTATCCTACACATGACTTGGAGCAGGGGGCTGTGGTTTTTTCCCTCAAGATTTGGCGACATTATTTGTACGGAGTCAGGTGTATGATTTTTACAGACCACAAGAGCCTGAGATGTCTTATGGACCAGTCGCACTTGAACATGAGGTAGTGTAGATGGTTAGATGTGGTGAAAGATTATGACTGCAAGATTCTATGCCATCCTAGGAAGGCCAATGTTGTGGTCGATGCCTTGAGTCGCAAGGCAGTAAGTGCACCCATCGGGGATTTATGTTTGAGGATGATTGTCGTTTCACCACTGTTAAATGTAATCAAGAAGGTGCAAGTAGAGGGGTTAAAGAAAGAGAATTGGAAAAAATAAAGAATCAAGGGTCTAATTCCATTATTTGTCAGGGATAGTCGATGATTATTGAACCAATGCGGCAAAGTATGGGTCCCAATTGTTGGTGGGGTTAGGCAGAAATTATTGGAAGAAGCTCACAAGTCGAAGTTTTCGATGCATCCGGGGGCCACGAAGAAGTATAGATACTTGAGATTAAGCTACTGGTGGTCCTCCATGAAGAGGGAGATAACATGGTATGTGGAGCGGTTCTTGACTTGTCAGAAAGTCAAGGCCGACCATCAGCGACCCCACAACAAGATGGATCGTTACCCATTCCCATGTGCAAACGGGAGGAGATCACAATGGACTTTATCATGAAGTTTCCAAGGACGACATGTGGGGTTGATTCTATCTGAGTCATTGTTGATAGATTGACCAAGATTGCTCATTGCATCCCTATTGTTGAGAGCATTTCCGCCGAGAAGTTGGTTGACGTCTACATCAGGGAGGTAGGTGCTCGTCAAGGGGTTCCCGTTTCAGTGGTCTCCGATCGTGATGTTTGTTTCACCTCCAAGTTCTGGAGGAAGTTTCATGAGGAGTTGGGTACTCAGCTGCATTTCAGCAGCACATACCACCCCCAGACAGACGTATAGAGTGAGTGGACTATTTAGACGCTCAAGGATATGCTCAGGGGATGTGTGCTAGAATTTGGCGGGAGCTAGGATACTTATCTTTCATTGGCTGAGTTCTCTTACAACAACAATTATCACACCAGTATTTATCGAACTCCCTTCGAGATGTTGTATAGAAAGAGATGTTGGACCCAGTTTGTTGGGGCGAGGTCAGACATTGAATTATGGAGAGTACTGAGGTAGTGCTCAAGAATACTGAGTTGATACAGCAGGTGCACGATCGGTTGCAGGAAGCACAAAGTCGCTAGAAGAGTTATAATGACCAGCAACATTCGGACCTCGAGTTTCAGGTCGGAGATTTTGTGCTTCTGAAGGTGTCCCCTTAGAAAGGTGTCATCCGGTTCTTGAAGCAAGGCAAGTTGGGCCCTAGGTATATTGTTCCTTTCAGGATTATCGCCCGGGTAGGCAAGGTTGCGTATCGACTGAACCTGGCTAATGAGCCTAGTCAGATCCATAACACATTTCATGTCTCTCAACTACGGAAGTGAGGAGTTTCGGTATCATCAGATCTGGTGTGTGATTGTCTTGTCTGTAGATTGAGGTGAGTCTTCTCACTATACTATGTAGGTTGCTATATTGTCTTTGTGACTCTTGTATAAAAGATTATGGTTAGATCACAACACTTGCATGAAAGACTGTGGTTGGATCACAACACTTGTATGAAAGACTTTGGTTGGATCACAACACTTGTTTGTCTTTGTGACTTGTATGGAAGACCTTGGTTGGATCATGGTAGAAAGGCTACGGCTGGGTTGTAGTTTGGAAGTGATTGTAAGACTATAGTTGGATCATAATATTCACGTAGGGTTGAAATACACCCATAGGGCTGGGTCCACTGATATGTATGTTATGTCGTATTTTGGGGAATTCATTAAGCTTTGTGCTTACGGTTTTGTGGTTTCAACATTTTCATATACTTCCAGTTTTAAAGGGAAAACCCGGACTTGACTGCATAACATCCCCTGATGACTTTTCTGCAATGTTTATTATCACTTTACTCTAATGTTTGAGATACATTTTACCATGATTGATTTTGAAACAAATGTTGTATGGATTTGAAAATGAAAATTTCTATTAGTATTTTTAGGACATTTCTCAAGGAATCTTTTTGTTGTCACTAAAGCCACCCCAAAAGGAATTGCATCTCATACTTCCAAGCCGGTTTATGACCATGGTTGGAGCTTTGAATATATAGAGAACATATAGGATCCGAGACTACCAAGGACATCCTTGCAAAGAATTAGTCTAGATTGATATAAGAGTTATTCACTAAAATTAATGACCATATTTTTGGTACCCATATCATAGCATGACCTAACGTTTAGATAACATCACAACATAAAGTCGGTAAAAAGTTTGTGAATTTGCATATTTACCTCTTATGACACATATAACCCACGAAATATATTAAACTTTGTGGTTATGAGAATTTTTCTGAAAAGTATATAACACATACAACTAGTTAATATGTAAGGCCCTTTATAATTATGTTGTTGGGGGAGTGAGTTCGAACCCCCTAGTCTTGTTTTCTCAACTTTCAAACAAACGCAGAATATATTACATAATGAAGTCATGAGATTTTATTCGCACAAGGACCGGCTAATGTGTAATGTTCGTATGCTGGAGGGTGAAAGTTCGAATCCATTGCAAGGTTTGCCTTTGCAAAATTTTCTTTTGCTTGTTTGAAAAAACAATGAGACTACCTTACACATTAACCTTCTGAGCTGACATCCATCCGTAAATAATTAAAATCTCATGACCCTGGAATTTGATATATTTTGCAAGTTTGTTTGAAAGATAAGAAAACAAGACTGGTGGGGTTCGAACTCACACCCTCTGGTATTAGGGCCTTATGCGTGAACAACTTGTGCTGAATGAACCGGATTAAAGGCTACGAGATGCGTTAAAAGTGCTTTGGATGGATATCTGTTGTGCGTTTTTGGAGTTTTGGAGATCAGAAATGAGGCCATTTTTTAGAATAGGACGGTTTGTTCTGATTCAGTGTGTTGTCTTGATGTTCATAATAACTCTTTCTCTTTGTTAAGTAGTAATTGTAATAGTTTTATTTGAACTGGATGTCTTCGTTGGTGTGTCCTCGATCGTTCTTTTCCCCTGTACTCGTTTTTTTTTTCTTTTTCTTTTTTCTCTCTAGCCCCAGACTAGCGGTTTGGTGTGTTTAATACTACTGTTGTTGTGCTGGCATCAATCCGTGAAAAGATTGTCATGATCACGAAATTCAATATATCTCGCAAGTTATATGTGCCAGAAAAAATATATTCACAAATTTACGAGCCCATTTTAGCTAGTTAAGTGGTCATATCTTATCCTTTTCGAAAAAAGTAGGGTGATATGAGGACCAAAATATGGTCATTTTATTGAAAAACTCTTCATATAATGCCCTGATTAATATAATAGTCATTCCCACAGTGAAAACACACGAAATTTCAGTGCTACTGAAATCTCCTATTCAATCTTCCAGATTTTGAACATTTAAAAAAACCTAATAGGATATGTACATAGCAATTTACATAAGTACATCCTAAACTGATACGCTTCCATGGAAAAATGCTGTATTAAACTGGGTTTAGCTTCAATACGTTGTACATATAACATAAGTATGTCAAATTAAACATTAAACATACATAGCTTAACCTCCTTTCATGCTCTAATGGTCCTCTTGTTGAGCTTGGTTGAAAATAATATTTAGTTAGTGGTTAGAATAACTTATTGTACAGTGTCCACTACCTGGCTTGACTTGTGAACGGTGCTGATCAGAACCATGTTTTTTTAACACCAAGGAGAAGGAAATATATTAAACCAAAATAGCTACCAGAAGCGCAAAATTACAAGATCTATTTTCTGTTGGGATTGCTTCTCCAACCATCCCGATTCTTTCCTGTAATATTGTTAACCCAAAGGAAGGCCATATATAGCTTTGACTTTTGTAGCAAGAACCTTGTTGTTCTTAATGGAAGAAGTGAAAATTCTATCGTTCCTATGCCTCCAAATGCACCATATGTAGGCTAGCAATACTGACACTTTGGTGATTAAATTGAATATAGATAAAAAAAAAGGAGAAAGGAATAAGGGGTTGACATGAGAAATAAGAGTTTGTAAACTTACCTAATTAAGATATGGCTTTATGGTAAATAATACGAAGCTATCATCTACGACCATCCTGAATTGAGATATGGAAAGTCACATGACAAGAGTCTTCAGGTTATAACTACTCTTATATTATGAAGAGATGACCTAACATGAGGAAGAAGAGACTGTCAAGTTAGCCAAGGAGTGACTGCCTGATGAACCAAACAAGGTGTTATTTTCTATCACCATGAGTTGAGATGAGGCAAGTCATCCTTGGCTACCAAACAAGAGTGCTCTTCTCTTCATGCAAGAACGTCTCTTCTTATTCTCTTATCATCACTTATTGACGTGCATTACTAGTTTGAAGGAAACCGCATCTATTTATAGCCAATCATATATCAATATTCAATGAGGTTGCACAATATATTATTCTTCTCCTTCTTTATCCTTTCAACTTTAGAAGAATAATATCCACTTGTGAGACCCATTCTATGTATATATAGAGAAAACAGAAGGGAACACTCCTAGATTAGTGAATTGATCCTCTCAAACCTTGTTGGATCTTTGACCTATGATAGTACTGAACATGATCTTTTATTTCTCCGTGATTCTATTCCTGTCAACATTGCTACTAAAGTGTAAGTTCATATATAGTTCATTATAGTGCTCATTCCCCTTGTACTTTTGCTTCAAGTTCAATACTAATTATTGTACTTAATTATGTTATTAGTGTGTTAATTGTACAACTAGCTAAAATATGTAAATATGTTTTTTAATGGCATGTTATTTACCCAAAATAATTGAGTTCCTTTTAACATGTGGTTGCTTTACTTTTTCTATGTAAATTTGACTTACATTCCCATGGAATTTATACCTATATATATTGGTTTGACTTATCCAACATGTCACACACTAGAAAACAAATCTTTGAAGATTTTGTGATACTTCTTGCATTCTTTTTATAGTAAACTCAGTTGATGTGATCGTAAGCACATGGATTGGAATAGCTACACTTCAAGATGCTCAATGTCTACCCTTTGCCTCTCACTAAAAGCCATACATGGAAAATGAGGTGTCTAGTTGTCTTAATTGCACTAATGTACTATTTGTTAGATATAGGGTAGACTAACAATTAAAACTTAGATAATTTATAGGATCGTGTTTTCAACACTTTCTGATATTCGTAATCCATCCCTGTTGCTTGGGATCGACGAATTCAGAAATATTATAATCTAAGAAAAACCAATTCGAATTACATGCCTAATTCGAATCAAAAACACATAATACCTTTGTTTTGATGTGTTTTCACAGAGACACGAAATGCAAAGTTAATCGATTTTCAAGTATGAAAGTTGTAACCTTTGCATGGAATATCAATCTTCCTTTTATACAGGGAAAATGGAGGTTAGAAAGTTGTTGCCTTCCATCGTGGTGCCAAAATGGTGGTAAGGGTAAAATTGTAATCTTACCCATTAATCAATTTTGGTAATTAAATAAATATTTAATAAATCCCTTTAATTTAGGGAAGATAGTTTAATGATTTAAAACCCTAAATGTTCTTCTTACGCCTCACATCCACCACTGATCATCATCTTAATCTGTTCGTTCTCTTGTCGAACCACACACTCATACGTACACGTCTTCATCTTTCCTTCCCCATCGGACCATCAAAGCCGATAGCTCCATTCCATCGTCATTCAATCCAATCGACACCTAACTTTCTCGTAACCATAACACGACAGTGAAGCTGATCACCTTTATCATCACCAACGCAACATGTTTTGATTTTTTTGGAAATTGTTTAGATAAGGTGGAGTAACAGGTTAACTCGAAAGAATTGAGAGCCGATCAACTTGTAAAATTAGGTTTTCATGTGCCAAATCTTTGGATTGATACCGATTTATCTGGTCAGTCTACATTTATTTCTCTAGGTTCATTACTACTTGATTGTTGATCGGGATGTGAATTTTTATATAAATTGCAAATACATTGTTGTTTAGTTGCCGATTTTGATTTTTATATAGAGATCGCATCATCTTTTTATGTGATTTTTAATTATTGATTCTTCTATTCCACTGATTTGGTCCAAAAGTTGTTTGGATCCTCACAATAATAATTATTATCGCATCATCTATTTATGTGATTTTCAATTGATTATTAGTTTTGTTTGAAGAATCGGTTTCAATTATGTGGTTTATTGTTCACTTTTCAATGGTTTAAATTTCTTAATGTTTTTTTAGACCATTAACAAAATTATTGTTATTTTTTTGAACAGTAAAGTAATCATTATGATTTCTTTTGTTTATTGTTCGGTAGAGTAGGATTTATTGTCTAAATTGATTTGGTAATTGCAAGTTCTATTATTGTTTATTTTCTTAACAAATATTAAATCTCTTAATTGTTAGTTATTTTTCTTAACGCATAATAGTCTTTATTACATTAAAATTAGAATAAATTTCATGGAATTTCTTCATATCTTATGCCTATTGTTTACACATTTGGCCAAGCTTTTAAAGATGCCATATATTCAGGATTGACTAGTCAAGCTCCTGTTCTTGAATTGATTTCCATGTTGAATGACATGCTTGTAATGATGCTATGAACCATGATTTGTTATCCAGTTGCCTTAGCTGCTGCCAGTGACTTATTTTTAATCATTTCTAATAGAAATTTCCCTGGGTAGCCTTAGTTTTAACTATTTAGTCAATCTATACACATGGTCTGCAACACCTTCATTTTAACCACATTTACGTTTCTATGTAACATCATGTTTCATTTATTGTGTTCTTGTAGTTGAAGATGACAATTTTTTCATTTTTCTTGTATTTTGGAACAATGATTATTAAAATTGAACATGACATTGTTTTATTTTGGTTTGCATATTAAATGTCTCAACAAAATTCTTATGCTTCCGACTAGAAATTCTCATGCTTAAGCAAATTGTAATGTTTTTTGTATGTGTACAACAATGAAGCAAGGTTTATGAAGGTTATAAATTCTTATGAAGCTACAAATTCTGAAAGAAATAACATTAAGTAAAGAAAAAGAAGTTTGGTGAAGAATGGAAACTCGGTTTGAAGCCTGGTGAAGAATGGAAAGTATGGCAACAATATTCGTTCAGAATGGATTAACGTTTTTTCTATCAAAATGATTAGCGACAATATTCTATTAGAATGTATTAGTGTTTTACTTATATTTCAATGTTTTTATTTGATTTTTAACCATTCTCATTTTTATTCTTAAAGAATAAATGTATTTGTTAACCATTATTACTTATATTCTTTCAGAATGAATGTCATTTATGTATGTTCATAATTGTATTTGTTAAGGATAAATGTAATTATTGATTTTAAGATATTAAAATTCTTTTCGTCTAAAATTTGTATACATTAAAATTATTAACTTGATAATATATATTTATAGTATTCTGTCAGAATTTTTTTCAAGATAATCATAAACACATTATTTTAGAATGTCCGAATTAATATATTTATTATCCAAAAAATCAGATTTTCAAAGTTTAGAGTATTAATTATTCCTTAAAATCTGCAATTTTCGTTTTTTAAATTTATGTTAATTGACTAAAATACCCTTAGAATGAAATTAGATGATATTTTTTAATTATCTTTAATTTAATAATATGTAGTAATCACTTTCTTAACATAAGTAAAATGATTGGCTCATAATCATTCCTACATACACACAATAATTACTTAGAATACAATAACCTAAGCCTATATATATATATATATATATATATATATATATATATATATATATATATATATATATATATATATACTGACGAATCTAGAACCAAAAATCACATGATTCCTTATATAAATGAAACTGAAAAAATAAGAGTATAAAATCGTAGTGGTTAGTCGTGTTGCGTTAAAATACTTATATATAACTTCAATAGTTATATTAAAGTTCGCATAGTTGTAGTCATTTTGATTATTTTATCCAAATCACAAATGACATGCGATCATGTACACATGTGTATCTTGAAGTTAGAGGTGTTGTTGATGTGCGACGTTTAACAAAAAAAATGTTATTTTTTTTTATGGATTGAGCTATTACGTATTTATTAAATTTTATTGGACTATTTTAAGATCAAAAAATTTTATACATTTTTTTTGCAAAATTTTTTTAGGCCCTTGATTTGTTGATATGTAACATATCATATAGAAAAAATTGCAAAAATGGTCCCTGTGGTTTGCCGATTTCTGTGGGTAAGGTCCAAAAAAAAGTTTGCAAGCAAGAATGTCCTTATTTGAGGTTTGAGCTGTGGATTTGGTCCCTGCCTCTAATTGCCTTTAGAGGCATTCTGTTTTCTTCCCCACGTGCCATGCACACAAGGGTATTTTTGTCTTTTCATTTATGGGGGGAATGCTCATCTATTACCGCGCATATAACGATGCCCAAACACATCAGACACTCCAGCTTCTTTCTCGTTCAATTTCCATTAACGTTCGAAACCTAAGTCAACGATTTCCACCCCAAATCATTTCTTTAGTTGAACTGCAGTCTAGTAAGTAGAAGGAAAAAATGGTGCATTTACTGTGGACTATACGTCCTACGACGATGGGGTTTGATGCACTGGATTTGTATGGTGAGTGTTATTATAGCTTTTTAAACTTAAATTTTTTGAAATGTCACACAATATGCTAACTACATTATGTATTTTTTGTTGTTTGGGATAGTCGATCATCCCCATTTGTTCACGATTGAACTTCGGCATGGTGGGAAGTTCACACCTTTTCCAAATGTAAGATATGTTAAGGGGAAACTTACATATATTGATTTAGTTGATATAGATGAGTTTCAGTGCATGAACTCGACGCTATGATGCTAGAACTAGGATACGTGGTTCCCCCAGTAATATATTATTACTTCAGGATTCCTAATGAAGACTTGATTTTTGGCCTTAGAGCTGTAGGTAATGATCAAGATGTGTGTAACCTAGCTAAATATACTGGAGCTAACAAGGTGATCCAGATGTATACTGAGCATGTCACAACCAACTTGGTTACATACTTCATGTCACCAAATAAGAGTAATGGTGTTGTCATTGAACAGCTAAATGAAGAAGATGTAACAACCGGTTATTTCGGATCAATAAGAGTCAAACAAGTCAAACCAAAGTGAAGCAATTCAAACAAAGTCAATTAGTAAAACAAAACACTTTACACTTTGCTTTTAGGATTCTTGGTTTTAGGATCGAAAACCTTAAATCTTAAATAATTCAAAACCGAAATCACCCTTTAGTGAGTGGCACTTAGACCGAAATCCCTTTGGACCGAAATCATGGGACTATACCGAAATCTCCCATGGCCAAGGTTCCACCCTTAGACCAAGAACCCTCGGCCGAGAACCCTCCTTTAGACCGAAGACCTGGATTTCGATTGGAGTATGTACAGAAATAAAGGTAATTTCGGTGGTACTTTGGCCGAAAACACCCACCTTTTCCAGTGTCACTTCTTCCAATGTGATAAAATACACATTCCAATGTAAATGTCAAATCACTTTTACTCATATATATATATATATATATATATATATATATATATATATATACACATGACCGAAATCACTTTCCATTTCTCATTCACACTTCAAATTCTCACATAAATTTCCTCTCAAGAGCAGTTCTTACATCTTCAAATCTTCAAGTCTTCCCTCAAGAACAGTTTCAAATCTTCAATAGTTTCCTATAACATCTTCAAAACTTTCCCTGGAAAAACAAATCCTTCAGTTAATTCTTAGGAATTGTCACACCCCCAAACCGGAACGGCGGAAACGTTCGGGGGCGGAGGACGTCATGTACAGTATCACAACAACTGTATAATAGGAATCAAAGCAAACATAACCATTACATTGATAAGGTAGAGTATTTACATCTGTTCAATACATAGTTTGTATGACATCAAAATGGATACCAAAAGTATAAAAGACGTGACTCTAAAATGCTCCGTCTTCTCAAAATCATGCGGGTGTATCTGTCTTATCGGTTCCCTGAGAATACAAGTGATTTTGAAAGTGTATCAACATTTAAGTTGGTGAGTTCATAAGTATGTTTTAGTGCTAGAAAACTTGTCTTTGAAATTTAAAAATGCTAGAGTGTTTCTCAAGAAAATCCAATATTTTCTATAGTAAATGTAGTGTAATCATGTATGCTCTTGTATTTGTATATTGTATTAGTGTACTCTATGTTAGAAAAAAGCGTATTGTATCTGTAATTGTATGAAAACCTTTGTATGTATATCTGGATACCACCAGTAGTAGCAAAAGTAGTGTACTGTATTAGTGTTTGCATAAAAACCATGTATGAATGCCTGGTTATTACCAGCTGTAGTGTAAAGTAGTGTACTATAGTTTTATTAATGAAAATAAAACCATTGAAGTAGTGTTAGTCCCGTAAACAAATGTTTTAGTTATACTGTTGTGAGTTTCATATAACCATGCTTGATATGACCTAGTGAACTCTACGACGTTCTTCAGGCGTCCGAATGAAATGATATTTGTTACCCCAGAACTCCCGTTCCAACTGTAGCTAGCATTCGGGGCATGGGATTGTCAGTCCCGTATAGATCTATACACAAATCTCACGCTCTCCCTCCAGGAGACTCTGGTTATACAGTATAGGATTTAGAAGCCTGTACCCTGGTGGGTACCCGAAGTAGTGCCTCACAACCCTGTATTAACTAGTTTACATATAGTGTTATAGTGTTCTCTTGTATTTGAAGCTGTATGTATTATCTAGTAGTGTAAAATACTTATACTTAAATAATTATTTTAGTAGTGTATCCTTGTAATAGTGAAGTAGAGTAGAGTTTCCCAAACTATACCTATTATAGTTTTAATAAATGTTTTGTTTTTGTGTATTGTTCCTAGCAAAATAACGTAGAAATTCCAAAACTATACCAACTATAGTTTATTTGTAATGTTCTGTAATGCCCTGAAAACATAATGTAATGTAGTGTTAACGTTTGCAATTTAATTCTATAAAAGTAAAATACCCTTATGCTCGACGTATTACAAAAGGGTTAAAATATATAAATTATTTCTTTAGAAAGCGTAATGAATGCTCGTTTTAAAGCAATTGCAAAGGTTTTTAAAACTATTTGAAAATGTTTGTGTAAACACAATAGTCCTTGTGTTTTACTTGTATTCCCCCCCCCCCCCCTAAAACATTAAAAACATTGAAAAGGTAGGGGTATGAATTCACAGTTGTTTTAGTGTGCGTGCTGGACAGCGAGACTGGAAAGATGACCCTCGAGTTGATGTACGCGGAATTAATGGTATCCTAATGATAATTAAACACATAATTGTATTTTAGATTAGCGAAACCATTAATTAAAGTGCTAGAAAACACTTGTTTTTATGCTAGGAATAGTTACCGAAAATGGATTGAGTGTTAAAAGGGTTTTCGGTAGTTTTCGGCCGAACACGGGTTTGCGGCTGAAATCGTGTTCCCGATTCTGCTGGTGTTTCGGCCACTTGAAGGTTTGAAGGCTGTTTATGTTGTGCTTGGTGTTCTTGAGGAAAAATATGAAGATTCAAAGGATTCCTCTTGAAGATGTGAGTGTTCTTGGATGATACTTGAGAGAAAAATGATAGTGTTTCCGGTTGAAATGTGTAACACCCCAAATTTCAATTGTTCAATAAAGGGCCAAAAGTGTAAATTTAGGAAAGGGACTCGACGAGTAGGTCCGCTTACTCGCCGAGTCGGAGCGGGATTCTATCGCGGTTTAAGTGGCCAACTCGCCGAGTCGGCGGCTTGGACTCGACGAGTTGGTGCTGATGAGAAAAAACCCTAATCCCGGGGGTTGTGCCCTATATAAAGCACATTATAACCCACCCTCAGCCTCTTTGCTACCCTTTTGAGATCCAGAAACCCTAGAATCGAGTGGGCTTCCATTAATAGAGAGAATAGAGATTTGGAGGAGAAAATCTTGGAAAGGGGCTTGAAGATCAAGAGGTTTGCTGCAAAGGAGTGGTGTAGATCCGGGATCTACTTCAGTTGGAGCTTATTTTAGTGGTAATAATCTGTTGCTTGGGCTCTTTTGCATCTAGATCTATTATCATTTGAGATTTGGGGCATTTTTGGTATGATTGAGAGCTATTTCGAGTTAGAGGCTTAGATCTGAGGTTGCTACTTCAGATCTAGGCTTGTGATGGTCCAAAATGTCATAAAGCTTCTGTCTAAGAGTTGTTGGTAAAGCCCCTTTGTCATGAACCCTAGCCCTAGATTGTTTTGGTCCTATATCTCCTTGGTTTCACGTAAAGTTTGCAACTTTATGTGAGGGTAAGACTGTAGAAGAGTGGATCTATGGATTGGAGCCCCTGCATGGCTCGAAAAGCCTCTGTATGGATTGAGAACTGGAGAGACTCGGCGAGTCACATGGGTGTACTCGACGAGTTGTATGAACATCTGCATGGACTCGACGAGTTGGAAGAACAACTCGGCGAGTCTGTTGAAGATTGCCTTGGACTCGGCGAGTCAGGTTGCAGAACCCCTAACCTCTTCTGGTTAAGACGCAAATCAATGAGTCGAGGGGTGACTCAGTGAGTTGGACAGGATGGGACTCGGAGATCGTTGGACTCGACGAGTCTTGGGGTGACTCACCGAGTTGAGTCGTGTTCTAAGAGTTTTCAGAGTATAAGGACTCGATGAGTCAACGGGTTGACTCGGCGAGTAGGGTCAGTCAGGAAGTTTGACTTTGGCCTGGACTTTAACTTTGACCTTCAAGGGTGTTATGGTAATTGGTTATTTATGTCAATGGTCCATTGATGGCAATAGGTGTTGGAGTTTGGAGCAGTGCTTCGGGTGTGTGCTTCTGTGGTTCGGTTCTACATTTCAGGTGAGTTATCCTCACTATATCAACAGGGTCTACGGCACCAAGGCCGGGCCTTTATCGGATGGAAATCCGGGTATTGTTTGTTATGTTATTGCCTTGCTAGATCTGCATCTTGGTATCTAGGATGGTGTTATGTTAGTGACCTGGTTAAGGTCGGTACCCGGTATATAGGGTAATGTTATGTTAGTGACCTGGTTAAGGTCGGTACCCGGTATATAGGGTAATGTTATGCTAGTGACCGGTTAGGTCGGAATCCTGGTTAGGATGTTGATATGCTATGTGATCTGTTAGACTGTTCGTCTGGTTAAGGGGCTGTTACGTGATTAATTGTTTTATGTGCACATGGTTGTTTGACGGGGGTTGGGTTGAGGCGGGTCCTGCTTTGTGCTGTAGGCCAACATACCCAGGGCGGACCGGATATTCCGAAGGCCCAGCGAGAGGTCTGGATAGGCTGAAGGCCCCAAGAGGGCGGACCAGACGTGCCGAGGCTCGGAGAGTGGACCAGGCCGACTGAAGGCCCGGTGTGGGCGGACCAGTCATACTGTAGACTCAGAGAGTGGACCAGGTGGATTGAAGGCCCGGTGCGGGCGGACCAATCACACTCTAGACTCGATGTACATGGCTAGACTTGGAGGGTGGACCAGGTGGACTGAAGGCCCGGTGCGGCCGGACCAGTCACACAGTAGACCCGATGTGTATGGCTGTTCTATTTGTGATATGTTATGAGTATGTTTATGTGCGGTTGGTATTTTGGGGGTAACACACTAAGCTTTCGGGCTTACAGTTTTAGTGTATT
Source organism: Lactuca virosa (assembly GCF_052849685.1). NCBI lineage: Eukaryota > Viridiplantae > Streptophyta > Magnoliopsida > Asterales > Asteraceae > Lactuca > Lactuca virosa. Next base: position 112,702,374 of record NC_136426.1, on the reverse strand, counting down.
GTTTCATGTACTTCAGGAGATCGTGGCCAGGCGAAGGCGTGATCGTACCGCTCCTCATGTTTTATGATTTATGTGATATGGTTCTGGGGGATACTCTGATGTTTAAACTATTTTGAAAACGAGATGTATGAACTTAATGGTTTTTGAATGAATTAAAATGTTTTAATTTGGTTGAAAATTTTGGTCGTTACAAGTTGGTATCAGAGCCTTGGTTTGAGTGAATTGGAGGAACATTCGTGTGAATCCAGTCTCAAATCAAGGAGGGATTTTCAAAATGGTTTTCAAAAGGTTTTCGAAATAAGTAAAGGAGGATACAGAGAGTACGATCAGCCAGAGCCAGTAAGTAGACCCCAAAATACCATATAAGTTATTTTGATTATGTGATATGTTAGAACGGCATGCTAGTACTAGGCTAGGGATCTTCAGGAATTGCATGTTAGAATTGCCTGATTTATGATGTCTGCTAGCCTAGGGTTTCTTGTTATGGGATATTCAGTATTCCTCTAGGGGTGAGGATGGAGTGCTTGTTATGTATGTTTGTGCTTAGGGCGTTGTGGTGATACTTGAGACAAATATGGGTAGGTGTGGAAGGTAGTATGGGCCCGTACTACTGAAAGCACAGGACCCATACACGTGTCAAGGAAGTCACAACCCTTAGGTTGTTGGTTAGAGGTTAGTTCTCGGCGGTTATGAGAGGTATCTGAGGTTCTTATGGTTCGTTTCATTATGGCGGATGCGAGACGTTTTGAGGCAGGATCCGGTTCGGGATCGGGATCAGGAGAGGGTGGTCAGGATGGACCAGCACCACCCGAAGTCATCGGTCAGATGAGTACGGATGAGTTGGATGCCGGGATTCGTGAGATCCTCCATGATGAGGTTGCTGCTATGTTCCGGGCTGAGTTGCCGGAACTGTTTGGGTCGATCAAGACCGCCATGGTTGAGTATTTTGATGAGCGCTATGCAGCTCTTGCAGAGACAGCGGCCGCGGCAGCCAGAGCGGCTGTGGCAGCGACAGGAGGAGGAGCCAGTCGGGGCTTTCAGTATCGGGATTTCGACAATACGAAGCCCCTTACTTTCAATGGAGTTCAGGATCCGATCGTTGCTATGAGATGGTTGTCAGACGTGGAGGGTTGTTTCTTCACGTGTTCATGCCCTGCGGATCAGAGGGTGAGGTGTGCTCTGAACCTTTTGAGGCTCGGGGTGAAGGATTGGTGGAGGTTCACTACGGGATCTTATTCTGATGCGCAGCGGGCTGCGGTTTCGTGTGATCAGTTCCGGGAGATGTTCAATACTCGTTATGTTCCGCAGGTTGAGAGAGAGAGGTTGGCTCAGGAGTTCCTGGAACTGAAGCAGGGTTCAGAGTCGGTGACGGAGATCACCAGGATGTTCACTAAGAGGGCGATGTTTTGCCCGGAGTTCGCGTCGGAGCAGGCTCAGATGTCCCGATATCTGAATATGCTCAAGAGGGATATTAGACAGTTTGTGTCCACGCAGAGATGTGATACCTTGTTAGAGTTGCAGGAGGCCGCCAGGCGGCGTGAGTTGGAGATTGAGTTGCAGTTGCGAGAGCAGAGGCATGCCCCGGTGCAGTCGCAGCCGGCGCCGAAACGGTTCAAAACCGTTGACTCTAGGGTTGGAGGTCAGGGCCGCCACACTTGTGAGAAGAGTGAGAAGGGTCATGCTGGAGTTTGCCGATCCGGTGGTGCGTGTCGCAAGTGCGGGAGAGAGGGGAATTATGCGAGGGATTGTCGTCAGTCTGCTCCGGTGTAGGATATGAGGATTTGTTATCATTGCCATCAGGTTGGAAACTTGAGGGTCAACTGTCCACAACTTGTTGCAAGACCGGTGCAGGCTCCAGCACCGGCCACTTTGAGGATTACTGGCGGGGGTCAGGGTGGAGCGGAGCCTCCGAGGGCGCAGGGACGTGCATTCCAGCTTACAGCAGAGGAGGTCAGGGCAAAGCCGGATGCAGCTGCGGTATGATTAAGGATCTTAGTAGTTAGGAGTTGTAGTTGGTTAGCATCCAAGAGGATAGATGATCGGAAGGTCGGGTATATGATATCTTTGATGGGTATGGCACCTGCGATGTGAGAAGTGTTCAGCTGAGATTCAACTTCCCTGGAGTTCGGGTGTGCGATGGCGGAAGGGTTATTCGGTGAAGGTTACTCACTCCCGAGGGAGTCAATTCATGGTTAAGAGGGAATATATGGAGTAAGGGCGATTGAGCTATGCCGGTTTTGGGCATCGGTGGTTAGTAGTCGGTGCACTAAGTGGGGGAGAATTGGAAAATTCTCCGATGAAACAACATGCATCCAAGGATGGTTAGCTGTTTGGATTTCAGCAGTGTTTTGCTGAGGGTGTGGATCGGTGAGAGCAAGTGGTAGACAAGTGGGGCGGAGCACAGACCATGGTTTTCGGAAAAGGTGACTGATTGTTGTAAGGCCTAGGGTTAGGCCGGGAATTGAGTATATGGAATGGAGCTGGAGTTCGGAACCCCAAGAGGGCTAGAACAGACTGCATGGGAGAGATTCCCGGGAAGGATGGTTTAGGGTGACGTACGACAGTTTTGAGCGGTCCGGATAGACTGAAGGCCAGAAGGCGTACTAGTCAGACCGAAGGCTCGGGGAACGGTCCAGACAGGCTGAAGGCCCAGGTGGGCGGTCCAGACATGCTGAAGGTTCTGAGAGTTGTCCAGATAGGCTGAAGGCCTGGTAAGGCGGTCCAGTCATGCTGAAGACTCTGTATGTGTTAGTAGATCTGTATGCGGAGAATGAGTGACTGTGTCGCCATGCAATAGTAATTGATATGGTCTGGCCCCAAGTATTGATCATGATGATGAAGTTGGCTGGAGGCCGTGCGTGGGCCTTATTAGTTATGTGATCGGATTCGGAGTATATGGGAGTTCGAGAATAGCAGTTGCTCTACATGGATAGTGTAGAGTGGAGTTTAGCTCTGTGGCACTTATAGGTGTGGTAAGGGTTGTTGAGTAGACTTCCTGGAAAGGGAAGGTATGTAGCTCCGGAAGGAGTTTGGGTCCTCTGAAAGGAAGGCAGTGGAATAAATGGATGATCGAAAGTGCTTGGTAGTAAGCACTGGGATTGTACTAGATATATGGAAGCACATATGGGTTGGAAGCCCGTTGAGGTTGTGGCAATGTTGGATGATGCGCAGGCATGTTTTCAGTCTCCTGGAAGAGGAGGAGGAAAGTGGTTCCAGATTGGAGATTGGGACAGAGGAAGGTGAGATAGCAGGTTAACAGACTCGGTAGTAGTCTGGACCGGTGCTGAGGACTGTATAAGGATATTACAGTCGGAGGTCAAGGACTTAGAGATCGTGATAGGGAGGTGTGAGTGGGTTGCACTCCGTTGTGTCGAACTGAAGGGTTCGAGGGTGACGTAAGGACAAGGTCCTTAGTTCCGAGTATGGTTGTAGGCTTGAGTTATGTATGTGGAGGTATTCCAATCTGGGGTATTCCACCATGAGGATTCGTTCCAGGTTGAAAGTTATCAGGGTTATCGCCAATTTTGGGCGAAGGAAGATGGATTAGTTTCTTAGCAGAGCTCAGTGGGTGATTGTGGAATCTAGCGTTGCAGGGCGCGGAAGCGTGTCCCTGATATGAAGGGTTAGTATTATCGGGTGATTCATGGTTAATTCGTGGTGCTACTGAGTTGAAAGGTCGATGATCGGCTAGGACTAGTGGCAAGGATGCCACGTGAGAATAAGCCATTTTAAGAGAGATACAGAAGTAGGGTTTGTAAGAGCATGAGTTGATTGAGAAGTCGGAGTCTGCAGTGCAAGGGGTTCGTTCTGAGGCGTATACTGCAGTAGGCTTCGAGGACGAAGCCTAATTTAAGTGGGGGAGAGTTGTAACACCCTAAATTTCAATTGTTCAATAAAGGGCCAAAAGTGTAAATTTAGGAAAGGGACTCGACGAGTAGGTCCGCTTACTCGCCGAGTCGGAGCGGGATTCTATCGCGGTTTAAGTGGCCAACTCGCCGAGTCGGCGGCTTGGACTCGACGAGTTGGTGCTGATGAGAGAAAACCCTAATCTCGGGGGTTGTGCCCTATATAAAGCACATTATAACCCACCCTCAGCCTCTTTGCTACCCTTTTGAGATCCAGAAACCCTAGAATCGAGTGGGCTTCCATTAATAGAGAGAATAGAGCTTTGGAGGAGAAAATCTTGGAAAGGGGCTTGAAGATCAAGAGGTTTGCTGGAAAGGAGTGGTGTAGATCCGGGATCTACTTCAGTTGGAGCTTATTTTAGAGGTAATAATCTGTTGCTTGGGCTCTTTTGCATCTAGATCTATTATCATTTGAGATTTGGGGCATTTTTGGTATGATTGAGAGCTATTTCGAGTTAGAGGCTTAGATCTGAGGTTGCTATTTCAGATCTAGGCTTGTGATGGTCCAAAATGTCATAAAGCTTCTGTCTAAGAGTTGTTGGTAAAGCCCCTTTGTCATGAACCCTAGCCCTAGAGTGTTTTGGTCCTATATCTCCTTGGTTTCACGTAAAGTTTGCAACTTTATGTGAGGGTTAGACTGTAGAAGAGTGGATCTATGGATTGGAGCCCCTGCATAGCTCGAAAAGCCTCTGTATGGATTGAGAACTAGAGAGACTCGGCGAGTCACATGGGTGTACTCGACGAGTTGTATGAACATGTGCATGGACTCGACGAGTTTGAAGAACAACTCGGCGAGTCTGTTGAAGATTGCCTTGGACTCGGCGAGTCTGTTCTTGGACTCGGCGAGTCAGGTCGCAGAACCCCTAACCTCTTCTGGTTAAGACACAGATCAGTGAGTCGAGGGGTGACTCAGTGAGTTGGACAGGATGGGACTCGGAGATCGTTGGACTCGACGAGTCTTGGGGTGACTCGGCGAGTTTGAGTCGTGTTCTAAGAGTTTTCAGAGTATAAGGACTCGACGAGTCAATGGGTTGACTCGGCGAGTAGGGTCAGTCAGGAAGTTTGACTTTGGCCTGGACTTTAACTTTGACCTTCAAGGGTGTTATGGTAATTGGTTATTTATGTCAATGGTCCATTGATGGCAATAGGTGTTGGAGTTTGGAGCAATGCTTCGGGTGTGTGCTTCCGTGGTTCGGTTCTTCATTTCAAGTGAGCTATCCTCACTATATCAACAGGGTCTACGGCACCAAGGCCGGCCCTTTATCGGATGGAAATTTGGGTATTGTTTGTTATGTTATTGCCTTGCTAGATCTGCATCTTGGTATTTAGGATGGTGTTATGTTAGTGACCTGGTTAAGGTCGGTACCCGGTATATAGGGTAATATTATGCTAGTGACCGGTTAGGTCGGAATCCTGGTTAGGATGTTGATATGCTATGTGATCTGTTAGACTGTTTGTCTGGTTAAGGAGCTGTTATGTGATTAATTGTTTTATGTGCACATGGTTGTTTGACAGGGGTTGGGTTGAGGCGGGTCCTGCTTTGTGCTGTAGGCCAACATACCCAGGGCGGACCGGATATTCCGAAGGCCCAGCGAGCGGTCCGGATAGGCTGAAGGCCCCAAGAGGGCGGACCAGACGTGCTGAGGCTCAGAGAGTGGACCAGGCCGACTGAAGGCCCGGTGTGGGCGGACCAGTCATACTGTAGACTCAGAGAGTGGACCAGGTGGATTGAAGGCCCGGTGCGGGCGTACCAATCACACTATAGACTCGATGTACATGGCTAGACTCGGAGGGTGGACCAGGTGGACTGAAGGCTCGGTGCGGGCGGACCAGTCACACAGTAGACCTGATGTGCATGGCTGTTCTATTTGTGATATGTTATGAGTATGTTTATGTGCGATTGGTATTTTGGGGGTAACTCACTAAGCTTTCGGGCTTACAGTTTCAGTGTATTGTTTCAGGTACTTCAGGAGATCGTGGCAAGGCGAAGGCGTGATCGTACCGCTCCTTATGTTTTATGATTTATGTGATATGGTTCTGGGGGATACTCTGATGTTTAAACTATTTTGAAAACGAGATGTATGAACTTAATGGTTTTTGAATGAATTAAAATGTTTTAATTTGGTTGAAATTTTTGGTCGTTACAAAATGAGTGAGAAATGATCCAATTTTTTAAGGAAAAGCTTTATATCAGTTGGGTTTCGGCCGGAATATGGGTTTTCGGCCGAGATCCGTTTTCAGCCCGAGGGTTTTCGGTCGAAAACGCATGGTTGAACGAGTTTGGCTGATTTTCGAGGAAAAATTTTAATTTTCGAGTGTTTTTGGTTTCAATAAATTTATATATACTTTATTTATGTATTTAATTTATTTTCTAACCCTTACGAACTTTACGGAAATACTCGAGATTTGAAAATTTATTTAACAAAATTGACTTTTATTGACTAGAAAAGTATCGGGTTGTCACATCATCCCCCCGTTAGAGGGAATTTCATCCCGAATATCTTCTATACAATACAATCATGGACTAGGAAAAAGATGCGGGTACTTCTGTTGCATCTGGTCTTCTCGCTCCCAAGTGAATTCAGGTCCCCGCTTGGCATTCCAGCGAACCTTCACTATCGGTATGCGAGTTTGTTTTGTTAGTTTGATTTCCCTATCCACGATTTCAATTGGTTCTTCCACGAAGTTAATAATTTCATTTATCTCAATTTCTTCGAGTGGAATCACAAGAGTTTCGTCGGATAGGCACTTCTTAAGATTTGACACGTGGAAGACTGGTGTATGTTGTTAAGTTCTTGTGGCAGACAGAGTTTGTAAGCTACGGATCCGATCCTTGCGAGGATCTCGAACGGCCCTATGTATCTTGGATTTAGCTTTCCAAGCTTTCCAAAGCGTATTATGCCCTTCCAGGGTGAGATCTTCAACAGAACGCGGTCACCAACCTGGAATTCCAAGGGTTTTTGTCTTCTGTCGGCGTAACTCTTTTGTCTATCTCTGGAGGCTTTCAACCGTTCTCGGATTTGCACGATCTTTTATGTGGTTTCTCGAATGATTTCTGGGCCAGTAAGAGTGCTATCAGGTGCCTGTCTCCTAGCTAATTGTGTGTCACCCACTTCAGCCCAACACAGAGGGGATCTGTACTTACGACCATAAAGGGCTTCAAATGGAGCAGCCTTGATGCTAGTGTGATAGTTGTTGTTATATGTAAACTCGACCAGGGGAAAATGGTTATCCCATGACTTACCAAAATCGATAACACATGCTCTCAGCATGTCCTCTAGCGTTTGAATGGTTCTTTCATTCTGCTCGTCGGTTTGTGGATGATAAGTTGTGCTCATGTCCAGCTTAGTTCCAAGAGCCTTTTAAAGTGACTGCCAAAATCTCGAGGTGAATCTGCTATCTCTATCCGAGATAATGGATATGGGTACACCGTGCAGTCGTACTATCTCTTGGATGTAGGTTCTGGTCAGTCTCTCCATTTTGTATTATTCCTTGATTGGCAGGAAGTGGGCGGACTTGGTCAGTCTATCGACGATTACCCAAATAGTGTCATGACCACCCGACGTCTTGGGAAACTTGGTAATGAAATCCATTGTGATCCGCTCCCACTTCCACTCAGGTATCTCTGGCTGCTGGAGTAAACCTGAGGGCTTTTGATATTCTACCTTGACTTTGGCGCAAGTTAGGCACTTGCCCACGTAGGTAGCAATCTCTGCTTTCATGTTTGGCCACCAATAGAGTTTCTTTAGATCCAGATATATCTTATCTGAACCTGGGTGGACGGAGTATCGAGTTTTGTGGGCTTCATCCATGATAACTTCCCTGTAACCACCGAACTTTGGGGTCCATATCCGGTTCATGAAATAACGAACTCCGTCTCCCTTGATCTCAAAGTTCTTCTCCATTCCTCGCAAGGCTTCACCTGCCACATTTTCTGGTTTAAAGGCTTCTTGCAGAGCCTCTTTGATTTGGGTGGACAGGTGGGAATGGATTGTAATGGTTAGTGCCTTCACCCTATGACCTGAGTGTTCCTTCCGGCTAAGGGCGTCAGCTACTACATTGGCTTTACCCGGATGATTGCGAATTTCGCACTCGTAATCATTGAGTAGCTCTACCCATCGCCGTTGTCTCATGTTGAGCTCCTTCTGATCGAAGATGTGTTGAAGGATTTTGTGGTCGGTGAAGATAGTGCACTTGGTACAATACATGTAATGTCTCCAGATTTATAGGGCAAAGACCATTGCTCCCAGTTTAAGATCGTGAGTAGTGTAGTTGACCTCGTGTGCCTTAAGCTGTCTCGAGGCATAAGCGATAACTTTTCCTCGCTGCATAAGTACGCATCCTAGTCCCTGGTTAGATGCATCGCAGTATACAACGAAGTCCTCTGTCCCCTATGGAAGAGACAATATGGGCGCGCTGCACAGGGCCTGTTTTAGTGTTTGGAACGCAGTGTCTTGCCTCTCTCCCCAACTATAAGTCACACCTTCTGAGTCAGGTTGGTAAGCGGTTTAGCAATTCTGGAGAAGTTTTGTATAAACCTGCGATTGTAGCCAGCAAGACCCAAGAATTGACGAATTTCTGTGGGCGTTCTCGGTGCTGACCACTTCTCTATTGCCTTTATTTTGGAAGGGTCCACGTGTATGCCTTCTTCGCTAACCACGTGACCCAAGAAAGTTACCTTCCTAATCTAAAACTCGCACTTAAAGAATTTCGCGTAAAGCTTTTCTACCCTCAGTGTTCCTAGAACTTGTCTTAAGTGTTGGCTATGTTCTTCCTTGCTTCGTGAAAAGATAAGTATATCATCTATGAATACTATCACAAACTTGTCTAGGAAGGGGTGGCACACCCTATTCATTAGGTCCATGAATACGGCGGGTGCGTTGGTTACACCAAAGTGCATCAGTATAAACTCATAGTAACCATATCGAGTTTGGAAAGTTGTCTTAGGAACATCACTCTCCTGGACTCGTAGTTGATGGTACCCTGATCTTAGGTCTATCTTGGAAAAGTAGCTAGCTCCTTGGAGTTGGTCGAAGAGGTCGTCTATTCTGGGTAGTGGGCAATTCCTTTTGTAGTGCCCGGTTTCGCCGTGACAACGGTGGGGTCTGCAACTGCTTCCTCCTGACCCATGGCTGGCTAGTATTTTCCCTATGTTGCCATCATATTTTGCCTTAGGGCAATTCCTTTTGTAGTGCCCGGTTTCGCCGCTCCGGGGGTCTGGGCATTTGGTTGTGCAGGTGCCTTGCAAAAGCGAGCTGTATCCCCCTTCCTGTTGCAGCTAGTACAGTGTAACTCCCGAAAAGGTCCATTATGGTGGTAGTTACATTTTTCGCATTTCGGGAGGTTCCCGGCATATCGGCTGGGAGGGGCTTGTGTAGCGGGAACAGCAGCGGGAATGGTAACAACATGGACTGCCACCGTTTGCTGTTTCTTGGAGGGCTCTTGCAAAGACTGGCCCTAGCATTTATTCCAGAACTTCTTCTTGTTGTTGCCTTCCTTGGGCTGTTCTGGAATCACTGTCATAGTGTCTTGGCTTTTTCCATGGTCTATCAGTGTCTGCACCAGATGCTTGGCGCTGTCGAAGGTAAGTGGTTTGGCAGCTAGGACATTTCCTTGAGTTGGGGGTGTCAATCCCCAGATATATCTTTCTACCTTCTTACTCTCCGGGGTGACCATCCCTGGATAAAGTAGAGCCAAGCCACTGAACCTTGCAGTGTAAGCAGCGATGTCAGAATCCTTCATCTTTAGGTTCCAGAGCTCCTGCTCTAGCTTTTGCATTTCGCCTCGCGGGCAGTATTCAGCCGGCATCAGCTCTTTCAAATCATCCCAACTCATAGCATTAGCTATCCGGAGAGTTAGGGGTTTGACTTGGCTGTTCCACCAAGTTAGTGCTCTATACGTGAAGGTGCATGCTGCAAATTTTACTTTGCTCGCCTCGGGGCACGCACAGATCTCAAAGATTGATTTGGTCTTCTCGAACCAACGAGTTAGGGCAATGACACCTCCAGTGCCATCAAAGGACTTGGGTTTTGCATTCGTGAAGTCTTTGTAGGAACACTCTTTCGGGTGTCCCTGGCTACCACTGAGGTTAAGGGGATTGGTACCACTACCCGATCCGCTAGTGCCGCTAGATTTGATCTGCGACATGACGGCAGCCACATCGGCGATTACTGTTGCTTGGAAGACAACATTATCAAATTGGGGTGGTGGTGGCGGTGGTGGATTTGTCGAAGTGTTGTTTTTCTTTTTGTTGGACTTCTTTGGAGTCATCTTTCTCTAAAATAATTAAAGAGAAAGTAACGATAAGTCCTCTATAGTGGTCAGGAGTCAGGTGATAATGAACGGGATATATCTTAACCTGACAGTTATGGTGTTCTATTAAGCGACTTACAAAGGAAGTCTACTAATACAAGTAAACCATCGCCATGGAATTAGTAGCAACACTTAGCAACTATAGATCTATTAGTAAGAGTTCTTTGTTTTCACATGTTTGGCTCTAGTATTGTAGTGCTATAAAATACTCCTATAATATTTTAACTGTATGTTAGGTTCTAGTATTTCCTTTGTATAGAGTTTGGTAAGTTTTAGACTTGTTGCAACACCATTATCACTCCCAAACACATGTTGATCGTATCTCAAATAAATATAGTTGAGCAGGCTATATTTATCCCAGATATGATTACATAACTGCCCAGGTTTAACCGTAGTGTTCAACATCTAAATATTTTTGTTTTGATCTTCTTGTGATACTACTTATGGTATGTATGTAGTGTTATTATACTTCTTATAAAATACTTGGATTTTAAAAGTATACTTTTAGTTCAGAGCGCTTCGGCCCCTTAGTGTTTATAGTTGTATACCATGTAAGGTTTGATATACTTAGTTCACTATAAACAATGCTGTGATACCAATCTGTCACACCCCCAAACCGGAACGACGGAAACGTTCGGGGGCAGAAGACGTCATGTACAGTATCACAACAATTGTATAATAGGAATCAAAGCAAACGTAACCATTACATTGATAAGGTAGAGTATTTACATTTGTTCAATACATAGTTTGTATGACATCAAAATGGATAACAAAAGTATAAAAGACGCGACTCTAAAATGCTCCGTCTTTTCAAAATCCTGCGGGTGTACCTGTCTTATCGGTTCCCTGAGAATGCAAGTGATTTTGAAAGTGTATCAACATTTAAGTTGGTGAGTTCATAAGTATGTTTTAGTGCTGGAAAACTTGTCTTTGAACTTTAAACATGCTAGAGTGTTTCTCAAGAAAATCCAATATTTTCTATAGTAAATCTAGTGTAATCATGTATGTTCGTGTATTTGTATATTGTATTAGTGTACTCTATGTTAGAAAAGAGCGTATTGTATCTGTAATTGTATGAAAACCTTTGTATGTATATCTGGATACCACCAGTAGTAGCGAAAGTAGTGTATTGTATTAGTGTTTGCATGAAAACCATGTATGAATGTCTGGTTATTACCAGTTGTAGTGTAAAGTAGTGTACCATAGTTTTATTAATGAAAATAAAACCATTGAAGTAGTGTTAGTCCCGTAAACAAATGTTTTAGTTATACTGTTGTGAGTTTCATATAACCATGCTTGATATGACCTAGTGACCTCTACGACGTTCTTCAGGTGTACGAATGAAATGACATTTGTTACCCCAGAACTTCCGTTTCAACTGTAGCTAGCAGCCGGGAAATGAGATTGTCAGTCCCGTATAGATCTATACAGAAATCTCACGCTCTCCCTCCAGTAGAATCTAATTATACTGTATAGGATTTAGAAGCCTGTACCCTGGTGGGTACCCGAAGTAGTGCCTCACAACCCTGTATTAACTAGTTTACGTATAGTGTTTTAGTGTTCTCTTGTATTTGAAGTTCTATGCATTATCTAGTAGTGTAAAATAATTATACTTAAATAATTATTTTAGTAGTGTATCCTTGTAATAGTGAAGTAGAGTAGAGTTTCCCAAACTATACCTATTATAGTTTTAATAAATGTTTTCTTTTTGTGTATTGTTCCTAGCAAAATAACGTAGAAATTCCAAAACTATACCAATTATAGTTTATTTGTAATGTTCTGTAAATGCCTTGAAAACATAATGTAATGTAGTGTAAACGTTTGCAATTTAATTCTATAAAAGTAAAATACCCTTATGCTCGACGTATTACAAAATGGTTAAAATATATAAACTATTTCTTTAGAAAGCGTAGTGAATGCTCGTTTTGAAGCAATTGCAAAGGTTTTTAAAACTATTTGAAAATGTTTGTATAAACACAATAGTCCTTGTGTTTTACTTGTATTCCCCCCCCCCCCCCTAAAACATTAAAAACATTAAAAAAGTAGGGGTATGAACTCATAGTTGTTTTAGTGTGCGTGCTGGACAGCGAGACTGGAAAGATGACCCTCGAGTTGATGTACGCGGAATTAATGGTATCCTAATGATAATTAAACACATAATTTTATTTTAGATTAGCGAAACCATTAATTAAAGTGTTAGAAAACACTTGTTTTTATGCTGGGAATAGTTTCCGAAAATGGATAGAGTGTTAAAGGGGTTTTCGGTTCTCAAGGAGTTCTTGGTCGAAAACTGGTTTTCGGCCAAACACGGGTTTGCGGCCGAAATCGTGTTCCCGATTTTGCTGGTGTTTTCGGCCACTTGAAGGCTTGAAGGCTGTTCTTGGTGTTCTTGGTGTTCTTGAGGAAAAATATGAAGATTCAAAGGATTCCTCTTGAAGATGTGAGTGTTCTTGGATGATACTTGAGAGAAAATTAAGAGTGTTTCCGGTTGAAATGAGTGATAAATGATCCAATTTTTGAAGGAAAACCTTTATATCGGTTGGGTTTTCGGCCGATATCCGTTTTCGGCCTGAGGGTTTTCGGCCGAAAACGCATGGTTGAACGAGTTTGGCTAATTTTCGAGGAAAAATCTTGATTTTCGAGTGTTTTTGGTTTCAATAAATTTATATATACTTTATTTATATATTTAATTTATTTTCTAACCCTTACGAACTTAACGGAAATACTCGAGATTCGAAAATTTATTTAACGAACTTGACTTTTGTTGACTGGAAAAGTATCGGGTTGTCACATGAATTAATTGGTAAGTTTCCTTAACTTATCTAGTGTTTTTACAACATGTTCTTGATAGTTTAACTAATTTACACACAATATCGTGTGTTAAATACTCGTAGGATACGAACACGTTCACGTATTATAACTTGAAGATCATCATTTTTACATCGTTATCCAGCCAAGAACACACTCGAGGTGAGTTCATATCCCTACAATTTTCACGATTTTTCTATGTTTTAGGGGGAATACAAGTATAATAAAAGAAAAATTGTGTTAATATACAAACCGTTACATTTATATTTTTACAAAAATATAAATATACATATGGGTACAAAAATGATTATTAATATGAAAATCTAACCCTTTTGTAACATGTTGAGCAAAAATGATATAATTATATAAACATACATATATAATTATTTATTTCATTTTATTATCAGGGTAAATTGATAATAGCATACAAATGATTCATTATTTCAACGAAACAATTATATAAACTATAATAGGTATAGTTTATGGAACATTCACACTATTTTACCCTTTGGGGACAAAGAAATAATTGTTTAAAAGTATAATTACTTTTACACTAGGAAAACACTACAAAAGGAATATACATACATTTTACAAGAAAAGGAGTTTTCATTATACTACATGTAAACCGTTAATGCGACTTTGTGAGACATTCCTTCACCGTACTTACCACGGTACATACTAAAGTCCATGTATTATAACCAGAGTCTCCTGGAGGGAGAGTGTGACACTTGTGTATAGATCTATACGGGACTGACAATCCCATACCTAAACTGTTAGCTACAGTTGGACCGGCAGGACTGGGGTGACAAATTTTGTACCATTCCGACGCCTGAAGAACGTCGTAGTAGGCCATCTAGGTCATTAGCATGGTTATAATAACTCACAAGGGGTATTAACAATACGTTTGGTTTACGAATTACATACATACCTTCAAATGGTTTTATTTAGATAAAACTACATTATACTATTTTCCAATACAATACAGTTTACATTTATGGAAACATACATTCAAAGGGTTTTACACAGATGCAACTACAATACATTATTTTCCAGTACAATACAGTTTACATGTCTGGAAACATGCATTCAAATGGTTTTATAAAGATATAAAACTACATTATACTACTTCAAAGTACAACAATACTTATACAATTCATTCTTAGGGTATTTAAGACTACATTACATTTAAAAGAAAATATTGGATTTTCTGGAAGAACACATTATCATTTTCAAGGAACAAAGACATATCTTTCTCATACAAAATGCTTATGAACTCACCAACTTAATTGTTGACACGCTTTTTCAAAACCACTTGTATTCTCTGAGAATCAGTAGACAGGTACTCACACAAGTTTTGTGAAGACGGAGCTTAGCATTTTTACGTCTTATATTTTGTCGTATGCTTTTGGAGTCAAACAATTATTCGAATACAATGTAAAAACTTATAAATTATCAATATAATGTTTGGAATGATTTGGTCTCTATTATTCAATTGTTATGATACTATACATGAAAGCCATCCACCCTCAGACGTTTCCGCCGTTTTTACGCGGTTTAGGGGTGTGACAGAATATGAAGTGGGAGTTGAACTAAAACAAAGAAAACAAAAAATAGTTCATGATCCCCAACATGAAACTTGTAGTTCATCATTACCACTTGTGGCTTATGGAGGTGAATCAAAATGACTTTCGCCATAAATGTGGAGAACAAGAAATTGGAAGCCAAGTGAGGGTACTAGGTCATGTTCTAAGAGGTTATACATGGAAACTGAAACAGGGGATAATCAAGACAAGGAAGCACCATCAAGTGAAACAAGGGATAATCAAGACAAGGAAGTACAAGAAGAACATGACCTTGATGCAGCAACAGTGTATGTACCAATGGATGTATCTGAAATGGTGAATGTAGACTTTGATCCATTTGAAGGGTTGCATGATAATGAAAACAACACAACAGGCCCTACAACAATCCATCGTGGTAGTGAATATCAAGATTTTGATCAAGATAATGGGGGTTTATTTGATGGTAAATCAGACGAGTTAAATTCAGAAGACATGGACAATGAAGTTGACGACATTGATGTTGACATGAGTGACTTTAGAATGAACATTGATGAAGGTGTAGAGTATTTAGGGTTTGGGTTTAATATTGAGGTAGAAGACGAACAAGAAACAGATGAACAAGAAGACCTTGAGGTAATTGATTGTGATGAATGGGAGTCATTAGGAGAAGACTCTAATACTGAAAAAAACAGGAGGGTTCTATTACAACGGTTGAGTAAGGAGAAAGTATGTTCACTTGGTGAGGTGCATAAATTTAGTTTGTATGTGGGACAGATGTGGAAGTCAAAGAAAGATCTTAAGAATAAAGTGGATGAGCATGCACTTGAAACAAGGAGGAATCTTGCTTTTAAAAAGAATGATGCAACAAGACTAAGGGCATATTGCAAAGGAGTTGTGCCTGGTACCAATGCCAGTGGGCCACATGTGGTTGGTGGGAAAAGTGGTGCAAGTGGGTCCAATGTGTTAGGTGGGGCATATAAAGTAAATAAAGATAAGGGAAAAGCAATAAATTCAAAATCTACCACTTGTTCCTGGCACTTATATGCATCTAGGTCTTCGAAAGATGGGAATTGGTATGTGGAAACGTATAGTCTAAAGCACACTTGCCTGTAATCAAGGAAAATACGAGCTTGTACAGCCAATTTTCTCGCAAAACATATTATTAGACAAGTTCAATCAAACCCCATAGTTCCAATTCGAGCCTTACAAGAAGACTTTCAGCAGACATACTCAGTAGGGATTTCAAAGCATAAGATGTTTAGGGATAAGGCAAGGGCTACAAAGAATGTTGTTGGGGATTACTCAAGTCAGTATGACTTGCTTAGAGATTATGTACTTGAATTACAGTCCACTAATCCAAACACCACCGTTAAAATAGATGTTGTTAGTGATCCTAACTTGAACTTACCCACTAGGCAGTTTAAAAGAATTTGCATATGTTTAGGCCCGCTGAAGTTGGGGTTTAAAGCTGGTATGAGGGACCTTCTTGGTCTAGATGGTGCCTTTATTAAAGGCCATTATCATGGGAAAATATTGACAGTGTAAGCTTAGACTCCAACAATGGTATCTATCCACTTGCATATGCCATAGTAGAATCTGAAAATACTGCTAGTTGGAAATGGTTCTTGGAATGTCTAGGGGATAATTTGGATATGGGGTCAAATTCTAACTTCACATTTATCAGTGATAGACAAAAGGTAATTCTTTATTTATGCATAATTTTTTTACAATATTATAATTAACATGTACTGATTCAATATTATATTTACTTTTAGGGTGTGATACCTGCTATAGCACAATTATTTCAAAATGTAGAGCATAGGTATTGTTTAAGACACATCCATGTAAACATGAGGAAGCAGTGGAGAGCTAGGGAGTACAAGGAGTTTATTTGGAGGTGTGCTACAATAACCACAGTTCAAGAGTTTCAGTCTACGATGAAGGAGTTAGCTGAGTATGATAGGGCTGCACATGATTGGTTGAATCAAATACCACCAATGCATTGGGCAAGAAGCCATTTTAAAGGTAAATAAAATTCATCTTATTACTTTATATGCAACTGTTTTTGATTGTCCAATGATTTTAATTGTGAATTATGCAGGTAGGGCCATCTCAGATGTGCTTCTAAAGAACATGTGTGAAGTTCTGAATGGTAAGCTGGAGAAAGGAAGGGACAAGCCAATCGTTACATGCTTGGAATTTATAAGGGAATATCTAATGAAAAGGAAATGCCAATGTCCTCTCACACCTACTACAACCAAATTGTTAAAGAAGAATGAGCAACAAGCAGCTGAGTATATTGCAAAGTGGAATGGTGGTGGAAAGTATCATGTAGCTGGACCATGGAATGATCAACATGTTGTGGACATTAACCACATGACATGCACATGTAGGAAGTGGGAGTTGATAGGAATCCCTTGCAGGCATGCCATAGCCACTTGGAGTGAGATGACAGACAATGGGGAAAGGGTAGGGGAGTTGTACACTTGGGTACACAAACTTTAATTACTGGAAACTTGGAAGGCTCCATATGAATTTAAAGTTGAACCCATAAAAGGCATGTCAATGTGACCTAAAAGTGATTGTCCCACTAGAATTATCCCACCGCCACACCACAAAATGCCTGGTAGGCCAAAGAAGAAAAGAAGACAGTCCATGGAGGAGAGAATGAGCCAAAAGGAAAAGTCTAGTTAAATTGAACGTGTGATAGCAAGTCAAAGTCAAAGTCAAGGATCCAAAGAAGTGGAGAAGCTTAGTAAGAAATTTAGGAGTGTCACTTGTGGCAAATGCAAACAAAAAGGACACAACAAAAGGACATGTAAAGGTCAAGGTACAGGTCAACAGGAGCATGGAGGGCTAATGAGGGTCATGGAGTGTTACGTTCTGAAATCATCTTTTGGTCTAACTTGTTTAAGAAACTGGCATATGTTGGTTGTTTTAACTGTGGTTAGTATGTTAAGTTATTTTGAAATTCCAAAACTCATGCAGTTGCTTCTTTTTTGTTACACTTGGATATTGTAATGGAAATTGCTTTTGGTTAAGTGCTATGGTATTGTAATTTGCATTGAATTCCATGTTCTTATTTGGATTATATGTTCTGATTCAGTAACACTTAGTAAGTTCCATTATGGTATTGTACTTTTCTGATTACCATTTCTTGTATTGTATTACCATTACAGTCTCCACAACAACAACCATTAAATAAGATAATATTCCATACATTATAATTCGAGGTACAAGGTTCATGAAATGACCTTTATAGTATACAAAGGCCTATTCATCAAAACAAGAAGATCCCAAAAAAACCTTAGCACCACAGGTAGAACTTAACCCTAATCCCTAATTCCAACTGAACCACAAGTAGAACTTCAAATTGCAAACTTCATCTTGTAATTCTTTCACTGCCATCTTCAGGTAAAACCCTAAATTCTGAATTTTATCTTCTAACTCTTTCACTGAAAGCTTCAAATTGTTCATGCTCTTCAGTAGACTAGGAATGATAGCCTTATCACGATCACACATTGGTGGATCAAACCATCAAAGGAATCGACATTTTGAGTCCTTTCAAAGATGAAACACACAAAATTAGGGCAAAAATAAGGTGTTTGATTACAAAAATTAGAACACTACTTTACCGGTAGAGGGCATGCATAGAAGCATCGACCTGGATTGAGTGTAGTCCACGACGTGCACAACACATAATTGTTGCCACAGAAGCATACGATCGTTACCATTTTCCCAGAGAG
The DNA here is from genome assembly GCF_052849685.1 of Lactuca virosa. Taxonomy (NCBI): domain Eukaryota; kingdom Viridiplantae; phylum Streptophyta; class Magnoliopsida; order Asterales; family Asteraceae; genus Lactuca; species Lactuca virosa. Next base: position 112,684,041 of record NC_136426.1, on the reverse strand, counting down.
AGTCGTTGGGGAAGATGGGTTTAAGTCGTGGTTAAATAGAGAAATTAGATTACAATTTTGGTCCCATAAATGAAAAGACAAAAATACCCTTGTGTGCATGGTACGTGGGGAAGAAAACGGAATGCCTCTAACGGCAGTTAGAGGCAGGGACCAAATCCACAACTCAAACCTCAAATAAGGGCATTTTTTTCTAGCAAACTTTTTTTTGGACCTTACCCACAGAAATCGGCAAACCACAGTGGCCATTTTTGCAATTTTGTCTATCATATATTTAATTTTATTAGGTGGGTCCTAGGACGTACCTCCTCTATATTTGCCTTCGCCAATAATATATATATATATATATATATATATATATATATATATATATATATATATAACATTTTCAATTAACCTCTTAATAGCATATATAAGAGTATTTTGGTGTGTGTTTTTACAAAAATATTGTGTAGAAAAGAAGTTTTCATTTTAAAAAAGTTCCTAGTGTTTTTTGGTTAATGTGTTTTGGTTTATAATATAACTCATATATATATATATATATATATATATATATTAGGTAAGTTTTGAGGCCCGTACTAAGCACGACCCATAGGGGGTAATTTGGTTATTTCTTTTGGATTGTCAAAATGTAAGTACATCACTATTTTGGGTAAGGAATTCAAAGTACGTGGCTATTACTCGTAAAGAAACAAGTATGTTGTTATTATTAGTAAGGAGATGGAAATACATTGATATTATTGGCATGGAAATGAAATTACATTGCTATTAGGGATATGGAAATGGAATTCCAAGTATGTGGCTATTTCCGTTTCTGTGACGAGGAGTTTATTGTTTTATTGTAATCCACCGGTGAAAATCACCACCATCTATAGATCTTGAAGTTTCTCCCTTTACTTCATTCTTAAATTGTACAAATGTTTCGATGGTTGTCGTGCGTAGTCCAATTATAACTCCTCATTGTCATCCCTTATTGCTGCTAAGATATGTACCCCTGATGCATTTTGTATGTAAAATATCTACTCGGTTATGCTACTTTCTCTTTCCTATTTTATTATCCATTCAGCTAAATGATGATATATAGATAAAAATCACAATTAATAGAATATTTGGAACTACTAACACACTCCCAACCCAAAATGTAGAATACATCAAAAATAATTTAGAAGTGAAGAACCAAAATGAAATATACAAATAAGAAAAGACATCACCATAATACGCAAATAAATGACTAACTTTTCCCCTTAATGGTGAAAAATTATTATTTAGCAATAAATACCGCCTATGTTTGCACTTTTATTTTTTTCCCTTATTTTCTTATCTATATTGTTTTCAATATACCTATGCAAAGACATCCTTGCAGAAAAAATGGATGTCATTTTCTACAACTTCCATTATATGTGATCCAAGTCATAACAACTTTCATCTTCCATTTAACTATCAACTTTAGGCTTCTTTAATACCAGGGATACTCATTCTTAGAAGATGTAGACTTGTTCCAACTGCATTGACACTCTATATCTATAACATCCCTTGCTTTCGTCAATTTAAACTAAAATCAGTATAATAAAATATGAAAATTTTGTATATTTTAACAAAAAGTAAACAAATTTATTACCTAGACCTAATCCATTACTGTAAAGCAAACAAGTTTTTTTGTTCTCTTGAATATAAATTGGAGACATCACCAAAACAAGGCCTTAAAAATAATATCACCATGTTTTCAACTTTCTATGACAAAAAACCTACAGATAAACAATTATAAAAGCTTATCAAAGCAATTCACTGAAACGGATTAAAAAAAAACAAAAAAAAAAAACAAGATACATAGTTTCTAGTAAGTGTGAAATTCAAAATTAAATACGGATGATATTTGCAAACCTAAAAAAACACATACGCATATGATAAGTCTAAAATCAAACCTAAATTATTTTAGCATCACAAAAGCCATCGAAGATATGAAGAAAAATTAAACCAAAATTAATGAACAATGAAGAGAAATTAGTGATTGAAGTCACTAACGGCTTCAATTTGTGTGTCTTTGTGGGTGGAGAAACATGAAAGCGTGCACGCTAATTCACCCTTTCATATCACATAAAAATTAGAACGAAAATGAGCATTTTTCTGGTTTCAAGCACTTCGACAATCAATTGAGAACAAAAAGTGTGAAAAACAATACCTTGGGCTTCTATTTCTTCCATTACATATATAGAATTTCTTATTAACAATGTAATAGAGAGGGGAACGTGACAGTAAACATAGGGTAAAAAAAGAATGAAATGAAAAGTAAAGTAAATGAATTCTAACTTCTTGCGGTTTGAAGAGAATGAGAATCGGTGGCTCAATACAAGAAATTATCCAATTTGGAGTGTAATTTTGTGATGAATTGATGTCCATATGAATAGACCTTGATGAAGCGGTGGTTTGCATAGCAATTGTCTATGAAGCGATGTTCTTATCCATCGCGTCGTTCAGAAAGTCGTTGACGTGGAATCCAATAACACATGTAAGTTCGATTTTGGTGGCCTTAGAATAAAACGCTTTTATATATAGTAATGAAAATGATATATATATATATATATATATATATATATATATATATATATATATATATATATATATATATATAGGGAAGGGTTATTTGGAAAACAAAAAAACCCTAAAAATTATAAAAATGCATAAAAAAAATACCAAGACATCACAAAACTTTTTTTTTAATTTTTTTTATCAAAAAATCGCAGCATTTTTTACAATTTCGTTGAAAAAAAAAACAAACAAAATCAATTTTTTCTTTTTTTGTAAAAAAGAAAATTCAAAATTTTTTTTCAGCGATTTCGACCTAAAAGTTGCGATTTTTTGATAAAAAAATCAAAAAAAAGTCTTGTGATCTATAAGTATTTTTTTTATGCATTCTAATGATTTTTAGGGTTTTTTGTTTTCCATAGAACCTAAACCTATATATATATATATATATATATATATATATATATATATATATATATATATATATATATATAGAGAGAGAGAGAGAGAGAGAGGGAGGGAGGGAGGGAGGGAGGGAGGGAGAGAGAGAGAGAGAGGTTCCATATCAAATATATAAGAAATGTGTTGATGGGAGACATGCATGTTACAAGGTGGTCGGCATTCATGTGCGAATGGGAATGGAGTTGTGAGGACTACACATTTTGGAGGTTAAAAGGAACTTAATATATATCTTTGTTTGTATTAGATTGAAAAGGAATCAATTACTTTGTTTTTGGAGGCGTGCTTAGGTTCTCCAAAAAAGGTACTTTAGTGATGATGAAAGGAAGGCTAAAGACTTTAGTTTATGTTCTTGATGAGGAAATCATGTTGCGCTCGGTTTTAGTTTTGGGCTTTAAAGAGGCTAGTTCATAGAAGGATCATAAGGGTTACTTGACAAACCATTTAGTTCACACCAAGAGGCTTCTCCATGTAGGTCGAAGAAGCTAGATGGTGTCTCTAAAGGGGTTGAGGTTGGTGGCTTTGTGGTGGTGTCAGTGGAGTTCGAGGTGGAGACTCAAAACACTTCCTCAATTGTATATCCGAGTTGACTTAATTGTATGTCAAGGTGGAGATCATTGCAGTTTTTGAAGATATACAGATGCTCTAGGTCTTTTCACGATTTGGCTCGTCTTTGCCTAGCTTTTGGTCTGAATCTTTGCCTATTGGTATGACAGATGAGTGTTCATGATTAGGAAGTTCGATGCTATTTCTTCTGCTATATATATATATATATATATATATATATATATATATATATATATATATATATATATATATATATATATATATATATATATATATATATATATTCACTGCTGATCTACATTTGCTCCTTCTAGTAAGCTAGTCATCTCATTTGGGGGAGGTTCTTTATCCTCATAGCTTCTCATTGTGCACAAGTTTACATATAGTTGGTTGCTATTTCTTTGTGGTTCGAACAAAGTTGGTTGTTACATCATTCTTGGTTCTCAAGGATTGAAGTCTCTACTGATCCTGTGTTGCTAATTCATAGCTTTTTGTTGTTGCCTTTTACTCTATTTCGGCTTTGTAATGTATACTCCTTGTATTCGTCCAACTTCTACCTGGTTTTTCTATTTTAATGGATTCTTATTGTCGTTAAAAAAAAAATCAGAATTCTTACTCAGAAGTTAAAAGTATCAATAATATATTATCAAAATTAAAAAAAAAAATCAGAATTCTTACTAAGTTAAAAGTATCAATAATATATTATCAAAATTCAACCGTTTGGGCCAAGTTGCAATGTGTTCTATTATAGTCCTATGTTCCAAATACTACACATATGTAACCTAATTACCTAATGAATAGTCTCTACTACAAATACCATAAAACATAGACGATAAATTTGTAACAAAATTAGTATTCAACCTAACTTTTAATTTGGATTAAAAAAGTCTAAACTTTTAATAATTGATGGTTCGTATTTGTGCTCAATGAAAATGAAATTAAATAGCCATGGGAAAGGGGAAAAACCTACAGTAGCACAATGCATGTGAGTAAGGAGATCATCGTTGCCAAACCTGATATAGATCGATTCTCCAAATCATTAAGAGGTTTTGAAAAGTTCGTCAGGCATTTTCAGCCAAATTGGGGATTCCATCAATGCCGACGCCGACTTTGTGGTAGAGATCGATGCCATTTCAAGTTCTAACTAGGTAATACGAGGATTTCATCGATTTACTTTACTTTTTAATTTTCAACGTTTAGGTCATGGAAAGCGAATTGCAAAAGATGTCCTTAGACCATCCACATCCGTGCAATGCCAAATCATCCTTCCGATTTGCCACATCAGTTTTGCAATAACCACTCACATCAACTAAATATCAATACTCTTTCAAAATGGGACCCAGTGCCACATCAACAACCATTTTATACTTTTTAACAAAATTTATTTGTTTATATCCAATATATAAATATATAAAAATAAATCAATTCATAACAATTATAGTTAATTATGTTTAATTATAGATATTTAAGTACACCGTAATCTTTAAATTGTCTTTGTTGATAAATTATATAATTTTAAAAATTGTTAACGAACTTTACCTCTCCCTTTAATTCACCAGCTTTTGGAGATTTTTAATTATCCTATATAACTATACTAAAATAATAATATAAAAATAATAAAATGTATATGTGGCATTGCAAATGGTCTTTCAGCAGATGAAAGAGGAATTGTTAAAATCAATGAGTGACATAGCACTCCATGTCATTTGCAAGAAGGATTTGAAAGACTAAAAAATTGTTAAAATCAATGACATAGCACTCCATGTCATTTGCAAGAAGGATTTGAAAGACTAAAAACCTACCCATGTGGATGCTCTTAGACTTTATGAAATGACTATTTTAAGAGTAAATTGTAGAAATGATCTCTAACCTTTATGAAAGTTCTTACGCTTAGTCCAGTTTTTTGGGTTTTGCACTCAGGCATTAGCTTCTCCCATCGTTGACTGTTCCTCTCCCCCCCACCACTTTTGACTACAAATCAAGTCGTTTTAAATACCCTAGTGTTTGCAATGTTTGGGCACTTTGCTAATGTATTTGAATTATAAAACTTGTAAATATATATGTATCATCAGCATACATAGTAGATTTACCGAACACCGTTGAGTTTATCTTATCCATTGTGATTAGTGCTGCTAATAAGACACCCCTTTAAACACGCATTGACATTTTTATAAAAAGTCAATCTATAATTAACTATTTATAATCAGTTTTTTCGAAAACAATACAACTTAACCAATAAAAATATTTCAAAAATCAATTAGGATGTCTATATGGTAAAATGGGGTGTCTTTTTAGCCAACCACATCTTATATTAGTGGACTTATATTCCCAAGAGAAATTTATGCCCCTTTTAATTGACATTTCCAGCCAAAAGTTTGACTCCTATTTCTACATGCATGTCAAACTTGTCACACACACTTTTGAACAAATCTTGTAACACTAGATGATGCTTCATACTAGCATTCCCTTTACAGTAAAGTCAAATTAAATCATTTTACACATGCACGTGCAGCGGAATATATGCTCTTCAAGATCCTCTATAAATGCCTTCTTGCCATGTATGCAAGTACAATAAGTATCTGCCTTTCAAAAAAAAGTACAACCATAAGTATCTGCCTTTCAAAAAAGTACAACCATATGGCTTCAAAACCTTTTGGCGTCCAGTTCCTATGGAAAAAAATTAAAACTAATTTTTAATAGTAGAATGCTATAATAGGGAAAAAAAATATAAAAAAATCAACAAAACTACATTGTTATTTCTTGTGTCTGCCCTACTATTTATCAGTACACAACATTAGAAAGATAAAATTTAGTTCAGCTGTTCAAAAACAAGAAAGATAAGCTTTATTGTGCTTGCCATTGGTAAGAATGCAATGACTATTCTTGCTTAATTATGACTATGCATGGGTTCCTAGTTGAAACGGAGAAGATATGAGCTAACATGAGGAAGAAGAGCATGTCAAGTTAGCCAAGGAATGACTTCCTGATGAACCAAATAAGGTGTTACTTTCCAACACCTAATTGAGGTGTGATCAGGCAAGCCATCCTTGGCTACCAAACAAGAGTACTCTTCTCTCCATGTAAGATCCTCTCTTCGTATTCTCTTAATAAAGATTATGTGCATTACTTATTTTAGTAATATTGTCTATTTATAGCCGATGATAATTGAATGGCAAATGAAACCACATAATTCTTGTTCTATCATTTTCTTTATTTCTTCTTTTCAACTTTCTGCCATATATATGGACCATCTTTTGGAGAATATATCCCCTTGCGAGACCAAATGAACCCTATTCTCTATATCTATATGAAGCAAAGAGGAAAAAAACGACCAGTAAAAGGAATAAAGTTTGTTTAATTAATGGCCAAAATCTTGCATGGGGAGTTGACTTCAGCTATCTGATGCTTCAATTCCTTGAATGATTTAACTCATGAGATATCCTATAGGGGCCCAATTAGTTGATCATTTCGATCATGCCTTGTTGAATCGTTGACTTAATGAAGATCATGGACATATTCTTTTGTCAGTCATTGATTGAATCTATATCAACACTGCTGCTAAATTGAAAGTTAATTCATACTATATAACTTTTGCTACAAGTGTGTTGTATTTAATTATGTCCAGTTTATTTTTATGGTTTGCTGTTTTAGTAGTGCTTGTGACAATATTCAAATCCATTTTAGTACTCACAAACGTTTATACATATTCTCATAAAGTTTAAAAGATGCATTGCGATTTGCGAAGCATAAGCATTTGATTTTATATTTCTGGCTAAAATTTGACTCTTTCTAGATATGTATCCAGTCGCCCATTTGGAACAAACGACTTTCAATCAGAATATTCTATTATGTTTTCACATTATGGATTGGCATATATGCACTCCAAGATCCTCAATGCTTTTCTTATGACAATAGCTAAGCCCAACATGCAAGTGCATCTGTGCATGTAATTGATCTGATTGATTGGTCTAATCAATAATGTGATGTTCCTAGTGGAATAGTTTTCATGCATATTTCCCATGCTTTGGAACAAACTTCTTCTGTTTTTCAGATTTGGTGACTTTCAGAGTATAGTCAAAGCATTCTATCATGATTTTGCATTCTATCATGATTTTGCATTCATGATTGGAATATATGCACTACAAGACTTCAAGATAAAAAATGCTTTCCTGTGGTATTAGACTATTACTGCCCATATGGGTCAAACATATTTTGGGGCGGGGCCACAAACAAAAGAAGGTCTATGATAATAATAAAAAGATTTATTTTATATTAAAAAGTATTTTTCTTCCCAAATTAAACTTGAATCGGGGTTCCTCGGACAACTCAAAGTATTATGTCCAACTAATTAAAACCCAACTAGTTTTAATTGCATAAGGAATAGGTTTGTATATAAAACATGCACCTTAAAGTGTAAAACATGCCCCTTAAAGGGTATTTCTATAAATATAACAAGACATATTTAAAACAAAAGATATTGATTAAACTAACCACTATGAAGGAGGTTGTTAACGAAAATGACCATATATATCTCATTTAAAAAAAAATACAACTTGTCTGGAATAGATATTTTTAGAGTAATATTGTATGTTCCAGAGTTGGTGATTGGACGTAAAGGTAGTTCGGAATCCGACATGCCCATAAAATAGATTCTTGAATTGACATAAACCTATTTTACAAACAACCTATTTGAGACTTATTTAATGTTGGTTTCATTTTTATTAACACCATTAGGGATTACCGTAGGCGGGTATCCGCCCTAATTATCTCAAATCGAAACCGATAGTTCCTAAAATATTGGAATCGGAACCGGAACCGGAACCAACGGCTAACAGTTCCTATACCGGGTACCCGATTCGTTAAATTTGTTGAATTTTTAAAACTTACAAAACTATATCTATTGTAAACATACAAGGAAGTTATCGATAACATCAACACGTAATTCGCTACGTATTAAAGATGAGGATTAGAAAATATCACACTATTACAAAACTAGGCTTTTTTTTTGAAGAACATGAGAGGAAAGGTTCCGTTATTGAAGATAAGTTATGCTGTCGTTCAATTGTAGTGAGTATAACTCATGAAAATCCGTTATTATAGGTCAAACCCGTCATTATATGCTAGGGTGTTTTTGGAGATATATCTATCTTATATTGATAACAGTCATGAATAATAAACAAACACATCATGTGTTTTTCCTTAGAGTCATAAATGTTCACTTACGGTCACCGTATATAAATATTTTCGCAGCTATTGTAGACTCTTGGAGACACAAATGTAATTAAGCTGTAAGGATAAACTATATTTACTTACATGTTTAATGGTTTATCATTATTATTGTTTACATACACTGAGAAATAAAAATTAAGACGTCACCAAAAATGACCTATACTAACATGTTATTTCTTTTATTATGATTATTGATCATTTTTAGTGACATGTTTAATATTAGATCATGAACATTGTGAACGTTTATTCACTCACAATCAATTAAACGGTGGACATAAAATACTTATAGTGATGTGTTTTTTCATATAGAGTCATAAATGTTTACTTACTGTGACCTTTTATAAATATTACCGCAGACATTGTTGACTTTAGGATACACAAATGTAATTAAGATGTAAGGATAAGTTATGTTTTCTAACATGTGTAATCGTTTATCATTACTATTACTTACATACACCGACAAATAAAGAAATTAAGACGTCACAAAAAATGATCTATACTAACATGTTATTTCTTTTATTATGATTATTGATCACTTTTAGTGACATGTTTAATATTATATCGTGAATATTGTGAACGCTTACTCAATCACAAGCAATTAAACGGTGAGCATAAAATATTTATAGTGATGTGTGTTTTTATATAGAGTGAGAAATGTTTACTTACGGTGATCGTTTATAAATATTATCGCAACCACTATTGACTTTTGGAGACACAAATGTAATTATGATGTAAGGATAGGTTATGTTTCCTAACATGTGTAACCGTTTATGATTAGTATTGCTTACATACACCGACAAATAAAGAAATTAACACGTCACCAAAAATGATCTATACTAACATGTTATTTCTTTTATTATGATTATTGATCATTTTTAGTAACATGTTTAATATTATATCGTGAATATTGTGAACGTTTACTCACTCACAAGAAATTAAACGGTGAGCATAAAATACTTATAGTGATGTGTTTTTTCATATAGGGTGATAAATGTTTACTTACGGTGACCGTTTATAAATATTATCGCGGCCATTGTTGACTTTTTAAGACATAAATGTAGTAGTTATGTTGCTGGTGAGGGCTTGGGCTCAGGTTCTAGAGCCGGGCAGTTGGATGATCAAACGCGGGAGTTCATTTCGTCTGAAATTACGTGTTGCATACACGAGCAGACTCCTATGATCTTCGGTACGATCAAGGAGGGTATTGTTGAGCTGTTGGAGGAGCGTTTGGGCTCTTTCTGTTATGAGATTGTGGCCTTGATAGTGATGCGTTTATTGAACTTTAGGGAGTTCCGGGCATGTGGGGCTCCGGACTACCACGAGGAGAAGGAGCCGATAACGAGTACGCAATGGTTAGTAGATGTTGCTAACACATTTCGCACCAGCAGTTGTCCCGATGGGGGCAAAGGACATACTTGCTTCCTGAATTCTGAAAGACAAAGCTCTGGACTGGTGGGAGGAGGTAGGTCATGCCTTGGGTGGCGAGGCGACTGAGTCCATGTCATGGGATGATTTTGTGACTAGGTTTAGGGCTGAGTTTGTACCAGTGATTGAGATGCAGCAGTTAGCGCGAGAGTTTCAGGATCTCCGCCAGACTACTGAGACGGTGGTTGAGATCACCGCGATGTTTCGGGAGAGGGTGCTTTTGGTTCCGCAGTATGTGGCGGACGAGGAGATGAGGAAGGCAAGGTATCACGAGATATATAAGGAGCGATATCCGACAATTTGTGAGCCGGTCCAGTTGCAAGACACTGGAGGATATGACAGCGAGAGCCAGATAGAGATTAACATCGAGATGAAGAGGAAGAGGAAGTCGGATCAGGCTCAGGTTTCAGGGGGATCGGGCAAGAGGCCCAAGGTTCAGGATTCGAGATCGAGAAGCCAGCAGGGCCGGAGCCGTTGTGGGAAGTGCGACAAAACGCACGAGGGACCGTGCAGGGTGGGTGGTTCGGGTTGGTTCATGTGCGACCGGATGGGTAGATTGTACTGCTACCACCAACACCCTAGGATCTGATCTGATTTGCTTTCATTGCAATCAGAGGGGCCACAAGAAGGCCCATTGTATGAGTTTGGCTGTAGCAGGGCCGGTGTCAGCACCCGCTCCTGCGATTCTACGGATCACTGACGACCGCTAGGGCAAGGCAGATACACCTGTCGTGAAGAGTAGGGTTTTTCAGTTGACGGTCGAGAAGGCTCACGCGACACCTGATGTGGTGATGAGTGTGTATCTTTTCCTTATCTTTTATTTGTATTGAATTCCTTGCTTATATTCATGTGTTTTATTTTAGGATCGTTCCTCATGAACGATATTTTTCCTTTGGTATTGTTTGATTCTGGGGCTCCCCGATCCTTTGTATTGCTTGCGCTTAGCAAGAGGTTTGCTGGAGCTCTGGGGGAGCTAGATTTTCCTTTAGATTTCGAGATTGCAGATGATCGATATGTCCGGGGAGCGAGGGTTCATCAGGGTTGTACTCTTCAGATATTCAGCGAGCAGTATCTGATCGATTTGGTTCCCATTCCTTTGTGTGGGAGACTTTGAGGAGGGAGATAGTTTTTGCAAATTTCTCCAAGTGTGAGTTCTGGTTGCGCGAGGTGCAGTTTCTGGGGCACCTTGTCAACCAGAATGGTATTCTGGTCGATCCGGCCAAGGTCGATGTCGTGATGCGGTGGTCGGTTCCGAGGTCTCCATCTGAGATTCGGATTTTCCTTGGTTTAGCAGGTTACTATCGGAGATTCATCTAGGATTTCTCCAAGATAGTTGTTCCTTTGACTCGGTTGTCAAAGAAGACAGTCACATTTCGCTAGGGGCCTGAGCAGCAGGACACTTTTGATACCCTGAGACAGAGATTATGCGAGGCGCCGATTTTGACCCTGTCGGAGGATGTTGAGGATTTTGTTGTTTATTGTGATGAATCGATCATGGGTTTGGGGGCAGTTTTGATGCAGAGGGGTCGTGTGATCGCTTACACTTCAAGGCAGCTAAAGCTTAATGAGGCGAACTATCCGACACATGATTTGGATTTGGGGATTATGGCTTTCGCCCTCAAGATTTGGCGACATTACCTCTATGGGGTCCGCTATACTATTTACACGGATCACAAGAGCTTGAGATATCTGATGGATCAACCAAATATGAATATGAGGCAGCACCGATGGTTGCATGTGGTGAAGGATTATGATTGTGAGAACCTTTATCATCCGGGGAAGGCCAATGTGGTGGCCGATGCTCTCATCCGCAAGGCGGTCGCGACTCCGATTAGGGATATATGTTTGAGGATGACCGTGATTACTCCGCTATTGGAGTGGATTCGTGAGGCTTAGACCGAGGCTATGAAGGAAGAGCACCGAAAGAGTAAGCGCATTGTGGGTCAGGTGGCTTCCTTTGATTATGATAGCCATGGGTTGTTGACTCTTCATCAGAGGGTATGGGTTCCGTATTGGGGCGGTGTGTTTCAGGTTCTGATGGAGGAGGCACACAAGTCTAGGTTCTCCATTCATCCCGGGGCGAGGAAGAGGTATAGAGATCTTCATCATGATTATTGGTGGCCCTGCATGAAGCGGGATGTGGCTTGGTATGTGGAGATGTGCTTGACTTGGAAGAAAATCAAGGCCGAGCATCAGCGACCTCACGATAAGATGCAGACGTTGAAGATTCCCGTATGGAAATAGGATGATATTACCATGGATTTTATCATGAAGTTGTCTCGGACTGCGCACATAGTGGATTATTTGGGTCATCATGGATCGGTTGACCAAGAGCACGCATTTCATCCTGATTTAGGAGAGTATTTATGTGGAGAAGTTGGCTGAGGTATATATCAGGGAGGTTATAGCACGGCATGGGGTGGCAGTTTCGGTGGTTTTACACAAAGATGCCCGGTTTACTTCCAGGTTTTTGGAAGAGGTTGCATGATGATTTGGGTACTCGTCTCCATTTCAACATAACATTCCATCCGCAGACCGATGGTCAGAGTGAGAGTACTATTCAGACATTAGAGGATATGCTTAATGCGTATGTTTTGGACTTCGGTGGGAGTTGGGATACGTATCTTCCGTTAGCCGAATTTCATATAACAACAACTATCACGCCAGCATCGATCAACTTTATTTTGAGATGCTCTCTGGGAGGAAATGAAGGACCTCGATTTGTTAGGGTGACGTCGGCCAGCGTGTTATGGGTAGTGCTGAGGTGGTACTCAAGACCACTGAGTTGATTCAGCAAGTTCAGAGTAGGCTCCAAGCAGCTTAGAGTCGGAAGAAAAGTTATGTCGACATACGCCAACTAGATCTAGAGTTCTAGGTGGGGGATATGGTTCTCTCCTGAAGGTTTCACCTTGGAAAGGTGTCATCCGATTCAGGAAGAGGGGAAAAATGGGCCCATGTATATTGGTCCTTTCAGGGTTTTGGCCCGGGTGGGCTGGGTTGCATATCGCTTGGATATTCCAGATGAGCTTAGTCACATCCATAGCACGTTCCACGTCTCCCAGCTACAGAAGTGCTTAGTGGATGATTCTGCAATGGTTCCATTGGAGGATATTCAGGTGGATGACCGCCTGAATTATATTGAGAGACCAGTGGCGATTCTTGACTGGAAGACGAAAACCTTGAGGAACAAGGTTGTTGAGTTGGTGAAATTCCAGTGGCAGCATCGCAAGTGTTCTGAATGGACGTAGGAGTCGGAAGATGATATGAGGCAGCACTATTAGGAGTTATTTGGAGGATCAGACTTTGAGGATGAAGTCTAATTCAAGTGGGGGAGAATTGTAACACTCAATTTTGGTAAGTTTCGCATTTAACCCTATTTATCAAAAACTTTGCATTTTGGTCCTTAAGCTAGTACGCGGGGCGTACTAGGTGGTACACTTAGCGTACTAGCCCGAGATCTTGATGGCGGATCCCATCCACATACGTTGAGCGTACGTGGAGTACGCATGGCGTACGTGAGCTTGAGTGAAACCCTAACTTCTAGGGTTTGCACCCTAATTAAACCTTATGATAGCCTCATTTGGTCATGTTTAGCCAGCCTCCACCTTCCTTCGTCCTGAAACCGAAACCCTAGTGTGTTTTTGTGAGTTTTGAGCCTTAAAGCGTGTTTGTTGGTGGTTTGTGAAGGAGAATAAGAAAAGAACCATTTGGAGAGGTGTCTTGAGCTTGAAGATCCGGGGTTAGCTCATCATTTGCAAGCTTTTTGAGGTAAAAAGCTCACATCTTGATGATCCATGATGCTAGATCTAGTTATGTTGTTATTTTATGCATTTTGAGTCCTTGGAGTGAATAATGAGCTTCTTGACTCGCTCTAGAAGTATTGGTGTTAGATTTAGGCTTCTTTTGGTCCCCTTGTTCATAAAAATGCAAGCTTTATGGTGTATCTTGAACCATGCATGTGTTAAGACCTTTGTTAAGCTATTTTTGAGCTCTTGAGCCCTATTAAGCCATGCATGTATGTAAAGTTGCCAACGTTATGTGATAAGTGGTCTTATAGAATCAGATCTGAGAGTTTGGCTTGAAGTCTCAATGGATTACGTGCTTAATGGAGTGGGGTGTCCAACTGGGGAGTACGCCCAACATACTCAGCAGATGGGCTTTTTGGGCTTGCATTCTCGGTTTGGGCCATTATACTTCTGATTTGGGTTTGTGGGTAGTATGTTGGACTCTTTGAATTTTAGGCCCATGATGGGTTTGGGCCCAATTTGGAAGATTGGGCCATATTTGGGCTTTGGGTTGTTAAATAGAATTTGGGCATTCATAGTAGTTGAATTGGGCCTTGGTCTTGGGCTAAGTTAGATAAAGGGTAAATGGTCTTTTGCCCTGATGATGGGCCCAATTGATTAGACTGAAGGTTATGGATTGGGATCCAGCTATTAATTGAATGTTATTAGTATTGATAGCGCGAGGATTGTCGGACCAGCAGACAGAGATTTATCTGAGTGACTCAGCAGCTTGAGGTGAGTTTCCTCATTGTGTTTGAAACATCCCAAAAATAAGACCCAAAAAGTTCATTTTTAATTTAATAAAATTAGTATTCAAAAACATCATCAATACAATCCAGATAAAATAAGTGTATCAAACATCATCTCAAATCAGAGTAAATCACAAAATGCGGAACGAGGTGGTGTGTGCTCTACAATCATCCTGAACCCTTCCCCTTGGAATATGAAGTACCTGAAACATAAACTGAAAACCGTAAGCACAAATCTTAGTGAGTTCCCCAAAATACCATATACCATACATATATATATAGCACATAACGGGCCCCGCCCAAATGAGTGTAACGAGCCCCACCCTAACACACATAACGGGCCCCGCTCACTGAGAGGCCCCGCCCTAACTCGCATAATGGACCCCGCCTAATAAGTATAGTTGGCCCCGCCCTAACTCGCATAACGGGCCCCACCCACATACAGTTCATATAAGCATAACAGGTAACAACATACAAAATAACTATCGGGCCCCGCCCCAGTAAGCATACAAGCATACATACATACTAGTGTCACACAGACAACGACTATTCTAACGTAACAGATCATGGGTCGACATTAGTGCCTTCGACTCGCTAAACATGGTGAGGAAACTCACCTCGCACTACTGAATCACAATGATAATCCCTGGTTGTTGATCTGACAAATCCCCGAGCTATCCATATCAAATAACACCCAATTAGCAATTAGATTCTAGTATATAACTATCAATCAATACTTAGGATAAAAAGACAATTTTACCCGTTACCTAGTTTGGTCCAAGACTAAGGCCCAAACCTATAATCTAAAAGGCCCATAACCAAATAATCATCCAAGGCCCATACATGGCCTAATTTTCCAAATTAGGCCCAAACTCTTATATGGGCCTTACGCCAAGGCCTACCAATTTTCTTAGTCCAAAACACTTGCATTCAGATGACCCAACAAAACCCCAAGCATCTAGGCCCAAAATAATATCCCAAACCCGAAGCCCAAAATGCGAAGCCCATCAGACTGAGTACATGGGGCGTACTCAGCACGTACGCGCAGCATACTCACTTGAGGGCTTGTACGCTAAGCGTACCTGCTTGTACACCTAGCGTACTCACCCATTCAGCCAAAACTCGATTTTTACCTATAATCCATTCATCGCTCCAAAATGTAGATCTGGGTTCCTTGAGCTAGATTATCACGTAAAGTTGCTAACTTTACGTTCATGCATGGCTAAATGAAGCTCTTAAGCTTAAAAAGGACTTAATAGATTACTTAATGCATGCATGAGACCCAATACTCCATAAAGTTGGCACCTTTATGCTTAAGGAACTCCTAATAAGCTCAAATATAAAAGAATAAGTCATTCAAACGACTTTACACATACACTAACCCAAAAAGGGACCAAAAGCATAACAAATCAAGCCATAAAGAGATCTAAGAATTTACAAGCCAAGGTATGAACTTGATACCTCCAAAGACTTGCAACCCGATGATTCTGGATTTATAGACTCCTCACCAAGCAAAGCGCCTTCAATCTTCTTTACTTCCTTCACAAAGGGCAAAATAACCACCAAAATCTTCTCAAGAGCTCAGGAACACCACAAAGAAGTCTTAAAGGGTCGATTTAGGGTTTTAGGAGGTTTGGGGGCTGGTAAAGAGGCCAGACCAAGGGACTTAAGGTCCTTAAATAGGGTACAACACACTTAAATTAGTGTTTCTTAAACTCCTCGTACGCCCATCGTACTCCTTGTACGCCCAGCGTACGAGGCCTCAGCCTTGCGATCATTCCCTCTTGGTACGCTAAGCGTATACTAGTGTACACCCCGCATACTTCACTTTGCATTAGTACGCCCCACGTACTCCCTATGTACGCCCCACGTACTAGGGTTACCCTTAACCCTAAAATACTCCGAAGGCCATAACTTCTTCATTATAAATCTGATTTCGACGATCCTTATATCCATGAAAAAGTATCGAGTCGCTCTATGCTTTTATCAACTCATATGTGCCTTAAGATTTCCCGAACAAAAATCCAATTTCCATAAAAGCCCGAGTTGACACTTTACCAAACTACCCCTTGTCTCCAAAACACAAACCGAATACCCAGATCATCTAAATTACGTCGCCCACACCCAAATGGGAAATGGTTCAAGACAGGGCGTTACAATGTTTAGCGCGAAGGCACCAATTCTGGACCATGGTTTATTATATATGTTAGGATGCTAGATAGTCTGTGTGACTCTTGCATGTGTTATGCGTTGGTATATATACCGAGCGGGGATCGATGTCGGTCAAGGCCCGATGACTGTATTCTATGCTATTGTCTTCGTAATTATCATAAGTTTTGGTATGATTATGTGTTTATATGTGTACCGGGCGGGGCCCGATGCCAGGTGGGGCCTGATGATTGACAGATCTGTAAACCGAGCGGGGCCCGAGGCCGGGTGGGACTCGATGTCGGGCGAGGCCTGATGAAGGGAGGGGGCCCAGTATGTGTTTATTATGTATGGTATGTGGTAGTTTGGGGAACTCACTAAGCTTTGTGCTTACGGTTTTGGTATTTCAGGTACTTTTGGTTCGAAAGGGAAGAGTCCGGGATGATTGCAGAGCACACACCATCTCATTCCGCATTTTGTGATTTACTCTAATATTTTATTATGTAGTGATACAATTTGCTCTGTCATGGTTGTATGACAATGTTTTGGATTACCGTTTTATTAAATCAAAAATGAAAATTTTTGGGTCTTATTTCTGGGTTGTTAGATTTTGTGTCTATTGCTTACAATAGTAAAGGTGTTTCATGTGAAATGTCACTTTTTTGAAACATACAAAAATGGTAGCTTAAGGTATTGCGTTGGGATGACGTGGTTGTTAATGATCAATTGTCTGTTCGCTTCTGTAGTTTTCAAGGTGAAGGTTCATCTGGACATTTATGAAAGGGAATTAGATGTTGTTGTTTTTTCTTGGGAATGGAAAACATATCTATCTACCTGTGGTTTTGTAAGACAAACTTCTTGCTACATGTCACAGTTGTGAAGTTGTTGACGATGTTGGATGGGTTCGGTTGATGATTATGGATTATCTTGGAGGTGATGGAGTTAGTGGGATTGTTGAGTGACTGAGGGTGTTGGTGTCTGCCATATCTAGAATTAGAAAATGGATATTGTCAAGGGCTGATGTTCTTAACAACTGAATTGACATGCTTTTTATTGATCCTCTGCATTCACTAATGACGGAGTGTAAAGTTCTTCTGTTAATTCGTCCATTGTCGGATAAAATCTTTTATGGACTTGTTCTGATTATTTTCCATGCTGCATTATCAGTGATGGATACAGATATGGTGGTGGTATGATCTGTGATGGTTGCAGTTAATCTGTAATTGTACAAAATGTTTTTTCAGTTAGTATCTGATAATGCTCTTCTGTGTATATAGAATAAGTCGGACTTACAGGAATGTTGGTGACTCAACTGTTCCATGGGCACTTCAAAACCAACCTATTTCCTTTACAAAAATTGGACCTTTGCATACAGGACATGTTACTTGACACAAGTAGTCTTTGAATAAGATTTCGGTGAGTGATGCTTTCACAGTGAATGTTTTATCCTATAGATATGATAAAATGAATATTTGTGATTTTTCTTATAATAAGTGTGTAGATATTATGAACATGTGTAATACCAAAAGTTTAACACGGGTTTTGCTAGTGATTTTATCTAACATTGTTGGAATTACTGATGGTGCAGAGATTGGTCTTGATGGACCAGTGAATCTGCAAATTAGTTTGGTATAAGAAAAATAAGATCATTTTTGGATGACTTGTTAGAGATTACGTAAAGTGTTATTTAATTTTTTACCAATAGTCTTGTATCCGGAAGTGGTGGGTTGACATAAATATGAGTTGCACTCGATGATCCATGCCTTAGTGTTCCTACAGGATATATAGAACATATGTCATGTTGTTTGTGACTAAGTTTTAAAGTAAGTTCATCACATGTAAGCATTTTCATTATGTTGTGTTGATTTTATTATTTTTATCATCTGTTTTTGAAGCTTTTAGATTAGTGATTACGACAACAGTTGTTGCAGGGGTGGTATAAGTTGTTCAGGGCTGAACTTTTAAGGCGAACTGGTGCATTCTTTCTATAAGTTGGATGCAAGTTCATTCCCACTGATTTTGATTTATAATATAGAGGTTAGTGGAAGTGAAAATACATGAAGCAAAACATGGTTTTAAGTATCAGTTATTTACCTTTCATCAGTGAGTATCAAAAGCATGAAGGGTTCTCCATTCTTTTTTATGCAGTCTTGTCTTTTTATAATATCACCAATGAAATTTGTGTGTGGAAAAGCAAGTAATATGTGATCTGTTATGTATGTAATGATTAATGGATAGTTGTAAAAAATGAGGGTTTTCATATTGTATGCTGATTTCCCGATGCGATTGGAAAAGGTATTAAAACTGGTATGATGTTTTCTAAGAGGAATAAGGATTGGAGTGGACATTTAATGTATTTTCAAGTGTTTGTCTACATACATGGTCAATATGGTGGGTTTTCTCCTAAGTCTAATAGTTGTTCCTTGGAAACAAAGCGAAACCAAGTTGTGGGCAGAATGGATGAGTCTAGAATCGGTGTAATTATGGAAGCAATTCCAACATCTATATAGATATGATTCTCAAGGACTTTCTGATAGTCATCCAGTAGAGGACATGTGTATTCAGCAATGGTATAGCACCTGGATACAACGAGGATGGACTCCATTTACTCTTGGTTTGTTCTTTGGCCAAATATTTGTATGTCGTCCCCCTGATATGTTTATTGGAATTGGAAGTGGGTATTTGATAGAAAATATTATATGGGTATGAGATATTATATGGTAACCACTTATTTATTTGTCGACAGCAGGGAACCAACTTTCCAGGTGGCAGTAATCTGGTTTCCATCTATGCAGTATCCGTGCTTACAAAGCTTCTCCAACACATGCATATTTGAGTTTTTATATGTTAGTCATGTCTCTACTGGTGTGTCTACTAAAGGAAAGTGAGAAATAGTTGTTAGTAATCATATGTTATTGGCATCAAAAAAATTTAATTTTTGGAAACAAATAAAGATGAGAGGAGTGAGCAGATGTTAATTAATAATCATATGAACATGTTGATATTGAATCTGGACAAAAAATCTTTAAACACAACATTTTTTTAAGTTATGTGGAATGTGCTCATTGGTATTTATGAGGACTTTGATGGAGTTAGGATATGTTGCTCTAGATAACGCGACATAAATTTGACCATGCGTAAAATCAGGCTTGGATAAGTAGACTCCAATTTTTTTAGTGATTGTCCCTGGCTTTTGTTTATCGTCATAGGATAAGATACTTAGATTAGGAATTTCTTCCGTGGGAATGATAATGGCAGGTCTGTTGGGTTGTGAATAAACTTTATGTGTGGTATATACACCCGCTTTCCAATACACGTTACAGTGATGATAGTTGCTTCAATGACGTAGGGGAGTAATTGGGAGATAATAATACATGTATTGTTACACAAACTGTCCCTCTAATTTATATTTCTTAGTAAGATTATGGGGGTATTGATTTTTAACATAAGTGCATGCGGTGGTAGTCCTGTAAACTATAGCTGATTTAGGTACTCTATTGGATGTTAGAAAATCGAGATAATAATAGCCTTGGAAATTCTGAGAATTGTGTATACACTTTCAGATTAAAGTATTTGGGTGGTACTCCCAACCTTTAATCGGATAAGACTCAGAAATACAAGAACTGAAAATTTGGGTGTTATGAATTTCGTATGTCCCATCAAATGAAGACCAAAATTAGTTAAGTAAGTTTTCCATCAGAAAACTGTCATCAGACAGTTGTATGTCTGAAAACTGTTACAAAAAACAGTTTGATGTTTGAAAACTGTTACTAATCTGGGTTATTTATATAAGGGTCAAAACAAAGTCAAAAACCGGGTTTATTTACAAAAATCCAGCTCGACCCCAGCCAGGGGCTCTGTCCCTTGGACCCCGCTCCTAAGGGCGCTGCCCCCGGACCCCTGTTCGTTTAGGGGCTTCGCCCCTAAATAACAGTCTACTTTAAATCTTGAATGAACTTAAACAAGTGTGCACTCCGCACCTTCCTTACTTGTTTAAAATTCATCATGATTGAATTTTGGTCAACAAGTCAATCCATTACACTGAAATACACATTGATGATACAAAATCACGAATAAACCTCCCCCATTTAAGTGTAATCATGATTAACTTAAAACAAAACATAACAACAACAAACTGATGCATAAATGAAATTTCATGACGATTGAATTTCACATTAGTATATTATTCAATCCAAATATTCGAATATCAGGGTGTCATTAAGGATTGAACCCTTTCTATCCATAATGAATACATGAAGATAATACACACAACAATTTACATTCTCATAAGTTCTAACTTGACACTATATTTTACTAGCTTGTGTCTCATCCTTCAATAAGCATATCAAAGCCAAGTCCTAACTTCTTGAAGCAGCTAAACTTCATGCTTATATAGGTAGTCCTTTTATTCTTGCACCTGAAAATGCAATTTTTCAAAAGAACTATTAAGAATATAAATTCAACCTCCTTTACTTGCAGTACTGAACACATACCTTGGGATGATGATAATAATGTGTTCCAATCTTCAAATATCAAGCTTTCCACATTGAATTCAGCATCTAATATTACATTATATGGGAATTGGGTATCTCAATATAAAAGATTTTAAGTGGACTTTAAACCCATCCTTACAACCGCCTTGTGCACAAGATCTCTTGCTAACCCTTTGGTTAGATGATCGGCTAAATTCAACTGGGCTCTTACAAACTCCACAGATATCACACCGGTCATGATGAGCTCACGAATCATGCTATGTCTAACACCTAAATGTCTAGACTTTCCATTGTACACTTGACTATAAGCCTTAGCCAATGTTATAGCACTATCACATCTGATAGAAATGGTAGATATCGGTTTGGGCAATAATGAAATTTTATAAATCAAATTCCTTAGCCACTCAGCTTCTTTACCAGCAGCAGATAATGCAACAAACTCAGACTCCATGGTTGAGTTAGTAATACAAGTCTGTTTCTAAAATGCCCAAGAAATGGCTCCTCCTCCAAGAAGAAATACCCAACCACTTGTAGAAGAGTGATCTTCTAAGTTGATAATCCAGCTAGCATCTGAATAACCTTCCAAAACAGAACGATATCCACTATAAGTCAAACCATAATTCTTGGTTCCTTTCAAATACTTGAATACTCTATTCACTGCTTGCCAATGATGTGTACTAGGATTAATAGTATATCTACTAAGCTTTCCCACATCAAAAGCTATATCAGGCCTAATACTAATCATGGCATACATAAGACAACCAATTGCTCTTGAATATTCAAGTTGATACACTGGAGATCCTTTATTTGGTAGAAGCTTAAGATTAGGATCTATACGAGTGCTTACAGGAGAACAAGTCTCAAAGTTAAACTTTTTCAATATCTTCTAAATGTAATGAGATTGAGAAATTGAAATCCCATTGTTCCCTTTTCTAATTCTTATACCAAGAATTACCTCAGCCTCTCCCATGTCTTTTATATCAAAACTAGATGATAAGAATTTCTTGGTTTTATCAACTTCACCTTGATCGGTACCAAAAATTAACATATCATCAACATATAGACAAATTGTACCTCCTTTACCAGAAGAATCAAATTTGCTATATACACATTTATCAGCCTGGTTCAATGCAAAACCATTAGACAATATCACATCATCAAACTTTTGATGCCATTGTTTTGGTGCTTGTTTCAAACCATATAATGATTTCTTCAACTTGCACACCTTATGTTCATTACCAGGCATCACAAACCCTTCAGGTTGTTTCATGTAAATTTCCTCATCCAAGTCACCATTCAAGAATGAAGTTTTCACATCCATTTGGTGAATCACAAGATTATGTATAGCTGCAAGAGCTAACAACAATCTAATTGTGTAAATTCTAGCAATAGGAGCATAAGTATCAAATAAGCCAATTCCTTCCTTTAGTCTAAAGCCTTGGATAACCAATCTGGCTTTATACTTATCTATTGTGCCATCCACCTTCATTTTCCTTTTGAGGATCCACTTACTTCCCAATGCCTTGCAACCAGGAGGTAAATTAGACAATTCCAGAGTATTGTTATGCATGATAGAATCAATTTCATCCTGAATTGCTTCTTTCTAGAAATGAACATCCCTAGAAGCCATAGCTTCACTAAAAGTCTTTGGATCCTCCTCAATATTAAAACCATATTCATGTTGACATATAGTCTCATTCCTTGTTACTTCAACTAGATAAAGTTGAAAATCAGATCCAAAAGACTTAGCTTTTCTAGCTCTTGTGCTTTTCCTAGGTTCAGGTACAGAACTTGCACCACTAGAAACATCTTCAGCTTGAGTAGTACTCTTGCTGGAAGATTGATGAATCATGTCCCTTGGTCTAGGTATAGATGTAAATCTTTCTTCATCAAAGATAGCATCTCTTGAATCTATCACTGTGTTAACAGACTAAAACATAGAATCTATATGCTTTGGAATGCTCAGCATATCCAATAAAGATACAATCTACACCTCTCTCACCCAATGTTTTCCTTTTAGGTTCAGTGAGCCTTACAATTGCTCTACAGCCCCAAACTTTGAGATAACTCAAATTTGGTACCTTTTTACACCAAAGTTCATAAGGAGTATTCTTACTCCTTTAATTTGGAGTTCTGTTCAAGATGTAACATGCAATTAACATTGCCTCACCACAAAACCCTTCACTTAAACCAGAATATGACAACATGGAATTAACCATTTCTTTCAAAGTCTTATTCTTCCTTTCAACTACACCATTTTGTTGTGGTGTATATGGAGCTGTGGTTTGATGTATTATTCTAGTTGATTCAAAATAAACTGGATCATAATACTTACCACCTCTATCAGTACACAATACTTTTATTAATTCATTTTTATGAAGCTCAACTTGTTGTTTATAAATTTTAAATTGATCAAGTGCTTCATCCTTAGAATGTAGCAAATAGACATAACAATATCTAGATGCATCATCAATAAATGTAATAACATACTTTTTGTTTCCAAGGGAAGGTATTGCATGGAAATCACATAAATCACTATGTATAAGATCCAACACCTTGCTTTCCCTAACAACATCTTTGAAAGGTTGTCTAGTGATTTTAGTTAGCATGCATATTTTACATTTTTCATTATTTTGCATATCAAAAGCAGGAATTAAACTCATTTTAGACATGTCTTTTAATCTCTTGTAATGAATGTGTCCTAGTCTAGCATGACATAATTCAGATTTATTAAAATTATTGCTAGTACTACTAGAAGCCATGCAAACAGAATTATCACTAGAAGGATAATTAATATTAAGCCTAATCATTCCATTACATACATAGCCAAATCCAATAAAAGAACCATGTCTTGACAAGATATACTTGTCACTTTCTAGCACTTGTTTGTAACCACAATTATTTAATACAATTTCAGAAACGAGATTCTTACGAATCCCTGGAACATATAAAACATTGTTCAAACACAAACACTTTCCAGAAGTAAAGTACAGTAAAACAGATCCTAAACCCTTGATTGGTTCAGTTGCAACATTTCCCATTTTCACCACAGAACCATCTTCAATTGGTTGACATTCCTTGAACCAACGAAGATCCTTACATATATGGCTTGTTGCTCCCGAATCAACCCACCATGCAACATCATCATCCTGCACATAAAATGCTTCAGAAATCACAAAAATATAATTCTGAACATATTTAGAATTCTACATGGAAACAGAAATCTGACCTTGTTGCTTTTCTGGATCCTTGGATACACTTGGTCCAGCACCATCCTTGTTCACTTTGTGAATACGACAATCTTTCTTGAAGTGACCCGGTTTGTTACAATTCCAACAAACCAACTTAGTCTTCTTGTTGGAAGACTTGTCATTGTTGGGTGCAAAGTTATCCATGTATGACTTTGTAAATGGGTTAACTTTTGTAGACCCACTTTCATGTGGTGTATTAGCCTTATGACTTATGAGATAGAGAGTGAGAGAGAGACATGTAAACACCTCTATATAAGGTGGGTTCATACCACTTATGGAGGTGTGCTTGGGAGATGTAACATTGAGCGTGTGTGTTAATTATGTCGATTTAGATCTAGATCCTTTTTTGTGTAACACCATACATAATCGAATGCATCTCTTAACCACCCAAATCACCGTGTTCATTGTGTGTTCTTTAATTCCGCATGCCAAACCAATGTTCATAATTCACTACAATTGGTATCAGAGCGGGTCTTCGAAGATCAACACGATTTTATGAAGAAACGATTCTCGGTTTGGCAAAATTTGTCACAATTGGAGCATTTATGGTGAGTCCCTCTCTATGATCTCTCTTAATCTTGTTGATTCGTGCGTTACGTTCTTGATTTTTGATCGTTTTGATTCATTGGATCTAATTCGTTTCAAATCTCATTGTTGATCCAATAACTTTTTTAAGATCAAGCCTAAAATCAAATTTTCGTTATTGTTCATCAATCCAAAATTCAAGCCCAAACTGAATTGTGTTTACTGTTCGATATTCAAAACCCAATAAAAGAATTTTGTTACTGTTCATGCCAAAATTCTTGAGCCCATTGATTGATTAATATTACTCACTGTTTAAGCCCAAATGTCATTTAATCCGATTTTAATGTGGGAGTCCATTGATTCATCGAAATTAAGTCAACAACGTCGTCATATGTTCTGAAGTCGCATTCAACTTTTCTTTTGTTCTTGTTCTAGAGTCTCGTTCTTCTTTCATTATTCTTGTCGATTGATTAGTTTGTTTGTGGAAGATGTACTTGTGAATCGATTCTTTACATTGAATTTAATCTCAAAGATCGATTGTGATCAAGTTAAAACTAAGATTTCGAAAATCAAGTTTTTGAGTTTGATGAAATTGATCAAGAAATCTCAAATTTTTGTGAAGAACATGGTTAGAACAACTGTTTGAACCTAGTTTGATCTATGATTTGGTGTTGGAATACTCGATTTTCTGTTTATTGATTCTTGACTTCAAAAAGTCAAATCCAGAAAAAGTCAAAGTTGCTTTTCTGGGGATGAATAAATGAATTGGAAGTAGAAATCGGTTGATACAAGTTGAATATTGGCTGTGAATGTCGAAATCTTATTTGATTTGGGATTAGATTTCGAAAATTTGTTGGGTTTATGGTCTTGATGGTGAACGATGCTTGAAAGAAGGAACGAACTGAGAAAAGTTAATTTGGTATGGATATGTCGATGTCTAAATTGGACTTCGTTGTGTTGAATGAAAAGCGAATGAATGGCTGATGGATGTAATTTCGAAGATTGTGATTTTGGGAATCGACATCAGGATGTCGAATTCATACCGTTTTGGGGTTGGTTAATTTTGAGGTCAAGAATGTTTGTATATGATGTCAAAATCGAGTTCGTAACATATGGTCATTGTTTTGAGTTTCGATTTTGGTTGATCAATTGGATAGTATGTTCACTGGAAGTCGATGATGGATGAAGAACGAAAGTCAAAGCTTGATAGTCAAAAGTAATTGGTGTTCTTTGGAGTCGATTTTGGTGTTAATCGAGATTTTGATGTCAATGGATTGGAGTCGGTTATTTTGATGGTCGAAGATTTTGAATATCGATGGTCGAAAATTTGGGTTGCGGAAATAACGAATTGAAGGTTTTGGTGATACCAGGACTAACGAAAGCTTGAAGCAACTGAGTCACGAATTGATAATTTTCGTTACCAAGTAACGAATGGGAAGGAAGAAAAACTTCGTTGTATCTGTAACGAATTGGGAAAAAGGAAGAAACACAGAAATTTTCGACATTAGTCCTTATTATTTCGAAAGTTTGTCACCTTTTACAAATTTCGACAGTTGGGGTAATTTTCGACAGTTTGGAAGAAATAATGGAGAATATTCGAAATGGGGTGTGTTTTTATGCTCAACTTTAGGGTGATTATTTGGAATTTGAGAAGCTCTTGATCATTCGTTGATGCTTGGTTCGTATGGTCTCACATCCTAGAACCCAAATTGAAGAATCATGGAAGAATTGAAGATTTGAAGTTCATCTCTACATGTGTCACGCTTGAAGCTCGGATCGCGTAGTTGCTCGATTTTTGAAGATTTGAAGTGGGTCATCCATTCCTAACTTTGAGGGGGAGAATGTCGGGTGCAAAGTTATCCATGTATGACTTTGTAAATGGGTTGAATTTTGTAGACCCACTTGCATGTGGTGTATTAGTCTTATGACTTATGAGATAGAGAGTGAGAGAGAGACATGTAAACACCTCTATATAAGGTGGGTTCATACCACTTGTGGAGGTGTGCTTGGGAGATGTAACATTGAGTGTGTGTGTGTGTGTGTTAATTATGTAGATTTAGATCTAGATCCTTTTTTGTGTAACACCATACATAATCGAATGCATCTCTTAACCACCCAAATCACCGTGTTCATTGTGTGTTCTTTAATTCCGCATGCCAAACCAATGTTCATAATTCACTACAGTCATCCTTTCCTTTAAACTTCCTTTCTCCATTAGACTTCTTGGGATTCTTTGAACTTTCTCCTTCCACCATGTTCAAAGAAGAGGAACCAACTTGGTTCTTGCCTTTAGGATTGTTGTCAAGTTCTTGAGTCCTTATGGACTCTTCAATCCTTAAATGGCTTCCAAGTTGAGTCAAAGTCAATTCCTCTTTGTTATGTTTCATATTGTGTTTATAATCCTTCCAGGAAGGGGGCAGTTTGTCATTGATCACAGCCACAGAAATGGCTTCATCCATTTTCAAATTGTGTTGAGCAAACTGTCCAAGAATCCTTAACATTTCATGGATTTGTTCCGTAACAGGCCTGGAGTAAATCATCTTGTAACCCATAAAGTTACTAACAAGAAACTTCTTACTAGAAGCATCTTCAGCCATGTACTTGGATTCAAAAGAATCCCACAGTTCTTTTGCAGATTCAAAATTCTGATAGATATCATAAAGAGAGTCTGACATACCATATAGAATATGACCACGACATATGTAATCATCATTTTCCCACTTTGATCTTCTTCTTGTTGCCTCCAAAGGTTCATCTTCAACAGATTCTGGTAAGACTGGCATGGGTGTACTCAGAACATACACCACTTTCAGAGTGGTAAGGAGAAATTTCATCTTCTTCTGCCATCTACGAAAATCTTGCCCTTCAAACTTGTTCAGTTTTTCAAACTTACTTGTCATTTCCTTCACAGAATCACCACTTTCCATGATCACAAAAATACTTTAATCTTTGTTAGAAAATCGGGATAATAATAGCCTTGGAAATTCTGAGAATTGTGTATACACTTTCAGATTAAAGTATTTGGGTGGTACTCCCAACCTTTAATCGGATAAGACTCAAAAATAAGAACAAGAACTGAAAATTTGGGTGTTATGAATTTCGTATGTCCCATCAAATGAAGACCAAAATTAGTTAAGGAAGTTTTCCATCAGAAAACTGTCATCAGTCAGTTGTATGTCTGAAAACTGTTACAAAAAACAGTTTGATGTTTTAAAACTGTTACTAATCCGGATTATTTATATAAGGGTCAAAACAAAGTCAAAAACCAGGTTTATTTCCAAAAATTCAGATTTCGAACCCAACCAGGGGCTCTTCCCCTTGGACCCCGCCAGGGGCTGCCGCCCCTTGGACCCCGCTCCTAAAGGCGCTGCCCCCGGACCCCTGTTCGTTTAGGGGCTTCACCCCTAAATAACAATCTACTTTAAATCTTGAATGAAATTAAACAAGCGTGCACTCCGCACCTTCCTTACTTGTTTAATATTCATCAAGATTGAATTTTGGTCAACAAGTCAATCCATTACACTTAAATACATACTGATGATACAAAATCACCAATATTGGATACAAACCCTCTAATTCTGATGTATATTTTCTATTGGGTTGCATATCATCTGTACTTCTATAAACCTTTTCATCATCACCTGTCATTTTGAGAATTAGGTCGTTAATTCTGTCAGCAACTTCATTGGTAGGACAAACAATCGCCTTGACTGAAAGGTCAGCAGGGGACAGGTTATATAACACTCCATTCCATATACAAATTGTGTTAGATGGTGCAAAGAATTCTCTCCCGGAGGAATCAACAATGGTGCTGGAATCTGTATCTAACTTGTGTTTTATGGGTCCTCTATATCAGCTTCACCTAAATTTCCTTTTTTGATGTTTAGTATCGATTCAGCAAACGCAGATGTCGAGAATCCATTGCTACCTTCAGAATCTAATTTAACCAATCTCATGTTTTCACTTAGCTTGTAACCCCGAAAGGATTTCTACAAGTATAAATTAGGTAGAGTTGAAGAAATGATGGCATCCTGTGTGCTTTTTGGCAACATTGGTAGAGTTTGCCGAAAGTCTCCTCCAAGAAGAACATAAATTACACTAAATGGTAGTGCATCACAATCAAGAACATCACGTAGTGAATGATCAACATACTCGAAACATCGACGATCCCTCATTGCTGCTTCATCCCATATAATTATCGATGTTTGTCTTAGTATTTCTCCGAGCGATGTCCTCTTTTTGATATCACATGATAGTTTCTCTACTAAATCAATAGGTACCTTAACCCTCGAATGTCATGTTATTCCGTATGGAAGCAGAAGTGAAGCTATTCCAGAAGCAGCCAATGCAAGTACAATTTTTCCGGCTGATCTGAAATATGAGATTAAAACAGTCCACAAGAACGTCTTTCCGGTGCCACCATGTCCATAGACAAAAAGCAAGACATGTTTCTTAATTTCTTCTGATGTGATAAAAGTCTTGTAAACAACCATATGCTCCCTGTTTAACTGTGATACCATTTCCAAGGTTTGTATTTTCAAAGACTCTCTATCACAAGTGATCTCTTCTAACAGAAGACGGTTATGTAGGACATCTAGTGAAGTAGACGATGACATAGGTAACTTGAAATCAACTAAATATTTGGTTGGTGTACACGATGGACTATGTTCTCTAAATCCAAAAGCAGATGTTGCTGAATGATATCATCACTTATGTAAAAATATTTGTCTGGAAAATCAAGCTTCATCCTATGTATGTAATCATCTGCCATTTTCTGCCACGCGACTTCCCATAATGATTGTGGGCTTCTAACACTCACAAAAAAGCAACATGTAACAAAAGAGTGATCGTAGCTGAGTAGAAGTTGCCCACGTGGATGCCTCTGTGAAAGCAATCATCCAGTCTACATCATCACCTATTAATCCTAACGCGTTACATGCATTTCGAAATCTTGGATAGACATGACCAGATACTGTATGGATGTCTTCATATGATTTGCATCCTTTTTGATGACAAAGTAGCATCCTAAGGTAGAAGAGTTCACCGGAATACAGATGCACAAATACAAGCATCCCAATAGCCTTTGAAGACTCGAGAACCCTGTGTGACCATTCTTTAGATTCGTTGTCCCATTTATAATTGTTCGGATAGTCAATAAAAGTTAGTTCACGGCCTTTGGGATCCCTTGTGTTACAATCAAACCATGCTAGAAACGGTGTTCTACTAAAGCATGGATTACAAAGGACCTGATCTAACCTGATGTTTGATATGAAAATTACATGTTGCATACGTGGCAGATGGACAGGTAATTTCTAAATAGCTGGAAGACGGGAGTAAATATTGAAATTTAGGATTCTCCATGCTGCCTCAGGGGAAAAATGTTACGTCTGTCAAGGAAGCTTTCTACCTCATTAATAGGACAAACTGCTACACTTCTAGTACGATCCCCATCCGATTCACTTTTTTAATTGACAAACCTGATGCGTTCAACACCTTTTGAAATATATTTTAAAAGGTGATTCACCATCATATTCCACCCGTAATAATCGACATTTATGTGTGCTCCAAAGCGAAAACATAACCTCTTGTTGTGGGGAACAACATATCCATTATCGATGAAAATTCCACTTGGCATTCTATGATGCGCAAAACAGGTTCTTTTGCAGTGTGCATATCCTTGTTTCTTGAACACTGTAGTATCTTGGAACGGTTTCAAAAACTTCTTACTACATTTTTCATGTTTCATACATGGGGCATCCATGTTTAATAATCCGCAGGGGCCATGAAGCATGCAGGTGGTGACTGTGATAGAGTGATGCTTCTAATACTGGATCAGGTAACTCTGCCTTTATATATCTATCAATATCAGAAGCATCTTTAATTCTATTAGAAGTTGTTATCCACAACAATGTATGACAGTATGGAAGACCTCTTTTTTGAAACTCTATTGCATATAAATCTGTAAAACTATAGACAGTGATTTGTAAAAGCTATAAAAGATAGGTAAGGGACAACAAATATAAGAAAACAAAGAAAGTGCACGTACATGCTTGCATATCATCAAACGTCTTATCTTCCTTAAGAAACTTAATAAAGGCATCGACTTTAATTTCAAATATTCTTGCTATTATATTAGCCCTACTGTGAACGTCCTGTTGATGATGAATGTTCATGAAACGATTGACCTCTGGTCATTTTACATCACATGTAAATGCAATGAAAAACTAGGGGTTCCTCTAAACTCTACAGCTCGCTAATGCATCCTGATAATGGCTATACATATAACGGGGAGCGCCTATAAAGGATGCAGGCAAAAATACGTGTTTGCCCCCAACGCGCTATTGCTATCCCCCTTCAAAAGCGCATCGTAATCAGAGCGCAGTTGTTCCTGATGATGTAGTACATAGTCTAGATGGTCCTCCTTAGTACAAGCGCAAGCGTCAACCGAATACTGTTGGAAAAGGCGACCAGATTCAAAAATGTGGGAGTGGATGTGATGTCGCGGATGAATCTGGTAGCTATAATACATGTTGTCCGTAAGATTTTTCGCGCTGCGACCCGTCTCGTTACGTAGTTTCAAACGTGGAGACCAGCCTTCTTCCCCATATCGAAAAAGCAATGGATATTCCAAAGGCATAACTTGGATGAAGTTTACTAGTACGCTGAGGGCGACCAGATTTAGAGTGGATGATAATATCATACTTTGCACCGCAGCCCTCATCACCAATAATAATACAACCTAGAGTCCCAGGAGCTAGAGCGTCATATCTTCGATCAGGAACATCATTATACAAACGAACTGCATAGGATTCTAAACCCATATCATCAGTTATTTCTTTAGTTTTTTTTGTTGGATTAGTGTCTAAGCCTGTAACCATATTTGGTAAGTACTTGACCCGATAGTGCATGGTCCTTTTGGGTTGCCTTCACCAAAGCAACTTGACTGGAGAAATAATAGAGAAAGAGGTTATTATGATTTATTAATATGTTATAAGAATAATATATTAAAGGAGAAATCATATTTGTTTAATTAATATCGGTCAATAATTAATTAAGAATTAATTTTGTGATCAAGTGTAATTAATTAAACTAGAGGGGTTGAATTGTAATTATGTGATAGTTACAAAATATGGTAATGGTTATCCTAAATATGGGTTGAACGAATTCAAGGAGATAAGGATCCTTGATATCGTCCAAAGGATAAAGGATAAGGGATTTCAAGTCTTATCTTATTGTTACTTGGTGGGCAAGCAACTAGATAAGGATAAGGACTGAAACCTTAATCTCTACACCTATATAAAGACCCCTAAGGCTCATGAATTCGTCCATGCCTTCCCAAGGGGTCCTAGGGACGAAATTCTATACCTCTTCCCTCTCTCTATTACCTTTCCACTTGCTCTTGGTGTTTGTGAGCCATTAGAGGTACTACACTTGTGGTACTTGCTTTCAAAGACAAGAAGATTCAAGATTTAAGTTGTTATTACAATATAACAACAAGAGGTATGTATTTCATCTTTCCTTGTGGATTTCGAAATTCCTAGAAGCCTTTTAGGGTTCTTCAAGTGTTCATAATGTTGTGTATCTAATAGTGAAAACATAGATCCAATTCTAGGGTTGCATGCACACATAGGATTGTTTGTACAAAACCCATCAGTGGTATCAGAGCCTTTGGTTAACTTGTTTTCAATTAGTATTATTCAATTGTATGAATTTGACATATTAGGGTTTATTGCCAATAAACCCTAGGAGGCTAGGATTTTCGAGATTAGGGTTTGCAAACCCTAATTTGCAAAAGGTTGAATAAGATTTTCAAACCCTTTCCTTAAACCTTTAAATTTCGAAATCTAGGGTTTGTCTTAATCCCTTGATTTTCGAAATTGGCCTCCTCCCCAAGATAAGATCCTAAATTTTAGGGATTTGGATTATCCCATATCTTGTAATTATCCTTTAATTGTTATATATGGTAATTAAAGATTTTGAATTATCCTATCCCATGATTTTCGAATTTTAGAGGGATTAAAAGGATTAGGATAAATTAATTGTTTAATTGGTAATTATCCTTCATGATTTAGATAATCCCTTATGATTTAATAATTTAAATTAATAGTTTAATTCAAGATAATTATTAAATCAAGAGTTTTAATATTTAAAAATTTAATTTAAATAGTATTAAATTTCGAAAATTTTAAAGTGAAATTAAAACCTAATTGTTTTGAAAAGTTTCAAAACTTGCCCTCAAGTTTTTGAATTTAAATTGTTTGATTAAAAGGTTTAATTTTAAAAAAGTCTAAATTCTAAAACCCTAATTTTGAAAAGTTCATATTACACCCTTATGATTTTATTAAATTAGTTAAGTGTATAACTAAAAGAGAGTTAATAAATCCATAATGATATGGTTTATATTTAATTAAATTAAAAGTGTAATTTATAAAATTAAACCACCTAGTATTTTAAAAGTGTAAAATATACCCTTATACTATATATATAACATTGAAAGTCTAATATTATATATGTATAACTAAAATGCTAGTCTTACCGTTAGTAGGCCTCATTCACAAAGCCGATCTATAAGGGGGGTATAAGGTTATGGCCTATAAAATGGCCGTTTAATGGGTGTCCACTCTCACCCACCGCTTCCTTGATTGGTGGAGGGTCGTTAGCCGAACGGGTAGGATAGGGCAAACCCTTTCCATTAAAAGTATAATGAAGTATAAAGTAACTAAATGTTTTTTCAAAAATTCCCAATCTTAGTTACTTTAGGCAAAAGTGAATTGATGCAATCCCATGAAATTACACTTTGTGCCCTTGCGAAGACGTTAGTGGAGCGCGTGTGGTTAACCGGCACACTAAATGGTTCTAAGCAAAGGTAGCAAAGGATGACTCATTGTTTGTCATAGTTCGGTGGAGCGTGTGTGGTTAACCAGCACATCGAATAGGTGACTGTAACATTGGGGGCACCATGTAAGTTTGCATGGTTATTCACACCCTGTTTTGTGATCCTCGGCATCCCAGTCACAAATCGAGGGGCATATCGAGATTTAAACATGCCATTGAAAAGTTCAATGAATCTCAAAAGATCTAGGAATTTCCAATAGATTTAAAACTAAATTTCTTTTTCGTTTTTCATGGTGGAAATTAGTGAATCGTCATTCACTTACCTTCAAATGTTCTGCAATTTGGGTTACGGCATCCCTCTCCCAAATTGTAGAGTATTGTGTTGGGTCCTAGCCTTAATATCTCATTTGGGTGATTTATTAAGGATTCAATCAATCAACTAACTTGAATTTTTCTCCCGTTTTGTAGATGTCAAAGTATGACAACTATGGTCTTCCCAAATCCCGTGGAACAAGCTTTTCACATGAAAATGATATTCCATGATTCGATCGGGGAACAAGAGATCATGCTTCACTTCCTCCACCTCCTCCTATTATTCTCCCTAACCCACAAGTTCAAAAGATTGAAAAGTTCAAACTCACTCAAGTCCTTTTGGCAAGTAAACATGAAGAAGGAAAATCAGTGTGTGCACACGTCCTAGAGATGAAGTCACACATTGATAAGTTAAGAATGTTGGGATCGGTTGTCTGTGAGGAGCTGGCTGTTGACTGGGTCCTTCAGTCACTTCCTGAATCATGTAGTGAGTTCGTTAGAGAGTACTATATGATGCATCACAACGTGACCCTCATTGATCTCACCTATTTGCTTATAGCTGTTGAATCAGCAATGATTTGGCGTGCTGGTCAAGCAAATTTGTCTGGTGAGTCAAACTCCCAAACTGCAATGGGCACTGGCAACATCGGAAGTCTAGAAAGAACTAAGTCTATGATTGTCCGATGTGCTGTGCCAAAGGAGTCCATTTGATTTTATTGCCAAGAGAAGGGACATTGGAGACGAAGCTGCTCTAACTACCTGAGAAATCTAAGAGATGGGAGAGTCAAGATGCATGGCTCTACTTCAGGTAAAATCCATTAACTAACTCTTTTAAGTTCCTATTCTAGATTCTTAATACATGATGTAATAAGATTACATTTTGATGTTTTATAGGATCGAAGAAAAGAGAGGAAGCTTAAGGGAAGAAGTGAGCTGAATCTAATCGTGAAGAAATGGATTTCAATCGCATTGCTTGAAGATTAGAATTTTGAGCTACTACTTGGAGTTAGAATAGATTGCTATGAAATATGTATTAACATAGTTTTTCAATTAAATTGCATTGTAAGGACAAATTTTTCCGCAATAAAATAAATTTTGATTTTATATTATTTATTTATCCTTGCAATGGCGTGTATGAAAAAAATTGATGTTTGTAAGTTTCTATTATTAGCAATAATGGATTTGATTCTTAATTGTATTATTTGTGGAAAGGTCAAGAATTTACCAAATAAGGAAAGTTTCTCATCGCCCAAGTTTCAATTGGATAGAAACTTGGAATCATACAACTTGATTGCATGATGAATGAGAAATTTCATATTTGGAAATTTAGACAAATTCTTTGACAAAGTGTCAAGTGTAGGACTAGGAGATCGAGTACACAAAGTTGTGTGTTGATCAAATCCACCACAAGAGTAACAAAGATATTCGTCATGATTTACTAATGTTAAGTAAATATGATTATACTCATAAGATTAAGTGTAATTCTGAGTTGATTGAAAGAGCTTCAATCAATAGCAGAACGAATAAGAAGAATCAAGTAAGCAGAAAGATAAAAGTTTCTCTATTCTAAGAAGAAGGGAGAGTACCTTTTATTATGTTTTATGATAGGTCTTAATGATGAAGAACCATATCTCAATTAATCCTCTAAGTGAGTCTTAGTGCAATTGTATGTCTGAGAAGAGGAATCAAGAATTGAAGAAATGGTTAAATCAAGAAGTCAATCATACTTCGTTCCAAAAACAAGTCTTAGAGTTAAGATTGTGACATTGAGTGACAAGTCTTAAGAAGGTTTATAACATTCATCAAATGTGGAAAGTTGTGATGTCTTGGATAAGACAAAGACCAACTAGGACCAATTTTGTGAAGTGTTTTGTCTTGATAAAAGCTACACTAACTCTTGAATATTTGTTTGTCGAGAAATGTTTATTGACAAGAGAATCTTATATGTCAAGGAGTCAGTGGGAGTCTTAATGGTCTTGAAAGGTTTCAAGAACAAATCAAGAATAAACCTTATCATTCATCACTAGCACACGACTTGAGGTTTACAACCTATCGTGTTGACACTAATTTTATTTCTGTGCCATTCCAATCGAGTTAATTATGCATGTGAGTTCTACGAGTTCTCAATGGATTGTATAGGGGCAAGACACCTTGTTCAATGGAAAGTACATAGAAACGAAGGGGTGAGCTGCTCAATAACTTGGAAGTAATGGTGGGACCCTTGATGGCAAGAAATTAAGAAGAACAAGTTATATCCATAAGAGTTTGGATTTGTCACTAACATTATCTTGTGATTATGGTTATGACAAATTCACATGGATAAGAACGAATACACCACAAAATCTAAGTGTCATAAGGTTTCTTTCATTCATAAGAATGATTGTAAGGAAACGCTTTCACTAAGAGAGATTTTGAAGATAGCATTATGTAATTTGGGTTTCTCAAATTCAACTATGATTACGGCATTCCTCTTCATAGTTCGAATTGTGAGAAATGGCAAATGGGTCTGAACATTTTAGACTTGTTGATATGAGTCCTAGAATCGTTTAGACATATACATATGAGTTGTCCAAGGAAAAGTGTATGAGTTTGAGAAGCTTAGATAAAGTCTTATCAAAGCATCTAGTATTAGAAATATGAACTTAAGAAATTGTTTTCTAGAAGTTCAGCTAATTTCTGAATACATGTCGAAGCTAGTGGGAGCATAAGTGTTATGCTGGTAAAGAAATAATCATCATGTAAGTGGGAGCATGATTATTATGGTAAGTATTGCCAGATAGCAATATTAATTATAGAAAACAAGAGTAATACTTTGCAAAGTTGTAAGGGTTGAAAAGTTGTTTTGCTATAATTAAGGGAGAGAATATTGTGCTTCATTTCAAATCTAAAGCTTAGATTGAGAAATTTTAATAAATTTAGTCAAAGGATACATAGTGTCTTCTTAAACTTCGATTATGATTACGGTATCCCTCTTCATAGTTCGAATTGTAAGAACGTGACACATAAAATATTATGGCAGAAGATTGATAGAGTATCGTATCTTTATGTAAGACATTATGCATCGTGTCCCATACGCTTCGGGTAAAGGATCGATTGCAATTGCTATAATATTTGACCATTCTAAAATTTTCCAAATGTCTAGCGCATTAAGAAGGGAAAAGGACAAGAATTGGTATTGACTAAGATAATTAAACAACTATCAAAGGACGACCCAAAAGTTCGCTGAGGATTGGTCGCTTGTGAGTAGTTGGAAGTATGGTATTGAATGGATCATATCGACATTATTATGAATAGATAAGATTCTATTAAGAATGAGTTATCATATGGTAAATATGGAAATGTTTCCATAATTGGGAGTTGAAAATTAAGAATTTACATGATTAGAAAATTTTATGCAAAAGGATGTTCAAAGGAATGTACTTTGAGTGAGAGACATCACATCTATAGAATTGTTCTGTAATAATTTTGATAGAGTACCTTGTGATTTCGTTGGCCGAGTCTTTGTGATTTTTGTGCCGTGACTTCACAAGAGGATTATTGCATAAAATATTAGAATTTGACATATTCTAAAAGGTGGCAAGAATTTGGTATTCTTACACTAATTATAAGGATTGGGGATTGTGAAATGAGTTGCATTTGAAAAGTTTCAATTAATCTATTTCACAAAGTATGGACCATAGGAAACCAAAGTGTGCATGCTTTGAGCATGGGACAATTGTGGTTATGATTCGAGTTATAAAGTTGATTATCTGAAACATTAAACAATGGATAATGAGTAATCGATATGGTGATAAATAAAAGGTGTTTTATTTATACTCAAAGGTTTGAGACCATATAGGATTAGTATTATTCTTGTGTTTCTCTTTGCATGTTTTGACTTCCAGAATAATTGAGTTTATTAAGAATAATCGAATTATTCAAACGGTCCGCAGTCGTTCATATGTTGGAAGTAGGTATGAATGAAGACTGTCATGAATTGGTTTGTAGATTGTCTAAAGTGTATTAGACATAGCAAAGGTTTGCTGCAACGTTCATGAGTGCTTATGAATATGATTTTGAGCATTGGATTAAACCCACGCTCACTTGGATCGCTTCATGGATTTTATCACGAGCGATTGGTGAGACGATAATATCTTGTATTCTTGAAACCGAGATGTGTGAGTTGTATCTTGCGAATCGGTTACACATTGATAATATGTAAACGCACCAGTAACTTGGTGTTATAAAACTTATTGTTGTGTGTGATTTGGTAAATGAGTGCAAGCAAACATTGAGTCGAAGTTTATCCGTTCCTTTTATCCAAAGTGGGATAAAAGCGATATTTGTGGGCCCCTCGATGATTTAGTGATGACAAACGTAAATGCTCGGCCAGGCTAGGGCTAATTTGATTTGTTCAATTAGTCAGTCGTCGTAAATCGGAAATCGGGAAACAACACATAGACTGAGAGAATGATTTCAATCCATGTCTCACGTCTATACGATATCTAGAATGGAGGAATATATGATCCCTTATCTAAAGGACAGGTTACTGATAAGATCAGAGTTTGACAGCGTCTTTGAGAGCTACGATTGCTAATCGAGTTGTACTTACATTTGTGGTTACTAGACTTATCCAAGTGGGAGACTGTTGGATTAGTGTCTAAGCCTGTAACCATATTTGGTAAGTACTTGACCTGATTGTGCATGGTCCTTTTGGGTTGCCTTCACCAAAGCAACTTGACTGGAGAAATAATAGAGAAAGAGGTTATTATGATTTATTAATATGTTATAAGAATAATATATTAAAGGAGAAATCATATTTGTTTAATTAATATCGGTCAATAATTAATTAAGAATTAATTTTGTGATCAAGTGTAATTAATTAAACTAGAGGGGCTGAATTGTAATTATGTGATAGTTACAAAATATGGTAATGGTTATCCTAAATATGGGTTGAACGAATTCAAGGAGATAAGGATCATTGATATCGTCCAAAGGATAAAGGATAAGGGATTTCAAGTCTTATCTTATTGTTACTTGGTGGGCAAGCAACTAGATAAGGATAAGGACTGAAACCTTAATCTCTACACCTATATAAAGACCCCTAAGGCTCATGAATTCGTCCATGCCTTCCCAAGGGGTCCTAGGGACGAAATTCTATACCTCTTCCCTCTCTCTATTACCTTTCCACTTGCTCTTGGTGTTTGTGAGCCATTAGAGGTACTACACTTGTGGTACTTGCTTTCAAAGACAAGAAGATTCAAGATTTAAGTTGTTATTACAATATAACAACAAGAGGTATGTATTTCATCTTTCCTTGTGGATTTCGAAATTCCTAGAAGCCTTTTAGGGTTCTTCAAGTGTTCATAATGTTGTGTATCTAATAGTGAAAACATAGATCCAATTCTAGGGTTGCATGCACACATAGGATTGTTTGTACAAAACCCATCAGTTTTGAAGGTATGTACATATTCATTATGGGTTGTCAAAGATTGAACAAGAAGCTGAATAATAACAGGATCAAGATCCCTCTTCTTAGGTGAATCAAAAGCTTTTAACTTATTAAAAACCTCATTGTTTGTGTCATGTATGTGTAACTGCAAAAAGCTTGTCGCATTATCATCATGTGAGCAAATTGAACCTATCCAGTGAAAAATTTGACCAGATATCTGTTGTGAAATACGAAGGATCCGAATAGACTTAAATAATATTAGCTCAATGCGGAATGGGATCAAAAATTATCAAAGCGTAATAATCACAACGAAATACTAATAAAATAAATAGAATAGAGACACAGGAATTTACGTGGAAACCCAAATCGGGAAAAAAACCACGGGCGGAGGAAGCCGAGAAACAATTCACTATAATTTGCAGTGTTTACAGGGATTATGAAAGAGATTACAAATAGAGTGAGAGGGCTAAAATATATGGTGGTGTATCAGTGTATATATATATATATATATATATATATATATATATATATATATATATATATATGTAATGTTTTACTATATATATATATATATATTTGATTGTTGGGTTATTTTTGTGGGTTAAGTCTCTCTGGCTATTTATAGCCAAAGAGGAGAATAT
Organism: Lactuca virosa; assembly: GCF_052849685.1. Taxonomy (NCBI): domain Eukaryota; kingdom Viridiplantae; phylum Streptophyta; class Magnoliopsida; order Asterales; family Asteraceae; genus Lactuca; species Lactuca virosa. The sequence goes on along the minus strand of NC_136426.1, from coordinate 112,643,671 downwards.
AAATCTAATGTGAAAACAAAAAATGTCGTCCAAAAAATTGATGCGCCTCCATTCCGTCCAATTTCATTTTCAATTTCATATTAGATTACTATTCATAGTCAAACTATGAATAGTAAATGATAAGTTACGGAAATAACCCCTGAACTATTTGCCACTTGCTAATTTTGGAGGCAACTTTTCCACAATCTCCACCTTGACATCAAAATTAAGCAAGTCATGCTTTACGATTAGTCAAAACCTTTAGCTCATCAAACTCTAAAACTTCCATAAAAAACTGCAATTTTGTATAGAGAAAAATTGTTTCCGGAAAAATAAATAATAGTTCCTCCACCACGAGCCTTCAGGCTCAACTGCGATCAGAAACACCCACCATGTCCAAACATAATTTGAACTTGGCTATAGGAAGACTTTTAGTGAACATATCAGCAGGATTATAATCTGTATGAATCTTGTCCACAACACAATCACCTTTTTCAATGATATCCCGCACAAAATGATAACGAATATCAATATGCTTTGTTCGGTCATGAAACATTTGATCTTTACTCAAGAAGATAGCACTCTGGTTGTCACAGAAAACTGTGGTCACCTTTATTCTATCATCGAGTTCTCCGAATAACCCCTTCAACCAGATATCTTCCTTAACTGCTTCTGTAATCGCCATGTATTCTACCTCGGTAGAAGACAGGGCAACTGTAGACTGTAACTGGGCTTTCCAACTAACAGCACAACCATTTAGAGTAAACACATACCCTGTAATTGATCTTCGTTTATCCAAATCTTTGCCATAATCTGAATTAACATATCCGAACACCCCAGTGTTAGATTTACCAAAACGTAAACACATAGAAGACGTACCGCGTAAATAACGAAAAATCCACTGTACTGCTTTCCAGTGTTCTTTCCCCGGGTTCGCCATGTATCTACTAACCATGCTAACAGCATAAGCCAAATCAGGGCGCGTGCAGATCGTAGAATACATCAAAGATCCAACAGCACTAGAGTATGGAACACATGCCATGTAAGCCATATCAGTCTCATTAGTAGGACTCAAAGCGGATGATAGCTTGAAATGAGCTGCAAAAGGTGTGTTGACAGACTTTGCTTCGTGCATACTGAAGCGTCTTAGGACTTTCTCAATATAACTTTTCTGAGAAAGATGCAAGATCCTAGACTTCCTGTCACGAATAATTTCCATACCTAAAATCTTTTTGGCAGCTCCTAAGTCCTTCATTTCAAATTCAGCTTTCAACTGGTCTTTTAACTTCTGAATCTCCTTCATATCTTTCGCTGCAATCAACATGTCATCCACGTACAAGAGTAAGTAGATCTTTGAACCATTGTCACCTTTCTTAAAATAAACGCAGCTATCATAGGTGCACCTGCTGAATTTGTGACTGGTCATGAAAGAATCGAACCTCTTGTACCATTGTCTAGGAGACTGCTTGAGGCCATAAAGAGATTTGTTCAACTTGCATACGTAGTTCTCCTTTCCAGGAACTACAAAACCTTCAGGTTGTTGCATAAAAAACTCTTCCTCAAGCTCACCATTTAGGAAAGCTGTAGTGACATCAAGTTGTTCTAACTCAAAATCGTTAGAAGCAACCAACCCCAACAACACACGAATGGAAGTATGTTTGACAACTGGGGAATAAATGTCAGTGTAATCAATACCAGGAATCTGACTGTAGCCTTTAGCTACTAACCGAGCTTTGTATCTTGGTTTATCATTTGGGTTGACAGGTTCCTTGAGCTTATAGACCCACTTGCATTTAACTGGTCTCTTCCTTTTCGGAATAGGAACTAAATTCCAAGTACTGTTTCGCTGCAAGGATTCCATCTCATTTTACATAGCGAGCATCCAATCATTTGAGTCTTCATATTTGATAGCCTCGTCATAATTCGCAGGCTCCGTTGCGTACTCAATATTATCAGCAACAATAAAAGCATAGGCAACCAAATCAGATTCAGCATACCTCTTCGGAGGAATAATCTGTCTTCTCGGTCTATCTCTTGCAATGCTTGGAGTAGTAGCTTGTGGTTGTGAAGGTGTTGAATCTTCACCAACAACATGCTCATCCGACGAAGAAGAATCTTGATGCTGATTTGTACTCTGATTAGTGGTAGGTGAAGTAGGAAGTTCCACCTCCATTTGAGCATTCTCTTTATTTGCTTCGGATGATACATCTGATGCATCTGTTCTTTTAGAAGAGTCAGCAACTGGTTGAAATATAGCAGACTCATCAAAAGTAACATCTCTTGAGATGATAATTTTCTTCAAATCAAAGCTCCATAACTTGTAACCCTTTACACCTTGATTGTACCCAAGAAAAACGCATTTGATTGCTCTTGGTTCTAGCTTCCCATTGTCAACTCGTGCATACGCTGGACATCCGAATGGTTTTAAATCTGAATAATTTGCAGGTTTACCGGACCATAATTCAAACAGAGTTTTCTTCTCGATTGCTCGTGACGGTGATCGGTTGATAACATAGCAAGCAGTCGAAGCAGCCTCCGCCCAAAAAGACTTTGGCAATTTGGAATTAGAAAGCATACACCGGACCTTCTCCATAATGGTGCGATTCATCCTTTCAGCTACACCATTTTGTTGAGGTGAATGGACTACTGTGCGATGTCGAGTAATGCCTTCCTTTTGACAATAGACATTAAACTCTTCTGAGCAAAACTCAAGTCCATATCCGTACGAAGATACTTTACCACCAGACCTGATTGCTTTTCAACCTGAACTTTCCAATTTCTGAAGGTAGAGAAAACGTCTCCTTTATTTTTTAAGAAGAAAGACCACACCTTCCTGGAGAAATCATCAATAATAGTGATCATATAAATAGCTCCACCTTTTGAAGCAACTCGAGTCGGTCCCCACAAATCCGAGTGAACATAATCAAGTGGTCCTTTCGTTGTATGGATACCACTTGCAAACCTTACTCGTTTTGCCTTGCCATATACACAGTCTTCACAGAAATCCAAATCAACAATCTTTTGTTGACCAAGTAAACCTCATCGACTCAATTCTGACATGCCTTGAAAACTCATATGGCCGAGTCGAAGGTGCCAAAGACGGGACTGATCTGGATCAGAAAGAGACTTTGAAACAACAGCAGCATCACTCGAAATTGTTTGCCCGTCAAGAAAGTAAAGATCTGGGGTTTTTCGTTTGGCTCTCAGTTTGTCGGAGCCGTCTTTGAATACCCTGAGAACTCCACCTTTACCAGCAAACTCGTATCCCTTTTTGTCAAAGGAACTGAGAGATAACAAGTTTCTTCTGAGGTCAGGAACATATCTAACATCCCCCATGGTTCGAATAACTCCGTCAAACATACGGATCCTGACTGAACCATGTCCAAGAACTGGACATGTAGTATTGTTACCCATCAACACATAGCCCTGGTTAACCTTTTCAAATGTGTAAAACCAACTTTTGTTGTGACACATATGAAAAGTACAACCAGAGTCGAGTATCCAATCACCAGTGGAATCCAGTTTATCTGAATAAACTGTCAAAAGTTCTCCAATACCTTCCACCTCAGCTACATCGGCTTCACCCGAAGTGCTAGCTTGTTTACCATTTGCTGCCGTCTTCTCTTTTTCTTTATTCTTCAACTTGAAGCATTCTTCAAGCACATGTCCCTTCTTGTGACAATAGTTGCAAAACTTTCGTTTGCCTTTTGATTTGGATCTGGTTCTGTTGGAAGATTGAGAAGTTCTACTTCTCTCTGTTGTTCTTCCTCTGGCATTCAAACCTTCGGCTTTAGCATCACTTGAACCACCACCAGTAATATGCTTCATCTTCTCTTTGGAATCCAAAGCTGTATAGACTTCATCTAAAACTAAAGTGTCACGGCTATAGATAATAGTATCACGAAAATGGCTATAGGATTCTGGCAACGACGACAGTAAGAATAAAGCCAAGTCTTCATCTTCATACTGAACATCCATATTCTCTAAGTTATTTACTAACTCTTTAAATGTGGATATATGTTCAGTTAAAGAGCCTCCTTCAATCATCTTGAGATTGAACAACCGTTGCTTCAAATGCAACTTGTTTGGTAAGCTCTTGGTCATCAACAGTTGCTCCAACTTTAGCCATAAAGAAGCCGCTGACGTTTCTTTTAGAACATCTTGCAAAACATCGTTTGACAAGTGCAAACGAATCTGGGATAAAGCCTTCAGATCTTTCATCTCCTTTTCTTCTTCAGTCCATGTATCGGGCATCTTATTGAAACCCAAAAGTGCCTTGTGTAAATCCATCTGAATGAGAATGTCTCTCATCTTTACTTGCCACAACGGAAATCGTGTGTTACGATCCAGTAGTGGAATATCGTATTTTACCGAAGACATGATTAATTACTTGATAAAATGATCCCAATGAGCTAATATTACAACCCGGATGCTCTGATACCAATTGTTGTGAAATACGAAGGATCCGAATAGACTTAAATAATATTAGCTCAATGCGGAATGGGATCAAAAATTATCAAAGCGTAATAATCACAACGAAATACGAATAAAATAAATAGAATAGAGACACAGGAATTTACGTGGAAACCCAAATCGGGAAAAAAACCACGGGCGGAGGAAGCCGAGAAACAATTCACTATAATTTGCAGTGTTTACAGGGATTATGAAAGAGATTACAAATAGAGTGAGAGGGCTAAAATATATGGTGGTGTATCAGTATATATATATATATATATATATATATATATATATATATATATATATATATATATATATATATATATATATATATGTAATGTTTTACTATATATATATATTTGATTGTTGGGTTATTTTTGTGGGTTAAGTCTCTCTGGCTATTTATAGCCAAAGAGGAGAATATAAATCTAATGTGAAAACAAAAAATGCCGTCCAAAAAATTGCTGCGCCTCCATTCCGTCCAATTTCATTTTCAATTTCATATTAGATTACTATTCATAGTCAAACTATGAATAGTAAATGATAAGTTACGGAAATAACCCCTGAACTATTTGCCACTTGCTAATTTTGGAGGCAACTTTTCCACAATATCTTAAATACATATGGACCACGACCCTTGTTAATCTCATCATCAACATCAACTCCAAAAGAAGTCATTGAAAACATGATGTTGTATGCCTTAATATCAACTATAAAACGACCATTCATATACAAATTGTGAATTTCAAGAGGTAGGGTAAGAGGGTAAGGAAGAATAATTGAAGCGGACTTACAACGTTGGGTGTATGTTGGACGATTAACAGTTGATTGATTAATATTTCTTTCGACAAACCAAAAAAAATCCCCAGAAAACTCTCAACCAAAGAGGCAATCCCCACAATCATAGAAAAGAGCCAGAGCGGAAGCATAAAATTGTTGTCGATGGCGAGAAGTCCGTATGAAACCATCTGCAGATGCAGAAGAAGATGAAGCATAGTAAGGGAGCTTCCTCTTAGGACGCTTCGGCATACTGCAAACTCCAATAGACAATAAAGAACAACAAAATAAAACACCAAGAAACAGGGTAGGTTGACATTTGAAACATACTGTTGACAGGGAACATAGAAAGAAAAAGAAAAAAAATAACTAAGTGAATTATGTGGAGAAAATCGAAGACCATCGGCAAAAATCGGAGAAAAAAACGGCCACGAAGATGGATAATGGGTGAGTAGACAATAGAAGAATATAGAAATGGAAACACCTGGACAGTGGATCTCCTGATGCCACCATGTATACAGGGACGTTCTCAAACCAAGGAGAGGGGTAAAGTTTCATAAACGAAAAGGGGAAAAAGCAAATTAAAAAGCCAGACACCGGAGGAACAAATTATCTAAAAAAGGACCAATAGCAGTGAAGAATTGTTCACAAGGGGGCTTGTGATTATATATATATATATATATATATATATATATATATATATATATATATATATATATATATATATATATATATATACTACTAGAAACTTAACCTACAGCGACGGAACAATGCGTTGCTATTCCGTCGCTAATGTTTGCGACGGATCAGCAACAGACCTCCTGCATAGCCAATTAAAATGTGGCTAATGATTTAGCTAGGGATTTTGCGACGAACTATTTTTTTCCTTGCGACGTACTTAGCGACGGATAATCCATCGCAAATCGTCACTTATTTCAGTTTTGTATGGCATTGGCGACAAAATTAATAACATTATTCCCTCGTAGATCCATCGCAAATTTCCATATCTCGTAGATCCATCGCAAATTTCCCTCGCAGATCCCTAGCAAATTTTAAGGTACCATATTTTTTTAATTCCTTTCATTGCAAATATATAACATCATTTTTTTTATTACAAATCTAAAACAAAAATACCAAAAAAAATCAAATAATTATAAATCGCAAAACAAACATTAACATCTAAATACCAAAATCATTAATTATTATACAATCCAAAACCAAAACATTAATATTAAGATACAAAAAGCATCAACTATCAAATTTATCAAAACTACTAAAAGCATCGAATATCAAATTTTATTTGATTTCAAAGCAAAATGTACCAAAATTCTCAATTTCCTCTCACATTTTGCATTGTCACATACATCTTCTCCATTGCTTCATATCTTGCATCAATTTGTTGTTGTATGGCCTCCATTTATGCAATTTTAGCAACCATCTCCCCACACATTGATCTGTTGTTTATACACAATACCAAACAAATATAAATGGAGTGTAAGTTAAATAGAATATCAAACAAATTTGTTTGTGTTCATGTAATTTAAATAATATATGCTATAAACCTATTTATCAAGTAAAATCAACCGAAAAGTAGACTTAAAATTCTTTTGTGACTAACCGTGTTCATTCAAGTAATCCAACTTAACAAATGCTTTTCATCCATTCCTATAATTTATTTACAAATGTGATATAAGACTTTAAATAATTCTGATTACAAAGTCAAACACATGTAAAGAAAAGTCAAAGTAATACCTAAATGGTGGAACAAGTGACTTTTTCAACAGAAAATGCAGTTCCATAGCATGGCTCTGTCAGCTCAGTATATCCATCAAAGTTTGTCAGCTCATTATGTCCAGCAAAGTTTGTTGACTCCTAAAAGATTCTGGAAACAGAAGGGCATAATTGGGAAATCATATAAATTAAGGAAACACTAACAAATTCAATGATAGATGATATGCTACCTGACATTATTTTGTGTGAGCTCATTTAGTACGGAATTCAATAGCAAAAGTGGAAGGTAAAGATGATCTTTTGAAGGGTATAACTGCAATGTTGTTCATAATGACTATTCGAATAAGTAAAACACATAATAATTTCATATATAATTTAACTTGACACAAAAGATTTGTTACAGTTTCTAAGACAAAAAAAAATACAATTGTACAAATTACCTGCATATTTGATGAAGTTTTCACCATATAATCAATTGGAGGAATCTTGTCCTAATAACGGAAAGACATCTAACAGATGATAGATCAAAATAACATCATTAGAAAATTAAAAAAATGTGAACATGATATGATAATATTTGTTGGTGTTCTCTGATACCTCATCGAAGATCCACTTGCAAACACGAGATTGTTGCAAGAGTTAAATTTATTTGAGAAGGAGCCCAACTATATGTTCAACATTTGTTGGTGTTTTCATGAAACATAGACTAGAACCACTGACCATGGCCATGTAATTCTCGGTTTGTGACAATGTTTTATAGGAACAATTTCCACAATAACCCGGAGGATAAATACAACACGACAATATTTATCCCAAAATCATAAATAATTCCTTAACCACTCATGATATAAATGATAGACAAATAAGATTTTTAAGGATTTAGACCTGAAGATGTTCAGAGGTGTGTGGTTTACCAGGAAACTGGGATGGATGTTGTCAATATTCTTTATATCTTTGAATTTGTCAGTACCCTGCTTTCAATTTTATCTAAGCTTTCTGGAGAAAATAATATTGAATATACAATCGGTTAATGAAATTATTTCATTAAGGCTACAAAAAATTACATATGCATACTTTTTGCATATTCAACAAGTAATTTTCTTTGTAGAATGTAAGGAGTTCATCTCTTGTATCTACCCCTCTTGACTTTGGATTTACCACTACAATGGCTCAAAATGCATACTAAAGAGCCACACTTCAATATTTTCAGCCACTATGTTCAATAAATAGTAAATTGCTACTTGTTTTCAACTACGTACATGCTATTTACATCATCAATTGGCAAGAACATCAATTCACAGCTAAACCTATCATCTAACACAATACAATAACCTAAAATTATGCATATCATCCACGAAGTTCAAAATTACCTCAAGGTTAATCAAATTTGTATGAACAAGGGGGTGTTTGTTTTATCTTTTAAACCAACTTTTAGCCTTTATCTTTTCCTAAAAGTTAAAAAGGAACCAAAAGATGTTTGGCAAAGGGAAAAGATCTTTTAAAAGCAACTTTTCAGAAAGAAGGAAAATGAGCATTTTGAAAAGTCACGGGAACGTGACTTTTTGTAACTTTTGAAGCCCTTAAAACTGAAATTACTTTTATACCCCCAACTACCCTAATCCCAATTACTCTTTTTAGTCATTTTACATGTAAAAGATAAACCAAACACTTTTTAAAAACAACTTTTTGACTTTTGCTTCTCAAAAGCTAATCCAAACACATTTTTAAAAGCATCTTTTGTAAAAAGTCCTTTTACAAAAAGTCCTTTTACAAAAAAGACTTTTGAAGGTAAAAATATATCCCAAACACCCCCCAAGTATTTGAATGGGATGACCACCACAGTGTTCCAGCCACCGCCAACAGAACCAATGCCGCTACCCTGTCAGGTGATCGACATCGCTGTTGTTGCTGAGTAGATCTACAATCTGAAGCAGCAATAAAGGATAAATCAATAGATCGAACGCATCAGCATGGAATTAAGAGGCAAGTTAGTGAGAAAGCCAACTAGGATGTGATTTTCTGATTAGGTTTTCCTTTAATTTGAGAGGCTTCAAAGATAGCGATGCAGGTTGACATTGATGGAGGCGATTTCAGGGGCGAAGGAGAGATTTGACTGTCATTAGGGATTTGAGAGGAAATTGTTGGCTTTTGGAAGAAATAGGAGGGAACGAAAATAAAACGAGTGAACAAAAAAAAAACGGGCAAATGAACAGATGGAGGCATAGATTTTCTGCGAGGGTTTAGCGAGGGCCAGGAAAAAAAAAAGCCTCTACTTTTTGCAATCTGTCGTTGTTCCCTCGTTAAGAGGTTTTACTTTCTGACCATTTAGTGAGGGATGATCTTTGTCGATAAAATCTTACCAATCCATCGTAAATCCTTCGTTAATACCTCTCTAAAACTCTATAATTATTTTGATCGAAATTTTTATGCTTTCCGTCGCTGATCCCTCAGTAAACTGTCGTTGTTAGCTACAGATAGAGTCTGTCGCTAATTCTGTCGCTGTAGGTCGGGTTTCTAGTAGTGATATATATATATATATATATATATATATATATATATATATATATATATATATATATATGGTAACTTGTAAATATGTATTCCCTCAGTCCCATATTTATTGTCAATTTTTGACTTTTGAAGTTTTTATTTTTCAACTTTGACCTTAAATATTTTTTCTTTTGATATACAATACTTTATGCAAAATATATGAATGAATTGTGTTTTAAATGTCTTTTCACTGTTAGAAGTTTCATAAAGTAAGTTATAACACATATAAAAATATTTAAGGTCAAAGTTAAAGAATAAAGCCTTCAAAAGTCAAAAGTGGACAACATATATGGGACGGATGTAGTATCATATATCGGCACACATGCATAGTAGATTTACCGAACACCTTTGAGTTTATCTTATCCATTATGGTTTGACATTTCGAGCAAAAAGTTTGACTTCTAGTTTTACATGCATGTCAAACTTGTCACACACACTTTTGAACAAATCTTTTAAGTTTTAACACTGGATGATGCTTCATACATGCATTCTTGCTTTATGACTATGCATGGGTTCCTGATTGAACGGAAGAAGAGATGACCTAACATGAGAAATAAAAGCCTGTCAGGTTAGCCAAGGAGTGACGCCTGATGAACCAAATAAGGTGTTACTTTCCAACACCTAATTGAGGTGTGATTAGGCAAGTCATCCTTAGCTACCAAACAAGAGTATTCTTTTCCATGTAAGAACCTCTCTTCATATTCTATTAAAAAAATTGATGTGCATTACTCGTTTCAGTAATATTCCCTATTTATAGCCAATGATAATTGAACCACAAATGAAATGGCATAATTATTGTTCTGTCTTTTTCTTTTCTTCTTTTCAATTTTCTTCCATATAGACCATCCTTCCCAGAACCGAGAATATATATGCACTTGCTAGGCCAAATGAACTCTATTCTCTATATCTATATGAAGCAAATTAAGAGGATGAAATTGACCAGTAAAAGGAATAAAGTGTGTTCCATTAATGGCCAAAATCTTGCATGTGGGAGTTGACTTGAACTATCTGATACTTCCTTGAAAGATTAACTGAGAGATCTAATAGGGGCCCAATTAGTTAATCATTTCGCTGATGCCTAGCATGTTGAACCGTTGATGTAATGAAGATCATGGACATATTCTTTTGTCCGTCATTGATCGCATCTATGTCAACACTGCTATTAAATTGGAAGTTCATACTTGTATATATACATAACTTTTGCTACTAGTGTGTTGTATAAGTATTTATGTCCAATTTAATATTATGGTTTGTTGTTTTAGTAGTGCTTGTCACTAATATTCAAATCCATTTTAGTATTCGCAAATCTTTATACGTATTCTCAAATTTAAAAAACTCATTGGGAAGCATAAGCATTTGATTTCATATTTCTGGCTAATATTTGACTCTTAGTAGATATGTATTCAGTCGCCCAGAATTTGGAACAAGCGACTTTCATTCAGAATATTCTATTATGTTTTCGTATTCATATGGATTGGCTTATATGCACTCCAAGTCCTGGATGCTTTCCTTATGACAATAGCTGAGCCCGACATGCAAGTGCATGTAATTGATTTGATTGATTAATATGCAGTGATGTGATGTTCCTTGTGGATTACTTGTCGTCCATATTTCCCATGCTTTGGAACAAACTTCTCTTTTTCCAGATTTGGTGACTTTCAGAGTATAGTCAAAGCATTCTATCAATATTTTTAGATTCATGATTGGAATATATATGCACTTCAAGATCATAAATGCTTTTAATGGCATTAGGCTATGGGTGGCCACATGGGGTCAAACATGTTTTGGGCTGGGCCACAGCAAAAAAAAAAAAAAAAAATCCGATTCAGGTCAAACATGTTAAAAGATCATATAAATGTTGAGTGTTCATTGTTAAAAGATCACAAATTTAAACTGGAATCACAACAGAGGGGCTGTAAAAATCATTTTTAACCGGTACCTATTGCATTCGTTTTAAGTGTAGGGGTTGTTTTGGACAGTTTTGAGTGCAGGTCCTGTTTTGGCTTGGTTTCGCCCCTGTTGTTTTGATGTTGCTCAAATCTCTTTTTGTTGGTCGACTCTTTGTAGAGTTTTAGTTATTTTGCCTATTTATAGCCGCAAATAATACAGTCTATGTAACAAATTTGACAGATTTCCAACAGTAAATGGTCTTAAAAGCAATAAACTTGTGAAAATGGCATTCAATTTTAACCGGAATCACAACAGATGGGGTCAAACCTGTTAAACAGTATATACGGGCATTTTCGTCAAAAACTGTTAAAATCACTAACTTTTGCGAAAAAAAAAACAGTATGCAAGGACAGTTTTGTTAAAAACTATTGAATCATTAATTTTTTACCCAAAAAAAAACAATATATACGGGACATTTTGGACAAAAACTGTTAAAATCATAATTTTATATATATATATATATATATATATATATATATATATATATATATATATATATATATATATATATAGAGTCATTTCGTCAAAAACACTTAAAATCACTATTTTTTTTACCAAAAAAACAGTATGTAGGGCAGTTTGGTCAAAACTATTAAAATCATTATTTTTTATCAAAAAAAACAGTATGCAGGGACATTTTGGACAAAAACTGTTAAAATCACTATTTTTTTTTTACCAAAAAATAGTATGTAGGGGCAGTTTGGTCAAAACTGTTAAAATCATTATTATTTTTATGGCAGTTTCGTCAAAATTGTTAAAATCATTATTTTTTTATCAAAAAAAAAAGTATGTAGGGGATTTTGGACAAAAACTGTTAAAATTACTATTTTTTTTTACCAAAAAAATAGTATGTAGTCGCAGTTTGGAAAAAAAACTCTAATATAATAAAATTACTTATGTTCCCCTGATCGAACACTTCCAAACTCACCTTCGAAAAATTACACTTTTGCTGTCCAGATCCTTTCGTGGGTGGGCACGTTTAATTTTATTATAACCGAATCAATCATTAAGACGTGTCTTTTGAAAAAGCTGAAAGAGGATCACCGCTGCTCAAAAATACAAATAAGGAAAATTATAGTCTGAAAAACATAACTTTATGATCGTTGATAGTTAGTAGAACTAACCTGCATCAAATCCAGCTGAAATTAGAACTAAATCAGCTTTAAATTTTCTTGCAACATGGATCGACAAATGGTTACACGCCGCAATATAATCTGCATCCCAACATCTACAGCTGATGTATTAGTTAAAAAACTTAAATGAAGTGTTGTATAACAATCCGTCGGCTGATTTAGCAACAGATCATTACAACATTTTAAGCATGCCACAACACCAGCAACATCAAGCCCGTTGGAAAAAGAATAAACAAGTTGAGCAATGTTTTATTAGCAGATGTCATTAAACCAAAGTAAAAGACAAAAAAAATTGTGTTGCTATTTATCCGAAAAAAAAAATGTTTCTTATACATGACCAATTCAAGGCTCATGACCCAAATGTTTGGGTAAAAAAGGCACAATTAGCAACATGCTGCAATTTGCAAATTTGTGGCAACAATAAAAAAAACTTAATTTTCTACCAGAAAGCATAATTTAATAAAAAAATTATATTGTTAAATGGATTTTTCGAATAATTATTACTACATTAAATATGAGTTTCACCTTCATTTATTCGACTTTTTTGTTAACCATTCGTTGAACCACTTGTATGTAGCAGCTAGTCCGAATAAAAATTCTTCAACTTTAAGTAAAAAAAAAAAAAAAAAACTCAAGAAACTACAATTTCTATGCCCTACAAAATTCCTATAGAAATTACACCATCAATAATTTAGACAGTATTATGTTTATAAATGTACCTTTTAATTCTTATATCAATCACACTTATTGGAATCAGTACCAAGAAGAACCCTAAAACTTAAAATTAAAAAAGTACCGAGGTAGAGAAGAATTGACCGCGACAAGAACGTCATACCTCTGTCCATATCTAACTTCTATTTCTAGAAATTAACCACTTCACCAAAGACGCAAATGGGAGATCTCTGTGTCGTTTTTTTCTTTGTCAAGTTTGAAAATTAAGAACCGATGGTGCAGTAGACGGAGGGCAAATTCATCTAATTATGTAAAAATCAAATGAAGTTAAAAGCCAATACGAAAGTAGGGTACGTGTAGGAAGAAACGAAAGAAGGGTTGAAGACTATTACCTGAACTGATTCCGGACTTTTAATAAATTAAGCTTTAATTGTTAGTAACGTATAGCGGGAGTAGAAACAGTCGTGACTGGTGAAAATCATGGTGGTGGTGAAAGTCGCTGGTAGCAGTAGGAATTGAGAGCATACCAAGAAGACGATTAAAATGGAGAAGACGTAAAATTGAAGAATCAATAATCATTACTAATGACAGTGAGTTTGTGGGTTCGTCCGGATCAGAAGAAAGGAAGCGTATCACTCCTAAGCCGATATCATTTGTTGTTTGCATCTGATTGGAAGAATAAAGCGGTGAAGATGGACACGCGTCAGTCAATAAATGACTAAGCGTCTTCAGCCACCACCATATAGGAGTCAGGGTTGGAAAGCTAACTTCAATGAAAATGGACCACAAATGTAAACTTAAAGGAAAATCTGGATTAAAAATGACAAGGACCAAACATTAGTGTTAATAAGACCTCCAAACATTAGTGTTAATAAGACCTTGCCAGATTTTATATATATATATATATATATATATATATATATATATATATATATATATATATATATATATATATATATATATATATATATATATGTAAAAGTAAGTTCAAATAAAAACAATAAATAGTGTGAGAACGTAATGAATGTTGCATATGTATATTGTTGCATAAAAACACTATGTTTATGTTGTTATTCTGTAATGAATGTTGCATATGTATATTGTTGAAATAATTCTAATATGAATATTAACGTTTGATTATTCATATATTCATTAGAATGTTATTATTCTATTATAATTTTATGTATGTGTATTTTTGTAGTAAATTTTAATTTTAGTTTTAACCTGCGACTATTCATTTATTTATTTCTGAATAATGACATAAAACTGTGGATAAAAAATTCATTACAGAATAATAACATAAAATAGTGTTTTTACATTCTCACACTATTTACTGTTTTTTATTTGAACTATATATATATATATATATATATATATATATATATATATATATATATATATATATATATATATATATATATATATATATATATATATTTGTTAAAAGTATAACTCTTATTTTAATGGCCATTTTGTGGTACCAAAAATATGGTTTAGTGAATAACTCTTATTTCAATCTAGAAAACTAAATACATGCACATGCATGGATGATCTACAATTTATATGAAGTGTAAGAGTAATTAAATTGCAAATTGATTATAATATTTGTTTACAGAGAAAAATTCTCTAACTTACATTTTTATACCTAAATTTAAAAACTTTGGTACTACCTGAAATGGGGAAATGACACAAATATCCTATAGACTTTTTAGGGTTGGTCCATTTAGTCCCTAAACTATTTATGTGGTTTTATAGGGACATAAAGTAGCTGCTAACCTGCTTTTTTAGTCACATTCACCTAAAACAACCGTATAATTTGTCACTAATATAGTTGAAGCACATGTGGCACCGAATCAACATTGATGTGGCAATATATGACTGCCTAGGTGTACTAATTAACTTTTATGAAATAATTCATTTAAAAATTGATGCAGTCATCTTCTTCACCGCCACTCATGGTGCAACCCACCTCCATCTCATTAACTACCACACCTATCACTGCCTCGTAGATTAAGCTTGAATCATAAGTTTCAAATTCTGAGATTCACATCCTTGAAGCATGGCACAATTTTGTTTCTGGTCTTTATTTCTACCTCTTCTGGCCTCTCTATCTAGCCCACAAGAATCAATGTCGGTGGTGTTGTGCTTTGAAGAGTTGTACATTATCTTGCAGAGCAAGAGTTGATTGAAGATTGTTGTAATGGAAGTAAAATATGGCTTTTGATTGAGTATCAATCAATCACGAACAAATTCATGAGTTTACTCTCGAGTTATCGACGTTGATTGATATACTGACAACCGATAATCTAAGCAAGGATGTTGAAGAATTAGTCAATTTGAAGTGTTATACACTATCTTGCAGAGCATAAAAAATGATATATTGCAAAAATTATATAGAATCAATAGCGAGATTGTTCCTCAAAAGACAAAACTCAAGAAGATCTTCACCAGAACAGAGAACAGAACAGGACAACATACGGTGGTGCGAACATTACATATCCTGTGATTATGAGCTTTGAGGATAAATATTCAATCTGTCGAAGCCCGTCGATAAGCTGAATCTGGGGTATCTAATAGAAGCTTTCAATGATGAACTGGGTTTGCCACCGACAGTCTCTCCATCGACCACTGATTTAGGTTTTCACTTTCAGGTTCTTCGATCTTTTTATTTTAACCCAAACCAGTTATTTAGGTTTGCATTTTTTTTCTGATGATTTTTTTTTAAGATCCCAATCATTTTTTGAAGATTTTTCTTGCATTTGTATGTAAATTTTGTGTTATCTATGGTAGTTTGTGAAGGGCGAGGAACGGGAGGGAGGGAAGAACGAGGAAAATGTTGTCGTGGATTTGTGTAAGATCTAATTTCTGGTTTTTCAAAGAACGTATGAAGGATGATCTATTGCATATTTGCATACCTGGGTAAAGGGAAGTGGGGTCATAAGAAGTGTTTATGTGGCAATGGATAAACCGTTTACCCCTTCAATTCTTCCAAAATGACCTAACAAACCCGAAAAAGCGGGTTTATGCCCTAATAAAGCCACACAAATAGTTTATGGACTAAATGAACCAACCCTATAAAGTTCTTAGGGAGTTTATGTTATTTCCCCACCTGAAATCAGATGGTTTGGGATCAACATCAATTGCTAATCATCTATAGATATTTTACTGATTGCTTGCATGGCTTGGTTTAAGGCAGAAGGATAATTTTTAAGTGTATATATTAAAATCCATATGCTAACGAATGAGAGTAGTTGACTTTACTTTGAAAGGAATCCAAGAACCATCACCAAATCTGCAAAAAGGTTCATTTTAAAGCATGGGTGACAAACATGTATAAGAAAAGTCAATCGTTGAGACTGATGTAGAATCAATTGCGTATTGCGGCATGCTTTGATTCCCTGACATTCTTCAGATTATGAAAATACGTACAAAAAGTAAAATATAAAATTTCCCACATGAAGCAATATATACTAGTACCAAAATCCATAAATCAAAATTTGAACTTCTAATATAACAGCAGAGTTGACAATAAACGCAATTAATGGCCGATATAAATAAAAACAATTCATGAAGAGATTCATTGGGCTGAGTGGGGGATCATATACAAATAGTTGAAGTCAACCCATGGAAATTTTTTGGTCGTTTATTAAAGAACATTATATAGATATACAGAATGGGGTTCATATGCACGGTCTAACAAGTGAATATATTCTATCAGATATGGTGTACATGGTAGAGAATTGGAAAGATAAAAAGGGAAGAAAGAATATTAATTATTAGGTTCCATTCATAACTAAATTATCAGAGGCGAGCTATAAATACACAATGTTACTAAAACGAGTAATGCACATATATTAAAGCATATAACAGAAGATGAAGAGTAGTTCTTACATGAAGAGAAGAGTATTCTTGTTTGGTAGCCAAGGATGACTTGCCACATACCATTGAATGTGTGATAGCAAGGAATGCCTCATTGTTTGGTTGATTTGGCAGTCACACCTTGGCTAACCTGACATGCTGTTCTTTCTCATGTTAGACCTTCTCTTCTGATAATGATAGTGATCTCTGTCAAGCCAAAATTTATAACATGGATTCTAACCCGAAGACATTAATATTTTTGTGTCTATATCAATAAATCATCAAATACCATCGATGCATTTTAGGCTTTTGTTCAGTTAATCGATATAGTTGCAGCTTCACTAGTCTTTCAGTGTTTATCTTTGGCATCGGTTATCTTGCATTGTTTCACATTGCATAAAAATCATAATCTATTGTAAGATTACATGTTTCCAGTGTTTTTTTCCTTTTTTATAATAGCAAAATTATTATCAGGGATCAAGCCCGAAGGCTAGCCAGAGCTAGCAACACAGTGGTTGTTTCCTTTATGTAAATGATTTCCATGGAAGGTTATTTCATACGGTAGAACATTGCATTTAAAAACATTCCTCTTTATAAGTTGAAGTACGTACTAAGCTTTTTTTGTTTGTATAAATGCAAAATTGCATAAATATGAGGTGATGTGGAGCACATAGATGATCTGGCAGAAACTTATATGGACAATTGGGAGAAAGACAAATGAGGTCAAACGAGGCTCAACTTAAAACGGACGTAAATTTTGACAGAATATGTGTATTATTTATTTTGTGAAATCTCTTCTTTTATTTAGGAGGTTAATTAGTAGATTTAAATGTCAATTTCATTTTTTTTCAAAATATGACATACCTGCCAAATTTAGATCCCTCTAGATAAGGGGTTTTGTAAGGGGAGTTGATTCGTACACAACCGTTTATCTCCATACACTACAATTTATGTTTTAAAATATTGTATTGTATAACTATATAAAACATAAATTGTTATACATAGAGAAAATTTGTTGTTTACAAATTAGTTCCCTTTTGTAAGCCTTTCATAGGCATCTTGAAATTCAATAATATAAGTTCTATGAGTTTTATCATATTTTTGCTTTCGTTCTACTTCATGAGGTTACATACTCTTTACTTCAAGTCAATTGGGATGATCATAAAGCAAACATATAGTTGTATATCGATTTGGGGATGAGCCCAACTACCTATTCCTTCTATATAGTGCTAAAATTACAAATTAGTTGTGTACAAGTATGCGCAAATATCGGTAAGATCACCACAATAAGAAAGAACCTCTTAACTTCTAAACAACATATGGTAATTAACATTAAACTTAAAAAAAAAATTGAAAGAACAAAAATTAGCCTTTTTATATGTAGCACAATACGATATAACATTTCAATCATGTTGAGGGAGTAGTGTTCGACCATATTAAGACATACGTGTATCTCAATCAAGTAAACTTATAATATTGGTACTCATGCTTAAGAACATTTTAATAAAGGGAATGTAGTAGTTTTACTGCTCTTTGGATTAATATCAAACAGAGAAGACAACCCCCCCCCCTCCCCCGGATTCAAATGTGCAGACATCTTTGAAGCTCATAAATTTATCAAGTGGAGGCGCTTTAGTAAGAGTATCCAACTGTTCAGGAGTGTTGCAATCAAGAACCCATGCATCCTCATAAAGCAAGAATACTCATTAGATTGTTACTAATGGCAACCACAAGAACTTTTATCATTCTAATGTTTTGTACTGATAAATAGTTGGGGCAGGCGTAAGAAATAACAATGTACTTTTTTTATTTGTTTATATGTTTTTCCTATCATAGCTTTCCACTTTTACAAATTAGTTTGAACTTTTTTCATAGGAACGGGATGCCAAAAGGTTTTGAAGCCTTATGTGTTTGGAGAAATAATGGAGGGAAACATAATTATAGGCTACTAGAGGTAGTTGGTGTCATTTTGATTTGATGTTGAGTTTGCTACATGTTGAACAAATAATAACAATGTACTTTTATTGGTTTGTTTATTGTTGTTTTTTTTTAATGTATATTCACTTTTCCTCGTCTATATATGCGATGGATGCTTGGTTAATTGTTATATTGTAAAATAAATTTGTTAGTAAAAAATATAAATACATATAGGATACGGTTGTTTAATATGTACATAAAGAGAAGTCAAGTTCTCTTATTTAACATATAACATATAACATTTACTAGTTGAACTATCTAAAGATGCTTAACTATAAGTTGAATTACTTCAGGCAAAAATGGGGCATCTAAAAGCAATAGGAAGTTAGAAGAAACAATCTAATTAATTAGTGCATTCGATCAACTAGTTAAGACGACCAGATACCTAGTTATTGTACTTTTTTCTGAACGACAGAAACTTATTCACTACAAGAAATCAACGCAATAACGGCGACACCATTATCGGCGACGCAAACTTTTAGCGGCAACATGTAGATTTTGCATTACCTGTCGCCGCTCAAAAGTGTGTGTCACCGTTAATGGTGTTGCTGCTAAAGGTAGAAAACCACAATCCACGTCAAAAGAGATTGCTTAAACCTACCCGTCGATCCGGACCTAATAGAACGGCTGGCAACGAACATCGCTTAAACTATTAGTGGCGACGACACGTCGCCGTATAATGCTCCAAAAAAACATGGTATATTTTCCCTCCAGACGGTGACACTGCTATAGCAAATTCTACGGAATTTGTTACGGAAAAATTGCTACAAAATTTGTTATGGAAAAATTGTTATGGAATTTGCTACGAAAATGCTACGGAACTCAATTTGCAACGAAATAGATACCATAGAAACTGTCATAGCAAAACTGCTACGAAATTATAATTTTGTAGCTAAACACTTTGCTACAAGCAAAATAGCAACAAAGTCTAATTGAAAATTTCCGTAGCAAATTACGTAGTTATTCATCTTTAGCTACGGAATTTCATCATTTTTCTATGGAATTTTTCCATAGCTAAATTGAAATTTTATGGTAGTGCTAGAACCCGAATGTTGCCGCTAAAGCCTCTCGTCTTCGCTAAAGGTTTGCACAGATATACCCCTTCCTCCATTGATTTCCGTATTCTGTCCTCATTTCCGCCTCTCATCGACATTAATCTTTCGTATGATATCGAAATTGATCCAAACCCTTACAGCCTCTAGGCGACAACAAGGGTGCCATCACCGATGACAAAAGCAGCAACACCGGCGACAACAGTTAGCTGCCAGATTTTTTGTCGGGACACAGGTGTTTCTCCACATTTTTTTGGATTTCTTTTCTCTCCTCTGACTATCTAAGTGACTAACTACTAATTTGGGTGTTTTATTTTGTGTATTAGTCTTTATTAACCACTAATTTCCGGTTGTCATCACCGCCACCACAGCTACCATATTTTTTTCCACCACAACACCCCCACAGCACTACCACCATTCTGATTTTGTTCCATCACGGGCTCTATTCCATTTCATGAAGTATTCTAATGTAGTTCATCATATTTTATGCATTATGTATGTATGTAATGTGTATGATGTAAGTATATGAAATAGAATGCATAAATGTATGCAATGTGTGTATATTGGTATGTAATGTATGTATATATGTATGGAAAAAATGAAAAAAAAAAGTAGGATGTTGTAACGCCCGCATTTCCAACTAGATTAGTCATAGTCTGTAATCACTTTTGTTAACTACTATAATATTTATATGAATGAATAAATGATTATTCATATATTTATATGCTTATGTGTTTTATATGATATTATGTGTTAATTATATAAGTATTTGTTAATAAAATAAATAAGATCAAAATACGCGTCAAAAATAAAAGATTATTTGGGACAAATAATCTTAACCTAGTTATAGTATTCGTAATAAGGATTCTTTAGATATAAGGATCGTTCAAATCTGACTTCGTATGAAGAAGTTATTCATCTTCGAAGTTTCACGATTAAACTGGCACGGCTCTGCGTATCGTAAAAGGTATATTTTTGATAAATTACTTTTTAGCCTAAGTGATCCAAACGAAAGTAGTAGTAGTCATTAAACTGAGATCGTGTATATAGAGAACGTCCAAATCTGACTTCGTGAGAGGAACTTATGATTTTTCGAAGTTTCAGCGCAACAGTGCGGGTGCAGAAATCGAAAGTCTATTCGGTTGATTGTTAGCTAAAACAATCTAAACAAGAATCGCGGATCTCTTTAATAGGAGTCCGACGATATAAAGACGGTCAAGAATGGGTGTCAGATGAAAGAGTTATGATTTTCGCAGCGAATTCAACACCCTAAGCCTATGAAAAATATAAATTTTTGATAGAGTAAGAATTAGCTGTTAGGATCAAAGGAAAGTTGTAGATCTCGTTGAGATCTTTCCGGTGATATAAAGAACGTCGAAAATGGATCTCGTATGAAGTTGTTACGCCATTTTGTAAATTTGGAAAATCGTGCGCGAAGTACGCAACGCACGCTGATGACGTGGCACCACGAGAGGGCTCCACATGGCATGGTCAATAGCCGCTTCCTCCAAGATACACGTTGATGTGGCTCCACAAAAACGCGACACGTGGATCCATAAGAGTGTGACACGTATCACCTTATAGAAGGAAGCGAGGTGGGTGAACAGCGACACGACACGTGACAGAAGCCCACTGGAACCAGCAGGACCTGAAGGCGCGGCGCACCCTATGGCATGCGTGACGCGCATGTCGTTCTAGTCTATAAATAGTCATCCTCATATATTATTTCATCCCCATACCCCTACAGCTCTTCTCTCTCGATTCTCCTTCCTGTAGCCGCATTTTTCCTTCGTTTCTGTTCTGCAGCGAAGCCCTGCGACACCCCTGAGTGTTCAGCCAGTTGTTCTTCCCAATTAGATCCCGGTTCTCATCAATACTACTATGTAAGTGAGCTACACTTACTCTGCTTCCGTGTAATTTATGATTATAGTTATAAGTAGTTACTAGGAACTTATAATTATGATTTATCAATGATCCCAAGTCGTTATATTGATTGATCTACTTATAGGAGAGGTGCCTAGAATGGTCACATTGGCTTGGTTGTTGGATTTTAGAAAGAGTATATGTCGAAATAGTCTTTCCTCCCGACTGTCATACCTGGCTAACCCTTACTAAATAGATCTTAAAGTAAACTTTGGGATTGTTGAGGAATCTAAACCCTTAGGATAATAGTTCATAAATCATGAAGCTAGACTAAGACTTAGCATTATATACATATAGGTCTTTCGGAAAAGGTGTAAGGCGAAGCTCTGCCCGATTCACCAATCACCAGACACTCTGTCATGTGAGTGTGTAGTTATTATCGAGAACATAATCTTAATCTAAAAAGTATTAATACTATTAAGTAATATTAAATGTTTATCTGTATTATTTTTGTTATGTGTTATTCGTATAAATATGATAATTGGATTAGAAACTGTATTGGGAATCGATTTCCTTTAGTTATAAGTCTTGATTTAGGTTTAAGGATAAGACTCATAAAGGTTGCTTAAGTCTCATAGTTGGGATGGAATGTGATATCAGAACGGAGTGAAGTCCTCCCCTTTCTTGGGTGGGTCCAGATCAGACAACTGGCAAGTATGTCTAAGTCATCGACCAGAGTAGATGACAACACTTGACTATTCTAGGCAGTCTAGTGAATTACATTGCCAGCATGGACTTATAACCCATGGACGTAGATAAAATAGGATACCATATTTATCAAATCTATGAACATTGGTGTAACACCCATAAAATTTGAGCCAAATTAAAACATTTTAAATCATTCAAAAACCATTACGTTCATACAACTCGTTTTCAAAATAGTTTAAACATCAGAGTATCCCCCAGAACCATATCATATAAATCATAAAACATGAGGAGCGGTACGATCACGCCTTCGCCTTGCCACGATCTCCTGAAGTACCTGAAACAATACACTGAAACTGTAAGCCCGAAAGCTTAGTGAGTTACCCCCAAAATACCAACCACACATATCATACTCATAACATATCATAAATAGAACAGCCATGCACATCGGGTCTACTGTGTAACTGGTCCGCCCGCACCGGGCCTTCAGTCCACCTGGTCCACCCTCCGAGTCTAGCCATGTACGTCGAGTCTACAGTGTGATTGGTCCGCCCGCACCGGGCCTTCAATCCACCTGGTCCACTCTCTGAGTCTACAGTATGACTGGTCCGCCCGTACCGGGCCTTCAGTCGGCCTGGTCCACTCTCCGAGCCTCGGCACGTCTGGTCCGCCCTCTTGGGGCCTTCAGCCTATCCGGACCGCTCGCTGGGCCTTCGGAACATCCGGTCCGCCCTGGGTATGTTGGCCTACTGCACAAAGCAGGACCCGCCTCAACCCAACCCCCGTCAAACAACCATGTGCACATACAACAATTAATCACATAACAATCCTCAACCAGACAAACAGTCTAACAGATCAGATAGCATATCAACATCCTAACCAGGATTCCGACCTAACCGGTCACTAGCATAACATTACCGTATATCCCGGGTACCGACCTTAACCAGGTCACTAACATAACACCATCCTAAATACCAGGATGCAGATCTAGCAAAACAATAACATAACAAACAATACCCGGATTTCCATCCGATAAAGGGCCGGCCTTGGTGCCGTAGACCCTATTGATATAGTGAGGATAACTCACCTTGCAACTGCCGAAATCCTGCATCTCTCTGACCGCTGACTCACCGGGACTCCCAACTATCACATGATAATCACCAAGTTAGAATCCAACATGACTTTCTAGGCCAAGGGCCCACAACACTCATTAAGTCCATTATCCTCTTATTGGGCCAAGACCCAAAACCAAATCCTCATGCAAAGCCCAATATTGGCCCAATTTACTAAATTGGGCCCACCTCACCAAATGGGCCTAGATCCAAGGTCCATAATAATTATTGGCTCTAAATTACTCCATCCATAATGTTCAGTCACGGCCCAAGCCCCACTAGCCCATAAACAGCCTAATCACTTAAGGCCCAAAATCAAAAACCCAACAGAGGGAGTACGCTGGGCGTACCCCTCTTGGTACGCTGGGCGTACTTCGATTCTCGCGGACTGGGAACGGGACACTGACCCACTACGCTGGGCGTACATCAGCTTACGTGGGGCGTAATCTCGCTGAACTAAAATTCCACATAAGTTCTTAATGGCTTAAGCTCTTAAGCCCAAACTTCAGATCCATCGACCAAACATGCCTAGGATTCATAAAGTCTCAAACTTTATTACTTGGGACGTCCATAAAGCTCTTAACTCAAGGTCTTAATCCATTAAGACCCACCTACATCACACATGAGACAATCAAAGCCTTTGGGACCTCACTTTTCTCACTCAAGACCTCTCCTAAGGTCTGAAAGGACAGCTAACCTCAACCAACTCGCATCATGCATCACTTTGGGGTTTTTGGGACAAGAAATGGTGTCAAAACCTCATAACACCTAGATCTACACAAAATAGATGTCAAGCAAGATACTTTATACCTCAAAAGGGATCCAGAAGATGATGCCTTCCCAGATCTACGAGCTCCAGCCACCCAACTCCTTCCTTGACAACTTCTTCTTTCTTCTCCTAGGCTCTCCTTTGCCAAACCAAGCTCCCCAAGGTCAAATGTCCACAATCATGGAAGAAAACGGCTACTTAGGGTTTCCGAGAGTAAGAGAGCAGATATGGGGGCTAGGTTTGGAACCATAATGTTCCTTATATAGTGGCTGGCCCTAAAATTAGGGTTTCTGGACACTGGACGTACGCTGGGTGTACGCCCCCAACACCCGCGTTCATTTAACCGCTCTACGCTGGGCGTAACCTAGCTTACGCTGGGCGTACCCAGCCAATTACACGCATGCACTCCATGCATGCCTAGGACCCCTTTGCCAAATATTTCCTTTAGGGACTATTATTGACACTATCTTCAAAGTGTCATAACTCCTTTATTCTAAGCCCGTTTCCGACGAACTTTATATCCACGAAAAGGTGGCGAGAAGCCCTACGCTTCTAGCAACACACCCCGACCCGAAACCTTCTCGAATAAAACCCATTGCCCATAAAAGACCGAAACGCCCTTACTCTTGATCTCGGGGATCCATGAATAATTACTCTTAGAACGCGGTGTTACAATTCTCCCCCACTTAAATATGATTTCGCCCTCGAAATCGCCAATTGTCAACTCTGGCTACCCAAACGTACATACATCAATACCCTTACCAAAACCAACACTCACACCTGGCCCATGTTTGGCCCAATCAACCCTCGGGTTGGAATACCAAACACATCAGGTCCAATCAATCATAGGGTCCGGTCATCCTCATGATGGAATACCCCAGATTGGAATACCTCCACATACATAACTCAAACCCAAAACCATACTCGGAACCAAGGACCTTGTCCTTGCGTCCCCCCTCGAATTCTCCGGTTCGCCACACTTGAGTATAACCCACTCACACTTCCCTATCGCGATCTCTAGGTCCTTGACCTCCGACTGTAATATCCTTATGTAGTCCTCAGCACCGGTCCAGACTGCTCCCAAGTCTGTTATCCTGCTGAATCACCTTCCTCTGTCCCATTCCCCGATCTGGAACCACTATCCTCCTCCTCTTCCAAGGAGACCGAAAACATGCCTGCGCATCATCCAACATTGCCACAAACTCAACGGGCATCCAACCCGTATGTGCTTCCATATATCTGGTACAATCCCAGTGCTTACTACCAATAGCTGAAGCACTTTCGATCATCCATTTACTCCACTGCCTCCCTTTCAGAGGACCCACACTCCTTCCGGAGTTACATACCTTTCCTTTCCAGGAAGTCTACTCTACAACCATAACCGCACTTATAAGTGCCACTGAGCTAAACTCCACTCTACCGATCCACTAACACATACAGAGTCTCCAGCATGACTGGACCGCCCTTCCAGGCCTTCAGCCTATCTGGACCACTCTCAGAACCTTCAGCATGTATGGACCGCCCTCCTGGGCCTTCAGCCTGTCTGGACCGTTCCCTGAACCTCCGGCCGACTCCATCATCATGATCAATACTTGGGGCCAAACCATATCGATTACTATTGCATGGTGACTTATTCACTCATTCTCCTTCTATCGATCCATGAACACATACAGAGTCTTCAGCATGACTGGACCGCATTCCCAGGACTTCATCCTATCTGGACCACTCTCAGAACCTTCAGCATGTCTGGACCGCCCTCCTGGGCCTTCAGCCTGTCTGGATTGTTCCCCCGAACCTTCAGCCTGACTGGTACACCTCTCGGCCTTCAGTTTATCCGAACCGCTCAAATGCCGTCGCACATCACCCTGAACCATTCCTTCCGGGAATCCCTCCCATGCAGTCTGTTCTAGCCCTCTAGGGGTTCCGAACTCCACATCCGTTCTATGAATCTTTTACCCCGGCCTGATCCCAGGCCTCTCAACAATCACTTTCTCTGAAAACCATGGTCTGTTCCCTGCTCCACGTGTCTATCTCCACATTCTCGGCTAACACAACGTTGAAATCCAACAGCTAACCATCCCTGGATGCATGTTGTTCCACTGGAGAATTTTCCAATTCTCCCCCACTTAGTGCATCGACTACTAACCACCGTTCCCAAAACCGGCATGGCTCAATCGCCCTTACTCCATATATTCCCTCTTATCCATGAACTGACTCCCTCAGGAGTGAGTAACCTTCACCGTATAACCCTTCCGCCATCGCACACCTGAACTCCAAGGAAGTTCGAATCTCAACTGAACACTCCTCGCAACGCAGTCTCTATTCCAAGCAACGAGATCATATACCTTATCTTTCGACCAAGAATCCTCCTGAACACTAACTACCACTCCTAACTACTAAGATCCTCAATCATACTATGAAACATGCGGAACAAGGCAGACAGATTTACCATACTACACAATCAACAAGATAACAAGATATCACAATGGAAACATACCCGCAACTGCATCTGGCTCTGCCCTGACCTCCTCTGTTGTAAGCTGAAATGCGCGTCCCTGAGCCCTCGGAGGCTCCGCTCCACCCTGACCCCTGCCAGTAATCCTCAAAGTGGCCGGTGCTGGAGCCTGCACCGATACTGCAGCAAACTGTGGGCAGTTGGCCCTCAAGTGTCCAACCTGATGGCAATGATAACAAATCCTCATATCTTGCACCAGGGCTGACTGACGGCAATCCCTCGCATAATGCCCCTCTCTTCCGCACTTGCGGCACGCACCACCGGACCTACAAACTCCGGTATGACCCTTCCCACACTTTTCACAAGTGTGGCTGCTCTGACTCCCAATCCTTGAGTCAACGGTTTTGAACCATTTCGGCGCCGGCTGCGACTGCACTGGGGCCTACCTCTGCTCTCGCAACTGCAACTCAATCTCCAACTCACGCCGCCTGGTGGCCTCCTGCAACTCTAACAAGGTATCACACCTCTGTGTGGACACAAACTGCCGAATATCCCTCTTGAGCATACTCAGATATCGGGACATCTGAGCCTGCTCCGAAGCAAACTCCAGGCAAAACATCGCCCTCTCAGTAAACATCCTGGTGATCTATGGCACCGACTCTGAATCCTGCTTCAGCTCTAGGAACTCCTGAGCCAATCTCTCTCTCTCAACCCGCGGAACATAACGAGTGCTGAACATCTCCCGAAACTGATCCCAAGTAACCGCAGCCTGCTACGCATCAGAATAAGATCCCATAGTCAACCTCCACCAATCCTTCGCTCCGAGCCTCAACAGGTTCAGAGCACACCTCACCCTCTGATCAGCAGGGCATGAACACGTGAAGAAACATCCCTCCACGTCTGACAACCACCTCATAGCAACAATCAGATTCTGAACTCCATCGAAAGTAGGGGGCTTCGTATTATCGAAGTCCCGATACTGAAAACCTCGACCGGTTCCTCCCCCTGCCACTGCCACTGCCGCTGTAGCTGCCGCGGCAGCCGCCTCCGCAAGAGCTGCATAGCGCTCATCAAAGTACTCGACCATGGCGGTCTTGATCGACCCAAACATCTCCGACAACTCGGCCCGGAACATAGCAGCAACCTCATCATCCAGGATCTCACGAATCCTGGCATCCAACTCGTCCGTGCTCATCTGACCAATGACCTCGGGTGGTACTGACCCATCCTGACCACCCTCTCCCGATCCTGATCCCAAACCGGATCCTGCCCCGAAACGTCTCGTAATCGCCATACTACAATACACCAACGAGACCCTTAGACACATCACATATTCACCCGGGGAACTATCTCATAACCGATACCCTAGAGAGTTGTGACTTCCTTGATACACGTATGGGTCCTGTGCTTTCAGTAGTACGGGCCCATACTACCTTCCACACCTACCCATATTTGTCTTAAGTATCACCACAACACTCTAACCATATATACACACACCCGCTCAATCCTCACTCCTAGAGGAAAAGCTGCATATCTCAAATAAGGAAAACCCTAGGCTAATAGGCATCACATAATCAGGCAATTCTATCATGCAATTCCTGAAGATCCCTAGCCTAGTACTAGCATGCTGTTCTAACATATCACATAATCAAATAACTTGTATGGTATTTTGGGGTCTACTTACTGGCTCTGGCTGATCGTACCCTCTGCATCCTCCTTTACTTATTTCGAAAACCTTTTGAAAACCATTTTGAAAATCCCTCCTTGATTTGAGACTGGATTTACACGAATGTTCCTCCAATTCACTCAAACCAAGGCTCTGATACCAACTTGTAACACCCATAAAATTTGAGCCAAATTAAAACATTTTAAATCATTCAAAAACCATTACGTTCATACAACTCGTTTTCAAAATAGTTTAAACATCAGAGTATCCCCCAGAACCATATCATATAAATCATAAAACATGAGGAGCGGTACGATCACGCCTTCGCCTTGCCACAATCTCCTGAAGTACCTGAAACAATACACTGAAACTGTAAGCCCGAAAGCTTAGTGAGTTACCCCCAAAATACCAACCACACATATCATACTCATAACATATCATAAATAGAACAGCCATGCACATCGGGTCTACTGTGTAACTGGTCCGCCCGCACCGGGCCTTCAGTCCACCTGGTCCACCCTCCGAGTCTAGCCATGTACGTCGAGTCTACAGTGTGATTGGTCCGCCCGCACCGGGCCTTCAATCCACCTGGTCCACTCTCTGAGTCTACAGTATGACTGGTCCGCCCGCACCGGGCCTTCAGTCGGCCTGGTCCACTCTCCGAGCCTCGGCACGTCTGGTCCGTCCTCTTGGGGCCTTCAGCCTATCCGGACCGCTCGCTGGGCCTTCGGAATATCCGGTACGCCCTGGATATGTTGGCCTACAGCACAAAGCAGGACCCGCCTCAACCCAACCCCCGTCAAACAACCATGTGCACATACAACAATAAATCACATAACAATCCTCAACCAGACAAAACAGTCTAACAGATCACATAGCATATCAACATCCTAACCAGGATTCCGACCTAACCGGTCACTAGCATAACATTACCCTATATCCCGGGTACCGACCTTAACCAGGTCACTAACATAACACCATCCTAAATATCAGGATGCAGATCTAGCAAAACAATAACATAACAAACAATACCCGGATTTCCATCCAATAAAGGGCCGTCCTTGGTGCCGTAGACCCTGTCGATATAGTGAGGATAACTCACCTTGCAACTGCCGAAATCCTGCAAATCTCTGACCGCTGACTCACCGGGACTCCCAACTATCACATGCTAATCACCAAGTTAGAATCCAACATGACTTTCTAGGCCAAGGTCCCACAACACTCATTAAGTCCATTATCCTCTTATTGGGCCAAGACCCAAAACCAAATCCTCATGCAAAGCCCAATATTGGCCCAATTTACTAAATTGGGCCCACCTCACCAAATGGGCCTAGATCCAAGGTCCATAATAATTATTGGCTCTAAATTACTCCATCCATAATGTTCAGTCACGGCCCAAGCCCCACTAGCCCATAAACAGCCCAATCACTTAAGGCCCAAAATCAAAAACCCAACAGAGGGAGTACGCTGGACGTACCCCTCTTGGTACGTTGGGCGTACTTCGATTCTCGCGGAATGGGAAAGGGACACTGACCCACTACGCTGGGCGTACATCAGCTTACGCGGGGCGTAATCTCGCTGAACTAAAATTCCACATAAGTTCTTAATGGCTTAAGCTCTTAAGCCCAAACTTCAAATCCATCGACCAAACATGCCTAGGATTCATAAAGTCTCAAACTTTATTACTTGGGACGTCCATAAAGCTCTTAACTCAAGGTCTTAATCCATTAAGACCCACCTACATCACACATGAGACAATCAAAGCCTTTGGGACCTCACTTTTCTCACTCAAGACCTCTCCTAAGGTCTGAAAGGACAGCTAATCTCAATCAACTCGCATCATGCATCACTTTGGGGTTTTTGGGACAAGAAATGGTGTCAAAACCTCATAACACCTAGATCTACACAAAATAGATGTCAAGCAAGAGGCTTTATACCTCAAAAGGGATCCAGAAGATGATGCCTTCCCAGATCTACGAGCTCCAGCCACCCAACTCCTTCCTTGACAACTTCTTCTTTCTTCTCCTAGGCTCTCCTTTGCCAAACCAAGCTCCCCAAGGTCAAATATCCACAATCATGGAAGAAAACGGCTACTTAGGGTTTCTGAAAGTAAGAGGGCAGATATGGGGGCTAGGGTTGGAACCATAATGTTCCTTATATAGTGGTTGGCCCTAAAATTAGGGTTTCTGGACACTGGACGTACGCTGGGCGTACATCCTGTACGTTGGGCGTACGCCCCCAACACCCACGTTCATTTAACCGCTCTACGCTGGGCGTACCCAGCCAATTACACGCATGCACTCCATGCATGCCTAGGACCCCTTTGCCAAATATTTCCTTTAGGGACCATTATTGACACTATCTTCAAAGTGTCATAACTCCTTTATTCTAAGCCCGTTTCCGACGAACTTTATATCCACGAAAAGGTGGCGAGAAGCCCTACGCTTCTAGCAACACATCCCGACCCGAAACCTTCTCAAATAAAACCCATTGCCCATAAAAGACCGAAACGCCCTTACTCTTGATCTCGGGGATCCATGAATAATTAGTCTTAGAACAGGGCTTACAATTGGTTGCCTTATATGACTTACACTGGTCAAGGACACCGCGAGATGTGTAGTCAAACAAATAGGCAGACAATTCATCAGGTAAGGTGATTCTTCCAGATGATTCTCGAATAGGATTGTTGAGGATTGGTTAGGTTGGGTAGTTGGTCTTAAGTCAGATTATATATACGCTTATATTATCTGATAACGTTGTTCCGCATGAATAATATTATTTATTATCATTAAATAATTATGGGCTTGAAAACCCTATTTATCTCACCAGGTTTTTCCAAACCTGACCCACTCATTTTTATGCATCACGGGTAGTGGAACCAAGAATGTAGTAGTCTAGTTAGGATGCCAAGTGGAATAAAGAGATGTGCCTGTATTAAGTAGTTTTCAGGACCTTTTATATTTTACGTTGTAATGTATGCTTGGATATGAATGAATGACATCCTCAAGGTTTTAATAAAATAACTTTTTTTTATCTTAAAAATATTTTATTTAACTGGGAATTTTCGCATCTCAAATTATAAAGCGTAAAGAAAATGTTTTAAATGATTCTGAAAAATGGGGGATGTCACAGATTCTATAATGCAAAAAATGAAAAAAAAAAAAGGCGATGCTATAATGAATATGCAATATGTATAGGAAGCATGTTTAATTGTATTTGTATGTATAATGTGTGTATTTATGTGTAATGTGTGTATATATGTATCAAGGGCTTTTTTGGAAAGTAAAATGCTATAATGGAGAAAATGAAAAAAAAAAGTAGGATGCTATAATGAATATGTAATATGTGTAGGAAGTGTGTTTAAGTGTATTTGTATGTATATGTATGTGTGTATTGATTGGAATGTCACTTAACTTTTAAGGGAATTTTTTGGAAAGTACAATGCTATAATGGAAAAAATGAAAAAAAAAGTAGGATGTTATAATGAATATGTAATATGTGTAGGATGTATCTTTAATTTTATTTGTATGTATATGTATGTATGTATTGACTGGAATATAACTTAATTTTTAAGTGCTTTTCTGGAAAGTACAATTCTATAATGGAAAATTTGAAAAAAAAGTAGGATGCTATAGTGAATATGCAATATGTGTAGGATGTATGTTTAAGTGTATTTGTATGTATATATATGTATTGATTGATTGCAACATCACTTAAAGTTTAAGGAATTATTTGGAAAGTACAATTCTATAATGGAAAAATAAAAAAAATAAAAGTAGGATGTTATAATGAAAAAAATATGATACTATAAATAAAAATATACACACAAAAGTAGGATGCTAATGGGAAATGTTTTCGATTTTTTTTAAACAGACAATCATGTAATACACGTTCACATATGGGATAAGGTATTTAAAAAGTGGGTTTAGAAGCCCATCTTTATGAATACTCTATCTGTTTCCGATTATTTGTTCCTGTGTCGGGGATACTTTTTGAATCATTGACTTTATGAATACTCTATCTTATTTTTGTTTCCCGTAGAGTAAACCCTAAACACTAAACCATGTTTCTGTTGCATCATCTATATTGATAAAAGTTAGACTACTAATCTACATCGTTAATCTATTGAGTTTCAGCTAGGACTCGACTCTTTTGTCGAGAGATCCATGTCGCACCTAGATATTAAAGGTGAAACCAGATGTCCATGTGAGAAATGTGATAATCTTTACTTCATGGATCTGAAAGCAATGAGACGTCATGTCCGTCTACATGGTTTCAATCGGTCATATGAAATGTAGACATATCACGGTGAACCTGTAATTCCTCCGGTTGTAGATGTCGTAGCGCCAAGTAACGAGATGGTTGATTTTATTAACGATGTTATGTGGGAGTCGAGATAAAATGATATCAACCTCGATGAAGGAACCTTGAATACAGGGTTAGCGGTGTCGATGATGATTTTGTACAATTATTAGAGGAAATCGAAACCAAGTTGTATCGTAGATGTACATTTTCCTCCCTTGATTTTTTAGCAAAGCTGATGCATATCAAGGTCAACAACAAATAGACTGATATTTCATTTGATCAACTCCATGAGTTGTTGCATTCAACATTTCCATAAGACAACAAGGTTCCATGTTCATATTATCTAGCCAAAAATAAACTGAAGAAGATAGGTTTAGGGTACGAGTCAATACATGTATGCAAAAACGGTTATTTTCTCTTCTGGAAGGAACACAAGTCATTGCAGATTTGTCCCGTTTGTAAAGAGAGTTGGTGGAATGATAAAAAAACCAAGGGTAAGAAGGTAGATCATAAGGTGTTACGACACTTTCCAGTGACCCCTAGACTACGACGTTTGTATTTTTTCAAGGCACACTTCCAAAAATATGATTTAGCATAGTACCGGGAGATCAGAAGATGGTTTGATGCATCATCCCGTTAACGAAGAATCTTGTCAAAAATTTGATGTAGATTACCCTAACTTCTCGAGTGAACCTCGAAACGTACGCCTAGAGCTGGCAGCTGATGGCTTTAATCCATCTGGTAACATGTGTAATCCGCGTAGCACGTGGCCGGTCACACCCACCACATACAATCTGCCACCATGGCTTTGTATGAAATAGTCATCATTCATGTTGTCCTTGTTGATTCCAAACCCTAAAGAACCTGGAAAGGACATGGATGTTTTCCTTAGGCCGTTAGTGGAAGAGCTTAAGTTTTTGTGGCACTCAGGCATACGTATTAAAGACACAGAGACAAATACATTCTTCCTGATGAAAGCTATGTTGTTATGGACAATAAATAACTTTCCAGCTCGTAGTACTTTATCGGGTTGGAGCGAGCAAGGATATAAAGCATGCCCGACTTGGAATGAAGACACTCCCTCATACCCTGTAAAAAATAAAGTCGTTTATCTCGGTCAACGTTGGTTCTTAGATGCTAATGATCCATTAAGGATGAGTTTGGAATTTAACGGGCAACCCGAGACAAGACCTGCTCCCAGACACTTTACTAATGAAGCCATACAAGAGCAACTAGGTCGTGTACTACTTCGTAAACCGGGTAAACATCCTAAGATTCACAAGGAAATGATAGGTCGGAAATAATTCGAGTTGAACAGGTCGAAACGTAGCATATTTTTCGAGCTTGAGTATTGGTCTTCTCTACAACTGAAGCACAACATAGATGTGTTGCATGTCGAGAAAAATGTTGGTGAAAGTGTTTTGGGTACTTCTCTGATGAATGATAAGAGTAAAGACGCATCAAATGCACAGGAGGACTTGAGAAATCTGAATATCCGACATAATCAATGGTTGCAAAGAAGGGGTAACAAGTTCAGTAGACCACATGCAAGATACTCATTCAAGAAACCTGGCCGGAAAATCTTTTGTCAATTTATAAGAGATGTTAAACTGCTATATGGGTTTTGATCTAACATCAGTAAGAAAGTGGTGGATAATGATACTAACATTATTGGGCTGCAATCTCATGGATATCACATTCTTATGCAACGTTTGATACCGATTGGAGTTAGAGCATTATTGGACAGAGATACTTCTACACCAATTGTAGATCTTTGTACGTTTTTCAAGCAATTTTGATCGATAACAAAGGTGCATGATATGAGGAAAGAATAAGAAGACATTATTAGAATCTTGTACAAGTTAGAGTTGATTTATCCTCTAGCGTTTTTTGACATTATGATTCATTTAGTTTTGCATTTACCTGATGAAGCGATTGTCGGAGGCCCGGTATGTACGAGATGGATGTATCCGTTCGAAAGGTATATGAAAAAACGAAAGAACTATGTTAGAAATAAGACGAGACCGGAAGGTTGTATAGTTAACGGTTATGTTGTTGAAGAAGTCTAACGTTCCAAAATACTAAGTAAAAGTTTTTGTTTTTAAGTCAATGAAAATCACCAATCATTCATTCCAAAACCCATCAAAGTGTGATAATGTATATAATAGTTATCAGATTACAAATCATATCATAAAATGCAGAACACTGGTGGATGCGATGCAATCACGTCGAGTTCTTCCATTTGGAACCGAAAGTCCCTAAAACATAAACATGAAATCGTAAGCACATAGCTTAGTGAGTTCCCTAAAATATCACATACCATACATATAATTGTCATGGGCTACCCTCATGGTCTTTTCCATTGAATGCCATGGGCTACCCCCAGGGTCTTACAACCAAGTGAAATATGTTACCACTATGGTATTTCCTTGAAATTCCATGGGCTACCCCCATGGTTTAACATCCAATTGTCATAGGCTACCCCAATGGTCTTTTATGAAATTTCCATGGGCTAACCCCATGGTCTTTCATACAAATGCCACGTGCTACCCCCGGGGTCTTTCATGCAAGTATCACAAAGGCAACTAGCATGCTATACAATCCCAGTGGGCCGACATTGGTGCCTTTGACCTACAAGTAAAATGATCATACTCACCTCAATCTGATGACACCTAGTCTCACAATCAAACTACTGGTATTGGGCTCCTCCTACTAAATCATATCCAAAAATAATCCTAATTAATAATTAAGGTAATTACCCAAACTCAGCGAACCCAAAATCTAAGAAAATCCTCATTTAGGCAAAATACCATTTTGTCTTTCCAAGCCTTAACCCCTCATAGTTGACCAAAGTCAAATTTTCCCAAAGTCAAAAGTCAACGGTCAACCTACTGTTGAGCTATGCCCCACGTACAACAGCTTTACGCCCTGGGTACAGCCTTCTTTAGCAGTCGGTGAAGAATCAGGCTACGCCATGCGTAGCCCAGATTACACAGCACGTAATCATGTTGTTTGCAAACTTCCAATAAGTCCTTAATGCGTTAAGACCGAAACATCCAAACCTTAGATCTGGACCCAAAGAACATCTACAGGGATAAATTTCCTGACCTTATGCCTTTGCATGGCGTAATGGAGTTCAAGATCAAACCCTAGTTCCTTAACATCTTCTAATGACCACTAATCCTTGCATAGGTGGAAGATAGTATTCAAGGTCCCATTTTGATGACATAAAAACCTCAAAAACAACAAGAAATGGTAGCCTAAAGCTCTATAGTAGCTCTTACTCACAAGAACCAACATCATGGGACTAAAAGCATTCAAACCAAGTAGTTATCTTAGATCTAAGCCAAAGAGCCATAAAGGTGAGAAATTTATACCTTCTGGAGTTGACAAAAGGGATAAAAGTTATGGATCTTCAAGCTTGAGTCACCCCAATCCACAATGAGGGACATCTTCTTCTTCAAAATGCACTACAAACACTCAAACGGCTCAAAACTTGCTCACAAAGGTTAAGGTTTCAAGATGCTGTTTTGGGAGAGTGGAGGCTGAGGCTAGAGAGAAACTCAAGGAGGTTAAGGTCTTTATATAGGGTCTCAACCCCAAAAATTAGGGTTTGGGTTACGCACTACGTAGGTAATAAAGCCCCCGCATCCATTTAATCACTTACGCCATGCGTAAGTCATTACCTATGCCCAACGTAGGACCATTTTTTCAAGAATTTTTTTAATTAAGATTCAAAAGGAAAATACTTGGGAAACAGGTGTTAGACAAAGCTTTATCATTTTGTTCGATGTACCTTCAATATGTACAGACTCAATTCAATCGCCCTAAAAGAAACAAGAATGTTGTCATTGAAAAAGCAAAGTTTTTGATGTTTGAGTTTAAGTGTCGACCGGCCAGTGCAACACAAATCAAACATCTTGATCTTAGGGAAAAACATAATATAGAATGGTTTATATTGAGTAGCTGTGAAGAAGTCAGACAATACATCGAGTAGGTGTTCTTATATTTATCTTTCATTATTTATTGTTACTTTTTCCGTTCATCAATTATATATATATATATATATATATATATATATATATATATATATATATATATATATATATATATATATATTATACCTTAAAATGCATCTTTGGTCAAAGGCTGAAATTTAAGAGGTACAAGCCTGAAAGCAGCATATACAACTATTTTATGCATTAAAGTAAAATTAACTCTTTTCCGGTCAACATCTGAATAAGTCAATAAAAAGTACAGGATTCATTGACCCAGTCCATGTTCCCCTGTTCGGTTCAACAACCTCCCTACTATGTTTCCCTTTCTTCCGCCCTAATGACTATACATCTGTTACACTTCTATGCCCATTTATATAACCCTCTCCCCCATCTCCACTCCTCTCCATTTTGAAGATCGACAACCACAACAATCACACAACATAAAATCGAAAGGAAAATCTTGGATTGCAATTATCCAGATCTATGTTGGAACCCTCCTGTGATTCGGCATTTGTAATCCTTCAGGTGATATCTTTCCCTTTGATTTCACACACACACACACAACCACCGACTCACCGCCACCGACTCACCTCCACCGTCATACACTTCCTTAACCACTGCCATGATCTACACTACACCAAATCACCACTAAATCCACATGCTTCCTGTAAAAAGTGCATCTACAACCCTCTATTGGTAGCTCTGTATCTCGATTTATGATCGAATGGAGGTGCAGGTAACAAATCTATCAAATGCTCTATGCCTTTAGTGAACATCATAATTTTTGAGTTTCAGGTATGTGATTTTGTCATTTTCGTCACCACCTCTCCGTCTCTCTCATCTAATGAACCAGAAGATAAATGATATTAGGGCTTTTCAATGAGCACGAACGATATTGGGGTTTTCTGTTTTTAGGGCTTTTCAATCATCAATCCCGTCCCTGATTACCTAGAAATCAAATCTAACAAAGTCCTACCTCGAAGTAAGATTTGACATCGATTCTCTCTATTTTGATTTTATTTTTCGAGCATTTAATCCTTTTTATAAAACTCAAAATTTTACATTTTGAATGTTTTTCAAGAAACAGGGATGGAGGTGAGTCAAAGGAAGGAGAAGGGAATTCGCCATTTGGATCTTTCGTTGCTGGAAATCACCCCTTTAAGTTTTTCCTTCATCTGCAAGTTCAATTCTATTTTGTTTCATATTTTCTTAAGTTCTTCAGTTTTGTGTTTTTTTTTTGTTTTTTTTGCCATATTTTAGAAGTTGCCATTACACATTCAAGTTAAGCAATGATTTCTAGCATTTATTTGGTTACTATGGCTGTAGAGATAACCGAGGGCCATAATTCTGGGTTAAACTCATACACATTTTACCATTTATGTTAATTTGATCAAGCTTATATGTATATTGTTTTATACTTCTTTGAATTAATGAATGCAGGTTTGCAGGTTGCTATAAAATTCATAAAACAAGATCATCACATGGGTACTTTTGAGTCTTTTTCCATCTTTTTATTTCCTTTGCACCCTTTTGCCAATTCTATGATGCTGTTGATTCTTGAATTTTATGAACAAGAATTATCAATTATTTTCCAGCAAAATGTATACTTTCTCATCTTTGACAAGAGAAAGCAACACTCAACATGTAACACTCACTTTTCATTGTTTACGTTTCACTGGTTTTGTCTTAGTATTTTTTGGTCCCAATCCTAATATTGGTTAATGTTCTGTAACTATGATCATTTCCAGGTCTTAAAGGGGTTAGGATAGGAAGAAGTGAGATATATAGCAAAGGGTAACCTCTCCTTTTATCTTTTTTGCATTTAAATATGTTGTTAAATTATAATTTTATTAACTTTAGCATTTTTTATTATGACGTTGCTTAGATTAGCATGAAATTTGATATGCTTTTTGATCTTTCTAATTGTTTTCTAATTGATTTCATCAAATATCAAATCCTATATCATTAATCTATATTTCCATGCTTCAGATTGTTTAGACATGTGTTTGGGTCCATATATTCATTTTATGTTTTTCCACAACATTATACTTTCAGTTTGTTTTTTCATATATAGAATCCTACTTTCATTTTCTATTTTGTTGAATATGGCATCCTACTTGATTTTCTTTTATTCTTCTATTTTGCTGGTTTTAGTTACAATTTAATCCTTCTATTTCAGAATGCAATCTTGGAGTTGGTGAGGGTGGTAAAGGTGCAAGAGTTCTGAAAGTAAATTATAATGATAAAACGGGGACTTAGGACTTTCGGTTTAATATATATTTCAATGGCATCCTACTTTTCCCTTTAACAAAAAGTAATAGCATCTTACTTTAGTATCTGATTTTAGACTATAGATTGAATGGAATTAAAAGCCATTTAATGGTACATTATTTTGGATTAAATGGAATCAAATAACATCATCCTAATTTTTTGAGAAATAAACTTTTAATGGCTTCCTACTTTTCCATTTTAATAGATTCTTATTGTTCCATTTACAATGCACTTTCGCTTCTTCCTGTTACATCATCATACATCTGAAAAGTACAATGTTGTAACAAAAATTATAAATAGGTAATTGTTTATTTTCCTTATAAAGATATATGTAATTGAAATTATAAAGAGGTAACTCTTTATTTTCCTTATAAAGATAGATGTAACTGGTTATGTAACCCAAGGCTCAAATGAAATTCACGAAAGAGAAACCAATTGAATCAGAATGTAAGTGTTGATCGACTGGGAGTTTTCTATAATCGAAGATGCTTAGAGGTTATAGTATAACCATTGAACTTGCAGATTGTATATTGTTATTTTTGGTTAAAAGAGTAAGTACATTGCCATTAGAAGTTACACATTATAACTTTTTAATATGATAACATTACTTTTTTTTATCTTTATAGGTGATAAGCATTGGAAGCTACATTCACTAAACAAAAAAAGGATATACAGGAACTGGAAGCGCAACTGCAAGAGGGTGAAGAACTTTCTCAATTTAATATTAATATTTGTCTGTATTTTTACAATTTTTTCTGTTGTTTTTATTGGCCTTAGCTTTTAAGCAAATGTAAAGTTTTAGATATAATTGACTTTTGTGATTATGATGGTATTAAGAAAAATATTTGTGTTTTGTTAGAAATTTAATATAGTTATTTGTTTTTATTTTGATGGTTCGTTAAACTTAAAAAAGAAACAAACTTCTTTTAAAATGCTTTTTTTGACATATAGACATTATTTATACATTTATTATTCTACTCATAGTACACAAAACAAAAAATATAAACGGTAGGGTCCTTAGTTGCGTTTCACAAGACAATTAGTTAAAATTATGTTTTCTCATATCAAGATTTCTTTCATAATAAAAGATAAATTTTGATCAATAAAATTGGTTCGGTGACCGTATTATATCATTCAAATATTGTTATCATAAACAGGGCCACATAAGAATAAGAAATAAAGATTTATTTATTATTAACTTGAAAACTAAATCGATCGAAATTAGTTTATCGCAAATCAAATAAAAAAATAGTTTTTGTACAACAATAAAGTTGGGCCATAAAACTATATAGATTTATAACTAAATTTTTTTTAAATATATAATAAAACAAGTAATTATATATTTTATATTTACTATTGGTTATAGCATCTCACAACCATATCATCTCAACCTGTCGTAAACTAACTACTTCCAATGTAGGTGGTTCTCAAACCCTATCCACCATACATAAAAACAACGAATACATTACAAAATACATTGTTCGAAAAAAATGAATTGTTAAATTAAAACTTATGCTTAGTAATAATTAACTTAACAAAACATCGTGTCTTATTTCAATATGACATGTTTCTAAAGCAAACTAATTGTTAAATTGAAATAATCATTGTTCGCCGAAAAGAAACTAATTGTCGAAACAAATTATGCATCGCCCGTCCCTTTGCACGGTTAATAATATACAATCAAGCATGTGTTTCGTACACATTTGTAAATAATCCGAACTCTTCATTTTTTATTCTTATTGATTTCATATTTGCTAGCATAACTCTTATTGAGAATTGTTTAGATGTAGTAAACTATTTTGCGTCAAAGAACTAACCGTATCTAGAAAAACTATTCGCACCCGTC
This sequence comes from Lactuca virosa, assembly GCF_052849685.1. Taxonomy (NCBI): domain Eukaryota; kingdom Viridiplantae; phylum Streptophyta; class Magnoliopsida; order Asterales; family Asteraceae; genus Lactuca; species Lactuca virosa. The sequence continues at coordinate 112,602,544 of NC_136426.1, read as the reverse complement.
GCTTGGCGCGGGTAAACGGCTAGTATATATATATATATATATATATATATATATATATATATATATATATATATATATATATATATATATATATATTTGACATCAATATAGGAAATTCAAATCTGAACATCCTGAAAGTGTTGAAAAGACCGAATTTCCCAACCGGTTTCTTGAAAAGGTAATAATAATTAACAAACAAATATGTTTGATAAATATAATGAATCAAGAACACATAACACATTAATATATGTTTAATAGGTTTTTCAGATGGAAACAGAAAACTCTCTAGAATTCCACAGAGTTGTCGGCCCTTTCAACGGGTTCACAAATGAATGTTTATACTTACACCGCATGCATAGTCAACGGTGTTAGGTTTATTGTACTTAGTAATGACGCACAACGCAAAACGCTGGGTTCTAGCGGTGGGTGAGAATGGAGAGAAATATTATGGCCAGTTAGAATAGATTATAGAGGTGCAATATCCATATGATTATTCGAATGTAATATTTCGGTGCAAGTGGTTCGATATAATAGATATTCCTGATGATAATTTCATCAGTATCAACACAGAACGAGAAGCGTATCAAGATGATAAACTCATATATGTTTCGTAAGCCAAACAAGTATTCTACATCCGCGAGCCTTCTCAAAGAAGCCAAAATGACAATCCTCGTTGTGTCGTCGAGCATGTTAATCATCAAAATATTTGGGATGTACCATCCAATAATGCTCGTGTCCAAAATGCTTACAGTGACTATGTCCAAAATTTCGACAATGTGGAGGCCGAAAATGTTGACGTACTTCAAAACAACTCTTCATCCGGTGCTACTTTTTATCGACTTCTCATAATAATTTCAAAATAATGTTGATGTAGCTCCAAACAATGTTGATTATGATGATGAGGACGAGACTGAAGTACTTATACCAACAGGTAGAATCAATAATGTTTCCGAGGAAAATATTGATTATGATGATGATGATTCTGATTATGATATTGATGAAGAAGACATTGATGTATATGAGGGAGATTCTGATTAAAAACATTATATGTGTTTTTTGTAATAGAAACTTTATTTGAAGTCAAACTTTTATTCATATTGTTTGTCTATATTGTACATCTTATAATTTTGCAGGCTAAGTTTTATTCATATTGTGTTTCTATATTGTACATCTTCTAATTTTGTAGGTTATATATGCTGTTTAGTTGGGTGATACACTTTCACACGATGGTGAATGTTATGGGCCTAGGGCATCGAGGTGATAGAGTCGGGGATCCACCACCTCTAGTAGGATTTGGTCACGGACAACACGAACAGAATGATAAGTCTTATTATGATATATTTATTAGCTATTTTTATTCATTTATTTTAAGCTATCGTGACTAATATTTTTCAGCTAAGCTTTCTAAAAAAGAAGAGGTCTAACAAAAAACATCCAACTATTAAAGCTGATACAAGCAAACAAGGGACAGCCCGTGGATTTGGATTTCGACAGGGAGATGACATATTCCCCTGTCGGGAAACATGGTAATTGGTTTACCCATGAGATTGCGAGGTATATGTGGGAGAACATCCCTTTTAGCGTATCTGGTTGGGACAATGTTTCCCCCGCTTTAAGGAATGACACAGTCTTGCATCTAAAGGTAACTTGGATAATATTTTAAGTTTAGTTGTGATTGGTATTTAATTAACTAACTTTTTTGTATTTGTAGAGAAAGTTTGATTTGGATATGGTTAACTTGGATCCCGAGTGTGCTCAGTTGTTGTGGAGCATTGATGTCACTCTACAAAAAATTAAAGAGGTCGGAAAAGTAAATGACATACTTATTTTTAGAATGTCGGAGAGCTTGCAAATATCCCAAAGGAAATAGATAACCCCTCGAGGGCATGTCATTTCAAAATTGGGTGCACGCAGTCGAACATTTTCAAACGCCCAAATTTATAAAGCGTTCGGCGTCAAACAAAGGATTTCGTGCATAATAACAAGTTGTAAACAGAGGGGGATCGTCCTCATATAGCAATGCCTATTTTAAAGAAGTAAGTTATGATATATTTAACTAATTATTTAAACTATAATTAATATAATTTTAAATTTTAAATTGGACATTACTCGAATCGAATGATTTCGTAAGGCTAATACCGATCGTCAAGGGGTATTTAGTAGTCCTATAGTCGAGCAATAATACGTAAGTGTGACAACTGGAAAATTTTAGAGCAAGAAAGGTCTAAATTCTAACCGTGTACAAGTAAATTTACAACGTACTTGATGCAATAGAACTTTGAAAACCAAGAGAGCATGTTTATATAAGTTAACATGTATATACACTTTGAATGCCATGTTGTAATGAACCTTTGAAAGTCAAATAAAGTCGACAAGCCATCAAGAATCAAAGGAGTCAACACAAGTCAAAATGATAAGTCTAAAAGCATGAAATTGTAAATTACTTTAGGGATTTTGGTTTTGGGAATCCAGGAAACACTTTTGGACCGAAATCACTTCCTTTAAGGATGCTAGAACCGAAATCACTTCCTTTAAGGATGCTAGAACCGAAATCACTTCCTTTTAGAATGTTAGGACCGATATCACCTTTTCTTGGGTGACACCAAGACCGAAAACACATGGTTAAGGCCCATTAGGACCGAAATAAACAATTGGAGTTGTGTACTAAGTGATTCCGGCCATGCCTTGACCGAAATCACCCATGTTTTGGCCAAAAACCCCATAAGATTTAGATATTTTATGCAATATGATTGGTTGATTCATTTCCCAAAGTGATATATTACACTTAGCAACGTAATTGTCACTTCTCTTACACCCTTATCTCTTATTGTCCCATATATAAAGCACACCTTAAGAACCATTCTTCAAAACCATTCACAGTTAACAACTTCACTTCCATTCTCTCTCAAAACTCAAGCCCATTCCTTCAATATTCAAGTTCAAAACAATCCCAGGAAGCATTCTTCAAAGTTATTCTATAAGCTTTTGGTAAGCATTTCTATTATAGGCAAATGTTATACAAACACAATTTCATGATAGTCCATTTTGATTCACACATTATTATGTGTTTAAACTATTAGGATACGACTAGCTTCACGTATTCTAGACTTGAAGGTCACCGTTTTTACCTCGTTATCAAACCGCGATCACAGTCGAGGTGAGTTCATACCCCTATATTTTTCAAGACTTTTTCTATGTTTTAGGGGGAGAATACAAGTAACACACAAGAAAATTTACGTTAAAACGCAAACATTTAGATACGCTATCTTACTATTTTTACGAAAAGCGTTAAATGCGTGAAACGGCTTTACTACCGACCTAGTATATTTTTACACACAACGTTTTGATAAAAACGTAAAGATATGAAAAACGTTTACAAAATACATTACCTTATTCTTATAAATATATATAACTGTATATATTTTGAGTATAAAACGTTCATTTCATTAAAACTTTATAAATATAGTTTACGAAACTTGCCCCCTTTGTAACCCGTTGAGCAAAAGGGTAAAAATTATATAAAGTACATCTATAATTGTTTTACAGCATTTTCGATATTATCCTGGAAAAAGGGGATAATTTCATATACAAACATTTTCATTACAAAAACACTTACACTCGTTGAATAAATTTGTGAGACATTGTCTTCATTGTACCTAACTGAGGTATACACGAAAGTCCTGTATTATAACCGGAATCTACGATACGAGAGCGTGATATTTGTGTATAGATCTATACGGGACTGATGGTCCCACACCCTGACTATTAGCTACAGTCAGACCGGCAGTTTATGGGTGACAAATGTCACAAATATCTCGACGCCTGAAGAACGACGAGGCAGACACTGCATCTTAAAAGCACGGTTATGAAAACTCACATGGGAAAACGACTATACGTACATTTTACACGAAAACACATTTCTTCAAACGGTTTTATACATGAATAAAACTACATATTATTACTTTAAGTATGGAAAACACTAGTACATTTCGGTCTTGGAACCTTTAAGACTACAACTCATTTCTACGGAAAATATAGGATTTTCTAGAATAAACATTATCATTTTACAAGTGAAGGGCTTACATCTCATTTATTAGAAAATATCGGATTTTCTGGAAACAGCATGATATCTTTTCACAGAAAGGCTTACTATTTTTAATAGAAACTCTTATGAACTCACCAACTTAATTGTTGACACTTTTTCAAACAACTTGTATTCTCAGAGAATCAGTAAAACAGGTAACCAACAGCTTTTGAGGATGGGACGCTAAGGCATCAAACAAATCTTTTGTCATCATATTGTAACTGACTTTTGAAACATGTAACACCTACAATGATGTAACTTTTCCAATTATATATATGATGGTTATGTTTGCTTTCTTTACTACTACTCAATTGTTATGATACTACACATGAAAGTCATCCACTCCCGGATGTTTCCGCCATCCTGGTTTGGAGGTGTGACAATAAGTGGTTAATTTGTATTTTCATATAAGTGTTTATATCGTCAAGGGGTATTTAGTAATCCAATTTTTATGATGTTTATCATTTTTTGAAAATACATAATGCTTTACTCCAAGAGATCAATCAACAAACTCAAGCTTCTTCTGAAGCAAGCGGCGTAACACTAAAGGATATACAAAATTGTTTTGAATGAATATTGGGTTCTCGACGAGGTTGTATCAGAGGCATCGAGCGTAAACCTTCTACGGTTGTGTCAATGTACAATCAGGAACAACCACTGACATAGCCACCACCACAATCAAAGTTAATTGTTATTTTAAGTTTATTTGAAAATTACAATGCTATAATGTAAAAACAAAAAAAAAGTATGATGTTATAGTCATCATTGATAACATTGTCATATGATTATATCAAAGAGAAATTACAAGGGTTCTCAGAGAAAAGCATAAAGACTACAAGGAATAAAGCGGATATAAATACTAGCTAGACAGAAACCCTAATGGGCTAAAGACAAAAAGGGCCCATAAACAAGCGGGCTAATAATATAGACTAACAATCATTACATTAATTTGTAAAGTAGAATGCTATAATGATATATTGGTAAGCGTTAGATTATTATATAGTACAACTCTATAATGGAAAAATGAAAAAATGACAATGCTATAATGTATATACAATATTGTGTAAGATGTAGTTTGGTTATAATCTGATATATTTGTACTTTGTAGTTTCGAAATTTTTGGAAAGTACAATGTTATAATGGAAAAATGAAAAAGTACAATGTTATAATGCATATGTAATATTGTGTATGATGTAGTTTGGTTATAGTTTGATATGTTGGTATTTTTTTAGTTTGGTAATTTTTGGAAAGTACAATGCTATAATGGAAAAATGAAAAAAAAAAGTACAATGCTATAATGTATATGTAATATTGTGTATGATGTATGTTTAAGTGTATTTGGAAAGTAGAATGCTATAATGATATGTTGGTAATTGTTATTTTAGTATAGTACAATGCTATAATGGAAAAATGAAAAAAAGTACAATGATATAATGTATATGCAATATTGTGTCGGATGTAGTTTGGTTATAGTTTGATATGTTGGTATTTTGTATTTTGGTAATTTTGGAAAGTACAATGTTATTATGATATGTTGGTAATATATTTTGTTTTTTTTGTAGTTAGAAATGCTGCAAACAATGCTAAAAGACTCGGCCGGTAGTGCGGCATTGGAAGACTGGTTTCGATCGTTGCAGTCACGAAATGAAAACGAAAGAAACGAGGGGAGTGATGAAGACGAGTATCTACTTTTTTAGGATTTATGAAATGTTTTGTTTGGGTTAGTATTTTAGATATATTGCACTATGTTTGGATGAGTATTTTGGACCGGATGTATATGGATTAATATTTTGGATTGGATATGTCGTGTGTGTGTCTATATATATATATATATATATATATATATATATATATATATATATATATATATATATATATATATATATATATATATATATATATATAAGTGTGGTTAATGTTTCGAACTATTTTTCTGCAAAATAAAGTTTCGTAGCTGTTTTTATATATGTTATATTGTTTTTTATAATTTTAATGTTAAATAAAAAAAAGGAAAATACAATTAGCGGCGACGAGTGTGTATTAGTGGCGACATGTCTTTTGCAGCGACAGTGAGCATTAACGGCGACATACGGAGCATTTGCAGCGAGACAACATGAGCGACCTTTTAGCGGCGACATACCTAGATTTTCACGGCGACGTCTGTCGCCGCTAATGCTTGCGTTTCTTGTAATGATTGTACTAACATGGATGGCTTTTAGTTAAGGCCAGAAGGCGTTTGATTGTTGAAATGCATATATTCCGATCCACGTGCATGTGTTAAACTTTACTTAAAAGGTAATGCATGTGCATCGTGTAGTGTTCAAAGATTTGTTCAAAAGTGTGTGTGACATGTTTGACATGCATGTAGAAAAAGAAGTCAAACCTTTGGCTGGAAATGTCAGATTATAAGGGCATAATTTTCTTGGGAATATAAGTCCACTACTATAACAAAGGTGATCAATCACAATGAATAAGATAAACTCAAAGGTGCTCAGTAAATCTATTATGTATGCTCATGATACATATTTACAAGTTTTATAATTCAAATATATTAGCAAATAAGTGCTCAAACACTGCAAACATTGTTATTTAAAAGGACTTGATTTGTAGTCAAAAGTGGTGGGGGTGATGATCGAACGGTTGGGAAACGCTAATGTGCAAAACCCAAAAAACATGGGTTTACAGATCATTTCCACGATTTACTCTTATATAAAAAAATTAGAGATCACATGAACATGCATTTTGTTATTTTTCAAGGGACCGTATCATTGAACAAACAAACGTCTAAGGGGAATTTTTGCAATTCGCTTTCAATGACCTAAAAGTAGCTTAATTGAAATAATAATAATAATAATAATAATAAAAGCGAAGTTAATCGGTGAAATCCTCGTATTACCTTAGTTAGAACTTGAAATGGCGTCCGTCGGCAAAAAAGGAATCTCCAAATTGGCAGGAAATGCCTGACGCGAACTGATGGCATATGTACTTCAAAGAATGGCAACGATGATATCGTTAATCAGATTGTGCTACAGTAGGTTTATTCCCCTTTCCCATGGCAATTTAATTTCAATTCATTCAGCACAAATGCACCATCAATTGTGGAAAGTTTAGCCTTTTTAAGCAAAAAAAAGTTGGTGGAATACTAATTTTGTTACAAATTTATCATCTACTTTTTCTGGTCCTATAATAAAACACACAATTGAGATGAAGAATGGTTGCAAGTTGGCCAAAATTGGTTTAATTTTGACGATATACTATAGATCCTTCAAAATTGTGAGGAAAAATTCTGATAACTTACAAAACTATATATGAAATGCATCTTATAGTAAAATTGTGGCATTAAATTTGTTCATCTTTGGAGAGTATCAATAGTCATTATGCCTAGAAGTTTAAACTGATGAAATGTCTATTTAATTGTTATCGTTTAAATTGACCTAATAATTTTGTTAAATTGTTTTCTTGATTATTTTGAAATGAAGTTTGGTTATCTTCTAGGCATATTTTGTTAGTATATATTTGTAAAAAGTAAAAACTTTTAATAGCTTCAGCCTATATTGTAAAGTAAGTAGAGAAAAAAAAAGAGAAAGGAAAATGCAAGAAAATTATATTTTGTGTTCCTGAGTTGAGGAGATGTGAAAGTAAAGTTAAATATTTCGTTCCTTTCACTACAAATCCTTCCAAATTGGAAGGGCAAGGGTGGGATCGAGGAAGGAGGCAATTGGAAAGAGATTATTGCTTTATTTTTGAAATGATGGTGGCGTTTTAGAACCGAGGAAGGAGGCACTTAGAAAGAGGTTATTGCTGCGTTACATGGACAAGATGGTAGCATCGGATGCACTTGATCGGCTCCCAAAAGAGGCGGAACTTGGGGCACCATCAACAACTTGCACCTGATTCTAGATAAGTATCATGTTAACTTTAACAACTTTTTTCAATTTCAGGATAGCCGATGGAGGTGGACATGGGAACCATAGGGTCAATTTACGGTGACATCATGCAAAACGTTTATTGACAACCTCTCTTTGGAAAGCAATTGGTTTCAAACTAGATGCAATCGTATTGCACTAGCTAAAGCAAATGTGCTAGTTTGGAGGATTCATCTTGAAAAGTTGCCTACTCATTTGAGCTATAAATAGAATTGGTGTTGTTGTGAACTCGATCCTTTGCTTGCTGTGTAACAGCAAGAATGAAAATGAGATTCATTTGTTTTTTAAATGCTCTATGGCTTAAGAGATTAATGTTATTCTCAACAATTGGTGGAGATATCCCAATTGCTGGAGGTTCAATTCACAATCCGATTCAACCTGTCTCAACCTGCAATATGAAGGCTGGAATCAAGGTGATATGTTGGATAATTTTGATGTTATGGGTTGTTTTCATGGGTTATTTGTTTTAAATTATGCATGTCTTTTTTTTTTTGTTTTGAATAATAAAATAACTGGTAAAATTTATGACTAGAGTTTAGGAGCACATGGGTAGAAAGAGTTACCTAGTCTTACCTAGTCTTTAGTAGAGTTAGTATTTTATTCTTTTACTTTTGTTAGGCTATAAAAAGCCAACTACGTATGAATGAATGGAATGGGTTTTTCTGTTACTTTCTTTCCCACTTCATTTACTGTATTCTTTATGAAACCAACTTTCAAACATATTTGTGAAATTTTACTAAGTTAATTTGAGGGGCTGATTCCAACATTTGGTATCAGAGCCTAATGCTCGATTAGAAGAAGAAGGTGGGGCGATCTCATGTGAATTGCATAAAGGAATGAAGTTTGTTGCACAACAGAAAATTAGAAAGAAGAAAGAAGAAAGAATATTATGACAACCTGTTGTTTACTTGAGAAAGAAAGAAACACATAAATGTATACTACCTCCGTCCCATATTTATTGTTCATTTTTGACTTTTGAAGTCTTTATTTTTTAACTTTGACCTTAAATATTTTTGTTTTTGATATATAATACTTGATGCAAAATATATGAATGGATTATGTTTTAAATGTCTTTTCATTGTTATAAGTTTCATCAACTAATTTATAACACAAAAAAAATATTTAATGTCAAAGTTGAAGAAAAAAGACTTCAAAAGTCAAAAGTGGATAATAATTATGGAACAGATGGAGTGTTTTTTTTACCAAATTACTTGCAAACGTAGATAACAAGTTTAAGAAAGAAGAATGGCAGGAGGATCAAACCAAGGGGGACTAAAAGAAATTGCAGTTCACTGGTGTACCATTTCAGTGCCCTAAATTAACAGAGACTAACTACACTACTTGGTCTATTATGATTGAAACTGTGTTAATGGCATATGGACATTGGGATGCTATAACCAAAGATGTGGTTGAAGAGAAGAAAAATTATACCGCTAAAGGTATAATTTTTCAAACTTTACCAGAGAATTTTCTTTTGTAGGTTTATAAACACAAAAGTGCCAAAGAGGTGTGAGAATCAATCAAGGTTCGGTATATAGGAGCCGAACGAGTGCAAAAAGCAAGGCTACAAACTTTGAGAAATGAATTGGAGATGCTAAAGATGAAGGACAATGACTCAATCAACAACTTTTCGGGCAAAATAAGTGGTATTGTTGCCAAATTTAAAAGTCTTGGTTCAACTCTTGAAGAGGAGGTGATTGTAAGAAAATTTCTCAATTCGGTTCCAAAGAAGTATTTGCCAATTGTAGCTCCCATTAAACAATATTCTGATCTTGAAACTATGACATTTGAAGAAGCGGTTGGAAGGGTTAAAGCTTATGAAGAAAGGCTTCAAAGCCTTGAAGAAAAAATTGAAGAGCAAGATCAACTCATGATGACAAGTGAACAAAAGGTGAAAGTAGTGGACATGGAAGAGGACATGGAAGAAACCTTGAAAGATGTGGAAGAAGCCGAGGAAAAAGAAGAGGTTGAGGTAACAAAAGTGGATTTCGGTGTTTTAATTGTGGAGACTTTGGGCACTTTAGCTATGAGTGCATTAAATGGGACGACAAAGACAAAAAAGCAAACTTGATCCAAGAGGAATAACTGACTTTGCTTTGATAAAGAAACGGGTCAAGATCATCAAAATTATGGGGGTGAATGTTGGATAATTTTGATGTTATGGGTTGTTTTCATGGGTTATTTGTTTAGAATTATGCATGTTTTTTTCTTTGTTTTGAATAATAAAGAGTAAATTACACGATTCGTCCCTGGTGTTAGTGTCAAATTGCACGTTTGGTCCCTATTTTCGAAAATTAACTCGGACCGTCCTTTATATCGTCAAAAATTACACGCTTCGTCCCTAACAGACATGAAATGACTATAATGCCCTTTTCTATTTCTTTTTCATTTATTTTTCATTTATTTTTCAGATTCCTGGTTATTTTTTATTATTACAAAATGTTTTAATTAAACTTTTGGGTCCCACCACACCCCCTTTGCACCATTTCCTTTTCTTTTTCATCTACAATCCTGAACACCACCCTGTTTACATCTTCTCCACTCTACTAAGACAACCTCCGCCGGAAAAAACCTCCATCTCCGCCAGAAAACGTCCTTCTGTCATTATCAATAAGACACCAACTTGAACCAACCACACAATCAAACCCTTACCTGCACCACTTACTCATCCTTCCTCTTCACCGCTAATTGCAAAGCAAATCGCTAATTCCATTGAAGAAGACAATCAAATCGCTCAAAACCCTGAGTCAGATTCAAGTAAATTATTATCTTCAAGAAGCTGAAGCTAAAAAAACGAAATCACTCGATACAAAATATGAAATCGAACCTGAAGCTCAATGTCAAAAGTAAAATTAAATCTAAAACCTAAATTCAAACTGATACTTGAATTTAATCATGGAACTCAAATTGTAAGCTGAAATCAAATTGCAAATCGAACTTGAAATCAAACCTTAAAATCAAACCCACAATCGAGATAGGGGGAATGGGACGGGAAGAAGATATGTAGAGAAAAAGGAAGGGAATCACCATAACTGTTATTGGTGGTGTGGCGGTGGTGCCTCTCTTGACGGCGCAGTGGTGCCTCTCTTCACCTGATATAGCCCAAACATCTACAATTTCTTCAAAGGGACAGAAATTCCAGGGAAGAAGACAAGGTTTTAGGGCGTATACGTTTCTGATATTCAAAGTTTGTAAGGTTTCGTAAACTTGGACGTTCCCGGCGGCAACATAGGGTTGCAGGTGGGTGTTGTAAGAAGAGAGGAAGGGGAAGAAGCTCTTTTGCGTTTGACAGGAGAAAGTTGAAGAGGGTAAGGACGTAAGGTATAAAAGGGGTTGGCCCACTTCCATTTCTTTTTCAATAAAAAAACTCAAAAAACAATAAACAATTGCAAAATAAATAAAAAAGAATAGGAAAGGACAATATAGTCATTTCGCGTATGGCAGGGACGAAACGTGTAAATTTTCACGATATAAGGGACGGTCCGAGTTAATTTTCGAAAATAGGGACCAAACGTACAATTTGACACTAACACCAGGGACAAATCGTGTAATTTACTCAATAATAAAACAACCGGTAAAAGTTATGACTAGAGTTTAGGAGCACATGGGTAGAAAGAGTCACCTAGTCTTACCTAGTCTTTAGTAGACTTAGTATTTTATTCGTTTACTTTTGTTAGGCTATAAAAAGCCACCTACGTATGAATGAATGGAATGGGTTTTTTGTTACTTTCTTTCCCACTTCATTTACTGTATTCTTTATGAAACCCACTTTCAAACATATTTGTGAGTTTTTACTATGTTAATTTGAGGGGCTGATTCCAAAATGGTCATCTTTGTGATGCTCACGTCTTTTTACCTGGGTTCTTTGGAATTATAGAAACAACCACATTTTAGTGCTGATTTGGCTAGTGAAGTTAAGATTATGGCTTTTACATGGCTCAAAATTAGATCTAAATCTAGAAAATGTGTTTTACTTAATTGGAATGATCGGTGTATTTGCCTGAAAATGAAATTAAAAAAAATCTCTTAATTTTTAGCTACCCGCTAGGTTTTAATATACTTCTCGTTGTTAAAGAAAAATCTAGAAAGCCAAATACATGCACATACATGTATTGGTGGATAGAAAACTATTAAGAATACTAAATTACAAATTGATTATAATATTTGTTTATAGAAAAAACTTCTCTTAAGTTATGTTTTTATACTTAAACTAGGATTTTACCCGTTGCGCGTTGAGGCGGCAGTAATGAATTTAAGTTGAATTTTGACGATTGTATTGGTAAAAGTTAGGCACCGCTGCATTTTTTGGTGTATTAATATGACAAGTCGATACCACTAAATAATTCTAGTTTATACCATTATATGTAATCGAACTCATACATAGAAAGCGTACATAAAAATAAGCATAGAAACGTACACAAATTTACGTGGAAACAAAAAGAAACTTGAATTTATACCGAAACATACATAAAAGTAAGCAAATAATATTTTTTTTATGTTAATGCATTGAAGTTCAAATAATCAAAAACATATTATATATGCTCGACTCATACGTATGAATCTTAGATAAAAATAAGCATAGAATCATAAAAAAAATTACGTCGAAACGTAGACAAACTCGAATTTAATCTGATAGATACATAAAAAAAACATTTTTTTTGGATTGACGAACGAAAGTTCTAAATTTACGATGAAATGTTGATCGTCTTGAATTTATACCGACTCCTAAATAAAAATTAAACAACTTAAAAAATTTGTTTTTTTAAGTTAACGTACTAAAGTTAATAAAGAAAATCATATTATACAAGTTCAAAATGACATTTTACAATGTCTAAAACCGAAGGGGTCAAAATAACATTTTACAAAGTTAATGGGTGCTAACTGTCGGTGGATGAGGACTAATACTAAAGCTTACAAAGACAATAGGGAGAAGACAAATTTTACAAAGTTTAAAGCTAAAAGGATAAAAGTGATATTTTACAAATTTGAAGGATGGTAATTGTAGGAAAATCATATTATATATACTAAGTGAGATAAACACAAAAGTTTAGAAATTGAAGGGGGTAAAAGTGACATCCTACAAAAAGTTCAAAATCGACGAGTCAAAATGATATTTTAAAAAGTACAGGGGTGAAAATGTCATTTTATAAAATGAAGAGTTAGTAACAATAGAAACATTAAAGAAGGATTAAAATTGAAAAAAACCAAATTCGGAGGTGAAAATGTGCATTTTATATAATAAAGAGTTATTAACAATAGAAACATTAAAGAAGGACTAAAGTTGCAAAAACCAAAGTCGGACCACCAACTTTGTTTTTTAGTATAGATATAATTTTGGCACTTACAAAAATCTGAAGGTTTTGACGCAAGTGCTAATCATCTACAGGTATTTTACTGATTAATTGCATGCATGGCTTAGTTTAAGGAAGAGGGATAATATTTAAGTGCATATATTCCAATCCATATGCTCATGAGAAAACATGATAGAATTCTTTGACTTTACTTTGAAAGAATCCAAGAACCATCAACAAATCTGCAAAAGGGTTCATTCCAAAGCATGGGTGACACACATATATCTATACTAAAAGTCAGTCGTTGAGCCTGATATGTAGAATCAATTAAGTGCTTATGCATTTATGCTTTGCTTCCCTACATTCATCAAATTTAAACATGAAAATACATATAAAAAGTAAAATAATAAACTGCGCATGACGTCAATATACAATAGTACCACAATCCATAAATCAAAATTTAAACTTCTAATTAATATAACAGAGATGACATAAACCCAATTAATGACAAATACTACTATTACTACTACTACTAATACTAATAATAATAATAATAATAATAATAATAATAATAATAATAATAATAATAAATCATGAGGATCATTGGGCTCCGTGGGGGATCAAATAATTGAAGTCAACCCATGGAATGTTTTCGGTCATTTATTGAAGAACATTATATAGATATAGAGAATTGCGTTCATATGGTCTAACAAGAGAATATATTCTATGAGATATGGTGTACGTAGAGAATTGGAAAGACAAAAGGGGAAGAAAGAACATCAAGATTTCAGTTCCATTCATAACTAAATTATCATAGGCTAGCTATAAATACACACTCTTACTAAAACGAGTAATGCACATTATTTAAAGCAGATGAGAGAACATGAAGAGTGGTTCTTACATGAAGAGAAGAGTACTCTTGTTTGGTAGCCAAGGATGACTTGCCTCATCACATTTCAAGGTGTTGGAAAAAAAACACCTTGTTTGGTTCAGTAGGCAGTCAGGCTAACTTGATATGCTCTTCTTTCTCATCTTAGGGCATCTCTTCTTCATTTCAAGAAGAACAGATACAGAAGAAAATTTGAGGTTTGGAGGGAAGAGAGTTCTTGCATGAAGAGAATAGCACTTTTGTTTGGTAGCCAAGGATGACTTGCCACAAGCCATTGAATGTGGTAGCAAGGAATGCCCCATTGTTTGGTTGATTTGGCAGTCACGCCTTGGCTAACCTGACATGCTCTTCTTTCTCATGTTAGACCTTCTCTTCCTGATAATTATAGTGATCTCTGCCAAGCCAAAAATTATAAAATGAATTCTAACCCGAAGACAGTAATATTTTTGTGTCTATATTGATAAATTATCCAATACCATCGAGGCATCTTAGGCGTTTGTTAGTTAATTGATATAGTTGCAGCTTCACTAGTCTTTCGGTTTTTATCTTTGCCCTTGGGTATCTTGCACTGTTGCACATTGCATAAAAATCACAATCTATTGTAACATTACATGTTTCCAGAGGTTATTTCCTTTTTTTTTAAATAGCAAAATTATTATCCGGGATCAAGCCCGAAGGCTCGCCAGGGCTAGCAACACAGTGATTGTTTTCTTTATGTTAATGATTTCCATCGAAGATTATTTCATACGGTAAGCATTCAAACACATTCCTCTTTATATATTGAAGTATCGTACTTACTTCTTTTTGTTTGTATATATGCAAAACTAGGTGTAAAACTTGTGTATTACATAAAAAAGAAATTAAATATTAAAGTGTAAACAATAAATATTTTTTAAAATAAAATTTTAAAATAAGAAATAAAAAAATGTATTAATTGTAATTTAATATCATATTTATGACATTTAATACTTTACATATATAAATATTATATGGCTTTTTAATTTTAAATTTTGAAAAACCTAACAATTGACATGTGGATATTATTTATTTTCAAAAATATCACAAAATGACAAGTGTCAAAACTCATGAGAGATTGACATGTGGCAAAATGGATCTTCATTTATTATAGTTGATTACATAAAATATGAGGTGATGTGGAGCACATAGATGATCTCGCAGAAGCTTTTATGGACAACTGAGAGAAAGACAAACGAGGTCAAAAGTGGCCCAACTTAAAACAGACGTAACTTTTGACAGAATATTTGTTTTCTTTATTTTCTGAAATTTCTTCTTTTATTTAGGAGGTTAATTAGTAGATTTTAATGTCAATTTCATTTTTCCAATATACTGCCAGATTTAGATTACTCTATATAAAGGGTTTTGTAAGGGGAACTGATTCGTGCACAACTGTTTATCTTTATACACCACAATTTATGTTTTAAAATGTTGTTTATACACCACAATTTGTGTTTTAAAATGTTGTATTGTACAACTGTATAAAACATAAATTGTTATACATGGAGAAAAACCGTTGTTTACGAATCACGTCTCTTTTGTAATCATGTCATAGGCATCCTAAAATTCAGTAATAAAAGTTCTGTGAGTTTTATCATATTTTTGCTTTGGTTCTACTTCATGAGGTTACATACTCTTTACTTCAAGTCAATTGAGATGATCATAAATCAAACATATAATTGTATATTGATTTGGGGATGAGCTCGGCTACCTATTCCTTGTATATGGTAATAAATTACAAATTAGTTATGTACAAGTATACCCAAATAGGTAAGATCACCACAATAAGAAAGAACCTCTCAACTTCTAAACAACATATGGTATTTAACACTAAACTTAAAAAAGAGATCCTAAAAGAACAAAAATTAGCCTTTTGATATGTAGCACAATACGATATAACATTTTAATCATGTTGGGGGAGTAGTGTTCGACGATATTAAGACACACGGGTATCTAAATCCAGTAAACTTATAATATTGGTATTCATGCTTAAGAACATTTTAATAAAGGTAATGTAGTAGTTTTATTGCTCTTTGAATTAATATCAAACAGAGGAGACCCCCTCCCCCCCCCCCTCGATTCAAATGTGTAAACACCTCTGAAGCTCATAAAGTTATGGGGCTTAGTAAAAGTATCCAACTACTCAGGAGTGTTGCAATCAAGAATCCATGTGTACTCATAAAGGGGGAATAATCATTAGATTGTTACTAAGGTCATTCGTAGTACATGCAACGTTGGTGTTCGTGGTCTAGGTGGCCAAGAACCACGACCGTGCACACGATCCCGGTGTGTCGTTGTGGGTCATGGTCGTGGTCATTGTTGAAGCCAAAAACGAATAACAACGGCCAATTAAACCCATTCTCTTCCCTTTCCCTTGACTTCCCTTGACTAACGGTTAGGAACATATTTTTTTTAAAAAAAATTGCCTAATATTTACCTATAAATATTCTTATATTTCACACAATTCTTTTCTCCTTTTATTCACATTCAAACATTTTTGTTGATTTGCTCTTCCAAAAATAATGACTCCCAGAAAGATGAATTGGTTAGAAGAGGAAGAAGAGAAGTTAGCACAAACATGAGTGTCGGTTTCAAAATATGTTCGAAGTCGCGCAATATGAGGGTAAATTGTTGCGATTTCAAAGGAATTTTCAACTTTTTTATAAACAATGTACACGAAGACGATATCGATCCAGTTAATGTGGTTGTGGATTAACATGAAAACAGAGCTACAAACGTTTTCACATCTCAAAGCTTGGCAATAGTTGAAGAACTCCCCAAAATGGAATAACATTGTTTAAAAAAAGAAGATTAAGGGTAGTTGTTTGTGTTTGAACTTTCTTATGTTTTCTTCTATTTTATTATAAGTTGTCTTTTTTTTTTTAAATTAATGTAATGTCTTTTTAATTTAATAAAAACCTAGTTTAAAAAAATATGTGTTTATTGTATTTTAATTGTATATTTGAATTAAATTTAATTAAAAAAAATGATGTGGAGTGATGTGTAAGTGTTAAGTATCACATTGTTTTAGTGGTAGGACGTCGTGATGAGGTGGCACCCACCACTATAGTGGTTCGTGGTGGGTATTATAGATGGTCTAATGGAAACCACAATAAATTTAATAACTTTTATCGTTCTAATGTTTTATACTATTTTGATAAATAGTAGGAGCAGACACAAGGAATAAAATGTACTTTTTTTGTTTGTTTATATGTTTTTCCTATCATAGCATTCCACTTTTACAAATTAGTCTTAAGTTTTTTCATAAGAACGGGATGCCAAAAGGTTTTGAATCCTTATGTGTTAGGAGAACTAATGGAGGGAAACATAATTAAAAGCTACTAGAGGTCACATGGTTGGTCTTGTTTTGATTTGATGTTGAGTTTGCTGCATGTTGAACAAATAATAACAATGTACTTCTGTTGGTTCGTTAATTTTTGTTTTTTAATGTATATTTGGTAATTGTGTGGTGATATATGGTATATTGTAAAATAGATTTATTAGTAAAAAAGTATAAATACATATAGGATACGGTTGTTTAATATGTACATAAAGACAAGTCAAGTTCTCTGATTTAATTAACATATAGCATATGTCATTTACCAATTTAACTCCCTAAAGATGCTGAACTATAAGTTGAATTACTTCAGGCAAAAATGGTGCATCTAAAAGCAATAGGAAGTTTGAACAAACAATCTAATTAGTGTATTAGATCAAATAGTTAAGATGACCAGATACCTAGTTATTGTGCTTTTTTTTAACGACGGATACTTATTGTACTTCCATGCATGGCTTTTAGGTAAGGCAAGAAGGCGTTTGATTGTTAAATGCATATATTTCGATCCACGTGCATGTGTCAAACTTTACTTTAAAGGGAATGCATGTATGAAGCATCATCTAGTGTTAAAAGATTTGTTTAAAAGTGTGTGTGACAAGTTTGACATGCATGTAGAAATAAAAGTCAAACTTTTTGTTGGAAATGTCAGATTAAAAGGGGTATAAATTTCTTGGGAATATAAGTCCACTAATACAGTCATACAAGATACAATGGATAATATTGTTGGGTAATCTTGTGTGACATCCCCATTTTTACGGCCAGAAAAGACCAATTTCGTTTATGCTTTTTAATAAAAATCAGAGTAACTTCTTAGGAAAAGTGTTGCGGAATTTGTTCCCAATACAAAATATGATAAAAAAAATTTATCAAAACATTTCTTAAAGAAATGTATTTTCATTACATTACAAAAACTCGGGATGTCAATCATCGATACAGATCATAAGCATAAACAAAAAAAAACATCATAGGCCACAAAACACAATCTGGCCTCATAGGCCTTACAAAATCCCATTTATTCTCTACTGGTCTAAAATCCATAATCTCTCGTCAAGTCATCCAATTATGTTTTTGTCACTACCTGTAATATAAGAAAACTGAGTGGGTCAGGCTGGGGAGCCTGGTGAGCATATAGGGTTTTCAACCCACAATAATAAGTTAATTATTTATTTTCATCAAATCATTAACCCGATTACCCGTTCCCGTTTTCCTCACTTTACGTCCCAAAAGCATCTATTATAAGGGACCTATCCTAAGGATTTTCCTTCGGGGTGACAATGCTGCTTAGGGGATTCCTCAGCAATACATGTCAAATAAGACAACCATGGGGGGGATGGAGTACATCTTCAAAAACACCTACAGGTTGCGAGCCTGCTAGCGTTCCACTGGACTGCCTAGAAAAGTCTGTGGTCGTCATCTACACTCCGCTAGACGACTGGATCATCTTAAACATCATAAACATCGAGGCCTCTCATCATTTTATCACACATCATCTATTTCATCTACCCATGTTCTACCCAACATATTTGTAGATATAAAATACATACATGGTCCAGATCTGTAAAACAAAGCTTACATCTTTCATCCAGCATAACTTTCAAAGCATAAAATACATACATAGTCTAGATCTGAAAAATAATGTTTACACCTTTCATCCAGCATAACTTTCAAAGCATAAAATACATATACAGTTTAGATCTAAAGAAAAAGTTCAGATCTGAACGAAAGAAGTTCAGATCTTTCATCCAACATAGATCTCAAAGTATACAGTTTAGATCTGAAGAAAAAGTTTAGATCTGAGATGAGAAAGTGTAGATCTGAAGGAACAAGTTTCGGATCTGAAAGAAAGAAGTTCAGATCTTTCATCCAACAAACATCTCAGGTAAACAGATAACATATATATACACATAGCACATAATTTATATAAAATACTTCATATCTCTATGTAAGATGAAAGTGACTATACAGTCACCTGATACGGAGTGATTCGGACAGCACTTCGCTTCTTAAAATAATCTTCTTTGACGAAACCGGGAAGTTTGCTTGAAAACAGAGTTTCAAACCGAAAAACTCTTTTTCTCGGAGACTCCGGGCTCTCCGAGGCCTTCTTCTAGAGCTATAAAGGTTTACTAGGCTTCGGGGGAGTTAGGATAGTCTAGAGAGAGAGTAGAGGGAGAAAGATGTGAGAAATGCGTGAGAAAAGTGGCTGGCTTCGCTGCCTTTTTATAGCCTGCGAGGCCTCGGTACGCTGGGCGTACCTCGGACCTACGCTGGGCGTAAGGCTCGTTTCGTACACACGTGTCATTCTTCGGATGGAGGGACGTGGCTACTTTGGGTCCGTAGAAAAAGTCAAAATGCAGGGTACGCTTGGTGTCCGAGGATACGTTGGGCGTACCCCTCGCACCCAGCTTCGAGATTTCCCACTCCAACTTCAAAAATTCATATCTTTCGCATACGAGCTCCTTTTTCGACGTTCTTTATATCCACGTGTAGGTGAGACCGTACTCCACAACTTTCGTCTAGACTTCGTTGGTTAATTCTCGACCGATTTTAAATTTAGTGGTATGAGAAGATTACACCGTTAAACGAACGTGTAAAACTCATAACTTCTACATACGGACTCCGTTTTCGTCTGTCTTTTTATCGTTGAGCTCCTATTGACGAGATATTCGATTCTCGTGTAGGTTGTGTCAGCTAAAAACCGCTCGATCTAATATTCAAACTTCGGGCTGTGCACTGCCGATCTGAAACTTAGAAAAATCATAACTTCCTCATACGAAGTCAGATTTGGGCGTTCTTTTTATGCACGCTCTCGGTTTAACAAATACTACGACTTTCGTTTAGATTGTCAGGGCTATAAAGTCCTCTATCGTAAATTCACTATTTACGTCACACAGTGTCGTGCCGGTTCTGTCGCGAAACTTCGACAGACCATAACTTCATCGTTATAACTCGGATTTCGGCGTTCTTTATATCTCTGGAATCCTTGTCACGACCACTACAACTTTCTTCATAGATATCGGGTTTATCTAACATTTTATTTTTGACGCTTATTTTTATCCTTTATTTATTAGATCATTATAAACAAGTAATAAGCACACAAAAGCACATAATTCACATAATATTTAAGTAATTCATCTTTATTACTTTAAAATGGGTTAAAATGGTTGACCTAGACTATTACATCATCGCATCAATGCTTAGCCTCGAAACACTGGCGTTACATCTTGACATGGGTCATGGGTTTAATGGAGTTATGTGTATGGGTAAAAGGGTAGTATTTGGTTTGATTTATTTAATATTTGAATAAAGGACCTTTGACCAACTCTAATGCAGAGAAGCATTGGTATACTTGATCTTGGAGTGTCCTACTTTCTAGTGGGTAGTAGCTAGTTTTTAGTTTAGTATTGTTTAATTTCCATTGACTGTTTTGTAGCTATATATAGCCTTTGCTTTTGTTTATTGGAGCAACTTTTGAATATAAAGAAATCAGTTTCCTGTTTCTTCTTCCTTTTCTTTTCGTGTGCATCAACAACAGGGAACACCTCTTTGTTTTCTTTCTTATTTATTCAGAGGTTGTAGGGGCTGGTCCAACATTTGGCATCCGAGCCCTAGGCTAAACACGTGGGATCTTTGAAGAGGTTCTATGTGAACCTGTTGCAGTTCTATGTGAGTCAAACAAAGCTCTGCGTGAGCCGAGTTTAAAACCAATAATATGTATGATAGAGCTTGAAGACCAATCTGTGTGAGTTGAAGAAAAGGTTGTGTGTTGAGTCAAAGTTCTGGGTGAACCAAGAACACAAGCAACCTATGTGGTGAAGCTAATCTTTGTGGAGAAGCAAATCAATATGAGAAGAAGAAAATTTGTGTGATTAGAAGCTAATCATAGTGAGAAATAAAGTCAGAAAAGGTGAATTATGTGTGTGATCTGTTGTAGTTAGCATCTCACCAGAAGAAAGGATCAAGTTAGAGACATGCCAACAACAAACCTGGGAGGATCAAGTCAGGTTCTACCCGTGACCAGTCAAAGTATCTCGTTACAATGCCCCAAGTTAACAGGTACAAATTATACAAGTTGGTCGATTATGGTGGAGTCGATCCTACAAGCATACGATTTATGGGAAGCGGTTAATCCGGAAACGGGAAGAGCGATTAAGGCAAAGAAAAATCTAATGGCAAGGGCGTTTGTGTTTCAAACTCTACCTGAAAATATATTACTTCAAGTGGCTAAGCATAAGGATGCAAAAGACGTGTGGGAAGCGCTTCGTGTGCGGTATTTGGGAGCCAAAAGAGTTCAAAAGGCAAGACTTCAAACACTTAGAACCTAGCTAGAGATGTTGAAGATGAAAGAGGGTGACACGATTGATGAGTTTTCGGGGAAACTTAGTGAGATTGCATCCAAATTCAAGAGTCTTGGGTCTAGCTTGGAGGATTAGATAATGGTAAGAAAACTACTAAATTCGGTTCCTAAGAAATTTTTGCAGATTGTTGCATCTATTGAGCAATACTCGGAGATAGAGGACATATCACTTGAGGAAGTTGTGGGGAGGTTGAAGGCATATGATGAGAGAATCAAGGTTCTTGATGAAGATGAGAATGATCAAAATCAAAACAATCTTTTACTATCAAAAGAGGAATGGGAAGAGAGAACCAAGCGTGGTAACTTCAATCAAGATCAATAGGGACAATAAAGAGGTTGGGGCCAAGGAAGAGGTTGTGGTAGAGGTCGAGATGGCCAGTTCCAAAGCTATGAAGATCAAAGGGAAAAAGGTATGTATCGAGATAAGCGACATATTAAATGATATACTTGTCAAGAATATGGACATTATGCAGCTGAGTGTCCTAAGAAAGAAATAAAAGAAGAAGAAGTTGATTTGACTCAAGATGATGATAAGCTTGCAACACTGCTTTGAAGAATCAGTTTCATGTCAAGATTAAGGGGGTGAGTGTTGGGTAATCTTGACATGGGTCATGGGTTTATGGGTATGGTATGGGTAAACTGGTAGTATTTGACTCAAGATGATGATGAGCCTGCAACACTGCTTTGTATTTATGCATAAGTATAGGTGCGTTACAAGAAACACGAGCCTTTGCGACGAAAAACAAATTTCATGTTATTTGTTGCCGCTAAAGGTGTGCATCGCCGTTAATGCCCGCACGTCGTCCATCTATGTCAACAGGTGAGGTGAAATCATAACAGTCGATTTAGTCCTAATTCAACGCCCGAAAATCCACATCGTCTCAAACCTTTAGCGGCGACGCCTTTACCGGCGACAGCGTCACCGCTAATACTCGAAAGAAAATACCGCCAAAGATTCCCTCCATTTTTTTCGCCGCTATTACGCCTCATGTCACCGCTATTGGTAGTCGTCACCGCTAATACATGTCGCCACTAATACGTGTCGTAGATAATACCCTTTATTCTTTTCCAGTTCAGTCGTACGTTCCTGTTTTCCTTTCTGTCAAAAGTTATTGTGATTGCGACGAGCATTAACAAAAGTCTAAAGCTTCCATCAACGTCCAAGACACCAACGACCCAAACCTCATCACTAGCGACCCACCTTATCGCCGGCGACATCAATCAGCGGCGTTTCACTCCATTTCCGACGAGAACTAGCTGTGAGTTTTTTCGTTTTTTTTCTCTTTTGCTTTTCGATTTCAACTCTCCCCCATTGAATGCAGATGTTGGTTGAAGGAATTTCGACATCTTGGAGTACATTGTCGGAATTTGAAGATCCCCACCACCACCAGCACTTTGTCGTCGGAAATTGCCATCACACCACAAAAAAAGTTTTTTTTTCTGGTTTTATATATATATATATATATATATATATATATATATATATATATATATATATATATATAATTTGTTGATTTTGTGTATGTATGATGTGTATTTTTATGTGTATGATGCATGTATATGTGTATTTTTTTGTATATATGTATTTGTATGTGTAAGATGCATGTATATGTGTAAGATGTTGGTTTTTTTTTAATATTTGTATGTGTAAGGAAACTACAATGCTATAGTGAAAAAAAAAAAAAAAAAAAAAGTAGGATGCTATAATGGGATGTGTATTATTTTTGTATATGTGTATTTGTATGTATAGAAAATTATGTATGTAGTTTGTGTGTTTGTATGCAATTTGGATGCTATAATGCTATAGATAAAAAAATATGGAAAAAATAAAGTAGGATGCTATAATGGAATTTTTTTTATATGTGTATTTGTATGTATAGAAACTTATGTATGCAGTTTGTGTATTTGTATGCAATTTGGAAACTATAATGCTATAGATGAAAAAAATGAAAAAACAAAGTAGGATGCTATAATGGAAAGTCTTATGTTTGTATATTTGTATTTGTATATATAGAAAATTAAGTATGTAGTTTGTGTATTTGTATGCAATTTGGAAACTATATTGCTATAATGAATAAAATGAAAAAAAAAAAAAAACAAAGTTGGATGCTATAATAGAAAGTGTATTATTTTTGTATATGCAATATGTGTATTTGTATGTTTAAGTGTATTTGGAAAGTACAATATTATAATGGAAAAAATGAACAAAAAAAAGTAGAATGCTATAACGGAAAGTGTATTTGTATATATATGTAATATGTGTATTTGTATCTATATGCATGTATGTATTGATTGGAACACCGCTTAAATTTAAGGGCTTATTTGGAAACTACAATGCTATAATGTAAAAATGAAAAAAAAAACTAGGATGTTATAATGAAAAAACAAAAACAAATGCCATAAATAACAAAAATATTTTAAAGTACAATGCTATAATAAGATAAAATATGATACTATATATAAAAGAAAATATATGCAAAAGTACAATGGTCAAATAGCAAAAATAATATAATATTTAAAGTACAATGTTATTATAGAAAACCTAAAACAAAAACAAATGTCATAAATAACAAAAATATTGTAAAGTATAATGCTATAGTAGGATAAAATATGATATTATTAATTAAAAATATATTCAAAAAGTACAATGCTCAAATAGAAAAAACAATATAATACTTAAAGTACAATGCTATTATAGAAAACTTAAAACAAAATTAAATGACACAAATAATAAAAATATACAAAAGTAATGCTATAAATGACAAAAAATTTCTTCCAAATTCTATTCGTTTGCGTGTCTTATTTGTAATCATCATGAGCCTAAAAATACCCTCCCAAAATTGATTTAGAAATTAATTTTGGGTTGTCCCCGTTTTGGGACTGCTTTTTGAATAATGTATCTTATTTATGATGTGAACATGTATTACATGATTGTTTGTTTAAGAAAGATTTGGTTGTCATTTTCTCTTTGCTACTTGGGTATATATATATATATATATATATATATATATATATATATATATATATATATATATATATATATATATATATATATATATATAGGAGCGAAGGGGAAATGTTGCCGAATTTTTTTTAGATAGACAATCATGTAATACATGTTCACATATGAGATAAGGTATTCAAAAAGTGGGTTTAGAAGCCTACCTTTATGAATACTCTAACCGTTTCCGATTATTTATTCTCGTGTCGGGGATACTTTTTGAATCATCGACTTTATGAATACTCGATCCAATTTTTGTTTCCCGTGGAGTAAACCCTAAAGACTAAACTTTGTTTCAGTTGCATCATATCTATTGATAAAAGATTGACTACTAATCCACATTGTCAATCTCCAGAGTTCCAGCTAGGACTCTACTCTGTTGTCGAGAGATCCATGTCACACCTAGATAGTAAAGGTGAAACCAGGTGTCCGTGTGAGAAATGTGATAACCATTACTTCATGGATCGAGAACAATGAGAATTCATGTACGTACACATGGTTTATTTTAGTCATACAAAACGTGGACATATCACGGTGAACCTTTAATTCCTCCAGTTGTAGATGTCGTAGCGCCAAGTAACGAGATGGCTGATGTTATCGATGATGTTATGTGGGAGTCGAGAGAAAATGAAACCAACCTCGATGAAAGAACCTTGAATACAGTGGGTAGCAGTGTCAATGATGATTTTGTACAGTTTTTAGAAGAAGTCGAAACCAAATTATATCCTGGTTGTACGTTTCTTCCCTTGATTTTTTAGCAAAGCTGATGCAAATCAAGGTCAACAAAAAATAGACTGATAGTGTGACACCCCAGCTGAGGCGATGGAACACGCTGGGCCGTGCGACTAAGTTCATGGATCACAGGTAAACTGAATATATATCACAAGTACACCAATAAGCAAAATAGCATTTACATTCCATCATGATGTTTGAATACAAGGTACTTACAAATAATAATAGTACATGAATTGCCTTATCAGATAGGCAGATGATACATAAGCTGGTAACTATGTCACCTGTAATCCAATCCGTCTTTAATGTCTGTTTAGTGATTTTATGAGAATACATGTAATTTTGAGGGTCAACACAAGGTTGGTGAAGGTTACAGGTTTTCTGCTGATGACAGTAATGATACTTTTAAAAGTGTTCAAAAAGTATTTTCTTTATAAGTAAACCATATTTAAATAAACTTTGAAAAACCAAAAGGTGTCTTGGTATAAGTAAATACATGCTCAAAAAGGTTTTGAAGGAATCAAGTTTATGAGTTGTAATAAGAGAGAGAGAGAGAGAGAGAGAGAGATTCGAGGTAATGTTTATAGTGAGTTCTATAACCGAGCTACATGACTGAATTTACCCTGCTACAACGCTTCATTGGACGTTGACAGTAACGATCGTAGACAGTTATCACCCGCTTCAATTAATCGGTCGAGGTTATAGCTAGCAACCGCAGGTGGGGATGTCAACCCCATATAGATCTATACATATGTATCTTGCTCCGAAGATTAACGGTTATAGTGGTGTGGGTATCGTAAGTGTTTAAACTCAGCTAATGAATATTGTCTCACTAAAAAGTATGTGAATAGCTCTCATCCCTAACTTAATTGTGATTAAGTCACGAGGCATAATGCATTTCATTGTATAAAGTTTATAAAAGCCGAATATGTTTGGCATGTATGTAAAAGTGTAATGTACTTGCTTTTATAAAGTTGAATGTTTCAAAGTAATGAACATGTGTACATGTATAAACGTTATGTACTTAAACATATAAGTATACATGCATAGTGATAACTTAAATCCTTGAAATACTAAAAAGTTTTATGACGTGCTTTATATGATATACAATGTCACATAAAAACCATATATTTTTGTATCATGTAGCATTTGTTGTGTGGATTAGTTATTTAATGATAAAATAACCATAATACGTTTACGAAAAGTTTATACCAGTTTATTTGTAACAATATGTTAAATTGTTAAATTACATTTTTATAAACTAGATTTATTGTAATTTCGCATAAAGGATAATATATTTGTATAAACAAGGTATATAGGCACATGTATCCCCCCCCCCCCCCTGAAATAAT
Organism: Lactuca virosa; assembly: GCF_052849685.1. Taxonomy (NCBI): domain Eukaryota; kingdom Viridiplantae; phylum Streptophyta; class Magnoliopsida; order Asterales; family Asteraceae; genus Lactuca; species Lactuca virosa. Next base: position 112,575,560 of record NC_136426.1, on the reverse strand, counting down.
TAAAATATTAAAAAGGGGTCGTAAGAATTCGGTTACACTATATGGGTTGTTTTGTAACTTCACTAAACTATAGGGGTTGTTTGGTAATTTTATTTAATGAATAGGACTGTTTTGGTAAAAATAAATCAAGTGAGGGGCTGAAATGGTTTAAATGGAATTTAATGTTTGAGTCTTGGACTGGTATTGTTAAGAAAACTCCATGGGAGGAGCTATTTTGAATAAATGGAGTCATGGACAAGTTAGGACTTATTTTGAATAAAGGGTTTAATAGTGGGGGTAGTTTGGTCATTTCATAAATAATATAATTTAGGGCTTTTTCATCCCGTCTTTTGTTTGATCGGGCAAAAGGAAAGGGATAAATGAACGAAACAGATGAACGAAGGCGACGAGAGGTGCGAAGAGGAAGCATCGATCGGCGACGAGGGAGGTCGTCTCCGGGGCTTGACGAGGCCGAAGGGACGAAGGGAACGGTGGAGTGTTGCGAGCAGCAGCAGCGAAGAAGTCGAGGTTTTCGGTGGGTTTGCCCAACGGAAGAAGAAGAGGACGGTGCGAGGGTTGGTTCGTCGGTCTCAGTCGGTGCTGCGATGAGGCTATTTGCGATCGATGGTGACAGGTGCGTGGATTGGGGGGGGGGGGGGGGGGGGTGAGGCAACCACGAGAGGTGAGAAGGGTTGCCCCTGTGGTGATTGACGGAAACAGGTGAGGGCAAAAATCATGAGGCTGCTGCCTCCTTGTTCATTGGGAGGAAACAACACCTCTGAGGAGTTTCTGCCTTTCTGGCAACAATCGATGAAGGGATAAGGCAGCAGTAAAAACGATTCTCAGGGGGTTTTTGGATGGTTCGATTGATAGGAAGAAGAAGAGAACAAACGGGATTGGTTTTTCATTTTTGGTTTATTCATTTGACAGTTTCAAAAGGAAACACACGTTTCCTGAATATTTCCTTTATGTGTGATTGAGTATAAGCTCTTTGTGTGTAGCTTTGGTTTTGGTTTGATTGTTAATTTTCTTTCATTGTTAGGTTGTGTTTGAGTGTACAATTGTATATGATATGATCTTCTCCCCTTTGAGTAGATTTTACATGATTTTGATTGTACAAAATCAAAAATATTGTGATATTGTGTGATCTTTGATTGATTTTATGAGTACATAATATATTTTTGCATGTTCTAGTCCTAGGTACACCCACAGACCCACTAGCATGTGTAATTCAAGATTTTATAATGGTTATATGTATATGGGTATTTGTTTAAGACTTTTGACAATCATCATACATAAAATGCATTTAGACACATATTATTAGTTTGAGACATTTGCAAGTAATGTATTAATTTAATTAAGTTATCATGTATTTTAAGCAATAATGCATGACTGAAAGTTTGAGTCAAAATGTATGACTTAAGGTACCAAATTGGGTAATGTCACACTTGTGACATTAAAATGTTATAAAACAACCTTCTCGATTTGTGTGCTATCGATCTCGATATCCAATAATTTTTCTAGCAGTGGCGAATGATAGTCTCGGGTGCACTGATTTCAGAAAGTCAGACGGATCCTAAATCCGATATGCAGAACTACGGGGAAAATTTTGTTTGAAGTTTCGCGATTAATAAATCTGAAAACGTCCGATTTTTCAACTTTTATAAATATTTTTATTATAAAATATTTCAAATATGAACTTAAATATTAGGCTATAGCCTGAGTCCAAAAATGCTTTCAGAATTTTTCCATTTGAGGTGTGCAAGTTCATCAATGGATAGAAACGGTTTTAGCGATTTTAAGAAAATCAGTATTATATTGGTTTTGGATTCTTAAAACGGTCGTATCTTTTGCATACGAACTTTGTTTTGGACGTTCTTTATATTTTCGGAATCAGGGAAACACGTACAAAGAGACTAGAGTGTTTGTATTGCTCACAACTGCTTAATATGAAACTTCAGTTTTTCAGACGCATTAACTATGGTTGCAGTTTGAGCTGTTTGATTCGTTTGTCAGCTTACACATTTGGAGTACGATACCATCTGGTATCTTATAATACTTGTAATGACACTACATATTATTCAAAATATGCATTAAGGCTCAATAGATCGAATGAAAAAGAGGTTCGCGGTGACTTGACTGTCTATAGTGTTAGACCTAAATTATGGGATGTCACAGATTGTTCATTTGATCAACTCCTTGAGTTGTTGCATTCAACATTTCAACAAGACAACAAGGTTCCCCATTCATATTATCTAGCCAAAAAGAAACTGAAGAAGATAGGTTTAGGATGAAGACACTCCCTCGTATCGTGTAACAAATAAAGTCGTTTATGTCGGTCATCGTCGGTTCTTAGATGCTAATGATCCATTATGGATGAGTTTGGAATTTAATGGGAAACCCGAGACAAGACCCACTCCAATACACTTCACTAATGAAACCATACAAGAGCAACTAGGTCGTCTACTACTTCGTAAATCGAGTAAACATCCTAATATTTTCAAGGAAACAATAGGCCGAAGGATTCGAGATGAACTGGTCAAAACGTAGCATATTTTTCGAGCTCGAGTATTGGTCTTCATAGATGTGATGCATGTCGAGAAAAATGTGGGCGGGAGTGTTTTGGGTACTTCTCTGATGAATGATAAGAGTAAAGTCACATCAAATGCAAGGGATGACTTTAGAAATATGAATATGTGGCGTAATCAATGGTTGCAAAGAAGGGGTAACAAGTTCAGTAGACCACATGCAACATACTCATTCAAGAAACCTGACCGCAAAATCCTTTGTCAATTTATAAGAGATGTTAAACTGCCAGATGGGTTTGGATCTAACATCGGTAACAAAGTGGTAGATAATGATACTAACATTATTGGGCTGAAATCTCATGACTATCACATTCTTATGCAACGTTTGATACCGATTAGAGTTAGAGCGTTATTGGACAAAGAAACTTCTACAACAATTGAAGATCTTTGTACGTTTTTCAAGAAAATTTGCTCCATAACACTAAAGGTGGGGGATATGAGGAAAGAAGAAGAAGACATTATTAACATCTTGTGCAAGTTAGAGTTGATTTATCCTCCAGTGATTTTTGACATTATGATTCATTTAGTTTTGCATTTACTTGATGAAGCGATTTCTGGACGCCCGGTATGTATGGGATGGATGTATCCGTTCGAAAGGTATATGAAAAAACTAAAAAACTATGTCATAAATAAGGCGAGGGGCCGGAAGGTTGTATAGCTGAAGGTTATGTTGCTAAAGAAGCTTTATCATTTTGTTCGATGTACCTTCGAGATGTGCAGAATCAATTCAATCACCCAGAAAGAAACAAGGATGTTGTCATTGAAAAAACAAAGTTTTAGATGTTTGAGTTTAAGTGTCGACCAGCCTGCGCAATACAAATCAAACATCTTGATCTGTGACAACCTGTTATTTTCAAGTCTGTAAAAGTCAACAAAAGTCAAAACTTAAAAAATAATAGTCAAACTCGTTGATTTGTTTAATTATTAGAAGCTTATCCAAAGTTATGATATAGCTAAACCCTTTTAATTTATAAGTGTTTCAATATAATGATCCAAATGCGAGGACCGAAAACCCTCGCATAAGTGTAAGCCTTCGGACCGAAAACCCTCGCAAAGGCCACTTGTCTCGGACCGCAAACCATTTTCGGCCGTAAGCTTCTCGGACCGAAAACCCGTTTCGGCCGTAAACTCTTCGGACCGCAAACCTCGCATGATTCCTCGTTCTCGGCCAAAAATTATTTCTCGGATAGAGTTCCTGACCGAGAACCCTTAAATTCTATCCTTTGTCACACATTTCGAGGAGATATTACACATTCCAATGAACATATCACATCAACTATTAATCTAATATATGAACAAAACCGAGAACATACCCTCATTATCTCATCTTCCAACCGGAAACACCTCTTTTTCTCTCAAGAACACAAGCAGAGAACCTTACTTTTCTCTTAAGTATCATGCGGAAATCACCTACATCTTCATAGGATCTTGCTAAATTCTTCAAGTGTTCTTCATACCTTTTGGAAATTATCATCCAATCTCCTTAGCTACAACCGAAAACACCTTGATCTTGATGATTTCACCAAGAACACCAAGAACACCACTTGAATTATCAAGTGACCGAAAACACATAGGTGGCCGCAAACACTTATCTCCCTTACTGTTCACTTCAAATACTCCTATTTGTAAGTGATTCTTACATCTTAGGCTATTCCATAAACATGTTTACCACTATATTCGCTAATTATATACATATATATTGCGTGAAATACTATTAGGATTCGGTTTTGTTACGGGTTCTAACTTGTGGAATTAACTCTACTACACCGTATCTTCATTCGGACACTCACATAAGGTGAGTTCATACCCCTATGTTTTATCATTTTCAAATGCTTTTAGGGGGAGAATACAAGCCAAACACAAAGTATTTGTGTTAATACTTAAATACGGTTACAAATCATTTCAAGATATTTAATGTTTTTATAAACTTATTAAACCATTTTAAACTGCTTTTCAATTACTTAAACTACCATTTTTATCAAACTATATTCATATATATTTATGTATAATTATGATTTAACAGGCTTAGTACCAGTGTTACTGCCTTAAATCATGTTTCTTGTTTGGTTGTGGGCTTAGGATAAGAATGCTGGTCCGACGGTGTTTTAAATTACAATTATACATGCAACATATATATATATATATATATATATATATATATATATATCTATATAAGTATACAACTTATTTCAATAACAATTACTAACCCTTTTGTAGCATGTCGAGCAAAAGGGGTATTTCCTTAATCGTTTTCAGTACAAACATAACAACTTATAAACTATAATAGGTATAGTTTAGGTATCAATTCACACTATTTTCTAGTTCAATGATACATTATATGAACAAATACATAAGTACAATTACTTTTCATTACAAATATACTATTCAGGTACAAGAACAAGAAAACATATATACACTATACGTAAACGAGTTAATACTAGAATGTGAGCCCCTACTTCATGGTACCTACTAGGTACATGCTAAAAGTCCTATTTTATAACCAGATTCTCCTGGAGGGAGAGCGTGAATTTGTGTATAGATCTATACGGGACTAACAATCCCGCACCTCAACTGTTAGCTACAGTTGGACCGACATGTTTAAGGGTGATAAATATCATAACATTCCGACGCCTGAAGAATGTCGTGTAGGCTACTAGTCAGTTCAGTATGGTTATAATCTCACTCACATTAAACATTAACTAAACGTTTTGGTTTACACAACAAACATCACTTCAGTGGTTTTATTTTAAGTAATAGAACTACCTATCATTATTTTCCAGCGCTAATACACAACATAGTTCATACAAGTGCAATACGTTATTTTCTAGCAAAGAAAACATACATTTATGGAAAACATACACTTATACTACTTCAGAGTACAATAACATACAAACATTTTGGTCTTAAGGCCTAAGACTACATTTCATTTATTATAGAAAATATTGGATTTTCTAGAGGAACACACTAACATTTTCATGAAACAAAGACAGATTCCTAATACTAAATGCTTATGAACTCACCAACTTAAATGTTGATACTCTCTTTTCAAAATAACTTGTATTCTCAGGGAACAAGTAGACAGGTACACTCACACAGGTTTTTGAGAAGACGGAGCATATTCAAGACTCGTCTTTTATTTTTGCTATACATTTTGGTGTCATACAATCAATTCTAAGAACACAAATGTAAATACTATATTTTCAATACTATGGTTGTTGTTGCTTGTTTTACTATTAATCATTGTTATGATACTGTACATGACGTCATCCGCCCCCGAACGTTTCCACCGTTCAGGTTTGGGGGTGTGACAGATTGGTATCAGAGCTTTGTTTATAGTGAACTAAGTATATCAACCCATAAAAGATATACAACTATAAACACAATGGGATAAAAGCACTCTGACCAAGGGTTATACTTTTAGAATATATTAATATTTTTATAAAAGTATACATACATGCATACTAGATCAGTAGTATAACGGGAACAAAGAAAAAGTATTATGATTGTTTAACAGCACGAGTAGGCCTTGAGATATATAATCAAGTCTGGGATGAATATAGCCTGATCAACTATATCTATTCGAGAGGTGATTAGCATATGCCTAGGAATGGTCGTGGTGTTGTAACAAGTGTAAAAACTTACCAACTCTTACTACAAAGGAACACTAGAACTTAACATACATTTAAATACTACAGGAGTATTTATAACACGATAACACCAATTATAGATTTATTAATATCTCTTACACCTCTATTCTCGCATAGATATCACGGCTGGATTTCATCTACCGGGAGACCCGTACTTTCCAAATCAGGGAAACGGAGGATGGTTCGAAGAGGAACCGGAAGACGACCCTATGGCTCCAATAGAAGAAGACTACGAGGAAGAGGAAGAAGAGGAAATTTCGGAAGACTTCGACTCGGAACCAGAAGTCTATGATCCACCTCAAGTTGCCCAAAATCCCAATCCCCGACAGAACTTCCAAGGACCGACACCTCAGTGGGCAATAAACTTAGAGAGGTGGAGTCATGAACAAGGTCAACACCTTCCCTATACTGGGGACCGAAGCTTCTCAACCTTGATGAGGGAGGCTCAGCAGACAGAGCCCTCCCAGTAGTAGTACGTCGAGTTTCTCGTAATGATGAGCAAGCAATAGCAACCATCAACCGAGTCATAGAGGTTGGTGTAACTACTGTAGTCAACACAGTTCGCCTCCACCACCTGAACTAAGACCTAGAGATAACCCGGAATGTGACAACCCAGAAACTCCTACCTCGCACACTTAGTCAATTCAATCAAAGTTAAAAGTATTTTGTTGACTCCTTACACTGTTTGAGGGTTCGTTTAAGTGATTCTAAGCTTGAGTATGACCAAGGTTGAGTTTAGGAATGAGTCAGCAAGTCGTATACTGTCAAGACAGGGCCATACACACCCTTAGAGGGAGTGTACGGCCGTACACATGGGTGTGCGGCCGCACACACACCTCCTGGCAGCACACTCCCTTCTTGGCAGCACACCCACCCTATATAAAGGGTAGACCCCTTTCCTTTCATTCCTTTAACACCTTGGCAGCACACAACACCATTTCTCTCAAGCTTCTTCAACCACAAACCCTCCAAGGCTTCAAAAACGAGAGTAATCCATCCCTTAACTTATTGTGCTTGAAGAACCACTTGATCTAAGCCTTTAATCATCAAGTCTCGACTTGGTCTTCATCTCTTTGAAGGAGTGCGGTCGCACACCCCCTTGTGGTGGCCTCACACTTCTAAAAGACCCTCCAAAGTGAGAGTTTGGCTTCCATATTCGAGATAGATGGGACCCTAGCCTTGTTGCACCTTGGAAATGGCGTTTTGGACATTTTTTTGTGGGGTGTACGACTGCACACACTTGTGTACGGCCGCACACACCCTTGTGCGGCAGCACACTCCAAGTGTGCGGCAGCATACCCTAGTGTGCGACCACACACTCATTCTAGGGCCACAAACCTACTTCTAGGACCCCTAACTTGCACTACAATTGAGTATAGGCCTAGAACACTTCATGGATTGCAAGTATGGACCTTGAAACACCCCAAGAACACCTTCCATCATGAGTGTACAACCACACACTCCTTGGGCCACACACCCATGGCCGCACACGCCATTAAGGTGGCCATACACTCCCCTCATGCAATCCTTTAAGGTTCTAACACTTAGTGCAAGTAGTACCAAGTTCCTAGAGTGGATCTCCGTTACATTTACTGGTGAAATACCTTCATTTGACTCCTTTATGTGCCCTTACATGTTATCTAGGATCAAGTCGTATTCAAGGCTTCACTTGAACACCCAACATTTCGTGTCGACCCTTCATTCAAATCACCCGAGGCAGTCCCTACCTAATCAGATTTCATAAATGAATATATATAAACTATGGCAAATTTAGTTTATGTTATATATTTTCTCAGGAGTATAAAGTACTATTATTCAAGGATAATCATTGTTTTATACTGTTTCTCGCTAGTAAACTAGATTATACAGAATTGTGAGGCTCTACTTCAATACTGTACCCTTAGGTGTATAGTGATAAATCCTATCTCAGTATAACCAGAGTCTCCTGGAGGGAGAGCGTGAGATTTGTGAATAGATCTATTCGGGACTGACAATCCCACACCAGAACTGCTAGCTACAGTTAGGCAGGCATGCCTGTGGTGGACAAATGTCATTTAGCATAAACACCTGAAGAACGTTATAAAGGTCTCTAGGTCATATCAAGTATGGTTATACGACTCGCAAATAAGTATAAACTAAATTTGTTTACGGACTCTATTCTTCATTTGTTTTATTTTAAGTAATAAAACTACTTTTATATATGCTGATAGTAATCAAGAATTTTTAAACTGGCATCTCTACCTCTAGGACGGATAACATGTTTTTAGGGAAAATATAGGATTTTTCCAGGATAATACCGGCTTTCTAAAACAGATAGTTTACTACTCTACTAACAGATATTCATATTCATTCCATGACTCCTTGGATCGTGCATATCCTGTATGAACCGGGAAGTCATGGAAGGAATGGGTTTTCAAACATATATTTCATAAGAAAATATAGGATTTTCTTGAGGAACACTTTTCAAAAGAATCAAAGAACATTTTTCTCTAAAACTAAATGCTTATGAACTCACCAGCTTTATGCTGATATTCTTTCAAAACTACTTGTATTCTCAGGAAATTAGTAGACAGGTACTTCCAGGAGTTCGGAGAAGTCGGAGCGTTAGAGTCATGACTTTCTAGTTTACTTTTGATATGAACAAAACTATGTATTAAACAATGTAAACTTTTTCATATATGTATTCAATGTCTGGTTGTGTTTACTATGCTTGCTATGATACAATTGTTGTGATAGTACGCATGACGTCCTCCACCCCGGAACGATTCCGCCATCACAGTTTCGGGGTGTGACAGATTGGTATCAGAGCCCTTGTTGATAGCGAACTAAGTATACCGAACCTTACATGGTATATGACTATAAATACTAAGGGGCCTAAGTGCTCTAAACTAAAAGTATACTTTCAAAAATACAAGTATTTTTATAAAAGTATATAAGTATACCCGAGTATCAGAATCCGTGTCGTAAGTAGAACAAAACAAAAGTATTTGAATGTTGGACACTGCGGTTAAACCTGGGCAGTTATGTAATCATGTCTAGGATCAATATAGCCTGATCAACTATATTCATTTGATACATGACCAACATGTGCTTGGGAGTGACTATGGTGTTACAGCAAGTCTAAAACTTACCTAGATACTAGAGGAGTTCTAGAGCCAAACATAAGGATTAAAATACTATAGGAGTATTTTAGGATGCTATAACGACTAAGCCGAAAACTTACCCAAGGATCCATTCTTCAAGAATCAAGCAAGTAGCCATGATACATTGGAAGTATTATTAGATACAATTGTTGTGATAGTACGCATGACGTCCTCCACCCCGGAACGATTCCGCCATCACGGTTTCGGGGTGTGACACGGAATCAGACCGAGATCCTCTAGAGGGAACTAACAACAAACAGAGTCGAGGTTAGAAAACTTCGAGAACGCCAAGTAACACTAGAAAGGCGGGTGTTTGAAACAGAACGCCAGTTGGCTGAATCCAAGGTTGAAACTAGTACAGAACTAAACCACGCTCCTCGCGAGTAGGGCATACTCTACTCACTCTTTTGGGTATAGGTTAAGTCTACGTATATACACTAGTGTTATTTTTCATGTTTATGGTTCGACCTCGAGATTTCATTTTCGATAGGTCGGTATGATGTCGAAGTTTTCTAGTTAAGTTGGTATGTTGTAGACCTACTTCAAAGTCAAATTTTCCGAACTCCATGCATACTCTTTGATAGTGGAGCGGTGAGGAGTTTCGTAAGCCACAAATTTAAACACTTACTCAAACAACAACCACAAACACTAAAGGAATTGTTTATTGTAGAAATGGCTAACAGAAAGACTAGGAGCACTAACGATATATATATATATATATATATATATATATATATATATATATATATATATATATATATATATATATATATATATATATAGGGTGCACCCTCACTCTAAATAACTGTTCTTTCCAAATCGACCTTATGCCGGTCTCAATAAAATGTTTCGACGTTATCATCGGCATGGATTGGTTGATTCCCCATCGTGCTGACATCCTATGTTATGAGAAAGCCGTTCGTCTTAGTCTACCGAATAGTGAAACCCTAGTCGTCTATGGCGACAAACCAGGCACGAACCTTCGAATCATCTCGTGCATCCAAGCCCAGAAGTGCTTACGAAAGGAATACCATGCGTTCTTAGCCCACGTGGTAGGCAGGAATCGGGAAGTGAAAGACATAAAGAGCATTCCTAAAGTCCGTGATTTTCCCGACATCTTTCCCGAAGATCTCCCTGGAGTACCATCAGAACGCCAAGTCGAGTTCAGAATCGACTTAATCCCTGGAGCTACCCCTGTAGCCAAATCGCCTTACCGTCTAGCACCAGCAAAGATGCAGGAACTATCCAGTCAACTAAACAAACTGCTCAGCAAGGGATTCGTCAAACCGAGCTTCTCACCTTAGGGAGCACCGGTCTTGTTCATGAAGAAGAAGGATGGATCGTTCCGTATGTGCATCGACTACCGCGAGCTAAACAAACTAACCATTAAGAACTGATACCCTCTACCGCAGATAGACGACTTATTAGACCAACTTCAAGGAGCAAGCTACTTTTCAAAGATTGATTTAAGATCCGGGTATCACCAGTTACGAGTTCTAGAGGAAGATGTTCCCAAAACAGCCTCCGAACTCGTTATGGTCACTACGAGTTTGTAGTGATGCCCTTCGGATTAACCAATGCACCCGCAGTGTTTATGGACTTAATGAACAGGGTGTGTGGTCCTTACTTGGATAAGTTCGTGATAGTATTCATTGATGACATACTTATCTACTCACTCAGTAAGGAGGAACATAGTCAGCACTTATGGCAGATCTTGGAAACATTACGATAACATTATGCGAAGTTCTCAAAGTGTGAATTTTGGATTCGGAGAGTCGAATTCCAGGGTCACGTGGTCAGCGAAGAGGGAATTCACGTGGACCCTTCCAAAATCAAGGCGATTGAGAACTGGTCAGCTCCTAAAACGCCTACGAAGATCCGTCAATTCTTAGGTCTTGCTGGCTACTATCGCTAAACCAATTACCACCCTGACTCAAAAGGGTGTGAGTTACAAGTGGGAAGAGAAACAAGAGAATTCATTCCAAACATTAAAACGATCCCTATGAAGCACACGGATATTGTCCCTTCCAGAAGGAATAGAAGACTTCATAGTTTACTGTGATGCATCCAACCAAGGACTTGGTTGTGTTCTTATGCAACGGGGAAAGGTCATCGCCTATGCCTAAAGATAGCTTAAGACACACGAAGTCAACTACACTACTCACGATCTTGAGCTTGGAGCAGTAGTATTTTCTCTAAAGATCTGGAGACACTACCTGTATGGTACGAAGAGCACTATCTTTACAGACCACAAAAGCCTTCAACATATATTCGACCAGAAGGAGCTCAACATGAGACAACGACGATGGGTCGAACTACTAAATGACTACGAATGCAAAATTCGTTATCATCCCAGCAAAGCCAATGTAGTAGTTGATGCCCTTAGTCGGAAAGAGTACTCAGGTCGTAGAGTCAAAGCATTGACTATGACAATCCATTCATATCTGTCCACACAAATCAAAGAGGCTTAGCAGGAAGCCTTAAAATCAGAGAATGTGGCAGGTGAATCCCTAAGAGGGATGGATAAGAACTTAGAAATCAAGGGTGACGGAGTCCGTTATCTCGTGAATCGGATCTGGACACTGAAGTTCGGTGGGTTCAGAGACGTTGTCATGAACGAAGCCCACAATACTCGATACTCTGTTCATCCAGGTTTGGACAAGATGTATCTGGACCTCAAGAAGTTATATTGGTGGCCAAACATGAAAGCAGAAATTGCTACCTTTGTGGGCAAGTGTCTTACTTGCGCCAAGGTTAAGGTAGAATACCAAAAGCCCTCAGGTTTACTACAAAAACCGGAGATACCTGAGTGGAAGTGGGAGCGGATTACAATGGATTTCATAACCAAATTACCCAAGACAACGGGTGGCCTCAATACCATTTGGGTTATTGTTGACAGGTTAACCAAGTCCGCGCACTTACTGCCAATTATAGAAACTGACAAAATGGAGAAACTGACCAGAACCTACATTAGAGATATTGTACGACTACATGGTGTGCCCATATCTATTATCTCTGATAGAGACAGTAGATTCACCTCAAGATTCTGGCAGTCACTACAAAAATCCCTAGGAACTAGGCTGGACATGAGTACAGCCTACCATCCACAAACTGATGGGCAGAGTGAGAGAACGATTCAAACATTAGAAGACATGTTGAGAGGTTGTGTGATCGACTTTGGTAAAGCATGGGATATCCATTTTCCATTGGTCGAGTTTTCATACAACAGCAGCTACCATACCAGTATCAAAGTTGCTCCATTTGAAGCCATTTATGGTCGGAAGTGCAGATCACCTCTGTGGTGGGTTGAAGTGGGTGATACACAACTAGCTAAAGGGTAAGTCCCTAACAACACTCTCACTGGTCCGGAGATCGTCAGGGAAACGACTGAGAAAATTGTTCAAATTCGTGAACGATTAAAAGCCTCTAGAGACAGACAGAAGAGCTACGCAGACAAAGGACGAAAACCCTTGGATTTCTAGGTTGGTGACCACGTCCAATTGAAGGTCTCACACTGGAAGGGCATGATACGCTTCGGAAAGCATGGCAAATTGAATCCAAGGTACATTGGGCCTTTCGATATTATCGCTAGAATCGGCCCAGTAGCTTACAAACTCAAACTACCCCAACAACTTAGCAACGTACACCCTACCTTCCACGTGTCTAATCTAAAGAAGTGTCTGTCCGACGAGACTCTTGTGATCCCACTCGATAAAATCGAGATAAACGAGAGCCTCAACTTCGTGGAAGAACCAGTAGAAATCCTAGATAGGGAAGTCAAGAGATCCAAACAAATCCGTATACCCATAGTGAAGGTTCGCTGGAATGCCAAGCGGGGACCTGAATTCACTTGGGAGCGGGAAGATAAAATGAAGCAAAAGTACCCACACCTTTTTCCCTAGTCCATGAGTATTACTTTAGACTTAATTTTGGGACGAAATTCCCTTTAACGGGGGGATGATGTGACAACCTGTTATTTTCAAGTCTGTAAAGGTCAACCAAAGTCAACAAAAGTCAAAACTTGTCTAATAAAAGTCAAGCTCATTGATTTATTTAATTATTAGAAGATTATCCAAAGTTATGATATAGCTAAACCCTTTTAATTTATAAGTTTTGCAAAATAATGATCCAAATGCGAGGACCGAAAACCCTCGCATAAGTGTAAGCCTTCGGACCGAAAACCCTCGTAAAGGCCACTTGTCTCGGACCGCAAACCATTTTCGGCCGTAAGCTTCTCAGATCGCAAACCCTTTTCGGCCGTAAACTCTTCGGACCGCAAACCTCGCATGATTTCTCGTTCTCGGCCGAAAACTATTTCTCGGATAGAGTTCTTGACCGAGAACCCTTAAATTCTATCCTTTGCCACACATTTCGAGGAGATATTACACATTCCAATGAACATATCACATCAACTATTAATCTAATATATGAACAAAACCGAGAACATAACCTCATTATCTCACTTTCCATCCGAAAACACCTATTTTTCTCTCAAGAACACAAGCCGAGAACCTTACTTTTCTCTCAAGTATCATGCGAAAATCACCTACATCTTCATAGGATCTTGCTAAAATCTTCAAGTGGTTTTCATACCTTTTGGAAATTATCATCCAATCTCCTTAGCTACAACCGAAAACACCATGATCTTCTTGATTTCACCAAGAACACCACTTGAATCATCAAGTGACCGAAAACACATAGGTGGCCGAAAACACTTTTCTCCCTTACGGTTCACTTATAATACTCCTACTTGTAAGTGATTCTTACATCTTAGACTATTCCATAAACATGCTTACCACTATATTCGCTAATTATATGTTGGATTTGGTGTCTAAGCCCATAACAATATCAGGTATGTACTTGACCCGATTGTAGCATGGTCCTTTTGGGTTGCCTTCACCAGTGCAATTTGATAGGATGGACTTTTGAGAATAAGATTATTGGTGGTTTATTAATATATTATAAGTATAATATATTAATTGAGAAATCATATTATTTAATTAGTATTGGTCAAGAATTAATTTGGAATTAATTTTGTAATCAAAAGTGACTAATTAAATCTAAGGGGTTGATTATGTAAATCATCCATTATTATAGTGTGGGCCAAAGATCCATTAGGGTGGGCTAAGTGGTTCATGGATATTTCATGGAGCTTTAACCCATGGAGCCTAAGGGATATGGAAGGTCATGGTGCATTAGGGTTTCATGGATGAAACCCTAGCTTTGACAAACACTATAAAAGAGTTCCCTTAGTGATGAAATCGGCTAACACATGTACACAAGAGCATAGAACCGATTTTGAAGCTACAAGTCTTATTCTCTTAATCCTCCTTTGCATATTGGTGTTTGTGACACATTAGAGGCACAACACTTGAGGTGCTCAACCTTCTAAGGTCAAGAACTACACAAGAGGTAAGTTATCTAACTAGTTGTTACTTTGAATTGTATGCTAGTTAAGTTATATTCTTTGGAAATTTGAAAATGCATGTATAATTAGAGAAACCAAAGTTCCAAAGCATTTAGGGTTGTATGTGCACCATAGGAGTGTTATAGTGCTTAAAACCCAACAGTGGTATCAGAGCCTAGGATTGCTTTTTGTTATACTTGATGCACATTTGTTTTCAAAGCTGGAAAATCGACTTTTCTGTATTCTGACAGATGAACTCGCCGAGTACATGAACAGACTCGACGAGTCCACTCAGTAAGGCATCAAATCGGCGAGTCCAATTCATGTACTCGACGAGTTGGTGCTCCTGTGTGCAGAAAATTCGAGTTCTTGGCCAGAAATGGATAAAGTCATTACCACAAACTGTTTTGTAATCATAAAAATTGTATTTTCTGAATTGGTAATGATTGTCTTCATCCATTTAAAAGGGAATTGTCAAATGTTTAGATTATAAAGTAATTATATGTAGTATTTGATATGAATTGTCTTGTTATGAGTTTGCTTAGATCAATAGGAAAAATTATATGATGATTGTGTTTGATCCAAAAATTTGATCTAATTGTTAATGAAATGTGTTATTGTAACTTGTCCTCAAGTTATATGAAAAGTCAGATTCATGGATATTAAAACTCATAATGGTTCATATGTTATGAATATGAAATGTCTTGAAAAGTTTCAAAACTTGCCCTCAAGTTTTGGAATTTGTAAAGTCACATTAATAAGAAATTTAATTCCAAAACCCTAGAGTTTTAAAAGATTAAAATTCTACCCTTATACTATTGTATATATATATATATATATATATATATATATATATATATATATATATATATATATATATATATATATAAGAAAAGTCAGTCTTACCGTTAGTACACCTCATTTACGAAGCCATTCTATAAAGGGGTATAAGGTTACTGCCTATAAAATGGCAGTTTAACGGGTGTCCATTCTCACCTACCGCTTCCTTGACTGGTGGAGGGTCGTTAGCCGAACGGGTAGGACAGGACATTAATTCTCGTTAAAAGTATAATGAAATTATAAAGTAACTAAAGCTATTATTAAATTCTCAATCTTAGTTACTTTAGGAAAAATGTGAATATGTGCTAATACATGAAATGTGACATCCCCTAATTTCTCGGCCAGAAAAGACCGATTTCGTTGATGCTTTTTAAAATAAAATCAGAGTAATCCTTTTAAAAGGTGTTGCGGAATTTGTTCCCATAAAAACAATGATAATTATATTATAAAATGATTTCTGAAGAAATGTATTTTATTCACTTAAACCATTGGGATGTCATCGTCAATATAGAAACATAAGCATAAACAGAACTTACACTCACTTACACTAGTGATCTACATCTCTTTTAATCTCTCAGTGTAAAGTAATTTCGTATCGATACCTGTGATACAAACAAACTGAGTGGGTCAGGCTTGGGAGCCTGGTGAGCATATAGGGTTTTCAACCCACAATAAATAATTTATTATGCTTAAACATCAAACAATCAACCCAATTACCCAATCCCCATTATCTTATTTATTTCTTAAGGATTTACCCTAAGAATCAAATCTCACTCATTCCTAAGGATTCATCCTAAGGAATAGGCACGAAGTCCATCGCTGCCCAAGGTTCATACAACAGGCACTACGTCACATAGTCGCCGGGTTTATACAATAGGCACTACGTCTCATAGTCGCTAAGGTTTATACAATAGGCACTACGTCTCATAGTCGCCAGGGTTTATACAATAGGCACTACGTCTCATAGTCGCCAGGGTTTATACAATAGGCACTACGTCTCATAGTCGTCAGGGTTTATCTAATAGGCACGAAGTCACATCGTCGCCAAGGTTTATACAACAGGCACTAAGTCCATAGCTGCCAACATACTAAATACGTAGCTACCAACGTACATCTATACTGTACTAAATTCATAGCTACCAACGTACATCTATACTGTACTTTTATCCCTCATACTTTATCTACCCATGTTTTACCCAACATATTTGAAGATAAAATACATATACATTTTAAATCATTTTAAACATGTATAAAACATTCATTCAACATCCATCTCAAATAAACAAACAACATATATACACATATCACGTATTTTATATAAAATACTTCATATTTATGTGTAAGATGAAACTGACTACACACTCACCTGATTTAATGAAAATCGGGCAGCAATTCGTTTCCTAAAACGATCGTTTCTAATAAAACCGGGAGTTTTATTGAGAAACCGGGCTCTGCGAAAGGTCGGGCTTCAAAACCGAAAAGATAAATTTTCGGGCTTCTCGGGAATCTCGGGGCGTGTTTCGGGCTTTGGAATAAGTACCGGGGCTTCGGGGGATGCCGGGATAGTAAAAATATGGAAAAAGGGGTCAAAAATGGCAAAATCTCAAAAGTAACCGGGAGGGTTCGCATGACCCTTCTATTTATAGGGTCCGAAGTCGGTCTGGTGGTGGTGGGGTCCGCAGGCGAGGGTGAGCAGGTGGCTGCACGTGCGAAGGCCTCGGTGGCAGCTGCTGATTGGACCGAGGTCTAGTGGTCCATCTGCGAGGCTCGGAGGCTAAGGCGGTGCGAGGCTCGGTCCAGCTGCGAGCTTCGGATTGGGCCTCCCTTCGGTCGAATCAGAATCCAACACGCAACTACTGTTCATGCGAGGGAAGGCGACACGTGGCTTCGCATGACTCACCAATTTCGGACACGTGGCACTCTTTCAGCGAAGGTGACGTGGCAAAAACGTGACTATGCGAATTTTCTCGATTTTCGCGCCAAAACTTCTAAAATCCATAACTTTCGCATACGAGCTCCGTTTTTTACGTTCTTTATATGCACGCGTAGGTAAAATTACGCTCTACAACTTTCGTTTAGACTTCGTCGGCTACTTTTGACTTTAATTTTTATATTATTATTTTTAACAAACCGGGACAGGAAATCCGTTAAAAATTCATAACTTCTTCATCCGACGTCCGTTTTCGTCAGACTTTTTACCGTTGTGCTACTAATGACGAGACCTTCGATTCTCGTTTAGGTCATGTCGGCTAAAAATCACTCGATCTAAAATTCGAGTTTTTAGCTGTCTACTGCTAAGCTGAAATTTAGAAAAATCATAACTTCCTCATACGAAGTCAGATTTGGGCGTTCTTTTTATCGAACTTCTCTGTTTAACGAATACTACGAGTTTCGTTTAGATTACTAAGGCTAAAAAGTAGTTTATCAAAAACTCACTTTTTACGACATTCGGCACCGTGCCGGTTTGTCGCGAAACTTCGACAGGTCATAACTTCTTCGTTATAACTCCGATTTCGGCATTCTTTATATATCCGGAAACCTTGAGACATATACTACAACTTGGTTAAGATTAATCCTTCTAAATAATCTTCCATCAAAAAATCATTTTTGATGCTTATCGTCTCTAAATTGACTAGCCCGGATCTACGGGCGTTACATGAAATTACACTTTTCACTTTATTAAGTCGTTAGTGGAGCGTGTGTGGTTAACCGGCACACTAATTTGAGACTAATAAAGAGTGGCTTAATGTTAATCATAGATCAATGGAGCATGTGTGGTTAACCGGCACATTCGTTAGGTGATTTGTAACATTAAGAGTACTAAGTATATTTGCATGGTTATTCACACCTTTTTTGTGATCCTCGGCATCCCAGTCACAAACTTGAGAGGGCACAATTGAGATTTAAAAATGCCATTGAAAGTTCAATGAATCTCAAAAGAATCTAGGAATTTCAAATCTAATTAAAACCTAATAAGTAATTTCGTTTTTCATGGTGGAAATTGGTAAATCGTCATTTACCTACCTTCAAATATTTTACAATTGGATTACGGCATCCCTCTTTGCAATTATAGAATATTGTGTTGGATCTTAGCCTTAATATTTCATTTGGGTGATTTATTAAGGATTCTCATCTGATCTAAACTTTGTTCCTTTTCTTTTACAGTTGTCTATCCCAAACAATGCTTCAGGCTCAAACCCGTGAGGCTCTTTCTCCCTAATGAACTTAGTAGGGAGAACTATCTTTAATGGATCCAACTTCAATGATTGGATCAGAAACATTCGCATGGCCCTTCGATATGAGGACAAATAATATGTCCTAGACAAGGAGCTGAAGGAAACTGATGAGCAAACTGCTACTCCTGAACAAATTGAGGAGTACCAGGTTCATGAGAGGGACGCGACAAAAGTGTCGTGTATAATGATAGCTACCATGTCTGCTGAGCTACAAAAGTCCTATGAGGACTTTTGGCCCTATGAAATGCACCAAGATTTGATGGAAAGGTACCATCAATCTGCTCGGCAGGAGAGGTATGAGATCACAGCCTCCACGATCACCACTAAAATGAAGGATGGAGAGTCCATCACGGGCCACTTGCAGAAAATGCAAAGATATGTGGACCGCTTGCTAAAATTGAATGTCAACTTTGATGAAGAATTAGCTATTGATATTATTCTTCATTCCCTGCCTCCTTGTTATGATCAGTTTCGTATGACCTATCATATGAACAAAAAAGAGGTCACTCTTAGCAAGCTTCAGGGACTCCTCAGAACTGCTGAAAGCAACATGAAAGGCAAATCTGTTGCTACCACTCCTACTCCTACTGCTATTGTCCCTGTACTGGCAATTGGACATGGTAAGGGTAAAAAGAGGAAGGCTCCTTTCAAGGGAAAATCCTGGGATGTATATTCTTCTATCGGAACCAAAGTTGGTTCTGTTGTGCCCTCTACCAATCCAAAGGAAGCAGAGTGCTTCCATTTCCATGAAAAGGGGCAATGGAAGCGGAGCTGCCCAAAGTACTTGCAGGATATTAAGGATGGGAAAATCAAACCCTCCTTTGCAGGTATTTACACTATTCATTCTAATGATACATCACATGCTATTTCTTGGGTCCTTGATACAGGTTGTGGTATTCACATTTGTTCTGATTTGCATAGACTAAAAAGAAGTAGGGATGTGGAGCACGGGAAGATAAACTTAATCATGGGAAATAGGAAAGTGTCGCATGTGAAAAAGATTGGAGTTTATTCTTTATTGCTTAGTAATGGTTTAAATTTAGATTTGAATCATTATTGTTTCTCGGCCGATATGGCGAGAAATATTATTTCCTTTCACAGTTTGTATAAACAAGGTTTTACCTTTGCTTTTAATAATAATAATGGTGGTATTTATGCTTATTATAATGGTGTCTTTTATTTTGAAGCTTTACCTTGCAATGGTGTGTATGAAACTGTGAATGTTGTAGATAACCTAGAAAATAATATGTTACATATTGATTCATCCAATGATTTGGATAAAGCATGCTTATGGCATTGTCGTCTTGGACATGTCAACAAGAAGCGCATAGGCCAACTCCAAGAGGCTGGAGTCTTGGAATCATTCGACTTGAAATCGGATGATGCTTGCGAATCTTGTTTACATGGAAAGATGACTAAGTCACCCTTTACTGGTACTTGTGAAAGTGGTGAGGGTTTGTTGGATCTCATACACACTAATGTGTGTGGGCCCTTCAAATCTGTCACAAGAGATGCTAGCCGCTTCTATGTGACTTTTACTGATGATTATAGTAGGTATGGCTATATCTACTTAATCAAGCATAAGTCAGAAACCTTTGAAAAGTTCAAAGAGTTTAAGGCAGAAGTGGAGAATCAATTGGGCAGGAAGATAAAGGTACTCCGATCCGATCGAGGAGGAGAGTATCTTAGTATCGAGCTCCACGACTATCTTAATGAATGTGGAATTGTTTTCACAATTGACACCTCCTAGGACACCACAGCTGAATGGTGTGGCTGAGAGGCGCAATCGAACCTTGTTAGACATGGTTCGTTCTATGATGATTCGAGCTTCGTTACCAATCTCATTTTGGGGGTATGCCTTAGAGACTGCCGCCCATATTCTTAATCTGGTCCCTACCAAAAAGGTTGCCAAAACACCTCACGAGATGTGGACTGGGAAGGTTCCCACTTTAGACCATATCAAAGTTTGGGGTTGCGAGGATTTTATGAGGCGTGAGACTCACGACAAGCTCGAACGTCGGAGTGAGCGATGTATTTTCATCGGCTACCCACAGAAATCCTTTGGATATCTCTTCTATCGACCAAGTGACAATGTTGTCTTCGTCGTGAGAAGAGGGGTCTTTCGTGAGAGAGAGCTTATATGCAAAGGAGACAGTGGGAGGCAAATTGAACTTGAAGAGCTTCAAGAGTCAAGCGGTGAAGGAACCTCAAACACTAGCAATCAACCCGAGGAGGAAACTCCTGTTGAAACTATTGACGAATATGTACCTCTGAGACGTTCCACCAGAGTTAGGACTGCACCTGAGTTTTATTATGGTTTCCATATTACTACAGAAGGTGATACATTTATCAGTGATAGTACATTGGTAAATTTGGATGAGCTTAACAACTACAAGGAAGCCATGGCAGGCCCTGAGTCTGCTAAATGGAAAGAGGCTATGGATAGCGAGATTCAATCCATGTATGACAATCAAGTTTGGAATTTGGTTGACAATGAACCGGGTCGAAAGACAGTCGGGTGCAAATGGATCTTCAAGAAGAAGACCGGCATGGATGGAAAAATACACACATATAAGGCGCGACTGGTTGCAAAGGGCTTTACTCAAACTCAAGGAGTTGACTATGATGAGACCTTCTCACCAGTAGAAAAGATTAAATCTATAAGGGTTATGTTGGCCATAGCTGCATTTCATGACTATGAAATATGGCAGATGGGTGTCAAAACCGCTTTCCTTAATGGAAAGTTGGCTAAAGATGTTTACATGAGTTAGCTAGAGGGTTTTGTCAATGCAAGATACCCTAATAGAGTGTGTAAGCTTAAGAAATCCATATATGTATTGAAACAAGCATCTCGCAGTTGGAATCTTTGTTTCAATGAGAAGTCAAAGAGTTTGGATTTTCGAGAAGCGAGGATGAGTCATGTATGTATGTCAAGGCTAGTGGGATCATAGTTACCTTTCTCGTGTTGTATGTGGATGACATATTACTCATAGGAAATGACATCCCGACCTTGCAGGAGGTTAAGTCCTGGCTTGCGAAGTGTTTTGCTATGAAGGACCTTTGAGAAGCTACCTATATCCTAGGGATAAGGATTTTGAGAGACAGGAGTAAGAGACTAATAGGTCTTAGTCAAAGTACCTACTTGGACAAGGTACTGAAGCGTTTCAGCATGGAGAACTCCAAGAAAGGTGACTTGCCTATCCAGTGCAATACCAAACTGAGTAAGACTCAGAGTCCGAGTACAGAAGCTGAGATAGTAGAGATGAGCCGGATACCATATTCTTCCGCAGTTGGCTCAATCATGTATGCTATGACTTGTACTCGCCCTGATGTGGCCTTTGCTTTGAGCATGGTCAGTAGATATCAAGGGAATCTTGGTAGAGCTCACTGGACTGCAGTTAAGAACATTCTTAAGTGCATGCGGAGGACTAAGGATTGGATCCTTACCCTCGGTGGGAGTGATGACTTGAGAATAATAGGGTATTGTGACGCCGGATTTCAGACTGACAGAGACATTATGCATTCTCAGTTGGGCTGGGTGTTTACCCTAAATGTAGGAGCCACAACTTGGAAAAGTTCCAAGCAGGAGACTATGGCTGATTCAACGTGAGAATCAGAGTACATTGCAGCAAGCGAAGCATCGAAAGAGACGATATGGTTGAAGAACTTCATTGGAGACCTTGGAGTTATGCCATCCATAAAGGAGCCTATAGAAGTTTTCTGCGATAATGAAGGGGCGGTTGCCTTAACTAAGGAACCGAGGGATCATGGTAGATCAAGGAATATCGACATAAAGTACCACTTCATAAGACATCAAGTAGAAGAAGGACACCTTGTGGTGAAGAGGATATTGTCACAAGACAACCCAGCAGATCCCCTTACAAAGGGACTGAATAGGGTTAAGCACTTGCAGCATGCAAGAGGCATTGGGCTAAAAGAAGATATTAGTTTTAGTACTTAGATAAATTAGAAACTTGTAATAGCTAAATTGTAATTGACATTTTGATGATTGAATAAAAGGAGTTTTATTTATAAGTAAAGTTACTGTCTTGTGTCAATTATTTATTATTGTTTCATTTTGCATGTTTTGACTTCCTGAATAATATAATTATTCAAACTGCCCACAGTCGATCATACATTGGAAGTAGGTATGAGGCTAGACTGTCATGAGTTGGTTGTAGATGTCTAAGGAGTTAGACATAGCAAGAGTCTGCTGCACCATTCATGAGTGCTTGTGAAATAAGAATTTGAGCATTGGATCAACCCCACTCATCAGAATCACTTCATGGAATTTATCATGAGTGATTGTGAGATGATAATATCATATAATCTTCAAACCAAGATATATGAGTTGTTGACTACAAATTGGTTGTGCATTGATGATGCGTAAATGCATCAGTAACTTGATGTCATAAAACGTATCGTTGTGCATGATTCAACGAGTAGTTAGTTCAAGCATATAGAGTCGAAGTTTATATGTTCCTTTTATCCTAAGAAGGATCAAAAGCGATATCTGGGACCCTCGATGATTTGTTTTGACCTATGTACCGGGACCAGTCAGAACGAATTTGATGTGTTCAATTATGTTCTATGTCAAACTAATCGGAAATCGGGAAACTAATTGCAGGACAATAAGTATGACTATGTTCCATGTACTTGTCCGTTGATATCTTGTAGAACAGAGGAGTATATGATCACTTATCTAAGGACAGTCACTGACTAGGTCAGAGTTCAACAACGGCTTTTGGAAGCTACAATTGCTAATCGGATCTTGAAGTTACATTGGCAGTTATAGTTATTAGACTTATCCAAGTGGGAAACTGTTGGATTTGGTGTCTAAGCCCATAACTATAATTGGTATGTACTTGACCCGATTGTAGCATGGTCCTTTTGGGTTGCCTTTACCAATGCAATTTGATAGGATGGACTTTTGAGAATAAGATTATTGGTGGTTTATTAATATATTATAAGTATAATATATTAATTGAGAAATCATATTATTTAATTAGTATTGGTCAAGAATTGATTTGGAATTAATTTTGTAATCAAAAGTGACTAATTAAATCTAAGGGGTTGATTATGTAAATCATCCATTCTTATAGTGTGGGCCAAAGATCCATTAGGGTGGGCTAAGTGGTTCATGGATAGTCCATGGAACTTTAACCCATGGAGCCTAAGGGATATGGAAGGTCATGGTGCATTAGGGTTTCATGGATGAAACCCTAGCTTTGACAAACACTATAAAAGAGTTCCCTTAGTGATGAAATAGGCTAACACATGTACACAAGAGCATAGAACCAATTTTGAAGCTACAAGTCTTATTCTCTTAAGCCTCCTTTGCATATTGGTGTTTGTGAAACATTATAGGCACAACACTTGAGGTGCTCAAGCTTCCAAGGTCAAGAACTACACAAGAGGTAAGTTATCTAACTAGTTGTTACTTTGAATTGTATGCTAGTTAAGTTATATGCTTTGGAAATTTGAAAAAGCATGTATAATTAGAGAAAACATAGTTACAAATCATTTAGGGTTGCATGTGCACCATAGGAGTGTTATAGTGCTTAAAACCCAACATTATATACATATATATTGCGTGAAATGCTATTAGGATTCGGTTTTGTTACGAGTTCTAACTTGTGGAATTAACTCTACTACACCGTATCTTCACTTGGACACTCACATAAGGTGAGTTCATACCCCTATGTTGTATCATTTTCAAATGCTTTTAGGGGGAGAATACAAGCCAAACACAAAGTATTTGTGTTAATACTTCAATACAGTTACAAATCATTTCAAGATATTTAATGTTTTTATAAACTTATTAAACCATTTTAAACTGCTTTTCAATTACTTATACTACCATTTTTATCAAACTATATTCATATATATATATTTATGTATAATTATGATTTAACAGGCTTAGTACCAATGTTACTGCCTTAAATCATGTTCCTTGTTTGGTTGTTGGCTTAGGATAGGAATGCTGGTCTGACGGTCTTTTAAATTACAATTATACATGCAACATATATATATATATATATATATATATATATATATACATATAACTTATTTCAATAACAATTACTAACCCTTCTGTAGCATGTCGAGCAAAAGGGGTATTTCCTTAATTGTTTTCAGTACAAACATAACAACTTATAAACTATAATAGGTATAGTTTAGGTATCAATTCACACTATTTTCTAGTTCAAGGATACATTATATGAACAAATACATAAGTACAATTACTTTTCATTACAAATATACTATTCAGTTACAAGAACAAGAAAACATATATACACTATACGTAAACGAGTTAATACTAGAAAACATATATATACCTACTAGGTACATGCTAAAAGTCCTATTTTATAACCAGAGTCTCTTGGAGGGAGAGCGTGAACTTGTGTATAGATCTATACGGGACTGACAATCCCGCGCCTCGACTGTTAGCTACAGTTGGACCGGCAGGTCTAAGGGTAACAAATGTCATAACATTCTGACGCCTGAAGAACGTCGTGTAGGCCACTAGGCAGTTCAGTATGGTTATAATCTCACTCACATTAAACATTAACTAAACGTTTTGGTTTACACAACAAACATTACTTCAGTGGTTTTATTTTAAGTAATAGAACTACCTATCATTATTTTCCAGCGCTAATACACAACAGAGTTCATACAAGTGCAATACATTATTTTCTAGCAAAGAAAACATACATTTATGGAAAACATACACTTATACTACTTCATAGTACAATAACATACAAACATTTTGGTCTTAAGGCTTAAGACTACATTTCATTTATTATAGAAAATATTGGATTTTCTGGAGGAACACACTAACATTTTCATGAAACAAAGAGAGATTCCTAATACTAAATGCTTATGAACTCACCAACTTAAATGTTGATACTCTCTTTTCAAAATAACTTGTATTCTTAGGGAACCAGTAGACAGGTACACTCACACAAGTTTTTGAGAAGACGGAGCATGTTCAAGACTTGTCTTTTATTTTTGCTATACATTTTGTTGTCATACAATTAATTCTAAGAACACAAATGTAATTACTATATTTTCAATACTATGGTTGTTGTTGCTTGTTTTACTATTACTCATTGTTATGATACTGTACATGACGTCATCCGCCCCCGAACGTTTCCGTCGTTCAGGTTTGGGGCTGTGACATGATCTAATGGAAAAACGTAATATAGAATGGTTAATATTGAATAGTTGTGAAGAAGTCAGACAATACATTGGGTAAATGTTCTTATGTTTATCTTTCCTTATTTAATGTTACTTTTTCCATTAATCAATTATATATATATATATATATATATATATATATAGATATATATATATATATATATATATATATATATATATATATATATATATATATATATATATATATGTCATCAATATAGAAAATTCAAATAAGAACATCCTGAAAGTGACAAAAAGATCAAATTTCCTAACTCGTTTCTTGAAAAGGTAATAATAATTAACAAACAAATATGTTTGATCAACATAGCGAATCAAGAATATATAACACATTAATATATGTTTAATAGGTTTTTTAGTTGGAAACAGAAAACTCTCCATAATTCCAGAAAGAGTTGTTGGCCCTTTTAATGGGTTCACAAATGAATGTTTATACTTACACCACATGCATAGTTAATGGTGTTAGGTTTATGGTACTTAGTTATGATGTACAAGGCACAACACAAAACTCTGGGGTTCTAGCGGTGGGTGAGAATGGAGAGAAATAGTATGGACAATTATAAGAGATTATAAAGGTGCAATATCCATATGAATATTCAGCTGTAATATTTCGGTTCAAGTGTTTTGATACAGTAGATATTCATGATGATAATTTCATCAGTATCAAGACAGAACAAGAAGCGTATCAAGATGATCAACTCATATATGTTTCGCAAGCCTAACAAGTGTTCTACATCTGCGAGCCTTCTCGAAGAAACCAAAATGACAAGCCTCGGTGTGTTGTCGAGCATGTTAATCATCGAAGTATTTGGAATCTACCTGTCACACCCCCGAACCATACGGCGGAAACGTCCGGGGGCTTGTGCGTGACTTCATCTTGAAATATCATTACAGTGAATACAAATGAAACATAACATCATCATTACCGTGCATAATATAATACAACTGCCATTGTTTACATCAAGTACAATCTTTTAAATAACATGACCAAAACATTCAATGTATGATGTTTTACAGTACACAAAACAAAATCCCCTATTCTTGTTGATTCTTCTGCTTAACGAGTCCCTGAGAATACAAGTTATTTTGAAAACGTCAACATATATAATGTTGGTGAGTTCATAAGTATATTTGAGAAAATGATTTGTATAACTTTGTAATCACAAGAAAATCCTGTATTTTCTTAAAATAGTTTGGTATGTTTATGTCTGATCTTGTATTAATGCATGTGTGTTATTGTTTAATAGAATGTCAAAAGTGATTGAAAAGAATGTATATAGAATGTCCCCGGACAACCCGATGTTGCCCGTAAAAGAAGAATAGTTAATGTTGTCGTACCAACACCGAGGTGGGGTACTAGTGTGAGTAAGTTACCGAGTAATCCAATCATAAAAGAAAATAGATAATGTTGCCGTACCAACACCGAGGTGGGGTACCAGTGTGAGTAAGTTTCCTAGTAATCTAACATAAAAGAAAATAGTCTTCCGCAAACTTCATAACGTTAATTCCTCTAAGTGAGCCGTTATAACCATACTAAATAATGACAATTTCACCTGTCTTGGCGTTTGTGAATGCCGACTGAAAAATAGAATAAGGTTATAGTCACCCTAGACCGATGTAGTCTAACTGTAGCGAACAGCTCAGGTGTGGGGTGTCATCCCCGTATAGATCTATACACAAAACCCGCTCTCCCTCCAAGAGACTCTGATTATAACTACAGGCTACGATGGAACACTTAATAGGTGTCAACCGACAAAAACTCACTAGATCCTTAATCGAATTTACGCGAAGATAAACGTATAAAACTCATTCCAGGCCCAACGAACCATGTAAGTGAGCCACTAGGGCATCGCTAAACATGCGAGTCATTTCAAAACCTAATATGAATGAGATTATATAACATGGGCCCAAAATTTATGCAAAATGACAACTAAGACCCATTTCACATGTAAGGTATTTATAGTCCCAAATAGCACGCAAATAGTATACAAAACCTATTAAGCATATAAATGGGTCACTAAGGCCCAATAACCTAGAAAATGATCAAAATTAATCCGTTTGTTAGTTTATTGTTGGTTTTGGTTCAAGTATTCATTAAAATAGCATAAAAAGCCCATTTTTTGTAAAAATGACGTTCTTGGCCCAATAAGCCAAAATTTTACAATTAAGGCCCAATTTTTTGTAAGAATGACACTTTAGTCCTCATTTTGTTCAAAACTTGTGTTTATGACTAGTTTGTGGTAAAAATAACATTTTAAACCCATTTTTGTCAAAAATATCATTTTTGGCTTGATTTTTGTGAAAACACACATTTTTCTGGTTTTGGGCTTTTCTGATCTAGTTGTTGGAAATTTTGTAGAAAAATCATCGTAAGTCGAAATTTGGATCCGTAAATTCTGGAAGTTTGGAAATTTTGTCTACTTTGTTCACAATTTTTCTCATAATTTTTAATGGCTTCTAACAAGTGTGAAATTTCTCACCTTCACAGGCTGGTTCGAAATTATTTCAAATCTGATAGGCAGTTTTGTAAAATTCACCAAAAATTGTAGAAAAATCGTATGAAAACGTGAGAGTAGTAATTTTAAAGGTATAAACTTGAACTTTTTTCATGTAAAACAGTTTTGAAAAATATTATCATTAAGATGGTCAAAACAGTTCGAGATTGGACCAAAACTTTTCTGTCAAGGGCTGAATTTTGAGTTTAGTTTATAGATCTTTGAACACAACACTCATTTTTACTATTTTAAGTGTATAAATCCCAGATCTACTAGTTTACATGTATTATATGTGATAACACATACTTTTCTCAAGATTTTCATGTAGATCCAAGTGATAAACTTAATATTCTTAACATATTTTTAGATTTATGAAGTAAATAGCACATAATCAACAAATAAGTCATGAAAAACACACATATTCATGCATATACACATAGATCTACATAAAGAAACTTGTATTCTCCCCCAAAACCAAGTAAAAATCGAAAATATGGGGTATGAACTCACCTTGGGGTGATGGATCGGTTTTGATGAAGAAGTGGAAGAAGATTTTTTATCCTAGCAAGCTTTCTTGAGTAGATCTTGAACTTGGATGGTTCTAAGAACATGATCCACAAAAATATGGGTGTAAGAGGAGATTTTTGAAGAGATCAAGAAGTTAAATTACAGATCTAAGCAAAAACTTACCAAAAGGTTGAAACCTTGATGAAAAGCCCTTGGAATCTTACTCCAAACTCACGAAAATTTTGAGAGGAAAGGAAGGTTATTGAGTGAGTTATTTGGAGTGTTTGAAAGAAAATTAAGAATGGTGGTGGGATGGAGTTTCGGCCAAGAGGTAATAAGAAGGGAGGAGGAGAAGAGATTTTGCATGGAGGGTAATAGACATCTAGAAGTATGTGATTATCTAGATACATGCTAGATAATCATGAGTTGTCAAGTACTTAATCCATCCTTCTTCCATTTCTTTTTTTTTTGTCTAATAATACATTGGGCCGAGAATTTGGGTTAGGAGAAAGGATTTGAAGTGATTTGGGCCCAATCTTGGCTTTGTTTGATTTTTATGAAGCTTAATAATATTTTTCGGTCCATTGGGCCCTTAAGAAGGTTCACGACCCAAAAATGGTAAAAAGGAATGGGTTTATGGCCCATTAGAAATAAGAAGGATCATCCTAGGCCCACATGGCCCAATATGCTAAAGTTTTATAAATGTGGTCCATTTAGAGCCCAATTAGGGTTCCTAGGCCCAAAATAGTCAAGTTTAAGGTTTATTGGTCCATTAGGTCCAATAAGAGAATCCTAGTTCATAATAAACTTGAACCGGAATTTCTAAGGTTTTCAACTCATAGTTGAACATATGAGATGTATTGTATTAGGTTTTGACCTTCATTCAAGAGTTTGGATTCAAATGGATGACGTTGATTGAACATAGGGTACGATATTCACTTAGAGTACAAGCCTTACAATAGATGATGTTTTCATGAGAACAGAATTTCCTAGCAAAAATGCCAGTTGTGACACTACCATCCAACAATGCTCGTGTTCAAAATACTTACAGTTACGCTATCCAAAATGTCGACAATGTGGTGGCCGAAAATATTGAAAATGTGGACATAGTTCAAAACAATTGTTTATCCGGTGCTAGACTTTTTATTGACTTCTCATAATACTTTCAAAACAATGTTTATGTAGCTCAAAACAATTTTGATTATGATGATGAGGACGAGACTGAAGTACCTCCGCCAATGGGTAGAATCGATAATGTTTCCGAGGAAGAAGATGATTATGATGATGAAGATTCTGATTATGATACTGATGAAGAAGACATTGAAGTATATGAGGGAGATTCAGATTAAAAATATTCATATGTTTTTTTCTAATAGAAACTTTATTTGAAGTCTAACTTTTATTCATATTGTTTGTCTATATTGTACATCTTATAATTTTGCAGGCAAACTTTTATCATATTGTGTTTCTATATTGTACATCTTGTAATTTTGCAGGTTATATATGGGGATTAGTTGGGCGATACTCTTTTACATAATGACAGATGTTATGGGCCTAGGACATGGAGGTGATGGAGCCGGGGATCCACCACTTCCAGTAGGCTTTGGTCGCAGACAGCATAGACAGGATGGTAAGTCTTATTATGATATATTTATTAGCTATTTTTATTAATTTATTATAAGATATCATGACTAATATTTTTAATTATATTTTTCAGCTGAGCTTCCTAAAAAAAGAAGAGGTCTATCAAAAAACATCCAGCTATCAAAGCTAATGTTGGAAAACAAGGGGAAGCCCATGGATTTGGATTTTGACAGGAGCTGACATCTGTCGGGAAACATGATAATTGGTTTACCCATGAGAATGGGAGGTATATATGGGGGAACATCCCTTTTAGCGTATCTGGTTGGGATAATGTTTCCCCCGCTTTAAGGAATTCCATAGTCGTGCATCTAAAGGTAAATTGGATAATATTTTAAGTTTAGTTGTGATCGGTATTTAATTAATTAAATTTTTTGCCATTGTAGAGAAAGTTTGATTTGGATAAGGTTAACTTGGATCCCGAGCGTGCTCAGTTGTTGCGGAGCAGTGATGCGTATCTACAAAAATTTACAGAGGCCGGAAAAATAAAGCGCATACTTATTTTCAGAATGCCAGAGGGCTTGCAGATATCCCAAGGACATTAGCCACCCCCCCCCCCCCCCCGAGGGTATGTCACGTGAAAATTGGGCGCACGCGGTCGTACATTTTCATGCATGAATTTATAAAGCATTCGACGTCAAACAAAGGAGTCTGTGCACATCAACAAGTTATAAACAGAGGGGGATCGTGCTCATATATCAATGCATGTTTCAAAGAAGTAAGGTATGATATATTTAACTATTTATTTATACTATAATAAATCTAATCTTTAATGTTAAATATGACATCACTTGACTCGAAGCATTTCGTAAGGCTAATATCGATCGTCAGGGGTATTTAGTAGTCCTGCAGTCGAGCAACACTATATAACTGGTTAATTTGTATTTTTCATATAAGTGTTTATATCATCAAGTGGTATTTAGTAATCTGATTTTTATGATTTTATCATTTTTTGAAAATACAGAATGCCTTACTCTAAGAGATCAATCAGCAAACTCAAGCTTCTTTTGAAGCAAGCGGTCTAACACCAAAAGATATAAAAATTTGTTTTGAAATAATATTGGGTTCTCGATGCGGCCATATCAGAGGCATCGGGCGTAAACCTTCTACGGTTGTGTCTATGTACAATCAGGAACAACCACTGACACATCCATCATCACATTCACAGGTAATTGTTAGTTTAAGTGTATTTGAAAAGTACAATGCTATAATGGAAAAGCGAAAAAGAAGTAGGATGTTGTAATCATCATGACCTTAATTTGTATAGTAGAATTCTTTAATGATATATTGGTAATTGTTAGTTTAGTATAGTACAATGCTATGAGAGAAAAATGAAAAAATACTATGATATAATGTATATGCAGTATTGGGTAGGATGTAGCTTGGTATTTTGTAGTTTGGTAATTGTTAGTTTAGTCTAGTACAATGCTATAATGGAAAAATGAAAAAAAAAGTACAATGTTATAATGTATATGCAATATTATGTATGATGTAGTTTGGTTATAGTTTTATATGTTGGTATTTTGTCGTTTGGTAATTTTGGAAAATACAATGCTATAATGGAAAAATGAAAAAAAAAAGTACAATGCTATAATGTATATGCAATATTGTTTATGATGTATGTTTAAGTATATTTGGAAAGTAGAATGCTATAATGATATGTTAATAATTGTTAGTTCAGTATAGTACAATGCTATAATGAAAAATAAAAAAAAGTACAATGCTATAATGTATTTGCAATATTGTGTAGGATATAGTTTGGTTATAGTTTGATATGTTGGTATTTTGTAATTTGGTAATTTTTGAAAAGTACAATGCTATTATGATATGTTGGTAATATATTTTGTTTTCTTTTGTAGTTGGAAATGTTGTAAATAATGCTAAAAGACCCGACCTGTAGTGCGGCACGTGCGACACTGGAAGACTAGATTCGATCGTTGCCGCCACGAAATGAAAATGAAGGAAACGAGGGCAGTGATGAGGACGAGTAGCTACTTTTTTAGGATTTATGAAATGTTTTGTTTGGGTTAGTATTTTAGATTAGTATTTTGGATATATTGCACTATGTTTGGATGATGAATATTTTGGACCGGATGTTTTGATTAATATTTTTGATAGGATATGATTATTCGGCGTGGTTAATGTTTCAAACTATTTTTCTTCAAAATAAAGTTTCATAGCAGTTTTTATACATGTTATATTATTTTTTATAATTTTAATATTAAATAAAAAAAATACAATTAACGGCGACGGGCATGTATTATTGCGACAAGTCTTTTGCGGCGACAGTGAATTTGCAGCGACGAAGAGCAATAGGGGCGGCATATCGAGCATTTGCAGTGAGGCAACAACGGCGACCTGTCGCCGCTAATGCTCGCATTTCTTGTAGTGGCTGTTTTGTGATATTTAATTGGAGTTTAATAAATATTAAAATATCATGTTTTATATATTTTTTATAAGTTTTCAAAATATTATATTTGTCTGGATTTTTTATAATATTTTAAAGATTAGTTTTTTATTTAAAATAATATTAATATATAACAAATCTAAATTAACCATAATACCCTTATTTCAAACTTGCAAAAATACTTTAAATTTTCTCCGCAAACACGAACCGAACCCTACAAACACAAGAGATACAGAAAGACTCTGATATGTGAGTTAATGTGAAAAACTCAATGCCTCAATGACATGACATGAGTAACTCTATATAAGGAAAAGAATTACATTTACAATCCTTCAAATAATAAATGATTATACAATGAACACAAAATTTACATAAGTCTAATATGTACCCAAATTATGTATGCGAAGACGATAAGATTTTTGCATGGTGTCATACACTCTTTGAATTTGACAAAACAGTTTGAAGTTCCAATTTACAATGCAGAAAGGCTCGTTAACGTCAGATTATTACATATGTTAGTTCAATTTACTGTAGTATACTATAATTTTGTTTTATCAAAATAATGGTCATACCAATAAACAATTTGAAGTTTTAGTTTATTAAGAAGCCATTTAAACTAAATAAACATATAAATATACTTTATCATTGTTTATAATAAGTCTCGTTTATATAATTAGTTTATCTATAATAATAAAAGTTTAAAATATTCTTTAATTAAAAAAATATTTGTGTTGGATATAATAGTTAATTGATACACATAACGATTTATAATGATTATAAAATGTTTAAAAATATTAAAATTAAAGAAATGTGATATTTTGAAAATTTATAAAGGGTTAAATATGATATTTAGATATTAGATTGGGCAAAGATGATATTTTGATTTTTTTAAAAGGTATATAAGAAATTCTCAAATTCATGATATATATATATATATATATATATATATATATATATATATATATATATATATATATATATATATATAGAGAGAGAGAGAGAGAGAGAGGTAGGTTCAAATGTTTCTCACATCTATTGTGTGCTAGAATGCACCAATAACAATTTTGTAATAATTATATGTATATTAAATGCTATCCATACTTATAACTCATTTTTATGGAAACTAATTAGATTCGTCATTAATGTCAACAATAATATTTTTTCAGAATGAATTAATATGTAGAAGAATTAGAGTGTATTCCAGCAGAATGAGAGTGTATTCTAGTAGAATACACTCTCGTTCTTCATATTCAATGCAACTTTATTGTATTTTAAGTGAGTGAGTCCTGAAACAAAATACAAACTCATATATAAAAACCTAGATGCGAATTCATTCTGAAAGAATGTTATTGCTGACATTAATGACATATATAATTAGTTTCCATAAAAAGAGAATTATAATTATGGATATCATTTAATATACATATAATTATGGAAATCATTTAATATTTATATTTATTTAATTAAATAATGATTTAATTTACTAAATTCCTATTGGTGCATTCTAGCACACAATAAATATAAGAAACAAAATAACCTAGTCCTGCCCTATATATATATATATATATATATATATATATATATATATATATATATATATATATATATCGGTAGAGATTCATTTGAGACCATGCTAATTTTGTTAGATATGGGGACACGATCATAGCCATTCATTTTGGAGATCAAAAAATTATAAATTGCAAAATAAAAGGAAAAATCCAAAAATTCTTTTTTTAAATATTATTTCACTTATTTAAATTATCAAAAAAAAATTAAAAAAAATCACCATTTTTTTTCGAAATATAAGTGAAATATTCTAATAGAATATTACAATGTAAATAATCAAATCGAATTTTTAGAATATTAGAATATTCTAATATTCTACTAAAATTGATAGATATATTAAAATATTCTAATATTCTACTTGAATTGTTATATTTGTTAGAATATTCTAATATTCTATTAGAATTTTTTGAATATTTATACTTTAATATTCTAGTAAAATACTCTAACATTCCAAAAATTCGATTTGAATATTTACATTATAATATTCTATTTGAATAATTCACGTATATTTTGAAAAAAAAAAAGTGTAACATCCCCAAAAGCACGACTCAAAAATTTCATTTTTAAGTTTACCAATCACAAACATAAAACATCAGTGATACGAAAACACAAAATAATTAAAGTGTATAATCAAGACAATTCATGGAAAAACATTATCAGAGCATAAGTCCCAAAATCCCTACTGCGGAAAATCATAGTGGGATGCATCGCGATTAAGCCGGCCCCTTCCCCTTTGAGTTGGAAGTACCTGAAACACAAACTAAAACAGTAAGCATGAAGCTTAGTGAGTTCCCCAAATACCACATATAACGCAAACATACTGTCAGACATATATGGGTGCCCGGCCTACCCTTTCGGTCTATTTCAACCTGATACTGCCGAGCATATATGGGTGCCCGGCCTACCCTTTTGGTTTATTTCAACCGGATACTACCTAGCATATATGGGTGTCCGACCTACCCCTTTGATCTATTTCAACCGGATACTGTCGAGCATATCTGGGTGCTCGACCTACCCTTGTCAGGCATATATGGGTTCCCGACCTACCATCCGGTTTATTTCAACCGGTTACAGGGTCTATTTCGCCCTACCACTACCACATAATATCACACATAAATTACATAATCATCAAGCAATACATGAACCATGATAATTATCACACAGACAACCATCATACTATACAATAAATAAAGGGGCCGACCTTGGTGCCTTCGACCTGTAACATTCACGAAGGGAGACTCACCTCGAACGCAGAAGCTCACTGAAAGAAATCCCTAGTTGCTGCTCTGACGTCATCCTGAGCTATCAATACTAAAATAACACCCAATTAGAAACTGGGTTCCCAAACCGAGATCCGTAATCCATACTTGGGGTAAAATGACCATTTTACCCCTGGTCCAACTTGAACCAAAACCGAGGCCCAAACCAATAACCAAAAAGTCCAAAACTACGAGATTCATAAAATCCCACTTGTAACACCCATAAAATACATGCCAATTTAAAACTTTTTAAATCGTCCAAAAACTAATAATTATTACAAATTTGTTTTCAAATGGTTTCATGTCAGAGTATCCCAGAATCAAATCATAAAAATGTAAGGAGGTGCACGATCACGCATTTGCCTTCCCGCGATCATCAGGAGTACCTGAAACAAAATCAACAACTATAAGTCTGAAGCTTAGTGAGTTCCCCCAAAATACCAACGCCATACAAACCATAACAATATCATATAAACAGCATGCATAATGAGCCATCAGCCTGACTGGACCGCCTTGCAAGGCCATCAGTCTATCTGGACCGCTCTCCGAGCCATCGGCACGTCTGGACCGCCTCTCAGGGCCTTCAGGCTATCAGGACCGCTCTTCGGGCCTTCAACCTGACTAGTACACCCTAACCGGGTCTGCAGTCTATCCGGCCCGCCTGGGTATGTTGGCACAAAGCACAAAGCATGTCCGCCTCAACCCAACCCCTAATCAAACAATCATGTGCACATAAATATCATACGCTAGCTAGCATGTACAGATAGTCATGCAGATATAACAGATCCCTAACATAGCCTCATCCTATAACCAGGATACCGATCTAACATATCACTAACATATCATCATCCTAAAACCAGGATACAAATCATAAAGGGTCGGCCTTGGTGCCTTAGACCCTGTTGATATAGTGAGAAGAACTCACCTCACAAGTAGCTCGGGATGATAATGTCAAACTCCCCAAATACAGCTCCAAACTCAAACACCTACATCCACCAATGATCTACTTCCATAAATTTCCAAATTACTAAAACACCCCCAGAAGTCAAACTGGTCAATCCCTTGGTCAAAGTCAAAGTCCACGGTCAAGGTCAACAATCCATGTTGACCCAACTCGTCAAGTGTAGCTTACTGACTCGTTGAGTTCCTTCAGAACTCAAGAAATCACGAAAACCCTAGTCGACTCGCCGAGTTTCCAAACAACTCGTCGAGTCCATGTAGTGTCCAGAATGTCGGGAAAACCCTAACCAACTCGTCGAGTTACCTCTCTAACTCGTCGAGTTCATGCATAGTCCAGAAAGCGGGAAACCTCATCCAACTCGTCGAGTTGGCTATGCAACTCGTCGAGTTCCTTCAGCCCTTTTCTCATTCAGACGCTTTTAAGCGAAACCAAGGCTCCAAACTGTAGATCTAAACTCCTAGGGCATAGTTACCATGTAAAGTTGCAAACTTTACGTGCATGCAAGGCCTTAAATGCCAAAACCAAGCTAAAGAAGAGGTTTCAGCCAAAGAGAAGGGCCAAAGCTTGATAAATTTGATAACTTTATGACTATGAGGGCTTAGAGGAGTCCAGATCTGAAGTTACAACCTCAGATCATGCTCAATACCAAAAATGATCCACAAATATGCTAGAAATGGCCTAAAACCCTTGAATGAGGAGATCTAACACTAGAATGATCAATGTAACAACTTGTTACCTTCAAATGAAAGCCAAGACGGAGTAGGTACTGGATCTACAAGCTTCTCCTTGATACAAGCTCTTGAGTCTTCAAGTTTCTTTCACTAAAACCACCTCCCAAGCTTTTAACACACAAAATGAGGAGTAATACACGATTAGGGTTTTCTGAGGTCAAGGAGGGCGATAAGAGAGACAGAGGGTGGCTAATGAGCCTTTAAATAGGGTGCAAAACCCTAGAAATTAGGGTTTCATATTCCAGCTCCAACTCGTCGAGTTGG
Source organism: Lactuca virosa (assembly GCF_052849685.1). Classification (NCBI taxonomy): domain Eukaryota; kingdom Viridiplantae; phylum Streptophyta; class Magnoliopsida; order Asterales; family Asteraceae; genus Lactuca; species Lactuca virosa. The sequence goes on along the minus strand of NC_136426.1, from coordinate 112,537,671 downwards.
GTCCTCCAACTCGTCGAGTAGGTCCTAAAGTTCGCGCGACCGGATCCTTTTCTACACGACGAGTTGGGGCATCCAACTCGTCGAGTAGGTCTAAAAACATAAATAAAAAGCTTTGAAGTTCATACCTGGGAGTCGGGGTGTTACACCATTAATGGCCCAATTTTCCAAATTGAGCCCAACCCCCATATGGGCCTTATCTAAAAGCCCAACAATTCCTTGTTAATAGAAAATCCCAAAGACACCACGAGCCTCAAGCCCATTGGGCCCATAAAGGCTCAAATCCATTGGGCCTACAAGGCCTAACAAAGAAATCCCATAACCTAGCCCAAGAAGGTGTCCAACTCCAAAAACAATTCCTCAGTCCAGAAGTCTAACTTTCAAGCACCACAACCCAAATCCAAGGCCCAAAGATGACAAACAAGCCCAAAATGGCACTGGGCCTTTTACGTTGGGCGTACATATTGGTACGTTGAGCGTACCCCCGAAGTCTACAGTACGTGGGGCGTACTCACATTTATGCGGAGCGTACCCGCTATTTTTCCAAAACTCATTTCATGACTTAATCTGTTAAGTCCTTCCATAAAAACCTCAGAATACCTTCCAACTAAGTTCTTAATGCATAAAGTCGGCACCTTTATGCATTTACATGACTCAATGGGACCCAATAACCATTTTAATCCATTAAAACCCAACAAGAACATGCATGGACCATATCTAAGTATCAAGCAAGCATTTTTATGAACTTATAACCTCATAACTGCTAAGAGTGGCAACTCCAAGCTCCTGGAGTGGTGTCCAACCACCAGATATTTCCCATGAGGTCAAAATGGAACCAAAACCCACATAATCTTAGATCTCAACTTCTAATGAACAAGGTTAGAACTTTTTACCTTTTATGAGCTGAAAATGTAGCAATTAGTCCAGATCCACAAGCCTTCCCCTTGATTCACCACCTTGCACAACACTTCCACTCTCGAATGTACACTAAAACCCACCAATGATGCACATAAAAGGCTCACAACACTCTTGGATGAGGCTACAGCTCAAAAATAGGGTTTAAGACAATGGAGGATGAAAGAGAGGCTCACAGCTGGGACTTAAGGTGTTTAAATAGTGAACCAACCCTAAAAATTTAGGGTTTTGGGATCCTACACGAACGCTGGGCGTACAGCTCCAAACCAGCACTTCACTTTTCCATTAGTACGATGGGCGTACTCACGCGCATGCCACCTTTGCATGCATGGGACCAAAATGCAAGCTTTTTCCACCAAGGGCCAAATCCGCCAATAACTTCAAAATACCATAACTCCCTCATCCTAGGTCTGTTTCCACGAAAAGGTGACAAGAAGCCCTACGCTCCTAACAACACCCCCAAACCGTACAACCTCCCAAACAAAACCCAAAATCCATAAAAGATCGAGATATCCAATTACGATTATACCCTTGGCCTCCGAAGCTACAATCAAACACTTGGATCACTTGTACTATGACACCTACATCCGAATTGGGCCAAATCCTTCCTTTCCCAAGGCCCTAAGCCTCATGACAACTGATGATTGGGCCGCATCCCTGAGCAACGAAGCAAACCTGAAACTGAGTGTTACAATTAACTTCATCAAAGGAATTAAGGTGTTGACTAAACTGTCAGTCGTAAGAGTTTAGAGTGACAATGGAACAAAATTCACTAATGAAACCATTGAGAAGTTCTTGGTTGACAAGGGTATAAATCACAACATTTCGGCTCCCTAGACTCCACAACAAAACGGTGTTCTTGAACGAAGAAACCGAACTCTTGTTGATGCAACTTGATTGATGTTGAACTACACTAATCTACCATTCTATCTTTGGCTGAATCCGTCAATATTACATGCTTCACTCAGAACTGAAGCATCATCAATCGTTATCTCAACATGACTCTTTATAAATCCATGAACGGTAGAAAACCTAGTATTTATTTCTTACATTTTTTGGATGCATGTGTTTTATCAAGAACAATAGAGACCAACTGACAAAATTTCAACCAAAAGTTCATGAAGCAATCTTCTTGGCCTATTCTGCAAAATCCAAGGCTAATAGGGTTCTCAATCATCGAACACGGGTAATTGAAGAAAGCTTCGATATTTCATTTGATGACAACTTCATTCACCATTCAGTTTCAGTTCATGTTACTGTTGGATTAGTGTCTAAGTCCATAACTATATTTGGTATGTACTTGACCCGGTTGTGCATGGTCCTTTTGGGTTGCCTTCACCAAAGCAACTTGACTGGAGGAAAATTAGAGAAAGAGGTTATTATGGTTTATTAATATATTATAAGAATAATATATTAAAAGAAAAATCATATTTGTTTAATTAACATTGGTCAAGTGTTAATTGAGAATTAATTCTATGATCAAAAGAAGTTAATTGAACTAGGGGGACTGAATTGTAATTATGTGATAGTTACAAGGTTGGGCAAGGAAACCCTAAATGATAGGATGGACGAATTCTAAGGATAAGGCCTTAAGAATTCGTCCATAATGGGGATTATAGAATTATCTTATGGGCTGCTTGGTGGCTAAGTAACCAGATAAGGATAATGGCTGAAACCCTAATTCCTACACCTATATAAGAACCCCTTGGGCATGAGAATTTGACTAGACCTAACCCTAGAAGTCTTAGAGCCGAATTTCTCCTCTCCCCTCTCTCTCTTGTTTCATCTAATTGCTTTTGGTGTTTGTGATTCATTAGAGGCACAACATTTGAGGTACTAAAGTTCTTAAGGCTTCAAGATTTACAATCAACAATCAAGGTAATCATCTAGATCTATTTTATTATACTAATTTCGAACTATATGCACTAGATCTAGGGTTTGTAAGTCTTGGATGAATTGCATGTACAATAGAGAAACCTTGATCCAAGCATTAGGGTTTGCATGAGCACATAGGATGTTATTTTGTGTAAAACTCTTCAGTGGAATCAGAGCTTTGTTTGGTTTCTATTGTATTGATGCATTGTATGTTCATCCATGCTTTAAAATCGTTTTTTGGGCTTTCTGTCTGATGAACTCGACGAGTTCCATTGAGAACTCGACGAGTTTAGCTGTCAGACAGAGAGATTTTCGGGATTTCTTGCTGTTTTTTTCTTAAGGATAATTACCTAAATCGTTTTTGACTAATAAAATCCGAATTTTATTACTATTTTATGATTATTCTTACCAAATCAAAAGATAATTACCAATTGTTTGAATAATAAATTCCTTATTTGATAATATTTGATTATTTAAATTAATTGATGAATTATCTTGTAAATAAAATTGATTAGGTGAAATTTAGATAATCATTAAATTAAATGTTTAATCTAAATTATTTTCTATTTGATCATTTGTGTTTTGAAAAGTTCAAAATTTGCCCTCAAGTTTTGAAATTTAAATTTTTGATTAAAAGTTTAATTTAAACTATTTAAATTTCAAACCCTAGAAATTTACAAGTTTAAAATTCAACCTTATACTTTATAATATTATAAGATTAATATATATATATATATATATATATATATATATATATATATATAACTTAAATTCTAGTCTTACCGTTAGTAGGCCTCATTCACGAAACCGATCTATAAGGGGGATATAAGGTTATGACCTATAAAATGGTCGTTTAATGGGTGTCCACTCTCACCCACCGCTTCCTTGATTGGTGGAGGGTCGTTAGCCGAACGGGTAGGATAGGGCAACCCTTTCCTCGTTAAAAGTATAATGAAATTATAAAAGTAACTAGATGCTTTTACAAAATTCCCAATCTTAGTTACTTTAGGCAAAAGTGAATTGATGCAATTCCATGAAATTACACTTTGTACCCTTGCTAAGACGTTAGTGGAGCGTGTGTGGTTAACCGGCACACTAATTGGGTTCTAAGCAAAGGTGACAAAGGGTGACTCATTATTTGTCATAGTTCGATGGAGCGTTTGTGGTTAACCGACACATCGAATAAGTGACTGTAACAATGAGGGCACCATGTATATTTGCATGGTTATTCACACCCGCTTTGTGATCCTCGGCATCCCAGTCACAAACTTGAGGGGCATATCGAGATTTAAACATGCCATTGAAAAGTTCAATGAATCTCAAAAGATCTAGGAGTTTTCAATACATTTAAAACTTAGCTTTAATTTGTTTTTCATGGTGGAAAATTAGTGAATCGTCATTCACTTACCTTCAAATTATTTACTTGTTAGATTACGGCATCCCTCTTCTAATTTGTAAATAATGTTGTAGGATCCTAGCCCTAATTTCTCATTTGGGTGTTTAATTGGGGATTCATTTCTAATCAAACTTTGTTCTTTTTCCATTTCAGATGTCGAACGTCAACAACAACAACGCTTCTGGTTCAACTTCCTCTGGCTCGTTCTCACTCATGAACTTGTGTGGGAGAGTGATCTTTGACGGGTCCAATTTCAATGATTGGATCCGCAACATTCGAATGGTCACTCGATACGAGGACAAAGAGTATTTGCTCGATGAGAAGCTAAAGGAAATCAACATCAACACTGCCTCTGATCAAGAGATCGCGGCCTTTGAGGCCCATGAGCATGATGCCACGAAAGTCCATTGCATCATGCTAGCGACTATGACTGCAGAACTCCAAAAGTCCTATGAGGACATGTACCCCTATGAAATGCATCAGGATCTGCTGGACCGGTACCACCAAAGCGCTAGGCAAGAAAGATACGAGATCATCACTTCGAAGATCACTACAAAAATGGGTAATGGAGAGTCCCTTACTGCTCATCTGCAAAAGATGAAGAGATATGTTGATCGCCTGCTAAAGTTGAATGTGAACTTTGATGAAGAGCTGGCAATTGACATCATCCCTCATTCCTTGCCTCCCTGCTATAGCCAGTTCCGCATGACCTACCACATGAACAAGGAGGAGGTCACCTTGAGCAAGCTTCAAGGACTACTGAGGACTGCTGAGAGCAACCTCAAAGATAAATCTGTTGCACCATCTCCAACTCCTACTGCTGCCCCAGTCTTGGCAATTGGGCAAGGGAAGGGTAAGAAGAGGAAGGCTCCCTCAAAGAGACACCATAAGGGAAAGTCCCAAAATGGCTCCTCTTCTAGTGGAACCAAGGTTGGTTCCGCTAAACCCAACTCGAACCCCAAGGAGGCAGAGTGCCACCACTGCCATGAAATAGGGCATTGGAAACGAAGCTGCCTGAAATATCTGTAAGATATCAAGGATGGAAAGATCAAGCCGTCCTACGCATGTATTTACACTATTAAATCTAATGATTCATCACATGCTATTTCTTGGGTTCTTGATACAGGATGTGGTTTTCACATTTGTTCTTATTTGCAGGGCCTAAGAAGAAATAGGGATGTAGAGCATGGGAAGATAATCTTGATCATGGGGAAAAGAAAGATTGTCGCCTGTCACCAAGATCGGAGTTTACTCTTTAATGCTCAGTAGTGGATTAGGATTAGATTTAAATAATTGTTTCTATTCACTAGATATGGCAAGAAACATCATTTCATTTCATGGTTTGTATAGACAGGGTTTTAGATATTCATTTGATAATGAAAAGGGTTCTAATAATGCTTATCTTAATGGTGTTTTCTATTTTGAAGCATTGCCTTGTAATGGAATATATGAAACTGTGATAGTTGTAGACAATCTAGGAAATGATGTGTTGTGTATTCATGCTTCCAATGATTTGGATAAAGCATGCTTGTGGCATCGTCGTCTTGGACATGTCAACAAGAAACGCATAGCCCAACTCCAAAAGGATGGAGTATTGGAGTCATTCGACCTTAGGGACGATGACGTGTGCGAATCTTGTTTACTTGGAAAGATGACCAAGTCACCCTTCACTGGCACTTGTGCAAGGGGTGAGGATTTATTGGACCTCATACATACAGATGTATGTGGACCATTTAGATCCACCACAAGGGATGCATGCCGCTTCTACGTGACTTTTACCGATGATTATAGCAGATATGGCTATATCTACTTAATCAGGCATAAGTCAGAAACCTTTGAAAAGTTCAAAGAGTTTAAACAAGAAGTGGAGAATCAGTTGGGTAGAAAAATCAAGATGCTTCGATCAGATCGAGGTGGAGAGTACCTAAGTCTTGAATTCCACGACTACCTCAAGGAATGCGGAATTGTTTCGCAATTAACGCCACCTAGGACACCACAATTGAATGGTGTGGCTGAGAGGCGTAATCGAACCTTGCTAGACATGTTTTGTTCCATGATGAGTCATGCTTCGCTACCTATCTTATTCTGGGGGTATGCCTTAGAGACTGCCGCCCATATCCTTAACTTAGTCCCTACGAAGAAGGTTGCCAAAACACCTCACGATATGTGGACAAGGAAAGCTCTGTCGTTGGCACACATCAAGGTTTGGGGTTGCGAGGCTTTTGTAAGACGAGAGACTCACGACCAGCTCGAACCTCGTAGTGAGCGATGTATTTTCATCGGCTACCCGCAGAAGTCCTTTGGATATCTCTTCTATAGACCGAGTGACAATGTTGTCTTCGTTGCGAGGAGAGGGGTTTTCCGAGAGCGAGAACTCATAAGCCAAGGGGACAGTGGGAGGAAAATTGATATTGAAGAGCTTCAAGAGTCGAGCGATGAAGGAACCTATAACACTGGCGCTCAACCCGAGGAGGAAACTCCGGTTGACCCAATTGACGAGTCCTTACCTCTTAGACGTTCCGAAAGAGTTAGTGTTCAACCCCAGTTTTATGGTTTTCATATTACTACCAAAGGGGATACGTTCATTAGTGATTGTACACTAGTGAATCTGGACGAACCTAATAGCTACAAGGAAGCCGTGGCAGGCCCTGAGTCTGCGAAATGGAAAGAGGCTATGGACAGCAAGATTCAGTCCATGTATGACAACCAAGTTTGGAATTTGGTTGACAATGTGCCAGGTCGTAAGTCGGTCGGGTGCAAGTGGATCTTCAAGAAGAAGACCGACATGGATGGGAATGTGCACACTTATAAGGCACGATTGGTTGCGAAGGGTTTCACTAAAACTCCTGGAGTTGATTATGATGAAACCTTCTCACCAGTTGCGAAGATAAAGTCTATCAAGGTAATGCTAGCCATTGCTGCATTTCATGACTATGAAATATGGCAGATGGATGTCAAAACCGCTTTCCTTAACGGGAAGTTGGCTGAGGATGTTTACATGGCTCAGCCAGAGGGTTTTGTCAATGCGAAGCATCCCAATAGAGTGTGTAAGCTTGAGAAGTCCATCTATGGACTAAAACAAGCATCTCGCAGATGGAATCTTTGTTTCGATGAGAAAGTCAAAGAGTTTGGTTTTCTGCGAAGCGAGGATGAATCGTGTGTATATGTCAAAGCCAGTGGGAGTATAGTAAGCTTCCTCGTATTGTATGTCGATGACATACTACTCATAGGAAACGACATCCCAACCCTGAAGGAAGTTAAATCTTGGCTTGGGAAGTGCTTCGCTATGAAGGACCTCAAAGAGGCTGCCTATATTTTGGGAATAAGGATAGTGAGAAACAGAAGTAAGAGACTAATAGGACTTAGTCAGAATACTTACTTGGACAAGGTACTAAAATGTTTTAGTATGGAGAATTCAAAGAAGGGGGAGTTACCAATCCAAAGTAATGCCAAATTGAGTAAGACTCAAAGCTCGGGTACCGAAGTCGAGATAGCAGAAATGAGCCGAGTACCATACGCTTCCGCAGTTGGCTCGATTATGTATGCTATGACTTGTACTCGCCCTGATGTGGCCTTCGCTTTGAGCATGGTCAGTAGATATCAAGGGAACCCTGGAAAAGCACATTGGACCGCAGTCAAGAATATTCTTAAGTACCTTCGGAGAACCAAGGAATGGTTTCTAGTCCTCAGTGGGAGTGATGTGTAACATCCCGAAATTCAGGTAAAGCTATTTAACCCTTCTATCTTGTCAAGTTGTCAAGATTAGTCCCTTGAGTGAGTTCTTGTAGCAAATGAGTACGCTGGGCGTACTGGGAAGTACGCTGCGCGTACTCATGCGCTTAATTTGGACGCGGACTCGCCTGGGTACGCTGGGCGTAACGGGTCCAGATGCAAACCCTAAATTTTTGGCTTGTGCACTATTTAAAGGATGTTAGGGCTCATTTCTCAGCCTCCATATCAGAGAGTGAAACCCTAAGAGAGCTTTCCATCGTCCTTAGCTTGAGTGTGTGTGTTTTGGAGCTAAAAGTGTCTTGGTGTGTTAGTGGAGAAGAAGGAGAGGAGCTTATGGAGGCTAGGGCTTGAAGTGCAAGTTTGGATCTGAGATCTTCAGAGAAAGGAGCTTCATATAGAGGTATAAAGTTCAAAACTTTCCTCTTTATTTGGTTTGATGTTGCATGGACCATTTCTAGGGTTAAAAGTCCCAAAGGTCGAGACTTTATGAGTGTAATGGACTCCATGGACCTAGATCTGTCCCATTTCAGTGATATTTGTGTTATAGATCCATAAAAATCCCAACTTGGTCGTTGTTATGAGGTCATGCTTGAGTTAGGAGCTTTCTAGGGATTGGAAATGGAATGTTATGGGTGTTGGTGACTTGTCCAGCCATGCAAGGGCTTAAAGTCACCAACTTTATGGATTAAGAGGCTTAGAAATGGTCAGATCTAGAATTTGGACGTGGGTCTTAACTGTTTAAGACCTCAAGAGCTTAAGAGTCTGAAACTAGGAGTTACGCGGGGCGTAATCCCAGTACGCGCGGCGTAAGGGGTCGCGCACCCCGTTTCTGTGAGGACGCCGGGTACGCTCAGTGTACATGTTTGGTACGCGCAGCGTAACCCGGAGGGTTGACTTTTGTTGACTTTTAGGGTTTGGTCAACTTTAGGGTCTTTGAGCCATGAGAGGGGTAAAATGGTCTTTTACCCTTCTGAGAGTACCAAGAGAGGGAATAGTCTAGCCTTGAGAGATGTATTGATTAAGAGTATTTATTTCATATGATTAGGCGGAGGCTAGGCCAGATTTTACAGAGTTCGAGATTACCGAGTTACCCGAGGTGAGTCTTCTCACTATACTTTACCTAGAGTGGTAATTAGAGTTATGTGGCAGAGTATTTTGTATGCTTTTTGCATGATGTGATTTCTATGTGATTTATGCTATGTATGTTACAGAGTTTACAGAGTTAGGACCGGAAGGTCCACAGAGTTAGGGCCAGAGGGCCCACAGAGTTATGGGACTGAAGGGTCCCACTGAGACACATTGACCAGAGGGTCAACAGAGTTATAGCCTCGAGTGGCTAATATGCGTTGTGTGTGGTATTTTGGGGAACTCACTAAGCATTTATTCTTACAGTGTTGTGTTATGTGTTTTAGGTACCAGTGAGGATCGCGGGAAGGCACCGGCTTGATCAGTACACACATGAGGAGCTTTTACATATTATGATCTTGGGATGTGATGCTATGAATTGATTATGTGATACAATGATATTTTTATAACAATTATGAATGAAAGTGTGTTTTTAATTTTGTGAAAAATTATTTGAAAATTTGGGTGTTACATGATGACTTAAGGGTGCGAAGGTATAGTGACGCCAGTTTTCAAACCGACAGGGAAAACTACCGTTCGCAGTCGGGCTGGGTCTTTACCTTGAATGGAGGAGCAGTGACTTGGAAAAGTTCCAAGCAGGAGACCGTAGCTGATTCAACGTGCGAATCAGAGTATATAGCGGCGAGCGAAGCATCAAAGGAGGCAATATGGTTGAAGAACTTCATTGGAGTCCTTGGAGTTGTGCCAGCCATAAAGGAGCCAATGGAAATTTTCTGTGATAATGAAGTAGCGGTTGCCTTGACCAAGGAACCTAGGGATCATGACAGATCTTGACATATCGACAGAAAATATCACTTTATTCGACATCGGGTGGAGGAAGGACTCCTCGTAGTGAAGAGGGTATCGTTGGAGGATAACCCAGCAGATCCCCTTACGAAGGGACTGAGTAGGGTTAAGCACTTGCAGCACACTAGGAGCATCGGGCTGAAGGACGATATTAGTTTAGATTAGATAGTTTAGAAACGTGTAATAGTTAAATGTAATTGACATTTGATGATTGAATAAAAGAGTATTATTTGTAAGTAAAGTTACTGTCTTATGTTAATTATTTACCTATTGTTTCATTTTGCATGTATTGACTTCCTGAATAATAATATTATTCGAATGTTCCACGGTCGTTCATACTTTGGGAGTAGATATGAAAGAAGATTGTCATGAATTGGTGTGTAGATTATCTAAAGTGTATTAGACATAGCAAAGGTTTGCTACAACGTTCATGAGTGCTTATGAGTTTGATTTGAGCATTGGATTAGACCCGCGCTTGCTGGAATCACTTCATGGAATTTATCACGAGTGATCGCAAGATGATAATATCATATGGTCTTAAAACCTAGATATATGGTTTGTTGTTTGCTAATTGGTTGTGCATTGATAATGCGTAAACGCATCAGTACTTTGATGTTATAAAACGCATTGTTGTGTATGATTTGATTAGTGGATAGTAAATGCATATAAGTCGAAGTTTATATGTTCCTTTTATCCTAAGAGTGTAAAAGCGATATCAGGGCCCCTCGATGATTTTGTTTTGACTTATGTTTCGGGCCCGGTCAGGACTGAATTGATGTGTTCAATTAAGTTCTATGTCAGACGAATCAAAGATCGAGAAACAATTGCTGGACCATAAGTATGACTATGTTCCATGTATTTGTCCACACGATATCTAGAACAGAGGATTATACGATCCCTTATCTTAAGGACAGGTTATTGATAAGATCAAGACTTTTGAGAACTGCGATTGCTAATCGGATCCAGAAGTTGCATTTGCATTTGTAGTTATTAGACTTATCCAAGTGGGAGACTGTTGGATTAGTGTCTAAGTCCATAACTATATTTCGTATGTACTTGACCCGGTTGTGCATGGTCCTTTTGGGTTGCCTTCACCAAAGCAACTTGACTGGAGGAATATTAGAGAAAGAGGTTATTATGGTTTATTAATATATTATAAGAATAATATATTAAAAGAAAAATCATATTTGTTTAATTAACATTGGTCAAGAATTAATTGAGAATTAATTATGTTATCAAAGAAGTTAATTGAACTAGGGGGACTGAATTGTAATTATGTGATAGTTACAAGGTTGGGCAAGGAAACCCTAAATGATAGGGTGGACGAATTCTAAGGATAAGGCCTTAAGAATTCGTCCATAATGGGGATTATAGAATTATCTTATGGGCTGCTTGGTGACTAAGTAACCAGATAAGGATAATGACTGAAACCCTACTTCCTACACCTATATAAGAACCCCTTGGGCATGAGAATTTGACTAGACCTAACCCTAGAAGTCTTAGAGCCGAATTTCTCCTCTCCTCTCCTCTCTCTCTCTCTCTCTCTCTCTCTCTCTTTTGTTTCATCCAATTGCTTTTGGTGTTTGTGATTCATTAGAGGCACAACATTTGAGGTGCTAAAGTTCTCAAGGCTTCAAGATCTACAATCAACAATCATGGTAATCATCTGGATCTGTTTTGTTATACTAATTTCGAATTATATACACTAGATCTAGGGTTTGTAAGTCTTGGATGAATTGCATGTACAATAGAGAAACCTAGATCCAAGCATTAGGGTTTGCATGAGCACATAGGATGTTATTTTGTGTAAAACTCTTTAGTTACAACACGTATCATAGAGTCCAATGCTCCACCTCCTAGTTCTCCTGATCGACAAATCATCTATCAAGTTGATTTTGAAAGATTTTTTTGTCCCACCAGAAACTAATTTAAATTCCGAGATTTGACGATCTCCAACTTCCTCAGAATCTCAAAATATTTATCTTCTGTCTCCATCCATTCCTCCATTTGATTTCGAAGTATACCCTTCTCAGGTTTAGGGGTTGAATAACTTAAATTCTAATCCAACCTTCTAATCAAACAACGAGAGGTTTCAAGATGGAGCATGTGACATCCCAGAATTTAGGTCAAAGACTGTGAACGGTCAAGTTCACAGTAAATCTCTTTGTAATTTTATTCATTGAGTTTTAGTGCATCTAATGTAAAATAAATGAGTTATTTCAACTATTATAAGATACTAGATGGTATCTTTACTTCCAAATATGTAATTTGGCAAACAAATCAAACAGCTCAAACTGCAACTTAAGAATAGGTCTGAAAAACTGAAATTTCACATTAAGCATTTGTGAGCAATACAAACACTCTAGTTTCGTAGTACGTGTTTCCCTGATTCCAAAAATATAAAGAACGTCCAAAACGGAGTTCGTATGCAAAAGATACGACCGTTGTAAGAATCCAAACCAGTATAATACTGATTTCTTAAAAACTGTCAAAACCGTTTCTATCCGTTGAGCGACTTGCACACCTCAAATGGAAATTCCGAAAGCATTTTTTGACTCAAGCTATGACCTATTATTTAATTTCATATTGAAATATTTTTGATAAAAATATTTATAAAAGTTAAAAATCAGACGTTTTTAGATTTATTAATCACGAAACCTTAAACTATTTATTTCAACATGATTTCTATTATTGGTTATGTATTTCATAATAATATATATATATATATATATATATATATATATATATCTAAATCCGGTTAACGTGGATTTTAACAATGAGAATAGCTTAACACTCAAAAAAATTCGTGAACAACTATATATATAAATGCAAAACGTATTACTAGAGTTTTTATAAAATACACAATATGAGACAATCATGTAAACACAATTTATATAAGTTATATAATTAAAATTATATAACAACACCAAATATATATGAATTTATATACATGTTATAATCAATTATGTGTGGTGGATTAAATTTTCAGAAATATATATTAAATATTTGTCAATTTTTAATTTAAGAAACCAATGTTTAACAAATTAATAATTTTACATTTCTTAACATATCAGTTTAATTATATATATATATATATATATATATATATATATATATATATATATATATATATATATATATATATATAGGAAGGTTCAAATGTTTCTCACATTTATTGTGTGCTACAATGCAACAATAAGAATTTAGTATTAATTATATGTATATTAAATGTTATCCATACTTATAACTCATTTTTATGGAAACTAATTAAATTCGTCATTAATGTCAACAATAATATTCTTTCAGAATGAATTCATATCTAGAAGAATGCGAGTGTATTCCAGCTAGAATGAAAGTGTATTCTAGTAGAATACACTCTCGTTCTTCATATTCCATTCAATTTTATTGTATTTTAAGTGAATGAGTCCTGAAAGAAAATACGAACTCATATATAAAAACGTAGATGCGAATTCATTCTGAAAGAATATTATTGTTGAAGAGAATTATAATTATAGATATCATTTAATATACATGTAATTATGAAAATTATTTAATATCTATATTTATTTAATTAAATAATTATTTAATTTACTAAATTTTATTGGTACATTCTAGCACACAATAAATGTAAGAAACAAAATAACCTAGCCATATATATATATATATATATATATATATATATATATATATATATATATATATATATAACATGAATATGCATCAATAAATACCAAATTAAACCAATACACACAAATACATACCCAATTAAAACATACCTCAATACACTCAAATTACATACACATAGAAACAAATACGTTATACAAAATATTAAAACAAAACTTATACTCTTTACCCTTAAAAATGACAGCTAAGTGAAAGTTTCTTCCAAGTTTCGTCTTATACAAAGACACACTCAAAATGAAATGGATTCTTGCACTTCATTATTTTTTTCTCCGTCCCACGTTTTTCACAGTTCACACACAGGTATGAGGTAATACTGTGTGGTACTGCTTCTACCCAACAATTAAACTCTTGAACATAAAAAAAAAATTAAAAAAAAAAATGGATCAGATTAAAAAAAAAAAATCAAGGAACTCTTCCTGCTTCATTCCTTCTTCTGCCCCGATTTTCAGCTGAAGCACCTCCATCTGTTTTCTTGTGTGTTCCCAGTGAGCAAGGGAGCATCAAACCCCCTAGTTCTTCCTTCTCCTTCTCCTGTCAAAAATCAAACTCAAAAAAAAAAGAAGAAGAAGATCAGGGGAGCTGCCTTTCAACCACCGAGAGCAAAACCCACCGAAGTGGGTGTTTCCCCGGAGCAAACACGGGAGGCGACAGCCCCCTCTGATCCGTCGACCTCTTTCCTACTGCGACGATGCTGCTGCCCTACCCCATCCCGTTCTTCGCTTCGGCCCGTCGAACCCAGGAGACCACATCGGTTTGCGAAGCCGGCCGATCGAACCTTCGCTGCTTCTTCACGTCTTCGATGCTTCGGCCTCGCCGACCCCGGAGACGACGACCTCCGATCGCCATCCGATCGGCGAATGTCGCTTGCGAAGCCTTCGTATTTTTCTCTCTCGTCGCCTTCGTTCATCAGTCCATCCATTCGTATGCCTTTCTCACTCTTAACCCGATCAAACAAAAGAAACGGGTTTAAAAGCCCTAACTTGATTAACTTTGACAATTAAACATAATCAGTCCCTCTATGGGATTTTTCATTACACAAAAGCCCTAAACCCTCCTCTATTTATGAAATGACCAAACTACCGCCACTATTAAACCTTTGATCAAAATAAGTCCCAAATCACAAATATTGGACCCATTTATTCAAAAAATGCCCCTCCTTTGATTATTTATAACAGAATAAATCCCAATCTTTGAACTTGGAATAAAAGTAATCATTTCAGCCCCTCCTTTCAATTATTTTAACCAAAGCAGTCCTATTTTGGTTAATTAAATTACCAAACAGCCCCTAACATTTTAAACTCGTTACGAAATGGTCCTGCAAATATTTCGAAGTTCAAGAATTGTGGATTTGCGGTTTCTCACGACAAGTTTCTCAAAAGAAACCGAATTCGAACGATTGGAACTCACGCTTCAAGAGTGAGTGCTTACGACCTCCTTTTTAATATTTTAATTACTTCGGGGGGGGGGGGGGGGGGGGAGGGGGGGGGACTACATGTGCCTAAATATTTTTATACAAACCAATTTCCTTTTTATGCGAAAATACAATAAATCTAGCTTATAAAAATCTTATTATTTAACAATTTACCATATTGTTACGAATAAACTACTATAAATTTTTCAGATACGTATTATGGTTATTTTATCGTGAAATAAACATTTCACACAACAAATACTACACGATACAAAATTATATGATTTTTATGTGACATTGTATATTATAACAAGCATGTCAAAAATTTTGTAGTATTTTAAGGATTCAAGCTATTACTATCCATGTTCATTTATATATTTAAGTACACAACGTTTATACATGTACATATGTTCATTAATTTGAAACATTAATTTTTATAAAAGCGAGCACATTACACTTTTACACACATGTCAACATTCTCAACTTTTATAAACCTTATATAACGATATTCATTATGCCTAGTGAATTAATCACAATTAAATTAGGGCTGAGAGTTATTCACCAACTTTTTAGTTAAGGGATTTTTAGTGAGACATTATCCATTAGCTGAGTTTAAACACTTAGCATACCTACACTACTGTAACCGTTAATCTTCGGAGCGAGATACATATGTATAGATCTACACGGGGTTGACATCCCCACCTGCGGTTGCTAGCTACAACCCTCGACCGATCAATCGAAGCGGGTGATAGGTGTCTATAATTTTTACTACAACGTCCAATGAAGCATTTTAGGGGGGTACACTTAAGCCATATAGCTCGAGTATATGACTCACTATAAACATTAACTAGAATATATATATATATATATATATATATATATATATATATATATATATATATATATATATATATATATATATATATATATATATATATATATATCAATAACAACCATGGGTTTGGTTGCTTTTTAAAACTTTTTTTAAGCATGTAATTACTTATGTAATATAACGGTTTGGTTTTCAAGGATATTCAAAGGTTTATTACGAACACAGTTTAAAATATAGATTTACTTATACCAAAATACATTTTGGGCTTTTAAACACTCACTACATTGTTTTGGCTACTGTTATACGTATAAAGATAATACTTTTTAGACTTATTAAAAGTATTACTGCTTTTAGCAGAAAACCTGTAACACTCAGCATCCTTGTGTTGATCCTCAAAACTACATCTATTCTCAGGAAATATTTAAACAGACATTCAAGACGGATTGGATTACAGGTGACCTAGTTTACTTGCTGTTGTATTATATGCCTATCAGTTAAGGCAATCCATGTATTATTATTATTTGTAAAAACCTTGTAATCAAACATCAAGATGGAATGTAAATGCTATTTTGTGTATTGTTGTACTTGTGCTATATATTCAGTTTACCTGTGATCCATGAACTTAGTCGCACAACCCGGTGTGTTTCGCCGCCACGGTCGGGGGTGTGACAGATTGGTATCAGAGCTAAATTGGTTATAGGGAACTCGAATCCTCGAAACAGGGATACAATTATAGCAACTAGCTTCTAATAAAAGGAAAAATCCAAAAATTCTATGTTAGTTATTTACCTTATCAAAAAAAAATATAAAAAAATCACAATTTTTTCGAAATATAAGTGAAATATTCTAATAGAATATTACATTGTAAATAATCAAATCGAATTTTTAGAATATTAGAATATTCTAATATTCTACTAAAATAGATAGATATGTTAAAATATTCTAATATTCTACTTGAATTGTTAGATTTGTTAGAATATTCTAATATTCTATTAGAATTTTTTGAATATTTATAGTTTAATATTCTAGTAGAATACTCTAACATTTTAAAAATTCGATTTGAATATTTACAGTATAATATTCTATTAGAATATTTTACGTATATTTTGAAAAAAACGGTAATTTATTTATTTATAGTTTTTTTAATTTTTTTTGGATAAAATAAATGACGAAAATAATATTTAAATTTTTTTTTGAAAATTTTCATTTATTTTGCATTTAAAAAATATTTTTTTTGATCTCCAAAATAAATGGCTAGGATTGCGTCCCCATGTCTCATAAAATATAATGGTCTCACATGAACCTAACCCTATATATATATATATATATATATATATATATATATATATATATATATATATATATATATATATATATATATATATATATATATCCGGTAAGAAATGCTTTTTGGTAGGAAGGTAAGAAGTTTTTTTTTCTACATATTTTTTTGACGAATAAAACAAACGAATCACTAGATAAATCAAAAATAACATGATTCATAAAAAAAAATTCTCAAAAAAACATCTCGATGATTCATTTATACAATGATTTTGTTGTTATTCACTAAAATTGTCATAAAAGTGAAATTTTTCTTAATTTACTTAAAAATGAATCATGAAGATGTTTTTTTGGGAATATTTTCTTGTGAATTATCTCATGATTCATTTTGTTTGTTCGCTAAAAAAATATGTAGAAATTTTTTTTTTACCTTCCTACCAAAATTTTCCTTCTTATTTGATCTTGACTCTCTCTCTCTCTCTCTCTCTCTCTCTCTCTCTCTATATATATATATATATATATATATATATATATATATATATATATATATATATATATATATATATATATATATATATATATATATATGTTAGGGTGGAGATCTCTTAAACGGCTTCTACCTCTCTCGAACCCTAACCATCGTCTAAGTGTTTTTTCTCATATTACAAGATTTTTATACTATTCTTCTACATATATTTACGTGTAGTGTAGAAAAGTATGTGTAATATGTGAGTTACACATAATTTAGAGTATAGTTTCTTGTTTAATTTGTATCTTGAAGTGTTTCTTGCATTCTAAGGAAATTGTTCTTTGTTTCATTACGTTTTTTAACAATATTTCAATGTTAATTGATGTATCACTAAATTTAATATTTTATTATATGAGAGAGTCATTAGTGTTAAATGGCGATTAGGTTATATTTGGCGTATTGTTGTTAGCTTCTTTTCTAAAGCGTTTTTTCGGTTGTCATGCTTGACATATAACACTTGAATCCTCGTATGATTCATTATTGCCCTTGTGTATTAATAAGTTGCATTTTTGTCCTTATGTAGTACGCGGGGCGTACGACATGGTACGCTTCGCGTACAAGCTATGAAGTGAGTACGCGGGGCGTACCACATGGTACGCTTAGCGTACTCATACGAGGCCATGACGGGATTCCAGACACGTACGTGGGACGTATGCGTGATTTAATAAAAACCCTAATTTCGGGGTTGGACATTATATAAGCACATTTATGGATCATGAAACCCTCATTCCTCAGTATCTACTGTCCTTAAAGCCTTATACACGAAACCCTAAACCTCTACTTTTTGTTTTGAGCTCATTGTGTCCATTTTGGTGTGTTTTGGTCCATAATCAAGAAGTAGAAGCTTGGTGCAAGGTGGTGGATCAAGGAAGAGCTTGTGGATCTTGATTATCTACTTCATTTCCAGCTTGTTTGAGATAAAAAGCTATGACCTTGCTCATTAGAAGCTTAGATCTAGTTTATATGGGTTTTGGACCCTTTTTGGCCCCATGAATGAGATCTAGTGGTTTGATTCCACTCCAGGAGCTATGAGTTGCTACTCTTGGTGTTTCTGAGGTTCAAGGTCCATAAAGTTGGCACCTTTAGGGATTAGAATCACCCATGCATGAGATTATGCCCCTTTATTGAAAGTAGAGTGCTATATCTTGAAGTTGGGTGCTTATGGGGCATGCAAAGTCACAAAGTCAGTGAATTTATGGTTCTAGACACTTATTAGGACTTAGATTTATGGTTTGGACTTCTGGACTTAAGCATTAAGTGCCTAAAATGGATTATTGCTTATTGGGTGAGTATGTTGGGCGTACAAGTCTGTACGCGCATGGTACAAGCCTTTAAGCATGTACGCTTAGCGTACAGCTGAGTACGCCCCGCGTACTCAGTCAGATGGATTTTTGCATTTTGGGCTTCAAGAGTGGGCTTTCTTTTGGGCTTGGGTGTTTGAGTTCTTATTGGGCCATCTGAGTGCAAGTGTTTTGGACTGGGGAAAATTATTGGGCTTTAGGGTAAGGCCCATGTAAGGTTTTGGGCCCAATTTGGAAAATTGGGCCATAAGTGGGCCTTGGATGATTAATTGGTTTTGGGCCTTTTAGACTGTGAGTTTGGGCCTTAGTCTTGGACAAAAGTAGGTAAGGGGTAAAATGGTCTTTTTACCCTAAGGATGAATTTTTGGATATGGATTGGAACTTAAATGTTAAAATTGGATGTTATTTTATATTGATAGCGCGAGGATTCGTCGGACCAACAACCATAAATTTCAGTGAGATTTAGCAGTCGAGGTGAGTTTCCTCACTGGGTTTAGCGGGTCTAAGGCACCAATGTCGGCCCTTGTTATTTATGTTAGGATGCTAGTAGTCTGCGTGACCCTTGCATGTGATATGTGCTGCTATGTATACCGAGCACGGCTCGATGCCGGGTGAGGCCTGATGACTGTATCGTATGCTATTGTTTATGATCATTGCATGTGTTAGTATGATTATGTGATATATGTTTATGTGTATAGTGGGAGGGGCCCGATGTCATTCGATGCCTAAGAATAACAAAATTGTATACCGAGCAGGACTCGAAGTCGGGCGAGGCCCGAAGCCGAGTGGGACTCGATACCGGGCGGGGCCCGATAGAGGGCGGGGGCCCAATATGTGGTTTATTATGTATGGTATTGGGTAGTTTGGGGAAGTTACTAAGCTTTGTGCTTACGGTTTTCAGTTTATGTTTCAGGTACTTCTGTTCCAAGGGGAAGAGCTCGGAATGACTGCATTGCACACACCACATAGTTCCGCTTTTGTGATTACTCTGATTTGAGATGATGTTTGATACATTTACTTTTATTTGGGTTGTATTGATGATGTTTTTGGAATACTGTTTTATTGAATTAAAAATGAAATTTTTTGGTCATGTTTTTGGGACGTTACATGACAAGTCAAAAGTTGTTTATAACATATATATATATATATATATATATATATATATATATATATATATATCTATTTTAAATCTACTATGACTAGTATTTTATCAAAATTAAAGTAGGATAGAGATAGGTTTCGGAACCGAAAAACCTAAACCGTAAAATAGAAATTTAAGGAATCGAACTAAATACCTGTAACGCCCGCGTTTCTGGCTAAGCATTAGTATTATGATGTAATAGTTAGTGCCAACAATTGTAACCTATTTTGAAGTAATGAAGAAGAATTATTTGAGTATTTTGTGATTTATGTTATTTATGTGCAATATATGTTCTTATAACGATATAATAAAATAATAATAAAATTATGCGTCAAAAATAAAATAATAGATAGACCCAATATCTATGAAGAAAGTCGAAGTAGCCGTAACAAGGATTCAAGAGATATAAAGAACACTGAAATCCAACTTATAACGAAGAAGTTATGACCCCTCGAAGTTTTGCGACTCAACCAACACGACGCCGCGTATCGTAAAAAGTGAATTTTGATAAGCTAATTTTTAGCCTTAGAGATCTAAACGAAAGTCGTAGTATACGTTAAACCTAGAGCGTGCATATAGAGAACGTCCAAATCTGACTTCGTTTGAGGAAGTTATGATTTTTCTAAAATTTAGAATAGGAGTGCACCACACGGAAATCGAATTTTAGATCGATCAAGTTTTATCCGACACAACCTAAATGAGAATTGAAGATCTCATTAATAGGAACACAACAATATAAAGACAGTCGAAAACGGAAGTCGGATGACAAAGTTATGAAATTTTAACGGACTTTAACTGTCTAAGTCTGTTAAAATATAACTTTAAAAATAAATTCAAAATTAGCCGACAGAGTCAAAACAAAAGTTGTAGATCACGTCGCTACCTACGCGTGGATATAAAGAACGTCAAAAACGGAGCTTGTATGCGAAAGTTACGGATTTTAGAAGATAATTAGTTTTCTTATTAAAACCCCGAAGTGACACATGGCACAATCTCAGGCACTACTTCTTCCCCACGGCTTCACACGAGATCACGACACCTGGCACCAAAACACGCCGTGTACAGCTCAGTAACACGCTGTGTACCTCGATCTCACATCCTATAAATAGAGACGCAAATCACTTGTTTTCTTCACACCTTTCTCAACACTTCTCTCCCAAACACCCCAAACCCTCTAAGTTTTTCCTAGCACCTCCTAGGTATTAGAAGCGAGTCCCGGAGCGCCAGAAGGCCCCGAGAAGAAGAGCTTTCGACTCAGAAGTTCTGCCCGCACAGAGCCTGGTTCCTCGCTAAACCCCCTTGTAAGCGAGTTATGCTTACCATACTTTAAGTATAACTTATGTTTAAGTTCATTTTCGTTATTATGAACCTATAAACAAGATTTATCAGTAATTCAAAGTTATTATACCGATTGATCTACTTACGGGATGATGTCTAGGCTGTGATTTAGTGAGGTGTTTAAAGCGGGCTTTTCAAACAGTATATTTAGTATACCAAACGGACCCTACCTCCGATATGATCCTATCTGGTTGTTCCTTACTTGATAAATCATGAAAATAGACTTTGAGTTAATGATGAATCTAGACTAATAATTAGTCGCAATAATATAATCGTTCATTCAAGAATATAAACTTTTTTTTATTTGAAAAAGTTATTTTCCATTGGAAATTAGAGCTTTTTTACTAACTATTTTTTTGAAAATATAAGTAAACTCTAACCTTTTAACCATCTTATGGGTTTTTTTTTTCCTTTTTTCTAATACATTTCGTAACAATTTATTTTAGGCCTTAGTTATATCTAGATATTACTTTTATATTAATTTTATTACATAAATTAATCTATTTGATTAAATAAACAAAATAGATTTAAATATATTTTATAGAAATCTATATCTCAAAAAAGTTATTATCAAATTTTTTAAAATAATACAAATACCAAATATTAAAAAACACTATTGTAACATACTATTTAATTGTTTTTTATTCACTAAATTATTAATATCGACAAATGTTATTTTTTTTTAAAATGTGGCGGAGACTTTAAAACTAAAAAAAAAAAAAAAAATAGATATATTATGTATATGGATAACTTCAATGTGGTTGTCATTACAATTATTTATTTATTTATTTATTTTATTTTATTTTTTTTATTTTTTTTTTGGTGTGGAGGTCTTATACGAAAAGATCTATCTATCCTATGGTAGGGGTTGTCGATCATCCTACCTCCATTTTGCCCCATTTGTATTTGTATGGAATAGGGTATTGTTGTTCAAAAATAACATATGATGATAGTTTATATAATATGAAAGATAAATTAAAAAGATTAACCGTTGGAATGAGTTTAACAATACGCTTTTATCAAAAAATGTTAGTGTAATTATGTGGCAAAGGTAAAATTTTTTTTTCTAAGATGTTAACCGTTTAAAACTTCTCGCAAATTTACTATTTGTTAATAAAATAACAATTATTAAGAATAAATTAGTCAAAAGTCAATATTCGATTGCTATGATATATTTATTCTTCAAATCTTATGTTTATGACTTTACTTGCTATTCCATTCTAAAAAGAACATTTACGATATTAAAAGGTTTTAGAATATGATTTATAAAAACATATTTATTTTTTAATAAACAAAAATTTACAAAATATTTATAACACTCATTTAGATTATATCTAACACATGTATGTATTATTACTACACTCATAGTTACAAGAGCCATGCATGTATGATAACAAAGAGAATAGGAGAAACATGGATGAAGAAGATCTTGGATGGTCATCCAAGTGAATGCGTTAATAGCTAATACTTGTCTAATGAATGCGAGTATGGGATGCAAAGGAATTCACAATAATCAGAGACCTGTCATTCAGTTCGATAGTCACAACAATGGTGTTCGCTTTACCTGAATTATAATTGATGATACCAGATTCTGTTCCTTGAAGTAAATACATAACGCTAACATCACCAATGCTAATCGTGATATTAATCATGGAGACCGGATGGTTAGCAGTGCTCATGGTACATGGAGGGTCGTCCGTACCTTAGGGTTGTCATTGAGAAAACATTCATACATATTAGTCTTAAGATGTTAAATATTTCATTTAATTTTTTATTGAGGCTTAAGTTGAAGGGACTTTATACAAAAAGATTGAGGATTTACAATTATTTATTTATCAAATACTCCCTCCGTCCCAATATTATTGTCCACAAACAAAAAACACACATATTAAGAAAAACATTAATTACCATTAACTTTATTTAATAAAATGACAGTTTTATTCTTACTTTGCGTTTAATGTTCCATTAAATGCTTAGTTGGTTAAGTAATAATGATGGGTATTTTGGTAAAAATGTTATTTATTTTTAGAAGTGGAGTATTATTTTGGGACAAACCAAAAAGGAAAAAATGGACTATAATTTTGAGACGGAGGGAGTATTTAATTTGAAGAAAATTGGAATCTTTGCAATTTGATTAATTAATCTTTTAATTTCGAAACTTAAATGATGATAGAATACTCTGACGGAAAGTTACCAAATCTGAATACAAGTTTGTTCCATATCGTTGGCGACTAGATACATACCTAGCTACTAAGAGTCAAAATCTGTACCCGAAATATTAACATCAAATGCTTATGCTTCACATGCATTCTTTAATTAAACTTCATAAGGATATATATACCTATGACCATTTGGGAGTACTAAAATGGATTTGAAAATTAGTCACAGACACTACTAAAGTAACAAACCATAATAATAAATAGAACATAAATGCAATACACTAGTAGTGGAAGTTATATAACAAACTATGAAGGGGCATGCCGTTCCAAAAAAAAAAAAAACTAAGAACTTCAAATTTGGCAGCACAGACATTAATGAGATCAACTGGCGGTCCTGGCGGACAAAAGAATATGTTCATGAGCTTCATTAAGTCAACGATTTAACAAGGCATCAGTGAGATAATCAACTAAGTGGGCCCCTATTGGATGTCTCAATTAATCTTTCAAGGAAGCATCAGACAGTTGAAGTCAACTCCCCATTCAAGATTTTGGCCATTGATTGAACAAGCTTTATTCCTTTTACTGGTCGTTTTTATCCTCGTTGCTCATATAGATATAGAGAATAGGGTTCATTTGGGCTAGCAAGTGGATATATTCTCCCAAGGATGGTCTATATGGTAGAAAGTTGAAAAGAAGAAAAGAACAGAAAAAGAATTATGCCGTTTCATTTGACATTAAATTATCAAAGGCTATAAATAGCTAATATTACTGAAACAAGTAATGCACATCAAATCTGATAAGAGGATATGAAGAGAGGTTCTTACATGGAGAGAAGAGTACTCTTGTTTGGTAGCCAAGGATGACTTGCCTAAAAACACCTCAATTAGGTGTTGGAAAGTAACACCGTATTTTGTTCATCAGGAAGTCACTCCCTGGCTAACTTGACAGACTCTTCTTGCTCATGTCAGGTCATCTCTTCCTCAGTTGAATCATGAACCTGCCATTAGATTGTTACAAATGGCAAGTGTAAGAACTAACAATGTACTTTTTGTTGATTTCCTATTATAGTATTCTACTTTGGAAAATTAGTTTTAACTTTTTTTTTTTTTTTTTGCATGTAACGAGGATGCCAAAAGTGTTGAAGCCTTATGTGTTCGGAGAACTAATGGGGGGAAACATAATCACAGGATACCAGAGGTCGTATGGTTGATCTCATTTTATTTTGATGGTGGTAGAGTTTCTGCATGTTGAACAAATAATAACAATGTATTTTTGTTGATTTGATTATTCTTGTCCTTGAATGTATATTTCCTTTTCCTCATTAATATATGCAATAGATGCATGGTTGTGTGAAGCACGTAATTCTTGTGTGTTCTTTATTTTATCTTCTTTGCATTTATATTATGTGTGTGTTGATCGTATAGCACCTAATTAACACAGTCCACGTTCCATATTCTATTCTCAAGGTCAGCCGTATCAATTTCTAGTAGTTGTTTTAGCATGACAATTTGATATTTGGTTACCAAGAATGGCTTTCCGCATCCCAGTTGAAGTGGAAGCAATTAACGCCTTGTTTGGTTATTTTGCAATCACACAACTCATGGAATATGATGGAGAAAAAACCACAGAACCAATAAGTATACAGAAAATAATTTCTTTCAAAAGTATCTTTGAATTCAAATGCAAAGTAATTGGGACAGGAGTTCCATAAAGGGCAGTTAACTTCTCTTATTAATTAACATATAGCATTTACCGATGGAACTACCTTACGGACGTGCTTAACTATAAGTTGAATGACTTCAGGCAAAAATGGGGCATATAAAGCAATAGGAAGTTAGAAAAAACAATCTAAATAGTGCATTAGATCAACTAGTTAAGACAAATAGATACCTAGTTATTGTACTTTTTTTTTAACGACATATACTTATTGTACTTGCATGCATGGCCACTACAAGAATACAACTATGTAAATATGATGACTTGAGATCAAGTTAATAGGCCCAAGCCAAGCTCCAGCGTGAACTTCAATCAATGATATGAATTATGTATAGGTTGATTGTCTATATAAATAAAATATAACATTATATATTATTATTGAATTTTGGTTGAACAAAATTTTATTGAATTTGAAAAAATATATCAATCATGCATTACTATAAAATCAACTGTAATTTATCAATGGCTTTCTTGATCGTTAAGAATCGTAAAATTATAGACAACTTCAAAACTCCTACTATTACTATGCATACTAAAGAAAAATTTTAAGATGAAAAACAAATATTTTGTTGATATTAATTTTCTTTTCTTGTGGAATGCAGAAGGTGGATAGCATTTTAACATGAAATCGATTTGGCATTAACAAAGCATTTTCTTTTTATATTATTATATCGGCATGTTTGGATATTTATTGAAATAAAATATAAAATATTAACAATAATATTTTCATTGTATGGAAAATAAATACAAACTAAAACATTATATAAAAAAAGAATGGAAGTGTCGTATGAAAAAAGAGGAGATGGAAAGCATTCAGTTCCATTTTGTTTAAATGAAATAAATAAATAACTTTCTAGTTCAAATAATGATAGTTTATAATTTTTTTGCTTGCTGCTTCATATTGAATTTCCTAATGTATTGATACTTGAAATATATTACTAATTACAAAGCAGGGAGTTTATGGCCCCCCGGGCCTTCGTTGTGTTCCGCCACTGCAACCATGTGCCGACGACCTCTATGTCGACGACAAGAGTTGTTGCTACAAATTAAGCTATACGGGTGACTTGTCGTCGGTATAAAGTTGACCAGATTTTTTTGACCAGGGTATCTATGCCGACGACTTGTCGTCGGTATAAAGTTGACCAGATTTTTTTTAACCAGGGTATCTATGCCGACGACTTATCGTCGGTATAAAGCTGACCAGATTTTTTGACCAGGGTATCTATGCCGACGACTTATCGTCGCCATAGCTTAGGCAGGAAACGAAAAGGGTTTACGTGGTTTTCTGAAAACTTATCCCGACAATATATATTTCTATTTATTTATAATTCATGTTGAAGAAAATGGAAAATGATGGACATGTCATCGGTATAGGTTACGAAAATATATTTCTATTTATTTATAATTCATGTTGAAGAAAAAAGAAAACAATGTCGTTTGTGGAAAATTATCCCGACGACATGTTGTCGATATAGAGGGCATGCAATCCATGTGTATTGTATCCCGACGACATATCGTTGGTATATATATTTATTTATCTGTTTTATTTACGAAAAGCTGGAAACGATGTCGTTTATTTTAACCCTATACCGACGACATGTCGTCACCATAGGGTTTCATCTCTAAGAAACAGGTCAGTCCACCCTCATTTGCAGCGCCGCACCCAAACTCAAATTCCCTCTTGACGATCGGCGATTCATTCCTGACGACACCTGCGACCACTCCCCTTCACCGCCGACCTCAGGTAACTTCTAGGTCACTCCTTCTTTTCCGATTTCACTCTTCTTCAGGTTGGATTTCCGATTTCACTCCTTATGGTTTTGTTTACCTGTAAGGAAGTCATTGGAGGACCACCGGTGACATCACCGAATTCCAGCAACCACCTACTTTCGGCCACCATAGTAGGAGTTGCAGGTAAGATCGAGTATGTTTTTTAGATTTCTTAATTTTTTTATTTGATTTTGGGTTTTTTCCAGTGACCACCAGCCACCACCGTAGGACCACTATCTACGACCGACCACCGCACCACAGCAGTAAGAATAGGTTAGGTTTCTAGCTTTCGTTTTAGTTTTGTCTCAGATTAGGTTATTTGTAGATGTTGAGTGGTTGTTTTGGTATGATTTTAATATTGTTTGGTGATGTTTTTATGTATTTAGAATCTGCCAACAATGAAATTATGCTTCAAATAATGCTCAAACTCATATTCCTGCGTTACTTTAGTTATTGATGTGTGTTTGAAAATTGTTAATTTTTAGGTGTATAATCTAGACATATAATTTTTGTGTTTGAAATGATTAATATGTGTAGTTGTTGGTTGTTTGATTTTATAATTTGTATAAAACTTGTATTTGTCTAAATTTGTATGAATCAATATGAAGCTGGAATAGGAATGCTTTTGTATAGGTAAGTTTGAAACTGTCTAAAATTGTAAGAACTTGTATGAAACTATAATTGGAATCCTTTTGTCCCTCTTTTGCTTGAATTTGGATGAAAATGTGTAACACCTGGTTTTTGAAAGTGCTTTGTTGCTAGGGGCTGCAACCCAATCATCAATTGCCATAAGGGTTAGGGTCTTGGAAAGGGAGGATTATGCCCATTTCGGATGTGGGTGTTAGGGTATACGTGAACCAAGTGCTTGATTGTGTCTTCGGAGGCCAAGGGCATAATCGTAATTTGACATCTCGGTCTTCTAGGGATTTTAGGTTTTTGTTCGCGAAGTTTTTAGGTAATGAGGAGTTATTAGAAGCTTAGGGATTCTCGTCACCTTTCCACGAATATAAAGTTCGTCGGAAACGGACTTAGAATGAAGAAGTTATAATACTTTGAAGGTTTTGGTAGATTTAGCCCCTAATGGAAATTTTGGCAGATAGTTCCATGTATGCAAGGGATGCATGCACATGTCCGGCTAGGAACTCCCATCGTATAAAGTGAGATGGTCGCGGGTGGCTTGTGGGTACGTCGGGGGGTACTAAGAGGTACGTGGGGCGTACTCCATTCAGACCAAAACCCTAAATTTTAGGGTATGACACTATATAAGGAACATTATGCCTCAAGACCAGCCTCCCTCTCACCCTAAAGAAGCTGCTACGAAACCCTAATCCATACTTGAGTGATCTTGGAGCTTAGAAGGCCATTAGAAGAGTAGTTTGGTGCCTTTGAAGAAGGTGTTCATTCTTGGAGACTTATTAGAGAAGATAGAGCTTTTAGATCCAGAACTACACCAGCTTTTAGCTCTCATTTGAGGTATAAAGTCTTAAACTTGGTGGTTATTTCCTTAGATCTTTTATGTTTAGTTTTTGGACCTTTTGGTCCCAAGGATGAAGCTTTATGGTTCAAGTCCGATTTCTAGGCTTAGGGTTGCCACCCTTGATGCTTTTTTAAGTCCCTAAGGCATAAAGTTTCCATCTTGAAGGTCCTAATGGGTTCATGCAAGAGTTAAGACCATTTTCATGGAAGTAGAATACCATTTTTGGAGTTTGGGCTTGTTTGGGACATGCAAAGTCACAAAGTCAGTGACTTTATGGGTTTAGACGTTGGGTAGAGCTCAGATCTGTGATTTGGTCCCTTGGTTTGAAGCATTAAGTGCTTAATAGCAAAAAGAGGTTAACAGGGGAGTACGATGGGCATACAACTTGGAACGTGCAGCGTACAAGTCACAATCCTAGTACGCGCTGCGTACATCTGAGTACGCCCTGCGTACTCAGTTAGAGTGGGCTTCGCACATATGAGCCTCGGTTTGGGCCATTCATTTGACTTTACTACTTTGGGCCTTAGTGGGCCATCTGGAATTGAACTTTTGGACTAGAGAAGCATTATTGGGCCTTAGGTTGAGGCCCATGTGAAGGGATTGGGCCCAATTGGAAATTGGGCCTTGAAGGAGTGTTAATCTTTTTGGGCCAAGGATTCGGTAGAGTTCATTTTGGCACAAGAGTATGTAAGGGGTAAAATGGTCTTTTACCCCAGTGAGGACTTATGGTTAAGTTATGAGAATCCCGAACTTAATTAGTTTATATGATAATTAATAGCTCGGGGAGTCGAGAGATCAGCAGTTAGAGGATCTGCCAGTCAGCATCCGGAGGATTATTTGTGAAATTCTGCATTCAGCTTTGTGAGGCGAGTCTCCTCCTGTAGGGACAGGTCGAAGGCACCAATGCCGGCCCGTATGTATGATTGTATGTCTTCCGCACCAAGTTCCAATGTCGGGCGGTGCCCGAGGAATGTTTATATGTGGGCTACCGGACTACGGTTCGATGTCGGGTGGTACCCGATGATTATGTGCATGTTGATTATACTTGTTGTCTGTGTGATACTTGTATGTGCATGGTAGGGAGGTGAGTGTGGGCGGGGTCCCGTATCTCATCACTAGCTGAGTATGGACGGGGTTCCATATCTCATCATTAGCAGAGCATGGGCGAGGCCCAAGATAGGCGAGGCCTTAGGAATGAATCATATATTACTGTGTATGATTCTTTATGTGCTAGTATGATTATATGGTATAGTTTGTATATGTATAACGGGCGAGGCCCAGTGACAGGCGGGGCCTGGAAGAAACAAATATGTATACCGAGCGGGGCTCGATGCCAGGTGGGGCCTGATGTCGGGCGGGGCCCGAGGAAGGGGCGGGGGCCCAATATATGTGTTATGTGTATGGTATGTGGTAGTATGGGGAACTCACTAAGCTTCGTGCTTACAGTTTTCAGTTTTGGTTTCAGGTACTTCCAGTTGCAGAGAGAAGAGCTCGGGATGACTGCATTGCACACACCATGATGTTTATCCTGGGATGTTTACTCTGATGTTTGATTGGAAACTCTGATAATAATGTTTTGAAATACTTTGACTCACGTTTTGATGGAATGGTTTGATAACTATGGTTTTATGTAATGATTTAAAAATGAAATTTTTGGTCACGATTTTTGGGATGTTTCAAGTTTGTATCAGAGCCTTGGTTTGAGGGATTCGGGCATACTCTCGGGTATGTCTGAACTCAAACTAAGGACTTGGTATGCAATTTTCAAAAGAAAATCATTTTTATAAAAATGAATTTTAAAAAGAGAAAAGGGTGTGGTGCATACAATCAGTCGAGCTCAAGTAAGTTCTCCCAAATTACCCATACACGTTTATGTTATGATATGAATTATGAATATGTGAACTTCATGCTAGATTAGGGCTAAGGATCTAGGAAGGATGCCTTGTATGCCTATATATGAGCTTATTGAACTGCATGCTAGTACTGATTAGCCAGTGATATGATGGCCTGATTAGGATATGCTTGGTTTTGGTTACTGAGACGGTGGCTGAGATCACCGCCAAGTTCAGGGAGAGGGCCCTTCTTGTCCCGCAGTATGTAGCGGACGAGGAGATGAAGAAGGTCCGATATCACGAGATGCTGAGGAGCAACATCAGGCAGTTTATGAGCCGGTCCAGCTGCAGGACGCTGGAGGATATGATCGCTCGAGCCAGAGAGAGGGAGATCGACTGGAAGACAGAGAGGAAGAGAAATCCAGGCGAGGTTCAGACATCTACGGGATCGTGCAAGAGGTCCAAGGTATCAGATTCTAGATCGAGGGGTCATCAGGACCATAACCGCTGCGGGAGGACGCACGAGGGTGCGTGTAGGAGTGGTAGTAGTGATGATTATCGGCTGCTTCAAGTGCGGCCGGATCGGTCATTATAGCAGGGATTGTACTGCTACCGCCACCCAATGATCAAACCTGATATGCGTTCACTGCAGTCAGCGGGGCCACAAGAAGGCCCAATGTTCGAGTTTGGCTACAGTGGGATAGGTGATGACACTTGCCCCTACGACATCGAGGATCACCAACGGCCGTCAGGGCTGGGCAGAGGCATCTGCGGTGAAGAGCAGGGCTTTCTAGCTGACTACAGAGGAGGCGCGAGTGGCTTCCAATGTTGCAGGTATGTATCTTTTGCTTTCCTATCAGTTTTTATTTATGATTTTATTGCTATTGTCTTGCATCAGAATAAGTAAGTGTATCTTGGAGTTGTGTTTTCTGCTTATGTTTGGATTATATGCCATCTGCATACCATGAATCTTAGAGTAGTAGTGTGAGGTCATATCCTTAAATAGAGGGTTCCCAGGATGCGGTAGCTGTAGCAAGTGTGATTGGAACTCGAAAAGTGTTCCGTTAGTCTTCAAGATCTGTACTGCTTTAGTATTGGTTAGTTTTGGAACACTAACGGTGGTAAGCGTTGGTTACCAGCAGATTGGTCATTGGATGGTAAGAAGGATTAGGAATCTTCCCAGTCTTGTGTGTTGTAAGGTGTTAGTTGAATCAAAGTGGGGGAGAATCGTTCAGGTATCTGGGAACAGAAGTAGATGCGAAACTATGATGAGTTCGTATTCTCGCTGGGGAGGAGGACAACCCAAGTGGCTGTATGGGTCGAGGAGTGTGTGAGTTGGGAGTTTGGGAAACTTCCCAATGTTGGGTTCGCGTCATCTTGGTGTCAATAGCTAGTGTTGGGGAATTAGGTTGGGAATTCTCGTCAGGACGCGAGTTCGGTTAGGATACTAGACCGCGTGAGTGCTCGACATTGGACGTGTTCGGATTGGTAATCAGCGGCAAGACCATGGTCAGCGATTGAGTTAGCGTAGGAAGAGTGTTCTTAGACTGCGGAACAAGCCGTAGCATTCATAGATTCAGTCAGATAAGTTAGGCCAGGGTGGGTCAGTTTGTAGGATCGTGGAAAGACCACAGCATGATCGAAATCAGGAAAAGATAGGTCGATGGGATTCGAGGTGGAGTTGGGTCTGTGTAGCCCTAGCTAGGTGAGACCTGTGGGCAAGGCCGCTCCATAGTATGGCTTTGGTGAGACCCGTGGGTGAGGCCCGTGTACTTATAGCAATTCAGGTGGGACCTGGCAGAGATAGTAGAGTCAAGGTATGGGAACGGGGATCCCAGGATTTATAGAGCCAAGAGTAGCAGTGTGGATAAGGTAGTTTCGATAGCCGAAGTTTTCTTCGGAAGTCGCTGGGAGCGACTGAGAGAGTGTTCTTTGGTTCAGAAACCGGGTGGAATCCAGTATTTCTAGATAATTGACAGATAAGTTGGGACCTGGGAGGTCTCAGCTCATTCGGACAGTGGATAAGAGACAATAGGATGTTCAAGCAGAAGTAGTGATGTGAGGATTATTGTGTGGAGTAGCTTGCTGATCGAAAGAGATAAGTCACTGGCAGCGGAATTAAATAATCTCAGAGTAATTGATTTGACCTTGTTGCGCAGATCTCGTCTGAGTCTAACTGTTTCAGGGATGATTTTTCTACTCGAAGGATTATCTGATTCTCTGTCAAGTATAATTGTCTTGCAGATGGTTATGCGTGGGCAGCCTATCAGGGAGACAGACCAGTATGGAATTCAGACTCTAGGGAGGCAGAAGTGGTTTGCGGAAGCTCGAAGTTCGTTTTCTTCGGAATGGAAGTTCGGTTTGGTTTTCGATTGTCTTAGGAAGGTCGTTTTTCACGTAGAATCATCGGTTGCGTTCCTCAGATCATTGTTGGGATATGGGTGTTAGTAAGGAGAGATTTCGAGGACGAAATCTAATTTTAGTGGGGGAGAGTTGTAACACCTGGTTTTGAAAGTGCTTCGTTACTACGGGCTGCGGCCCAATCGTTAGTTTCCATAAGGGTTAGGGTCTTGGAAAGGGAGGATTAGGCCCATTTCGGATGTGGGTGTTAGGGTATACGTGAACCAAGTTGAACGCCTGGGTTCTGGTACGCTTTTATTCATAAATTATTCATTTTATTAGAGCTACTCGACGAGTTGGAAGCCCCAGATTCGTCGAGTATAAACGAGTTTTTGACGCGGGTTTTAAGTTATCTACTCGACGAGTCGAGAGCCCTCGACTCGGCGAGTAGGTCTGCCTGAAGGAAACCCTAATTTCGGGGTTTTGCACCCTATTTAAGCATCTTAATCCTCATCTTTTGGCCTCATTTCTAGCCTCCAAGTCCTAAACCCTAATCCACGAAACCCTAAAGCATTTTGTGAGTGTGTGAGCCATTCTTGAGTAACTTTTGTGTGTTCTTGAAGCTTGAAGAAGAAGAAGGAGCTAGAGGGTTCAAGGAGAAGATAGTAGATCCAGAGACTTCCTTCCATCCTCTTCATTTTCTGGTAATCAAGTTTCTAGCTTGGCTATTAGTTCATTAGATCTTCTTACTTCCATTTTATGAGGGTTTTGGTTCAAGAATCTTGATCTTTGGGATTTGGACGTCCCAAGTGGCTTACCTTTTAGATCTGGGATTTATATGTGGTTCCATGGCATAAAGGTGCAAACTTTATGACCATGGAAGCCCCATGCAAGCCTAAAGACATTGTTATGGCCTTTTAAGCCCCAAAAGGCCATGCATTGAAGTAAAGTCTGAGACTTTACGTATTTAAGTGGTGTCTAAGGCCTAGATCTGTGTTAGAATGGTTTAGTTTGGAGTATTATGGATTTTGGACCAAGATCTATGTTCTAGAGAGCTAGGGTTTGAGTTTAACTCTTTGGGAAGGACTAATAATGGGTAAAGATGGAAACTTTACCCTTAAGAAGGCATTTCTAGTATGTAGATAGAGTATGGAGTTTGGATATGAAGAATAGGAGCTTAAACCTTTAAGTTGACCCAAACAGACTAAGGAACTCGACGAGTCCATAGAGGGACTCGACGAGTTGATAACGTTCTGTCCCGATTTTGTACAAGGTAGAACTCGGCGAGTCTGCTAAGGGACTCGACGAGTTGGATCGCGATTTTAGGATTTCTGGATTATAGGACTCGGCGAGTCAGGGGGATGACTCGGCGAGTTGAGTCAACTCGGATGGTTGACTTTGACTTTGACCAGGGGTAAAATGGTCATTTTACCTTAAGGATGATTATTAGGTTTTGACTAAGTGTTATTGTGATATTAATAGCCGGGGAGTCGTTGGAGCAGCCGTCGAAGATTCCTCACTCGAGATTTCAGCAGTCAGCTTTGCGAGGTGACCGTTCCTCTTCCAGTAGGAACGGGTCTAAGGCACCAAGGCCGACCCATTTACGTATGTTAGCAATGCCGAGGTCAGACCGATGTAGTTATATGTTTTCGGACTTCGGTCCGATGTCGGGGCAAGCCCGAGGAATGTTTATATGTGTGATATCTTCGTGATTCTTGCATGTGTTTGTTTATGTGTTCTGAGCTTCGGTCCGACGCCGGGGCAAGCCCGAGGAATGTTTATCTTATATGTTATGTTTATGTGTGTTGGGCTTTGGTCCGATGCCGAGGCAAGCCCGAGGAATGTTTATATGTTTATGTTATGTGTTTATGTTATATGCTTGTTGAATTGATATATGTATACCAGACTTAGGTCTGATGCCGGGCGGGGCCCAATGCCGACGAGGCCGATGCCGGACTTCAGTCCGATGTCGGGCGGGGCCCGATGTAGCGGGCAAGGCCCAATGTATGTTATTATGTGATTATGTGTATGGTATGTGGTAGTTTGGGGAGACTCACTAAGCTTCGTGCTTATAGTTTTCAGTTTTGGTTTCAGGTACTTCCACTAGCAAGGGGAAGAGCTCGGGATGACTGCATGACACACACCACAGTTTTCAGCCTGGGATGTCTAGACTCTGATGTTTTGACACGTGATTTTGATACAATATTTTGATATGATGTTTTTGGAGATACATGACTTGTGATTTTATTATGATGTTGATGAATTATGGTTTTCTTAAATGATTTAAAATGAAAATTTTGGACCGTATTTTTGGGATGTTTCACAAGTGCTTGATTGTGTCTTTGGAGGCCAAGGGCATAATCGTAATTTGACATCTCGGTCTTCTAGGGATTGTAGGTTCTTGTTCGGGAAGATTTTAGGTAAAGAGGAGTTGTTAGAAGCATAGGGCTTCTCGTCACCTTTCCATGAATATAAAGTTCGTCGGAAACGGACTTAGAACGAAGAAGTTATAGCACTTTGAAGGTTTTGGCAGATTTAGCCCCAAATGGAAATTTATGGCAGATAAGTCCCATGCATGCATGGGATGCATGCACGTGTCCGACCAGGAACGCCCAACGTATAAAGTGAGATGGTCGCGGGTGGGTTGTGAGTACGCGAGGCGTACTAAGAGGTACGCAGGGCATACTCCATTCAGACCAAAACGCTAAATTTTAGGGTATGACACTATATAAGGAACATTATGCCTCAAGACCAGCCTCCCTCTCACCCTAAGGAAGCTGCTACGAAACCCTGATCCATACTTGAGTGATCTTGGAGCTTAGAAGGCCATTAGAAGAGTAGTTTGGTGCGTTTGAAGAAGGTGTTCATTCTTGGACACTTATTGGAGAAGATTGAGCTTTTCGATCCAGAACTACACCAGCTTTTAGCTCTCATTTGAGGTATAAAGTCTTAAACATGGTGGTTATTTCCTTAGATCTTTTAAGCTGAGTTTTTGGACCATTTGGTCCCAAGGATGAAGCTTTATGGTTCAAGTCCGATTTCTAGGCTTAGGGTTGCCACCCTTGATGCTATTTGAGTCCCTAAGGAAAAAAATTTCCATCTTGAAGGTCCTAATGGGTTCATGCAGGAGTTAAGACCATTTTCATGGAAGTAGAATACCATTTTTGGAGTTTGGGTTTGTTTGGGACATGCAAAGTCACCAAGTCAGTGACTTTATGGGTTTAGACGTTGGGTAGAGCTCAGATCTGTGATTTGGTCCCTTGGTTTGAAGCATTAAGTGTTTAATAGCAAAAAGAGCTCAACAGGGGAGTATGTTAGGCGTACAACCTGGAACGCACAGCGTACAACTCACAAGCCTAGTACGCGCTGAGTACATCTGAGTACGCCCTGCATACTTAGTCAGAGTGGGCTTCGCACATATGGGCTTCGGTTTGGGCCATTCATTGGACTTTACTACTTTGGGTCGTAGTGGGCCATCTAGAATTGAACTTTTGGACTAGAGAAGCATTATTGGGCCTTAGGTTGAGGCCCATGTGAAGGGATTGGGCCCAATTGGAAATTGGGCCTTGAAGGAGTGTTTATCTTTTTGGGCCAAGGATTTGGTAGAGTTCATTTTGGGACAAGAGTATGTAAGGGGTAAAATGGTCTTTTACCCCAGTGAGCACTTATGGTTAAGTTATGAGAATCCCAAACTTAATTAGTTTATATGATAATCGGGGAGTCGAGAGATCAACAGTTCGAGGATCTGCCAATCAGCAGCCGGAGGATTATCCATGATATTCTGCATTCAGCTTTGCGAGGTGAGTCTCCTCCTATAGGGACAGGTCGAAGGCACCAATGCCAGCCTGTATGTATGATTGTATGTCTTCCGGACCAAGGTTCGATGTCGGGTGGTACGCGATGATTATGTGCATGTTGATTATACTTGTTGTCTGTGTGATACTTGTATGTGCCTGGTAGGGAGGTGAGTGTGGGAGGGGTACCGTATCTCATCACTAGCTGAGTATGGACGGGGTTCCATATCTCATCATTAGTAGAGCAGGGGCGAGGCGGGGCCCACGATAGGCGACGCCTTAGGACTGGAGCATATATTACTGTGTATGATTCTTTATGTGCTAGTATGATTATATGATATAGTTTGTATATGTATAGCGGGCGAGGCCTAGAGACAGACGGGGTCTGGAAGAAATAGATATGTATACCGAGCGGGGCTCGAAGCCAGGCGGGGCCTGATGCCGGGCGGGGGCCCGGTATATGTGTTATGTGTATGGTATGTGGTAGTATGGGGAACTCACTAAGCTTTGTGCTTACGATTTTCAGTTTTGGTTTCAGGTACTTCCAGTTGCAGAGAGAAGAGCTCGGGATGACTGCATTGCACACAGCCACACACCATGATGTTTAGCCTAGGATGTTTACTCTGATGTTTGATTGGAAACTCTGATAATAATGTTTTGAAATACTTTGACTCATGTTTTTATGGAATGGTTTGATAACTATGGTTTTATGTAATGATTTAAAAATGAAGTTTTTGGTCACGATTTTTGGGATGTTTCAACATGTTTGATATTATATAGATCTATATGAAACTGGAATTATAATGTTCTTGTACCTCTTTTGTTTGTATGCTCCATATTTTATTCTTTATTTTAAGTAGTAGGACATTTAATAACAAAGAAGAATATAAAAAACTAATAACAAAAAAGAAGTGAAAATATAATGCTTTAATAAACAAACTAATAAACGTATGTTGCTATTAAAGAAAACCTAACTGCAAAGGTATGACTATAATTCAAAAAAATATGAAATTAATAAGAAAATAGAATTAAACGGTACATTATTTAAACCATAATATTTTGTAATATAATATAAAAAGTATGATGCTATAATAGAAAATAAACAAAAGTATCATGTTACAGTTAACAAAAATATGAAAACACGTTGAATCATTTATTTTTAGTTTAAGTCACTTCTTTATAATCATCAAGAGCCTAGAAATATTACGTACGAAATTGATTTAGAAATTAATTTCGAGTTGTCCTTCTTTTGGGACTATTTTTTTTGAATATTTTATCTCATTTAGGATGTGAATAAGTATTGCATGATTGTTTGTATAAGCAAGATTCGGTTGTCATTTTCTCTTTGCTCCACGAATATATATTTCAATATATACATGGGAGCTAAAGGTAAATGTTGCCGAATTTTTCTTAAACAAACAATCATGCAATACGCATTCACATATGAGGTAAGGTATTCAAAAAGTGGGTTTAGAAGCCTACCTTTGTGAATACTCTATCCATTATATC
This sequence comes from Lactuca virosa, assembly GCF_052849685.1. Lineage (NCBI taxonomy): Eukaryota > Viridiplantae > Streptophyta > Magnoliopsida > Asterales > Asteraceae > Lactuca > Lactuca virosa. The sequence continues at coordinate 112,499,710 of NC_136426.1, read as the reverse complement.
CGATTTTTACTTATCGAGGATATATTTCTTTATATACTTGTGAATACTCTATCCATTTCGTCTGATTTTTACTTCTCGTAGAGTAAACCTTAAACTCTAACTTATGTTTTATAGCACAAGTACAATCTAACTTTCAATACCTAAATAGAAACAAAGTAGCCACATATGCACCATGTATACAATGTAATTTTTAATAATGAAACATTAATGACAATCGATAAGAGTTGGATAAGAGAGAACAACAGAAGGTCTACAAAATTCTTGGAAAGTCTTAAGAACTTTATGAAGATTGCTGAGAAACATGTCAACTATGAAGGCAAAGTGCCTTGCCGGAGCAAAAAGTGTGTTAATATGTATCGGCATGTGGTTTATGCCCCTATACATGATTGTGGGTTTCTAGAATTGTATACTATGTGGGATCATCACAGTGAGAAAAGTGTTGCTTCAGATTTAAGCGAAAATCTAACTCCAAGAATAAACACTCCAACAACTAATGAGATTTTTTATGTAATTGATGGTGTTATTGCATAACAAAACACAAATGAAGAAAAAATAGATGAGGAGGGATGAGGTATAGACTTGGAATTTGATGCTTTGTTTGAGGAGCTCAATACTGAGTTATGCCCTTATTGTAGTGAGATGTCTTCCCTAAACTTTTTGGAAAATTTGTTGCATATTAAAGTAATCAATATATGGACAGATAGTTCGTTTGACCAACTTGTAGAGTTATTAAGAGCTACTTTCCCAAAGAGAAAGATTCCAGTCCAACACTATGAAGCTAAGAAGAAGTTGAGAAAGATAGGTTTAGGATATCAATCTATCCATGCTTGCAAAAATGAATGTGCTTTGCTTTGGAAGGAGAATGATTTCATGCAGAATTGCCCGATTTGTAATGAGAGTAGATGGGTGGACGTAGCCACCAAGGGGAATAAAGTACCACAAAAAGTGTTGTGGTACTTACCTTTTACTCCAAGGCTTGGAAGAATGTATAGCTCTAGATTCACAACTAAAGATATGAGTTGGCATAATACTGGACGCTCAATGGATGGTATGATGCGTCATCCGGTTGATGGGAAGTCATGACAAGATTTTTATCAAAGATGTCCAAAGTTTTCCTAAGAACCTATAAATGTTCGTCAAGGTTTGGTTGTAGATGGATTTAATCCATTCAACAACTTTAATAGTAATTATAATACTTGTCCGGTTATATTGACTACCTACAATACACCACCATGGATATGTATGTAAGAGTCTTCTTTCAGGCTAACTTTGTTGATTCTTGGCCCTAGATCACCCTCAAAGGACATTGATGTTTTCTTTAGGCATTTGGTGGATGGGTTGAAAATGTTGTGGGCCGAAGGAGTCCAAATAAGAGATGCATCAACCAAAATTGTATCCAATATGTGTGCGATGTTGCTACGGACTATCGGTGATTTCCCAGCATGTAGTAGTTAGTCTGGATGAAGTGGTCAAAGTTATTTAGCATGCCCTACTTGTAACGATGACATACCTTCTAGGCATGTGACCAACAAGATGTATTATGTTGGTCACATACGATTCTTGCATATGAACCATAGATGGAAGCAAATTCTATTGTTTAATGTTCAACCTGAGACAAGACCACGTCCTAGATAATTAAGTAATGCATCTATACTAAAGCAACTAGCTCGTCTCCCTGATCATATTCCGGGGAAACATCGTGAGCATGGGGGGTACAAAAATAAAGCGTGATGATGAAAGAAAAAAAGAGTTGAATTGGAGGAAACGAAGTATCTTATTCGAGCATGAGTATAATTGGTATTCTCTCGACCTGAAAACAACGAGAAAGACAACAACAAGAAGAAAGAAATACTACCACATGCTTCTGTTGGAAATAGTGTCCAGGGTCATTAAGTAGTTGGTAGTATTTCTAAATAATAATAGTGTCCTTTTGGGTTAGCCCCGTGACACAAATAACATTCAGGAAATGGAGAAAATAAGTTGTTAATTAATTAAGGAATTAATAAATTAATTAGAAATTATTTTGGTAATTAATTATGTAGTTTTAATTAATTAAATGGGTTGAATATTAAATAAATCCTTGGTATTAATTGGAATATTTCAGAACCATCCAGAGAAAGGAGGTTGATGATTTATTCTTATCATGATAAGGATAAGGCATAAGGATAAGACAGATTTTGAATAAGGTAAGGATTATCCTTTAGGAATTTGAATTGCTTAAGGATTAATCAGCTGCTTATAAATACGGAGCTAAGGATCAAACCCTAGATAATTTTTTCTCTCTAATTTCAATCTCCCCTATCTCATTTCTCTACATGGACGAAAATTATAACCCCACTCTAGGGTTATTGATTTCGACCTAACCCCAATTAGGGCTTATTCCTTGTTTGCTTTTGGAGTCTTGGGTCGGACTACATTAGAGGAGTTCTCATTTGGGCTCTTCATCCTTTGCAAGAGATGTCTATCACATGATCTAAGGATCAAGAGGTATGTAATATATCCTTCTTTTACTTTCATAATAAAGTACGTTGCTAAAACTAGTAAAACCTAGATCCTAGGTGCACGTACACTTAGGTAAATCATTAGATTATCCTTCTACCTTCTTGATGAGTATTTGATGATAATAAATCCCCAAAAGTGGTATCAGGGGCAATCGGTTTTAGTTGTTGGCACATATTTTGTAAAATCAAAAATTAAAAAGAAACTTGCTTAGTCGCAGGACGTGGTGCGACGCCTTCTAGACGTGACACACCCGACTGAATTTCAGGTTATGGATTTTACCTATTTTTTTTGAAAATTTATGGAATAACCTCTTGATTAAATATTGTTTTTATTGTTTAAATATGAATATCCAAATAAGTAGATTAGTTTAGAATATTATTTAATTTAAATTTAATTTGAATATTCAATTAATTAAATTTGAATATTATTTAAACTTGAATTAAAAATTGAATTTTATTTAATTGGAGAATTTAAATTTGAATGTTTGATGGATCAATTAAATTTTAAATATTATTTAATAAAGCTTTAAATTGTATTACTTAAAAGGATTTAATTAAGAATTTAAAAATTATTTAAATTAGTGAATTAAATTTGAATATTTGAAAGTAGAGAATATAAATTTAAAAGGTTTAAATTTAGTATATGGTATAATATACTACATGTATAGCAATTATACCACATGTGTCATCATATGTTTAACTAAAACATTATCATCGAATCAAGACTAGGCGCACTCACTCTAATACTAGTTTAAGGAGGTCTCTATGATTCATAATAAGGTCGGTTTTTAAAATGTTTTGTGTTTACCGCCCTTACCACCTTTTGTATATTGAGAGTGGATTTACTGAAAGAGTTCAATCGGATTTAGTTTTTCAAGATTAAAAGTATTAATCAAGTAATAAAACAAATTTTCAATTTTATATGTCTAAAAACGTGACTCATGTGTTACCCATGAAAATACACATATTGTTTATATATTGATGATGGAGCATGTGTAGTTCACTGACATGAAAATTATGAAAATATAAGTTAATAAGATGTGTCACTTGTGAAATTGTTCAGTTCATGGAGCGTGTGTGGTTAACCGACACATCAACATGAGAATAGTTTTATATCGAGTGTCACACGATTTTGCATGATTTATTCACCATCTGTTCAATGATCTGCGTCATCCCGTCATTGAATCGAGATGAACACAATCGAGATTAACATGCCATTGAATGTCAATGAATCTCAAATGATCTAGGAGTTTCAAGTGTTTGAAACTGGCAAGATGTATTGTCTACCTAAATAACTTTGTGGTGTGTTTATAGCATCTCTTTACACATCATAGAACCAAATATAGTTCCTAGCCTTAATCGATAATTCATTTAGGGTTAAGAGATCTATTAAGGATTAATAAATAAAACAAGAATAGAATTAATATTTAATGGTGTCTATAAAATAATCAACTAAAATCAATTGCGATAAAAACCTCATAAAGGATTTGCTTGTAGAGTGATCAGTCTAGTCCAAACCTGTAGTTTTGGAATTGGTCTCATAGAAATATTGTGCTTTCAATAAAGTTCTTCCTTAATCCGATCCTACCATTACATTCCAAAACTGTATGAACAGTTATCAAACATAAATTTCAAAGTGTAATGGAATTTTGTTTAGCTAGAATTGATTATGGTTATCACGAACAATTAGCTAACATATACATATAATCAATTCATTCTGATTTTGATATGAACAACTTCGAAATATCCATAAAAGAAAGTTATATGGCATGTTTATGCCTTTAGGACCAACATGCATATTCATAGACACTCTAACTTCAAAATACTCCTACATTCACTATCATGAATTAAAATGTCCAAATGGAAGAAAGGTCGTTGCCTATAAGTATAAGGTGATTCGTGTTACACCTAATCTAGGTCTTAGCACCAAGGACAACATGAAGACATATTATGATAGGCTAATTGTTTCCAAAAATAAGTGCTTAAATATCAACAATGCCTAATATAAGATCCCATGTAAGATCCATAGGAAATGAAAATTGCGGAATTAAGAACATGCATAATCGAAAAGACACGACGTTTAAGCACAAGTTGTATAGATAATGGAGTAGTACAAAATTTGTAGAAGCGTGTGCTTTCTTGACTACAATACTCTCTCTCTTTCTCTCCCCCTATCTCTCTCTCTCTAGACTAAACTAGTCATCTATACAATGGGAGCTCTCGCAACCTACAAAGAATACTAAACTATTATTTATAGGCTAGCTCAACCCACAAGACATAAGCCCTTCAACATGAGAAGCACGACCTTCTCTAAGACCTTCTACCTTCCCAAATGCCTTCTACCTTCCCAAATGCCCTTTACCCTCCCAAAGGCCTTCTATATCGAATAAGGAGAAGTCTTCTACAACACCATCAATGGAGAGTTTTTCACCCCAACATATATGTAAGAGACAAGAATATTAAAAGGAGAATTTGATCAAGGATACTAAGCTCGTGCTACTATCCCTAGGATCAAAATCGGTCCCATTTCTGAATGTTTAGTCTATGATTAGATATACGAATTCGTAATACCATTAGAACATTACTTACAATCAATGAGTATTTTACTAAGGATAAAGTAATGATATTTTGAAGAGTGTACAGTGACTTAAGGAAGTAAGATGACTAAAACATGGAGAAGAAAGTTTGATCATGAATACCCGGACGCTCGCTACTATTCGTAGGATCAAAAGATAATTATTATCCCATATGTTTAAGTCTATGGTTTATGATTGAAATTGTTTATACAAATTTCATAAGATTGTTCTGACTTGATTAAATATGGAACATTTTATATGTTTCCTATTTAAAAGGAAATTCATGAAATCTATGAATCTAGTATCGGAACAATGGTTCAAAACCAAATTCAAATATTTAGATATGGTGTACTAATGTGGAAATCATCTTCTAAGAATTGCATTACCAAAGATCAAATTAGATAGGATTTCGGAATTCATTTGACTACAAGTCTTATGATAAATGCAAGCCCTATTCGTCAAGATAGATGAATATTTAAAAGAATTGGTTTAACCAAATGTACGTTCAGAATTGACCACAAAATGTACTGATTCAAATACATCAGAAAGTTTAGATGCAATGTACTTGTGAAATCATAATCTTGTTGATATGAACAAGAATAACATTACCAAATATCCAGTTGGATAGGATTATGGAAATCATTCAATATCAAGTCTTCTAATTAATGGGAATATTGTTTGTCAAGATTGATGAGATTTGCATCACTTAGCTATGTGAATATATGTTGAAATTAGTTTAGAAACCACAATACATGACCAACTTCGTATGAACATGAGTTTGGAACCTTTTAGGTATATACAGCTCTTGTAAATCGAAGTTAAGAATCAACTTGACAAGAGGATGAGATACTCAAATCCCATAGGGATTATGAGCATCTTAGTCAGAACTATGTCGATCATCTAAGGAATTATGAAAAGGTTTCATAAGTTGCCTCAACCAGAACACTGTCATAGGGAGTGTTATTGGATATAGAATAAAACCATTGGTTGATTTGTTACTCGATGAGTCATACTATGCTTACCAACAGTTAATGGATTATACCATGAACATGTGTTACAAGAGTCCTTAGTCTTGAACCAACTAGAACGGTTTATGAAACACTCTCTAAGATGTGAAGTAAGGGTTCATCCCTAAATGGCACATTTGAAAGTCCATGATTGTGAGGCTTACATTCCTTGTGAGAAAACCTAGGACTTAGAATGAGAGATGTGTTATCTCGTTAGAGATCGTAACAAGACTTTTTGGGTAATTGTTTACAAACCTTTTGAGAACAAATGTTTGTTGCTCGAAGGGCATTCCTTCTTGAAAGGGAGCTGATATCCAAAAGATCTAGTGGGAGCCACACTAATCTTGATAAGATTCAAGATTCAACTAATGAAGAACATATAGTTGTCCTAGCTTTCAATTCGAGTTTGAAAGAGCTATTAAGGAAAGTGGCATACCTCCAATTCTTCCTAATAGACTTGATAGAGGACTTCATAGACTTAGTCATATAGAATCTATATTACTAAAAAATATGATGTGGGCCCTAGTGTGGAGGATCGGGCCCTTGCGTTCCTAGAGGCTCGTGATCATGTGGTTAAAGGGGCTTTACGGAAATGGCCATAACTCTAGTTACTGGGCTCCGTTTTGGACCTACGACCAGTCAAATTGAAGCTTGGAACGAGGAGCACATCGTGATAAGTACTCAAAGGGGACTTAACCATTTTTTAGTCCAGAAATCTCTTTCTAAATGGAGTTATGAACAATTTTGATATTTTTCCTTAGATTTTGGGTTTTGTTTTTGGGTTTGTATTTGGCCCATGGACCTTTTGGGTTCCGTTTTAATTTTTGCTTCTTATTTAACTATTGCTGATGTAGTGTGCATGGTCGATCATTAGTTTTATGAACTTTCAATATTCTCCCAAACTTTTATGTGTGTTAAACCAGATTTTAAAGCCAATCCCACGGTATTCGTAGAATCAACGTGGTTTTGAAGAGATTGTCCTGGTTATTCTGTTAGAATCAACAAGTTCAATCTTGTTTATCTTTATTCGTTTTGTACACTGCATAAAAATATGATTCATTGGTATACAATAGTCAGAGTATGCCAACTATCGTAAGCTATGGAAAGCCCTAAATGGTTGCAAGATGGAAAAATGATTTGGAGAGAGAGAATCAGTCCATGTAAATTTGAAGCTTTGTTTATTAAACAACTAACCTTAAAACCATAAGTGTTTATAGATATTCAAGAAGATATCAAATATGGATGAGAACAGACACATTGTCAAACCAAGACAGGTTATGTTGGATGTGTGAGCTTATAAAGTTCATTGATGAACTAAGCATCTCGTGAATAATGGAATCATTGTTTTAAGGATGGAATTCAAGGAGTTTTGAATTCCGAGAAACGAAGGTGGACCATACATATTTCAAATCTAGTGGGAGTAATTGGAATCCTTGTTTCAATGAAAGAATTCAAAAGGTTTGAATCTCAAGAAAAAAAGATGAGCCATATGAATACTAGTGGGAGTACTATTTTTTTAATATATTTGGATAATATACAATTCATAAGAAACGATGTTCCAACTTAGCAAGTGTAATAGCTTGACTTAGCTTGGGAATTTTTTTTGCCTTGAATCATACGGGAGAAACAACACACGTACTAAATGTTAGGATCTATGGAGCAAGATCTAACTGATTCATTAGATTAATGGATATCGAGGAAACTCCAGATATAGAACTTTAAGAGAGTTCATGCATATTAAGTATGGCATGACATTGATCAATGCTAATGTCATAGTTCTGCTATTGAGCTATAAGATCTAAGTCGTATCCCATTCAAGACACTACCATTGCTAGGAAAGGACTGGTAGCATGAAGATGGTGGTGTTAGTTGCGGGTGTTAGGTGCATAAGTGGTTGGTCATTGGATGTTCAAGAGAATTGTATTTTCGCATGGGCTGTGTTCGGTTAAAGTTCCGTGGTGCTGCAAGATTGGAAGTGGGAACAAGGATTACACAGCCAGGGTGAAGATTAAGGCCTCCAGTTGTCAGAATGGAATATGGACTGAGGTGTCAGACTGGACCAGATTTCAAGAGTATTCTTCAAGATTTCATAGGATGGGCGATGTTACGGTCTAACTGGTGATTAATCGCTAGCATTGGTATGTACAGGTTGTCATCGGTGGATTATTAGAAAGAAATAAGGATTGGGAATCCTTCAATTCTCATGTACCGTGAAGACTTAGTTGAATCTAAGTGGGGGAGAATCGACTAGGTACTTAGGAGCAGAAATAGGTATGAGACTAGGATGAGTTTCGCATCTTCGTCAGGGAGGAAGGCGGTCGAGTGGCTGTCTTGATTGAGGATTGGGTGAGTTAGGAGTTCAGAAAATGTTCCAACACTTGGTTCATGCTTTTCCTTTCATCGGATAATAGGTTTAGGGAACCAGGTTAGAGGTCCAATTAGAATTCAAGTTCAGTTGAGTGTTAGGTCGAGTACGTGTTCGACCCAGTATGGATAGTGTTGTAAGACTACAGGGGTAGCCATAGCATTCACTAATAGTCAGATAGTATGGAAAGTGTTGTAAGACTACGGGGGTAGTCGTAGCACTCACTAACAGTCAGATAGTATGGGAAGTGTTGTAAGACTACGGGGGTAGCCGTAGCTTTTACTAACAGTAAGTTAGCATGGAAAGTGTTGTAAGACTACGGGGGTAGCCGTAGCATTCACTAGCGGTCAGATAGTGCTAGAATGTTGTAAGTCTGCTGGTGTAGCCGTAGCATTCATGAGGTTGGAAGATAGTGATAGAGTGTTGTAAGTCTGCGAGTGTAGCCGTAACATTCACGAGGTTGGTAGATAGCATGAGCGCGCTGTGAGGACGCAGAAGGAACAGTAGTACCCACCAGTTTGGGTGTAGCAGTGAGGGTATGGCAAATCCACAGATTGATTTATGGATTACGGAATTACCCAGATGTGTTAGATCTGGTTGAGCCAGCGATACGACCGTAGGAACACCACTACAGTTATGAGATCAAGGAAGCAATTGACTGCTTAAGGTTGTTTGTGATATAAGGCTACCATTGGTTAGGTAGCAATGACTTTTAGCCTTGGATTTGGTGACGTCAGGATTCGACACATGGACCCGATCGGCTGGAGACCCGGAAGGTCTCGGTAGATTTGGAAAGCAGCCATGTGGTAGCATTCTGTTTCAGGCAGTTTCAGTGTTTGGTCAGTATTAGTATTTGTGTTTTAGGTTGGAAGTACGGATGAAATAGCTGGTTGATTGGGAAGTGACAAGTCACTCACAGCGAGAATTGCTGAGCCTAGGCCAAGTATAAGTGACATGCATGGATAATTGGGTTTGTGATCCTGATTTATAGTGGGAACCTTGAATTATCAGAAGTTGAGTAGTCAATTGAGGGATAAGTGGACTAGGTTCAACAATAATGATTAAGTATGAACGGTTTGCCAAGGAGTCAGACCACCTCGAGACTGCAGATTTCAGACGGAGTAGACGTGATTTTGTTGCAATGAATTCGTTCATCTATTGATTTTAGGGCCTTGCGAAGGTTGGTCACGGTTACTCTGGGAAGGCTAGGGTGTGCCCAGGATTGTGGCCATGTTACTTGGGTGGTTGGGCGTGTAAGGAATGGTAAGGAATGATTTCGAGGACGAAATCTAATTTAAGTGGGGGAGAGTTGTAACACCCATTTTATTAAATAAATAAATAAATAAATAAATGTATAGTAGCCCTAAAATCAATAATTATATATAGCAAGGTGTTGGTCTCAAGGAGCTAATTTTCACAATTTTAGAAGTCGGGGGGTAAAAGTGTAAGTTTCGGATTGGTTTCATAAATAATTATGAAGGCAGAGACTGTTTGGTAAGTATAGGACTTAATATGAAAGGATTTATGGAAGCAAGGGCTAAAGAGTATATTCTGGACCTAAGTTGAAAAGGTTTTGTAGAGGAGCGACCATTTGGTAACATAAGGACTTCAATTGGAAACAATTTGTAGAGGGAGGAGCCGCTTGGTAAATTTCAGACTTGATTTGTAAGGGATTTCAGAAGGTGGGGTTTAAATGGTAAATTATGGACTTCTTTTGGAAAGATTCTTATGGGGGAGGGACCATTGTTGTCACTATGGCAATAAGTTTGGAAGGGTATCGGGTATATAGCATTCCCGTAACCCTAACCCTAATGGATAACCCACCCGCTACCTCCACCCTTATGCCTCCCACCACTGGCCGCCACCCTACCCTCTTGCTTCTCCGACCACCGAGCCACCGTTGTGCCATTCCGTTGAAGACGAAGACCACCATTAGATGTCATGGCAGCGGGAGATCGGAATAAACTCACCCGGGGCGCCGCTGTTGCTATTTCCGGTTGAAGCCGCCACCCTCTCCGCGTTTCTTCTGTTCCACCATCTCCCTACTGTTGCTCAACCCACCGATGTTTCCATCACCGACGAATACTTGGACAACGTGGCGATCGTCGGAGGAACCAACGTTCGTAGCCGTTGCTATCTTCGTGGCTTGTTGTCGCCGTCGCCGCCTCGCTGCTAGTTTATTCCATCAAGGTGTTGCGTCCGTTGCCACCCTCTTCGTCTCTTCTTTTGTCCCGTCGTCAGCTACGACCTGCCACCGCTGCCATCACAAACTACCGCTGCTGCCGCCATCTCGCGCCATCGCCGCCACGTACACCACCAGGTGGGTGGCTGTGTTACTGTTCCGGGCATAGAGTGTTGGTGTGTGTTATTTAAGTGGAGTAGTGTTGGTTTTGTGTGGCTGGAAAACCAAGAAGGCCACCGCCGGCCACCACAAGGGTGGCTATGTGTGTGTGTTTTTCTTAGGGTGTGTGTGTGTTATTTGGGAATTTCATTGTAAAAATTTTAATCGGTGACGGAATAATGAAAAGAAAACTTATCACCACCACCGTGAGGTGGTGGCTGTCGTCTCCTGCCGCCACCTGCCGTCGTGTTGGGTGGAGGTGTACTTTTGTTTGTGTTTAGTTTCTTTTGGGATGCTTGGACAAAGTGGACTAGAACCATAAGCACCACCGTGAGGTGGTGGCCGCCACCGTGAGTCGCCATTGACCACCACTACCCGAGGTGGTAGTGGGTGGTGCCCGACTTATGAAACCCTAAAGGGCCTAATGAAACCCTAGTGGGCCTAATAAAACCTTAATTGATCTAAAGACTTAGTTTTGGGCCTATTGGGATATGATTGGGTTGGAAACCCTAATTAGGGTTTAGAAAACCCTAATTTTGGATATATGGATTTTGGACTGTCGGGACCCGCATTTTGGATGACCGGATGGGGATTATGTATTAAGCCCGACCACACTACATGATTGACCCAACATATTGATGGACTTAATGGATAAATCCTTAATGGGTTAAGTGGGAAACACTTAACCCTAATCATCATTTCATGTGAAAACCCTAATGGATTAAGACCTCCAGATCATGAATCAATAGGATTGAACCGCTTTGCTTCCGACTGTGACCGAGCTAGGGTCAGCCTCTTCTCTCTTATTTGGTCTGATTCTCAATATCTCTCATACGAGTGAAAGATTGAAATTCGTGGAGAGAACTATACCGCTAGGTAGACAGAAACTCCCTGATCTCCATCTTCAGCATGCTCAATTAACGGGTCATCTGAACCTGCTCTGAAGCAACATACTTACGGCAGAGAAGGGCTCTCTCTCTGTAAACATCTTGGTGATTTTTGTCACCGACTATGTCGTCTACCTCAATGACAGATACTCGTGGGATAACCTCTCCCTCTCCATCAGCGACACATACTTAGTACGAAGCATCTCGAAAAATTGCTCCCATGTCGTTGCGGCTTTTTCCGCAGGAGAATTGGCACCGGTTACTAGCTTCCACCAGTCCACCCCCAAACGAAGAAGGTTCAGGGCGCACCTGATCTTCTAGTCCTCTAGACACGAGCAAGTGAAGAAAAAACCCTCCATATCAGATAACCACCTCATAGAAACAATCGGGTCCTTGAATCTGTAAAACTCCAGGGGCTTCGTGTTGCTGAATTCCTAGTACTAAAATGACCCTCTCCCCTGAACTCCCATAGAAACAACAACTATGGTGGCTACATCAGCAGCAACCTTAGTTACAATGACATATCGCTCATCAAAAAGTTCAATCATCACGGTCTTGACAGACCCAAATACCTCGGGGATAGCCTCCAGAATAGCCATGGTCACCTGAGTGGTGATCATATCCCGAATGTCATCGTCATTCAATCATGGCCTCTCCAGGCCGCCAAATCCTGATCCAAAACCTTTAGCGATCGGCATACTGAAAACAAATCGGAATACATCAGAAAAGCCATAATTCATATTATTACAACATTATGGAAAGATAAAACCCTCGGGGTTCGTGACTTCCTTGCTACGCCTATGGGTCATGTGCTTCGAGTAGTACGAACCATACTACCTTCCATACCTATTCGTATTTGTCTCAAAGGGTTGTTACGGACCACCCGATCGCAAGACCCAACATCTAGGATACAGATACATCCTATATATATATCCTCAAGAGTGCCTAATCCTCTCTCATGATGACCTGTTACAATCCATACTCACTCATGAAACTTCCACTAACCCTACAACCGCTCGTATATGCGAATCATACGTAACACTGGAATCAATAGAAGGTCGAATACTTGATTCAACCCTAAGCCGACAACCATACAAGGAACAAGAAATAAGGCTAAATCAAACATTCTCATGCTATAAAATCTTAGTTATGTACAATTATGATGCACATACTAAGCAACCACAGTCATAATGTCAATTTCTTTGGCATAACAAGAAATTCTCCAAGGCTGTTAGGCATCATACATCAGGAAATTCAATCATGCAATTCCTGAAGATCCCTAGCCTACATACTAGCATGCAAGTCTATCATGTCAGCAATACACAAAACAATGTGGGATCTCGGGGAATCACTTTCCTTGGCTTCGGCTGATTGTACACAATGCATCCTTTCTGTTGGTTCCTTTAGAGTTAAATTTGAAAACATTTTGTAGATCCTTCGTTTGAGTCTGGAATCACACAAGTGTTCTTCCAATTCACTCAAACCAGGGATCTGATACCAACTTGTAACATCCCAAGATCATGACCAAATTTTTGTTTTTAAAACCATTCCAAATTCGTGAATTACATAAAAACATAATTTCCAAAAAAAAGAACCATAAATATAAATCAGAGTATCTCAAAATCATAAGTCAGATAAAAATCCAGGATGATATGTACAATCAAGCCTTCGCCTTCCCCTGTCATCTGAAGTACCTAAAACCTTAAAATAAAACTGTTAGCCAAAGCTTTGTGAGTTCCCCCAAATACCACCCCACATACATATAACAACATGCATACTGGGTCCACAGCCATCAGACTGGATTACCCTGAGCCCATAGCATAAGTCTGGATTTCCCTCCTAGCCCACAGCTTATGTGTGGATTGCTCCTAAGCCCACAACATAAGTCTGGTTTGCCTTCTCGACCCTCAGCTTATGTATGCTTTGCCCCCAGGTTTTTTGGCCTACGCACAGAGGAGTATTGACTCAACCTACCCACACTATGTCGACATATGCAATAGATAAACATATAACCAACAACAGATAATCATGCAGATCTAACTAATCACAATAGCAAAGAAACATCCTATATACCAGGATACATCATACAACCTAGTGGGCCGACATTAGTTCCTTCGACCCACAAGTACAATGAGGAAACTCACCTCACAGTCTGAAAGATAGCTGAACTGAATGCTGCTCCAAATACCGACTCTACAGGTCACCTATACAACAAACAGGAACCAAACCTCAATCTACTACTCAAAACACTCTATTTGACCTAAAGTCAAACTTGGTCAATGGTCAAAATCCACACTCAAAAGTCACCCAGCCACTCGTCACGTCGTGACCACCTATTGCTCACGGCGTGGCCTAATGAGAAAAAATAGTCGAGAATCATCATTCTCACGCCGTGACACCCAAGTGCTCAGGATGTGAGAAACGTTGTGGAAATATTTGATGAATAAGGCTCTTAATCCCTTAAGATATACAACCAACACTTTAAATATGTCTTATCTGTCACTATACATCATAAAAATCATGGATTTTTGGACATGCATGTCCCAAACACAAACTAGGGAACAAAAGGAAGAAATGGGATTAGAAGCTCATGCAAGAGTCTCAAAACCCAACCATACTTGAGATCCCACACTTAGTTTATCAAATGGACATTGGAGATCCATAAAGTTGGCAACTTTATGGATTACAAACATTATATCATTCTATACATGAAAGATAATGCATAAAAACCTAGATCTAAGCTTATAGACTCAAAAGACAATGAACTTGGAAACTCACAAAGGTCCAGAAAGTATGAAAATAAATGATGGTGAGGATTGAATGTTGAGAAGATGGACTAGATTCTCTTCCTCTTATTCTTCTTTGCTAGAAGTCACTATAAATGAGCTTAATCAACTGTGGAGTGCTAGGGTTTCAAAGGAGAGTGTTAGGAGGTGACGGAAACTGAGGGTGGGCTAACCCTAGCCCTCACTTCCTTTAAATACCGAAAAAATCCCCCAAAATTAGGAATTTCTTCGTAGCCTCGTCTCACGTCGTGACCCATAAGGGCTCACGTCATGAGAATCAAAATCATAGGCGCTTCTTCCATTTCGGGTCACATCGTGACACCGTAATGCTCACGTCGTGACCATGGTTTAAACATTAAAAATTAATCATAATTTCCAAAATGGTGCATACCTGGAACTAGGTGTTACAACTCAGGTGACATCAAAGATACCGCTTCATTATCCATCTTGGTCGCGTGTTCCTGTCAAGTACAAGGAAGTTATGTATCCTAAATTAGAACTAAGTATACAATATGTAACACCCATACTTTTTTTATCTTTTCTTAATTTACCATGGTTGTACAATTACTGTGAAAATCAATCGCATTAAAATATGGTTTTACAAAAACGTTTTATTTCTTTATTACAAACATTTGGTGTTACAACAATAATATCAACAACCATAGTAAAAGAGAAGGGATCAAACCATCTAAAGACTTCGTTAAGCCTTTTCTATCAGCATCTCTCTAAGCTTTACTTTGATACCTAAGTACATAGTAAATTTAAAACTAACACGTGAGTCGGAATACTTGTGGGATACATGGGTTTTAACCCAGCAAAACAACCCAAGCATGTTTTCAGTATTACAATTAAATCATATTGGCAACCTTTGAACATTTAAACATGTCATAATAAACAAACATGGGGAATTCAACAACCCCAAGTATAACCTTACACATGAAGTTGTACACACTCGGATTACATATCCCATGGCAACCGTGCTGATAAAACTGCACCATAACATTATAAACCTGCAGATAAGACTGCAACAAAACAATATAATTATTCAGATAAGACTGCAATCTAAGACATAAGCCTATAGTTAAGACTGTACTCCAATACATTATCCTATAGAAAAGACTGCACTCAATGATATAAATCTGTAGATAAAACTTCACCCATGAGACTTAATATCCCAAAGCACAAAATGAATGGAATATACTACATTGAGTGTTCGTGGTGGTTTAACCAACGAACGTTGACCTAATTTTCCTGGTTGTCACAAGCTTAATGGTTTAAATCGAAATATAAGGGTTTGACAAGGTAAGACGCATCGCGCCTTTGGGGTTTTCTCGTCGCGTTAGATTTTGATCTAGATCCCGACTATTTTGTCTTGTAGTGAGCACAAGGCTCCTAGTGGAGGGCCTGACGCACCTGTTGACCATAGAGTTGACTTTTTGACCAGTTTGACTTTTGGTCAAACTTTAGAAGAATTGAGTAATTGTCTAAAGACTGGTCTCGATTGGTCATTAGGTGGCTTGTGTTAGCTGTTTCAGTGTTGGGGTTGCTGATGAGCTTCTGATGTTTAGCTGAGGTGAGTTTTCTCACTATATTACTAATGACATAGATGTTATGAATGGACTTGTAACGTCCCAAAATTTAAGACCAAAAATATTGTTTTTATAATAATGAACCATCATCCAAATCATTTTCATTAAACCATAATGAAATCAGAGTATGTCAAATTGTTAATAATCATCCATATACATCAGAGTCGAGTAAAATGCGGAACAATATGGTGTGTGCGATGTGATCATCCCGAGCTCTTCCCCTTCGATCCGGAAGTACCTGAAACATAAACTGAAAACTATAAGCACGAAGCTTAGTAAGTTCCCCAAAATACCTCATACCGTACATACATAACAGTTAAGCATATATGGATGCTTTCAACCCCTTCGGTCTCTTTCAACCGGTACTGGGTATATTTCAACCTCTTCGGTCTCTTTCAACCGGTACTGAGTATATTTCAACCCATTCGGTCTCTTTCAATCGGTACTGGGTATATTTCAACCCCTTCGGTCTCTTTGAACAGGTACTGGGTATATTTCAACCCTTCGGTCTCTTTCAACCGGTATCGGGTCTATTTCACCCCTTATCACTACCACATAATATTATAACAAAACAGTCACATAGACATCAAGAAAATACAACATAACAGACAATTGTCACGAAGACAACCATCATACCTGCAAACATAAACTAGTGGGCCTGCATTGGTGCCTTCGACCCATGGATACAGTGAAGGAAACTCACCTCAAACCGCTGAAAATCAGATAGATGCTTGGACTGCTGATTCAGATAATCCCCGTGCTAATCAATCAAATAAAACCCCAATTAATAATTGGAGCATAAACCATAACCAAGAATCTGATTCATTTGTCCAACTCCCAGGGTAAAAGACCATTCTACCCTTTCATCACTTGGCCCAATAACCGAGGCACGACCCAAAGGCACCAAAAGCCTAATATGGCCCAAATTCCTAAATGATACCCAAAGCCCATCATGGGCCGAATCCAAGAACTCCTAAAGCCTAACAATGACCCAAAGTAAGAATGACTAGTGGCGTAACAAGGCCTAAAACCCTAATAGTCTAAAAAAGGCCGAAAATGCAAAAGTCAATGGCAGCCAAGTACGTCGGGCGTACTCAGACTTATGCCCAGTGTACTCCCTCCATGGCCAGTACACGCAGAATACGAGATGGGTATGCTCAGCATACTCCGCAGTCACCCCAACTCTCCATTAAGAGCTTAAATGGTTAAGACACCAAGCCAATTTCTCATATCTGATCCTAAATGATATCTTAACATGTAAAGTTGGCAATTTTACACCCTTTCATGGCTTTATGGGACCCAAAACTGAAAAACAACCATAATAATAATCCTAACTCATGCATGGTCCAAAATAACTCATCAAGATTACATTTTTATGAACAAGGAACCTCAAAAATGCTAAGATCTACCATTCCTAGCTTCTGGAGTAGCTCATACTCTCATGCATGGATTAAAGGACCATAAAAAAGCATAAAAATAAGCCCTAACTAGATCTAACCAAATGATCCATCAAGTTATGAGCTTTATACCTCAAATAGCTTGCAAAGTTGGTGAAGATTTGATGAATCGTGGAATCAAGTATTAATCAATATCAGAGTAAAACAAATGCAGATTGAACAAACGATGTAAATAAGATCTGGTTTCTGCTCATTTATGCTTTCAACGTTTACAAAGAAAAATAGACAGGTTCTGTAAAGGACTCTTATCTAACTTTAGTAAAGTTCCATATTTATAGGAACAGTGAAAGCATACAAAAAATACTAAGGCATTGACACTTAAGCTTCGTACGAAATACACCTTAGTAAATAAACTTAACAAACATATGAAGGGTACAAAAGACTTCGACATATTACAACTAAATTCGACCCTTACAATCTCATCCTTTGTAATAATGTCGACCTTCGTCAGTTCAAGAGTATCTGTATAGCATACAACATTACCCTTCGAATCTCAGTGTACCACGAGATAATCTTCTTCAGCTCCTTCTTATCTCCTTCGTTATTCTTCTTGCAGCTATTCATACGAACAATGAAATTCGTATATTGGGATGTTGTGTATCTTTCCACATCGGAAGCTTGAAATAAGAATCTTTTAGCCTTCCCATTTTTATCCTTCCCAACAAAGACTAAGCCAAACAATTTCAAACAAATTTCCCCATCTGCATACTTCTTCAACTCAGTTTGAGTTAAAGGAAGTTCCATTGGCACTTTTACTGCCAATCCCTTTGCAGTAGCTAACTCAACATCGGTAAGAGCTAAACACTCATAATAGTTGTCAATAAAAATCTTGATGTGAGCAAGCCCAAGTCAAAAAACTTCAGGATCAGTTTCTCGAAGATATGAAGCATCTTTATCCTTTAACAACAATGCAACTTGTATCAGATCATACAAGTTCATCAATGGAATATCTGCCACTGAGAAATCACAAACTTGCCCATTTGCCCTCGAAACAACGAATCGAAGATTCTGCATCATATTTTCGAATAACACATCCCTATTTATACTTATCACCTTCTTTATCTTCACGAGTGACCAAATTTCCTCTGGAAGCTTTCCAAGTACATCATGAAATCTGATCTTCATGTATGTGTACTCATCATCATTGTCAAACTTCTCAGCTATTTTGTACTGAGCCATAATAAACATCATCTCATTAACAGGAAAATCCAGTTGATTCATGTCTGTGTTGAGAACAACATAGCTCTGCTTCGGCTTCTTTTCAAAAGCGTACATATGATTATATGCAACTTTCGACTCAATCGTTTCATAGTTGTAATGCTTTGAAGGATCACCCTTGTTCATTCCAGGTGGATCGTTTGGACGAAGTCGCATTATGCATTGCACAATTTGTAGCTTTTCAACCTCAGCCTCAGCTTCAACTTTCTTTTCCTCCTTTGATTTTTCGACCACAATCGTTTTGCCTTTGTCCTTAACTGAGGAATTATCAACAACTTCCTTAGGCTTCGAACTGCTGCCCCCTTCCCCAATCACAATTCCTTTAGAAATTGGTCTTGAAATTGGTTTCATTGAAATTGGCATTGTGGTCACAACTGTCGAAGTAACTGGCCCAACTGTTGACATGATTGGTTTTTTTATTGGAATCTTCGAAGATAACACCTTTCCAACAACCTTTGCATCTGCATGCAAATCTTCACCACTAGCCTTCGTACCACCAACATTCTTCTGTCCCCCTTGCACCTATGTGTAAACAGGTGGGGCATCTGTTGGAAGAAGGTTCGAAATGTGAGAAAGAGGAGCCAATTGCTTGTGTAAAATAGCTTCGAAATGGATGAACTTCTGAGATAAAAATTCCGGAGTAATCAACGAAGATGAAACTGATTTAACAGTTAAATATTTCAGCTCCTTCAGCAGCTTTAGCACTCCCATAAAACTTTGATTTTCCGTTGTAGAAAGTTGAGTAAGTTGAGGACTCAAAATTTCGTACAACTTGACATATTTGGCAACAACATCACAAATAATGTCAACTTTTTGATTTATCAAAGCATAATCCCTTTGCACAATTTCAATCTCCTTTTGCATATTCTAACGAAGCTCCTGAATTTGCGAATTCACATCCTCCCTGACTTTCTTTACATCCTAAACGAATAACACATGTCGTTCCTTCACCAAATTCTTAAACTCTTTCACCTCCCCTCTAAACATTGAAGTTAGAGAATTCACTCTTAACTCATCATTCTGATCATTGTGATCAACCTTCTCCAAGATTCTAGTCTCCGAGTCTCGAACCATTCCAGAAACTTTACTCACCACCTTTACTTCGAAGGTTTTCAACAAACTGTCAACTTCCATACTGGACACAAACGAACTACTTCCCAAATCTACTTGAGATTAAAGAATAGAATTCAATTTCTTGTAGAGAATATTGAATTGTTTCATCGTCATCAACATATGATCAGGAAAGTTGTCTTCTTCATCATCAAACTCCAAATCTTCAAACATGCCTCCAAAACCTTCGTTGTCAGTATCAGTTTCAACAACAGGTGAACCTTTAACAGGTGAATCAATTTTGGGTGGATTAGTGGATTGAGATGGAAAAAGAGTTGTAAAGGGTTGATGGAGAATGTTTTCAAATGTAGGGGAATTGGTAGTATTCGGTACAATAAAAGGAGGTAATGACACGAAAGGATCCGTTATCGAAGATGCAGGAATACCTTAAGTTGTAGCACCAACGTCTTTGTTAGACTCTCCTTCACCCATATTGACATTTACATCCGTATCAGATACGTGTGTAAAAATGCCTGAAGTTCGAACCTCCTCAGTATGTGATTCAGTTAACGAAACTTCGGGTGTGATGACAGTAGTCTTCTCAGGAGTAGATAGAGATTGAAAAATAATTGTTTCTGGTGTTTCAGGAACTATCTCTTCTTTGGACGACTCCTCTTGTATAACCAACTTTTGTTGCCTTTTCTTCTTCTTCGAAATGTGTTTAGCCACGTCTTCAGCTCTACGTTTCTTTGACAAAGGCGAAACTGGAGCTGGAACCTCACGAAAAATTACTCCTTGATGAGAAAGTTGTGGTTTACGAACATTTGAAGGAGAAGATTTGAACAAACACTCTGAAGATTTTCGTGAACCCCTAGTCCTCTTCTTTAATCTTCAAAAAACACCAGATTTTGAAGGAATTTTCTCTGTAACTATAGTATCATCAACAGGTTCCACTGGTTTGATGATAGTAGTTGAAACATTTACATCTGGCTTCTCAGGCTTCTTTGGGGACAGCTTGGATTCATGCACATGCTTCTCAGGAGACTTCTTAGTTTCGTGCACTGGCTTCTCAGGTGTAGCTTTTGTATGCTTCTTAGAACGTTTTGATTTCTTCGAAGGACCAGCCTCTTCTTTCGACAATAACTTTCCAGTCTCAATATCAGGATTGATTGTTTTCAAGTACTCAACCAACACCAAATTTGTTGGCTCAACCCTCTTTAGCATTGCATCAGGAATCCTGGCAATGTGTGTAAATACTTCCATATCATTCGAAACTTCCTTTGGGAAGTGATACTTCATGAACTCAGCTCTTTCCTCATCAGCAGGTACAGCAATTCCTTCTTTTTCATAAAAATAACCAAGTATCAAACTCCAATACCTAGCACACGAAATGCCTTGAACCACATTCGTGTTTTCGACACTCTTTTGGAATTCCTTCCACAGTTGTGTAGAGTAGTCGAATGAAAGATCATAGTACAATCCTGCCACCATCGCATAAACCTCCATGCGACCTTTGTCTAATCCAACACTTCGACCAGTCAAGCATCGAAGAAAAATTCCAAACAAGAAATTCCAAACAGTTGGAAGAGCTGACTTCTTGGAATCACTAATCTTCGTGAGTGGGGGTTGATGACCCATCTCATTAAACATGTGAACAACTTGGGCATAAGTGAGATCAGTAACAAGTTGAGAATTGGGAATATCAAGAATCTGGCAAAAGATCTTCTTAGACAAACGAATTTTCTTGTCATTCACCAGTTGAAAGGTGATAATATCCATTGCTTTGCTATACGTAGCAGTGGATCCTGTCTGTGAAAGCCATGAGAGAGGAACTACAAACGAGTTGAACATCGCCTTCGAAAGAACATAACTCTTCAATGCGATGATTAACATCTTCAACTCTTCAGGATAGAGAGACACATCCCCTTCCACTTGATAATTGATGCTTTGAATCTTCATTATTGGTTGAGAAGTGATGTCTTCAGTTGTTCGAGAAGCAGAATCAACACCAGCCATGATTAGGGTTTTGAAGCTTTGAAGAACAGAGAGAATTTGGGTATTTTGTTTTTATTTTGTGAGCGTAAAGAGACAAAGAACCCGTAAATACCCTTTTTATATGTGACCCTGAATTTTGAATTGAACGCGGGATAAGCATTAATTGAGATCTGACGTGGCACCTTGAAAATTGCACCAGTCTGCCAATAAAGTTGCCATGCGTCAAAAAGTAACTGTCACACCGCCTAGAAACCAGGACTGAATACAAAACGTCTCATCAGATAGTCTGTTCGAGTCACCTCAAGGAATAGTAACCGTCATCAACCTTCGGATGGAAGTTAAGCTCTTTCGTCTTTGGGTTTAGAGACGAAATCATTTGCTAGACTGTCGAAATCATCAGTCTGAGTTGGTATTACTCAGAACCTCAAGGATTTCGTGTGTGCAGTGTGCCAAAGAAAAGATAAGAAGCAAATTAACGAAAATTTGGATCTATGATGTCAAAAAAATTTCGACACAAAAGCAGAGAAACCCCGGGCAAAGGTTGCTTCATTAATTATCAAGAGAGATAATCAACTGCTTGTGTATGTTCCCGTGATTTACAATCGAATACTTATAGAGAAGTATCGAAGGGCTTCTTTTGTTAGGCTTATCGGGTGGTTTATAATTTCGTTACATATCATCCTAAACATAAGGTGAGTAATTGTAACAGAAATTACTTGTTTGACCAGTGTAGTCAGTGACAAGTAGGCTTTGAAGTATGTTGATAGTAACTTTGAAAGCAAATGAAACTCACACATAAATCATATTCATGAAAAAAAAATTGTTCTGGATCCTGTTGGGTAACAAACATCGTGGGCTTCGATAGTTCGATCAAGATCACTCATGAGAATGGAATATGATTTTGAGTTTCGAAAAATGGTACTGAAACAAATGTTTCGTCAAATCTGGAACATAGTTCCCCGTCAATTCCTTACGAAGATAGAAAGTTGGGTTTCACTTTCATCACGGCCTCATGATGTCAGATCATTAACACATAATTCTGATATATCTAAATCTTGATGGGTCGAATCAAAGATCTCTTGGACATATGTCTTCGTGTGTGCAAGTGTAAGAAATTTGGTGACGAAAAAGATTGTTTTTAAGTAACAAAGTGCACCTCTGTTATTTACAGACAAAACAGATAACTCTTAACTCATGTGAGAAGAGTAAGGTAGCTCAATTGACTAATGTGAATATAAGCCTGACTTGGGAAGAAATTTTCGTATGAAAAATTTCATTAAGGTTTTCGTAAACACACATTGAGTCTACAGAGGCTTGGGTCAACATGCTGCGGCATGCTTCTAGGGACAGTCTAACTAGTACATAGTTGTCGAAAGTTTACCTTCCCATAGAAACGCAAGCATGACCCTTGATAAAGTTTTCGTGTTATCTGCACAAAGAAAAAGAAACAAAGAAAATAACAAAAATCTTTTTGATATTTTTGATTTTTCTAACAGAAAGAAAATATTTTTGTGTTTTTGTAAATTTTTCGAAAAAGAAAACAATTAGCAAAAGAAAATCTTTTTGGTATTTTTGATTTTTCGAAAAGAAAACAACAAAACGAAAATAAAATCTTTTTGGAGTTTATGATTTTTCGGAAATAAAACTAAGATACAAACTTATGAAAAACATTTTTACAAACAAACGAAAATTTGTAAACAAACTATAATTTGCTATTCTTACGAAAATTTGGCAAACTAACGAAAATGTGACAACCTTACAAAAATTTTGACAAACGAACGAAAATTTTGTACCACACAACCAACATGCAAATTGTCGAATTCGAAGCGTGTCGAAGCGTTAACTATGAACAGTAACCGTTGAATGACGTCTTATTGCCTCTGAATCGACACATTCGTATAGCACTCCTTTGCTATACATTCGAAATCCTTCCTGGAATAGAACTCGCTTCAATCATACCCAAACCTGTCAAAATTCGAACAAATGATTTTTCATCTAAAGCTTTTGTAAAAATATCAGCAAGCTGATCAGTTGTATTTACCAAATGAACTTCAATGTTTCCATCTTCCACATGATCTTTGATAAACTGATAACGAAGATCTATATGTTTTGTTTTCGAATGTTGTACTGGATTATGACAAATGCGTATAACACTTTGAGAATCACAGTACAATGAAATCTTTTTCATATTCACAACATAATCTCTCAACTGACTTTGGATCCTAATAATTTGTGATGTAGAAGCAGCAGCTGCTACATATTCGGCTTCAGCAGTAGAAATCGAAACACACGTTTGCTTCTTCGACTGCCAACTAACCAAATTTCCATCCAAAAATTGACAACCACCACTTGTACTTTTTCGATCCAAGGTACACCCTCCTAGATCTACACCTGAAAATGCCTGAATGAAAAATCATGTTTTCGAAGGATACCACAATCCTAACGAAATTGTTCCCTTGAGATAACGAAAGATATTCTTCACAGCTGTTAAATGTGGTTCTCGAGGATTTGCTTGATACCTAGCACAATTACATACAGAAAACATGATATCAGGTCTACTTGCAGTAAGATAAAGCAATGAACCTATCATGCTCCTGTATAAAGTAAGATCAACCGCAGGCGTTTCTAACGAAGGTGTTAGCCTTGTGGCAACAACCATTGGTACTCTTAACTTCGTGCTATTTGTCAATCCAAACTTTTCGAGCAGATTCCTTGTATATTTCTCTTGATTGATGAAAATGCCTTCTCTGTTTTGACATATGTTTAAGCCAAGAAAATTATTGATTTTACGCATCATGCTCATTTCAAATTGGCTTTTCATCAAATTTTCGAATTCACTAGACAAAGCAGGGTCAGTAGAGCCAAAAATAATATCGTCAACATAAATTTGAACAAGCATTAGATGATTCCCAACTTTCTTTCGAAATAATGTGGGGTTAACTGATCCTTGTTTAAATTTCGACTGTTTTAAGAAACTGGTAAGAGTTGCATACCATGCTCTTGGTGCTTGTTTTAACCCATATACAGCTTTATCTAAAATATATACATGATCAGGATGCATTTCATTTACGAAACCTGGAGGTTGTTCTACGTAAACTGTTTCTTCGAGTTCTCCATTGAGAAAGGCACATTTCACATCCATTTGATAGACATCAAAATCCTTATGAGCTGCATATTCAAAGAATATTCGAACAGCCTCGAGTCTCGCAACAGGGGCAAATGTTTCTTCATAATCAATCCCTTCTTGTTGTGAATATCCTTTTACAACTAGATGTGCTTTATTTCGTACAATATTTCCATCTTTGTCGGTTTTGTTTTTGAAAATCCATTTTAACCCGACAATCGAAACATTTTCAGGTTTAGGAATTAATCTCCAAACCTTGTTTCTTTCGAATTCAGCCAGTTCAGATTGCATTGCAACAACCCAATCTGAGTGTTCCATTGCCATCTTAACTGTCTTTGGTTCAATTTTAGTTATGAAAACATTGAACAAGCAAAATTCTTGATGAGTATTTAATACCTCATTCTTCGCACGAATCTGAGCTCTTGTTAATACTCCATCTTGAGGATTTCCAATGACTTGATCTATCAGATGAGTCTTTGTCCATTTCTCCAACGGTGGATATGCAGGATCAAATTCCAAAGGTGCATCTTCATACATCTCTTCATTTTCAGATCCTACAACAGAAACATTATCATTTAGATCATGAAAATCATCGTTTTGATTAAAATTTATTGTATCATTTTCCTCCTCAACACGATTATCATTTTGATTCTCCCCTTCAACAACATTATCTATTCTCCCATTCTCCCCCTCGAAAGAATGCTCCCCCTCAACCAGAGTATTCGAATCCAAGTGCTCTCCTTCCACTGGATTATTATGCATACTTTCGCCAACTCTGGGAGAATTCGTTGTTGAATTAACATCTACAATATTTTGAGGAATTTCCAAGTCATCATTATGCTTCGAAGATTCAGAGTGATGATTATCATTCGCATGAACTTCAACATCCACAGCCCTGTCAGGAATACCAAAAATTAAATCATAATCAAAGTCAGATGAATTTGATTCTTCAGTTTCATCAGATGATTCATTCATAATTGGTTTTTGTTCAAATTGCTTTTCAACTTGTTTGACATAATAATCATCGAAAGTAAGATTGAAAGTCTCTTCGACTTTTCTTGTGCGTTTATTTAACACTCTATATGCAACCGAATTATGCGAATATCCCAAAAATATGCATTCATCAGCTTTAGCTTGAAATTTTGAAAGGCAATCTTTAAGATTCATTATAAAACGCCTGCAACCAAAAACATGGAAGAATTTGACATTAGGTTTTCGGTTATTGATAATTTCATACGGAGTGATATTGAATCGACGATGAATGAAAGATCGATTTAGAGTCAAACAAGCTGTCGAAACTGCTTCAGCCCATAGATATCGAGGAAGATTCGCATATGTCAACATAGTGCTCGCTGCTTCGCAAAGTGACCTATTTCGTCTTTCAACCACATCATTTTGTTGCGGTGTATAGGGTGAAGAGAAGTTATGCGAAATTTCTTTTTCTGTTAAGTACGAATCCAACACTTTGTTCTTAAACTCAGATCCATTATCACTTTTGATCTTTCGAACATTTTTCTTCAGACTCGTCTCGATCTTCTTAATAAACTCAATCATTGTTTGAGCAACCTTAGATTTTAACCTGAGAAAATATACCCAAGTAAATCGAGAAAAATCATCAACAATAACCAAAATGTACCGTTTCTTGTTGAGAGTTGCAACAGTCGATGGTCCACAAAGGTCAATGTGTAGAAGTTCCAACGGTTCCATAATTTTCGAATCTATCACAATTGGATGTCCTTTCCTGTGCTGTTTCCCTTGTTCACAAGCTGCACACAATGTATCATTGTCAAATTTTAGTACAGGTAAACCACGAACAAGATCATCAACAACCAATTTATTCAAATTTCGAAAGTTTAAATGCGATAAACGTCGATGCCATAACCAGCTGATGTCAGAGGCAGCTTTTGAAAGTAAGCACACTGATGGTTTGCCGATGATTGGTTTGATATCAAGAGTAAACATGTCACCATGTCTTTTGGATTTAAGCAACACTTCGTTAGTTTCAACATTTGAAATGATGTTGCCTTCTTCGTTAAACACCACTTGATTGCCAGTGCCCACAACAAGTTGGGAAACACTTATCAAGTTATGTTGAAGACCTTCGACATAAGCAACGCGATTAACAGTGAACTTTCCATTCGTGACTTTGCCATAACCTTTCACTTGGCACTTGTGATTATTGCCAAACTTCACAACTCCTGCATTTTCCAAGCTTCGAAGATCTCTCAGATTTTCCTTTTGTCCGGTCATGTGACGTGAGCAACCACTATCAATATTCCATTTCTCATCATATTGCTCATCACATAGTACCTGCGATCAATAAAAGAATTTAGGTACCCAAGGCTGTTTGGGTCCTTGGAAATTAGTTTTGAAAACAAAATGAAATGAAGAACTTTTAACCCAATAACAAACTTTAGTTTTGAGACTATCAATTAAATCCACATCATTATGTAAAGGAACAGAAACATAAGTCTTTTTTAGTTTGGGATTGTCACTTACACATGCCTTCGTCCTTTTAGATTGTGTTTGATCATGCTTTTCTTTCGAAACCGGTTGCCAAGTTTTTACCGAAACATTCGAATCTTTTGAAGATGAGCTTTCAGTTGACGAATTATTCACATAATTCTCATAGGCTTCATGAATTTGTTGTTGAGAATATTTCCTTGATTGATATTTTCTTCCTCTTCCTTCAAGCCAATGATCGATGTTTTTCTCACGAGACAACCCTTTTGTGTATGACACTTTTGAGGTTTGTTTTCCCGTGGGATTTGGAAAATTCGGTTTTTGTGGGAAGAAATCAACATTTGATTTAGGTCAAAATGCCATGGCGTATCGACTTCCATCATTGTTTCTAACACTTCGATTTTGAGAAAATCGATTTGAAGATTTTTGTTTTTGAGAAAACCTTGTTTGTTGATTAGAAGAAAATCGTTGTTGTGATGCTTGATTTTGAACATTCTTTGATGTATTTTTGTTATCTTTTGAAAATGATGAGTTTGAAACTTTCGAAGAATTTGTTTTTGGTTGAAATTCAGATTTAGATTTATTTGTTTGAGCAGGATTTTGCTTTGGATCTGAATGAATTGCTGAATGAGAAGACTTGTTCTCAACAGATTTAGTCTTTGTGTTTTCAGTTGTTTTCAAATTCAAATCATTTTGTTGTTTTCGAAGTTCCATGGTTTGCCAAAAAATCTTCTTTCGAGCTTGTCTGTTTGAAATTCCATTTTTTTTTGAAAACTTGTCAATTTGTTCTTTAAATTCTTTGGAATTTAATTTGACAACAGTTTGATTTTCCACAACAACTTCTTTTGTAACTTCTTTCACAATTTTCGATTTTTAAACCCATCTGCGTTGTGGTTTTTGTATTTGAAAAACATACGAATTCTTTGTTAAGGTATTTTCCACTGTGCTTTGATTTGAAAAGAATCCTTTGTCTGTTGTCTTTTTGTTGTCATCTTCGACCATTTTGTTGAATTCTGGTTTAATGTTCTCAACATTTCCAGTAGTAACAAACACTTGATTTGGAAAGACAACATCATCAGTACACTTGAAATTAGGATACACCACTTGATTTGTTTCCAAATAATGAGCTCCTTTTTCAGACAACACTTTGTGGAAAATTTCAGGGAACATATTATTTGTATCAAGACATTCATCAATTTTGACAATTCCATAAG
Organism: Lactuca virosa; assembly: GCF_052849685.1. Lineage (NCBI taxonomy): Eukaryota > Viridiplantae > Streptophyta > Magnoliopsida > Asterales > Asteraceae > Lactuca > Lactuca virosa. The sequence goes on along the minus strand of NC_136426.1, from coordinate 112,471,137 downwards.
CATATCTATCATCAGGAATTTTGTCAAACTCAGCAATATTTTTCTCACAATCATACGAAATATTATCTACCTTCGCTCTTTCATATGCTAGAAAAGGTAATAATCTCCTATGTTGTTCCTTGCTAATATCACACGAATGATGCAATGCAGTTAGTTTGCCATATAGACGTTTAGCAGAATTGCAGTAGATATTTCGTTGAGCTAACAAAAGTTTTACATCACTAGATAACGAGTCTCGATCACACATTATGTTTGTTATTTGCAATTCTAAACATTCTATCTTGACAACTTTCGAATCTAACTTCTTCTGTGTCTCTAACAACTGATTGCTTAATTCCTTAGCTTCATTACTAGCAGAAACAACCAAATTATCGAAATAAGCAACAGTATCATCAAAAGCAACAATTTAATAATCGTATGCACTTAAAGGAATATTGAAAGATTGAAGAATATTACGTACCTTTGTTGTCATTGGAGACTTATCAGCAGATTTTGATACAAAGCAACGGCCCTTGACCACTTCGTCTGAATCTTCCTCCAGCTTCGCATACATAGCCCCATGCGTAGGATTACGCATTTCCTCATCATCGGGGCCCGAAGACCAGATTTGATATGTGCCATCATTCTCCTGTTCACCTTGAGCCACCAAAGACAAAATTTTCGCCTTCGTACGTACCTCTTCTAACCTCTCCACATAATACGCCTCATCCTTCACTCTATTCTTTTTCTCATCTTTCTTTCGAAGCATGCAATCATTTGCTAGATGATTGGCTCCATTGCAATAATGACAATCCATTCCAGAATCTCCTTTCAGTTTCTTCTCTTTCATCTCCTCAGCCCCCTTCGAATCATTCTTCTCATACTTCTTCTTCACTTCTCCTGCAGCTTTGTTCACGAAACTTCCTTTTACCTCACTTTGCTTCACCTTCGAATTGAACGGTTTCTTGAAAAACTTTTTGACTCGGTTGTTAAAGTAAAAAGCAATTGCCTCATCATCCGAATTCATGAGAAACCCCTCTTCATCATTACAATCACCTTTTTCAACAGTTTCCTTTTCAGTCACTTTAGAGACAAGTGCTAATGGACCTCCCATACTAAGCTTCGACTCTTCTGCCATTTCGTTCACTTCATTTTCGTGAGTTTTAAGTTGATTGTACAAATCATTCAAAGAAGATGTGTCGAAACTCTGTTGATTTTTCACCATCATGCTAACACTCCTCCATTCTTTACGGAGTCCCATAACAAAGGTGAGATTGAATTCCATGCAGACCTCGTGATTCCATAATGATTGCATTTGTAAATCAGCTCGTTCAGCCTATCATAGTAATTTTCAATCGTTTCACCATATTTTTTTCTTGAAATCCTTCAATAATCAAACATTGCTTAACTAAATTGATTTTCGTCTTCTCGCTGCCTTGAAACTTTTCTTTGAGATTATTCCAGATTTCCTTTGCAGTTGTACAACTTCTGACATAGTTATACACCACTGGAGGCAATGCACCACGTAACTCCCTTATGCATCGTTTTTCAAGTTTCTTCATTCGATCAGTTTGATTTTCAACACTCGTAGTACTAGATGACGATGCAATTGGTTGAATGTTCGTTGGAAGAGTAACATTCCCTGAGATGTAAGACCAAAGCTCTTCATCGATTCCATTCAAGTAATCCTGCATACGATCAGACCACTGATCATAGTATTCAGGAATGAGCATAGGAATCTTAGTTGAAGATCCTAGCAGATGAGAGTATGAAGTCATCGAGTTGAGATTGAAGTTCGCCATTGATGTACGGAAGAAAATTTTTGAGAATTTTTGATAAATCAAAGAGAATTTGAAAGAAAATTGCTGAATTGATCAGAAAAACAAAGTAGAATACTCGATTCAACAAATCTATTGCAGAATCAAATCACAACTGAAGATCTAGAAAGCTTTTTCACGTCAAAAGATGCAGAACTTTTTGAACCAAAATTTTGATTCAAAAACCTTTTGAAACAGAGTGAAAATTAGATCTCAGATCATGATTCCTGCTCTGATACCAATTGATGAATCATGGAATCAAGTATTAATCAATATCAGAGTAAAACAAATGCATATTGAACAAACGATGTAAATAAGATCTGGTTTCTGCTCATTTATGCTTTCAACGTTTACAGAGAAAAATAGACAGGTTTATAAAGGACTCTTATCTAACTCTAGTAAAGTTCTATACTTATAGGAACAGTGAAAGCATACAAAAAATACTAAGGCATTGACACTTAAGCTTCGTACGAAATACACCTTAGTAAATAAACTTAACAAACATACGAAGGGTACAAAAGACTTCGACATATTACAACTAAATTCGACCCTTACAAGATTATGGATCTTCAAGCTCCAAGTCCACCAAATCTTCACCACCAAGCTTCACTTCCTTCAAAGGATCCAAAAACACCACACGATCACAAAAATGGCTCACAAACAATCAAATGAAAGCTAGGGTTTCGTTCTTAGGGTTTTGGGTGGAGGCTGGTCATAAGAGAAACTAGAAGCAACTTAATGTGTTTAAATAGGGCACAAACAATAAATATTAGGGTTTGTCCCAGCCGAGCGTACGCCCCGCGTACTCCCACATACTCCCAGCGTACGTGGGTACCTCTGCGATCATGCATGGAGCCAGTACGCCCAGCGTACTCGGCTAGAGGCTAGAACCACCAATCTTCCGAAAGCCATAACTTCTTCGTTCCAAGTCCTATTTTGACGTTCTTTATATCCATGGAAAGGTAATGAGAAGATCTATAATTCTATCTACTCTCCTTTGCCTTAAAACTTCCCGAGCTTAAATCCAAACTTCATAAAATGCCCAAACTATCACTTTACGGTTATACCCTTAGGCTCCGAAATACAACTGAACTCTTAGATCACCTAATCTATATTATCCACATCCAAGGGGTCTAAATCTCTCATTTCCTAAGGAACTTAACCTTGTGATAACTGATCCTCGGGTCACGGCCCCGAATTAGGAAACGATTCAAAACAGGGTGTTACAACTAGCCCCTACTTAAATTAGAATTCGTCCGCGAAATCACATCCTTACCATCCTCCTGGAACCCAAACGCCCCGACCAGCACCTCTTAATTCCCCGAATCACTGGAAAGGTTGTCTCATACGACACTCCAAGCCTACCATCGAACCCCAACCTCATCAGAAATCATACTCCTAATGATGATCAAATCATTGATCCTTTAACTATCAAACCAACACCTCACTTCTATATTTCCGAAACCCCCAAAACTTTTCCTGGCCTCCACACAAGTAAGACCATCCTGAACATAACCGCTAGGACCGGATACTGCAATCCAAACTGAAAGACGTCCTTTTGGTCCTGTACTATCCAACTGATACCTTTGACTGGCAGATTCCTTAACCATAAATCGATGATAAAACGATCTTTCGACTCTCAAAACGAGTCCCGCCCATTTGCCAACCCGATACATGACCCATATCCCGAAATCCAAAGATTTACACTTGCATTTTATCTGAAATATTCTTATTCCACGGTGACCTATCATTAAACTGAATACAAAATCCCCAATCTACCGCTGAAATTGACAAACTCACACCTGGTCCAATCACTAGGCTCCTACTAAGAGTCTAACTAATAAAGGCTACCCTAGCCTACACATCATACAAATACCAATCACTGACCATAAATCCGTCCCACTCAAAACGTAATCTAATACCTTGTCCCAACCAATATCCACCGAGTCTCACCCGTACTATCATAGCCATACGGTCCTCACCCACGGGTCTCAACCAATCGAGTATTGTACATGCGTAACCTCACCTCACTTCCAACGATCCTCATACCAACAAAAAGTAATCTTCCGAAAATACTGTCCGCCTCGAAACGAGCATGCACTGATCATTCCTCAGTTCCACGACCACTCCTAGAATGGCCTACCTCATTTTGGTGAACATTACAATCCAATTGCAGACTTAAAACACTTCCCTGACAGCCTATCATCCTTATGTATGTTAAGGATACCCCATAGTCTTACAACATTCCGACATCAGCCTACCAAACTTGTGAATGCTACGGCTGCCCGGTAGTCTTACAACACTTGCATACTGCCATGGACCCAACCCATGGTTTTACAGTCCATCTACCATACCGACCATAACCATCGTAACTCAAACCCGCATCCGATTATAACCCAATCAGGTGTTTGGGTTATGCTTTGAATCCTAAAGCCTTAGTCTGACATAAACATGGAGAAAGGCTCTAACACGACCCTACCCACCATACGTCACTACTGATGCGCAAAGAAAACTAAATATTTATTCTCGTGCACCCTTAGACCAAACTATTTCCCCCCACTTGGATTCGAGTGCATTCTTCCAATCCACAAAGAATTTGATGGATTTCCAATCCATCCCACAACCTAACAATTCCAACTATTAACAACCAGGGCTTACAAGAACTAGCATTCCATTACTAGCCCAACCTCAGTCACCATACACATTCCAAAACCAGATGAACACTTCCCAAATTCTCAATGAGCTCAATAATCCCAAGTACTTCCCATGATACAACTCCAAATCCTTAAGCCACCTCGGCCCATGGCATAAAACTATAACCCTTATCCGGAACAGATGTATCTTCAATTCAACAACTCACTTGCCGAAGGACCGATGTACTCAAAGTTTGCCAAAAGATACACTTCGATTTCTATTCACAATCCCTATGACTAAAATAACCCATGCAAACAACACTTTCCCAATAATTAAGAGTAATACGTTACCACTGCTCAATCCCTACTCATAGTAGTAGTCGACAACCTGAGCTTTACAACGGCTAGCTTTCTTTGACCAGCCAAACCTAGCACTTCTACATTCCAAGACCGGATGATCATTTCCAATACCTCAATGAATTTCAAGATCTTAAGGCACTTCTCGTTGAATCTACTACAAGTTCTTGGCGACTGATCGATCGATGACGAAGAATATCTCAATATTAAACAAGTACCCAATCCGTTCAACCACTTACTTGCACCTAGATCAATTCCCATGTAACCTGCAACTGACCTCGCTTCGCATATGTGAACTTGAAAACTACCGATCTTACACTCGTGACCGAACCAATTCCTAACTACCTCGAGGCCATGAACACCCCTACCATCCTACATTCAAACCCGTCACGCCTACCTTGCAGATTCCTTGAATTCTTTCTTATTGTTGGGTTTTAGTATACTACAACATCCTATGGTGCACATACAACCCTAAATGCTTTGGATCTATGTTTTCTCTAATTATACATGCAATATTGTTTCCAAAGCATGAAGCCTACAACTAGCATACAATTGATATAAACAACATAAATATGAGTTATAGAATTACCTCTTGTTGTAGCTTGTAGTTTTGGCCTTTAAGAACTTAGTGCCTCAAATTTTCACCTCAAACGGTTCACAACACACCCTTGAGAAATTTGATGACTTGAGAGAGATTACTAGGCACACAAATCGGTTATGAACTCCAAGAACACTTGTTGTAATCGATTTTAGCCATGGGGTTATGTATATATATATATATATATATATATATATATATATATATATATATATATATATATATATATATATATATATATATATGTAGGAATCCAAAAGCCATGGGTAAACCCTAATCCATACACTTTGGGTTATGACCCATATTTCATGTGGGCTAACTCTTCATGGAAACTTACATAAACTTAGCCCATTATGGATCATTAGCCCGAACAATATATATATATATATATATATATATATATATATATATATATATATATATATATATATATATATATATATATATATCATTGCTTTACATAATCAGTCCCCGTTAATTTAATTAGTCTCTTTTGATCACTAAATTAATTCCAAATTAATTCTTGATCAATACTAATTAAATAATATGATTTCATATTAATATATTAGAACTTATAATATATTAATAAATCATAAATAACCTCTTACTCAAATATCCATCCACAAATTGTCCTAGTTATATGCGAGCCGAATGGACCATGCTACTCTCGGGTTAAGTACATAGCAATTGTAGTTATGGGCTAAGACACCCAATCCAACAGTCTCCCACTTGGATAAGTCTAATAACTATTATTGCAAGTACGACTCCAAAATCCCGACTAGAAATCGTAGCTCATAAAAGCCGCTGTCGAACTCTGACCTAGTCAATGACGTGTCCATTAGATAAGGGATCATATATTCCTCCATTCTACAAGATATAATATGGACTGAGACATGGATTATAATCATTCTGTCTGTCCATCTGTTGTTTCCCGATTTCCGATCTATGACAACTGACTAATTGAACAAATCAAATCAGTCCAGGCTTGGCCAATCACTTAGGTTTGTCATCACTAAATCATCGAGGGGCCCGCATATATCGCTTTTATCCCTCTAAGGGTAAAAGGAATGGATATACTTCGACTCATATGCTTGCTATATTTACTCATCAAATGACACACAACAATGTGTTTTATAACACCAAGTTACTGGTGCGTTTACGCATCATCAATGTGCAACCGATTTGTAAGCTACAACTCACACGTCCCTGTTTTAAGAATATAAGATATTATCATCTCACAATCACTCGTGATAAAATCCATGAAGTGATTCAGATGAGGGTGGGTTTAATCCAATAATCGAATCTTATTCGAGGAGTACTCATGAACACTGCAACAAACTTGTGCTATGTCTAAAACACCTAGACAATCTACAGTCAGATTTATGACAGTCTTGCCTCAATACCTACTTCCAAAGTATGATCGACTATGGATAGTTTGGATAACCTAGTTATTCAGGAAGTCAAAACATGCAAAGTGAAACACAAGAATAATCGAATCCAATATGGTCTAAGAACTCATGAATATAAATAAAACACCTTTTATTTAATCACCATATTGATTACACATTATTCATTGTATAATGTTTCGATTAATCAACTTAATACTTGAATTAAAACAATAGTTATGCCATGCTCCAAGCATGCACACTACGTTTGTATATGGTCCTCTCTTTCTGAAATAGATCAATGTACAACATTTCAATGATGCTCATTTCACAATTCCAAATCCTTATCGTAAATGTAAGAATATCAAATTCTTACCATTTGCTAAAATCTGTTAGATTCTAAACTTATATGTAATGATCATCTTGTAATGACTATGCACAAAAGTCATAGAGACTTGGCAACAAACATTACAAAGTATTCCAACGGAGAGAAATTCCATGGAAACGAAGTCTCATATTCAAAGTACATTCCTTTGAACATCCTTCTTGCGTTGAGTTTTCTAATCTTACAAAAATTTTATGATTAACTTCCACTTATGGAACATTTCCATAATTCCATATGACTAGCACTTCTGAACAAGAGTTACCTTTTCTCAGAACTTGTCAATATGGACCTTCCAAAACTTATATTATACTTCCAACTGTCCATAAGCAACCAATCTTTGGTAAACCTCAGATTGTCCTCGACAACTACTTAACCAGTTTAGTCATATCTCGTTCTAGTCCCTTTTCCCTCTTAATGCCCTAGGCATATGGAAAATTAGAACAAATTAATATTATAACTTATGTAATCGATCCTATATCCGAAGCATATGGAATACGATTCATAATGTCTCACATAAAGACATGATACTTTAGCAGTCTTTCGCTATAATATTTCCACATATAGAATTTCCTTATGTTGAACCATTTCAACATAACGTTCACATATGTCCATGACTAAATTCGATTAAAATCTCAATCTAAGCTTTTAGATTCGAAATGAAGTATGAATTCCTCTCCCTTAATTATAGGAAAACAACTTTTCAAACCCTACAACTTTGCGAATTGAAACTTTTGTTTTCTATAATTAACATTGCTAACTTGCAACACTTAACGTAATAATTGTGCTCCCACTAGCATAATAACTACATTCTTATTAGCATAACACTTATGCTCCCACTAGCTTTCACATGTACCTAGAAATCAGCTGGACTTCTAGAAATCAATACTTGTTGACTTTCTTACCAAAGTTCAGATTTATGATACGAAATGATTCGATAAGACTTTATCTAGGCTTCTCAAACTCATACACCTTTCCTTAGATAGCTCACATGTGTGTCTAAACAATTTTAGAACTTACAACAATAAGTCTCAACTGTTTAGACCTTTTGCCATTTCTCACAATTCGAACTATGAAGAGGGATGACGTAATCATAATCGAATTTGAAAATGCAAATATCACAATTGCTCACTATTTAAAATCCACTTAGGGAAAGCGTTTCCCTACAATCATTTTCATGAATTGGAGAGAAACCTTATGACACTTAGATTTTATGGTGTATGTGTTCCTATCCATGTGAATTTGTTATAACCACAATCACAAGAGAAGGTTAGTGACAAATCCAAACTCATATGGACTGAACTTGTTCAATCTTAATTTCTTGCCACCTGGCAGCACAAGTGCCTACCATTGCTTCCAAGTTGTTATGCAAACAATTGAGCACTCATAGAACTCACATGCATAGTCAACTTTAACTGGAATGGGCACAGAAACAAGAATATGCCAACACGATAGATTCCAAACCTCAAGTCGTGTGCTAGTGACAAACAATAGTTTCATTCTTGATTAGTTCTTGAAACTTTTCAAGATCTTTAAGACTCCCACTGACTTCTTGACATATAAGATTCTCTTTGTCAATAAACATTATTTGACAAACAAATATTCAAGAGTTAGTGCGGTTTCTTATCAAGACAAACACTTCTAACAATTGGTCTTAGTTGGTCTTTGTTTTATCCAAAACATCACAACTTACCAATTTCAAATGTACAAGAGTAGAAAACATTTTACTCTACATTTGATAAGTGTTATAAACCTTTCTTAAGATTATGTCACTCGAGGCTCAATCTTGGAGTGTTACTCTAAAACTCGATATTGGAACGAAGTTTGATTCACCTTTTGATTTAACCATTTCAACAATTCACAATTCCTCTTCTTAGCCATACAAATGCACTAAGATGTCCTTATAGAATCAATTGTGATATGGTTTCATAATCACTAAGATGATCATAAAACACGATACTAAAGTACTCTTCCTTCTCAGATTGGAGAAACTTTTATCTTTCTGCCTAATTTGATTCTTCTTATTCGTTCTGCCATACATTGAAACTTTTCCAATGATTCAGAATTACACTTAATCTTGTAAGCATAACCATATTTACTAAACTTTAGTAAATCATAACGAATAGTCTTATCGTTCTTTGTGGTGGACCTGATCAACGCACAACCAAGTGTACCCGATCCCCTAGTCCTTCACTTGACTCACATATACATGTGAACAAGGAATTAGTCTTAATTTCCCAAAGATGAAGTTCTCATTCATCACACAATACAAATTTCATGATTCCAAGTTTCTATCCAACTAAAACTTGGGTGATGAGAATCTTTCCTTATTTGGTAAATCTTGACACTACCACAAACGAAAGAATCAAATCCATTTTCCAATGTTGCTATCAGTGGAAACACATAAACAACAATTTTCACAAATGCCATTGTAAGGAAACTTGAAATAAAATAAAATCAAAATTAATATTTTATTTATTAAAATTGCGGAAAACTTTTCCTTACAATGCAAATACATATGAAAACTATGTTGTTATCTATTCCTAAGAAATCTATCACAACTCTTAAGCAACAGCTCAAAATTATGATCATCGAACCATGCGATCGAAATCCATCTCTTCGCGATCAGAATCAGCTTACTCTTCCTTTAAGTTTCCTTTCATTCCTTGGATCCTACAAAACATCAAAATGTAATTACATTACATCATGTATTAAGGATCTCCAAATAGGAACTTAATAGATTTAGATAGTGGACTTACCTGAAATAGAGTCAAACATTTTGACTTTACCATCCTTGCGATCTTTCAGGTAAATATGGCAGCTTTGCAACCAATGCCCCTTCTCATGGCAATAGAAACAAATGGACTCTTTGGGAATGGTACACGAGACAATCACAGACTTAGCCTTTCCCTTTCCCTTGGAAAGAGAAATCTTTTCTGGACTTCCAATGTTTCCATTGTCAATGTCCATGGAAGTTTGGGAAATTGATCTTCCAATCAAATTTGCATTACCAGTGTGCCAAATCATTGCTGTTTCAGCAGCAACAAGCAAATATGTTAGATCAATATGGGTCATGTCGTGATCTCCCATATAGTAGTCCTTAAAGAACCCGCTATATGACTTAGGAAGTGATTGAAGAACCAAGTCAACAACCAACTTCCTTGAAACAATGACACCCAACATTCCCAGCCTGTCAATGTGTGACTTCATCGCCAAGACATGTGCACACACAAACCTTCCATCTTGGTGTTTGCTAACCAATAGGGCTTGAGTGACCTTGAACTTTTCAAGTCTTTGAACTTGTGGGTCAGGGAGAATTATTGGAGGAGGTGGAGGAAGAGAAGTTCCACTACAGCACAAAGAAGGGATTAATCTTTCACCTCGATCGTCTTGTGGAATATCATCTTTATAAAGAAAGGATTCGGGAAGACCATAGTAGTCTGAACCAGACATCTACAAGGGAGAAATTCAAGTTTAATTGATTTAAGTCCTTAATATAACACCCAAATAAAATATTAAGGCTAGGACCCAACACAATATTTTACAATTCGGAAGAGGGATGTCGTAATCCAATTGCAAAATATTTGAAGGTAGGTAAATGACGATTTACCAATTTTCACCATAAAAAACGAAAAAGAATTTTAGGTTTTAAATGAATTGAAATTCCTAGAGTTTTTTAGATTCATTGAACTTTTCAATGGCATGTTTAATCTCGATTATGCCCTTCAAGTTTGTGACTGGGATGCCGAGGATCAAAAACAAGGTGTTAATAACCATGCAAATTAGCTTGGTACACTTAATGTTACAAATCACCTAATCAATGTGCCGGTTAACCACACACGCTCCATTGATGTAACATCCCAAAAATCATGACCAAAAATTTCGTTTTAAAATCATTAATCAACCATGATCAAGTCATACATAAATCCTTATATGAAATCAAGTATCATTTCAAACATATTTGTTTTATCAGAGAAAACATCCCAGGCTAAAAACTTCTTGGTGTGTGCCATGCGATCATCCCGAGCTCTTCCCTCCGCAACCGGAAGTACCTGAAACCAAAACTGAAAACTGTAAGCACGAAGCTTAGTGAGTTCCCCAACCTACCACATACCAAATACATAACCACATACTAGGCCCCCGCCCGCTGCATCAGGACTTGCCCGACATCGGACTCGCTCCGGCATCGGGCCCCGCTCGGCATCAGGCCCCGCCTGGCATTGAGCCCCGCTCGGTATACAAATCTGTTTCTCTTAGGCCCCGCCTGTCTCTGAGCCTCACCTGCCATACACATACAATCATATAAACATGTTAGCACGTAAGAAAACATACCCTATTGTATTCCTGTCCTAAGGCATCGCCCCTGTCCTGCTACCGGCGAGTCATGGAACCCCGTCCACACTCCTGCTGATAGTGAGATACGCCCCCCCACACTCACTTCTCTCCTATCTCGGGCCCCGCCCCTGCTCTGCTACTAATGAGATACAGAACCCCTTCCATACTCAGCTAATGATGAGATGCGGGACCTCGCCCACACTCACCTCCCTACCAGGCACATACAAATATCACACAGACAACAAGTATAACTAGCATACTAACATTCCTCGGGCTCCCGCCCGTCATCAGACCCTGGTCCGGAGACATACTACTGACACATGCAAGAATCAGAAAGACCTATAGCATACTAACATACCTCGGGCCTCGCCCGACATTGGATCGTAATCTGGAACATACACCACAATAGTGCCTAGGGCTAACCCTGTTGGGTTATGAGCATTCTAACACTCCTAAGTGTACATGCAACCCTAAATACCTTGGATCTATGTTTTCTCTATTATACATACAATTATGAACATCCAAGGTATTATCCTAATCTAGCATACAAAATAATAAATATAACAAGATAGAATACATACCTCTTTGATGTAGAATGTCTTCATGAAGCTTGAGTGCCTAGTGCCCCAAGTGTGACACCTCAAATGGTTCACACAACACCAAATACACTTGGAATAACTTGAGAGAAACTTGAACACTCCTTGAAATCGTCTAGCCCTCACACTCACACATTAGTCCACGATTTCTTGAGCCATAGGATTCTTTTATATGGTGGCTATTAGGGTTACACCATGTAACTCATAACTTTACCCATTCCTTATGCTCCATGGATTTTAACCTCCATGGAGTATCCATGGGTCACCCCATAGACTTAGTCCAACATAAGGAATCTTGGATCACAAGCCCACATATATAAGAATGAATGATTTACACAATCAACCCATATATTTAATTAGTCTCCTTTTGATCACTTAATTAATTCCAAATTAATTCTTGATCAATACTAATTAAATAACCTTATTAATATATTAGAACTTATAATATATTAACCAACCTTAAGTGTTATTTCTCTCATTATAGTCTATCCAAATGCATGATGCCATGCAACCCAAATGGACCATGCCGGGTCGGGTCAAGTCTTACCAATTATAGTTATGGATTTAGACATTAATCCAACAATCTCCCACTTGGATAAGTCTAAAACTATTATTGCGTATGACTTCAGGAACCGATCAGCAATCGTACCTCTCAAAAGCTTCTGTCGAACTCTGACCTTGTCGATGAACTCTGACCTTTGTCAATGACTTGTCCATTAGATAAGGGATCATATATTCCTCCATTCTAGATATCATATGGACTGAGACATGGATTATCAATCATTCTCTCTGTCCATTTGTTGTTTCCCGATTTCCGATTCATGATGACTGACTGATTAAACAAATCAAATCAGTCCTGGCTTGGCCAAGCACTCACATGTATCATCTTTAAATCATCGAGGGGCCCACAAATATCGCTTTTATCCTGAAGGTAAAAGGAATGGATAAACTTCGACTCATATGGCTTGTTCTACTACTTGTTGAATCATACACAAAGGCACGTTTTATAACATCGAGTTACCGAATGCGTTTTCGTGCAATCAATGTACAACCAACTCATAGTAACAACTCATATCTCTAGGTTTGAAGAATATAAGATATTATCGTCTCATGATCACTCGTGATAAAATCCATGAAGTGATTCAAATGAGCGCGGGTTGAATCCAATACTCAGAACTTATGAGCACTCATGACTGTTGTAGCACCACTTTGTCCACCAACTTGGACCTCTACAAACCAACCCATGACAGTCTTGATTCATATCTACTTCCAACATATGACCGACTGTGGATGGTTTGAATAACTTAATCATTCAGGAAGAGCGACTTAGTTATTCTGGAAGTCAAAACATGCAAAGTGAAACACAAGAATAAATGAATCAAATATGGTATCAAACCCTATGAATATAAGTAAACACTTTTATTTATCACCATACTGATTACTCATTATTCATTGTTTCGGTTTTATCAACTTTATACTTGAATTAAAAACACTAGTTGTCCCATGCTCCAAGCATGTACACTATGTTTTTCTTAAACAATAGCTTTGCCATACACCAAGTATGCACTCTATGTTTGTCTATGATCCTTACTTTGTAAAATAGATCAATTGAACATCACTCCAATGATCCTCTTTTCACAGTCCCAAATCCTTACTGCAAATGCAAGAATTCCAAATTCATGTCATTTACTGAAATCTGTTAGATTCTAAACTTATATGCATTGATCCTCTTAATGATTATGCACGAAGTCAGAAAGACTTGACAACAATCATTACAGAGCATTCCAAAGGAGATCAGCTCCTTGGAAACATCCTTCTTTCATTAAGTTTCCTAATCTTACACAGATTGAATAATTTCTAACTTTGAAACATTTCCATATTCCATTTTGACTATCACTTCTGAACAAGAGTTGCCTCCTTACAGATTATGTCAATATGGTCCTTCCAGAATTAACATTATACTTCCATTTGTCCTTGAGCAACCAATCTTTGGTAAACCTTAGATTGTCCTCGACAATTGCTTAATCATTTTAGTCATATCCAATTCTAGACCTTTTCCCTTCATAATGCCCCAGGCATTTGGAAAATTTTAGAAAGGATGAGTATAGCACATGTAATCGATCCTATATCCGAAGCATATGGGACATGATTCATGATGTCTCACATAAAGACTAAACCAGTCTTTTGCTATAATATTTCCATTTCAATTTGCCAAGTTCTCAAAATTCAGATTATGAAAAGGGATGCCGTAATCATAATCGAATTTTAGAACGCAAATAATGGACCCATATATAGAATTTCCTTATGTTGAGCCATTCCAACATGAAATTCATATATATATCCTTGATAAATAAGATTAAAATCTCAATCTAAGCTTTTAGAATTGAAATGAAGTATAATTTCCTCTCCCTTAATTATAGCAAAACAACTTTTTCAACCCCTGCAACCTCACGAATTGAAACTTTTGTTTTCTATAATTAACATTGCTAACTTGCAACCTTTGTCATAATTATCATGCTCCCACTAACATGATGATTATTAGCATAACACTTATGCTCCCACTAGCTTTGACATGTACTCAGAAATCAGCTGATTTTCTTACCAAAGTTCAGATTTCTGATACTAGATTGTTTTGATAAAACTTTATCAAAATCATACACCTCTCTTAGATAGCTCACATGTGTGTCTAAACAATTTTAGAACTATGAAAAGGGATGCCGTAATCATAGTCTCAATTGTTTAGACCTTTGCCACTTCTCACAAGTCCATGTTAGTGTGCCGGTAAACCACATACGCTCCACTAACGACTTTGAGAATGCAAATATCACAATTGCTATCTAGCTAAAATCTACTTAGTGAAAGTGTTTCCTCACCATCATTTTCATGAATCGGAGAGAAACCTTATGACACTTAGATTTAATAGTGTATGTGTTCTTATCCATGTGAATTTGTCAAAACCATAATCACAAGACAAGGTTAGTGACAAATCCAAACTCATATTGATTAAACTTGTGCAATCTTAAATTCTTGCCATTTGGCAGCTCAGGTGCCTGCCATTGCTTCCAAGTAGTTGTGCAACCAATTGAGAACTCTCAGAACTCCTATGCAAAGCCAACTTGAATAGGCACAAAAATTTCAACACGATAGGTTATAAACCTCAAGTCATGTGCTAGTGAAGGACTTTAGGTTTTATTCTTGATTAAGTCTTGAAAATTTCAAGAGCTTTAAGACTCCCACTGTCCTCTTGACATATAAGACTCCCTTGTCAAATATTCAAGAGATAGTGCGGATTCTTTATCAAGACTAACACTTTACACAATTGGCCTAAGTTGGTCTCTGTTTTATCCAAAACATCACAACTTACCAATTTCAAATGTACAAGAGTAGATAACCTTTTACTCTTACATTTGACTAGTGTTAACAAACCCTCTTTAAGATATGTCACTCAAGTTACAATCTTGGAGTATGACTCTAAGAATTGTTTTGGAACGAAGTATGACTCATCTTTTTGATTTAACCATTTCAACAATTCATGACTCCTCTTCTTAGTCATAAGAATGCACTAAGATGACTTTAGAGGACCAATTGTGATATGGTATCTTAATCATTAAGATGATCATAAACATGATACTAAAGTACTCTCCCATCTTTTCAGATTTGAGAAACTTTTATCTTTCTGCCATACTTTGATTCTTCTTATTCGTTCTGTCTCACATTGAAACTTCTCCAATGCTACAGACTTATACTTAAACTTATAAGTATAACCATATTTACTGAACTTAAGTAAATCATGACGAATAGTCTTCTTGATCTTTTTTGGTGGACTTGACCAGTGCACAAGAATGTGTAAAAGGTCTCTGTTTTATCCAAAACATCACAACTTACCAATTTCAAATGTACAAGAGTAGATAACCTTTTACTCTTACATTTAACTAGTGTTAACAAACCCTCTTTAAGATATGTCACTCAAGTTATAATCTTGGAGTATGACTCTAAGAATTGTTTTGGAACGAAGTATGACTCATCTTTTTGATTTAACCATTTCAACAATTCATGACTCCTCTTCTTAGTCATAAGAATGCACTAAGATGACTTTAGAGGACCAATTGTGATATGGTATCTTAATCATTAAGATGATCATAAACATGATACTAAACTACTCTCCCATCTTTTCAGATTTGAGAAACTTTTATCTTTCTGCCATACTTTGATTCTTCTTATTCGTTCTGTCTCACATTGAAACTTCTCCAATGCTACAGACTTATACTTAAACTTATAAGTATAACCATATTTACTGAACTTAAGTAAATCATGACGAATAGTCTTCTTGATCTTTTTTGGTGGACTTGACCAGTGCACAAGAATGTGTACTCGATCCCTTAGTCCTTTCCTTATTCACATAAGGAATTAGTCTTAATTTTCCAAGCTGAAAGTTCTCATTCATCATACTATACAACTTGCATGATTCCAAGTTTCGGTCCAATTGAACCTTGGGTGATGAGAATCTTTCCTTATTTGGTAATATTAGACACTACCACAACCGAAAGAATCAAATCCATTTTTCCAATATTTCTATCAATGGAATCTTATAAGCAACAACTTTTCACAAATGCCATTGTAAGGATACTTAAAATAAATAAAATCAAAACCTTTTTCTTTTATTTTAAAACTTTGCGGAAAAACTTATCCTTACAATCCATATGAAAACCTTGTTGTTATCTATTCCTAAGCAATATAAATATCATAACTCTTAAGTAATAGCCCAAAATTCTGATCACCGAACCATGCGATTGAAATCCATCTTCGCGATCAGAATCAGCATGTACTTAATAGAGTTAGACAATGGACTTTACCTGAAGTAGAGCCAAACTTATTGACTTTAATATCCTTAGGTAAATTTGGCAGCTTCGTAACCAATGCCCCTTCCTTTGGCAATAGTTACCTATGGACCCTTGATAATGGGACTATCTCAGACTTCGCCTCTCTCTTTACCATTGGGTCAACCGAGTTGACTATGGCCGATCCCTTTCCATTGGGAAGAGAGAGCTTTACTGGATATCCAATGTCATCATTGTCAATGTCCATAGCGTTTTAGGAAGTTGATCTTAGCAAATAGATAAGATCATTAAGGGTATTGTCTTAGTCTGTTTCATAGGATTCCCAAAAGAACTCACTATGTGACTTAGAAAGTAGTTGAGCCACCAACTTTCTCAAGACTTTGACACCCAACTCTCCCGGCTTGTCAATATGTGACTACATCTCCAAGATGTGATCACACCTAGACCTTGCCTTGACAATAGGGCTTGAGTGACCTTAAACTTTTTAGGAACTTGTGGGTTAGGGAGAATAATTGGAGGAGGTGAAAGAAGTATGATATCCATGGGACATCATCTTCATTTAGGAAAGCTTGTTTCAAGAGATTTGGGAAGATCATAAATGTCTAGACCAGACATCTTTTTGGGAGATATTCAAGATAGTTGATTTAAAGTCCTTAATATGACACCCAATATGAAATATTAAGGCTAGGACCCAACAAACTATTTTATAACTTAGAAGAGGGATGCCGTAATCCAAGCTATAAAATATTTGAAGGTAGGTGAATGACGATTCACCAATTTCCACCATGAAAAACGAAATAATTTATTAGGTTTTAATTGGATTTGAAAGTCCTAGATCTTTGAGATTCATTGAACTGTTCAAAGGCATGTTTCAATCTCGAGTGTGCCCTTCAGGTTTTGTGACTGGGATGCCGAGGATCACAAAACAAGGTGTGAATAACCATGCAAATATACTTGGTACCCTTAATATTTACCCCTTACTCAGTGTGTCGGTTAACCACACACGCTCCACCGATACTATGATAAATATTAAGTTACCCTTTGCCTACCTTGTTAAGTCCAGGTTAGTGTGCCGGTTAACCACACACGCTCCACTAACGGTTTAAACAAAGTGCAAAGTGTAATTTCATGGATTAGCACCTTATTCACATTTTCCTAAGTAACTAAGATTGGGAATTTATAAGTGTTTAGTTACTTAGTATTTATCATTAATACTTTTAATGAAGGGAGAATTATAGTCCTTGTCCTACCCGTTCGGCTAACGACCCTCCACCAGTCAAGGAAGCGGTGGTTGAGAGTGGACACCCATTAAACTGCCATTTTATAGGCAGTAACCTTATACCCCCTTATAGACCGGCTTCGTGAATGAGGCCTACTAACGGTAAGACTGACTTTACTCTTATACATATATATAAATATTATTAACTTATAATATTATAAAGTATAAGGGTTGAATTTTAACTTTTAAAATTCTAAGGGCTAACTTGGAATTAAAGTATTCATAAGTGAAAAATTTTCAAATTCCAAAACTTGAGGGCATGTTTTGAAACTATTCAAAACTAATTAATTCCATAACTTATGAGTTTAAAGTAGTTTTAATTAAAAAAAAAAAACTCTTCAAGTTCCATAACTTGAGGACAAGTTATGGAAGACTTTAAACTAATTAATAAAAAAAAATAACCTTTTTTTTATTGTAACTTATGGAACTAATTAAGGTTACACTTTTTTTTTAATTTAATGAAGAGACTCTTCATTTTGTAACCTTTGCCAACTTTTATGAGTTTTATGATTCTTAAATGTGACTTTTCATATAACTTGAGGACAAGTTACAAAAACACACTTTGGAATCAACTCTTAGATTAAAATGGATTGAAAACAACTATTTCACACAACTTTTCTATTAATCTAAGAACCTCATAAGAACAAGATAATTCAAATCATCAATCTTCAAGAAATTAGCATGAACATACAAACTAATACAAATCTTGAAATTATGACAATTATCTTAGAAATTGGATTAGCATGAACATTACCACATCAAAAACAAGTTTATAAGTCCAAAAACATCTTAGGGTAATGTTCCTAGTCCAATTCCAGCCAAAACAATCGAATATATGCATCCAACTCGATTTTTCAGCTACTTTTGCAAGTATAACAAGAAAACAAGCCTAGGCTCTGATACCACTGTTGGGTTATGCGCATTCTAACACTCCTAAGTGTACATGCAACCCTAAATACCTTGGATCTATGTTTTCTCTATTATACATACAATTATGAACATCCAAGGTATTATCCTAATCTAGCATACAAAATAATAAATATAACAAGATAGAATACATACCTCTTTGATGTAGAATGTCTTCATGAAGCTTGAGTGCCTAGTGCCCCAAGTGTGACACCTCAAATGGTTCACACAACACCAAATACACTTGGAATAACTTGAGAGAAACTTGAACACTCCTTGAAATCGTCTAGCCCTCACACTCACACATTAGTGCACGATTTCTTGAGCCATGGGATTCTTTTATATGGTGGCTATTAGGGTTACACCATGTAACTCATAACTTTACCCATTCCTTATGCTCCATGGATTTTAACGTCCATGGAGTATCCATGGGTCACCCCATGGACTTAGTCAAACATAAGGAATCTTGGATCACAAGCCCACATATATAAGAATGAATGATTTACACAATCAACCCATATATTTAATTAGTCTCCTTTTGATCACTTAATTAATTCCAAATTAATTCTTGATCAATACTAATTAAATAACCTTATTAATATATTAGAACTTATAATATATTAACCAACCTTAAGTGTTATTTCTCTCATTATAGTCTATCCAAATGCATGATGCCATGCAACCCAAATGGACCATGCCGGGTCGGGTCAAGTCTTACCAATTATAGTTATGGACTTAGACATTAATCCAACATAACGTTCATAACTTTACTTAAGAATGCTTAGATCTAGTGTAGTGTGGTTTTGGAGTCATTTTAGTCCCAAGAATTGACCTTTATGATGAAATCTCGTTTGTGAGCTTAGGGTTGCCACCCTCAGAGTTAAAAGGGTCCCATAAGCAATAAAGTCTCCATCTTGAATGTCTTAATGGATTCAGGCATGACATCTAGCCCTCTTTATGGAAGTGGAATATCATTTTGGGAGTTTGGGCTTGTTTGGGCCAAGTAAAGTCACCAAGTTAGTGACTTTATGGATTAAGGCGTGGAAAAGGACTTGGATCTGTGTTTGTAGCTTCTGGATTAGAGTATTAAGCACTTAATGGGAAAGTGACTTAACAGGGAGAGTACCATAAGCGTACATGCAGGTACGCCCAACATACACACCATTTGGCTAGTAGGCTTAGCGTACGTGAATGTACGCCCCGCGTACTCTGTCAGTTTGGGCTTTGCATTTTTTGGCCTCCGTTTGGGCCATGCTTTGGGTTCTTGGGCCTTAGTGCGCCATCAGAAGTCAGATAATATGGTCCAAGGAAATGTTTGGGCTTAGGGTAAGGCCTATTAAAGGGATTGGGCCAATTTAGCAAATTGGGCCATTAGTCGGCCACTAGTAGGTTTGGGAAGCTCACCTAGTGTTGGGCCTTTTTCATTACGGTTTGGGCCTTAGTTATGGACCAAGTCGGCCTAGGGGGAGAATGGTCATTCTACCCTATGAAGGGTTATTGAATTGGACTAAGTGATATTTTGGTATTGTTAGCTCGGGAAGTCGAAGGATCAGCAGTTCGGGAAGTTACAGTTAGCACTCAGAGGAGTTTTTAGCAGGACTTCAGCAGTGCAAGGTGAGTCTCCTCACTATGTGCATGGGTCTACGGCCACAATGCCGACCCATTATGTTTGTGTATAGAAGGAAGACCCGGGGGTTTCTTGGATTAATGTCTAAGTCCATAACTATAATTGGTAAGACTTGACCCGACCCGGCATGGTCCATTTGGGTTGCATTGCATCATGCATTTGGATAGACTATAATGAGAGAAATAACACTTAAGGTTGGTTAATATATTATCAGTTCTAATATATTAATAAGTCTATTTAATTAGTATTGATCAAGAATTAATTTGGAATTAATTAAGTGATCAAAAGGAGACTAATTAAATATATGGGTTGATTGTGTAAATCATTCATTCTTATATATGTGGGCTTGCGATCCAAGATTCCTTATGTTGGACTAAGTCCATGGGGTGACCCATGGATACTCCATGGAGGTTAAAATCCATGGAGCATAAGGAATGGGTAAAGTTATGAGTTACATGGTGTAACCCTAATAGCCACCATATAAAAGAATCCCATGGCTCAAGAAATCGTGGACTAATGTGTGAGTGTGAGGGCTAGACGATTTCAAGGAGTGTTCAAGTTTCTCTCAAGTTATTCCAAGTGTATTTGGTGTTGTGTGAACCATTTGAGGTGTCACACTTGGGGCACTAGGCACTCAAGCTTCATGAAGACATTCTACATCAAAGAGGTATGTATTCTATCTTGTTATATTTATTATTTTGTATGCTAGATTAGGATAATACCTTGGATGTTCATAATTGTATGTATAATAGAGAAAACATAGATCCAAGGTATTTAGGGTTGCATGTACACTTAGGAGTGTTAGAATGCTCATAACCCAACAGTGATATCAGAGCCTAGGCTTGTTTTCTTGTTATACTTGCAAAAGTAGCTGAAAAAATCGAGTTGGATGCATATATTCGATTGTTTTGGCTGGAATTGGACTAGGAACATTATCCTAAGATGTTTTTGGACTTATAAACTTGTTTTTGACGTGGTAATGTTCATGCTAATCCAATTTCTAAGATAATTGTCATAATTTCAAGATTTGTATTAGTTTGTATGTTCATGCTAATTTCTTGAAGATTGATGATTTGAATTATCTTGTTCTTATGAGGTTCTTAGATTAATAAAAAAGTTGTGTGAAATAGTTGTTTTCAATCCATTTTAATCTAAGAGTTGATTCCAAAGTGTGTTTTTGTAACTTGTCCTCAAGTTATATGAAAAGTCACATTTAAGAATCATAAAACTCATAAAAGTTGGCAAATGTTACAAAATGAAGAGTCTAGTTCTAATTAAATGGTTTTATGACTCCATAACTTGTCCTCAAGTTATGGAGGTTCAAGAGTCTCTTCATTAAATTAAAAAAAAAAGTGTAACCTTAATTAGTTCCATAAGTTACAATAAAAAAAGTTATTTTTTTTATTATTAATTAGTCTAAAGTCTTCCATAACTTGTCCTCAAGTTATGAAACTTGAAGAGTTCTTTTTTTTTTTTTTTTTTTTAATTAAAACTACTTTAAACTCATAAGTTATGGAATTAATTAGTTTTGAATAGTTTCAAAACTTGCCCTCAAGTTTTGGAATTTGAAAAGTTTTCACTTATGAATACTTTAATTCCAAGTTAGCCCTTAGAATTTTAAAAGTTAAAATTCAACCCTTATACTTTATAATATTATAAGTTAATAATATTTATATATATGTATAAGAGTAAAGTCAGTCTTACCGTTAGTAGGCCTCATTCACGAAGTCGGTCTATAAGGGGGGTATAAGGTTACTGCCTATAAAATGGCAGTTTAATGGGTGTCCACTCTCACCCACCGCTTCCTTGACTGGTGGAGGGTCGTTAGCCGAACGGGTAGGACAAGGACTATAATTCTCCCTTCATTAAAAGTATTAATGATAAATACTAAGTAACTAAACACTTATAAATTCCCAATCTTAGTTACTTAGGAAAATGTGAATAAGGTGCTAATCCATGAAATTACACTTTGCACTTTGTTTAAACCGTTAGTGGAGCGTGTGTGGTTAACCGGCACACTAACCTGGGCTTAACAAGGTAGGAAAAGGGTAACTTAATATTTATCATAGTATCGGTGGAGCGTGTGTGGTTAACCGGCACACTGATTAAGGGGTAAATATTAAGGGTACCAAGTATATTTGCATGGTTATTCACACCTTGTTTTGTGATCCTCGGCATCCCAGTCACAAAACCTGAAGGGCACACTCGAGATTGAAACATGCCTTTGAACAGTTCAATGAATCTCAAAGATCTAGGACTTTCAAATCCAATTAAAACCTAATAAATTATTTCATTTTTCATGGTGGAAATTGGTGAATCGTCATTCACCTACCTTCAAATATTTTATAGCTTGGATTACGGCATCCCTCTTCTAAGTTATAAAATAGTTTGTTGGGTCCTAGCCTTAATATTTCATATTGGGTGTCATATTAAGGACTTTAAATCAACTATCTTGAATATCTCCCAAAAAGATGTCTGGTCTAGACATTTATGATCTTCCCAAATCTCTTGAAACAAGCTTTCCTAAATGAAGATGATGTCCCACGGATATCATACTTCTTTCACCTCCTCCAATTATTCTCCCTAACCCACAAGTTCCTAAAAAGTTTAAGGCACTCAAGCCCTATTGTCAAGGCAAGGTCTAGGTGTGATCACATCTTGGAGATGTAGTCACATATTGACAAGCCGGGAGAGTTGGGTGTCAAAGTCTTGAGAAAGTTGGTGGCTCAACTACTTTCTAAGTCACATAGTGAGTTCTTTTGGGAATCCTATGAAACAGACTAAGACAAGACCCTTAATGATCTTATCTATTTGCTAAGATCAACTTCCTAAAACGCTATGGACATTGACAATGATGACATTGGATATCCAGTAAAGCTCTCTCTTCCCAATGGAAAGGGATCGGCCATAGTCAACTCGGTTGACCCAATGGTAAAGAGAGAGGCGAAGTCTGAGATAGTCCCATTATCAAGGGTCCATAGGTAACTATTGCCAAAGGAAGGGGCATTGGTTACGAAGCTGCCAAATTTACCTAAGGATGTTAAAGTCAATAAGTTTGGCTCTACTTCAGGTAAAGTCCATTGTCAATCGCATGGTTCGGTGATCATAATTTTGGGCTATTACTTAAGAGTTATGATATTTATATTGCTTAGGAATAGATAACAACAAGGTTTTCATATGGATTGTAAGGATAAGTTTATCCGCAAAGTTTTAAAATAAAAGAAAAAGGTTTTGATTTTATTTATTTTAAGTATCCTTACAATGGCATTTGTGAAAAGTTGTTGCTTATAAGATTCCATTGATAGCAATATTGGAAAAATGGATTTGATTCTTTCGGTTGTGGTAGTGTCTAATATTACCAAATAAGGAAAGATTCTCATCACCCAAGGTTCAATTGGACCGAAACTTGGAATCATGCAAGTTGTATAGTATGATGAATGAGAACTTTTAGCTTGGAAAATTAAGACTAATTCCTTATGTGAATAAGGAAAGGACTATGGGATCGAGTACACATTCTTGTGCACTGGTCAAGTCCACCACAAAAGATCAAGAAGACTATTCGTCATGATTTACTTAAGTTCAGTAAATATGGTTATACTTATAAGTTTAAGTATAAGTCTGTAGCATTGGAGAAGTTTCAATGTGAGACAGAACGAATAAGAAGAATCAAAGTATGGCAGAAAGATAAAAGTTTCTCAAATCTGAAAATATGGGAGAGTACTTGAGTATCATGTTTATGATCATCTTAATGGTTAAGGTACCATATCACAATTGGTCCTCTAAAGTCATCTTAGTGCATTCTTATGACTAAGAAGAGGAGTCATGAATTGTTGAAATGGTTAAATCAAAAAAGACAAGTCATACTTCGTTCCAAAACAATTCTTAGAGTCATACTCCAAGATTGTAACTTGAGTGACATATCTTAAAGAAAGGTTTAAAACACTTGTCAAATGTAAGAGTAAAAGTGTCCTACTCTTGTACATTTGAAATTGGTAAGTTGTGATGTTTTGGATAAAACAAAGACCAACTAAGGCCAATTGTGTGAAGTGTTTGTCTTGATAAAGAATCCGTACTATCTTTTGAATATTTGGCAAGATAGTCTTATATGTCAAGAGGATAGTGGGAGTCTTAAAGATCCTAAAAAGAATTTCAAGAACTAATCAAGAATAAAACCTGAGGTTCTTCACTAGCACACGACTTGAGGTTTATAACCTATCGTGTTGACATATTCTGTGCCCATTCCAGTTAAAGTTGGCTTTGCATAGGAGTTCTGAAAGTTCTCAATTGGTTGCATAACAACTTGGAAGCAATGGCAGGCCCTGTACTGCCAGGTGGCAAGAAGTTAAGATTGCATAAGTTCAGTCCATATGAGTTTGGATTTGTCATTATCCTTGTCTTGTGACTATGGTTTTGACGATTCACATGGATAAGAACACATACACCATAAAATCTAAGGGTCATAAGGTTTCTCTCCGATTCATGCAAATGATGGTGAGGAAACACTTCCACCAAGTAGATTTGAAGCAGATGGCAAAAGGTCTAAACAATTGAGACTATGATTACGACATCCATTTTCATAGTTCTGAAATTGTTTAGACACACATGTGAGCTATCTAAGAGAGGTGTATGTTTTTGATAAAGTTTTATCAAAACAATTTAGTATCAGAAATCTGAACTTTGGTAAGAAAGTCAGCTGATTTCTGAGTACATGTCAAAGCTAGTGGGAGCATAAGTGTTATGCTAATAATCATCATGTTAGTGGGAGCATGATAATTATGACAAAGGTTGCAAGTTAGAAATGTTAATTATAGAAAACAAAAGTTTCAATTCGTGAGGTTGCAGGGGTTGAAAAAGTTGTTTTGCTATAATTAAGGGAGAGGAAATTATACTTCATTTCAATTCTAAAAGCTTAGATTGAGATTTTAATCGTATTTAATCAAGGATATATATATGAATTTCATGTTGGAATGGCTCAACATAAGGAAATTCTATATATGGGTCCATTATTTGCGTTCTAAAATTCGATTATGATTACGACATCCCTTTTCATAATCTGAATTTTGAGAACTTGGCAAATTGAAATGGAAATATTATAGCAAAAGACTGGTTTAGTCTTTATTTGCGTTCTAAAATTCGATTATGATTACGACATCCCTTTTCATAATCTGAATTTTGAGAACTTGGCAAATTGAAATGGAAATATTATAGCAAAAGACTGGTTTAGTCTTTATTTGCGTTCTAAAATTCGATTATGATTACGGCATCCCTTTTCATAATCTGAATTTTGAGAACTTGGCAAATTGAAATGGAAATATTATAGCAAAAGACTGGTTTAGTCTTTATGTGAGACATCATGAATCGTGTCCCATATGCTTCGGAGATAGGATCGATTACATGTGTTATATTCATCCTTTCTAAAATTTTCCAAATGCCTGGGGCATTATCAAGGGAAAAGGTCTAGAATTGGATATGACTAAAATGATTAAGCAATTGTCGAGGACAATCTAAGGTTTACCAAAGATTGGTTGCTCAAGGACAGTTGGAAGTATAATGTTAATTCTAGAAGGACCATATTGACATAATCTGTAAGGAGGCAACTCTTGTTCAGAAGTGATAGTCAAAATGGAATATGGAAATGTTTCAAAGTTAGAAATTATTCAATCTGTGTAAGATTAGGAAACTTAATGAAAGAAGGATGTTTCCAAGGAGCTGATCTCCTTTGGAATGCTCTGTAATGATTGTTGTCAAGTCTTTCTGACTTTGTGCATAATCATTAAGAGGATCAATGCATATAAGTTTAGAATCTAACAGATTTCAGTAAATGGCATGAATTTGGAATTCTTGCATTTGCCGTAAGGATTTGGGACTGTGAAAAGAGGATCATTGGAGTGATGTTCAATTGATCTATTTTACAAAGTAAGGATCATAGACAAACATAGAGTGCATACTTGGTGTATGGCAAAACTATTGTTTAAGAAAAACATAGTGTACATGCTTGGAGCATGGGACAACTAGTGTTTTTAATTCAAGTATAAAGTTGATAAAACCGAAACAATGAATAATGAGTAATCAGTATGGTGATAAATAAAAGTGTTTATTTATATTCATAGGGTTTGATACCATATTTGATTCATTTATTCTTGTGTTTCACTTTGCATGTTTTGACTTCCAGAATAACTAAGTCGCTCTTCCTGAATGATTAAGTTATTCAAACCATCCACAGTCGGTCATATGTTGGAAGTAGATATGAATCAAGACTGTCATGGGTTGGTTTGTAGAGGTCCAAGTTGGTGGACAAAGTGGTGCTACAACACTCATGAGTGCTCATAAGTTCTGAGTATTGGATTCAACCCGCGCTCATTTGAATCACTTCATGGATTTTATCACGAGTGATCATGAGACGATAATATCTTATATTCTTCAAACCTAGAGATATGAGTTGTTACTATGAGTTGGTTATACATTGATTGCACGAAAACGCATTGGTAACTCGATGTTATAAAACGTGCCTTTGTGTATGATTCAACAAGTAGTAGAACAAGCCATATGAGTCGAAGTTTATCCATTCCTTTTACCTTCGGGATAAAAGCGATATCTGTGGGCCCCTCGATGATTTAAAGATGATACATGTGAGTGCTTGGCCAAGCCAGGACTGATTTGATTTGTTCAATCAGTCAGTCATCATGAATCGGAAATCGGGAAACAACAAATGGACAGAGAGAATGATTGATAATCCATGTCTCAGTCCATATGATATCTAGAATGGAGGAATATATGATCCCTTATCTAATGGACAAGTCATTGACAAAGGTCAGAGTTCGACAGAAGCTTTTGAGAGCTACGATTGCTGATCGGTTCCTGAAGTCATACACAATAATAGTTTTAGACTTATCCAAGTGGGAGACTGTTGGATTAATGTCTAAGTCCATAACTATAATTGGTAAGACTTGACCCGACCCGACATGGTCCATTTGGGTTTCATGGCATCATGCATTTGGATAGACTATAATGAGAGAAATAACACTTAAGGTTGGTTAATATATTATAAGTTCTAATATATTAATAAGGTTATTTAATTAGTATTGATCAAGAATTAATTTGGAATTAATTAAGTGATCAAAAGGAGACTAATTAAATATATGGGTTGATTGTGTAAATCATTCATTCTTATATATGTGGGCTTGTGATCCAAGATTCCTTATGTTGGACTAAGTCCATGGGGTGACCCATGGATACTCCATGGAGGTTAAAATCCATGGAGCATAAGGAATGGGTAAGGTTATGAGTTACATGGTGTAACCCTAATAGCCACCATATAAAAGAATCCCATGGCTCAAGAAATCGTGCACGAATGTGTGAGTGTGAGGGCTAGACGATTTCAAGGAGTGTTCAAGTTTCTCTCAAGTTATTCCAAGTGTATTTGGTGTTGTGTGAACCATTTGAGGTGTCACACTTGGGGCACTAGGCACTCAAGCTTCATGAAGACATTCTACATCAAAGAGGTATGTATTCTATCTTGTTATATTTATTATTTTGTATGCTAGATTAGGATAATACATTGGATGTTCATAATTGTATGTATAATAGAGAAAACATAGATCCAAGGTATTTAGGGTTGCATGTACACTTAGGAGTGTTAGAATGCGCATAACCCAACACTTTATACCTCCAAAGAGTTCCAAATGATGATGCTATTCCAGATCTATGAGCTCCAACTTCCCAAGTTCTTCCTTGCCCACTTCTTCTTTTCCTCTTCCAAGCTTACACCACCAAAATGAGCTTCTCGAAGTCAAAATCACCCAAGGATGAAGAGATGAGGCGTTCTAGGGTTTCTCTGAGGTTGGGGAGGCTGGTAAGGAGGCTAGGGTTTGAACCATTATGTTCTTTATATAGTGGTTGGCCCTAAAATTAGGGTTTCTGGACACTGGACGTATGCTGGGCGTACGCCAAAAGCACCTGCGACTTATACGCTGGGCGTACCCCAGCCTACGCTGGGCGTACCCCAGCCTACGCTGGGAGTACTCTTGCGCTGGCCACCTTGCATGCACGGTCCTTTCTTGCCATCTTTCTCCATTAAGGACCAATATTTCCAATAACTTCAAAGTGCTATAACTCCTTCGTCCTAAGTCCGTTTCCGACGAACTTTATATCCACGAAAAGGTGGCGAGAAGCCCTACGCTTCTAGAAACACACCCCGGCCCCAAACCTCTCGAATAAAAACTTCAACACCCATAAAAGACTGAAATGCCCCCAGCCTAGGCCTCTGAAATCCATAAACAAACATTTTCATAACAGTGTGTTACAACTCTCCCCCACTTAAACTAGACTTCGTCCTCGAAGTCTCTCCTTACTAACACCCAATTCCCAAACAACTGATCTGTGGAACGCAACCGGTGATTCTACGCATGAAACAACATTCCCAAGACACTAAAAACGAAACCGACATTCCATTTTGAAGAAGACAAACTTTAAACTTTCGCAACCCCAAGCTACTTCGCACACATGAACCATCATGATAGACACTTCTGCCCGAACACGATGCTGCCTCTTTCCTTCTTTCCAAAAGAACGGGGACCTCCCAGGTCCGAACCTTTCTGTCCACCATCCGGAATACCAGATTCCCTCTGGTTACTGAATCCAAGCTCAAACTCTCAGTCGCTTCCAGCGACCTCCAAAGAAACTTCGGCTATCTAAAACTGTTCTATCTACCTTGCCACTCTGGTTCCCTAAGTCCTGGGATCCTCGATCCACTAACTTTTCCCTACGGTCTCAACTAGGTCCCACCTGCGCTGCTATAATCATACGGGCCTCACCCACAGGTCTCACCTATCTTGGGCTATGCAGGGCCCACTCCATCCTAAATCTCAACGAACTACTCTCTCTCTCTATTGATCTTCATCATGCTAACTAGGAGATACAGGCATCGCCCACACTCCGCTAACTAGGAGATACGGGCCCTCGCCCACACTCCTCTAAGTAGCTGCTAACGAAATGCTACGGCTATCCCGCAGCCTTACTACTCTTCCCGCTCCGCCTAGCTGCTGGAGATTTCTACGGCGACCCCGTTGTCTTACATCCTGACTAAACTCGCATCCTGCTGATAAAATCTCCCACCTGGTTCCCATCCAGGTATTATCTACCACGAATACACGAACTCAATGTTGGGAAGTTTCCCAAACTCCCAACTCGCGCGCTCCTTTAACCCAACAGCCACCGGGGCTGCTTTCCTTTCCAACAAAATTGCGAACTTTTCCTAATTTGCACTTACTCCTACTCCTGACCTCTGGGATAGTTCTCCCCCACTTCGATTCGACTAGATCCCCACAACTCCCAGCTTTGGAAGGATTCCCAATCATCCTCTCCATCTAAAGGGTTGATCTGCTGACATCCAACGCTTACCACTACTAGCGCTCCAACCAACCAATACCAAATCTGAACCACTCATGAAGAGTAACAGAACACTTCCCGAGCTCCACTCACACCTGATACAGTGACTGCATCCTGAGAACTGGCTCAAAAAGGGGTACTACTATGAACTACTGCCCGAAAATCCATGGTATGCAGATGGCATATGATCCGAACACGAACAAAAATAAAATTCTAACATACATTCACTAACATAGATGCAATACCATAACAATATAATCTTGAATAAAAAATTGATAGGAAAACAAAAGATACACACCTGCAACGTCCGGTGCTGCTCGCGTCTCCACTATAGACAACTGAAAAGCCCTGCTCGCCACCTCAGGTGCCTCTGCTCGGCCCTGACGGCCGTTGGTGATCCTCAAGGTCGCAGGGGCAGGTGCCATCACCTGTCCTGCTGGAAGCAAACTTGGACACTGGGCCTTCTTGTGGCCCCTCTGACTGCAGTGTAAACATATCAGGTCTGAT
This sequence comes from Lactuca virosa, assembly GCF_052849685.1. Taxonomy (NCBI): domain Eukaryota; kingdom Viridiplantae; phylum Streptophyta; class Magnoliopsida; order Asterales; family Asteraceae; genus Lactuca; species Lactuca virosa. The sequence continues at coordinate 112,440,511 of NC_136426.1, read as the reverse complement.
CCCTGAGTGGTGGTAGCTGTACAATCCCTGCTGAAATGACCAGTTGGACCGCACTTGAAGCAACCAGAATCACCCCCACTACCATCCTTGCACGCACCCTCGTGAGTCGTGCCACACTTGCCACAATGACTGCGGCCCTGGAAATCCCTCAATCTCACATCCGACCCCTTGGGTCTCTTGCCTGAACCTGCGGCTACCTGAACCTCCTCCGGCTTCCTCTTCCTGAGGTGCTCCAGATCGATCTCCCTCTCCCTGGCCCGAGCAATCATATCTTCCATCGTCTTACAGCTGGACCTGCTCACAAACTCCCTGATGTCAGTCCTCAGCATCTCATGATATCAGGCCTTCTTCATCTCCTCGTCCGCGACATACTGCGGAACAAGAAGAGCCCTCTCCCCGAACTTGGCGGTGATTTCTGCCACTGTCTTGTGTAGTCTGCAGCAAATCCTGAAACTCTCGTGCTAACTATTGCACCTCAATCACTGGTGCAAACTCGGCCCTGAAGCTGGTCGAGAAATCACTCTATGTCATCGCGTCCAACATGGCATCATCCCCAATGGCATGACCAACCTCCTCCCACCAATCTCGTGCTCTGTCCTTCAGAAGACAGGAGGCAAGTCGGACCTTGTCCCCCTCGGGGCACCGGCTCGTACGGAAAGCATTGGTGACATCAGTCAACCACCTGCTGCTAGCAATGGGGTCCCTAACCCCATGATAATCCGGAGCTCCACAAGCTCTGAACTCTCGGAATGTCAGTGAACGCGCCCCCATCATGGCCATCATCTCAGTACGAAAAACTGCCAGCTTCTCATTCAGAAGCTCCAAAATACCCTCCTTGACCGAACCAAAGATCACAGGAGTCTGGTCTAGAATAAATGCGCGTAACCTCAGCTGAAATAAATTCCCTCATCCGTTCCTCAAGCTGCTCGGCTCCTGAACCCGAGCCTGATCCCTCTCCGGCGCCTGATCTGCCCACCGGTCTCTCACGCAACGTCACCATGCTGAAAACATGCCATAACAACCATTAGAATACACATCACTACCGAGGGATAACACACACACTACAAGTTCCCTAGTTTTATGTCGGCCCTTCTTGAATCGAGTACAAATCCTATGCTTTCAGTAGTATGGGCCCCTACTACCTTCCACATCTATCCGTACTTTCCTCAAGAATTGCCTCGACCACACCAAGTCCCTTTCACTGCTACTAACACTGCTCCCAACACTACTCTCATCCTAGGCTTGCCCTAGGGTATTCTCTAACTCATTCTGTCCTCAGCTGCTGAAGGACTTCCCAGTAATGTCAATTAGCTACCTCATGAATATAGCCATATACAACAGAGATCAGATAATCCTTCGAGTAAAAGACTCATCCCTAGAACGGTTAGACTCAGACAAGAGCTGCGCAATAGGGTCAAATCTTGTCACTCTGAGATTATCCAGCATGTGCCACAAGTGACTTAGCATATTCAATTAATAGCTAGCTCGCATTACTAAAAGTACTACAATCACAAAGCAAGCAACATTCAGACAATGGGGAAAAACTAACCACATAATCCAATCAAACTGTTCTATCCCCTACTCAGGAATCTGTACTAGCATGCAACTCATAAGGCTCATACACATATAACAGGCACATAAGGCATCCTCCTAGATCCTTAGCCCTAATCTAGCATGCAGTTCTAATAAACATAGCATAACATAAACTTGTATGGTTAATTTGTGAGAACTTACTTGAGCTCGGCTGATTCCATGCACCACACCCTTTTCTCTTTTTCCCAAAATTCTTATCTTTTCTCAAAGTTCCTTTTTCTTATCCTTTTTCCAAAATTCTTATCTTTTCCTCAAAGTTCTTTTTATAAAAACGATTTTCTTTGAAAATTTTCATATTAAGTCCTCAGTTTGAGTTCAGACACACCCGAGAGTGTATCTGAATCCCTTAAACCAAGGCTCTGATACCAACTTGTAACATCCCAAAAATCATGACAAAAAATTTTGTTTTAAAATCATTAATCAACCATGATCAAGTCATACATAAATCCTTATATGAAATCAAGTATCATTTCAAACATATTTATTTTATCAGAGTAAACATCCCAGGCTAAAAACTTCTTGGTGTGTGCCATACGATCATCCCGAGCTCTTCCCTCCGCTACCGGAAGTACCTGAAACCAAAACTAAAAACCGTAAGCACGGAGCTTAGTGAGTTCCCCAACCTACCACATACCACATACATGACCACATACTGGGACCCCGCCCGCTACATCAGGACTTGACCGATATCGGACTCGCTCCGGCATCCGGCCCCGCCCGACATCAGGCCCCGTCTGGCATCGAACCCCGCTCGGTATACAAATCTGTTTTTTTTAGGCCCCGCCTGTCTCTGGGCCTCACCCGCTATACACATACAATCATATAAACATGTTAGCACGTAAGCAAACATACCCTACTGTATTCCTGTCCTAAGGCCTCGCCTAACTTGGGCCTCGCCCCTGTCCTGCTACTGACGAGTCATGGAACCCCGTCCACACTCCTGCTGATAGTGACATACGGGCCCCTGCCCACACTTAATTCTCTCCTATATCGGGCCCCACCCCTGCTCTGCTACTAATGAGATATGGAACCCCGTCCATACTCAGCTAATGATGAGATGCGAGACCTCAACCACACTCACCTCACTATCAGGCACATACAAATATCACACAGACAACAAGTATAACTAGCATACTAACATTCCGCCGGCTCCCGCCCGTCATCGGACCCTGGTCCAAAGACATACTACCAACACATGCATGAATCACAAAGACCTATAGCATACCAACATACCTCGGGCCTCGCCCGACATCGGATCGTAATCCGAAACATATACCATAATAGTGCCTAGGGCTAACCCCCGGGTCTTCCTTCTATACACAAACATAATGGGCCAATATTGTGGTCGTAGACCCATGCACACAGTGAGGAGACTCACCTTGCACTGCTGAAGTCCTGCTAAAAGCTCCTCTAACTGCTAACTGGAACTTCCCGAACTGCTGATCCTTCGGCTTCCTAAGCTAACAATACCAAAATATCACTTAGTCCAATTCAATAACCCTTCATAGGGTAGAATGACCATTCTCCCCCTAGGCCAACTTGGTCCATAACTAAGGCGCAAACCGTAATGAAAAAGGCCCAACACTAGGTGAGCTTCCCAAGCCCACTAGTGACCCACTAATGGCCCAATTTGCTAAATTGGACCAATCCCTTTAATGGTCCTTACCCTAAGCCTAAACATTTCCCTGGCCCATATTATCTGACTTCTAATGGCCCACTAAGGCCCAAGAACCCAAAGGATGGCCCAAACCGAGGCCCAAAAATGCAAAGCCCAAACTGACAGAGTACACGGGGCGTACATTCACGTACACTAAGCGTACTAGCCAAACGGTGTGTACCCTAGGCGTACCTACATGTACGCTCAACGTACTCCCCCTGTTAAGTCACTTTCCCATTAAGTGCTTAATACTCTACTCCAGAAGCTACAAACATAGATCCAAGTCCTTTTTCACGCCTTAATCCATAAAGTCACTGACTTGGTGACTTTACTTGGCCCAAACAAGCCCAAACTCCCAAAATGATATTCCACTTCCATAAAGAGGGCTAGATCTCATGCATGAATCCATTAAGACATTCAAGATGGAGACTTTACTGCTTATGGGATCCTTTTAGCTCTGAGGGTGGCAACCGTAAGCTCACAAACGAGATTTCATCATAAATGTCCATTCTTGGGACCAAAATGACTCCAAAACCACACTACACTAGATCTTGGCATTCTTAAGTAAAGTTATGAACTTTATACCTCAAAAGAGTTCCAAATGATGATGCTATTCCAGATCTATGAGCTCCAACTTCCCAAGTTCTTCCTTGCCCACTTCTTCTTTTCCTCTTCCAAGCTTACACCACCAAAAAGAGCTTCTTGAAGTCAAAATCACCCAAGGATGAAGAGATGAGGTGTTCTAGGGTTTCTCTGAGGTTGGGGAGGCTGGTAAGGAGGCTAGGGTTTGAACCATTATGTTTTTTATATAGTGGTTGGCCCTAAAATTAGGGTTTCTGGACACTGGACGTACGCTGGGCGTACGCCAAAAGCACTCGCGACCATATCCATTTATACGCTGGGTGTACCCCAGCCTACGTTGGGCGTACTCTTGCGCTGGCCACCTTGGATGCATGGTCCTTTCTTGCCATCTTTCTCCATTAAGGACCAATATTGCCAATAACTTCAAAGTGCTATAACTCCTTCATCCTAAGTCCGTTTCCGACAAACTTTATATCCACGAAAAGGTGGCGAGAAGCCCTACGCTTCTAGCAACACACCCGGCCCCAAACCTCTCGAATAAAAACTTCAAAACCCATAAAAGACCGAAATGCCCCCAGCCTAGGCCTCTGAAATCCATAAACAAACATTTTCAGAACAGGGTGTTACAATTGATCTATGATTAACATCGAGTTACCCATTTCCATCCTTCATTAGTCCCAGATTAGTGTGCCGGTTAACCACACACGCTCCACTAACGACTAATAAGGTGCAATGTACAATTTCATGGGCTAGCATAAAATTCACATTTTTCCTTAGTAACTAAGATTGGGAATTTATAAAAGTTTAGTTACTTGGTATTTTCATTATACTTTTAATGAGAATTAATGTCCTATCCTACCCTTTCGGCTACGACCATCCATCAGTCAAGGAAGCGGTGGGTGAGAGTGGACACCCATTAAACCACCATTTTATAGGCAGTAACCGTATACCCCCTTATAGACCGACTTCGTGAATGAGGTCTACTAACGGTAAGACTGACTTGTCTTATACATATGTATAATTATTAAACTTTTAATATTATAATAGTATAAGGGTGTATTTTAAAATTTTAAAATACTAGATGGTTTAATCCATTAATAAATTATACTCTTAATTTAATTAAACTTAAACCATGTCATTATGTAATTATTAATTCTCTTTAAATTAAACACTTTAATTAATTTAATCAAGTCAATAAGGTGTAGACCTGGCAATCCGTGTTTGCGTGTCGTGTATTCGTGTCAGACACGAATTTACACGACACGAATTTGCTAAACACGAACACGACACGAATTATAAAACGTGTTTGGGGTATCAAACACAAACACGACACGTAAAAAATCGTGTGATATGTGACACGACACGAATAGACACGTTTTTTTAGCCGTGATACACGAAAACACGAATAGAGTTTAATGTGAGACTTTTCAAATACCAAAACTTGAGGGCAAGTTTTGTAACTCTTGAAAAACCTTTGATTTCCATAACTTATGAGTTTAATGTGGTGTTTATGGAAAAACTTTTCATGTTCCATAACTTGAGGACAAGTTATGGAGGAGTTTAAAAAAACATTTAAGATCAATTTTACCAAGCTAAATTATCATATAATTTTATGATCTAGTTAAACTCATAAGTCTAGACAATTCATATCAACAATTTACAAGAAATTAGCCTCTCATATAAACTAATACAAATCTTGAAATTTTGACAATTATCTTTTGATTGGATGAGTATGATCATTACCATACCAACAAAATCAAATTTTATGAACTAAAACATTTTGTGGTAACGATCCTAATCCAAAACAGGCCAAAAATCTCAAAAAACTGTTGTCTGATCATCCAACTCGTCGAGCCCAACTATGGACTCGTCGAGTCCAAGACAAAATGCAACCTACTCGTCGAGTACATGCTGACAAAACAGTTTTTCAGCTTTGAAAAAATAAGCCAGCTTCAAATATAATACAAAAACAATCCTAGGCTCTGATACCACTGTTGGGTTTTAGTATACTACAACATCCTATGGTGCACATACAATCCTAAATGCTTTGGATCTATGTTTTCTCTAATTATACATGCAATATTGTTTCCAAAGCATGAAACCTACAACTAGCATACAATTGATATGAACAACATAAATATGAGTTATAGAATTACCTCTTTTTGTAGCTTGTAGTTTTGGCCTTTAAGAACTTAGTGGCTCAAATGTTGCACCTCAAACGGTTCACAACACACCCTTCAACAATTGGATGACATGAGAGAGATTACTAGGCACACAAATCGGTTATGAACTCCAAGAACACTTGCTGTAACCAATTTTAGTCATGGGGCTATGTATATATATGTAGGAATCCAAAAGTCATGGGTAGACCCTAATCCATACAATTTGTGTTATGATCCATATTTCATGTGGGCTAACTCTTCATGGAAACTTACATAAACTTAGCCCATTATGGATCATTAGCCCAAACAATATATATATATATATATATATATATATATATATATATATATATATATATATCATTGATTTACATAATCAGTCCCCGTTAATTTAATTAGTCTCTTTTGATCACTAAATTAATTCCAAATTAATTCTTGATCAATAATAATTAAATAATATGATTTCATATTAATATATTAAAACTTATAATATATTAATAAATCATAAATAAACTCTTACTCAAATATCCATCCACAAATTGTCCTGGTGATATGCAACCCGAATGGACCATGCTACTCGCGGGTCAAGTACATACCAATTATAGTTATGGGCTTAGACACCTAATACAACGCTTATACCACTAAAGATCTAACCGGATGCTGGTCTCCCATGTAGGACACTCACGCCTCTTCTAAACACAGCCCACGACATGAAAAATGGCATATGAAAGATTTCCGGATAAAATAACTATATTACTCATACAGGTGCTTCTCTTGTTAGATAATCAGGGCATAACATTTCACAAACACCAACACGAAATTATTAGCAAATGATTAAAGAAGAATACGATACATACCCGTAGTGTTTTAGGGTCTTGCTCCACTTCCTGCAGAAGAACTTGCAATGGAACCTGAGCCACCCGATCCACTAAACGTAGGCAATTTGTCCTGATATGACCAGGCCGATGACAACGATGACACAATTCTAGTTCCAAGGTGAATTCATGGCGAAGGCGACCCTTCCATCCGCACTTTCCACATTTAGACTTTCCGGGCACGCGCTCATGGGTTCCTCCACCCTTAGCACAATTTTCGTGACCCCTCAGATCTCTATCACCAGGCATGACAACATCAAACTGCTCAGATGATGCTAGCGGAGTCGAATCATGAGTCTGTTTCCTCTTCCCCAGTTGCCTCTGCAAACTAAGCTCCTGCTCCCGAGTCACCTAGACCATCCCATCAACTTCCTGAACGGCTAAGATCCGGTTCTCGAACCTGGCGACCAGTCCATCAGTGACACGACCAATAATGTCGGGTAACTCCTCGCGCAAGGGTTGCGAAACCTCAGTGGTAGCCCAACCATGGATTCGATCCCCCGGAAGGCATGATGCACAATCTACTTTCGATCCCTCATGAAAAGAGCTAGCAATAGGATCCTCCTCCCCGAAAGATTCTAGGGCTCTACAAGCGTTGAGCTCCCGATGAGCCCCCAACTGTCCTACTGCAATCTCGTCCCTAAAATCCCCGAGACGATCATCCAATAATTTCATGATCCCTTCCTTGATGGTACCAAACATCACAGGAGTCTGCTCCATAATTCCGCAGGTGATCTCCGACAACATGAACTCCCGAATCCACTCATCCATCGGCTCAGCACCAGCTGCTGAGCCTGAATTAGATCCTCCTCCACGAGTGCTCATCACAATACTAAAAACCATCCATACACATGATCAAAACATACCCAATGAATCCTCATCCATAGGCTTCCTATATTTTCTGTGACTATCCTTGATTCGAGTAAGGATCCTATGCTTTCAGTAGTACGGGCCTAATACTAGCTTCCACACCTATTCATACTTTCCTCAAGAATTATCCTGAATCTCCAAGTCACCTTCTCAAACTGATACTCTGAATATCTGCTAAATACCACAACCAACTCATTACAACACATCCTAGGCTCCCCTAGGTTCTCGACCTCACCCTGCCATCAGCTGCTGAAAACTTCCAATAATGTTGGTTAACTACTTCATGAATACAATCACATGCAAAAAAGCTTAGATAATCCTTCGAGTAAATGACTCATCCCTACAACGGTTAGACTCAGACGAGAGTTGCACAGTAGGGTCAAATTCCTCACTCTGAGATTATTTAATCTATGCAACATATGACTTAACATAGTCACTTAATAGTTAACTCAAATCATTAAAAGTCCCACAAAGCTCAAAGAAAGCAACATTCATGTAGTAACACTCCAAGCCACAGCCAAACAGAGAACATCTCAAGCTCAATTCCTTCCAAGAAAGATTCCAATTCTAGTATAACATCCAATTCCACTTAGGCTATAAGTCATTACATGTAACGCCCGTGTTTCTAGGCTAGGCATTAATATTGATGTGATAATCTAGGTTAACCTTTGTAACTCATTTTGAAGAAATGAAAAGGAATTATGTGAATATTATGTGTTTTATGCTTAATTATTAGGATTTAATTAATTAAGAATAAAAATGAGCGTCGAAAATAAATATTAGATAAAGCCGATATCTATTAAGAAAGTTGTAGTGGTCGTGACAAGGATTACGAATATATAAAGAATACCAAAATCCGAGTTATAACGAAGAAGTTATGACCTGACGAAGTTTCGTGACAAAACCGGCACGGTGCCGAATGTCGTAAAAAGTGAGTTTTTGATAAACTACTTTTTAGCCTTAGTGATCTAAACGAAAGTCATAGTGTTCGTTAAACCGAGAGTATGTATAAAAAGAACGCCCAAATCTGGCTTCGTATGAGGAAGTTATGATTTTTCTAAGTTTCAGCTTAGCAGTAGACAACTAAAAACTCGAATTTTAGATCGAGTGATTTTTAGCCGACACAACCTAAACGAGAATCGAAGGTCTCATAAATAGTAGTACAACGGTAAAAAGACAGACGAAAACGGACGTCGGATGAAGAAGTTATGAATTTTTAACGGATTTCCTGTCCCGACCTGTTAAAAATAATAATATAAAAATTAAAATCAAAATTAGCCGACGAAGTCTAAACGAAAGTTGTAGAGCATAATTTTACCTACGTGTTCATATAAAGAACGTCAAAAATGGAGCTCGTATGCGAAAGTTATGGATTTTAGAAGTTTTTGCACAAAAATCGAGAAAATTCGCATAGTCATGCTTCGGCCACGTCACCTTCGCTCCATGCGTGCCACGTGTCCGAAATTTGCTGAGTCATCCGAAGCCGTGGCGCATCCGAGGAGTGACGCGTGTGCAGCATCGTCCGAGCCTCGCACTACCTGCCGCGTGTCCGACCTTCGCACCACCTGTCTCCCTTCCCTCTTGCTTCGGATCCGAACCTCGGACCTAGACTTCGGTCCAATCAGAGGTCAGCAGCTCACCCCTCGCACGTGCGAGCCATGTGACTCCTCTTCGGATCTGCTGCCACCTGGAAGCCTCTCAGTCGTCCGATCAGAAGCCTCGCCCCTATAAATTGAAGGGTGCGAGACCTCCCGTGGATAATTTGGAAACTTGTCATTTTTAACCCCTCTTATAATATTTCTTTCATTCCAACTTCCCCCGAAGCCCCGGTATCATACCAAACACCCGAAACACGTCCCGAAGTGCCTGAGAAGCCCGAGAAATTTATGTTTTCGGTTTTGAAGCCCAACCCTTGCAGAGCCCGGTTTCTCAATAAAACTCCCAGTTTTATTAGAAACGATCGTTTTAGGAAACGAAGTGCTGCCCGATTATCATTAAATCAGGTGAGTGTGTAGTCACTTTCACCTTACACATAGATATGAAGTATTTACCTTGAAATACGTGCTATGTGTAAATATATTAATTTTTTATTTGAGGTGACTGTTGAATAGATGTTTTATACAAGTTTTAAACTGTATATGTATTTTATCTACAAATATGTTGGGTAAAACATGGGTAGACGAAATAGTCGATGGGTGTTAAAATGATGAGAGGCCTCAATGTTGTTGTTGTTGTAGTCGTCTAGCGGAGTATAGATGACGACCACGGACCTTTCTAGACAGTCCAGTGGAACACTAGCAGGTTCGCAACTTGTAGGTGTTGGTGAACTAAATGTTCATTGCGTACTCCATACCCCTCATGGTTGCCTTTAGGACATGTATGGCTGAGGAGTCCCCTTAGCAGTAGTGTCCATCCCGATGATATTCCTTAGGCTAGGTCCCTTGTGATAGGTGTTTAGGGACGTAAAGTGAGGATAACGGGAATGGGTAATCAGGGTTATTGTTGATTGGCGAACTTAATAAGTTTATTATTATTGTGGGTTGAAAACCCTATATGCTCACCAGGCTCCCAAGCCTGACCCACTCAGCTTTTTATTATTACAGGTAGTGGACCCCGAGCATAGTCGCAGGATGATGAGAGATTTTTGGATTATAGGCCAATAGTTGTAAATAACGGTTGTAAGGCTTATAATGTCTTGTTTATGCTTTTGATCCGTATCGGAACATGACATCCCGAGGTTTTGATATAAAAGGAAATTATATATTTCTTAAATACTTTTATCATGTTTTGTTTTGGGGACCAACTCCGCAACATCTTTTAAAAGGATTTCTCTGATTTTATTTTAAAAGCATAAATTAAATCGGTCTTTTCTGGCCGAGAAATCAGGGGATGTCACATTACATATCAGGCCAATCCATCCAATCATTTGAAATTCATACAAGCATGCAATTCTAAAAGCTCAAACCATCAGGCATATAAAGGTATATCTCCTAGTCATGAAAGCCTGAGCAGATCCTTAGCCCTAATATAGCATGCAGTTCTCATAACATATACCATAACAAACATGTATGCGTATTATGGGAATCACTTACTTGAGATCGGTTGATTGCACGCACCACACTCCTTTTCTTTTATTAGAAATACTTTAACAAAACTTTTATTTTATAAAAATCTACCATTCCCTCAGTTTGAGTTCAGACACACCAAGAGTATGCCCGAATCCCTCAAACCAAGGCTCTGATAGCAACTTGTAACATCCCAAAATTTAAGACCATAGTTTTGTTTTTATAACAATAAATCATCATCCAAATCGTTTTCATAAAACCATAATGAAATCAGAGTATATCAATAATCATCCAAATACATCAGAATCAAGTAAAATGCGGAACAATATGGTGTGTGCGATTCGATCACCTTGAGCTCTTCCCATTCGATATGGAATTACATGAAACATAAACTGAAAACCGTAAGCACGAAGCTTAGTAAATTCCCCAAAATACCTCATACCATACATACATAACAGTTAAGCATATATGGTGCTTTCAACCCCTTCGGTCTCTTTCAACCGGTAATTGGTATATTTCACCCCCTTCGGTCTCTTTCAACTGGTACTGGGTATATTTCAACCCCTTCAGTATCTTTCAACGGGTACTGGGTATATTTCAACCTCTTTGGTCTCTTTCAAACGGTATTGGGTATATTTCAACCCCTTTGGTCTCTTTCAACCGATATCGGGTCTATTTTACCCCCTATCACTACCACATAATATTATAACAAAAGACTCACAGAGACATCAAGCAAATGCAGCATAACATACAATTTTCAAGAAGACAACCATCATACTGCAAACATAAACTAGTGGGCCGGCATTGGTGCTTTCGACCCACAGATACAATGAAGGAAACTCACCTCAAACTGCTGAAAATCAGATAGACGCTCGGACTGCTGATCCGGATAATCCCCGCACTAATCAATCAAATAAACCCCCAATTAATAATTGGGCCATAAACCATAACCAAAAATCTGATTCATTTGTCCAACTCGCAGGGTAAAAGACCATTCTACCCTTTCCTCACTGGGCCTAATAACCGAGGCCCAAACCAATGGCACCAAAAGCCCAATATGGCCCAAATTCCTAAATGATACCTAAAGCCCATCCTAGGACCAATCCAAGAAGGCCCAAAGACTAACAATGACCCAAAGTCAGAAAGACTAGTGGCCCAACAAGGCCTCAAACCCTCATAGTCCAAAAATGGCCCAAAATGCAAAAATCAACAAAAGTCAATGGCAGCTGAGTACGCCCGTCGTACTAAGACTTACACCCAGTGTACTTGTAAGTCCCCAGTCTGCTTGTGTATCAATCAGATTCGTTTGATGGTGCGGAATCCCAATCAAACGGATGATGCCAGATCAATAGAAGAAGAAGGAGAAGAAGAATAACTTGAATCTATGATGTATTCAACGAATAGAATGATGCTCCATACACATAGTTCACACACTAGCTATTCTCTCTAGTTTCTCTCACACCTTAGAATACACACACTTAAGCTCCTCTCAAACATTTCCTTACATGCACTCCTCACCCTATATATAGTAGACATGTTCACGGCCGTGAACGGGTTTAGGGCCGTAAACCTGTTCACGGCCGTAAACACAGCCGTAAACTCATATACAGCCGTAAACACCAAGCTGTTTACGGTCCAAGACACAAAATACATTTTCCTAGAAAAGTAAAGTATAAACCATATTTTTGACCCAACAATCTCCCCCTTGGTTTATAACTTTCTTTTCTAATTGACCCAACAAACTCCCCCTAAAAAGTAGCTGGCTTTTCTTGTTAATCTTCATTGGGAGCTTGGCTTCAACATTAATCTTCAAGTTTTTCACAACTTCAAGATGAAATTGATGAATCTTCAATGAAATGACTTCATCTCGAGCAGTTGGGATTTTCTGCAGAATTTGACATTGAACGCACATTGGGCGAGGGGGCTTCTTGATAAGATTCTTGAAAGATAGCGCTTTCAGTTTGAGAATATTCAGAGAGAATAGAGAACGAAACTTCTGGATCACTTCAACAGGTACAAAGATAGCAGCAAATTGATTGAGGAGGCTTCAATGCAACTTGTCACATAATCTTCAAGAACAGCTTGACCTTGCTTCTAGAGTTGAAAGATTGAGTGTTGAAAGAATAATCTTCATTTCTTGCTCCTTCGAATGAAAATTCTTCGACACTCACGGATGAAGTCTTCGCTCAGAAATTCTTGATACAGTCTCCACGAGTCTCATCTACATATGAATTCACTTTTCAAGACAAACAAAGCTAAAAATAGAAACAAAACTAAAATAAAACTTAGCACACAATATTTTTGTATTTTTCATATTTTCTGAAAAAAAAAAACAGAAACAAAATTATTTTTGGATTTTTTGATTTTCTTGAACAAGAAATAAAACAGAAATAACACTATTTTTGGATTTTTAATTTTCTGATTTTTGTTTGAATTTTTTTTTTAATTTTAAATTTTTTTTAATTCTCCCCCGAAATTTGTGCATAGAGGAAAACTATGAACAAATTTAACAAAAACAAAAATATTTGGGATCAAAGTTGTCAAGCAATCCAATATTGTTTATCAGCACACGCCTGCATGTCTAGATCTGGTCAATCACCGGTATTGTGGTCCACTTAAACACAAAGGATGTTGACAATCTGGACAGATTATAAGTGACAAGTCATTGTGATATATATATTCCTAAATGTACATTTAGCTGACGACGACCAAGGATATTGTTGTCCACTTAAATTAAGCAGCGAGATCTACAGACAACCTCTAAATGGTTCAATTTTTAGATATACTAGAACATGTTTCCCACTTCCCGATATACCCCGATAATCAAGAACTTCCAAAGAACTCCTTACTTTAGGTGAGTATTCAATCATTAAAAAAGAAGTCAGATATAGAAGTGCATATGTTGTATCCCAGGTCGGATGTCTTCTAATCACACAGAGAGGACAACATATGACTAACAGAGATAGAGGGATTGAGAGGTAGAATGTTGCATATGCTATGTCCCAGGTCGGATCTTCCGATTACGCAGAGGGGACAACATATGGCTAACAGATAGAAAGAATTTCATAGATAATGAGGTGCGTAGAATTAGAGTTGCATATGTTGCAATCCAGGTCAGATATGTTCTAATCACGCAAAGGAAGCAACATATGACTGACAGATAGAAAGCAATAAAATAATTTCCTACAGACCTACTTTATCAGAACCCCCCAGTTGCCCTATCAGAACCAGAATTAAGGACATAAGTCCGTACATCAAGGAAGAGTTAAGCCACAGTTCTAGATGTGTATTAAGTTTTAGTTTATCTCGCAGGTTCCCATGTTTATCTCACTGCTCAATCTACCCGAGCGTCGTATGGTCAGTCCAAATGAAACTATCTAAGTCTATATTGTCTAGTCCTTTCATGGTCAATCAATGTCTAGTCCTTTTGAATCCTTTGTGCCTACCAGCACATTGAATACAGAGTCTAGACAATTCGGCTTTCGTGCATTACACGGATTTCAGATTGCCCTTTAGCACTAGAATTTATATCAGTTCCTAAAACAATACCTACTAAAGAAAGACATATAAGGAAATTAAAGAAAATTGTCTTTGAAATGAATCAATGTAAGATAAACTCAGGAGTATCGAGAAGAAAAATCAAACCGTAAGTCACCGATTGAATTTGCATCCAGAAGGTCTGAGAACAACACGCATAATCTCAGAACAGATCCGAAAATTCTTCATGTCATTAAGCGTAAACCCCATGAGTGATCCCTTCCTTTCTTCCTTTACCGAAAAGGACACATACTCTCAAACAATGTTCTGAGTGTTGTACAGTTGAGAGATGCCTCCTATCATGTGCCTGGAACAGCCACTACCAACAAACCGAAGTCTGATGATATGCCTCCATAGCTGCTCCGACACAGAGCGGGATTAGTTGGTCTTTGGAACCCAGTCCATTTTGAAACTGGGTTGACCTTTGTCATTCTTGCACGGTACTCTCTCCCATGACATATCCTGTTCATCACAAACAGAAGATGAAGAAATATTAGAGTCATTGGGTGATTTGGGAGATTGAACCTTTGGTACCCATCTGTAGTCGGGTTTAACCCATTTATTTTTCGAGTGGATGGGTGCCTTAGCACTTGATTTTGAACTTGAGGCCTGCTGTCGATATGACTTTGACCTAGCCGGTTTTGGTTTCGTTAGAGCATTTCTTGAAATTGGCTTCTGGGCCGGCATTCCCTTCTTGCCCTTGGGAGTTGAATTCTTTCCCTTCATGGCATTCCAGTCGCCATTGTCTGATCGTGACCTTGAGAGTTTTCTTTTGGAAAATCTCCCTCTTGGCGCGTTCTGCCACCCTTGTGCATAGTAGGGAACGTATGCGCGATTTGGACAATTTCGGGCAATGTGTCCAGGTGTTCCACAGTGAAAGCAAGTCTTTTTCTTCACTGGGAAGTTGTTTCTTCCTGCCCCTGGTGGCGTATCCATGCCTTGTCTCTTGTTGTTCCCACAAGCACAATTGTAACAGGCACTCTGTTTCGCTTGTTTTGGTGGCCTGTACTTCTCAACAGCAGGTTGATCAGAAGCAACTGAGTTCGAAGCAGCTGATTCAGAGTTCAAGGAGACATTGTTTTGTTCAACAGTTTTCTCCTTGTTCTCATCTTCCGTTACTTTACCTGCACAAGAAGTAGAAGCATTAGAATCGTTCAGCTCAACACTTTCTGGCACATCCACAGCAGAATTATCAAAGATATCATCAAATATATCGAAAAAATTTAAGTCTTCAGACTTTGACACAATTTTATTATCAGACACACTCTCTTCAGGTGCTTGCTTTGATTGACTTAAAGATTGATCTGCAT
Organism: Lactuca virosa; assembly: GCF_052849685.1. Classification (NCBI taxonomy): domain Eukaryota; kingdom Viridiplantae; phylum Streptophyta; class Magnoliopsida; order Asterales; family Asteraceae; genus Lactuca; species Lactuca virosa. The sequence goes on along the minus strand of NC_136426.1, from coordinate 112,424,860 downwards.
GGGAAGTAGAACCATTAGTTTTTTCAACATTAATAGTTAATACTACCTCCTGACACAAATCCATATTTAAGATGTGGCTCTCTGTCCTTTTCCTCTTTTGTCAATGGCTTAAACTGATAATTATGATTATAAGGAGGAGGCACTTTGTCATATCCTAAACCCTTTTGCTGATTCTCTTTGAATTGCAAATTATGTTCTATCATGGATGCAACTACTTCACTTGACACATCAAATTTTCTAAAACTAAAATCTGCATTTTCAAATTTGTTTTTCAATGTGTCAAGCTCAGCAGTTACCTCAGCAAGTTGTTCAGTCACATATCTATAACACCCACTCTTATTGCTATACTATTCCTGAAGTTTTCTAAAGTCTTTGGTTTTTGCTTCTAATTCAGTTTTCAGGGGTTTCTGTCCTTTCCTAAGTTGATACCTTTCATATTTTAGGTCCTCGACTTCCCTTTTTAGCAAATCATTATGTTCACGAAGAAATTTAATCGTTGCTTCACAAGATGAAGTACATAAAACTTCATTGACCGGAACGCTTGAAGAACTCATTGTTTACCAAAAATGCCCTTTTACTAAAAACTCAAAAGTTAACCTTAAAAGTCAAATTTAAAAAGTCAAACTTAAAAATCAAACTTAAAAAGTCAAACTTAAAAAGTCAAACTTAAAAGTCAAACTTAAAAAGTCAAACTTAAAAGTCATAACGAAAAGCTAAATTTGAAAATTTGAAAGTTAAACGAAAAAGTCAAAGTTTAAAGTCAAAGGTCAAACTTGAAAGTCAAAATCAAAATTTTAAGTAAAAAGTCAAAATTAAAAGTCAAAAATTAAAAGCTAAAATTTTTGGAAGAAAATAGAATTTAAAATTAAAGAAATTTGAATTTTGGGCTAAAAGAGTAAAATTTTCGAAACTAGAAGCGACTGGGAGTCCTTTTGAATTAAATTTCGAAGGAATGAAACAAAGGACTTGCTAGTTCAATTGGTTTTATGCATGTGTTGATAACTCAATGGACCCGGGTTCGATCCCCGGCACCCCCAATTTGTTTCCTTTTTTTATTGGACGCTGCTGCAGATAAGAGCTTGATGTTGCTGAGCCGAATTCCCTAGCCGTCCACCTAGCCGCGATCCACCAAGCCGTCTACCGAGCCGCACACGTTCCGAGCCGTAAACCGCCGAACCGCAAACGTCTGAGCCGCAACCGCCGCTGTAAACTCCGGCGACCGTAAACTCCGGCCGTAAACTCCGGCTGTAAACTCCGACGACCATAAACACTGCTTCAGATCGCGAAAAAAACGACGTTTTTCACCATTTTTGCTCCAAAACTCGATCAAAAACTTGTTTTTATGAAAAACACGAACAAACCCCCCTTATTTTGCCAAGATCTATCCAAAACGCAAAAATCCTTCAAAAATACGATCAAATAAGCTCCAGAACTGACAAAAATGATTGATACAACCAAGCTCTGATACCAATTGTAAGTCCCCAATCTGCTTGTGTATGAATCAGATCCGTTTGATGGTGCAGAATCCCAATCAAACGGATGATGCCAGATCAATAGAAGAAGAAGGAGAAGAAGAATAACTTGAATCTATGATGTATTCAATGAATAGAATGATGGTCCATACAAATAGTTCACACACTAGCTCTTCTCTCTAGTTTCTCTCACACCTTAGAATACATACACTTAAGCTCCTCTCAAACATTTCCTTACATGCACTCCTCACCCTATACATAGTAGACATGTTAACGGCCGTGAACGGGTTTACGGCCGTAAACCTGTTCACGGCCGTAAACACAGCCGTAAACTCATATACAGCCGTAAACACCAAGCAGTTTACGGTCCAAGACACAAAAATACATTTTCCTAGAAAAGTAAAGTATAAACCATATTTTTGACCCAACAGTACTCCCTCCGTGGCTAGTACGCGCAACGTACGAGCTGGGTACGCCCAACGTACTCCGCAGTCACCCCAACTCTCCATTAAGAGCTTAGACGGTTAAGTCATAGTGCCAAATTCTTAGATATGATCCTAAATGATGTCTTAACACGTAAAGTTGGTAACTTTACACCCTTTCACGGATTAATGGGACCCAAAACTCAAAAAGAACCATAATAATAATTCTAACTCATGCATGGTCCAAAACAACTCATCAAGATTGCTTTTTTATGAACAAGGAACCTTAAAAAGGCCAAGATCTACCATTCCTAGCTTCTGGAGTAGCTCATACTCTCAAGCATGGCTTAAAGGACCATAAAAAGCATAAAAACAAGCCCTAACTAGATCTAACCAAATGACCCATCAAGTTAAGAGCTTTATACCTCAAATAGCTTGCAATGTTGATGAAGATTCTAGATCTTCAAGCTCCAAGTCCACCAAAGCTTCACCACCAAGCATCAAAGGATCCAAAAACACCACAAGATCACAACAATGGCTCACAAACACTCAAATGAAATGTAGGGATTTGAGAGGTGGAGGTTGGTCATAAGAGAGACTAGAAGCAACTTAAGTTGTTTAAATAGGGCACAAACCCTAAAAATTAGGGTTTGTCCCAACAGAGTGTACGCCCCGCGTACTCCCACGTACGCCCAACGTATGTGTGTGCCTCTGCGATCATGTATCGACCCAGTACACCTAACGTACTCGGTTAGGGGCTAGAACCACCAATCTTCCAAAATCCATAACTTCTGCGTTCCAAGTCCGATTTCGACGTTCTTTATATCCATGGAAAGGTCATGAGAAGCTCTACAATTCTATCAACTCTCCTTTTCCTTAAAACTTCCCGAGCTTAAATCCAAACTTCATAAAATGCCAAAACTATCACTTTACGGTTATACCCTTGGGCTTCAAAACATAAATGAACTCTCAGATCACCTAATCTATATTATCCACATCCAAGGGGTCTAAATTTCCTATTTCCCAAGGCCCTTAGCCTTATGATAACTGATCATCGGATCACGACCACGAATTAGGGAACGATTCGAAATAGGGTGTTACAGTTGCATATTTAGCTAGACCAATTGACCTTGCTTGTTGCTTCTATGTTTACATGCTTCGTTGAGTTGATGCGAACCCGAGGTTGTTACAGACTCGTTCGGTTGGAATACATCAGTTGAGTTGATACAGACTCGGGGTTAATACGGACCCGTTCGGTTGAAATACATCGGTTGAGTTGATACTGACTCAGGGTTGGTACAGACTCGTTGTTGTTATGTGTAGTTGTTTGTGTTGTATGTGGTATTTTGGGAAACTCACTAAGATTTGACATACAGTTGTGGATTAAATGTTTTCAGGTATTTCATCATATCGTAGGAAGGCGAAGGTGTGACTTTACACACACATCAACAGTTTACTGATTCGAGATGCCGCAATGCTTTTCTTTATAACTTTCATTTTTGGATTATGGTTTATAAAGAAACAGTTTTGTCTTGATTATAACTTTATGAAAATGGGTGTTTATTCTACTATAAAAATTGAAAATTTTATTCTGAAAAATAGGACGTTACACTGTGTGGTTGTGATGCCAAAACTTGGAATGAATTAATTTGTGGATTGTTTTTTACCATGGCTTATATGCGTATGTCGGTAAAAAAAAATAAAGGTACAAGGTCGCTACTTCCGCATACAAGTGTTCATAGTTGTACTTTATATGCTCAAAAATGTCATATAAAGGTAATAAAATTTATTTGTATTATATCAAAATTTTATTAACACTTATATAAATATATATTAATTGTTTTTGACTTATTATAGGAAGATGAAGGACAAAAGTTGCATCAGATTCAGGGTTGGAGACAAAATGCGCTTCAAGGAAAGCTGGGGTTGGTGTACACGTCGAACAAAAGGAGATTGGGTAAGTAATAAACGAAATTAATATGTTGTTTAAATATGTTATTATTATTATAGTTTTTTGTTTAAGGTATATTATTATTATTTTAGTGTTTAAATTTAGTTTTTTGTTATAATTATTGTATGTTTATTGTTTTCTTTATTATAGGAAAAAATTGAAAAGGAGTATAGGAAAATGCAAGAAGAGGTTGCGAAGGACGAAGATGTAAATGAGGTTGAATGTCTCAATCGTGCCCTTGGGAAGAGATGCGGACATACTCGCAGATTTGGAAGGAAACCAACAAACAATAATTTATTTCCAAATCATCCGCCTTCCACATCTTCCTAATCTCACCCCCAATTCCTAACTACCAACCACCACCAAATGCATAAAGGGTATAATAACTCATTAGCGGCCTACCAACCACCACCAATGCCACAATTTTAATTCAATCCCAATATTTTTCCAAGAAATACCCTCGAACAAATCGACGAGACCGATGAAATCGAGAACACAAAAGAAGGTGATGATGATTGATCTTTTGTGTCATTTTGAACAAGGTTTGTTGAACACTTGTTTTTTTTGTATCTCATTTTGGTATATACTAGACTTTAAGTCTTGAATTTAAACCATATGGGTTCATTATGTTTATTTAGCAAGACTCTTATGAAATTATGTTGCATATTTTCTAATTTGTTGTAAAAAAAATAGGTTTTGTAATTAGAGAATCTGTGAAAAATATTAAAAAAAAAGCTATACCGACTTAATGTCGTCGATATAGGTCTTAACTGTAAAAATGGTTTTGACATATATCGACGACATGTCGTCGCTATATCTCAAACTGTACAAATGGTTTTCACATATATCGACGTGTGACATCCCCTAATTTCTCTGCCAGAAAAGACCGATTTAATTTATGCTTTTTAAAATAAAATCAGAGAAATCTTTTTAAAAGATGTTGCGGAATTGGTCCCCAAAACAAAACATGATAAAAGTTTATCAAAACCTTTCTTTAAGAAATGTATAGTTTCATTTCATATCAAAACCTCGGGATGTCATGTTCCGATACAGATCAAAAGCATAAACAAGACATTATAAGCCTTACAACAGTTATTTACAACTACTGGCCTATAATCCAAAAATCTCTCATCGTCCTCCGACTATGCTCGGGGTCCACTACCTGTAATCATAAAAAGCTGAGTGGGTCAGGCTTGGGAGCCTGGTGAGCATATAGGGTTTTCAACCCACAATAATAATAACTTATTAAATTCACCAATCAAAACAACCCTGATTACCCATTCCCGTTGTCCTCACTTTACGTCCCTAAACACCTAACACAAGGGACTTAGCCTAAGGAATATCATCGGGTTGGACACTACTAATAAGGGGTTTCCTCAGCCATACATGTCCTAAAGGCAACCATGAGGGGGGATTGGAGTACACCAATGAACATTTAGTTCATCAACACCTACAAGTTGCGAACCTGCTAGTGTGCCACTTGACTGTCTAGAAAGGTCCGTGGTCGTCATCTATACTCCGTTAGACGACTTCACCAATAACAACAACAACAACATCGACACCGAGGCCTCTCATCATTTTAAAACCCACCGACTATTTTGTCTACCCATGTTCTACCCAACATATTTGTAGATAAAATACATATACAGTTTAAAACTTATACAAAACATCTATTCAACAGTCACCTAAAATAAACAATTAACATATTTACACATAGCACGTATTTTAAGCTAAATACTTCATATCTATGTGTAAAGTGAAAGTAACTGGACACTCACATGATTTTATGATAATCGGGCAGCAATTCGTTTCCTAAAACGTTCGTTTCTAATAAAACCGGGAGTTTTATTGAGAAACCGGGCTCTGCGAAGGTCGGGCTTCGAAACCGAAAAGATAAATTTTCCGGGCTTCACGGGCACTTCGTGGCGTATTCCGGGGGTTATAATCGATACCGGGGCTTTGAGGGAAGTTAGAATGAAAGAAATATGGGTTTAGGGGCTAAAATTGACACTTTTCCAAAATATACCCGGGAGGTCTCGCACCCTCCTATTTATAGGGGCGAGCCTCCTGATCCAACGGCTGAGAAGGCTGCAGGTGTCGCAGATCTGAGGTTCGAAGGGGAGGGCTCGCACATGGCTGCGCATGCGAAGGGGTTGCTGGCCTCTTGTGATTGGACCGAGGTCTAGGTCCGAAGTAGGGGCATCCGTGGCTCATTGCGAAGGTTCGGTCACGAGGAAAAGGGCACGCGTCGCACTTCTACTGGACCGCTTCGGATCAGCTCACAAGATCGGATGACTCAGCAGCTCGGACACGTGGCTCGCATGACTCACCAATTTCGGACACGTGGCACGTTCTAAGCGAAGGTGACGTGGCCGAAGCCACCTATGCGAATTTTCTCGGTTTTTGTGCAAAAACTTCTAAAATCCATAACTTTCGCATACGAGCTCCGTTTTTGACGTTCTTTATATGCACGCGTAGGTAAAATTACGCTCTACAACTTTCGTTTAGACTTCGTCGGCTAGTTTTGAATTAATTTTTATATTATTATTTTTAACAGACCGGGATAGGAAATCTGTTAAAAATTCATAACTTCTTCATCCGACGTCCGTTTTCGTCTGTCTTTTTACCGTTGTGCTACTAATGACGAGACCTTCGATTGTCGTTTAGGTTGTGTCGGATAAAAATCACTCGATCTAAAATTCGAGTTTTTAGCTGTCTACTGCTAAGCTGAAACTTCGAAAAATCATAACTTCCTCATATGAAGTCAGATTTGGGTGTTCTTTTTATACCTACTCTCGGTTTAACGAACACTACAAGTTTTGTTTAGATCACTAAGGCTAAAAAGTAGTTTATCAAAAACTCACTTTTTACGACATTCAGCACCGTGCCGGTTTTGTCGTGAAACTTCGACAAGTCATAACTTCTTCGTTACAACTCGGATTTCGGCATTCTTTATATATCCGTAATCCTTGTCACGATCACTACAACTTTCTTAATAGATATCGGCTTTATCTAATATTTATTTTTGATGCTCATTTTTATTCTTAATTAATTAACTCCTAGTAATTAAGCATAAAACACATAAAACACATAGAATTCACATAATTCCTTTTTCATTTCTTCAAAATGAGTTACAAAGGTTAACCTAGACTATCACCTTAATATTAATGCCTAGGCTAGAAACACGAGTGTTACAATTCTCTCCCCCTTAGGATGATTCCGTCCCCGGAATCACACATCACCAAACAACTGTGGGTAGCGATTCATCATGTCACTCTCCGTTTCCCAGGTGAGATTTGGTCCATTCGTATGTTTCCAGCGCACAAGCACTAAATCAACCATCTTGCGCCGCAACTTCATAGTCTTACGTTCAACGATTGCCTCAGGTTCTTCGATCAACCTCTTGTTTTCATCCAACCTTAACTCAGAAATCGGAATTATGTCGGGCACATCTCCCGTGAACTTCCTCAAATAACACACATGAAATATGTTATGAATACCCTCCAGTTCTTCCGGTAATTCTAGCTTGTAAGTTTGATTCCCGATCCTCTGAAGAACTTTAAATGGTCCAATAAACCTTGGACTCAACTTTCCCCTTTTACCAAATCTTATAAGTCCCTTCCACGGCGAGACTTTAAGTAAAACCGAATCTCCAACTTCGAAGGATATTGGTTGTCTTTTCTTGTCAGCATAGCTCTTTTGTCGATCTTGAGCAGCTAACAACCTTTCCCTTATCACTTTCAACTTTTCAGCAGTCTGATGGACTATTTCAGGTCCCATAAATTGCTTCTCCCCAGCTTCCAGCCAACATGACGGCGTTCGACACTTTTCTCCATACAAAGCGTGATAAGGTGCCATCTTAATGCTTGAGTGGAAACTATTATTATAGGAAAATTCTACTAGAGGTAAGTGTTCATCCCAGTTACCTTGGAATTCTAGGGTACATGCTCTCAGCATATCCTCCAATGTTTGAATCGTTTGTTCGCTCTGACCATCAGTTTGCGGATGGTAAGCTGTACTCAAACACAACTTGGTACCCAATTCCCCTTGTAGACTCCTCCAAAACCTTGAGGTAAAACGGCTGTCACGATCGGATACAATCGTTAACGGAACACCGTGTAGCCTCACAATTTCCTTCACATAAGAATTCACAAGTTTATCCATAGTCCATTTCTTGTTAGCGGCTATGAAATGCGCACTTTTAGTGAAGCGATCAACGACCACCCAAATCATGTCGTGACTGTTCCTTGTTCTGGGCAGTTTAGTCACAAAATCCATGGTAATGTCCTCCCATTTACCCATGGGTACAGGTAAAGGTTCTAAACTCCCATACGGTTTCTGATGTTGTGCCTTAACCCTAGCACAAGTTACACACTCGGCAACATACTTAGCAACATCGAGCTTCATCGTCGGCCACCAGTAATAGGGTTTTAGATCCCTATACATTTTCGTACTGCCGGGATGAATCGAGTACATGGTTTTGTGAGCTTCTTCCATCAGAAGACCTCTTACTCCTCCTGTCTTAGGTACCCAAATCCTATCTTTGAATACCTTCAATCCTTGACCGTTTGTATCAAACACCAACGTTTTACTCAAACGTTCCTCCTTCCGGTCATTTTTCTCTAAATCTTCCTCCTGAGCTTTCTTTATACTTTCCACAATTGTAGAGACAACTTCAATTCTCAACGCTCTTGGCCTTCTCTTTTCAAGATTCACCTTCCGACTGAGAGCATCAGCAACAACATTTGCTTTACCATGGTGGTAAAGTATCTCATAGTCGTAGTCCTTGAGTAGTTCCATCCAGCGCCGCTGCCTCATGTTCAATTCCTTCTGATTAAAGAGATATTGAAGACTCTTATGATCAGTGAAAAGTTTGCATATAGTACCATAAAGATAATCCCTCCATATCTTTAAGGTGAATACTACCGCTGCCAACTCCAGATCATGAGTGGGGTAGTTCTTTTCGTGTTCTTTCAACTGCCTCGATGCATACGCTATCACTTTATCCTTTTGGGTCAGGACACATCCTAACCCAACTCCAGAGGCATCACTATAGACTGCGAAGTCATCAACTCCTTCAGGTAACAAAGAATAGGTGCTTCACACAGTCTCTTCTTTAACTTTTCAAAGGCCTCCTTATGCTTTTCATTCCAAGCATAAGTAGCTCCTTTGTGGGTCAAAGCTGTTAATGGAGTAGCGATCGAAGAAAAGCCTTGGATAAATCGGCGATAATATCCGGCTAATCCTAAAAAGCTTCAAATCTCCGTGGCACTTTTTGGTTGTTCCCACTTCATTACAGCTTCAATCTTTGCTGGGTCAACCATTATTCCATCTTGGTTAACCACATGACCTAAAAATTGGACTTCTTGAATCCAAAATTCACATTTGGAGAATTTTGCATACAACTTCTCCTCTTTCAGAACTTCTAGCACTTCTCGCAGATGTTTTTCATGCTCCTGCTTGCTTTTCGAATAGATCAAGATATCATCTATGAATACTATCACAGATTTATCAAGGTATGGTTTACAAACCCTGTGCATCAAATCCATGAAAGCTGCTGGGGCATTGGTCAATCCGAACGACATAACCAAAAATTCATAGTGTCCATATCTTGTTCTGAACGCAGTCTTTTCGATATCCTGCTCCCTCACCTTTAGTTGATGGTATCCTGACCTAAGATCGATCTTCGAGAAATAGCTCGAACCTTGCAACTGGTCGAACAGGTCATCGATCCTCGGCAACGGGTACTTGTTCTTTATCGTCGCTTTATTCAGATCTCTGTAATCGATGCACATTCTCATGCTCCCGTCTTTCTTCTTTACAAATGACACAGGGGCTCCCCAGGGTGATGAACTAGGTCGAATGAAACCTTTGTCCAATAACTCCTGAAGTTGTGTTATAAGTTCTTTCATCTCTGTTGGTGCTAATCGATATGGTGCTTTTGCTATCGGCGTCGTTCCTGGTAACAAGTCGATACTAAATTATACTTGTCGATCAGGGGGCAATCCGGGAAGATCTTCGGGAAAGACTTCCGGATATTCACACACCACCGGAATATTCTGCACCACCTTCTTCTCCTTCTTAGCATCGATCACGAACGCTAGATATGATGTACATCCCTTGGCCAAACACTTTCTGGCTTTCATTAGGGAAATGATTCCAAAGTTTACTCTGTGTTTGTCTCCGTACACCATAAACGACTCTTTCCCTGGCGGGTTTACTTTTACTATCTTCTTCCTACACAGTATTTCGGCATAATTGGCGCTAAGCCAATCCATTCCTAAAACTATGTCGAATCCATTTAACTCGATAGGCAATAATTCCTCGTGGAACTTATTCCCATCCAAGTCAATGACGATGTTTTTCATACGATGGCTAACAGGTACAAACTTGCCACTAGCAATTTCGACTAATAAAGCATTAACTAGTCTATCAATAGGCAAAGCTAGTTTTCTACCAAATTCATGCGATATAAAGGAGTAATTGGCTCCAGAATCAAACAAAATTTGGGCAGGCAATTCGTTTACGAGAAAGGTACCTGAAGCGACATCGGCTTCTTCTTTCGCAGCTTCGAGTGTCATCTGAAAGGCTCTCGCCTTCGGCTTTGGTGGAAGATTGGGTTTCGCTGCGTCCTTCTTCTTCGGGCAATCCCTCAAAATATGCCCTTCTTCATGGCACCCATGACATACGCTATTAGTGAAGGTGCAATTATTGGCACAATGCCCTGGCTTTCCACACTTGTAACAAGTGAGTTCCACGCTGCACTTCCCAGCATGTTTCTTCTTGCACCTGTCACACCACTTGGATTCGGCTCCTCCTCCGAATTTTCTCGAACCAGACTTTGAGAATTTGTTCTTTTTATTGGAACCTGACGTTCCTTCAAACTTTCTCTTTTCGCCAACTTCAACCTTGCTGGCGGCTCTCCCCTTGATCATATCTTCACCTGACTTGGCAGCCCAGATAGCTGCCTCCAAAGTAAGTGCCTGACGTACTGGCTCCGCATACTCCCATGGAAGTCCCTTTGTGTACCTGTCAATTTTCGCCAGCTCGTCTAGGACAATACGCAAAGCAAACTCCATTTTGTCTGTGAAGTTGTTCGTATATTCGTCAACGGTCATACTCTCCTTCTTCAACGTTGGAAATTGGTTTTCTAACTCAAGTACGTTTTGGGCCGAGCAGTACTTGCGCTTGAAGTACACCAAGAACTCTGCCCAAGTCATTTGCAATGGCTCATTAGGGCTTAAGGTTTTCCCCAATGTATTCCACCAACGAGCAGCACTACCCCTGAACTGACGCACTACAAATGTGGTTTGTAACTTGCCTTGGCAATCACAAGTCATGAAAACCAACTCCATTTCCGAGATCCAGTCCATAACTCCGACATGATCTTCTTTTCCAGTGAAGGTCGATGGCTTGCAAGTCATAAAGTCCTTATACTTGCACCCATTCCTCTCCACTCTATCTTCGTGGTTATTCCTCCCAACCACGAGCGGTTCACTATGACCAACCGATCTGCTGTTGTTCCCTTCTTCAGATCGAGCGTCCAATTCACGTTGTTCAACAGGAACTGAAGGTTCATCCCTGTTATTCAGCAACATTTGCCTCAATTCCTCCCTCTGTTCAGCCATCATGGTCTGAATCACAGCTCGTACTCCAGCCATGGTGATGGGTTCGGGTGCAACTCCTACTATTGGCACCTGTTCCACTACTTGAGGTTGAGGTTGTTGGTTTCTGTTTGCATTTCCCGCTCCACTTCTAGTTTTTGCCATTACAATCTATATACCGAATAAGGCGAATTTAGGTCTTCATCCTTGTTAGATATTTTAATTCCCTTATCACTCCGAAACGTTTACATGTTAGTTCTAATCTCGTAATCATACGCTTAGAATCCTACACACATAAGGTTTCCAGATCCGGTCGGCAACAGACCATAGATCCGAACAAATAATGGCATATATGGCAACATATAGCATTTAGCACATAAAGGCATTTTAGGCACCTTTCCTAAAATAAACTAGTGCTCATGTCTAAAATATGGTAGACACTCACCTCACAATCATCACTTAGCATTCTAAGTTTAAGTCTAGAAATTGTAGGATATTTCTTAGTTCGCTTAAACTAATGCTCTGATACGAACTGTGACATCCCCTAATTTCTCGGCCAGAAAAGACCGATTTAATTTATGCTTTTTAAAATAAAATCAGAGAAATCTTTTTAAAAGATGTTGCGGAATTGGTCCCCAAAACAAAACATGATAAAAGTTTATCAAAACCTTTCTTTAAGAAATGTATAGTTTCATTTCATATCAAAACCTCGGGATGTCATGTTCCGATACAGATCAAAAGCATAAACAAGACATTATAAGCCTTACAACAGTTATTTACAACTACTGGCCTATAATCCAAAAATCTCTCATCGTCCTCTTACTATGCTCGGGGTCCACTACCTGTAATCATAAAAAGCTGAGTGGGTCAGGCTTGGGAGCCTGGTGAGCATATAGGGTTTTCAACCCACAATAATAATAACTTATTAAGTTCACCAATCAAAACAACCCTGATTACCCATTCCCGTTGTCCTCACTTTACGTCCCTAAACACCTAACACAAGGGACTTAGCCTCAGGAATATCATCGGGTTGGACACTACTGATAAGGGGTTTCCTCAGCCATACATGTCCTAAAGGCAACCATGAGGGGGGATTGGAGTACACCAATGAACATTTAGTTCATCAACACCTACAAGTTGCGAACCTGCTAGTGTGCCACTTGACTGTCTAGAAAGGTCCATGGTCGTCATCTATACTCCGTTAGACGACTTCACCAATAACAACAACAACAACATCGACACCGAGGCCTCTCATCATTTTAAAACCCACCGACTATTTTGTCTACCCATGTTCTACCCAACATATTTGTAGATAAAATACATATACAGTTTAAAACTTGTATAAAACATCTATTCAACAGTCACCTCAAATAAACAATTAACATATTTACACATAACACGTATTTTAAGCTAAATACTTCATATCTATGTGTAAAGTGAAAGTAACTGGACACTCACATGATTTTATGATAATCGGGCAGCAATTCGTTTCCTAAAACGTTCGTTTCTAATAAAACCGGGAGTTTTATTGAGAAACCGGGCTCTGCGAAGGTCGGGCTTCGAAACCGAAAAGATAAATTTTCCGGGCTTCACGGGCACTTCGTGGCGTATTCCGGGGGTTATAATCGATACCGGGGCTTTGAGGGAAGTTAGAATGAAAGAAATATGGGTTTAGGGGCTAAAATTGACACTTTTCCAAAATATACCCGGGAGGTCTCGCACCCTCCTATTTATAGGGGCGAGCCTCCTGATCCAACGGCTGAGAAGGCTGCAGGTGTCGCAGATCCGAGGTTCGCAGGGGAGGGCTCGCACATGGCTCGCACATGGCTGTGCATGCGAAGGGGTTGCTGGCCTCTTGTGATTGGACCGAGGTCTAGGTCCGAAGTAGGGGTATTCGTGGCTCATTGCGAGGGTTCGGTCACGAGGAAAAGGGCACGCGTCGCACTTCTACTGGACCGCTTCGGATCAGCTCACGAGATCGGGTGACTCAGCAGCTCGGACACGTGGCTCGCATGACTCACCAATTTCGGACACGTGGCACGTTCTAAGCGAAGGTGACGTGGCCGAAGCCACCTATGCGCATTTTCTCGGTTTTTGTGCAAAAACTTCTAAAATCCATAACTTTTGCATACGAGCTCCTTTTTTGTACGTTCTTTATATGCACACGTAGGTAAAATTACGCTCTACAACTTTCGTTTAGACTTCGTCGGCTAATTTTGACTTTAATTTTTATATTATTATTTTTAACAGACCGGGACAGGAAATCCGTTAAAAATTCATAACTTCTTCATCCGACGTCCGTTTTCGTCTGTCTTTTTACCGTTGTGCTACTAATGACGAGACCTTCGATTATCGTTTAGGTCGTATCGGCTAAAAATCACTCGATCTAAAATTCGAGTTTTTAGTTATGTACTGCTAAGCTGAAACTTCGAAAAATCATAACTTCCTCATACGAAGTCAGATTTGGGTGTTCTTTTTATACATACTCTCGGTTTAACGAATACTACAAGTTTCGTTTAGATCACTAAGGCTAAAAAGTAGTTTATCAAAAACTCACTTTTTACAACATTCAGCACCGTGCAGGTTTTGTCGTGAAACTTCGACAGGTCATAACTTCTTCGTTACAACTCGGATTTCGACATTCTTTATATATCTGTAATCATTGTCACGACCACTACAACTTTCTTAATAGATATCGGCTATATCTAATATTTATTTTTGACGCTCATTTTTATTCTTAATTAATTAACTCCTAGTAATTAAGCATAAAACACATAAAACACATAGAATTCACATAATTCCTTTTTCATTTCTTCAAAATGAGTTACAAAGGTTAACCTAGACTATCAACTTAATATTAATGCCTAGGCTAGAAACACGAGTGTTACACGACGACATGTAAAAAAAGGTTATAACATTTTGCCGACAACATGTCATTGCTATAGGGTGGACCTGTCCCGACGACATGTCGTTGGTATAGTGTTGACATATGGCGACGACTCATTGTTGCTACAAATAATTAATAAAACTTTATTTTTTTCGAAATTCAGTCCGACCCCGTGCCTAACATGTCGTCGACATAGGGAGTATCTATCCCGACAACTTTTTCCACTTTCAGCGACGAGGCTTTGCCGACGATATTTTACCGACGAGTTCTCATGAAGGCGTTTGATGTGCATATATTCTGATCCACGTGCATGTGTCAAATGGTTTGACTTTACTTTAAAGGGAATGCATGAATGACGCAGCATCCACTGTTGAAACTTTAAAGATTTGTCCAAAAGTGTGTGTAACAAGTTTGATATGCATGTAAAAATAGAAATCAAACTTTTGGGCTCGAAATGTCAAATCGAAATGGGTATAAATTTCGTGGGAATATAAAGTCCACTAGTACAAAAGAGAAAGGGAAGAAGCCACACTGGATAATAGAAACTCAAAGGTGCACGGTTAACCTTATTATGTGTGCTGATGAAATATATATACCCTTACAAATATTTTCGAAATGGGTATAATTTTCGTGGGAATATAAAGTCCCAAGTATCAATGACTTTCCATTTTTTAGATACCCTTACAAACATTTTTTAAATAAAGTATTTAATTATATCCTTTTTATTTAAACTCCTAATTAATCATTCAATCGTATTTTTTTAATCTAAAGGTTAGGATTTTGTTATACATTGACACAATAGATGTCATATACAAATGATCCTAGCTCTAGCAAAGTAAATAGGTGTAATTCTCGTATTACCTCATATTCATTCACAACAAATACGTAACATCAATTATGGAAAGTTCAGCCTTTTCTTAAGCCAAAAAAAAAAAGGTTTAGTGGAATACCAATTTTGCTACAAAATTATCATCTACGTTGTCTGGAATTTGTAGAGAGACTATTCATTATGTTACATATATGAAGTATTTGGAACATGGGACTATAATAGAGCACGCAATTGAAATAAAGAATGGCTGCAACTTGGCCCAAATTGGTTGAATTTTGACAGTATATATACTATAGATCCTTCAAAATTGTGAGGAAAAATTCTGATAACTTTACAATGTATTTAAGAAATGCATCTTATATATAGTATAAGATTGTGGCGTTAAATTTGTTCATCTGTGGAGAGGATCAATAGTCTTCCATTATGTCTAGAAGGTTACTTTGATGCTAATGTCAATTGAATATGAATGTTGCTAAATTGTTTTCATTATTATTTTGAAATATTTATATATTTGATTATTATTAAAAATTATTAAATTATATAAGAAATCAATATTATATTATTTCATACATGTATATATTATCACTACAATCATATTTACAAGTAGCTAGCCATGTATGATGTCAAAGCAAATAAGAGAAGCATGGATGAAGGAGATCTTGAATAGTCATCCAATTGGATGTGTTAATACTTGTTGAATGAATGCGAGTATGGAATGAAAGGAAATTCACTTAAAACATAAATAATCGGAGAACTATCATTTAATAGTTACTTTAATTATGAAATGTGTTATATATTTGTCTTATGATATTGAAAGCATTTCTTCTACACCTCCTTGCTCCTTTTATATCATTTTACATTTCATAACTAATTTTATCATCTAGTTTTTACTAAATGTTATTTTTCATCGGTTATTAGCTAGCAGTTCAGTTAATGCGAAATCAACATGAAACTATGAAAGACTTGCTAGTGTAGTTGTGGATGCATATTTTGTCTTTTTTGCTTTAATATATGTTTAGTATTTTACTTTTCTTTTCTCGTCATTCTCGTCAATTAGTTATATGTTATATGCAATAGAAGATAAAGCATCTTGTTATTAAAAAAAATGATTACATGACAAATGGTGCCTAAATATGATATAATTTCGCAGTATTTAATATGTTGTTTTGGTTTGGCAGGAATTTTAAAACTGTGCATGGAATGGATTAAAGATCTTAATTGAGTGCGATGTGTATTCTCAAGAGGATTCTTATGGTTACTATGATTGGTGTTAGGTGGTATTTTGCTTTGGTTGGAGATATCATCTATTTGCTAATTAACAGTGTGGGTGTGTTTTTGCCTTTTTGGTTCTTGTAATGCTAAACTAGTTTCCGACTTTCCGCGACTGGAATTGACAAACCAAGAACAATTTACAACTTTAATTTGATTTTGGAAAAGTTTTTTTGTATCGATGGTATCTCTATGACGTTATAAAGTAAAATTTGAGCAAAATGTTTGTGCAATTGTGTACGGATGAAACACCAATTGTATGGTCATCAAAGATATTTGTTTGAGTTCATCGTTATGTGGGGAGAAGTGAGGGTGTTTATAGGCCGGAAAATGGCAGTCCGAAATGTAAGCTAGACGCTTTAAGTTGGAGGGACTATATAGAAAGATTGAGGATTTACAATTATTTATTTAGTAAATATTTGATTGGAAGAAAATTGGAATCTTCTCAATTTGATAAATTAATATTTTAATTTCGAATTTTAAATGATTATATAGAATACTGTGGTTGAAAGTTACCCAATCTGCCTACAAGTTTGTTCCAAATCAGGGGCGACATGGATACATCCCTAGCTACTAAGAGTCAAAATTTGAGCCAGAAATATAACATCAAATGCTTTCACATGCTTAATAATAAATAGGACGTAAATGCGCACAACACACTAGTAGCAGAAGTTATATAACAAACTATGAACTTCAAATTTAGCAGCAGTACTGTTGACATAAATGAGATCAATGGCTGACAAAAGAATATGTTATGGGCTTCATTAATCAGATAGTTAAAGTCAACTCCCCATGCAAGATATTGGCCATTGATTGAACCAACTTTATTCCTTTTACTTGCCGTTTTCATCCTCTTTGCTTCATATAGATATAGAGAATAGGATTCATTAATTCATCTGGTCTAGCAAGGATATATTCTCTGAAGGATGGTCTATATGGTAGAAAGTTGAAAAGAAGAAAAGAAAAAGATAGAATAACAAGAATTATGCCGTTTCATTTGACATTCAAATATCATTGGCTATAAATAGGCAACATTTGAAACGAGTAATGCACACCAAATTTGATAAGATGATACGAAGAGAGGTTCTTACATGGAGAGAAGAGTACTCTTGTTTGGTAGCCAAGGATGACTTGCCTAAAAACACCTCAATTAGGTGTTGGAAAGTAACACCTTATTTGGTTCATCAGGCAGTCACTCCCTGGCTAACTTGACAGACTCTTCTTGCTCATGTTAGGTCATCTCTCTTCTTCCGTTCAATCAGGAACCCATGCATAGTCATAAAGCTACATTGTTACTAACGGCAAACACAATAGTCTAATGTTGTGTCTACTTATATATAGTAGGTACATTTCACAAACACAAGAAATAACAATGTGCATTCTTTAATTTTTATATTACAGCATTCTACATTGAAAAATCTGCAAATTATATATTAACATTGTACTTCCGTTGATTTGTTTATATACTTTTCTTGTTATAGCATTCTACTTTGAAAAAATAGTTTTAACTTTTTTTGCATAAGCATGGGATGCCAAAAGGTTACGAAGCCTTATGTGTTTCAAGAACTAGTGGAGGGAAACATAATTACAAGCTACCAGGGCACGCATGGTAGGTCTCATTTTGATTTGATGTTAGCCATAATAGAATTTTCTGCTGTTGAACAAATAATAACAATGTATGTTTGTCGGTTTGTTTTATTGTTGTCTTTGAATGTATTTTTTCTTAACCTCGTCAATATATTCAATGGATGCTTCGTTGTTCTCGAATGATATATGGTTCATTGTAATATAGATCTTTTTGTAAAAAACAAATGCATATACATTAATTAATTAGATTGTTAAATCGTTCTGATTTAACATATAGCATTTACTGATGGAACTACCTTGACGTGTTTAACTCGAAGTTGCATGACTTCAGGCAAAAATGGCGCATCTAAAAGCAGTAGGAAATTCAGAACAACAATCTAACTAATTAGTACATTATCAGATCATGCAAGACAACCAGATACTTGTACTTGCTTGAAATATAATGGCTTTTAGTTAAGGCTAGAAGGCGTTTATAGAGGATCGTGAAGTGCATGTATTCCGATCCATGTGCATGTGTCAAATGGTTTTACTTTACTTTAAAGGGCATGCATAAAACATCATGTGATAACTTTGACATGCATGTAGAAATAGAAGTCAAACTTTAGGCTGGAAATGTCAAATGAAAAAGGGTATAAATTTTGTGGGAATATAAGTCCAATAATACAGAAAAGAAAAAAAAACAATGACAAAGGATAATAGGAACTCAAAGGTGTTCAATAAATCTATTATGTATGTTATGATACATATTTACAAGTTTTATACCATTTAAATACATTAGCAAAGCGTTATGCAAACATTGGTGTTTAAAAGGACTTTATTAGTGGTCAAGACCACTAGCTAGTAAAATAACAAGGTACTCAGGAAGAATGTGAAGATCTCCTAAATGATGAGTTTGTTTCTAAATCGGTGGATGAATCACTTCTCACTTTTGGAGGAAGAATAGAAAGTCGATTTCTTCCTGGAAGGAGGCCAAGAGATGATAGTCTGGTCGGTTGTTGATCAAGGCCATTGACTCAGTCAAAAATAACCTTAAACACCGCTAAATAGCTAAAGAGGGGTAAGGGTCAAAGTGTAGTTTGAATCAAGTAAATGAAATGAAATCAGAGTTTGTAATGAATCTAGAACACAGAATGTAAATATAATCTCTTTGATTCAATAAACTTCTGAAAGATACAAGAGTGTTTGTAGAGTAAACAACACTAGAGCTCAAAAGTCACTCTATCTCTAGTACCTATCCCTATTTATAGGAATGACAGAAATTAACAAAAAAAATACATAAGGGCTATATCTAATACACTTCGACATACAAAAGTGCCCTATGAAATACATACAACGCAGACTTCGACACTAATACAAAACAAAGGACGCTTCGACACCTCACAACCAAATTCGACCTCAACATTCTCCCCCTTTGTGAGCAGTGTCGAATCCTAAGTCATTAGCATCTTTGTCGCTTGATGAAGAACTCTTCTAATCTCCGTGTACCATATGATAGTTCTGCGAACATCAGCCTTATCTCCTTCATTATTCCTTTCGCAACTATTTATATGAACAAGAAGATTCGTATATTGCGAATTGGTATATTTTTCCAAATAACAAACTTGAAATAGGAACTTTGTAATCTTCCCTTTCTTGTTCTTCCTGACGAACACAATACCTAATGTTTTCACGCAAATCTCACCATCTTCAAAATCTTTAAGACTTCCTCAACCCTTAAGCATCGACCGAGGCACAGTAACTTGTCGACCCATTGCAAGAGCAAGTTCCACATCTGTCGTGGCTAGACAATCATAGTAATAGTCTATGAACAGTTTATATGTGCGAACCCAATCAGAAAGTCTTCTTTGTTGGTCATTTGAAGCTTCGATACATCCACACCTCTCAAAATCTTTGCAACACTGATGAGATCATGTAACAATGTGAATTTTCAAAACAATTTTTCATTTTAAAACATACTTTCATTCGTACGATAATCATCAAAACATAATGTGTCCACTGTAACATAACAAAACATGTCCCCAGATCTCATATACATAAATCCTCTCAGTGTGTACGAATCATGCCGGCGCCTTCCCGCGATCCTCGCTAGTACCTGAAACACATAACACAACAACTGTAAGCATAAATGCTTAGTGAGTTCCCCAAAATACCACATACACATATTAGCCACTCGAGGCTACAACTCGGTAGGACCCTCTGGCCCGATTTGTCTTAGTGGAACCCTCCAGTCCCATGGCTCGTTGGACCCTCTGGTCCGGTATGGGTGAGAACCCTCCGGTCTCACTACTCGTTGGACCCTTTGGTCCGGTCTAAGTGAGAACCTTTCGGTCTTATAGTTCGTTGGACCCTCTGGTCCGGTCATAATATAGCACAGTTCGTTGGACGCTCCGGTCCGGTCTAAATATCACACAATATAATACACAGCACATATCACACATAAAATGCATAACTCAAGCAAGCACATAAAACCCTCTGGTCACACATAATTACCACTCTAGGTAAATTATAGTGAGAAGACTCACCTCGTATGATGTCTAGTAACTCACGTGCTCGATATCCCTGAATCTCGAAACAACGACCTAGCCCCGCCTAATCACATAAAGTAATTATTTCAAATCATTAACGACTCTCAAGGCTAGACTACAACCCTTTTCTACAATCCCACAGAAGGGTAAAAGGCCATTTTACCCCTCCCTAACCCAAAGTCCAAATGTTGACCAAAACTCTAAAAGTCAACAAAAGTCAACTCTCCGGGTTATGCTGCGCGTACCAAACCTGTACGCTGGGCGTACCCGACAACCTCACAGAATCGTGGAATGCAACCCCCTACGCCGCGCGTACTGGGATTACGCCCAGCGTAATTCCCAGTTTCAGACTTCTTAGCTTTTAGGGTCTTAATCAGTTAAGACTCACGTCCAACTTCTAGATCTGACCTTTTCTAAACCTCTTAATCCATAAAGTTGGCGACTTTAAGCCTTTGCATGGATGGACAAGTCACTAACACCCATAACATTCCATTTCCCAACTCAAGAAAGCTCATAACTCAAGCATGACTTCATAACAACGACCAAGATGGAAACTTTATGGATCTATAACTCATATATCACTGAAAAGGGACAGATCTACGTCTATGGAGTCCTTTATGCTCATAAAGTCTCCACCTTTGGGACTTTAACCCTAGAAATGGTCCATGAAGCACAAATCAAAATAACAAGGAAAGCTTTGAGCTTTATACCTCCAAGTGAAGCTCTTCCCTCTGTAGAACTCAGATCCAAGGCTTGCACTCCAACTTCTAGCCTTCACAAGAATCTCCTCTTCTTCCTTACTAACACAAAAAGGCATTTTAGTTCCAAAAACACCCACACAAGCTTAGAACGAAGGTTGGCTCTCTTTTAGGGTTTCACTCACTCAAATGGTGGCTGAGGATAAGGCCATAACCTTCTTTATATAGGGCTCAAGTCTAAATTAGGGTTTTGCATCTGGGCCGGTTATGCCCAGCGTAACCTTGGTACGCCTAGTGTACCTCTAAGGGTCCGCGTCCATTTCAAGCGCATGAGTACGCGCAGCGTACCCTTGAGTACGCCCAGCGTACTCATTTGCTACAACTTTTCACTCAAGGGCTAACTTTGACAATTTGACAAAAGAGAAGGGTTAAATAGTTGTACCTGAATTTCAGGATGTTACAATTCTCCCCCACTAGAACCAGACTTCGCCCTCGAAGTCTCATGCTGTAAACATCTCCGGATGCTGCTCCCGCATCTCTGACTCTGTCTCCCAAGTCAGCTCAGACTCCCTCCGATGTTGCCACTGAACCTGAACCAGGGGCACCTCTTTGTTCCTCAGAACCTTGATCTTTCGATCCACAATCGCGATTGGCCTCTCAGCATAATTCAGGCTCACATCCACCTGAATATCCTCCAGTGGTACCACCGCCGACTCGCCGGCTATACACTTCCTCAACTGAGACACGTGGAAGGTATCATGAATCTGACTCAACTCCGCAGGTAGCTCTAACCGATATGCTACCTTGCCCACCCTCGCGGTCACCCTGAACGGACTGATGTACCGGGGCCCCAACTTGCCCCTCTTCCTGAACCGGATCACTCCTTTCCAAGGAGATACCTTCAGGAGTACGAAATCTCCCACCTGGAACTCAAGCTCGGATCGTCGTCTATCCGCATAACTCTTCTGACGACTCTGAGCCGTCAGTAACCTCTGTCTAACTTGATGTATCTGCTCTGTCGTCTGCAGCACTATCTCTGTACTACCCATCACACGCTGTCCTACCTCTCCCCAGCAGATGGGAGTCCGACACCTCCTTCCGTACAACAACTCGAAGGGAGGCATACCAATGCTAGAATGGTGGCTGTTGTTGTAGGAAAATTCAGCCAACGGCAAGTACGTGTCCCAACTTCCTCCGAAGTCCAACACACATGCTCGAAGCATGTCCTCGAGCGTCTGAATCGTCCGCTCACTCTGTTCGTCAGTTTGGGGGTGGTAAGCGGTACTGAAATGCAACCTCGTGCCCAACTCCTCGTGAAACTTCTTCCAGAACCTGGAAGTGAAACGTACATCTCGATCTGACACAATCGAGATCGGCACCCCATGTCGTGATACCACCTCCCTCACATAGAACTCTGCCAGCCTCTCCGCAGAAGAGCTCTCACTGATAGCAAGAAAATGCGCGCTCTTCGTCAGCCAGTCGACGATCACCCAAATTGCATCGACATCCCTCGCGGTCCTCGGCAATTTGGTGATGAAATCCATGGAAATCTGTTCCCACTTCCACTGGGGAACCTCAAGCGGCTGCAACTTGACATGCGGAAGCTGGTGCTCGGCCTTAACCTGGCGACAGGTCAAGCACCTCTCGACAAACCACGCGACATCCCTCTTCATACAGGGCCACCAATAATCTTTCTTCAGGTCCAAATACATCTTCGTGGCCCCGGGGTGGATCGAGAACCTCGATCTATGCGCCTCCTCCATCAGAATGGTACCTGCCCCTCCTGCATGCGGCACCCAAATCCGACCCTGAAAGGTCATCAGCCCTCGACTATCGATAACGAACTCGGACACCTGTCCAATCACCCACTCCCTCTTGCGGTTCTCCGGTATCACGGCCTCTGCCTGGGACTCCCGGATGGTGTCCAACACCGGGGTCATCACTGTCAATCTCATGTAAGTGCCTCGAATCGAGGCACTTTCCGCCCTACGGCTCAGCGCATCAGCTACAACATTAGCTTTGCCCGGGTGGTACAAGATCTCACAATCGTAATCCTTCACCACGTCCAACCACCTCCTCTGACGCATATTCAGATTGGGCTGATCCATCAAATACTTCAAGCTCTTGTGGTCCGTGTAAATGGTACACAGAATGCCATACAAATAGTGACGCCAGATCTTGAGGGCGAACACCACTGCCCCCAACTCCAGATCGTGGGTGGGATATCTCGTCTCATGAGGCTTCAGCTGCCTCGATGCATATGCTATCACATGCCCCCTCTGCATAAGTACTGCACCTAACCCCGATATCGATGCGTCACAATATACCATAAAATCCTCCATCCCTTCCGGGAGGGCTAACACAGGGGCTTCGCATAACTTCTGGCGAAGCGTCTCAAACGAGGTCTGCTGCTCCAGACCCCATGAAAAAGCAACACCCTTCCGGGTCAATCTGGTGAGAGGCACGTCAATCTTGGAGAAATCCCTGATAAATCTCCGATAATAGCCGTGATGGGTTTTCAGCATTCTAACACTCCTATGGTGTACATGCAACCCTAGAAACCTTGGATCTATGTTTGACTAAGATACATGCAAATAATTATTTTTCCAAGGTTCTTATCCTAACTAGCATGGCATGGGGTACTTGAATCAAATAAAACTAGTAGAATTACTTACATTGTAGTAGTAGTTGATTGCTTGGAGTTTGAGAGCCTAGCACCAATAATGTGGATACCTCAAATGGAAGTCACAAATCACCACAAACGTAGAAACTTGAGAGAATAGTCACAAACTTCTTGAAATCGGCCCTCTTAGTTTACACACATCAACTAGTGCAATTTCAAGAACCAAAGCCTCCTTTATATAGTGTGGTGGATTAGGGTTACATCCATGTAAACCCTAATACCCATGTCTTTTCATTTCCATGAGATCCATGGGTTAAAGCTCCATGGAGTATCCATGGACTTTCCATGCAAGCCTAGCCCATTCCAAATAAGCATTAGCCCACACTATATAAATACAAGAGCCCATATTTAATTAGTCATACTTTTGATCTCTAAATTAATTATAAATTAATTATAGATCAATACTAATTAAATAATATGATTTTATATTAATATATTAGGACTTATAATATATTAATAAATCATAACTTATACTATTCTCAAACGATTATCCATAAATTGTTCGGGTGAAGTGAAACCCAAATGGACCATGCCGGGTCGGGTCAAGTACATACCAAATATAGTTATGGACTTAGACACTATATCCAACAGTCTCCCACTTGGATAAGTCTAATAACTATAGTTGCAAGTATGACTTCAGGAACCGATCAGCAATCGTAGCTCTTTAAACTCTGTTGAACTATGAAGCGCCATTTTAGATAAGTGATCATATAATCCTCTGTTCTAGATATCAGCCGGACAAATACATGGAACATGGTCTTGCTTATTGTCCAACATTTGTTTCCCGATTTCCGATTTGTTTGACATAGAACTTAACTGAACACATCAATTTAGTTCTGACCGGGCCCGGTACATAGGTCAAAACAAAATCATCGAGGGGCCCAGATATCGCTTCTAATCCTAGAAGGAACAGATAAACTTCGACTCATATGTTTGCTCTACTACTTGTTGAATTACACACAAAAGCACGGTTTATAACATCGAGTTACCAATGTGTTTTCGTGCAATCAATGCATAACCAACTCATAGGCAACAAATCATATCTCTAGGTTTGAAGACTTATATGATATTACCGTCTCACGATCACTCGAGATAAATTCCATGAAGTGAAACAAGTGAGCGTGGGTTGAATCCAATACTCAAAACTTATGAGCACTCATGAGTGCTGTAGCCCCGCTTTGTCTAACATCTTAAACCTCTACAAGCCAACCCATGACAGTCTTGATTCATATCTACTTCCAACATATGACCGACTGTGGAGAGTTTGAATAATATGATATAAACCATAACATAATTATTCTGGAAGTCAAAACATGCAAAAAGAAATAATAGTAAACGATTGACAAGATATAGCAACACTTTACTCATAAATAACAACTTTTATTTATCATCAAATGTCAATTCCAGTTTACAAATTTCAAGATTATCTAACTACTAAAACTAATATCATCCTTCAGCCCTATGCCCCGAGCATGCTGGAGATGCTTGGCCCGAGTCAGTCCCTTCGTGAGGGGATCTGCTGGGTTCTCATCCGATGATACCCTCTTTGCCACGAGGATTCCTTCTTCTATTCGATGTCTGATGAAGTGATATTTTCTGTCAATGTGTCTGGATCTCCCATGATCTCTTGGTTCCTTGGCTAAGGCAACCGCACTATTGCTGTCACAGAAAATCTACATTGGCTCCTTTATAGCTGGTACAACTCCAAGGTCTCCAATGAAGTTCTTTAGCCATATAGCCTCCTTTGCTGCCTCGCTTGCTGCTATATACTCTGATTCACAAGTGGAATCAGCCACTGTCTCCTGCTTGGAACTTTTCCAAGTAATTTCCCCTCCGTTTAGAGTAAAAACCCAGCCCGACTGAGAGCGGAAATTATCCCTGTCAGTCTGAAAGCTAGCATCACTGTACCCTACAACTCTCAAGTCCTCACTGCCACCGAGGGTAAGGACCCAGTCCTTAGTCCTCCGTAGGTACTTGGGGATATTCTTTACCGCAGTCCAGTGTGCCTTGCCAGGGTTCCCCTGATACCTGCTAACCATGCTCAAAGCAAAGGCTACATCACGTCGAGTACACGTCATAGCATACATGATCGATCCTACAGCTGAAGCATTAGGTATTCGACTCATTTCTGCTATCTCAGCCTCAGTACTAGGGCTTTGTGTCTTACTCAATCTGGCGTTACTCTGGATGGGTAATTCTCCTTTCTTGGAGTTATGCATGTTGAACCTTTTCAACACTTTGTCCACATAGGTGCTTTGACTAAGTCCAATTAGTCTTTTACTCATGTTTCTCAAAATCCTTATCCCTAGGATATAGGCAGCTTCTCCAAGGTCCTTCATAGCGAAACACTTCCCAAGCCAGGATTTTACTTCCTGCAGGGTTGGGATGTCATTTCCTATGAGTAGTATGTCATCCACATACAGTACCAAAAAGCTAACTATACACTCACTAGCCGTGATATAGACACAAGATTCATCTTCACTCCTTGAAAAGCCAAATTCTTTGACTTTCTCATCAAAGCAAAGTTTCCATCTGCGAGGTGCCTGTTTTAATCCATAAATGGATTTCTCGAGCTTACACACTCTACTGGGGTACTCTGTACTGACAAAACCCTCTAGCTGAACCATGTAAACATCTTCAGCCAACTTTCCATTAAGGAAAGCGGTTTTGACATCCATTTTCCATATTTCATAATCATGAAATGCAGCAATGGCTAACAGAACCCTAATAGACTTAATCTTGGCCACTGGTGAAAAGGTCTCATCATAATCAACTCCCGGAGTTTGAGAATAACCCTTTGCAACCAGTCGTGCCTTATAAGTGTGTACATTACCATCCATGTCGGTCTTCTTCTTGAAGATCCATTTGCACCCAACTATCTTACGATCAGGTACATTGTCAACCAAGTTCCAAACTTGATTGTCATACATGGACTGTATCTCGCTATCCATAGCCTCTTTCCATTTAGCAGCCTCAGGGCCTGCCATGGCTTCCGTGTAGTTGTTAGGCTCATCCAGATTTACCAGTGTATTATCACTGATAAGTGTCTCACCTTCTGCAGTAATATGAAAACCATAATAATGCTCAGGTGCATTCCTAACTCTGGTGGAACGCCTCAGAGGTATAGATTCTTCAGTCGGCTCAACAGGAGTTTCCTCCTCAGGTTGAGGGCTAGGGTTTGAGGTTCCTTCACCACTTGACTCTTGAATTTCCTCAAGGTCAATTTGCCTCCCACTGTCTCCTTGGCTCATGAATTCTCTCTCTCGAAAGAATCCTCTTCCTGCTACAAAGACCACATTATCACTGGGTCTGTAGAAGATGTAACCAAAGGATTTCTGTGGGTAGCCGATGAAAATACACCTTTCGCTTCGGGGTTCGAGCTTATCGTGAGTCTCGCGTATCACGAAAGCCTCGCAACCCCAAATCTTGATGTGGTCTAGATTGGGAACTTTTCCAGTCCACACCTCGTGAGGTGTTTTGGCAACCTTCTTTGTAGGGACTAGATTAAGGATATGGGCGGCAGTCTCTAAGGCATACCCCCAAAATGAGATTGGTAGCGAAGCTCGACTCATCATGGAACGAACCATGTCCAACAAGGTCCGATTGCGCCTCTCAGCTACACCATTCAACTGTGGTGTCCTAGGAGGTGTCAATTGTGAGACAATCCCACATTCCTTAAGATAGTCAAGGAACTCAGAGCTAAGATACTCACCACCACGATCGGATCGAAGCATCTTAATGTTCCTGCCCAACTGATTCTCCACTTCTTGCTTAAACTCTTTGAATTTCTCAAAGTTTCTGACTTATGCTTGATTAGGTAGACATATCCATATCTACTAAAATCATAAGTAAAAGTCACATAGAACCGATTAGCATCTCTTGTGGCGGTTCTGAAGGGTCCACACACATCCGTGTGTATGAGGTCCAACAAACCTTCACCCCTAGCACAAGTGCCAGTAAAAGGTGACTTTGTCATTTTACCAAGCAAACAAGATTCACAACTATCATCTGACTTTAGGTCAAATGACTCCAAGACTCCATCCTTTTGGAGTTGGCCTATGCTTTTCTTGCTTACATGTCTAAGACGACAATGCCATAAGGATGCTTTATCTAAGCTAGTGGAAGAGTTAATACACAATACATTATTTCCTAGATTATCTATAACAGATACAGTTTCATACACGCCATCACAAGGTAATGCTTTAAAATAAAGAACATTATTAAAGAAAGCATCAATACTACCATTATTATTATCAAAATAAAAGGTAAAACCTTGTTTATACAATGCATGAAAGGAAATAACATTTCTTTCCATTTCTGGCGAATAATAACATTTATTCAAATATAATGTAAACCCACTATTTAGCACTAAGGAATAAACTCCTATCTTGGTGACAGGTGAAGCTTTCCTGTTTCCCATGATCAAGTTTATCTTTCCCTGCTCCACATTCTCACTTCTTTTTAGTCCCTGCAAATCACAACATATGTGAATACCATAACCTGTATCAAGGACCCAAGACTTAGAATGAGGTGAGTTATTAGACAATATAGTGTATATACCTGCATGGTTGGGTTTTACTTTCTCATCCTTCAAATCTTGCTGGTACTTTGGGCAGTTTCGCTTCCAGTGCGACTTTTCATGGCAATAGAAGCATTCAGCCTCATTAGGGTTAGCAGAAGGAGTGACAAAACCTTTCTTGGTTTTGCTTGAAGAGGAGCCTTCAAGGGTCTTACCCTTGGTACCCTTAGAAGGGTTCTTTCTCTTCTTCCCTTTGCCATGCCCGATTGCCAAGACATTGGCCGCAGTTGGAGTAGGAGTAGGAGTAGTAACAACCGACTTACCCTTTAGACCACTTTCGGCGGTCTTCAAGAGTCCTTGAAGTTTGCTGAGGGTGACTTCTTCCTTGTTCATGTGATATGTCATGCGGAATTGATCATAACACGATGGCAAGGAGTGCAAAATGATGTCTATTGCTAACTCCTCAGGGAAGTTCACATCTAGCTTCAGTAAACGGTCCACATACCTTTGCATTTTCTGCATGTGGCCCGTGATGGGTTCACCATCCTTCATTCGGGTTGTTATCATGGAGGAGATTATTTCATATCGCTCTTGACGAGCACTTTGATGGTAGCGGTCCATCAAGTCCTGGTGCATCTCAAAAGGATAATAGTCCTCATAGGACTTTTGGAGCTCGGCTGTCATGGTGGCCATCATGATGCATGCCACTTTTGTAGCATCTCTTTCATGTACCTCATATTCAGCAAGCTCTTCAGGAGTAGCAGTTGGCTCGGGTACCTTCAGCTCCTTGTCGAGAACATATTCTTTGTTCTCATACCGAGTGACCATCCTGATGTTTCTGATCCAATCTGTAAAGTTGGACCCATCAAAGATGACTCTCCCACAAAGATTCATGAGAGAGAAGGAGCTAGTAGGGTTTGAGCCAAAAGCATTGTTATTGGAAGACATCTGAAAAGAAGAGGGAATAGATTAGATTAGATATAGAGATAGTCCTTAACAAAACACCCAAATGTAATATTAAGGCTAGGACCCAACACAATATTTTATAACTTATAAAAGGGATGCCGTAATCTAAGCTATAAGATATTTGAAGGTAGGTGAATGACGATTCACCAATTTCCACCATGAAAAACGAAATATTTAATTAGGTTTTAATTGGTTCAGAAACTCCTAGATTCTTTGAGATTCATTGAACTTTCTTCAATGACATGTTTCAATCTCGAGTGTGCCCTTCAAGTTTTGTGATTGGGATGCCGAGGATCACAAAACAAGGTGTGAAGTAACCATGCAAATTACTTGGTACCCTTAATGTATTACCCCTCAATCGATGTGCCGGTTAACCACACACATTCCATCGATATTATGATAAACATTAAGTCACCCTTTACCTACCTTCTTAAGTTCAAGTTAGTGTGCCGGTTAACCACACACGCTCCACTAACGACTTAAACAAAGTGTAAAGTGTAATTTCATGGATTAGCACCTTATTCACATTTTCCTAAAATAACTAAGATTGGGAATTCAATAAAGTTTAGTTACTTTAGTATTATCATTATACTTTTAATGAGAATTTATAAGTCCTTGTCCTACCCGTTCGGCTAACGACCCTCCACCGATCAAGAAAGCGGTGGGTGAGAGTGGACACCCATTAAGTTGTCATTTTATAGGCAACAACCTTATACCCCCCTTATAGACCGGCTTCGTGAATGAGGCGTACTAGCGGTAAGACGACTTGATCTTATACATATATAAATATTATTAAACTTATAATATTATAAAGTATAAGGGTTGAATTTTAACTTTTAAAATTCTAGGGGTTGGAACTAAAGTTTTTAATATGACTTTACATGTTCCAAAACTTGAGGGCAAGTTTTGTAAACTTTCAAAACTTTTCATTTCTCATAACTTATGAGTTAATGGTTATTAAAAATGAAGACTCTTTTATTTTTTGTAACCTATGTGTTCTTTTAATGGTTATTTATAAATGTGACTTTTGGTTATCCATAACTTAAGAACTAGTTATGGACTCCATTAAAACACATAAAGATCAAGAATTAATCTAATCAATTATTAGCACATAATTTCTATGATCTTCTAAACTCATATGTTTATGAATGTTCATATCAAAAATTTCAAGAATCGTAAGTACATATACAAAACTTGAAATTTCGATACGAGCCTTTGAACAAAACTTCGATTTTCAAGTTTTTTTTTTTTTTTGCATCAAGTATCAAATAAACAAACCAGGCTTTGATACCACTGATGGGTTTTCAGCATTCTAACACTCCTATGGTGTACATGCAACCCTAGAAACCTTGGATCTATGTTTGACTAAGATACATGCAAATAATTATTTTTCCAAGGTTCTTATCCTAACTAGCATGGCATGGGGTACTTGAATCAAATAAAACTAGTAGAATTACTTACCTTGTAGTAGTAGTTGATTGCTTGGAGTTTGAGAGCCTAGCACCAATAATGTGGATGCCTCAAATGGAAGTCACAAATCACCACAAACTTGGAAACTTGAGAGAATAGTCACAAACTTCTTGAAATCGGCCCTCTTAGTTTACACACATCAACTAGTGCAATTTCAAGAACCAAAGCCTCCTTTATATAGTGTAGTGGATTAGGGTTACATCCATGTAAACCCTAATACCCATGTCTTTTCATTTCCATGAGATCCATGGGTTAAAGCTCCATGGAGTATCCATGGACTTTCCATGCAAGCCTAGCCCATTCCAAATAAGCATTAGCCCACACTATATAAATACAAGAGCCCATATTTAATTAGTCATACTTTTGATCTCTAAATTAATTCTAAATTAATTATAGATCAATACTAATTAAATAATATGATTTTATATTAATATATTAGGACTTATAATATATTTATAAATCATAACTTATACTATTCTCAAACGATTATCCATAAATTGTTCGGGTGAAGTGCAACCCAAATGGACCATGTCGGGTCGGGTCAAGTACATACCAAATATAGTTATGGACTTAGACACAATATCCAACAAGCCGGCCAACCCTAGAAAACTCATGATCTCGGTGGGAGATCTCGGCACCTCCCAACTCATCACTGTCTCGATCTTGGCCGGATCGACCAATATCCCCTTCTGATTGACGAGATGCCCCAAGAACTGGAGCTCTCGCAACCAGAAATCGCACTTGGAGAATTTGGCATAAAGCCTCTCCGTCCTTAATACCCCGAGAATCTCTCTCAGATGCTCCTCGTGCTGCTCTCTAGATCTCGAATACACCAATATATCATCGATGAACACGATCACCGAACGATCCAACATTGGTCTACACACCCTGTTCATGAGGTCCATGAATGCTGCTGGTGCATTGGTGAGCCCGAAAGGCATCACCACAAACTCGTAATGTCCATAACGAGTCCTGAACGCCGTCTTCTGGATATCCTCATCACGTACTCTCACCTGGTGATATCCAGACCTCAGATCAATCTTGGAGAACCAAGACGCTCCCTGCAACTGATCGAACAAATCGTCGATCCTCGGTAATGGGTAACGGTTCTTGACCGTCAACTTGTTCAACTCCCGGTAATCAATACACATCCAGTGTGAACCATCCTTTTTCTTGACAAAAAGGATCAGCGCTCCCCATGGTGAGCTACTCGGTCGAATAAACCCCTTCCCCAGCAGCTCCTGAAGCTGTGAGGATAACTCCTGCATCTCCGGCGGCGCAAGGCGATAAGGCGCCTTGGCAATAGGCGCTGCCCCCGGAACCAAATCAATGCGGAACTCTACCTGCCTCTCAGGAGGCACTCCCGGCAACTCCTCGGGAAAAACATCCGGGAACTCACGCACTATCGGAACGTCATCCATCGAACTTGGCCTCCCAGCGGCCTCTCGTGTATCCAGCACATAAGCTACGAACCCTTTGCAGCCCTGCTGTAAACTCTGCCTCGCTCTGGCAGCCGAACAGAATGCTGACCCGCCTCGGGTTCGCTCGCCATAAACTGTCAGCACTCCCCCACTAGGATCTCGAGTCGTCACCAACTGTCGCTCGCAGTCTATCACAGCCCCAAATTGGCTCAGCCAATCCATACCCACGATAACACATACGTCCCCCATCGCAATCGGGACCAGATCTATCGGAAACTCGACACCGAAGATCTCGAGTACACATCCTCGAATCACGTCCGTGGCATACACCGCTCGCTCGTCCGCTATGGAAACCCGCAGAGGTCGACCCAACGCCTCTCGTCTGCTACTGATGTGCCGACTAAATGCTATCGACACAAATGATCGACTCGCACCCGAGTCAAATAACACTAAGGCAGGTACATAACTCACAAGAAAAGTACCTACGCATATCATCATATAAGCACAATATCTCATAACTCAGCATAAATAAATGAAAGAATACGTACCAGCCACGACATCAGGCGCTGCGCGGACCTCCTCCGCTGTCAACTGGAAAGCTCTCCCACGAGCCCTCGGTGTCTTGGCCTTCGCTGGCTGGGTCTCAGTAGCTCGAGCAGCTGGCGCAGATCCCTGCGCTGATCCCTGCAGTAGCTGTGGGCACTCGACCTTCCGATGGCCGGTCTGGTTGCAATGAAAGCAAACCGTGAACCCCTTGGGGAAATCCCTCGCATAGTGCCCCTCCTTCCCGCATTTGTAACATACCCCAGCTCTGCACACTCCCTCGTGGCTCTTGCCGCACTTCCCGCAAGTGCGGCCCTTCGAACCCCCAGATCTCGAATCAGCGGGCTTTGCCCGCTTGGCTGCCGGTTGCGCCTGTGCTGGTCGCCTGTCGCCTGTCCCTCCTCTGAGACTCGGCCTCCTCCCTGACCTGAGTCTCCAGCTCGATCTCTCTCTTCCGGGCATTTGCCTGGAGCTCGGCAAATGTCCGGTACGACGAGTTCGCCACGAACTCACGGATATCCCTCCTCAGAATGCTCAAGTACCGGCTCATACGTGCCTGCTCAGTCGACACGTGCTCAGGGCAAAACAACGCCCTCTCATGAAACATCCTCGTAATCACTGTCACAGACTCAGTTCCCTGCTTGAGGGACAAGAACTCCTGGGCTAGACGTTCCTTCTCCACAGGGGGAACATACTCATCTCGAAACATCATGGTGAACCTCTCCCAGGTCACCGCAGTCAGCTCTGCCGTAGTGAAGTCTGCCGTCACAAACTTCCACCAGTCCTTCACTCCCAAGCGAAGCTGGTTTAGCGCAAACCGAACCCTCAGATGCTCTGGACACGAGCAGGTGTAGAAGCATCCCTCGATATCAGAATTCCACCTCATCGCAGCAATCGGGTCTTGCGTCCCATCAAACTCTGGTGGCTTCGTGTTGCTGAACTCTCGGTACAGCAACGAGTCACCTCCCTACGGCCTGGCAGCAGCAACAGCTGCGGTGGCCGCAGCAACAGCAGCCTCAGTAAGAGCGGCGTACCGCTCATCAAAAGTCTCGATCAACGTGGTCTTGATAGACCCGAACATCTCTGGTATCTCAGCTCGAATGGCCGCAACCACCTCCTCATGAATCAATCTACGGATCTCCTCATCACTGGTACCACTGGTACCACTGCCTCCTGGATGGTGGCGCGTCCCAACCATGATGTCTCTGAAATATAACATAAAAGAAATCAGAGATTCGCTCGAGTATACTCGTACTCGATACTCAACCCTACTTGCTCTTTAGTACCCTAAGGATTCTTACTTAGAGTGCGCACTGCTCCGGTGTCTTCAGTAGTACGGGCCCTATACTACCGTCCACACCGCATCAGTATTCACCCTAAGTCCTCCTCCTTGGGTCCCAGATCACAAGTACTCTATATCTCATTGGCATAGGCTACCCTTCGGTAGACCTCTCATCAGCTCCTCACTGCTACCTACTCGCTCTCAAGCATCACATAGCAGCAAAATCCTTCCTAGGCTAAGGCATCACAAATCAGGCCACTCTAGTCCTAATATGAACACCTAGCCTACTCTAGCATGCATATCATATCATAACATATCTCATAACATATAATGTAAGGGTATTTTGGGAAATCACCGTTCGGGCGCTGGCCGATCGTACACACTACTTCCTTCTGCCTTTCTCAAAATCTTTTACTCCTTTTAGAAAAATTGTTTATTTTATGAAAACTTTCTCAATTCCTCAGTTTGAGTTCAGTTTCATCCGAAGATGCACCCGAATCCCTCAAACCAAGGCTCTGATACCAACTTGTAACAACGTGAATTTTCAAAACAATTTTTCATTTTAAAACATACTTTCATTCGTACGATAATCATCAAAACATAATGTGTCCACTGTAACATAACAAAACATGTCCCCAGATCTCATATACATAAATCCTCTCAGTGTGTACGAATCATGCCGGCGCCTTCCCGCGATCCTCGTTAGTACCTGAAACACATAACACAACAACTGTAAGCATAAATGCTTAGTGAGTTCCCCAAAATACCACATACACATATTAGCCACTCGAGGCTACAACTCGGTAGGACCCTCTGGTCCGATTTGTCTCAGTGGAACCCTCCAGTCCCATGGCTCGTTGGACCCTCTGGTCCGGTCTGGGTGAGAACCCTCTGGTCTCACTACTCGTTGGACCCTCCGGTCTGGTCTAAGTGAGAACCTTCCGGTCTTATAGTTCGTTGGACCCTCTGGTCCGGTCATAATATAGCACGGTTCGTTGGACCCTCCGGTCCGGTCTAAATATCACACAATATAATACACATCACATATCACACATAAAATGCATAACTCAAGCAAGCACATAAAACCCTCTGGTCACACATAATTACCACTCTAGGTAAAGTATAGTGAGAAGACTCACCTCGTATGATGTCTAGTAACTCACGTGCTCGATATCCCTGAATCTCGAAACAACGACCTAGCCCCGCCTAATCATATAAAGTAATTATTTCAAATCATTAACGGCTCTCAAGGCTAGACTACATCCCTTTTCTACAATCCTACAGAAGGGTAAAAGACCATTTTACCCATCCCTGACCCAAAGTCCAAATGTTGACCAAAACCCTAAAAGTCAACAAAATTCAACTCTCCGGGTTACGCTGCGCGTACCAAACCTGTACGCTGGGCGTACCCGGCAACCTCACAGAATCGGGGAATGCAACCCCCTAGGCCGCGCGTACTGGGATTACGCCCAACGTAATTCCCAGTTTCAGACTTCTTAGCTTTTAGGGTCTTAATCAGTTAAGACTCACGTCCAACTTCTAGATCCGACCTTTTCTAAACCTCTTAATCCATAAAGTTGGTGACTTTAAGCCTTTGCATGGATGGACAAGTCACTAACACCCATAACATTCCATTTCCCAACTCTAGAAAGCTCATAACTCAAGCATGACTTCATAACAACGACCAAGATGGAAACTTTATGGATCTATAACTCATATATCACTGAAAAAGGACAGATCTAGGTCTATGGAGTCCTTTGTGCTCATAAAGTCTCCACCTTTGGGACCTTAACCCTAGAAATGGTCCATGAAGCACAAATCAAAATAACAAGGAAAGCTTTGAGCTTTATACCTCCAAGTGAAGCTCTTCCCTCTGTAGAACTCAGATCCAAGGCTTGCACTCCAACTTCTAGCCTTCACAAGAATCTCCTCTTCTTCCTTACTAACACACAAAGGCATTTTAGTTCCAAAAACACTCACACAAGCTTAGAACGAAGGTTGGCTCTCTTTTAGGGTTTCATTCACTCAAATGATGGCTGAGGATAAGGCCATAACCTTCTTTATATAGGGCTCAAGACTAAATTAGGGTTTTGCATCTGGGCCGGTTACGCCCAGCGTAACCTTTGTACGCCCAACGTACCTCTAAGG
Source organism: Lactuca virosa (assembly GCF_052849685.1). Taxonomy (NCBI): domain Eukaryota; kingdom Viridiplantae; phylum Streptophyta; class Magnoliopsida; order Asterales; family Asteraceae; genus Lactuca; species Lactuca virosa. The sequence continues at coordinate 112,388,584 of NC_136426.1, read as the reverse complement.
GTCCGCGTCCATTTCAAGCGCATGAGTACGCGCAGCGTACCCTTGAGTACGCCCAGCGTACTCATTTGCTACAACTTTTCACTCAAGGGCTAACTTTGACAATTTGACAAAAGAGAAGGGTTAAATAGCTGTACCTGAATTTCGGGATGTTATAGATCATTAAGATTCATCAAAGGAAAATCAGCTATAGAGAAGTCACAAGCTACATTCTTGGCTCTGACAACATGAAATCTATAATTCTGCAATACCCCTTCGAATAAAACATCTTTCGAAATATTGAGAACTTTCACTATCTTCGCCAATGACCAAATACTCTCATGTATTTTACCAAGTACTGCATGACATCTGAGCTTCAATCTTTTTTACTCTTCCTTATCTTCAAACTTATCCACAATTTGATATTGAGCTGAAATGAACATCATTCCATTGATAGGAAAATCCAACTGACTAAAATCAGTATTTTCCGTATCAAAGCTCTTTTTAGGAACTTTCTCAAAATCATGCATGATTCCATTGAAAACTATAGCTTCGATAGTCTCGTAACAATATGGCTTTGTTGGATCACCCTTCTCAAGACCAGGAGGATCACTCTGTCTTTGTCTTAGAATGCTTTGAATCTGTCTTTGTTTCTCCATTTCCTTTTCCAAAGCAATCTTCTTTTCTTCTTTAAAAGATCAATCTGGATACCCTTCCCTTTGCCTTCCATTTCTTCTTTCGATAGAGGTGGCTTCGAACTTGAACCTCCAGCAGTTGAACCAATGACTACACCTTTTGTTAATGGCTTTGAAGTGACAATAGTTGAGGTTGTTGTTAATGTAGACTTGGGCAACGAAGATGGAATTTGTGTACTGATTACTTTCCCCACAACTTTTCCACTATCACCATCTTTTGATGAACCAGTAGCAGTGTGACATCCCCAAATTTCTCGTCCAGAAAAAACCGATTTAGTTTATTCTTTTAAAATAAAATCGGCGTGATCTTCCAAAAGATGTTGCAGAATTTGTCCCCAAAACAAAATTTGATAAAAATTTATCAAAGCATTTCTTAAAGAAATATATTTTCATTATATAACAAAACCTCGGGATGTCATGTTCCGATACAGACCAAAAGCATAAACAGTATATTATAAGCCTTACAACAGTTATTTACATCTACTTGCCTATAATCCAAAAATCCCTCGCCATCATCCAAATTATGCTCTGGGTCCACTACCTGTAATACAGAAAGCTGAGTGGGTCAGGCTTGGGAGCCTGGTGAGCATATAGGGTTTTCAACCCACAAATAATAATAAATTTATTAATTTCATCAACCAACAATAAATTTATTAATTTCATCAACCAAAAATAACCCTGATTACCCGTTCCCGTTATCCTCACTTTACGTCCCTAAACACCTATCGTAAGGGACCTAGCCTAAGGATTTTCATCGGGGCAACAACACTGCTTTAGGGATTCCTCAGCAATTTATGTCAAATAAGGCAACCATGTGGGGGATGAAGTATACCGGTGAACACTAAGTTCAAAAACACCTACAGGTTGCGATCCTGCTAGCGTTCCACTGGACTGTCTAAAAAGGTCTGTGGTCGTCATCTATACTCCTCTAGATGACTGAAACAACAACAATATCGAGGCCTCTCATCATTTTAACACACATAAACTATTTCCTCTACCCATGTTTTACCCAACATATTTGTAGATAAAAATACATATACAGTTTAAAACTTGTATAAAACATCTATTCAACACCCATCTCAAATAAACAAACAATATAATTACACATAGCACATATTTTATAGAAAATATTGCATAGCTATGTGTAAGATGAAAGTGACTATACACTCACTTGATAAGACGATGATTGGACAGCACTTCGTCGCTTAAAATAATGTTTTTCGATGAAACTGGGATGTTTTCTCAAAAACCGGGCTTCACGCGGGCAGAGTTTCGTCTCGAAAAACTATTTTCTCGTGATCTTCGGGCTCTCCGGGGTTGCTTACGATGCTAGGATGATATTCTAGGCTTGGGGGGTTTTAGTGTAGCTTGGAAGAGACTAGAAGGGTGAAAGAAGTAAAATTTTCTAAACAAAATCAGGCAGCCTCGCATCCTATTTATAGGAGACCGAAGCACCTAATTACGCTGGGCGTAATTCTTCGGTACGCGGGGCGTACTGCCTCGCAAATCTCTTCGTTGGGCCTACGAAGTGGATCAGCTTAGACGCGTCAAGGCTATGACACGTGTCTCTCATGCAAAGGAGTAGGGGAGGTGATGGACTCCGGATCACTTACACGAGTACGTTGGGCGTACTGCGGTACGTTGGGCGTAGTCCTTCGGACCAGCCTCGAAGTTTGTGCCCAGAACTTCAAAAATTCGTAACTTTCACATACGAACTCCGTTTTTGACGTTCTTTATATCCACGAGTAGGTGAAACTATGCTCTACAACTTTCGTTTAGACTCCATCGGCTAATTTTGACTTTATTTTTAAAGTTATATTTTGAACAGGCCGGGACAGGAAAAGTCCGTTAAAAATTCATAACTTCTTCATCTGACGTCCGTTTTCGTCTGTCTTTTTACCGTTGAACTACTATGAACAAGATCTTCAATTTTTGTTTAGGTTGTTTCGGCTAAAAATCACTTGATCAAAAATTCGAGTTTCCGGCTGCATACTGTTATGCCAAATCTTAGAAAATTCATAACTTCCTCATACGAAATCAGATTTGGACATTCTTTTTATGCACGCTCTCGGTTTAACGTATACTACGACTTTCATTTAGATCACTAAGGCTAAAAAGCACTTTATCGTAAACTCACTTTTTACGTCACACAGCGTCGTGCCGGTTCTGTAGCGAAACTTCGACAAGTCATAACTTCCTCATTATAACTCGGATTTCGGTATTCTTCATATCTCCGGAATCCATGTTTCAACCACTATAACTTTCTTCGTAGATATCAGGTTTAACATTTATTTTCGACGCTTATTTTTATCGTTAACTTATTAAATCATAATAATTAAGTATAAAACACATAATACTCAAATAATACATCTTATTATTTCGAAACAAATTACAAAGGTTGGCCTAGACTATTACATCAACATTAATTTCTAGCCTAGAAACACGGGCGTTACAATTCTCTCCCCCTTAGGATGATTTCGTCCCCGGAATCATACATCAGCAAACAAATGCGGATAGCGACTCATCATTTCACTCTCCGTTTCTCGGGTGAGATTTGACCCATTCGTATGTTTCCATCGCACAAGCACTAAATCGACCATCTTGCGTCGCAACTTCTTAGTCTTGTGGTCAACGGTTGCCTCTGGATCTCCGATTAACCTCTTGCTTTCATCCAACCTTAATTCAGAAATTGGAATTATGTCGGGAACTTCTCCCGTGAACTTCGTCAAATAACACATATTGAAAGTGTTATAAATACCATCTAGTTCTTCTGGTATATCTAGCTTGTAAGCTTGGTTCCCAATCCTTTGAAGAACTTTAAACGGTCCAATAAACCTTGGACTAAACTTTCCTCTTTTACCAAATCTTATAAGTCCCTTCCACGGCGAGACTTTAAATAAAACCGAATCTCCAACTTCGAATGTTATCCGTTGTCTTTTCTTGTCAGCATAGCTCTTTTGACGATCCTGAGCTGCTAACATCCTTTCCCTAATCACTTTCAGCTTTTCTGCAGTCTGATAGACTATCTCGGGTCCCATAAACTGCTTTTCCCCAGCTTCAAGCCAACATGATGGCGTTCGACACTTTGGTCCATACAAAGATTGATAAGGTGCCATCTTGATGCTCGAGTGGAAACTATTATTGTAGGAAATTCTACCAAAGGTAAATGTTCATCCCAGTTACCTTGGAATTCCAGGGTACATGCTCGTAGCATATCCTCTAATGTTTGAATCCTTCGTTCGCTCTGACCATCGGTTTGCGGATGATAGGATGTACTTAGACACAATTTCGTACCCAATTCCTCTTGTAGACTTCTCCAAAACCTTGACGTGAAACGACTATCACGATCTGATACAATCGTTAAAGGAACACCGTCAAGTCTCACTATCTCCTTCACGTAGGCATTTACAAGTTTATCCATACACAATTTTTCATTGGCTGCTATGAAGTGTGCACTTTTAGTAAACCAATCAACGACCACCCAAATCATGTCGTGACCGCTCTTCGTTCTGGGCAGTTTAGTCACAAAATCCATGGTGATGTCTTCCCGTTTACCCATGGGTACAGGTAAAGGTTCTATACTCCCATACGGTTTCTGTTGTTGTGCCTTAACCCTCGCACATGTCACACACTCGGCCACATACTATGCAACATCGAGCTTCATCGTCAGTCACACCCCCAAACCGGAACGGCGAAAACGTTCGGGGGCGGAGGACCTCATGTCAAGTATCACAACACATGCACTATAGAAATCAAAGTACAATAACCATTGCATTAATAATGCGTAAGTTTTTACATAAGTGTTCCTACATTAGATATTCGACATCAAAAGTAGATATAGTAAAAGACAAAAGACGCAGCACAACACTAGGCTGTCTTCTCAAAAGCTCAGGGAGTGTACATGTCTACTGGATTCCTGAGAATACAAGTTATTTTGAAAGAGAGGATCAGCATTTAAGCTAGTGAGTTCATAAGTATTAGTTATTGTTGCTTTAGTTTTAAGAAAGTGATTGTTTAAGTTCCAGAAAATCCTATATTTCCCGCTTTACAACTGAAAACTAGTTTTAATCCCATAAAACCGTTCTGTTTAAGTATTATTGTACTTATAATATAGTTTAACATAATTTTAACTCTCCATAAAATTATAAGAAGAATGGTTTCCGTTTTGTTTGTGAAAAGTAGTTTTAATCTCATAAAACCGTTCTGTTTAAGTAGTTTTAAATCCCCTAAAACCGTTCTGTAAAGTAGTTTTAAATCCCCTAAAACCGTTCTATAAAGTAGTTTTAAATCCCATAAAACCGTTCTGTAAAGTAGTTTTAAATCCCATAAAACCGTTCTGTAAAGTAGTTTTAAATCCCATAAAACCGTTCTGTTTTGTTTGTGGAAAATGATTAATACAGTAGTATTTCTTCAGAATACACTACCGGTGTAATGACTAACCTATAATTAAACTGGTTAATTAGGATTAAAATGTGATGAGGTTATAACCATACTAATTGACTAGTATAAATATGACGACCTTCTGGCGTCGAAACTGATGTGACATTTGTCACCCCTTGGCTTGCCTGCCAGACTAAAGCTAACAGTTGGGATGTAGGATTGTCAGTCCCGTATAGATCTATACCAGGAGACTCTGGTTACAAAACGCGACATGACAAGTATATTGCTATGTCGTGAAGTAGTATCTCACATTTTTGGTTTATCTAGTTTTAAGTAAAGATTTAATTTTATCCTTCTCTTAACAAAGTAGTTTAAACCTGGTATACTTATCTAGTAAAAATAGATTTCTCGTTTGTTCATAAATTATACCTATTAAAATTCATATGTTCTATCTAGTTAGCATGATGTCTCATGAATGTACCCCTTTGCTCAACGTGATACAAAGGTAACAATATTGATGGAAGTAACCTTTTATATTCCTATATGTATAATATATATTTAAGAAGGAAACGAACTTCGGACAAATAACCCCACCTTAAGCCCACATCCAAACAAGGAAAAGGAAATAAGGCAACTCATTAGTCCTAAGCCCTTTAAGTCTTATTTATATACCTATACATATATGAACATGAATTTAACAAATATAAGATAAAAGAGTTTATAAAACACTTTCAAAGAGTTTAACAGTATCAAAAGAGTTTAACATTGTTTAAAAAGAGTCTACATGACTTTAAAGAGTTTACATGACTTTAAGTCATTTTGGAAGTGTTTGGTAATCTTTTATTGTTAAAAATATATTTATAACATAAGAAAACTTTTGTGTGATTGATATCACATGTACATATTAACACAATTTATTTGTGTTCAACTTGCATTCCCCCCCTAAAAGCATTTAAAACCATTAAAAAGGTAGATTATAGGGGTATGAACTCACCTTATGTGAGTGATTCGATTGAAGACTTGGATAAGAGTGTTACTCCTACGAGTCCGGAGCACAAATGAATCCTAAATAGCATATAATGATACATATAGGCATGATATTAGTGATTATAACCACAAAGGGGTGAGGGAATCAACCTAGGATGCAAGAACAACTCACCAAAGGAGGGTTGGAAGCAAGTTAGAAGGTTGAATGAGGGTTCACGACCCAATGATGAATGGTTCACGGCCCACTTGAAAGTTCACGGTCCAATGATGAATGGTTCACGACCCTAAGCTTGAAGATCTTGAATTTCAAGATGAAAAGATGACGAATTAAGATGGAAGGTAAGGGCTTTCAAGTAACAACAAGAAGAGGGGTGAGTTACTTACGTTTTTGAGGAGATAGAAGGCCCTTTTGTGGATGACACTTGAGAGAGAACTCAAGTTCACGGATGGAAGGAGTAGAAATGAAGAGAAAATGAGCCAAAACTCATATATATGGCATGAGTTCACGGCCCTAGGATGGGTTCACGGCCGTGAACCTAGTTTGCGGCCGTGAACCACTTTTGAAGGTGTTCCTGGCTCGATTGCAACACACTGATCTCAAGCTAACACTTCCTAAGACTCAACCCTTGAGTGTACTAGGCTTAGAAACGCTCAAACAGACCCTTAACACAGTAAAAAGGTAACAGAAACAAGTCTGACTTTTGATTGATTAGATTGACTTACAAGATAGAGATTTCGGGTTGTCACATCATCCCCCCGTTAGAGGGAATTTCGTCCCGAAATTAAGTCTAAAGGATACACCTTGACGAAGGGAAAAGGTATGGATACTTACGTTTCTAATGATCCTCACGACTCCAAGTGAATTTGGGTCATCGCTATGAACTTTAAGCAGACTCTCACTATCGGGATAGGGATCTGATTAGTCCTAACGAATTCTCTGTCTAGGACTTCTACGGATTCTTCCACAAAGTTCAGATTCTTGTTTACCTCGATCTAATCGAGTGGGATAACAAGAGTCTCGTCGTACAACCAGTTTTAAAGATAAAGACGTGTAAAGTGGGGTGTATGTTATTGGATTCTCGAGGTAGTCGAGGTCTATAAGCTACTGGATCAACTCTGGTAAGAATCTCAAATGATCTTATGTACCTTGGATTTAGTATTCCACGCTTTCCGAAGCGTATCCTGCCCTTACGGGGTGAGACCTTCACATGCCGAGGTCACCAACCTGGAATTCCAAGGGTTTTCTCTTATCGAAGACGTAGCTTTTCTGTCTGACCCTGGGAGCTTCACGTCGCTCCTGGATTTGTACTCTCTTCTCGGTAGTTTCTCGTATGATTTCCGAACCAGCGAAGGTGCTGATAGGAATTTGGGTCTCTAGCTAGTTGTGTGTCACCTACTTTAGTCCAGTACAGAGAGGATCTGCACTTGCGACCATAGAAGGTTTCGAATGGAGCAACTTTAAATGCTAGCATGGTAAAGGACTCGACTAGTTGGTAAATGGGTATCCCATGCTTTACCAAAGTCGATGACATATGCTCTCAGCATGACTTCAAATGCTTGAATCGTCCTCTCATTCTATCTGTCGGTTTAAGGATGGTAGGCTATGCTCATGATTAGCCTAGTTCTCAGAGATTTCTAAAGTGACTGGCTGAACTGGGAGATGATTCTACTATCTCAAATGGAGATAACAGATATTGGAACACCGTGTAGTCTAACTAATCTCTCGAACACACGTTCTAGTTAACTTCTCTATTTTGCCTGTTTCTTTAAAATTGTAGGAAGTGCGCAGATTTGGCTAATCTGCCAACAATCACCCAAAATGGCATCAAGTCCACCTGTTGCCTTGGGTAACTTGATTATGAAGCCCATTGTAATCCGCTACCACTTCCACTTAGGTATCTCCGGTTGTTGTAGTAAGCCTGTGGGCTTTTTCTCTGAAGTTCATGATAAGACTCATACTTGGCTCATCCACCATCACCTCGTGTATACGAGTCGTATATAATTTGAATTGACAAAACGTTCGGATGGGTGGCTCTGCCCCAAGTCCACAACCAGACAAGGAACAAGAGATGCCGGAATCACACATCCTAAATCTTGTTGAGTCTAAATTATATACCACTGTTGCGTATACACTTAGCAGCGATAGATTAACCTAATAAATTCTTAGTCTCTATTCTTGAACTTGACCTACGGTGCAAGTGATCTTCCTATGAGATCTATTGGGGATACTTCAGTGGTTACTGACTTCTGAGACTTCTTTGGTGCTTTTCGCTTCAAGTTCTCTATCTACTGGGCAGGCTAGAAAGTGTGGTACCCCTCGCATGGGTACTTCTGAAGTTTTGAAGTGAGAGATGATATAAGGGTTTACGTTATGGATTGGAAGAATTTCAATCTGACGGATGATTAAGGAAAAAGTTCCTTTACACCGCATAGAAATTTTGCACGGTAAGGACCAAGCCAAACCATGTCGGATGATGATGTCGGAACACCTCGACGTAATAGACATTAATTCTATTTGGAATAAGTGATGACTAGGATGATGAACTATCCCACGTACATATGTTTTCAGTACCTTTAGTTTTATCCTTGGTGTTATTACTACGAACTCTATTGTACCGAAATTAACAAGTACAAACTAAACAAGGGTTCTTATAATTTGAAATAATGAACTTTCATGAAATGATCCCTACTAGGTCTCTCTCTATGACCGTTTGGTGTACATAAGTCATGTATAATTAAGATTGGAAGGACAGTTGACTGAGTGACCCTGCCCTAAATCCACAACCAAACAAGGAACAAGAAATGAGGCGAAATCACTCACTCTAAGTCTACAAATCTTAATTATAAATGGCCCTAATGTATACACTAAGCCATCATTGCTTTACCTGTTAGGGTTCCAAGTTTTATATGCATGTTGAGATTTGGTTCGAACGAGAGAGTAAGCATGATTATGATTAATTATCGGGGTTTGGAAGCGTACCAAAAATTATAGCAGGGCTCTTTGATGCTTCCCCATGCTCTAGGGTTAAACTCCTCCTGCTCCCACATCATTCTTTTTTGTTGGATAGCCCCTCTTGAAATGTCCTATTTCACCACAAATATGACATATTGGACTGGTTTCAACACTGGTGGTTGAAGTAAGGTACTCAGCCGAAATTCTATAGGAACGGGCAGTGTGTCCCTTCATGTTGCATCTATTGCAATGCGACATTCGGTAGACTCCATAATGATGGTAGTTGCACTTGATGCAGTGTGGGAGGTTTCCTAAGTACGGTGTGGTCGGTGTTGGGATAGAAGGGCCGATAGGGATATTGACTGCCCCAGTTTGTTGCCCTTTGGTAGGTCCTTGAGTGGAACTACTCCCTTTCTCGTTCTCAAAATTTCGTTTAAGGATATTAGGTTTGAGGTCCGGAGTGTCTTTACAAACAGGCACTCGTTGCTGTACTTGGTTATTACCACGATCAGGATTGCTGATAACATTTTCGCTAACATTTGCATTGTTAGCATTAAGATGGGTCATGACAGCTGCTACGGCTGCTGTGACTACAGCTTGAAACGTAGCCGAATCTATATGAATGATTGGTGTTTTGTCGGTGGGTTGGTTACGTTTCTTCGAAGGCATGATTCTGATACACGATAAGAAAATGAGCTCGTGAGCGACTATGGTTGACTCTATATGTATTCTAATCATTTATATATACATATAAATTTGTCGTTTTTCTATATTGTTCTCAATGATTCGCCCTACATCCCTATGATGCAGTCCTGGTAAAGAGTAGAAGTAAGTTTATAGAATGGTTATAAGACGAGTGTCATCCGAACTATGTTATCTTTGGTTGGTGGATATCATGTTCCAACTTTCAAAAAGATTTGAAAACAATTCATAACAGAGTCTACATAAAATAGACTTATGAACTTGAGAAATAATCACTCTCAATTGAGTTTTCATGATCCGATTTACTGTTATCAATCGTGATAGGAAAAGACGATAAGCTCAATACCTAATGTGAGTAATGTAATCACTAACTCACTAGGTTGCATTAATTATTAGTTATTACTGTGACAAAAAGGCACTCAAACACTTCGCATGTAACACGCGTGGTTTTCCTCTGTTCTCCGTTCTCTGGGCGGTAATGATTTGTTCTCTCCTGGTATCTATATGGTGTCCTTCTCCTCCGTAGGTATATTGAATTCCTGTGCCGTCTTACTTCCGATTCTGACACTGATCCCCATTACTTCATAATGAATAGTTTGAATCCCGGAAGTTCATGCGAACCTCTCATCGGTGCCCTTAATAAGGTAAAGGCATTTGGTGGTTTCTATAGTTTCTTTTACTCCTTAACTGTTTCCTTCTCGGAATCCTCCTAATGAATCTCTGTTGGATCCTCGTTGATTCCGCTATTGGTGTTGTGGTGATGTGGTTACATCTATCTAAGTGCTTTATACGAGAATGGGAATGTCTAAAGAATCTATGAGATTAATAAACATTAAATTTTTACGAAGATGATACTTTCTGGTCTTTCTATAATCATGAAGTGTGTACAGATTATATATATCCAGATCAAATAGACCTTCGAATAATTGATTCTACTCTAAAACCACAACCAAACAAGGAACAGGAAGTAGAGTGAAAATCATATATTCTAAGTCTATAAAATCTCAACTATATATAACCTTAAAGTATACACTTAGTAATTATAGACCTACCACAAAAGGTCTTTTTAACAATTCCCTAAAGTTATTTCTGGTACCTAAAATACTCCTATAGTATTTTAATTATATGTTTGATTCTTGAACTTTTAGATATATGAAGTTGATAAGTTTTCAATTCTGTTGTTATAGCATCCTAAAACACTCCTATAGTATTTTAAACTTTATGTTTGGTTCTAGTATTCCTTTATGTATATGTTTGGTAAGTTTTAGACTCGTTGCAACACCACTATCACTCCCAAACACATGTTGGTCATATCTCACATAAATATAGTTGATCAGGCTATATTGATCCCAGATTTGATTACATAACTGTCCAGGTTTAACTGTAATGTCCAACATCCAAAAACTTTTGTTTTGTTCTTCTTGTGATACTCGTTCTAGTATATATATTATGCATGTACTTATACTTTTATAAAATATTGTTATATTTTAAAGTATAACTCTTGGTCAGAGTCTTTTTATCCCAATGTGTTTATAGTTGTATATCTTTTATGACTGATATACTGAGTTCACTATAAACAATGCTCTGATACCAATCTGTCACACCCCCAAACCGGAACGGCGGAAACGTTAGCGGGCGTAGGACGTCATGTCAAGTATCACAACACATGCATTATAGAAATCAAAGTACAACAACCATTACATTAATAATGTGTAAGTTTTTACATAAGTGTTCCTACATTAGATATTCGACATCAAAAGTAGACATAGTAAAAGACAAAAGACGTAGCACGACACTAGACTGTCTTCTCAAAAGCTTCGGGAGTGTACCTGTCTACTAGATTCCTGAGAATACGAGTTATTTTGAAAGAGAGGATCAGCATTCAAGCTGGTGAGTTTATAAGTATTAGTTATTGTTGCTTTAGTTTTAAGAAAGTGATTGATTAAGTTCCAGAAAATCCTATATTTCCTGTTTTACAACTGAAAAGTAGTTTTATTCCCATAAAACCGTTCTGTTTAAGTATTATTGTACTTATAATATAGTTTAACATAATTTTAACTCACCATAAAATTATAAGAAGAATGTTTTCTGTTTTGTTTTTGAAAAGTAGTTTTAATCCCATAAAAGCGTTCTGTTTAAGTAGTTTTAAATCCCCAAAAACCATTCGGTAAAGTAGTTTTAAATCCCCTAAAACCGTTTTGTAAAGTAGTTTTAAATGTCATAAAACCATTCTGTAAAGTAGTTTTAAATCCCATAAAACCGTTCTGTTTTGTTTGTGGAAAATGATTAATACAGTAGTATTTCTTAAGAATACACTACCGGTGTAATGACTACCCTATAATTAGACTGGTTAATTAGGGTTAAAATGTGCTGAGGTTATAACCATGCTAATTGACTAGTATAATAACGACGACCTTCTAGCGTCGAAACTGATGTGACATTTGTCACCCCTTGGCTTGCCTACCAGACTGTAGCTTACAGTTGGGATGTAGGATTGTCAGTCTCGTATAGATCTATACACACAATGCCCGCTCTCCCTCCAGGAGACTATGGTTACAAAATGCGACATAAAAAGTATATTGCTATGCCGTGAAGTAGTATCTCACATTTTTGGTTTATCTAGTTTTAAGTAAAGATTTAATTTTATCCTTCTCTTAACAAAGTAGTTTAAACCTGGTATACTTATCTAGTAAAAATAGATTTCTTGTTTATTCATAAATTATACCTATTACAATTCATATGTTTTATCTGGTTAGCATGATCTCTCATGAATGTACCCCTTTGCTCAACGTGATACAAAGGTAACAATATTTATGGAAGTAACCTTTTATATTCCTATATGTATAATATATACATTTAAGAAGGAAACGGCCTTCGGACAAATAACCCCACCTTAAGCCCACATCCAAACAAGGAAAAGGAAATAAGGTAACTCATTAGTCCTAAGCCCTTTAAGTCTTATTTATATACCTATACATATATGAACATGAATTTAACAAATATAAGATAAAAGAGTTTATAAAACATTTTCAAAGAGTTTAACAGTATCAAAAGAGTTTAACAGTGTTTAAAAAGAGTCTACATGACTTTAAAGAGTTTACATGATTTTAAGTCATTTTGGAATTATTTGGTAATCTTTTATTGTTAACAAAGTATTTATAACATAAGAAAACTTTTGTGTGATTGATATCACAGGTAAATATTAACATAATTTAATTGTGTTCAACTTGCATTCCCCCCTTAAAAGCATTTAAAACCATTAAAAAGGTAGATTATAGGGGTATGAACTCACCTTATGTGAGTGATTCGATTGAAGACTGGGATAAGAGTGTTACTCCTACGAGTGAAGTTCCGGAGCACAAATGAGTCCTAAATAGCATATAATGATACATATAGGCATGCTATTAGTGATTATAACCACAAAGGTGTGAGGGAATAAACCTAGGATGCAAGAACAACTCACCAAAGGAGGGTTGGAAGCAAGTTAGGAGGTTGAATGAGGGTTCACGACCCAATGATGAATGGTTCACGGCCCACTTGAAGGTTCACGGCCCAATGATGAATGGTTCACGACCCTAAGCTTGAAGATCTTGAATTTCAAGATGAAAAGATGACGAATTAAGATGGAAGGTAAGGGCTTTCAAGTAACAACAAGAAGAGGGGTGAGTTACTTACGTTTTTTAGGAGATAGAAGGCCCTTTTGTGGATGATACTTGAGAGAGAACTCAAGTTCACGGCTGGAAGGAGTAGAAATGAAGAGAAAATGAGCCAAAGCTCATATATATGGCATGAGTTCACGGCAGGATGGGTTCACGGCCGTGAACCTAGTTTGCGGCCGTGAACCACTTTTAAAGGTGTTCCTGGCTCGATTTCAACACATTGATCTCAAGCTAACACTTCCTAACACTCAACCCTTGAGTGTACTAGACTTAGAAACTCTCAAACAAACCCTTAACACAGTAAAAAGGTAACAGAAACAAGTCTGACTTTTGGTTGATTAGATTGGCTAACAAGATAGAGATTTCGGGTTGTCACATCGTCGGCCACCAGTAGTAGGGTTTCAGACCCCTATACATTTTCGTGCTGCCGGGATGAATCGAGTACATGGTCTTGTGAGCTTCTTCCATCAGAAGATCTCTTATTCCTCCCGTCTTAGGTACCCAAATCCTATCTTGGAATACCTTCAGTCCTTGACCGTTTGTATCGAGCACAAACGTTTTGCCCAAACGTTCTTCCTTTGGGTCATTTTTCTCTAAAGCTTCTTCCTGAGCTTTCTTGATACTTTCTACCATTGTTGAGACAACTTTGATTCTTAATGCTCTTGGCCTTTTCTTGTCAAGACTCACTTTTCAGCTTAAATCGTCAGCTACAACATTTTCTTTACCAGGGTGGTAAAGGATTTCACAATCGTAATCCTTAAGCAACTCTAGCCAGCGTCGTTGTCTCATGTTCAATTCCTTCTGCTTAAAGAGATATTGAAGACTCTTATGATCAGTGAAAAGTTTGCACTTTGTGCCATAAATATAATGCCTCAATATCTTTAGGGAGAATACTACCGCTGCCAACTCCAAATCATGAGTGGGGTAGTTCTTTTCATGTTCTTTCAGTTGTCTCGATGCATATGATATCACCTTATCCCTTTGGGTCAGAACACAACCTAACCCAACTCCAGATGCATCGCTATAAACTGTGAAGTCTTCGAATCCATCATGTAAAGAAAGAATCGGTGCTTCACACAATTTCTTCTTTAGCTTCTCAAATGCTTCCTTATGCTTCTCACTCCAAGTATAAGTAGCTCCTTTGTGGGTCAAAGCTGTCAAAGGAGCAGCTATCGAAGAAAATCCTTGGATAAATCTTCGGTAATATCCGACTAATCCAAGAAAGCTTCGAATCTCCGTGGGACTCTTTGGTTGTTTGCCACTTTATTATAGCTTAAATATTAGCTGGGTCAACCATAATCCCTTCTTGGTTAACCACATGACCCAAAAATTGGACTTCTTGAATCCAAAAATCACATTTAGAGAACTTTGCATACAGCTTCTCCTTTTTCAGAACTTCTAACACTTCTGGTAGATGCTTGTCATGCTCCTGCTTGCTTTTTGAATAAATCAAAATATCATCTATGAACACTAACATGGATTTATCGAGGATGGTTTACAAACCCTATTCATCTAATCCATGAATGCTGCTAGAGCATTGGTTAGTCCAAACGACATAACGAAAAATTCATAGTGTTTATATCTTGTTCTGAATGCAGTCTTCTCAATATCCTGCTCTCTCACCTTTAGCTGATGATATTCTGACCTAAGATCGATCTTCTAGAAATAGCTCGAACCTTGCAGCTGATCGAACATGTCATCAATCCTTGGCAACGGGTACTTGTTATTTATTGTTGCCTTGTTCAGCTCTCTGTAATCTATGCACATTCTCATGCTCCCATCTTTCTTCTTTACGAATAACATCGGAGCTCCACAGGGTGATGAACTGGGTCTAATGAAACCATTGTCCAACAACTCCGGAAGTTGCGTCATAAGCTTATTCATCTTCGTCGGTGCTAATCGATATGGTGCTTTTTCTATTGGTGTTGTTCCTGGTAACAAGTCTATTCTAAATCCACTTATCTATTAGGGGGCAATACAGGAAGATTTTCGGGAAAAACTTCCGGATACTCACACACCACTGGTATACTTTGCATATCCTTTTTCTCCTTCTTGGCATCGATCACGAATGCCAAGTATGAGGTGCATCCTTTAGACAAACATTTTCTGGATTTCATTAAGGAAATGATTCCTGAATTCACTCTGTGCTTGTCTCCGTATACCATAAAGGACTCTTTTCCGGGCGGGTTTACCCTCACTATCTTATTCTTGCACAGTATCTCGACATCATTGGCGCTAAGCCAATTCATCCCTAGAACGATGTCGATACCATTCAACTCAATGGGTAATAGCTCCTTGTGGAATTCGTTTCCGTTTAATTCGATGAGAATATTCCTAATACAATCGCTAACATGTATGAATTTGCCACTAGCAACTTCTACAATTAGGGCATCATCAAGTTTTTCTATAGGCAATGCTAGTCTTTCACCAAATTTATGTGATATAAAGGAGTAATTGGCTCCGGAATCAAATAATAAATTGGCAGGAAATCCATTTACAAGAAAGGTACCTGAAGCGACATTCGCTGCATCCTTTGCGGCTTCCAGTGTCATCTAGAAAGCTGTAGCTTTTGGCTTTGGTGGGAGATTAGGCTTTGCTACATCGTTCTTCTTCGGGAAATCCTTCAAAATGTGCCCTTCTTCATGGCATCCATAGCACACTCTTTTGTTGGTTGTGCACTCGTTGGCGTAGTGCCATGGCCTTCCACATTTAAAACAAGTGACCTCCTCACCACATTTTCCAACATGTTTCTTCTTACCACTTCGCTTCGGCTCGACCTCCAAATTTCCTCGAACCAGACTTCGAGAACTTTCTCTTCTTGTTGGACCTCGAAGATCCATCAAACTTTCTTTTCTCACCAACCTCTGCCCTCTCCTGACCCCTTTCCTTTAACTGGGTTTCCATGTTTTTAGCTGCTCGGACTGCTGTCTTTAGAGTAGTTGCCTTCTTGACCGTTGGGCCAAAGTGGGCTGGCAGTCCGTTTGCAAACCTCTCAATTTTTAAGAGTTCAGTTGGCACTAAGTATGGAAATAACTTCTTCTTTTCGTTAAACGCAGTAGTATAGTCGTCAATGCTCTTTTTCCCTTTCTTCAAGTTCTAAAATTCATTGTTTAGATCAATCAAATCTATCTTTGAGTAGTACTGCATCTTTAACTACTCCAAGAACATTTCCCAAGACATTTTCAGGTCTTCTCCATGTGGCATCGTGTCTTCCAATAACTTCCACCAGCTTAAAACTCCGGTCTTCAGTTGTCTGACCGCAAAACAGATTTCTGCTTGTCGCTACAGTTGCAACTTTCAAATACCATCTCCATTTCGGAGATCCAGTCCATAATATCAACAGGTTTTGGGCTTCCGGCAAGACTTGGCAGTTTGGCGCCCAAGAAATTCTTATACATACGCACATCTCTATTTATTTTCCCCTCCGGGTTATTCCTTTCTGCCACTGGGGGTTCTGCTTGACCGACAATCCTACTATCGTCCCCTTCTTCTGACTGTCTACAATTTAGTTCAGGTTGTTCGTCAGGCATTGAGGGTTCATCCCTATTATTCAGCAACAATTGTCTCATCTCTTCCCTTTGTTCGGCCATCATAGCCCGAATCATGGCTTGTACTCCAGCCATTGTAATTGGTTCTGGTGCAGCTTCTACAATAGGCATCTGTTCCATCACTTGGGGTTGAGGTTGCTGATTTCTATTTGCATTTCCATCTCCACTTCGAGTTCTTTCCATTATAATCTATATACCAAATAAGGCGAATTTAGATATTTATTCACGATATATTTTTAACTTCTCCTTATCACTCCGAAACGTTTACATGCTAGTTTTAATATCGTAGTTATACGCTTAGAATCCTAAACACATAAGGTTTCCAGATCCTGTCGGCAACAGACCATAGATCCGAACAAATAATGGCATATATGTCAAACATATAGCATTTAGCACATAAAAGTATTTTAGGCATCTTTCCTAAAATATACTCGTGCTCGTGTCTAAAATATGGTAGACACTCATCTCACGATCATCACTTAGCATTCTAAGTTTAAGTCTAGAAATCCTACAAATTCCTAGTTCGCTTAAACTAATGCTCTGATACCAACTGTGACATCCCCAAATTTCTCGGCCAGAAAAAACCGATTTAGTTTATGCTTTTAAAATAAGATCAGAGTAACCTTCCAAAAGACGTTGCAAAATTTGTCCCCAAAACAAAATTTGATAAAAATTTATCAAAGCATTTCTTAAAGAAATATATTTTCATTATATAAAAAAACCTCGGGATGTCATGTTCCGATACAGACCAAGAACATAAACAGTATATTATAAGCCTTACAACAGTTATTTACATCTACTGACCTATAATCCAAAAATCCCTCGTCATCATCCAAATTATGCTCTGGGTCCACAACCTCTAATACAGAAAGTTGAGTGGGTCTGGCTTGGGAGCCTGGTGAGCATATAGGGTTTTCAACCCACAAATAATAATAAATTTATTAATTTCATCAACCAACAATAAATTTATTAATCTCATCAACCAAAAGTAACCCTGATTACTCGTTCCCGTTATCCTCACTTTACATCCCTAAACACCTATCATAAGGGACCTAGCCTAAGGATTTTCACCGGGGTGACAACACTGCTTTAGGGATTCCTCAGCAATTTATGTCAAATAAGGCAACCATGTGGGGGATGGAGTATACCGGTGAACACTAAGTTCAAAAACACCTACAGGTTGCGAGCGTGCTAGCGTTCCACTGGACTGTCTAGAAAGGTTTGTGGTCGTCATCTATACTCCTCTAGATGACTGAAACAACAACAATATCGAGACCTCTCATCATTTTAACACACATCAACTATTTCATCTACCCATGTTTTACCCAACATATTTGTACATAAAAATACATATACAATTTAAAACTTGTATAAAACATCTATTCAACACCCATCTCAAATAAACAAACAATATAATTACACATAGCACGTATTTTATAGAAAATACTTCATATCTATGTGTAAGATGAAAGTGACTATACACTCACTTGATAAGACGGTGATTGGACAACACTTCGTCCCTTAAAACAATCTCTTTCGATGAAACCGAGATGTTTTCTCAAAAACCGGGCTTCACGCGGGCAGAGTTTTGTCTCGAAAAACTCTTTTCTCGGGATCTTCGGGCTTTCCGGGGCTTGCTTACAATGCTAGGATGATATTCTAGGCTTGGGGGGTTTTAGTGTTGCTTGGAAGAGAGTAGAAGGGTGAAAGAAGTAAAATTTTCTAAACAAAATCGGGCAACATCGCATCCTATTTATAAGGGACCGAAGCACCAAATTACGCTGGGCGTAATTCTTCGGTACGCGGGGCGTACTGCCTCGCAAATCTCTTCGCTAGGCATAACTTCGTACGTTGGGCGTACGAAGTGGATCAAATCGGACGTGTCAAGGCTATGACACGTGTCTCTCATGCGAAGGAGTAGGGGAGGTGACAGACTCCAGATCACTTACACGAGTACGTTGGGCGTACTCCTTCGGACCAGCCTCGAAGTTTGTGCCCAAAACTTCAAAAAATCATAACTTTCGCATACGAACTCCGTTTTTTACTTTCTTTATATCCACGTGTAGGTGAAATTATGCTCTACAACTTTCGTTTAGACTCCGTCGGTTAATTTTGATTTTATTTTTGAAGTTATATTTTTAACAGGCTGGGACAGGAAAAGTCCGTTAAAAATTCATAACTTCTTCATCTGACGTCTGTTTTCGTCTGTCTTTTTACCGTTGAACTACTATCAACAAGATCTTCGATTTTTGTTTAGGTTGTTTCGGCTAAAAATCACTCAATCTAAAAGTCGAGTTTCGGGTTGCATATTGCTATGCCAAATCTTATAAAATTCATAACTTCCTCATACGAAGTCAGATTTGGACATTCTTTTGATGCACGCTCTCTGTTTAACGTATACTATGACTTTCATTTAGATCACTAAGGCTAAAAAACACTTTATCGTAAAATCACTTTTTACATCACACATCGTCGTGTCGGTTCTGTTGCGAAACTTCGACAGGTCATAACTTCCTCGTTATAACTCGGATTTCGGTATTCTTTAAATCTCTGGAATCCTTGTTTCAACCACTACAACTTTCTTCACAGATATCGGGTTTATCTAACATTTATTTTTAACGCTTATTTTTATCCTTAACTTATTAAATCATAATAATTAAGTATAAAACACATAATACTCAAATAATACATCTTATTATTTCAAAACAAATTACGAAGGTTGGCCTAGACTATTACATCAACATTAATGCCTAGCCTAGAAACACAGGCGTTACAACCAGCAACTTTCGAAGAGCCCATGCCAACACCCCTTTCTCCCCTTGCACCACATGAGACACATGTGGGACATCAATGGGCATCAGGTTCACCAAACATAACAACATAGCAATTTCAGCTTTAAGATTAGTTTCAAAAGAAGAAAATAGCTTCGAAAGAGACTCCTGTGAAACTGAAGATGAAGGAGAAACATCAAGCTTTGACAAAGATTTTTTCAAACTTCCCAATAACTCTCCCATCATGGAAAAACCTTTCGAATCAGACTCTGATTTTGTATGGACCTTGTGAGAAGATAATTATAAAACTCAAAAATCTTCTTCACAGCATCAGCAATTATATCAACCTTAGTATGAAGATTGGATTAATTCAGATCAAGGTTAGAAACCTCCTTCGTCATCTCTTTACGGATCTATTCAATTTTGAAATTAACATCCTCCTTTACTTTCTTAACAGCTTCAACAAAGAGAATATGTCTTTCTTTGGAAACAGCTCACAAACCCTTGACCTCATGTTTAAAAGAATCAGACTGACGCTTCAAACTCTCCTCATGTTTCGTTTCAATCTGCTCCATGACGGTTTTCAAATAGAATTCTTGAGCTTTAAACATGACATCAACTTCAATCCTAGATACACTATTTCTACTCCCAGCATCAGCTTGAAGCTGTAGTAAAGAATTCAACTCTCGATTGAGGATCTTAAACTGCTTACCTGACATAAGCATATGATTTGGAATATTTTCCTCTTCCGGATCGAATTGTATATCATCAAAAGAGACCATATAATCATCATCATATTGTCCAACCTCCAAAGTAGATTTTAGACCATCAGTTGATTGAGAAGGAGACAAAGAAGTGATTGGTTGATTGAGAATGTGTTGATAAGTGGGTTAAGTAGTAGAAGTAGGTAAAGATGTAGGAGTGGGTGAGTGAGTGAGTGAAATGGTGGTAACAAAGTGGAAGTATCAATAGTAGTAGTTTTGAATGTAGATGAAATAATGATGGAAACAGGAACAAATGAAGTAGAGACATTCGAAATACCTTGGGCTTCATGGGTCGACACCCCATAACCCATGCTGACATTTGTGTCCATATTAGATATGTCCACAGTGATACCTGAAGTTCGCACCTCCTCTGTAATGGACTTATCAATCGAAACTTCGGGTGGTATGACCTAAGTCTGATCAGGGATGGAAAAAGTAGATGAATCACCAATTCAATACCAATTCAATAATATGATTTGTTAATGAATATATTATTCATAAAATATATTAATAAATCACAAATAACCTCTTTCTCAAATATCCATCCTATCAAGTGTGACAACCCGAAATTTCTATCTTGTAAAGCCATTCAATTCAATCAAAAGTCAGACTTGTTTCTGCTTTCTTCTAGCAGTGTTAAGGGTCTGTTAAAGTGTTCTAATCCTAGTACATTCAAGGATTAAGTGTTAGGAAGTATCTACGAGAGTTCATTGTGCAACATTCAAGCCGGAAAACTCCAACACTGGGAATTTACGGCCGTAAACTAGTGATTACGGCCGTAATCTCTTGCTTGGCCGTGAACTCCACCCTTATGTATGATATTCCTTCATTTTTCATCATTTCTCACACTCTCAACTCAATAACACTCAATTCTCTCTCAAGTATCAACAAGAACACTTCTATTTCTCGTCAAATTTGTAAGTGAATCTATGTTAGTTGATGTCCTTCTTAATCTAGTGAAACCCCTTGATAACATCCTTGAATTCATCACTTTTCGTTCAAATCTTCATCCTTTCACCAAGAACACCAAGAACACCTACTAGTTTCTTTGGGCCGTGAACACCCCTTCAAGCTTCTAAATCGTAAGTATCCTTTCCATGTACATGATATTCATTAGAAGCTCTAGAAATACGTCCAAGAATCAACCATTTTAGCTTGAACACCAAGAGTTTATGGCCATGACATCTCCCTTGGCCGTAAACCCTTCTCATGATCTTCTTAGGCCGTAATCATCAATGGTCGTGAACCACATGGTCGTAAACACCCATGGCCGTTAACACCTTGGCCGTGAACACACTCAAGTGTGGCCGTGAACTCCCTTAACCCATTCATATGTGATTGATACACTCCATTTTGAGTGATTCCTAGTTCCTAGGGATGTTTCCAATTCATGATTAGTTGTTATATACACTAATTATATACATATATGTGTGATTATATGCTTATTAGGATCTGTTTGTGCTCGGGACTTCACTTGACACTTAGCATCCTATATCAATCTTACATTTGAATCACTTACTACAGGTGAGTTCATACCCCTGTATTTTCATAGTTTTTACTGTTTTAAGGGGGGGGGGGGGGGGAATACAGGTCTAACACAAAGATTTTGTGTTACAAACAAAAGGTTTCAAATATCTTATCAAAATGGATTTCAGTTATCATCAATTCAATTGGTTTTCAAAGATTATGTTAAAATGACATTAAGTCACTAAAAGTATTTCAAAATATTAAACTTCTTTTAAAATGTTTCTTTTTATAAACTTATATTTTTCCCCAGAAATCATATATATATATATATATATATATATATATATATATATATATATATATATATATATATATATATATATATATATATATATATATAAGATTTAAAAGGCTTGCGACTGATAACCCACTTTGGTTCCTTTTCCTTGTTTGGATGTGGGATTATAAGTATCAGTTATTTGTCCGAGTGTCATTTAAATTTTACTTATATATATTTGTATATGTATATAAGTATAAAAGTTAGTTCATTAAGTTCAATTACCCTTTGTAACATGTTGAGCAAGAGGTTGCATTCATGAATACTCGGTATCAATTCAGAAAGTACAAATAAATTATAATGTGTATAATTTATGAATCACAGAACTTTAATTCACGATTCAAGTATACTAAAGTACATTGTTTTACAAGAACAAAGGTTTGATTCAAAACTAATCAAGAGTATACACCTTTCATATACATGTTAAGAATACTACTTCAAGAACATATTGTCAATAATTTATTTGAGAATGATTGGGTTTTCATAACTAATATACATGTAACGTTTATAAGCTTTTTATGAGTCATTTGATACAGGTTGTTTAATTTAATTTAAAAAATATAGTTAAAGTCCTGACATTATAACCAGAATCTCTATTCGGGGATCGAAACAATGTGTGTATAGATCTATATTGGGATTGACAACCCCGCACTTAGACTGCTAGCTACAGTCAGGCATACACGCCTACAAGTGACAGTTGTTATCAACAACTTTCAACGCCTTCAATGCGTTGGGTCAGGCCATTTAGTCAGTATGGTTATAATAACTCATATAAAAGATATTAACAATACGTTAGTGTATAATTAACTAACATAAGTACATATTCAAAGTACAAGTTTTACAAGATACAATTTACAGTATTACATTACAGTTTGCAATAACAGCTGGTGGAACACGACATACTCTCGGTTACAAGTTTTACAAAAGGAATAGAAATACAGAACATTAATTTACAAACAGAACGGTTTTATGTGATTAAAACTACTTTTCATATACAGCAGAAAATATAGGATTTTCTGGAACTGTTTACATATTCAAAGAAACAGAAAACATTCTTTCAAACATAAACACTTATGCACTCACTCAACTTTATGTTGATACTCTCTTTTCAAATTACTTGTATTCTCAGGGAATCAGTAGACAGGTACTCCCCGAGCTTTTGAGAAGATGGATCTATTTTAAATCTTGTCTTCTTCTTTTGTATAACTATTTTGGTTTCAATATACAATGATGAAACACATTTAAATACTATTACTTTTTAAATACAATGGTTGCTTGTACTTTGATTACTATAATGTATGTTTTGTGATAATACAAATGAAGTCATTCACTCCCGGACGTTTCCGCCGTCTGCTTTGGGGGTGTGACAGATTGGTATCAGAGCATTGTTTATAGTGAACTCAGTATATCAATCCATAAAATATATACAAACTATAAATACATTTGGGGCTGAGAGCTCTGACTACAAGTATAATTTTTAAATTTTTAAGTGTTTTACAAGAAGTATACTAACACTCATACCTACAAGTACAGTATCACAATCATAAGAACTTAAAAGTATTTGGATGTTGAACATTATAGTCAAACCTGGGCAGTTATGTAATCATATATGGGAGTAATATAGCCTGATCAACTATATTGATTTGAGATATGACCAACATGTGTTTGGGAGTGATAGTAGTCTTGCGACATGTCTAAAACTTACCAACCATACATATTTAGAAGAACTATAGAACAAAAAATAAAGATTAAAATACTATAGGAGTATTTTAGGCACTATATACTAATAACAAATATGTGAAAACAAAAGAACCATTGTAGGTAGAATTATAAATATTAAGGGTATATTACAGTTATATATAATTAAAGTTATATAGACTTAGAATATGTGATCTAGCTTCATTTCTTGTTCCTTGTTTGGTTGTGGATTTAGAGCCAAATCATATAATCGAAGGTCGATTATACCCAAGTTATATATAATTAGTATACACTTTATAGTTATAGTAATACCTAGAACAAGTCATACATAATACATTACTTGTTAACTGTAAGTCTCTCTCGTAGAAACTTGTATTTTTAATCTATCGTTACTAACTATATTCTATATCTCCTATCCCTATTCTCGCTTAGATAACAATGGCTGGAGTTCATCTACCTGGAGACCCTTATTTTCCCAATCAAGGGCAAGATGCAGAGCTAGAAGAGAATCGTGAAATTCCCTTAGATGATGATTTTGCAGAAAATTTTCCTGGAGACATTGATTCTGAATCAGAAGCCTATAATCCACCACCAGTTGCCCAGAATCCCAATCCACGACAAAATTTCCAAGGCTCGACGCCTTCGTGGGCTGAGAACTTGGGTAGGTGGAGCCGAGAGAAAGGTCAACCTTTACCTTACAATGGAGACCGAAGCTTTTACAACCTAAGTGAGGGAGGATCTGCAGACAGAATTCTTCCTATTTTGGTTCGCCGAGTGGTTCGAAATGTTGAGCTAGGACTGACAACCATTCAACAAACTGTGGAGCTTGATGCGGACACGAATGCCAATACATATCGTATTCGTAATCTTGAACTTGCTCATAACAGAACAATGAGAGACAATAAGGGTCTGCTGCAAGAGTTAGCTGCAACTCGAGCTGAAGTCATAGAACTCCGAGCACGCCAGACAGTATATGAAAGACATCTGCTTAATGTGGAGCGTCAGTTGGCTGAGTTGCGGGTTCGCCCGACTGATGCACGTCGCCAGTAGGAGGTGCTCTACTTATCCTTTCTTTTGGTTTAAGAAATGGATTATACTCTACTCGTTCTTTGTTTACTCTTTTGGTTATAGTTAAGTCTGCAGATATGTTCTAGTGTTGTTTTTCATGTTTTTCAATACGATCGCGAAAATTTCATTTTCGGTAGGTTAGTATGATGTCGATGTTTTTTTCCCGTAATTTGGTGTATTGTAGACCTATTTAGGGTCAAGTTTTCCAGACTTTATGTATTCAATATGCCAATAAAATCGACATGCATCTTCATACTCTTTGAAAAATAACCATTCAATTTCATATTATCCTGTTGCAAGTTGTACTTGTAGTAGACTTCCATTTCCAATTCATTACAAGATTCATGTTGAACTAAATGTTTTAGTTCAGAGATATCAAATTCATATTCACTCTTGATATCTTACCATCTTTTTATCTTTTAACTTTTAGATTAAAAGATGCCTCCTCGGAGAAATCCAAGACGTAACAATGTTAATGAAGCACCGACACCACCTCCGCCACCACCTCCTCAATTCGACGCTGCTATGTTTCAAGCGGCGGTCACGGCAGCCTTTGCAGCTGCCATGTATCATATCAACACCCCTGGTGCTAGTGGTTCAGGAACTGGTGCACATCCTTCTAACCATGGCAAGAGTCATGGAAACTCGCTAGAGTGTACTTATAAAGATTTCTCGAACGCCAAACCCAGGCCCTTTAACAGGACTGGAAGAGTTATGGCGTTAAGACCGTGGATTGAAAAGACAGAAGCAATTTTCGAAATCTGCTCCTGTCCAGAGAGCAGCAAAGTCAAATTCGCTGTTTGTACCTTTTTGGATAGATCCCTAACATGGTGGAACGACCATGTTAAGTCACTGACTCCCGTAGTGGCTAACTCTATAAGCTAGGAGAACCTAAAAACTATGCTGATGCGGGAATACTGTCCGCGAGGAGAAATTCAGAAACTCGAGCAAGAGCTCTGGGGTCTTATAATGGTTGGTTCGGACATAACAGCCTATACCAATAGATTCTGTGACTTGGCAATTCTTTGTCCAGAAATGGTTGCTCTGGAGAGCAAAAAGATCGAGAGATATATTTGGGGACTGTCGCCCCAGATTCAATCAAGTGTCTTAGCTTCAAGGCCTGTTACCTTTGACAGTGCCAAAGAGCTGGCACAATCTCTTATTGACCATGGAGCCCGTCAAAACTCAGTGGTTGCTGCACCAGAACAACCGAAGGGAAACAATAACAACAACAACAGCAAGAAGAAAGGTTGGAACAAGAGGAAGGGCAAGTCTTCACAAGAATCCTCAAAGAAGCAATAGGTAGTGGCCGTCAATGCTGCTACTGTAACTGCTGCTGTTGCTGCTAACCTTGCGCTAGCTAAGCCTTATGCTGGTAATCTCCCCAAGTGCAACAAGTGCAATTTTCACCATAACAGAATTTGCCGGGAAATGCAGTGTCGTAATTGCAACAGAAAAGGGCATACTGCCTGATTTTGTAGATCACCGCCCCAACCGATTAACCAAGTACCTGCCGCTGGAGTAGGTCAAGCATGCTACCAATGCGGTGATGTGGGGCATTTCAAGAGAGATTGTCCAAAAGCTGGAAATGCTGGTGGAGTTGGGAGAATTTTAGCTTTGGGTCACGAAGAAGCAGTGGCAGACCCTGTGGTGGTCACGGGCACGTTTCTTCTCAACAACACTTATGCATGCATTCTATTTGATTGTGGTGCTGAGAAGAGCTTTGTGAGCCATAATTTCAAACATTTGCTAAATCAAAACTCCCAACCACTAAATGAAACTTTCACAGTCGAAATGGCTAACGGAAAATCCGAATCCACCAATGATATATTCATAGGATGTACTCTTACCTTGAATAACTTTTCTTTCCCAATAGACCTTATGCCGGTCTCTATCAAAAGTTTCGACGTCATAATAGGTATGGATTGGTTATGCTCTAACCATGCTGACATCTTGTGTTACGAAAGAGCCATTCGTTTGAACTTGCCAACTAACGAAACTCTTGTTATCTACGGCGATAAACCCGGAACGAACCTTCAGATCATTTCTTGCATCAAGGCACAAAAGTACCTTCGCAAAGAGTACTGTGCTTTCTTAGCTCACGTGGTAGACAAAATCAAGAAGTGAAAGACATCGCAAGCATTCCTGAGGTCTGCAACTTTCCCGAAATTTTTCCCGATGACCTTCCAGGAGTGCCTCCCGAACGACAAGTCGAATTCAGAATCGACTTAATCCTCGGGGCTACCCCTGTAGCCAAATCCCCTTATCGTCTTGCACCTTCTGAAATGCAGAAATTATCCAGCCAGCTTAACGAACTCCTTAGCAAAGGTTTCATAAGACCAAGCTTCTCACCCTGGGGAGCACCGGTTTTGTTCGTAAAGAAGAAGGATGGATCATTCCGTATGTGCATAGACTACCGCGAGCTGAATAAACTTACCATCAAGAATCGATATCCTCTGCCTCGCATTGACGATCTGTTCGACCAACTTCAAGGTGCGAGCTACTTCTCAAAAATAGACTTAAGGTCCGGGTATCACCACTTACGGATTTTGGAGGAGGACATTCCCAAAACCGCGTTCAGAACTCATTATGGTCATTACGAGTTTGTAGTGATGCCATTCGGATTGACGAATGCACCTGCTGTTTTCATGGATCTAATGAACAGAGTGTGTCGTCCATTCCTGGACAAATTCGTCATAGTCTTCATTGACGGCATCCTTATCTACTCAAGAAGTGAAGAGGAACATGGCCAACATCTTCGTCAGGTATTGCAAACTCTTAGATCAGAGAAACTCTATGCGAAGTTTTCAAAGTGTGAATTTTGGATCAGGAAGGTTGACTTCCTAGGTCACGTGGTGAGTTCAGAAGGAATACATGTCGACCCTTCCAAAATAAAGGCAATTGAGAACTGGTCAACACCCAAAACACCCAAAGAAATCCGTCAATTCTTAGGTCTTACTGGCTACTATCGCAGATTCATCCAGAATTTCTCTTGAATCGCGAAACCTCTTACCACCCTGACACAAAATGGTGTAACTTTTAGCTGCGAATAAAATCAAGAAACAACATTCCAAACACTGAAGCGAGCTCTGTGTAGTGCACCGATCCTTTCTCTTCCTGAAGAGATAGAGGATTTCGTAGTGTACTGTGATGCTTCTAATCAAGGGCTTGGATGTGTTCTTATGCAAAGAGGAAAGGTTATATCCTATGCCTCAAGACAGCTTAAGACACATGAGGTCAACTATACAACACATGACCTTGAACTAGGAGCCGTGGTTTTTGCCTTGAAGATTTGGAGGAATTACCTCTATGGTACAAAGTGCACAATCTTTACTAATCATAAAAGTCTTCAACATATCTTTGATCAGAAAGAACTCAACATGAGGCAACAATGATCGGTGGAGCTAGTGAACGACTACGAATGTGAGATTCTTTATCACCATGGTAAAGCTAACGTAGTAGCTGACGCCCTTAGCAGAAAAGAATACTTGGGACGCCGAGTAAAGTCGTTGACCATGACAATCCATTCACATCTGTCCACACAGATCAGAGAGGCTCAACTCGAGGCCTTAAAACCCGAAAACATGGCAGGTGAAACCCTAAGAGGAATGGATAAGAACTTCAAAGTCAGGGATGATGGAGTCTATTGTTTCATGAACTGGATCTGCACACCAAAGTTTGGTGGTTACAGAGACGTGGTTATGAATGAAGCACACAAAACCCGATACTCCATTCATCCAGGTTCAGACAAGATGTATCTGGACCTCAAGAAACTATACTGGTGGCCTAACATGAAGGCCGGAATTGCTACCTTTGTGGGCAAGTGCCTTACTTGTGCCAAAGTCAAGGTGGAATACTAGAAACATTCAGGTTTAATGCAACAACCTGAAATCCCAGAATGGAAGTGGGAACGAATTACAATGGATTTCATAACTAAGTTACCCAAGACATCGGGTGGTTATGATGCTATTTGGGTAATCGTCGATAGATTAACCAAATCCGCACACTTCTTACCAATCAAAGAGACCAACAAGATGGAGAAGCTAACAAGAACTTACCTGAAGGAGATCGTTACACTGCATGGTGTGCCAATATCTATTATTTCAGACCGAGATAGTAGATTCACTTCTCGTTTCTGACAGTCTTTACAAAATTCTTTGGGAACTAGGCTGGACATGAGTACAGCCTACCATCCACAAAGCGGCGGACAAAGTGAGAAGACGATTCAAACTTTAGAAGACATGTTGCGAGCTTGCGTGATAGACTTTGGAAAGGCATGGTATACTCATTTACCCCTTGTTGAATTCTCTTACAACAACAGTTATCACACTAGCATAAAGGCTTCTCCTTTCGAAGCCCTCTATGGCCGCAAGTGCACATCACCTCTATGTTGGGCTGAAGTGGGTTACACGCAGCTAGCTAGAAGTCAAGTTACCGACAGTACTCTTACTGGTCCGGAAATCATTCGCGGAACTACGGAGAAAATCGTACAAATCCGGGAGCGACTTAAAGCTTCCAGAGATAGACAGAAAAGCTATGTTGACAATAGAAGAACACCTTTGGAATTCCAGGTTGGTGACCGCGTCATGTTGAAGGTCTCACCCTGGAAGGGCATGATACGCTTTGGAAAGCATGACAAGCTGAATCCAACGTACATAGGACCATTCAAGATTCTTTCTAGAATCGGTCCAGTAGCTTACAAACTCCGACTACCCCAAGGACTAAGTAACATACATCCTGTTTTCCACGTCTCTAACTTGAAAACGTGTTTATCCGATGACACTCTTGTAATCCCACTCGACGAAATTGAGATCAATGAGAGCCTCAACTTCCTGGAAGAACCAGTAGAGATCATGGACCGAGAGGTCAAGCAAATGAAGCAGAGCCGTATCCCGATAGGGAAGGTTCGCTGGAATGCAAAGCGAGGACCTGAATTCACTTGGGAGTGCGAGGATCAAATGAAAATGAAATATCTTCATCTTTTTACTTAGTTATCTGTATTTGCTTAAACTCTAATTTTGGGACGAAATTCTCTCTAACGGGGGGATGATGTGACAACCCGAAATTTCTATCTTGTAAAGCCATTCAATTCAATCAAAAGTCAGACTTCTTTTTGCTTTCTTCTTGCAGTGTTAAGGGTCTATTTGAGTGTTCTAAGCCTAGTACATTCAAGGATTAAGTGTTAGGAAGTATGTACGAGAGTTCATTGTGCAGCATTCAAGCCGGAAAACTCCAACACTTGGAGTTTACGGTCGTAAACTAGAGATTACGGCCGTAATCTCTTGCTTGGCCGTGAACTCCACCCTTATGTATGATATTCCTTCATTTTTCATCATTTCTCACACTCTCAACTCAAGAACACTCAATTCTCTCTCAAGTATCAACAAGAACACTTCTATTTATCGACAAATTTGTAAGTGAATCTTTCTATGTTAGTTGATATCCTTCTTAATCTAATGAAACCCCTTTATAACATCCTTGATTTCATCACTTTTCGTTCAAATCTTCATCCTTTCACCAAGAACACCAAGAACACCTACTAGTTTCTTTGGGTCGTGAACACCCCTTCAAGCTTCTAAATCGTAAGTATCCTTTCCATGTACTTGATATTCATTAGAAGCTCTCGAAATACGTCCAAGAATCAACCATTTTAGCTTTAACACCAATAGTTTACGGCCATGACATCTCCCTTGGCCGTAAACCCTTCTCATGATCTTATTAGGCCGTAATAATCAATGGACGTGAACCACATGGCCGTAAACACCCATGGACGTGAACACCTTGGCCGTGAACAAACTCAAGTGTGGCCGTGAACTCCCTTAACTCAATCATATGTGATTGATACACTCCATTGTGAGTGATTTCTAGTTCCTAGGGATGTTTCCAATTTATGATTAGTTGTTATATACACTAATTATATACATATATGTGTCATTATATGCTTATTAGGATCTGTTTGTGCTCGGGACTTCACCTGACACTTAGCATCCTACATCAATATTACATTCGAATCATTCACTACAGGTGAGTTCATACCCCCATATTTTCATAGTTTTTACTGTTTTAAGGGGGGGGGGGGGAGGGGAATACAAGTCTAACACAAAGATTTTGTGTTACAAACAAAAGGTTTCAAATATCTTATCAAAATGGATTTCAGTTATCATCAATTCAATTGGTTTTCAAAGTTTATGTTAAAATGACAGTAAGTCAATAAAAGTATTTCAAAATATTAAACTTCTTTTCAAATGTTTCTTTTTATAAACTTATATTTTCCCCAGAAATCATATATATATATATATATATATATATATATATATATATATATATATATATATATATATATATATATATATATATATATATAAGATTTAAAAGGCTTAGGACTGATAACCCACTTTGGTTCCTTTTCCTTGTTTGGATGTGGGATTATAAGTATCAGTTATTTGTCCGAGTGTCATTTAAATTTTACTTATATATATTTGTATATGTATATAAGTATAAAAGTTAGTTCATTAAGTTCAATTACCCTCTGTAACATGTTAAGCAAGGGGTTGCATTCATGAATACTCGGTATCAATTTAGAAAGTACCAATAAATTATAATAGGTATAATTTATGAATCACAAAACATTAATTCACGATACAAGTACACTAGAGTACATTGTTTTACAAGAACAAAGGTTTGATTCAAAACTAATCAAGAGTATACACCTTTCATATATATGTTAAGAATACTACTTCAAGAACAACCTCGCACTCAGACTGCTAGCTACAGTCAGGCATACACGCCTATGAGTGACAGTTGTTATCAAAAGCTTTCAACGCCTTCAATGTGTTGGGTCAGGCCATCTAGTCAGTATGGTGATAATAACTAATATAAAAGATATTAACAATACGTTAGTGTATAATTAAGTAAACCTAAGTACATATTCAAAGTACAAGTTTTAAAAGATACAATTTACAGTATTACATTACAATTTGCAATAACAGCTGGTGGAACCAGGCATACTCTCATTTACAAGTTTTACAAAAGGAATACAAATACAGAACATTAATTTACAAACAGAACGGTTTTATGTGATTAAAACTACTTTTCATATACAGTAGAAAATATAGGATTTTCTGGAGCTGTTTACATATTCAAAGAAACAGAAAACATTCTTTCAAACATAAACACTTATGCACTCACTCAACTTTATGTTGATACTCTATTTTCAAATTACTTGTATTCTCAGGGAATCAGTAGACAGGTACTCCCCGAGCTTTTGAGAAGATGGAGCTATTTTGAGTCTTGTCTTCTTCTTTTGTATAACTATTTTGGTTTCAATATACAATGATGAAACACATGTAAATACTATTACTTTTTAAATACAATGGTTGCTTGTACTTTGATTACTATAATGCATGTGTTGTGATACTACAAATGAAGTCATCCACTCCCGGACGTTTCAGCCGTCTGGTTTGGGGGTGTGACATCAAATTGCTCCGGTGAAGGCAACCCAAAAGGACCATGCTACTATCGGGTCAAGTAAATACCAATTATAGTTATGGGCTTAGACACCCTATCCAACAGTCTCCCACTTGGACAAGTCTAATAACTATAACGGCCAATGCAACTGCAAAATCCGATTAGCAATCGTAGCTCTCAAAAAACGCTTTCCAACTCTGATCTAGTCAATGACTCGTCCTTTAGATAAATGATCATATAATCCTTTATTCTTCAAGATATCGTGTGGACTAAGACATGGAATAAGGTGATACTCATTGTCCATCAGTTTGTTTCCCGATTTCTGATTTGTCTGGCATAGAACTTAATTAAACACATCAATTGAGTCCTGACCGGGCCCGGCACATAAGTCAAAACAAAATCATCGAGGGGCCCAAGATATCGCTTTTAATCCTCTTAGGATAAAAGGAACAAATAAACTTCGACTTATATGCTTGTACCAATTACTTGTTACTAATGCGTTTTCGTACTATCAATGCACAACCAACTCGCAATCAACAACTCATATATCTTAGTTTGAAGACTATACGATATTATCGTCTCACAATCACTCGCGATAGATTCCATGAAGTGATTCATGTGAGCGTGGGTTTAATCCAATACTCAAATTCTTATTTCAAGAGTAGTCATGAACGTTGAAGCAAACCATTATTATGTCTAAACACCTTAGACAATCTACAAGCTGATTCATGACAGTCTAACCTCATAGCTTACTTCCAAAGTATGATCGACTGTGAATGTTTTTTAATAATCATATTATTCTGGAAGTCAAAACATGCAAAAGTGAAACACAAAATAACCAATTGACAGAAGACAGTAAACTTTACTTATAAATAAAACTCTTATTACTTAATCATCAAATGTCAATTACATTTATTTATTACAAGTTTCTAACTCTCTATCTAATCACTAAAACTAATATCGTCCCTCACGACAATGCTCCTAGCATGCTGAAAATGCTTAACCCTGCTCAGTCCCTTCGTAAGGGGATCTGCTGGGTTATCCTCTGACGATACCCTCTTCACTACGAGGAGTCCCTCTTCTACTCGATGTCTTATGAAGTGATATTTTATGTCGATGTGGTTGGATCTGCCATGATCCCTTGGTTCCTTGGTTAAGGCGACCACACCCTCGTTGTCACATAAAATCTCCATAGGCTCCTTTAGAGCTGGTACAACTCCAAGGTCTCCGATGAAGTTCTTTAGCCATATTTCCTCCTTCGACGCTTCGCTTGCTGCTATGTACTCTGATTCGTACCTTGAATCAGCTACAGTCTCATGTTTGGAAATTTTCCATGTTACTGCTCCTCCATTAAGGGTAAATACCCTGTCCAACTAAGAGCAGAAATTATCTCTGTCGGTCTGAAAGCTGGCCTCACTATACCCTATCACTCTCAAGTCATCACTCCCACCGAGGGTAAGGACCCAGTCCTTAGTCCTCCGCAGGTACTTAAGAATGTTATTTACTGCTATCCAGTGATTTCTACCAGGATTCCCTTGATATCGACTAACCATGCTCAAAGAAAAAGCCACTTCAGGGTGAGTACATGTCATAGCATACATGATCGAGCCAACTGCGTAAGCATATGGCACTCGACTCTTTTCTTCTATTTCGCCATCGATACTCGGACTCTGAGTCTTACTCAGTTTGGTATTGCTCTGGATAGGCAATTCTCCTTTCTTGGAATTCTCCATGTTGAAATGTTTCAACACCTTGTGCAAGTGGGTACTTTTACTAAGTCATATTAGTCTTTTACTCCTATTTCTCAATATCCTTATCCCCAGAATGTAGGTAGCTTCTCCGAGGTCCTTCATAGCGAAACATTTCCCAAGCCAGGACTTAACTTCCTGCAAGGTTGGAACGTCGTTTCCTATGAGTAGTATGTCATCCACATACAATACCATAAAGCTAATTATACTCCCACTAGCCTTGACATATACGCATGACTCATCCTCGCTTCTCGAAAATCCAAAATCTTTGACTTTCTCATCAAAACAAAGATTTCATATGCGAGATGCTTGCTTAATCCATAAATGGATTTCTCAAGCTTACACACTCTATCAGGGTACTTCACATCTACAAAACCCTCTAGCTGACTCATGTAAACATCCTCAGCCAACTTCCCATTAAGGAAAGAGGTTTTGACATCCATCTGCCATATTTCATAATCATGAAACGCAGTTATGGCTAGCATAACCCTTATAGACTTGATCTTCGCTACTAGTGAGAGGGTCTCATCATAGTCAACTCCAGGAGTTTGAGTAAATCCCTTTGCAACCAATCGCGCCTTATATGTGTGTACTTTCCCATCCATGTCGGTCTTCTTCTTGAAGATCCATTTGCACCCGACCGTCTTATGACCTGGTACATTATCAACCAAGTTCCAAACTTGATTGCCATACATAGACCGAATCTCGCTGTCCATCGCCTCTTTCCACTTTGCAAACTATTGGCCTGCCATGGCTTCCTTGTAGTTGTTAGGTTCATCCAAATTTACCAGTGTGCTATCACTGATAAATGTATCACCTTCACTTCTTATATGAAAACAATATATCACAGGTGGAACACTAACTCTACTGGAACGTCTTAGAGGTTAGGACTGGTCAACTGGTTCAACAGGAGTTTCATCCTCAGGTTGAGTGCTAGTGTTAGAGGTTCCTTCATCGCTTAACTCTTGAAGCTCTTCAAGGTCAATTTGCCTCCCACTATCCTCTTGGCATGCGAGTTCTCTTTCACGAAAGACACCCCTTCACGCTACGAAGACCACGTTCTCACTAGGTCTATAGAACAAATATCCAAAGGATTTCTGTGGGTAGCCGATGAAAATACAATGCCCACTACGAGGTTCGAGCTTGTCGTGAGTCTCTCGTCTTACGAAAGCCTCGAAACCCCAAACCTTGACATGTGCTAACGAGGGAACCGTCCATGTCCACATTTCGTGAGGTGTTTTGGCAACCTTCTTAGTTGGGACTAGATTAAGGATATGGGCGGAAGTCTCTAAGGCATACCCCCAGAATGAGATAGGTAACGAAGCTCGACTCATCATGGAACGAACCATGTCCAACAGGTTCGATTGCGCCTCTCAACCACACCATTTAGCTGTGGTGTCCTAGGTGGCGTCAATTGTGAAACAATTTCACATTCATTAAGATAGTCGTGGAACTCAATACTAAGATACTCACCACCTCGATCGGATCGGAGCGTCTTTATTTTCCTGCTCATTTGATTTTCCACTTCTTGCTTAAACTCTTTGAACTTTTCAAAGGTTTCTGACTTGTGCTTGATCAAGTAGATATATTCATATCTGCTATAATCGTCGGTAAAAGTTACATAGAAGCGGTTAGCATCCCTTGTGGCAGATTGGAAGGGTCCATACAGATCCGTGTATATGATATCCAACAAACCTTCACCCCTTTCACAAGTACCAGTGAAGGGTGACTTGGTCATCTTTCCAAGAAGACAAGATTCGCACGTGTCATCCGAATTTAAGTCAAATGACTCCAACACTCCATCCTTTTGGAGTTGGGCTATGCGCTTCTTGTTGACATGTCCAAGACGACAATGCCACAAGCATGCCTTGTCCAAACCATTGGACGAATCAATATGCAATACATTATTTCCTAAGTTGTCTACAACCATCACAGTTTCATATACACCATTATAAGGCAATGCTTCAAAATAAAACTTATCATTCTAAAAAGCATTAATAGAACCAATTTCATTGTTAAATGAAAATCTTAAACCTTGTTTATACAAACCATGAAAAGAAATAATGTTTCTCGCCATATCAGAAAAATAGCAACAATTATCCAAATCTAGCCCTAACCCATTACTAAGCAATAAAGAATAAACTCCAATCTTGGTGACAGGTGACGCTTTCCTATTCCCCATGATTAAGTTCATCTTCCCGTGCTCCACATCCCTGCTTCTTTTTAGACCCTGCAAATCAGAACAAATGTGAAAACCACATCATGTATCAAGGACCCAAGAATTAGCATGTGATGAGTTGTTAGATTGAATAGTGTAAATACTTGCGAATGTGGGCTTTATCTTCCCATCCTTAATGTCCTGCAAGTATTTAGGGCATCTTCATTTCTAATTCCCTTTTTAATGACAATGGAAGCACTCTACTTCCTTTGGATTGGATGAGAGAGTAGCACAACCACCTTTGGACCCACTAGAAGAGGATCCATCACGAGACTTTCCCTTGTGATTGTTTGTAGGAGCTTTCCTTTTGTTCCCTTTACCATGTCCAATTGCCAGGACTGGGGCAGCAGTAGTAGGAGTGGGTGCAACAAACTTGCCTTTCAAACTACTTTCAGCAGTTCTCAGAAGGCCTTGAAGCTTGCTTAGAGTGACTTCCTCCTTGTTCATATGATAAGTCATATGGAACTGATCATAACAAGAAGGTAAAGAGTGTAGGATAATGTCAATAACCAACTCTTCGTCAAAATTGACATTCAACTTTAGCAAGCGGTCTACATATCTCTGCATCTTTTGCAAGTGGGCCGTGATAGACTCTTCATCCGTCATTTTTGTTGTTATCATGGAGGCAATGATTTCATACCTTTCTTGACGAGCACTCTGATGGTACCTTTCCATCAAGTCTTGGTGCATCTCGAAAGGCCAGAAGTCCTCGTAGGACTTCTAAAGCTCAGAAGTCATAGTTTCTAGCATGATACGACACCTTTGTCGCTTCCTTCTCATAAGCCCAATACTCAGCCAGTTGCTCAGGAGTAGCAGTATCTTCATCAATCTCCTTTAGCTCTTTATCGAGGACATATTCTTTTTCCTCGCATTGAATGACCATGTGTATGTTACGAATCCAGTCGTTAAAGTTTGAGGCATCAAAGATTACCCTCCCACATAAGTTCATGAGGGAAAAAGAGCCAGAAGCGTTGTTTGTGGTAGACATCTGAAAAGAAGAATAAGTTTTATTAGATAGAAATTCCTTAATATAAAACCCAAATGAAATGTTAAGGCTAGGACCCAAACACAATAATTCACAACTTAGAAAAGGGATGTTGTAATCTAATTGTAAATTATTTGAAGGGAGGTAAATGACGATTTACCAATTTTCACCACCCAAAACCAAAATTTAAAAGAATTAAGTTTTATGAAAATCCTAGATCTTTGAGATTCATTGAACCTTTTCAATGGCATGTTTTAATCTCGATTATGCCCTTCAAGTTTGTGACTGGGGTACCGAGGATCACAAACAAGGTGTGACTAATCATGCAAATGTTCTTGGTACTATTAATGTCATTTATCACCTAATCAATGTGTCGGTTAACCACACACGCTCCATTGATCTATGACAAACATCGAGCTACCCTTTGCCACCCTTGTTAGTCCAAATTAGTGTGCCGGTAAACCACACACGCTCCACTAACGACTTGGCAAGGTGCAAAATACAATTTCATGGAATAGCCCCATCTTCACATTTTCCTAAAGTAACTAAGATTGGAAATTTAGAAAAGTGTTTAGTTACTTCTTATAATTATCATTATACTTTTTAATGAGAATTAATGTCATATCCTACCCGTTCGGCTAACGACCCTCCACTAGTCAAGGAAGCGGTGGGTGAGAGTGGACACCCATTCAATCGCCATTTTATAGGCAATTTCCTTATACCCCCATATAGACTAGCTTCGTGAATGAGGCCTACTAACGGTAAGACTGACTGTCTTATACATATATATAAGTATTAAGCTTTTAATGTTATAATAGTATAAGGGTTCGATTTTACACTTTTAAAACTCTAGGGTTTAGAATTTAAATATTTCAGAATTAAAACTTTTTAATCAACTTTTAAATTCCAAAAGTTGAGGGCAAGTTTTGAAACTTTTCAAAACTCTTGGATCAATTTGAAGGCAATTAACTTAATCATATAATTAATTATATCACAAAATTGACCTAATCAAATTTCATATATCAAGATGATTCAAATCAAATTCTACAAATAATTAGTTTTTCACAAAATCAAGTAATTATCTTAAAATTTGACAATCATCATTCAATTGGATGAGGATAATCATTACCTTATAAGAAAATTCGAATTTTAACATTCAAAACAGTTTGTGGTAATGATCCTAATCCAAAACGGGCCAAAAAAACTCAAAAATCTGCAACCAGTGGATCCTACTCGTCGAGTTCATGGCATGGACTCGACGAGTTCATCACATATGATCCAACTCGTTAAGTTCCCTTACGGGACTCGACGAGTCCAACAGTCAGTGGCCAAAAATGACAATTTTTTAGCTTTGAAAATCAAACAATTGCATCAATATAACAGAAAACATCCTAGGCTCTGATACCACTGAAGGGTTTTGAGCACTATAACAATCCTATGGTGCACACACAACCCTAGATGCTTTGGATCTAAGTTTTCTCAAGTTATACATGCAATATCATTTCATCCAAAGCATACACCCTAGCTAGCATGCAATTGGAGATATACAACATAAAAACTAGTTAGATGAATACCTCTTTGTTGTAGCTTGTAGAACCTTGCCTTTCAAGAGCTTAGCACCTCAAATGTGATGCCTCAAATGAGTCACAAACACAAAATGCAAAAGGAGGCTTATGAGAGAGAGGCTAGGAAGCACAAATCGGCTAGGGTTTCAACTTGGAGTTCTTGTGGCCAATTTTTGGGTGCTTAGGGGTTACTTTTATAGTGTGGAATTCCTAGGGTTTCATACATGTAAACCCTAATTTACCATGAATCTTCATATTTGATGGCCCTTTGGACTAAACCCTAATGGGTTCTCATATAGGTTTAGTCCATGCCTAATCAACATGGATCATAAGCCCAAACTATAAGTATCACTGATTTACCAAATCAGTCCCTGTAAATTTGATCGGTCTCTTTTGATCACTAAATTAATTCCAAATTAATTCTTGATCAATACCAATTCAATAATATGATTTGTTAATGAATATATTATTCATAAAATATATTAATAAATCACAAATAACCTCTTTCTCAAATATCCATCCTATCAAATTGCTCCAGTGAAGGCAACCCAAAAGGACCATGCTACTATCGGGTCAAGTACATACCAATTATAGTTATGGGCTTAGACACCTAATCCAACAACTACCACCTTTTGAGTATCCTGAACAAGTGTTTCTTGGACAGGCTTCATTACTTCCTTCTCAGGAGACACTTTATCAGGCTTCAACGGACTAGCCTTGGTAATTTTCTAGGAACTTTTTCCACATTTAGAAGTCCTTGCTATTCCCTTTGGTAATAAAACTCCTGTTTCGACAGTTGGGTTGATTGTGGTAAGGTAAGCCACAAGATGTGGATGTGTTAGATCCACCTTACGAAGCATGGCATCAGGAATTCGTGCGATGGAAGGAAACACCTCCGAATCATCTTCCACCGTCTTGGGATGTTGATACAAGGCAAATTCAGCTTTTGGAACATCAGCTGCAACCATAATGCCTTCCTTTTCATAGACATACTGCAAGATCAAACTCCAATACCTTACACAAGACACACCATTAGCAACATTTGTGTGGGGAATACTGTTACCAAATTCCTACCATAATTGTGTAGCATAATTCACATTTAGGTCATAATACAGACCAGCAACCATCGCATACACCTCAAGCTTGGCTTTATTAAGACCAACACTTTTACCTGTCAAGCATCAAAGAAAAATCCCAAAAAGGAATTTCCAAACACACAGTAAAGATGACTTCTTGAACTCACTAATCTTGGTGAGTGGGGGTTGATGACCTATCTCATTGAACATATGAACGATTTGTTCATTCGTAACCTCATAGAAACGTTCAAATTGGGAATCTTCAAGATTTGAGAAAAGTGTTTCTTTGACAGTTTGTATTTATTCTCATTGGTAAGTTGAAAAGTAACAACCTTTGTCGTCTTGTTGAACACAACAGTTGATCCGGCCAACGATAACCAAGTCATCGGAACAGAGAATGAAGACGACATCACAGTGGAAAGCACATAGTGATTTAGAGCAACAATTATCATCTTCAACTCTTCAAGGTACTTGAAAACATCAGGTTGAACTCTGTAGTTGGTGCTTTGGATCTTCAATGAACCTTCGGTATGGAGGTTGGGCTCATTCGGTTTTGGGTTTAGAAGCAAAGTCATCTTCCAGACTTTGCGAAATCATCAGCCTGAGTTGGTATTACTCAGAACTTCGAGGATTTCAGTGCTAAAGTGTGCCAATGAAAGAGATTAGAACAAAGATAAAAAAAATTTGGTTCTGTGATGTCAAACAAAAATTGACATAACGACAGTAAGATCGCGGACAAAGATCGCTCCGTTCTACATCAAGAGAGATGTCGAACAGCTTGTGTGGTTTCCTGTGAATTACAATCGAATACTCATAGAGGAGTATCTATGGGTTTCTTTTTCATAGGATTTGTAAATTATAAACAAAATTACTTGTTTGACCGGTGTAGTCAGTGACAAGTGGTATGTGTAAAATTTTACAAGTAACGAAAGTTCAAACATATATTCAATCAGAAACCATATTCTAAAAAAAATTGAAGTACTGGATCTTGTTGGGCAAAAATGTCTTGGGTGAAGAGAATTTTATCATGACCACTCAAAAAGAAGGAATATGATTCTGAATATCGAAGTGAGGTACTAAAACAAGTGTTTCGTTAAAATCTTGAACAAAAAGTTCACCGTCAATTCTTTTATGAGTTGGTAATTTTGGGTTTAACTAACATCATGGTCGCATGAATCAAGATCATTAACACAGACGTGTGCAGTATCTACATTCTGATTGGTTTATACCAGACATGTCGTAGATATGCAAGTGAAGTGTGTGAACCATGAAGAGTTAAGTTGATGAAAAAGATTGGTTAAGAAACAAAGTGTACCTCTGCTATGTTTTAACCAAGCAAGAAACTATTAACTCAATATGAGAATAGTAAGGTAGCTCTATGACTAATTCGAATATAGCCTAATTGGGAAGGAGTGCTCATGATGAGAGATCCATTAAGGCTTCGAAACACATTGAGCGACGAGGCTTCGGTCAACATGCTGCAACATGCTTCTAGGGACACCTAACTAGGATAAAGAATAGACTTGATACTTGTCCCTTAGCAGCAAAACAATGTACACCTTAATTTGTTCTCCCAGAGCTACACAAACAACCCATGAAATACAAAAACAAAACAAAAAATGAAAAAAAAAAATTTGATATTTTTGATTTTTAAAAATTGAAAACAAAAGAAACAAAATATTTTTGGATTTTTGTTGTTTTTGTAAAGAAAATACAAAAGAAACAAAATCTTTTTGGTATTTTTGATATTTAAAATTGAAAACTATGAAAAACAAAAAAAAATGTTATCAAACAATCGAAATGAAAATCATCCACATTGAGTCATGGTTGTCGACAATGAAGTCTCCACAACTAACGATGTGTGTGCTAAATCATTCAGAGGAATATCGAAAACGAAGCATGTCGAACGCTGAACAGAGAACAGTAACTTCTGGATCATTCAGCGATATGTCGACTCTGCATGATTTCAGTACGAAATTAAACTAGGAACTGCATTTGCATCAATCATTCCTAACCTGATAAAATCCTAAGAAAATTCTTTTCATCCAAAGGTTTATTAAAAATATTAGCAGGTTGATCTGCTGTTTTCACAAAGTGAACCTCTATATTTCCGTCCTCAACATGATCTTTTATGAAATGATAGCGAAGTGCTATATGCTTGGTCTTCGAATGTTGCTCTGGATTATGGCAGATGCGTACAACACTTTGTGAATCGCAATACAACGGTATATTTTTCATGTTGATTGCATAATCATGCAGTTGACTTTGTATCCAAATGATTTGAGAAGTGCAAGCTTCAACAACAACATATTCTAC
Source organism: Lactuca virosa (assembly GCF_052849685.1). Lineage (NCBI taxonomy): Eukaryota > Viridiplantae > Streptophyta > Magnoliopsida > Asterales > Asteraceae > Lactuca > Lactuca virosa. The sequence continues at coordinate 112,346,204 of NC_136426.1, read as the reverse complement.
TTCTGCTGTGGAAATCGAAACACATGTTTGTTTCTTTGATTGCCAACTTACAAGCTTCCCATCTAAAAGTTAACATCCACCACTTGTGCTTTTTCGGTCAAGTTGACAACCTCCAAGGTCCGCATCAGAAAACGCCTGTATGAAAAACCCTTTTTTGGAAGGGTGCCACAAACCCAACAAAACTATCCCTTTGAGATAATGAAAAATATTCTTAACAGCGGTTAGATGGGGTTCCCTAGGATTCGACTGATATCTGGAACAATTACAAACAACAAACATAAGCTCAGGTCGACTAGTAGTTAAGTAAAGTAACGAACCAATCATGCTCCTATATAAAGTAATATCGACAGTTGACTTGTCCAACGAAGGATCTAAGCGTGTGCCAACAGCCATAGGTACTCGCAATTTTGAACTATTTATCATTCCAAACTTCTCAAGCAGATTACAAGAATACTTCTCTTGATTGATGAAAATACCTTCTCTGCTTTGACGAATATTTAATCCTAGAAAATTATTTATTTTACCCATCATACTCATCTCGAATTGACTTTTAATCATATTTTCAAATTCGGTAGTCAATGAAGGGTCAGTTGAGCCAAAAATAATATCGTATACATAAATTTGAACAGGCATCAAGTGATTCCCCACTTTCTTTCGAAATAGAGTGGGATCAACTGATCCTTATTTAAATTTAGAGAGTTTCAAAAAGTTGGTAGGAGTTGCATACCAGGCTCTGGGTGCTTTTTTGAGACCATAAACATCTTTATCTAAAATATACAAATGATCAGGGTATTTATCATTTACGAAACCTGGCGGTTGATCAACGTACAGTGTTTCCTCTAAGACACCCATGAGAAATGCACACTTGACATCCATCTGATAAACATGAAAGTCTTTGTGTGCTGCATAAGCAAGAAATATTCGAATAACCTCGAGTCTTGCGACAGGGGAAAAGGTTTCGTTATAGTCAATACCTTCTTGTTGCGAATATCCTTTCACAACCAACCTCGTTTTATTTCACACTATATTTCCTTTTTTATCAGTTTTATTTTTGAAAATCCATTTTAAGCCTATAACTGATGCATCCTTAGGTTTTGGAACAAGTCTCCAAACATTGTTTCTTTCGAATTCAGCCAATTCAGATTGCATGGAAACAATCCAATATGGATCTTCCATACCAAACTTAACTAAATTTGGTTCAATTTTCGAAATAAAAACATTGAATATACAATATTCTTGATGCACATTGAGTACCTCATTCTTAGCACGAAGCTGAGCTCTTGTCAATACTCCAGCTTGAGGATCACCAAGAAATTGTTCTTTTGTATGACTTCGTGTCCATCTATCTATAGGTGGATATGCAGGATCAAAATCCAATGGTGCATCTTCAAACATTACATCTTGTTCTTCGCCTGCACTAGATATATTATCATTCATATCATGAAAAATATTAGTTTAATCATTGGAAGTAATTGATAGAGATCCATTTTTCTCCCCCTCGACAATTGGATTGTCATTTAGATGCTCACCCTCGACATCTGCATTCATCTGATCATGCCCCCCCCTCGAAAGTATGCTCCCCCTCAACATTAGGTTTCAGATTCAAGTGCTCCCTCCACTTGATCACCTGTCAACACTGGGTAACATTCGACATGTATTCGAGAATTTGTTGTAGATTGAGAACTACCATCATCCTGAGTTATAGTCGAATCATTAGAATGTTTTGATACTTCAGGAATCTGATTGTCATCTGCATGAAGTTCTACATTGATTGCCCTTTCAGGAACAACAAAAATTAAATCATAATCAAAATCCAAAGAATTCAAAAGTTTAGACTCAACATTCGTTTCATTAATGATTGAATTTAGTTCAAAATTATTTTCGACTCGCTTGACATAATGATCATCAAAAGTTAGATTGAAAGTTTCTTCAATCTTCCTTGTTTGCTTATTCAGCACCCTATATGCAACAAAATTGTTAGAATATCCCAAAAATATCCCTTCATCAGCTTTACACTGAAATTTCGAAGGTTATCTTTAAGATTCATGATAAAGCATCTGCAACCAAAAACATGAAAAAATTTGACATTTGGTTTGCTATTGTTAATGATTTCATATGGAGTGATGTTAAAACGACAATTAATAAAGGAGCGATTTTGAGTAAAACTAGTTGTCGAAACTGTTTCAGCCCAGTGATACTGTAGAAGATTCACATATATAAGCATGGTCCTTGCTGCTTCGAAAAGAGACTTGTTCCTCCTTTCGACAACATCATTTTGTTGAGGTGTGTAAGGAGACAAAAAATTATGCTATATCCCGCGATCAGCTAGAAATAAATCAAGAACATGGTTATTGAATTCCAAGCCATTAACACTGTTGATTTTTCTGACCTTCTTTATCAAACTAAGTTCAATGTGCTTGATGAAATCAATCATTACTCGAGCTGTCTCTGACTTCAATCGAAGAAAGTAAACCCAAGTAAACCGAGAAAAATCATCCACAAAGGTCAATTTGAAGAAGTTCTAGAGGTTCAATGATCTTTGAATCGATGACTATTGGATGATCTTGTCGATGTTTCTTCCCCTGTTCGCATGTTGCACATAACGAATCATTATCAAATTTTAAAACAGGTAAACCTCGAACAAGATCATTTACCACCAATTTATTGAGATTTTTGAAAATTAAGTGAGAGAGTCTTCGATGCCATATCCAGCTTATATCAGAAGACGCTTTCGAACGTAAACAGACTGAGGGAACACCAACAAATGGGTTGATGTCAAGGGTAAACATATCTCCTTTTCGCTTTGATTTGAGTAAAACCTCTTTGGTTTCTTTGTTCGAAATCACACTTCCTTCTTCATCGAAGACAACTTGATTACCAGTGTCCACAACAAGTTGTGAAACACTAACGAAGTTATATTTAAGACCTTTGACATATGTGACTCGTAAACTTCCCATTTGTGACTTTGCCATATCCTTTGACTTGACATTTCTGATTGTTTCCAAATTTCACCACACCAGCATTTTCTAGACTTCGATAATCTTGCAAGTTTTCCATCCTCCCAGTCATGCGACGTGAGCAACCACTATCGATGTACCAATGCTCATCGTATTGCTCATCACTTAACACCTGCAATCAATGGAAAATATTAGGTCCCCAAGTCTTTTTGGGTCCTTGGTGATTAGCTTAAAATGAATTATGAAATGAAGATCCTAATACCCAATTACGAACTTTGGATTTTAAGCTATCGATTAAGTCAACTTCCATAGACTTAGGTATAGAAATAAAATCATTCAATGGTTTATAGTCGATACTGACTTTCCCTTTTCCATCAACATTTTGTTTTTCTTCAACCTTTGTTTTGGGAATAGCTTTCCACTTTCGAATAGAGGGATTCGATTCTTTTGAAGAAGAACTTGATGACTCATTCAAATAGTTTTCATAAGCAAGACTGATTTCTTCTTGCAAAAACTTTCCAGATTGATAAGGCTTTCCTTTTCCTTCGAGCCAGTGATTAATATTCTTCACATCAGATTTCTCTTTGACAAACGAAGCTTTAACTTGCTGCTTCAAAACAGGATTGGGAAAGTGAGGTTGTTTGGGTTTGAATGGTTCATTTCTTTTCCCATTGACTCCTATCTTTTTGAAATTTCGTTTTGGAAACTACGGTTTTGTATGAGTTTGAAAACGATTTTGGAAAAATTTGTTATAACCAACCGATGTTTGATTATAATTTTGTTGTTAATTCGAAAAAACTCTTTGAGTTTGTAACTGATAAGAATTATTTTGACGAAAACCATTTCAATGAGAATAGATTTGTGAAAACCTTTTGTTTCGATTAGTAGGAGTAAAATTCTGTGATTGTTGATTTTGAACACAATTCTCATTTCGTGGTTTTTGAACACTCGGTTTTTGAATTGGCTTTTGAACTTTGAAATGACTTCTTGAAGAATTATTTTGTTTTACAGCGGGTTCTGTTTGAGAAAAATTCTTATTTTGTGAAAAAGTCTTAACTGGTTCAGCCTTTTCTGTTCAGAAGATTTAGTTGACAAAACATTTTGTTTCTTTCGAGACTCGACATTTTGCCAATAAACCTTTTTCCTTGCTTTTGACATTGAAATACCTTCTTCTTTTGAAATCTTTTGAATTTTTTCATAGAAAATTTTTGCTTTTGTGCTTTGATTTTGTGAAACTAGTTCATTGGATGGTTTAACATCAATTACTTTTTTCAGACTTAACTTCCAAATTTCGCTTTGGTTTTTGGCTTTAAAATTGGACGAATTTTTGTTAAGATTGTTCTCGACTGTTCTTTGATTTGAGAAAAATCCTTCATTTGTTACTTCTTTTTTGTCCTCAACAACAATTTTGTTGATCTTGGGTTTCACTTTCTCTCCGTTTCCTGAGGTAACAAACACTTGATTTGGAAAAACAAAATTATCTGTGCATTTGAAGTTTGGATAAATGACAAAATTCGATTCGAGATAATGAGGACCTTTTTCCTTCATTACCTTTTCGAATTTCTCTGTTTCCTCATACACTTGATCAACAACAACTCTTGGAATAGTTGTTTCACTCGGAGCATTTTCGTCATCATCATCACTATCAGTTTGACTATCTTCGACAGTCACCTGATCATAGTCACAAACTTTCGATGTTGAGGGTTGGTCGGGGTCAACTTTAACCAAAGAATCATCACAAATTTGTTTACCCTTGTTTATCAAAGTGACATTAATGACAGATAACTGAGAACAATCAACAACTTCCTCAGCCTCAATTTCACTGATATTGTTAGAATCATATTTGATATTAGCAAAATTGTTTTGAGTGTCAAATGTCAAATTCTCAGTCTTTTTCAAGATTTTTATTTGTTTGTTTTTGGTCAAGGTCTCATTCACAATATGAACTAAATCTTTAGCATCCAAACATTTTTCTATCTTAACAATACCATATGCATATGAGTCATTCGGGACCTTGTCAAACTCATAAATCTTTTCTCACAGTCATAGGTAGTCGAGTCTATCTTTTCTCTTTCGAAAGTCAAGAAAGGTAAAAGTTTCCTATGTTGTTATTTGCTTATGTCAGAGGAATGATGTAAATCAGTCAATTTCGCATACAATATTTTCACAAAATTACAGTAAATATTACGTTAATTTAACAAAAACTGACTTACCAAACTCAAATTCTCCCTATCACAATTAATATTATTCAACTGCAATTCTAGATTTGTTATCCTAGACTTCTTTGACGCCAATCTCCTCTAAGTTTCTAGCAGTAAATATTTTGACATTTCAGCATCACTACTAACATAAATAAGCAAGTCATTAACATAAGTAATAGTTTCATCACATTCAGATAAAACAGATTCATATGAACTAGAAGGAATATTAAAGGATTCAAGAAGAGAACGAACCTTCAAAGTCATTGGAGACTTGTGTGAGATTTTCGAAACAAAGCATCTCCCGGTCACCTGCTCCTCATCCTCACTTTCTTCTTCATACTTCGCAATCATCGCTCCATGAGTGGCGTTTCGCATTTCCTCATCATCTGATCCAGACGACCAGATTTGGTAAGTTCCATCCCCTTTTCCAGTTCCTCTAGCAACCAAAGACATCCATTTTGTCCTTGCTCTCACCTCTTCTAGCCTCTCCATATAATAGGCTTCGTCCTTAACTCTATCCTTCTTCTCTTATTTCTTCCTCAACATACACTTGATTGCCATATGGTTTGCACCATTGCAGTAATGACAATCAAAACCAGAATCACCCTTCAATTTTTTTACTGACTTCTCCACCTCTGAATTGTTTTCTTTCTTTTATTCTTTCTTTTCCTCTCTCACACTCTTCCCAGATGAGTTTCCCTTGAAATCACCTCCTTTAAACTTCGGATTGAATGGCTTGTTGTAAAACTTCTTGACTTTATTGTTCGAATAGTATGACACAGCTTCATCATCCGAGTTCATTATCAGAACCTTCATTCTCAACAGAATCAACCTCAGTTTCTTTCCCTGATATCTTCGACACTAAAGCAAGTGGACCTCCCAAGCTCATTTTCGATTCTTCACCTATTTCATTGATCTCACTTTCATGAGCTTTTAGAACGTTGTAGAGATCACCTAGTGAGTAGTTCTCAAAGCTTTGTTGAGTCTTAATCATAAAACAGATATTTTGCCACTCTTTGCGAAGTCCCATCAGAAAGACCAAGTTGAATTCCATTGTAGACCGATTGACTCCATATCGATTGCATTTGAATATTAATTCATTAAGACGATCATAGTAGAGTTCAATATTTTCACCTTCTTTTTCTCTAAATTCTCCTAGCTCAAGCAGACATTGCTTAACAGAGCTTTTCTTCGTCTTCTCACTCCCTAGATACTTGTCTTTCAAAGTATCCCAAATTTCTTTATAAGTCTTGCAACCACGAACATAATTGTAAACTACCGGTGGAAGAGCACCACGGAGTTCACGCAAGCATCTTTTCTCATTTTTCATCTGTTTGTTTGTTTGTTGACCAACATTTGCACTAGAACTAGCAGTTCCAACTTGTTGTAGCAGAGTTGCAGAACGAATTCCTTCAGTAACACATTTCCAGAGATTTTCATCAATCCCATTCAGATAGTCTTCCATCCTATCAGCCCATTGATCATAGTATTCAGGAATCAACATAGGGATTTTGGTTGAAGAACCAAGAAGATGAGAATAAGAAGTCATTGTGTTCATGTTAAAGTTCGCCATTGTTGTACAGACACAAAAGACGAAAAGCTTCAAAAAGAGGAATCTAAGAAATGAATCTTTCAGAAATAAAATACTAAACACTAGATTTATTAAACGAACAGCAGAATCGAATCAAAACAATTGAATTGAAATGATTTTCTGGATCAAAAGTGCGGAATATTTTTGAATCTAGAACGGCGACTCAAAATCTTTTGAAACAAGAATAAAATGATAAATCAATTGCTAGATACCTGCTCTTATACCAATTGTAGTTCGTGTGAATCAAGTAAATGAAGTGAAATCAAAGTTTGTAATGAATCTAGAACACAAAATTTAAATATAATTTGTTTGGCTCAATAAAACTTATGAAAGATATAAGAGTGTTTGTAGAGTAAAGAACACAAGAGCTCAAAAGTTACTCTATCTCTAGTACCTATCCCTATTTATAGGAATGATAAAAGTTAACAAAAAAATACATAGGGGCTAAATCTACTATGCTTTGACATACAAAAGTGCCCCTATGAAATACATACAACGCATACTTCGACACTAATACAAAACAAAGGACGCTTCGACACCTCACAACCAAATTCAACCTCAACACAAATCCTTGGTTACCCAACCAACCATCTAGGGTATTGTTGTCTTCATTCACCTTCTCGCAAAGTAATCATTTCTTGTCACATTATTTTTGACAAATCCATCTTTCCTTTCGGATCGAACACTCCCAATGATCCAACCTCATACTTTTTCCTAGAAGAAATTCCTGAACCCCCCACCTCTTTTGCTAATTCCTGCTACCCACCATACCACCCTCACCCACCATTAAATCACTGACCACCACCACCTCACCCAGGTGCCTCAGCTCAAACCGACACCTCACTCTCAACAACCTGATCCTAGAAACACTCCATCTACGACCAACCCGAAACCCCTTCCCCCTTTTCCCAATTCATCATTGGCTTTAATAGAGACCTCACATATAACCCATACACCCTTGGCCCACACACAACGTGACGTGCCAAAAGTAGGTCTTTAAAAACCATCCCACGCCTGAACATCCACACCTCTAGTATATCTCATACCCCTATCACATAGAGTCACATATATAGGAATTAAAAGATCTTAACTGGAAACTTACAATGAATGATGAATTTCATGCCCTTATAGCGAATGGTACTTAGCCAGTAGACTATCACGGGAACTTATATATATATATATATATATATATATATATATATATATATATATATATATATATATATATATATATATATATATGGTTAAGTTTATTTGAGACGGGTCTAACTGTGTGAGACCGTGAGACCACGTCTTTCTAGTGAAATATTCTAATATTCTCTTATTCAAAAACAAATATATGTAATATTATAATATTCTAAAAAAATATTTTTAACACATTTTACATTAAAATATTCTAAAAGCATATAATGTTAGACTATTATACATATTATATTTTTACGATGACTAAAATGTTAGAATATTTCACTAGAAAAAATTGGTCTCACGATCTCACAAAATTATAAATGAACTCTTATATATATATATATATATATATATATATATATATATATATATATATATATATATATACACGGATCCTTCATCACAAGTATAATGTCTATGGTTTACTATCCCGATATAAGGACAGACTAGTGGTGAATAGTTACTATCCCAATAGGAGGTCGATTGCGACAAGACTTTTAGCTCAGTTGTGAAATCGGATACCACATGCACCATTTTGAGTATAATAGTCTCTCGTCACTACATATACACTAGCTTAACGTGAAGAATTATTTTCTTCACGCTCCTCTTTAAAAGATAGTATCCTGACCATGTGTGTCACCTACAACGATCTTTATACATCCCTAAACAGGCCCTGTGGGCATGGCACCACAGTTTGCGCAACATCCTGCTTGCATTGACCTTCACCGCCATTTATTCTACTTTGTTTATTTATTAGTTGACACATGACACTTCATATCTTATGTTATATGTGGATAACCTTATCCTCATAGCCTCCTCCACTAAGTTACTTTATCATATTATTAATCACCCTAATCGTGAGTTTACCATGACAAATATTGGGGTCCTTAAGTGCTTTCTAAGCATCCCGGTTGCTCTATCATCAACCAAAATTCTTCTGTCTCAAAAAAGTATGCAACTCGAATCTTATAACAGGTTGATAAGCTTCACTACAATCCTTGTAGAGCTTCATCCAAACCGGTTCACAAACTGGATGCCAGAAGCTCACCGGTATTAAACCCCACTTCATAATATAACTTAGCCATGACTTTATAGTATTTGACCTTCACCAAACCCGACATTTCTTTCTTAGTTCAATAGATCGTCCTATACATGCACGATCCCATACAGTTACATTTGCATGGTATCAAACACATCATGAGGTATGTTTTTGGTACTCTTGATTATGATCTTTAGTTACATGTCCCTCCAACATCAAATCTTACCGCCTACTTGATGATGACCAGGTTGGATGTTCATGCTCCTTTAGATCCACATCTAGTTATTGAATATTCCTAGGGACAACCTCATATCCTAGTCTTCAAAATGTGAAGGTGTTATTTCTCGAGCCCAGTATGGAGGAAGGATGTCATAGAATGAGAAATAATGTTGTTGAAACATAATGAATCTAAAATCTTCTTCAAGAACTTTGTTGTCCCGCTACTAAGGAGTAAGTACTACAAGGATATTATTCAAAAATTAGTTTCAAAACAAAAGATTTAGAAACAGAAGCATTTTAACTTTCAATAACATAAACTAGTTTTATTCCCAAAGATTAGAAAGAAAACAAAACCATATAGTGAAAAAAAAGATAAAAACCTTCATGTTCTTTGGGCCCTTAAGGGGAGACTTGAATGTTGATGTAGAATGTTGTAACAACCCAAAAACCATGATAAAAAATTTTCATTTTTAAACAAGAGTTACAGTCATCAAATTGTTCCAAAACCATCTCATAGTAAAAATGTCAAATTATTAGAGTAACAATATCAAAAAGTGCGGAAAATAGTAAGGGAAGAATGTTGTGTCATCACGTCGAGCCCTTCCCCTTAGTACCGGAAGTACCTGAAACCATAAATATAAACTGTAAGAAAAATCTTAGTGAGTTTCCCTAAAGTATCACATACCATACATAAATAAGTTAGTGTTATAGGCTAAATCATAGTCTTACAAGTAATTCCTGCCGAGGGCCAAATCTCGGTCCTCCATACAGGTGCCAGGGGGCACATCCCTGGTCTTTCATACAGATGTCAGGGGCCACATCCTGGTCTTTCATACAATTGTCAGGGGCCAAATCTTGGTCTTTCATACACATATCACAAAGATAGCTAGCATCCTATATCACAAAAAATAATGGGTCGGACTTAGTGCCTTCGTGTCACACCCCCAAACCAAGGATGGCGGAAACGTCCGGGGGTGGAGGACTTCATGTATAGTATCATAACAGCAATTGTAATAGTAATTCAAGCAAACACAACCAACATATAAAAAAAATTACATCATTGTATGAATTACATGTTTACGAATCAATCACAATATGTTGATAAAATATGAAATAGTAGACGCCTTAGCGTCCCATCCTCAAATGCACTTGATTACCTGTTTAATGATTTCCTGAGAATACAAGTTGTTTGAAAAAGTGTCAACACAAAGGTTGGTGAGTTCATAAGCTTCTGTTTGGTATTATTAAAAGCCTTTCGTTTGTAAAAGTAGTATTTGTGTTAGAAAAATCCAATATTTTCCTTAATGTGTAAATGTAGTCTTAAAACCCAAAGACCGAAATGTACAAGTAATTTGTCATATTTATAGTAAAACAATGCAAGTTTAAATCGACATAAACTCGTTAAATTTTTAATGAAGTTCCCGTAAATTCCAATGTTTGTTAATACTTTATGTGAGTTTATTATAACCATACTATGACCAAGGTTGCCTAAAACGACGTTCTTCAAGCGTCGGAAATGTTATGACATTTGTCACCCCAGACCTATCGGTCTAACTGTTGCATGCAGTTTAGGTGTGGGTTTGTCAAACCCAATATAGATCTATACACAAGTATCACGCTCTCCCTTAAGGAGACTCTGGTTACAATACAGGACTTAATGGTAATTTGAAGTAAATGTCTCACAAAGTCATTAACGGAATTACGTGTTATGAAAACTTGGTACCGTATGGTCGTACCTTGCTTAATGAAAATATCATTTGTATAAATGTACCCTTTTTAAATGTATGTGTTATGTAATGTATCATAAACTATACCTATTATAGTTTATCAACCAAGGGTAGTACGTGGTAATGTATGCAAACTATATTCAAAATAGTTTATTTTATGTTTGAATGTATCTATTGTACTTTGATTATAATCACTTGTTATTCTTTATATTTTATATGACCAAATCCAGTTGTAAACTGATGTGTGTCTAAATATTAAGATAAAATGTCATATATTGCAGTAACATATAGTCACATAAAGATATACACCTTGCTCAACATGTTACAAGGTGAAATGAAATTAACAGCAACTTTTCGTTAAAAACAGTTTCTGTTACCGTTCTTAGAAAATTTATAGAAAAATCATCACAGCTCTAAATCCAAATCCGCAAATTTTGAGAGTTTGGAATATGAGTCTAGTTTGTTCGTAAATTTTATCATGATTTTTAGTGATCTCTAACAGAGGTGAAAATGTTCATAATCACAGACTGGTCCGGGTTTGCCTCTGAAATGACAGGCAGTTTTGTAAAAATCACCATTAATTGTAGAAAAATCATTTGGAGATGTGCAAGTAGTCATTTTAAAGCTAAGAGTTTGAACTACTTGCACCTGAAACAGCTTTGAAAACTAAAATATTTAAGTTGACCAAAACAGTCCGTGATTAACGTCCATCTTTTCTGATGCAATCTGTTAGAAAAAGTTTAATTGTGTTCTTGATGATTTTACTTGTATTCCCTCCTTAAAACTTAAGAAAAACATGTAAATGTATGGGTATGAACTCACCTTATGTGGTTTCAGTAGATGAAAGTGAGAGAAAGGAAGTGTTCAACTCAAGAACACTAAGAAGATGTCTTGATGATTCGAAAATCTAACACCGAATAAGATGGAACTTGTGTAAGATATCAATAATTTGAGTAGAATGGAGTTTAATAATTATGTGAATGATGAAGATACTTACTAATTGAAGAAAGAAATCCCTGGAGAAAGCCTTGAAGTTCTTGAAGTTAAGAGAAAAGATGAGAGAATTTTGGAGAGTGTTCTTGGTTGCTAAGTGTAGAATGAAAGAGTTTTTATGGAGAATGAGGAGAGAGGATCAATCAACCAGCTCTTAGAACGTGGGAAGAGCTGGAGATTGGCTGTAAAGGTCCACTAAGGAGACAAGGGGTAGTGGGAAAGAGTGGCTGATCATAGAGTGAGGTGGTAGTGGGTTGCTTTTGCCATAAATTAAGGAAAAGCAAATATTCCCTCAATAATTAGATCAATCACCAATTCTTTTAATATATTTTATAAAAACCCTGGAGATTTATATATTTTGGGGCCTTAGTTTATAAAATAAAGTTTTGGGTGAAAATCTCACGTTAAAATAATGAAAAACGGAGTTAAAACGAAGTCGTAGTCGAAAAACCGGTAAAAAGGGCCTGTCTGCGAGGCTTCGCTTCGGACCTTCGGACTTCGGACACGGCTTCGGACACGGCTTCGGACGGACGGGACTTCGGACACTGGTCCTTCGGACCTCGGACCTCGGACTTCGGACCTCGGACCTCGGACACAGCTTCGGACCAGAAGCTTTGGTTTCGGATCCTTAAAGCTATTTTACTCGTTTTTATCCCGTTTCAAGCGATTTTGGACCCGGTTAAGGGTCGAGATGACCCAAATGATTACAAAAAGTTAAAGTAACTTTTGAGAGAGATTTGGGAGAGATTTGGGAGAGATTTCAATTAGAAAGAGATAGAGTGAAAACGATTTAGAGAGGTTTCGTTTGTGATTAATTTGAGTGTCCGGCTTCACAACGCAAGGTTCGTAAACCCCATTAAACCGTGTTTTAGTGTCGTACACAATCCCGATGATTGTGCAATAGTGTTTTATCGCTTTGGTTCGTTGTTTAGCACTGTTAAGGCTAAGGAAAATCAAACACATGAACTTTCCAAATGATGATTTCTCATTAAAATAGCGAATTGTATAGTGATTACATAACGTAAACCCTAGCATACAAGGGTTATTGGAGTTGACCGGTTTGACTTGTTGACTTTGAATTTACCGAAATTTGACGGTTGTCACATCATCCCCCTGTTAGAAGGAATTTCGTCCCGAAATTTTCATTTTGACTGGGATTTCAAGAGTTTGGAAAGAGATGTGGATACTTTTGTTTCATCTGATCCTCGCGTTCCCAGGTGAATTCGGGTCCTCGTTTAGCGTTCCAACGTACCTTCACGATGGGAATACGACTTTGTTTCGTTCGTTTGATTTCCCGATCCATGATTTCGACTGGTTCCTCCACGAAGTGGAGATTTTCGTTAACTTTGATTTCGTCGAGTGGTATTACGAGTGTCTCATCAGACAAACACTTCTTTAGGTTAGACACGTGAAACGTGGGATGTACTTTGTCAAGTTCCTGAGGTAATCGAAGCTTGTATGCTACTGGCCCAATCCTAGCAAGGATTTCAAATGGCCCGATGTACCTTGGATTTAGTTTCCCGCGTTTGCCGAATCGTATCATTCCTTTCCAAGGGGAAACTTTTAGTAGTACTCGATCACCCACCTGGAATTCCAAGGGTTTGCGTCGTTTGTCTGCGTAACTCTTTTGCCGATCGCGAGACGCTTTCAGTCTCTCTCGAATTTGAACGATCTTTTCTGTGGTTTCCCTTATGATTTCAGGGCCAGTGAGGGTGCTATTAGAGACTTACCCTCTAGCTAGCTGTGTATCCCCCACCTCAGCCCAACACAGGGGTGATCTGCATTTGCGACCGTAAAGAGCTTCGAATGGAGCGACTTTGATGCTAGTATGATAGCTGTTATTGTAGGAGAATTCAATAAGCGGTAGATGGGTATCCCATGCTTTACCGAAGTCTATCACACAAGCTCTTAACATGTCTTCCAACGTTTGAATGGTTCGCTCGCTCTGTCCGTCGGTTTGTGGGTGGTAGGCCGTACTCATGTCAAGCCTAGTTCCCAATGATTTTTGTAGAGACTGCCAAAACCGTGAGGTAAATCTACTATCTCTATCGGAGATAATGGATATCGGCACACCATGGAGTCGTACAATCTCTCTGATGTACGTTCTAGTCAGCTTCTCCATCTTGTCGGTTTCTTTTATTGGTAGAAAGTGTGCTGATTTGGTCAATCTGTCTACAATTACCCATATTGTGTCAAGACCGCCCGATGTCTTAGGCAGCTTGGTTATGAAGTCCATTGTTATTCGTTCCCACTTCCACTCAGGTATATCCGGCTGTTGTAATAGCCCGGATGGTTTCTGGTATTCGGTTTTGACCTTAGCGCAAGTCAGGCACTTGCTCACATAGGTAGCAATCTCAGCTTTCATGTTCGGCCACCAGTATAATTTCTTGAGGTCCAGATACATCTTACCCGACCCGGGATGGATGAAGTATCGAGTCTTGTGTGCTTCATTCATGACGACATCTCGGAGTCCACCGAACTTCGGTGTCCAAATCCGGTTCATGATATAACGTGCTCCATCATCCTTGACTTCTAAGTTTTTATCCATTCCCCTTAATGTCTCTCCTGCCACCTTTTCTGGTTTCAAAGCTTCCAGTTGAGCTTCCTTGATTTGTATGGTCAGGTGGGAATGGATTGTCATTGTTAAGGATTTTACTCGGCGGCCCGAGTACTCCTTCCTGCTTAGAGCATCGGCCACTACATTGGCCTTGCCCGGATGATAACGAATTTCGCACTCGTAGTCATTCAGCAACTCCACCCATCTCCTATGTCGCATGTTGAGCTCTTTCTGATTGAGGATATGCTGAAGACTTTTGTGATCAGTGAAGATAGTGCATTTCGTGTCGTAGAGGTAGTGTCTCCAGATCTTCAAAGCGAATACCACTGCTCCTAATTCCAGGTCGTGCGTAGTATAATTAACCTCGTGCGTCTTAAGCTGTCTTGATGCATACACGATAACCTTCCCTCTCTGCATGAGCACACGTCTGAGGCCTTGATTCGAAGCATCACAGTACACTATGAAGTCCTCGGTTCCCTCTGGGAGAGACAAGATCGGTGCGCTGCATAGGGCTTGTTTTAACGTTTGGAAAGCAGTTTCTTGTTTATTTTCCCACTTGAATATCACACCTTTCTGCGTCAAGGTGGTGAGTGGTTTCGCAATCTTGGAGAAGTTTTGTATAAATCTTCGGTAGTAGCCAGCAAGCCCAAGGAATTGTCGAATTTCGGTTGGCGTCTTGGGTGCTGACCAATTCTCGATTGCCTTGATCTTGGAGGGGTCCACATGTATGCCTTTCTCACTTACCACATGTCCAAGGAAATCCACTTCTCTAATCCAGAATTCACACTTAGAGAACTTAGCATAAAGCTTCTCCGCTCTTAGCGTCTCTAGCACTTGGCGTAGATGTAGGCGATGCTCTTCTTCGCTTCGCGAGTAGATCAAGATATCGTCGATGAATACGATTACAAACTTGTCTAGGTAGGGTCGACACACTCTATTCATTAGGTCCATGAATACCGCAGGTGCGTTTGTTAAACCGAAGGACATCACCACAAACTCGTAGTGCCCATAGCGAGTTCTGAATGCAGTTTTGGGAATATCTTCTTCTTGAACTCGTAGCTGATGGTAGCCTGACCTTAGGTCGATCTTTGAGAAGAAATTTGCTCCTTGGAGTTGGTCGAAAAGGTCGTCGATTCGGGGCAGAGGATATCGGTTTTTGATGGTGAGCTTGTTTAGTTCCCGATAGTCGATGCACATGCGAAAGGATCCGTCCTTCTTCTTTACAAAAAGGACTGGTGCTCCCCAAGGTGAGAAGCTTGGTCTGATGAACCCTTTGTTCAAAAGCTCGGTCAACTGACTGGACAACTCCTGCATTTCTGATGGTGCGAGGCGGTATGGAGCTCTGGCTACGGGGGTAGCTCCGGGTATTAAGTCAATTCTGAAATCGACTTGTCGTGCGAGTGGTACACCAGGAAGATCCTCTGGGAACACATCCGGGAAGTTACACACTTCGGGGATGTCCTTGATGTCTTTCACGTCTTGTTTCTTGTCTACTACATGGGCTAAGAAGGCGTGGTACTCCTTCCGGAGATACTTTTGGGCTTTGATGCATGAGATGATTTGTAAATTCGCACTAGGTTTGTCACCATAGATAAGAAGGGTTTCGTCATTTGGTAGATTGAGGCGAACGGCCCTTTCGTAACATAGAATGTCGGCACGGTGAGGAACTAACCAATCCATCCCGATGATTACGTCGAAACTTTTTATGGTGACTGGCATTAGGTCAATTTTAAATGTATGGTTGTCTAGAGTGAGAGTACATTCTGAGTATATATCGCTAGTTCGTTCTACTTTCCCATTTGCCATTTCTACTACATAAGTATCCTTTAGTGATTGGGGATTTTGTTCAAGTAAATGTTTATATTGGTGGCTCACGAAACTCCTCTCCGCTCCACTATCGAATAGTACGCATGCATAAGAGTTATTGAGGAGAAACGTACCGGTAACCACCGTGGGATCCTCGACTGCTTCCCCATGTCCTATTGCCAGGACTCTTCCTACTCCACCAGCATTAGGGGCTTGTGCTTTGGGGCAGTCTCTTTTGAAGTGACCTGCGTCTCCACAGTTGTAGCAGGTCCGGGTTGCCCCCGTACTGGCGACTTGGTTGATTGGTTGAGCCGGCGCTTTACAGAAACGAGCAGTGTGCCCCTTCCTGTCGCAGTTGTTACAGTGCATCTCCCTACAAGCACCATTGTGGTGAAAGTTGCACTTGTTGCACTTAGGTAGTTTTCCCGCATATGGCTTCGGTGGTGTTGGAGTGGTAGCAGTAGTGGCAGCATTAGTGGCAGCATGGACAGCAACAATTTGTTGCTTCTTAGCGGGGTCCTGTGCTGGTTGGCTCTTCTTTTCGTTCCAGAACTTCCTTTTGTTGTTTCCCCCTTTTGATTTATCAGTGGTGGTGGTTGTAGTATTATGACCGGCTCGGTGGTCAACAAGTTGTTGTGCCAGCTCCCTGGCACTGTCAAAAGTAGTTGGCCTTGAAGCCAGGACACTACTTTGTACGTGGAGAGACAGTCCCCAAAGGTATCGCTCCACCTTTTTCTCCTCCGGAGTAACCATTGTTGGGCAGAGGAGAGCCAATTCATTGAATCGGGTGGTGTAGGTTTCAAGGTCAGAGCCCGTCATCCTGAGGTTCCAGAGTTCTTGTTCCAGCTTTTGAATTTCACCTCTCGGGCAGTACTCCTTCATCATCAACGTTTTTAGTTCTGCCCAGGTTATGGAGCTAGCCACTTCGAGAGTAAGTGACTTAACCCGACAGTTCCACCAAGTAAGGGCCCGGCCGGTGAAGGTTAAGGTTGCGAACTTAACTTTGCTCGCTTCGGGGCAGGAGCACACCTGAAAGACTACTTCGGTCTTTTCAAACCATTGCATCAACGTGATGACTCCCCCGCTTCCATTGAAGTTGTCGGGTTTGCCATTTGTGAAGTCTTTGTATGAACACTCTTTTGCACGCCACGTACTGTCTCCGTGGTTAGAGTGTGTAGCTCCCGATCCCGAACCACCAGCTCCGTTGGTCCCTATCTGCGACATTGCGGCCGCTACGGCTGCTGTTACTGCAGCCTGGAACATCGCGGGATCAAACTGTGGAGGCGGCGGCGGAGGAGGTGTTGCTGTGTTGCTGGAAGGTCTTGGTCTTCTTCTTGGCGGCATGGTTCTGTCATAAGTCGTAAACCAATGTACTTTTAGTAAAAGTGTATTTATAGGGAGAGAAATCTTTTATACATAAAGTATATTATTACGTTGTTTTCCGGTATGTTTACGATACATACGATTTTATACTTTTTATTGACCCAATACATTGGGTTATGAGGTAAAATGAAAGTATAAAATATTTTTATTATAGTAACACAAAATACTCCTATAGTATTTGTAAATGTTTAGTTTTGAGTTCTTAAAGCATTTAGTTACTTTATAATATTCATCATACTTTTAATGAGAATTTATAAGTCCTTGTCTTACCCGTTCGGCTAACGACCCTCCACCGATCAAGGAAGCGGTGGGTGAGAGTGGACACCCATTAAGTTGCCATTTTATAGGCAACAACCTTATACCCCCCTTATAGACCGGCTTCGTGAATGAGGCGTACTAGCGGTAAGACGATTTTGTTAGATTTGTTGTCCATCCTGACCATCCCCCGGTATATGCAAGTCAATTCCCGGACAGATATAGTTGATCAAGCTATATCCTTCCCAGACTTGATTTACATATACCAAGGCATACCCATAATGTACAACTCCTCTTCTTTTATTTTATGTTCTTATAGTTATGACACTATGTGAGCATGTATGCATGTATTTATACTTTTTAATAAAAAGAATCATTTATTTTCTAAAAGTATATTTATTTGAAAAATGCACAAATCAGAGACTATTAGTCCCAATTGTGTTTATAGTTTGTATATCTTATGTGGTTTGATATACTTAATTCACTATAAACTGCGCTCTGATACCAATCTGTCACACCCCCAAACCAAGGATGGCGGAAACGTCCGGGGGTGGAGGACTTCATGTATAGTATCATAACAGCAATTGTAATAGTAATTCAAGCAAACACAACCAACATATAAAAAAAAATTACATCATTGTATGAATTACATGTTTACGAATCAATCACAATATGTTGATAAAATATGAAATAGTAGACGCCTTAGCGTCCCATCCTCAAATGCACTTGATTACCTGTTTAATGATTTCCTGAGAATACAAGTTGTTTGAAAAAGTGTCAACACAAAGGTTGGTGAGTTCATAAGCTTCTGTTTGGTATTATTAAAAGCCTTTCGTTTGTAAAAGTAGTATTTGTGTTAGAAAAATCCAATATTTTCCTTAATGTGTAAATGTAGTCTTAAAACCCAAAGACCGAAATGTACAAGTAATTTGTCATATTTATAGTAAAACAATGCAAGTTTAAATCGACATAAACTCGTTAAATTTTTAATGAAGTTCCCGTAAATTCCAATGTTTGTTAATACTTTATGTGAGTTTATTATAACCATACTATGACCAAGGTTGCCTAAAACGACGTTCTTCAAGCGTCGGAAATGTTATGACATTTGTCACCCCAGACCTATCGGTCTAACTGTTGCATGCAGTTTAGGTGTGGGTTTGTCAAACCCAATATAGATCTATACACAAGTATCACGCTCTCCCTTAAGGAGACTCTGGTTACAATACAGGACTTAATGGTAATTTGAAGTAAATGTCTCACAAAGTCATTAACGGAATTACGTGTTATGAAAACTTGGTACCGTATGGTCGTAGCTTGCTTAATGAAAATATCCTTTGTATAAATGTACCCTTTTTAAATGTATGTGTTATGTAATGTATCATAAACTATACATATTATAGTTTATCAACCAAGGGTAGTACGTGGTAATGTATGCAAACTATATTCAAAATAGTTTATTTTATGTTTGAATGTATCTATTGTACTTTGATTATAATCACTTGTTATTCTTTATATTTTATATGACCAAATCCAGTTGTAAACTGATGTGTGTCTAAATATTAAGATAAAATGTCATATATTGCAGTAACATATAGTCACATAAAGATATACACCTTGCTCAACATGTTACAAGGTGAAATGAAATTAACAGCAACTTTTCGTTAAAAACAGTTTCTGTTACCGTTCTTAGAAAATTTATAGAAAAATCATCACAGCTCTAAATCCAAATCCGCAAATTTTGAGAGTTTGGAATATGAGTCTAGTTTGTTCGTAAATTTTATCATGATTTTTAGTGATCTCTAACAGAGGTGAAAATGTTCATAATCACAGACTGGTCCGGGTTTGCCTCTGAAATGACAGGCAGTTTTGTAAAAATCACCATTAATTGTAGAAAAATCATTTGGAGATGTGCAAGTAGTCATTTTAAAGCTAAGAGTTTGAACTACTTGCACCTGAAACAGCTTTGAAAACTAAAATATTTAAGTTGACCAAAACAGTCCGTGATTAACGTCCATCTTTTCTGATGCAATCTGTTAGAAAAAGTTTAATTGTGTTCTTGATGATTTTACTTGTATTCCCTCCTTAAAACTTAAGAAAAACATGTAAATGTATGGGTATGAACTCACCTTATGTGGTTTCAGTATATGAAAGTGAGAGAAAGGAAGTGTTCAACTCAAGAACACTAAGAAGATGTCTTGATGATTCGAAAATCTAACACCGAATAAGATGGAACTTGTGTAAGATATCAATAATTTGAGTAGAATGGAGTTTAATAATTATGTGAATGATGAAGATACTTACTAATTGAAGAAAGAAATCCCTGGAGAAAGCCTTGAAGTTCTTGAAGTTAAGAGAAAAGATGAGAGAATTTTGGAGAGTGTTCTTGGTTGCTAAGTGTAGAATGAAAGAGTTTTTATGGAGAATGAGGAGAGAGGATCAATCAACCAGCTCTTAGAACGTGGGAAGAGCTGGAGATTGGCTGTAAAGGTCCACTAAGGAGACAAGGGGTAGTGGGAAAGAGTGGCTGATCATAGAGTGAGGTGGTAGTGGGTTGCTTTTGCCATAAATTAAGGAAAAGCAAATATTCCCTCAATAATTAGATCAATCACCAATTCTTTTAATATATTTTATAAAAACCCTGGAGATTTATATATTTTGGGGCCTTAGTTTATAAAATAAAGTTTTGGGTGAAAATCCCACGTTAAAATAATGAAAAACGGAGTTAAAACGAAGTCGTAGTCGAAAAACCGGTAAAAAGGGCCTGTCTGCGAGGCTTCGCTTCGGACCTTCGGACTTCGGACACGGCTTCGGACTTCGGACACGACTTCGGACACGGCTTCGGACGGACGGGACTTCGGACACTGGTCCTTCGGACCTCGGACCTCGGACACAGCTTCGGACCAGAAGCTTTGGTTTCGGATCCTTAAAGCTATTTTACTCGTTTTTATCCCGTTTCAAGCGATTTTGGACCCGGTTAAGGGTCGAGATGACCCAAATGATTACAAAAAGTTAAAGTAACTTTTGAGAGAGATTTGGGAGAGATTTCAATTAGAAAGAGATAGAGTGAAAACGATTTAGAGAGGTTTCGTTTGTGATTAATTTGAGTGTCCGGCTTCACAACGCAAGGTTCGTAAACCCCATTAAACCGTGTTTTAGTGTCGTACACAATCCCGATGATTGTGCAATAGTGTTTTATCGCTTTGGTTCGTTGTTTAGCACTGTTAAGGCTAAGGAAAATCAAACACATGAACTTTCCAAATGATGATTTCTCATTAAAATAGCGAATTGTATAGTGATTACATAACGTAAACCCTAGCATACAAGGGTTATTGGAGTTGACCGGTTTGACTTGTTGACTTTGAATTTACCGAAATTTGACGGTTGTCACACTTCGACCCATTGATACAGTTAAAAAACTCACCTCGGTCCACTAATAAATAACTTGATGCTCGACTATAGAACCGGAAGATCCCATACTAAACACAAAAAAATAACCCTAATCAAAATTAGGTTATAAACTATAACAGTGGCTCTAAATCCTAAACCCAAACTCCTAGGGTAAAAGACCATTTTACCCTTCCCATAATGGGCCTAACCAAACTTGGCCCTATAACACAATAATGGCCCCCAAGGCCCAAAAGATAACTAATGCCCAAAAGTCCAAAGCCCAACCAAATACCAAAAGCCCACAAAGAGCCACTGCGAGGCGTACACATTGTACGTTCGGCGTACACATCCGATCGCCAGTATGCGCAGCGTACCACTTGGTACGCCCAACGTACTGGGCTGCTTGCCACCCTAATCCATGTAGTACTTAATCCATTCGGCGATAAGGTCTAACGCTCAAATCTCATCCATTTTAGGGTTCGAATACATAAACTTGGAAACTTTAACCCTTAGCATGTCTTAATGGAACCCAACATCCATTTTTGTCCAACAATACTCATAATAAGAACTCAAACTCATGCATGGACCAATAACAACCATCACATGCTATAATGAATTAGGGTTTTAATGAGACGAAAAGAACAATGGAGGCTGATGAGGGTAGAGATCCAAAGGCTATAATGATGTTTAAATAGGGTTCAAACCCTAAAAATTAGGGTTTGACCCTGGCAGTCGTACACCCAGCGTACATGGTTAAATCCTTGCGACCAAAATGATCTCTTACGCTAAGTGTACCAAACGTACGCCCAGCACACGAGGGACCAATTTTCCCATTTATCTTAAACTTAAAGGGCCAAAGAAGTAGTACCTGTAATCAAATCTTACAAATCTCCCCCACTTGAATTAGAATTCGTCCTCGAAGTCTGTTGGTGTAAACAAGTGTGGGTAGTGCTCCCTTATCTCGCCCTCCAGCTCCCACGTCCACTCAAAGCCCTTTCGGTGCTGCCATTGCACCTTCACCAGATTCACCACCTTATTACGCAGAGTCTTTGTTTTCCTGTCGATAATCACAATTGACCTCTCCATGTAATTCAGACACTCATCCACCTAAATATCATCCAACGAAATCACTGTTGAATCATCGGTTACACACTTCTGCAACTGAGACATGTGGAAAGTGTTATGGATCTGACTGAGCTCATCAGGAAAATCCTGGCGGTATGCAACCCTGCCTACCCGGGCAGTAATCCTTAAAGGACTAATAAACCGGATGACACCTTTCCAAGGTGACACCTTCAGCTGCACCAAGTCCCCTACCTGAAACTTGACGTTCGAATGTCGTCGATCAGCATAACTCTTCTGTCAGCTTCGTTCGACCTGCAACCTATCGTGCACCTGCTAAATCAACTTTGTGGTCTTAAGGACCACCTTAGTGCTTCCCATGACTCGATGACCAACCTCGCCCCAACAAACTGGGGTTATGCACCTCCTCCCATACAACATCTCAAATGGTGGTCGATCAATACTGGCATGATAACTGTTGTTGTAGGAGAACTTGGCCAGTGGAAGGTAAGTATCCCAACACCCTCCAAAATCCAACACACAAGCCCTAAGCATACCCTCGAGCATCTGGATTGTCCGCTCACTCTGGCCATCGATCTGAGGGTGGTATGTTGTACTAAAATACAACTGAGTTCCCAACTCCTTATGAAACTTCCTCCAAAATCTGGAGGTGAAACGAACATTCTGGTCCAAGACCACCGAAAATGGCACCATGTGCCGAACTACCACCTCCCGGACATAAATGTCATCAAACTTTTCTACGGATATGCTCTAGGCAATCGGAATGAAATGCGTACTCTTGGTCGGTTTGTCCACAGTGACCAAGATAGAATCAACACCACGTGCCATCCTCGATAATTGTTTGATGAAATCCATAGTGATCTCCTCCCATTTCCACATGGGAATGGGTAAAGGCTTCATCTTGCCATGGGATCTCTGATGCTCGACCTTAACTTTCCTGCAAGTCAGGCATCACTAAACAAACCAAGCTAGCTCCCTCTTCATACAGGGCCACCAATAATTCAACCTCAAATCCCTGTACATCTTTCTGGCCCCCAAATGAATAGAAAACTTTGACTTATGCACCTCCTCAAAAACCGTCTGTCTCACCCCACCTGATACCGAGACCCAAACTCTACCACACTGAGTTAACAATCCTCAATTGTCCTTGATAAACAAGGGGATTTTCTCCCTGATCTACTCAGCCTTCCAGTTCTCCTTTTTCAAACCCTCAATCTGAGCTTCCTAGACCAAATCCAACAAAGACGAGGTGACAATCATCTTCAAGCAAACATCTCTGATAGAAGAGCTTTCCGCCTTGCGGCTCAAAGCACCGACCACCACATTGGCCTTTCTAGGGTGGTACAGGATCTTGCAATCGTAATCCTTTACCACATCCAGCCATCTATGCTGCCTCATATTCAGATTCGGCTAGTCCATCAAATACCTTAAACTCTTGTGGTCGGTGTAGATAGTACACCGAACCCCATACAGATAGTGCCTCCAGATCTTGAGGGAAAAAACAACGGCCCCTAATTCCAAATCTTGAGTGGGGTAGTTCGCTTCATGAGGCTTTAGCTGCCTCGAAGTATAAGCAACAACGTGGCCCCTATTTATAAGAACAGATCCCAAACCCAAATAGAGGCTTCGCAGTAAACCATAAAATCATCTCAACCCTCAGGGAGCATGAGAAAGGTCACACATTTCTTTGTCAAACGGGTCAAAGGCACAACAATCTTGGAGAAATTCTGGATAAATCTCCCATTATACCCTGCGAGACCTAAGAAACTCTGAATTTCAGATGTGGTCCTTGGAACCTCCCAATGCAGCACAACCTTGATCTTGGTTGGGTCAACAAAGATTCCATTTTGGTTGATGATGTACCCCAGAAACTACACCTCGCGCAACCAAAACTCGCATATGGAGAATTTTGCATAAAGCCTCTCCCTCCTCATGGTCTCCAACACCTCTCATAAATGATGCTCGTGCTGCTCCTTGGTCTTGGAGTAGTCCAGAATATCATTAATGAATACAATCACAGGCTAATCCAGCATCGGCCTGCAAACCCGGTTCATGAGGTCCATGAACACTGATGGTGCATTGGTGAGACCGAATGGCATCATCGTGAACTCGTAATGACCATAACGAGTCCCGGAGGTTGTCTTCTGCACATCCTCATCCCTGACCCTCATCTGGTGATATCCTAAATGTAAATCATTCTTGGAAAACCAAGATGCACCTTGAAGTTGATCAAACAAATTATCAATCCTAGGAAGTGGTAACAGTTCTTCACCATTAGCTTATTCAACTCCCGATAGTCAATGCACATCCTGTGTGAACTATCTTTCTTCTTCACAAATAGAATCGGTGCTCCCCACAAAGAACCACTCGGATGAATAAAACCCTTGTCTAGCAGCTCATGCATCTGCGTAGAAAACTCCTACATCTCAGGTGGTGCCAGGCGATATGAGGCCTTGGCTATCGGATCCGCATCGGGTACCAAATCAATTCGAAACTCAACCTGCCTCTCGGGAGGCACTCCAGGAAAATCCTGCACAATGGGTACCCTGCTCAACTTCGTCGTGTCCTCAACCCACGTATTATAAACATAAGCTAAGAACCTAGAACAACCCTTCTGTAGATATCTCCTGGTCCTCGCAGCTAAGCAGAGAGTTGGACTATACGAAGCTCTCTCACTAGAAATAGCTAGTTCTCCCCCACTTGGGGTTCAAACTCTCACCAGCTACCGCTCACAATCAATCACGACCCCATTAGGACCCAACCAATCCATCGTGATGATAACCTTCGACCCTCTCAAGGGAATCAACACCAAATCAATAGAGAACCTCTCGCTAAACATATTCAGGACACACCCATGGAAAAACCTTGAAGCACTCACGATACAGTCATCTGCAATCTCCACCTCTAGGGGAAAATCTATGGTCCCCAGAGCATCTCGAAACTTCTTGCTAAGGGCAAGAGATACAAAGGATCGGGTAGCCCTCGAATCAAACAAAACATGAGCAGACAAACCATTGACCAAAAAGGTCCCTATACAAGATCATAATAAACATAAGCATAAACAAAGGAAGCAACGAAATATATGGTTAAAACACATACCAGTAACTACATCCGACACTACACGGGCCTCATCGGTGGTCAGCTAAAAATCCTTGTTCTTCACCACAGGAGCCCGCGCCTTGCCCTAGCAGCCATCTATAATCCTCAAGGTGGATGGCGTAGGCGCCGCCACTGCTCCCCCAGACAACCTCGGACAATCAGCCTTTTTATGGCCGGTCTGATTGCAATGAAAGCAAATCAGAGCCCTCTTGGGAAAATCCCTGCTCATATGGCCCGAATGGCCACAGCTAAAACATCATTAACCTGCTGATCGGCAAGCCCCACTATGCCTCTTTCCGTACTTGGCATAACGACACTGGCCCTTCTTTCCTCTGGTATGGGTATCGGAGGTCTTGGGCCTCTCAGCCTGAACCGCAGCTGTCTGAACCTGCTCCATCTTCCACTTCGTGCAGAGTTCCAACTTAATCTCCCGCTCGCGAGCCTTCTCGATCAGATCATCCAGGGTCTTGCACCCTAAAAAGCTCTCGAACACCATGATATCATCCCTCACCATATCATGATATATCGTCTTCCTCATCTTCTTATTTGTAGCTTACTGTGAGGGCAACAATGCTCTCTCCCTGAATTTGGCAGTAATCTCCGCCATAGTCTCTGTAGTCTGCCGAAGGTCCCGGAACTCCCTCGCCAGTTGTTACACCTCGATAGTTGGTGCAAACTCCCTCTAAAACCTCTGAACAAAGTCCTCCCATGTCATCACACCCACCACTGCCGTCCCTACAGCACAGTTAACCTCCTCCCACTAGTCTCGTGCTTTGTCCCTCAGTAGGCAAGATGTGAATCCCAACTTTTCATCCTCAGGGGAAAAACTCGTCCGTTGAGCATTCCCCATGCCAGAGATCCAGCGATGGCTAGTGATGGGGTCCTTGACCCTAAAGAACTTAGAAGCTCCAGAAGCCTTAAACTCCATTAATGAGAGAGGTCGTGCTCCAATCTGACTCGCAACAATCTCAGATCGAAAAGACCTCAGCCTCTCATCCATCAACTCCATGATCCCCTCTTTGATAGTGTTGAATAGTATAGGGTAGCATCCATAATGCCGCGAGTGATCTCAGCCGAAATGAGCTCACGCAACCTCTCATTGATTGGCTCAGCACCTAAACCTGAGCCTGAACCAGAAACCAAACCTCCTCGAGTAGTCATCACCATCCTTAAACTAAAACACAACATAAAAACAATCAGCAAAAGACTCGAGGAGACTCATCTTTACATGCCTCCTTAGAATTTCCAGATTTGCACTCGTCTCAAGTACAAGTCCTGTGCTTTCAATAGTATGGGCCCAATACTACCTTCCACACCTACCTGTACCCTCCTCAAGGTCTATCCTGATTACTCTAAGTCATCATACTACAGTCATAAACAAATCTTATGCTACACATCATACATATCCTAGACTCTCCTAGGAACTCTCAACTCTCACCACTCGCTGTACCAAGAACCTCAATCCACACCGTTGGTTGCTTTATGGATGCACGTTGTACACAAAATAGGATCACATAGACTGTCAATTGAAGATTCTAACCTAAGTCCACAACTAAACAAGGAACCGGAAATGAGGGTAAATCTATCATTCTAGGGCTATACAATCCTAATCATATACAACTTTGAAATCATACACTTAGAAAATAACAGAGGTAATATCAATTACATGTAATACATGGCATCAAGTTCTATTGAGCTATAAGGTATCACACAAATCAGGAAATTCTCTCATATGATTCTTGAAGGTATCCTTAACCCTAATCTAGCATGCAATTCACATATCAAGCATACTAATCACAAAACATAAGTATGGTAACTTGGGAAACACTTACTTGAGCTCGGCTGATTGCACGCATCACACTCCCCTTTTTCCTTACAAATAATCTTTTTTTTTAATTTCAATTTCTTTTTCTTTTGAAAAGATTATCATTTCCTCAGTTTGAGTTCTGACACACCCGAGAGTGTGCCCAAATCCCTCAAACCAAGGCTCTGATACCAACTTGTAACAACCTAAAAACCATGATAAAATTTTTCATTTTTAAACAAGAGTTACAGTCATCAAATTGTTCCAAAACCATCACATAGTAAAAATGTTAAATTATCAGAGTAACAATATCAAAAGGTGCGGAAAATAGTGAAGGGAGAATGATGTGTCATCACGTCGGGCCCTTCCCCTTAGTACCGAAAGTACCTGAAACCATAAACATAAACTGTAAGCAAAAGCTTAGTGAGTTTCCCCAAAGTACCACATTCCATACATAAATAAGTCAGTTTTATGGGCCAAATCATAGTCTTACAAGTAATTCTTGTCGAGGGCCAAATCTCGGTCTTCCATACAGGTGTCATGAGCCAGATCATAGTATTTCATACAGATATCAGGGGCCACATTCTGTTCTTTCATACAATTGTTAGGGGCCAAATCCTGGTCTTTCATACACATATCACAAAGATAGCTAGCATCTTATATCACAAATAATGGGCCGGCCTTGGTGTCTTCGACCCATTGATACAGTGAGAAAACTCACCTCAGTCTGCTGATAAATAACTAGATGCTCGGCTACAGAACCGGAAGATCCCACACTAAAGACAAACAAATAACCCTTATCAAAATTAGGTTATAAACCATAACCGTGGGTCTATATCCCAAACCCAAACTCCTAGGGTAAAAGACCATTTTACCCTGCCTATAATGGGCCTAACCAAACTTGGCTCAATTACACAATAATAGCCTCGAAGGCCCAAAAAGGCCCAAATCATACAACTTAAGGTCTACTAACAAAATCCTGAGGTCCACTCATGCTTCAAATAGTCCAAGGCCGAAAACCTAAATAAGGCCCAAAAGTCCAAAGCCCAACCAAAGACCAAAAGCCCACCAAGAGCAACTACGAGGTGGACGCTTGGCATACGTATTGTACGCTTAGCGTATGCGACCGATCGCCAGTACGCACAGTGTACCACTTGGTACACCCAGCATACTGGGCTCCTTGCCACCCTAAGCCATTTAGTGCTTAATCCATTCATCCATAAGGTCTAACACTCAGATCTCATCCATTGTAGGGTACTAATACATAAAGTTAGAAACTTTAACCCTTAGCATGTATTAATGGAACCCAACATCCATTTTTGTCCAACAAAACTCATAATAAGAACTTAAAATCATGCATGGACCAATAACAACCATCAAGATGACATTTTTATGCATCATGAACAACAAAGAGGCTGAGATATAACATATCTAACCCCTGGAGTTGCTCAAACTCACAAGGAGAACCCATGGGACCAAATAAAGCTCACAAACAAGCCCTAATATCAAACTATCAAAATGAATCATCAAGGTAAGAACTTTATACCTTCTAAAGCTCACAAAGTTGAGGAAGACTCTGATCTAAAAGCTCAACCTCCACAAATGCATGGTCTCCAAGCTCATTCTTCTTGAATACACACAAAAATGCCACAAAGTTACTTCAAAGCTCAAGAACACTCACTACAAGAAAAACACGATTTCTCTAGGGAAGGTCGCTATGGAACGTATTTACGTTGTTAATATTCAATGGATCGTGTTATGGAATGTCGTTCCATAGAAAGGTTGCTACCACATTGACTACGAATTTTATTTCTAGTAGCGAGCATGGGACTTGCTAGGGAAAATGCTACCGACTCCATATCCGTTGGTATTATGCTACCGATATTTCTATGGAAAAGAAATTTGTAGCAATTTTCCAACAAAATTTGTTATGAAATCACTTGCCATTGTACTGCTGCTATGGAATTAATTACTGTGGTTACTATGCAACAGACTTTTTGATGGAAACCAATTCCATAGTTGCTTTGCTATGGAAGTACCATTTGTAGGCTTTGCTAGGGAATTCTGCTATGGAATTTGATTTCATTTGCTTGTTTTGCTATGGAACAAAAATCCTAGCTAATTTGTTATGAAATTATATTCCATAGCAACGTTGATAAGTAGTAGTTCAAACTCATAGATATTTAGCTATGGAAATTTGCACCGACAATAAAACTCGTGGAATCATCAAGTTCATGATGGTGTGTTTGGTTTGTTTCTTTGTTGGGATGTTGTATGTTTAATTAATTTTCTTATTCAATGGATGAATTATTATTATGATCAATGGAATTGGTAATATATGGTTTGAATGATATGTATTTGAATTGGTAATATATTTTTTTGTTTTATTGTATTTTTTATGTCTTTGATACTTATAAATAATAAAAATTTGCTATCATATATGTTTATTTTATCTTGAATAATGTTTTACCATTTCAATGTAAAAAAAAACTGGATTATAACATAAACAATTACTTAATTGTATATTTAATGAAAATATTGTACATACAAATATCTCAAAAACACATATCCCCTTTTGGTAAATGCTTTCAATGTACCAAAGAATGATAAAAAAAAATTTATTTAATTCTCATGAAGGGCACTAATACATAACGTCACAGTTACCAATTCGCATGCAAAAACTAAAAATTATACAATGTAACCATCCTTTTATAAAGAAACAAAAACATCTAGTCAATATCTTTTTCCTCTTCTTCTTCTTCCTCCTCTTCTTCTTCATTGCTCGATGTACTATACTCATAACTACCCTCGCTGTCAGGAATACCATCATTATTGTCCTCATGAATTTTACCTTCTTCATCAATGTTATTTTCATTATCTGAACCGCTGCTTGACATGTCGTGATCATCATAATTATCTGTATCGAATGTAGTTGGTATAATGATTTCATTTGATTCAACTTCATCTTCTTGGAAAGCAACGTCTTTCTGAGGATGATTTTCATCAGTCCAACCACGAGGTTTAACTTTAAATACAGCACACCAGTTCGAGTTGTTTGTTTTCGAACTTGGGTAAGGAATGTAACACACTTGAGTGGCTTGCATGGCTAAAACAAACGGCTCGAACTTGTTTTATTTTCTTTTGACGTTTATCTCGACCAAGTTATATTGTTTTTGAACCTTAACTCCTATGTTAGGTGTCAGATCGTACCAATGACATTTAAACAAAACTGTGGTTTTAGTTAGGTAAACAGGGTACTTGACTTCTAAAATTTCCTTTACCTTACCGTAATAATCACCTCCTTGGCTACTAACACACAATCCGCTATTGATTGTTGATTTGTTCAGACCATGAGCTTCTGTGTGAAACTTGTAACCATTGACAAAGTATACACTATATAATTTCACTTTTTTGAATGGCATTTTGGAAAGGTCAGATATATACTTGTTCTTTATCTGAATCTTACGTGTCTATATGACAAATGGTAAAACACTTAATTAGAGTTAATTATAACCATAACAATAAATAATTAAATAGAAAAATAACACCCACATAGCTTTCAAACCATACTGCAAAGTTCTTCTCAACTTCAGCTGCAAGCTCCTATTCATCCATATCCCCAATAAGTTCATTCAAATCTTCTTTAAATATTCTGTATTACCATTTAAATAACATTTTTAAAGTTATTATGATGTAATAAACAAAATCATGCATGTAAATTTTATTCAGAGCAATTACACAACAAATGATTATTATAATTAAAAATGAAGTATATGTTACTTACCTGATGTAATGTTTGATCTTATCTTCGTTAAAGAGTATGTAAGTTTGGGCAGCATGCAATTCCTCATCAGATAACATTCTATTCCTGAATCTTCCATAATGACAACCAGGATATGAAAATATATCTAACATTTCGTTGTTATCATCAGGTTGCTCATCTCCTCATCCATCATCATTTCGAGGCAACTTTCTATTACGTATGGGGACACCAGTCTCGAAATAATGAGAGAAAAATGTTGATGCTTCATGAAGAAAGTACGCGTTAACAACGGACCCTTCCACTCGAGCTTTATTTTTCACATCTTTTTTCAACTGATTTAGATATATATAGAAAAGAAGATTTAAATTAGCTTACAAAAATAGCAACATGCATTATGATATAACATACAAACCTTTCAAATGGATACATCCGCTGATATTGGACGGGAACGACTATCTTCACTTCGTATGGAAAATATACTGGTAAATGTTCCATGGAGTTAATAATACCAGGGACAAAGATGGTCTCTAATTTACATAGAATTATTGGGATCTCGGTTTCAACCCTTTCCATGTTTTTTGTTGTGATTGAAGTTGTTGTTAATGTTTTGAAGAAAATACTCAACTCTGTTAATGCTTCCCACACATGTTTTGGCAACATCTCACGAAATGAAATTGGCATCAATCTTTGCATAAAAACATAACAATCGTGGCTTTTCATTCCGAACAGTCTACACCCTGTTAAATCAACACACCTCCCCAAATTAGAAACATAACCATCGGGGAAACGTAATTTCTCCACCCATTCGCATATGGCTTTCTTTTTATTCTTGTCCAGAGCATAGTATGCTCTTTGATTATCTTCGACTCCTTTTCTCTTCCTACAATAGAGTTTCAGATCTCTTCTCGCTACTACATTGTCCTTCGTCTTTCCTTTGACATCCATTACAGTGTAAAAAAATTTCTCAAATACATTTTTTACAATATGCATAACATCAAAATTATGTCTAATGAGGTTTGTTTTCCAATATGGTAAATCCCAAAATATGTTTTTCTTTTTCCAACCATGATCGCCACATCTTTTTTTTACATCATCACCATTTAGTTTAGTCACTTTTACCAAACCTAATTGTTCAATCTCCCTTAATGTTTGTTCACCATTCTTACTTGGAGGAGGACCTTCTGTCACTTCACGATTCCTCTTGAACTTATATTTATCCTTTCTATATGGGTGATTTACATGTAGAAATCTTCTATGGCAGTCAAATCATGACATATTATTACCACTCTTTAGTCAGAATGCTTGTGTATGTTTCCCACAATGTGGACATGCTAGCTTACCTGCTGTACACCATCCTGACAATATTGCATATGCTGGATAATCGCTTATTGTCCACATCAAAGTTGCTCGTAAATGGAAATTTTGTTTTAAAGATATATCATATGTTACTATGACTTCTTCCCATAACTGCTCCAATTCTGCAACAACTAGTTGCAGAAATACATCTATTTTATGCTTAGGGTTTGACGGTCCTGGCATAAGTGCGGTCAAAAACATGTAAGGCTCTTTCATGCACATAGAAGGTGGAAAATTATAAGGTGTTATAATAATAGGCCAAGATGAATATTGTTTTCCAAATGCTCCATGTGGTGCCAACCCATGTGTACTTAGGCCTAATCTAACATTACGTATTTCTGCTTCAAATGAATGATGAACTTTGTCAAAGTGCTTCCAAGCTTCTGAATCGGATGGATGACACATTACTCCAACATCATGTCCATTATTCTCGGAGTGTCATCAAATGGAAGCGGTTGTGGCTTGTGAAGCATACAACTTTTCAACCTTGGAGTGAAAGGAAAGTAATGCATTTTCTTCAAGGATACGTGAGAACATTTAGCCAAATTGTTTGACCATTTGTACCTATCTACATTGCAGAATTTGCACTGATAAAGATCTTTGTCTCCCCTCCAATATATCATACATCCAGACCTGCAGCAGTCAATCATCTCCATAGGCAAAACCAGTGCTTGTATTAACTTTTTTCTCTCGTATAAACTACCTACCATATTATTCTCCTACGGTAACACATCATTTATCAATTGGCAGATAGCATCATAACTTTGTTCAGGTATGCGATACTCTGATTTTATATTCAATAGTCTAGCTACAACAGACAGTTGTGTGACTTTTTTAGATCTAGGCCATAACTCTTTATCGGCTGCCTCTAGCATATCAAAGAATTTTTTTATCTAGTTCATTTGGCTCCTCCTCAGGATTCCTAGTATTAAAATCATGAGCCATTGTATCTATGACCATTTCTCTATAAGTACATTCACCTTCATTTAAATTTGTGTTTGAATCATCACCTGTAAGAACGTATTGTCATCATCAATGGATGTTTCGCCATGTTTATCCCAAAACCAATATTCCTTAACAAAATGTGACTTGTACAAATGATGCTTAACAGTATCAGCGTCTCTATATGGTATCTTACGACATTTGATGCATGGGCATTTGATTCTATCTTCGTCCATGAACCTATGTTGACTGGTAGCAAAATCTATGAATTTTGTCACTCCTTGTATGAAAATATGCAATACACAACCATGATTATCTTTTCTTTCATACATCCACCTTCTATTTGTATTGTTCATGGTGTTAAATCTGTAAAGTATACATTTAAATAAAACAATATTATGGTCATTAATGTTGCTTCGAATTAATAGATGAGATTTGAAGTAAATATATATGTAGAATATAAATATTGCAAAGGTACATTAACAACAACTCGTTTCACAAAGTTAATGACCGAATGTTGAACCAATCTTCAAAGTTTTCTAAATTGAATGATTGAATCACTTTGATAATTTGATAATGGCTTAGAATATTTGTAGAATGGTTTAATTGAGTTTGATAATTGCAGAACACATATTCAAAGAAAGGGTGTCTGAGGGAACCTTCGACAACCCTTGATTTCAATGTGTTGGATGGATACTAGGTCAAATTATTTTGTCGATATTATTCAATACTAGTTTAAAACCAGTGTAGTACATGGTAATTATAAATTTAAATAACATGAATAATAAATATAGATATAGAGATAATTAAATTATATATTCTATATAGATTATTTTTATTAATAACGACTTGATTACCAACTTATTTTTAATTCCATTAACCAAAAGTTACTTGAAAATTAAATTTATTTTTTTTTAATTGTTTACGACATACACTTTATCATGTACTATACTTGATTACCAAAAACGATTTAAACCTACTCAAACACCATAGCAAGCAAAAATGACTAAAATGCCCTTTTACCAGAAAATAACAACATAAAACAAAATAAAATTGTATACAACTACATATACAATACAATATAAACATTAAACACTGATATTGAAAGTCCAAT
This sequence comes from Lactuca virosa, assembly GCF_052849685.1. NCBI lineage: Eukaryota > Viridiplantae > Streptophyta > Magnoliopsida > Asterales > Asteraceae > Lactuca > Lactuca virosa. The sequence goes on along the minus strand of NC_136426.1, from coordinate 112,311,743 downwards.
ATTATCAACCATTTATATTTTTAAGAAACATACAAAACCTACCGTACTCCACATACCAACGACAAACCATGCAATATCTTTGTGGATCCTCATCCTCTTCATGGTCTACCGCAATATCCCTTTAACAAAATGATGTGGCTCTTCACATTGGAATGTGATGTTGTTCGTTGTATGTATATGAACAACATCGACAGTCAACAACAACTCTTTGGCACTATCAACAAGACCAGTGTACTCCCATTATCCGGAATTGCCCAGCCAAAATACGCATCAAGTAGTTGTAAATCTACACATTAAAGTAACTATCAATTAGTCCAATGTAGTCGTTTCAACACAACAGTAAATATTATACAACACAACACAACTAAATACTAACCCCAAACTACAAGCATGCATTAATTAACTATATACAAAATGTAATGTACATATAGACCATACATACCTTGATCACACTGAGGAGGCCCTCTTGAAATGTAGAAAATTTCATGAAAATAAATTGCATCAAAATGATCCCCATCTGTTGCCTCTTTCAACAAAGCCACTCCAACTTCAAAATTTCCATTACAAAAGTATTCTTCATGTTAACAGAATAACAATATCATTAACATCAATGACACTAAAAATTAATAAATGGAATACATTCCATATAATTACTAAAATTACACATACTATTCCTTGTCTAAACATGGCTTCAATGTTATTATACAATGCACATGTGCATATAAATAAATCATCATTGAGATGTTTGGGACCCATTCCTTCAATCATGTGCAGGGATGTTGTTCTGAACACTTGAGGATCACCCCCCGTTGCATACATCTTCTTTGAACTTCAAAATTTTAAATACATAGGAAATAACTAATAAATCAAGTTGTATTTCATCAAATATACATTCATTAGTTGATGTTTATTGAGAATTGCCAACGTCTTTTAGAGATGATGTCTTTCACAGATTCTGACCCTACTATTGCAATAATCTGACTCAAAATCTCCATTGTAAGATCATCTAACGAATGACAACTTCTTGTATTCGACATTCTACTTACAAAATACACATTGGAATAGTTGATTTCAATTTTTTTAAAAACTTAGGCGTAATTGTGAAAAACGGTGTAACAGGGTAAGGAAAAAAACTTACTTGATGATGCTCTGGTCGCGAGGACTAAATATCGTAGTCACTATTATCAGAGAAAATCGATTTTAAGAACGATTACCCTTCGACAATTTGGGGGTTTAAGTGTTCGTCTGCAGTTTTAGCATCAGGAAGATTTTAGACGTTCTGAATGGTTGAAGAACTGAAACGCCGACATGACATCAGAAACATGATGGCGCCTAAACGATATAGAGTGTAAAAAGACCAAAGTACCCGTGAAATCATTCCAAATATGTGATTACTAAGGGTAGTTGTGTCAAAACACATTATTCAAACATTATAACCTTTTATGGGTCAAAGTGGAACTTTGACTATTTAATTGAAAAAGACTAAGTTAAATAAAAATATTGAAGGTAGTAGGATTCACCCAGTGTCATTAAAGTAACATACACTAAAATAATATATATATATATATATATATATATATATATATATATATATATATATATATATATCATAATTGATAATTATAACACAACCATTTAATTTTACTAACATAATATAAACACCATTATATGTATATATATATATATATATATATATACATTAAAGCTTGACCAAGTTAGGAATAGTAAGCTTTTGTCATCCATGATGACATATGGGTGTTACCATGACCCATATGTCATCCATGGGTGTTACCATCACAACCATGACACATATGACATCCATGGGTGTTACCATGACCCATATGTCATCCATGGGTGTTACCATCACAACCACGAACTATATGGCATCCATGGGTGTTCCCATGACCCATATGTCATCCATGGGTGTTACCATCACAACCATGACACATATGGCATCCATGGGTGTTACCATGCCCCATATGGAATCCATGGGTGTTACCATCACAACCATGACACATATGGCATCCATGGGTGTTACCATGACCTATATGGCATCCATGGGTGTTACCATCACAACCATGACCCATATGGCATCCATGGGTGTTACCATGACTCATATGTCATCCATGGGTGTTACCATCACAACCATGACGCATATGGCATCCATGGGTGTTACCATGACCCATATGTCATCCATGGGTGTTACCATCACAACCATGACACATATGGAATCCACGGGTGTTACCATGACCCATATGTCATCTATGGGTGTTACCATGACCTATATGTCATCCATGGGTGTTACCATCACAACCATGACACATATGGCATCCATGGGTGTTACCATGACCCATATAACACATTGATTTATGGGATCGCAAATAACAAATTTAATTGGACATGTTTGATCCCATCTATGCCTCGAAACTCTCTTGCTTATGTAACCTTTATCACAAGAGATTTTCGATCAAATCATCCAATTTGAAAAACTTGTGTAATCGGCCTATAACTTGGTTATAAAAATCGCAAAAACACCTCGGCCATCAAAAGATAACACCAAGCGGTTAGGTATCCTTTATCCCACTAGTGTATACAAGAGACGTGCGAGTGTTCTTTAAAAAATGATTGCATAGATTTGAGGTTTGTAAGGGGTCTTTGAAGTTTTTATAATTCTAGTTTAAAAAACATGTTATGTCATGGTTACTGCATGTATTCAATAAACCATGGTAGACCTTTTAAAAATCTTATTTTATGAAAAAATCACATTTTAACAATGTTCTATATATAAAACCCGGTTTTATATAATTGACGCGATCAAAGTTTTAATAGCTAGTATTAAGTCGATGCTTGAGCGCTTTAAAACATTTGTAAACCTTTTAATAAAACTTTCTTTTATAAAATAAGGTTTGGAGTTTGATAATTTTATAAATCTCAATTTTAAACTTATACAATTTTATCCCGAAATTTTACCGGTTACTAGTTTTAACGATAAAGCTTGTTTTGTTGTAAAACTATTTTTAGCATCTTATGTTAAAAGGTAAGTTTCATTAAAACCAAACTCCTGTGATGTTTATTTATGTTCAAATATTATTTTGCATTTGAAAAACTAATTTATCAACCATAACATAATAAAAATAATAACATAAACATAAAACAACACAAGCATGCATAACAATTATAACATATGTTCATAAACCAAGCCATTAACTAGTAATAATTTTGTGGGCCATCACAAAATTATCAAGTCCATTCCTAAAGGGATATAAGGGACATTTATCTTGTAAAGTCTTCATGTGTTCCCACTTGCTTCAACACCTTGTAGCAAGTTTATAAAAATAATTTTATAAAGTATGGGAAACTTTAATAAAATCAACTTTATAAACTTTTGATCTTCAAAATGGTCACCGTCTTCATTCTTGTTACATTTTTATAAAAATAAACTATTTCTAAAACTAATCTATTACTTACAAAAATTAACAAAAGAAAACTATCTATTTAATTATTACATACCATATGAATAAATAAATAGTTACAACCATTTTAAATAAATCAACACATGCAACAACACAAAGGTCCATGACAAGTTTATGCACATCATACATATATATATATATATATATATATATATATATATATATATATATATATATATATACACACTCAAAAATATATAAAACTCTTTTTTCTAAGACAAGTTTTATGACCAAAAAGATGCATGTAAACTTTTGGTCAAAAAATAACAATTATAAACATTTTAAAGTTGTCATAGAAAATATGTATGGATTTTTCTTGCAAAGAGAAAACCATCCATGTTTTCCAAAAACAAAGATTTCATGAACTAAACAAATAATCTAACTAATCTTACAAAAATGGCTCTGATACCAATTGTTAGGTTTTTATTCAAAAATTTGGTTTCACAACCGGTAAAATTGACAACGGAAGCTTTAAAAAGGTTGAATAAAACTAAAACTATTCTACCCACCAAGGATCATTTTGCAAGAGTTGCAAAGATTAAAACAACCATAGAAGGGAAAGTATAATAACCTTTGAAGACTTTGATCCTCATCGGAGGTTGGAAGTTGATGAAGTGTGACATGAAACTCTAAAACAAGAGTTCTCTACAAGTATCCACCAAGCAACAGTAGAACCATCAAAATATGCTACTATTCACTTGTAATTTGTTGTTCATAATCCTTTGAAATGTATACCAAATATATGTTAAAAGGTGAAGCAAAAAAGGGACATTCTTTGACATCAAAATGCAAGAGAATGAAGGAGAAGTAAGGACTTATACTTCGAAAATATGGCAGCCCTTTTGGAGCACTGTTCTCTCGGTTATGAATCTCCAAAGAGGAAGAATACAAGCTCATGAGAACACCTTCTAACCTTCCATTACCTTCCTTATATAATGGCCAAAAAGTGAAAGGAGACCATAAAGCAAAAGCATGGACAACTTTGTTCCAAGCATGGCATGAATTGATTAAACAATTCAAAAGAATGCCATGTTTGGTCTCCTCTTGAATTTTCAAGAAAGGCATGCACAAAAGAAGACAAAGATGTCTCATGACTAGTTTATATACACATACATGTTATCTTTATAAAAATCAATCATTTTTATAAAGAATTCTTAACACACACACACATATATATATATATATATATATATATATATATATATATATATATATATATATATATATATATATATATATATATATATATATGTTGAATCATGAAAAGTGACCCTCTTAAACTTCAGCTACCGCAGTCAACAAGCTACCGCAGTCAAGCTCCCTCTTCAGCATCCGAAGTCATCAAATGCAACCGCAGTCACTCTTTACTTAGTTTATTTTGTCTTTCTGTAATACTCTCTATTGTCCAGTATGCCTTGCACGGCTACTCTAAGAGAGTGAATCTAATGTAACTCCTTGAGTCTCTATAAATAGAGCTCATTCTCTTGTATTCATTACAGATCTATCATTCTGAATACACATCTCTGAAGTTATCTTTTCTATCTCTAATTACTCATCTCTTCTTACTCACAAATCTTACTAGAATATAACTGATTACAATCTCTCTTCGGAGCAAGTCTTGTGTGACGTAATCACTAAGTTTGATCTCACTTATTAACTTGGCTTGAATGCATTCCTCGTTATGAATCAACTTATGTGTATACTTGATATAACAATTGTTGTCATTTCCATTTCTTTTCTATTCCGCAACTAACTCTCTAACTCTCTAACTCTAACTTATTAATATTATTGTTGACCTTTTAGATCCTTCGAGATTAACTATTCCGCAACTATACTTGTTCTAACGTTTGTTCAAGTGTGTCTCAAAGTTTTTTTCTCAACAATATATATATATATATATATATATATATATATATATATATATATATATATATATAACTAGTCATATATAAATATGTTATTTTATATATAACTATCTTTTATATAAATTGTAACTAGATTATTTTATATAAAACTACCTTTTATATAAATTGAACCAGTTTATTAAGATATATAGATATAACTTATAAATAATCATACTTTATGATATATTTCATAAGTTGTTATTTCTCCAATAAATATTATTTCCACAATTAATAAATTCCCAATTAGTAAAATATTATTTCCATGAAATAATAATTTTCCAATTAAATACAAGTGTTGATATATTTATTAATAATCAAATTATACTAATAAATAATCAATTGACGGTAACTTGCTATATGGTGTGACCCTATAGGATCATATATTATGAACAATATCATTCTCTAATGACTCTTGGGCATACTAGATCTTTCAGTTTTAACCAAAACATCACAACTACCAATTCCAAATGTGTCAGAGTAAGAAAACATTATTACTCCACATTTTATGAGGTGCTATATGTTGGATTAGGTGTCTAAGCCCATAACTATAATTGGTATATACTTGACCCGAGAGTAGCATGGTCCTTTGGGGTTGCCTTCACCAATGCAATTTGATAGGATGGACTTTTGAGAATAAGGTTATTTGTGATTTGTTAATATATTACAAGTATAATGTATTAATATGAAATCATATTATTTAACTAAGTATTGATCAGGAATTAATTTGGAATTAATTTAGTGATCAAAAAAGACTAATTATATATGCGGGGACTGATTTGGTAAATAAATGATTCTTATAGTGTGAGCCAATGATCCATGGTTATTTAGGATGGGCTAAACCAATATGGATAGTCCATGGAGGTTTAACCCATGGATCCTAAGTAATATGAAGAGTCATGGCACATTAGGGTTTGCATGAATGTAACCCTAGCACTTGCCACATACATTCTTGGAGAGTGTGAATCGATTTTGTGCTAAGCAACTTATTCTCTCAAGCCTCTTTTTGCACTTGGTGTTTGTGACACATTAGAGGCGTCACATTTGATGTACTAAAGCTTTTGAAGGCCAAGAACTACAAGTCCTACTAAGAGGTAATTTATCTAACTAGTTATATTGTTCAATTGTCAAATTGTATGCTAGTTAGGATGTGTGCTTTGGAAAATCAAATTGCATGTATAATTAGAGAAAACATAGATCCAAAGCATCTAGGGTTGCATGTGCACCATAAGGTTGTTAGAGTGCTCAAAACCCTTCAGTGGTATCAGAGCCTAGGATTGTTTTCTGTTATACTTGATGCTTATTAGTTTTCAAAGTTAAAAAAAATCGATTTTATGGCCTCTGACTGATGAACTCGTCGAGTCCACTGGCTGACTCGACGAGTCCACTCAAAAAAAGGGCAACTCGACGAGTCAGTATCATGCACTCGTCGAGTTGATGGTTCTGGTTGGAGAATTTTGAGTTTTTGGCCAGAATTTGATTAGGATCATTACCACAAACTGTTTTTTGAAACATAAAACCTGTTTTTTGATATGGTAGTGATCATGCTCATCCAATTAAAAGATAATTGTCAAAATTTCAAGATTGGTATTAGTTTATATAATTAGTCTAATTTCTTGCAAATTGTTGATATGAATTATCTTGACTTATGAGTTTAACTAGATCATAGATAAATTATTTGATTATTTTGTTAATTAAAATGTTGATCTAAATGCCTTTAATGAATTCCATAACTTGTCCTCAAGTTATGGAAAATGAAAAGTCTCACTTTTAAAAAGTCATTAAACTCATAAGTTATGGAAATGAAAAGTTTTGAAGAGTTTCAAAACTTGCCCTCAAGTTTTGGAATTTGTAAAGTCACACTTATGAATACTTTAATTCCAAACCCTATTTTTTAAAAGTTTAAAACTCAACCCTTATAATATTATAATATTAAAATTTTAATAATTATATATATGTATAAGACAAGTCAGTCTTACCGTTAGTAGGCCTCATTCATGAAGCCGGTCTATAAGGGGGTATAATGTTACTGCCTATAAAATGGTGATTTAATGGGTGTCCACTCTCACCCACTGCTTCCTTGACTGGTGGAGGGTCGTTAGCCAAACGGGTAGGATGGGACATTAATTCTCGTTAAAAGTATAATGATAATTATAAAGTAACTAAACTTTTATTAAATTCCCAATCTTAGTTACTTTAGGAAAAATGTGAATTTGATGCTAATCCATGAAATTGCACTTTGCACCTTGCCAAGTCATTAGTGGAGCGTGTGTGGTTAACCGACCCACTAACATGGACTAGTAAGGGTGGCAAGGGGTGGCTTGATGTTTATCATAGATCAATGGAGCGTGAGTGGTTAACCGGCACATTGATTAGGTGATATATGACATTAAGAGTACCAAGCACATTTGCATGGTTATTCACACCTTGTTTGTGATCCTCGGCATCCCAGTCACAAACTTGAAGGGCATAATCGACATTTAAACATGCCATTGAAAAGTTCAATGAATCTCAAAAGGATCTAGGAATTCCAATACAATTAAAACTTAATAATCAATTTCGTTTTTCATGGTGGAAAGTGGTAAATCGTCATTTACCTACCTTTAAATATTTTGCAATTGGATTACGGCATCCCTCTTCCAAATTGTAAAATATTGTGTTGGGTCCTAGCCTTAATATTTCATATGGGTGTTATATTAAGGACTCTTATCTAATCTAAACTTTGTCTTTCTTTTTCAGATTTCTTCCAACAATGCTTCTGGCTCAAACCCTACTGGCTCTTTCTCCCTAATGAACTTGTGTGGGAGAGTTATCTTTGATGGTTCCAACTTCAATGATTGGATCAAGAACATCAGGATGGTTACTCGTTACGAGGACAAGGAATATGTCCTCGACAAAGAGCTTAAGGAAATTGATGAGTCTCCTGCTACTTCTGAGGAGATCGCTGAGTTTAGGACTCATGAGAAGTATGCCACTAAGGTGTCTTGTATCATGATGGCCACTATGACAGCTGAACTCCAAAAGTCCTATGAGGACTTCTACCCTTTTGATATGCACTAAGACTTGATGGAAAGATACCATCAGAGTGCTCGTCAAGAGAGGTATGAAATCATCGCCTCCATGATAACAACTAAGATGAAGGATGGAGAATCCATCATGGCCCACTTACAGAAAATGCAAAGTTTTGTGGACTGCTTGCTGAAGTTGAATGTGAACTTCGATGATTAGTTGGCCATAGATATCATTCTACACTCTTTACCTCCATGTTATGACCAATTCTAAATGACCTATCATATGAACAAGTAGGAGGTCACTCTTAGAAAGCTTCAAGGCCTTTTGAGGACCGCTGAAAGTAATCTCAAAGGTAAATCTGTTGTTTCTACTCCTACTGCTACTGCCCCTGTCTTGGTAATTGGACATGGGAAAGGAAGAAGAGGAAGGATCCCTCTATGAGCCGCAAGGGAAATTCTCTTGATGGATCCTCTTCCAGTGGGACCAAAGCTGGTTCTGCTAATCCCTCTACCAACCCGAAAGAAGCAGAGTGTTTCTATTGTCATGATAAAGGGTACTGGAAGCGAAGCTGCCCCAAATACTTTCAGGATGTCAAGGATGGGAAAGTAAAACCCACCCATGCAGGTATTTATACTATTCTATCTAATAACTCATCACATTCTTGTTCTTGGGTCCTTGATATAGGTTGTGGAATTCACATTTGTTCTGATTTGCAGGGACTAAAAAGAAGTAAGGATGTGGAGCACGGGAAGAGTAACTTGATCATGGGGAATAGGAAAATGTCGCCTGTCACCAAGATTGGAGTTTATTCTTTATTGCTTAGTAGTGGGTTGGAGTTAGATTTAAATAATTGTTGCTACTCGTCTGATATGGCGAGAAATGTTATTTCCTTTCATGGTTTGTACAAACAAGGTTTTAGTTTTTCATTTGATAATGAAATTGGTGCTATTAATTCTTTTTATAATGGTGTTTTTATTTTAAAGCATTGCCTTGTAATGGTGTATATGAAACTGTGATGGTTGTAGAGAACTTAGGAAATAATGTGTTGTACATTGATTCTTCCGATAGTTTGGATAAGGCATGCTTGTGGCATTGTCGTCGTGGACATTTCAACAAGAAGCGCATAGGCCAACTCCAAAAGGCTGGAGTTTTGGAGTCATTCGACTTAAGGTCGGATGATACTTGCGAATCTTTTTTGCTTGGAAAGATGACCAAGTCACCCTTCACTGGTACTTGTGAAAGGGGTGAAGGTTTGTTGGATCTCATACACACCGATGTGTGTGGACCTTTCAGAACCACCACAAGGGATGCTAACTGCTTCCATGTGACTTTTATTGATGATTACAGCAGATATGGCTATATCTACTTAATCAAATATAAGTCAGAAACCTTTGAAAAGTTCAAAGAGTTCAAACAAGAAGTGGAGAATCAGCTGGGCAGGAAGATAAAGATGCTCCGATCCGATCGGGGTAGTGAGTATCTTAGTATCGAGTTCCAAGACTATCTTAAGGAATGTGGAGTTGTTTCACAATTGACGCCACCTAGGACACCACAACTTAGTGGTGTGGCTGAGAGGCACAATCGAACCTTGTTGGACATGGTTCGTTCCATGATAAGTCGAGCTTCGTTACCTATCTCATTCTGGGGGTATGCCTTAGAGACTATCGCCCATATCCTTAATCTAGTCCCAACTAAGAAGGTTGCCAAAACACCTCACGATATGTGGACAGGGAAGGTTCCCTAGTTAGCACACATCAAAGTTTTAAGGTTGTGAGGCTTTCGTGAGACGCGAGACTCACAACAAGCTCGAACCTCGTAGTGAGCGGTGTATTTTCATCGCCTACCCACAAAAATCCTTTGGATATCTCTTCTATAGACCGAGTGACAATGTTATCTTCGTTGCGAGGAGAGGAGTCTTTCACGAGAAAGAACTCATAGGCCAAGGGGACAGTGGGAGGCAAATTGACCTTGAAGAGCTTCAAGAGTCAAGCGGTGAAGGAACCTCAAACACTAGCGATCAACCTGAGGAGGAAACTCCTGTTGAACCAGTTGACGAGTCCTTACCTCTGAGGCGCTCCATTAGAGTTAGTGTTCCACCTGTGTTATATGGTTTCCATATAACATCTGAGGGTGATACATTTATCAGTGATAGCACACTGGTAAATTTGGATGAACCTAACAATTACAAGGAAGCCATGGCTGGCCCTGAGTCTGCAAAGTAGAAAGAGGTTATGGACAGCGAGATTCAGTCCATGTATGATAATCAAGTTTGGAACTTGGTTGACAATGTACAGGGTCGTAAGACAGTCGGGTGTAAATGGATCTTCAAGAAGAAGACCGACATGGATCGGAAAGTACACACATATAAGGTGCGACTGGTTGCAAAGGGCTTTACTCAAACTCATGGAGTGGACTATGATGAGACCTTCTCACTAGTAGCGAAGATTAAATCTATAAGGGTTATGTTAGCCATAGTTGCATTTCAAATATGGAAAATGGATGTCAAAACCACTTTCCTTAATTGGAAGTTGGCTGAAGATGTTTACATGAGTCAGACAGAGGGTTTTGTCAATATAAAGTACCCTAATAGAGTGTGTAAGCTTAAGAAATCTATTTATGGATTGAAACAAGCATCTTGCAGATGGAATCTTTGTTTCGATGAGAAAGTCAAAGAGTTTGGATTTTCGAGAAGCGAGGATGAGTCATGTGTGTATGGCAATGCTAGTGGGAGTACAGTTAGCTTTCTAGTGTTGTATGTGGATGACATACTACTCATAGGAAATGACATTCCAACCTTGCAGGAGGTTAAGTCCTGGTTTGGGAAGTGTTTCGCTATGAAGGACCTTGGAGAATCTGGTTACATCCTAGGGATAAGGATATTGAGAGACAGGAGTAAAAGACTAATTGGACTTAGTTACAGTACCTACTTGGACAAGGTGTTGAAACAGTTCAGCATGGAGAATTCCAAGAAAGGTGACTTACCCGTCCAAGGCAATACCAAACTGAGTAAAACTCAGAGTCCGAGTACAGAGGTTGAGATAGCTGAGATGATTCGAGTGCCATATGATTCCGCAGTTGGTTCGATCATGTATGCTATGACTTGTACTCGCCCTGATGTGGCCTTTGCTTTGAGCATCGTCAGCAGATATCAAGGGAATCCTGGTAAAGCTCACTGGACTACGGTAAAGAATATTCTTAAGTACCTACGTAGGACTAAGGACTGGGTCCTTACTCTTGGAGGGAGTGATGACTTAAGAGTCACAAGGTATAGTGACGCCAGCTTTCAGACCGACAGAGATAATTTCCGCTCTCAGTCGGGTTGGGTTTTTACCCTGAATGGAGGAGGAATAACTTGGAAAATTTCCAAACAGGAGACTGTAGCTGATTCAATGTGCGAATCAAAGTACATAGCAGCAAGCGAAGCGTCGAAGGAGGCGATATGGCTGAAGAACTTCATCGGAGACCTTGGAATTGTACCAGCTATAAAGGAGCCTATGGAGAATTTCTGTGACAATGAGGGTGCGGTTGCCTTAACCAAGGAACCAAGATATCATGGCAGATCCAGGCACCTCGACAGGAAATATCACTTCATAACATATCGGGTGGAAGAAGGACTCATCGTGGTAAAGAAGGTATCGTCAGATGAGAACCCAGCAGATCCCCTCACGAAGGGACTGAGTAAGGTTAAGCATTTGCGGCATCCGAGGAGCATCGGGCTGAAGAATGATATTAGTTTTAATGATTAGATAGCTATTTTGAAACTTGTAATAGATAAAATGTAATTGACATTTGATGATTAAATAAAAGGTGTTTTATTTATGAGTAAAGTTACTATCTTGTGTCAATTGTTTACTATTGTTTCATTTTGCATGTTTTGACTTCCAGAATAATTATATTATTCAAACTGTCCACGGTCGATCAAACTTTGGAAGTAGGTATTGAGGCAAGAGTGTCATGAATTTGGCTTGTAGATTGTCTGAAGTGTTTTAGACATAGCAAGAGATTGCTACAACATTCATGAGTGCTCATAAGGTCTGAGTATTGGATTAAACCCACGCTCACTTGAATCACTTCATGGAATTTATCATGATTGATCGTGAGACGATAATATCATATAAGTCTTCAAACCAAGATATATGAGTGTTGACTATGAGGTGGTTGTACATTGATAGTGCAAAAATGCATCAGTAACTTAATGTTATAAAACGCCCTGTTGTGTATGATTTAACGAATAGTTAGTACAAGCATATAATGTCGAAGTTTATCTGTTCCTTTTAATTCTTGGAGGATTAAAAGTGATATCTTGGGCCCCTCGATGATTTTGTTTTGACTTATGTGTCGGGCCCGGTCGGGACTAAATTGATGTGTTCAATTGAGTTCTCTGTTAAACAAATCAGAAATCGAGAAACAAATTGTTGGACAATAAGTATGACATTGTTCCATGTATTTGTCCGGCTGATATCTTGAAGAATAGAGGATTATATGATCCCTTATCTAAAGGACGCGTCACTGACTGGGTCAGAGTTCGACAACAACTTTTAAGAGCTATGATTGCTAGTCGGTTTTAAGTGGTACTTGCAGTTATAGTTATTAGACTTATCCAAGTGGGAGACTGTTGCATTAGGTGTCTAAGCTTATAACTATAATTGGTATGTACTTGACCTGATAGTAGCATGGTCCTTTTGGGTTTCCTTCACCAATGCAATTTGATAGGATGGACTTTTGAGAATAAGGTTATTTGTGATTTGTTAATATATTACAAGTATAATGTATTAATATGAAATCATATTATTTAATTAAGTATTGATCAGGAATTAATTTGGAACTAATTTAGTGATCAAAAGAGACTAATTAAATATACAGGGACTGATTTGGTAAATCAATGATTCTTATAGTGTGGGCCAATGATCCATCATTATTTAGGATGGGCTAAACCAATATGGATAGTCCATGGAGGTTTAACCCACGGAGCCTAAGTAATATGAAGAGTCATGGCACATTAGGGTTTGCATGAGTGTAACCCTAGCACTTGTCACGCTATAAAAGGAACTCCCTAGAGCTAAAATCAGTTGCCACATACATTCTTGGAGAGTGTGAATCGATTTTGTGCTAAGCAACTTATTCTCTCAAGCCTCCTTTTGCACTTGGTGTTTGTGACACATTTGAGGCATCACATTTGAGGTGCTAAAGCTTTTGAAGGCCAAGAACTACAAGTCCTACTAAGAGGTAAGTTATCTAACTAGTTATATTGTTCAATTGTCAAATTGTATGCTAGTTAGGATGTGTGCTTTGGAAAATCAAATTGCATGTATAATTAGAGAAAACATAGATCCAAAGCATCTAGAGTTGCATGTGCACCATAAGGTTGGTAGAGTGCTCAAAACCCTTCACTATAAACCTACTTAGTATAGCATAAGTTTCAAGATACAATTCGAAGTAACTAGAGCATGGCTCTAAAACTTGGTTGGAAACGAAGTATGACTCATCTCTTGATTGAGCATAAAACATGATACTAAAGTAATCTCCTTTCCTTTCAGATTGGAGAAACCTTTATATTTCTGCCTTATAGATTCTTATTATTCGTTCTACTACTCTTTGAGAACTTTTCAAATTTTTAGAACTATGCTTAATCTTATAAACACAACCATGTTTACTGAAACATCGGTAAACCATGACGCATAGAGTTATCGTCCTTCATGGTGGATCCCAAGAGTCTATATCAATATGTATTAGATCCAGTAGTCCTTCACTTTAACTCACATAAACATGTGATCAACGAATTAGTCATAATCTTCCAAAGATCAAGATTCTCATACATCACACAATTCAAATTGCATGACTCCAAGTTTCTATCCAATTGAAACTTAGGTGATAAGAATTCCTTTTCACTTGGTCAGTTATGACATTACCACAAATGATATAACTAAGAATCAAATCCATATTTAAAATTGCTAATAATAGAAATATAACCACTAATTTTCATAAATGTCATTGCAAGGAAATATGAAGTAAATAAATCAAATTTTCACTTCTATTGATAATAAGCAGAAAAACTTGTCCATACAATTCAAATATATGAAAACAAAGGTTGTAAAAATCGTTCGCCGGTAGCTCGACGGTCGACTGGTGTTAAGGGATTAATCGGTCTTGGCGGGGATTAATCGTGGATTAATCGGGGACCATAGATTATTAATAAAATATTAAATTTAATCAAATATTAATATATCTTAAGAAAAACAAGTAATTCAAAATTAGAAAATAAGAAATTTTGTAATTTGAAAATTTGAAAGTACGAAAATATGAACATTTTGGTATAATATTTGAAATTTTGAATATTTGAAAATTTTGGAGTAAAAAAAAGGTTGATTTTTTGAATTTATTTGCTAAAATTTTTTTATTTTTTTTTTACTTTTTTGACTTTTTTTTTACTTTTGTTGACTTTTGTTGACCGATTAATCCCGCCAAGACCGATTAATCCCGCCAAACCCGATTAATCCAAAATATCCGATTAATACCCTAATCATCGACGGTTGGAGAACGCCAAACAATTAATCCACGATTAATCGCCGATTAATCCCGATTTTTGCAACCATGATGAAAACTATGGTTCTAGATATTTCCTAAGCAATCTATTAATCTATCATAACTCCTAAACAGTAGCTTCCAAAATTTGATCATCGAACCATGCGACTTAAATCCATCTCTCACGATCAGATTCAACTTATTCTTCTTAATCTTCCTTTTTTCTCTTAGATCCTACAAAACATAAAAATGTGACTATCACATCATTTATTAAGGATCTATGAATAGGAACTTAATAATGGAGTTAGATAGTGGATGTACCTGGAGTAGAGTCACACGACTTGACTTTACTATCTTTAAGATCTTTCAGGTAGTCTGGGCATCTTCGCATCCAATACCCCTTCAATTGGCAATAGAAAAATATAGACCTTTCAGGAATTTCACATAGGATTATCTCAGAACTAGCCTTTCTCTTCACCATATGGTCAAACGGTTTGACATTGGCCGGTCCCTTTCCATTGGGAAGAGAAACCTTTTCTGGACTACCATTGTTTCTTGTATCAATGTCCATGGAAATTTAGGAAACAGATCCTTCAAACACTTTTGCTTGACTTGTGCTTTTAAGCATTTATGTTTTAGCAGCAATCAACATATATGTTAGATCAATCAGGGTCATGTCGTGGTCTCTCACATAGCAGTCTTTAATTTTAGACTATATGATTCAGGAATCGAAAGTAGAACCAAGTCAATGACCAGCTCTCTTGGGAAAACGACACCCAACATCCCCAATCTGGCAATGTACGATTTTATTTTCAGAACATGCGCACACACAGACTTTCCATCTTGATGTTTACATACCAACAGGCCTTGAGTGACTTCGTATTTTTCAGCTTGAAAGAAACATGACTTGGGGAGAGTCACTGGAGCATGTGGAGGAAGAATTGGAGAAGCATGATTTCGAGTTACACCATTTCTTGAAGAAGGGAACATTCTTTCACCTTAATCAACATGTGGAAGATCATCTTCAGATAAGGGAAAAACATTTCCGGAAGGACGAGAAAAACCATTGTTGTCTGAACTTGACATCTATGATGGGAGAATAGAGAATTCAAGTCATTTGATTTTAATACTTAATTATTAACCCATAAATTTAAATTAAGGCTAGGATCCATATTTCCGATTCGAACTTTGAAGAGGGATATCATAATCAAATTCGAATCTATTTTAGGTAGGTAAAGCATTACCAATTTCAATCTCATGAAACTCCTAGATCATTTGAGATTCATTGAATCTAATCAATGGCATGTTTAACATCGATTATGCTCTTACTTTGTGACTGGGATGCCGAGGATCACAAATGAGATGTGATTAACCATGAAAATTAGTCTGGTACTCTCGATGTCATTTATCATCTCCTTTTAATGTGTCGGTTAACCACACGCGCTCCATTAATCAACAATAATTTTCGAGACACCCATTCCCACTCCTTATTAGTCCATATTAGTGTGCCGACTAACCACACACGCTCCACTAACGACTAATAAGGCGCAATGTGCAATTTCATGAATTAGCATAAAATTCACATTTTTCCTAAAGTAACTAAGAGTGGAATTTTAGAAAATAGTTTAGTTACTTTTTATCATTATACTTTTAATGACTTTATGTCCTATCAAACCCGTTTGGCTAACGAACCTCCACCAATCAAATTTTAGAAAATAGTTTAGTTACTTTTTATGATTATACGTTTTAATGAGGTTATGTCCTATCAAACCCATTCGGCTAACGACCCTTCACCAATCAAGGAAGTGGTGGGTGAGAGTGGACACCCATTCAACTACCATTTTATTGACAGTTTCCTTATACCCCCCCCCCCCCTTTAAATATCGGCTTCGTGAATGAGGCCTACTAGCGGTTCGACTGACTATTCCTATACGTATAATATATATATTAAACTTTTAATTACATACATAGTATAAGGTGCATTTTAAAATATTTTAAAATAGCAAGAGTTAAATCTTTTAATAAATTAAACTTTTCAATTTAATTAAATTTAAACCATTTATGGATTTATTAATTATCCTTTATTTAATCTTTTAATAAAATTATTAATAACATCCATAAGGATAATTTTAATCATATAAATTTAGCATTATCTAATCTATATATATCTCCTAACATTTAGGTCTTATTTAATTATCCAATATCTCCAAAATTCGGATTATGGCAGATTTTATAAAAGATAATTACCAAATAACAACCATATAAATCAAATTAGGCAAGAAAATCCAAAAATTCGGAATTATTGTGCTCACATCGTGAGCATTAAGTCTCACCTCGTGAGATCAGTATGACAGAAAACAAAATTTTGAATTATACTGTGCTCGTGTCGTGAGCATTAAAACTCATGTCGTGAGTTCAGTCTGTCAGCAAACGGATTTCAGATTTTATTGGTTCTCACGTCGTGAGCAGCTATGCTCACGTCGTGAGATCGGTTTTTTCAGAAAAATCGTTTTTTGTTCATTTTCAAGCAATATACATTCAATTGTTAGACAACCTATGGCTTTGATACCATTGATAGGTTTTACATGCACCAACGCGGATAAATCCTTAACAACGTAAGGGTACATGCAACTTAAGGGTATATGTCCTAACTCTATTAAAGTAATATTCTATTGAACAACAAAACATGAAACCCTAGACTAATTTCGAAAAATCACAAGACAAAAGTAGGGTTTACATATCTTTTAGTTATTGTAGTAAATAACTAATCAAAACCTTCTTGAAACACTCTTGGAAGCAAGCGCCACAAATGTCGCACCTCTAATGGTTCACACCCAAACCCTAGCAACCAAGGGACTTGAAGAGAGAGAGAGAGAGAGAGAGAGAGAGAGAGAGAGAAACGAGAGGTGGAAATTTCAGCCTAACCCTCTAAGGAATAGCATTGCTGAAATTATGAGGCTAATGGTCCTTATATAGCTGAGGTAGCTTAGTCCCAAAGCTAGGATTTAAGGAGGAAACTCTAATCCCTTTGCTTAGTGACCAAGCATCCCATTCCCTTGCTTACGCAAGGGCTTGAACGAAATTTCTTGGGCTTCCCCAAGTAATTTTCGTCCACCTCATCTAACGAGGTCCATGGGCTCCTTACCTCAACTTTCAATAAATAACCAAACAGACGCTGCACTTTTAATTAATCCAGTTAATCCCAAAATTAATTCCAATTAATTTCTGATTAATTATTAATTAAATAATATGATTTCCAATTAATATATTATTCTCATAATATATTAATAAATCATTTATTATGATTTCTAATTAATTTATTAACC
Organism: Lactuca virosa; assembly: GCF_052849685.1. Classification (NCBI taxonomy): domain Eukaryota; kingdom Viridiplantae; phylum Streptophyta; class Magnoliopsida; order Asterales; family Asteraceae; genus Lactuca; species Lactuca virosa. The sequence continues at coordinate 112,293,509 of NC_136426.1, read as the reverse complement.
AAGTAATAAATTAATAAATCATTCGATCTCTCTCTCTCTCTCTCTCTCTCTCTCTCTCTCTCTTTCTCTCTCTTTCTCTCTAAAAGCTATCCTATTCAATTGCCAGGTTTGAGGGCAACCTAAAAGGATTGTGCTACTATCAAATCAAGTTTATACAAATTATAGTTATGGGCTTAGACACCTAATCCAACAAGTATCATAAAGACAACTAGCATTCCACATAAAAAGTAAATGGTCGGCATTGGTGCCTTCGACCCATGGATATGGTGAGAAGACTCACCTCGCAATGTCGAATCTCACAGAAAGAATCTCTGGCTGCTGGCCCGCTAAAATACTCGCACTATCAATCACAAAATAATCATCTGATCAATAATTGGATCCTGACTCACCCTACGAGTCCAAACTAGGGGAAAAGACCGTTTTTACCCCTCCCTATACTTGGCCTAAGGCCCAATCACAATTGTCCACAAGCCTAAATTCCAAATAAACACCCAATGCCCAAATACGGCACCGTTTTCCAAATTGGGCCCAACTCCTTCATGGGTCTTAGTCCAAAGTCCAAAAATAATCATTAGCCGAAAACACTTGAATTCTGATGGCCCAACAAGGCCCTAAGCATCTAAGTCCAACTATGGCCCAAACCGAAGCCCAAAACATCTGAAGCCTAACTGGCTGAGTACGCGAGGTGTACTCAGCACGTACGCGCAACGTACTCGCTTTAGGGCTTGTACGCTAAGTGTACCTGCTTGTACACCCAGTGTACTCCCCCATTTGGCCATTTTCCATTTCCAACTCTTAATCCATTAAGACATTACTCTAAAACTTAGATCTGACTTCTTTGAGATGGTTTATCAAGTAAAGTTGCCAACTTTACGTGTATGCATGGCTTAATGAAGCTCTTAAAGCTCAAAAGGACTTAACAAATGACTTAATGCATGCATGAGACCACCAAAACCATAAATCTTGCACCTTTAAGCTCAAGAAACTCATAATATGCCCAGATCTAAAAAAATAAGCTCCACAAAAGACTTAGCTCAACAAACTAACCCAAAAGGGACCAAAAGCGTAAAAACTATGACATGAAGAAATCTAAACATACAATGATAAAAGTTGGGACTTTATACCTCAAAAGTCACCAAAAGATGGAGCTAAATCTGGATCTCTAAGCTTCCTTCCAATGAATGAGTCTTCCACTTCTTCTTCTTTCACTTCAAGGAGCATAAATCACCCAAAAATCAAGTCCAAAGCTCAAGAAAACTCAAAGAGGCTATAAGGTTCGAGATTAGAGTTTTAGGCCAATAGATGCTGATAAAGAGGCCATCCCTAGGGACATAAGTACCTTATATAGGGTGCAACACCCCAAAATAGGGTTTTCTTATCCTCGTCGTACGCAATGTGTAACCTTCGTACGCCCAGCGTAGGAGGCCTCGAATCCGCGACCAACCTGCTTAATACGCTCAGCATACGCCTGTGTATGCCCCGTGTACTGGACCTCGCACTAGTACGCCCTGCGTACTCCGTATGTACGCCCCGCGTAAGGGTTATCTTTAAGCCCTAAATTCTTCCGAAGGCCATAACTGTTTCATTATAAGTCCGATTTCGACGATCCTTGTATTCACGAAAAGGTAACGAGAAGCTCTACGCTTTTATCAACTCATACTTGCCTTAAAATTTCCTGAACAAGAATCCAATTTATATAAAAGCTTGAGCTGAAACTTTACCAAAATACCCATTAGCTCCAAAACACAAACAGAACACCCGGATCATCTAAGTTACGTCACCCACACCCAAATGGGAAACGATTCGGGACAGAAAGTTACACATGTGTTGCAAACGGAAAAAGAATCATCAAGAAGGTGTCTCAAATTCTCAAATGGATTTCGAAAAATTCATGTTGATATCGAAGATGAACGATCAAGGTTTTTCTCTAAATTTGAATTCAATCATTTTTTTTTAAATCGTGCTTTTCGTTTTTGATTGTTGATCATGTGACAACCGTCAAAATTCAGGTCAAACAAAGTCAACAAGTCAATCGACTTGTACTAATACGTTAGGGTTTAAACTATGCTTCCTAATATATAAATTGCAATTATAATACAAGGAATATCTCTCTCTATCTCAAATGTCTCCAAAATCTCTCTCTATATCTCAAATCCCTCTTGGTCCGGAACCCTCTTGGTCTCGGAACCTTCTGACTCCGGAAATTCTAAGTGATGCTGGAACCCTCTCTTGCTAATTCGGAACTTCTGACCTCGGACCATCTTAAGAACTGGACATTTTTGCACCTCAGAGCCTCCTCACTCCGGAAGTCCTCGCTGCTTCGGAAACCTCGCATCTTGGAAGATCAGGCGACTCCGAAACTTTGACCACTCACGAACATACTGACTTCGCACCCTCGACTCCGGAACCTGATGTTTGACTCCGGAACCCCTCACAGCTTCGGACCCACTCCGGAATTTTGGCCATTTTGGACTTTTCTTCATTTTAAAGGACTTTTAACGTCGGGATTTCTATCCAACTCATATTTGTCACAACTTAGACCCTCTAAGCTCATATTTTAAGCCAATAATAAAGCTTTATTATATATTAACACACATTTACATATAATAATATCTAAGATTATAAAGATATTATATTACTTTATACATAAAGTAATTTGCAAGTGGGTCTTCATATTTTCCCAAGGCACCTTTATGTCACTTATCTTAGTCTTCATTGGTCAATTCATGTCCCCTCATAACTCCTCCCATCCACTTGCTTCACTTCCCTCTTAAACCCACATCCAGGAGATATCCTCCTCATTTCACAAAAAATCCTCATTTCTCACTTTTACTCTCCAAGAAAAAGCTCTTATTCTCTCTCTAGCAAGGATAATCCCAAGATTGTTCTTGGATCTTTTGGTAAGTGTCTCCTTCAAACTCTAATGATTTTTACATGCTTCTAATGCAAATCTTGAACCTCTTACCCACGTACTTACGTATAAATGTCCTTAGGACCATCAAATCTCCAAGTTTCTTTCAAGTGTTATTGACTTGAAACTCCTCATCCACCACCTCCCACTCATCAAGGAAAACACTTAAGGTGAGTTCATATCCCCCACCATTTTTGAGTTTTCATATTTTTTTAGGGGGAGAATACAAGAAAAATCTTATTAAGCAAAATACTATACAAGATGTTAAACATTTACGTTTATATTACGTAACAAAAGATTTCTAAAAAAATGGTCGTGACCCGGTTACGACACCATTTTTGCGGGTATTTAAACAAAAGATATGTTGATTTAAATATAAAAATTTAACTAGATCTAAAAATCTTAAAAAGACAAAAACTGAGTTTCACGTAACCATATTCTCTTTATTTGCCGTTATTAACGACAAAAAGTCAAAAACTAGTAAAATGGGTGTTTTCATACTAAAACCCATTTATTTGCTTTAAATATAAAATACTTGTTATTTAAAGAGCATTAAAGCATTTTCAATATTAAAATACATTTTGTGGTACAAATTATTTGCGAATAATACTTTACCACCTTTGTAACCCGTTGAGCAAAGGGTATAATTATATAAAATACATATATAATTATTTTACGTCATTTTCTATATTATCCTAGACTCAGGGGATAAATAAAAATACAAACGTTTTCAGTACAAAAACACGTAAACTCGTTGAATAACTTTGTGAGGAATTTTCTTCACCGTACATTACAAAGTACACATGAAAGTCCTGTTTTATAACCAGAATCCCTTGTGAGGAGAGCGTGATACTTGTGTATAGATCTATACGGGACTGACAATCCCGCACCCTAATTGTTAGCTATAGTTAGACCAGCAGGTCTTGGGTGACAAATGTCATAACATTCCGACGCCTGAAGAACGTCACGACAGGCCATCTAGGTCATTAGCACGGTTATAAAAACTCACATAAAGCAACAACGACTCATTTAGTTTACGCAAAAGCATTCTTCAAACGGTTTTATATATATATGATTAAAACTGTATGTCACAATTTTAAGTATAGAAAATACTTATACATTTTGGTCTTGGTACATTTAAGACTACAATACATTTTATGGAAAATATAGGATTTTCTGGAAAGAAAAACACTATTTCATTACAAAAAGAAGTTTACACTTACTCATACAAACGTTTATGAACTCACTAACTTAATTGTTAACACTCTTTTTAAACAACTTGTATTCTCAGGAAATAAGTAAAACAGGTAACTACTGGCTTTTGAGGATGGGATGCTAAGGCGTCAGACAAATCATTTTTATCATCATATTATAATTGATTTTGAAACATGTAACTCGTGAAACAATGTAATCTTTTCAATTATATTTATGATGGTTGTGTTTACTTTGGTCACTATTATACACGTTGTTACGATACTGTACAAGAAGTCACCCACCCCCGGACGTTTCCGCCATCCTGGTTTGGGGGTGTGACAGATTGGTATCAGACCATTGTTTATAGTGAACTAAGTATATCAAACCACGTAAGATATACAAACTATAAATACAATGGGACTAAAACTCTATGACATAATATTTTTGTACAAGTATACTTTAAAATATTATGATATTTTTATAAAAGTATAAGTACAATCATACTCACTAGTTCAGTGTCGTAACAGTAACAAAACAAAAAGTATTGAGAGAGTTGAACACTACGAGTAGGCCGCGGGGTATGTAATCAGATCGGGGATGAATATAGTCTGATCAATTATATTTATTCGGGATGTGACCAACGTATGCCGAGGAATGGTTGTAGTGAACAACAAATCTAAAACATACCAACCCCTCATACCAAGAAACTCCAGAACCAAACATAAAAAATTTAAAATACTATAAGAGTATTTTTTTATAATGCTATAAGAACCGTAATAACAAACATTTAGGCCTCGATATTTATTAAAACTAGTAATCGTTATGAACCTTCTCACGAAATAAATCAAATCCTTCACATAAAACCCTAGACAGAACTTCCAGGGCCCGACGCCACGATGGGCAGTAGACTTGAAGAGATGGAGCCAAGAGTAGGGACAACGCCCACCCTATGGTATGGAACGAGGTTTCTGCAACCTTGATAAAGGGGGTTCAGCAGACAGGGCTCTTCCTATCATGGTTCGTCGCATCGCCCGTCATGGCGAACAAGCAAGGTCATCCGCCAACCAGATCATGGAGGTTGGTGCTACAGCCGAGGTTACTCCAGTTCGTCTTCATCGTCTGGACAAAGATCATGATCGGACATGGGATCATACCAAGGCCCTGCAGAGGGAAGCTACCGCGACTCAGGCTGAGATGAGAGAATATCGGTAACGTCGGGCCATAATGGAGAGGCATGTATTTTAGGCGGAGCACCGAATGAAGGAAATGAAAACCTTCATGACTCCATGGCCCTCCGAGCAACACCCGCCATGAGTAGTGTATACACTTCTCACATTTTGATATAGAATAGGTATACGAGTAGGTGTTGGTGCTGCTCTTTTCTATATATATATATATATATATATATATATATATATATATATAGATTCGACCCTACGATTAAGTGACTACACTATTCGAGGGTTCGTGATGCTGTCAAAATTTTCCCTTACATTAATGTAATGTAGACCTACAACAAGGTCAAATTTTTCGAAACTCTATGTACTAAAATATATCAATGAAATTGGCATGCATTTTATTTCATTGGGAATTACCACAAATTTCATAACCTCGTTTTTACAAATTGTTTACTCATGGTAAATATATGATTACTTAGTGTTTACATTAAAGTTATATGTAATTAAGATCCTATCGACTTAGAAATGGTGGGTCCGCTTTAGGTCATGTTCCTTGTTTGGTTGTGGGCTTAGGGCAGGCCCATTAAATTTGACGGTCTACTCAATCTTAATTAAATATAAACATGTATGCACCAAGTGATATTAGAAGAACCTAGTATGGATCAAGTCATAGATTTTCATTTGAGGCATCACTATTAAAATTCATAGGTTTGTTTTATATAGACTTCTATAATGAATTGCTTGAAAATACTTTAAACGTCGGAACACAATACATATAGAACCGATATAATATAGTTCAATGATATCCGACTTATAGCCACTACTAAAGACTTACCATCATTTCATCTTTAAAATCTATGGCAGAAGGATGGCACCACGTAGATCTAACAAGCGTGTCAACAACACGTCAACAAATCCACCACCTCCACCATTCGACCCTGCCGTTTTCCAGACTACGGTAACAGCCGATGTGGTAGCCACAATGTCACAAATCAGCACAAACGGTACCAGTGAGGCTGGAAATGGTACTACTAATTCTAACCAGGGAGACAGTCAGGGATGCTCAAGGGAATGCTCCTACAAAGACTTCACTAATGGCAAACCCAAACCCTTCAATGGAAGCGGGGGTATCATCACTCTAATGCAATGGTTCGAGAAAACAAAATCAGTCTTTGAAATTTGTGCATGCCCAGAAGCAAGCAAAGTCAAATTTGCATCCTACACTTTCTCTGATAGGGCCCTTACCTAGTGGAACGGTTATGTCAAATCATTGACTCTCTCAGTAGCTAACGCCATGAGCTGGGAAGACTTAAGGATTCTGATGCTAACAGAATACTGCCCGAGGGGCGAAGTGCAAAAGCTAGAGCAAGAACTTTGGGGTCTATCGATGAAAGACTCCGACATTACAGCTTACACTGCCAGATTTAGTGACCTTGCTATATTATGTCCCGGGATGGTCACCCCGGAAAGTAAGAAAGTAGAACGGTACATCTGGAGACTATCCCCCCAGATCCAAGGGAACGTGATAGCTGCAAATCCCCTTACTTTTGACAGTGCCAAACGTCTGGCACAAACACTCGTGGATCATGGAGTCCGCCAAGGCATAATGGCCCCTGCTCCCGAGAAATCAAAAGGAGGCAACATAAAAGAAAGTTCTGGCACAAAAAGAAGAACCAATTGGCACAGAACCCAACCAAGAAACAACAAATTGTTGTCGTCCACGCTGCCACTACCCCTGCCGCTCCAACACCATTGAGACAATATGCAGGGAGCCTACCCAAGTGCAACTTTCACCACACAGGCGCTTGTCAGAAAATGCACTGCAACAACTGCAACAAAAAGGGGCACACCGCTCGCTTTTGTAGAGCACCAGCTCAACAAATCATCCAAGCCGCCAATGTTGTGGCAAGCCGAGCCTGATACGGCTATGGGGAGACAGGGCACTTCAAAAGTGACTGCCCAAAGGCAGGAAACACCAATACTGGTGGTGTGGGAAGAGTACTGGCCATAGGACACGGAGAAGCAGTTGAAGACCCCACGGTGGTTACCGGTACGTTTCTCTTCAATAAATCGTATGCATGCATACTTTTCGATAGTGGAGCGGAGAGGAGTTTCGTAAGCCACCAATTTAAAAACATACTCAATCAAAAACCACAATCACTCAACGAATTGTTCACAGTAGAAATGGCAAACGGTAAAACTGAGAGCACTAAAGATATGTACATAGGATGCACACTAACTCTAAACGAACACTCTTACCAAATCGATCTAATGCCGATCACAATAAGAAGCTTTAATGTCATCATTGGCATGGATTGGTTAAGCCTCCATCATGCTGATATCCTATGTTACGAAAGGGTCGTTCGCCTTAATCTTCCAAGTGGCGAAACCCTCGTCATTTATGGCGACAAACCCAGTACAAACCTACAAATCATCTCTTGCGTCAAGGCTCAAAAGTATCTTCGCAAGGAATACCACGCCTTCTTAGCCCACGTGTTGGATAAGAAACAAGAAGTGAAGGACATCAAACACATCCCAGAGGTCTGTAATTTCCCCGACGTATTCCCAGAAGACCTTCCAAGAGTACCGCCCGCACGACAAGTCGAATTTCGAATCGACCTAATCCCTGGAGCCACCCCTGTGGCCAAATCCCCTTACCGTTTAGCACCAGCAGAAATGCAGGATTCATCCAGCCAACTGAATGAACTACGAAGCAAAGTATTCATTAGATCAAGCTTCTCGCCTTGGGGAGCACCAGTCCTGTTCATGAAGAAGAAGGATGGATCGTTCCACATGTACATCGACTATCGAGAACTGAATAAACTCACCGTTAAAAACTGATACCCTCTACCCCGAATCGACGACCTATTCGACCAACTTCAGGGAGCAAGCTACTTTTCAAAAATCGATCTGAGGTCGGGATACCATAAAATACGAGTCCAGGAGGAGGATGTTCCTAAAACTGCATTCAAAACTCGTTATAGTCACTACGAGTTTGTAGTGATGCCCTTCAGATTAAATAATGCACCCGCATTGTTCATGGATCTAATGAACCGCGTATGTCATCCTTACTTAGACAAATTCGTGATTGTTTTCATTGACGACATTCTGGTCTATTCGTGGAGCAAGGAAGAGAACAGTCAACACCTACGACAGGTCTTGGAACATTAAGGGCGGAGAAGTTGTATGCAAAGTTCTCGAAGTGCGAATTCTGGATCTGGGAAGTGGACTTCTTGGGTCACGTGGTCAGCAAGGAAGGAATACATGTGTATCCCTCGAAAATCAAGGCAATCAAAAACTGGGCAGCACCCAGAACACCAACAGAAATCCGAAAATTCTTAGGCCTCGCTGGCTACTACCGAAGGTTCATACAAAACTTCTCTAAGATCGCTAAACAAGAGGCTGTGTTCCAAACACTGAAACAAGCACTATGCAGTGCTCCGATCTTGTCCCTTCCGGAAGGAACGGAAGATTTTGTGGTTTATTGCGATGTATCAAACCAGGGCCTTAGGTGTGTGCTCATGAAACGAGGAAAGGTCATTGCCTACGCCTCGAGGTAGCTAAAGACTCACGAGGTCAACCACACAACACATGACCTCGAACTAAGAGCAGTAGTGTTTGCCCTGAAGATCTGGAGGCACTACCTTTCTGGTACGAAGTGCACAATCTTCACGGACCATAAAAGTCTTCAGCACATCCTCAACCAAAAAGAGCTCAACATGAGGCAAAGACGATGGGTAGAGCTACTAAATGATTACGAATGCGAGATTCGTTACCATCCAGGCAAGGCCAATGTAGTAGCAGACGCCCTAAGTCGGAAAGAATACTCGGGTCGTTGAGTAAAATCGTTAACCATGACCATTCATTCACACCCAACCACACAGATCAAAGAGGCTCAGCTGGAATCCTTGAAACCCGAAAATGTCGCAGGTAAATCTCTAAGAGGAATGGATAAAAATCTAGAAATCAAGGGAGGCGGAGTTCGTTATCTCATGAATCGGATCTGGACACCGAAGTTCGGTGGGTTCAGAGATGTTGTCATGAACGAGGCCCACAAGACTCGATACTCCGTTCACCTTGGTTCAGACAAGATGTACCTGGACCTCAAGAAACTTTATTGGTGGCCAAACATGAAAGCCGAAATTGCTACCTATGTGGGAAAGTGTCTGACTTGCGCCAAGGTCAAGGTAGAGTATCAGAAGCCCTTGGGTTTGCTGCAACAAACAGAGATACCCGAGTGGAAGTGGGAACGGATAACCATTGGCTTCATAATCAAGTTACCCAAGACAACGGGTGGACTTGACACCATCTGGTTGATCGTTGACAGGTTAACCAAATCCGCACACTTCCTACCAATAAAAGAGATGAACAAGATGGAGAAACTGACCATAGCATACATTAAAGAGATCGTGCGACTGCATGGTGTGCCGAAATCCATTATCTTCGACAGAGATAGTAGATTCACCTCACGGTTCTGACAGTCACTACAAAAATCCTTGGGAACTAAGCTCGACATGAGTACGACCTACCACCCACAGACCGACGGGCAGAGCGAAAGAACAATCCAAAAATTAGAGGATATGTTGAGAGCTTGCGTGATATACTTTGGTAAAGCTTGGGATACCCATTTACCACTCGTCGAGTTCTCATACAACAATAGCTATCACACTAGCATCGGAGTTGCTCTATTCGAAGCCCTCTATGGCCGCAAGTGCAGATCACCTATGTGTTGGGCGGAAGTGGGTGACACACAACTAGCTAAGGGGCAAGTCCCTGACAGCACTCTCACCGGCCCTGAGATCATAAGGGAGACAACGGAGAAGATCGTCCAAATTCGGGAACAGCTTAAGGCTTCCCAGGATCGACAAAAGAGTTATGCAGATAAACGACGAAAATCCTTGGAATTCCAGGTTGGTGACCGCGTACTACTGAAGGTCTCACCTTGGAAGGGGATGATACATTTTGGAAAACGTGGGAAACTAAATCCAATGTATATCGGGCCTTTCGAGATCCTTGCCAGGATTGGCACGGTAGCTTACAAACTTCGACTACCGCAGGAACTCAATAACGTGCATCCCACCTTTCACGTGTCCAACTTAAAGTAGTGCTTGTCCGATGAGACTCTTGTAATCCCACTCGATGAAATTGAGGTAAACGAGAGCCTCAACTTCATCGAAGAACCAATGGACATCATGGACCGAGAAATCAAGAGAACAAAGCAAAGACGGATACCCATAGTGAAGGTCCGTTGGAACGCTAAACGAGGACATGAATTCACTTGGGAACGCGAGGACCAAATGAAACAGAAGTACCCACATCTTTTCCCCAACCCTTGAAGTACCACTCAAAATGCTAATTTCGGGACGAAATTCTTTCTAACGGAGGGATGATGTGACAACCGTCAAAATTCAGGTCAAACAAAGTCAACAAGTCAACTCGATCAACTCGACTTGTACTAATACGTTAGGGTTTAAACTATGCTTCCTAATGTATAAATTGCAATTATAATACAAGGAATATCTCTCTCTATCTCAAATCTCTCCCAAATCTCTCTCTCTCTATATATATCTCAAATCTCTCCCAAAAATCTCTGTGTATCTCCAATCTCTCCCAAATCTCTCTCGATAACAAAAATCACACTTCTCACCCCGGAACGCTTCTCACTCCGGAACACTTCTCACCCCGGAACACTTCTCACCCCGGAGCACTTCTCACCCCGGAACCCTCTTGGTCTCGGAACCTTCTGACTCCGGAACTTCTAAGTGACTCCGGAACCCTCTCTTGCTAATTCGCAACTTCTGACCTCGGACCATCTTAAGAACCGGACATTTTCGCACCTCAGAGCCTCCTGACTCTGGAAGTCCTCGCTGCTTCGGAAGCCTCGTATCTCGGAAGAGCAGGCGACTCCGAAAGTTTGACCCCTCTGGAACATGCTGACTTCGCACCCTCGACTCCAGAACCTACTGTTTGACTTCGGAACCCCTCGCAGCTTCGGACCCACTCCGGAATTTTGGCCATTTCGGAATTTTCTTCATTTTAAAAGACTTTTGACGTCGGGATTTCCATCCAACTCATATTTGTCACAACTTAGACCCTCTAAACTCATATTTTAAGCCAAATAATAAAGCTTTATTATATATTAACACACATTTACATATAATAATATCTAAGATTATAAAGATATTATATTACTTTATACATAAAGTAATTTTCAAGTGGGTCTTCATATTTTCCCAAGGCACCTTTATGTCACTTCTCTTAGTCTCCATTGGTCAATTCATGTCCCCCTCATAACTCCTCCCAGCCACTTGCTTCACTTCCCTCTTAAACCCACCTCCAGGAGATATCCTCCTCATTTGACAAACTTCCTCACCTCTCACTTTTACTCTCCAAGAAAAAGCTCATATTCTCTCTCTAGCAAGGATAATCCCAAGATTGTTCTTGGATATTTTGGTAAGTGTCTCCTTCAAACTCTAATGATTTTTACATGCTTTTAATGCAAATCTTGAACCTCTTACCCACATATTTATGTATAAATGTCCTTAGGACCATCAAATCTCCAAGTTTCTTTCAAGTGTTCTTGACTTGAAACTCCTTATCCACCACCTCCCACTTATCATGGAAAACACTTAAGGTGAGTTCATACCCCTACCATTTTTGAGTTTTCATATTTTTTAGGGGGAGAATACAAGAAAATTCTTATTAAGCAAAATACTATACAAGATGTTAAACATTTACGTTTATTTTACGTAACAAAAGATTTCTAACAAAAATGGTCGTGTCCCGGTTACGACACCATTTTTGCGGGTTTTTAAACAAACGATATGTTGATTTAAATATAAAAATTTAACTAGATCTAAAAATCTTAAAAAGACAAAAACTAAGTTTCACGTAACATATTCTCGTTATTTGCCGTAATTAACGACAAAAAGTCAAAAACTAGTAAAATGGTTGTTTTCATACTAAAATCCATTTATTTGCTTTAAATATAAAATACTTGTTATTTAAAGAGCATTAAACCATTTTCAATATGAAAATACATTTTGTGGTACAAATTATTTGCGAATAAAACTTTACCACCTTTGTAGCCCGTTGAGCAAAGGGTATAATTACATAAAATACATATATAATTATTTTACGTTGTTTTCTATATTATCCTAGACTCAGGGGATAAAAAAATATACAAACGTTTTCAGTACAAAAACACGTAAACTCATTGAATAACTTTGTGAGGCATTTTCTTCACCGTACATTACAAAGTACACACGAAAGTCCTGTTTTATAACCAGAATCCCATGTGAGGAGAGCGTGATACTTGTGTATAGATCTTTACAGGACTGATAATTCCGCACCCTAATTGTTAGCTATAGTTAGACCGGCAGGTCTTGGGTGACAAATGTCATAACATTCTGACGCCTGAAGAACGTCGCGACAAGCCATCTAGGTCATTAGCACGGTTATAAAAACTCACATAAACCAACAACGACTCATTTAGTTTACGCAAAAGCATTCTTCAAATGGTTATATATATATATATATATATATATATATATATATATATATATATATATATATATATATATATATATATCTATATATATATATATATATATATATAGATATATATATATATATATATATATATATATATATATATATATATATATATAGATTAAAACTGTATGTCACTATTTTAAGTATAGAAAATACTTATACATTTCGGTCTTGGTACATTTAAGACTACAATACATTTTACGGAAAATATAGGATTTTCAGGAAAGTCAAACACTATTTCATTACAAAAAGAGGTTTACACTTACTCATACAAATGCTTATGAACTCACCAACTTAATTGTTGACACTCTTTTCAAACAACTTGTATTCTCGGGAAATCAGTAAAACAGGTAACTACTGGCTTTTGAGGATGGGACGCTAAGGCGTCAGACAAATCATTTTTATCATCATATTGTAATTGATTTTGAAACATGTAACTCGTGAAACAATGTAATATTTTCAATTATCTTTATGATGGTTGTGTTACTTTGATCACTATTATACTCGTTACGATACTGTACATGAAGTCACCCACCTCCGGACGTTTCTGCCATCCTGGTTTGGGGGTGTGACAGATCATTTTGATTAGTTGGATCTATTTCGTTTCAACCCCATTGATGATCGAATAATTTTTTTTAGATCAAGCCCAAACATCAAAGTTGATTTGATTAATTTTTTAGCCCAAACAGATCATAATCTGTTAATGTTGACCTAATCCAAAATATGAGTCCAAAATTTCGAAGTGCACTGTTCATCGATCCAACTTTCAAGCCCAATTTAAATTGTTCAGTACTATTCATCCTTTTATTTGATTGAATCCAACAAATTTCGATATCATCGTATTTTTGTTTATATCACTTCCGTATTCTCGTTAAAGGCAATTAAATTGGATTTTGATTTTTCCGAATTCGTTTTCTGTGAATTGATTTTGAGTTAATTTATTATATTTTTGTGATTTTAAGTTGAACATATTTGATTTTGGTTTTGAAATCGATTAAAATCAACTGGAGTCAATCTTAGTTTGAGTCGATATTGCTTAAAAGTCAAACTCGATTCCAATAGTGGTTATTCTTTAGTCCGAGTCGAAATTGAACTGACCTCAATGGTATTGTTTCGGTCTGGAAACGATTTCGAATTTGTTTGGAGTTTGTGAGTAGTGTTGAGTGCTTCCCTGATTTAACTTTCAACATTGGTTCTTGATTGGGAAGGTAATAATCAAAAACGTATGGTTAAAGTCGAAAGAAATCTCAATTTGGACTTGATTGGAATCGAAATCGAAAGTCCCTTGCTTGAATAGGTAATAAGTAGAGATGTCTTAAATCAAACGGTAATAAAAAAATGTATGAGAAGTTAAATATCCTCCTATTTTTTCTTCCTACTTATATTCATATCCATGTGAAATGGTAACATGTGTCATATTTGGATAAGATTAACAATATTTGAATACATTTGTCATCATTTCAAATGAATAGAAATATATATATATATATATATATATATATATATATATATAATAAGAAAAGTAGAAGGATATTTAATTTCTCAAAATGTATTAATTCGGTTAATGGTATTAAAAGACAGTTTTATGCTAGAATCTTCATAAATCATAAATAAGAGTAACGTTTATTTCTTTTCGTAAATCTTTAATGTACTTATTATTATGTAGGATATGATTGCTATTAAATATCTCGCGTTTGCTTTCTAATTACGAATAATTAATATTTATAATTATAATAATATATTCCTTAATTAATGATCGAATATGTAGGGTAACTGTGGAACAAATTTGGCTCTCTAAAACTTATAAATACCTAATTTTATGAAGGATTGCTTCAGCTTATTGTTAAACCGAGAGAAATCGATAAAAAAAACACACAAACGTCAATCATGAAGCATGTTAACATGTATGTTATCCTTTTAATACTTATCACAATATCAACTATAACAAAAGCATCAATCGCAACAACAGGTAACTTATACATCAATTTTTTTTCGATTTAGTGTGTTTTTATATCACAAATTGTTTAATTATGTCATTTGTTTTTTAGGTGATGGGAATACTAATAGGAAAATAAACATTAAGTTTTGTCACACCTTTTCAACAATGTCAACTGGTTGTCAAGATGGGAACTGCAATGATTATTGTTGAGACTTGAAGGGGAAATTTGCATATGGAAAATGTTTTGATCCTTACACATGTGATTGTCAATATGTTTGTTAAAATTTTTGAAGCTTTTGTTGGTATTTCTTACTACTTCAAATAAAAATTGGTTATTAATGTTCAGTTTTAAAGATTCGTAACGTTATGATTAAAAATGCATGTGAATTTGGTGATCAAAGTTATAGTAAGTGTAGAGTGAAGTAGTGAACAAATTTGATTTATATACTTAAAGTTAATTCAAATTGAGGTGTGTTTGCTTTTAAATGGATTAATCAAAATTAGGTAAAAAAATGAATGGTAACGAAGCTTCTATTGTGGCTAAAAAACACGGTTTCATTTATAGTAGCTCCGTTAAAAATAAAATTGTCTTTGTAGTCTATCTGGGTAATGCTTAAAATTTTTTTAAAATTTAACTATTCATTTATACAGAAAGTTATTTCATAAAATATCTAATTTAGTTTTTAAATATTTTATTAAAGACAACTAATTTTAATTTCATAAATATTTTTTTAATTTAAATTAAATCTTCTATGTAGGTGCCTCCTTATTATTTTGCCTCAGGCCTAAATTTGGGTCGGCCTTTTTAATACATGTGTTTTGAAGTTATGTCAGGCTAACATGATTAAGTTGTAGTTTTAGTATATTTATTTAGGGTTTTTGAGTTTTCTCTTGCCGTTTAGATGAAATTTACTTTTATAAAATTTACAAGGCGATGACTAGGCATTTCCACGGACGTGGCATGTAATTCCTTCCTTTAAATGAAAAATGTTTGAAAGAGAACCCTGGCCAACGCCCTCCAAAACTAACGTCTTTTAACACTAGGCTAGTAAAATTTGCCTTAAACGTAACGGAAAGATTATATTTATGTCACACCCCCGAACCAGACGGCGGAAACGTCTTAGGGCTCGTGTGACTATCAATTGAAATATCATCACAATGAATATACATGAAACATAACACATTCATCACCAAACATTACATATTACAGCTGGTATTGTTCACATCAAGTACATCGTCATAGGTTACATAAATCCATAGTATTTATAGTACGATGAGTGACGTTACACAAAATAAATCCATACACACTTGAAAGTCCTTCTGCTTAACGATTACCTGAGAATACAAGTTATTTTGAAAACGGTCAACATATATAATGTTGGTGAGTTCATAAGCATGTTTGAATAAAAGTCTTTGTATTGTTTGTAAAACCCAGAAAATCCGATATTTTCTGTAAAAGTCTGAAAAATGATGTGAAAATCGAGTATAATGCATGTGTGAATTTCATAGTAGTAACATATAGAAATGCAGTTCAAATTTCTTTGTATTCTTTCTGTTGTAAGTAAGTGGTATTTGAATAATAGTATTTCCCCAGAAAATCCGATATTTTCTGATTTATAAAAATGTCACGGTCTTTGCACTGTAGAAATGTTTTGTATCATTATGACTTATGAGTTATTAATTTTCCGTAATGTTTTAATGGGAATGGATCTCTATATGAGTCGTTATAATCATACATGATAGTGATTGATTTGCCTGTCTTGGCATTTTTCCAAATGCCAGATTTTCGATCAAGGTTTTGTCACCCTAGATTGGCCTAGTCTAACTGTAGCGAACAACTCAGGTGTGGGGGAGTCACCCCCGTATAGATCTATACACAAACTCTCGCTCTCCCTCCAGGAGACTCTGATTATAACTACAAGCTACGGCCATACACTCAATGATGTCAACCGACACGTCTCACTAGATCTCATTTGTTTTCACATGAATTTGTATAATGTTATATGTATTTAGAAGTTCGAACACTAGATGATGTATGAAATGAAAAGATAAGGCCCAACAAACATAAAGAAAAGGAAACTATGGCCCATTAGACGTGTAAGTTATTTCCAGGCTAAATTAGCATGTAAATGGGCCACTAAGGCCCAATAATATGTAAATGCTAAATTAGGCCCATTTAGCATGTAATTGGGTCACTGAGGCCCAATAGACATGTGATGAATACATTGGGCCCAATGAACATGTAATTGGATCACTAAGGCCCAATAAACATGTATAGCAAATACTAGGCCCAATAATCGCACCATTGTTGTATTTCATTTAATCGAATTATTTATCCGTTGCGTTATAAAAAGTCCAATGTTTTGCTGTAATGATATTTTTAGTTTAATACGTCAAAATTCTATAATTTGAACCCGTAGTTACTAAAAATTACACTTTAGGTCCCTTGAGAACTAATTTGAACATTTAAAGGCTTATTTTACATAAAAATGTCATTTTGGTCTAATTTAAATTAAAAATAACATTTTAGTCCATAAATTTATAAAAATCTATATTTTCGCCCCAAATGTTTAGTGATTGATGGGTTTGGCCCAAAAATACATGTAATGACATTTTCAGTCCATTTATGCAGAAAATTACAATTTCAGCCCTTATTTGCATAAAATGACATTTTCGGCCCATTTTTTATAAAATTAACATTTTTGGTCCAAATCTTGAAATAGTGTCATTTTCAGCCCTTAATCTTGTTTATTCTCATTTTTGGCTTGAGTTTTGATTAAATAACATTTTAATCCCTAAAAATAGACATTTTTGCAAGTTTGGGCCCAATAGGCCGTGAGGCCCACATTAAGGCCCACAATGCCAAATTTTACACTTTTGACCCTTAGAAAAATATGGTTGTTATAAAAACTCATTTTTAAGCTAATAATACCCTTTTAGCCCCTATAAAACCGTAGGTGTCACTCTTGACCCCAAACTTTTGTTTATTTGCCAAAAATGATCCTTATACAAGATTTTGTTTGGTTTTTCACAACTTAGGCATTTATAACACTTTTAACTTTGTAGTATAGTGTCTAGAGTGTTTTTGTTTGTGATTCTCACTTATTTTTGTTAGAGTTTTATAGATCCGTTGAGTTTATCACACAAACACAACAAAGTCAAGAAAATCACACATAACATGCATAAATACATAGATCTACACATAAATACTTGTATTCTCCCCCAAAAACATGTAAAAACCGAAAACAAGGGGGTATGAACTCACCTTTGCTTGTTGTTCTTGGTTTTGAAGAAGAAATGGAAGAGGTTTCGGTTCTAGCAAGCCTTCCTTGAATAGATCTCGAGCTTATGGGGGCTTTCTAAGAGCATGATCACAAAAATGCTTAGAAGGAGTGATCTTATCATAAGAATGAAGTTATACAACTTAGATATGTAAGGACTTACCAAGGAAAGATGATTTTTGGTGGAAATCTCCTTGAACAACCCTAGATCTTCGAAAATTTAGAGAAGATAGGAGGTTTTCTAGAGAGAGTGTTCTTGAAAGATTTTTGAAAGCAAATGAGGTGGTGAGGGTGAGGTTCGGCCGAGAAGAAGAAGAGAGAGGAGAGAGGGAGTGAGGTGATGTGCATGGAGATCCACCATGCAATAAGGAGGTGACTAACTCTCATTAATCCTCTAATTTCCTTTTATTTTTCTTTTTTTTTTACTCATTGGGCCGAGAATGGGCTAAAGGGAAATGAGGTGGATTAGCTTGGCCCATTTCTAGCCTTGGTTCGAAATTATGAGGCCCAATAATTACTTTTCATCCCATTAGGCTCATTAGATGGTCCACGACCCATTTGAAAAAAGAAAGGGAGTTTATGGCCCATTAGGGCAAATTAATTCATTTATGGCCTAATAAGGCCCATTAGGGTTAGAATGAATCATTCTAGGCCCAAATGGTCCAAAATGTTATAGATTAATGAATTTGGTCCATTTAGAATCCAAATAGGGCTTCCAAGTCCAATATAGTTGAATTGAATGCTTATTAGTCCATTAGGCCCAATAAGGAATCCTAGTCCATAATGAACTTGAACGAGGGTCTCTAGGGTTTTCAACTCCCCAATTGACTATTGGGATACTTTGTGTAGAGTTTTGAACTTCACTTGTGAATCTTGATTTGTTTGTGGTCATAGAATGAACATAGTGTATGATATCAAGTTAGAGTTACAAGTATTATCATAGTTGACGTTTACCTGATCACAGAATTTCCTGGCAAAAATGCCAGTTGTGACAATTTATTATCTAAACAGCTGATATTATTATTATCATTATTATTACTAATATTTTTATTATAATATAAATATATTTTTTATGAATGTATAAATACATAATAAACACTTATTATAACTTTATAAATGTATTTATACCTTTATAAATACATATAAATATTTTCATATCTATAAGTCTTTGTACTATTGACAAGTATATATATATATATATATATATATATATATATATATATATATATATATATATGTGTGTGTGTGTGTGTGTGTGTGTGTGTGTGTGCGCAAAAGTTCAACAATGGACATTTTAAACCATAGAACCAACGAACCATTACTTTTTCAAGTTTTAGATCTTATAATTTATCGAAAAAAAATCTAAAAATAAAGATATTCATAACTTTTTATCTTCTTTCCATTGATATATATATATATATATATATATATATATATATATATATATATATACTTTTTTTTATCTCTCCAGATTCATATTGTGAATCTGCACTATAAATCATTAATTTTGTATAAATCTGCACAAATTCACAGTGCACAGATTTCACAAGCTGAATCTGAACAGATCATTTTTTTTATCAAATTCGATATCAAAGGACGGAGGATAAAAAGTTATGAATATCTATATTTATAGTTTTTTTTTGTTGATGAAAAATTTGCTATAAAAGTTGATAAAAGACTGGTTTCTTGGTTCTAAGTTTTAAAATGGTTCCTTGTTGAACCCAGCCCTATATATATATATATATATATATATATATATATATATATATATATATATATATATATATATATATATATATATATATAACATGTATTTTTGTTTGAATATGCATTATATACGAAATAAATACATATTATATATGTTTTTAAATGAAATAAATACATATTATAATATGTACTTTCATTTAAAAATGTATAAATTTCGCTTTTGAAGATATACATACGCATTTTAAATATATATAATTATGCATTTTAAAACGGTATTCGTTTTTGAAATTTTATAAAATTATTTAAACATTACCCACCAGGATGATAATATCATCAATATGCTTTTGCGTCATTGTTTTTGTTTAAATCTAGATTTCAATATGTGGAGTTTCATACTCATGTTTTTTTTGTTGTTTGCGGAATTAATTCATTGTGCTTCATTACTACCTTTTGGTCCGATTTTGGTCCGCTAAAAACCCCACGCTATCAATCACAAAATAATCATCTGATCAATAATTGGATTCTGACTCACCCTACGAGTCCAAACTAGGGTAAAAGACCTTTTTACCCTTCCTTATACTTGGCCTAAGGCCCGATCACAATTGTCCAAATGCCCAAATTCCAAATAAACACCCAAGGCCCAAATACGACACCATTTTCCAAATTGGGCCCAAATCCTTCATGGGTCTTAATCAAAGGTCAAAAAATAATCATTAACCCAAAACACTTGAATTCTGATGGCCCAACAAGGCCCTAAGCATCTAAGTCCAACTATGGCCCAAACCGAAGCCCAAATCATCTAAAGCCTAACTGGTTGAGTACGCGAGGCGTACTCGCTTTAGGGCTTATACGTTAAGTGTACCTGCTTGTACGCCCAGCGTACTTCCCCATTTGGCCATTTTCCATTTCCAACTCTTAACCCATTAAGACATTACTCTAAAACTTAGATCTGACTTCTTTGAGATGGTTTATCAAGTAAAGTTGCCAACTTTACGTGTATGCATGGCATAATGAAGCTCTTAAAGCTCAAAAGGACTTAACAAATGACTTAATGCATGCATGAGACCACCAAAACCATAAATCTTGCACCTTTAAGCTCAAGAAACTCATAATATGCCCAGATCTAAAACAATAAGCTCCACAAAAGACTTAGCTCAACAAACTAACCCAAAAGGGACCAAAAGGATAAAAACTATGACATGAAGAAATCTAAAATTACAATGATAAAGGTTGGGACTTTATACCTCAAAAGTCACCAAAAGATGGAGCTAAATCTGGATCTCTAAGCTTCCTTCCAATGAATGAGTCTTCCACTTCTTCTTATTTCACTTCAAGGAGCATAAATCACCCAAAAATCAAGTCCAAAGCTCAAGAAAACTCAAAGAGGCTATTAAGGTTCGAGATTAGGGTTTAAGGCCAATAGAGGCTGATAAATAGGCCAACCCTAGGGACTTAAGGACCTTATATAGGGTGCAACACCCGAAAATAGGGTTTTCTTATCCTCCTCGTACGCCATGTGTAACCTTCGTACGCCCAGTGTACGAGGCCTCGGATCCACGACCAACCTGCTTAATACGCTCATCATATGCTTGTGTACGCCCCGCGTACTGGACCTCGCACTAGTACGCCATGCGTACTCTGTATGTACGCCCTGCGTACTAGGGTTATCTTTAAACCCTAAATTCTTCCGAAGGCCATAACGTTTTCATTATAAATCCGATTTCGAGGATCCTTGTATTCACGAAAAGGTAACGAGAAGATCTACGCTTTTATCAACTCATACTTTCCTTAAAATTTCCCGAAAATGAATCCAATTTATATAAAATCCCGAGCTGAAACTTTACCAAAATACCCCTTGTCTCCAAAACACAAACCAAACACCCGGATCATCTAAATTACGTCACCCACACCCAAATGGGAAACGATTCGGGACAGGAAGTTACACATGTGTTGCAAACGGAAAAAGAATCATCAAGAAGGTGTCTCAAATTCTCAAATGGATTCCGAAAAACTCATGTTGAGATCGAAGATGAATGATCAAGGTTTTTCTCTAAATTTGAATTCAATCATTTTTTTTAAATCGTGCTTTTCGTTTTTGATTGTTGATCGTTTTGATTCATTGGATCTATTTCGTTTTAACCCCATTGATGATCGAATAGATTTTTTTTAGATCAAGCCCAAACATCAAATTTGATTTGATTAATTTTTGAGCCCAAACAAATCATAATATGTTAATGTTGACTTAATCCAAAATATGAGTCCAAAATTTCGAACTGATACTGTTCATCGATCCAACTTTCAAGCCCAATTTCAATTGTTCAGTACTATTCATCCTTTTAATTGATTGAGTCCAACAAATTTCGATATCATCATATTTTTGTCTATCTCACTTCCGTATTCTCGTTAAAGTCAATTAAATTGGATTTTGATTTTTCCGAATTCGTTTGTTGTGAATTGATTTTGATTTGATGTACTATATTTTTGTGATTTTAAGTTGAACATATTTGATTTTGGTTTTGAAATCGATTGAAAGCAACTGGAGTGAATTTTTAGTTTGAGTCGATATTTCTTAAAAGTCAAACTCGATTCAAATAGTGGTTGTTCTTTAGTCTGAGTCGAAATTGAATTGACCTCGATAGTATTGTTTATGTCTGGAAACGATTTCGAATTTTTTTGGTGTTTCTGAGCAGTGCTGAATGCTTCCCTGATTTAATTTCCGACATTGCTTCTTGATTTGGAAGGGTAATAATACAAATGTATGGTTAAAGTCGAAAGAAATCTCAATTTGGACTTGATTGGAATCGAAATCGAAATTCCCTTGCTTGAATAGGTAATAAGTAGAGATGTATTAAATCAAAAGGTAATAAAAAATGTATGAGAAATTAACTATCCTCCTATTTTTTGTTCCTACTTATATTCCTATCCATGTGAAATGGTGACATGTGTCATATTTGTATAACATTAATAATATTTGAATATATTTGTCATCATTTCAAATGGATAGAAATATATATAAGAAGAAAAGTAGAAGAATATTTAATTTCTCAAAATGTTTAATTCGGTTAATGGTATAAAAAGACAATTTTATACTAGAATCTTCATAAATCATAAATAAAAGTAACTTTTATTTCTTTTGGTAAATATTTAATGTACTTATTATTATGTATGATATGATTGATATTAAATATCTCACGTATGCTTTCTAATTAAGAAGAATTAATATTTATAGTTATAATAATATATTCCTTAATTAATGATCGAATATGTAGGGTAACCGTGGAACAAATTTGGCTCTCTAAAAATTATAAATACCTAATTCTATGAAGGATTGCTTCAGCTCATTGTTAAACCAAGAGAAATCGATATAAAAAGCACACAAACGTCAATCATGAAGGTTGTTAACATGTATGCTATCCTTTTAATACTTAT
The DNA here is from genome assembly GCF_052849685.1 of Lactuca virosa. Lineage (NCBI taxonomy): Eukaryota > Viridiplantae > Streptophyta > Magnoliopsida > Asterales > Asteraceae > Lactuca > Lactuca virosa. The sequence goes on along the minus strand of NC_136426.1, from coordinate 112,270,316 downwards.
CACAATATCAACCGTAACAAAAGCATCAATCGCAACAACAGGTTACTTATACATCAATGTTTTTTCGATTTAGTATGTTTTTATATCAAAAATTGTTTAATTATGTCATTTGTTTTTTAGGTGATGGGAATACTAATAGGAAAATAAACATTAAGTTTTGTCACACCTTTTCAACAATGCCAACCGGCTGTCAAGATGGGAAGTGCAATGATTATTGTCGAAACTTGAAGGGGAAATTTGCATATGGAAAATGTTTTGATCCTTACACATGTGATTGTCAATATGTTTGTTAAAATTTTTTGAAGCTTTTGGTGGTATTTTTTACTACTTCAAAAAAAATTGGTTATTAATGTTGAGTTTTAAAGATTCGTAACGTTATGATTAAAAATACCTGTGAATTTGGTGATCAAAGTTATGTTCAAGTGTAGAGTTAAGTAGTGAACAAATTTGATTTATATACTTAAAATTAATTCAAATTCAGTTGTGTTTGCTTTTTAAATGGATTAATCAAAATTAGGTAAAAAAAATGAATGGTAACCAAGCTTCTATTGTGGCTAAAAAACGTGGTTTCATTTATAGTAGCTCCGTTAAAAATAAAATTGTCTTTGTAGTCTATCTGGGTAATGCTTAGACATTTATTAAAATTTAACTATTCATTTATAGAGAAGGTTATTTCATAAAATATATAATTTAGTTTTTAAATATTTTATTAAAGACAACTAATTTTAATTTCATAAATATTTTTTTTAATTTAAATTAAATCTTTTATGTAGGTGCCTCCTTATTGTTTTGCCTCAGGCCTAAATTTGGGTCGGCCTTTTTAATACATGTGTTTTGAAGTTATGTCGGACTAACATGATTAAGTTGTAGTTTTAGTATATTTATTTAGGGTTTTTGAGTTTTCTCTTGTCGTTTAGATGAAATTTACTTCTATAAAATTTATAAGGCGATGAGTAGGCATTTCCACTAATGTGGCATGTACATCCTTCCTTCAAATGAAAAATGTTTGAAAGAGAACCCTTGTCAATGACCTCCCAAAACTAACGTCTTTTAACACTAGGCTAGACATTTGCCTTAAACGTAACGGAAAGATTATATTTATTATCTAAACAGCTGATATTATTATTATCATTATTATTACGAATATTTTTATTATAATATAAATATATTTTTTTATGAATATATAAATACAGTTTTAAATGTGTAAATACATAATAAACAATTATTATAACTTTATAAATGTATTTATACCTTTATAAAAACATATAAATATTTTCATATCTATAAGTCTTTGTAATATATATATATATATATATATATATATATATATATATATATATATATATATATATATATATATGCAAAAGTTCAACAATAAATCATTTTAAACCATAGAACCAATGAACCATTACTTTTTCAAGTTTTAGATCTTATTATTTATCGAAAAAAATTCTAAAAATAAAGATATTCATAACTTTTTATCTTCTTTCCATTGATATCAAATTTGACATATATATTTTTTTTCTTTTTTATCTCACCAGATTCACATTATGAATCTGCACTATAAATGATTAATTTTGTATAATTTCACTGTATAAATCTGCACAAATTCACAGTGTGAATCTCACAAATTCAAAGTGTGAATTTGCACAGATTTCACAGGGTAAATCTGAACAGATCAATTTTCTTTTACCAAATTCGATATCAAAGGATGGAGGATAAAAAGTTATTAATATCTATATTTATAGTTTTTTTTTTATAAAAAATTTGCTATAAAAGTTGATAAAAGATTGGTTTTTTTGTTCTAAAGTTTAAAATGGTTCCTTGTTGAACCCCACCATATATATATATATATATATATATATATATATATATATATATATATATATATATATATATATATATATATATATATATATATATATATATAACATGTATTTTTGTTTGAATATGCATTACATACGACATAAATACATATTATATATGTTTTTAAATGAAATAAATACATATTATAATAGGTACTTTCATTTAAAATGTATAAATTTCGTTTTTGAAGATATACATACGCATTTTAAATATCTAATTATGCATTTTAAAACGGTATTCGTTTTTGAAATTTTATAAAATTATTTAAACATTACCCACCAGGATGATAATAACATCAATACGCTTTTGCGTCATTGTTTTTGTTTAAATCTAGATTTCAATATGTGGAGTTTCTGTTGGGTTATGAGCATTCTAACACTCCTAAGTGTACATGCAACCATAAATACCTTGGATCTATGTTTTCTCTATTATACATACAATTATGAACATCCAAGGTATTATCCTAATCTAGCATACAAAATAATAAATATAACAAGATAGAATACATACCTCTTTGATGTAGAATGTCTTCATGAAGCTTGAGTGCCTAGTGCCCCAAGTGTGACACCTCAAATGGTTCACACAACACCAAATACACTTGGAATAACTTGAGAGAAACTTGAACACTCCTTGAAATCGTCTAGCCCTCACACTCACACATTAGTGCACGATTTCTTGAGCCATGGGATTCTTTTATATGGTGGCTATTAGGGTTACACCATGTAACTCATAACTTTACCCATTCCTTATGCTCTATGGATTTTAACCTCCATTGAGTATCCATGGGTCACCCCATGGACTTAGTCCAACATAAGGAATCTTGGATCACAAGCCCACATATATAAGAATGAATGATTTACACAATCAACCCATATATTTAATTAGTCTCCTTTTGATCACTTAATTAATTCCAAATTAATTCTTGATCAATACTAATTAAATAACCTTATTAATATATTAGAACTTATAATATATTAACCAACCTTAAGTGTTATTTCTCTCATTATAGTCTATCCAAATGCATGATGCCATGCAACCCAAATGGACCATGTCGGGTCGGGTCAAGTCTTACCAATTATAGTTATGGACTTAGACATTAATCCAATAGTCTCCCACTTGGATAAGTCTAAAACTATTATTGCGTATGACTTCAGGAACCGATCAGCAATCGTAGCTCTCAAAAGCTTCTGTCGAACTCTGACCTTGTCGATGAACTCTGACCTTTGTCAATGACTTGTCCATTAGATAAGGGATCATATATTCCTCCATTCTAGATATCACATGGACTGAGACATGGATTATCAATCATTCTCTCTGTCCGTTTGTTGTTTCCCGATTTCCGATTCATGATGACTGAGTGATTGAACAAATCAAATCAGTCCTGGCTTGGCCAAGCACTCACATGTATCATATTTAAATCATCGAGGGGCCCACAGATATCGCTTTTATCCCGAAGGTAAAAGGAATGGATAAACTTCGACTCATATGGCTTGTTCTACTACTTGTTGAATCATACACAAAGGCACATTTTATAACATCGAGTTACCAATGCGTTTTTGTGCAATCATTGTATAACCAACTCATAGTAACAACTCATATCTCTAGGTTTGAAGAATATAAGATATTATCGTCTCATGATCACACGTGATAAAATCCATGAAGTGATTCAAATGAGCGCGGGTTGAATCCAATACTCAGAACTTATGAGCACTCATGAGTGTTGTAGCACCACTTTGTCCACCAACTTGGACCTCTACAAACCAACCCATGACAGTCTTGATTCATATCTACTTCCAACATATGACCGACTGTGGATGGTTTGAATAACTTAATCATTCAGGAAGAGCGACTTAGTTATTCTGGAAGTCAAAACATGCAAAGTGAAACACAAGAATAAATGAATCAAATATGGTATCAAACCCTATGAATATAAATAAACACTTTTATTTATCACCATACTGATTACTCATTATTCATTGTTTCGGTTTTATCAACTTTATACTTGAATTTAAAATAATAGTTGTCCCATGCTCCAAGCATGTACACTATGTTTTCTAAACACTAGTCATGTCATACACCAAGTATGCATACTATGTTTGTCTATGATCTTTACTTTGTAAAATAGATCAATTGAACATCACTCCAATGATCCTCTTTTCACAGTCCCAAATCCTTACTGCAAATGCAAGAATTCCAAATTCATGCCATTTACTGAAATCTGTTAGATTCTAAACTTATATGCATTGATCCTCTTAATGATTATGCACAAAGTCAGAAAGACTTGACAACAATCATTACAGAGCATTCCAAAGGAGATCAGCTCCTTGGAAACATCCTTCTTTCATTAAGTTTCCTAATCTTACACAAATTGAATAATTTCTAACTTTGAAACATTTCCATATTCCATTTTGACTATCACTTCTGAACAAGAGTTGCCTCCTTACAGATTATGTCAATATGGTCCTTCCAGAATTAACATTATACTTCCAACTGTCCTTGAGCAACCAATCTTTGGTAAACCTTAGATTGTCCTCGACAATTGCTTAATCATTTTAGTCATATCCAATTCTAGACCTTTTCCCTTCATAATACCCCAGGCATTTGGAAAATTTTAGAAAGGATGAATATAGCACACGTAATCGATCCTATATCCGAAGCATATGGGACACGATTCATGATGTCTCACATAAAGACTAAACCAGTCTTTTGCTATAATATTTCCATTTCAATTTGCCAAGTTCTCAAAATTCAGATTATGAAAAGGGATGCCGTAATCATAATCAAATTTTAGAACGCAAATAATGGACCCATATATAGAATTTCCTTATGTTGAGCCATTCCACCATGAAATTCATATATATATATATATATATCCTTGATTAAATACGATTAAAATCTCAATCTAAGCTTTTTAGAATTGAAATGAAGTATAATTTCCTCTCCCTTAATTATAGCAAAACAACTTTTTCAACCCCTGCAACCTCACGAATTGAAACTTTTGTTTTCTATAATTAACATTGCTAACTTGCAACCTTTGTCATAATTATCATGCTCCCACTAACATGATGATTATTAGCATAACACGTATGCTCCCACTAGCTTTGACATGTACTCAGAAATCAGCTGACTTTCTTACCAAAGTTCAGATTTCTGATACTAGATTGTTTTGATAAAACTTTATCAAAATCATACACCTCTCTTAGATAGCTCACATGTGTGTCTAAACAATTTTAGAACTATGAAAAGGGATGCCGTAATCATAGTCTCAATTGTTTAGACCTTTGCCACTTCTCACAAGTCCATGTTAGTGTGCCGGTAAACCACACACGCTCCACTAACGACTTTGAGAATGCAAATATCACAATTGCTATCTAGCTAAAATCTACTTAGTGAAAGTGTTTCCTCACCATCATTTTCATGAATCGGAGAGAAACCTTATGACACTTAGATTTAATAGTGTATGTGTTCTTATCCATGTGAATTTGTCAAAACCATAATCACAAGACAAGGTTAGTGACAAATCCAAACTCATATTGATTAAACTTGTGCAATCTTAAATTCTTGCCATTTGGCAGCTCAGGTGCCTGTCATTGCTTCCAAGTAGTTGTGCAACCAATTGAGAACTCTCAGAACTCCTATGCAAAGCCAACTTGAATAGGCACAAAAATTTCAACACGATAGGTTATAAACCTCAAGTCGTGTGCTAGTGAAGGACTTTAGGTTTTATTCTTGATTAAGTCTTGAAACTTTCAAGAGCTTTAAGACTCCCACTGTCCTCTTGACATATAAGACTCCCTTGTCAAATATTCAAGAGATAGTGCGGATTCTTTATCAAGACTAACACTTTACACAATTGGCCTAAGTTGGTCTCTGTTTTATCCAAAACATCACAACTTACCAATTTCAAATGTACAAGAGTAGATAACCTTTTACTCTTACATTTGACTAGTGTTAACAAACCCTCTTTAAGATATGTCACTCAAGTTACAATCTTGGAGTATGACTCTAAGAATTGTTTTGGAACGAAGTATGACTCATCTTTTTGATTTAACCATTTCAACAATTCATGACTCCTCTTCTTGACTTTAGAGGACCAATTGTGATATGGTATCTTAATCATTAAGATGATCATAAACATGATACTAAAGTACTCTCCCATCTTTTCAGATTTGAGAAACTTTTATCTTTCTGCCATACTTTGATTCTTCTTATTCGTTCTGTCTCACATTGAAACTTCTCCAATGCTACAGACTTATACTTAAACTTATAAGTATAACCATATTTACTAAACTTAAGTAAATCATGACGAATAGTCTTCTTGATCTTTTGTGGTGGACTTGACCAGTGCACAAGAATGTGTACTCGATCCCTTAGTCCTTTCCTTATTCACATAAGGAATTAGTCTTAATTTTCCAAGCTGAAAGTTCTCATTCATCATACTATACAACTTGCATGATTCCAAGTTTTGGTCCAATTGAACCTTGGGTGATGAGAATCTTTCCTTATTTGGTAATATTAGACACTACCACAACCGAAAGAATCAAATCCATTTTTCCAATATTGCTATCAATGGAATCTTATAAGCAACAACTTTTCACAAATGCCATTGTAAGGATACGTAAAATAAATAAAATCAAAAGCTTTTTCTTTTATTTTAAAACTTTGCGGAAAAACTTATCCTTACAATCCATATGAAAACCTTGTTGTTATCTATTCCTAAGCAATATAAATATCATAACTCTTAAGTAATAGCCCAAAATTCTGATCACCGAACCATGCGATTGAAATCCATCTTCGAGATCAGAATCAGCATGTACTTAATAGAGTTAGACAATGGACTTTACCTGAAGTAGAGCCAAACTTATTGACTTTAACATCCTTAGGTAAATTTGGCAGCTTCGTAACCAATGCCCCTTCCTTTGGCAATAGTTACCTATGGATCCTTGATAATGGGACTATCTCAGACTTCGCCTCTCTCTTTACCATTGGGTCAACATAGTTGACTATGGCCGATCCCTTTCCATTGGGAAGAGAGAGCTTTACTGGATATCCAATGGCATCATTGTCAATGTCCATAGCGTTTTAGAAAGTTGATCTTAGCAAATAGATAAGATCATTAAGGGTCTTGTCTTAGTCTGTTTCATAGGATTCCCAAAAGAACTCACTATGTGACTTAGAAAGTAGTTGAGCCACCAACTTTCTCAAGACTTTGACACCCAACTCTCCCGGCTTGTCAATATGTGACTACATCTCCAAGATGTGATCACACCTAGACCTTGCCTTGCCAATAGGGCTTGAGTGACCTTAAACTTTTTAGGAACTTGTGGGTTAGGGAGAATAATTGGAGGAGGTGAAAGAAGTATGATATCCATGGGACATCATCTTCATTTAGGAAAGCTTGTTTCAAGAGATTTGGGAAGATCATAAATGTCTAGACCAGACATCTTTTTGGGAGATATTCAAGATAGTTGATTTAAAGTCCTTAATATGACACCCAATATGAAATATTAAGGCTATGACCCAACAAACTATTTTATAACTTAGAAGAGGGATGCCGTAATCCAAGCTATAAAATATTTAAAGGTAGGTGAATGACGATTCACCAATTTCCACCATGAAAAACGAAATAATTTATTAGGTTTTAATTGGATTTGAAAGTCCTAGATCTTTGAGATTCATTGAACTGTTCAAAGGCATGTTTCAATCTCGAGTGTGCCCTTCAGGTTTTGTGACTGGGATGCCGAGGATCACAAAACAAGGTGTGAATAACCATGCAAATATACTTGGTACCCTTAATATTTACCCCTTAATCAGTGTGCCGGTTAACCACACACGCTCCACCGATACTATGATAAATATTAAGTTACCCTTTGCCTACCTTGTTAAGTCCAGGTTAGTGTGCCGGTTAACCACACACGCTCCACTAACGACTTAAGCAAAGTGCAAAGTGTAATTTCCTGGGTTAGCACCAAATTCACATTTTCCCAAGTAACTAAGATTGGGTATTAATAAGAGTTTAGTTACTTAGTATTTATCATTAATACTTTTAATGAAAGGAGAATTATAGTCCTTGTCCTACCCGTTCGGCTAACGACCCTCCACCAGTCAAGGAAGCGGTGGGTGAGAGTGGACACCCATTAAACTGCCATTTTATAGGCAGTAAGCTTATACCCCCCTTAAAGACCGGCTTCGTGAATGAGGCCTACTAACGGTAAGACTGACTTTACTCTTATACATATATATAAATATTATTAACTTATAATATTATAAAGTATAAGGGTTGAATTTTAACTTTTAAAATTCTAAGGGCTAACTTGGAATTAAAGTATTCATAGGTGAAAACTTTTCAAATTCCAAAACTTGAGGGCAAGTTTTGAAACTATTCAAAACTAATTAATTCCACAACTTATGAGTTTAAAGTAGTTTTAATTAAAAAAAAAAAAAAAAACTCTTCAAGTTCCATAACTTGAGGACAAGTTATGGAAGACTTTAAACTAATTAATAAAAAAAAATAACTTTTTTTTATTGTAACTTATGGAACTAATTAAGGTTACACTTTTTTTTTTAATTTAATGAAGAGACTCTTGAACCTCCATAACTTGAGGACAAGTTATGGAGTCATAAAACCATTTAATTAGAACTAGACTCTTCATTTTGTAACCTTTGCCAACTTTTATGAGTTTTATGATTCTTAAATGTGACTTTTCATATAACTTGAGGACAAGTTACAAAAACACACTTTGGAATCAACTCTTAGATTAAAATGGATTGAAAACAACTATTTCACACAACTTTTCTATTAATCTAAGAACCTCATAAGAACAAGATAATTCAAATCATCAATCTTCAAGAAATTAGAATGAACATACAAACTAATACAAATCTTGAAATTATGACAATTATCTTAGAAATTGGATTAGCATGAACATTACCACATCAAAAACAAGTTTATAAGTCCAAAAACATCTTAGGGTAATGTTCCTAGTCCAATTCCAGCCAAAACAATCGAATATATGCATCCAACTCGATTTTTCAGCTACTTTTGCAAGTATAACAAGAAAACAAACCAGGCTCTGATACCACTGTTGGGTTATGAGCATTCTAACACTCCTAAGTGTACATGCAACCCTAAATACCTTGGATCTATGTTTTCTCTATTATACATACAATTATGAACATCCAAGGTATTATCCTAATCTAGCATACAAAATAATAAATATAACAAGATAGAATACATACCTCTTTGATGTAGAATGTCTTCATGAAGCTTGAGTGCCTAGTGCCCCAAGTGTGACACCTCAAATGGTTCACACAACACCAAATACACTTGGAATAACTTGAGAGAAACTTGAACACTCCTTGAAATCGTCTAGCCCTCACACTCACACATTCGTGCACGATTTCTTGAGCCATGGGATTCTTTTATATGGTGGCTATTAGGGTTACACCATGTAACTCATAACTTTACTCATTCCTTATGCTCCATGGATTTTAACCTCCATGGAGTATCCATGGGTCACCCCATGGACTTAGTCCAACATAAGGAATCTTGGATCACAAGCCCACATATATAAGAATGAATGATTTACACAATCAACCCATATATTTAATTAATCTCCTTTTGATCACTTAATTAATTCCAAATTAATTCTTGATCAATACTAATTAAATAACCTTATTAATATATTAGAACTTATAATATATTAACCAACCTTAAGTGTTATTTCTCTCATTATAGTATATCCAAATGCATGATGCCATGCAACCCAAATGGACCATGTCGGGTCGGGTCAAGTCTTACCAATTATAGTTATGGACTTAGACATTAATCCAACAGTTTCATACTCCTGTTTTTTTTTGTTCTTTTCGGAATTAATTCATTGTGCTTCATCTCTGCCTTCTGGTCCGCTAAAATCCCCACGCTATCAATCACAAAATAATCATCCGATCAATCATTGGATTCTGACTCACCCTACGAGTCCAAACTAGGGTAAAAGACCTTTTTACCCTTCCGTACACTTGGCCTAAGGCCCAATCCAATGTCCAAATGCCCAAATTTCAATCAAACACCCAAGGCCCAAATACGGCCCCATTTTCCAAATTGGGCCCAAATCCTTCATGGGTCTTAATCCAAGGTCCAAAAATATTCATTAGCCCAAAACACTTGAATTATGATGGACCAACAAGGCCCTAAGCATCTAAGTCCAACTATGTCCCAAACTAAAGCCCATAACATCCGAAGCCTAATTGGCTGAGTACGCGAGGCGTACTCAGCACGTACGCACAACGTAATCGCTTTAGGGCTTGTACGCTAAGTGTACCTGCTTGTACACCAAGCGTACTCCCCCATTTGGCCATTTTCCATTTCCAACTCTTTACCCATTAAGACATTACTCTAAAACTTAGATCTGACTTCCTTGAGATGGTTTATCAAGTAAAGTTGCCAACTTTACGTGTATGTATGGCTTAATGATGCTCTTAAAGCTCAAAAGGACTTAACAAATGACTTAATGCATGCATGAGACCACCAAAACCATAAATCTTGCACCTTTAAGCTCAAGAAACTCATAATATGCCCAGATCTAAAAGAATAAGCTCCACAAAAGACTTAGCTCAACAAACTAACCCAAAAGGGACCAAAAGCGTAAAAACTATGACATGAAGAAATCTAAACATACAATGATAAAGGTTTGGACTTTATACCTCAAAAGTCACCAAAAGGTGGAGCTAAATCTGGATCTCTAAGCTTCCTTCCAATGAATGAGCCTTCCACTTCTTCTTCTTTCACTTCAAGGAGCATAAATCACCCAAAAATCAAGTCCAAAGCTCAAGAAAACTCAAAGAGGCTATTAAGGTTCGAGATTAGGGTTTTAGGCCAATAGAGGCTGATAAAGAGGCCAACCCTAGGGACTTAAGGACCTTATATAGGGTGCAACACCCGAAAATAGGGTTTTCTTATCCTCGTCGTACGCCATGTGTAACCTTCGTACGACCAGCGTAGGAGGCCTCGAATCCGCGACCAATCTGCTAAATACGCTCAGCATAGGCGTGTGTATGCCCCGCGTACTGGATCTCGCACTAGTACGCCCCGCGTACTCCGTATGTACTCCCCGCGTAAGGGTTATCTTTAAACCCTAAATTCTTTCGAAGGCCATAACTGTTTCATTATAAGTCCGATTTCGACAATCCTTGTATTCACGAAAAGGTAAAGAGAAGCTCTACGCTTTTATCAACTCATACTTGCCTTAAAATCTCCTGAACAAGAATCCAATTTATATAAAAGCTTGAGCTGAAACTTTACCAAAATACCCCTTGGCTCCAAAACACAAACCGAACACCCGGATCATCTAAATTACGTCACCCACACCCAAATGGGAATCGATTCGGGACAGAAAGTTACACATGTGTTGCAAATGGAAAAAGAATCATCAAGAAGGTGTCTCAAATTCTCAAATGGATTCCGAAAAATTCATGTTGAGATCGAAGATGAACGATCAAGGTTTTTCTCTAAATTTGAATTCAATCATTTTTTTTAAATCGTGCTTTTCGTTTTTGATTGTTGATCGTTTTGATTCGTCGGATCTATTTCGTTTCAACCCCATTGATGATCGAATACATTTTTTTTAGATCAAGCCCAAACATCAAATTTGATTTGATTAATTTTTGAGCCCAAACAGCAAATTTGATTTGATTAATTTTTGAGCCCAAACAAATCATAATCTGTTAATCTTGACTTAATCCAAAATATGAGTCCAAAATTTCAAACTGATACTGTTCATCGATCCAACTTTCAAGCCCAATTTCAATTGTTCAGTACTATTCATCCTTTTATTTGATTGAGTCCAAAAAATTTCGATATCATCGTATTTTTGTCTATCTCACTTCCGTATTCTCGTTAAAGTTAATTAAAATGGATTTTGATTTTTTCCGAATTCGTTTTCTGTGAATTGATTTTGAGTTGATTTACTATATGTCTGTGATTTTAAGTTGAACATATTTGATTTTGTTCTGAATTCGATTGAAAGCAACCGGAGTCAATCTTAGTTTGATTCGATATTGCTTAAAAGTCAAACTCGATTGCAATAGTGGTTGTTGTTTAGTCCGAGTCGAAATTGAATTAACCTCGATAGTATTGTTTATGTCTGGAAACGATTTCGAATTTGTTTGGTGTTTGTGAGCAGTGTTGAATGCTTCCTTGATTTAATTTTCGACATTGGTTCTTGATTGGGAAGGGTAATAATCAAAAACGTATGGTTAAAGTCGAAAGAAATCTCAATTTGGACTTGATTGGAATCAAAATCGAAAGTCCCTTGCTTGATTAGGTAACAAGTAGAGATTTCTTAAATCAAAAGGTAATAAAAAAATGTATGAGAAATTAAATATCCTCCTATTTCTTCTTCCTACTTGTATTCATCTCCATGTGAAATGGTGACATGTGTCATATTTGGATAAGATTAATAATATTTGAATACATTTGTCATCATTTCAAATGGATATATATATATATATATATATATATATATATATATATATATATATATATATAAAAGAAGAAAAGTAGAATGATATTTAATTTCTCAAAATGTATTAATTCGGTTAATGGTATAAAAAGACAGTTTTATACTTGAATCTTCATAAATCACAAATAAATGTAACTTTTATTTCTTTTGGTAAGTCTTTAGTGTACTTATTATTATGTATGATATGATTGATATTAAATATCTCACGTATGCTTTCTAATTACGAGGAATTAATATTTATAATTATAATAATATATTCCTTAATTAATGATCGAAAATGTAGGGTAACTGTGGAACAAATTTGGCTCCCTAAAAATTATAAATACCTGGTTTTATGAAGGCTTGCTTCGTCTCATTGTTAAACCAAGAGAAATCGATATAAAAAACACTCAAACGTCAATCATGAAGCTTGTTAACATGTATGCTATCCTTTTAATAGTTATCACAATATCAACCGTAACAAAGGCATCAATCGCAACAACAGGTAACTTGTACATCAATTTTTTTACGATTTTGTGTGTTTTTATATCACAAATTGTTTAATTATGTCATTTGTTTTTTAGGTGATGGGGATACCAATAGGAAAATAAACATTAAGTTTTGTCACACGTTTTCAACAATGCCAACTGGCTGTCAAGATGGGAACTGTAATGATTATTGTCGAGACTCGAAGGGGAAATTTGCATATGGAAAATGTTTTGATCCTTACACATGTGATTGTCAATATGTTTGTTAAAATTTTTGAAGCTTTTGTTGGTATTTTTTACTACTTCAATTAAAAATTTGTTTTTAATGTTGAGTTTTAAAGATTCGTAACGTTATGATTAAAAATGCCCGTGAATTTGGTGATCAAAGTTATGCTCAAGTGTATAGAGTGAAGTGGTGAACCAATTTGATTTATATACTTAAAGTTAATTCGGATTGAGTTGTGTTTGCTTTTAAAATGGATCAATCAAAATTAGGTAAAAAAATAAATGGTAACCAAGCTTCTATTGTGGCTAAAAAACGTGGTTTCATTTATAGTAGCTCCGAGAAAAATAAAATTGTCTTTGTAGTCTTTCTGGGTAATGCTTAGACCTTTTTTAAAATTTAACTATTCATTTATAGAGAAGGTTATTTCATAAAATATCTAATTTAGTTTTTAAATATTTTATTAAAGACTACCAATTTTAAATTCATAAATATTTTTTTAAAATTTAAATTAAATCTTCTATGTAGGTTCCTCCTTATTGTTTTTCCTCGGGCCTAAATTTGGGCCGGCCTTTTTAATACATGTGTTTTGAAGTTATGTCGCGCTAACATGATTAAGTTGAAGTTTTAGTATAATTATTTAGGGTTTTTGAGTTTTCTCTTGCCCTTTAGATGAAATTTAATAAAATTTATAAGGCGATGACTAGGCATTTCCACTAACGTGGCATTTCCACTCGAATTTTTTTGTTTCATGGTCCTTTTGGCTTAGTTTCTATGAGGCTTTAGTCCCTCTGAAAGTTGAAATTACCCCAGTTGCTATGGGGAACAAAGGACCCCCCCCCCAAAATAAATTAACGACATGACGGAATTAATAAAAAGATTAGGATAGGATTATACCTGAATGATGCGTCGGGATGGATTGACGATGGATTGTTTAAATTATATGAATGATTATATGAATATGTTTGGATAGAACTCTACTATTCAGAAATAGAACGACTATTTCAACAGAGGAAGAACTTTGAGATCAACTCAAGTCTTAAACACTCAAACTTAACTTGTTTATTTCATATGGGCAAAGGCCCTACTTATAGGCTCAAGAGAGCTGGTTACATAATTGAGTTGCAATCGTTTGATTGCAATACGACATACATATTTACAATATAGCCCCCTAGACTATTGAGGGTTATACACTTTATTTCACATCCTAGACACTACTTTTTGACAATAATAATTATAAAAGACAAACCACAAATAATTACAATTCCTTCCATAATGAAAGGACGCGTGTCTTCAATAATAATGGTTTTTTACATCATTGCTTTCGTCATTCCTCCCGCCACCGAAAGGACAGATATTTCTTAATGATGTGTGCTTTGGTCATTGTTGGCGTTAGTTTTCCATGAACGGTGTTTCTTCCATATTCGATTGCAATACGACATACATATTTACAATATAGCCCCCTAGACTATTGAGGGTTATACACTTTATTTCACATCCTAGACACTACTTTTTGACAATAATAATTATAAAAGACAAACCACAAATAATTACAATTCCTTTCATAATGAAAGGACGCATGTCTTCAATAATAATGGCTTTTTACGTCATTGCTTTCGTCATTCACAAAATTAACGACATGACGAAATTAATAAAAAGATTAGGATATGATTATACCTGAATGATACGTCGGGATGGATTGACGATGGATTGTTTAGATTATATGAATGATTATATGAATAATCTTGGGTATGTTTGGATAAGGCTCTGCTATTCAGAAATAGAACAACTATTTCAACAGAGGAAGAACTTTGAGATCAACTCAAGTCTTAAACACTCAAAATTAACTTGTTTATTTCATATGGGCAAATGCCCTATTTATAGGCTCAAGAGAGCCGGTTACATAATTGAGTTGCAATCGTTTGATTGCAATACGACATAAATATTTACAATATTACATAATTGAGTTGCAATCATTATGAATGATAAATCTTTCGTTCATATGAATATATGTTCATCATGCATCATCATAAATATTATTATAAATATTTATCGTTATAAATTCAATGTTTAAAACAATTATTACTATGTACCTACAATTTAGAAACATATTTCGTAAAAAAGTTTTTAATTCTCAGTATGAAAACTTTGACATCATAACCACCATTATAAATATCATAAATAACAAACCCTACCATCCTATTAAAATCTATGATTTTTAAGTGTACCATTGAAAGAAAAGCTAAATTATCATTTTAAAAATTATAATCATGAGTTTTTCAAGTTTAAATATTATTAAACAAGAATTAAAGTTTTTTCGTAAAACATTGAAACAATCTAAAAAATTTCTTTTAAATTTAATAGATTCTAACATATCAATAATTAATTGTATATCTAATATTGAAGCAATATATAATAAATAATAGTATAAATTGGAAACAAGAAAAAATAAAAAATCTAGAAGATAAAATAACAAAACTAATCTGTTAAATATGTCTCAAGAAGTAGAAAATTCACCAATCATTATTAATAACGAAGAAAATGAATCTGGATACACTTTTGAAGCTTTAATTAACAAAAATAACATTAATAAAGATGCTATAAAAAAAATCAAATTTTACACTATCAGAAAAACATAATTTTAAAAATAATTCATTAAAAAATTTCTTTTCTAGAAAAAATATTATATATTATGGAAAAATTATAGGAGAAGAAGCAATACCTATAGAATCAACTCAAGGAAATATTATTATACCCATAATAAATAAACAACAAATTAGAAATAGATTATCTAATATTAAAGAAGTAGATAGAATAAAAATTGCTTATATTCATATATCAACTATTCAAATAATTTTAAAAAGTACTTTTAACGATTTAGATACACCAATAGAATTAGAAATCAGAGATGATCGTATAATTAATAACCAAGAAAGTATTATCGCAAAAGGAAAAGGTAATTTAATTGAAGGAAAAATAAAATTTGATATTAATATTCAACTAGGATTAAGTCTTAAAGATAAAAATCTAAGTAATAGTATTACTGTACGATATAAATTATTAAGAGAAAATTTTATGTTAAAAGGTAATCATCTGTTTACTATTACATATCAAATAAATTATGCATTAACAAATTCTCATCATAGTATTACATTTAAAACAGAAGATAGAATTTATATAGATAAATTATTTACCCCTTTATTATCACTTGAATCACCAAATATGACTAATAACAGAATATTTAATGAAACTAATTTTCAACCAATAATAACTACTCCATTAATAAAAAGAAACTAAAAGATTTGTTTTCAAAAAACTAGTACCAACAAACCTTATTAATATGGAAACTTTACAAGAAAAAGTAGAAACACTAACTAAATTATTCGCAGCACTAGAAATTCCATCTGAAATTCAAGAAAATAATACAGAAATAGAAAATAATTCGGATAATAACGATGCACAAGTAATATATGATTTTTCATCCGATGATGAAAACCCTTATTCAAATCAATATAAAGAATCACAAAATAATTTTGGATTAAAACGAAAACAATCGTATGTTGAATATGATTATCAAAATCAATATATTTATGGACCACCTTCATTAGAGGAAAACTTTTTATATAGACAAGGAATGGTTAAAAATAAACAAAACAAATGGGAAAAAATACCTCCACAATACATACCCAAATTATTTACTTTTCCAACAAATTCAGATATTCTTTTTATTGATTGTGAACAAAATCCCGAAACAAAAATTCAAGAATGGAGTAATAAAATGGGAATTCAAATTCAATTAACTGAAGAGTTAAGAAATCTACATCCAAAAAATTTTCTTAATTATATTATACATAAAACACAAGGTAATGCATACCGTTTCCTTTCATCTCTCGATGAAACAGAAACAATGATGATAGCTACCACTGACGCTATGGAAACATTTAAAAATGTATTAAATCGGCTTATTCAAGAATTCATAGGAAAACAAATAGAAGGTAAAACATCTCAGGAAGCTTTTCAATTAGAATCATTACTAACCTACGAATTTGTAACATGTGTTATTTAGACCCATTTATATGTGAATATTCTGAACATTATTATAATCTAGATTTCACTAGAAAAAAGATAGCATTAGACATGTTTTACCAAAAATTATCATCATTAGTAAGTCAAAGTGTAATAAAAGATTTCAAAGAAGCATTACAACAAAATAAAATTGCAGATACTTTAGGAGCACGAATAAGTATATTAAAAGCATGGATGCAGAAAAAATGTTTAGAACAAAAAACAACACAAGATGCAAAAATTGATTTATGTTGTGATACCCTTTCTAATAAAGTTAATCAATATGGTTGTAAAGACAATAAACAACAACAATATAAAAAGAAAACTTGGAAAAAACAAACTTATAAACCTAAATATAAACAATATTTTAAACAAGGTGAAAGAAAATATTTTCGAAATACAAAAAAAATATAAACAAAAATATCAATCTAAAACAAATTATTGCCCATCGAATAAAAAAGATTGTAAATGTTGGATATGTCAAGAGGACGGACGAAAAGCTTATGAATGTCCAAAAAAGACTAAAAGAGAAAAAGAAACAAGTTTATTAAAAATTGCATATGATCTAGGATATGAACCTATAGAAGATTCAAATATAGATTCAGATATAGATATTTACGCATATACAACTGATTCTGATTCAGATGCACATAGATAATCCTATGGAGAAAGCATTATTGGGATTAGAACGTGAGGGAAACCTCATATCTAACCCATCCGAAGTATACATTACCAAAGCATACAATGGTATGAAAATACCATTCTAAGTATACATTGAAAAAGCATACAGTGGTATGAAAATACCACCAAAAGCATACAAAAATAAAGTATACAGCGATATAAATATATCACCAAAGCATACATTGATATGAAAATTCTCATATCATCATTTGAAATATTAAAAACAAACAAATATCAGCAATCATCCAGGTACCCAAGAGACGCAAATATTTAATCAGCAGATATATTGAAATGGAAGCAATCATGAAGCAAATCAAACACCAGTTCAAACAAAAAGAGGAGCAAGAAGCATCATTAATCAGACAACTTGAAATAGTCAGACGTGAAAAAGAACAACTACAACAAACATTACAAATTTTATCATCCCATTCAGTATCTAAAGAAGAAGCAGCTAGTAGTTCAACAACGAAGCAACCAAAAGAAGAAATTCAAGAAATATCATCCGATGATAGTCAGCCATAAATAATACTCAAAACAGAAAAACAACCTATGACGCCAAACCAGGAAGAATATCCACCACTTCAAGCCGATCATAAAAACATAAAGAAATGATATGTGATTTTCAATGGAGAAAACAAAGGAATCTACGACGATTGGGGAATTGCCAATTCATATATTCTTGGAAAAAAACGTCATTCACAAAAGTTACAAAACAAAAAATGAAGCAGAAGCCGCATACAATGAAGCATACAAATCAGTCATAAAAGATAATGTCGAATGTTCGAAAACAGTTCTCCTTACACCACAAAAACCCATATCCAGCTTTACCCCATAAAAACCTGTATCCATCCCAAAATCCCTTAACCAACTAAACGCAAAAATTGCCCTTGAAGCCATTCCATCAACTAAAGAAAAAGAAGCTATGAAAAAACCATCTTCTCAAAAATTTGCCAGCCTCATTAAATACACCGAAGTCCATTCTTTAATGGGCTTTTACCCAGTAGCCAGGCGACCAGGCCCAAAAGCAGTATTCCTAGCAGATCTCACTGACCCCATGACTTTATGGGACTATTTCAGCCATGGATTCATAGACACTATCTATCTTGATGGAACAAATTTACATTGCATCAACGAATTCCCATCAGCTGTTCAAACAGTAATAAGAAGTTACAAAACATGATTTGCAAAACAAGAAAGAGGGTTATTTATCAAGATGCATTCAAGTTACCCAATTTTTGATGAAGATTCTCAATTACTTGTTCCAAGCATTACTTTCGCAAATATGGGGATAAGCAACGGCTCAAAACCAACGAGAGATGACCTACCCCATGAAATACCTACACAAGACCATTTAATTTTCGCACTTACCGGTGTCTATTTAGCATCATCTCGCGTAGGCAATGGTAGAGATCAAAAGTCAAGAATCAGAGTAAATTATTCCAGTAAAACCTTCGTTATCTATTCTCTAACAGACAGTGAAATAACCCCGAAAGCATTAAAAGCAATTGAAACTTTCGAACAGCCGTTCGAAAAAATTTCACATCACTTAGCTGAATTACCCGCTGATATAAAAAAACAGCTTTGTAAACATATCATGCATGCACCACGACATAATTACAGCCATTGTAAAGACAATACGGAAGAAACACCGTTCATGGAAAACTAACGTCAGCAATGACCAAAGCACACATCATTCAGAAATATCTGTCCTTTCGGTGGCGGGAGGAATGACGAAAGCAATGACGTAAAAAGCCATTATTATTGAAGACATTATTGAAGACACGCATCCTTTCATTGTGGAAGGAATTATAATTATTTGTCATTTGTCTTTTATAATTATTATTGTCTAATAGTAGTGCCTAGGATGTGAAATAAAGTGTATAACCCTTAATAGTCTAGAGGGCTATATTGTAAATATGTATGTCGTATTGCAATCAAACGATTGCAACTCAATTATGTAACCGGCTCTCTTGAGCCTATAAATAGGGCATTTGCCCATATGAAATAAACAAGTTAAGTTTGAGTGTTTAAGACTTGAGTTGATCTCAAAGTTCTTCCTCTGTTGAAATAGTTGTTCTATTTCTGAATAGCAGAGCCCTATCCAAACATACCCAAGATTATTCATATAATCATTCATATAATCTAAATAATCCATCGTCAGTCCATCCCGACGCATCATTCAGGTATAATCCTATCCTAATCTTTTTATTAATTTCGTCATGTCGTTAATTTTGGAATTGTAATTATTTGTCATTTGTCTTTTATAATTATTATTGTCTAAAAGTAGTGTCTAGGATGTGAAATAAAGTGTATAACCCTCAATAGTCTAGGGGGCTATATTGTAAATATGTATGTCGTATTGCAATCAAACGATTGCAACTCAATTATGTAACCGACTCTCTTGAGCCTATAAATAGGGCCTTTGCCCATATGAAATAAACAAGTTAAGTTTGAGTGTTTAAGACTTGAGTTGATCTCAAAGTTCTTCCTCTGTTGAAATAGTTGTTCTATTTCTGAATAGCAGAGCCCTATCCAAACATACCCAAGATTATTCATATAATCATTCATATAATCTAAACAATCCATCGTCAATCCATCCCGACGCATCATTCAGGTATAATCCTATCCTAATCTTTTTATTAATTCCGTCATGTCGTTAATTTTGGTATCAGAGCTAAGTATCGTTATTATTATGATTATGAATGATAAATCTTTCGTTCATATGAATATATGTTCATCATGGATCATCATAAATATTATTATAAATATTTATCGTTATAAATGTTGGATTAATGTCTAAGTCCATAACTATAATTGGTAAAACTTGACCCGACCCGGCATGGTCCATTTGGGTTGGATGGCATCATGCATTTGGATAGACTATAATGAGAGAAATAACACTTAAGGTTGGTTAATATATTATAAGTTCTAATATATTAATAAGGTTATTTAATTAGTATTGATCAAGAATTAATTTGGAATTAATTAAGTGATCAAAAGGAGACTAATTAAATATATGGGTTGATTGTGTAAATCATTCATTCTTATATATGTGGGCTTGTGATCCAAGATTCCTTATGTTGGACTAAGTCCATGGGGTGACCCATGGATACTCCATGGAGGTTAAAATCCATGGAGCATAAGGAATGGGTAAAGTTATGAGTTACATGGTGTAACCCTAATAGCCACCATATAAAAGAATCCCATGGCTCAAGAAATCGTGCACGAATGTGTGAGTGTGAGGGCTAGACGATTTCAAGGAGTGTTCAAGTTTCTCTCAAGTTATTCCAAGTGTATTTGGTGTTGTGTGAACCATTTGAGGTGTCACACTTGGGGCACTAGGCACTCAAGCTTCATGAAGACATTCTACATCAAAGAGGTATGTATTCTATCTTGTTATATTTATTATTTTGTATGCTAGATTAGGATAATACCTTGGATGTTCATAATTGTATGTATAATAGAGAAAACATAGATCCAAGGTATTTAGGGTTGCATGTACACTTAGGAGTGTTAGAATGCTCATAACCCAACAGTGGTATCAGAGCCTGGTTTGTTTTCTTGTTATACTTGCAAAAGTAGCTGAAAAATCGAGTTGGATGCATATATTCGATTGTTTTGGCTGGAATTGGACTAGGAACATTACCCTAAGATGTTTTTGGACTTATAAACTTGTTTTTGATGTGGTAATGTTCATGCTAATCCAATTTCTAAGATAATTGTCATAATTTCAAGATTTGTATTAGTTTGTATGTTCATTCTAATTTCTTGAAGATTGATGATTTGAATTATCTTGTTCTTATGAGGTTCTTAGATTAATAGAAAAGTTGTGTGAAATAGTTGTTTTCAATCCATTTTAATCTAAGAGTTGATTCCAAAGTGTGTTTTTGTAACTTGTCCTCAAGTTATATGAAAAGTCACATTTAAGAATCATAAAACTCATAAAAGTTGGCAAAGGTTACAAAATGAAGAGTCTAGTTCTAATTAAATGGTTTTATGACTCCATAACTTGTCCTCAAGTTATGGAGGTTCAAGAGTCTCTTCATTAAATTAAAAAAAAAGTGTAACCTTAATTAGTTCCATAAGTTACAATAAAAAAAAGTTATTTTTTTTTATTAATTAGTTTAAAGTCTTCCATAACTTGTCCTCAAGTTATGGAACTTGAAGAGTTTTTTTTTTAATTAAAACTACTTTAAACTCATAAGTTATGGAATTAATTAGTTTTGAATAGTTTCAAAACTTGCCCTCAAGTTTTGGAATTTGAAAAGTTTTCACTTATGAATACTTTAATTCCAAGTTAGCCCTTAGAATTTTAAAAGTTAAAATTCAACCCTTATACTTTATAATATTATAAGTTAATAATATTTATATATATGTATAAGAGTAAAGTCAGTCTTACCGTTAGTAGGCCTCATTCACGAAGCCGGTCTATAAGGGGGGTATAAGGTTATTGCCTATAAAATGGCAGTTTAATGGGTGTCCACTCTCACCCACCGCTTCCTTGACTGGTGGAGGGTCGTTAGCCGAACGGGTAGGACAAGGACTATAATTCTCCTTTCATTAAAAGTATTAATGATAAATACTAAGTAACTAAACTCTTATTAATACCCAATCTTAGTTACTTAGGAAAATGTGAATTTGGTGCTAACCCATGAAATTACACTTTGCACTTTGCTTAAGTCGTTAGTGGAGCGTGTGTGGTTAACCGGCACACTAACCTGGACTTAACAAGGTAGGCAAAGGGTAACTTAATATTTATCATAATATCGGTGGAGCATGTGTGGTTAACCGGCACACTGATTAAGGGGTAAATATTAAGGGTACCAAGTATATTTGCATGGTTATTCACACCTTGTTTTGTGATCCTCGGCATCCCAGTCACAAAACCTGAAGGGCATACTCGAGATTGAAACATGCCTTTGAACAGTTCAATGAATCTCAAAGATCTAGGACTTTCAAATCCAATTAAAACCTAATAAATTATTTCGTTTTTCATGGTGAAAATTGGTGAATCGTCATTCACCTACCTTCAAATATTTTATAGCTTGGATTACGGCATCCCTCTTCTAAGTTATAAAATAGTTTGTTCGGTCCTAGCCTTAATATTTCATATTGGGTGTCATATTAAGGACTTTAAATCAACTATCTTGAATATCTCCCAAAAAGATGTCTGGTCTAGACATTTATGATCTTCCCAAATCTCTTGAAACAAGCTTTCCTAAATGAAGATGATGTCCCATGGATATCATACTTTTTTCACCTCCTCCAATTATTCTCCCTAACCCACAAGTTCCTAAAAAGTTTAAGGTCACTCAAGCCCTATTGGCAAGGCAAGGTCTAGGTGTGATCACATCTTGGAGATGTAGTCACATATTGACAAGCCGGGAGAGTTGGGTGTGAAAGTCTTGAGAAAGTTGGTGGCTCAACTACTTTCTAAGTCACATAGTGAGTTCTTTTGGGAATCCTATGAAACAGACTAAGACAAGACCCTTAATGATCTTATCTATTTGCTAAGATCAACTTCCTAAAACGCTATGGACATTGACAATGATGACATTGGATATCCAGTAAAGCTCTCTCTTCCTAATGGAAAGGGATCGGCCATAGTCAACTCGGTTGACCCAATGGTAAAGAGAGAGCGAAGTCTGAGATAGTCCCATTATCAAGGGTCCATAGGTAACTATTGCCAAAGGAAGGGGCATTGGTTACGAAGCTGCCAAATTTACCTAAGGATGTTAAAGTCAATAAGTTTGGCTCTACTTCAGGTAAAGTCCATTGTCTAACTCTATTAAGTACATGCTGATTCTGATCGCGAAGATGGATTTCAATCGCATGGTTCGGTGATCAGAATTTTGGGCTATTACTTAAGAGTTATGATATTTATATTGCTTAGGAATAGATAACAACAAGGTTTTCATATGGATTGTAAGGATAAATTTTTCCGCAAAGTTTTAAAATAAAAGAAAAAGCTTTTGATTTTAAGTATCCTTACAATGGCATTTGTGAAAAGTTGTTGCTTATAAGATTCCATTGATAGCAATATTGGAAAAATGGATTTGATTCTTTCGGTTGTGGTAGTGTCTAATATTACCAAATAAGGAAAGATTCTCATCACCCAAGGTTCAATTGGACCGAAACTTGGAATCATGCAAGTTGTATAGTATGATGAATGAGAACTTTCAGTTTGGAAAATTAAGACTAATTCCTTATGTGAATAAGGAAAGGACTAAGGGATCGAGTACACATTCTTGTGCACTGGTCAAGTCCACCACAAAATATCAAGAAGACTATTCGTCATGATTTACTTAAGTTCAGTAAATATGGTTATACTTATAAGTTTAAGTATAAGTCTGTAGCATTGGAGAAGTTTCAATGTGAGACAGAACGAATAAGAAGAATCAAAGTATGGCAGAAAGATAAAAGTTTCTCAAATCTGAAAAGATGGGAGATTACTTTAGTATCATGTTTATGATCATCTTAATGATTAAGATACCATATCACAATTGGTCCTCTAAAGTCATCTTAGTGCATTCTTATGACTAAGAAGAGGAGTCATGAATTGTTGAAATGGTTAAATCAAAAAGATGAGTCATACTTCGTTCCAAAACAATTCTTAGAGTCATACTCCAAGATTGTAACTTGAGTGACATATCTTAAAGAGGGTTTGTTAACACTAGTCAAATGTAAGAGTAAAAGGTTATCTACTCTTGTACATTTGAAATTGGTAAGTTGTGATGTTTTGGATAAAACAAAGACCAACTTAGGCCAATTGTGTAAAGTGTTAGTCTTGATAAAGAATCCGCACTATCTCTTGAATATTTGAAAAGGGAGACTTATATGTCAAGAGGACAGTGGGAGTCTTAAAGCTCTTGAAAGTTTCAAGACTTAATCAAGAATAAAACCTAAAGTTCTTCACTAGCACACGACTTGAGGTTTATAACCTATCGTGTTGACATATTCTATGCCCATTCCAGTTAAAGTTGGCTTTGCATAGGAGTTCTGAAAGTTCTCAATTGGTTGCATAACAACTTGGAAGCAATGGCAGGCCCTGTACTGCCAGGTGGCAAGAAGTTAAGATTGCATAAGTTCAGTCCATATGAGTTTGGATTTGTCATTATCCTTGTCTTATGACTATGGTTTTGACGATTCACATGTATAAGAACACATACACCATAAAATCTAAGGGTCATAAGGTTTCTCTCCGATTCATGAAAATGATGGTGAGGAAACACTTCCACCAAGTAGATTTGAAGCAGATGGCAAAAGGTCTAAACAATTAAGACTATGATTACGGCATCCCTTTTCATAGTTCTGAAATTGTTTAGACACACATGCATGCTATCTAAGGAAAGGTGTATGATTTTGATAAAGTTTTATCAAAGCATCTCGTATCAGAAATCTGAACTTTGGTAAGGAAGTCAATAAAGTATTGATTTCTAGAAGTCCAGCTGATTTCTGACTACATGTCAAAGCTAGTGGGAGCATAAGTGTTATGCTAATAATCATCATGTTAGTGGGAGCATGATAATTATTGTTAGTGTTGCAAGTTAGCAATGTTAATTATAGAAAACAAAAGTTTTAATTCGTGAGGCTGCAGGGATTGAAAAAGTTGTTTTGCTATAATTAAGGGAGAGGATATACTTCATTTCAGTTCTAAAGGCTTAGATTGAGACCTTAATCATCTTTAGTTAAGAATATATATATATGAATTTCATGTTGGATTGGTTCAACTTAAGGAAATTCTATATATTGCGTTCTCAAAATTCGATTATGATTACGGCATCCCTCTTCATAGTCAAATTTTGAAAACATGGCAAATAAAAATATTGTAGCAAAAGACTGGTCTAGAATCATGTCTTTATGTGAGACATCATGAATCGTGTACCATTTGCTTTGGGTACAGGATCGATTGCATGTGCTATAATATTTGTCATTTCTAAATTTTTCCAAATGCCCAGAGGCATTAAGAAGGGAAAAGGTCTAGAATTGGATATGACTAAAATGATTAAGCAATTGTCGAGGACAATCTGAGGTTTACCAAAGATTGGTTGCTCAGGGACAGTTGGAAGTATAGTGCTAATTTTGGAAGGACCATATTGACATATTCTGAAAAGAGGCATCTCTTGTTCAGAAGTGATAGTCAAAATTAGAATATGGAGTTGTCTCCATAGGTGGAAGTTATCCGTGTAAGATTAGAAAACTTAATGCAAGAAGCATGTCCAAAGCAATGTACTTTGAATATGAGACTTAGTTTCCATGGAGTTGATCTCCAGTGGAATACCTTATAATGACTGTTGACAAGTCTTTGTGACTTTGTATATATTCATTACAGGAGGGTCAGTGCATATAAGTTTAAAATCTAAACAGATTTCGATAAATGATAGGAATTTGAAATTCTCACATTTTTCGATAAGGATATGGGAGTGTGAAATTAGAATCATTAGAATTATGTTCAATTGGTTTATTTCACAAAGTAAGGATCATAGACCAACATAGAGTGCATACTTGGTGTATGGCAAAGCTATTGTTTATAAAAACACAGTGTACATGCTTGGAGCATGGGACAACTAGTGTTTTTAATTCAGGTATAAAGTTGATAAAACCGAAACAATGAAATAATGAGTAATCAGTATGGTGATAAATAAAAGGGTTTATTTATATTCATAGGGTTTGATACCATATTTGATTCATTTATTCTTGTGTTTCACTTTGCATGTTTTGACTTCCAGAATAACTAAGTCGCTCTTCCTGAATGATTAAGTTATTCAAACCATCCACAGTCGGTCATATGTTGGAAGTAGATATGAATCAAGACTGTCATGGGTTGGTTTGTATAGGTCCAAGTTGGTGGACAAAGTGGTGCTACAACACTCATGAGTGCTCATAAGTTCTGAGTATTGGATTCAACCCGCGCTCATTTGAATCACTTCATGGATTTTATCACGAGTGATCATGAGACGATAATATCTTATATTCTTCAAACCTAGAGATATGAGTTGTTACTATGAGTTGGTTGTACATTGATTGCACGAAAACGTATTTGGTAACTCGATGTTATAAAACGTGCCTTTGTGTATGATTCAACAAGTAGTAGAACAAGCCATATGAGTCGAAGTTTATCCATTCCTTTTACCTTCGGGATAAAAGCGATATCTGTGGGCCCCTCGATGATTTAAAGATGATACATGTGAGTGCTTGGCCAAGCCAGGACTGATTTGATTTGTTCAATCAGTCAGTCATCATGAATCGGAAATCGGGAAACAACAAATGGACAGAGAGAATGATTGATAATCCATGTCTCAGTCCATATGATATCTAGAATGGAGGAATATATGATCCCTTATCTAATGGACAAGTCATTGACAAAGGTCAGAGTTCATCGACAAGGTCAGAGTTCGACAGAAGCTTTTGAGAGCTACGAATGCAGATCGGTTCCTGAAGTCATACGCAATAATAGTTTTAGACTTATCCAAGTGGGAGACTGTTGGATTAATGTCTAAGTCCATAACTATAATTGGTAAGACTTGACCCGACCCGACATGGTCCATTTGGGTTTCATGGCATCATGCATTTGGATAGACTATAATGAGAGAAATAACACTTAAGGTTGGTTAATATATTATAAGTTCTAATATATTAATAAGGTTATTTAATTAGTATTGATCAAGAATTAATTTGGAATTAATTAAGTGATCAAAAGGAGACTAATTAAATATATGGGTTGATTGTGTAAATCATTCATTCTTATATATGTGGGCTTGTGATCCAAGATTCCTTATGTTGGACTAAGTCCATGGGGTGACCCATGGATACTCCATGGAGGTTAAAATCCATGGAGCATAAGGAATGGGTAAAGTTATGAGTTACATGGTGTAACCCTAATAGCCACCATATAAAAGAATCCCATGGCTCAAGAAATCGTGCACGAATGTGTGAGTGTGAGGGCTAGACGATTTCAAGGAGTGTTCAAGTTTCTCTCAAGTTATTCCAAGTGTATTTGGTGTTGTGTGAACCATTTGAGGTGTCACACTTGGGGCACTAGGCACTCAAGCTTCATGAAGACATTCTACATCAAAGAGGTATGTATTCTATCTTGTTATATTTATTATTTTGTATGCTAGATTAGGATAATACCTTGGATGTTCATAATTGTATGTATAATAGAGAAAACATAGATCCAAGGTATTTAGGGTTGCATGTACACTTAGGAGTGTTAGAATGCTCATAACCCAACAATAAATTCAATGTTTAAAACAATTATTACTATGTACCTACAATTTAGAAACATATTTCGTAAAAAAGTTTTTAATTCTCAGTATGAAAACTTTGACATCATAACCACCATTATAAATATCATAAATAACAAACCCTACCATCCTATTAAAATCTATGATTTTTAGTCGTACCATTGAAAGAAAAGCTAAATTATCATTTTAAAAATTATAATCATGAGTTTTTCAAGTTTAAATATTATTAAACAAGAATTAAAGTTTTTTCGTAAAACATTGAAACAATCTAAAAAATTTCTTTTAAATTTAAAAATAGATTCTAACATATCAATAATTAATTGTATATCCAATATTGAAGCGATACATATAATAAATAATAGTATAAATTGGAAACAAGAAAAAATAAAAAATCTAAAAGATAAAATAACAAAACTAATTTGTTAAATATGTCTCAAGAAATAGAAATTCACCAATCATTATTAATAACGAAGAAAATGAATCTGGATACACTTTTGAAGCTTTAATTAACAAAAATAACATTAATGAAGATGCTATAAAAAAATCAAATTTTACACTATCAGAAAAACATAATTTTAAAAATAACTCATTAAAAAATTTCTTTTCTAGAAAAAATATTATATATTATGGAAAAATTATAGGAGAAGAAGCAATACCTATAGAATCAACTCAAAGAAATATTATTATACCCATAATAAATAAACAACAAATTAGAAATAGATTATCTATTATTAAAGAAGTAGATAGAATAAAAATTGCTTATATTCATATATCAACTATTCAAGTAATTTTAAAAAGTACTTTTAGCGATTTAGATACACCAATAGAATTAGAAATCAGAGATGATCGTATAATTAATAACCAAGAAAGTATTATTGCAAAAGGAAAAGGTAATTTAATTGAAGGAAAAATAAAATTTGATATTAATATTCAACTAGGATTAAGTCTTAAAGATAAAAATCTAAGTAATAGTATTACTGTACGATATAAATTATTAAGAGAAAATTTTATGTTAAAAGGTAATCATCTGTTTACTATTACATATCAAATAAATTATGCATTAACAAATTCTCATCACAGTATTACATTTAAAACAAAAGATAGAATTTATATAGATAAATTATTTACCCATTTATTATCATTTGAATCACCAAATATAACTAATAACAGAATATTTAATGAAACTAATTTTCAACCAATAATAACTACTCCATTAATAAAAAGAAACTAAAAGATTTGTTTTCAAAAAACTAGTACCAACAAACCTTATTAATATGGAAACTTTACAAGAAAAAGTAGAAACACTAACTAAATTATTCGCAGCACTAGAAATTTCATCCGAATTTCAAGAAAATAATACAGAAATAGAAAATAATTCAGATAATAACGATGCAGAAGTAATATATGATTTTTCATCCGATGATGAAAACCCTTATTCAAATCAATATAAAGAATCACAAAATAATTTTGGATTAAAACGAAAACAATCGTATGTTGTAGATGATTATCAAAATCAATATATTTATGGACCACCTTCATTAGAGGAAAAAATTTTATATAGACAATGAATGGTTAAAAATAAACAAAACAAATGGGAAAAAATACCACCACAATACATACCCAAATTATTTACTTTTCCAACAAATTCAGATATTCTTTTTATTGATTGTGAACAAAATTCCGAAGCAAAAATTCAAGAGTGGAGTAATAAAATGGGAATTCAAATTCAATTAACTGAAGAGTTAAGAAATCTACATCCAAAAATTTTTCTTAATTATATTATACATAAAACACAAGATGCAAAAATTGGTGTATGTTGTGATACCCTTTCTAATAAAGTTAATCAATATGGTTGTAAAGACAATAAAAAACAACAATATAAAAAGAAAACTTGGAAAAAACAAACTTATAAACCTAAATATAAACAATAGTATAAACAAGGTGAAAGAAAATATTTTCGAAATAGAAAACATTATAAACAAAAATATCAATCTAAAACAAATTATTGCCCATCGAATAAAAAAGATTGTAAATGTTGGATATGTCAAGAGGACGGACATAAAGCTTATGAATGTCCAAAAAAGACTAAAAGAGAAAAAGAAACAAGTTTATTAAAAATTGTATATGATCTAGGATATGAACCTATAGAAGATTCAAATATAGATTCAGATATAGATATTTATGCATATACAACTGATTCTGATTCAGATGCAGATAGATAATCCTATGGAGAAAGCATTATTGAGATTAGAAATTGAGGGAAACCTCATATCTAACCCATCTGAAGTATACATTACCAAAGAATACAATGGTATGAAAATACCATCCGAAGTATACATTGAAAAAGCATACAGTGGTATGAAAATACCACCAAAAGCATACAAAAATAAAGTATACAACGATATAAATATATCACCAAAGCATACATTGATATGAAAATTCTCATATCATCATTTGAAATATTAAAAACAAACAAATATCAGCAATCATTCAGGTACCCAAGAGACGCAAATATTCAATCAGCAGATATATTGAAATGGAAGCAATCATGAAGCAAATCAAACACCAGTTCAAACAAAAAGAGGAGCAAGAAGCATCATTAATCAGACAACTTGAAGTAGTCAGACGTGAAAAAGAACAACTACAACAAACATTACAAATTTTATCTTCTCATTCAGTACCTAAAGAAGAAGCAGCTAGCAGTTTAACAATGAAGCAACCAAAAGAAGAGATTCAAGAAATATCATCCGATGATAGTCAGCCACTCAAAACAGAAAAACAACCTATAACACCAAACAAAGAAGAATATCCACCACTTCAAGCCGATCATAAAAACATAAAGAAATGGTATGTGATTTTCAATGGAGAAAACAAAGGAATCTACGACGATTGGGGAATTGCCAATTCATATATTCTTGGAAAAAACGTAATTCACAAAAGTTACAAAACAAAATATGACGCAGAAGCCGCATACAACGAAGCATACAAAGCAGTCATAAAAGATAATGTCGAATGTTCAAAAACAGTTCTCCTTACACCACAAAAACCCATATCCAGCTTTACCCCATAAAAACCTGTATCCATCCCAAAATCCCTTAACCAACTAAACGCAAAAATTGCCCTTGAAGCCATTCCATCAACTAAAGAAAAAGAAGCTATGAAAAAACCATCTGCTCAAAAATTTGCCAGATTATGGGACAGCCTCATTAAATACACTGAAGTCCATTCTTTAATGGGCTTTTACCCAGTAGCCAGGCGAACAGGCCCAAAAGCAGTATTCCTAGCAGATCTCACTGACCCCATGACTTTATGGGACTACTTCAACCATAGATTCATAGACACTATCTATCTTGATGGAACAAATTTACATTGCATCAGCGAATTCCCATCAGCTGTTCAAACAGTAATCAGAAGCTACAAACACGATTTGCAAAAAAAGAAAGAGTGTTATTTATCAAGATGCATTCAAGTTACCCAATTTTTGATGAAGATTCTCAATTACTTGTTCCTTTCATTGAAGACACGTGTCCTTTCATTGTGGAAGGAAATGTAATTATTTGTCATTTGTCTTTTATAATTATTATTGTCTAAAAGTAGTGTCTAGGATGTGAAATAAAGTGTATAACCCTCAATAGTCTAGGGGGCTATATTGTAAATATGTATGTCGTATTGCAATCAAACGATTGCAACTCAATTATGTAACCGGCTCTCTTGAGCCTATAAATAGGGCCTTTGCCCATATGAAATAAACAAGTTAAGTTTGAGTGTTTAAGACTTGAGTTGATCTCAAAGTTCTTCCTCTGTTGAAATAGTCGTTCTATTTCTGAATAGCAGAGCCCTATCCAAACATACCCAAGATTATTCATATAATCATTCATATAATCTAAACAATCCATCGTCAATCCATCCCGACGCATCATTCAGGTATAATCCTATCCTAATCTTTTTATTAATTCCGTCATGTCGTTAATTTTGTGGTAAATTAACGACATGACGGAATTAATAAAAAGATTAGGATAGGATTATACCTGAATGATGCGTCGGGATGGATTTACGATGGATTGTTTAGATTATATGAATGATTATATGAATATGTTTTGATAGGGCTCTGCTATTCAGAAATAGAACGACTATTTCAACAGAGGAAGAACTTTGAGATCAACTCAAGTCTTAAACACTCAAACTAATTTGTTTATTTCATATGGGCAAATGTCCTATTTATAGGCTCAAGAGAGCCGGTTACATAATTGAGTTGCAATCGTTTGATTGCAATACGACATATATATTTACAATATAGCCCCCTAGACTATTGAGGGTTATACACTTTATTTCACATCCTAGACACTACTTTTTGACAATAATAATTATAAAAGACAAACCACAAATAATTAAAATTCATTCCATAATGAAAGGACCCGTGTCTTCAATAATAATGGTTTTTTACGTCATTGCTTTCGTCATTCCTCCCGCCACCGAAAGGACAGATATTTCTGAATCATGTGTGCTTTGGTCATTGCTGACGTTAGTTTTCCATGAACGGTGTTTATTCCGTATTCGAGTGGGAATTTTTTTAGTTGTTTCTCTATGATGGCTTCCATTCTCTTGTCAATGTGTCTGCTATATGATTGTTGGCGCTTTTGATATACTCGAGGTATGGATGAAATTGATGTAATTGTAATTGCCAATGAATCAATCGTCCTCGACAATAATCTTCTTGTAACTTATATCGCCAAAAGCCAAGTAGATACTTGGAATCTGTGCGTAATTCGAATCTGGTTTAAAGTAGCTCGACTTTCCATTTTATCAATGTTCTGAGACATGCTAGTGTTTCTCGTTCATGTGTGCTGTAATTTTGCTCCGTTTGGGAAAATGTTCCCGATATATACTTGCATAGTTTTTGCTCATATTTATCTGGTTTTAATACTTCAGATGATACATCCGTATCAGTGTATGCTTTTGGTGATATTTTCATATCACTGTATACTTTATCATTTTTTACTTCGGATGGTATTTTCATACCAGTGTATGTTTTATCATTGTATACTTTTGATGAGTTAGATATGAGGTTTCCCTCACTATCTAATCCCAATAATACCTTACCACGTATAATTGCTTTTAGGCATCCTGCCCAAGTGTCTTGTGATGCATCGGTCTCCACAATTAGAAAATCGTCGATTTTTGCATTATATAAAGTGGGGAGAACTTGAATTTTTTGTTTTATACTTTGTACCAAAATAGTATCTGTATTGGTCCAAGACCAAGGAAGTTTTTCTGATATTTTCTTTTGTAAAACTTTTCTTTCTTTTGCTAAGTTTTTCAAAAATCCTTGTTCTGCAATATAATTTAAACAACCAAGAAATCGTTGTATTTGTTTTCTATTTTCAAGTTTATCAGGAAACATATTTAATTTTTCTCGTATATTGTCTGTTAACGATAATTGACCATTTTCTCCAATTTTTAAACCGAGATATTCAACTGTAGATTGAAAAAGTTTTGATTTCTTTTTTGATAAAACTAAACCCTTTTCTTTAATTCTTTGTAAAACCTTGATGACTGCATCAATGTGTGTTTGTTCATTTCCTTTTGTAAAAACAATTATATCATCAATATATGCAAGACAAATATGATCTAAACAATTTAAAGTTTCATCCATGAATCGCTGATATATTGTTGGTGCCTGTTTTAAACCGAATGGAAGGACATTCCATTCATAATGCTTCTGAGGAGGACATGAAAAAGCGGTTAGTGGTTTCGTATTTTCATGTAAGCGTAATTGTCAATATCCGAATTTTGCATCAAATGTACTAAAATGTGTATTTCCTTTTATTTTTTCTAAAATATATTCTTTTCGTGGTAATTTATATGAGTCTCGTATAGTAGCATCGTTCATTTTTTTATAATTAATCACCATTCTTCGTTTTCCTCGTTTTATTTCATTATTATTTTCTACATAGAATGCAGGTGCAGAATGGGGACTTGTGCTAGGTCGAATGATTCCTTTTTCTAGTAGTTCAGTGCATTCTTGTTTAAATTCAGAAACATCTTTTATACTATATGGAATTTTATTTGGAATATTAATTTCATCATTAGGATTTTTTAATAATATTATTATTTCTTGATTATTTCTATTTTTTAAATGATCTAGCGGGTTTTCATTACATACTTCTTCAAGTTGTTTTTCAGCAATTTCTTTAGCGAACGTTAGTAATATACGTAGTTGAAAACCAACTTCTTGTTTGATTATTTTAATAAGATCATAATGTTTGATAATTGCAGTTTTTATAATATCTTTTGTCGGATGATTGAGACTTATATGATCATTTGTTTGTATAAATGGTTGATATAATTTAAGGAAATTATTTCCTATTACTAAATCTATTCCTAAATCATGTTGATATATAGTTGGAGTTTTAAATGACACTTTTTCAATTACTATATCTATGTCTCTTCCTACGAACCAAATTTTGTGAATTGATTATCAGCAATTGTAATTTTTAATGGTTTTTCTAATTTTTCCCAATTTTTTATTATCTTTTTTCTTCCAAAACATAAAGTAGCTCCTGTATCTATATACGAAGCTAGTTCTTTATCTTGTATTTTAGTTGTAATAAATGTACTGTTTGGGTTAATATTTATTTTTCTTTTACTCATTAGAGTTAGTTTATAAATTTCTATATCCGTGTTTTTATTTTTTCTTGCAAAGTTTCTATATTAATAAGTTGTGTTTGTTAGAGTGGTTGAAACATTGCGTATTGTTTTTAAATTACGATTTTGTGATTTTTTGTATTTCTTAGTTCCTTCTTGTAATCTAGATATCTTTTTTAATTGATTATTATATTCTTCATTTACTGATTGTAATTTTAACAAATAGTTTTCTTCATATGATAAAGCATTTTTCTAAATGTTGAATGGTATTAGAGATATTAGAATTTATTTTCCAATGGTTTTTTAATATATTAGTCCAAAGCATGTTGTCTTTTGAAGAATTAATTTGTACTTTTGAATTCATTTTAACAAATTATTAAAGCGTCTGAAAGAAAATTAATTGAATTGTTAATGTTTTTTATTACTATTTTAAAATGATTAATTTGAGTTCTTAATCTTCCAATTTTAATTAATTGATATGCAGTATAATTCTTGCTTTTAGAAATTAGTTCGTGTACTTCAGATTCTTTTTCTTTTAAATGTTTTGTGGAATTTTCTAAATCTTTCCATAATTTTTTAAGTAAATTAACTTTATATTTATTATCGAAATTACAATATATTTGGGTTTTGTTGCTCATTATTTATTTTTACCATGTAAAATGTAGTTTAATAGTGAGTGATTTTTGTTTAATTGGTTCTTTTTTAAGTGGTTCTTCTTTAATAGTTTTTATTTTTAAATATTTTTCAAGTAATATTTTCTGTTGAGTTAAACTTTCTAATAGTTCAGGAATTTGTTTTAATACAAGTAAACTTTCTACTTCTATAATATTATTTAATTTTTGACTAATTATATTTAATTTATCTCCTATTGATTTATCTTCTTCAAAATTAAGACCAATATTATATATTGTTCCTTCTGGTAAATTTTGCGGTATTTCTATAATCATTTCTTTATCTGGTATGCATGGTTTTGTATTTTGATATGAACCTTCAAGTGTTTTAAAATATTTTAAAGAATTACTAGATGATTCTGTCATATTCTTAAACTTAATGATCTAATCATTTCTTTAATATCTTTTAATTTTTCATTTTGATTTTCAGTGGATGTTGTAGGTTGACATTCCGAGATGGAGGATCGACCTGTTATAGTTGAAATCGGAGGTTCTATAATTGGACTTCTTTTTATTAACGGAGTAGTTATTATTGGTTGAAAATTAGTTTCATTAAATATTCTGTTATTAGTCATATTTGGTGATTCAAGTGACAATAAAGGGGTAAATAAATTATCTATATAAATTCTATCTTCTGTTTTAAATGTAATACTATGATGAGAATTTATTAATGCATAATTTATTTGATATGTAATAGTAAACGGATTATTACCTTTTAACATAAAATTTTGTCTTAATAATTTATATCGTACAGTAATACTATTACTTAGATTTTTATCTTTAAAACTTAATCCTAGTTGAATATTAATATCAAATTTTATTTTTCCTTCAATTAAATTACATTTTCCTTTTGCAATAATACTTTCTTGATTATTAATTATACGATTATCTCTGATTTCTAATTCTATTGGTGTATCTAAATCGCTAAAAGTACTTTTTAAAATTACTTGAATAGTTGATATATGAATATAAGCAATTTTTATTCTATCTACTTCTTTAATATTAGATAATCTATTTCTAATTTGTTGTTTATTTATTATGAGTATAATAATATTTCCTTGAGTTGATTCTATAGGTATTGCTTCTTCTCCTATAGTTTTTCCATAATATATAATATTTTTTCTAGAAAAGAAATTTTTTAATGAGTTATTTTTAAAATTATGTTTTTCTGATAGTGTAAAATTTGATTTTTTTATAGCATCTTTATTAATGTTATTTTTGTTAATTAAAGCTTCAAAAGTGTATCCAGATTTATTTTCTTCGTTATTAATAATGATTCGTGAATTTTCTATTTCTTGAGACATATTTAACAGATTAGTTTTGTTATTTTATCTTCTAGATTTTTTATTTTTTCTTGTTTCCAATTTATACTATTATTTCTAATATGTATTGCTTCAATATTGGATATACAATTAATTATTGATATGTTAGAATCTATTTTTAAATTTAAAAGAAATTTTTTAGATTGTTTCAATGTTTTACGAAAAAACTTTAATTCTTGTTTAATAATATTTAAACTTGAAAAACTCATGATTATAATTTTTAAAATGATAATTTAGCTTTTCTTTCAATGGTACGACTAAAAATCATAGATTTTAATAGGATGGTGATGTTTGTTATTTATGATATTTATAATGGTGGTTATGATGTCAAAGTTTTCATACTGAGAATTAAAAACTTTTTTACGAAATATGTTTCTAAATTGTAGGTACATAGTAATAATTGTTTTAAACATTGAATTTATGATGATAATTCATAACGATAATTATTTATAATAATACTTATGATGATGCATGATGAACATATATTCATATGAACGAATGATTTATCATTCATAATCATAATAAGAACGATACTTAGCTCTGATACCAAAATTAACGACATGACGGAATTAATAAAAAGATTAGGATAGGATTATACCTGAATGATGCGTCGGGATGGATTGACGATGGATTGTTTACATTATATGAATGATTATATGAATATGTTTGGATAGGGCTCTGCTATTCAGAAATAGAACGACTATTTCAACAGAGGAAGAACTTTGAGATCAACTCAAGTCTTAAACACTCAAACTTAACTTGTTTATTTCATATGGGCAAATGCCCTATTTATAGGCTAAAGAGAGTCGGTTACATAATTAAGTTGAAATCGTTTGATTGCAATACGACATACATATTTACAATATAGCCCCCTACCCCCCCCCCCCCCACTTGAAAAACTTACACCACTTCAAAATCAAACACAACCCCAGAAAGCATTCCACCAAGGTTTGAGTTTTTAACATTTTGATCCTTCATTACCCACTTAAAGTTACCATTTATGGCCTCTGATGTAGTATCAGTTTCTTTATCATCTTCACTTTGCTTCCGCCACCCACCTGCACCTTTTACAGTTGAAGGGGGGTTTACATACCTGTAAAGATCGTAACCAGCAGCAAGATATGAACCTCTTGCAGGCAAACAAGCTATCTTCGATAGCTTCTTAATTGTAAAAAGAGGCGAGAGTAATGAAAGGGGAATTGCTTGTGTTTGTTCGGCTTCTCTTACAACAATTAAGGGATGAGACTAATGAAAGGACTTCAGAGCTTGAAATTGTTGATTAGGTTCATTTTAAGATACGAAATCTCCGATGACGCCATCGTGAGGAGGAGGAGTAAGATGTATGGTTGCTTCCCGTGAGAATGGAGTTCGGCTTCTTAAGCCACGACGATTGAAATCTTGAATACCCAAATGAAACAAAGAACGAACAAGGATAGGGGAACCAAAAATTAAAGTCTAAACGGGAGATGGGTTGTTGAATCGAAACCGGAGACGATGCTATTTCGTTTCCCCCATTGACTGCTTCGATCAAAGATGGGTAGAAATGTGTGTATTTGTTTGTGTATTTTGTAGGTGCAGCTTCAGTTGGAATTTCCATCTCAACGAATTACCCCATATTAGATTTGGGTTTCATTCTTCTTCGTCATCATCTGTCCATCTGCTTTGAATTACCTACCTACAATTTAGGTCCGATTATTTTTTCCTGGATTTCAGGTGATAAGAAGGTGCAAGATGATGAACATTCAAGGTGCAAAGTGATGAACATTGAATATCAATGTTGTGTATGTGAGAGAGAGTTTTGAGTTGTAGGAATAGATCATCTATTATGTGTGAGTGTTTTATTATCAGTGTATGTTTGTGTTTTAATTCTCAGAGAGAGATAGAGAGAGAGAGAGAGAGAGAGAGAGAGTTTTATTAATTTTTAATTATTTAAATAGATAAAGAATAAAAAATAAAATAAATAAATACATAAGGGTATTATGGTAATTTCAATTTTCAGAGGGGTTAAAACCACATAGAAACTAAGCTAAAAGGACCATGAAATCAAAAAAGTCAAGGTTTGGACTAAACCTCCAAAAAAATCATACCACAGGGACCATTTTTGCAATTTTGTCTTTATATATATATATATATATATATATATATATATATATATATATATATATATATATATATATATATATATATATATATATATATATATATATATAACATGTATTTTTATTTGAATATGCATTATATACGAAAAAAATACATATTATATTTGTTTTTAAATTAAATAAATACATATTATAATAGGTACTTTCATTTAAAAATGTATAAAGTTCGTTTTTGGAGATATACATACGCATTT
This sequence comes from Lactuca virosa, assembly GCF_052849685.1. NCBI lineage: Eukaryota > Viridiplantae > Streptophyta > Magnoliopsida > Asterales > Asteraceae > Lactuca > Lactuca virosa. The sequence goes on along the minus strand of NC_136426.1, from coordinate 112,231,256 downwards.
TAAATATATAATTATGCAACTTAAAACGGTATTCGTTTCTGAAATTTTATAAAATTATTTAAACATTACCCACCGGGATGATAATATCATCAATACGCTTTTGCTTCATTGTTTTTGTTGAAATCTAGATTTCAATATGTGGAGTTTCATGCTCGTGTATTTTTGTTTTGTTTCCGGAATTAATTCATTGTGCTTCATCTCTGGTTGCTGTTATGCTAAAATCTCTGCACTATCAATCACAAAATAATCATCCAATCAATAATTGGATCTTGACTCACCCTACGAGTCCAAACTAGGGTAAAAGACCTTTTTTACCCTTCCGTATACTTGGCCTAATGCCCAATCCGATTTGTCCAAATTCCCAAATTCCAAATAAATACCCGAGGCCGAAATACAGCACCATTTTCCAAATTGGGCCCAAATCCTTCATTGGTCTTAATCCAAGGTCCAAAAATATTCCTTAGCCCAAACACTTGAATTCTAATGGCTGAAAAAGACCCTAAGCATCTAAGTCCAATTATGGCCCAAACCGAAGCCCAAAACATCTGAAGCGTAAATGCATACTCAGCACGTACGTGCAGCGTACTCGCTTTAGGGCTTGTACGCTAAGTGTATCTGCTTGTACGCCCATCTTACTCCCCCATTTGGCGATTTTCGATATCTAGCTCTTAACCCATTAAGACATTACTCTAAAACTTAGATTTGACTTCCTTGAGATGGTTTATCACGTACACTTGCCAACTTTACGTGCTTGCATGGCTTAATGAAGCTCTTAAAGCTCAAAAGGACTTAACAAATGACTTAATGCATGCATGAGACCACCAAAACCATAAAGCTTACACCTTTAAGCTCAAGAAACTCATAATATGCCCAGATCTAAAACAATAAGCTCCACAAAAGACTTATCTCAACAAACTAACCCAAAAGGGACCAATGGCATAAAAACTATGACATGAGGAGATCTAGACATACAATGATAAAGGTTGGGACTTTATACCTCAAAAATCACCAAAAGATGGAGCTAAATCTAGATCTATAAGCTTCCATCCAATGAATGAGTCTTCCACTTCTTCTTCTTTTACTTCAAAGAGCATAAATCACCCAAACATCAAGTCCAAAGCTCAAGAAAACTCAAAGAGGTCATTAGGGTTCGAAATTAGGGTTTTAGGCCAATAAAGGTTGATAGAGAGGCAAACCCTAGGACTTAAGGACCTTATATAGTGTGCAACACCCCAAAATAGGGTTTTCTTATCCTCCTCGTTTGCCATGTGTAACCTTCGTACGCCCAGCGTACGAGGCCTCAGATCCGCGACCAACCTGCTTAATACACTCAATGTAAGCATGTGTACGCCCCGCATACTGGACCTCGCACTAGTACACCCTGCGTACTCCTATGTACGCCTCGCGTACTAGGGTTATCTTTAAACCCAAAATTCTTCCGAAGGCCATAACGTTTTCATTATAAGTATGATTTCGACGATCCTTGTATTCACGAAAAGGTAACGAGAAGCTCTACGCTTTTATCAACTCATACTTGCCTTAAAATTTCCCGAACAACAATCCAATTTCCATAAAAGCCCGAGCTGAAACTTTACCAAAATACCCCTTGGCTCCAAAACACAAACCGAACACTCGGATCATCTAAATTACGTCACCCACACCCAAATAGGAAACGGTTTGGGACAGGAAGTTACACATGTGTTGCAAACGGAAAAAGAATCATCAAGAAGGTGTCTCAAATTCTCAAATGGATTCTGAAAAATTCATGTTGAGATCGAAGATGAACGATCAAGGTTTTTCTCTAAATTTGAATTCAATCATTTTTTTAAATCGTGCTCTTCGTTGTTTATTGTTGATCGTTTTGATTCGTTGGATCTATTTCGTTTCAACCCCATTGATGATCGAATAAATATTTTTTAGATCAAGCCCAAACATCAAATTTGATTTGATTATTTTTTGAGCCCAAATAAATCATTATCTGTTAATGTTGACTTAATCCAAAATATGAGTCAAAAATTTCAAACCGATATTGTTCATCAATCCAACTTTCAAGCTCAATGTCAATTGTTCAGTACTATTCATCATTTTATTTGATTGAGTCCAAAAAAAATTATATCATCATATTTTTGTCTATCTCACTTCCGTATTCTCGTTAAAGTCAATTAAATTGGATTTTGATATTTCAGAATTCGTTTTTTGTGAATTGATTTTGAGTCGATTTACTATATTTCTATGATTTTAAGTTGAACATATTTGATTTTGGTTTTGAAATCAATTGAAAGAAACTGGATTCAATCTTAGTTTGAGTCGATATTGCTTTAAAGTCAAACTCGATTCCAATAGTGGTTGTTGTTTAGTCCGAGTCGAAATTGAACTGACCTCGATGGTATTGTTTCGGTTTGGAAACGATTTCGAATTTGTTTGGTGTTTGTGATCAGTGTTGAATGCTTCACTTGTAACATCCCAATTTTCAAGACCAAAAATTTTGTTTTTAATTAAGTAATTTATAAAACCATTTACTGAAAAAACAACATCAATATCATATCAAACTTATAACCCATAAGTCAAATGTCATGGAGTAATAATAATGTCATAGTACAATCCCAAGGACATCATAGTGCGGAAATCGGGTGTGTGTGCGATGCGCTGCTACCGTGCCGGCTCCTTCCCCTTCGATGAAGAGGTAGCTGAAAACAAAACTGTAAACTGTAAGCACGAAGCTTAGTGATTTCCCCCATCATACCAGATACCACCTAATGCCTATTCCTCGGTATCTTTCAACCGGTATCGGTATGGCATCGCTGGGAGTTGGGCTCCTCTTCGGTATCTTTCAACCGGTAATCGGGAACTAACCTCCCTTCGGTATCTTTCAACCGGTAACCGAGAGCTAACCTCCCCTTCGGTATCTTTCAACCGGTAACCGGGACCTAACCTCCCATTCGGTATCTTTCAACTGGTAATCGGGAGCTATCCTCCCCTTCAATATCTTTCAACCGGTAACCAGGGACTATTTCACCCCCTACCACTACCACATAATAACATATCATGATCATACTGCTAGGCATGCACGGGTACTATCTACGCCTTCGGTATCTTTCAATCGGTAACTAGGGATTATAACACCCCTATCACTACTAACCCATAAATCATAGCATCCTAGCGTATAAAGCATATCATATAGCAACATACCAGACAATTATCACAAACACAATCATCTCTACTACAATCAATTACTAGTGGGCCGGCCTTGGTGCCTTAGACCCACTTCTACTGGAAGGTAACTCACCTCGATGTCGTGCAGTCTGAACTGTCCTCGATGTCAGGATCAACTCCTCTCAACTCCTACACATAACAACCTTCCTTAATTTACCATTACATACCCTTAACCCTTACAAGGATTACTCAGGTCAAAGCCAAAGTCAAAGTCAACCCCTTGGTCAAAGTCAACGTCTGGTTGACTCAACTCGCCGAGTTGACCCAACAACTCGCCGAGTCCCCAAATCCTCAAAACACTAGAACCTTGATCCTACTCGCCGTGTATTGCACACACTCGCCGAGTTCTCCTTCATACAAAGTCGGGACCTTCTTCATCTGACTCGTCGAGTTCATCCTTGAACTCGCTGAGTCCTTCTTCATGCAAGAAGACACATTTAGCCCTGGACTCGCCGAGTTCCTTATGAACTCATCGAGTACGCCTTCATGCAGTTGGGACTTGCCCTGAACTCGTCGAGTTCTGTTCTTGAACTCGCCGAGTTCCATGATTTCCAGGTCCAGTTTCACATCTATCTTGTTGAGTCCTCTTCTAGACTCAACCAGTTCGATCCAAGCAGAAAAGGGTTGGGGAACCATACCCCGACTCGTCGAGTCCCAAGAACAACTCGTCGAGTCCCCCAAAGTCCATGTCCATACATTTGATTTCAGTCGGGTTTAACACATCCAAAACATAGATCTGGCTTCCTAGGGTCCATAATACACGTAAAGTTACAAACTTGACGTTCATGCATGGGGTATTTGGCTCAAATGGCCCTAAAATGTAGTCTACAAGATGTATGGGGCTCTTATGGCAATAAAGTTGGCACCTTTATGCCATAGGAACCCTCATTGGTTCCAAATCTGAAGTCATGCCCCTTTATAATCACAAAATCCCAGAAATGACACTTATAAGGCTTAGAAAAGATAAAAATGAACCCTAACTAGAGATCTAAGAGATAGATGGTCAAGGTTTCAGCTTTATACCTCAAATGAGCTTGAAATGTGCAAAAACCTCTGGATCTTCTTGCTTCCTCTTGGTCTCTCAAGCTTCCTCCTCCTTTTTAAACTTCAACTACACACAAATGGAACCAAAAAGCTCAAGAACACTCAATAAATGATTAGGGTTTCGAGTTAGGGCTTTTCTGGACTGGGAGAGATGATGGAGGCTGGGTTGGGACAAGATAAGGTGCTTAAATAGGGTGCAAACCCTAAATATTAGGGTTTCATCCCGACAGTCCTACTCGCCGAGTCGGGTTCTCCGAATCGTCGAGTAGGTTACTCAAATCCCGCGTCCAAGACTCTAGTCTACTCGACGAGTTGGGCCTCCAACTCGCCGAGTCCCAGTCTAAAGATGCAAGTACTTATATTTAAAAATACGTACCGCGAATCGGGTGTTACAACTCTTCCCCACTTATTTTAGACTTCATCCTCGAAGTCTGCTGCTGCGTCTGGAAAAAGCTCGGGGTAGTGCTGTTAGGTTTTGAGCATTCTAACACTCCTATGGTGTACATGCAACCCTATAAACCTTGGATCTATGTTTTCTCTATTATACATGCAAATATTAAATATTCCAAGGTTTCATCCTAACTAGCATTATGTGAAGCACCTATACTACAAAGTTCTAGTTAGATGACATACCTTTTGATGTAGCTTGATGTCTTCAAGCTTTAAGAGCTTAGCCCCAATAGTGTGGAAGCCTCAAATCGAATCACAAATCACCAAAACAACTTGGAAGAACTTGAGAGAATATGTATGCACACTAAAATCGGCCCACTCTTATTTTCACACACTTGTGCCAATTTTGTGAGCCAAGGACCCCTTTATATATTATGGAGGATTAGGGTTACATCCATGTAAACCCTAATACCCATGACCTTTCATTTACATAGGATCCATGGGTTAAAAGCTCCATGGACCATCCATGAAAGCTTAGCCCAACCTAAATGAACTTGGCCCATTCCATATATATAAGAGTCCATATTTAATTAGTTCTTTTTGATCACTTAATTAATTCTAAATTAATTCTTGATCAATACTAATTAAATAATATGATTCCATATTAATATATTAGAACTTATAATATATTAATATAAATCATAAATATACTATTCTCAAAAGACTATCCATATAAATTGTGCCGATGAAGTGCAACCCAAATGGACCATGTTGGGTCGGGTCAAGTACATACCAAATATAGTTATGGACTTAGACATTAATCCAACAGTCTCCCACTTGGATAAGTCTAAAACTATTATTGAGTATGCCTTCAAAACCTAACCGGCAATCGTAGCTCTTAAAGCCGCTGTCGAACTCTGACCTTGTCAATGACTTGTCCATTAGATAAGGGATCATATATTCCTCCATTCTAGATATCATATGGACTGAGACATGGATTATAATCATTCTCTCTGTCCATTTGTTGTTTCCCGGTTTTCGATTTATGATGACTGACTGATTGAACAAATCAAATCAGTCCTGGGTTGGCCAAGCACTCACATGTGTCATCGCTAAATCATCGAGGGGCCCACAGATATCGCTTTTATCCCGAAGGTAAAAGGAATCGATAAACTTCGACTCATGTGGCTTGTTCTACTACTTGTTGAATCATACACAAAGGCACGTTTTATAACATCGAGTTACCAAATGCGTTTTCGTGCAATCAATGTATAACCAACTCATAGTAACAACTCATATCTCTAGGTTTGAAGAATATAAGATATTATCGTCTCATGATCACTCGTGATAAAATCTATGAAGTGATTCAAATGAGTGCGGGTTGAATCCAATACTCAGAACTTATGAGCACTCATGAGTGTTGTGGCACCACTTTGTCCACCAACTTGGACCTCTACAAACCAACCCATGACAGTCTTGATTCATATCTACTTCCAACATATGACCGACTGTGGATGGTTTGAATAACTTAATCATTCAGGAAGAGCGACTTAGTTATTCTGGAAGTCAAAACATGCAAAGTGAAACACAAGAATAAATGAATCAAATATGGTATCAAACCCTATGAATATAAATAAACACTTTTATTTATCACCATACTGATTACTCATTATTCATTGTTTCGGTTTTATCAACTTTATACTTGAATTAAAAACACTAGTTGTCCCATGCTCCAAGCATGTACACTATGTTTTTCTTAAACAATAGCTTTGCCATACACCAAGTATGCACTCTATGTTTGTCTATGATCCTTACTTTGTGAAATAAACCAATTGAACATAATTTCAATGATTCTAATTTCACACTCCCAAATCCTTATCGAAAAATGTGAGAATTTCAAATTCCTATCATTTATCGAAATCTGTTTAGATTTTAAACTTATATGCACTGACCCTCCTGTAATGAATATGTACAAAGTCATAAAGACTTGTCAACAATCATTATAAGGTATTCCAATGGAGATCAACTCCATGGAAACTAAGTCTCATATTCAAAGTACATTGCTTTGGACATGCTTCTTGCATTAAGTTTTCTAATCTTACACAGATAACTTCCACCTATGGAGACAACTCCATATTCTCATTTTGACTATCACTTCTGAATAAGAGATGCCTCTTTTCAGAATATGTCAATATGGTCCTTCCAAAATTAGCACTATACTTCCAACTGTCCCTGAGCAACCAATCTTTGGTAAACCTCAGATTGTCCTCGACAATTGCTTAATCATTTTAGTCATATCCAATTCTAGACCTTTTCCCTTCTTAATGCCTCTGGGCATTTGGAAAAATTTAGAAATGACAAATATTATAGCACATGCAATCGATCCTGTACCCAAAGCAAATGGTACACGATTCATGATGTCTCACATAAAGACATGATTCTAGACCAGTCTTTTGCTACAATATTTTTATTTGCCATGTTTTCAAAATTTGACTATGAAGAGGGATGCCGTAATCATAATCGAATTTTGAGAACGCAATATATAGAATTTCCTTAAGTTGAACCAATCCAACATGAAATTCATATATATATATTCTTAACTAAAGATGATTAAGGTCTCAATCTAAGCCTTTAGAACTGAAATGAAGTATATCCTCTCCCTTAATTATAGCAAAACAACTTTTTCAATCCCTGCAGCCTCACGAATTGAAACTTTTGTTTTGTATAATTAACATTGCTAACTTGCAACACTAACAATAATTATCATGCTCCCACTAACATGATGATTATTAGCATAACACTTATGCTCCCACTAGCTTTGACATGTACTCAGAAATCAGCTGGACTTCTAGAAATCAATACTTTAATGACTTTCTTACCAAAGTTCAGATTTCTGATACGAGATGCTTTGATAAAACTTTATCAAAATCATACACCTTTCCTTAGATAGCATGCATGTGTGTCTAAACAATTTCAGAACTATGAAAATGGATGCCGTAATCATAGTCTCAATTATTTAGACCTTTTGCCATCTGCTTCAAATCTACTTGGTGGAAGTGTTTCCTCACCATCATTTTCATGAATAGGAGAGAAACCTTATGACCCTTAGATTTTATGGTGTATGTGTTCTTATCCATGTGAATCGTCAAAACCATAGTCACAAGACAAGGATAATGACAAATCCAAACTCATATGGACTGAACTTATACAATCTTAACTTCTTGCCACCTGGCAGTACAGGGCCTGCCATTGCTTCCAATTTGTTATGCAACCAATTGAGAACTTTCAGAACTCCTATGCAAAGCCAACTTTAACTGGAATGGGCACAGAATATGTCAACACGATAGGTTATAAACCTCAAGTCGTGTGCTAGTGAAGAACCTCAGGTTTTATTCTTGATTAGTTCTTGAAATTGTTTTTAGGATCTTTAAGACTCCCATTATCCTCTTGACATATAAGACTATCTTGCCAAATATTCAAGAGATAGTGCGGATTCTTTATGAAGACAAACACTTCACACAATTAGCCTTAGTTGGTCTTTGTTTTATCCAAAACATCACAACTTACCAATTTCAAATGTACAAGAGTATGACACTTTTACTCTTACATTTGACAAGTGTTTTAAACCTTTCTTTAAGATATGTCACTCAAGTTACAATCTTGGAGTATGACTCTAAGAATTGTTTTGGAATGAAGTATTGTTGGGTTTTAGTATACTACAACATCCTATGGTGCACATACAACCCTAAATACCTTGGATCTATGTTTTCTCTATTATACATGCAAATGGTTTCCAAGGCATTAAACCTATAACTAGCATGCATTTGACATAAACCATATAATATAGTAGTTAGGGAAACATACCTTTTATGTGGCTTGAAGTCTTGATGTATTTGGCCTTAACAGCTTAGCACCAATAGTATGAAATGCCTCAAATGGAATCACAAATCATCAAAACACATTGGAAGAACTTGAGAGAATATGTATGCACACTAAAATCGGCCCACTCTTATTTTCACACACTAGTGCCAATTTTGTGAGCCAAGAACCCCATTATATATTATGGAGGATTAGGGTTACATCCATGTAAACCCTAATACCCATGACCTTTCATTTACATAGGATCCATGGGTTAAAAGCTCCATGGACTATCCATGAAAGCTTAGCCCAACCTAAATGAACTTGGCCCATTCCATATATATAAGAGTCCATATTTAATTAGTTACTTTTGATCACTTAATTAATTATAAATTAATTTGTGATCAATACTAATTAAATAATATGATTCCATATTAATATATTAGAACTTATAATATATTAATATTAATCATAAATATACTATTCTCAAAAGACTATCCATATAAATTGTGCCGGTGAAGTGCAACCCAAATGTACCATGCCGGGTCGGGTCAAGTACATACCAAATATAGTTATGGACTTAGACATTAATCCAACAGTCTCCCACTTGGATAAGTCTAAAACTATTATTGAGTATGACTTCAAAACCTAACTGGCAATCGTAGCTCTTAAAGCCGCTGTCGAACTCTGACCTTGTCAATGACTTGTCCATTAGATAAGGGATCATATATTCCTCCATTCTAGATATCATATGGACTGAGACATGGATTATAATAATTCTCTCTGTCCATTTGTTGTTTCCCGATTTCCGATTTATGACGACTGACTGATTGAACATATCAAATCAGTCCTGGCTTGGCCAAGCACTCACATGTGTCATCACTAAATCATCGAGGGGCCTACAAATATCGCTTTTATCCCGAAGGTAAAAGGAATGGATAAACTTCGACTCATATGGCTTCTTCTGCTACTTGTTGAATCATACACAAAGACACGTTTTATAACATTGAGTTACCAATGCGTTTTCGTGCAATCAATGTACTATCAACTCATACTAACAACTCATATCTCTAGGTTTGAAGAATATAAGATATTATCGTCTCATGATCACTCGTGATAAAATCCATGAAGTGATTCAAATGAGCGCGGGTTGAATCCAATACTCAGAACTTATGAGCACTCATGAGTGTTGTAGCACCACTTTGTCCACCAACTTGGACCTATACAAACCAACCCATGACAGTCTTGATTCATATCTACTTCCAACATATGACCGACTGTGGATGGTTTGAATAACTTAATCATTCAGGAAGAGCGACTTAGTTATTCTGGAAGTCAAAACATGCAAAGTGAAACACAAGAATAAATGAATCAAATATGGTATCAAACCCTATGAATATAAATAAACACTTTTATTTATCACCATACTGATTACTCACTATTTCATTGTTTCGGTTTTATCAACTTTATACCTGAATTAAAAACACTAGTTGTCCCATGCTCCAAGCATGTACACTATGTTTTTCTAAACAATAGCTTTGCCATACACCAAGTATGCACTCTATGTTGGTCTATGATCCTTACTTTGTGAAATAAACCAATTGAACATAATTTTAATGATTCTAATTTCACACTCCCAAATCCTTATCGAAAAATGTGAGAATTTCAAATTCCTATCATTTATCGAAATCTGTTTAGATTTTAAACTTATATGCACTGACCCTCCTGTAATGAATATGTACAAAGTCACAAAGACTTGTCAACAGTCATTATAAGGTATTCCACTGGAGATCAACTCCATGGAAACTAAGTCTCATATTCAAAGTGCATTGCTTTGGACATGCTTCTTGCATTAAGTTTTCTAATCTTACACGGATAACTTCCAGCTATGGAGACAACTCCATATTCTAATTTTGACTATCACTTCTGAACAAGAGATGCCTCTTTTCAGAATATGTCAATATGGTCCTTCCAAAATTAGCATTATACTTCCAACTGTCCCTGAGCAACCAATCTTTGGTAAACCTCAGATTGTCCTCGACAATTGCTTAATCATTTTAGTCATATCCAATTCTAGACCTTTTCCCTTCTTAATGCCTCTGGGCATTTGGAAAAATTTAGAAATGACAAATATTATAGCACATGCAATCGATCCTGTACCCAAAGCAAATGGTACACGATTCATGATGTCTCGCATAAAGACATGATTCTAGACCAGTCTTTTGCTACAATATTTTTATTTTCCATGTTTTCAAAATTTGACTATGAAGAGGGATGCCGTAATCATAATCGAATTTTGAGAACGCAATATATAGAATTTCCTTAAGTTGAACCAATCCAACATGAAATTCATATATATATATATATATATATATATATATATATATATATATATATATATATTCTTGACTAAAGATGATTAAGGTCTCAATCTAAGCCTTTAGAACTGAAATAAAGTATATCCTCTCCCTTAATTATAACAAAACAACTTTTTCAATCCCTGCAGCCTCACGAATTGAAACTTTTGTTTTCTATAATTAACATTGCTAACTTGCAACACTAACAATAATTATCATGCTCCCACTAACATGATGATTATTAGCATAACACTTATGCTCCCACTAGCTTTGACATGTACTCAGAAATCAGCTGGACTTCTAGAAATCAATACTTTATTGACTTTCTTACCAAAGTTCAGATTTCTGATACGAGATGCTTTGATAAAACTTTATCAAAATCATACACCTTTCCTTAGATAGCATGCATGTGTGTCTAAACAATTTCAGAACTATGAAAAGGGATGCCGTAATCATAGTCTCAATTGTTTAGACCTTTTGCCATCTGCTTCAAATCTACTTGGTGGAAGTGTTTCCTCACCATCATTTTCATGAATCGGAGAGAAACCTTATGACCCTTAGATTTTATGGTGTATGTGTTCTTATCCATGTGAATCGTCAAAACCATAGTCACAAGACACGGTTAATGACAAATCCAAACTCATATGGACTGAACTTATGCAATCTTTAGTTCTTGCCACCTGGCAGCTCAAGGGCCTGCCATTGCTTCCAAGTTTTTATGCAACCAACTGAGAACTCTAAGAACTCATATGCAAAGCCAACTTTAACTGGAATGGGCACAGAAAAGGAAATATGTCAACACGATAAGTTATAAACCTCTCGTCGTGTGCTAGTGTTAAACTACAGGTTATTATTCTTGATTAGACCTTGAAGCTTTCAGAATCTCTAAGACTCCCACTGTCCTCTTGACATATAAGACTATCTTGCCAAATATTCAAGAGATAGTGCATCTTCTTTATCAAGACAAACACTTCACACTCTTGGCCTAAGTTGGTCTTTGTTTAACCCAAAACATCACAACTTACCAATTTCAAATGTACAAGAGTAGGACACTTTTACTCTTACATTTGACAAGTTTTATAAACCTTTCTTTAAGATATGTCACTCAACTTATAGTCTTGGAGTATCACTCTAAGACTTGTTTTGGAACGAAGTATGACTCATCTTCTTGATTTGACCACTTCAACAATTCATAGCTCCTCTTCTTAGCTATCAGAATGCACTTAGAGGATGAATTGTGATAAGGTCTCTTAATCATTAAGATGATCATATAACATGATACTAAATTACTCTCCCATCTTTTCAGATTTGAGAAACTTTTATCCTTCTGCCTAATTTGATTCTTCTCATTCGTTCTGCCATACATCGAAAATTTTCCAATGTATCAGAATTACACTTAAGCCTGTAAGTATAACCATATTTACTAAACTTTAGTAAATCATGACGAATAGTCTTAACGATTATTTGTGATGAGCTTGATCAGTGCACAAGAATGTGTACTCGATCCCTTATTCCTTTGCTTGACTCACACATCCATGTGAACAAGTAATTAGTCTTAATTTTCCAATGCTTGAAAATTCTCATTCATCATACAATACAACTTGCATGATTTCCAAGTTTCTATCCAACTGAAACCTTGGGTGATGAGAATCATTCCTTATTTAGTAAATTATGACACTACCACAAACGTAAGAATCAAGTCCATTTTTCCAATATTGCTATCAATGGAATCATATAAACAACCATTTTTCACAAATCCCACTGTAAGGATATTTAAAATAAATATAAAATTAAAACCTTTTATTTTATTTATTAACTTTGCGGAAAAAACTTATCCTTACAGTGCAAATGCATATGAAAAACTTGTTGTTATCTATTACTAAGCAATTTATCATAACTCCTTAGTAACAGCTTCAAAAATTCTGACCATCAAACCATGTGATCGAAATCCATCTTCGTGATCAGAATCAGCATGTACTTCCTTTAAGTTTCTTCACTTTTCTTTGATTCTTAAAACATCAATATGTGACCCAGTCACATCATGTAATGAGAATCTCATAATAGAAACTTAACAGAGTTAGATAGTGGACTTTTACGTGAAGAAGAGTCAAACTTCTTGACTTGATCACCCTTATGATCTTTCAGGTAAATAGGCAGCTTCGCAATCAATGCCCCTTTCTTTGGCAAGATAAACATATGGACTCTTTGGTAATGGGACTATCTCAGACTTAGCCTTTCTCTTTACCATTTGGTCAACCTAGTTGACTATGGTCAAACCCTTTCTTTAGGATGAGAAGGCTTTTCTAGATATCCGATGTTACCATTGTCAATGTACATTGGGAAGTTGATCTCCTAATCAAATTGCTTTACTAGTCCTTAAATCATTACTGACCAAGCAAATAGATAAGATCATTAAGGTTCATTTCATAGTCTGTTTCATAGTAGTCCCAAAGGAACTCACTAAGTGACTTAGAAAGTGATTGAACATCCAACCTTTTTAAGACTTTGACACCCAACTCTCCCGGCTTGTCAATATGTGACTTCATCTCCAAGATGCGATCACACATAGACCTTGCTTGCCAATAGGGATTGAGTGACCTTAAACTTTTCAAGAACTTGTGGGTTAGGGAGAATAACTGGAGGTGGTGAAAGAAGTAAAGTTCCAAGAGATTTGGGAAGATCATAGATGTCTGAACTTAGACATCTTTTGGGAGATATTCAAGATAGTTGATCTAAAGTCCTTAATATGACACCCAATATGAAATATTAAGGCTAGGACCCAACAAACTATTTTATAACTTAGAAGAGGGATGCCGTAATCCAAGCTATAAAATATTTGAAGGTAGGTGAATGACGATTCACCAATTTCCACCAAGATAAACAAAATGTATTATTAGGTTTTAATTGGATTTGAAACTCCTAGATCTTTTGAGATTCATTGAACTTTTCAATGGCATGTTTCAATCTCGAGTGTGCCCTTCACGTTTTGTGACTGGGATGCCGAGGATCACAAAACAAGGTGTGAAGTAACCATGCAAATTACTTGGTACCCTTAAGTGTTTACCCCTCAATCGATGTGCCGGTTAACCACACACGCTCCATCGATACTATGATAAACATTAAGTTACCCTTTGCCTACCTTGTTAAGTCCAGGTTAGTGTGTCGGTTAACCACACACGCTCCACTAACGGCTTAAACAAAGTGCAAAGTGTAATTTCATGGATTAGCACCTTATTCACATTTTCCTAAGTAACTAAGATTGGGAATTTATAAGTGTTTAGTTACTTAGTATTTATCATTAATACTTTTAATGAAGGGAGAATTATAGTCTTTGTCCTACCCGTTCGGCTAACGACCCTCCACCAGTCAAGGAAGCGGTGGGTGAGAGTGGACACCCATTAAACTGCCATTTTATAGGCAGTAACCTTATACCTCCCTTATAGACCGGCTTCGTGAATGAGGCCTACTAATGGTAAGACTGACTTTACTCTTATACATATATATAAATATTATTAACTTATAATATTATAAAGTATAAGGGTTGAATTTAACTTTTAAAATTCTAAGGGCTAACTTGGAATTAAAGTATTCATAAGTGAAAACTTTTTCAAATTCCAAAACTTGAGGGCAAGTTTTGAAACTATTCAAAACTAATTAATTCCATAACTTATGTGTTTAAAGTAGTTTTAATTAAAAGACTCTTCAAGTTCCATAACTTGAGGACAAGTTATGGAAGACTTTAAACTAATAAAAGAATGTAACTTTTCTTTATTTTATAACTTATGGAATTAATTAAGGTTACATATATTATTACTTAATGAAGTGACTCTTGAATCTCCATAACTTGAGGACAAGACTCTTCATTTTTGTAACCATTGCCAACTTTTATGAGTTTTATGAAACTTAAATGTGACTTTTCATATAACTTGAGGACAAGTTACAAAAACACATTTTAGAATCAACTCTTAGATTAAAATGGATTGAAAACACATAATCAATTAACTTTTCTATTAATCTAAGCAACTCATATGAACAAGATAATTGGAATCAAACTTTTTCATGTAATTAGCATAACACTTAAACTAATACAAAACATGAATCTATTAACAATTATCTTTTAAATTGGATTAGCATGAACATTACCACATCAAAAACAAGTTTATAAGTTCAAAAACAACTTATGATAATGTTCCTAGTCCAATTCCAGCCAAAACAGTCGAAGATATGCTGTCTGGGACACAAACTCGTCGAGTTCTTATAGGAAACTCGTCGAGTTCATGCCTTAACACATGAACTCGTCGAGTTTAAGGCCAGAACTCGTCGAGTTTTTCTGTCTGGACAGATTCTCAGCCTTGAAAAATAAGTTGCATCAAGTATAATTGAAAACAACCCTAGGCTCTGATACCACTGTTGGGTTTTGAGCATTCTACAACATCCTATGGTGCACATACAACCCTAAATACCTTGGATCTATGTTTTCTCTATTATACATGCAAATGGTTTCCAAGGCATTAAACCTATAACTAGCATGCATTTGATATAAACCATATAATATACTAGTTAGGGAAACATACCTTTTATGTGGCTTGAAGTCTTGATGTATTTGGCCTTAAGAGCTTAGCACCAATAGTATGAAATGCCTCAAATGGAATCACAAATCACCAAAACACCTTGGAAGAACTTGAGAGAATATGTATGCACACTAAAATCGGCCCACTCTTATTTTCACACACTAGTGCCAATTTTGTGAGCCAAGAACCCCATTATATATTATGGAGGATTAGGGTTACATCCATGTAAACCCTAATACCCATGACCTTTCATTTACATAGGATCCATGGGTTAAAAGCTCCATGGACTATCCATGAAAGCTTAGCCCAACCTAAATGAACTTGACCCATTCCATATATATAAGAGTCCATATTTAATTAGTTACTTTTGATCACTTAAGTAATTCTAAATTAATTTGTGATCAATACTAATTAAATAATATGATTCCATATTAATATATTAGAACTTATAATATATTAATATTAATCATAAATATACTATTCTCAAAAGACTATCCATATAAATTGTGTCGGTGAAGTGCAACCCAAATGGACCATGCCGGGTCGGGTCAAGTACATACCAAATATAGTTATGGACTTAGACATTAATCCAACAAGTATGACTCATCTTCCTGATCTAACCATTTCAACAATTCATGACTCCTCTTCTTAGTCATAATAATGCACTAAGATGCCCTTTAGAGGACTAATTGTGATATGATTTCTAAATCATTAAGATGATCACAAACATGATACTAAAGTACTCTCCCATCTTTTCAGATTTAAGAAACTTTTATCTTTCTGCCTAATTTGATTCTTCCCATTCGTTCTGCCATACATTGAGACTTTTCCAATGTTTCAGAATTATACTTAAACTTGTAAGTATAACCATATTTACTAAACTTTAGTAAATCAAATAGTCTTAACGAGCTTTGTGGTGGACATGACCAGTGCACAAGAATGTGTACTCGATCCCTTTAGTCCTTCACTTGACTCACACATCCATGTGAACAAGTAATTAGTCTTGATTTTCCAATGCTTGAAAGTTCTCATTCATCATACTATTCAACTTGCATGATTCCAAGTTTCGGTCCAATTGAAACTTGGGTGATGAGGAACTTTCCTGATTTGGTAAATTTAGACACTACCACAAATGAAAGAATCAAATCCATTTTCCAATATTGCTGTCAGTGGAATCATATAAGCAACAATTTTCCACAAATACCATTGTAAGGATACTTCAAATAAATAAAATTAAACAATTTTCTTTTATTTTAAAACTTTGCGGAAAAACTTATCCTTACAATCCACATGGAAAATTGTTGTTATCTATTCCTTAGCAATATATCATAACTTCTTAAGCAACTGCTCAAAATTCTGATGCGATCGAAATCCACCTTCGCGATCAGAATCAGCATATACTTCCTTTAAGATGTCTCTCTATTCTTTGATTCTTAAAACATCAACATGTGACCCAGTCACATCATGTAATGAGGATCTCAGAATAGAACTTAACAGAGTTAGATAATGGGCTCTACCTGATGTAGAGTCAAACTTATTGACTTGAACATCCTTAGGTAAATTTGGCAGCTTTGCAATCAACGCCCCTTCCTTTGGCAAAATAAACATATGGACCCTTTGGTAATGGGACTATCTCAGACTTAGCCTTTCTCTTTACCATTTGGTCAACCGGGTTAACTATGGTCAATCCCTTTCCATTGGGAAGAGAATGCTTTTTCTGGATTTCCAGTGTCACCATTGTCACTGTCCATAAAGTTTTTTTTTGGAAGTTGATCTTCTAATAAAATTTGCTTTACTATCGTTCCAAATCATTGCTGATTCAGCAGCACCAAGCAAATAGATATGATCATTAAGGTTCATGTCATAGTCTGTTTCATAGTAGTCCCAAAGGAGCTCACTATGTGACTTAGAAAGTGATTGAACATCCAACTTTCTCAAGACTTTGACACCCAACTCTCCCGGCTTGTCAATATGTGACTTCATCTCTAAGATGTGATCACACATAGA
Source organism: Lactuca virosa (assembly GCF_052849685.1). Lineage (NCBI taxonomy): Eukaryota > Viridiplantae > Streptophyta > Magnoliopsida > Asterales > Asteraceae > Lactuca > Lactuca virosa. The sequence continues at coordinate 112,213,816 of NC_136426.1, read as the reverse complement.
CCTTGCTTGCCATTAGGGCTTGAGTGACCTTGAACTTGTGGGTTAGGGAGAATAATTGGAGGAGGTGGAGGAAGAGAAGTAAGACTTCCATGAGCCAAACTCGGGAAGTCATATTCATTAGGAAAGCTTGGTTTGGGAAGATCATTGTTGTCTAAACCAAACACCCAATATGATATATTAAGGCTAGAACCCAACAAACTATTTTATAACTTGGAAGAGGGATGCCGTAATCCAAGCTATAAAATATTTGAAGGTAGGTGAATGACGATTCACCAATTTCCACCAAGATAAACGAAATGTATTATTAGGTTTTAATTGATTTTGAAACTCCTAGATTCTTTTGAGATTCATTGAACTTTTCAATGGCATGTTTCAATCTCGAGTGTGCCCTTCAGGTTTTGTGACTGGGATGCCGAGGATCACAAAACAAGGTGTGAAGTAACCATGCAAATATACTTGGTACCCTTAATATTTACCCCTCAATCGATGTGCCGGTTAACCACACACGCTCCAACGATACTATGATAAACATTAAGTTACCCTTTGCCTACCTTGTTAAGTCTAGGTTAGTGTGCCGGTTAACCACACAAGCTCCACTAACAGCTTAAACAAAGTGCAAAGTGTAATTTCATGGATTAGCACCCTATTCACATTTTCCTAAGTAACTAAGATTGAGAATTTATAAAAGGTTTAGTTACTTAGTATTTATCATTAATACTTTTAATAAAGGGAGAATTATAGTCCTTGTCCTACCTGTTCGGCTAACGACCCTCCACCAGTCAAGGAAGCGGTAGGTGAGAGTGGACACCCATTAAACTGCCATTTTATAGGCAGTAACCTTATACCCCCCTTATAGACCGGCTTCGTGAATGAGGCCTACTAATGGTAAGACGACTTGCTCTTATACATATAATATATTAAACTTTTAATATTATAACAGTATAAGGGTGTATTTTAGACATTTAAAATACTTGGTGGTCTAATCTATTAATTAAACTATACTCTTAATTTAATTAAATTTAAACCATGTCATTATGGAATTATTAATTCTCTTTTAATTAAACACTTTAATTATCTATTAATAAAGTCCATAAGAGTTAATTGAATTATTCAATAAAAACATCATAATTCCAATTATTAAATTCAAAATTAAAACCATTTAATTGATTGTTTAAGTTATGAACCCAAGAGTTTTAGAATTCAATTCTTTTTTTTTATCATAAAAAAAAAACTTTTTCCAAATTCCAAAACTTGAGGGCAAGTTTTGTAACTCTTGAAAACTTTTGGATTCCATAACTTATGGAGTTAAATACTTGTTTTATGATGAAACTTTTCATGTTCCATAACTTAAAAACAAGTTATGGAATTCTTTAAAACATTAAGACTAAGTTTTGTAACTCCATAAAAAACTTTGAATCAATTTTTTTTAAAACCTTTTCATATCCATAACTTATGGAGGTTTCAAAAAACTCTTTAGATCAAACTTTTAAAACTAATAAAATAATCATATCATTTTATCTTTTACTAAATTTGACCTAATTCAACTCATATAGCAAATGATTCAAATTTTACAAATAATTAGTTTTTCACAAAAACAAGTAATTATCTTAAAATTTGACAAACGTCATGTTTTTTTTCTTTTTTTTTCCAACTTTGAAAATAAAACATTTGCATCAATATAACAGAAAACAACCCATGGCTCTGATACCACTGTTGGGTTTTGAGCATTCTAACACTCCTATGGTGTACATGCAACCCTATAAACCTTGGATCTATGTTTTCTCTATTATACATGCAAATATTAAATATTCCAAGGTTTCATCCTAACTAGCATATTATGAAGCACCTATACTACAAAGTTCTAGTTAGATGACATACCTTTTGATGTAGCTTGATGTCTTCAAGCTTTAAGAGCTTAGCCCCAATAGTGTGGAAGCCTCAAGTGGAATCACAAATCACCAAAACACCTTGGAAAACCTTTGGAGAATATGGATACTTGGCTCACACTATGAAATCGGTTATTGCCCTCTTTAGTGTATCCACACTAGCCACTAGCCTAATTTCATGAACCATAAGACCCTTTATATAGTGTGGAGGATTAGGGTTAAACCCTAATACCCATGACCTTTCATTTCCTAGGATCCATGGGTTAAAGCTCCATGGACTATCCATGAAGACTTAGCCCAACCTAAATGAACTTGGCCCACTACACATATATATATCTAAGAGTCCATATTTAATTAGTTCCTTTTGATCACTTAATTAATTATAAATTAATTCTTGATCAATACTAATTAAATAATATGATTATATATTAATATATTAGAACTTATAATATATTAATATAAATCATAAATATACTATTCTCAAAAGACTATCCATATAAATTGTGTCGGTGAAGTGCAACCCAAATGGACCATGTCGGGTCGGGTCAAGTACATACCAAATATAGTTATGGACTTAGACATTAATCCAACATATATAACCAAGATCAAATAGACCTTCGAATAGGTGATCCTACTCCAAAACCACAACCAAACAAGGAACAGGTAGTAGAGCGAAGATCACCAATTCTAAGTCTATAAGATCCCAATTATATATAACCCTGGAAGCATGCACTTCACAACTATAGACCTGCCAGTAAAGGTCCTTTAGTTCTCATGTAAGTTCGTTATAGTGCCTAAAATACTCCTATAGTATTTTATCTTTATGTTTTGTTCTAAGGATACTTTGTATATAGAGTTAGGTAAGTTTTAGGCTTGATGCAACACCACCATCACTCCCAAACACATGTTGGTCGTATCTCAAATAAATACAGTTGATCAGGTTATATTTATTCCAGATATGATTACATAACTGCTTAGGTTTGACTGTAGTGTCCAACATCTAAATACTTTTTCTTGTTATGTTCTTATTTGTTCTCATTGTGATACTTGTTCTTAGTATGTATGCTTATTAGTATACTTCTCGTAAAATACTTATATTTTAAAAGTATACTTTTAGTCAGAGCGCTCCGGCCCCATTGTATTTATAGTTGTATATCTTTTACTGGTTGATATACTAAGTTCACTATAAACAATGCTTTGATACCAATCTGTCACACCCCCAAACCGGAACGGCGGAAATGTTCGGGGGCGGAGGACGTCATGTGTAGTATCACAACAATTGAATCATAGTAACCAAAGCAACAACAACCATTGTATTAATAGTATAATATTTACATTGTATTTGAATCATACACGATTGACTCCAAAAGTAAATAACAAGTAAAGACTCGAACTATTATGCTCCATATTCTTGAACCCAGTGTGTGTACCTGTCTACTAATGTCCTGAGAATACAAGTAGGTTTTGAAAGAGTATCATCATAAAGCTGGTGAGTTCATAAGCGTTTTGTTTTGGAAAACTGTTCTTTGTTCTTTTGAAAAGTGGGTTATATTTCTCCAGAAAACCTTATATTTTCTGATGTAGCTAAGTAAAAATGATTCTTACAAGTTCTTCCTGCGAGTACTTAGTGTATACAAATCATATACAATCCAGATCGAACAAACAATCGATTGTGTGGTTCTGCCCCAAGCCCACAACCAAACAAGGAACAGGAAATGAAGCAGAGGCCACACATTCCACTGGTTGCCGGATCCTCATGTACATAATCCTGAAGTATTCACTAGATACTTACAAAGTTAACTGTATTGGTCCTTTGATGTCTATTGATATTGTTCCTCAAGAAAATCCAATATTTTCTTATGAAAAGCATGATTAACCCATTCCTTCTATGACTTCTTAGTTCATACTTGTTACGTATAAACCAATATCAGATAGACAATTAATTGTGTGGATCTGCCTTAAACCCACAACCAAATAAGGAACAGGGAATGGGGCGGAAACCACACATTCCACGGTCTATTGGATATTCTTCATGCGTAACCTGAATACATAAACTAAGGAGTCATGGAATTAATAATGAATATTCGTTAGTTGAATAATGAACCACTTAATTTCAAAGTACTGATGTTTATCCTGGAAAATCCTATATTTTCCCTAAGTGTAAGTTATTGAATTATCTGTTCCAAATCGAAGAGTACAAGTATCTACCATACTTATATTGTTTAAGCATTGTTCTTTTTGAAAACCCTGACTACCACCGGTAAGGCATAGTAGTTTTATTACATAAATAAAACTAGTTGAAAACATAGTATCTAATATCGTGAAAGTGCTGTTAATACCCTCCTGTGATCACTTAGCACATACGAGTTATAGAAATCTAGATCGAACAAACAGTCGATTGGGTGATTCTGCCCTAAGCCCACAACCAAACAAGGAACAGGAAATGAGGCGGAAATCACACATCTCACTGCAAGTCGGGTGTTAATTTCATATTACCCTGATGTACATACTAAATCATCACATAGTTACTAACCCTGTTTACTGATTGTTAAGTACATTATTACGTGGACGAGTCGTTGTTGTTGGGTTTTAAGCATTCTAACACTCCTATGGTGTACATGCAACCCTATAAACCTTGGATCTATGTTTTCTCTATTATACATGCAAATATTAAATATTCCAAGGTTTCATCCTAACTAGCATATTATGAAGCACCTGTACTACAAAGTTCTAGTTAGATGACATACCTTTTGATGTAGCTTGATGTCTTCAAGCTTTAAGAGCTTAGCCCCAATAGTGTGGAAGCCTCAAGTAGAATCACAAATCACCAAAACACCTTGGAAAACCTTTGGAGAATATGGATACTTGGCTCACACTATGAAATCGGTTATTGCCCTCTTTAGTGTATCCACACTAGTCACTAGCATCATTTCATGAACCATAAGCCCCTTTATATATTGTGGAGGATTAGGGTTAAACCCTAATACCCACGACCTTTCATTTCCTAGGATCCATGGGTTAAAGCTCCATGGACTATCCATGAAGACTTAGCCCAACCTAAATGAACTTGGCCCACTACACATATATATATCTAAGAGTCCATATTTAATTAGTTCCTTTTGATCACTTAATTAATTATAAATTAATTCTTGATCAATACTAATTAAATAATATGATTATATATTAATATATTAGAACTTATAATATATTAATATAAATCATAAATATACTATTCTCAAAAGACTATCCATATAAACTGTGTCGGTGAAGTGCAACCCAAATGGACCATGCCGGGTCGGGTCAAGTACATACCAAATATAGTTATGGACTTAGACATTAATCCAACAGTCTCCCACTTGGATAAGTCTAAAACTATTATTGAGTATGACTTCAAAAACCAACTGGCAATCGTAGCTCTTAAAGCCGCTGTCGAACTCTGATCTTGTCAATGAACTCTGACCTTTGTCAATGACTTGTCCATTAGATAAGGGATCATATATTCCTCCATTCTAGATATCATATGGACTGAGACATGGATTATAATCATTCTCTCTGTCCATTTGTTGTTTCCCGATTTTTGATTTATGATGACTGACTGATTGAACAAATCAAATCAGTCCTGGCTTGGCCAAGCACTCACATGTGTCATCGCTAAATCATCGAGGGGCCCACATATATCGCTTTTATCCCGAAGGTTAAAGGAATGGATAAACTTCGACTCATATGGCTTGTTTTACTACTTGTTGAATCATACACAAAGGCACGTTTTATAACATCGAGTTACCAAATGCGTTTTCGTGCAATCAATGTATAACCAACTCATAGTAACAACTCATATCTCTAGGTTTGAAGAATATAAGATATTATCGTCTCATGATCACTCGTGATAAAATCCATGAAGTGATTCAAATGAGCGCGGGTTGAATCCAATACGCAGAACTTATGAGCACTCATGAGTGTTGTAGCACCACTTTGTCCACCAACTTGGACCTCTACAAACCAACCCATGACAGTCTTGATTCATATCTACTTCCAACATATGACCGACTGTGGATGGTTTGAATAACTTAATCATTCAGGAAGAGCGACTTAGTTATTCTGGAAGTCAAAACATGCAAAGTGAAAAACAAGAATAAATGAATCAAATATGGTATCAAACCCTATGAATATAAATAAACACTTTTATTTATCACCATACTGATTACTCATTATTCATTGTTTCGGTTTTATCAACTTTATACTTGAATTAAAAACACTAGTTGTCCCATGCTTCAAGCATGTACACTATGTTTTTCTTAAACAATAGTTTTGCCATACACCAAGTATGCACTTTATGTTTGTCTATGATCCTTACTTTGTGAAATAAACCAATTGAACATAATTTCAATGATTCTAATTTCACACTCCCAAATCCTTATCGAAAAATGTGAGAATTTCAAATTCCTATCATTTATCGAAATTTGTTTAGATTTTAAACTTATATGCACTGACCCTCCTGTAATGAATATGTACAAAGTCACAAAGACTTGTCAACAGTCATTATAAGGTATTCCAGTGGAGATCAACTCCATGGAAACTAAGTCTCATATTTAAAGTACATTGCTTTGGACATGCTTCTTGCATTAAGTTTTCTAATCTTACACAGATAACTTCCACCTATGGAGACAACTCCATATTCTCATTTTGACTATCACTTCTGAACAAGAGATGCCTCTTTTCAGAATATGTCAATATGGTCCTTCCAAAATTAGCACTATACTTCCAACTGTCCCTGAGCAACCAATCTTTGGTAAACCTCAGATTGTCCTCGACAATTGCTTAATCATTTTGGTCATATCCAATTCTAGACCTTTTCCCTTCTTAATGTCTCTAGGCATTTGGAAAAATTTAGAAATAACAAATATTATAGCACATGCAATCGATCCTGTACCCAAAGCAAATGGTACACGATTCATGATGTCTCACATAAAGACATGATTCTAGACCAGTCTTTTGCTACAATATTTTTATTTGCCATGTTTTCAAAATTTGACTATGAAGAGGGATGTCGTAATCATAATCGAATTTTGAGAACGCAATATATAGAATTTCCTTAAGTTGAACCAATCCAACATGAAATTCATATATATATATATATATATATATATATATATATATATATATATATATATATATATATATATATATATATTCTTGACTAAAGATGATTAAGGTCTCAATCTAAGCCTTTAGAACTGAAATGAAGTATATCCTCTCCCTTAATTATAGCAAAACAACTTTTTCAATCCCTGCAGCTTCACGAATTGAAACTTTTGTTTTCTATAATTAACATTGCTAACTTGCAACACTAACAATAATTATCATGCTCCCACTAACATGATGATTATTAGCATAACACTTATGCTCCCACTAGCTTTGACATGTACTCAGAAATCAGCTGGACTTCTAGAAAACAATACTTTATTGACTTTCTTACCAAAGTTCAGATTTCTGATACGAGATGCTTTGATAAAACTTTATCAAAATCATACACCTTTCCTTAGATAGCATGCATGTGTGTCTAAACAATTTCAGAACTATGCTTTGATAAAACTTTATCACAAGACAAGGATAATGACAAATCCAAACTCATATGGACTGAACTTATGCAATCTTAACTTCTTGCTACCTGGCGGTACAGGGCCTGCCATTGCTTCCAAGTTGTTATGCAACCAATTGAGAACTTTCAGAACTCCTGTGCAAAGCCAACTTTAACTGGAATGGGCACAGAATATGTCAACACGATAGGTTATAAACCTCAAATCGTGTGCTAGTGAAGAACCTCAGGTTTTATTCTTGATTAGTTCTTGAAATTCTTTTTAGGATCTTTAAGACTCTCACTATCCTCTTGACATATAAGACTATCTTGCCAAATATTCAAGAGATAGTGCGGATTCTTTATCAAGAACAAACACTTCACACAATTAGCCTTAGTTGGTCTTTGTTTTATCCAAAACATCACAACTTACCAATTTCAAATGTACAAGAGTAGGACACTTTTACTCTTACATTTGACAAGTGTTTTAAACCTTTCTTTAAGATATGTCACTCAAGTTACAATCTTGGAGTATGACTCTAAGAATTGTTTTGGAACGAAGTATGACTCATCTTCCTGATCTAACAATTTCAACAATTCATGACTCCTCTTGTTAGTCATAAGAATGCACTAAGATGACCTTTAGAGGACTAATTGTGATATGATTTCTAAATCATTAAGATGATCACAAACATGATACTAAAGTACTCTCCCATCTTTTCAGATTTGAGAAACTTTTATCTTTCTGCCTAATTTGATTCTTCCCATTCGTTCTGCCATACATTGAGACTTTTCCAATGTTTCAGAATTATACTTAAACTTGTAAGTAAAACCATATTTACTAAACTTTAGTAAATCAAATAGTCTTACGAGCTTTGTGGTGGACATGACCAATGCACAAGAATGTGTACTCGATCCCTTTAGTCCTTCACTTGACTCACACATCCATGTGAACAAGTAATTAGTCTTGATTTTCCAATGCTTGAAAGTTCTCATTCATCATACTATTCAACTTGCATGATTCCAAGTTTCGGTCCAATTGAAACTTGGGCGATGAGGAACTTTCCTGATTTGGTAAATTTAGACACAAATGAAAGAATCAAATCCATTTTCCAATATTGCTGTCAGTGGAATCATATAAGCAACAATTTTCCACAAATGCCATTGTAAGGATACTTCAAATAAATAAAATTAAACAATTTTTCTTTTATTTTAAAACTTTGCGGAAAAACTTATCCTTACAATCCACATGGAAAATTGTTGTTATCTATTCCTTAGCAATATATCATAACTTCTTAAGCAACTACTCAAAATTCTGATGCGATCGAAATCCACCTTCGCGATCAGAATCAGCATATACTTCCTTTAAGATTTCTCTCTATTCTTTGATTCTTAAAACATCAACATGTGACCCAGTCACATCATGTAATGAGGATCTCAGAATAGAACTTAACAGAGTTAGATAATGGGCTCTACTTGATGTAGAGTCAAACTTATTGACTTTAACATCCTTAGGTAAATTTGGCAGCTTTGCAATCAACGCCCCTTCCTTTGGCAAAATAAACATATGGACCCTTTGGTAATGGGACTATCTCAGACTTAGCCTTTCTCTTTACCATTTGGTCAACCGGGTTAACTATGGTCAATCCCTTTCCATTGGGAAGAGAATGCTTTTTCTGGATTTCCAGTGTCATCATTGTCACTGTCCATAAAGTTTTTGGGAAGTTGATCTTCTAATCAAATTTGCTTTACTATCGTTCCAAATCATTGCTGATTCAGCAGCACCAAGCAAATAGATATGATCATTAAGGTTCATGTCATAGTCTGTTTCATAGTAGTCCCAAAGGAACTCACTATGTGACTTAGAAAGTGATTGAACATCCAACTTTCTCAAGACTTTGACACCCAACTCTCCCGGCTTGTCAATATGTGACTTCATCTCTAAGATGTGATCACACATAGACCTTGCTTGCCATTAGGGCTTGAGTGACCTTGAACTTGTGGGTTAGGGAGAATAATTGGAGGAGGTGGAGGAAGAGAAGTATGACTTCCATGAGCCAAACTCGGGAAGTCATATTCATTAGGAAAGCTTGGTTTGGGAAGATCATTGTTGTCTAAACCAGACATCAACAATGGGAGAAATTCACGTAAAGTTGATTTAAAGTCCTTAATATAACACCCAATATGAAATATTAAGGCTAGGACCCAGCAAACTATTTTATAACTTGGAAAAGGGATGCCGTAATCCAAGCTATAAAATATTTGAAGGTAGGTGAATGACGATTCACCAATTTCCACCAAGATAAACGAAATGTATTATTAGGTTTTAATTGGTTTTGAAACTCCTAGATTCTTTTGAGATTCATTGAACTTTTCAAAGGCATGTTTCAATCCCGAGTGTGCCCTTCAGGTTTTGTGACTGGGATGCCGAGGATCACAAAACAAGGTGTGAAGTAACCATGCAAATATACTTGGTGCCCTTAATATTTACCCCTCAATCGATGTGCCGGTTAACCACACACGCTCCAACGATACTATGCTAAACATTAAGTTACCCTTTGCCTACCTTGTTAAGTCCAGGTTAGTGTGCCGGTTAACCACACACGCTCCACTAACAGCTTAAACAAAGTGCAAAGTGTAATTTCATGGATTAGCACCTTATTCACATTTTCCTAAGTAACTAATATTGGGAATTTATAACAGTTTAGTTACTTAGTATTTATCATTAATACTTTTAATGAAGGGAGAATTATAGTCCTTGTCCTACCCGTTCGGCTAACGACCCTCCACCGGTCAAGGAAGCGGTGGGTGAGAGTGGACACCCATTAAACTGCCATTTTATAGGCAGTAACCTTATACCCCCCTTATAGACCAGCTTCGTGAATGAGGCCTACTAATGGTAAGACGACTTTACTTTTATACATATATATAAATATTATTAACTTACAATATTATAAAGTATAAGGGTTGAATTTTAACTTTTAAAATTCTAAGGGCTTAACTTGGAATTAAAATATTCATAAGTGAAAACTTTACAAATTCCAAAACTTGAGGGCAAGTTTTGAAACTATTCAAAACTTTTCATTTCATAACTTATGAGTTTAATTAAGGTTTAATGAAAAAAAAATTCAAGTTCCATAACTTGAGGACAAGTTATGGAAGACATTAAATCATTTAATGATGACATTAAAAATAGTGACTCTTCTATTTTCATAACCTATGAGACTTAATGACACTTTAAAAAGAAAAACTTTTCACTTTCCATAACTTGAGGACAAGTTATGGAGTTCATAAAAACCATTAAGATCAAATATTCCAATTAACACAATAATCAAATAATTTTTCTATGATCTAGATTAAACTCATAAGTAAAGATAATTCACATCAACAATTTTCAAGAAATTAGATAATCATATAAACTAATACAAATCTTGAAACTTTGACAATTATCCTTTGAAGACTCTTGGAATTCATAACCTAAAGAGTTAATAAATGAGACATTTCACATCCATAACTTATGGAAGTTTCAAAACTCTTAAGATCATAACTTTAAAAAAAAACTTTTGAGTTCCAAAATTTTATGACAAAATTTGTAACTCCTTAAAACCATTTAGATCAAACTTTTAAAACAAATAAAATAATCATATCATTCTATCTTTTAATAAATTGACCTAATTCAACTCTTGTAGTAAAGTGACTCAAATTTTATAAATAATTAGTTTTTCATAAAATCAAGTAATTATCATAAAATTTGACAGACTTCATGTTTTTTTTTTCCTTTTTTTTCCTTCAACTTGAAAAAAAAATACATTTGCATGAATATAAAAGAAAACAACCCATGGCTCTGATACCACTGTTGGGTTTTGAGCATTCTAACACTCCTATGGTGTACATGCAACCCTATAAACCTTGGATCTATGTTTTCTCTATTATACATGCAAATATTAAATATTCCAAGGTTTCATCCTAACTAGCATATTATGAAGAACGTATACTACAAAGTTCTAGTTAGATGACATACCTTTTGATGTAGCTTGATGTCTTCACGCTTTAAGAGCTTACCCCCAATAGTGTGGAAGCCTCAAGTGGAATCACAAATCACCAAAACACCTTGGAAAACCTTTGGAGAATATGGATACTTGGCTCACACTATGAAATCGGTTATTGCCCTCTTTAGTGTATCCACACTAGCCACTAGCATCATTTCATGAACCATAAGCCCCTTTATATAGTGTGGAGGATTAGGGTTAAACCCTAATACCCATGACCTTTCATTTCCTAGGATCCATGGGTTAAAGCTCCATGGACTATCCATGAAGACTTAGCCCAACCTAAATGAACTTGGCCCACTACACACACACACACACATATATATATATATATATATATATATATATATATATATATATATATATATATATATCTAAGAGTCCATATTTAATTAGTTCCTTTTGATCACTTAATTAATTATAAATTAATTCTTGATCAATACTAATTAAATAATATGATTATATATTAATATATTAGAACTTATAATATATTAATATAAATCATAAATATACTATTCTCAAAAGACTATCCATATAAATTGTGTCGGTGAAGTGCAACCCAAATGGATCATGCCGGGTCGGGTCAAGTACATACCAAATATAGTTATGGACTTAGACATTAATCCAACAGTTGTTTCACCTGTGGATTCTTATAACCATACTATGGACGTTCAACATTAACACGTACTCAGACGTACGTCGTGAAAAATGATGTTTGTCACCCTAGGTTGACTGTAGCTAATAGTCAGGGTGCGGGATTGTCACTCCCGTATAGATCTATACACAAACTCACGCTCTCCCTCCGGGAGACTCTAGTTACAAGGCGTCTCACACTGTAGTTCTCTCAACAAATCCACGAATAATATTATGAAAACCCTTTTTGTTATTAACATGAATCCTTATAAAATAATATCTTTTATTTCATAATTCATAAGTTCGTTTCCTTAGTTCTGAAAACTGATTTTGCAAGGTTTGTATCCTAACACGTTTTGTAAAACTGATTTCTACGTTCGATGTATACTAATGATGGAAAGTACGTTTGAAAACTGCTTTTGCAAGATTACTTGTGCTTTTACTTGTATTCCCCCCTGAAAATATTCAAAACTTGGAAAATATAGGGGTATGAACTCACCTGTAGTAAGCGATTCGAATGAAGGTTCGCGTAGGGATGAGAAGTTCCACGAATGAATTCCCGAGACACAAACGAGTCCTAAATGACATATAATGGCATATATATGGGCATGTAATTAGTGTTTTAGACAACTAACATGCAAGGAAACACCCTTAGGGACTAGGAAACACTTGCTAGGAAGTGTTACAATCACATGTGATTGACTAAAAGGGGTTTACGTCCATACAAGAGAGTGTACGGCCAAGGGTTCACGACTAATGTGTGTGTATGGCCCATGAGTGTACGGCCAATGAGTGTACGGCCGTACACCCATGGAAGGAACATGCAAAATGGGTGATTTGATCCATGGGGAAACTAGTGGGTCTAATGTTCAACAAGAAGGTGGGCAAAACACTCGATTTGGACCCTTTTTGGGTGTGTACGACCAACCTATGAAGGGTTTACAGCCGTACACCCTTCAAGATGACGAAATATGAATAATCGGGGCTTGGATCTAGTGGTATTTCATGTATAACACGTTTAAGGTTGAAATACTTACGTTTTTGGAGCCTTTGGGGTGTTCACGGCCGATGATAGTTGAGAGAGAATGGGCTTGATCTCGGTTAAAAGGAGGGAAAAATGAGGAGAAAATGAGCACTACATATATATATAGAGGGTGGTGTACCGTACACCTTGGGAATAGTTTCCGAAACGAGTCAATCTCTCCAGCCTCGAGTAAACACTAAAGTTAGAAGCTCTTGAGGTGAAAGTGAAGGAATATGATACATATGGGATGAGTTCACGGCCATCTTGAGTGTACGGCCGTACACACATGTGTGCGGCCGTACACTCCTCTTGAAGGAGTGTTTGGCTTGAATGCAACTCGATGAACTTAAAATAACTCATCCCGAGACCCAAACCTTGAATGTACTAGGCTTAGAACACTCAAACAGAGCCTAAACAATGCTACAAGATAGCAGAAACGAGTATGACTTTCAATGATCGAGGTAACTTAGAGATAGAGATTTCCGGGTTGTCACAGATTAATATATTATAACTTATAATATATTAATAAACCATATACATACTATTCTCAAAAGACTATTATTGGTATGTATTCGACCCGAGAGTAAATACTATTGGTATGTATGCTACTCTCGGGTCGAATACATACCAATAATAGTTATGGACTTAGACATCTAATCCAACAAGAACAACATGAATGGTCGTGGTTTTGACAACTGGGCTAAATGTCTCCAGATAATCAACACCAACACCTGGTTAATGCTTGAATCACTGGGCAACAAGTCGAGCTTCGTCACCGTTTTATCACACCAGTTTGATCTTTCTTCAATTTGTACACCCATTTACAATCAACAATATTAATATTCGGTTTTCGGGGTACCAATGACTAGGTACCGTTGAGCATTATAGCAGAGTATAATCAGCACCCATCGAATTTGGAATGATGATATACAATACATTTAAGTCTACATGTCTCCCATGCCTTTAAGTTTACTTTCCTTTATTATATTTAAAAGACCATGACTAGCATATCTAATGCTATCCACGACATTTATATAAAAAAACAAGAGAGAGAGAGAGAGAGAGAGAGAGAAAAGCCAAGTTTATAAAATCTTGCATGCCTTTATAAGATATAAATTAATTTTTAGCTAAAAGACAAAAAAAGTATTTCTAGTCCAAATTAATGTAAATAACTTAATAAATCATATCATATGGTATATATTATGTAACTTGCCATTAAAAATTATTATTTTCATAGAATAAATAATTTCCAATTAATTATAAGAGTTTAGAAATATTTATCAAGTATCATATTCTTATAAATAATTAATTGTATCAAGTTGTTATTAGTGTGACCATTTAAGATCATATGTTAATTCGTAATATCGTTTTAATATGACTCTTGAGCATAAAGATCTTTCAAGTACATGATCATCTATTGTGACAACAACATTACAAGGTGCATGCCATGTAATTAAGTCCAACATCAACACACAAAACACATAGATATTGAAATTCACTTTGTATAGGAAAACGTTGTATTTCGCCTTGTACGTGTGATAAACATTCTATCTAGTTATTCATATACAAACATCTTTATGAAGGGTCTGCCAACTTCTCTATTTGCTTATTTCTAATCTTGTTTGAACATTTGAAAGTATCCTCCAAATAAAAAGGTTGAGGTGTTAGTATTCATAATATATTGCATAGTCGGGCCTTAATTTAATGTAATTCTGTTTATAATTATTAGATTTTGGAATTAGTGAGAAAGTCAATGATTATCATTAAAAAGCTTGAAAGCATGTGCATGGACTTCTTTTACACATCGACTAAATATTAGGTTAAAACGGAATAGGTAAAGTGGGACACAATCTTAGTAGAGATAAGGAAATGTGGCCTTGGGGTGGGGAGTCTATTTTCTATAAAACACTTACTTTTGACCAAATGGATTTAGATATTTAGAACGAATGAATAGAGGTTGTGTTCTACTATCGTCAAAGCGGTACATGCTATGGAGGGCCTTTTTTCCATTTACTTGGCCACCAAACCTCACTTGTGTGTGGAAATTGATTGTTATGACCGCCTTTCTTTTAAATGGTAGAGATATCGATCATTTTAGCCTTACAGTAAAAAAGATCGGAAGTGGCAAAGATTCTTTTTCTATAAATATAAATTATACAGTAATTCCCTTTATTTGTTTTATATCCTTATTATGTGCCCTTGACATACATGTTAACTACAACATTACGATTGAACTGACTCGTTGATAGAAAGTGGTAGTAGAGATGTCCCATGAGGTTAAGGAGTGGATAGGAGTTGGTGGCGTTTGAAAGCTTGTTTAATTTCAAAGAAATCCTTGTTTGGTCTTGGATCTTGCCAAAAAGGACACCTGAATGTGGAACTTGGATCAATATGGATGTTACTTTGTGTCCTCCTTTAGATAGTTAATAGACAGGGAAAAAAATTGGATAGTAGTGTCCGTTGCACTAGATGGAACAAAAATTTCCTAGAAAATCAATATTTTTCAAACTGAGAGTTTCCTTTCATAGAATCCCCACCAAAATAAAAACTTGATGAAAAACATTGTGGACTTTGATACTTCTCTATGCCCTCTTTGTCGTGTGCATTTTTTAGATGTCTTTAGAGAAATATCGAAGGTTGGTGGGAGCTGAATATTTTGTGTTGTTAGACTTTCATAGATATTTCCTCGATCGTGGAGAATTTGAAGGTGAATAAGTGGGTGAAATATGTTCTCTATGGTATTGTTTGTGCCATCATTTTGGGAATATGGGAGACAAGGTATTTGATTGTGTTCCTTGATAAAAATGTCTAATGTGATCTCTTTTTGTTAGATTACATTCATTTTATTGTTTATACAGTGAGGGCAAAAAAATTAAGATTATTTGGGGCTATTGGATACCCTCTCCTATTAATGTTGTAATGTAAGTATTTTAATATATTTGGTTTCTAAAAAAATGGAAAATTGTATGAAGATTAAATTATAGTGTTGGTCCTTAAGGTATGCACCAATTTGAACTTTTGGTCCTGTTTTTGAAACGTTGATGTCATTCTCATGGTTTCAAATCCATCATGGATGGTCTTTTGCCTAACACCGTTAGAATTTTAAGTTAAGTTCAATACAAAAAGACTTTTTTTCTTTGGAACAAAAATAATAAAGCTTATAAACTTAAGGGACCAAAACTATAAATACTCTAAAATTGGTCAAAATGAAGTATATCTCACCTATATAGATCTCAAATCATTAAGCATGGTGCCAAAATCCATTCAACTTCTTCCTAACCCCTCCCTCTTCAAAAGCCATTACCGACATCCTACAAGCTCCTCGGATCACTGTCTCCAATGACTACCTCCGTTAAGCCTTATTGTCTCTCTTTTCACTTGATAATACATATATCCCCACTCTCACCCTCCCTTTCATGAAACTTGACAAAATTACAAAAATGGTCCCTGTGGTTTGCCAAAAATAACAAAATCAGTCCTATTAATTTTTTTAATGCAAATGGCCCTTGTGGTTTGAAAATCTTGCACGGATGGTCCTTTTTACTAAGGCCGTTAGGGACTGAATTTGTAAGGGCATTTCCGTCTTTTCAAGTATAAAGGGACTGAATTTGTGACTTTGGGTAAACCACAGTGACCATTTTTTAAGTTTGTTTAAAAAAGTAAATTAATTGGCTGAAGGAAGGGGGATGGCTCGAACTCATGACCTCCACCCCTTGTATTACAAAAGCCTTAACCAATTTATAATAACGAAAACGTTAATACATAAACAATAAATAAATTACAAAAAACATTTTTTACATAATTTTTTTTAAATAAATCAAAATATATTTTTGTCATATTATAAAAAAAAATTACAAACAATTTTGTATTCATTTTTATGTATTTATTTTACGTAATTTTTTTTATGTCTTTAAAAAATACGTTTTCGAATAATATGTTATTACGTTGTATTGGAAGGCAAAATTGGTCGAATATGTTTTTGGTTTGGTCCAATCGATTTTCCGATTTTCTGAAAACCGTTTTTCGGTTATATGTATTTAAAAAAACATAAAAAAACCTATTCGATTATATATCTTATTTAAAATATGTATTTCATCTTAATCGCAAGTTGTAAATCGTATGGTTTAAATGAAGATGAAAATAAATAGTGATATATCTTTTTGAAATAACAATAATTAATACTACTCCTGACAAAAAAAAAAAAAAAAAAAAAGACGTATAAATTGTTTAGATACATAACAAAATCGTTGTTAAGTTGTTTTTAATACATATAACCGAAAAACGGTTTTAGAACTAGCGACCCAAAATAATTTATACATTTTTTTATGTCATGAGTAGTGTTAATTATTATTATTTCAAAGATATTAAAAAATATATTTTACAAAAACATATATTTTTATACGAAAACGTATTTTTTTAAAAGACATAAAAAATATTTTACGTAAAATAAATACATAAAAATTGTTTGAAAAAAACTATTTTTTTATAATAAGACTAACATTTTGTTTTATTAAAAAAAGTATGTAGAAAAATGTTTTTTGTAATTTATTTATTGTTTATGTATTAACGTTTTCGTTATTATATAAATTAGTTTAGGAAGATATAACCAAGTGAACATTCAGCTTAATTGGTTAAGGCTTTTGTAATATAAGGGGTGGAGGTCACGAGTTTGAGCCCTCCCCCCCCCCCCCCCCCTCCTTCAGCCAATTAATTCACTTTTTTCAAACAAACTTCAAAAATGGTCACTATGGTTTTGACAAACTACAGAGACCATTTTTGTAATTTTGTCATGAAACTTCAACCACTCTCTATCCGTCTTTCTTTCTCTGCCCTACAACTCTCTCTCTCTCTCTCTCTCTCTCTCTCTCTCTCTCTCTCTCTCTCTCTCAAAACTTTGGTGTTTGTGATGGTAGTGGTGATGTTGTTTAGTGGTGTGGTAGTTGATTATACTACGACGACAATAGCACTCAATTGATAGTTTAAAGGTAGAGGTGGGGGTGGCGGTTTGTAGGTGGGAATAGGCGGGGCCCTTTTAATTAAATATTAAAAAAAAAGACAAATAAGTAAAAGGATAAAAAGGGTAATTTCGTCTTTTACTGGCATTTAACAAAGAGTTATAGATGGTAACGGATGAAAGGACAAAAGGTATGGATCTTGAATCCATGATGACCACCCATATTAATTTCTCAAAAGTAGGACCTAAACTGCAAATAGAGGCATAACACATCGACCAAAACTGTAATTTACTTTTGTGTGAATTAAAAACAGAATGCAACTAAAGGTTCACAGATCCAAATATTTTCGTACTATAAAGATTTACAAATCCAAATATGTTCAATGATTCCAAGTTGGAATGATCCATGCACCCGTTGTGACTATAAAGGTTTACAAATTACAAATCCAAATATGTTCAACGATTCCAAATTGGACTGATCCATGCACCGGTTGTGAAATCAAGTTTCATCTTCAATAGCTATGATGCAATGTTAATTTTTGAACAAATCTTAGTGTAAGAATTTAAGAATTGTGAATGGATGGTATTTTCTTAGTGTGGCTATGAGAAGAACAATCATTGATTTTGAAAGTGATATGCGAAAAGTAAAAATAGGTCCATAAATATATAAATTTATATAAATAAGCAAAATTTGTTAATAGTACGACAAGATTCAACACCTAATAGATCGATCGCTAAGTTATATTAATGACTAGAATTAAAAACAAAAAAAAATTGCTCATTTACAAATAGTAAGTGATAGATTAACGATAGAACCACAACAGAAACAAGCTAATATCAGGGGTGGATGCAGGAATACATAGCAGGTTTTGTCGATGCAGGTAATAGGTAAAAAAATTAAAAAATCAAAAAATTTCTCACTGCGGACAGAAAAAGTAGGCGTTGTCAGTGCCACACCGATAGGGCTGGCAAATATGTACCACAGAGAACCAGTCAATATATTATCAACCGAACCAATAAAATCGGTAGCCAAGTTGTTTGGTAGCCAATATGTTTGGCTGCTAATACCTTGTCAATTAAGTAATCTTGGTATGGTAATGGTATGAAATTTTGAATACAACGATTGTATCATACCAACCAACTTTTATATATATATATATATATATATATATATATATATATATATATATATATATATATATATATATATATATATATATATATACAAAGAAATATGAGTTCTCATATCTTAATGTTTCAATTAGAATAACAACTAACAAGGCTTAGAATTACTAAACTAACACATTGACAGGCAAATTTCTTGATATTTATTTTTTAATGTGCACGAGATCGGTGATACAAAAGCACATCATACTAAAACTTAAAAGGAATACTAACTTCTCATTCATTGTACTGTTTCCATTTTCTTCCTCTAGCAATTTGCTAGGGGTAGACCTCTTTTAATCATTTTAGTGGTTTCCAAAAAAGAAAAAAAAATACTAACACAAGCGAGTGAAGCAACGACCAAATGTCCAAAAATTCAACTTATATTCACGTATAATACATATTAGTTAAAATTTTTGGTATATACCAAATACCAATATATGCCAACCAAATTTGTTGGTAGCCAAATTAATTGGTACCAAGTACACTGGTATGCTACTGGTCGCTAAAATCTGATACCAACTGTAGTTGATACGGTACACGGTTTGTAGAAAAAAAATTCGATACCGTACCAATTCCACCCCTACACACCAGGACACCTACTAAAACCGCCCCTAGCTAATACGTCACTAAGTCCCTCGTTAATTTTGTGGCCAAGTCCCTCGCTAATTTCATCGTTGATCTGTTGTCGTTGTTGGTCTTTAGCGACGGATTTCCAACAAAAATTTGGTCGTTGATTCCAATGTTTCTAGTATGCAAAAAAAAGGGTCGTTTCACGACATGGGAGTTTCATTGAATTTAGGACATGAATATTTTTATTAAAAAAAGAAGGAACGCAAGTTTTTTTGTAGGTTTAGGATGGATATTATTTTTATGAGTAATTAAATATTATTCTACTTTTGTTCCTACCTATCTTCATATTCATGTGAAATAATCACAAGAGACTTAAAATATTATTAATTTTATCAAAATATGACATTTGTCACTATTTGACATAATAGGAGGATAAATAGAAAAAATGGTAAAATAATATTTAATTTTTCTATTTTTATATTTTGCCAACTTTCTTAACATTTTTGGTCCCCGTATTAGCTTCAATTTTCTTAACATTTATAATGAAACCATCTTATAACGTTTGCATTGTCTTAATAAATACAAATCATTAACTCGATAGGCTTATGTGTCCCAAAGAAAATTGTTGGTAAAATAACCAAATGACTAACATTTTAATATTCATTTTTGTGTCCCTAGGTGGTTAATTTGGAGCCTCAATCACAAAATTGTCCATGCTAAATAATGATGCGATCTCCTTTATACCTTACTTACCTTTGGGTCAATAACATGAGAAGTCTAGAGTATAAGGTGTCGTGGTTGTCTTGGTGTTGTAACCTTCTTTTATAAAATGAAACTATAAAAGAAGATTTGATACAACAACAAAAAAAACTTTAAATAGGTAACAAATAGAGATGTCTTAAATCAAAATGTAATAAAAAATGTATGAGAAATTAAATATTCTTCCATCTTTTCTTTCTACTTATATTCCTATCCATGAGAAATTGTGACATATGTCATATTTAGATAAGATTAATAATATTTGAATACATTTGTCATCATTTTAAATTAATAGAAATATATGTAAGAAGAAAAGTAGAAGAATATTTAATTTCTCAAAATGTATTAATTCAAGTAATGGTATAAAAAGACAGTTTTATACTAGAATCTTCATAAATCATAAATAAAAATAACTTTTACTTCTTTGGTAAGTCTTTAATGTATTTTTTATGATTGATGTGATTGATATTAAATATCTCATGTATGCTTTCTAATTATGAAGAATGAATATTTGTAATTATAATAATATATTCCTTAATTAATGATCAAATATGTAGGGTAACTGTGGAACAAATTTGGCGCTCTAAAAATTATAAATACCTAATTTTATGAATAATTGCTTCAACACATTGTTAAACCAAGAGAAATCGATATAAAAAAACACACAAATGTCAATCATGAAGCTTGTTAACATGTATGCTATCCTTTTAATACTTATCACAATATCAATCGCAACAAAAGCATCAATCGCAACAATAGGTAACTTATACATCATCTTTTTCCGATTTAGTGTGTTTTTATATCACAAATTATTTAATTATGTCATTTCTTTTTTAGGTGATGTGAATACCAATAGGAAAATAAATATTAAGTTTTGTCACACCTTTTCAACAATGTCAACTGGCTGTCAAGATGGGAACTGCAATGACTATTGTCGAGACTTGAAGGGGAAATTTGCATATGGAAAATGTTTTGATCCTTACACATGTGATTGTCAATATGTTTGTTAATAATTTTGAAGCTTTTGTTGGTACTTTTTACTACTTCAAATAAAAATTGGTTATTAATGTTGAGTTTTAAAGATTCGTAACGTTATGATTAAAAATGTGTGAATTTGATGATCAAGTTATGCTCAAGTGTAGAGTGAAGTAGTGAACAAATTTGATTTATATACTTAAAGTTAATTCAAATTGAGTTAGGTTTGCTTTTAAAATGGATTAATCAAATTTAGGTAAAAAAAATGAATGGTAACCAAGCTTCTATTGTTGCTAAAAAATGTGGTTTCATTTAAAAATAAAATTGTCTTTGTAGTCTATTTGCGCCTAAATTTGGGCCAACCTTTTTAATTCATTAATATATTCTTTTTAAATTTAAATTAAATCTTCTATGTAGCTGCCTCCTTATTGTTTTGTCTCGGGCCTAAATTTGGGCCGGCCTTTTTAATTCATGTGTTTTAAAGTTATGTTGGGCTTACATTGTTAAGTTGAGTTTTAGTATATTTATTTAGGGTTTTTGAGTTTTGTCTTGCCCTTTAGATAAATTTTATTTTTATAAAATTTATATGGCAATAACTACGCATTTCCACTGACGTGACATGTAATTTCTTCCTTTAAATGAAAAATGTTTGAAATAGAACCCTTGCCAACCCCCTCCCAAAACAAACGTCTTTTAAGTCTTGCCTAGAAACATTTGTTTGGAACGTCACGGAAAGATTATATTTATTATCTAAACAGCTGAAATTATTATTATCATTATTATTACTACTATTCTTATTAAAATATAAATATATTTTTTATGAATGTATAAATATAGTTTTAAATGTAAAAATACATAATAAATAATTATTATAACTTTATAAATGTATTTATACCTTTATAAATACATATAAACATTTTCATATCTTTAAGTCTTTATATATATATAAATATATATATATATATATATATATATATATATATATATATATATATATATATATATATACCATTATGACAAAATAGGTATAAAATACATAGTAATATAAACTATACAAATATTATTTTCATATTTAAGTGTATACAATATGGTTTTAAACAAAATAAATAGATATCATAAATACATAAAATTCGTTTATAATTGTTGTTTTCGTTTAAATATGCATTTTATATATATATATATATATATATATATATATATATATATATATATATATATATATATATATATATAGGCTTAGGTTATTTTGTTTAAAGTAATTATTGTGTTATTGTATGCATAAATGTGGGTCAATCAAATTTACTTATTTTAAGAAAGTGATTAATATATATTATTGAATTAAATATAATTGAAAAAATCATATTAATTAATTACAAGGGTAATTTAGTCAATTAATATAGATTTAATGAAGGAAAATTGCATTTTTTAAGGGATCATAGATTCTATTAATTTTAAAAATCCGATTTTACGAATTATAATTCTTTTAATTCAGACATTCTAACAGAATATGTTTATATATTCAAAAATAAAAATATTCTTGAACCATAAATAATAAAAATATTCTTGAACCTATTTTTTGATGATGACTTTAAAAACTTCTTGAAGAATAACAACTTCTTGTAGAATAACAAAATCTTGAACAATCAATTGAAGAATAAAAACAAAAAATACATTATTTCTTATAGAATACGGGTAACAATTGTGAAGAATTACATTTATTGTTAAAGAATAAAACTAAAATGTCATTTATTCTAAAAGAATAATGTGGTCCGTTCTTCAAGCATCAACTTCTGTGATTCCAACAGAATTGGAATTCGTCATTCCATTCCAATAGAATTGGAATCTCACCAATATCATCCATTGAATCATCTACATAAATGAATAAGATTATTCCAAGATTCACAATGTACAGAAAGCCAAACAGGATCTGAAATAACAAGAAAGATATTAAGCCAACAACAAATTTATGTAATTGTGAAATACCAAATGCAAGTAAAAAATCACCTGGGCAGGATACAGCTGGCATCCTGTAACATATTGTATGTCACCTTCCTTCTTTAACAACAAAATCGATAAATAATATTTAAAATATATATGAGAAAATGAAAGAAAAACCATTGAAATATGAATTTAAAACCTTAAAACGGGTTTTTGAGCTTTTGTTCTGTTCTTTGACATTTTATGGTCAACCCATTGAAGTCTGAATTGAGTCCACCGAAGTAGTCCTGTTTTCAGAAATGGCATAACGAATTACAATCAGGACCTGTATACTAAAAATAACGGATAAAATGTTTGGTAGATTTGTGAGAAAATATCAATAACTACATCATACGAGATGAACTGGTAATGTGGTCTGGATTATCGACAGATGTGATGCTGAAAACATGAATAGTACCCTTATCACTTGAGACTGCAAGCCACTCAGCCGTAGGAGAAAATGCAAGGCTATGTATTTCAGCTCTATCTGCACCCCTCCTTACCTAATTGTTATTAGTAGTATCCCAACCCACCATTAATGAGCTTGGTTAAAATCATCAAAGTTGTAATAATTACAAAGACATGTGTAAAATTATCCAGAATCATAAATGAAGTTAACCAAATTAACGCCTACCTCGTGCAACAATGACCCGTCGTGGGTATTGAAGATACAAACAAGAGTTCCCTTGTTGCTGGCTGTGGCAAGCATATGTCCATTCTGTGACAGAGCGAAGCACGCAATTCTTGAATCATGAGCTAAGATAAACTTTGTTCGCTTCGAAGCGTAATGCTCAACCCTAACTTGTCCCTTCCGCAATCCGAGACAAACAAGCACAAAATTACCAGAAGCTTGTGAAACATCGCAAAGGCCCTTGGGATTCGCAAATGTCTCGATCTGTTGCAATAACTTCAAATCCGTGAAATTGTATACGAATATCTTCTGCTCCAAAATCACAATTATCCGATCTCGCCTTAACCGAAATCCACGAACCTCCGATCGAAAAGATAGCTCACCAATGCATCGGCCCTGATGATCATCCCAGATCATAACCTTATTTAGAGGGTATTGAGGCTGAGAACCGCCTCCGACTAACGCAAGTATATTGCATCGATACAGCATCTCCACGATCCCAATACCGCCTCTATTTTCAAAATCCCGACGGAAGACCCCAATACCACCACCAAGACCACCTCTGTTCGATCCTTGATCGCTCGATTCTTCCCTCTCCCGATCTATGAAGAAGACGATGAAGGGTCGCTGGTGTCGATTTGTTCAATTTAGGGTTTTCAGAATCGGTTTTTAGATAAAGAGGAGAACGAGATTTAAACTGGAGAGATACCATGATTATAGGGATTATTTTTGGAATTTATTAAGCAAATTACTAAGGTAGTGTTTGTTTTTTGTCTGCATATCTGCGTGACCTCTTCTGTTTGCGCCGCGCAGACCACGCGCAGACATTAACATTCGCAGACTGTTTGTTTTTTTGAAGACTGCAGACCTAAAAATGTCTGCGCGCCCTCTTCTTGGTGCAGATGTGAACCAGGGTCTTCTAACATCTTCAGACATCTTCTAGCCTAAAAAAACATATATATCTTTATTTTTTTTAAGTTTTTTTTTTAATTTATATTTTTTCCAACTTTATTAATGATAAACAATTTGAAAAAAAAATTACAAAACTTAAAAAAAAACGTTCGACGATACAAACATGATATTTTTGACAAATTTATAAATAAAGATTTATTACAATAATAGTCGTTGAAGTTGTTTATATAAATATGAAAAAAAATCATAATATATTCTTATATTTTTTTTGCCAAATTTTGTAAAACATTATTTAATACAATATCATCAATTTCTCGAGAAAATATTTATGGTACATTTTTAATGGATTTAATTAAAAAAATTGAAGTTTATTTCCATCCAGTTATGTATCAAATTCTTTGATCACTAATTATAATGTTTAGTTATAACTTTGCAACCAAAGTTGTTGGTTTTTATCAAATATATACGTTAATTCATACCCTTTTTATTTTTATTTTATATACAATAATACATAAAAGTTGATCTAGATTCGTTAATTATTTATAACAAAGTCATAAAAATATTAAAAAATCACTTTGAAATTTGAAAAAATTAGTTTATTTAGATTTCAGTTTATTTTAGTAGCCCGCAGATGTTAAAAAAAACAAATAATCTTCTTTTTTCAGACTGCAGACGTTTGGTCCACCTCTTCTACTGCAGATGTGTACAGATGTGGTCAGCAGACTGCAGACATTTTGCCTCAGAAAAAACAAACAGCACCTAAATTACCCTTATTTATTTATTTAATTTTGATTGGCCCACATTTATGTATACAATAACACAATACTTAGTTAAAACATTTGAACCTATATATATATATATATATATATATATATATATATATATATATATATATATATATATATATATATATATATATATATAACGTGTATTTTTTTTAATATGCATTATATACGAAATAAATACAAATTATATATGTTTTTAAACGAAATAAATACAGGTACATTCATTTAAAAATATATAAAGTTCGTTTTTGAAGATATACATACATAAATATATAATTATTCATTTTAAAACGGTATTCGTTTTTGAAATTTTATAAAAGTATTTAATCATTACCCACCGGGAAGATAATATCATCAATACGTCTTTGCTTCATTGTTTTTGTTTAAATCTAGATTTCAATATTGGAGTTTCATACTCGTGTTTTTTTTTGTTTCCGGAATTAGTTCATTGTGCTTCATCTTATATTTGTGTTTATGTGTTTTTGGAATCGATTTTAATTTAGAAATTCAATAGGTGCTAAGAGTTGTAGAAACCAATAACATATGTGATTGTCAATCAAAATAATATTTCTTGAACGACATTTATATGAATTTAATGATAAATTATAGGGGTGGAATTGGTACGATACTGAATTTTTTTTCTACAAACCGTGTACCGTACCAACTATAGTTGGTATCAGATTTTAGCGACCAGTACCGTACCAGTGTACTTGGTACCAATTAATTTGGCTACGAACAAATTTGGTTGGTATATATTGGTATTTGGTATATACCAAAAAATTTAACTAATATGTACTATACGTGAATATAAGTTGAATTTTTGGACATTTGGTCGTTGCTTCACTCGCTTGTGTTAGTATTTTTTTTTCTTTTTTGGAAACCACTAAAAAGATTAAAAGAGGTCCACCCCTAGCAAGTTGCTAGAGGAAGAAAATGGAAACAGTACAATGAATGAGAAGTTAGTATTCCTTTTAAGTTTTAGTATGATGTGCTTTTGTATCACCGATCTCGTGCACATCAAAAAGTAAATATCAAGAAATTTGACTGTCAATGTGTTAGTTTAGTAATTCTAAACCTTGTTAGTTGTTATTCTAATTGAAACATGAAAATATGAGAACTCATATTTCTTTGTATTTATTAATATATATATATATATATATATATATATATATATATATATATATAAAAGTTTGGTTGGTACGGTACAACCGTGATATTCAAAATTTAATATTATTACCATACCAAGATTACTTAATTGACAAGGTATTACCACCCAAACATATTGGCTACCAAACAACTTGGTTACCGATTTTATTGGTTCGGTTGGTAACATATTGGCTGGTTCTCTGTGATACATATTTGTCAGCCTTAATAAATTATGTATACAAATTTGAAGTGGCTAAATATAAATATATAAACAAGTTTATTAGTCTATAAATCCATTGGCCCTTAAAAAAAACGATGGAAGTTAACTTTATTTAGATCAAAAAATGTTGTATACGGCGTTCGGCGGTATAAACAGTCGAGGATCCGTCTACCTCAAATCCATAGACCGAGAAGGAAAAAGCCATAAACTTGAATAGGAAAAAACTGAGGCTGCCATGGCTACACTTCCTCTTGGAGATGACAAACGCCCGATTACAACGATTCTCATTTTCGCTGGTAATCCCTAGTTTCTCTCTACCTCCATGCCTGTCCTTTATGTTATTATAACATCGACTGAATGGATATGAACGGCAGCCATGGATTCAGAAGCGCTTCCGGTTGTCGAACACTTCAAACTTTCACGGGATGATGGTACTTTGTGAGTTTCTCTATTACTCTCTGTGTCCGATTTCTTCTCAAATCAATAAATGTATGTTGCTTTGACGCTCACCATCTACTTCCTAGTTTGAAGTTTGAACTCCCATTTGCTAACTGTTTGAAAGGTTTTATGACCTTTTTCACTTTTCTGAAATTTGTGTTTAACTACTCAGTTCCAAAATTAGAGACATTTTGAAGTTCATTTTGCAGTGATTAATTGAAAGCTTTAGATTGTTTCCTCTGAGGATAGCATCCAATTACTTTATCATTTTTGAATTTGAGAAATTGCAAATTGAATTTAAAGTGAAAGTATATTCACTTTTAATCGACTGTAGCGTTCCTAAGTTGTAACCATTACTATTTGATACTGTTGATGATCAATGGACTCTAGATTATGAATCTAAGTTACACTTGATAAATAATTGGTGTGAAACTATTTCAGGTTTCCATTAAGTGTCCCTTGGATCGGATATCACGGTTGCTACAAGGATCTTAATCTAAATGTCATTTATCCAGGGAAAGACCCCGATTTTGGTGTGTGTTTAGTTTAGTATTTCGTTTCTTAATCTAAATGTCATTAATCCAGGGAAAGACCCCGATTTTGGTGTGTGAATGGATGGTATTTTCTTAGTGTGGCTATGAGAAGAACAATCATTGATTTTGAAAGTGATATGCGAAAAGTAAAAATAGGTCCATAAATATATTTTTTTATATAAATAAGCAAAATTTGTTAATAGTACGACAAGATTCAACACCTAATAGATCGATCGCTAAGTTATATTAATGACTAGAATTAAAAATAAAAAAAATTGTTCATTTACAAATAATAAGTGATAGATTAACGATAGAACCACAACAGAAACAAGCTAATATCAGGGATGAACGCATGAATGCATACCAGGTGTTGTCGATGCAGGTAATAGGTAAAAAAATTAAAAAATCGAAATTTTTTCCACTGCGTACAGAAAAAGTAGGTGTTGCCGGTGTCACACCGGGACACCTACTAAAACCGCCCCTAGCTAATACGTCACTAAGTCCCTCGTTAATTTGTGGCTAAGTCCCTCGCTAATTTCATCGTTGATCTATTGTCGTTGTTGGTCTTTAGCGACTAATTTCCAACATAAAATTTGTCATTGATTCCTATGTTTCTAGTACGGAAAAAAAATGTTTGTTGAATTTAGGACATTGATATTTTTATTAAAAAAACAGAAAGAAAAAAAAAGGAATGCAAGTTTTGGTAGGATTAGGATGTATATTATTTTTATGAGAAATTAAATATTCTTTTATTTTTGTTCCTAGTTATCTTCATATCCATGTAAAATAATAACAAATGTCTTAAAACATTATAATTTTATCAAAATATGACATTTGTCACTATTTGACATGGTAGGAGGATAAATAGAAAAATTATAAGATGATATTTAATTTCTCTATTTTTATATTTTGACAACTTTCTTAACATTTTTAGTCCGCGTATTAACTTCAATTTTCTTAACATCCTCCCTAATAAATGAAAACAAATTTGATAGATATCATTCTCTCATGTATTATGTCACATGTCATTTTGTCATAATTTTAAGATATTTATTTTACACTAGTTTATAACCCGTGGGAACCACGGTTATAAAATTAATTAAACTTTTATAATAAAAATTTATAATTATTAATCAATTATTTTAAATAAGTTATTTTAAATAAATTATTAATTAAGAGATATATCAAAATTTTAAAGTTATTATAACTTCAAATTTAACATACAATTAGAAAATGTAAATTTGAATTTTGAAATGAGTTGCCTATCTACATGACACATGGCATAATATTAATGAGGAGTTGAATTAGGGTGACATTTGCAAAATTAGATTAAAACTATTCATTTATTAGAATAGGGATTTGTCATTTACTTCATTTTTTATTTTTCAATATATCATTAATTTAGTCTCTATAAATCAAAGATACCAAAATGACTATATTAATTTCAAGTTTCAAATTTTAAATTTCATGTTCAAACTTCAACTCCAATTTTAAATAAATTTACAGTTTAAACCTTCGTATTTAACATTTTGTTATAATTAACACATTTAGTTTACGGATCTGACAACTAAACACATAATTTTAATTTATTTATTTTTGCATGTTTTTTATTCTCTCATAATATTTACTTATTTCAAATTTCAAATTCAAATAAATATCCCGTTTAATCATTCATATTTAATATTTTGTTTTAATCAACTCGTATAATATCCGGGTCTCGGAACTAATTTATAATAAAATCATGTTATAACGCTTGCATTGTCTTAATAAATATAGATCATTAAGTCAATAGGCTTATGTGTCCCAAAGAAAACTGTTGGTAAAATAACCAAATGACTAACATTTTTGTGCTCCTGTTGGTTAATTTGGAGGCTTAATAACAAAATTGTCCATGCTAAAATAATGATGCGATCTACTTTATACCTTACTTACCTTTGGGTCAATAACATGAGAAGTCTAGAATATAAGGTGTCGTGGTTGTCTTGGTGTTGTAACCTTCTTTTATAAAATGAAACTATAAAAGAAGATTAGATGCAAAATAATAAGACTAAACTGCACAAATGGTCCCTGTGGTTTGTTGAGAATTGTCACTTTGGTCCAAAAAAGTTTGGACTAGCACCAGAGGTCCAAACTTTTCATTTTGTTGCTTGTTTGGTCCAATTTGTTATGATTTTTTTTCAAAATGACGGATTTGCCCTTATTAATATGATTTTCTCTTTTTTCTTAATTGTTTTCCTGATTTAAAAAAAATTAAATTAAATCTCTCTCTCTCTCTCTCTCTCTCTCTCTCTCTCTCTCTCTCTCTCTCTCTCTCTCTCTCTCTCTCTCTCTCTCTCTCTCTCGTCATCACCTAGAACATTACCCAAGAACATTACAATGGAAAATACCCTAAAAATCTGAATTATCAAAAGATAATAATACATAAATTTTATTTGGATTCTTGAATCGATCTAGATGGATAAACACCCATAAAGCAATAAGAAAAAAAAATCCATGAAATCGATCTAGATGCAGATTCAGAAACCGAACCAAACAACAACAAACTCGAATCAGAAGCAGTTCCAACGAGCACCCGCTGTCAAAAACCCCCGGAATTGATGTTGTACTGTCCCGATACCCCTTCACAGCCCTCTCAGCAACTGTCATCACATTCGTCTCCTTCCCCCGTCGAAGAACTAGAATCACCAGTGATGTTTTCCCGGTTCCCCATTGTCGCCACCTTCATATCCCCTTCCCTTCCTCCTTCTGCCAAGAAACACCACCACAAGCACCTTCTCCGGCTGTTACTAACCTTCTCAACCCCCACAACCCCGATTTAAGGCTTGAACCGTCGGAAAAATCGACTCCTCCTTCGTGCTTCATAGCGAATCGGGAAAAGAAGAAAGAAAGAAGACTGTTGTTGCTTTCGGTCCCTTTTCGTCTCCGATCAGATGGGAATCGAAGACCCATTCCTTTTCGTTTGACTGACAGACCAAACACAAACACCCCCAGTCTCTTCTTCCTTGTCTCTTTTCATTTAATCTGCAACTTAAACAATAAACATAATCCACCCAATACACACTTCAATTAGAAAAGCATAGAGTGATCTAGATCAAGACTAGATCAAGACCTAGAAAGATCCCCAAAGTAGGAATGATGTTTCAATAAAAACCAGAAGAAGAAAACGAGAGGGAGAGGGAGGAGGCGATGACAGCCGATGGTGATTGAACTCACGATGACAACATCGATCGGTGGCAACTTTGACTCTTTCTTCCTCTTCTTTGGTTGTGAACAACGAATGAAGAGAGTGAGAGGTGACACCGGTGATGGAGGGGTTATGGTATTCAAAGGAGGAGGTGGGTTAAGATGGTGGTGGCAGGCAGCGTTCCCAACTGCCTGTTGTGTGTCGTTCTAATGCTCGTCGACGAGAAAGGAGGTGAAGGGAGATGCGGATGGTAGAGAGAGGAAGCAGCAGCTTTGATCGATGATGGGGTGTTTGGATTGTTGAGTATTAAGTGTGTGTGTGAGAGAGAGAGAGAGAGAGAGAGAGAGAGAGAAATATTCTTTTTTTATTTTTCTTTTAATCAGAATAAATATTTAAATAAATAAATAAATAGAAAAAGAAAGTACCAAGGGTAAAATAGTCATTATGAAAAAGTTTATAGAAAACTGGACCAAACTCGCAACAAAATGAAAAGTTTGGATCTCTGGTGCTAGTTCAAACCTTTTTGGACCAAAGTGACAATTTTCAGCTAACCACATAGACCATTTGTGCAGTTTTGTCAAATAATAATAATAATAATAATAATAATAATAATAATAATACTTTAAATAAGTAACAAGTAGAGACGTCTTAAATCAAAAGGTAATAAAAAATGTATTTAACTCGGTTAATGGTATAAAAAGATAGTTTTTTACTAGAATCTTCATAAATCATAAACAAAAGTAACTTTTATTTCTTTTGGTAAGTCTTTAATGTATTTATTATGTATGATACGTATGCTTTCTAATTATGAAAAATTAATATTTATAATTATAATAATATATTCCTTAATTAATGATCGAATATGTAGGGTAACTGTGGAACAAATTTGGCTCTCTAAAAATTATAAATACCTAATTTTATGAAGGATTGCTTCAACTCATTGTTAAACCAAGAGAAATCGATATAAAGAAACACACAAATGTCAATCATGAAGCTTGTTAACATGTATGCTATCCTTTTAATACTTATCACAATATCAATCGCAACAAAAGCATCAATCGCAACAATAGGTAACTTATACATCATTTTTTTCGATTTAGTGTGTTTTTATATCACAATTCTTCTAATTATGTCATTTGTTTTTTAGGTGATGGGAATACCAATAGGAAAATAAACGTTAAGGTTTGTCACACCTTTTCAACAATGCCAACTGGCTGTCAAGATGGGAAGTGCAATGATTATTGTAGAGACTTGAAGGGGGATTTTGCATATGGAAAATGTTTTTATCCTTACACCTGTGATTGTCAATATGTTTGTGGCTAAAAAACGTGGTTTCATTTATAATAGCTCCGTTAAAAATAAAATTGTCTTTGTAGTCTATCTGGGTAATGCTTAGACATTTTTTAAAATTTAACTACTCATTTATAGAGAAGGTTATTTCATAAAATATCTAATTTAGTTTTTAAATATTTTATTAAAGGCAACTAATTTTAACTTCATTAATATTTTTTTTTAAATTTAAATTAAATCTTCTATGTAGGTGCCTCCTTATTGTTTTGGCTCAGGCCTAAATTTGGATCGGCCTTTTTAATACATGTGTTTTGAAGTTATGTTGGGCTTACATGGTTAAGTTGAAGTTTTAGTATATTTATTTAGGGTTTTTGAGTTTTGTCTTTCCCTTTAGATGAATTTTACTTTTATAAAATTTATAAGGCGATGACTAGGCCTTTCCACTGACGTGGCATGTAATTCCTTCCTTTAAATGAAAAATGTTCGAAATAGAACCCTTGCCAACCCCCTCCCAAAACTAATGTCTTTTAACACTAGGCTAGTAACATTTGCTTGGAATTTAACGAAAATATTATATTTATTATCTAAACAGCTAAAATTATTATTATCATTATTATTACTTCTATTTTTATTATAATATAAATATATTTTTTTATGAAGGTATAAATACAGTTTTAAATGTATAATTACATAATAAACAATTATTATAACTTTATAAATGTACAAGTTGTGAGACCCATGTATTACATGAACAATTATATATATATATATATATATATATATATATATATATATATAAGTTAAAATATTTGAGAACTTTGAACTTTCAAGAAAATAAGAAAAACTATGAATTATTATAATTGAAATGTTTTTATCTTTTAAATTTAAACAAATAATTTAAATAAATAAAGAAAAGAAACTAATGAACTTTAATTTGAAAATTTTGAAATCAAAAGGTAAATTCAATAATGCAATTGATATCAATTTATTAGTACATTTATTGTAATTATTATATTAAAATATTATGTGAATTTAATAAAATAGAAAAACTCATAAATTGACATTTGGAAAAAAAGAAATTAATTCAAAATAACCATAAAATGGCATTTGAAAATTTGAATAAGAGTGTGACATGTGGCAAAAAAAACATTTATTTATTAGAGTAGATTTATACATTTATAAATACATATAAACATTTTCATATCTTTAAGTCTTTGTACATATAGACAAGTATAAACCATGTACGAATATGACAAAATAGGTATAAAATATAATATAATCCATGATTAATTCCCGTCAAGACGGATTAATCCCTTAACCCCAATCGACCATTTGGGGTACTTGTGCGCTTGGTCCCTAACTTATTGTTTAACTCGGAAGGTCCCTAATGTTTGTTTTTGTTATGCGTTTGGTCCCTACTGTTTGTTTTTGTTACGTGTTTGGTCTCTATCTTACCTAAAAAGACTATTATTTAAATAGGTAAAATTGGTGGGGTAGGTAAGGTAAGGTGGGGGTAGGGTTGGGGGTGTGTTGATTTAAATAAATTAAAAAATAGGTAAATTACACCATTTGTCCCTCGTGCACATGTCAGAAAGCGTGTTTAGTCCCTATTTTCAAAATTTAACTTGGACCGTCCATGTGTTTGTTTTTTCTTGCACGCTTAGTCCTTATTGACATGAAATGAATGTCTTACCCTTACTAATTTATTTTTTCATTTTTTTAATTTCTTTACCAGTTTTAAATTAAAAAATAAATAAAGAAACCAGATATTCCAACCCCTCCGTATGGAACTTCCCTTCTCCCCTGTTCTTACCTCCTTCACAGCAGACCTACATCACTGAACCAAAACACCATCGCCACCTTGATCTCAAACTCCGTCGGCAACTTCCGATGGTGGTGTACAGGTGAAGAAGGAGACTGATGACTTCCGCCAAAGCACCACCATCACATATCCGCTCAGTCACCTTCTCATCTCTTCTGCAACTACGTCGCCGACCACATACCTAGAAATCGGGCTTGTAATAGAAAAAGGGTGCAAAATCGGAGGGGTTTCTTGAAGCTCATCGGAGAAGACGAAGGGTTTACAGATCTGAGATGATGAAGTTAGGGTAAGAAATCGATTCAATCGAGGAAAATGTGATGTACCATCCAGAGATTTTCGAAGACAGATGTTTAAGGGTTTTAGTTAAGGCATAAGAAGGAGAATAATGCAACATGTCTTTCTCTACAAATCGCAACCACCACCACAACCTCCGCTTCTGATTTTGCGTGTTTATACCCACAACAAGTCTCAACACAGATACAACCTTATTCTTCTCCCTCCAATCGATCACCAGATGCGTCTCTTTTTTCTTGTGAAGCGAAGAAGACAACGAATTAAAGGGTAAGAAATTGATGAACAACGAATTAGACGAAGTGCAGATTTACAACCCCCTCTTGCCATCTCCCTGGCATCGAATCATATTTGGAGGTTCACTGAATCAGATCTGTTTTCAATTTAAGAACTCTAAATCCTTTACTGATTTCGAATTAAACATTTCCATGCCATGATTCTTCCTTCCTAATTTTCCCTGATTATTCTTTCTAGATTTGTAAGTGGGTTTTTCGATAGAGGTTGTGGTGGTGTTAACAGTAAATGGTTGGTTCGATGGTGGTTTAAGTATACGTAGCTGGTTCGGTGAATGAGGTCGTGGTTTGTGGTTATTTATAATGAAACATTTTAAATTTGAACGAAGGAGTGGGTGGGATTAAGTGAGGGGTCGCGGTGGTGCTCCATTTTCCGGTGAGGGGTGGCGGTGGTGCTTCATTTTCCGGTGGTACTGTAGATTATCGGTGGTTGTCAGGTGTTATTCAACAAAATTGAAAAATAATTGAAATAATTTTTAATAATTAAAAATATAAAAAATGTTCAATATAAATGAAAAAGAAAACGAAAAGGGTATTATAGTCTTTTTATGTATCACAAGGGATGAAACATGCATATTTAAACTAACGATGGATGAAGCGTGCAACTTTTTACGACATGAGGGACGGTCCAAGTTAATTTTTGAAAATAAAAACTAAACACGCTTTATGGCATGTGCACAAGGGACGATTGGTGTAATTTACCCTTAAACAATTACGGGCAAAATAGTCTTTTTAGGTAAGACATGGACCAAGCGCGTAACAAAAACAAATACTTGGGACATTCCGAGTTAAAAAAATAAGTTAGGGACCAAACGCATAAATTACCCTAAACCATAGGGACCTTTCGTGTAATTTACTCTCATATATATATATATATATATATATATATATATATATATATATATATATATATATATATATCCCTTGAGAGTCAAACTTATAGGTTTCTAGACCTAGTATACGTTAGGGTTGTGTGTTAGGAAGTGAACCACGTAAGAACCGAGAGCCAAGAACTTCATTCGAGCCATAAACCTCAACAAATGAGGTTCACGGCCGCAAACCATGTTCACGGCCGTGAACCCTCCTTAGGCCGTGAACACCATGCATATATATATATATATATATATATATATATATATATATATATATATATATATATATATATATATATATGAGTTTGGTTCGTTTTCCTCCACTTCTTCTTCTCTTGGCCGCAAACATCCCATTCTCTCCCAAGTATCATATATCAAGAACACCAATTTCACTCTTAAACATCCCTTTTCTTTGTATCTCCTTAGAATACAACTAAGGATCTTCAAACACTTGCCAAACAACAAGATCTTCAAGTGTTCTTCCCTGAAGTTGGATCGTGAACCACTCATAAGGGTCATGAACCATCATAGGGCCGTGAACCCTTCATGAGGTCGTGAACCCTTCATGAGGCCGCGAACCCTTCTAGCTTGGCCGTGAACTCCCTTTTATCCTCCTAACTTGCTTCTATCACTCATTTGGTGAGTTATTCTTGCATCCTAGGTTGTTTCCTAATCGCCTTTGTAGTTAGATTCACTAATTTCATGCCTATATGTATCATTACATGCTATTTAGGACTCATTTGTGCTCCGGGACTTCGTGCGTGAGTATAACATCCTTATTCCAGTCTTCAATCGAATCACTCACATAAGGTGAGTTCATACCCCTATAATCTACCTTTTTAAATGATTTTAAATGCTTTTTTTTGGGGGGGGGGGGGGGAATACAAATAAAAAACAAGAAATCTTGTGTTTATAAATGTAATTTTACTTATTTCGTTATCTTGCCATCAAAATGAATGAAAACATGAAACTTGTTAAAACAGGGAAATAAACCTATAAACTATAAGTTTAGTTTATGAAACAAAAATGATCTTTTTACAAACATATCTGTTATTTATAAAAAGGGTTTCTCGCATTATTACTTGTAAAGTTGTTAATCTAGTTTGTGAGACACGTCTTCGAGTACCTACATAAGTACCAGTGGAAGTCTACCCTTATGAACCAGAGTCTCCTGGAGGAAGAGCGTGAGTTTGTGTATAGATCTATAGGGGACTGACAATCCCGTACCTTGCTGTTAGCTACAGTGGGACCGACAGGTCTACGGGTGACAAATGTCATATTTTTCGACGCCTACAATACGTCGTGTTTTATACTAGTCAAATTTAGTATGGTCATAACACTCACAAATAGATAACAACGATATATTTACGTAGTAATATACTTTTCCTAAACTTTCTCAAGGGATATTAACTATATGATATTCAGTATATACAATAAGGTTAGATAAAACTGAAGTCCAGTAGACAGTGGAATGTGTGACTTCCGCCTCATTTCCTATTCCTTGTTTGGTTGTGGGCTTAGGGCAGATTCACCCATTCAACTGTCTGTTCGATCTCCGTTATATACAACTCGTATGTATTAAGTGATCATAGGAGGGTAGTATCGCCGTATCAGGTGTTCAGGGCAACCAAATCTTCATCCAGCTTAACTAATCCACAAAACTAGATATCATTAAAGTGAATACTTGTACTTTTCGGTCTTGGAACGAGTAAGACTACCGGTCGGTTTTATAGAAAATATAGGATTTTCTATGGTAAACATCGTTATTTAAAGGTAAACAGTTTTCGATAGAACTTTCTGAAAACAATAACATTTATTACTGAAAACAATGTTTCACAATAGAGTTAGTGCAACTAGAAACTTATTTATAAAAGGTTTAATACTTCTTATTAAACTAGTATAACATAAAGGACCTTAAATGGTTAATTCTATAATTCCTTAGTTTATACATCAGAGTTATATATAATTAATATCCGATAGGCAGTGGAATGTGTGACTTCCGCCTTACTTCTTGTTCCTTTTTTTGTTGTGGGCTTAGGGCAGATTCACACATTTAACTGTCCGTTCGATATTAGGTTATATATAGCTAGTATAAACTAAGTGATTATAGAATGAACTATTGTGGTTACCAGTTTACTAAAGAAAATATATGATTTTCTTAAGGAATATTTTCATAAAATATCAAAGAACTATTACAGTTAATTCCGTAAGCACCTAGTGAATACGTCAAGGTTATATACAATGAAGATCTAACAAACAATGGAATGTGTGACTTCCGCCTCATTTCATGTTCCTTGTTTGGTTATGGGCTTAGGGCAGATTCACACAATCGATTGCCTGTTTGATCTGGATTGTATATAACTTGTATTCATTAAGTACTCATAGAAGGAATTTTAAGAGTCATTTTTACTTATCAATCATCACATCAGAAAATATAGGATTTTCTGGAGGAACAGACGAATTTTTCTAAAAGGATTAAGAGTATACTTTTTATAACAAAAATACTTATGAACTCATCAGCTTAAATGCTGATCTACTCTTTCAAAATAACTTGTATTCTCAGGAAACTAGTAGACAGGTACGCGCATCGGGATTCAGAAGATGGAGTATAGTAGCTTCATGTCCTTGTTTTGTTATATACTTTTGGAGTCAATCTTTTGTGAATCGAACATAATGTAAACGCTTTCATATTAATGTAATGGTTGTTGTTGCTTGTTTTACTATTCTACATTTGTTGTGATACTGAGCATGACGTCCTCCGCCCCCGAACGTTTCCGCCGTTCCGGTTTGGGGGTGTGACATATACCTATAAAGGCAATCTGGTAATAGCATTGTACTATAAGTAATAGAGCAGCACACATGGGACAAGATTTATTCAGCATCACCACACCATTATAATAACAAACTTTAGAGGCAATAGGGCATGAAAACACTTGTGTTCGAAAGAAAGTCACACCTTTAGTTGAATATATAAAAAGAGGTGGTTGTGGAAATAAATGCTTAAAACAAACAAAACAAAAAAAAACCCTTTATTTTCAGTGTTTTAAGAGCATCAAAAATAAACACTCTATTTTTTAGAATATAGAAAGCATCAGTTGAAATAAATACTTATATTTCTCTACTAATAAGAACAATATGGGACTAAAGTACATTGTCCACTTTGTAGTGGAACTTGAGTGCGTTGCTATTATAGGACAAAAAAATATGAAAACTTACAAATTAAATATTTGGGACAAAAAACTAAAATATTAAAATAACCAAGTTTTTAGCATATTTAAAAGAAACAAATATAAATTAACTAAATTTTTTACATTTGATAAATCAATATGGTTAAAATGTTTTTAATTAACGCACTTTAGTTGATTAACAAACACTAAATTGCTTACTAAAAAATAAACCCCATACCACTCTTACTTCCAAGTTCCAATCTGCACAAAATGAGAAAATATCATTTCCAAGTTATAAATTTTAAGAGTTTACTTAAAAGTTCATGTATAAATCAAACCAAAATCCAGTAAGTCGTACCTTTAACTTAAATGGCTTCACAAATGTCTCTTTGATGTCGCCTACTCTCTCAACAACTCCAACAGGAACACTCTGTGATAACTGTCAATTTTGAATCCAACAGAAGTCAACAAAATTCAACAAGTCAATGAAAGTCAACTCGACCCGTATTAAAATTTTAGGTGAATCTTGATGTTTCCTAATCTACAACTTACAATTATTAATACGAAATACCTCTCTTTTCGCCAATTATTGAATAAAAATCTAATTTTGGATTAACAACGTTTATTACAATAATTCCAACATATATTATTTTGGTATAAATAATATTTTCAACACATTGTGCTATTATCTTTATTGATAATTATTCTTTTATAATGATTTGAATTTTTATGATTCAAATTAAGTAATTATACATTTTTATACCATATTTTTTATAAAATTAACACTCTTTTTATAAAAATACCAACATTTTTATAAAATATACAAGGGTTGACTTAGAGATAAGATGGCTGCACCTTTTCCCAACAAAAGTATTACACAACATATAACCAAGTTTTATCCAACAAACAACCAAGCAACCATCACCTCACCCCACCCCACCCCACCCCACCCTCTCCCCTCTCTCTTTTAATTTGCGGCCGAGGGGTCTCCAAACCCCCACCATCTTCATCTTTCCTTCATTTTCTCTCAAGAACAAAGCTCCAATCTTCCAAAGATTTATTCCTTCCAGTTGGTTCTTAGATTTTTGGTAAGCATTTCCTTGTTAATCTAGTGTTTTTATACACATTCATACTAGTTTTGTGACTTTTACACACATTAACATGTGTTAAAACCCATAGGATAATACCATCTTCAAGTGTTCTTCAACGACCTTCAAGTGTTCTAATCTTGAGGATCTTCATCATCACCTCTTTATCCAACCACAAACACACTCAAGGTGAGTTCATACCCTATATTTTCGAGATATTCATGCTTTGGGGGGGAATACAAGAAAATTTTGAATAATAACACAAATGTTTGCATGTTTCATTTCTATGTTGTGTATAAAGCATTATTTGCATGAAATATGGTTATTACTAG
Organism: Lactuca virosa; assembly: GCF_052849685.1. Taxonomy (NCBI): domain Eukaryota; kingdom Viridiplantae; phylum Streptophyta; class Magnoliopsida; order Asterales; family Asteraceae; genus Lactuca; species Lactuca virosa. Next base: position 112,173,243 of record NC_136426.1, on the reverse strand, counting down.
TTTTTAGAACATATTATTTATGGTATGATAGTTTGAGATGCAAAACTAAGAAAAACAAACATAAACCATGTTATATGTTCATAAGAAAAAGTTATAACTATAAAGCTACAAAGACTAAGATTTTTATGGACAAAATATGGTTTTTCTAGCAAAAATGGTTATAACCTAGTTATTATACCATTTTTGTGGGATATAGCCCAAAATATGTTATTTTGGACATGTATTTTGAAACTAGACAAAAATATCAAGGAGTTAGCTTTACAAAAAGAAAACTCAAAAATCTATCATTTTATGTAAAAATGGATTTTCAAACAAAAATGGTCATAACAAGTTTATGGCATCATTTTTGTGGGTTTTGACTAAAAATATATGGTTTTAAACATATAAAGTTAACTTGAATTAAATACCCCAAAAAGGTAAAAAAAAAAAAAAAAAAAGTTTTACAAAGTTATATTTTACTAGTTACCGGTAAATGTTGTTAAAAATGACCAAAAACTAGAAATTGGCTTTATCGTATTAAATGTTCTTATACTTGTGTTAGATGTAAACATATATGATATAATCTTTTAAAACATATAGACATGTTAACTTATATATATATATATATATATATATATATATATATATATATATATATATATATATATATATATATATATATATATATGGACTTAACAAAACATTCATAGTAAGCTATAATTGGTATAGTTTATGGGTCACAAATACTTCTTTATCATTTTGGATGAAACATATAATTATTTAAAGATATAATTATTTTACACTATGCATTTACTATGGAAAGACAATATTCCCACTTACAAAAGGGTTTTCATTACACTATACGTAAACATGTTCATACAATTTTGTGAGTCATAGTCTTCACGTACCTATCAGAGTACCTACAAAAGTCTTGTATTATAACCAGAATCTCCCGTATGAGAGTGTGATACCTGTGTATAGATCTATACGGGACTGACAATCCCGCACCTAAGCTGCTAGCTATAGTTAGACTGGCAGGTCTAGGGTGACAAATGTCTAACATTCCGACGCCCGAAGAACGTCGTAACAGGCCTTCTATGTCTTTTAGCACGGTTATAATAACTCACATGGGGTATTAACAATACATTTGGTTTACGGGGCTAACATACATTCAAATGGTTTTATATAATGATAAAACTACATGATACTATTTTCCAGTACAACACTACTTACATTTTTGGTCTTAGGGTTTAAGACCTACAACTCATTTTTAAAGAAAATATTGGATTTCTGAAAGCGCACTCAATCATTTTACAAGGAAAAGTTACAGATTCTTCTCATACAAAACTCTTATGAACTCACCAACTTAATTGTTGACACTTTTTCAAAACTACTTGTATTCTCAGGAAATCAGTAAACAGGTAATCAAAGGGTTTTTGTGGATGGGGCGTCACGGCGTCACATTAATTATATTTCTCTTATGTATTCGGTATTGAATCAAACAATGTTTTGGATACAATTTTATCTTCTTATTTATAATTATGATGGTTTTATGGCTTTGATCACTATTATTCATTATGCTATGATACTGTACATGAAGTCATCCACCCTCAGACGTTTCCGCCGTTCTGGTTTGGGGGTGTGACAGATTGGTATCAGAGCATTGTTTATAGTGAACTAAGTATATCAAACCATGTAAGATATACAACTATAAATACAATGGGGCTAAATCACTTTGACTAAAAGTATACTTTTAAAATATAATGATATTTTTTTAAAAGTCTAAGTACATACGTACATACTAGAACCATGTCATAACAGGAACTATATAAAAGTATTAAGATAAGTTGAGCACTACGGGTCGGCCTAGGTGGTATGTAATTAGGTCTTGGATAAATATAGTCTGATCAACTATATTTATCCGAGATGTGATTAACATGTGCTTGCGAATAGTCGTGGTGAACAACAAGTCTAAAACTTACCAACACCCCATACAAAGAAACCCTAGAATCAAACATAAAGTTTAAAATACTATAGGAGTATTTTATGATACTATAGAACCATACTCCTAGATTCTTTATGTGTCTCTTATACCTCTATTCTTGCACAGACGTATGGCCAGATTTCACCACGAAGACCCCTACTACCCTGCCATGGCAGCCAACGGATGGATCGAGGAGGAGCCAGAAGAGGTTCATGAGGAGGATCCAGAAGAGGATCCTGAAGAGTACAAAGAGATGGATTACGAGGAGGAGGATTTTGATGAGGGATCAGACGAGGAGGAAGGCGTTGGGGAGATCATTAATGAACCTTACCCTATCAGGAGCAGGCATGAACCCCTTCCACCTCCCCCCTTCTAGGTATATAGACACCCCAATGGGGGTCCTCTTTGGATGAACATTCCTCGTAAGAGAATATTGCTCATTCAAAGGCAAACTTCGTTGCTAACATCTGCCTCTATCCAGGATGCGCCCCCATAATGGGCAACCCAACTGCATGTATGGGCTAGAGAAGACGGCCGACGATCCACTTTCGGCATGCACCCACTACACCATGCTCCAGGCCCCAGCACCCTCACAGATTGAGCACTACCTTCAATTGTACCACGAGTGGCCCGTTTAGACACTTAGGTCCAGGCTCTCCATCACGAGGTAATGGAGATTGGTGGCGAAGCCCGGAACGCGACAATGCGAATTCGACGCATCCACGAGGAACAAGAACACAATACAGGTGTCATGCTGAACCAAAAATCGGAGCAGGAGAACATTATGGGCCGCCTACACTCCTTAGAGGAGGAGATGTCCACCATGAGACAACAAATCCTTGCAGCTGAAACTAGGGCAGTCATAGCGGAACAAAGAGCGAAGGAGGCCACTCGCGAGATGTGTGAGATGGCGGGGCACCTTGTGCATCATTTTGGTATATGATAGACTAGTATATCCTAGTGAGTTAGTGACTACACTACTCACACTATGTGTTAGGCTTATTGCGTCTTTTGTTACAACTAGTAGTAGTAAATCAAGCGAGTTACGCCCTCCAAAACCAATGTAACCCGAATCAACTTAATGTTTTGATATCTATGTTCTATTTTGGTAACTTAACATTTGTACAATACCTACTAATACTTACTACCAAAAGTACATTACGATAATGTTGGTCAAAACATTGGGAATCGTACAGCAAAACATGTTATTTATATGTGTGTGTGTGTGTGTGTGTGTATATATATATATATATATATATATATATATATATATATATATATATATAGATGAGATACAACTAGCAACGACCATAGTTACTTACGAACTCGTTTCATACCATACAACAGAGTCATGCCACCATGCGGAAGTAACCAGCGTACCGGCGCAACACCAACTCTACAAATGGACCCCGCTACATTTCAAGCCGCTGTAGCAGCCGTCGTGGCAACCGTCATGGCACAACTTAGTGCTAACAACACAAACGAAAACGGGAACGGTACCAACAGTTCCAATCATGGTGACAACCAAGGACACCAACGAGTGTGCACCTGCATAGAATCCCCAAATTACAAACCTAAGAACTCCTACGACAATGGAGGAGTACTGCCCAAGAAACAAAAGTTCTGGAACAAGAAAAGGGGTTGTTCGACTCAAGAGCCTGCCAAAAGACAACAAACTGTGGCAATCCATACCACCACTGTCCTTACTGCCTCAGTGCCGACGAAACCATATGCTGGGAACCTACCTAAATGCAACAAGTGTAACTTCCATCACAATGGATTCTGCCGAGAGAGGCACTGCAATAATTGTAGCAAAAAGGGGCACACTGCTCGTTTCTGTAGGTGTTGGGTTTTCTGTACTATAACACTCCTATGGTGCACATACAACCCTAATAGCTTTGGATCTAAGTTTTCTCTAATTATACATGCAATATTCTTTTTCCAAAGCATAAAGCGTAAACTAGCATACAAGGTGATATTTGAATCATAAAAACTAGTTAGAAGCTTACCTTGTGTAGTAGCTTGTAGAACTTTGGCCTTAAGAGAGAAAGCACCCCAAGTGTTGTGCCTCAAACAAGTCACAAACACCATGAACGATTGGATGAATATGAGAGAGAGATTTAGGAGCTCAAAATCGGCTAGGTATGAACCTTGGAGTACTAGTGGCTGATTTTGCAAGCTAGAGGGTTCATTTTATAGTTTGGAATTCCTAAGGTTTAACTTGTAAACCCTAGCCCATTTACTTAAGCCTTTAAGAAATCCAATAATCCACATGATGGGCCCTTTGGACTAATTCTTCATGGACTCTCATATAGATTTAGTCTATCTCTAATCAACATGGATCATTGGCCCAAACTATAAATATTACTGATTGACTTAATCAGTCCCTGTTAATTTAATCAGTCTTTTTTTATCACTAAATTAATTCCAAATTAATTCTTGATCAATACTATTTAAATAATATGATTTCTCAATTAATATATTATACTTATAATATATTAGTAAATCATAAATAACCTCTTTCTCAAATATCCATACTATCAAATTGTCCTGGTGAAGGCAACCCGAAATGGACCATGCTACTCTCGGGTCAAGTACATACTAGTTATAGTTATGGGCTTAAACACCTAATCCAACAGTCTCCCACTTGGATAAGTCTAATAACTATAACCGCAAGTACGACTTGAAGAACCGACTAGCAATCGTAGGTCTCAAAAAGTCGCTGTCGAACTCTGAACAAATCAATGACGCGTCCATTAGATAAGGGATCATATATTCCTCCATTCTACAAGATATCGTATGAACTGAGACATGGATTATAATCATTCTCTCTGTTCATTTGTTGTTTCCCAATTTCCGACTTATGATGACCGACTAATTGAACAAATCAGATCAGTCCAGGCTTGGTCAAGCGCTTAGGGTTGTCATCACTAAATCATCGAAGGGCCCACATATATCGCTTTTATCCCTCTTAGGGTAAAAGGAACGGATAAACTTCGACTCATATGCTTGCTCTATTTACTCATCAAATCACACACAACAATATGTTTTATAACACCAAGTTACTGGTGCGTTTACATATATCAATGTGCAACCGACTTGTAAACTGCAACTCATATCTCTCCATTTCAATAATATAAGATATTATCATCTCATGATCACTCATGATAAAATCCATGAAGTGATTCAGATGAGCGTGGTTTTAATCCAATACTCAAATCTTATTACAGGAGTACTCATGAATATTGCAGCAAACTTGTGCTATGTATAAACACCTTTAGACAATCTACAGACCCATTCATGACAGTCTAGCTTCAATACCTACTTCCAAAGTATGATCGACTGTGGATAGTTTGAATAATCTAGTTATTCGGGAAGTCAAAACAAGCAAAGTGAAACACAAGAATAATCGAATCCAATATGGTCTCAAAACTTTTGAATATAAATAAAACACCATTTATTTAATCACCATATTGATTACAATTTATTCATTGTATAATGTTTCGATTTATCAACTTAATACTTGAATTAAAAAAGTAGTTATCTCATGCTCCAAGCATGCACACTATGTTTACTTATGGTCCTTTCTTTGTGAAATAGATCAATTGAAAACATTTCAATGATGCTCATTTCACAGTTCCAAATCTTTATCACAAGTGTAAGAATGCCAAATTCTTGCCACTATTAGAATGTGTTAGGTTCTAACCTTTATGCAATGATCCTTTTGTAATGTCAATGCACCAAAGCCACAGAGACTTGGACAATGAAATTACAAAGTATTCCACTGGAGATTGATAACAAAACAATTCCATGGAAGCGAAGTCTCAAATTCAAAGTACATTCCTTTGAACATCCTTCTTGCATAAAAGTTTCTAACCTACACATAGATTCTTAATATCCAACTCCCATTTTGGAAACATTTCCATATTTTCCATATGACAGCTCATTATTAATAGAATCTTGTCTATTCATAATAATGTCAATATGGTCCATCCAATACAATACTTCCAATTGCCCACTAGCAACCAATCTTTGGTGAACCTTAGATTGTTCTTAGCAATTGTTTAACAACTTTAGTCATATCCGGTTCTGGTCCTTTTTTCCTTCTTAATGCCCTAGGCGTTTGGAAAATTCAGAACACATAAATATTATAGCATATGCAATCGATCCTATACCCGAAGTATATGGGATACGATTCATAATGTCTTGCATAAAGACATGATACTTTACCAGTCTCTTGCTATAATAATTCCATATATAGAATTTCCTTATGTTGAACTATTCCAACATAACATTCATATATATCCTTGACTAAATTTGATTAAAATCTCACAATCTAAGCTTTTAGATTTGAAATGAAGTATGAGTTCCTCTCCCTTAATTATAGCAAAACAACTTTTCAAACTCTGCAACTTTGCGAATTGAAACTTTTTTTTCCATAAAGATTATGCTCCCACTAGCATAACAATTATTTCTTTAATAGCATAACACTTATGCTCCCAATAGCTTTGACATGTACCCAGAAATAAGCTGGACTTCTAGAAATCAATACTTGTTGACTTTCTTAGCAAAGTTCAGATTTCTGATACAAGATGCTTCGATAAGACTTTATCTAGGTTTCTCGAACTCATACACCTTTGCTTAGATAGCTCACATGTGTGTCTAACCAATTTCAGAACTTACAGTAATAAGTCTCAAATGTTTAGACCTTTTTCCATTTCTCACAATTCGAGCTATGAAGAGGGATGTCGTAATCATAATCGAATTTGAGAATGCAAATATCACAAATGTTATCTCCTTAAAATCTACTTAGTGAAAATGTTTCCTCACATACATTTTCATGAAGCGGAGAGAAACCTTTGTCACTTAGATTTTATGGTGTATGTGTTCCTATCCATGTGAGTTTGTCATAACCATAATCGCAAGACAAGGTTAGTGACAAATCCAAACTCATATGGACTGAACTTTTTCAATCTTAATTTATTGCCACCTGGCAGCACAAGGGCCTACCATTGCTTCCAGGTTGTTATGCAAACAATTGAGAACTCATAGAACTCACATGCGTAGTCAACTTAACTGGAATGGGCACATAAACAAGAATATGTCAACACGATAGGTTACAAACCTCAAGTCGTGTGCTAGTGATAAACATTAGGTTTTATTCTTGATTAGTTCTTAAAACTTTTCATGATCTTTAAGACTCCCACTGTCCTCTTGACGTATAAGATTCTCTTGTCCTTGACAAACAAATATTCAAGAGTTAGTGTGGATTCTTATCAAGACAAACACTTCACCCAATTGGTCTTAGTTGGTCTTTGTTTTATCCAAAATATCACAACTTACCAATTCCAAATGTACAAGAGTAAGAAAACATCTTTTTTATTCCACATTTGATGAGTGTGTTATAAACCTTCTTAAGATTATGTCACTCAAGTTACAATCTTGGAGAATGACTCTAAGACTCGATTTTGGAACGAAGTATGATTCACCTTTTAATTTAACCATTTCAACAATTCACGATTCCTCTAATAGCCATATGATGCGTGCAAATAGCTACACCTAATTTTAAATTATTACCCTAACTAACTTAACTAACTAAATTACACCTAGGCAGTGTACCTAGTCAAATTATAGAATAGTGTGGGTAAGTCGGGTGTCGATCACAGGGAACGGTTTTAACTAATTAATTTACCTACTACTAAGTTAACATAAATTCCTAGCAAAGTATTGGTTTTTATCTAATTTTGCAAGTTTAGATGAACTTAATTCTTAACACAATTCAATCAATTAACAAATCACTTATGTTAGTTCGAATCCACTTTCCCTCAATGGTTTATAAATTAATTGTGACAAATCATGTTGGTTACCAATTAGAATATTATTAGCAATTCAGTTCTAAATTTACTAATGTTAATTAATTCATATAGATCTATATATGGTCACACATAATTTAACACATAATCAATTATTGAACAGTATTGGAGCTATGTAAGATTGGATTGTTAAACACAAATTATGGTCATAATATGAGTTATCTAGCACATCCTAATTTAATAATTCAATTCCTTAACTAAGATTGGTTCGATCTTGGATGTAAAGTGAAATTTAAACTTATAAGTATCATTATTCCATGTAAATAACCAAAATATGTATAAAAATGTACTTAAATATTGCCTAAAAATATGTATAACTATGGCAATATCAAAATACCCCACACTTATTCTTTGCTTGCCCTCAAGCAAATCTAATTATTTTTAAACTCAAACCCTTATCACTAGGATCACATAGAACAATCCATTTCAAGCTCAACCATTATACCAAGACCTCAATGCGCATACTTGTGTCTAAAATCCTAACAACCTCCCAATCCTAAATACTCACAATCCTTATAAACCTTCACCCATTAGTTTATACGACATTCATTTCTGCAGCCCTCCGAATCAATCCTCAGAAATCTTTCTTAACCTCAAGGTAATTTTTGTAAAGCTGTCCAAGCATACATAATCTAGAAATTACACCTTTTAGATACCATAATGGAGCTCTTTGGAATTCTTCACTTCTTTGATATTTGATCTTTGATTTCTTTGAATTCACCACCTTCTTGTGCGATTTTTGGTATCTTCAACTTTTTGGATTTCTCTAGAATTTTTGATCATTGATCTTCATACTTAGATAGCTCCAAAAATTATTACAGCTTTTTAGTAATTTCTCTCTTTTTGTACATGTAACTCACTTTTTTCACTCAAAAACTGGTATCTTCAACTTTTTGGATTTCTCCAGAATTTTTGATCATTGATCTTCATACTTAGATAGCTCCAAAAATTATTACAGCTTTTTAGTAATTTCTCTCTTTTTTTACATGTAACTCACTTTTTTCACTCAAAAACTTACATGCTTGAGCAGTGGCGCTTAACTTCAACCATTATTGATTAAAGGTATTAGTCTACGTGCACTGACCACATAAGCTTTCCTGGATGGATTTCAGGTTTAGGCTGCAAAACATATTATGCCATATAAACTACCAGATTACCTTTCATACCTCATGACTTTTCACTAAGATTTGGGAAGCCACAAATATACTATAACATATATTGGCTCAGTTAAACATTTGAGCTCTCATCGGATCATCCCACATAACACTAGCAACTTAAGATCAAATCATCACTAGATTAATTTATTAGATTATTATTTCAAATCTATTAAAATTTATTTCTACTTTTTTTTTAAATTTTCTAATTTCTAGCAATTTACTTTTTCTACCCTCTACCCTACACTTATTACATACAATGCCCTCATTGTATGCATAAAATAATTTAAAAGCAATAAAAGGGAGAAAAAAGAAGATACTCCCATGGGATAGAAGTGGCAAGATCGAACTCCAAAAGTGTGGATTCTCGTGCATCTTGAATATGGACTTCTTCAAATAAGGAACTTGGATCTTGAACACGTGAGATATGCAAATATGCCGACAACATATCGAGCCTTCAATCTTCAGCAAATGTGGTGCAAATCTCCAAAGCGTAAAGAACAATGTGGGAAAGCATACGCCACATTGCATGGTAGAGAAAATGAGCCATAACAATCTTCATAATAATTCCAAGAAGAATGGTGGTGACTCATGTAAGAAATATGGAACAATGATCTTCAATTTTGTGGAAATGTAAGGTTCACGACGTGAAGTCGCTAAAACATGTAATCTGAAAATCATCAGTGTCCGATTCACGATGTGAATAGAGACATCACGACGTGAAAACTGGGCGGACAGAAAACATAATTCCTCCAATTCTTCTTTCAACTCTTGCACTTCAACCCAATGTCTTAATAATTTAAGACTCTTCTAACTCTAATATTTTGACTCTTCTTTCTAACTTTATCTTCTCTTTTGAATCACCCCATACTTATTTTAAATTGTGGGTCTCGACTCTTAACTTTAAACACTCGGCTAAACGTATTCGCACACTCATATCTCGACATCCCTTTCCCGCGACTCCTCTAGCAAATCTGAAAATAATACCAAAGGAAGAGAAAAATAACATAATATATTAATAGTTTTACAATCCCAAAACACACAAAAACAAACCAAACAAACTAAAACTAAACTAAAATAAACTAAAATCAATCATCATCTTCATCTTCATGTGCTCCGCTTGTTCCAGCCCCATCTCCTCTCGGCATCCAAAGCTCTTCCCATGTCGGGATATATGGGCATTGAGGTGCCATGGTGGGTGGTCTCACCACATTCATATGAGAATATATACCCTCAACAAGTTGGGTATTATAAGTCACACCCCCACGAAGATTGTCCAAGTATGTACCCACCCGACTTTGGAATGGGTCGGTGGGTATACCGCCTTCATATCGTTGAGCTCTCCCCATTTCTCCCTGTGCTCTCACAATCCTTCTTCAGGGCCTTTATTGAGGTTGTTCTTCCTGCTGCCCAGTTTGTTGTTCATCATCCTCCGGGGGTATCACAAATCTCCCCCCAACATTTACTACAACCCTCATGACACCCAAAACTTGAATAGTCAAATCATTATCCGGGAGGCACGTAAGGTTCCTAGTAAAATTAGGAGTCAAAATTCCATAAGACCGGGCAAGTCGGGTGACTAAGTGTCCACCCGTGATAGGACTCCCGGGCCTAGAGCTAGCCGCCTTCCTTCCTAAAAACCGTGCGAGCATATAAGGTATGTCACAACAAACGTCGGGTGCGAGTATGCTCCATAAATAAAACAAATTTTGAATGGGTACTTTATCTCCATGATGCTTATGATTGATGGAAAAAGTGATGAGGCGATGCAAAAATCGATGAACGGGACTCCTGATTTGTCCCTCACTTGCATCACGAGAATTATACTCATGATTAGAAATAGTCCTCCAAAATTTGACATCAAACATCCCGGGGGTAAAATCCCGAACACATCCCTGCAAAAATAACACAAATGAAGGTGATTCTGTTTCCTCCTCGGTATACAGCCCCATGCGTCATGCAAATTCTCGAAGTCTGCACTCGCGGTACATTCCTCCCAACCGAAAAACTAGCGCCCAGTTGTAGTTGGGATCGACGGTTTTATCTTCAAAACTCACGGTAGCAAACAATTCTACCGACAACTCCTGATAAACTGGTTCTTAGATACCGAAGAGATTTCTCCAACCATTGCAAGTGAATGTAAAGCCATCTCCTTCAAACAACTTCGTCCAATATCTTTCTAATTCCAAAACCATACCAACTCCACGAAGCCACCCCCAATCCACAATAGGAACGATTGCAAAGTCTCGGTTGTATAACCATCCCAAACGATTCTCATAATTGTTCAACAAGGCTCGTGATAAGTTTTGTGGAAACCGATACAACGGGTGTATGCTTGCCAAATCAATAGGGTCGTGTTCTTCCTGGACAGCTCTTCAAGGACCCATTTTCCTGAAATGACCAAAAACAAACAAAACAAACAAGATATCACATTAAAAAGTGAAACAGCAAACGGGTCGCCCAGTTTTCACGACGTGAACTGGTGTTTCACGTCGTGAACCATAGTCGGGACGTGAATCTGCATCAGTCGTTATATGGTCAAAATCCATCATATATTTCACTTGGGGTTTGTTTATTTCATCAATCTATGGCCATGCATTCAGAAATTACCAACCAATTTACTAAATTTTGGGATTTTTACATCTAAATAAACCCTAACCACTAAATGCTTAAAATATGAAGAAGGTCATGAATTAGTGGATGAAACACTTACCAAATGTTGCTAGGAGACAAGAAATGCAAACAATTTGTGAAGAAAATAGTAGAAAATCGGTTGCCGGGTTCAATGCTTCCGTTCGTGCACAAAAGAGTAAAAAAATGGGGGAATGGTCAAAGTGTTTGGTATAACTGGTCCCCCCCCCCATGACTTTTAAAGTTCACGACGGGAACTGCAAATTCACGCCGTGAATTTATTGTTGGGCTAATATGTTAACGGGCATATCCTAATTAAACTCAGTGGGCTTAAAAATTGGGGCTAAACTATGTCAATCTCGTATGTCTTACTTGTTCTCTTATTCACGTCGTGGAGATAAGATTCACGTCGTGAATCGTAGTCTGGATGCAAAAATAAGTCTAATAATAATACTAATTATATTAATTGTTTACCACTTAATTTTTAAAGCACCCCACATCTGATTTCTACCATTTAAGAGATTATTAGATGATTAGATGATCAATTATCCTAAAAAAAACTAAAACTAAAAGCATAAACGAACGAAAAGAAAATTCAAACCGGGCTCGGGTTGCCTCCCGAGAAGCGCTTCTTTTTGTTGGAGTCATGAGCCGGACTCCGTGCCTCCTCACGTTGAGTTTTCCGGAGAGTCCATCACCAATTAAATCTTTTGTTCCTTCCATCGCCTTTTGTAAGGTTGAACTCGTCTAATGTACGCTTTTTTAGAATTCTCCTTTTTAGCTTTTACCTCATCTACATCGAGCTTGCGTTTTACCCCTTTATTTTCTAATTTTTCTTCATTCTTCTTAAGCTCCATAGGAATCTTCTTTTCTTCAGCAACTGGATTTGTCTCCTTAGAAGTAACCTCGTCTTCGTCACTCGATAAATCGTCACTTTCCTTTCTTACCCAAGAAGTTGGTTTTGTATACATAATTACCTCAACTAAAAATGGAACGGATGCTCTTGGTTTCGTGCGTTTGACTTGTTGAATTGTCTTTAGTTCTTCTTCCATTAGCTTCTCCAATTCCCCAAGTTCATCTTCTTCATCAATATTAAAAACCTCACCTTGAACATCACTCCCTTGGAAACCATATTGGACTCCAAAAGTTTCCTCTTCATCTCCAACTCTCAAAGTGAGCTTGGACTCGTGAATAGTTGGATTAGATGTCTAAGCCCATAACTATTATTAGTATGTACTCGACCCTAGAGTAGCATGGTCCATTTGGGTTGCATATCTTCAGGACAATTTGTTAGGATGGATTCTTGAGAGAAGGTTATATATGATTTATTAATATATTATAAGTTCTAATATATTAATATGAAATCATATGTTTTAATTATTATTGATCAAGAATTAATTTGGAATTAATTTAGTGATCAAAAGAGAATAATTAAATCTATGGGGACTAATTATGGTAATTAGTTATATCTATATGTGTTGGGCTTATGATCCATGTTGGACCAACTTTATGTATGGATACATAAAGAGTTGGGCCACATGAACCACAGATCATAACACCCATGGGTATGGATTTGGGTTATACCCATGACCCTTGGAATCCTACATATAAATATGTCCATTCATAGCCAAAAACGCCTAGACTTGTACTTGGAGTTCATGGAGGTTTTTTTTGTTGCATGGAGATTCTCTCTCAAGAGCCACCTTTGTTCATGATGTGTTGTGACTTCCTTTGAGACTTCCACACTATTGGGGCTAAGCTCTTAAGGCCAAATACATCAAGACTTCAAGCTACATAAAAGGTATGTTACCCTAACTAGTATCTTGTATGGTATTTGTCAATTGCATGCTAGTTATAAGCTTAATACCTTGGAAACATCATGCATGTATAATTAGTGAAAACATAGATCCAAGGTATTTAGGGTTGTATGTGCACCATAGGATGTAGTAGCATAGAAATCCCAACAGTGGTATCATAGCCATGGGTTGTTTTCAATTATATTTGATGCTACTTGCTTGGAAATGCCTTAAAAATCGATTTTCTGTTGTTCTAGACTGTGGACTCGCCAAGTCCACTGATGGACTCGCCGAGTCCAAGGCAAAAACTGACCAACTCGCCGAGTTTGTTCATACACTCGACGAGTTGGTGCTCCAGAATGCAGATTTTCGAGGTTTTTGGCCAGAATTGGACTAGGATCATTACCCTAAGCTGTTTTTGAACTTATAAATCTGTTTTTGATGTGGTGATGATCATACTAATCCAATTCAAAAGATAATTGTCATAATTTCAATATTTGTATTAGTTTATATGAATGTGTTAATTTCTTGAAGATTGATGATATGAATTATCTTGTGCTTATGAGTTAGTTTAGATTAATAGAAAAATTATGTGATAATTGTTTTCGATCCAAATTGATCTAAAAGTTGTTCATAATATGTGTTTTTTTAACTTGTCCTCAAGTTATATGAAAAATCTCATTTATGAATTTTATAACTCATAAAATTTCCATAAGTTATGAAAATGAAGAGTCTCATTTTTTAAATGTTTTTAAAGTCTTCCATAAATTGTCCTCAAGTTATGGAACTTGAAGAGTTTTTTCATTAAACTACTTTAAACAGATAAGCTATGGAAACCAAAAGTTTTTGAATTGTTCAAAACTTTCCCTCAAGTTTTGGAATTTGTAAAGTTACCCCCCATGTATACTTTAATTTCAACCCTTAGAATTTTAATAGTTTAAAATTCAAACCTTATACTATTATAATATTATAGGTTTAGTATTTATATATATATATATATATATATATATATATATATATATATATATATATATATATATATATATGTGTGTTAGAGTAATTCAGTCTTACCATTAGTAGGCCTCATTCACGAAGTCGGTCTATAAGGGGGGTATAAGGTTATTGCCTATAAAATGGCAATTTAATGGGTGTCCACTCTCACCCACCGCTTCCTTGACTGGTGGAGGGTCGTTAGTCGAACGGGTAGGACAGGACATTAATTCTCCCTTCATTAAAAGTATAATGATAAATACTAAGTAACTAAACACTTATAAATTCCCAATCTTAGTTACTTAGGAAAATGTGAATTTGGTGCTAAACCATGAAATTACACTTTGCACCCTGTTAAGTCATTAGTGGAGCGTGTGTGGTTAACCGGCACACTAATCTGGGACTGACAGTGCGTGGCAAAGGGTAGCTTGATGTTAATCACAGATCAATGGAGCGTGTGTGGTTAACCGACACATTGATTAGGTGGTTGTAACATTAAGTGTACCAAGTTAATTTGCATGGTTATTCACTCCTTGTTTGTGATCCTCGGCATCCCAGTCACAAACCTGAAGGGCACAATCGAGATTTAAACATGCCATTGAATAGTTCAATGAATCTCAAAAGATCTAGGAGTTTCAATTTATTTAAAACCTAATGCTAAATTTCATTTTTCATGGTGGATATTGGTAAATCGTCATTTACCTACCTTCAAATATTTTGTAGCTTGGATTACGGCATGCCTCTTCCAAGTTATAAAATATTGTGTTGGGTCCTAGCCTTAATATTTCATATTGAGTGTTTTATTGAGGACCTAAATCAACTAAACTTGAATTTCTCCCTCATAGATGTCTAGTTATGACAACTATGGTCTTCCTTATCCTTTTGGATAAAGCTTTCCTAATGAAGATGATATCCCAAATGGCGATCAAGGTGAAAGATTAATCCCTTTGTTGTGCATTAATCGGACTGGAAATCATACTTCACTTCCTCCACCTCCTCCAATTATTCTCCCTAACCCACAAGTTCTTGAATAGTTCAAGGTCACTCAATCCCTATTGACAAGAAGTGTCTATATGTACTCACATCTTGGAGATGAAGTCTCATATTGACAAGCTAGGAGAGTTGGGTGTCGAAGTCTCAAGGAAGTTGACTATTGACTAGGTTCTTCAATCGCTTTCCGAGTCATATAGTGAGTTCATTAAGGACTACTATGTGACAGATCACGACATGACCCTTAATGATCTTACCTATTTGCTTGTTGCTGCTGAATCAGCAATGATTTGGAGCACTGGTAAAGAAAATTTTGATTGGAAGATCTACATCCCAAACTTTCATGGACATTGACAATGGAAACATTGGAAGTCCAGAAAAGTCTTCTCTTCCCAATGGAAAGGGATCGGCCATAATCAACCCGGTTGACCAAATGGTAAAGAGAAAGGCTAAGTCTGAGATAGTCCCATGTACCATTACTAAAGAGACCATATGTTTTATTGTCAAAGGAAGGGACATTGGTTGCGAAGCTGCCCTGTTTACCTGAAAGATCATAAGGATCGTAAATTCAGAGTGTATGACTCTACTTCAGGTAAGTCCACTATCTAACTGTATTAAGTTTCTATTTGGAGATTCTTAATACATGATGTGACTAGGTCGCATTTTGATGTTTTGTAGAATCGAAGAAATGAAAGGGAACTTAAAAGAAGAGTAAGTTGATTATGATCGTGAATAGATGGATTTCGATCCCATGATTCGATGATCAGAACTTTGAGCTGCTGCTTAAGAGTTATGATAAATTGCTTAGGAATAGATAACAACATAGTTTTCATGTGTGTGCATTGTAAGGATAAGTTTTTCCGCAATTTTTTAAAATAAAAGAAAAATTTTTGATTTTATTTATTTTAAGTATCCTTACAATGGCATTTGTGAAAATTGTTGTTTATATGATTCCATTGATAGCAAAATTGGAAAATGGATTTGATTCTTTCGTTTGTGGTAGTGTCATAATTTACCAAATAAGGAAAGATTCTCATCACCCAAGTTTCAGTTTGATAGAAACTTGGAATCATGCAACTTGTATTGTATGACGAATGAGAATTTTCATCTTTGGGAAATTAAGACTAATTCCTTGTTCAAATGTATATGTAAGTCAAGTGAAGGACTGGGAGATCTGGTACACTTGGTTGTGCGCTGATCAGGTCCAACACAAAGAACGATAAGGCTATTCGTCATGATTTACTAAAGTTTAGTAAAGATGGTTGTGCTTACAAGTTTAAGTATAATTTTAAAACATTGGAAAAGTTTCAATGTATGGCAGGACGAATGAGAAGAATCAAATTAGGCAGAAAGATAAAAGTTTCTCCAATCTGAAAAGATGGGAGAGTACTTCAGTATCATGTTTTATGATCATCCTAATGATTATGAAAAACCATATCATAATTGATCCTCTAAGGACATCTTAGTGCATTTGTTTGACTAAGAAGAGGAATCGTAAATTGTTGAAATGGTTAAATCAAAAGATGAATCATACTTCGTTCCAAAATTGAGTCTTAGAGTAATACTCCAAGATTGTAACTCGAGTGACATAATTTTATGAAGGTTTAAAACACTTATCAAATGCAGAGTAAAATGTTTTTACTCGTGTACATTTGAAATTGGTAAGTTGTGATGTCTTTGACAAGACACAGACCAACTAAGACCAGTTGTGTGAAGTGTTTTTCTTGATAAGAATCAGCACTAACTCTTGAATATATTTGCTTTGTCAAGGAATGGTTCTTGACAAGAGAATCTTATATGTCAAGAGGTCAGTGGGAGTCTTAAAGGTCTTGAAAAGTTTCAAGAACTGATCAAGGGTATTGTTTATCACTAGCACACGACTTGAGGTTTGAAGCCTATCGTGTTGACATATTATTGTTTCTGTGCCCATTCCAATTAAAGTTGACTATGCATATGGGTTCTATTAGTTCTCAATTGTTTGCATAACAACTTGGAAGACATGGTAGGCCCTTGTGCTGCCAGGTGACAAGAAATTAAGATTGAACAAGTTCAGTCCATATGACTTTGGATTTGTCACTAACCTTGTCTTGTGATTTTGGTTATGACAAATTTACATGGATAGGAACACATACACCATAAAAATCTAAGTTTCATAAGGTTTCTCTCCGATTCATGAAAATGATGGTGAGGAAACACTTTCACTAAGTAGATTTTAAGTAGATAGCAATTGTGATATTTGCATTCTCAAAGTCGTTAGTGGAGCCTGTGTGGTTAACCGGCACACTAACATGGACTAGTGAGAATGACAAAAGGTCTAAACATTATGATTACGGCATCCCTCTTCATAATTGTTTAGACACACATGTGAGCTATCTAAGGAAAGGTGTATAATTTTGATAAAGTCTTATCAAAGCATCTCGTATCAGAAATCTGAACTTTGGTAAGAAAGTCAATAAGTATAGATTTCTAGAAGTCCAGCTGATTTCTGGATACATGTCAAAGCTAGTGGGATCATAAGTGTTATGCTAATAATTATCATGTTAGTGGGAGCATGATTATTATGTTAGGTGTTGCAAGTTAGCAATGTTAATTATAGAAAACAAAAGTTTCAATTTGCAAAGTTGTCGGGTTTGAAAAGTTGTTTTGCTATAATTAAGGGAGAGGAAATTATACTTCATTCAAATTCTAAAATCTTAGATTGTGAGTCTTTAATCAAATTTGATCATGATTATATTATTTGCGTTCTAAAATTCGATTATGATCACGACATCCCTTTTCATAATTCGAACTATGAGAACATGGCAAATAGAAATAGAAATATTATGGCAAAAGACTGGTCTAGTATCATGTCTTTATGTGAGACATCATGAATCGTGTCCCATATGCTTTGGATATAGAATCGATTACATGTGCTATAATATTCATCCGTTCTAAATTTTCCAAATGCCTAGGGCATTAAGAGGGAAAAGGACTAGAACTAGATATGACTAAAGTGATTAAGCAATTGTCGAGGACAATATGAGGTTTACCAAAGATTGGTTGCTCATGGACAGTTGGAAGTATGGTGTAAATTTTGGAAGGACCATATTGACATATTCTAAAAAGAGGCAACTCTTGTTCAGAAGTGATAATCAAAAATGGGAATATGAAAATGTTTCCATAGGTGGAAGTTGTTCCTCAAATTTGTGTAAGATTAGAAAATTTAAAGCAAGAAGGATGTTCAAAGGAATGTACTTTGAATGTGAGACTTCGTTTCCATGGAATTGCTCTCCATTGGAATACTTTGTAATGTATGTTGCCGAGTCCTTGTGACTTTTGTGCATAGTCATCACAAAAGGATCAATGCGTATAAGTTTAGAATCTAACAGATTTCAGTAAATGACAAAGAATCTTGTATTCTTACATTTGTGATAAGGATTTGGAATTGTGAAATGAGTATCATTTGAAATGTTGTCAATTGATCTATTCCACAAACAAAGGACCATAGGTAAACATAGTGTGCATGCTTGGAGCATGGGACAACTATTGTTTTGATTCAAGTATAAAGTTGATTATTCGAAACATTATACAATGAATAATGAGTAATCAATATGGTGATTAAATAAAAGGTGTTTTGTTTACTCTCAAAAGTGTTTGGGGCCATATAGGATTAGTATTATTCTTGTGTTTCACTTTGCATGTTTTGCCTTCCCGAATAACTAGGTTATTCAAACCGTCCATAGTTGATTATACTTTCGAAGAAGGTATTGAGGCAAGATTGGCATGAATGGGTATGTAGTTTGTCTAGGTGGCCTAGATATAGCTGCAGTGTTCTTGAGTGCTCCTGCAATAAGATTCGAGTATTGGAATAAACCCACACTCATTTGACTCACTTCATGGATTTTATCACGAGTGATCATGAGATGATAATATCTTATATTATTCAAACCTAGAGATATGAATTGTTGACTATGAGTTGGTTGTACATTGATTGTACGAAAACGCATCAGTAACTTGATGTTATAAAACGTGCCTTTGTGTATGATTCAACAAGTAGTTAGTACAAGCATATGAGTCGAAGTTTATCCATTCCTTTTACCCTTGGAGGGATAAAAGCAATGTCTGTGGGCCCCTCGATGATTTAGTGATGACAAACGTAAGTGCTCGGTCGGGCCTGGACTGATTTGATTTGTTCAATTAGCCGGTCGTCATAAATCAGAAATCGGGAAACAACAGATGGACAGAGAGAATGATTATAATCCATGTCTCAGTCCATATGATATCTAGCATGGAGGAATATATGATTCCTTATCTAATGGACATGTCATTGACTAGGTCAGAGTTCGACAACGACTTTTAAGCGCTACGATTGCTAGTCGATTTTTGTAGTCATACTTGCAATAATAGTTTTAGACTTATCCAAGTGGGAGACTGTTGGATTAGATGTCTAAGCCCATAACTATTATTGGTATGTACTCGACCCGAGAGTAGCATGGTCCATTTGGGTTGCATATCATCAGGACAATTTGTTACGATGGATTCTTGAGAGAAGGTTATATATGATTTATTAATATATTATAAGTTCTAATATATTAATATGAAATCATATGTTTTAATTAGTATTGATCAAGAATTAATTTGGAAATAATTTAGTGATCAAAAGAGACTAATTAAATCTATGGGGACTAATTATGGTGATTAGTTATATATATATATATATATATATATATATATATATATATATATATGTGTGTGTGTGTGTGTGTGTGTGTTGGGTTTATGATCCATGTTGGACCAAGTTTATGTATAGATACATAAAGATTTGGGCCACATGAACCATGGATCATAACACCCATGGGTATGGATTTGGGTTATACCCATGACCCTTGGAATCCTACATATAAATATGTCCATTCATAGCCAAAAACGCCTAGACTTGTACTTGGAGTTCATGGAGGTGTTTTTTGGTGCATGGAGATTCTCTCTCAAGAGCCACCTTTGTTCATGATGTGTTGTGACTTCATTTGAGGCTTCCAAACTATTGGGGCTAAGCTCTTAAGGCCAAATACATCAAGACTTCAAGCTACATAAAAGGTATGTTACCCTAACTAGTATCTTGTATGGTATTTGTCAATTGCATGCTAGTTATAGGCTTAATACCTTGGAAACATCATTACATGTACAATTAGTGAAAACATAGATCCAAGGTATTTAGGGTTGTATGTGCACCATAGGATGTTGTAGTATGCAAAACCCATCACGAATATCAACCAAGGCTCTAGCAGTATTTAGTAATGGGCGATTAAGAATGATTGGAACATCGGGATCTTCTTTCATGTCCATAACCACAAAATCAATTGGAAAAACAAATTTCCCAAATTTTACTAAGATGTCTTCTACAATGCCCCATGGGTTGTGTCACTGAACGATTGTCCATGTGAATTGTCATTTTTGTAGTCTTCAACTTCTGAATATTAAGCTTCTGATAAAATGAATAAGGCATCAAATTTATGCTAGCCCCAGAATCAGCTAAAGCATAAGTCTTTAGATTATTCCCAAACCCACATGGAAGAGTGAGGCGTCCAGGATCTCCCATCTTCTTTGGTAACTCTCCTAATAAAACTTTTGAACTCTGCTCACTAAGAATAACCTTGAAATTTTTCTTCAGTTGCTGACGAGTGTCTATCAAATCTTGTAGGAACTTTGCATATTCATGAATTTTAGATAACGACTCAATAAAAGGAGTATTTATTGGAATACCCTTCATGTGCTTTATAAACTCCAGATGCTCTCGTTCCAGTGGATGAAGATTAGATCGGGACAGAAATGGTAAAGGAGGTCGATAAGCCAGAACAGTTGCTGAATTATGTTCAAACTGGGCCCACGTCGTGAACTTAGAAGGTTCACGTCGTGAGTTCGGTTGTTCAGCAATATTTTTTTCTTCAAGCTTTGTCTTCTTCGGCTTTGGTTCGGACTACTTTGGCTCCTCTTCTAATGCTTCTAGGAACTCAGAAATCGCCTCTTCTTCAGTTTCGATCATCATGACATGGGATTGAGTCTTTTTATTGGGGAATTGTGAAGATAATTTTTCGTTCACCAAAGTTGTTAGTTGACCAAGTTGAGCTTCGAGATTATGGATTGATGCTTGATGATTTCTTAGTAGGGCTTGTTGGTCAATCATCATAGCTTGCTGATCTTTCATCATCTTCATTTGATCTTTCAGTGTTGCATCAGTATCATCATGCCTTTTCTCAGAAGCTTCCATAAAACGAACCAGCATGTTCTCCAAGTCAACTTTCTTCTCAGCTGGTGGTTGCTCTTTTTGGTAGAAGCCTCGGCATGTCTACCTATATTTTTCTTCCTTTTTCTTCTTGTATTCATCATATGGAAACCACTCATTCTTTGGTTTTCTCCAGTCTTCATCAAATTTATCCCCACTAGAGTAGCAAACTTGAGCTCTTCTGTTCCCATTATCATCCAAGTGGCAGTCTTTGGTCAAGTGTGGACCATTGCACCTTTCACATCCAACTCTAATGGCATGTATTGACTGGTCCATCTTTATCATTCTCCTGTCCATAATATCAAGCATGGCTAGTTTAACAACCATTTCTTCAGAATGTCCTCCCCCAATGCCCTTAACGCCTTCATTCCTTGGATTGTGGTACTCACGAGAATGCTTTGCGAACTCTTCAATTAACTCCTTGACTTCACCCATATTTTTCTTTGGAATTGGTCCTTGAGAATCAAGGAGTTGCCTTTTCATGACATTAACCCCGTCATAGAATATAGACACTTCTTGTTGTATATTGAGGTCATTTTGAGGACAATTTCTTAGTAAGCCTTTGTAGCGCTCCCATGCCTCATAAAGTGACTCACCCGGATTTTGCTCAAAGTTGGCTATTGCCTTCTTGATTTTAGATATCTTCGATGGTGGGAAAAATTGTTCTAGAAACTCCTCGCACATTTGGACCCAAGTAGTGATTGCACCAGGTAGAAGTGCTTTCAACCAGTCTTTTTCATCTCCTTTAAAAGTGACTGGTAGCATCCTTATCAAGACTGTCTCTCTAGGAACATTTGGGACATTGAAATAGTCTGCTATGTCATTTAATTCATCTAAATGTTTGTAAGCATCCTCATGATCCTTTCCAGAAAATGGTACATCCTTAAGTGCAGTAAGGATGTGTCCTTTCAGCTCGAATGTGGCAGTTGCAGGAATTGCAGGTTGTACTAGGCCAGGACCAGCATCATCTCTAATTCGCTTCTTGTAAGCTCACATGGACATATCCGCAATGTTGGCCATCTCGTTTTCTGGCTCGTCTTCGGGTTCACTTTTTCCTAAATCGAATTATGTTTCAGTTTCGTATTCGGATTCTTGCGGAGAGGTATTTGATCAAAGCTCTCAACCTTGCTTTTAACCTTCGAAGATGTACTTGACTCTCCCGTGTTCTTCCCTTTATTCTTCCCAAAAACTGACTTGAGATCCTTGAAAGGTGACTTCTTTGGTGGTTGGTCTTCTTTCGTGTTTTTATCTGTCTTCTTGTGAAGGGTTGACTCTGGATCTTCCAACGGTGGCACCAAAGGTGTGCTAGAGCCTCTGGTCATGAACTACTGCAAAATAAACACAAATAAAAACATAAAACTGAACGAAAACAGAAAAACAAAGAAAAGGAAAAATGACTGGATTCACGCCGTGAGCCTATAAAGCTCACAGCGTGATTTCAGTTCTGAACAAAAAATACTAAGCTGATAAAAAAATAACTTTTTGCAGGTTTTACCCCCAAAAAAGGATTGATTAACCTAAAGCAAATAAATCAACAATTAAATAAGTCGTTCCCCGGCAACGGCGCCAAAAAACTTGATGCATGCAAATAGCTACACCTAATTTTAAATTATTAACCTAACTAACTTAACTAACTAAATTGCACCTAGGCAGTGTACCTACTACTAAGTTAACCTAAATTTCTAGCAAAGTATTGGTTTTTATCTAATTTTGCAAGTTTAAATGAACTTAATTCTTAACACAATTCAATCAATTAACAAATCAATTTTGTTAGTTCGAATCCACTTTCCCTCAATGGTTTATAAATTAATTGTGACAATTCATGTTGGTTACCAATTAGAATATTATTAGCAATTCAGTTCTAAATTTACTAATGTTAATTAATTCATGTAGATCTATGTATGGTCGCACATAATTTAACACAGAGTCAATTATTGAACAGTATTGGAGTTATCTAAGATTGGATTGTTAAACACAAATTATGGTCATAATATGAGTTCTCTAGCAGAGCCTAATTTAATAATTCAATTCCTTAACTAAGATTGGTTCAATCTTAGCTCTAATAATCTAATGTTCATTAAATTACTAGGTATTCAAATTCATGCAGAATAATGGTCACTAACTACATATAATATGTGACATCCCCTAACTTCTCGGCCAGAAAAGACCGATTTCGTTTATGCTTTTTAAAATATAATCAGAGTAATCCTTTTAAAAGGTGTTGCGGAATTTGTTCCCATAAAAACATGATAATTATATTATCAAATCATTTCTGAAGAAATGTATTTTATTCACTTAAACCATTGGGATGTCATCGTCAATACAAAAACATAAGCATAAACAGAACTTACACTCACTTACACTAGTGATATACATATCTTTTAATCTCTCAGTGTAAAGTAACTTCGTATCGATACCTGAGATACAAACAAACTGAGTGGGTCAGGCTCGGGAGCCTGGTGAGCATATAGGGTTTTCAACCCATAATAAATAATTTATTATGCTTAAACATCAAACAATCAACCCAATTACCTAATCCCCATTATCTTATTTATTTCTTAAGGATTTACCCTAAGAATCAAATCTCACTCATTCCTGAGGATTCATCCTAAGGAATAGGCACGAAGTCCATCGCTGCCCAAGGTTTATACTACAAGCACTAACAAACGTCGATCAAGAATCGACTATCCTTCATCCAATCATTCCTCAGGATTGACCTAAGGAATTTATCCAAGGTCCATTGCTACCAAGGTTCATACAACAGGCACTACGTCACATAGTCGCCAGGGTTTATACAATAGGCACTACGTCTCATAGTCACCAAGGTTTATACAATAGGCATTACGTCTCATAGTCGCCAGGGTTTATACAATAGGCACTACGTCTCATAGTCGCTAGGGTTTATACAATAGGCACTACGTCTCATAGTCGCCAGAGTTTATCTAATAGGCACGAAGTCACATCGTCGCCAGGATTTATCTAATAGGCACTAAGTCCATAGCTGCCAACGTACTAAATACATAGCTACCAACGTACATCTATACTGTACTAAATTCATAGCTACCAACGTACATCTATACTGTACTTTTATCCCTCATACTTTATCTACCCATGTTTTACCCAACATATTTGAAGATAAAATATTTATACATTTTAAATCATTTTAAACATGTATAAAACATTCATTCAACATCCATCTCAAATAAACAAACAACATATATACACATATCACATATTTTATATAAAATACTTCATATCTATGTGTAAGCTGAAAGTGACTATACACTCACCTGATTTAATGAAAATCGGGCAGCAATTCGTTTCCTAAAACGATCGTTTCTAATAAAACCAGGAGTTTTATTGAGAAACCGGGCTCTGCGAAGGGTCGGGCTTCAAAACCGAAAAGATAAATTTTCCGGGCTTTCGGGCACATCGTGGCGTATTTCGGGGGTTATAATTGATACCGGGGCTTTGGGGGATGTTAATATGAAATAAATATGGGTTTAGGGGCTAAAAATGACACTTTTTCAAAATATACCCGGGAGGTCTCGCACCCTCCTATTTATAGGTGCGAGCCTCCTGATCCAACGGCTGAGAAGGCTCCAGGTGGCGCAGATCCGAGGGCTCGCAGCACCTGCTCGCACGTGGCTGCGCATGCGAGGGTCTGCTGGAGGCTTCTGATTGGACCACTTCGGACAGCTCTACGGTTCGGACACGCTGCTGATGACACACCAAGATCAGACACGGGGCAGCCTCCTATTGGACCGAACCTCAGACTCGAGAAGATCATGACACGCCTCGCCAGGTGGCTTCGATGACTCAGTAGCTTTCGGACACGCGTCGGATGCGAAGCGAGGACACGTGGCCGAAGTCCACGTGTGCGAAATTCCTCGGTTTTGGGGATTTTTCTCGATTTTCGCGCCAAAACTTCTAAAATCTATAACTTCCGCATACGAGCTCCGTTTTTGACGTTCTTTATATGCACGCGTAGGTAAAATTATGCTCTACAACTTTCGTTTAGACTTCATCGGCTAATTTTGAATTTAATTTTTATATTATTATTTTTAACAGACCGGGACAGGAAATCCGTTAAAAATTCATAACTTCTTCATCCGACGTCCGTTTTCGTCAGACTTTTTACCGTTGTGCTACAAATGACGAGACCTTCGATTCTCGTTTAGGTCGTGTCGGCTAAAAATCACTCGATCTAAAATTCGAGTTTTTAGCTGTCTACTGCTAAGCTGAAACTTCGAAAAATCATAACTTCCTCATACGAAGTCAGATTTGGGCATTCTTTTTATACCTACTCTCGGTTTAACGAGCACTACGACTTTCATTTAGATCACTAAGGCTAAAAAGTAGTTTATCAAAAACTCACTTTTTATGACATTCGGCACCGTGCCGGTTTGTCGCGAAACTTCGACAGGTCATAACTTCTTCGTTATAATTTGGATTTCGGCATTCTTTATATATACGGAAACCTTGAGACATATACTACAACTTGGTTAAGATTAATCCTTCTAAATAATCTTCCAACAAAAAGTCATTTTTGATGCTTATCGTCTCTAAATTGACTAGCCCGGATCTACGGGCGTTACAATTATCTCCCCCTTAGGATGATTACGTCCCAGAATCATCAACGAAAATAGGACTTGTATAATGATTCCATACGTTATCTTTCCATCCTAAGTAATAACCATGATGCTCAATCTTACACCTGTTCTTCGTACTAGGTTGGACTTTCAATCGTAACCTACAAGTTACAAAATAAATCCTTATTAAGGACTCATTCTTCTTCTTAGGATAAGTACTTTCCCTTATCTATTGTAACAGATCGACGGGTCATGTTCTAATGCCCTTCACCGGATGATGCAACGTCTAGACTCAAGTCTCTTTGAGTCAAATTCCATAATGGAATATACCTTCGTTCGTATCTTAATGTGATATAATCACATTTTAGCATATAGCATTTCCAGCTACAAGCTTCATTAACAACGAGCGCGATGCTATCGATCGCATTAATTTCAACCTTCTGACTTTAGTCAGATGCTACATCGAACTTGGTCCTCCGAACCATGTAACAAACTCATCGTAGTCGGACTCAATTTGATATGACCACTAGGGTCGGAATAACAACCAACTTACTAGTCATTACCGAAACAAGGGTAATGACATATCCGAATAAAACGGAATCAATCACTAGTTTCTTGGTAACCTTGTGACTTTCCCTGATCCAAGCGTGAGTCATGTGCTTCCAGTAGTATAGATCTCTACTACTATTCACACCTACTCATACTCGTCCCAAGTACTGTCTCGCAGTCCCCAATTCCTAAAATCACAAAACAATTTAACACATACGAATGTGTCCAATTAATCATAGAATTTTCCTAGACTCTACTAGGACTTCTTCCATGCGTATCTTCAATCATCAATTCTACTTCAACTTGGTTGGTGATGGAAATTCCAGACGATGGGACAACTTCAAGAATTACACCAACCATTCCATCATTCTGCCAATCGAAGGTGTACTTCAGACGTACCGTACCCCTCTAAACGTTTCGTTATTTTATTAGACATATTCTAAAGGCAAGATACCACTCTTACGATATATTCCGATAGGTATCATTCACTATCATAAGCTTTTCATTTCCTCCATCTACTCAATTCTCTACGAGTCTTTACCATAACGTTTTGTACACCCAAGCAGACGTTCGGTGTACTGCGCGAGAATTTAAGATAGGAAAGCTTTAATTACGATAGACGTATAAATCTCCTCATCACTTTGAAACGTTTACATGTTAGTTCTAATATCGTATTCATACGTTTAGAATCCTACACACATAAAGTTTCCAGATCCGGTCGGCAACATACCATAGATCCGAACAAATAATGGCATATATGGCAAACATATAGCATTTAGCACATAAAAACATTTTAGGCGTCTTTCCTAAAATAAACTAGTGCTCGTGTCTAAAATATGGTAGACACTCATCTCACAATCATCACTTAGCATTCTAAGTTTAAGTCTAGAAATTCTACAATTTCTTAGTTCACTTAAACTAATGCTCTGATACCAACTGTGACATCCCCTAATTTCTCGGCCAGAAAAGACCTATTTCGTTTATGCTTTTTAAAATAAAATCAGAGTAATCCTTTTAAAAGATGTTGCGGAATTTGTTCCCATAAAAACATGATAATTATATTATCAAATCATTTCTGAAGAAATGTATTTTATTCATTTAAACCATTGGGATGTCATCGTCAATACAGAAACATAAGCATAAACAGAACTTACACTCACTTACACTAGTGATCTACATCTCTTTTAATCTCTCAGTGTAAAGTAACTTCATATCGATACCTGAGATACAAACAAACTGAGTGGGTCAGGCTTGGGAGCCTGGTCAGCATATAGGGTTTTCAACCCACAATAAATAATTTATTATGCTTAAACATCAAACAATCAACCCAATTACCCAATCCCCATTATCTTATTTATTTCTTAAGGATTTACCCTAAGAATCAAATCTCACTCATTCCTGAGGATTCATCCTAAGGAATAGGCACGAAGTTCATCGCTGCCCAAGGTTTATACTACAAGCACTAACAAACGTCGATCAAGAATCGACTATCCTTCATCCAATCATTCCTCAGGATTGACCTAAGGAATTTATCCAAGGTCCATTGCTACCAAGGTTCATACAACAGGCACTACGTCACATAGTCGCCAGGGTTTATACAATAGGCACTACATCTCATAGTCGCCAAGGTTTATACAATAGGCACTATGTCTCATAGTCGCCAGGGTTTATACAATAGGCACTACGTCTCATAGTCATCAGGGTTTATCTAATAGGCACGAAGTCACATCGTCGCCAGGGTTTATCTAATAGGCACTAAGTCCATAGCTGCCAACGTACTAAATACATAGCTACCAACGTACATCTATACTGTACTAAATTCATAGCTACCAACGTACATCTATACTGTACTTTTATCCCTCATACTTTATCTACCCATGTTTTACCCAACATATTTGAAGATAAAATATTTATACATTTTAAATCATTTTAAACATGTATAAAACATTCATTCAACATCCATCTCAAATAAACAAACAACATATATACACATATCACGTATTTTATATAAAATACTTCATATCTATGTGTAAGATGAAAGTGACTATACAGTCACCTGATTTAATGAAAATCGGGCAGCAATTCGTTTCCTAAAACGATCGTTTTTAATAAAACCGGGAGTTTTATTGAGAAACCGGGCTCTGCGAAGGGTCGGGCTTCAAAACCAAAAAGATAAATTTTCCGGGCTTTCGGGCACTTCGTGGCGTATTCCAGGGGTTATAATTGATATCGGGGCTTTGGGGGATGTTAATATGAAAGAAATATGGGTTTAGGGGCTAAAAATGACACTTTTTCAAAATATACTCGGGAGGTCTCGCACCCTCCTATTTATAGGTGCGAGCCTCCTGATCCAACGGCTGAGAAGGCTCCAGGTGGTGCAGATCCGAGGTCTCGTAGCACCTGCTCGCACGTGGGCTCGCACGTGGCTGCGCATGCGAGGGTCTGCTGGAGGCTTCTGATTGGACCACTTCGGACAGCTCTACGGTTCGGACACGCTGCTGATGACACACCATGATCGGACACGGGGCAGCCTCCTATTGGACCGAACCTCGGACTCGAGAAGATCATGATACGCCTCGCCAGGTGACTTCGGTGACTCAGCAGCTTTCGGACACGCGTCGGATGCGAAGCGAGGACACGTGGCTGAAGTCCACGTGTGCGAAATTCCTCGGTTTTGGGGATTTTTCTCGATTTTCGCGCCAAAACTTCTAAAATCCATAACTTTCGCATACGAGCTCCGTTTTTGACGTTATTTATATGCACGCGTAGGTAAAATTACGTTCTACAACTTTCGTTTAGACTTCGTCGGCTAATTTTGACATTAATTTTTATATTATTATTTTTAACAGACCGGGACAGGAAATCCGTTAAAAATTCATAACTTCTTCATCCGACGTCCGTTTTCGTCAGACTTTTTACCGTTATGCTACAAATGACGAGACCTTCAATTCTCGTTTAGGTCGTGTCAGCTAAAAACCAGTCGATTTAAAATTCGAGTTTTTAGCTGTCTACTGCTAAGCTGAAACTTCAAAAAAAGCATAACTTCCTCATACGAAGTCAGATTTGGGCGTTCTTTTTATACCTACTCTCGGTTTAACGAGCACTACGACTTTTGTTTAGATCACTAAGGCTAAAAAGTAGTTTATCAAAAACTCACTTTTTACGACATTCGGCACCGTGCCGGTTTGTCGCGAAACTTCGACATGTCATAACTTCTTCGTTATAACTCGGATTTCGGCATTCTTTATATATCCGGAAACCTTGAGACATATACTACAACTTGGTTAAGATTAATCCTTCTAAATAATCTTCCATCAAAAAGTCATTTTTGATGCTTATCGTCTCTAAATTGACTAGCCCGGATCTACGGGCATTACATAATAAGAAGTTTAAGCAATCTAATTATCAAATCAAGCATGCTAGGTATACCAATCAAACACAAGACATAACCAACAAGCAAAGTCTAGATTAATATATTAAAACCATGAGTCCCAGCTTCATGTAGCTAATAGAAGCAGCTAGATTTAGTTGGACATTCTAACAAAAAAAACACAAACAATACATAGTCAAAAGCATGTTAAATGTACCAAACTATAAATTGAATTATGAACTTTTCTTCCTCCTTGGTGTTAGAACCAATTTCCAGGCCTTCTCTCCTCCTGATTTTCGACTTCTGAAACTCTCTAGGTCATCCAAAAACTCCTCAAGTCGTAAGGATCAAGAGATTATATAGTTATCATAAAATTTACGTTTCACGTCGTGAATTATTCATTGACGTCGTGAATTGGCAGGAGTCCTTATCGGACAATGATTTCGACTTTGCGCGTACTCATCTTCCAAAATCCTCCATGCCACGTCGTGAACGTGTGGTCCATGTCGTGAATTGAGCTGATTTCGTGGGTTTCTTTTTCTTTTATTCTCCAAGCCTCCAAAGTTCCAAGCTTTGTTGTTTTTAGTCCCTATTCTTCAAGAATGCTCCTTTTTGGCTGAAAAGTGTAATTTAAACTTATAAGTATCATTATTCCACGTAAATAACCAAAATATGTATAAAAATGTACTTAAATATTGCCTAAAAATATGTATAAATATGGCAATATCACCATACAAATGCACCAATGTGTCCTTAGATGACAAAATGTGATATGGTTTCATAATCACTAAGATCATCATAAAACACGATACTAAAGTACTCTCCTTTCCTTTCAGATTAGAGAAACTTTTATCTTTTTGCCTAATAGATTCTTCTTATTCGTTCTGCCATACATTGAAACTTTTTCAATGATTCAGAATCACACTTAATCTTGTAAGCATAACCATATTTACCAAACTTTTAGTAAATGATAACGAATAGTCTTATTGTTCTTTGTGGTGGACTTGACCAGTGCACAATGATGTGTACTAGATTCCTTAGTCCTTCACTTGACTCACATATACATGTGAACAAGGAATTAGTCTTAATTTCCCAAAGATGAAGGTTCTCATTCATCATACAATACAAGTTACATAATTCCAAGTTTCTGTCCAAATGAAACTTGGTTGATGAGAATCTTTCCTTATTTGGTAAATTTAGATACTACCACAAACGAAAGAATCAAATCCATATCACTAAAAATAGAAACATACAAACATCAATTTTCACAAATGCCATTGCAAGGAAATATAAATAAGATAAAATCAAAATTCTTTCTTTATTTATTAAATGCGGAAAATATTGTCCTTACAATGCAAGTACATATGAAAACTATGTCGCTACATATTTCTAAGCAATCTATCATAACTCCTAAGCAGCAGCTCAAAATTCTGAACATCGAACTATGCGATCGAAATCCATCTCTTCGCGATCAGAATCAGCTTATTCTTCTTTCAAGCTTCCTTTCTCTTCTTTGATCCTACAAAACATATAAATGCAAACTTATCACATCATGTATTAAGAATCTATTAGTAGGAACTTAATAGAGCTAGATAGTGAACTTATCTGAAGTAGAGTCATACATTTTGACTTTACCATCTCTTAGATCTCTCAGGTAGTCAGGACAGCTTCGCAACCAATGCCCCTTCTCTTGGCAATAGAAACAAACAGACTCTTTTGGAATGGTACACGGGACAATCTCATACTTAGCCTTTCCCTTTCCCTTGGAAAGAGAAATCTTTTCTGGACTTCCAATGTTACCATTGTCAATGTCCATGGAAGTTTGGGAAGTAGATCTTCCAATCAAATTTGCATTACCAGTGCGCCAAATCATTGCTGATTCAGCAGCAATTAGCAGATAGGTAAGATCGATAAGGGACATTTCGCGGTCTGTCATATAGTAATCTCTAATGAACTCACCATATGACTTAGGAAGTGATTGAAGAACCAAGTCAACAACCAACTTCCTTGACACAACGACTCCTAACACTCCCAGCATGTCAATGTGTGACTTCATCTCCAAGACATGTGCACACACAAACGTTCCATCTTGGTGTTTGCTAGCCAATAGGGCTTGAGTGACCTTGAACTTTTCAAGTCAACGAACATGTAGGTTAGGGAGAAATATTGGAGGAGGTGGAGGAAGTGAAGTATGATTTCTGGGAATATCATCTTCACGAGGAAAGCTTTTTCCAAAAGATTCGGGAAGACCATAGTTGTCTGAACTAGTCATCTACAAGGGAGAAATTCAAGTAAGTTGATTTAAGTCCTTAATATACCACCCAAATGAGATATTAAGGCTAGGACCCAACACAATAATTTACAATTCGGAAGAGGGATGCCGTAATCCAATTGCAAATTATTTGAAGGTAGGTAAATGACGATTTACCAATTTCCACCATGAAAAACGAAAATGAATTTTAGGTTTTAAATTAATTGAAATTCCTAGATCTTTTGAGATTCATTGAACTTTTCAATGACATGTTTAATCTCGATTATGCCCTCTCAAGTTTGTGACTGGGATACCAAGGATCACAAACAAGGTGAAGAATAACCATGAAAATTAGCTTGGTACTCTCGATGTTACATATCACCTAATCAATGTGCCGGTTAACCACACATGCTCCATTGATCCATGATTAACATCAAGCTACCCATTGCCACACATTGTCAGTCCCAAATTAGTGTGCCGGTTAACCACACACGCTCCACTAATGACTTAACAAGGTGCAAAGTGCAATTTAATGGAATAACACCATTTTCACATTTTTCCAAAGTAACTAAGATTGGAAATTTATAAGTGCTTGGTTACTTAGTATTTTCATTATACTTTTAATGGAAGTTTGTGTTCTGTCCTACCCGTTCGGCTAACGACCCTCCACCAGTCAAGGAAGCGGTGGGTGAGAGTGGACACCCATTAAACAACCATTTTATAGGCAGTAACCTTATACCCCCCTTATAGACCGACTTCGTAAATGAGGCCTACTAACGGTAAGACTGGCCTTTAACTTATACATATATACTATATTAGACTTTTAATTTTATATAGTATAAGGGTGTATTTTAAACTTTTAAAATACTTGATGGTTTAATCTATTATTAAATTATACTCTTAATTTAATTAAACTTAAACCATATAATTATGGATTTAATAATATTCTTTTAATTAAACATTTAATTAACTATTAATAAAGACCATAAAAGTTAATTAAACTATTCAAAACACATCAAGATGCCACATCAAATAAAAACTATTTAATTAATTTTAAGTTATGAACCCATGAGTTATATTTTTGAAAACTTTTCAAATTACTAGGGTTTCTATGAATTCAATGTTTCTTAATTGAGACTTTTCAACTTTTAAAACTTGAGGGCAAGTTTTGTAATTCTTGAAAACTTTTGAACTCCATAACTTAAGGAGTTAATTTGTTTTATGAAGATGAGACTTTTCAAGTTCCATAACTTATGGAACTCTTCAAAAACCTTAAGATCAATTTATTTGTAACTCATTTAAAAACTTTTGAGTTCCAAATTTGATGACAAAATTTGTAACTCCTTAAAAAAAATTGAGTTCCAAATTTGATGACAAAATTTGTAACTCCTTAAAAACATTTAGATCAAATTATAAACTTATAAAATAACCATTTTTATCTTTTACCAATTTGATCATAATACAATTCTTGTAGTAAGATAATTTCAAATCAAAAATTACAAATAATTAGCTTTATCATATAAACTAGTAATTATCTTAAAATTTGACAATTTATCTTTTAATTGGATGAGAATAATCACTACCATATCAGAAAAAACAGATTTTATGATACAAAAGAGTTTGTGGTAATGATTCTAATCAAATTGAGGCCGAAAAACTGCAAACAGGCTGCTGAACTCGTCGAGTCAGCTTATGGACTCGTCGAGTTCATCATGAAATCATCGAGTTCATATATGGACTCGTCGAGTCCCCCCTGTCAGAGTGCAGATTTTCAATTTTTTCAACTTTGAACAATTAATCTATGCATCTATATAACACAAAACACCCATGGCTCTGATACCACTATTGGGTTTTGTGTACTATAACACTCCTATGGTGCACATACAACCCTAATAGCTTTGGATCTAAGTTTTCTCTAATTATACATGCAATATTCTTTTTCCAAAGCATAAAGCCTAAACTAGCATACAAGTTGATATTTGAATCATAAAAACTAGTTAGAAGATTACCTTGTGTAGTAGCTTGTAGAACTTTGGCCTTAAGAGAGCAAGCACCTCAAGTGTTGTGCCTCAAACAAGTCATAAACACCATGAACAATTGGATGAATATGAGAGGGAGATTTAGGAGCTCAAAATCGGCTAGTTATGAACCTTGGAGTACTAGTGGCCGATTTTGCAAGCTAGAGAGTTCATTTTATAGTTTGGAATTCCTAAGGTTTAACTTGTAAACCCTAGCCCATTTACTTAAGCCTTTAAGCAATCCAATAATCCACATGATGGGCCCTTTGGACTAATTCTTCATGGACTCTCATATAGATTTAGTCCATCCCTAATCAACATGGATCATTGGCCCAAACTATAAATATTACTGATTGACTTAATCAGTCCCCGTTAATTTAATCAGTCTCTTTTGATCACTAAATCTATTCCAAATTAATTCTTGATCAATACTAATTAAATAATATGATTTCTAAATTAATATATTATACTTATAATATATTAGTAAATCATAAATAACCTCTTTCTCAAATATCCATCCTATCAAATTGTCCTGGTGAAGGCAACCCGAAATGGACCATGCTACTCTCGGGTCAAGTACATACCGGTTATAGTTATGGGATTAGACACCTAATCCAACAGTAGGGTGCCAGCTCAACGGGCCACCCAAGCCACTAATGATGGGGTGGGTCAGGCTTGCTACAGATGTGGGGAGGCGGGGCATATCAAAAGGGAGTGCTCAAAGACTAGAAACAAAAAAGTCAGAGGCGTAGGGAGAGTTTCAACAACGGGACATGAGGATGCGACGAGGGACCCCGCTGTGATTATCGGTACGTTTCTCCTCAAATAACTCATATGCATGCGTACTTTACAATAGGGGTGCGGAGAGGAGGCTCGTGAGTCACGAAATATAAATATATACTCAAACAAAAACCTCAAACATTCACAAAAATATTCTCGGTAGAGATGACTAGGGGAAGGACTGAAACCACCAACGACACATACCTAGGATGCACCCTAACTCTAAACAACCATTCCTTCCAAATCGTCCTAATACCGGTTACAATAGGAAACTTCGACGTGATCATTTGCATTCTTAGGTTAAGTCCTCACCATGCCGATATCCAGTGTTACGAAAAGTTCGTTCGCCTTAACCTACCAAGTAGTGAAACCCTCGTCATTTACGGCGACAAACCTGGCGCGAATCTACAAATCAATTCTTGCATCAAGGCTCAAAAGTATCTACGCAAGGAATACCACGCCTTCTTAGCCCATGGTGTTGATGGGAAACAGGAGGTGAAAGACATCAAGGATATTCCAGAAGTCTGTAACTTTCCTGATGTGTTCCCAGAAGACCTTCCGGGAATACCACCCGTGCGCCAAGTCGAGTTCAGAATCGACTTGATTCCTGGAGCCACCCCCATATCCAAATCCCCATACTGTTTAGCACCGGCAGAAATGCAAGAACTGTCCAGTCAACTGAACGAACTGCTGAGCAAGGGATTCATCAGACCAAGCTTCTCACCTTGGGGAGCACCAATCTTATTCGTGAAGAAGAAGGACGAATCATTCTGCATGTGCATAGACTATAGAGAACTGAACAAACTCACTATCAAGAACCGTTATCCCCTACCTCGAATCGACGACCTTTTCGATCAACTACAAGGATCGAGCTACTTCTCAAAAATTGATCTAAGGTCGGGGTACCATCAGCTGCGGGTCCAAGAGGGAGATATTCTTAAAACGCCATTCAGAACTCGCTACAGACACTATGAGTTTGTGGTAATGCCCTTCGGATTGACTAATGCGTCAGCGGTGTTCATGGACCTAATGAACTGTGTATGTCGACCTTACTTAGATAAAGTCGTGATAGTATTCATCGATGACATACTAATCTATTCACGAAGTGAGGAAGAACATAGTCAGAACCTACGACAAGTCTTGGAGACGTTAAGGGCAGAGAAACTGTATGCGAAATTCTCGAAATGCGAATTATAGATTCGAATGGTGGATTTCTTGGGAGACGTGGTCAGCGAGGAAGGGATACACATGGATCCTTCCAAAATCAAGGCAATTGAAAATTGGGCAGCACCAAGAACACCGACGGATATTCGCCAGTTTTTGGGTCTTGCTGGCTACTATCGAAGGTTCATACAAATTTTTTCCAAAATCGCAAAACCACTCACTGCCTTGACTCAGAAAGGAGTGACTTTCAACTGGGAAAATAAACAAGAAACTGCCTTCCAAACACTAAAACAGTCCATATGCAGTGCCCCAATCTTGTCTCTCCCAGAAGGGACGGAAGACTGTGTGGTCTACTGCGATGCGTCCAATCAGGGGCTAGGATGTGTGCTCATGCAACGAGGAAAGGTCATTGCCTATGCCTCGAGAAAACTCAAGACTCACGAAGTCAACTACACCACAAATGACCTCGAATTAGGAGCAGTGATATTTGCCCTAAAGATCTGGAGACACTACCTCTATGGCACGAAGTGCACAATCTTCACTGATCATAAGAGCCTCCAGCACATTCTCAATCAAAAGGAGATTAACATGAGGCTACGACGATGGGTAGAGCTACTAAATGACTACGAATGCGAAATTCGTTATCATCCACGCAATGCCAACGTAGTAGCGGATGCCCTAAGTCAAAAAGAATACTCGGGCCGCCGGGTAAAATCATTGACCATGACCATCCATTCACACCTGTCTACGCAGATCAAAGAGGCACAGCTAGAAGCCTTGAAACCTGAGAACGTCGCAAGTGAATCCTTGCGGGGAATGGATAAAAACCTTGAAGTCAAGGGTGACGGGGCTTATTATCTCATGAACCGAATCTAGACACCGAAATTTGGTGGGTACAAAGACGTTGTCATGAACAAGACTCACAATACCAAATACTCTGTTCATCCCAGTTCAGACAAGATGTATCTGGACCTCAAGAAACATTACTGGTGGCTGAACATGAAGGCAGAAATCGCTACCTATGTGGGCAAGTGCCTGACTTGCGCCAAGGTCAAGGTAGAATACCAAAAGCCCTCGGGTTTGCTACAACAACAGGATATACCCAAGTGGAAGTGGGAGCGGATAACCATGGACTTCATAACCAAGTTACCCAATACAACAAGTGGACTTGACACCATATGCTATAGATTAACCAAATCCGCGCACTTCCTGCCAATAAAAGAAACATACAAGATGGAGAAACTAACAAGGACGTACCTCAAGGAGATTGTGCGATTGCATGGTGTGCATGTTTTATTAGGTGTCTAAGCCCATAACTATAATTGGTATGTACTTTACCCGATAGTAGCATGGTCCATTTCGGGTTGTCTTCATCAGGACAATTTGATAGGATGGATATTTGAGTAAGAAGTTACTTGTGATTTATTAATATATTATAAGTATAATATATTAATTGAGGAATCATATAATTTAATTAGTATTGATCAAGAATTAATTTGGTGATCAAAAGAGACTAATTAAATTAACGGGGACTGATTAAGTCAATCAGTAATATTTATAGTTTGGACCAATAATCAATATTGATTAGGATGGAATAATTCTATGTGGAAGTCCATGAAGAGTTAGTCCATAAGTCCCATCATATGGATTAGTGGATTGCTTAAAGGCTTAAGTAAATGGACTAGGGTTTACAAGTTAAACCTTAGAAGCCCACACTATAAATGTAACCCTTCTTTAGCCAAAATAGTGCCTAAGAGTGAAATGACATATGATGGACGATTTTGTTCTTCATAACTTCTCTCTCAATATTCTCCAATTGTTCATTAT
The DNA here is from genome assembly GCF_052849685.1 of Lactuca virosa. Classification (NCBI taxonomy): domain Eukaryota; kingdom Viridiplantae; phylum Streptophyta; class Magnoliopsida; order Asterales; family Asteraceae; genus Lactuca; species Lactuca virosa. The sequence goes on along the minus strand of NC_136426.1, from coordinate 112,135,036 downwards.
GTTTATGACTTGTTTGAGGCACAACAGTTGGGGTGCTAAGCTCTTAAAATGTCAATGTCTACAAGCTACAACAAAGAGGTAATCTTCTAACTTACTTTTATGATTTATATGTCAAATTGTATGCTAGTTGTAGGCTTAATGATTTGGAAACAATATTGCATGTATAATTACAGAAAACATAGATCCAAGGCATTTAGGGTTGTATGTGCACCATAGGATGTTGTAGTATATAAAACCCAACAGTGGTATCAAAGCCTAGGGTTGTTTTCTATTATATTTGATGCTTGCTTAATTTTCAAAGCTGGAAAAATCGATTTTATGCATTCTGTCTGATGAAATCGTCGAGTCCATGAACAGACTCGATGAGTCCACTCAGTAAAGCATGAACTCGGCGAGTCCAGTTCATGAACTCGTCGACTTGGTGCTCCAGGGTGCAGATTTTCGAGTTTTTGGCCAGAATTGGATAGGATCATTGCCACAAACTGTTTTGTAAACATAAAAACTGTATTTTCTGAGTTGGTAATGATAATCCTTATCCATTTAAAAGTCAATTGTCAAATATTTAGATAATAAGATGATTATTTGTAATATTTGATATGAATTGTCTTCCTATGAGTTAGATTAGATCAATAGAAAGTTATATGATAATTGTTGTTAATCAAAAATTGATCAAAATTGTTCTTGATATGAGTTTTGTAACTTGTCCTCAAGTTATATGAAAGGTCTCATTCATGAACTTTAAAACTCATAAATTTCATAAGTTATAGAAAATGAAAAGTCTTTCTTTTAATAGGTCATTAAAACTCATAGGTTATGGAAAATGGAAAAGTCTCATTTTTAATGGTTTTAAAGTCTTCCATGACTTGTCCTCAAGTTATGGAACATGAAAAGTTTTTCATAAATAAAAAAAACACATTAAGTTCATAAGTTATGGAAACCAAAAGTTTTTGAATAGTTCGAAAATTGCCCTCAAGTTTTGGAATTTGTATAGTCACCCTTATGACTACTTTAATTCCAAACCCTAGAATTTTAGAAGTTAAAATTCAACCCTTATACTATTATAATATTAAAAGTTAATACTTATATATATGTATAAGAATAAGTCATTCTTACCGTTAGTAGGCCTCATTCACGAAGCCAGTCTATAAGGGGGTATAAGGTTACTGCCTATAAAATGGCAGTTTAATGGGTGTCCACTCTCACCCACCGCTTCCTTGACTGGTGGAGGGTCTTTAGTCGAACGGGTAGGATAGGACATTAATTCTCCCTCATTAAAATTGTAATGGTAAATATAAAGTAACTAAACTTTTATTAAATTCCCAATCTTAGTTACTTTAGGAAAAATGTGAAAATGGTGCTAATCCATGAAGTTACACTTTGCACCTTGTTAAGTCATTAGTGGAGCGTGTGAGGTTAACCGGCACACTAATCTGGGACTAACAATGTGTGTCAAAGGGTAACTTGATGTTAATCATAGATCAATGGAGCGTGTGTGGTTAACTGACACATTGATTAGATGATTTGTAACATTGGGTGTACCAAGCTAATTTGCATGGTTATTCACACCTTGTTTGTGATCCTCGGCATCCCAGTCACAAATTTGAAGGGTATAATCGAGATTTAAACATGCCATTGAAAAGTTCAATGAATCTCAAAGGATCTAGGAATTTCAAATCCAATTAAAACTTAATAATCTATTTTGTTTTTCATGGTGGAAATTCGTAAATCGTCATTTACCTACCTTCAAATATTCTACAATTGGATTATGGCATCCTTTTTCGCAATTGTAGAATATTGTGTTGGGTCCTAGCCTTAATATTTCATTTTGGGTGTTATATTAAGGACTTAAATCAACTAACTTGAATTACTCCCTCATAGATGTCTAGTTCTAACAACTATGATCTTCCTTATCCTTTTAGAAAAAGCTTTATAATGAAGATGATATCCCACATTGCGATCAAGGTGAAAGATTAATCCCTTTGTCGTGTATTAATGGGACTGGAAATCATACTTCACTTCCTCCAGATCCTCCAATTATTCTCTCTAACCCACAAGTTCAAAGACTTGAAAAGTTTGAGGTCACTCAAGCCCTATTGGCAAGCAAACACAAAGATGGAAGTTTGTATGTGCCAACATCTTGGAGATGAAGTTACATATTGCAGGCTGGGAGAGTTGGGTGTCGAAGTCTCAAGGAAGTTGGCTGTTGACTGGGTTCTTCAATCACTTCCTGAGTCATATAGCGGGTTCATTGAGGACTACTATATGACAGACCACGACATGACCCTTATCGATCTTACCTATTTGCTTGTTGCTGCTGAATAAGCAATGATTTGGTGTACTGGTAAAGCAAATTTGATTGGAAGGTCTACTCCCCAAACTTCCATGGACATTGACAATGGTAACATTGGAAGTCCAGAAAATCCTTCTCTTCCCAATGGGAAGGGATCAGCCATGGTAAAGTCAATTGACCAAATGATAAAGAGAAAGGTTAAGTCTGAGATAGTCCAGTATACTATTCCCAAAAGGTCCATATGTTCCTATTGCCAAGAGAAGGGGCATTGTTTGCGAAGCTACTCTATTTACCTGAAAGATTATAAGGATGGTAAAGTCAAAAAGTTTGACTCTACTTCAGGTAAGTCCAATATCTAACTCTATTAAGTTCCTATTTGGAGATTCTTAATACATGATGTAATGTAATTACATTTTGATGTTTTGGAGAATCGAAGAAAAGAAAGGAAACTTAAAGGAAGAATAAGTTGATTCTGATCGCGAAGAGATGGATTTCGATCGCATGGTTCGGTGATCAAAATTTTGAGCTGTTGCTTAAGAGTTGTGATAGATTGCTTAGGAATAGATAACAACATAGTTTTCATTTGTAATTGCATTGTAAGGAAAAAAATTTCTGCAGTTTTATAAATAAAGAAAAGTTTTTTATTTTATCTTATTTTAAGTTTCCTTACAATGGCATTTGTGAAAATTGTTGTTTATATGATTCCATTGATAGCAATATTGGAAAATGGATTTGATTTTTTCGTTTGTGGTAGCGTCAAATTTTACCAAATAAGGAAAGATTCTCATCACCCACGTTTCAGTTGGATAGAAACTTGGAATCATGCAAGTTTTATTGTGTGATGAATGAGAATTTTCATCTTTGGGAAATAAGACTAATTCCTTGTTCACATGTATATGTGAGTCAAGTGAAGGACTAGGGGATTGGGTACACTTGGTTGTGCGCTGGTCAGGTCCACCACAAAGAGCTATAAGACTATTCGTTATAATTTACCAAAGTTTAGTAAATATGGTTATGCTTACAAGTTTAAGTGTAATTCTGAAACATTGGAATAGTTTCAATGTTTGGCAGAACGAATGAGAAGAATCAAATTAGGCAGAAAGATAAAAGTTTCTCCAATCTGAAAAGATGGGAGAGTACTTTAGTATCGTGTTTTATGATCATCTTAATGATTATGGAAACCATATCACAATTGATCCTCTAAGGATATCTTAGTGCATTTGTATGGCTAAGAAGAGGAATCGTGAATTGTTGAAATGGTTAAGTCAAGAAGATGAGTCATACTTCGTTCCAAAAACAAGTCTTAGAGTCATACTCCAAGATTGTGCCTTGAGTGACATAATCTTAAGAAAGGTTTATAACACTTATCAAATGTAGAGTCTAATGTTTTCTACTTTTGTACATTTGAAAATGGTAGGTTGTGATGTCTTGGATAAGACAAAGACCAACTAAGGCTAATTGTGTGAAGTGTTTTTCTTGATAAGTAACCGCACTAACTCTTGAATATTTGTTTGTCAAGTAATGTCTCTTGACAAAAGAGAATCTTATATGTCAAGAGGTCAGTGGGAGTCTTAAAGATCTTGAAAAAAAAGTTCAAGAACTAATCAAGAGTAAACTTGTTGTTAATCACTAGCACACGACCTAAGGTTTGTAACCTATCGTGTTGACATGTTCTCGTTTCTATGCCCATTCCAGTTGAAGTTGATTATGCATGTGAGTTCTATGAGTTCTCAATTGTCTTCATAACAACCTAGAAGCAATGGTAGGCCTTTGTGTTGCCAAGTGGAAAGAAATTAAGATTAAACAAGTTCAGTCCATATGAGTTTGGATTTGTCACTAACCTTGTCTTGTGATTATGGTTATGACAGATTCACATGGATAGGAACACATACACCATAAAAATATAAGTGTCATAAAGGTTTCTCTCCAATTCATGAAAATGATTGTGAGGAAACGCTTTCACTAAGAAGATTTTAAAGAGTTAGTAATTGTGATAGTTGCATTCTCAAATTCGATTATGATTACGACATTCCTCTTCATAGTTCGAATTGTGAGAAATGGAAAAGGTCTAACCATTTGAGACTTATTGTTGTAAGTTCTAAAATTGCTTAGACATACATGTGAGCTATCTAAGGAAAGGTGTATGAGTTGGAGAAGCATAGATAAAGTATTATCGAAGCATCTCGTACCAGAAATATGAACATTGGTAAGGAAGTGAATAAGTATTGATTTATAGAAGTCCAGCTGATTTCTGGGTACATGTCAAAGCTAGTGGGAGCATAAGTGTTATGCTAGTAAGATAATAACTATTATGCTAGTGGGAGCATAATTATTATGGTAAGTGTTGCAAGTTAGCAATGTTAATTATAGAAAACAAAAGATTTCAATTCGCAAAGTTGCATGGTTTGAAAAGTTGGTTTGCTATAATTAAGGGAGAAGAATTCATACTTCATTTCAAATCTAAAAGCTTAGATTGAGATTTTAATCAAATTTAGTCAAAACATATATGGATGTTATGTTGAAATGATTCAACATAAGGAAATTCTATATGTGGAAATATTATAGCAAGAGACTGGTCACGTCTTTATGTGAGACATTATGTATCGTATCCCATATGCTTCGGGTATAGGATCGATTGCATATGCTATAATATTAATCTGTTCTAATTTTCCAAATGCCTAGGGCATTAAGAGGAAAAAAAAGGAATAGAACTGTATATGACTAAAGTGGTTAAGCAATTGTCGAGGACAATCTGAGGTTTACCAAAGATTAGTTGCTTATGGACATGTGGAAGTATAGTGTAAAATTTGGAAGGACCATGTTGGGATACTCTGTGAAGAGGTAACTCTTGCTCAGAAGTGATAGTCAACATGGGAATATGGAAATGTTTCCATAAGTGGAAGTTATTCTTTAAATCTGTGTAAGATTAGAAAACTTAATGCAAGAATGATGTTCAAAGGAATGTACTTTGAATGTGAGACCTCGTTTCCATGGAATTGATTTCCATTAGAATACTTTGTAATGTCTTTTGCCAAGTCTCTGTGACTTTTGTGCATAGTCATTACAAGAGGATCATTGCATATAAGTTTAGAATCTAACAGATTTCAGTAAATGGCAAGAATTTGGTATTCTTACATTTATCATAAGGATTTGGAATTGTGAAATGAGCATCATTGAAATGTTGTCAATTGATCTATTTCACAAAGAAATGACCATAGGCAAACATAGTGTGCATGCTTGGAGCATGGGATAACTATTGTTTTAATTCAAGTATTAAGTTGATTATTCGAAACATTATATAATGAATAATGAGTAATCAATATGGCGATTAGATAAAAGGTGTTTTATTTACACTCAAAAGTTTTGGGGCCATATAGGATTAGTATTATTCTTCTGTTTCATTTTGCATGTTTTGACTTCCCGAATAACTAGGTTATTCAAACCATCCACAGTCGATCATACTTTGGAAGTAGGTATTGAGGCAAGACTGTCATGAATGGGTCTGTAGGATTGTCTAAGGTGTTAGACATAACACAAGTTTGCTGCAGTATTCATGAGTACTCATGTAATAAGATTTGAGTATTAGATTCAACCCACGCTCATTTGTATCACTTCATGGATTTTATCACGAGTGATCATGAGACGATAATATCTTATATTCTTGAAACCAAGACATGTGAGTTGTAATTTACAAGTCGGTTGCACATTGACATATGTAAACGCACCAATAACTTGGTGTTATAAAACATATCGTTGTGTGTGATTTAATGAGTAAGTACAAGCAAGCATTTGAGTCGAAGTTTATCCATTCCTTTTACCCTTAGAGGGATAAAAGCGATATTTGTGGGCCCCACGATGATTTAGTGTTAACAACCCTAAGTGCTAGGCCAAGCCTGGACTGATTTGATTTGTTCAATTAGTCAGTCGTCATAAATCAGAAATCGGGAAACAACACATAAATAGAGAGAATGATTATAATCCATGTCTCAGTTCATACGATATCTAGAATGGAGGAATATATGATCCCTTATCAAATGGACGCGTCATTTGATTTGTTCAGAGTTCGATAGCGGATTTTGAGAGCTACGATTGATAATCGGATTTTGGAGTCATACCTGCAATTATAGTTATTAGACTTATCCAAGTGGGAGACTGTTGGATTAGGTGTCTAAGCCCATAACTATAATTGGTATGTACTTGACCCGATAGTAGCATGGTCCATTTCAGGTTGCCTTCATCAGGACAATTTGATAGGATGAATATTTGAGTAAGAAGTTATTTGTGATTTATTAATATATTATAAGTATAATATATTAATTGAGGAATCATATTATTTAATTAGTATTGATCAAGAATTAATTTGGTAATCAAAAGAGACTAATTAAATTAACGGGGACTGATTAAGTCAATCGGTAATATTTATAGTTTGGACCAATAATCCATATTGATTAGGATGGACTAATTCTATGTGGAATTCCATGAAGAGTTAGTCCATAAGGCCCATCATATGGATTAGTGGATTGATTAAAGGCTTAAGTAAATGGACTAGGGTTTACAAGTTAAACCTTAGGAAGCCCATGTTAGATTTAGTGTCTAAGCCCATAACTATAATTGGTATGTACTTGACCCAAGAGTAGCATGGTCCATTTGGGTTACCTGACACCAGAACAATTTGTAAGGATGGACTTATGAGGAGAGGATATTTATGATTTGTTGATATATTATAAGTTCTAATATATTAATATGAAATCATATTATTTAATTAGTATTGATCTAGAATTAATTTGGAATTAATTTTGTGATCAAAAGAGACTAATTAAATATAAGGGGTTGATTTGGTAAATCATTCATTCTTATAAAGTGGGCTTATGATCCATAATTCTTTATGTTGGGCTAAACCCATGTGGTGACCCATGGATACTCCATGGAGGTTTTAACCCATGGAGCATGAGGGATATGGAAAGTCATTATGGTTTACATGGTGTAACCCTAGTTTGCCACACTATATAAGAGACCCTAAGGCTACCAAAATTGGGACCTAAGTGATCTTAGAAGAGGGCTTGCCGATTTTGTGAAGGAAGGAATCCTCTCTCAAGTCTTCCATTGTCGGTGGTGTGGTGTGAAGCATTTGAGGCATCACACGTGGGGTGCTAGGCTCTTAAAGGTCCAAGTATTCAAGCTACAACAAAAGGTATTTCATTCAACTAGATTTTTGTATTGTATATACTTCATAGTATGCTAGTTAAGATGATACCTTGGAAATTTGAAAGTTTGCATGTATAATAGAGAAAACATAGATCCAATGTATCTAGGGTTGCATGTACACTATAAGAGTGTTAGAATGCTCAAAACCCATCAGTGGTATCAGAGCCTAGGCTTGTTTTCCATTATACTTGATGCTACTTGTTTTCAAAGCTTGAAAAAATCGATTTTCTGTTGTCTGAACAGTGAACTTGCCGAGTCCTCTAACAGACTCGCCTAGTCCACCCTAAAAACTAACCAACTCGCTGAGTCAATTCATGCACTCGACGAGTTGGTGCTCCTGGATGCAAAATTTCAAGTTTTAAAGCCAGAATTGAACTAGAATCATTACCCTAAACTGTTTTTGATCAAATAAACCTGTTTTTGATGTGGTAATGATTGTGCTTATCCAATTTCAAAGATAATTTTCAAAGTTTCAAGTTTTATATTAGTTTATATGATTCTTGAAAATTTTTGATGTGAATTATCATTGCTTATGAGTTTTGCTAGATCATAGATATTATTTGACATTTCTTGTTAGTTTAATTGTTGATCTAAATGCCTTTTAATGGACTCCATAACTTGTCCTCAAGTTATGGAATTCCAAAAGTCTTTTCCTTAAAAGTCATTAAAACTCATAAGTTATAGAAACGAAAGGTTTTGAATAGTTTCAAAACTTGCCCTCAAGTTTTGGAATTTGTAAAGTCACTTTAGAATACTTTAATTCCAAACCCTAGAATTTTAAAAGTTTAAAATTCAACCCTTATACTTTATAGTATTATAATTTAATAATATATATATATATATATATATATATATATATATATATATATATATATATATATATGTATGTATAAGATCAAGTCAGTATTACCGTTAGTAGGCCTCATTCACGAAGTCGGTCTATAAGGGGGGTATAAGGTTACTGCCTATAAAATGGCAGTTTAATGGGTGTCCACTCTCACCCACCGCTTCCTTGACTGGTGGACGGTCGTTAGCCGAACAAGTAGGAAAGGACTATAATTCTCATTAAGTATAATGATAATAAAGTAACTAAACTTTTTATTAAATTCCCAATCTTAGTTACTTTAGGAAAATGTGAATTTGATGCTAATCCATGAAAATTGCACTTTGCACCTTACCAAGTCGTTGATGGAGCGTGTGTGGTTAATCGGCACATTAACTTGGACTAGTAAGGATGGAAAAGGGTGGCTCGATGTTTATCATAAGATCAATGAAGCGTGTGTGGTTAACCGGCACATTGATTGGGTGATAAAGTCGAGAGTACCAAGCACATTTTGCATGGTTATTCACACCTTGTTTGTGATCCTCGGTATCCCAGTCACAAACCTGAAGGGCATAATCAAGATTTAAACATGCCATTGAATTGTTCAATGAATCTCAAAGGATCTAGGAACTTCAATTCAATTAAAACTTAATAACAATTTCGTTTTTCATGGTGGAAATTGGTAAATCGTCATTTACCTACCTTCAAATATTTTGCAAGTTGGATTACGGCATCCCTCTTCCAATTTGTAAAATATTGTGTTGGGTCCTAGCCTTAATATTTCATATTGGGTGTTATATTAAGTACTCTTTATCTAATCTAAACTTGTCTTTCTTTCTTTTCAGATGTCTTCCAACACTGCTTCTGGCTCAAACCCTATTGGCTCCTTCTCTCTCATGAACCTTTGTGGGAGAGTCATATTTGATGGTTCCAACTTCAATGATTGAATTAGGAATATCAGGATGGTCACTCGCTATGAGGACAAGGAATATGTCCTAGACAAGGAGCTTAAGGATATTGATGAGTCTTCTGCTACTCCTCAGGAGATTGCTGATTTCAGGGCACATGAGAAAGATGCCACCAAGGTAGCTTGTATCATGCTTGCCATCATGTCTCCTGAACTCCAAAAGTCCTATGAGGACTTCTACCTTTTTGAGATGCACCAGGAACTGATGGAAAGATACCATCAGAGTGCTCGTCAAGAGCGGTATGAAATCATCTGCTCCATGATTACAACAAAGATGAAGGATGGTGAACCCATCACGGGCCACTTGCAGAAAATGCAAAGGTTTGTGGACCATCTGCTCAAATTGAATGTGAACTTTGATGAGGAGCTGGATATAGATATTATTATACACTCCTTACCTCCATGTTATGATCAGTTCCGCATGACTTATCATATGAACAAGGAGAAAGTCACTCTGAGCAAGCTTCAGGGCCTTTTGAGGACTGGCGAAAGTGGTCTCAAAGGTAAATCTGTTGTAACCACTCATACTGCTAATGCCCATGTTCTGGCAATTGGGCAAGGTAAGGGGAAGAAGAGGAAGGCTCCTTCCAAGAGCCACAAGGGAAAGTCTCTTGATGGATCTTCTTCAAGTGGAACCAAAGGAGCTTTTGCTACTCCCTCGACCATCCCAAAAGAAGCAGAGTGTTTCTATTGCCATGAAAAAGGGCACTGGAAGCGAAGCTGCCCCAAATACTTGCAGGATGTTAAGGATGGGAAGGTTAAACCCACCCATGCAGGTATTTATACTATTCTATCTAAAAACTCATCACATTCTAACTCTTGGGTTCTTGACACAGGTTGTGGAATTCACATTTGTTCTGATGTGCAGGGCCTAAAAGGAAGTAAGGATGTGGAGCACGGGAAGATAAACTTGATCATGGGGAATAGGAAGGTTTCACATGTCACCAAGATTGGAGTTTACTCTTTATTGCTTAGTAGTAGGTTAGAAATAGATTTGAATAATTGTTGCTACTCGTCTGATATGGCGAGAAATATTATTTCCTTACATGGTTTGTACAAACAAGGATATAGCTTTTCATTTGATAATGAAATTGGTGCTATAAATGCTTATTATAATTGTGTTTTTTATTTTAAAGCATTACCTTGTAATGGTGTATACGAAATTGTGAATGTTGTAGACAACTTAGGAAATGATGTGTTGCATATCGATTCTTCCAATTAATTGGATAAAGCATGCTTGTGGCATTGTCGTCTTGGACATGTCAGCAAGAAGCGCATAGGCCAGCTCCAAAAGGCTGGAGTTTTGGAGTCATTCGACTTTAGGTCGGATGACACTTGCGAATCTTTCTTACTTGGAAAGATGACCAAGTCACCCTTTACTGGTACTTGTGAAAGGGGTGAAGGTTTGTTGGATCTCATACACACCGATGTGTGTGGTGTTGGGTTTTCAGCATTCTAACACTCCTATGGTGTACATGCAACCCTATAAACCTTGGATCTATGTTTTCTCTATTATACATGCAAATATTAAATATTCCAAGGTTTCATCCTAACTAGCATATTATGAAGCACCTATACTACAAAGTTCTAGTTAGATGACATACCTTTTGATGTAGCTTGATGTCTTCAAGCTTTAAGAGCTTAGCCCCAATAGTGTGGAAGCCTCAAATGGAATCACAAATCACCAAAACACCTTGGAAGAACTTGAGAGAATATGTATGCACACTAAAATCGGCCCACTCTTATTTTCACACACTTGTGCCAATTTTGTGAGCCAAGGACCCCTTTATATATTATGGAGGATTAGGGTTACATCCATATAAACCCTAATACCCATGACCTTTCATTTACATAGGATCCATGGGTTAAAAGCTCCATGGACCATCCATGCAAGCTTAGCCCAACCTAAATGAACTTGGCCCATTCCATATATATAAGAGTCCATATTTAATTAGTTCTTTTTGATCACTTAATTAATTCTTGATCAATACTAATTAAATAATATGATTCCATATTAATATATTAGAACTTATAATATATTAATATGAATCATAAATATACTATTCTCAAAAGACTATCCATATAAATTGTGCCGGTGAAGTGCAACCCAAATGGACCATGCCGGGTCGGGTCAAGTACATACCAAATATAGTTATGGACTTAGACATTAATCCAACAGTCTCCCACTTGGATAAGTCTAAAACTATTATTGAGTATGACTTCAAAACCTAACTGGCAATCGTAGCTCTTAAAGCCGCTGTCGAACTCTGACCTTGCCAATGACTTGTCCATTAGATAAGGGATCATATATTCCTCCATTCTAGATATCATATGGACTGAGACATGGATTATAATCATTCTCTCTGTCCATTTGTTGTTTCCCGATTTTCGATTTATGATGACTGACTGATTGAACAAATCAAATCAGTCCTGGCTTGGCCAAGCACTCACATGTCTCATCGCTAAATCATCGAGGGGCCCACAGATATCGCTTTTATCTCGAAGGTAAAAGGAATGGATAAACTTCGACTCATATGGCTTGTTCTACTACTTGTTGAATCATACACAAAGGCACGTTTTATAACATCTAGTTACCAAATGCGTTTTCGTGCAATCAATGTATAACCAACTCATAGTAACAACTCATATCTCTAGGTTTGAAGAATATAAGATATTATCGTCTCATGATCACTCGTGATAAAATCCATGAAGTGATTCAAATGAGCGTGGGTTGAATCCAATACTCAGAACTTATGAGCACTCATGAGTGTTGTAGCACCACTTTGTCCACCAACTTCAACCTCTACAAACCAACCCATGACAGTCTTGATTCATATCTACTTCCAACATATGACCGACTGTGGATGGTTTGAATAACTTAATCATTCAGGAAGAGCGACTTAGTTATTCTGGAAGTCAAAACATGCAAAGTGAAACACAAGAATAAATGAATCAAATATGGTATCAAACCCTATGAATATAAATAAACACTTTTATTTATACCATACCGATTACTCATTATTCATTGTTTCGGTTTTATCAACTTTATACTTGAATTAAAAACACTAGTTGTCCCATGCACCAAGCATGTACACTATGTTTTTCTTAAACAATAGCTTTGCCATACACCAAGTATGAACTCTATGTTTGTCTATGATCCTTTTCTTTGTGAACTAGATCAATTGAACATAATTTCAATGATTCTCTTTTCACACTCCCAAATCCTTGTCTTAAATGTAAGAATTCCAAATTCCTATCATTTATCGAAATCTGTTTAGATTTTAAACTTATATGCAATGTTCCTCTTGTAATGATTATGCACAAAGCCACAAAGGCTTGGCAACAATCATTACAGAGTATCCCAATGGAGATCAATTCCAAGGAAACGATGTCTCAAACTCAAAGCGCATTGCTTTGAACATGCTTCTTGCATTAAGTTTCTTTAACCTTACACAGATTGCTTCCACCTATGAAGACAACTCAATATTCCCATTTTGACAACCGCTTCTGAACAAGAGTTGCCTCTTTTCAGACTATGTCAATATGGTCCTTCCAATATTAAACAGTATACTTCCAACTGTCCTTGAGCAACCAATCTTTGGTAAACCTTAGATTGTCCTCGACAATTGCTTAATCACTTTAGTCATATCTAATTCTAGACATTGTTCCCCTTAATTCCCCAAGGCATTTGGAAAATTCAGAAAGGGTAAATATTATAGCACATGTAATCGATCTTGTACCCAAAGTAAATGGGACACGATTCATGATGTTTCACATAAAGACATGGTTCTAGTCTTTTGCCATAATAATTTTTTGTTTGCCATATTCTCAAAATTTGACTATGAACAGGGATGTCGTAATCATAATCGAATTTTGAGAACGCAATATATAGAATTTCCTTAAGTTGAACCAATCCAACATGAAATTCATATATATATATATATATATATATATATATATATATATATATATATATATATATATATATATATATATATATTCTTGACTAAAGATGATTAAAATCTCAATCTAAGCTTAAAATCTCACTCTAAGCCTTTTAGAATTGACATGAAGTATAATATCCTCTCCCTTAATTATAGCAAAACAACTTTTTCAACCCCTGCAACCTCACGAATTGAAACTTTTGTTTTCTATAATTAACATTGCTAACTTGCAATACTTATCATAATTATCATGCTCCCACTAACATGATGATTATTAGCATAACACTCATGCTCCCACTAGCTTTGACATGTATCCAGAAAACAGCTGGACTTCTAGAAGTCAATACTTTATTGACATTCTTACCAAAATTTAGATTTCTGATACTAGATTGCTTTGATAAGACTTTATCAAAATCATACACCTTATCTTAGATAGATCACATGTGTGTCTAAACAATTTCAGAACTATGAAAAGGGATGCCATAATCATAGTCTCAATTGTTTAGACCTTTTGCCATTTCTCATAAGTCAATGTTAGTGTGTCGGTTAACCACGCACGCTCCACTAACGACTTTGAGATCTGCAAATATCACAATTGCTATCTACTTAAAATCTACTTAGTGAAAGAATTTCCTCACCATCATTTTCATGAATCGGAGAGAAACCTTATGACACTTAGATTTTATGGTGTATGTGTTCTTATCCATGTGAATTTGTCAAACCATAATCACAAGACTAGGTTAGTGACAAATCCTAACTCATATGGATTGAACTTGTGCAATCTTAACCTCTTGCCACCTGGCAGCACAAGGGTCTGCCATTGCTTCCAAGTAGTTATGCAAACAATTGAGAACATGTAGAACTCAAATATATATAGCCAACTTAACTGGAATGGGCACAAAAATGTCAACACGATAGGTTATAAACCTCTAGTTGTGTGCTAGTGATGAAATACATGTTTTATTCTTGATTGCTTCTTGAAACCCTTTCAGGATCTTTTAGACTCCCACTGTCTCCTTGACCTATAAGACTTTCTTGCCAAATATTCAAGAGATAGTGTGGATTCTAATCAAGACAAACACTTAACACAATTGGCCTAAGTTGGTCTCTGTTTTATCCAAAACATCACAACTTACCAAATTCAAATGTACAAGAGTAGAAAACCTTTTACTCTTACATTTCACTAGTGTTAATAAACCTTCTTTAAGATGTGTCACTCAAGTTACATTTGTGGTGGGCTTGATCAGTGCACAAGAATGTGTACTCGATCCCTTAGTCCTTTACTTGACTCAAACATCCATGTGAACAAGTAATTAGTCTTAATTTTCCAATGCTTGAAAGTTCTCATTCATCATACTATACAACTTGCATGATTCCAAGTTTCTATCCAACTGAAACTTGGGTGATGAGAATCTTTCATTATTTCGAAAATTTAGACACTACCACAAATGAAAGAATCAAATTCATATTTCCACTCTTGATATTAATGGAATCATATAAGCAACAATTTTTTTTCCTTTTCACAAATGCCATTGTAAGGATATTTTAAAATAAATAAAATCAAAATATTTTTTCTTTTATTTTAAAAACTTTGCAGAAAAACTATCCTTACAGTGCAAAAGCACATGAAAAACTTTGTTGTTATCTATTCCTAAGCAATATATCATAACTCCTAAGCAACAGCTCGACATTCTGATCACAGAACCATGCGATCGAGATCCATCTTCACGATCAGAATCAGCATATACTTCCTTTAAGTTTCTTCACTTTTCTTTGATTCTTAAAACATCAACATGTGACCCAGTCACATCATGTAACAAGAATCTCAGAATAGAAACTTAGCAGAGTTAGATAGTGGACTTTAACTAAAGTAGAGTCAATCTTCTTGACTTGATCAACCTTATGATCTTTCAAGTAAATAGGCTGCTTCGCAATCAATGCCCCTTCCTTTGGCAAGAGAAACATAGGGACTCTTTGGGAATGGTACATGGGACTATCGTAGACTTAGCCTTTCTCTTTACCATTTGGTCAACCTAGTTGACTATGGTCAATCCCTTTACTTGGGAAGAGAAGGCTTTTCTAGATATCCAATGTTACCATTGTCAATATCCATGGTAGTTTGGGAAGTTGATCTACTAATCAAATTTGCTCTCCCAGTGCTCCAAATTATTGCTGATTCAGCAGCACCAAGCAAATAGATAAGATCATTAAGGGTCATGTTATAGTCTGTTTCATAGTAGTCCCACAGGAATTCACTATGTGACTTAGAAAGTGATTGAACCACCAACTTTCTCAAGAGTTTGACACCCAACTCTCCCGACTTGTCAATATGTGACTTCATCTCCAAGATGCGATCACACATAGACCTTGCTTGCCAATAGGGCTTGAGTGACCTTGAAGTTGTGGGTTAGGGAGAATAATTGGAGGAGGTGGAGGAAGTGAAGTTCCAAGAGATTTGGGAGGATCATAGATGTCTGAACCAGACATATTTTTGGGAGATATTCAAGATAGTTGATCTAAAGTCCTTAATATAACACCCAATATGAAATATTAAGGCTAGGACCCAGCAAACTATTTTATAACTTGGAAGAGGGATGTCGTAATCCAAGCTATAAAATATTTGAAGGTAGGTGAATGACGATTCACCAATTTCCACCAAGATAAACGAAATGTATTATTAGGTTTTAATTGGTTTTGAAACTCCTAGATTCTTTTGAGATTCATTGAACTTTTCAAAGGCATGTTTCAATCTCGAGTGTGCCCTTCAGGTTTTGTGACTGGGATGCCGAGGATCACAAAACAAGGTGTGAATAACCATGCAAATATACTTGGTACCCTTAATATTTACCCCTCAATCGATGTGCCGGTTAACCACACACGCTCCACCGATACTATGATAAACATTAAGTTACCCTTTGCCTACCTTGTTAAATCAAGCTAGTGTGCCGGTTAACCACACACGCTCCACTAACTGACTTAAGCAAAGTGTAAAGTGTAATTTCATGGGTTAGCACCAAATTCACATTTTCCTAAGTAACTAAGATTGGGTATTATTAAGAGTTTAGTTACTTAGTATTTATCATTAATACTTTTAATGAAGGGAGAATTATAGTCCATGTCCTACCCGTTCGGCTAACGACCCTCTACCGGTCAAGGAAGCGGTGGGTGAGAGTAGACACCCATTAAACTGCCATTTTATAGGCAGTAACCTTATACCCCCCTTATAGACCGGCTTCGTGAATGAGGCCTACTATTGGTAAGACGACTTGCTCTTATACATATAATATATTAAACTTTTAATATTATAATAGTATAAGGGTGTATTTTAGACATTTAAAATACTTGGTGGTTTAATCTATTAATTAAACTAAACTTTTAATTTAATTAAACTCAAACCATATCTTTATTTATGGATTTAATAATATTCTTTTAATTAAACGCTTTAATTAACTATTAATAAAGTCCATAAGAGTTAATTTGAATTATTCAATAAAACATCATAATTCCAATTATTAAATTCAAAATTAAAACCATTTAATTAATTGTTTAAGTTATGAACCCAAGAGTTTTAGAATTCAATTCTTTTTTTTCATAAAAAGCTTTTTCCAAATTCCAAAACTTGAGGGCAAGTTTTGTAACTCTTGAAAACCTTTGGATTCCATAACTTATGGAGTTAAATACTTGTTTTATGATGAAACTTTTCATGTTCCATAACTTAAGAACAAGTTATGGAATTCTTTAAAACATTAACTCCAAATTTTGTAACTCCATAAAAACTTTAAATCAATTTTTTTAAAAAAAAAAACTTTCATATCCATAACTTATGGAGGTTTCAAAACACTTAAGATCACAACTTAAAAAAAAACTTTTGAGCTCCAAATATTTATGACAAAATTTGTAACTCCTTAAAACATTTTGATCAAACTTTTAAAACTAATAAAATAATCATATCATTTTATCTTTTACTAAATTTGACCTAATTCAACTCATATAGCAAATGATTCAAATTTTACAAATAATTAGTTTTTCACACAACAAGTAATTATCTTAAAATTTGACAAACGTCATGTTTTTTTTTCCTTTTTTTTCAACTTGAAAATAAAACATTTGCATCAATATAACAGAAAACAACCCATGGCTCTGATACCACTGTTGGGTTTTGAGCATTCTAACACTCCTATGGTGTACATGCAACCCTATAAACCTTGGATCTATGTTTTCTCTATTATATATGCAAATATTAAATATTCCAATGTTTCATCCTAACTAGCATATTATGAAGCACCTATACTACAAAGTTCTAGTTAGATGACATACCTTTTGATGTAGCTTGATGTCTTCAAGCTTTAAGAGCTTAGCCCCAATAGTGTGGAAGCCTCAAATGGAATCACAAATCACCAAAACACCTTGGAAGAACTTGAGAGAATATGTATGCACACTAAAATCGGCCCACTCTTATTTTCACACACTTGTGCCAATTTTGTGAGCCAAGGACCCCTTTATATATTATGGAGGATTAGGGTTACATCCATGTAAACCCTAATACCCATGACCTTTCATTTACATAGGATCCATGGGTTAAAAGCTCCATGGACCATCCATGAAAGCTTAGCCCAACCTAAATGAACTTGGCCCATTCCATATATATAAGAGTCCATATTTAATTAGTTCTTTTTGATCACTTAATTAATTCTAAATTAATTCTTGATCAATACTAATTAAATAATATGATTCCATATTAATATATTAGAACTTATAATATATAAATATAAATCATAAATATACTATTCTCAAAAGACTATCCATATAAATTGTGCCGGTGAAGTGCAACCCAAATAGACCATGCCGGGTCGGGTCAAGTACATACCAAATATAGTTATGGACTTAGACATTAATCCAACATGTGGGCCCTTCAGAACCGCCACAAGGGATGCTAACCGCTTCTATGTGACTTTTACTGATGATTACAGTAGATATGGCTATGTCTACTTAATCAAGCATAAGTCAAAAATCTTTGAGAAATTCAAAGAGTTTAAACAAGAAGTGGGGAATCAGTTGGGTAGGAAGATAAAGATGCTCCGATCCGATCGGGGTGGTGAGTATCTTAGTATCGAGTTCCTTGACTATCTTAAGGAATGTGGAATTGTTTCACAATTGACGCCACCTAGGACACCACAGCTTAATGGTGTGGCTGAGAGGCGCAATCGATCCTTGTTGGACATGGTTTGTTCCATGATGAGTCGAGCTTCGTTACCTATCTTATTCTGGGGGTATGCCTTAGAGACTGCCGCACATATCCTTAATCTACTCCCTACCAAAAAGGTTGCCAAAACACCTCATGAGATGTGGACTGGGAAGGCTCCCACATTAGACCACATCAAGGTTTGGGGTTGAGAGGCTTTCGTGAGACGCGATACTCATGACAAGCTCGAACCTCGGAGTGAGCGGTGTATGTTCATCGGCTACCCACATAAATCATTTGGTTATCTCTTCTACAGACTGAGTGACAATGTTGTCTTCGTTGCGAGGAGAGGAGTCTTTCGCGAGAGAGAGCTCATAGGCCAAGGAGACAGTGGGAGGCAAATTGTCCTTGAAGAACTTCAAGAGTCAAGAGGTGAAGGAACCTCAAACACTAGCGATCAACCTGAGGAGGAAACTCTTGTTGAGCCGATTGACGAGTCCGTACCTCTAAGGCGTTCCAGTAGAGTTAGTGTTCCACTTGTGTTGTATGGTTTTCATATAACATCTGGGGGTGATACATTTATCAGTGATAGCATACTGATAAATTTGGATGAACCTAACAACTACAAGGAAGCCATGGCAGGACCTGAGTCTGCTTAATAGAAGGAGGCGATGGACAGCGAGATTCAGTCCATGTATGACAATCAAGTTTGGAACTTGGTTGACAATGTACCGGGTCGTAAGACAATCGGGTGAAAATGGATCTTCAAGAAGAAGACCGCCATGGATGGGAAAGTACACACTTATAAGGCGCGACTGGTTGCGAAGGGCTTTACTCAAACTCCAGGAGTTTACTATGATGAGACCTTCTCACCAGTAGCGAAGATTAATTTTATCTGCTGCATTTCATGATTATGAAATATGTCAAATGGATGTCAAAACCACTTTCCTTAATGGAATGTTGGATGATGATGTTTACATGATTCAGCCAGAGGGTTTTGTCGATGCAAAGTATCCTAATAGAGTGTGTAAGCTTGAGAAATCCATTTATGGATTGAAACAACCATATCGCAGATGGAATCTTTGTTTCGATGAGAAAGTCAAAGAGTTTGGCTTTTCGAGAAGCGAGGATGAGTCATGTGTATATGTCAAGGCTAGTGGGAGTACAGTTAGCTTTTTGGTATTGTATGTGGATGACATACTACTCATAGGAAATGACATCCCAACCTTGCAGGAAGTTAATGTTGGATATAGTGTCTAAGTCCATAACTTTATTTGGTATGTACTTGACCCGACCCGGCATGGTCCATTTGGGTTGCATGGCATTGCAATACTTGGATAGACTAAATGAGAGAATAAGGCACTTATGATTATTAATATATTATAAGTTCTAATATATTAATAATAGTATTATTTAATTAGTATTGGTCAAGTATTAATCTAGTATTAATTTGGTGATCAAAGTGAGACTAATTAAATATATAGGGTTGATTATGACAATCATCAATTCTTTTATGGTGGATTAATGATCCATGGTTTATGGGTTTGGTTATAACCATATGGAGCTCCATGGATAGTCCATGGGAGTTACAAACCCATGGGTCATGAGAAATCAAGAGTCATGACAATTAAGGACATTCATGTGTAAACCCTAATTGTGACAACACTATAAAAGGAACCCTATGGCTAGCAAAATCGTGACCTAGTGGACCTAGGGTTACTAGAGAGGGCATAACCGATTTTGAGGCTAAGTGACATTCTCTCAAGTTATTCCAAGTCTTGTGGTGTTGTGTGAAGCATTTGAGGCACAACATTTGGGGTGCTAGGCTCACAAAGTCTTGAAGGAATCCAAGCAACAACAAGGTATGTATTTCTACTAGTTTTTATGTTTTATGTAATCCCCATGCCATGCTAGTTAGGAAATAACCTTGAAAAAGAAATTTGCATGTATATAGAGAAAACATAGATTCAAGGTTATTAGGGTTGCATGTACACTTAGGAAGTGTTAGAATGCTTAAAAACCCATCAGTGGTATCAGAGCCAGGTTTGTTTTCTGTATACTTGATGCAAAACTGCTTAAAAATCGAAAATTCTGCATTCTGACGACTGAACTCGCAGAGTCCATGGGGAGGACTCGCCGAGTCCATGAACAAATTCATCCTACTCGGCGAGTAGAATAATGCACTCAACGAGTAGGAGCGTGCTGTGCAGTTTTTTCGAGTTTTGTTGCTGGAAATGGATTAAGATCATTATCCCAATCTGTTTTGGAGTTGTAAAATCTGTTTTTCAAAATGATAATGATTATGTTAACCCATTTTACATGACTTTTATCAATTTTCAAGTATTGTATATAGTTATATGATTTCTTGAAATTGCTTGACATGAATTTGTGTTCTTATGAGTTTTTAGAAGATCATAGGAATTATATGTAACCTCCATGTATGTTTAATTCATGATCTTAATGGAAATGATGGTGTCCATAACTTGTCCTCAAGTTATGGATAACCAAAAGTCACTTCTTTAAATTGTGATTAAAGAACTAAAGAAGTTTCATAAAATGAAGAGTCTTCATTTTATGAACCATTAAAACTCATAAGTTACAAACTGAAGAGACTTGGAATAGTTTCAATTCTTGCCCTCAAGTTTTGGAATTTGAAAAGTCGTACACTTTAATACTTTAATTCCAAATTAAACCTTAGATTTTTAAAAAGTTTAAAAATCAACACTTATACTATTATTATAATTTTATTATATAGATATGTATAAGAATATGTCATTCTTACCGTTAGTAGGCCTCATTCACGAAGCCGGTCTATAAGGGGGGTATAAGGTTGTTGCCTATAAAATGGTGACTTAATGGGTATCCACTCTCACCCACCGCTTCCTTGATCGGTGGAGGGTCGTTAGCCGAACGGGTAGGATACGACTTTAAATACTCGTTAAAAGTATAATGAATTATAAAGTAACTATACATTATAAATTCCCAATCTTAGTTACTTTAGGAAAATGTGAAATTGGTGCTAGCCCATAAAATTACACTTTGTACCTTACCAAGTCGTTAGTGGAGCGTGTGTGGTTAACCGGCACACTAACATGGACTAGTAAGAGTGGCAAAGGGTAACTTGACTTTATTATAGATCGGTGGAGCGTGTGTGGTTAACCGGCACATCGATTAGGTAATATTGTTGAGGGTACCAAGTCAATTTGTATGGTTATTCACACCTTGTTTGTGATCCTCGGCATCCCAGTCACAAACTTGAGAGGGCACAATCGAGATTCAAACATGCCATTGAAAAGTTCAATGTATCTCAAAAGATCTAGGAGTTTCAAAACCAATAAAACCTAATAATAAAATATTTCGTTCTTATGGTGGAAATTGGTAAATCGTCATTTACCTACCTTCAAATATTTTATAGTATGGATTACGGCATCCCTCTTCCAACTATAAATAGTTTGTTGGGTCCTAGCCTTAATATTTCATTTGGGTGAATTATTAAGGATTCCTAATCTAATGAAACTTGTCTTTCTTTCCTTTCAGATGTCTTCCAACAATGCTTCTGGCTCAAACCCAACAGGCTCCTTTTCCCTTATGAACTTGTGTGGTAAGGTCATCTTTGATGGATCCAATTTCAATGAGTGGATCAGAAACATCAGAATGATTACCCGCTATGAGGACAAAGAATATGTCCTCGATAAGGAGCTTAAGGTTGTGAATGAAGCCACTGCTACTCCTGAAGAGTTTGCGGAGTTTGTGGCACATGAAAAGGATGCTACTAAAGTAGCATGCATCATGATGGCCACCATGACTCCTGAACTTCAAAAATCCTATGAAGATTTCTACCCCTATGAGATGCACCTGGATCTGATGGAAAGGTACCATCAGAGCGCGCGTCAGGAGAGGTATGAAATCATCTCCTCCATGATAACCGCAAGGATGAAGGATGGTGAACCCATCACCGGTCACTTGCAGAAGATGCAAAGGTTCGTTGACCGGTTGCTGAAGCTAAATGTTGACTTTCCTGAGGAAATGGCGATTGACATCATTCTCCATTCCTTACCTCCAAGTTATGATCAGTTTCGTATGACTTATCATATGAACAAGGAGGAAGTCACACTTAGCAAACTTCAAGGACTCTTAAGGACAGCTGAAAATGGCCTTAAGGGTAAAGCGGTTGCTATTTCTACTCCTTCAACAGCCCCTGTTCTGGCTATTGGGCAGGGAAAGGGTAAGAAGAGGAAAAACCCTTCGAAGGGTACCAAGGGTAAGACTCTTGATGGTTCCTCTTCAAGTGGGACAAAGAAAGGTCCCATTACTCCTTCTTCAAACCCAAAGGAAGCACAGTGCTTCTATTGCCAGGATAAGGGACACATCAAGCGAAGCTGCCCTAAATATCTGCAAGATGTAAAGGATGGGAAGGTTAAACCCACCCATGCAGGTATTTACACAATATTGTCTAACAACTCATCTAATGCTAATTCTTTGGTGCTTGATACAGGGTGTGGTATTCACATTTGTACTGATTTGCAGGCACTAAGAAGAAGTGAGCAAGTGGAGCACGGGAAGATAAACTTAGTCATGGGCAACAGGAAAGCATCACCTGTTACCAAGATAGGAGTTTATTCTTTATTGCTTAATAATGGGTTAATGTTAGATTTGAATAAGTGTTGTTACTCGCCCGAAATGGCGAGAAATATTATTTCTTTTCATGGCTTGTACAGACAAGGTTTTTCATTTTCATTTGATAATAAAAATGGTGCTATTAATGTTTATTACAATGATGTATTTTACTTTAAAGCATTACCTTGTGATGGTGTATATGAAGCCGTGAATGTTGTAGACAATCTAGGAAATAATGTGTTGTATATTGATTCTTCAGATAGCTTGGATAAAGCATCCTTGTGGCATTGTCGTCTTGGACATGTTAACAAGAAGCGCATAGGCCAACTCCAAAAGGCTGGAGTCTTGGAATCATTTGACCTCAAGTCAGATGATAGTTGCGAGTCTTGTTTACTTGGAAAAATGACAAAGTCACCCTTCACATGTACTTGTGATAGGGGTGAAGGTTTGTTGGACCTTGTACACACGGATGTGTGTGGGCCCTTCAGAGTTGCTACAAGGGATGCTAATCGCTATTATGTGACTTTTACTGATGATTACAGTAGATATGGATATATTTACTTAATCAAGCATAAGTCAGAAACCTTTGAAAAGTTCAAAGAGTTTAAGCAGGAAGTTGAGAATCAATTGGGTAGGAACATCAAGATGCTCCGATCCGATCGAGGAGGAGAGCATCTTAGCATTGAGTTCCTTGACTATCTTAAGGAATGTGGGATTGTCTCACAATTGACACCTCCCAGAACACCACAGTTGAATGGTGTAGCTGAGAGGCGCAATCGAACCTTGTTGGATATGGTTCGTTCCGTGATGAGTCGAGCTTCGTTACCAATCTCTTTATGGGGGTATGCCTTAGAGACTGCCGCCCATATCCTTAATCTAGTCCCTACTAAAAAGGTTGCCAAAACACCTCACGAGATGTGGACTGGGAAAGTTCCCAATTTAGACCACATCAATATTTGGGGTTGTGAAGCTTTCGTGAGGCGTGAGACTCATGATAAGCTTGAACCTCGAAGTGAGAGGTGTATTTTCATCGGCTACCCACAGAGATCCTTTGGTTACCTCTTCTACAGACCCAGTGATAATGTGGTTTTTGTGGCAAGAAGAGGAGTCTTTCGTGAGAGAGAATTCATAAGCCAAGGGGACAGTGGGAGGCAAAGTGACCTTGAAGAGCTTCAAGAGCCAAGTGGTGAAGGAACCTCAAATGCTATCGACCAACCTGAGGAGGAAACTCCTGTTGATCCGATAGATGAGTCTGTACCTCCAAGACGTTCCACTAGGGTGAGGAACACACCTGATTTTTATTATGGTTATCACATCACCACTGAAGGTGATACGTTTATTAGTGATAGTACACTAATAGATTTGGATGAACCTAATAACTACAGGGAAGCCATGGCAGGCCCTGAGTCTGCTAAATGGAAGGAGGCTATGGACAGCGAGATTCAGTCCATGTATGACAATCAAGTTTGGAACTTGGTTGACAATGTACCAGGTCGTAAGACAGTTGGGTGCAAATGGATCTTCAAGAAGAAGACCGACATGGATGGAAAGGTACATACTTACAAAGCGCGACTGGTTGCGAAGGGCTTTACTCAAACTCCTGGAGTTGACTATGATGAGACCTTCTCACCAGTAGCTAAGATTAAGTCTATTAGAGTATTGTTAGCCATAGCTGCATTTCATGATTATGAAATATGGCAAATGGATGTCAAAACCGCTTTCCTTAATGGAAAGTTGGCTGAGGATGTTTACATGGCTCAACCAGAGGGTTTTGTCGATACAAGATACCCTAATAGAGTGTGTAAGCTTGATAAATCCATTTATGGATTGAAACAAGCATCTCGCAGATGGAATCTTTGCTTTGATGAGAAAGTCAAAGAGTTTGGCTTTTCTAGGAGTGAGGATGAGTCTTGTGTGTATGTCAGGGCTAGTGGGAGCATAGTTAGCTTCTTGGTGTTGTATGTGGATGACATACTTCTCATAGGAAACGACGTCCCAACCTTGCAGGAGGTTAAGTACTGGCTTGGGAAGTGTTTCGCAATGAAGGACCTTGGGGAAGCTGCCTATATCCTAGGGATAAGGATATTGAGAGATAGGAGTTAGTCAAAGTACTTACTTGGATAAGGTGCTGAAGAGGTTCAGCATGCAAGAATCCAAGAAAGGAGAATTACCAATCCAGAGTAATGCCAAGCTGAGTAAGACTCAGAGTCCGAGTACAGAGGCTGAGATAGCTGAAATGAGTCATATACCATATGCTTCCGCTGTGGGCTCAATCATGTATGCTATGACTTGTACTCGCCCTGATGTGGCCTTTGCTTTGAGCATGGTCAGTAGATATCAAGGGAACCCTGGCAAAGCACACTGGACAGTGGTAAAGAACATTCTCAAGTATCTGCGGAGGACTAAGGATTGGGTCCTTACCCTCGGAGGCAGTGATGACTTGAGAGTGGAAGGATATAGCGATGCTAGCTTCCAGACTGATAGGGATAATTTCCGCTCTCAGTCAGGCTGGGTCTTTATCCTAAATGGAGGGGCAATTACTTGGAAAAGTTCCAAGCAGGAGACAGTAGCTGATTCTACTTGTGAATCAGAGTACATAGCAGCAAGTGAAGCAGCTAAGGAGGCGATATGGCTAAAGAACTTCATCGGAGACCTTGGAGTTGTACCAGCTATAAAGGAGCCAATGGAAATTTTCTGTGACAATGAAAGTGCGGTTGCTTTGGCTAAGGAACCAAGAGATCACGGGAGATCTAGGCACATTGACAGAAAATACCATTTCATCAGACATCGAATAGAAGAAGGACTCCTCGTGGCTAAGAGGGTATCATCATATGAGAACCCGGCAGATCCCCTCACGAAGGGACTGAGCAGGGTTAAGCATTTACAGCATGCGAGGCGCATTGGGCTGAAGGATGATATTAGTTTCAATAATTAGATTCCTGAAACTTGTAAAATGTAATTGACATTTGATGATAAATAAAAGTTGTTATTTATTTATGAGTAAGGTGTTACTATCTTGTGTTGATTGTTTACTATGTTTCAATTTTGCATGTTTTTACTTCCAGAATAATTATGTTATTATTCAAACCATCCACAGTCAGTCAAACTTTGGAAGTAAGTATTGATTTAAGACTGTCATGAATTTGGCTTGTATGATTTGTCTAAAAGTGCTTTGGACAATGCAATGGTTGCTACAACATTCATGAGTACTCATAAGGGCTGAGTATTGGATCCAACCCACGCTCACTTGCATCACTTCATGGAATTTATCTCGAGTGATCGTGAGACGGTAATATCATATAAATCTTCAAACCTAGAGATATGAGTTGTTGACTATGAGTTGGTTATTCATTGATTGTACGAAAACGCATTGGTAACTCGATGTTATAAAACATGCCTTTGTGAATAATTCAACAAGTAGTTAGTACAAGCATATCAGTCGAAGTTTATCTGTTCCTTCTAGAAATAGAAGCGATATCTGGGCCCCTCGATGATTTGGTTTTGACTTATGTACCAGGCCCGGTCAGAACCTAATTCATGTGTTCAATTTAGTTCTATGTCGAAACAAATCAGAGATCGAGAAACAAATGCTGGACAATAAGTAAGACCATGTTCCATGTGTTTGTCCGGCTGATATCATGAGAACAGAGGATTATATGATCACTTATCTTAAATGGCGTATCATCATCATCTCAGTTCCGAGAGACTTTGAAAGAGCTACGATTGCTAGTCGGATTTTGAAGTCATATTTGCAAATATAGTTATTAGACTTATCCAAGTGGGAGATTGTTGGATATAGTGTCTAAGTCCATAACTTTATTTGGTATGTACTTGACCCGACCCGGCATGGTCCATTTGGGTTGCATGGCATTGCAATAATTGGATAGACTAAATGAGAGAATAAGGCACTTATGATTATTAATATATTATAAGTTCTAATATATTAATAATAGTATTATTTAATTAGTATTGGTCAAGTATTAATCTAGTATTAATTTGGTGATCAAAGTGAGACTAATTAAATATATAGGGTTGATTATGACAATCATCAATTCTTTTATGTTGGATTAATGATCCATGGTTTATGGGTTTGGTTATAACCATATGGAGCTCCATGGATAGTCCATGGGAGTTACAAACCCATGGGTCATGAGAAATCAAGAGTCATGACAATTAAGGGCATTCATGTGTAAACCCTAATTGTGACAACACTATAAAAGGAACCCTATGGCTAGCAAAATCGTGACCTAGTGGACCTAGGGTTACTAGAGAGGGCATAACTGATTTTGAGGCTAAGTGACATTCTCTCAATTTATTCCAAGTCTTGTGGTGTTGTGTGAAGCATTTGAGGCACAACATTTGGGGTGCTAGGCTCACAAAGTCTTGAAGGAATCCAAGCAACAACAAGGTATGTATTTCTACTAGTTTTTATGTTTTATGTAATCCCCATGCCATGCTAGTTAGGAAATAACCTTGAAAAATAAATTTGCATGTATATAGAGAAAACATAGATTCAAGGTTATTAGGGTTGCATGTACACTTAGGAAGTGTTAGAATGCTTAAAAACCCATCAGTTAAGTCCTGGCTTGGGAAGTGTTTCGCTATGAAGGACCTTGGAGAAGTTGCCTACATCCTTGGGATAAGGATATTGAGAGACAGGAGTAAAAGACTAATTGGACTTAGTCAAAGTACCTACTTGGATAAAGTGTTGAAAAGATTCAGCATGCAGGATTCCATGAAAGGTGACTTACTGATGCAGTGCAATGCCAAACTGAGTAAAGCTCAGAGTCCGAGTACAGAGGCTGAGATAGCTGAGATGAGTCTAATACCATATGCTTCTGATGTAGGCTCAATCATGTATGCTATGACTTGTACTCACCCTGATGTGGCCTTTGCTTTGAGCATGGTCAGCAGATATCAAGGGAATCCTGTTAAGGCTCACTGGACTGCGGTTAAGAACATTCTCAAGTACCTGCGGAGGACTAAGGATTGGGTTCTTACCCTCAGTGGGAGTGATGACTTGAGAGTGGTGGGGTATAGTGACGCCAGATTTCAGACCGACAGAGATAATTTCCGATCTCAGTCAGGCTGGGTCTTTACCCTGAATGGAGGAGCAATAACTTGGAAAAGTTCCAAGCAGGAGACAGTAGCTGATTTAACTTGCGAGTCAGAGTACATAGCAGCAAGCGAGGCGGCGATATGGCTGAAGAACTTCATTGGATACCTTGGAGTTGTACCAGCTATAAAGGAGCCTATGGAGATTTTCTGTGACAGCGAGAGTGCAGTTGCCTTAGCCAAGGAACCAAGGGATCACGGCAGATCCAGGCACATCGACAGAAAATACCACTTCATTAGACATCGAATAGAAGGACTCCTCGTGGCAAATAGGGTATCGTCTGATGAGAACCCAACAGATCCCCTCACGAAGGGACTGAGTAGGGTTAAGCATCTGCAGCATGCGAGGCGCATCGGGCTGAAGTATGATATTAGTTTTAATGATTAGATAGATTTCGAAACTTGTAATAGTTGAAATGTAATTGACATTTGATGTTTAAATAAAAGGTGCTTTTTATTTACTAGTATGGTACTGTCTTGTGTCAATCATTTACTATTGTTTCACTTTGCATGTTTTGACTTCCAGAATAATTATATTATTCAAACTGTCCACAGTCGATCATACGTTGGAAGTAGGTATTGAATCAAGACTGTCATGAATTTGGCTTGTAGATTTGTCTGAATTGTGTTAGACATAGCAAAGGTTGCTGCAACATTCATGGGTGCTCATAAGGTCTGAGTATTGGATTAAACCCGCGCTCACTTGTATCACTTCATGGAATTCATCTCGAGTGATCGTGAGACGATAATATCATATAAGTCTTCAAACCTAGATATATTACTTGTTGACTATGAGTTGGTTGTACATTGATAGTACAAAAACTCATCGGTAACTCGATGTTATAAAACATGCTATTGTGTATGATTTAATGAATAGTTAGTACAAGCATATACTGTCGAAGTTTATCTGTTCCTTTTAGTCCTTGGAGGATTAAAAGTGATATCTTGGGCCCCTCGATGATTTTGTTTTGACTTATTTGTCGGGCCCGGTCAGAACTAAATTGATGTGTTCGATTAAGTTCTATGTCAAACAAATCAGAAATCGGGAAACAAACTGTTGGACAATAAGTACGACGTTGTTCCATGTATTTGTTTGGCTGATATCTTGAGAATAGAGGATTATATGATCACTTATTTAAAATGGAGCGTCTCGTTTTGACAGAGGCTTTTAAGAGCTATGATTGCTAGTCGGTGTTTTAAGTCGTACTTGCAGTTATAGTTATTAAAATTATCCAAGTGGGAGACTGTTGGATTTAGTGTCTAAGCCCATAACTATAATTGTACTTGACCCGAGAGTAGCATGGTCCATTTGGGTTGCATGGCACCAGAACAATTTGTAAGGATGGACTTATGAGGAGAGGATATTTATGATTTGTTAATATATTATAAGTTCTAATATATTAATATGAAATCATATTATTTAATTAGTATTGATCTAGAATTAATTTGGAATTAATTTTGTGATCAAAAGAGACTAATTAAATATAAGGGGTTGATTTGGTAAATCATTCATTCTTATAAAGTGGGCTTATGATCCATAATTCTTTATGTTG
Source organism: Lactuca virosa (assembly GCF_052849685.1). Taxonomy (NCBI): domain Eukaryota; kingdom Viridiplantae; phylum Streptophyta; class Magnoliopsida; order Asterales; family Asteraceae; genus Lactuca; species Lactuca virosa. Next base: position 112,105,340 of record NC_136426.1, on the reverse strand, counting down.
GGCTAAACTCATGTGGTGACCCATGGATACTCCATGGAGGTTTTAACCTATGGAGCGTGAGGGATATGGAAATTCATTAGGGTTTACATGGTGTAACCCTAGTTTTCCACACTATATAAGAGACCCTAAGGCTACCAAAATTGGGACCTAAGTGATCTTAGAAGAGGGCTAGCCGATTTTGTGAAGGAAGGAATCCTCTCGCAAGTCTTACATTGTTGGTGGTGTTGTGTGAAGCATTTGAGGCATCACACTTGGGGTGCTAGGCTCTTAAAGGTCCAAGGATTCAAGATACAATAAAAGGTATGTCATTCAACTAGATTTTTGTATTGTATATACTTCATAGTATGCTAGTTAAGATGATACCTTGAAAATTTGAAAGTTTGCATGTATAATAGAGAAAACATAGATCCAAGGTATCTAGGGTTGCATGTACACCATAGGAGTGTTAGAATGCTCAAAACCCATTAGCCCACACTATAAATGTAACTCTTTTTTAGCCAAAATAGTGCCTAAGAGTGAAATGACATATGATGGACGATTTTGTGCTTCATAACTTCTCTCTCAATATTCTCCAATTGTTCATGATGTTTGTGACTTGTTTGAGGCACAACACTTGGGGTGCTAAGCTCTTAAAAGGCCAATGTCTACAAGCTACAACAAAGAGGTAATCTTCTAACTTACTTTTATGATTTATATGTCAAATTGTATGTTAGTTGTAGGCTTAATGCTTTGGAAACAATATTGCATGTATAATTAGAGAAAACATAGATCCAAGGCATTTAGGGTTGTATGTGCACCATAGGATGTTGTAGTATATAAAACCCAACAGTGCCAATATCCATTATCTCTGACAGAGATAGCAGATTTACCTCACGGTTTTGGCAATCATTGCAAAAGTCCTTGGGGACTAGACTCGACATGAGTACAACTTATCACCCTCAAACCGACGGGCAAAGTGAGAGAATCATTCAGAAGTTAGACGACATGTTGAGAGCTTGTGTGATAGACTTCGGTAAAGCCTGGGATACCCATTTACCACTCATCGAATTCTCATACAATAACAGTTATCACACTAACATTAAGGTTGCCCCATTCGAAGCCCTCTATAGGCGCAAGTACATATCACCTATGTGATGGGCTGAGGTGGGTGACACGCAGCTAGCAAGGGGACAAGTGCCTAATAGCACCCTCACCGACCCTGAGATCATACGGGAAACTACGAAGAAGATCGTTTAGATCCGTGAACGATTAAAGGCATCTCGGGATCGACAAAAGAGTTATGCAGATAAGCAACGCAAACCCTTGAATTTCCAGGTTCGTGACCGCGTTCTGTTGAAGGTCTCACCCTGGAAGGAAATGACACGTTTTGGAAAATGTGGGAAGCTGAATCCAAGGTACATCGGGCCATTCGAGATCCTTGCCAGGATTGGTCCAGTGGCTTATAGACTTCAACTACCGTAGCAACTCAGTAACGTACACCCCACCTTCCATGTGTCCAATCTGAAGAAGTGTCTGTCCGATGAGACTCTCATCATTCCACTTGACAAAATTGAAGTAAATGAGAGTCTCCACTTCGTCGAGGAACCTGTGGAAATCATGGACATGGAGGTCAAAAGAACGAAACAAAGTCGCATGCCCATAGTGAAGGTTCGTTGGAACGCCAAGCGAGGGCCTGAATTCACTTGGGAGCGGGAGGACCAAATGAAACAGAAGTACCCACATCTCTCCCCTAGCTCATGAGTACCCACTCATGTAACACCCATAAAAATCAAGCCAATTTAAAACTTTTTAAAACATTTAAAAACCATTAAGTTATTACAATTTGTTTTCAAAATAGTTTAAGCATCAGAGTATCCCCAGAATCAATCATGAAAATACGAGGAGGTGCACGATCACGCCTTCGCCTTCCCGCGATCATCAGAAGTACCTGAAACAAAATCAACAACTGTAAGCCCTAAGCTTAGTGAGTTTCCCCAAAATACCAACGCCATACAAATATAACCATATCATATAACAAATACAGAACATCATGCATAATGAGCCTTCAGCCTGACTGGACCGCCTCACAGGCCTTCAGTCTATCTGGACCGCTCTCCGAGCCTTCTACACGTTTGGACCGCCTCGCAGGGCCTTCAGCCTATCCGGACCGCTCGTCGGGCCTTCGGTCTGACTATCATACCCTCCTGGGTTTGTAGTCTATTCGGACCGCCCTGGGTATATTGGCCTTCAGCACAAAGCAGGACCGCCTCAACCCACCCCCAATCAAACACATATGTGCACATAACTATCATACGCTAGCATAACACATATAGCAATCCAACCGATCTAATAGATCATATAGCATAGCAACATCCTATAACCAGGACACCGATCTAACCAGGTCACTAAGTATAAGCATATCACATACATATCATACGCTAGCATCATAACAGTCAAACCGATCTAGCAGATCCAGTAGCATAGCAACATCCTATAACCAGGACACCGACCTAACCAGGTCACTAAGCATAAGCATATCACATACATATCATACGCTAGCATCATAACAGTCAAACCGATCTAGCAGATCCAGTAGCATAGCAACATCCTATAACTAGGACACCGACCTAATCAGGTCACTAAGCATAAGCATATCACATTCATATCATACGCTAGCATCATAACAGTCAAACGGATCTAGCAAATCCAGTAGCATAGCAACATCCTATAACCAGGACACCGACCTAACCAGGTCACTAAGCATAAGCATATCACACAAATACCAGTATACAATCCGAGAAAGGGCCGACCTTGGTGCCTTAGACCCTGTTGATATAATGAGGATAACTCACCTGGCATTGCTGAAGTCCCGCAGATAAAACTCCAGCTACTGGTTGACAGATTCCCGAACTGTCAACATCAAACAATACCCAATTAATAATTGGGTTCCAAGCCCAAGGTCCAAATCACACTCCAAAGACCCAAAAGTCAAGTAATGGGCCAAAGCCCAACATATGGCCCAATTTTCCAAATTGGGCCCAAACCTTTATAAGTTCTTACCATAAGGCCCAACCATTTAGTCCAATCCAACATTCGACATTCTAATGGCCCAAAATCACATAATCATAAAGGCCCAAACTATGGCCCATCTATGGCCCAATTTTCCAAATTGGGCCCAAGTCCTCACATGGGCCTTATCCTAAAACCCATACAATTATTTAGTCCATGTACTTATTCTTGGAAAGCCCATTAATAGTCCAATCACCAAAGCCCAATAGAAAGGCCCAACTCAAGGCCTAAGTGAAATTAGGGTTTGCACATGAAATGACGATTAGGGTTAAGTGTTCCTACTTAACCCACTAAGGACTTAATCCATTAAGGACTTAATTCATTGAGTCCATTATTGCCTTAGGTTAATTTGCCAATGATTATAATTTAATATTTTTAGTTTAATACATAATTCCCGTATGTGTCCCGATCAAACCCCAAAATTAGGGTTTTATGCCATTAGGGTTTTCCAAACCCTAATTAGGGTTTCCTACCCAATACTAGCCCACTAGTCAATTGGTTGGGCTTTTAGGTCACTTTGGGCCTCATTGGGCCCATTAGGGTTTCATTGGGCCCATTAGGGTTTCGTCAGGCCCAATCCGTCTAAGCATCCCAAACGAGTCAATACGCAAGCTAGGCACACCGCCACCCAACACGGTGGCTGGTGGCGGCAGGAGGCGACAGCCACCACCTCACGGTGGTGGTTATGGATTTTTCTATTGATTATTTCAGTTACAATTTACAATAATACACAATATCCCAAAAATAAACACCTAATAAAATACACACACACAACCACCCTGCAGCGGCAGGCGGTGGTCGGAGGTGCTAGCCACCACCTCACGGTATTGGTGGTGGATTTTCTCATGAAATCCAACCAACAAAACCACACACACACATGCTCTTCTATTGTAAGTGAGTCCCGCCACCCACCTGGTGGCTCACGGCGGTGATGGCGACACAAGAAGGCGGCAGCCACCATGGCCTGCGGCCATGGTGGTTTGTCTTCGGGTCTTTTCCTGTCCATCGAGCATCATGTTACACTCAGCAACCCAAAACATCCCCCAGGATTGCGACATACGGCTGAACACACACACCCCCATGCTTAGCAGCGGCGACAATCCATCGCCGGAAAACGACTACAGCAGCCGCAGAAGAAGAAGAAGGAGAATACGGTGGTTCATCGCTTTGACGACAACGGAGCAGCAGCGGCACAAGGCAGTGGCAGCAGCGGCGCAATCGGCCGACCATAGCAGAACTGGACTCGGTTGGTGGTTCCCGAGTGTTCATTACATTCCCGGCAGCGAATGAGGCTCCCATGGCGGCGAATAAGGCTAAAAGGCAGTCTGATCAAGCGATGGTGGCAGTCACGCACACCTCTTCGTCTTCCCGTCGTCAAGGTGAGTACGAGGGGTTGCTCCGGCGGTTTGGGATCTCATTTGAGGTGGTGGCGGCCGGAAATTTGGGGGGGGGGGGGGGTGGCGGCTGCACAACTACATTTAGGGTTAGGGTTTGCATGAGGGAATATGTATAAATATATGGGCTAATAAGGGTGACGGGTTCCACCCGTGTCCAACTCTCAAAATTTGCATGTATTACACATTTAGTCCCTCTCCTCTTATTCTTCTCAATTTAAATCCAAATAATACCATTTAGCCCTCAACATTTCAATATCCTTTCCATATAAGTCCCAAACTTACCAAACAACCCCTGACTCCTGAAAACTTTCACAAATTAAATCCCAGATATAAACTTTCAGCCCCTGGAGATTCAAACCTTGCCATTTGGCTTTCCGAAACCAACCCGTTAATTATTATTTGAGTTTTAGGCTATAATAATATAAAATAATAATAAAATTACAACTTGGGGTTCCGGGTTATTATTTAATCGCTAGGTTTTAAACAGGATGTTACAACTCAAGTACTAATTTCGGGACGAAATTCCTTCTAACGGGGGGATGATGTGACACCTGTCGATTTTGGATCCAACAAAAGTCAACAAGTCAACAAAATTCAACAAGTCAATGAAAGTAAACTCGACCCGTATTAAAATTTTAGGTGAATCTTGATGTTTCCTAATGTACAACTTACAAGTATTAATACGAAATACCTCTCTTTATTGATAATGATTCCTTTATACTTATTTGAATTTTTATGATTCAAATTAAGTAATTATACATTTTTTATACCATACTTTTTATAAAATTAACACTCTTTTTATAAAAATACCAACATTTTTATAAAATATACAAGGGTTGACTTAGAGATAAGATGGCTACACCTTTTCCCAACAAAAGTATTACACAACATATAACCAAGTTTTATCCAACAAACAACCAAGCAACCATCACCCCACCCCACCCCACCCTCTCCCCCCTCTCTCTTAACTTGTGGCCGAGGGGTCTCCAAACCCCCCACCATCTTCATCTTTCCTCCATTTTCTCTCAAGAACAAAGCTCCAATCTTCCAAAGATTTAATCCTTCAAGTTGGTTCTTAGATTTTTGGTAAGCATTTCCTTGTTAATCTAGTGTTTTTATACACATTCATACTAGTTTTGTGATTTTTACACACATTAACATGTGTTAAAACCCATAGGATAATACCATCTTCAAGTGTTCTTCAACCACCTCAAGTGTTCTAAGCTTGAGGATCTTCATCTTCACCTCTTTATCCAACCACAAACACACTCAAGGTGAGTTCATACCCTATATTTTCGAGATTTTCATGCTTTAGGAGGGGGGGGGAATACAAGAAAATTTTGAATAATAACACAAATGTTTGCATGTTTCATTTCTATGTTGTGTATAAAGCATTATTTGCATGAAATATGGTTATTACTAGTTTTTAGAACATATTATTTGTGGTATGATAGTTTGAGATGCAAAACTTAGAAAAACAAACATAAACCATGTTATATGTTAATAAAAACAAACAAACTTTGGTCGCAAAGTTATACCTAAACATTGTGATTAGGATAAAAAAAATTATCACATAAAATGGATGGAAATAAACTTTGATTCTAAATGAAAGTTTTCATTTTACTTTTTCAATTAAATTGATTAAAAACTGAACATAAATATTTTTCCCAAGAAATGAATGATATTGCATTAAATAATATTTTATAAAACATGGCACAAAAATATAAGACAATATTAGGATTTTTTTTCATATCTATATAACAGCTCCAATGATCATTATTGTAATTAAATCTTTATTTATAAATTTGTCACAAAGGTCATGATTGTGTCGTCAAACTTTTTTTTTCTTTAAGTATTGTAACTTTTTTATTAAAAATTGTTTATCATATATAAAGTTTGAATAAATCTAAATTTAATAAAAAAAACAAAAGAAAAGAAAACAAAGATATATGTGATTTTTTAGGCTAGAAGATGTCTGAAGAGGTTTAAAGACTTTGGTCCACATCTGCGCCAAAAAGAGGACGTGCAGACCTTTTTAGGTCTGTAGTCTTTAAAAAAATAAACAGTCTGAGAAGCCAATATTTGCACGTGGTCTGCGCGACGCAGACAGAAGAGGCCAAGAAGATCTGCAGACAAAAAACAAACAACACCTAAGTGTTAAAAATTATTAGCATGTGGCCCAACCTTTAAATTGACACTTTTAGGTAAAATTGGAAAAAAAATCAAATCTTGATACAATATATATATATATATATATATATATATATATATATATATATATATATATATATATATATATATATATATATATATATATATATATATATCATAAAATCATAGCAATAATCTTGCAAACATATGCGGAGGTGGGGGAAATCAAAGCATGTTTACTGTTAATACTTTAACCACTCAAAATAGCTACCAGTCACACCTCCATCACTAGATTATATATCAGAAAGTATTATCACATCTTTCTTTGACAAAATTGTATAAATATAACACAAGATTATAAAAAATAATAATAAATAGAAATAAAAATGACATGGCGAAGAAATGTAATGCATTGTTTATAACAGATTAGAGTAGTTACATGAAAATATGATGATTTGCAACTTATATAGCGAACTTGGTTTTAGCATTTCCTGCATTTGGCCAATCATGGTTAAATGCAAGAAATAGCATTGTTCTTTAATTTTTATGCTCATCAGAGTCAACTAAAACTTAAAATCTTTATAATCAGAAGAATCAACTATAATGTAATTAAGTAGAGTCAGCTACAAGTTTTATAATTTTGTTATTAAATTAGAAAAATTATCTTATTAACATGAGCTTTTCTCACCAGGGGTATAATGACCATCTAACTGAAAACTCCTCATAAACTATGATCAAATATAAAATTATGTTACTACCCGACGCTAGAGATTAGACATCTATGACCTGAGCATCATTTAGAACAATCTTGATGTTCCTTTGTTTCCCCTATGTAGAAGCAAGGTAAGGCCAATGATGAATTTCATTTAGTAGCTATATATATATATATATATATATATATATATATATATATATATATATATATATATATATATATATATATATATATATATATATATATATATATATATATTTCAGTTCTATAAAAAAGCAGAACAATATAATTTTTTGCTAACAGGTGATATAAAAAGGTCTTTCCATTATTAGAATGATAAAAACATAGAATTCATGACATTTTCGTCTGCTATTAAAATGACACAACAAAGTTACCTTTCAAAATTTTTGAAACTCTCAAATCACAAAAGTCAAGGTTTTAAAAAAATCAACATTTTCTAACGAACTCATGAATTTTGAAACTTGCTTCCATTAATATTTTTTCATAAGCAATAAATACTCAATCAAAACTTTCTTAAACAATAAACCGTCTTCGACCTTGGACATATACAAAATACAAATAGATTTAAAAAGAAGCAGGAACATAAAACACACATAATACATACAACTATTATGATTAACTTCATTTGATTTTATTCATACTTACTTTAACACAATAGAGTGTGTATATGTAGGAACTAGACGACCTCTTTTAGAAAAAGCAAGGAATTAGACTTACATAAAACTCATTCGCTATCAAAGAACTTACAGGGGAAAGTAATCACAAATTCGATATATACCTTGTAGAACCCCATTGAAAAATCGCAACCAAAGTCAAACGGAATTTAACATAATACATAAAGCCTAATTTGCAAGAAAATATATCTCAGATCAGAGTTTACCTTACAAACCGATCCTTGAGGTAGTTAATCAAGCCCTAAAATAAGCAGAGATCATTGTCAAAATAGAAAAAAAAATAGAAATTGATTTTATATTTAGAGGAAGTTACTTGCTGGAGCAATTGATAAATATCCCAAAAAAGCAGGGATTAAGTTATTGAATAGAAAACGAAAATTTTTATTTAAATTTGATATGAGCGTCAATTATAATGGGCGGGAAAACGATTTGATAAGGGTCTAGAAATATGTCATGTGGTAGAGAATGGGGTTTAAAAAAGAGACATGTGACAACTTAAGGTTTCTTTTATTAAAAGAGAAGATATATATATATATATATATATATATATATATATATATATATATATATATATATATATGTGTGTGTGTGTGTGTGTGTGTGTGTGTGTGTATTTTTGTTTGAATATGCATTATATACGAAATAAATACATATTATATGTGTTTTTAAATGAAATAAATACATATTATAATAGTTACTTTAATTTAAAAATAATAACAAGTGTCTTAAAACATTATTAATTTTATCAAAATATGATATTTGTCACTATTTGACATGGTATGAGGATAAATGGAAAAAAATGGTAAGATGGTATTTAATTTCTTTATTTTTATATTTTGAAAAATTTCTTAACATTTTTGGTCCGCGTATTAGCTTCAATTTTCTTAACATCCTCCCTAATAAATCAAAATAAATTTGTCACATGTCATTCTCTCATGCATTATGACACATGTTATTTTGTCATAATTTTAAGATATTTATTTTACAATTGTCATTTACTTCATTTTTCATTTTTCAATATATCATTAATTTAGTCTCTATAAATTAAAGATACCATAATCCTCTCTAATAAATAAAGGTTTTTTTTGCCACTTCTCACACTCTCATTCAATTTGCCAAATCATTTTGTAGCTATTTTGAATTAATTCTTTTTTCACATGTCATTATATGATTTTTTTTCTTTTTTATTAAATTTCACATGTCATTTTATGAGTTTTTTTTATTTATTAAATCCCACATAATATTTTAATGTAATAATTGCAATAAATATAGTAATAAATGGATATCAATTTCATTAATTAACTTACTTTTTAATTTCAAAATTCCCAAAATTAAAGCTCATTAATTTCTTTTATTTATTTAAAATATTTGTTTAAATTTAAAAGATAAAAAAAACATTTTCATTATAATAATTCATTATTATTATTTTTTTTTTTATAAATTCAAAGTTCTCAAATATTTTGAATTTTATATTTAACTTTTTTTAAAAAAAAATTTAACTCATGTAATACATGGGTCTCACAACTAGTCTCTAATAAATGAATCTTTTTTTGTCATTTGTCACACTCTCATTCAAATTGTCAAATGTCATTTTGTAGTTATTTTGAATTAATTCTTTTTCCAAATGTGTTTTTTTAATAAATTTCACATAATATTTTAATGTAATAATTCCAATAAATGTAGTAATAAATGAATATCAATTTCATTAATGAACTTACATTTTAATTTCAAAATTCCCAAAATTAAATTCATTATTTCTTTTATCCTTTCTAATAAATGAAGGTTTTTTTTGTTATTTGTCACATTCTCATTCAATTTGTCAAATGTCATTTTGTAGTTATTTTGAATTAATTCTTTTTCCATATGTTATTTTATGAGTTTTTTTTTTTCCTTTTTAATAAATTCCACATAATTTTTAATGTAATAATTACAATTAATGTAGTAATAAATGGATATCAATTTTATTAATGAACTTACCTTTTAATTTAAAAATTCCCAAAATTAAAGCTCATTATTTCTTTTATCCTCTCTAATAAATGAAGGTTTTTTTGTCACTTGTCACACTCTCATTCAATTTGCCAAATGTCATTTTGTAGTTATTTAGAATTAATTCTTTTTTCATATGTCATTTTATGAGTTTTTTTCTTTTTTAATAAAATCCACATAATTTTTAATGTAATAATTGTAATTAACGTAATAAAAAATGTATTTAACTCGGTTAATGGTATAAAAAGACAGTTTTATACTAGAATCTTCATAAATCATAAATAAAAATAACTTATTTCTTTTGGTAAGTCTTTAATGTATTTATTATGTATGATATGATTGATATTAGATATGGCGTGTATGCTTTCTAATTACGAAGAATTAACATTTATAATTATAATAATATATTCCTTAATTAATGATCGAATATGTAGGGTAATTGTGGAACAAATTTGGCTCTCTAAAAATTATAAATACCTAATTTTATGAAGGATTGCTTCAACTCATTGTTAAACCAAGAGAAATCGATATAAAAAACATACAAACATCAATCATGAAGCTTGTTAACAAGTATGCTATCCTTTTAATACTTATCACAATATCAATCTCAACAAAAGCATCAATCGCAACAATAGGTAACTTATACATCAATTTTTTTTCGATTTAGTCTGTTTTTATATCACAAATTGCTTAATTATGTCATTTGTTTTTTAGGTGATGGGAATACCAATAGGAAAATGAACATTAAGGTTTGTGACAACTTTTCAACAATGCCAACTGGCTGTCAAGATGGGAAGTGCAACGATTATTGTCGAGACTTGAAGGGGGATTTTGCATATGGAAAATGTTCTGATCCTTACACATGTGATTGTCAATATGTTTGTGGCTAAAAAACGTGGTTTCATTTATAATAGCTCCGTTAAAAATAAAATTGCCTTTGTAATCTATCTGTGTAATGCTTAGACCTTTTTTAAAAATTAACTACTCATTTATAGAGAAGGTTATTTCATAAAATATCTAATTTAGTTTATAAATATTTTATTAAAGACAACTAATTTTAATTTCATTAATATTTTTTTAAAAAAAATTTAAATTAAATCATCTACGTAGGCGCCTCCTTATTGTTTTGGCTCAGGCCTAATTTGGGTCGGCCTTTTTAATTTAGAGGAAGTTATTTGCTGGAGCAATAGATAAATATCCCAAAAAAGTAGGGATTAAGTTATTGAATAGAAAACGTAAATTATTATTTAAATTTTATATGAGCGTCAATTATAATGGGCCGGAAAACGATTTGATAAGGGTCTAGAAATATGTCATGTGGTAGAGAATGAGGTTTAGAAAAGAGACATGTGGCAACTTAAGTTTTCTTTTATTAAAAGAATATATATATATATATATATATATATATATATATATATATATATATATATATATATATTGTTTGAATATGCATTATATACGAAATAAATACATATTATAATAGGTACTTTTATTTAAAAATGTATAAAGTTCGTTTTTGAAGATATGCATACGCATTTTAAATATATAGGGGTGTTTGGGATTACTTTTTAAGATTAAAAGTCGTTTTTGTAAAAAGACTTTTTAGGGTAAAAACCAATTTTTCCTTCCATACAAAAAGTTATTTTAAAAAATCTTTTTGATTAGTTAAACATCTTTTGGCAATTTTTTTGACTTTTTGAAAAAGTCAAAAATTGTTTTAAAAACAATCCAAACACGCTCATAATTATGCTACGGTATTGGTTTTTGAAATTTTATAAAAGTATTTAAATATTTACCCATCTGGAGGATAATATCATCAATATATGCCTTTGCTTCATTGTTTTTGTTTAAATCTAGATTTCAATATGTTTATATGTGGAGTTTCATACTCGTTTTTTTTTTCTTTTTTCTTTTTTTTTTCTTTTTCTTTTTGGAATTAATTCATTGTGTTTCATCTTATATCTGTGTTTATGTGTTTTTGGAATCGATTTTAATTTAGAAATTTGATAGGTGCTAGAGTAGAAACCAATAAGATATGTGATTGTCAGTCAAAATAATATTTATTGAACGATCTACCTCTTCTAATAAATGAAACCTAAAAATGACACATGCTAATTTTTAGAATGTCTTTTTGACACGTGACATTTTTCTATGATTTTTATGATTTTTTTTTATAACAAATCAAATTCAATTCAAATTTTGAAAATACAAAATTGTATCCTAATAATATTATTATGTTTATTTTCCTTAACAAATTAATTTATAATTATTTACAATCGACAATTTTTTTTTTTTTTTGACATTTATTATTTTTTTATCTATATAAAAATTTTAAATATACACGGTTTTCACGGGTTATAACCTGGTATAAATATATAAACAAGTTTATTAGTCTATAAATCCATTGGCCTTAAAAAAAACGATGGAAGTTGACTTTATTTAAGATCAAAAAACGCTGTATACGGCGTTCGGCGGTATAAACAGTCGAGGATCCGTCTACCTCAAATCCATAGACCGAGAAGGAAAAAGCCATAAACTTGAATAGGAAAAAACTGAGGCTGCCATGGCTACACTTCCTCTTGGAGATGACAAACGCCCGATTACAACGATTCTCATTTTCGCTGGTAATCCCTAGTTTCTCTCTACCTCCATGCCTGTCCTTTATGTTATTATAACATCGACTGAATGGATATGAACGGCAGCCATGGATTCAGAAGCGCTTCCGGTTGTCGAACACTTCAAACTTTCACGGGATGATGGTACTTTGTGAGTTTCTCTATTACTCTCTGTGTCCGATTTCTTCTCAAATCAATAAATGTATGTTGCTTTGACGCTCACCATCTACTTCCTAGTTTGAAGTTTGAACTCCCATTTGCTAACTGTTTGAAAGGTTTTATGACCTTTTTCACTTTTCTGAAATTTGTGTTTAACTACTCAGTTCCAAAATTAGAGACATTTTGAAGTTCATTTTGCAGTGATTAATTGAAAGCTTTAGATTGTTTCCCCTGATGATAGCATCCAGTTAATTTATCATTTTTGAATTTTAGAACTTACAAATTGATTTTAATCGACTGTAGCGTTCCTTATTTGTTCTTCATTCCTATTTCAGTTAATCAAACCATGGGAACTCTTTAACGATTGAGTAGTAACCATTTCTGATGATCAATGGACTCTAGATTATGAATCTAAGTTACACTTGATAAATAATTGGTGTGAAACTATTTCAGGTTTCCATTAAGTGTCCCTTGGATCAGATATCATGGTTGCTACAAGGATCTTAATCTAAATGTCATTTTTCCAGGGAAAGACCCCGACTTTGGTGTGTGTTTAGTTCAACAAAAATACCCTTTGTATGAGTATGGAATTACTAAAATACCCTTTGTATACCTTCCTCCTTCTCAGGGATCAATAGTGTAGGCACAGTTCCTGCATCTCTTGTGACTTATGCTTCTATTCAAGCACTGAAGCCTGATCTTTTGATAAATGCTGGCACTGCTGGTGGCTTTAAAGTATAATTTTTGTACCTATGTTTTTTTATATTTTGTAATTTAGATTGTTTATTACATCTACAAATTTGTTTCTCATCTTTTTTTCTTATCAGGTGAAAGGAGCATGCATATTTGATGTGTACCTAGTATCAGATCTTGCATTTCATGATAGACGGATTCCCATTCCAGTAAGTTTTGATTGTTTATTAAACATGTTGATTAATGTAATAATGTTTTTAAAGTTTCATGTCCATCTTTTTTTTTTTTTTTTTTTTTTTTTTTTTGTAATCACAGGGTCCTGATAGATATGGAATTGGCTTACGAAAGAGTTTCCCCACACCAAATCTTGTGAAAGAGCTTAATCTAAAAGTAACAATCTACCAAATTCTGTGAAAAATAAGGTCAAATAATCTTTATTTTGTTTTCTAAACACATTTAATATCTTAAAAAATATAAATATCTCACAGGTTTGTAAATTATCTACGGGAGATTCTTTAGACATGTCTCCACAAGATGAAAAATGTATCTTGGCCAATGATGCAACAATTGTAGATATGGAGGTACATCATTTCATTAATTCATTCCGACCATTTTTTGTTTTATTATATTTGTCACGTTTTTTTAACACCTAATGTTTTATCTTGAGTTGAACATATGTTATCTTGAAATAAAATCTAAATAAATTCAGGGAGCAGCATTGGCTTACGTGTCTAGTCTCATGAAAGTCCCTGCAATATTTATAAAAGGTGTATCAAATTTTGTTGATGGTGAAAAGTCGATTCATGAAGAATTTAAAGAGAATTTGCAAGCAACTGTTGTGGAAATTCGTGATGTAGTTGCACGGGTTGTTGAATTTATTAATGGTAAATGTCTTTCTGAACTATGATTGGTTTTGGTTTTTTTATTAGACATTGATTGATAAGTCAATTTGTTTAAACTGATTTGTAATCTTTAATATTATTGGGGATATGTTGGTTTTAAATTTAAATTGCTTTGTAATCTGTATTATTGGGGATATTTTGGGTTAAATAGTTAAATACACCCACTGATATGCTAGTATTTACCCCACTTGTCTGTTAGCAAGAGATTATGAATCAACTACTTATGTCTAGAAGGTAAAATAATAATTTTGGGCTTCTAATGACTAAACAACTATAAAATCTTATGAGTTAAAGAAAATCATTGTTATTATTGTTGTTTTCTACAAGCTAAAAAAACGGTTTTATAAAAATGAAAAACCGATATTTCACTATTTTTTTTTCTTTAAATTTGCTAATTTGTGTGGATCATATATAGTTTTGAAGAGATCATTTTTTTTGTTCGGATCTAGTCAATTAGGTAGTTCGTGGTGAGATAAAATTTAATAACTATCTTATGAATTTATAATATTTGCATTCGATTTAAATTATCTTTTCTTAAATATTGATTTTCTTAAAATCTGATAGGCGTGTGAAAAAAGTCAAAAACACAAAAATTGATAGGTATTCTCTGATATTGCTCCGATAGAAGCAACGGTAACCATACAATTCTTATTACTGTTTTTAACCGCCAAAAACGATGCTCTTCGCCGGATTTCCTCTAGTCGGCGGCGACCAACTCCTCCTCCACTGTAGGAGCCATAGGCTACTCTTCCACACCTTCAAACCGATCGTAATTAGTCCCTTCATAGTTCGATCATCCTCTTCAAGCATTAAAGAACTCGACACTTCATCATCATCGGAGGCGGAAGATGACCGGAAATTGAGTTCCACGCTTAGCGGTTCAGTCTCCTTCCCTCCGGTTAAGGTCGCAAAGCGAGTGGTTTTGGTGAGGCACGGACAAAGCACATGGAATGCAGAAGGTAGGATCCAAGGGAGCTCCGATTTCTCGATTCTTACTCAGAAAGGAGAGGCTCAAGCCGAGACTTCCCGCCAAATGCTTATCGATGACTCATTTGATATATGCTTCTCCAGGTTTTTATGCTCTTTGATTTGGTTTCGCATGATATCTTAATGAAATTAGGGCTTGGAATTATAAAACGATACTCGTGTGGTTACAAAATTAGAATTACATTCTGATTATTACAGTAATTAGTGTAAACCCTAGACTTAATTATCAGTATGAATTCAGTTTATGATTTCACAAACAGTCGATTCAGATTTATGAAATGAACATTTCAAACTTGCAGTCCCTTGAGAAGATCAAAAAGAACTGCTGAAGTCATATGGGGTTCTCGCCAAGAGGAAATCCTCACTGATTCAGACTTGAGGGAGATTGACCTATACTCATTTCAAGTTAGTTTCACTTCTCACGAGCATCTTTCTTTGAAGATTACACGAGTATCATAGAATTCTTTTCTGTACTCTAGGGTCTCCTAAAGCACGAAGGCATATCAAAATATGGTGAAGCTTTTGCTCAATGGCAAAAAGACGCTCCAAATTTCAACATAGATGGTCATTATCCCGTAAGAGAATTATGGGATCGTGCTTCAAACTGCTGGAACAAAATTTTAATCCATGACAGCAGGTCTGTTCTTGTGGTTGCTCATAATGCTGTTAATCAAGCTCTTGTTGCTACAGCAATGGGTACATGTTCTTATGTTCTTCCTCTTTCGTGTATTTCAATTTCTATAACTCTACACATAAGTTTATAGAAATTCCTGTTTATGTAATAATCTTCAGGCTTAGGAACAGAGTACTTCAGAATTTTACTTCAAAGCAACTGTGGTGTAAGTGTGCTGGATTTTGTCCCACATCCTGAAGGTGGATCTCCATATATTTGTCTTAACAGATTAAATCAAACTCCAAGCTCCCCCATTGCTTCCGGAAGCTCTGCAGGAAGGAAAGCTAGTAACCGAATTGTACTTGTCTGCCATGGAATCCCTGAGGTAATATTAATAAATAAATCAATCTGTGAAAATATTTTTAGTTTGTTTTCTAAATCTCCTAATTTGGTTTCCTTGAGATTTTTTTAACAGGGTAGTGATTCTGAATCTGATAACAGTGACATGCCTATGGACATGCTTGGAACTATACAGGTTTTCTTGTAATTTGATAATATGCAAAAGGGTATTATGGTAATTATGGTTTGATTAATATGTTGTTTTATATATAAATGGTAGTCACAAAAAACAGCAGAATTGCTTCTTGATTTGAAGGTGAAATCAATAGTAAGCAGCCCTAGAATCGCGCCAACCGAAACCGCTAATGCAATCGCTCGTGTAAGTCTTTATAGGGGCATTTGCATCTTTTTCTATATAGATAAGTCTGAATGGGAAAATTCACGTGATTGAAGGTTCAAGAAGCTGCTGATTGTCTAGGTGCTGATTGTGTGCCAAGATATGTTGAAACAAAGCAGATGAAAGAACTTGACATTCAAGACATTCTTAATCGTTCAAAAAAGGCAAGTAAATTGCA
Source organism: Lactuca virosa (assembly GCF_052849685.1). NCBI lineage: Eukaryota > Viridiplantae > Streptophyta > Magnoliopsida > Asterales > Asteraceae > Lactuca > Lactuca virosa. The sequence continues at coordinate 112,088,465 of NC_136426.1, read as the reverse complement.
AGGAATAGTTTATTTCTTTCTATTAAAAAACATTTTTTGATTTTTCTTTTTTTGTTTTTTTAATAGGAATCGATTAAGGCATCAAGTCTAGAATCGGGGTGGGTGAATGAAATTGAAGAGGGATTATTGAGGGAAATATGGGAGAAATCAGGGATAGCGTGGAAATCGGTGTTGGATGAGTTATGTAAGGAATCTGAAGCAGAAAACGTCGTCGTAGCAGTTGGACATCCGATTTTTAACATCGGGTTATTAGGTCATTGCTTAAACCTAACGAACGAGTGGATGGGATCGTTTCATCTGGACGCCGGTAGCATTAGCGTCATCGATTTCCCCGACGGCACCGCCGGAAGAGGCGTTGCCCGGTGCATAAACTACACCGCTCATCTTGGACGGTGGTCGATCCCCATTACTAGACCTACGCAAGACGATGAAGAATTCTAGGCTCGATAATGTTTGTAAATGCGAAGAAAATATTGTTCTAATGAAAATGAAGCCACTGTAAAATCGAAAATAGTGGTTTTTTTTTAATCGTCCAAAGATGTTGTTGTCATGAAACGTCCATATCGTCCAATACGACATGAGAGTGAAAGGGCATAAAAAAAAAAATGTTATTGTCACCACATTAACTCGTTCCGATGCGTCACGGTTATCACTTTTCGTTTGTGTCTTTGATGTTTCTTTCAAATCTTTTTCTAAATGCCAACAATCTAAAATTGCCAATCCACATGTTTCAAAGAACCTTTAAGAGCTTATCCATTCAAAATATCTTTCCATTTTAGATAATCATGGTGCAATGATACCATATTTTTCACCGAGATCCCATATATCATAGGTATTCAAATAGGGGCCTGATTCTTCCACGGAGTACTTTTATGCAACCACTGAAAATAAATTATAAAGACACTTATGCCCCTAATTACAAATAAATACTATTAAATTCAGAAGATTACATTTGTCAAATTAGCCCCAATTTGGTTGACATCCCCATGAGCACCATCAACGAGGATCTCGTCTAAACAAAATACACAAAATATGAGTTATTGCTTTGGTGGCGCCGGAAAGGGCAGCAAGGTGAAGGAATTCATCGTAAAATACCATAGGCAAGAATTAAGATGTAAAGACCCCACAGTGGGCTTAGTTTCAACAGCGACGATAGCTTTATTCTCCTCCACCGGTGAAGGAATTCGCTGGAAAACATCGTTGGTAAGTGGAGACACCGTGACTTAGTTTCATCTGTGGTCGCGGGTTTCTTCTCCTCCACCGGTGAAGGAATTCGCCGGAAAACACCATTAGCCTAGGTTCTTAGTCGAGTTCGACTGAGTCTACATCTTCCCCGTCACAACGATTTGGGTTTATCTGAACCAACGAAAGACGTTGATTCCACACTTGTTCATTAATTTTCGGATCATCTTTTGTTAAGTAATTCATCCAATTGTTCAGAAAGTGTTTATCCAGTGAATACAACAAAAATCTTCAAAAATCACAATTCTAATAATTAACATTTAGCTTATGAAAATGAAATTGGGCAAGTTTTCTGGAACACTTTGATGAGAAAGTGTCGTATACTTAGAGAATGTGAAATTAATGTCAGAAACAATTTTGAAGATGAAAAACAAGCTTCAAGATAAACCTGGGAATCTGGGATCTATCCCTTCAATATTTATTAATTAAATAGAAGGGTATAAATGTCAATACATAGTTATTTTCAGTGGATGAATAAAAACTGAATGTGGCAAAATCAGCGCCCATTCAAATAAATAGGAAAATTCATAAAATACACAAATAGTGATACATTCTCTAGAATTGAATGAGCATGCTCATTTACTATTGTGTCTCGTGATCATGGACTCAATCGCTCCAATATACATTTCCTCATTAGTCGTCAACATCCTCAACATGAGAACCTTAAAATCAATGATCAACAACTCCTCCTACATATTTATAGTTCGGGAAAATTTTAATAACCTTTAAGGATATGAATCTGATTTACTTATACATTAAAATAATATTACTATCAAAAGGGGAAATGACACGAATGTCCTAAAATGTTTCTAAAGTTGGTTGATTCAGTCCCTAAAGTTATTTTTTCGATTTATGATGGGGGTATAAGGTAGGTTATGACCTGCTCTTCTAGTACGTTTCAACCTCTAATAACTGGTACACCATACGAAAATGACCATTTAGACCCAAAAACTCATTTTATGCCTGCATAAAACCAAAAAAAAGTTAAGTTTGATGATCATTTAAACCAAAACTTGCTAATTTTAAATAGTAGTATCAAAGGAACTTGAGGGAACAAACAATTCATTAAAAGTCACAAAACCATTTACAAAACACCGATTTTTGACTTTGAAGCAGAGCATTGACCAACCATTTTAGCACATCAGAACTGTGATTATTCAATTTGAATTTTACTGGACCAATCATTGATTAATCAGCAGAGCATCTAAAAGCATCAGACTTCATCTTTATCGGATTAATTTTGAATATTCAAACTTTCCTGAACAAACAAAACATCGACCTCAACAAATACCAACCCATTATAATCCCAATGTAGCTTCTTTGTAATTTTCTAGCTTCTTGCTAGTGTTTTTGTTTTTATGTATATTTCTGCCGTTCCAAAACAAAAAAAAATACCAACCCATTGAATCCCACTAATTTTTAAGATCAAACACAACTATCAAAACATAATCGATCATGAATGACCGAAGGAATATGAACAAAAGGATCGATCAAGAAACTAAAACAATTTGCTAAGGATATCAGAGAATCATTGAATTTGAATTGATGATGGAAAATCGAATAGTCGGATATCACTAACAAGAAACCTATTGAAATATTTCTTGATTGTAAGCATCAACTTGCGTGATCCAGTATGTGTAGGGGAATTACATATTTATTAGAATGTTTTATATTGTTAGATATATCTTAGTTATAAAATTTAATAAAAATACCTTGTCATGTTTTAAATTTTTAAAACATGGTATTGAGTATATATGAATTTGAGACATAAAAATTAAACTTTATATTTATTATTAATTAATATCATTTAAGTATATAGTATAATATTACAAACATTAATTATTATATTTCAATTATAACTAATAAATTAAAATAACTAAAAATATATAAATTTAAAATGAAAGTTAAAATCAAAAGTTCTGTTATGGTAAACTCACCTTATGAAAGTTCTCTTTCCAAAAAGATAAACAATATTATATTTTAATATAAATGAATAATATTATTTTATAGTTAATATTATAATCTTGATTTATATCTAATTGGTCCAAAGAAATGGAATGGTGAAAAATTTGAAGTGGGCTTGGAAATGTTACTCCAGTAAAAACACTAATCTAGCAGCCAATTTTAAGCAAGATAATTACAACCATAATACACATATTATTCTAATTAAATACATGGAATACACCAATATATCTTGTGCATTGAAATTGTAATTATTCCGAACCGGTCCATCTTGGTTCATTCAAGAATCCACAAGAGTTCCTCATACAATAATCAAATCTCAAAAAAGAAAACACACATTAAACTAGAACACATAGACTTCACATAATAAAATTTCTTAATTCTTCCGATTTAGAAAACCTCTAAATCGTTTCAAATTGTCAAATACCATGCACACCGGCTACTGTGGGGTCTTGAAAGCAACAACCGGGAAATCAAGAAGCACAATTTTTTCGATTGCTGCTGAAAATGTGGCCGAGAATTGCATGTGATTTGGGTGAGTTTGGAAAGCAGTGAAATCATCTTTGGAGCCAAAAGTCATCATGAAAGCATGTGTGAATCCTTGCCTTAACATCTCCATACTTTCAATATCCTTTCCCCTGTTACATTAAGTATAATAAGGTTTGTTAGGTTTATTTGGAAAACTAGTTTCTAACTAAAAAATTAACTGATAAAAAAAAATGACATTTTGTAAAAGTAGTTGAAAAGCTAGTTTCTAAGAGTTTAAGTCATTAAGGCTATGGATGTGTGAATGCATAAAGGGTCATTTGATCCACTTAATCCATTAAGACATGATTGACATGATTCACGTATAAAAATATAACGTTTTATAAAAGTAGTTGAAAAAACTAGTTTCTAAGAGTTAAGTCATTAAGGCTATGGATATGTGAATGCATAAAGGGTCATTTGATCCACTTAATCCATTAAGACATGATTCATATATAAGAAAATGATGTTTTGTAAAAGTAGTTGAAAAACTAGTTTCTAAGACTTTAAGTCATTAAGGTTATGGATGTGTGAATGCATAAAGGGTCATTTGATCCACTTAATCCATTAAGACATGATTTATGTATAAAAATATAACGTTTTGTAAAAGTAGTTGAAAGAGCTAGTTTCTAAGAGTTTAAGTCATTAAGGCTATGAATATGTGAATGCATAAAGGGTCATTTGATCCACTTAATCCATTAAGATATGATTCATATACAAGAAAATAACGTTTTGTAAAAGTAGTTGAAAAGCTAGTTTCTAAGAGTTTAACTCATTAAGGCTATGGATGTGTGAATACATAAAGGGTCATTTGATCCACTTAATCCATTAAGACACGATTCATGTATTCACTTAAAAAGAAACATATCTATATCTATATCAAGTAAGTCGTAAGAAGAAAAGAAAGGGTTTCTTAATTGTATTTAATGCATTAAAAGTTGTATATTAGTAGACTTACCAAACAAAGGATTTAACAATATCAACTTGAGAAACAAGCTCCTCCAATCCTTTGATAATATCCTCCACCACCACCTCTTCCTTGAACTTAACCACCACCAAATGTGTGAACTCCGCCATCTGCCACCGCAATCCACCACCACTATGTGTATTTATATATACTCAAACACACAAACTCAGGCTCCTACATATACCATGTGACACACACACTGACACACACATTTGGAGGTTGAATTATTCTTTGTGTGTACAACACCCAATGCACGAAAAGTAAATGTACAAGTGGGCACGGCACCTCAATTCACGACCCACAAGTCAGCACTTCCGTCGCTGCGTCCCTACAGTCAAACCCACCGACACCATTGTCGGAATCATGACAAAACTTCAATGGGGGGATATCTCTGGCTAGATATGTTTTGTTTTCTTGTACCTTATGCATCACTACTTGTACAATCTTGACTTGGTCAATCTCTATTTGTACCTGGTTCATACACCAACTCGTTCTCATTAACCGATTAACGGGAATATAAACGTAATTAATGCTTTCATAATTTTTAACTTTGAATAAGGAAGATGAATTTTCTGTTTTTAAAATCAATTCTTAATTAGTCTTTTTTATACTATTTAGGTAGATGATTCACAAGAGTATCACCAATGGTAGAACCAATCCTAGACCTATGTTATTAATAAGAATTATTGCCACAATAACCTCTAATTTGATGTGGTTAACTTCTTTCAAGATTTTTTTTTAGTTTTAGCTAATTTACTTTAACTATGTAATTTATTTAAAAATCTCATCATTAAATTTGTTGTTTCCTAAATACATATCTTATTTTAAAAACATTTCAATAAAAAAATATTAGTACGAAAAAATATTTGGGATATTAACTAAAATAATCCTTATAGACAAGGAAATTAGCAAAAATAATTTTTTTATTTCATAATTTAAAAAAAATAACAATTTTTTTTCAAAAGACCGCATTCTAGACTAATTATATTTGTTCCAGAGTTGGTGGTGGTTGGTGAGATGTTACGTAAATGTATTTTGGAATCCGACATCGTTACATTCTGAACTAACACAAATACAGTGAATGTAAAAATATTCCAAAATGTTGTTATGGAGTTGCAAAAATCACTCTTTCTATGTCCATTCTTAGTCTATTTTGAAGATTTTTTTTAGAAATTGTTTACAAAATCTTGACATCTAGACTTGTATTATTGAAAATGAGTATTGTAATCATTTATCCAGAGTACATGTTTGTAGTGGATGATAGTGGATGACAATGAGTGCAATTGACGGTATATGCATTATATTGTTCCATATTACACATGTTATGATGTGGATTTAACCAACGATGTCAACTTAGATTGGTTACGTTAGTTGTTCGAAGTAACCAAATATGTCGTTGATAAAAAATAGTTATATATTTTATTAACAACAATGGTGTCAAAAAATTTCTTAGTATTGTCACTAGTATGTCTCATAATACAATATAATTGTTTGTTGTTAATCATGATCTGGAAAATAGTGTTAATCGATTTGCAAAGGAAAATCATTATTGTAACGCCCCGACTCTCAGGTATTAAATTTCAGCTTTACTCTTCCATATTGAAAAGTCTACTCGACGAGTTGGAGGCCCTGACTCGTCGAGTAGGAACGCATTTGGACCGCAAACTTAAGTGACCAACTCGCCGAGTCGGAGGACACGACTCGACGAGTTGGAGCTGGAGGATGAAACCCTACTTTCCGGGGTTTTGCACTCTATTTAAGGGTCATTGGCCTCCCTTAGCCTCCCATTTAGCCCCTTGTGAGTCCAGAAACCCTAAATCGTTGTTTTCTCTCCATACTTGTATGTTTTAAGCATTTGAAGGTGGATCTTGGTGAGGGGAACTTGAAGATCAAGAAGTTTGAGGCAAGGAACGTGTGTGGATCTGAAGTCTACCCCAGTTTAGCATCATTTGAAGGTATCAAGTCGTTACCTTGATCTTCTTCTAGCTAGATCCTTCTACGTTTGAGTTTTGGGGCCATTTTGGCATTTGGTGCTACATTTCGAGTGATGAACCAAGATCTGAAGTTGCAACTTCAGATCTAGGCTCATCTTGGCCCTTACATTCATAAAGTCTCATTCTTTAGCATGCTAGTGTAATTCCCTTGCCTAGAACCTCTTCTTTGGCTTGATTTAAGTCATTAGCACCTTGCATGTACGTAAAGTTTGCAACTTTATGTAAGAAGTATGCCTTAGGAGCCTAGATCTACGTTATGGAGCTTTGGAATGGCTTAAAAAGCATCTGAATGGAGAAAAGACTGAAGGGACTCAACGAGTTGCATGGTCAACTCGACGAGTCCGATGAAGATTGTCATGCAAGGACTTTTGCTTGGACTCAGCGAGTCAGTAGGGTGACTCGGCGAGTCAGCTAGGGTTTTCCCGACATTTGGACATGCATGAACTCGGCGAGTTGCGGGGAAACTCGACGAGTCAACCGGGGATTTCATGACTTCTCGAGTTCAGGAAGGACTCGACGAGTCGGTGAACTGCACTCGACGATTCGGGTCAACATGGATTGTTGACCTTGACCGTTGACCTTGACTTTGGCCAAGGATTGACTAGTTGACTTCTGGAGTATTTGGTAATTTGGAAATTTATGGAAATGGTCTTATGGTAAATATGGGTGGTGGAGTTCATGTCGGTGATTCGAGAGTTGAGCTTGTCACTTAAGTGTGATAGTTGTGAGGTGAGTTATCCTCACTTTATCAACAAGGTCTAAGGCACCAATGTCGGCCCTTATCGGATTTGTATCCGGGTTTATTGCATGATATGCTTATTGATTTACATCCTGGTAGTTAGGATGGTGATATGCTTAGTGACCTGGTTAGGTCAGTATCCTGGTATATAGGATGATGCTATGTTAGTGACCGGTTAGGTCTGTATCCTGGTTATAGGATGTTGTTATGATTGATGATATGTTAGATCGGTTTGACTGTTATATATGCTAGCATATGATATTATGTGCACATGTTTGTTTGATTGGGGTTTGGGTTGAGGCGGACCTGCTTTGTGTTGAAGGCCAACATACCTAGGGCGCTCCGGATAGACTACAGGCCCAGGAGGGCATGTCAGTCAGACCGAAGGCCCGACGAGCGGTCCGGATAGGCTGTAACCCCTGCGAGGCGGTCCAGACGTGTCGTAGGCTCGAAGAGCGGTCCAGATAGGCTGAAGGCCTGCGAGGCGGTCCAGTCAGGTTGAAGGCTCATTATGCATGTTGTTTACTTATATGTTTATATGACATGATTATGATTATATGGCGTTGGATTTTGGGGGTAACTCACTAAGCCTTCGAGCTTACATGTATCGATTATTGTTTCAGGTACTTCAGACGATCGCGGGAAGGCGAATGCGTGACCGTACACTTCCTTGATTTATGATTATTATTTTCTGGGAACTCTGATATGATACTATTTTGGAAAACGAATTGTAATAACTTAATGATTTTAAATGTTTTAAAAAGTTCAAATTTGGCATGATTTTTATGGATGTTACAATTATTGTGGCAATAGGTCATATGATGCCGAAAGTAACCAAATATGTAATTTATAACCATTGACACTAAATCAAATTCCTTGTTACGATTGGTTTGTATATGAGGATGGTCTTAGGTTAAAGGTAAACTTGTTGGTGACGATGGTCTAACATTTGACGGTGATGAATCAACAATTAATCAAGCAAAATTAATGAGGTTAGATAATGATGTGAACTTACTTCCATACTGAAACATGGTGGAAAAAACTAGTGTTTTTTAGAATATGATGATATGACATTAAATCCAATGACGAGGAAACTAATCCCCAAAAACAACGTAAGGATAATTACCCATATAAGTTTTCTAATTCTGAAGAAACAAATAATACTTATTGGGAATTCCTAATTGTTACTATTGTCGAATTTTCAACCGAAAAACGTTAAGTTTCATTAGCCCACAGACCTTCTTCACATGTCAAGTTGTTACAATTATGATGTAACACACGAAATCCAGAAGGCTAATTAGAGGAAGAAAACCCCAAGTAAAGAAGGTCTACTCGCCGAGTCCAAGGGGGGTGACTCACGAGTAGAAGCAAGATCAGGACGCGGGTAGGAAGGACCTACTCGACGAGTCGGGAAGACCTACTCGACGAGTTTGTCAGGGTTTGAGAAACCCTAAATCCGGGTTTGTATCTCCTATTTAAGCATCTTATTCTCCACCTTTCAACCCCATTCTCAGCCCCCACTGTCCAAACCCTAGATCTCGAACCCTAATGATATATTGAGCCATTATTGAGTGTTCTTGAGTGCTTTGAAGCTTGAAGAAGAAGGAGAAGCTTGGGGGATTCAAGGAAAGGCTTGTAGATCCAGAAATAACTTCTCATCCTCTTCATTTTCTGGTAAGCAAGTCTCAACCTTGCTTAATAGCTTGATAGATCTCTTCTTTGTCACTTTATGGGGTTTTGGGTCCAAGGAACTTGATTATTCGATTATGGATGTCCCAAGAAAGGATCTATTCAGATCTGGAATCATTGAGGAGTGTTAAGGCATAAATGTGCAAACTTTATGCCATTGAAGTCCACATGCAAGCTCTAAGGTGTTAGTTTGAGCTTGATAAGCCCAAAAGGCCATATATGGAAGGAAAGCCTTAGACTTTATGTGCTCATATGGTGTCTAAGATTTGGATCTCGATTTTCATGCTTTGGTTTGAAGTAATATGAGTTTTGGGACAAAGACTTATGTCTTAAGGAGCTAGGTTTGAGCTAAACCCATTAAGAAGGACTAGTAATGGGTAAAGTTGGAAACTTTACCCTTAAGAGGTCATTTCCATCATGTAGACGAAGTTTGGGACTTAGATCTGAAGTGTAGGGGCTTAATCCATTAAGATAGCCCAAACAGACTGAGGGACTCGGCGAGCCCAGGGAGGAACTCGACGAGTCGAAGTGAGTTGTCCTGTTTTCTGTTATGGTAGAACTCGACGAGTCTGAGGAATGACTCGACGAGTTGATGTGATAAGTCGTGACCATGAGTAGGCAGGGAACTCGACGAGTCAGGGGTTAACTCGACGAGTTGGATCGCGAATTCAGGAATCTGATTTTAGAACTCGATGAGTTGATAGAGCAACTCGGTGAGTTGAGTCAACTCGGAGTGTTGACTTAGACCATTGACTCGGACTTTGACCAAGGTTGACCTAGTTTGACTTTTGAGGGTATTTTGGTCTAAGTGCTATTTTGGTACTGATAGCTCGGGGAGCCGAAGGAGTAGCAGTTTGGGGAATTGCCAGTTAGCAGCCATAAAAGCATCAGCAGGGCTTCAGCAGTGCAAGGTGAGTCTCCTCATTGTGTGCATGGGTCTACAGCCACAATGCCGGCCCATTTAGTTTATGTATGGTAGGAAGACCCAGGGGTTAGCCCTAGGCATTTTATGTTAGTATGTAATTTCGGACCAAGGTCCGATGTCGGGCGGTGCCCGAGGAAGGTTTATGTGTATGCCATTCTGGACCAAGGTCCGATGTCGAGTGGTACCCGCAGAATGTTTGCATGTTAGATTATACTTGTTGTCTATGTGATACTTGTATGTGCCTGGTAGGGAGGTGAGTGTGGGCGAGGTCCCGTATCTCATCATTGGCTAAGTATGGACGGGGTTCCATATCTCATCATTAGAAGAGCAAGGGCGGGGCCCGTGGTAGGAGTGAAGTGAGTGTGGGCGGGGGCCCATATCTCACTTTCAGTATGAGCGTGGACGGGGTTCCATGACTCATCAGTAGCAGGACATGGGCGAGGCCTAAGTTAGGCGAGGCCTTAGAACAGGAATACATTAGAGTATGTTTCTTTATGTGCTAGTATATTTATGTTATTGTATGTGGATAGCGGTCGAGGTCCAGAGACAGGCGGGGCCTAAGAGAAACAGATCTGTATACCGAGTGGGGCTCGATGCCAGGCGAGGCCTGATGTCGGTGGGGCCCGATGCCGAAGCGAGTCCGATGTCGGGCAAGTCCCGATGCAGCGTGCGAGGGCCCAATATGTGGTTATGTGTATGGTATGTGGTAGGTTGGGGAAACTCACTAAGCTTCGTGCTTACAGTTTTCAGTTTTGGTTTCAGGTACTTCTGGTAGCGGAGGGAAGAGCTCGGGATGACTGCATTGCACACTCCAAGAAGTTTTAGCAGGGACTTCTTATGCAGCTGATGGCAGAGAGTGAGTTGGAGGATACCCTAGGGCAAGCCTAGGATGAGAGTAGTGTTGGGTGCAATAGTAGTAGTGAAAGGGACTTGGTGGAGTCAAGGCAATTCTTGAGGAAAGTACGGATAGATGTAGAAGGTAGTATGGGCCCGTACTACTGAAAGCAGAGGATCCGTACTCAATTCAAGAAGGGCTGAGATAAACCAGGGAACTTGTAGTGCATGTGTGATCCCTCAGTAGTGATGAGTATTCTGATGGTTATTATGATATGTTGCAGAATAGTGACGTTACGTACTAGACCAGTGGGCAGCTCTGGTGCAGGCGAGGGATCAGGCTCGGGCTCAAGAGCCGAGCAGCTCGGGGAGAAGATGAGAGAGTTTATTTCGGCTGAGATTATGCGCAGTATATAGGACCAGACTCCTTTGATCTTCGGTGCGGTCAAGGAGGGCACTTGGAGATTCTGGATGAGAGGCTAGGCTAGGAGCCTTCCGTACTGAGATGGCAGCCATGATGGGGACACGCACATTGACATTTAGAGAGTTTAGAGCTTGTGGAGCACCAGATTACCATGGGGCTAAGGACCCCATTACTAGCAGCCCGTGGTTGGCCGACGTCGCCAATGCTTTTCGTTCTAGCCGGTGTCCCGAGGGGGACAAGGTCTGACTCGCCTCCTGTCTCCTGAAGGACAGAGCGCGCGATTGGTGGGAGGAGGTAGGACGTGTCATCGGGGATGATGCCGCATTGGACGCGATGACATGGGGTGACTTATCGTCCAGGTTCAGGGCCGAGTTTGCACCAGTGATTGAGGTGCAGCAGCTGGCACGGAGTTTCAGGACTTACAGCAGACTACAGAGACGGTGGCTGAGATCACCGCCATGTTCAGAGAGAGGGCTCTTCTTGTTCCGCAGTATGTAGCGGACGAGGAGATGAAGAAGGCCCGATATCACGAGATGTTGAGGAGTGACATCAGGCAGTTTGTGAGTCGATCCAGCTGCAAGACGCTGGAGGATATGATCGCTCGAGCCATAGAAAGATAGATTGAGTTAAAGTCAGAGAGGAAGAGGAAGCCGGAGGAGATTCAGGTACCCACAAAATCGGGAAAGAGGCCCAAGAGGTCAGATTCGAGGTTGAGAGATTATTAGGGCCGCAATCGATGTGGAAAGTGCGGTAGGACGCACGAGGGTGCGTGTAGGAGCGGCGGTGGTGGTGATTTTGGCTGCTTCAAGTGCGGCCGGATCGGTCATTTTAGCAGAGATTGTACAACGACCACCGCCCAGGGATCAGACCTGATCTGTTTCCATTGCAGTCAGCGGGGCCACAATAAGGCCCAATGTCTGAGCTTGGTTACGACAAGACAGGTGATAGCACCTGCTCCTGCGACGTTGAGGATCACCGATGACCGTCAGGGCCGGGCAGAGGCGCCTACGGCAAGGAGTAGGGCTTTCCAGCTGGTCACAGAGGAGGGGCGGGCAGTTTCCGATGTTGCAGGTGCGTATCTTTTGCTTTCCTGTTAGCTTTTATTTATGATTTTATTGTTATGGTAATGCATCGATATTAGTAAGTGTACTTTATAATTATATTTCCTGCTTATGATTGAGTTATATTCTATCTTCATACCATGGATATTAGAGTAGTAGTTCGAAGACGTTCCCTTTCAGAGTAGGTTCTTAGGATGCAGTAACTGTAGCAAGCGTGATTGGAACTCAGGAAGTGTTTCACGAGCTTTCAAGAGCAGTATTGTATTAGTATTGGTCAGCATAGATCACTAGCAGTGGTAAGTGTTGGTTGTCAGCAGATTGATCATGGGATGGTAAGGAGGATTGGGAATCCTTTCCAAGTTATGAGTTGTAAGGAGCTAGTTGAATCAAAGTGGGGGAGAACCATCCAAGTGCTCAGGAGCATAAGTAAGTGCAAAACTAGGATGAGTTCGCATCCTTATTGAGAAGGAAAGCAGCCCAAGTGGCTGTTTGGATAGAGGGGTGCGAGAGTTGGGAAGTTTGTGAAAATTCCTAACATTGAGTTCGTATATTCACGGTAGTTGATAATTGGTTTGGGAAACCAGATTGGAGAATTCCTGTCAGGACGTGAGTTTAGCCAGGATGTAAGACTGCGAGATCGCCGTAACATTCACCAACAGATAGACAGTGTGGGAAGTGTTGTAAGACTGTGGGATGGCCATAGCATTCACTAGCGGTTAGACAGTGCGGGAAGTGTTGTAAGACTGCGGGATGGCCGTAGCATTCACCAGCAGTTAGACAGCGTGTGATGTGTTGTAAGACTGCGGGATGGCCGTAGCATTCATTGGCAGCCAAGTTAGCGGAGTGTGGGCGAGTGCCCGTATCTCCTAGTTAGCGGAGTGTGGGCGAGGCCCGTATCTCCTAGTCAGCATGATAGGAATCTAGAAAGGATAGTGTTGGGTTTTGAGCATTCTAACACTCCTATGGTGTACATGCAACCCTATAAACCTTGGATCTATGTTTTCTCTATTATACATGCAAATATTAAATATTCCAAGGTTTCATCCTAACTAGCATATTATGAAGCACCTATACTACAAAGTTCTAGTTAGATGACATACCTTTTGATGTAGCTTGATGTCTTCAAGCTTTAAGAGCTTAGCCCCAATAGTGTGGAAGCCTCAAGTGGAATCACAAATCACCAAAACACCTTGGAAAACCTTTAGAGAATATGGATACTTGGCTCACATTATGAAATCGGTTATTGCCCTCTTTAGTGTATCCACACTAGCCACTAGCATAATTTCATGAACCATAAGACCCTTTATATAGTGTGGAGGATTAGGGTTAAACCCTAATACCCATGACCTTTCATTTCCTAGGATCCATGGGTTAAAGCTCCATGGACTATCCATGAAGACTTAGCCCAACCTAAATGAACTTGGCCCACTACACATATATATATATATATATATATATATATATATATATATATATATATATATATATCTAAGAGTCCATATTTAATTAGTTCCTTTTGATCACGTAATTAATTATAAATTAATTCTTGATCAATACTAATTAAATAATATGATTATATATTAATATATTAGAACTTATAATATATTAATATAAATCATAAATATACTATTCTCAAAAGACTATCCATATAAATTGTGCCGGTGAAGTGAAACCCAAATGGACCATGCCGGGTCGGGTCAAGTACATACCAAATATAGTTATGGACTTAGACATTAATCCAACAGTCTCCTACTTGGATAAGTCTAAAACTATTATTGAGTATGACTTCAAAAACCAACTGGCAATCGTAGCTCTTAAAGCCGCTGTCGAACTCTGATCTTGTCAATGAACTCTGACCTTTGTCAATGACTTGTCCATTAGATAAGGGATCATATATTCCTCCATTCTAGATATCATATGGACTGAGACATGGATTATCAATCATTCTCTCTGTCCATTTGTTGTTTCCCGATTTCCGATTTATGATGACTGACTGATTGAACAAATCAAATCAGTCCTGGTTTGGCCAAGCACTCACATGTGTCATCACTAAATCATCGAGGGGCCCATAGATATCGCTTTTATCCCGAAGGTAAAAGGAATGGATAAACTTCGACACATATGGCTTGTTCTACTACTTGTTGAATCATACACAAAGGCACGTTTTATAACATCGAGTTACCAAATGCGTTTTTGTGCAATAAATGTACAACCAACTCATAGTAACAACTCATATCTCTAGGTTTGAAGAATATAAGATATTATCGTATCATGATCACTCATGATAAAATCCATGAAGTGATTCAAATGAGCGCGGGTTGAATCCAGTACTCAGAACTTATGAGCACTCATGAGTGTTGTAGCACAACTTTGTACACCAACTTGGACCTCTACAAGCCAACCCATGACAGTCTTGATTCATATCTACTTCCAACATATGACCGACTGTGGATGGTTTGAATAACTTAGTCATTCCGGAAGAATAACCTAGTTATTATGGAAGTCAAAACATGCAAAGTGAAACACAAGAATAAATGAATCAAATATGGTATCAAACCCTATGAATATAAATAGACCACTTTTATTTATCACCATAGTGATTACTCATTATTCATTGTTTCGGTTTTATCAACTTTATACCTGAATTAAAAACACTAGTTGTCCCATGCTCCAAGCATGTACACTATGTTTTTCTAAACAATAGCTTTGCCATACACCAAGTATGCACTCTATGTTTATCTATGATCCTTACTTTGTGAACTAGATCGATTGAACATAATTTCAATGATTCTCTTTTCACACTTCCAAATCCTTGTCGTAAATGTAAGAATTCCTAACATTTATCGAAATCTGTTTAGATTTTAAACTTATATGCATTGTTCCTCTTGTAATGATTATGCACAAAGCCACAAAGACTTGGCAACAATCATTACAGAGTATTCCAATGGAGAGAAATTCCATGGAAACGATGTCTCAAATTCAAAGCGCATTGCTTTGAACATGCTTCTTGCATTAAGTTTCTTTAACCTTACACAGATTGCTTCCACCTATGAAGACAACTCTATATTCCCATTTTGACTACCACTTCTGAACAAGAGTTGCCTCTTTTCAGACTATGTCAATATGGTCCTTCCAATATTAACAGTATACTTCCAACTGTCCTTGAGCAACCAATCTTTGGTAAACCTTAGATTGTCCTCGACAATTGCTTAATCACTTTAGTCATATCCAATTCTAGACATTTTCCTCCTTAATGCCGCAAGGCATTTGGAAAATTCAGAAAGGATAAATATTATAGCACATGTAATCGATCTTGTACCCAAAGCAAATGGGACACAATTCATGATGTCTCACATAAAGACATGATTCTAGACCAGTATTTTGCTACAATATTTGTATTTGCCATGTTTCCAAAATTTGACTACGAAGAGGGATGCCGTAATCATAATCGAATTTTGAGAATACAATATATAGAGTTTTTCCTTATGTTGAACCAATTCAACATGAAATTCATATATATATTCTTGACTAAAGATGATTAAAATCTCAATCTAAGCTTAAAATCCCACTCTAAGCCTTTTAGAATTGACATGAAGTATAATTTCCTCTCCCTTAATTATAGCAAAACAACTTTTTCAACCCCTGCAACCTCACGAATTGAAACTTTTGTTTTCTATAATTAACATTGCTAATATGCAATACTTATCATAATTATCATGCTCCCACTAACATGATGATTATTAGCATAACACTTATGCTCCCACTAGCTTTGACATGTATCCAGAAAACAGCTGGACCTCTAGAAGTCAATACTTTATTGACATTCTTACTAAAGTTCAGATTTCTGATACTAGATTGCTTTGATAAGGCTTTATCAAAATTATACACCTTATCTTAGATAGCTCACAGGTGTGTCTAAACAATTTCAGAACTATGAAAAGGGATGCCGTAATCATAGTCTCAATTGTTTAGACCTTTGCCATTTCTCATAAGTCCATGTTAGTGTGTCGGTTAACCACGCACGCTCCACTAACGACTTTGAGAACTGCAAATATCACAATTGCTATCTACTTAAAATATACTTAGTGAAAGAATTTCCTCACCATCAATTTCATGAATCGGAGAGAAACCTTATGACACTTAGATTTTATGGTGTATGTGTTCTTATCCATGTGAATTTGTCAAACCATAATCACAAGACTAGGTTAGTGAAAAATCCTAACTCATATGGATTGAACTTGTGCAATCTTAACCTCTTGCCACCTAGCAGCATAAGGGCCTACCATTGCTTCCAAGTAGTTATGCAAACAATTGAGAACATGTAGAACTCAAATATATATATATATATAGCCAACTTAACTGGAATGGGCACAGAAATGTCAACACGATAGGTTATAAACCTCTAGTTGTGTGCTAGTGATGAAATACAGGTTTTATTCTTGATTACTTCTTGAAACCCTTTCAGGATCTTTTAGACTCCCACTGTCTCCTTGACCTATAATACTTTCTTTCCAAATATTCAAGAGATAGTGTGGATTCTAATCAAGACAAACACTTAACACAATTGGCGTAAGTTGGTCTCTGTTTTATCCAAAACAGCACAACTTACCAAATTCAAATGTACAAGAGTAGAAAACCTTTTACTCTTACATTTCACTAGTGTTAATAAACCTTCTTTAAGATGTATCACTCAAGTTACATTTGTGGTGGGCTTGATCAGTGCACAAGAATGTGTACTCGATCAGTGCACAAATGATTCAAATTTTACAAATAATTAGTTTTTCACAAAACAAGTAATTATCTTAAAATTTGACAAACTTCATGTTTTTTTTTCTTTTTTTTTTTCAACTTTAAAAATCAAACATTTTCATGAATATAACAGAAAACAACCCATGGCTCTGATACCACTGTTGGGTTTTGAGCATTCTAACACTCCTATGGTGTACATGCAACCCTATAAACCTTGGATCTATGTTTTCTCTATTATACATGCAAATATTAAATATTCCAAGGTTTCATCCTAACTAGCATATTATGAAGCACCTATACTACAAAGTTCTAGTTAGATGACATATCTTTTGATGTAGCTTGATGTCTTCAAGCTTTAAGAGCTTAGCCCCAATAGTGTGGAAGCCTCAAGTGGAATCACAAATCACCAAAACACCTTGGAAAACCTTTAGAGAATATGGATACTTGGCTCACACTATGAAATCGGTTATTGCCCTCTTTAGTGTATCCACACTAGCCACTAGCATAATTTCATGAACCATAAGACCCTTTATACAGTGTGGAGGATTAGGGTTAAACCCTAATACCCATGACCTTTCATTTCCTAGGATCCATGGGTTAAAGCTCCATGGACTATCCATGAAGACTTAGCCCAACCTAAATGAACTTGGCCCACTACACATATATATATATCTAAGAGTCCATATTTAATTAGTTCCTTTTGATCACTTAATTAATTATAAATTAATTGTTGATCAATACTAATTAAATAATATGATTATATATTAATATATTAGAACTTATAATATATTAATATAAATCATAAATATACTATTCTCAAAAGACTATCCATATAAATTGTGTCGGTGAAGTGCAACCCAAATGGACCATGTCGGGTCGGGTCAAGTACATACCAAATATAGTTATGGACTTAGACATTAATCCAACATATAGTTCGTTGAGATTTGAGGTGGAGTTGGACCTGTGTAGCCCTAGATAGGTGAGACCTATGGGAAAGGCCGCTCCATGGTATGGTTTGGGTGAGACCCGTGGGCGAGGCCCGTACGATCAAAGCAACACAGGTGAGACCTGGTAAAGACCTCTAGGTAAAGGCAGGGGATCGAGGATCCCAACATTTATAGAGCCAGAGTGGCTAGGTAAATAGAACCGTGTTAGATAGCCGAAGTTTTCTTCGGAAGTCACTGGGAGCGACCGAGAGATTGTGTTGGGTTCAGTAACCGGTGGGAGTCCGGTAACCCAGATAATGATAAATCAATTGGGACCAGGGTGATCTTGGTTCATCCGGAAAGTAGATAAGAGACAGCAGGGTCTTCGGACAGGAGCAGTGACAAGGGAGTTTTAGTGTGGAGCAGCTAGTTGACCGAGAGGTGTTGAGTCACTCACAGTTGGGTTAAATAATCTAAGAGTAAAGGATTTGACTATGTTGCGCAGCTCTCGTCTGAGTCTACCGTTGCAGCGATGAGTCTTCTACTCGAAGGATTATCTGATCCGCACCTTGAATTGGGTGTTCAGCACCGGCACATAGTAAGTGGAAGCAGTCAGTAAGTAGCAACGAGGTGACCGGCACTGGGAGTGGCTGGAGATTTAGTTTCAGTAAAGGATCTATCCTTCACAGAGATAGGAAAGGTTGTTGCGTATGAACAGCTGCCTTGGGAAGGCCGTGGACCGCGCAGGGTAAAGGGTGAACCCCTTGGATGTCAAGTGTAAGTACTCGGGGAGTACCAGAAGGATTGTCGGTTGGGTAAGAATGATGTATCCAGGATTGACAGTGATTAGAGTACCCTCAAGATTTTTTTAACTCTAAGGGTTAGCTTTTCGCTCAGGAAGACCAGACGGAAGGCCAATAGAAACGGTCTTTCGAGGATTGGACCGAGCAGACGAAGTTATGCATCGTATACAACTGTTGTGAGATGGTTGCACGGTAGGTGATAGATAGCGGAAGCCGAGGGCGTGACGTGTGAGGAGTATCCGAGATGGGTAACCGCAGAAGACTTCGAGGACGAAGTCTACTTTAAGTGGGGGAGAGTTGTAACACCCGAAATCCAGAAGGCTAATTAGAGGAAGAAAACCCCAAGTAAAGAAGGTCTACTCGCCGAGTCCAAGGGGGGTGACTCGACGAGTAGAAGCAAGATCAGGACGCGGGTAGGAAGGACCTACTCAACGAATTAGTCAGGGTTTGAGAAACCCTAAATCTGTGTTTGTGTCTCCTATTTAAGCATCTTATTCTCCACCTTTCAGCCCCATTCTCAGCCCCCACTATCCAAACCCTAGATCTCGAACCCTAATGTTATATTGAGCCATTATTGAGTGTTCTTGAGTACTTTGAAGCTTGAAGAAGAAGGAGAAGCTTGGGGGATTCAAGGAAAGGCTTGTAGATCCAGAAATAACTTCTCATCCTCTTCATTTTCTGGTAAGCAAGTCTCAACCTTGCTTAATAGCTTGATAGATCTCTTCTTTGTCACTTTATGGGGTTTTTGGTCCAAGGAACTTGATTATTCGGTTATGGATGTCCCAAGAAAGGATCTATTCAGATCTGGAATCATTGAGGAGTGTTAAGGCATAAATGTGCAAACTTTATGCCATTGAAGTCCACATGCAAGCTCTAAGGTGTTAGTTTGAGCTTGATAAGCCCAAAAGGCCATATATGGAAGGAAAGCCTTAGACTTTATGTGCTCATATGGTGTCTAAGATTTGGATCTCGATTTTCATGCTTTGGTTTGAAGTAATATGAGTTTTGGGACAAAGACTTATGTCTTAAGGAGCTAGGTTTGAGCTAAACCCATTAAGAAGGACTAGTAATGGGTAAAGTTGGAAACTTTACCCTTAAGAGGTCATTTCCATCATGTAGACGAAGTTTGGGACTTAGATCTGAAGTGTAGGGGCTTAATCCATTAAGATAGCCCAAACAGACTGAGGGACTCGGCGAGCCCAGGGAGGAACTCGACGAGTCGAAGTGAGTTGTCCTGTTTTCTGTTATGGTAGAACTCGACGAGTCTGAGGAATGACTCGACGAGTTGATGTGATAAGTCGTGACCATGAGTAGGCAGGGAACTCGACGAGTCAGGGGTTAACTCGACGAGTTGGATCGCGAATTCAGGAATCTGATTTTAGAACTCGATGAGTTGATAGAGCAACTCGGTGAGTTGAGTCAACTCGGAGTGTTGACTTAGACCATTGACTCGGACTTTGACCAAGGTTGACCTAGTTTGACTTTTGAGGGTATTTTGGTCTAAGTGCTATTTTGGTACTGATAGCTCGGGGAGCCGAAGGAGTAGCAGTTTGGGGAATTGCCAGTTAGCAGCCAGAAGAGCATCAGCAGGGCTTCAGCAGTGTAAGGTGAGTCTCCTCATTGTGTGCATGGGTCTACGGCCACAATGCCGACCCATTTATTTTATGTATGGTAGGAAGACCTGGGGGTTAGCCCTAGGCATTGTATGTTAGTATGTAATTCCGGACCAAGGTCCGATGTCGGGCGGTGCCCGTGGAAGGTTTATGTGTATGTTATTCCGGACCAAGGTCCGATGCCGGGTGGTACCCGCGGAATGTTTGCATGTTAGATTATACTTGTTGTCTGTGTGATACTTGTATGTGCCTGGTAGGGAGGTGAGTGTGGGCGAGGTCTCGTATCTCATCACTAGCTGAGTATGGACGGGGTTCCATATCTCATCATTAGAAGAGCAGGGGTGGGGCTCGTGGTAGGAGAGAAGTGAGTGTGGACGGGGGCCCGTATCTCACTTTCAGCAGGAGCGTGGACGGGGTTCCATGACTAATCAGTAGCAGGACATGGGCGAGGCCCAAGTTAGGCGAGACCTTAGAATAGGAATACATTAGAGTATGTTTCTTTATGTGCTAGTATGTTTATGTTATTGTATATGGATAGCGGGCGAGGCCCAGAGACAGGCGGGGCCTAAGAGAAACAGATCTGTATACCGAGTGGGGCTCGATGCCAGGCGGGGCCTGATGTCGGGTGGGGCCCGATGCCGGGCAAGTCCCGATGCAGCGGGCGGGGGCCCAATATGTGGTTATATGTATGGTATGTGGTAGGTTGGGGAAACTCACTAAGCTTCGTGCTTACGGCTTTCAGTTTTGGTTTCAGGTACTTCCGGTAGCGGAGGGAAGAGCTCGGGATGACTGCATTGCACACACCAAGAAGTTTTAGCCTGTGATGTTTTACTTTGATATAATGAACATGTGTTTTGAAATGATACTCTGATTTGATATGATTTTGAATGAATGATTTAATACCTATGGTTTATTTAATGAAATTTTAGGACCGTATTTTTGGGATGTTTCATATGCAAAACCAAAAAAGATGTAAAGCTGGCATTAAGAATGAAATGTGTTGATGAGAGACTTCATATTAAAGTCACCAGATCTTCAACATAGAGCTTTGAAGTAGTTTTTTTTTTGTTAAAGATTGCAAATGGTTACTAAGAGCTATAAAAGATAAGATTATGGCAACTTTTCAAGTCATAAATTAATGGAAAACCACACTTTCTCAAACACTCGATGCATGCCCATAATCACCAAGCCAACAAGTGTTTGCTTACTTCTTGAAAGATATATTAGTTGATAGTACATGAAATATGTTGTGGGAAAAGCAAATTCAATGAACTCTAAATAACCATTTTAATGTTCATATTTCCTACTAGCAAGCATTAAGGTTGAAATTGTATGCTCTAGATCTATTTAGTGAACTATAAATGACCGCTCTTGTGTTGTTTTAATATTTATCATTTAAATATCATATTGATAACTTGATTCTATTCCACCAATTAAACAAAAAAGTTACAAGATAGTCTTTAAACCAGTGTTGTAAATATCGGCTTAGGCGATCTGCAACTGATTACGATTAGGGGTGCTTGGCAGAGCTTGGTCAATATCGGTCAAACTCGGGCTAGGCGCTCTTCAGCTGTCCTTGATGCTCCTGGGCGGGAATATTTTAAAAATTCAAATTTTCAAATATTACACCAAAATTTACAACATTTCAAAAATTTTAATTTTTAAATGTTCAAATTTTCAAATATTATAACAAATATTTTAAAATTTAAAATTTTAAAGATTTAAAATTTTCAAATACTAATTTTCTTATGATATATTAAGTTTTAAATGTAACGTCTGGTTCCAGGTATGCATTTACTCATTAATTTATTTATTTTGGAAGGGTAACTCGATGAGTTGGTGGCCCTAACTCGTCGAGTAGAGGGCAGACTATACGCGGGGTTTAAGCTATCTACTCGACGAGTTAAGAGCCCTCGACTCGGCGAGTAGATCGGCCAGAGTGAAACCCTAATTTCGGGGTTTTGCACCCTATTTAAGCTCCTTAACCCCCACCTCTTGGCCTCATTTCCACCCTCCATGTCCTAAACCCTAATCCACGAAACCGTAGAGCTTTATTTGAGAGTGTGAGCCATTTTGAGTGATCTTTGTGTGCTTTTGAAGCTTGTGGAAGAAGAAGAAGATAGAGGGATCAAGAGGGAAAAAGTAGATCCAGAAACTACACTCCATTTGCTATATTTTTTGGTAATCAAGTTTCTATCTTAGCTATTAGTTCATTAGATCTCTTTATGTCCATTTTATGAGGGTTTTTGGTCCAAGAGTGATAGCTTTTGGAGAATGATCGACCCAAGTGGGTATTCTTCCAGATCTAGGACCTTGAGGGGCTGATATGACATAAAGGTTCAAACTTTATGCCATTGGAGCCCCCATGTAAGCCATAGAGTGTCATATTGGCTTTTTAGCCCCAAAAAGGCCATGCATGTGGAGAAAGGTGGGAACTTTGTGTGTCCAAGTAATGTTAGGGGTTTAGATCTGAGGTTGTAAGCTTTAGTTTGGTGTATGGATGGCTTAATGACCAAGTTCTAGGTCCCAAGGAATTAGGGTTTGAGCTAAACCCTTTAAGAAGAGGTATTAATGGGTAAAGTCAGAAACTTTACCCTTAAAATGACATTTTTAGGGTTTATGTGAAGTATGAAGCTTGGATCTGAAGTGTAGGGGCTTAATCCATTAAGATAGCTCAAACAGACAAGGGAACTCGGCGAGTCCAGAAAGGGACTCGACGAGTTGAAGTCGGGTTGTCCCAATTCTATGCCAGATGGAGCTCGACGAGTCTGTGAAGGGACTCGACGAGTTGACTCGGTTGACCACGAGTCTGAATAATATAAGAACTCGTCGAGTTAGGAGGTAACTCGATGAGGTGAGGCGGATGGGAGTTGATGTTGACTTTGACTTTGACCAGGATGTTGACTTTGACCAGGGGTAAAATGGTCATTTTACCCTAATAAGGATTATCAGATTTTGATTAAGTGTTTTTGTGAAATTGATAGTCGGGGAGTCTTTGGAGCAGCAGTCAGAGATTCCTCACACGAGATTTCACAGCTAACATACGAGGTGAGTTTCCTCCAGTAGGAACCATTCTAAGGCACCAAGGCCGACCCGTTTAGTTAGTAGTAGTTCTAGACTACGGTCCAATGTCGGGCGGGGCCCGATGTAGGTTTATATGCTTTTTCGGACTTCGGTCCAATGCCGGGGTGGTCCCGAGGAATGCTTGTATGCTTGATGTCTTTGTGATTCTTGCATGTGTTTGTACTTGTATGTTTCCGGACTTCGGTCCAATGTCGGGGCGGTCCCGAGGAATGTTAGTATGCTTCGAGATTACGGTCTGGTGTCGGGCGAGGCCCGAGGAATGTTTAAATGTTAATGATACATGCTTAGGTTTATGTGTATTATTTGATTATGTTCACATGTATTCCGAGATATGCTCGATGTCGGGCGAGGCTCGATGCTGGGCGGAGCCTGATGCCGAATAGGGTTCGATGCCGGGCGGGGCCCGATGCCAGGAAATCCGATGTCGAGCCTGACTCGATGTATCAGGGGCGGGGCCCAAGATGTGGTTATGTGATATGTGTATGGTATGTGGTAGTTGGGGAGACTCACTAAGCTTCGTGCTTACAATTTTCAGATTTGGTTTCAGGTACTTCCGCTAGTAAGGGGAAGAGCTCGGGATGACTGCATGACACACACCACAGTTTTTATCATGGGAGGATTTACTCTGATTTATGATATATGATTTTGATACATTGGCAGATATTATGATATTTTGAGATACATGGTTATGAATTTTATAGGATGGATGATATTTATGGTTTTATTTTCTGGATTAAAACAAAATTGTTGGACTGTATTTTTGGGATGTTTCATTAAAATAGTTTTATTAATAATTTAGGGTTCCCGATTAATCCCCGCCAAACCGATTAATCGCTTGACCCAGTCAACTGTCGAGCTACCGCCGAGCGATTTTTACAACCTTGCTTTAAACAAAGAAATTACAACACGTCAAAAAACTAAAAAGGTGGTAAATTAGTAGTGTCTATCTAGGGTCAATTAGTAGATAATGGTGTATGGTCTTAACCTATACAAAATAACAAATCGGGTTAATCAAGGTAACTCCCCCAGCCCAAATAAGCAACATCAAACAGACCAGATTACTTGAATCGAATTTATCTACACTCATCCAAAGAGCAACCCCAAATAAAATATACCCTGATAATGATAAAACAATATCCTGAAAATCATGAAAAATGTTTTATTATATTAAAGGGTGTTAGGGGAATTTCATGCATTCATTTTGTAGTTTTAGTTCATAAAAGTGCATTGCATTTAGGTTTAAACTCATGCATTTTGCATATTTTTCGGGATTTTTCATGATGCAATTTCATTCACACACTTTTATGATATTTCAGGGACTTTTGAAGGTTGGATCTTGATGGAGGAAGTTAAAAAGAGTTGGAGACAAAGTTTCAGAAGTTTTGGAGCATTGAAGAGAGAGAATGAAGAAATAAAGAATTTGGCTTCACAGGTATTTACACGGCCGTGTAAATGATAGCTTATAATTTACGCGGGCCGTGTAAACGCATATACAAGAGCATTCTACTTCGAAGGCCTGGAAGGATTGAGCATTCTACTTTTCTTGTTTACACGGTCGTGTAAATTGCACCCTTTAATTTACACGGGTCGTGTAAACGTCTCGACAGTTTTTAAAGTAGTTTTACTCTCATATAATTCAGACAATCGGTTTTTTTGGGGGTTAGGTCGGATTTTGGGCAGAGAGAAGGCGATTTTCAGAGCTTTTGGAAGTAGATTAACACTTGGAAACACTTTAATTTCCTTTTTTGTAAGTCAATTTGAAGTTTAAACTTGTTTGATTTGTAGTTTAACCTAGACATGTGTGGTTGATTTCATTATAATTTCCGAATCTGAATTCTTAAGTATGTGTTGTTAGGTTGTAACTTGAACTTGATTTGTGTTTAACATCTAGTAATCTTTGATTTGATCTTAATCATGTGTTTGGTTTATTCTCTTTTTCACTTGATCAATGAATTAGGGTTTTTATCAATCTAGTTAATCAAATTGTAAAATTCGTATATGTTTTATGATTTGATGTTAGTAACATGCACTTAATTGATTGTAATTAAATCAAAATGAGTGTAATCAAAGATTAAATGTTCATAATCCCAAGCTTATGAGGAATATTGAATATTGTTGGTAATTGTTGCAAGAACTTAAAGTCATTTAATGATTTGATGAAAGAGCTTATTTGAATTAAATCAATTAAATGAAGTTTTATTTGAAGAACATGTTTTGAATAAAACATTTTTTGTCAACTTGGATATTAGAGTTTATTAGTATCTAAATTACCAACCTAGATAGAACATAATCATATTCATTTTGCATCTTTCAACATAATACATGTATAAGAATCAGAATCGGAAATGTATTTCTTTTACTAAATTCTGTTAACAATCTTGTTTATTTATGAAGTTTAAATCTAGTTCAAACACAATCCCCCATTTTAATATTATTTGTATTATGTGTGAAAATATGGCAAGATAAGAAGTCTTGTATTCCTGTGGACCGACCCTGCTTACTCTATACTATATTTAGTATAAGAAATAGCAGTGACTTGAGCTTTATTAATATTATTTTATCCCATTATTTGTTGGTTTGACAGCCAAACAAATTGGCGCCGTTGCCGGGGATACGGTAGTACTAATTGTTTATGCCAAGATCTTTTAGCACAGGTACACCTTTACCAGTTGATTTGGAGATAGAGAAATCTGCAAAACAAAGAAGGAAGCAAGCTAAACTTTTAAAGAAACAACAATCCGGAGCTTCTTCATCAAATCCATCAACCACATCTTCACCAACATCCAAAAGTACCACCCCACCATCTTCACCTACTCCTACCATGGCAGACAATCATGGAGGAAACCAAAATCCTCCAAACCCACCACCTGAACAAACCTTTAGACAGTGGGTCACTCAAGATGTCACCCAACAACCTTTATGCATTAATTACCCTACAGCAATCAACTTTGAACTCAAGTCTGGACTCATCCATTTGTTACCCTCATTCCGTGGTCTTGAGAATGAAGACCCACATAAATTCCTTAAGGAATTTCATGTTGTCTGTGTGGGTATGAAGCCACATGAAGTTACAGAAGATCAAATCAAGTTAAGGGCATTCCCCTTTGCTTCACAAGATTCAGCCAAGGAGTGGTTATATGACTTACCACCGGGGTCAGTCACAACATGGAATGAACTTGCAAGGATGTTTCTGGATAAATATTTTCCAGAAATGAGAGCTCCAGCTTTACGCAGAGAGATAATTGGTATCAAGCAACAAAAGAGAGAAGCCTTGCATACTTATTGGGAATGGTCCAAGAAATTGTGTTCAAGATGTCCAAAACATGGGATTACAGAATATCAGTTGTTGCAGTATTTTTGTGAAGGAATGTCATCTTGGGATAGGAGATTACTCAATGCATCAAGTGGTGGATCTATAGCTGATAAGACTCCAACAGAAATCAGAGTTCTTATCAAGAACATGGCAGAAGAGTCCAAGCATACAGTCCAAGAAGAAGAATGGTACAGTGATGCACCAAGAGGAGTGAAAGAAATTTCTACCCTAAAAATTGAAAGTCAGCTTTCTGAGTTGACTAAAGTAGTGATGATGCTTGCAAAGGACAAGGGGGTGCAACCACCAACAGTTAGACCTTGTGGTATTTGTACTCAAGTGGGGCATCCAACCGACATGTACCCTCAACTTCAAGAGGAAGATTATGAAGAAGCAAAAGCCATGGGAGGTTTTCTTGGGTCTAATCAAAGGGGATATGAGCAGCCACGGGGTGATCAAAGATGGAGTAACAATCAAGGTTGGGGAGGACATCAACAGACAAATTATCAACCAAGTCAACCACATCAATACCAACAAAGACCACTTTTTCCACCACAAAACTTTCAACCAAGGCAACCACAACACCCTCCTCAACAATCGGGTTCATCAAGTATGTCCTTAGAGGACATAGTGAAGAGTTTGGCAACTAGTACACAAGCTTTCCAACAAGAAACAAAAGCAAGCATAAAGAACTTAGAGAAACAAGTTTCACAGCTTGCTACTTCCGTAAGCAAACTAGAATCTCAAGGAAAGTTGCCTGCCCAAACTGAAGCAAACCCAAGGCACAATGTGTGTGCCATCACATTAAGAGGCGGAAAGAGCTATGATGATCCAAAAGTGTCGGTTGATCAAAAGGAAGAAGAAATAGTGGTCGAAGAGGCAACCAAAGAAGAGAAGGAGGAAGAGAAAACAATCGAAAAGAAGCCCTTCATCACTGAGTCTAAAGCCACACCTCCCCCACTTCCCGAAAGATTAAAGAGCATGAAGAAAGAACGGGAGGAGAGTGAGATCATGCAAATGTTCAAGAGAGTTCAAATCAACATCCTACTCCTCGAGGCCATCAAGCAGGTACCTAGATATGCAAGGTTCCTTAAGTATCTTTGTGTATCTAAAAAGAAATTAAAAGGAAATCAAGTCGTAACAGTTGGGGAGCATGTATCCGCGGTTTTGCAAAATAGGATGCCCCCGAAGTGCAAGGATCCCGGTGTCTTTACCGTGCCTTGCAAGTTGGGGAATCTTTATGTACCCCGAGCTATGCTTGATCTAGGTGCATCCGTAAATGTCCTACCATATTCTCTTTTCAAATCAATTGGTATAGGAACATTGAGCAAAACCAGTGTGATCATCCAACTTGCTGACCGGTCTTTGGTACACCCAAAGGGAGTATTAGAGGACGTGTTAGTGCAAGTCGATGAATTTGTCTTCCCGGCTGATTTTTATGTCTTAGATATGGGAGATGATGACTCTCCAAGTTCAAGTTCCATACTTTTGGGTAGACCTTTTTTTAAAACTTCTAAAACAAAAATTGATGTCTACAATGGAACTTTGAGTATGGAATTTGATGGTGAAGTTATCAACTTCAATGTGCATGAAGCAAAAAAGATTCCTTTTGATGTTCAATCTGTTAATTTTGTCAATTTGATCCAGCCCTCAACAAAAAAGGGTTTAAGTTTGTCTAACAATGAATTTCTAGAGTTAGTTTTGCAAGGAAAACTAGACAGGGACAAAGCCAAAGAGCTTGCAAAGGAGGTCGATATGGACAATGAGGTGTTGGAGAGTTTGGAGTTTATTGATGACAAGAAGCATGTGAGGAGTGATGATATAAAACCCAAGCCATCCACCAAAGTCAAAATCCTTCCACCGGTGGAACAAGCACAAGATTCAGGAGCAAAAACTCCATCGGATCCCTTAGAGAATATACATGTCAAGAAGGAGATGGCGAGGAGTTTGATGTGTTGGAGAGGCCCACGTATCAAGACTGAAGCACATTAAGGGGGCAAAGTCGAGCCAACGACATTAAAAAGGGGCGGCTAACCGGGAGGCAACCCGGGGGTATTTTTGTCATTTCTTATATTTTCATTGTATTTTCTTTGTTTTCAAACTTCCAAGTTGTTTTTCATGCTAAAAGAGGGTAAAAAATCATTTTCCGGGCAATAGTGGAGTAGCGGGTTGCAATTTCAAAAAGTGAAAAAATCAAAAAAATTTAGCCTTTACAGACATTTACACGACCGTGTAAACTTATGCTTATGGTTTACACGGGCCGTGTAAACGACCAGCTACCGCAGTCAAAATTCAGCATTTACACGGCCGTGTAAATTTTGCCCTTCTGTTTACACGGGCCGTGTAAACGTAAAAACAGAGATGGACGTTTTTTTAAAGGCTAAAATCGATTTCTTTTATTCATTCTTTTCACAATACCTGCGTTTTTTCTCCTCCCTTCGAAAAAACCCTTAAAAACACTCAATCTTCTTCAATTTTGCTCCAAAAATCAAGCTCCAAGGTATGAAATTCTTCTCTTTTCTTCGTCTTCTTTGTCTTGCATCTCAAATTCACCATCTCATGGCCGATTTTGGGGGTTTTGAGCAAACCCTAGAATTTTTGGGTATTCAAATCTCGACCTAATGCTTGAAATTTCTTGTAGGATAAGCTTGGGGAAAGCTTGGGGAAGCATTGGACATCACCCTACCATCATTTTCAAGCACAAATTGGTATAATTGTTCCAAACTCTTAACTTGTGCATATAGTTATCTTTTGGGGTGATTTTGGGTGATTTTGGTGATATTGCTAGTTTTTGTGCATACTCTTGAGTTTAAATTGTCCTACATTGTGTGCAAAACTTTGTTGAATCCAATTTGACAATGGCCTCCCGTGGAAAAAGGGCTAGAATTGGGACCTCCCATATGGGTGGTCAAGAGTCCAATGATGAACAAGACCAACAATTCATGGAAAACCCCTATGCATTTGGTCTTATTTTTGAGTCCAATCAACAAGAGATGTTTTATGCAACCCTTATTCAAAGGGTAAAAGGGGCACAAAAATTTGTGGACATCCAAGCCCTCAAAGACCTTCATATCCACAAGCTCTTCAAGAACATTGGTTGGGAAGGGCTATTGAATCTACATGCAGTCAGTTATCAAAAACCTATGTTGGAATTCTTGTCATCCATCACTTTCGATTACCAAACACACATCCTCACTTTCCGTTTGCTCAATCAATCACATAGAATTCATGCTGATACTCTTTGTGATATTATTGGTGCCCCAAAAGCGAAAAGAGATGTATATACAGCAAAGGGAAGAAGAAATGATGTATTTGAGCGTGATTGTGGAACGTTTTGGAGAACTATCTCTTGTGAAGATGAGTTTCAGTCAGGCACAGCAAAAGCTTCTAGCATTATTCATCCGGTTCTGAAGGTCACCCACCGGATTATTGCTTCTCTCTTATTTCCTCAAGAAGAGATTAGCAAAGCAAACAAAAAAGAATTAGAAGTTTTGTGGTGCATGATTGACAAGCCCGAGGAAGTCCCTCATTTTGGGTGTTGGGTAGTTCAGAAAATGCTCAGAAATGCCATGAGCAATGGTGGCCAGCTACATTGTGGAGGCATGGTATCTATTATAGCTGAACATCTTGGCCTCCATCTACCCAACAATCCAACCAATATAATTTCGGGCCGTACTCGTTTATCACTTGAGGTTTTGGAAATCATGCATCTCTTTCACCGCCATCCCAATGGGGATGTTCATTGGACAGTCAACGGTAAAGAATATTTACGCGTCGATAACCGAAATAAGAAGATATTAGTCTTGGCCAATGACATCCCTTCTACCAATTGGCACCTCCAATCCAACTTGGGTGTTACTGCTGCCCGTAGACCTTCAACCACCACTTCTACTCCTCCTGTTCAAACTGCAACTGCAGGTGCTTCCAGCTCGTCTCGCCCCATTCCTTTTCCCGAACACAACCTTTACATGGGCGAGTTTGCACGCTTAGATAATCATTACACGAGCCTCCAGCAGGAAGTAGGAGAGGTTTATACGGGAGTTGCTGAAATCACTTCTGAATTTCATGACTACCGAAACCTTCAAGAAGAGCGTTGGGCCCAGTAAGAGTTGCGATGGGCCGAGCAGGATCAGCGATGGGTGGCTCAAGAGCAGCATAATCGCAATGTTCATCGTTTGATGAGCGATATCCACTGAGTACTTGTGCTTCCCACCCAGCAGCAGCAGCCTCCATCATCATCCCAACCCCAGTGGCCTCCATTTTATCCTTCTGATTATCCTTCACAGTTCCCACCATATCCTCCACCGCCCGGTCCTCAATAGGCCGGCTATGCCTCTCTCCAAGCATCGAGGATGATGCTTATTTTAAGCTTGGGGAGGGGCATCCATCGATGCATAAATCCCGTTGCATGTAGGTTGCATGTAACTTTGTACATATTGCATTAATTTCCATTTTCCTTTTCATTTTTCTGCATGTAAAATTTTTCAAAAGCCAAAAAGATTTTCTTTCTATTCTAATTTTTATTTTTATTTTCTTTGCATTTTGTTTGCATCTAAATTTTTGCATTGCATTAAAAAAAAATTTGATCCAATCCCAAGTAACCGAATCTTTTCAAAACAGTTGAGCTGGTAAGTGAGTTATGTGCCTTGAGATTAGCTTGCTCTTTTTATTGAAAAATTTTAAAGCAAGTTAATCGCACACGAACACACCTCCCGAAGCTACTTGTGCAAAACAGAAAGTAAGAAGATTGTCAACATTTGAGCATAACAACAGGTATGAGTTAATTCTTTGGGACATATGACTGGTCTTATGAGTAGTAATGCTCAATTGAACTTAAAATGCCAAATTCAAAAAAAAGTCATAAAAAGAATATAAAATCTCAATGTCCCGAGCCTTCCAGCGCTCTAAAAGTCTTTTCTACTCATTCCCTTTTATATACCCTGCTTGGGGACATAGCTTTCAACTATAATTACGGGTCTTTGCATGTTAACCTTTAGTCCCCTGAAAAATGTCTTAGAAGTCCTCACGGTAATAGACTGTGAGATGTCCCACAATAGAAAAGTCAAGGACGAAAATATAAAGAAATTGGCCAAATAAATAAATAAATTAATAAGAGTGTTATGTGTTAACTTAGTTATTTGTATTTGTGTTACTTAAAAAAAACAAAAAAAAACTATTATTAAGTTAATCTGTGACCTTTGGGATTCGAACAAGTAAACTCTGAGGGGTGTTTTACACCTAATCGCCTAAAGCTAAATTGTTTGGGACTGATTGAGTTGAAAATTCGTTACATGGGTTCCATAGAAAGTCATGAACTTAATAATAGCAAATAAAGCTAATATGTGGCCTTTGAGGTTCGGGCAAGTAAACCCGAGGGATCTCTTTAAATCTAGCACACTAAGGTCATTTGATTTGGATGTGTTGGTTGGAAGCTCGTTACACGGATTTCAAAGAAAGCCATGAGCTTTATTTGTAAAAAATATAATTAAGAAGTTTGTATATAATTGTGTTTATAGTTTAATTGAATATTGTGTTTAGGAAAAATACTTGGACTTGGATTTGAACTTATGACATTGGACTGAATGTTAATTACTTTGACTGGTGTAAGTGGTTTGAAGTTTGTAACCAATCTGGATAAATATTAGGGAATTTTTAGAAAAGATTTTTAAGAAAAAGATTGTTGTTGACCAACAAATAGTTGGAATCGGGCATTGTTATATTTTATGAAACAAAGATGGTTGAGCATGTTTTGTCACATATAATTTCACGAGAGTAAGACCATAATTTGTTCCAAGAATTGACTTGATGATATTGAAAGGGAATAAGTGTTGTGATCTTTGATTCTGTTGAGTTGTATTAGGGAGTGGCCAAAGTCTTATTTCTATTATCATATAATATTTTGAGACTAAAGCCAAGTTGACTCAAGGCATGACAGGTACATTCTCAACTATGGTACAAAACAGGGTAATTGGGTTGGATCTTTTCATGTTTGTTTTGATTTCATGCATTAAGTTTCAAATAGTTTTAACTTTAATTTTCTTTTCTTTTATTCTATTTTATTTTCTCCAGTTTAAATCTTCTTGTTCTTTCTTGAGGATAAGAAAGGTTCAAGCTTGGGGAGATTTGTTAGGTGAATTTCATGCATTCATTTTGTAGTTTTAGTTCATAAAAGTGCATTGCATTTAGGTTTAAACTCATGCATTTTGCATATTTTTCGGGATTTTTCATGATGCAATTCCATTCACACACTTTTATGATATTTCAGGGACTTTTGAAGGTTGGATCTTGATGGAGGAAGTTAAAAAGAGTTGGAGACAAAGTTTCAGAAGTTTTGGAGCATTGAAGAGAGAGAATGAAGAAATAAAGAATTTGGCTTCACAGGTATTTACACGGCCGTGTAAATGATAGCTTATAATTTACGCGGGCCGTGTAAACGCATATACAAGAGCATTCTACTTCGAAGGCCTGGAAGGATTGAGCATTCTACTTTTCTTGTTTACACGGTCGTGTAAATTGCACCCTTTAATTTACACGGGTCGTGTAAACGTCTCGACAGTTTTTAAAGTAGTTTTACTCTCATATAATTCAGACAATCGGTTTTTTTGGGGGTTAGGTCGGATTTTGGGCAGAGAGAAGGCGATTTTCAGAGCTTTTGGAAGTAGATTAACACTTGGAAACACTTTAATTTCCTTTTTTGTAAGTCAATTTGAAGTTTAAACTTGTTTGATTTGTAGTTTAACCTAGACATGTGTGGTTGATTTCATTATCATTTCCGAATCTGAATTCTTAAGTATGTGTTGTTAGGTTGTAACTTGAACTTGATTTGTGTTTAACATCTAGTAATCTTTGATTTGATCTTAATCATGTGTTTGGTTTATTCTCTTTTTCACTTGATCAATGAATTAGGGTTTTTATCAATCTAGTTAATCAAATTGTAAAATTCGTATATGTTTTATGATTTGATGTTAGTAACATGCACTTAATTGATTGTAATTAAATCAAAATGAGTGTAATCAAAGATTAAATGTTCATAATCCCAAGCTTATGAGGAATATTGAATATTGTTGGTAATTGTTGCAAGAACTTAAAGTCATTTAATGATTTGATGAAAGAGCTTATTTGAATTAAATCAATTAAATGAAGTTTTATTTGAAGAACATGTTTTAAATAAAACATTTTTTGTCAACTTGGATATTAGAGTTTATTAGTATCTAAATTACCAACCTAGATAGAACATAATCATATTCATTTTGCATCTTTCAACATAATACATGTATAAGAATCAGAATCGGAAATGTATTTCTTTTACTAAATTCTGTTAACAATCTTGTTTATTTATAAAGTTTAAATCTAGTTCAAACACAATCCCTCATTTTTAATATTATTTGTATTATGTGTGAAAATATGGCAAGATAAGAAGTCTTGTATTCCTGTGGACCGACCCTGCTTACTCTATACTATCTTTAGTATAAGAAATAGCAGTGACTTGAGCTTTATTAATATTATTTTATCCCATTATTTGTTGGTTTGACAGCCAAACAAAGGGTATTACCCTTATTACCATAAGGCAATATAACTACCCAGGAAACATGAGAAACCAAGGGTTTTCCTTGCACATCTAAATAATGATCTTAACCTAGTTCTCAATCTATTTTGCAAACGTAACTTTCCATCATTAGTAGTTGAGGAGGTCCTACTTCCATTCAACTAGCTACTCGAAAACCTACGTTGCATCAATAGACAACCACAAAGCAACACGCTCATAGTGAGTTGGTTGTAATCTCTCAATCAGACGATTATCAACCTAAGCATAAATAAAGGTTTATGATAAGAAAAATGGTAAACTAAAATGTATAACAAGGAAACATCAATCACAAGCACACATTCCACAAACCTTAAACGTCTAAGCCTCGACAATGTAATCGTCGGAGGGATCATACATGGTATTGGTTTACAAAGCGTCCTACAATATGCAAATGTCTCCATTATACAAATATATAAAAGTAAGATATCAAATTAGTAGCAAACATAATTAAGTTAATATATATATATATATATATATATATATATATATATGCAAAAAAAAAATCACCTTAAAGGTGTACATAAACGCATGCACGATATATGAGTATCTATGGCCGGTTTTTCGACAAGTAGGGTGCAGATGCTCCTCGATTTTATTAACCACAATAGACATGCATATGTATGTGTAATCCAAGACTACTCTACTTCATTACATAAAAATTTAATAAAATTTAAATTGACTAAAAGTATAATTAAATTGGTAAATTACATGATACGTGTTGA
Organism: Lactuca virosa; assembly: GCF_052849685.1. Taxonomy (NCBI): domain Eukaryota; kingdom Viridiplantae; phylum Streptophyta; class Magnoliopsida; order Asterales; family Asteraceae; genus Lactuca; species Lactuca virosa. The sequence continues at coordinate 112,053,311 of NC_136426.1, read as the reverse complement.
ATTGATCCAAATTAGATATCATTTCTAGGTATTTGTCCTTCACTACCTGTCTATGGAATCTACCACAAAACATTTACTCTAACATATACTACATGGACATTTGTATTTCTTTTTTATCAAATAACTCATCAAGTGAGTTATTGAAGACTAATGGCTGAGTCAATAATTTTCATTGTATTCTAAGACAAATGGAAACACCAAATATTGGAACCATCCATCAAACGAGCAGTGAAATACCCACTGAACTGTAAACCCTTTATTAGGCAAAATGATATCTTGTCAAAATAAAGTTGGTAGTCGTTCAACAAGAATAATAACTCATCCACATTGAACCATGGATTGGTCACGACCTCCTTGTAGAACAAGTAATAGCATGGTAAGGGTGGCCTTCTACGCTCATCAGTATCTCATCCTACCTACCAAAACAAGACACCCTAAAAGGTGTCAGCTCGTGTTGGGATAGGATATATCCTATACATAATGTACTGATCCAAATTCTGGTTTGCAGGTTGTAGTTAGTATCACATCATATACACGCTCATGCTGGAAAAAAATAAATTATCATTCAGGTTTGGACATGATCTTTGTGTTCCGGAGACATTAGACTTGTTCCGGACTAGGTTTAAATGTTCCTAATACGAATCTAACCGGTAAGAATGCATAAATAATGACAACTACTTCAAGGAAATATCTTCATAAAAAAATTACTATATTTTATACCTATATTACACGTTCAAGAAAAGATCTTTGTATTTCAGACAATTTTAAATTACTAATATGTTCAAAGAAACTTATTGTGAAGAAAACTTATCCACAACAGTGACAACACTGTCATCTATTCATCGTTTCATCGTCAGAAACCATATTCTTCAAAAAAAAAATGAGTCCAAAATGTCACTATTAGTTGTCACATTCCGGAAACAGGATATAGATATGGGATACCATATAACTTGGTCGTGTACTCGGCCGAAATCGGGTCCGGAATACTCCATTCCGGACTAGTCCGCTATTTTTCAAAAGACAAGGAGCTAGAGTAGAAATTGATTATTTTAATCAATAACCTTCAATATTCAAATACAACTATATTGTGTGTTTGTTTAAAATATATGAGAAATTCGTTCGTTATAGTTATAAACGATATTACTATGCATTAATATTTAGAAATTATTAATATTATTATCATATATCTTTTACACTTGAAAAATGATATTTTTATTATGGTTTTTTTATTAGTGTATAAATGAATATTTGAGTTTGACAATAATATTGGTACCGTGAGACAGCTAACATGGAAGATTGGAAGGGGTTCTTTAAATTTTTCTTTTTTTTTCCCCTTTCCGTGTTGCAGGTCCCATAATGATAGTATTGCAAGTTTACAACTTTAACAGCAAATAAAGAATTTGATATAATATGATTATTTTTTTTAGCAAAATATGTTATTATTTTAGTTGGTTTGCCAAATAAATATTAATAACGTTTTAATTGAAATTTAATTATTTATATATGTGATATTTTTGTATTTAAATGTCATTGAGACCATCTTATTTTTACAATATTTATTTTTTTATATTTATTTTATGTTTATATTTAATTTAAGCTATGAGATCTTATTTTCAATTATAACTTTTGTTACGTAATATTCGATACAATTCCAAATATATCATTGACACTGTCTTATTTTTATTTACACAATAATATAAATTTGTCTCAATCAGACATATTATACACGATCAATGTCGATGTCAAATTTCATTTTTTATATTATTATAAACTATACTGATACTTTTTCCATACGCATATCGTCGAGTGTTACATACAGATTTTCAATGCGTTTTATAAGCATTCTTGAGACCTTTAGCGAGAGTTACTGGAAAGGAGCGTTTCATGATGTACAAAGCTAGAGATTTTGGAAAGAAGCATTTCACAATGTACAAAAGCAACACTTTTTTAGGCCTAATTCAACCTTTCTAGAATGTTGCACGTTGCCCAAATATCCTCTTTTAACTCGTGTTTGGATTTTAATCTTACAAAACACAATGAAATTGTTAGATAAATATGCACTTTGAGTTTTGGTTTGATCACTAAGAGTGATGAATTTTGTTTTGTGTATACAATTAGTTATTAAAGTTTGTTTTTATAGCGTGTTACCGTTTCACTTGTTAACATTGTTCATAAAATAGTATTATGACCGATTATTATAAGTTTTAATGTATATTTTAATTTATTAATAATTTTTTTGTACATATTTGATCATTAATTTTATTTTTTGTGAACATTTAATCACTAATTCTTTTATGCATTACTATTTTACCACTAATCTTACATAATATAAATATATATTCTTACAAACTAATATGTATAAATACTTATGTAAAACATACATATTACATATAATCAAAATATTTTTATAAATAAATATGTGTTTTTATATATAAATACATATTTTAAGGGATAATGACTTGAGAGGGTACCGTACTTTAGTTTTTGGTCACATTTGGTCACTAAATTATTTTTCGTGTTTTATTAACCTTTGAACTTGTTGAAACGTGTACATTATACCAGTCATACTGGTAATAGTGGGTTTTGCCGGTTTTCGGCGTTGTTTCCGGCCAAACATGAGTTTTACGATCATCTTCTCCTGTCAAACTCGATTTCCCGGCGATGTTTCCATCCAAACTCGAAATAGCATCCGAGAACGACCTAAGCTTAGGGGGGCTGTTTTGGCGGTTGTTGCAGCGAGGGGGCTGCTCTGGCGGCCTCCTTGGATGTTCTTCTTCTAATGTCGGCAGAAAATACAAAGGTAAGGGGCAAGGCAGATCAGTGATGATCAATGGAAGTTTGTTGTTGTGGATCCGACGAGAAGGGCGGAGAAAAACGGGCAGGGGCATGTGTGACATCCCCAAAATCACGGCCAGAAAAGACCGTTTTAATTTATGCTTTTAAAATAGTTTCAGAGTAAATCCATTGATTTAAAAGAGTTGCGGAATTTGTTCCCAAAACAAAATATGATAAAATAACGTTTATCAAAGCATTTCATCAAGATATGCATTTTCGTTATATAACAATATTCGGGATGTCATGTTCCGATAAACAGACCAAAAGCATAAACAACAAAAGATAGACCATACAACAGTTACATATAACAACTGGTCTAATATCAAAAGATCTTGATAAGTCATCCAACTTATGCTCTCGCGCCACTACCTGTAATACAACAAAACTGAGTGGGTCAGGCTTGGGAGCCTGGTGAGCATATAGGGTATTCAACCCACAATAAATAATTATATTTAATTTCACCAACCAACAATAACCCGATTACCCATTCCCGTTATCCTCACTTTACGTCCCTAAAACAACATCTATCTCAAGGGACCTAATCTAGGATTTTTCATCAGGACAGACATTACTGCAAAGGGGTTTCCTTAACAATAGATGTCCTAAAGGCAACCATGAGGGGGATAGAGTACACCGGTGAACACATCATTCATAACACCTACAGGTTATGAGCCTGCTAGCGTTCCACTGGACTGTCTAGAAAGAGTCCGTGGTCGTTATCCATACTCCGCTGAATAACTAGATCAACAACAACAACATCGAGGCCTCTCATCTGTTTATCACACATCAACTATCTACCCATGTTCTACCCAACATATTAGTAGATAAAAATATATATTTTTATACATAGTTTAAAACCTGTATAGCATTCTCATTCAATACATATTTCAAACAACAGATGAGACACATACACATAACACGTATTTCATAGATAATAAATCATATCTATGAGATAGAAGAAAGTGAATATACATTCACACATATAACAACAAAATATACACATAACACGTATTTCGTATAAAATACTTCATAATTATGCATTAGAAGAAAGTAACTACACACTCACTTGATCAGAAGATGATCGGACAGCACTACGGCTTTAAAAGTAGTATTCTTCGGTGAAACCGGGATCACTTCGCACACCGGGCTTCTCGCGGGCAGAGCTTCGGCTTGGAAACTCTTTTCTTCTCGGGATCTTCGGGCTTCGGGACTTGCTTCGGGTCTCGGGATGATACCGGGGCTTCGGGGGTACTTCTTTTCACGTAAATCGAGGTAATATGGGTGAGATAGAAGAGATTTGGCAACCACAAACGGCTGCCCCTTTAAATCTATTTATAGGGCTGTTTTCTCATTTTCCACGTCGTGGGAACTTCTTCCACGTCGTGGGCTTGGTCGTCATTGCATGCGTCATCGTCCACTTGCTCTGTCAGGCTCCAGAAGGCGTCAGAAGCCATGCCACGTCGTGGCCACTGTTGCCACGTCGTGGTCTCTGACAGTTTTGGGGTTTCGCGCCCCGAACTTCAGAAATTCATAACTTTCGCATACGAACTCCGTTTTCGACGTTCTTTATATCGACGCGTAGGTACAAACAAGATCTACAACTTTCATTTAGACTTTGTAGGCTAATTTTGACTTTATTTTTAATATATTAATAATATACTATTGTTAGTAGGCCGGGACAGGAAAACTCCGTTAGAAATTCATAACTCCTTCATCTGATGTCCGTTTTCGACTGTCTTTTCACCGTTGGACTACTATCGATGAGATCTTCGATTCTCGTTTAGATTGTTTCGGCTAAATATCGCTCGATCTCATATTCGAACTTCGGGCTGTACACTGCTAAGCCGAAACTTCGAAAAATCATACCTTCCTCATACGAAGTTAGATTTGGGCATTCTTTTTATGCACGCTCTCGGTTTAACGAACTCTAAAACATTCGTTTAGATCGCTAAGGCCAAATATTGCTCTAACGTAAATTCACTATTTACGTCTCGTTGTGTCGTACCGGTTCTGTCGCGAAACTTCGACAGGTCATAACTTCTTCGTTATAACTCGGATTTCGGCATTCTTTATATATTCGGAAACCTCATTTCAACTACTACAACATTATCCATAGATATCGGCTTTATCTAACATTTCATTTTGACGCTTATTTTCATACTTAATTCAATTAAGACACACAATTAAGCACAAAACACATAATACTCAAATAATACACTTCTATTATTTCAAAACGGGTTACAAAGGTTAACCTAGACTATTATATCAACATTAATGACAAGCCCAGAAACACAGGCGTTACAATTCTCTCCACCTTAGAATGATTCCGTCCCCGGAATCACACATCAACAAACAAATGCGGGTAGCGACTCATCATGTCACTCTCCGTCTCCCAGGTGAGATTTGGCCCATTCGTGTGTTTCCATCGGAAAAGCACTAACTCGACCATCTTGCGTCGCAACTTCTTAGTCTTTCGGTCAACGATTGCCTCTGGTTCTCCAATTAACCTTTTGTTCTCATCAATTCTTAACTCAGAAATTGGAATTATATCGGGAACTTCTCCCGTGAACTTCCTCAAATAACACTCATGAAAAGTGTTATGAATACCATTCAGTTCTTCTGGTAGTTCTAGCTTGTAAGCTTGGTTCCCAATCCTCTGAAGAACTTTAAACGGTCCAATAAACCTTGGACTTAATTTTCCCCTTTTACCAAATCTTATAAGTCCCTTCCACGGCGAGACTTTAAGCAAAACCGAATCTCCAACTTCAAAAGTCATCGGTCTTCTTTTCTTGTCAGCATAGCTCTTCTGACGATCCTGAGCTGCTAACATTCTTTCCCTGATTATTTTCAGCTTTTCAGCGGTTTGATGAACCATCTCCGGTCCCATAAACTGCTTTTCCCCAGCCTCAAGCCAACAAGACAGCGTACGACATTTTTGTCCATACATAGCTTGATAAGGTGCCATCTTAATGCTCGAGTGGAAACTATTATTGTAGGAAAATTCTACCAAAGGTAAATGTTCATCCCAGTTACCTTGGAATTCCAGGGTACATGCTCTCAGCATATCTTCAAGTGTTTGTATCGTCCGTTCGCTCTGACCATCAGTCTGTGGATGGTAAGCTGTACTTAAACACAACTTGGTACCCATTTCCTCTTGTAGACTTTTCCAAAATCGCGAGGTGAAACGGCTGTCACGATCTGACACAATCGTTAACGGAACACCGTGAAGCCTCACAATTTCCTTCACGTAAGAATTCGCAAGCTTATCCATAGACCATTTCTCCTTGGATGCTATGAAGTGCGCACTCTTAGTGAAGCGATCAACAACCACCCAAATCATGTCGTGACCGTTCTTTGTTCTGGGCAGTTTAGTGACAAAATCCATAGCAATGTCTTCCCATTTACCCATAGGCATAGGCAAAGGTTCTAAACTCCCATATGGTTTCTGATGTTGTGTCTTGACTCTTGCACAAGTCACACACTCGGCCACATACTTTGCAATATCAAGCTTCATCGTCGGCCACCAGTAATAGGGTTTCAGGTCCCTATACATTTTAGTGCTGCCAGGATGAATTGAGTACATGGTTTTGTGAGCTTCTTCCATCAGAAGATCTCTTATTCCTCCTGACTTAGGTACCCAAATACGACCTTGGAATACCTTCAGTCCATGACCGTTTGTACCAAACACCAACGTTTTGCCCAAACGTTCCTCCTTTCGGTCATTCTTCTCTGAAGCTTCTTCTTGAGCTTTCTTTATACTTTCCACAATGGTCGAGACAACTTTTATTATCAACACTCTTGGCCTTTTTCTTTCAAGATTGACTTTCCGACTGAGAGCATCAGCGACAACATTTGCTTTACCAGGGTGGTAGAGTATCTCACAGTCGTAGTCCTTGAGTAGTTCTAGCCAGCGTCGTTGCCTCATATTCAATTCTTTCTGATTAAAGAGATATTGGAGACTCTTATGATCAGTGAAAAGTTTGCACTTCGAGCCATAGAGGTAATGCCTCCATATTTTCAGAGCGAAAACTACCGCTGCCAACTCCAAATCATGAGTGGGGTAGTTCCTTTCATGCTCTTTTAGCTGTCGAGATGCATACGCGATCACCTTATCTCTTTGGGTCAAAACACAACCCAATCCAACTCCAGACGCATCGCTATAAACAGCGAAGTCTTCAACTCCATCGGGTAGATATAAAATCGGTGCCTCACATAGCTTCTTCTTTAACAACTCGAATGCTTCTATATGCTTATCACTCCAAGCATAAGCAGCTCCTTTGTGGGTCAAAGCTGTTAATGGAGTAGCAATCGAAGAAAAGCCTTGGATAAACCTTCGGTAATATCCGGCTAATCCTAAAAAGCTTCGGATCTCCGTGGGACTTTTTGGTTGTTCCCACTTCATCACAGCTTCAATCTTTGCTGGATCAACCATTATCCCTTCTTGGTTGACCACGTGACCCAAGAATTGGACTTCTCGAATCGAAAAATCACATTTGGAGAACTTAGCATACAGCTTCTCCTTGTTCAAGACTTCCAACACTTCTCGCAAGTGTCTGTCATGCTCCTCTTGGCTTTTCGAATAAATCAGAATGTCATCTATGAACACTATCACAGATTTATCAAGGAACGGATTACAAACCCTGTTCATTAAATCCATGAATGTTGCTGGAGCATTGGTTAGTCCAAACGACATAACCAAAAACTCGTAGTGTCTATATCGTGTTCTGAATGCAGTCTTCTCTATATCCTGCTCTCTTACTTTCAGCTGATGATATCCTGACCTCAGGTCGATCTTTGAAAAATAACTTGAACCTTGTAGTTGATCAAACAGGTCGTCAATCCTCGGCAACGGATATCTATTCTTTATTGTTGCCTTGTTCAGCTCTCTGTAATCGATGCACATTCTCATACTTCCATCTTTCTTCTTTACAAATAACACTTGAGCTCCCCAGGGTGATGAACTAGGTCTAATGAAACCGTTGTCCAATAACTCCTGAAGTTGCATCATTAGCTCCTTCATCTCCGTCGGTGCTAGTCGGTAAGGTGCTTTTGCTATTGGCGTCGTCCCTGGTAACAAGTCTATTCTGAACTCCACTTGTCTATCAGGCGGTAATCCGGGAAGATCTTCGGGAAATACTTCCGGATAATCACACACGACAAGAATGCTCTGCATCTCCTTTTTCTCCTTCTTAGCATCGATCACGAATGCCAAATATGATGTACATCCTTTGGCCAAACACTTTCTGGCTTTCATTAGCGAAATGATTCCAGAATTTACTCTGCGTTTGTCCCCATACACCATAAATGACTCTTTCCCTGGCGGGTTTACTTTTACTATCTTCTTCTTGCATAAAATCTTGGCATCGTTGGCGCTAAGCCAATCCATTCCCAGCATGATGTCGAAACCATTAAGTTCGATAGGCAATAATTCCTCGTGGAACTTATTCCCATTCAGGTCGATTAAGATGTTTTTCATACGATGGCTAACAGGTGCAAACTTGCCACTAGCAACTTCGACTAATAAAGCATTATCTAGTCTATCGACAGGCAAAGCTAGTTTTCTACCAAATTCATGCGAAATAAAGGAGTAGTTGGCTCCAGAATCAAATAAAATTTGGGCAGGCAATTCGTTTACGAGAAAGGTACCTGAAGCGACATCAGCTTCTTCCTTGGCAGCTTCCAGTGTCATCTGGAAGGCTTTCGCCTTCGGCTTTGGTGGAATGTTGGGTCTTGCTGCCTCCTTCTTTTTCGGACAATCTCTCGAGATGTGCCCCTCCTCCCCACACCCATAACAAACTTTCTTGGTGAGGGTGCATTCGTTGGCATAGTGCCCTGGCTTTCCACATTTGAAGCATGTGGCTTCCCCACCACATTTCCCAAGATGCTTCTTCTTGCATTTGTCACACCATTTCGCTTCGCCTCCTCCACCTCCTCTCGAACTAGACTTCGAGAATTTACCCTTTTTGCTGGACCCCGAGGGTCCATCGAACTTCCTTTTCTCACCAACCTCTATTCTTTCCATACCCTTTTCCTTCTGCTGGGCCTCCACATTCTTAGCTGCTTGAACAGCTGTTTTCAGAGTGGCTGCCATCTTGACTGTCGGGCCAAAGTCGGCAGGCAGTCCATTAGCAAACCTCTCAATATTGGAGAGTTCCGTTGGCACTAGGTACGGAAATAACTTCATTTTCTCAGTGAATGCAGTAGCATAGTCGTCTATGCTCATTCTCCCCTTCTTCAAGTTTTGGAACTCATTGTTCAAATCAATCAGATCTATCTATGAACAATACTGCACCCTTAATTGTTCCAAGAACTCCTCCCATGACATTTTCAGGGCTTCTCCTCGTGGCATAGTATCTGCCAACAACTTCCACCAGCTCAAGACTCCGGTCTTCAGTTGTCTAACTGCAAAGACAGTCTTCTGTTTGTTGCTACAGTCGCAACTTTCAAACACCATCTCCATTTCGGAGATCCAGTCCATAATCTCAACAGGCTTTGGGCTTCCAGAAAGACTTGGCGGCTTGGCGCCCAAGAAATTCTTGTACATTCGCCCATCCTTGTCCGGGTCATTCCTTCGTTCTTCTTGAGTCCCAACTTAACTCACAATGCGACTATTGTTCCCTTCCTCTGATCGCTCGGGAATCAGTTCGGGTTCCTTAATGGGTATGATAAGTTCGTCCCTATTTCCATGCAACATCTGTCGCATTTCTTCCCTTTGTTCGGCTAACATAACCCGAATCATGGCTTGCACTCCAGCCATGGTGATTGGTTCTGGTGCAGCAGCTACAACAGGTATTTGCTCAATCACTGGTTGTTGAGGCTGTTTGTAACATCCCGAAATTCAGGTACAACTATTTAGCCCTTCTTTTATTCAAAGTGTCAAGTTAAGCCCTTAAGAGGAATTGGTAGCAAATGAGTACGCTGGGCGTACTCAAGAGTACGCTGCGCGTACTCATGCGCTTATTTTGGACGCGGACTCGCCTGAGTACGCTGGGCGTACTCAGGGTTACGCTGGGCGTAATGTGTCCAGGTGCAAACCCTAATTTCTGACTTGTGCCCTATATATTGGATGCTAAGGCTCATTTCTCAGCCTCCATAGCAGTGAGTAAAACCCTAAGAGAGAACTTTTCATCGTTCTTAGTGAGTGTGTGTGATTTTGGAGCTAAAAGTGCCTTGGTGTGCTAGTGAAGAAGAAGGAGAGGAGTTTGTGGAGACTAGAGTTTGAAGTGCAAGTTTGGATCTGAGATCTACAGAGGAAGGAGCTGCATTTGGAGGTATAAAGTTCAAAATTTTCCTCTTCATTTGGTTTGTTGCTTCATGGACCATTTTAGGGTTAAAAGTCCCAAAGGTGGAGACTTTATGAGCGTAATGTGCTCCATGGACCTAGATCTGTCCCATTTCAGTGGTATTTGTGTTATAGATCCATAAAGTTCCCATCTTGGTCGTGGATATGAGATCATGCTTGAGTATTGGGCTTTCTAGTGTTAGGAAATGGTATATTTTGGGTGTTAGTGACTTGTTCAGCCATGCAAAGGCTTAAAGTCATCGACTTTATGGATTAAGAGGCTTAAAAATGGTCAGATCTAAAAGTTGGACGTGAGTCTTAACTGTTTAAGACCTCAAGAGCTAAGGGACTGAAACTGGGATTTACGCCGGGCGTAATCCCAATACGCGCGGCGTACGGGGTGGCGTTCCCTGATTCTGAGAGACTGCCGGGTACGCCCAGCGTACACATCTGGTACGCGCAGCGTAACCCGGAGGGTTGACTTTTGGTTGACTTTTAGGGTTTGGTCTATAGTGGGGCCTTTGAGTTATGAGAGGGGTAAAATGGTCTTTTACCCTTCTGAGAGTACTAAGAGGAGGAATAGTCTAGCCTTGAGAGATGTATTGATTGAGAGTATTTATTTTACATGATTAGGCGGAGGCTAGACCTGATTTTACAGAGTTCGAGCTTTACCGAGTTACCCGAGGTGAGTCTTCTCACTATACTTTACCTAGAGTAGTAATTAGAGCTATGAGACAGAGTATGCTGTATGCTTTTGCATGATGTGATTTCTATGTGTTATATGCTATGTATGTTACAGAGTTTTCAGAGTTAGGACCGGAAGGTCCACAGAGTTAGGGCCAGAGGGCCCACAAAGTTAGGACTAGAGGGCCCACAGAGTTATGGGACTGGAGGGTCCCACAGAGACACCTTGACCAGAGGGTCATCAGAGTCATAGCCTCGAGTGGCTAATATGTGTTGTGTGTGGTATTTTGGGGAACTCACTAAGCATTTATGCTTACAGTGTTGTGTTATGTGTCTCAGGTACCAACGAGGATCGCGGGAAGGCGCCGGCTTGATCAGTACACACACGGGGAGATTTTTATTATGATCTTGGGATATGATGTTATGATTGACTATGTGATCCAATGGTGTTTTTATAACGATTATGAATGAAAATGTGTTTTATAAAATGTGAAAATTTGTTTTGATAATTTGGGTGTTACAAGTTGGTATCAGAGCCTTGGTTTGAGGGATTCAGATTCATCTTCGGGCGTATCTGAACTCAAACTGAGGATTTGAGAGAAATTGTGATGACTAAAAACTTTTTAAAAGAGTAAAAAGAGTTTTTAGACAAACAGAGCAGAGCCGTGTGTACGATCAGCCAGCGCCCGAACGGTGATTTCCCAAAATACCCTTGTAATTAGTGTTATGAGATATATATTATGTTATGATATATGATGAGTTATGCTATGCATGCTAGAGTAGACTAGGTATTCTTATTAGGACTAGAGTGGCCTGATATGTGATGCCTTAGTCTAGGAGTTTTGCTGCTAGGGATACTTGAGAGTGTTTAGATAGCAGCGAGGAGTTTATGAGAGAGCTGCTAGTGAGTAGCATATGGTTAAAGAGAGTAGAGTACTTGGGACTTGGGATCCAAGGAGGAGGACTTAGAGTGGATGCTGATGCGGTGTGGACGGTAGTATAGGGCCCGTACTACTGAAGACACCGGAGCAGTGCGCACCCTAAGTAAGAATCCATTAGGTACTAAGGAGCAAGTAGGGTGGAGTTATCGAGTGCGAGTATACTCGAGCGAGTCCCTGATATTTATTATGTTTCAGAGACATCATGGTTGGGACACGCCACACACCAGAGAGCAGCGGTACTAGTGATGAGGAGATCCGTAGGATCATTCATGAGGAGGTGGCTGCGGCCATCAGGGCAGAGATACCAGAGATGTTCGGGTCTATCAAGACCACACTGATAGAGACATTTGACGAGAGATACGCTGCTCTTTCTGAGGCTGCGGTTGCTGCGGCCACTGCAGCTATAGCTGCGACTAGGCCGCAGGGTGGTGATGCGTTGCTGTTTCGTGAGTTCAGCAACACAAAACCACCGAAGTTTGATGGGACCCAGGACTCGATTGCAGCGATGAGGTGGATATCAGACATTGTGGGGTGTTTCTTTACTTGCTCATCTCCAGAGCATTTGAGAGTCCGGTTCGCGTTGAACCAGCTTCGCTTGGGAGCGAAGGACTGGTGGAAGTTTGTGACGGCGCACTATTCGCCTACTGAGCTTGTTGCAGTGACCTGGGAGAGGTTCACTGCTATGTTCCGAGAAGAGTACGTTCCCCAGGTGGAGAGGGAGCGTTTGGCCCAGGAGTTTTTGACCCTCAAGCAGGGTACAGAGTCTGTTACAGTGATCACCAGGATGTTCCATGAGCGGGCGATGTTCTGCCCAGAGCACGTGTCCTCCGAGCAGGCACGTATGAGCCGATATCTGAGCATTTTGAGGAGGGATATACGAGAGTTCGTGGCGAACTTGACGTACCGGACATTTGCCGAGCTTCAGGCAAATGCCCGGAAGAGGGAGATAGAGCTGGAGACTCAGGCTAGGGAGGAGGCGGAGTCTCAGGGGAGGGATCGGCGACCGGCACAGTCTCAGCCGGCAGCCAAGCGGGCCAAGCCTGCCGATTCGAGATCAGGGAGCCAGAGGGCCCGCACTTGTGGCAAGTGCGGCAAGAGTCATGATGGAGTGTGCAGAGCAGGGTCTTGCTACAAATGTGGCAAGGAGGGGCATATGGCCAAGGATTGCCCCAAGGGGTTTGCAGTCTGTTTTCACTGCAACCAGACCGGACACCGGAAGGCCGAGTGTCCACAGTTACGAGGGTCAGCTCAGGGAGCTTCTCAGGGATCTGCTCCTGCTGCTGTTCGAGCTACAGAGAGTCGGCCGGCGAAGGCTGAGGCACCGAAGGCTCGCGGGAGAGCCTTCCAGTTGACAACGGAGGAGGTCCGCGCAGCACCCGATGTGGTAGCTGGTATGTATTCTTTCCTCTGTTTATTTTGAGTTTGTAGTGTTATGCTTATATTGTGATATGTGTAGGTACATTTCTTGTGTGTTCTGTACCTGCCTTGGTGTTATTTGACTCGGGTGCAAGTCGGTCTTTTGTGTCACTAGCGTTTAGTCAGCACATCAGTAACCAGCGTGAGGCGTTGAGTCGACCTCTACGAGTTTCCATAGCTGACGAGCGAACGGTGTATGCTACTGATGTGATTCGAGGATGTGTACTCGAGATCTTCGGTGTCGAGTTTCCGATAGATCTGGTCCCGATTGCTATGGGGGACGTATGTGTCATAGTGGGCATGGATTGGTTGAGCCGTTTCGAAGCTGTGATAGACTGCGAGCGACAGTTGGTGACGATACGAGACCCCAGTGGGGGAGTACTTACGGTGTACGGCGAGGGTACCCGTTCTGGCTCAGCATTTTGTTCGGCCGCTAGAGCGAGGCAGAGTCTACAGCAGGGCTGTAGTGGGTTTGTGGCTTATGTGGTGGATACGAGAGTAGATGCAGAGAGACCGAGGTCAGTCGATGAGGTCCCGATAGTGCGTGAGTTCCCGAATGTTTTCCCCGAGGAGTTGCCGGGTGTGCCTCCCGAGAGGCAGGTAGAGTTCCGTATTGATTTGGTTCCGGGGGCAGCGCCTATCGCCAAGGCGCCCTATCGCCTTGCGCCACCAGAGATGCAGGAGTTATCCTCGCAGCTGCAGGAGCTGCTGGGGAAGGGGTTTATACGGCCGAGTAGCTCGCCGTGGGGAGCGCCGCTCCTTTTTGTCAAGAAAAAGGATGGTTCACACCGGATGTGCATTGATTACCGGGAGCTGAACAAACTGACGGTCAAGAACCGTTACCCCTTACCGAGGATCGACGATTTATTCGATCAGTTGCATGGAGCGTCTTGGTTTTCCAAGATCGACTTGAGGTCTGGATATCATCAGATGAGAGTACGAGATGAGGATATCCAGAAGACAGCGTTCAGGACTCGTTACGGGCATTACGAGTTCGTGGTGATGCCTTTCGGGCTCACCAATGCACCGGCGGCGTTCATGGATCTCATGAACAGAGTATGCAGACCGATGTTGGACCGTTCGGTGATCGTGTTCATCGATGATATACTGGTGTATTCGAGATCCAGAGAGCAGCATGAGGAGCATTTGAGAGAGTTACTTGGAGTTTTGAGATCGGAGAGGCTTTATGCCAAATTCTCCAAGTGTGATTTCTGGTTACGAGAGGTCCAGTTCCTAGGGCACCTCGTTAACCAGAATGGGATATTGGTCGACCCGGCCAAGATTGAGGCGGTTATGAGTTGGGAGGTGCCGAGATCCCCCACCAAGATCAGGAGTTTCTTAGGGTTGGCTGGCTATTATCGGAGATTTATCAGGGATTTCTCCAAGATCGTCGTGCCACTCACCAGGTTGACCCGGAAGGGTGTTGCTTTTTCATGGAGACCAGAGCAGCAGGCCTCCTTCGAGACACTTCGCCAGAGACTGTGCGAAGCCCCAGTGTTAGCCTTTCCGGAGGGGATGGAGGACTTTGTGGTGTATTGTGACGCATCAATATCGGGGCTGGGACCGGTGCTGATGCAGATAGGGCATGTGATAGCATACGCATCGAGGCAGCTGAAGCCTCACGAGACGAGGTATCCCACCCACGATCTGGAGTTGGGGGCTGTAGTGTTCTCCCTCAAGATCTGGCGTCACTATCTGTATGGGGTTCGGTGTACCATATACACGGACCACAAGAGCTTGAAGTACTTGATGGATCAACCCAACCTGAATATGCGCCAGAGGAGATGGTTGGACGTGGTAAAGGATTACGATTGTGAGATCTTGTACCACCCGGGCAAGGCTAACGTTGTAGCCGATGCCCTGAGTCGTAGGGCGGAGAGCGCCCCGATACGGGACGTTTGTATGAGATTGACAGTGATGACTCCGGTGTTGGACACCATCCGAGGGGCCCAGGCTGAGGCCGTGAGACCGGAGAACCGCAAGAGAGAGCGGGTTATCGGATATGTATCGGAGTTTGTTACAAATAGCAGAGGGCTTATGACCTTCCAGGGTCGGATCTGGGTGCTATTTGTGGGCGGGGCACGTACCATATTGATGGAGGAGGCACACCAATCGAGGTTTTCGATCCATCCCGGGGCCACTAAGATGTATTTGGACCTGAGAAGAGATTATTGGTGGCCCTGAATGAAGTGGGATGTAGCATGGGTTGTTGAGAGGTGCTTGACCTGTCGCAGGGTTAAGGCCGAGCACCAGAGGCCGCATGGTAAGTTGCAGCCGTTGGAGGTTCCCGAGTGGAAGTGGGAACAGATTACCATGGATTTTATCACCAAATTGCCAAGGACTGCGAGGGGCGTCGATGCAATTTGGGTGATTGTGGACAGGTTGACGAAGAGCGCTCACTTCCTTGCTATCAGTGAGAGCTCCTCCGCTGAGAGGTTGGCAGAGTTGTACGTGAGGGAGGTGGTATCACGGCATGGAGTGCCGATCTCGATCGTCTCAGATCGAGATGTGCGTTTCACTTCCAGATTCTGGAAGAAGTTTCATGAGGAGTTGGGTACGAGGCTACATTTTAGTACCGCATACCACCCCCAGACAGATGGGCAGAGTGAGCGGACGATTCAGACGCTCGAGGACATGCTTCGGGCATGTGTGTTGGATTTCGGAGGGAGTTGGGATACATACTTGCCCTTGGCTGAGTTTTCCTATAACAACAACCATCATTCGAGCATCGGTATGCCACCCTTTGAGCTGTTGTATGGGAGGAGGTGTCGGACTCCTATTTGCTTGGGTGAGTTCGGGCAGCGTGTGATGGGTAGTACAGAGATAGTACTTCAGACGACTGAGCAGATTCAGCAGGTCAGACAGAGGTTGTTGACCGCTCAGAGCTGCCAGAAGAGTTATGCGGACAGACGTCGCTCGGGGCTTGAGTTCCAGGTTGGTGATTTAGTACTCCTGAAGGTATCTCCTTGGAAGGGGGTGATCCGATTCAGGAAGAGGGGTAAGTTGGGACCTCGGTATATTGGTCCTTTCAGGGTGACTGCCAGGGTGGGCAGGGTAGCGTATCGTTTGGAGCTACCTACGGAGTTGAGCCAGATTCACGATACCTTCCACGTGTCTCAGTTGAGGAAGTGTATCGCTGATGAGTCGGCAGTGGTTCCGTTAGAGGACATTCAAGTGGATGCGAGCCTGAATTATGTTGAGACACCGGTTGCGATTGTGGATCGAAGGATCAAGACTTTGAGAAACAAGGAGGTGCCATTGGTTCAAGTCCAGTGGCAACATCGGAAGGGTTCTGAAATGACCTGGGAGCCGGAGTTAGAGATGCGCGAGCAGTATCCAGAGTTATTTGTTGAGTGAGACTTCGATGGCGAAGTCTAGTTCTAGTGGGGGAGAATTGTAACATCCCGAAATTCAGGTACAACTATTTAGCCCTTCTTTTATTCAAAGTGTCAAGTTAAGCCCTTAAGAGGAATTGGTAGCAAATGAGTACGATGGGCGTACTCAAGAGTACGCTGCGCGTACTCATGCGCTTATTTTGGACGCGGACTCGCCTGAGTACGCTGTGCGTACTCAGGGTTACGCTGGGCGTAATGTGTCCAGGTGCAAACCCTAATTTCTGACTTGTGCCCTATATATTGGATGTTAAGGCTCATTTCTCAGCCTCCATAGCAGTGAGTAAAACCCTAAGAGAGAACTTTTCATCGTTCTTAGTGAGTGTGTGTGATTTTGGAGCTAAAAGTGCCTTGGTGTGCTAGTGAAGAAGAAGGAGAGGAGTTTGTGGAGACTAGAGTTTGAAGTGCAAGTTTGGATCTGAGATCTACAGAGGAAGGAGCTGCATTTGGAGGTATAAAGTTCAAAACTTTCCTCTTCATTTGGTTTGTTGCTTCATGGACCATTTTAGGGTTAAAAGTCCCAAAGGTGGAGACTTTATGAGCGTAATGTGCTCCATGGACCTAGATCTGTCCCATTTCAGTGGTATTTGTGTTATAGATCCATAAAGTTCCCATCTTGGTCGTGGATATGAGATCATGCTTGAGTATTGGGCTTTCTAGTGTTAGGAAATGGTATATTTTGGGTGTTAGTGACTTGTTCAGCCATGCAAAGGCTTAAAGTCATCGACTTTATGGATTAAGAGGCTTAAAAATGGTCAGATCTAAAAGCTGGACGTGAGTCTTAACTGTTTAAGACCTCAAGAGCTAAGGGACTGAAACTGGGATTTACGCCGGGCGTAATCCCAATACGCGCGGCGTACGGGGTGGCGTTCCCCGATTCTGAGAGACTGCCGGGTACGCCCAGCGTACACATCTGGTATGCGCAGCGTAACCCGGAGGGTTGACTTTTGGTTGACTTTTAGGGTTTGGTCTATAGTGGGGCCTTTGAGTTATGAGAGGGGTAAAATGGTCTTTTACCCTTCTGAGAGTACTAAGAGGAGGAATAGTCTAGCCTTGAGAGATGTATTGATTGAGAGTATTTATTTTACATGATTAGGCGGAGGCTAGACCTGATTTTACAGAGTTCGAGCTTTACCGAGTTACCCGAGGTGAGTCTTCTCACTATACTTTACCTAGAGTGGTAATTAGAGCTATGAGACAGAGTATGCTGTATGCTTTTGCATGATGTGATTTCTATGTGTTATATGCTATGTATGTTACAGAGTTTTCAGAGTTAGGACCGGAAGGTCCACAGAGTTAGGGCCAGAGGGCCCACAGAGTTAGGGCTAGAGGGCCCACAGAGTTATGGGACTGGAGGGTCCCACAGAGACACCTTGACCAGAGGGTCATCAGAGTCATAGCCTCGAGTGGCTAATATGTGTTGTGTGTGGTATTTTGGGGAACTCACTAAGCATTTATGCTTACAGTGTTGTGTTATGTGTCTCAGGTACCAGCGAGGATCGCGGGAAGGCGTCGGCTTGATCAGTACACACACGGGGAGATTTTTATTATGATCTTGGGATATGATGTTATGATTGACTATGTGATCCAATGGTGTTTTTATAACGATTATGAATGAAAATGTGTTTTATAAAATGTGAAAAATTGTTTTGATAATTTGGGTGTTACACTGTTGATTCCTGTTTTCGTTCGCGTTTCCAACTCCGCTTCTTGTTCTTGCCATACTTGATCTATACACCGAATAAGGTGAATTTAGATCCTCATCCATGATAGATAATTAAATCATCCTTATCACTCTGAAACGTTTACATGCTAGTTCTAATACCGTAGTCCTACGCTTCGAACCCTAAACACATAAGGTTTCCAGATCCGGTTGGCAACAAACCATAGATCCGAAGAAATAATATCATATATGGCAAACATATAACATTTAGCACATAAAAGCATTTTAGGCAACTTTCCTAAAATAAACTAGTGCTCGTGTCTAAAATATAACAGACACTATCTCAAAATCTTCACTTAGCATTCTAAGTTTAAGTCTAGAAATCCTACAAATTCCTAGTTCACTTAAACTAATGCTCTGATACCAACTGTGACATCCCCAAAATCACGGCCAGAAAATACCGTTTTAATTTATGCTTTTAAAATAGTTTCAGAGTAAATCCATTGATTTAAAAGAGTTGTGGAATTTGTTCCCAAAACAAAATATGATAAAATAACGTTTATCAAAGCATTTCATCAAGAGATGCATTTTCGTTATATAACAATATTCGGGATGTCATGTTCCGATAAACAGACCAAAAGCATAAACAACAAAAGATAGACCATACAACAGTTACATATAACAACTGGTCTACTATCAAAAGATCTTGATAAGTCATCCAACTTATGCTCTCGCGCCACTACCAGTAATACAACAAAACTGAGTGGGTCAGGCTTGGGAGCCTGGTGAGCATATAGGGTATTCAACCCACAATAAATAATTATATTTAATTTCACCAACCAACAATAACCCGATTACCCATTCCCGTTATCCTCACTTTACGTCCCTAAAACAACATCTATCTCAAGGGACCTAATCTAGGATTTTTCATCGGGACAGACATTACTGCAAAGGGGTTTCCTTAACAATAGATGTCCTAAAGGCAACCATGAGGGGGATAGAGTACACCGTTGAACACATCGTTCACAAAACCTACAGGTTATGAGCATACTAGCGTTCCACTGGACTGTCTAGAAAGAGTCTGTGGTCGTTATCCATACTCCGCTGAATAACTAGATCAACAACAACAACATCGAGGCCTCTCATCTGTTTATCACACATCAACTATCTACCCATGTTCTACCCAACATATTAGTAGATTAAAATATATATTTTTATACATAGTTTAAAACCTGTATAGCATTCTCATTCAATACATATTTCAAACAACAGAAGAGACACATACACATAACATGTATTTCATAGATAATAAATCATATCTATGAGATAGAAGAAAGTGAATATACATTCACTCGTATAACAACAAAATATACACATAACACGTATTTCGTATAAAATACTTCATAATTATGCGTTAGAAGAAAGTAACTACACACTCACTTGATCAGAAGATGATCGGACAGCACTACGGCTTTAAAAGTAGTATTCTTCGGTGAAACCGGGATCACTTCGCACACCAGGCTTCTCGCGGGCAGAGCTTCGGCTTGGAAACTATTTTCTTCTCGGGATCTTCGGGCTTCGGGACTTGCTTCGGGTCTTGGGATGATACCGGGGCTTCGGGGGTACTTCTTTGCATGTAAATCGAGGTAATATGGGTGAGATAGAAGAGATTTGGCAACCACAAACGGCTGCCCCTTTAAATCTATTTATAGGGCTGTTTTCTCATTTTCCACGTCGTGGGCACTTCTTCCACGTCGTGGGCTTGGTCGTCATTGCATGCGTCATCGTCCACTTGCTCTGTCAGGCTCCAGAAGGCGTGAGAAGTCATGCCACGTCGTGCCCACTGTTGCCACGTCGTGGTCTCTGACAGTTTTGGGGTTTCGCGCCCCGAACTTCAGAAATTCATAACTTTCGCATACGAACTCCGTTTTCGACGTTCTTTATATCGACGCGTAGGTACAAACAAGATCTACAACTTTCATTTAGACTTTGTAGGCTAATTTTGACTTTATTTTTAATATATTAATAATATACTATTGTTAGTAGGCCGGGACAGGAAAACTCCGTTAGAAATTCATAACTCCTTCATCTGATGTCCGTTTTCGACTGTCTTTTCACCGTTGGACTACTATCGATGAGATCTTCGATTCTCGTTTAGATTGTTTCGGCTAAATATCGCTCGATCTCATATTCGAACGTCGGGCTCTACACTGCTAAGCCGAAACTTCGAAAAATCATAACTTCCTCATACGAAGTCAGATTTGGGCATTCTTTTTATGCACGCTCTCGGTTTAACGAACTCTACAACATTCGTTTAGATCGCTAAGGCCAAATATTGCTCTAACGTAAATTCATTATTTACGTCTCGCTGTGTCGTACCGGTTCTGTCGCGAAACTTCGACATGTCATAACTTTTTCGTTATAACTCGGATTTCGGCATTCTTTATATATTCAGAAACCTCGTTTCAACTACTACAACATTATCCATAGATATCGGCTTTATCTAACATTTCATTTTGACGCTTATTTTCATACTTAATTCAATTAAGACACACAATTAAGCACAAAACACATAATACTCAAATAATACACTTCTATTATTTCAAAACGGGTTACAAAGGTTAACCTAGACTATTATATCAACATTAATGACAAGCCCAGAAACATAGGCGTTACAGCATGTTGCCCTCTTGACTACCGGGAGACCCCACCTCCAGTGGAGGTTTTCTTGATTGAAATTAAAGAAGAAGGAGGGAGGAAAGGAGCAGAACAGAACATTGATTTTTCAGGGGGTGTTTTTCTGCTTCGACAGGAAGGAAGTGGAGCAAGAGGTTGCTGCCACTTGATGATTTTCGAGGAAACAACACGTCTAAGAGGTGTTATTGGCCATTAATGAGGCAGAAAAAGAAAAGAGAAAGGGAGAGTGTTTTGCTGCTTCAATCTGATTTCTACAGGGCTTGATTGCCCGGAAACATCACTGGAAAATCGAGTTTGACCAGAGCAGATGACCGGAAAACTCATGTGTGGACGAAGACAACGCTGGAAACCGGAAAAAGCCACTATTACTGGTCATACTGGTATAATGTACACGTTTCAACAAGTTCAAGGGTTAATAAAGCACAAAAAATAATTTAGTGACCAAATGTGACCAAAAGCTAAAGTATTTACCCTCTCAAGTCATTATCCCCATATTTTAATGTATACATACATACTATAATGTATATTAAAAGGTAACGAGTGGAAGTTTTCACCGACACTTACCTCCCATCCACTTTCAAAAACTAACAATTTCTATCCTCTACTCCTCAACTTTTAAAAATTACAATCTCCACCCTCTATTTTATAAAATAACATTTTTAGTCCCTCAATTTAGAAGTTTTTAGAATGTTACTTTCACTCCCTTTTATTTTCTAAATTTTCATGTTTATTCCCCACAGAATATGATTTTCTATACTTTCTAGCCCTCTACTTTGTAAAATATCATGTTCAGTCCCTTAACTTTGAACTTTTTAAAATGTCACTTTCACCCTTCTATTTTTACAAAGTTTGTGTTTAACCCTCGTAGAATATATAATATGATTTTCCTACGGTTACCATGCGTCAACTTTGTCAAATGTCACTTTGACCCCCTTGGTTTTGAACTTTCTAAAATATCACTTTCACCCCCCCCCCCCTCTCGACTATCTAAACTTTTGTGTTTACCCCCATCCACCTAAATTTTTGTAACACCTCAAATTTTAGACCAAAATTTTCATTTTTAAGTTTCCAAAAATCATAGTTTCACAACCAAGTTATCAAATACATGATTATCCCAAAACAACAAGTATCATCATTATCAGAGTTCATAAACATGTCCCAGTAATAAATTCCCTAGTATGTGTGTATAATAAAACATTCGCCTTCCCGTGGTCCTGTGAAGTACCTGTCACATATAAATCAACAACTATAAGCACAAAGCTTAGCGAGTTCCCCAAGATACCACATATAACACAACATAAATAAACAATTATGGATTATCCGCAACCCTGGGGACTATCAGCAGTCTCAGTGAGCTAACAGCACGCCCGGTGGGTTATCAGCAATCCTGGTTGGCTATCAACAGCCTCAGTCGCATATAATTATCATAACATAACATAACATAACAGCTAGACCCAACTGGTCATCATAAATACAGGTATCCTACCATACAGGTAAGAGTAAGTGAGGAGACTCACCTGATACTAACGGCACGAAAACCTAGCACCCGGACTGTCGGATATAGACTCCGCCTTGTCAACAAAATAATTAACCCTAATTAATAATTAAGGTCAAAATCTCACTTGCGAGTCCAAATCCCACGTCTAAACCTTTTAAGGGAAAAAAAGACCATTTTGCCCTTCCCATGGTCCAAATACCCTAAAACTTGACCAAGGGTCAAAGTCAACGAAATTCAATACTCAGCACGTACGTTGAGCGTACTACTCCATACGTTGGGCGCACAACTAGGTCAGCACGCATCGGGGAAGGATCAGGCTACGTTACGCATAGCTAGGAGTACGCTCGGCGTACTCCATCAGTCTCCAAATCCACTAAGTTGGTGTCTTAATCCTTTAAGACACCCAACCCAACTACATACTAATTTAAGACCTCTTAAACCATAAAGTCATGGGCTTTAAGCCATTGCATGGATAGGAAAGGCTCAAAGCATCACTTCGTCCATTCTAACCTACTTTACTCATGCATGAGCCAAATGGGAAGATCAAGCAAGCATTTTTATAAATCTAAATGTCCTAATATAGATGAAAGGATAGCTTAAACCCTTTGGAGAGTCCAAACTCAAAAAGGTCCAAACTTGGGGACTTTTAGCTCAGAATCTTAAACCAAAGAGATCTAAAAGAACACTTGTCAAGGTATAAGCTTTATACCTGAAAATGATGCACAAAGGTGGAAAGTTTTATGGATCTTCAAGCTTGCTAGCACCTTCTTCTTCTTCTCTAACCTCCTTCTTCAACTACAAGAGCCAAGAACACTCAAAACTTGCAATAACACACACACACAAGCCACCCACACGAGATTAGGATTTATAGGAGGGTTGGAGGCTGATAAGGGTGGCCAGAAATGAAGCCATAATGTTCCTTAAATAGGGGCAACCCCTAAAATTAGGGTTTTACATCTGAGCTAGTACGCCCAGCGTACCACATCTACGCCCAGCATACTAGCTGGCTCTAGGCGACCATGCATGTTGCATGAGTACGCTAAGCGTACTCATATGTACGCCCCACGTACAACCCCTTCTTGCAAACTTTTTCTATCAGGGACCAAATGTGACACTTTTGATAAAGATTTAAAGATTGATAAAATGTACCTTATTTCGGGATGTTACAATTTTTTTCAGTGGTACCGACCTTTTATATTTGTCTACTAACAAATACAATTGTACTTAACTTTTATCAATGTATTCATCAAAATTCAATTTATAAAACGTATTGGTGTCGCCGCAACATACGACGAACAAAATACTATTTTTCCATTAAAAATCATATTTCATGTATAAATACATATTGTTAAGCCATATATATACATATATAACATTTTCTACAATGAAACGGGGTTTTATGTATAAATACATAAATTATTCATACAATTAAATTGTATTTTAATATATGTATAAATACATATTGTTAAGCCATATATTTACATATATAACATTCACTAGTAAGCGTATCTTGATCAATTTTTAAAGGATCTCCTTCGGGAAGACGGGCATCTACGGGAACAATGTTTCCTAATTTGATACAGATGATATCTACGGGCACGATCTTTGACGAGAGAGAGAGAGAGAGAGACCCCTTTATGTTAAAAAATCATATTTTTTTTAACAAGACAAAGCTTCATAAATGGTCCATGTGGTAGTAAAATGACGAAAGTACCCTTCAATTAACGGCCAACACTTAACGAAGTGAGCAATAAGGACTAAACATTAAAAATTTTGAAACCACAATGACCATCTGTGAAGTTTTTTTATAATTAGGGACTAAACTTCAGATTTCAGGATACCACAGTTATCATTTATGAAGTTTTGTCTCAAGAAAATGAAAAATGTTTACAATAACCACAATTTTGTAAGTGGGCTTTCACATGTACAAGCGAAAGTGAAAATCCAAATTTTCACATGTACCTTCGATTTTTTTTTCTAAACTTCGAACCTTTAATTTTTTATCATAAATTTTGCATACGAATTCTTTTTATCTAATTTTTTTTATTATTTTCTTTGTAACAAGGGTTTTCCATGAACATACTACACTCCCGATTGGGGAAGTCATACCTTTTTAGCTCCAAAATAAACTAGCAAGTGAAAATTATGAAGAAAAAAAAACTTCATAGCTTTCGCATACGAACTCCATAACCATTTTCGCAGGCCACCTAGATTTTTGCAGATGATGGTCTGCGAAAAATTGTGGCTATTTTATGAAGATATATTAGAAAAAAGGCTATTATAGTTATTTTCTATAAAATTAATTGTTTTGTAATTATTGAACTTTTATAAAACGCAAAAATTGTTTTACATAAAATACCAAATCTAGTAACAATAAATTATTATGTTTCCCACCAACAAAAGTAAAACATCTTTGGCACAACAAAACAGTAAGGAGTTGAGGACTATGTTAGCCTTTCATAATATTCTTTTCTATAATACATACAAAACAACACATCAAGATAAAACCCATGTAAACATTATGTTCACAAATGGCAGAGCATGTTTTAAAATGTTGAAATAATTTACCATATTAAAAGTGGTTATATTAGTCTGTATGGTGTACTTTCTTAGCTTTGTGTATCTCAGGAAATGGTTTGACTTTTGTGAGATGATTGACTTGTCAAAATGTCAATGTTGTACTTCAAGAGTCTCCTGTTGAGCTTCAGTATTTGTGGTCTCCCTCATGGAAATGAGAGAATCCTATCATGAGTTTGATTACCAGCCTTGGAGTACTCGTTATGGAGATTTCGAACTAACGAACTCATTGTAGTACCCTTGAATGACTGTTAGGTAGTTGAGCGCCCGAATTAAATAAAGAGATCGGTTGCAGTGTGAAGTTGTGAGTCGTTAGGAGGTATGCTCATCCATTCTATGAGAAAGTGTTGCCTTTTAGGGGAATGGTTGTCGGTGTTAAAGTGTTAGTTTCAGAGGTTCTGTTGTTAAGGCCAAGATCCTTGAAATTCAGGATCGTCAAATATTTAGGATCCTCAGCTTCCTCAGGATCCCGACTAATTACCGTTATTATTTTTATTAATATTTATAACGGTCATATTTTGTCTATAACTAACACGTGTGCAGAAGTAGTCAAGGGAAGACCAATCCTCAACGAAGAATCATCTCAACTATGTTAAAGACCCGGAATACTTGGTCAAAAAACGTTCATGAAGCTGGTCATAGAGGATCCCAGAAATATCAGACATCCTGTTGGCTAGTTTAGACTATAAATTGACACTTGTATTCTGTACACAACACATTGTTCTTTAGTCTAAGCTTACTCTACGAAATTCTTTACTTATTTTTACTAAGAATTCACTGTAATCATCATCTTATATCAATAAAATCATCAAGGCAGATGATCATTATCACCTCCCAAGGTTTTATGTCGGAGATCCTAGCAAGGATCAATGGATTTCCTTGTAAACCATTGTGTCACTTTCTTTTACCATTTTCTATTACACAATCTGAACATCACAGTCTCTCATTCAATTTGGTTGATTAGTACTTGTGTAATTTTTGACCAAAACATCTGTAACATCCCAAAAATCAGAATGTAAAAATTTCATTTTTAAATCAACCATAAACACCATTTATCCTTTTCAATCATTCAAAAGTATATCAGAGCAAAAATAGTTGTCAGAGTACAATCCCAAAATCATAAAATTGTGGAAACATAGGTGGATGCGTTGCGATCAAGCCAAACCCTTCCCTTTCGAACCGGAAGTACTTGAAACCATAACCATAAAACCGTAAGCACAAAGCTTAGTGAGTTCCCCAAAATACCACATATCATACATAAAAGAAAATAAATGCTATGGGCCAAATCATAGTCATATAATCATTTCCTACCATGGGCCAAATCATGGTCTTTTCGTTCAGTGTCGAGGGCCGAATCCCGGTCTTGCATACAAGTGTCAGGGGTCAGATCCTGGTCTTTCATATAAGTGTCAGGGGCTAGATCCTGGTCTTTCATACAAATGTGAGGGGCCAAATTGTAACACCCCGAGGTTCAGTTACTTCCAAATTTATCCCTATAATTTTATTATATGACATTTTGGTCCCTAAGTTCAAAAGATTGTGCCTTGAAGCCCTAGTGGCAATATGGTAATTTTGGGCAGAAGGAGTATGCTAAGCGTACATGAGGGTACGTCGAGCGTACTAGGGCGCGCCCTAGTATGCTAGACGTACACTTATGTACACTGGGCGTACTCATGTCTGGAGGAAACCCTAAATTTTAGGGTTTTGGTGGTATTTAAGTAGCCTTATGGCTCATTTCTCTCCACCTTTTCAGCCTCCACATCCTTTGAGACGTTTTTGCAAAACCCTAGCCCCGTAGTGTGTGTTTTGAGCTCAAGAGTGTGTTTTTTGTGTGTTAAAGGAAGAAGAAGTTGCATCAAGAAGCCTTGAAGTGGAAGCAAGCTTGTGGATCTGGGATCTTTGCCTTCTTGAGAAGCTCCAGAAGGTATAAAGTCTATACCTTGACGTCTTGGTTGTTAGATCCCATTTTTGGGTGTTTTATGTTGCTTTTCTTGTCCCAAAGGTCCCATTTTGTGCATGGTTGATTATTGTCGTTTTGAGCTGTCCTTCCAGACCCTAGGAAGGGTCCTAAGCCATAAAAATGAGGTCTCAATGGATAGAATCGTCTCATGCATCTTATAGAAGGTCTTAATGGATTAAGACCTTCTGTTAAGGACTTTATGGATGTGTAAAGTCATAAAGTTGGAAACTTTATGACTCTGGGGTGCATTTGGACCATAGATCTGAAGTATGGGCTCGAGTTCTTAAGCCATTAAGCACTTAATTAAGTTTTGAGGTTGCTAGGTTACGCCCCGCGTACTCGGTCAGCCACCCTGTAAGTTGTTCAATGCGAGGCTTTACGTACGCTAAGCGTACCTCTGAGTTACGCCCCACGTACTCGCATGAGTCAGCCCTTGTTGAGTTGAGTCGGTTGAGTTGACTCAGCTGGGTTGACTCAGTTGGTTTAGTGGGTTTGACCAGTTGACTTGGACTTTAACCAAGTTTGACTTTGAGGGCATTTTGGGTATTTCGGGATTTTGATGGAATTGGTCATTTGGTGGATATAAGTATTGTGTAGAGAGCTGAGATTCGGTGTCGGGCCTCATTAGTTATGTTCAATTTGAAAGGTGAGTTTTGCTCACTAAATTTACGGGTGGAAGGCACCAAGGCCGGCCCATTGGTTTGATAACCCAGTATTCGTTGGTATGCTAAGTATGGATAGATATGCATGTTAGTTCTGATATGCTAGTTGGTAGATCTGTAGGACTACCTGTGATATTGTTTGTATGACTATCTATATATGATATTATCTGTTATATGTCAACATATTGTATCGGTTGGGTTGAGGTTGTATTGCTTCATGCGGTAGCCAACAAACCCTGGAGCAATCCAGATATGAGCTGAGGGCCAGGTAGGGAATGCCAGACTCATACTGAGGGCTCATGTGCATTCCAGATACGAGCTGAGGGACGGGTAGGGAAATACATACTCGTACTGTGGGCCCAGTGATATTCAGTCTGGGGACTGATCTGGTCGGGGAGCAAGCCAGGCATAAGCTGTGGGCCAGAGGGAAAGCAATACTTATGTTGTGGACTCAGGGGTAATCCAGTATGTTAGCTGTGGACCCATTGCATGCTGTTATTGTATATATGTTATTTGTTGTGTTGGTATTTTGGGGGAACTCACAAAGCATTGGGCTTACAGTTTGGGTTATGTTTCAGGTACCTCAGATGATCGCGGGAAGGCGAAGGCATGATCGTGCACCTCCTCGTGTTTTGATTTATGATTTTGGGAAAACTCTGATATTAAACATGTTTTGAAAACTACATTGTAAACAATTATGATTTTTGGTTGGTTTTAAAAAGTTTAAATTTGTCATGATTTTTATGGATGTTACACAGATCTTGTTCTTTCATATAATTATCACAAGGCATCAAACATTCTACACAACAAGCAATGGGTCGGCATTGGTGCCTTCGACCCATGGATCTAGTGAGGAAACTCACCTCAAACCGCTGAAAATCAAATAAACGATCGGACTGCTGATCCGGATAATCCCCGCGCCAATCAACCAAATAAAACCTCAATTAATAATTGGGCCATAAACCATAACCAGGAGTCTAATTCATTTGTCCAACTCCCAGGGTAAAAGACCATTTTACCCTTTCCTCACTTGGCCCAAAAACCGAGGCCTAACCCAATGGCACCAAAAGCCCAATATGGCCCAAATTCCTAAATGATACCCAAAGCCTATCATGGGCCTAGATCCAAGAAGGCCCAAAGCCTAACAATGGCCCAAATTCAGAAAGACTAGTGGCGCAATAAGGCCCCAAACCCTAGTAGTACAAATATGGCCCAAAACCCAAAAGTCAACAAAAGTTAATGGCTGCTAAGTACGCCTAGCGTACGCCTTCTTTGGCCAGTACGTGCAGCGTACGGGCTGGGTACGCCCAGCGTACTCCACAACCAGCCCAAATCACCTGTAACACCGGGTTCCTGGTATGTATTTAATTCAAAAGTTTATTCATTTTTAGGTAGGAACTCGACGAGTTGGAGGCCCAAACTCGTCGAGTATGGAATGCATTTGGACGCGGGTTTTGAAGTCTACTCGACGAGTTGGAAGCCCCAACTCAACGAGTAGGACTGCCAGAGTGAAACCCTAATTTCGGGGTTTTGCACCCTATTTAAGCATCCTAATCCCCACATGTTGGCCTCATTTACAGCCTCTAAGTCCTAAACCCTAGATTCAGAATCCCTAATGCATTTGTGAGCTTGTGAGCCATTTTTGAGTGAAGTTTTGTGTGTGTTGAAACTTGTGAGGGAAGGAGAAGCTTGGGGATTCAAGAAGAAGCTAGTGGATCCAGAGACTCCATTTCATTCTCATCATTTTCTGGTAAGCAGGTCTCAAACTTGCTTAGTAACTTCTTAGATCTCCTTATTATCATATTTTTGGGTTTTTGGTCCAAGAAGCATGACCTTTGGGAAATGGACGTCCCAAGTGAGTATACCATAAGATCTGGAAGCATGGAGGGCTTTCATGTCATAAAGGTGTAAACTTTATGGCCATTGAAGCCCCATGCAAGCTATAGGATGTCATTTTGGCCTTTTAAGCTCCAAAAGGCCATGCATGGAGAGAAAGGTGGAAGCTTTACGTGTTCATGTAGTATCTAGGGTCCAGATCTCAGTGTATATGCCTTAGTATGGAGTATTGATGGCTTGTGGACCAAGATCTAGGTCCTAAAGAGTTAGGGTTTGAGCTAGACCCATTAAGTAAGGGTATTAACGGGTAAAGTTGGAAACTTTACCCTTAAAAGGACATTTTCAGTGTGTGGGTGAAGTATTAAGCTCAGATCTGAAGATTAAGGGGCTTAATCTATTAAGATGGCTTAATAGACTGAAGAACTCATCGAGTCCATAGAGGAACTCGGCGAGTTGGGATGAAGTGTCCTGATTTTGTTAAAGGCAAAACTCGACGAGTTCAAGGATGACTCGACGAGTTAACTGGAGAAGTCCCGATTCTGTAGATAGGAGCAACTCAACGAGTTGTGAAAGAACTCGACGAGATGGATCGCGATTTCAGGGTTTATGATTCATGGAACTCGACGAGTTGATGGACCAACTCGGCGAGTTGAGTCAACCCAGGATGTTGACTTTGACATTGACTTTGACTTTGACCAAGGTTAACCCGTGAAGGGGTTTAAAGTACCGAATGTTATCTAAGAGGTTGTTCTGTATAGGGTGTAAGTAGAGCCAGTTGCGGAGCAGGGACTTTCAGCTATTCACGACATTGAGGTGAGTTTCCTTCAGTAGGAATGGGTCTAAGGCACCAAGGCCGACCCGTATATGTGATATGTTTAGTAGCTGAGTATGGGAAGGGCCCGTATATGTGATACCAGTATGTATTTCATGACTAGCTGAGTGTGGGCGGGGCCCGTTTCTCATAGTAGCTGAATGTGGGTGGGGCCCATATATCATATTAGTTGAGTGTGGGCGGGGCCCGTATCTCATAGTAGCTGAGTGTGGGCAAGGCCCGTATCTCATTGAGTGTGGGCGGGGCCCGCATCTCCTAGTTGCATGTTATATGTATGGTATGTGGTAGTTTGGGGAGACTCACTAAGCTTCGTGCTTACAGTTTTCAGTTTTGGTTTCAGGTACTTCCGGTAGGAAGGGGAAGAGCTTGGGATGACTGCAGTGCACACACCATTTGTTTAGCATGGGATGTTTTCACTCTGATATTTGGATATGAGTTTTGATACGATACTCTGATTTGATACTATGACTTATGTTTTTGGATGGAATGTTTTTGATATCTATGTTTTAATTAATAAATAAAAATGAACTTTTTGGTCATGATTTTTGGGATGTTGCAAGTTGGTATCAGAGCCTTGGTTTGAGGGATTTGGGCACACTCTCGGGTGTCTGAACTAAAACTGAGGACTTGGTATAAAATTTTTAAAAGAAAACCATCTTTATAAAACAAGCAATTTGAAAAGAGAAAAAGGGTGTGGTGCATGCAATCAGTCCAGCTCAACTAAGTACTCCCAAATTACCCATACAAGTTTATGTTATGATATGATTATGAGAACTGCATGCTTGATTAGGAATAAGGATCTAGGAATGATGCCTTGTATGCCTGTTATATGTGTATGAGAACTGCATGTTAGTTTAGGGCTAAGGATCTAGGAAGGATGCCTTATATGCCTGATGTATGAGCTTATTGAACTGTATGCTAGTACTGATTAGTTAGCAAGATGATGGCCTGAGTAGGATATGCTTGATTATGGATACTCAATGCTCGAATGTTTCTTTCTTTGTGCTTTCAGGAGTTCTAGCTAACTGTAACTAACTAGTAAACGAATATGTTAAGTTACATATTACGAGGACTAAATAATTTCAGAAGCTTAGGTTTAGTTCTATTTCGCAACTCTCGTTTGAGTCTAACCATTGTAGGGTAGGACCTCTCATTCGAAGAATTATGTGGTCATAGTGTTATGTAATGGTATCCGCGAGCTAGTTTGGGGGAGATAGTATTGGATTAGTGTCTAAGTCCATAACTATATTTGGTATGTACTTGACCCGGTTGTGCATGGTCCTTTTGGGTTGCCTTCACCGAAGCAACTAGACAGGATGATTTATGGAAAGAGAGAGGTTATTATGGTTTATTAATATATATTATATGAATAATATATTAAAGGAGAAATCATATAGTTTAATTAGTATTAGTCAAGAATTAATTGAGAATTAATTTTGTGGCTGAAAGAGATTAATTAAATAAAGGGGACTGGAACTGTCAATTGTGTGATAGTTGGTTTTGGGCTGTGAACTCTCATGGACATAAGGGGGACGAAATTAGGAGTGGAAGCCCACTCTAGTTTCGTCCAAGGAGGCCTTATTCCAGAAGGTTCTCAAGCTGCTTAGGGCCTAAGTCATCCAATTAGGCTTTTGACTGAAACCCTAGCAGCTCAGGTATTTAAGGGACCCCAGGGCTTCAGTTTCGGCTACACCAAGAAACCCTAAGGTTACTATAGCCGAAATTGTGCCTCTCTTCTCCTCTCTCCTAGATCATATTCTTGCTTGTGGTGTTTGTAAGCCATTAGAGGTGTTACACTTGTGACACTAAGCTTCTTGAAGATCAAAGATTCTTGCAACTATTGAAAGGTATCATTTAAACTTGTTGTATTCTAGATTTCGTTTTAATAGTATGCTAGATTATGGTTTCAAGCTTTGGATAAAATTTGCATGTACAATAGAGAAACCTAGATCCAAAGCTTTAGGGTTTTGCATGTGCACATAGGAATGTTCTTTTGCTCAAAACCCATCAGTGGTATCAGAGCCTTGCTTGTTTTCTATTGTATTTGATGCATAGTGTCTTTATTCATTGCTTAAAATCGAATTTTTGGCTATCTGCCTGACAGACTCGTCGAGCCCAAAGAGGTACTCGACGAGTCCTGCATGGGGCTCGGCGAGTCGGGATGTCAGACAGAGGGAATTTCGGGATTTTATGTCTATTTTGCTGTGGGATAATTACCAAAACGTTTTTAATTGATAAAATATGAATTTTATTGATATTATGTGATTATCCTTGCTAAAATAAAAGATAATGTCAAATTAATTGAATAATTATTTCCTTATATGATAAATGTTAATTATTTGAATTATTTGGTCAATTATCTTGCATGAAATTGGATTAGGTCAAAATTAGATAATCACCAAAATTAATTGTTTAATTATTTATTTGAATTATGATCTAGATAGTTTTGAAATGTTTCAAAACTTGCCCTCAAGTTTTGGAATTTAAATTTTTGGATTAAAAGTTTAATTTTGAAATAATTAAATTCCAAACCCTAGAATTTTACAAGTTTAAAATTCACCCTATACTATTATAATATTATAAGAATAATTATTATATATGTATAACATAAATTCTAGTCTTACCGTTAGTAGGCCTCATTCACGAAGCCGATCTATAAGGGGGTATAAGGTTATGGCCTATAAAATGGCCGTTTAATGGGTGTCCACTCTCACCCACCACTTCCTTGATTGGTGGAGGCTCGTTAGCCGAACGGGTAGGATAGGGCAACCTAATTCCTCATTAAAAGTATAATGATTAATAAAGTAACTAAATGTTTTATAAAATTCCCAATCTTAGTTACCTTTAGGAAAAATGTGAATTTGATGCTATTCCATGGAATTACACTTTGTACCCTTGCTAAGACGTTAGTGGAGCGTGTGTGGTTAACCGGCACACTAATATGGCTCTAAGCACAGGTGTCAAAGGGTGACTTGTTGTTTGTCTTAAATCAATGGAGTGTGTATGGCTAACCGGCACATTGATTAGGTGACTGTAACATCGAGGGCACCAAGTACGTTTGCATGGTTATTCACACCTTGTTTGTGATCCTCGGTATCCCACTCACAAACTTGAAGGGCATATCGAGATTTAAACATGCCATTGAAAATTTCAATGAATCTCAAAAGATCTAGGAGTTTCAATACATTTAAAACTTAATTATCTTTTGTTTTTCATGGTGGAAATTAGTGAATCGTCATTCACTTACCTTCAAATTATTTGCAATTTAAATTATGACATCCCTCTTTTAAGTTGTAAATAATGTTGTTGGATCCTAGCCCTAATTTCTCATTTAGGTGTTTAATTGGGGATTCTTATCTAATCAAACTTTGTCTCTTTTCTTTTCAGATGTCTAACTCGAACAACAACAACGCTTCAGGATCAACCTCTTCAGGCTCATTCTCACTCATGAATTTATGTGGGAGGGTGATTTTCGATGGGACCAATTTCAATGATTGGATCCGCAACATTCGAATGGTTATCCGCTACGAGGACAAAGAATATGTCTTCGACAAGGAGCTGAAGGAGGTGAATGTCAACACTGCTACTCCAGAGGAGATCGCTGCCTTTGAGGCCCATGAGCGTGATGCCACGAAAGTCCACTGCATCATGCTAGCGACCATGACTGCTGAACTCCAAAAGTCCCACAAGGACTACTATCTGTATGAGATGCACCAGGATTTGCTGGAAAGGTACCACCAAAGTGCGAGGTAGGAGAGGTACGAGATCATCACTTGATGATCACGACCAAGATGAGGGACAGAGAGTATGTCACTGCTCATCTGCAGAAAATGCAGAGGTATGTCGACCGCCTGCTGAAGTTAAATGTTAACTTCGATGAAGAGTTGGCGATTGATATCATTCTTCATTCGTTGCCACCCTGCTTCAACCAGTTTCGCATGACCTACCACATGAACAAAGAGGAGGTCAGCTTGAGCAAGCTTCAAGGCTTGTTAAGGATTGCTGAGAGCAACCTCAAGGAAAAATCCGTTGCACCAACTCCTACTCCTACTACTTCCCCAGTTATGGCTATTGGGCAAGGAAAGGGTAAGAAGAGGAAGGCTCCTTCAAAGAGCCACCATAAGGGAAAGTCTCACAATGGCACCTCTTCTAATGGAACCAAAGCTGGTATCACTGCGCCATCCTCCAACCCAAAGGATGCAGAGTGCTATCACTGCCACGACAAAGGGCACTAGAAACGAAGCTGCCCAAAGTATCTGCAGGACATCAAGGATGGAAAGATAAAACCATCCTACGCAGGTATTTATACTATTCAATCAAATGACTCATCGCATGCTATTTCTTGGGTTCTTGATACAGGATGTGGTTTTCACATTTACTCTGATTTATAGGGCCTAAGAAGAAATAGAGATGTGGAGCATGGGAAGATAAACCTGATCATAGGAAACAGAAGATCGTCGCCTGTCACCAAGATTGTGCTTAGTAGTGGGTTAGGACTAGAGTTGAATAATTGTTGCTATTCGCCAGAAATGGCTAGAAACATCATTTCTTTTCATGGATTGTATAGACAAGGATTTAGATATTCATTTGATAATGAAAAGGGTTCTATTAATGCTTATCTTAATGGTGTTTTCTATTTCGAAGCATTTCCTTGTAATGGAATATATGAAACTGTGATGGTTGTAGACAATTTCGAAAATGATGTATTGCATATCGATTCTTCCAATGATTTGGATAAAGCATGCTTGTGGCATTGTCGTCTTGGAAATGTCAACAAGAAACGCATAGCCCAACTCCAAAAGGATGGAGTGTTGGAGTCATTCGACCTCAGGGACGATGACGTGTGCGAGTCTTGTTTACTTGGAAAGATGACCAAGTCACCCTTCACTGGTTCTTGTGAAAGGGGTGAGGGTTTATTGGATCTCATACATACAGATGTATGTGGACCCTTTAGATCCACCACAAGGGATGCAAGCCGCTTCTACGTGACTTTTACCGATGATTATAGCAGATATGGCTATATCTACTTAATCAAGCACAAGTCAGAAACCTTTGAAAAGTTCAAAGAGTTCAAGCAGGAAGTAGAGAATCAGTTGGGCAGGAAAATCAAGATGCTTCGATCTGATCGAGGTGGAGAGTACCTTAGTCTTGAATTCCACGACTACCTCAAGGAATGCGGAATCGCTTCATAATTGACGCCACCTAGGACACCGCAGTTGAATGGTGTAGCTGAGAGGCACAATCGAACCTTGCTCGACATGGTTCGTTCAATGATGAGTCGTGCTTCGCTACCTATCTCATTATGGGGGTATGCCTTAGAAATTGCCGCCCATATCCTTAACTTAGTCCCTACGAAGAAGGTTGTCAAAACACCTCACGAGATGTGGACAAGGAAATCTCCCTCGTTGGAACATATCAAGATATGGGGTTGCGAGTCTTTCGTAAGACGAGAGACTCACGACAAGCTCAAACCTCGTAGTGAGCGATGTATTTTCATCGGCTACCCGCAAAAGTCCTTTGGATATCTCTTCTACAGACCAAGTGACAATGTTGTCTTCGTTGCAAGGAGAGGGGTTTTCCGAGAGCGAGAACTCATAATCCAAGGAGACAGTGGGAGGCAAATCGATCTTGAAGAGCTTCAAGAATCGAACGATGAAGGAACCTCCAACACTGGCGCTCAACCTGAGGAGGAAACTCATGTTGAACCAATTGACGAGTCCTTACCTCTTAGACGTTCTAGTAGAGTTAGTGTTCCACCTATGTTATATGGTTTTCATATAACAAGTGAAGGTGATACGTTTATTAGTGACGGTACATTGATAAATTTGGATGAACCTAATAGATACAAGGAATCCATAACAGGCCCGGAATCTGCAAAATGGAAAGAGGCTATGGACAGCGAGATTCAGTCCATGTATGACAACCAAGTTTGGAATTTGGTTAACAATGTGCCAGGTCATAAGACCGTCGGGTGCAAGTGGATCTTCAAGAAGAAGACCGACATGGATGGGAAAGTACACACTTATAAGGCGCGATTGGTTGCGAAGGGCTTTACACAAACTCCAGGAGTTGACTATGATGAGACCTTCTCGCCAGTTGCGAATATAAAGTCTATTAGGGTGATGCTAGCCATTGCTGCATTTCATGATTATGAAATATGGCAGATGGATGTCAAAACCGCTTTCCTTAATGGGAAGTTGGCTGAGGATGTTTACATGAGTCATCCAGAGGGTTTTGTCAATGCGAAGCATCCTAATAAAGTGTGTAAGCTTGAGAAATCCATTTATGGATTGAAACAAGCGTCTCACAGATGGAATCTTTGTTTCGATGAGAAAGTCAAAGAGATTGGCTTCCTGCGAAGCGAGGATGAATCATGTATATATGTCAAACCCAGTGGGAGTATACTTAGCTTCCTCGTATTGTATGTCGATGACATAATACTCATAGGAAACGACATCCCGACCCTGCAGGAAGTTAAGTCCTGGCTTGGGAAGTGTTTCGCTATGAAGGACCTCGGAGAGGCTGCCTATATTTTGGGAATAAGGATAATGAGAAACAGGAGTAAGAGACTAATAGGACTTAGTCAGAATACTTACTTAGATAAAGTACTAAAACGTTTTAGTATGGAGAATTCTAAGAAAGGGGAGTTACCAATCCAAAGCAACGCCAAACTGAGTAAGACTCAGAGCCCGAGTACAGAGATCGAGATAGTAGAGATTAGCCGAATACCTTACGTTTTCGCAGTTGGCTCAATCATGTATGCTATGACTTGTACTCACCCTGATGTGGCATTCGCCTTGAGCATGGTCAGCAGATATCAGGGAAACCCTGGCAGAGCACATTGGACCGCAGTCAAGAATATTCTTAAGTACCTTCAGAGGAACAAGGAATGGTTTCTAGTCCTCGGTGGGAGTGATGACTTAAGGGTGCGAGGGTATAGTGACGCCAGTTTTTAGACCGACCGAGACAACTACCGTTCTCAGTCAGGCTGGGTCTTTACACTAAATGGAGGAGCACTGAATTGGAAAAGTTCCAAGCAGGTGACCGTAGCTGATTCGACGTGCGAATCAGAGTACATAGCGGCGAGTGAAACGTCAAAGGAGGCGATATGGTTGAAGAACTTCATTGGAGACCTTGGAGTTGTGCCACCCATAAAGAAGCCTATGGAGATTTTCTGCGATAATGAAGGAGCGGTTGCCTTGACCAAGGAACCGAGGGATCATGGCAGATCTCGACATATCGACAGAAAATATCACTTTATTAGACATCGGGTAGAAGATGGACTCCTCGTAGTGAAGAGGGTATTGCCAGAGGTTAACCCATCAGATCCACTTACGAAGGGACTGAGTAGGGTTAAGCACTTGCAGCACGCTAGGATCATTGGGCTGAAGGACGATATTAGTTTAGATTAGATAGCTTCGAAACGTGTAATAGATAAATTGTAAT
Organism: Lactuca virosa; assembly: GCF_052849685.1. NCBI lineage: Eukaryota > Viridiplantae > Streptophyta > Magnoliopsida > Asterales > Asteraceae > Lactuca > Lactuca virosa. The sequence goes on along the minus strand of NC_136426.1, from coordinate 112,015,590 downwards.
TAACATTTGATGATTAAATAAAGGTGTATTATTTATAAGTAAAGTTACTGTCTTGTGTTAATCATTTACCGATTGTTTCACTTTGCATGTTTTGACCTCCTAAATAATAAGATTATTCGAACAGTTCACAGTCGCTCATACTTTGGAAGTAGGTATGAAAGAAGACTGTCATGAATTGGCTTGTAGATTGTCTGAAGTGTATTAGACATAGCAAAAGTTTGCTACAACGTTCATGAGAGCTTATGAACTAAGATTTGAGCATTGGATTAAACCCACGCTTGCTGGTATCACTTCATGGAATTTATCACGAGTGATCGCAAGACGATAATATCATATAATCTTTAAACCTAGATATATGGTTTATTGTTTTCAAGTTAGTTGTGCATTGATAATGCATAAACGCATCAGTAACTTGATGTTATAAAACGCATTGTTGTGTACGATTTGATGAGTGAATAGTAAATGCATATAAGTCAAATTTTATCTGTTCCTTTATGCTAAGTGGGTAAAAGCGATATCTGGGCCCCTCGATGATTTGGTTTGACTTATGTGCCGGGCCCGGTCAGGACTGAATTGATGTGTTCAATTAAGTTCTATGTAAGACGAATCAGAGATCGAGAAACAAACTGCTGGACAATAAGTATGACTATGTTCCATGTATTTGTGCGCACGATATCTAGAACGGAGGATTATACGATCCCTTATCTAAAGGACAGGTTACTGATAAGATCAGAATTTGACAGCGTCTTTGAGAGCTACGATTGCTAGTCGGATCCTAAAGTCGTATTTGCATTTATAGTTACTAGACTTATCCAAGTAGGAGACTGTTGGATTAGTGTCTAAGTCCATAACTATATTTGGTATGTACTTGACCCGGTTGTGCATGCTCCTTTTGGGTTGCCTTCACCGAAGCAACTAGACAGGATGATTTATGGAAAGAGAGAGGTTATTATGGTTTATTAATATATTATATGAATAATATATTAAAGGAGAAATCATATAGTTTAATTAATATTAGTCAAGAATTAATTGAGAATTAATTTTGTGGCTGAAAGAGATTAATTAAATAAAGGGGACTGGAACTGTCAATTGTGTGATAGTTGGTTTTGGGCTGTGAACTCTCATGGACATAAGGGGGACGAAATTAGGAGTGGAAGCCCACTCTAATTTCGTCTAAGGAGGCCTTATTCCAGAAGGTTCTCAAGCTGCTTAGGGCCTAAGTCATCCAATTAGGCTTTTGACTGAAACCCTAGCAGCTCAGCTATTTAAGGGACCCCAGGGCTTCAGTTTCGGCTACACCAAGAAACCCTAAGGTTACTATAACCGAAATTGTGCCTCTCTTCTCCTCTCTCGTAGATCATCTTCTTGCTTGTGGTGTTTGTAAGCCATTAGAGGTGTTACACTTGTGACACTAAGCTTCTTGAAGATCAAAGATTCTTGCAACTATGAAAGGTATCATCTAAACTTGTTGTATTCTAGATTTCGTTTTAATAGTATGCTAGATTAGGGTTTCAAGCTTTGGATAAAATTTGCATGTACAATAGAGAAACCTAGATCCAAAGCTTTAGGGTTTTGCATGTGCACATAGGAATATTCTTTTGCTCAAAACCCATCAGATAACAGGGACTTATTATGCAGCTGATGGCGGAGAGTGGGTCGGAGATTACCCTAGGGCAAGCCGAGGATGATATTAGCACGTGAAGCAGTAGTAGTAGAAGGGACTTGGTGGAGTCGAGGCAGTTCTTGAGGAAAGTACGGATAGATGTGGAAGGTAGTATGGGCCCTGAAGGGTTTTGAGCATTCTAACACTCCTATGGTGTACATGCAACCCTATAAACCTTGGATCTATGTTTTCTCTATTATACATGCAAATATTTAATATTCCAAGGTTTCATCCTAACTAGCATAATATGAAGCAACTATACTACAAGAATCTAGTAGAATGACATACCTTTTGATGTTGTAGCTTGATTCCATGGAGCTTAAGAGCCTAGTGCCTCAAGTGTGACACCTCAAATGGTTCACACAACACCAAGAACCCTTGGAATAACTAGAGAATAAGGATACATGTACCAAATCCGTTTTTTCCCTCTTGTGTATACACACTAGTGCCCATTTCATGAACTAGGAACCTCTTTATATAGTGTGGAGGATTAGGGTTACATTCATGTAAACCCTAATACCCATGACCTTTCATTTCCATAGGATCCACGGGTTAAACACTCCATGGACTATCCATGAAAGCTTAGCCCAACTTAAATGAACTTGGCCCACCACATATATAAGAGTCCATATTTAATTAGTTCCTTTTGATCACTAGATTAATTCTAAATTAATTCTTGATCAATACTAATTAAATAATATGATTTCATATTAATATATTAGAACTTATAATATATTAATATAAATCACTAGTATCCTTTTTTTTCTCATTTTGTCTATCCAATTATTCCGATGCCATGCAACCCAAATGGACCATGCCAAATCGGGTCAAGTACATACCAATTATAGTTATGGACTTAGACACTAATCCAATAGTCTCCCACTTGGATAAGTCTAAAACTATTATTATGTATGACTCCAAAACCCGACTAGCAATCGTAGCTCTTAAAACTGTTGTCGAACTCTGAACAAATCAATGACACGTCCATTAGATAAGGGATCATATATTCCTCCATTCTAGATATCATATGGACTGAGACATGGATTAAAATCATTCTCTCTGTCCATTTGTTGTTTCCCGATTTCCGATTTATGACGACCGACTAATTGAACAAATCAAATCAGTCCAGGCTTGGCCTAGCACTTCGGGGTGTCATCACTAAACCATCGAGGGGCTCACAGATATCACTTTTATCCCTTTAAGGGTAAAAGGAATGGATAAACTTCGACTCATATGCTTGTTCTACTACTTGTTGAATCATACACAAAGGCACGTTTTATAACATCAAGTTACCAATGAGTTTTCGTACAATCAATGTATAACCAACTCATAGGCAACAACTCATATCTCTAGGTTTGAAGAATATAAGATATTATCGTCTCATGATCACTCGTGATAAAATCCATGAAGTGAGTCAAATGAGCGTGGGTTTAATCCAATACTCAGAACTTATGAGCACTCATGAATGTTGTAGCAACTCTTGCTATGTCCACTACCTTGGACATCTACAAACCAACTTCATGACAATCTTGCCTTAATACCTACTTCCAACGTATTATAGACTGTGGATGGTTTGAATAACTTAGTCATTCAGGAAGAACGACCTAGTTATTCTGGAAGTCAAAACATGCAAAGTGAAACACAAGAATAATCGAATCCAATATGGTCTCAGAACTTATGAATATAAATAGAACACCTTTTATTTATCACCATATTGATTACACATTATTCATTGCATATTGTTTCAAATTATCAACTTTATACTTGAATCAAAACAATAGTCATGCAATGCTCCAAGCATGCACACTATGTTTATCCAAACAATAGTCACGCCATACACCAAATATGCACACTATGTTTGTCCAAACATTAGTTATGCCATACACCAAGTATGCACACTAAGTTTGTCTATGATCTTTTACTTTGTGAAATAGATCGATTGAAACATAATTCCAATGATTCACATTTCACAATCCCAAATCCTTACAGCAAATGCAAGAATTCCAAATTCCTGCCATTTACCGAAATCTTCTTAGATTTTAAACTTATATGCACTGATCCTCTTGTAATGATTATGCACAAAGTCACAAAGACTTGTCAACAGTCATTACAGAGTATTCCAATGGAGATCATTCCATGGAAAGGAAGTCTCAAATTCAAAGTACATTGCTTTGAACATCCTTCTTGCATTAAGTTTCCTAATCTTACACAGATTTAATGAATGACTTCCACCTATGGGAATATTTCCATATTCTCGTTTTGACTATCACTTCTGAATAAGAGTTGCCTCTTTTCAGAATATGTCAATATGGTCCTCTAAAAAATTTACACCATACTTCCAACTGTCCCTGAGCAACCATTGTCCTCGACAATTGCTTAATCATTTTAGTCATATCCATTCTAGACTTTTCCCCTCTTAATGCCCTGGGCATTTGGAAAAATTTAGAAAGGATGAATATTATAGCACATGCAATCGACCCTATATCCGAAGCATATGGGACACGATTCATGATGTCTTACAAAAAGACATGATACTGGACCAGTCTTTTGCTATAATATTTCTATTTCTATTTGTCATGTTCTCACAATTCAGATTATGAAAAGGGATGCCGTAATCATAATCGAATTTTAGAACGCAAATAGTGTTCCCATATATAGAAGTTCCTTATGTTGAACCATTCCAACATGACAATCATATATATACTTGACTAAATTTGATTAAAATCTCAATCTAAGCTTTTAGAATTGAAATGAAGTATAATTTCCCCTCCCTTAGTTATAGCAAAACAACTTTTCCCAATTGAACTTTTGTTTTTCTATAATTAACATTACTAACTTGAAACACTTATCATAATTATCATGCTCCCACTAACATGCCGATTATTCGCATAACACTTATGCTCCCACTAGCTTTGACATGTACTCAGAAATCAGCTGGACTTCTAGAAATCAATACTTTATTGACTTTCTTACCAAAGTTCAAATTTCTGATACGAGATGCTTTGATAAAACTTTATCAAAATCATACACCTTTCTTTAGATAGCACACATGTGTGTCTAAACAATTTCAGAACTATGAAAAGGGATGTCGTAATCATAGTCGCAATTGTTTAGACCTTTGCCACTTCTCACAAGTCCATGTTAGTGTGCCGGTTAACCACACACGCTCCACTAACGACTTTGAGAATGCAAATATCACAATTGCTATCTACTTAAAATCTACTTAGTGAAAGTGTTTCCTCGCCATCATTTTCATGAATCGGAGAGAAACCTTATGACACTTAGATTTTATGGTGTATGTGTTCCTACATTTGACAAGTGTTATAAACCTTCTTATGATTATGTCACTCAAGTTACAATCTTGGAGTATGACTCTAAGACTTGTTTTGTAACGAAGTATGACCCATCTTCTTGATTTAACCACTTCAACAATTCATGACTCCTCTTCTTAGCCATAATAATGCACTAAGATGTACCTAGAGGATGAATTGTGATATGGTCTCATAATCATTAAGATGATCATAAAACATGATACTAAAGTACTCTTCCATCTTTTCAAATTTGAGAAACTTTTTATCTTTCTACCTAATTTGATTATTTTCATTCGTTCTGCCATACACTGAAACTTTTCCAATGTTACAGAATTATACTTAAACTTGTAAGTATAACCATATTTACTAAAATTTTGTAAATCATGATGAATAGTCTTATCGATCTTTGTGGTGGACTTGACCAATGCACAAGAATGTGTACTCGATCCCTTAGTCCTTCACTTGACTCACATATACATGTGAACAATGAACTAGTCTTAATTTTCCAAAGATGAAAATTCTCATTCAATATACAATACAACTTGCATAATTCCAAGTTTCTATCCAACTGAAACTTGGGTGATGAAAATCTTTCCTTATTTGGTAAATTAGGACACTTCTACAAACGACAGAATCAAATCCATTTTCCAATATTGCTATCAATGGAATCATATAAACATCAATTTTTCACAAATGCCCTTGTAAGGATACTTAAAATAAATAAAAACAAAACTTTGCTTTTATTTAAAACTTGCGGAAAAACTTATCCTTACAATGCAAATGCATATGAAAAACTATGTTGTTATCTATTCCTATGCAATCTATCACAACTCTTAAGCAACAGCTCAAAAATTATGATCACCGAACCATGCGATCGAAATCCATCTACGCGATCAAAATCAGCTTACTTTTCTTTAAGCTTCCTCTCTTTTCTTTGATTCTTAAAACTTCAACATGTGACCCAGTCACATCATGTAATAAGAATCTCCAAATAGGAACTTAATAGAGTTAGATAGTGGACTTACCTGAAGTAGAGTCAAACTTTTTGACTTGACCAACCTTATGATCTTTCAGGTAATAAGGCAGCTTTGCAACCAATGCCCCTTCCTCTGGCAATATAAGCATATGGACTCTTTGGGAATGGTACACGAGACTGTCTCAGACTTAGCCTTTCTCTTTACCATTTGGTCAAACGAGTTGACTATGGCCGATCCCTTTCCATTGGGAAGAGAAAGCTTTTATGGATTTTCAATGTTACCATTGTCAAGGTCCATGGAAGTTTGGGAAGTTGATCTTCTAATCAAATTTGCTTTACCAGTGCTCCAAATCATTTCTGATTCAGCAGTACCTAGCAAAAAGATAAGATCATTAAGGGTCATGCCATAGTATGTTTCATAGTAGTCCCAAAGGAAACTCACTATGTGACTTAGAAAGTGATTGAACAACCAACTTTCTCAAGACTTTGACACCCAACTCTCCCGGCTTATCAATATGTGACTTCATCTACTAGACCTTGCTTGCCAATAGGACTTGAGTGACCTTGAACTATTCAAGAACTTGTGGGTTAAGGAGAATAATTGGAGGAGGTGGAGGAAGTGAAGTATGATTTCCATGAGCCAACCAGGGACATCATCTTCATTAGGAAACTTGTTCCAAGAGATTTGGGAAGATCATAGTTGTCTGAACCAGACATCTACAATGGGAGATATTCAAGTTAGTTGATTTAAGTCATTAATATAACACCTAATATGAAATATTAAGGCCAGGACCCAACACAATACTTTTATAACTTGGAAGAGGGATGCCGTAATCCAAGCTATAAAATATTTGAAGGTAGGCGAATGACGATTCACCAGTTTCCACCATGAAAAGCAAAATAGAAATATTAGGTTTTAATTGGATTTGAAACTCCTAGATCTTTTGAGATTCATTGAACTTTTCAATGGCATGTTTCAATCTCGATTGTGCCCTCTCAAGTTTTGTGACTGGGATGCCGAGGATCACAAAACAAGGTGTGAATAACCATGCAAATATACTTGGTACCCTTAATATTTATCACTTAATCGATGTGCCGGTTAACCACACGCGCTCCACCGATACTATGATAAACATTAAGTTACCCTTTGCCTACCTTGTTAAATCCAGGTTAGTGTGTTGGTTAACCACACGCGCTCCACCGATACTATCATAAACATTAAGTTACCCTTTGCCTACCTTGTTAAATCCAGGTTAGTGTGCTGGTTAACCACACGCGCTCCACTAACGACTTAAGCAAATTGCAAAGTGTAATTTCATGGGTTAGCACCAAATTCACATTTTCCTAAGTAACTAAGATTGGGAATTTATAAGAGTTTAGTTACTTAGTATCTATCATTAATACTTTTAATGAAGAGAGAATTATAGTCCTTGTCCTACCCGTTCGGCTAACGACCCTCCGCCATTCAAGGAAGCGGTGGATGAGAGTGGACACCCATTAAGCTACCATTTTATAGGCAACAACCTTATACCCCCCTTATAGACCGGCTTCGTGAATGAGGCCTACTAACGGTAAGACTGACTTGCTCTTATATATATATATATATATATATATATATATATATATATATATATATATATATATATATATATATATATATTATTAACTTATAATACTATAAAGTATAAGGGTTGAATTTTAACTTTTAAAGCTCTAGGGTTTGGAATTAAAGTGTGTGTGAGACTTTACAAATTCCAAAACTTGAGGGCAAGTTTTGAACTATTCAAAAACTTTTGGATTTTCATAACTTATGAGTTTAATTAAGGTTTTAAAAAACTTTAATGAAGAGACTCTTGAACATCCATAACTTGAGGACAAGTTATGGAGTTCATAAAACAAAAAGACTCTTCAATTTTGTAACCTATGCATTTTAATGAATCTTTAAAAGAAATGACTTTTGGTAATCCATAACTTGAGGACAAATTATGGACTCCATTAAAATACATTTAGATCAAGAATTAACTAACAAACAATTTTGCAAATAATTCCTATGATCTACCAAAACTTATAAGTGTATGAACAATCATATCAACAATTTCAAGAATTACATAAACACACATAAAGCTTGAAATTTTGATAACAACTTTGAAATTGGTTTACCATAATCATTACCACATCAAAAACAGGTTTTATAGGTCCAAAACAGTTTAAGGTAATGATTCTAGACCAATTCCAGCCTTTAAACTCGAAGATATGCTGTCAGGGGGTCCAACTCGTCGAGTGCATGAACGAACTCGACGAGTTGGATGAATTTAGGCATGGAATCGTCGAGTCCCTTACTGGACTCATCGAGTCAGCTGGCTAGACAGCATATAAACTTCGATTTTCAGCAATTTGCATCAAGTATAAAAGAAAACAAGTCTAGGCTCTGATACCACTGAAGGGTTTTGAGCATTCTAACACTCCTATGGTGTACATGCAACCCTATAAACCTTGGATCTATGTTTTCTCTATTATACATGCAAATATTTAATATTCCAAGGTTTCATCTTAACTAGCATAATATGAAGCAACTATACTACAAGAATCTAGTAGAATGGCATACCTTTTGATGTTGTAGCTTTGATTCCATGGAGCTTAAGAGTCTAGTGCCTCAAGTGTGACACTTCAAATGGTTCACATAACACCAAGAACCCTTGGAATAACTAGAGAATAAGGATACATGTACCAAATCTGTTTTTGCCCTCTTATGTATACACACTAGTGCCCATTTCATGAACTAGGAACCTCTTTATATAGTGTGGAGGATTAGGGTTACATTCATGTAAACCCTAATACCCATGACCTTTCATTTCCATAGGATCCATAGGTTAAACACTCCATGGACTATCCATGAAAGCTTAGCCCAACCTAAATGAACTTAGCCTACCAAATATATAAGAGTCCATATTTAATTAGTTCCTTTTGATCACTAGATTAATTCTAAATTAATTCTTGATCAATACTAATTAAATAATATGATTTCATATTAATATATTAGAACTTATAATATATTAATATAAATCACTAGTATGCCTTTTTTTTCTCATTTTGTCTATCCAATTGTTCCGATGCCATGCAACCCAAATGGACCATGCCAAATCGGGTCAAGTACATATCAATTATAGTTATGGACTTAGACACTAATCCAACAGGCCCATACTACTGAAAGCAGAGGATCCGTACTCGAATCAAGGAAGGCTGAGATGAATCCAGGGACATTGTAGTGTGTGTAATCCCTCGAGTTATGATGAGTATTTTGATGTTTTTTATGATGTATTTTCAAAATAGTGACGCTACGTACTAGACCAGTTGGCACTTCGGGAGCCGGTGAGGGGATCAGGCTCGGGCTCTGGAGCCGGGCAGCTTGATGAGCAGATGAAAGTGTTCATTTCATCTGAGGTTACGTGCAGTATTTTAGACCAGACTCTTGTGATCTTTGGTACGGTCAAGGAGGGCATCTTGGAGATACTGGATGAGAGGTTGGGTACATTCCACACCGAGATGGAGGCCATGCTAGGGGCACGCACGATGACTTTCAGGGAGTTCCGAGCTTGCGGAGCTCCAGACTACCATGGGACTCGGGACCCCATTGCTAGCAGCAGGTGGTTGGCTGATGTCGCCAATGCCTTCCGTACAAGCCGATGTATCGAGGGGGACAAGGTCCGACTTGCTTCCTATCTTCTGAAAGACATAGCACGTGACTGGTGGGAGGAGGTTGGACATGCTATTGGTGATGATGCAACTCTTGATGCTATGACTTGGAGTGACTTTTCGGCCAGGTTTAGGGCCGATTTTGCACCTGTGATCGAGGTGCAACAGCTTGCTAGGGAGTTCCAGGATCTCTAGCAGACTACTGAGACGGTGACGGAGATCACCAACAGGTTCAGGGAGAGGGCCCTTCTCGTTCCGCAGTATGTGGCGGACGAGGAGATGAAAAAGGCCCGATATCATGAGATGTTGAGGAGCGACATCAGACAGTTTGTGAGCCGATCTGGCTGCAAGACGCTGGAGGATATGATAGTTAGGGCTCGTGAGAGAGAGATTGATTTAGAGATGGAGAGGAAGAGGAAGCTAGAGACGGTGTCTGGCGTGGAGGGCTCGGGAAAAAAGCCCAAGGTAGATTCCCGAGGGAAGGGCCAGCAGGGCTGAGGCCGATGCGGCAAGTGCGGTAGGATGCACGAGGGCACATGCAGGGCGGGTAGTTCGGGCTGCTTCAAGTGCGGCCAAACTGGACATGTCAGCAAGGATTACACTGCTACCACCACCACAGTATCTGATCTGGTTTGCTTCCAGTGCAATCAGAGGGGCCATAAGAGGTCCCAGTGTCCGATTTTAGTAGCAACAATGAAGGTGGTGACACCCACTCCTACTAAGTTGAGGATTACAGACGGCCGACAGGGCCGGACAGAGGCGCCAGTGGTGAAGAGTAGAGCCTTCCAGTTCACAGCAGAGAAGGCACGTGCAGCTCCTGATGTCGTTACAAGTATGTATCTTCTCCTTATCTCTTTATTTATATTTATTGTCACTCATGTTTATGTGTTTCATTATAGGATCGTTCTTAGTGAACGGTATATCTGCTATGGTATTGTTCGATTCAGGGGCTACCCGATCTTTTGTATCGCTCGTGCTTAGCAAGCGATTTGTTGGAGCTCCGGGGGAGCTAGACTATCCGATGGATGTAGAGATAGCAGATGATAGGACCGTTCGGGTTGCCAGAGTTCATCGGGGGTGTACACTGCAGTTGTTCGACGAGTAGTTTTCAGAAGATTTGGTCCCTATTCCCCTGAGAGGGAATAAAGTTATTGTGGGTATGGACTGGTTTAGTCCCAATGGAGCAGTGATCGACTACGAGTAGCAGCTAATGAGAGTTCAGACTCTAGTGGGGGAGGGTTAGTGATTCAGGGCGAAAGGCCACAGTGTGGACCGACTATGTGTTCAACAACGAGGGTGAGGCGCCACCTTCAGCAGGGTTGCGCAGGTTATGTCGTGTAACGCCCATAGATCCGGGCTAGTCAATTTAGAGACAATGAGCATCAAAAAATGAGTTTTGATGGAAGATTATTTAGAAGGATTAATCTTAACCATTTTATAGTATATGTTATAAGGGTTCCGTACATATAAAGAACGCCGAAATCTGAGTTATAACGAAAAAGTTATGGCCCGTCAAAGTTTTTCGGCAAAACCGCCACGACACAACGCGACGTAAATAGAGAATTTACGATAGAATACTTTTTAGCCTTAGAAATATAAACAAAAGTCGTAGTATAAGTTAAACCAAGAGTGTACATAAAAAGAACGCCCAAATCTGACTTCGTATGAGAAAGTTATGATTTTTCTAAGATTTGGCATAGCAGTGCACGGCCCGAAATTCGAATTTTAGATCGAGCGGTTTTTGGCTAACGCGACCTAAATTAGAATTGAAGATCTCATTAATAGGAACTCAACGACAAAAAGACAGACGAAAACGGAGTCCGTATGTAAAACTTATGAATTTTACGCGGACATTTAACAGTGTAATCACCTCCTACTGTTAAATTTAAGATCGGTCGAGAATTAGCCGACGGAGTAAAAAGGAAAGTTGTAGATTTTATTTTTACCTACGTGTGGATATAAATAACGTCAAAAACGAAGCTCGTATGCGAAAGTTATGGACGAAGCTTAGTCTCTACTTTTCGAGCGCGGCGAATTCGATACAGTTTTGTAAATCCGAGATAGAATGAGAATTAGCCAATGGGGTCTAAATGAAATTTGTAGTACTCGTAAATACCAACGCGTGGATATAAATAACGTCAGAAACGGAGCTCGTATGCGAAAGATATGGACGAAGCTTAGTCGCTACTCTTCGTGCGCGATAAATACGATACAGTTTTTGTAAATCTGAGATAGAAGGAGAATTAGCCGACGGGGTCTAAATGAAAGTTGTAGTACTCGTAAATACCAACGTGTGGATATAAATAACGTAGAAAATGGAGCTCGTACGCGAAAGATACGGACGAAACTTAGGGGCTACTTTACTATAAAATCCCTATAAATAAAGGGTGAACTCTTCATATTTTCTTCACACCATAAGCCTTTCTTTCTCTCTAACTTCTCTCTAGCCTCCCTAAACCCCTCCCAAGTCTAGGGAACCTCCCTAGAACGAGAAGGAAGTCACGGAGCGCCCGACGGCTCCGAGAAGAAAAGTTTTCGGCTCGGAAACGCTGCTCCAGCGAAGCCCGGTTTTTAATAAAAACCCGTTGTAAGTGAGCTACGCCTATACTATATTTAATATAGCTTTTATTTAAATATAGTAATGTTATTAGGACCTTATAATAATTATTTGGGCTATTATTATGGGTTATAAAAGTGTCGTTATAATATCTTTTTAACCACTCGCGGTACGGGGAATCTGGTTTGGAGGGCCGCTTGGGTTGCTGGATTCAGAAGTGCTATATGCCAAAATGATCCTGCCCTCCGGTGTTCCATGTCTGGCCCCTGTCTGTACATAGTGGGTGAAGAGTATTGTTTAACGCTTATATAATAGTAATAATAGCTAGACTATTAATTAGTCTCGGTGAATATTAGACTAAACTCTAGTGGTAATGATACTAGGTTTTGTCAAAGGAAAATTGTTTTAAGAGTAACGAAGCGCTGTCCGAGTACCGAGTCACCACCTTATCAGGTGAGTGCATAGTTACTTTCATCTTACACATAGATATGAAGTATTTTATATAAATTACGTTCTATGTGTGTATACTGTCTGAATACTTGTTGTCTATGCTGGATGAAACGTTTTATACATGTTTTAAATGATCTAAACTGTATATGTATTTTATATCTACAAAATGTGTTGGGTAAAACATGGGTAGATTAGAGGTGAGATAAATGATGAGAGATGAAAGATGAGATAAATGATGAGCGATGAAAGATGAGATGAATGATGAGCGATGAAAGATGAGATAAATGATGAGCGATGAAAGATGAGATGAATGATGAGCGATGATATATGAGTAATAAAATATGGTGTGAAGTGATGACCTATGCGATGAGCCAAAGAGATGAGCCAAAACGATGAGCCAAAGAGATGAGCCAAAACGATGAGCCAAAACGATGAGCCAAACGATGACCCAAGCGATGGCCTCGTCATCTAGCAGAGTATGGATGACAACCACGGACTATTCTAGAATGTCTAGTGGAACACTAGCAGGCTCGCAACCTGTAGGTGTTGTGAAAGATGTGTTCACCCGGTGTACTCTAAAAACCCATTGACAGGTATTACGAGTGGACTCTCGAAAACGATATTGTCAATAAACGAGATAAACCCTGGCGACTATGCAGACTTAGTGCCGATTCCTTAGGATACTCCTTTGGAATGAATGAACGATGAATAGTTGAATCTTAGGGTAGATCCTTAAGAGTAAAGAAGATAATGGGGATGGGTAATTGGATTGATTGTTTGATGTTTAACATAATAATTATATTATTGTGGGTTGAAAACCCTATGTACTCACCAGGTTTCCCAACCTGGCCCACTCAAGCTTATTTGTATCACAGGTGTCGATATGAAGCTACTTTACACTGAAGGATTTAAAAGAGATGTAGATCACTAGTGTAAATAAATGTAAGTTCTGTTTATGCTTATGTTTCTGTATTGACGATGACATCTCAAATGTTTTAAAATGGATAAAAATACATTTCTTCGGAAATTCTTTGATAACGTATTTATCATGTTTTTCTGGGAACAAATTCCGTAACATTTTTATTAAAAGAGGTACTCTGATGTTTATAAAGCATAAACAAAATCGGTATTTTCTAGTCGTGAAAATGGGGATGTCACATGTCGCTTATGTCATGGATACCTGGGATAAGGGTAAGGCGACAGTGCATGATGTATCGATAGTACGCGATTACCTGGACATGTTCCCAGAGGATTTGCCTGGGGTGCCTCCGGAGAGACAGGTAGAGTTTAGGATTGACCTAGTTCCTGCTGCGGCTCCGATAGCCAAGACACTGTATCGGTTGGCTCCTCCTGAGATGCAGGAGTTGTCTACACAACTGCAGGATCTGTTAGACAAGGGATTTATCAGGCCGAGCAGTTCGCCATGGGGAGCCCCGATCTTGTTTGTGAAGAAGAAGGACATGTCACATCGGATGTGTATAGATTACCGGGAGCTAAATAAGGTAACAGTGAAGAACCGTTATCCCCTCCCGAGGATTCATGATCTATTTGATCAGCTTCATGGTGCATCTTGGTTCTCCAAGATTGATCTGCGATCGGGATATCACCAGATGCGAGTCAAGTACGACGACGTGTCGAAGACAACCTTTCGGACTTGCTATGGTCACTATGAGTTCGTGGTGATGTCGTTTAAGCTCACCAATGCTCCTGTCGCGTTCATGGATCTCATGAACCGCGTGTGTAGACCGATGTTGGACCAGTCTGTGATAGTCTCCATAGATGATATCTTGGTTTATTCCAAGACTCAGGAGCAGCATGAGGAGCACCTGAGGGAGGTGCTGGAGACACTAAGGAGGGAGAGACTTTTCACAAAGTTATCCAAGTGTGAGTTCTGGTTGCGCGAGGTGCAGTTTCTGGGGCACCTTGTCAACCAGAAGGGTATTATGGTCGATCCGGCCAAGATAGATGTCGTGATGCAATGGGAGGTTTCGAGGTCTCCATCCGAGATTTGGCGTTTTCTTGGTCTGGCGGGTTATTATCGGAGATTCATCCATGATTTCTCCAAGATTGATGTTCCTTTGACCCGACTGACCAAGAAGTCGGTGACATTCTGCTGGGGGCCTGAGCAGTAGGCAGATTTCGAGACACTTAGACAGTGGTTATGCGAGGCACCGAGTCTGACGTTGCTGGAGGGCGTCGATGATTTCGTGGTTTACTGTGACGCTTCGATCACAGGTATGGGTGCGGTACTAATGCAGCGGGGTCATGTGATAGCTTACGCTTCGAGGCAGCTGAAGCCTCATGAGGTGAACTACCCAACGCACGATTTGGAGCTGGGGGTTGTAGTTTTTTCCCTCAAGATTTGGCGACACTGCCTCTATGGGGTTCGTTGTACCATTTACACAGACCACAAGAGTTTGAGGTACCTCATGGATCAGTTGAATCTGAACATGAGGCAGCGTCGGTGGTTAGATGTGGTAAAGGATTATGACTATGAGATCCTTTATCACCCGGCCAATGTGGTGGCCGATGCTCTTAGCCGCAAGGCGGTGGCGGCTCCGATTCGGGATATATGCCTGAGGATGACAGTGATTACTCCGTTGCTGGAGCGGATCCGAGAGCCGCAGGTTGAGGGTATGAAGGAAGAGCGTCGGAAGTGTGAGTGGATCGTGGGCCAGGTGGCCTCATTTGATTATGACAGTCGTGGGTTGTTGACCCTGCATCAGAGGGTATGGGTTCCTTACTATGGCGGGGTATGTCAGGTTCTGATGGATGAGGCTCACAAGTCGAGGTTCTCCATCCATCCCGGGGCGACAAAGATGTATCGGGATCTTCGTCATGATTATTAGTGACCTTGCATGAAGCGGGACATCGCATGGTATGTGGAGCGGTGCTTGACTTGCAGAAAAGTCAAGGCCAAACATCAGCGACCTCACGACAAGATGCAGTCGTTGGAGATTCCCGTGTGGAAATGGGAAGATATCACTATGGATTTCATCACGAAGCTTCCCAGGACCGCACGTGGAGTGGATTCGATATGGTTCATCGTGGATCGGTTGATCAAGAGTGCTCATTTCATCCCGATCCAGGAGAGTATATCAGCTGAGAAGTTAGCCGAGATCTACGTACGTGAGGTGGTGGCACGTCATGGAGTGTCGGTTTCGGTTGTGTCAGACCGAGATGTTCGTTTCACTTCCAGATTTTGGAAGCGGTTTCATGACGAGATGGGTACTCGTCTTCACTTTAGTACCGATTTCCACCCTCGGACTGACGGGCAAAGTGAGAGGACGATTCAGACTCTTGAGGACATGTTGCGTGCGTGTGTATTGGATTTTGGAGGCAGTTGGGATACGTATCTTCCGTTAGCGGAATTTTCGTATAACAACAGCTACCACGCTAGCATAGATCGACCTCCCTTCGATATGCTCTACGGGAGGAAATGCAGGACCCCAATCTGTTGGGGCGAGTTCGGTTGGAGAGTCATGGGGAGTACTGAGGTAGTACTCAATACCACTGAGAAGATACAACAGGTCTGGAGCATGCTTCAGACTGCTCAAAGTCGGCAAAAAAGCTAGGCTGACAAGCGACGACCAGACTTGGAGTTTCAGGTGGGCGACATGGTTCTCCTGAAGGTGTCACCTTGGAAAGGTGTCATCCGTTTCAGGAAGCGGAGCAAGTTGGTCCCCAGGCACATCGGCCCTTTCAGAGTTATAGACCGGGTTGGCCATGTGGCCTATCGTTTGGATCTCCCAGCAAAGCTCAGCTAGATCCACAGTACTTTTCATGTCTCCCAGCTGCGGAAGTGCTTGGTGGATGACTTCGCAGTTGTTCCGTTAGAGGATATCCAGGTGGATGACAGCCTGAACTACATTGAGAGGCATGTGGTGATTCTAGATCGCAAGACGAAAACCTTGAGGAACAAGGTTGTTCAGTTAGTAAAGGTGCAGTGGCAGCACCGTAAGGGCTCGGAGTGAACTTGGGAGCCAGAGGAGGAGATGAAGGAGCACTACCCAGAGTTATTCAAGGCAGCAGACTTGGAGGAAGAAGTCTAAGACAAGTGGGGGAGAATTTTAACACCGGGTTCTTGGTATGTATTTAATTCAAAAGTTTATTCATTTTTAGGTAGGAACTCGACGAGTTGGAGGCCCCAAACTCGTCGAGTAGGGAATGGATTTGGACGCGGGTTTTGAAGTCTACTCGACAAGTAGGACTGCCAAAGTGAAACCCTAATTTCGGGGTTTTGCACCCTATTTAAGCATTCTAATCCCCACATGCTGGCCTCATTTACAGCCTCCAAGTCCCAAACCATAGATTCAGAAACCCTAATGCATTTGTGAGCTTGTGAGCCATTTTTTAGTGAAGTTTTGTGTGTGTTGAAGCTTATGAAGGAAGGAGAAGCTTGGGGATTCAAGAAGAAGCTAGTGGATCCAGAGACTCCATTTCATTCTCATCATTTTCTGGTAAGCAAGTCTCAAACTTGCTTAGTAACTTCTTAGATCTCCTTATTATCATATTTTTGGGTTTTTGGTCCAAGAAGCATGACCTTTGGGAAATGGACGTCCCAAGTGAGTATACCATCAGATCTGGAAGCATGGAGCGCTTTCATGGCATAAAGGTGCAAACTTTATGGCCATTGAAGCCCCATGCAAGCTATAGGATGTCATTTTGGCCTTTTAAGCTCCAAAAGGCGATGCATGGAGAGAAAGGTGGAAGCTTTACGTTTTCATGTAGTATCTAGGGTCCAGATCTCTGTGTATATGCCTTAGTATGGAGTATTGATGGCTTGTGGACCAATATCTAGGTCCTAAAGAGTTAGGGTTTGAGTTATACCAATTAAGTAAGGATATTAACGGGTAAAGTTGGAAACTTTACCCTTAAAAGGACATTTTCATTGTGTGGGTGAAGTATGAAGCTCAGATCTGAAGATTAGGGGCTCAATCTATTAAGATGGCTTAACAGACTGAAGAACTCGTCGAGTCCATAGAGGAACTTGACGAGTTAGGACGGAGTGTCCCGATTTTGTTAAAGGCAAAACTCGACGAGTTGACTAGATAAGTCCCGATTCTGTAGATAGGAGGAACTCGACGAGTTGTGAAAGAACTCGACGAGTTGGATCGCGATTTCAGGGTTTATGATTCATGGAACTCGACGAGTTGATGGACCAACTCGGCGAGTTGAGTCAACCCAAGATGTTGACTTTGACCTTGACTTTGGCTTTGACCAAGGTTGACCCGTGAAGGGGTTTTGAGTATGAAATGTTATCTAAGAGGTTGTTCTGTATAGGGTGTGAGTAGAGCCGGTTGCGGAGCAGGGACTTTCAGTTATTCACGACATTGAGGTGAGTTTCCTTCAGTAGGAATGGGTCTAAGGCACCAAGGTCGGCCCGTATATGTGATATGTTTAGTAGCTGAGTATGGGTGGGGCCCGTATCTCATAGATAGCTGATATGGTACAGATTTATATGCTTAGTTATACTTGTTGTCTGTGTGATACCTGTATGTATTTCATGACTAGCTGAGTGTGGGCGGGGCCCGTATCTCATAGTAGCTGAGTGTGGGTGGGGCCCGTATCTCATCGTAGTTGAGTGTGGGCGGGGCCCGAATCTCATAGTAGCTGAGTGTGGGTGGGGCCCGTATCTCATTGAGTGTGGACGGGGCCCGTATCTCCTAGTTGCATGTTATGTGTATGGTATGTGGTAGTTTGGGGGGACTCACTAAGATTCGTGCTTACAGTTTTCATTTTTGGTTTCAGGTACTTCCGGTAGCAAGGGGAAGAGCTCGGGATGACTGCAATGCACACACCATTTGTTTAGACTGGGATGTTTTCACTCTGATATTTGGATATGAGTTTTGATACGATACTCTGATTTGATACTATGACTTATGTTTTTGGATGGAATGTTTTTGATATCTATGTTTTATCTAATAAAAAAACTAACTTTTTGGTCATGATTTTTTGGATGTTACATCACCATTAAGTGCTTAATCGATTAAGCCACTATGTCCAATTCTCAGATATGATCCTATATGATGTCTTAACATGTAAAGTTGGAAACTTTACTTCTTTTCATGTCTTAATGGGACCCAATACTCAATAAAATCCATAATAAGCACCCAAACTCATGCATGGTCCAATATAACGCATCAAGATTGCATTTTTATGAACCAGGGACCTCAAAAATGCTAAGATTTATCATCTTTTTCTTTTGGAGTAGCTCATACTCTCATGCATGACTTAAAGGACCATAAGAAGCACAAAAACAAGCCCTAACTAGATCTAACAAAATGAACCATCAAGTTAAGAGATTTATACCTCAAAGAGCTTTCCAAGTTAATGATGATTCTGGATCCACAAGCTCTAGCCACACCAATACAACTTCCAAGGGTTCCTCTTCCTTCAAAATCACCAAAAACACCCTCAAAGTTCACTTCCAAGCTTAAAACACAAAAAGGGCAATTAGGGTTTCGTTCTTAGGGTTTGGAGAGGTGGAGGTTGGTCATAAGAGAGTCTAAGAGCAACTTAAGGTGTTTAAATAGGGCACAAACCCTAAAAATTAGGGTTTTCCCCTGTTGTCCGTACGCCCCGCGTACGTGGGTGCCTCTACGATCTGAATATCGATCCAGTACGCCCGACGTACTCATAGTGTACACCCACCGTACCCGGCTAGGGACTAAAACCACCAATCTTTTGAAGGCCATAACTTCTTCGTTCTGAGTCCGATTTCGACGTTCTTTATATCCACGGAAAGGTCATGAGAAGCTCTACAATTCTATCAACTCTATTTTCATTTAAACTTCCCGAGCTTAAATCCAAAATTCATAAAAGGCCCAAACTATCACTTTATGGTTATACCCTTGGGCTCCAAAACACAAACCGAACTTCTCGGATCACCTAATCTATATTATCCACATCCAAAGGGTCTAAATCTCCCCTTCCCCAATGCCCATAGCCTTATGATAACTAATCTTCGGGTCACGACCCCGAACTAGGAAACAATTCGAAACAGGGTGTTACAGGTTCAAACCGATGACTTCCCGATTTTGGACGATTATCACGAAATGATGGGTTATGTTATTTGGACATGGAGACCTTGTAATTCTGAGTCGTGAAGCAAAGGTGTTTGGGATAAAAAGATGTAGTGACAGCTCAAGCGAAATGGGGATTGGATTTGGAAAATCCATCGAGGAATTGCAAGAAACATATCTAAAGTGTTTTGTCAGACCGATTTCAACAACGAAATCCAGATAAGTGGGGGATAATTATAACATCTGTTTTCTGGATTTATTTTTAGGAGTTTTTCAGGGAAATCGAGAAGAGAGTTTTGAGAAAACCCCTAGATAGCGACTCGTACAATGGAGTGTTACGGTGTGTGCCACGTCACAAGTTGCGACGCGGCCATGTATAGGTCATGACGTAAAGTCACAATAAGCTCAAACCCTAATCTCGGTCCTTGAGCCTTATTCAATGACACTAACTTCTAAGGTTTCCCTTATTGCTCAACCTCGAACCCAAAAACCCTTCACTTCTAAAGCCCTAGTCTCCTTTGCCTTCTTTCCTTATGTTTGATACCTTAAAGAAAGATTGAAGAGTTGGTTGGTAGTTTGTGTTAAGAGAAGCAAACTTCATAAATTTTCTACCTTCTTGTTGCATCCTCAAGTTGTGTAAGTGATCAAGACTCAAGATTTTTAAATGATTGATGTTAGATCTAGCCTTTTATTGGTTTTTGGTCCTTTATGTCATGATCTATATGGATTTTGGAGAACTTCAGGTCCAAAGATGGTTTTAGTTGATGTTTTGGGCCCATTATGTCGCTTTGAAGGCATTTTGGACTTCCTTTTTGATCCATGCATGAGAATGTTAGCTTTTTGGACTATGTTAAACCTAGGGTTTGATTTATAACTTGTTTGGGACTTGTGAATGGATAAAGTTGAAAACTTTATCCATTAAGAACCTTGTTTAGATAAGATCTGAGAATGTTAGCCTTTGACTTGTTAGATTAAGCACTTAATGGAATAAGTACTCTTCCTTTGAAAGCACGAAACGACCATGGAATGGTCGTGACATGAGCCTTTATCCAGATTCACAACTATTTTGTCACTAGTAATCGCGACACGACCATGAGCTGGGTCGCGACGCACTGATTGTTGACTGTTGACTTTTGACCATTTTGATTTTTGGTAAAACTTTGTTGGATGTGAGTATTAGACTGAGGTTTAGTCTCGATTTGGTATTAGTTGGTTTTGCTAGTTGTTTTGTTGCAAAGGCTATTGTTGGGACTCTGTTACTAGACTCAGGCGAGTTTTCTCATTGTACTATGTGTGACATTGTATGTGTAGTGTGATAAGTTGTATGTGTGTTGTTAGGGTATGATTGTATGTTTAGGTTGGTTAATTTGTTGTTTGTTATGCGTAGGATCCTAGGGGAAGTTGGTCGTAAGCCTTCAAGTCCACTAGGATAGGTAGTTGGAAGTTCAACAGGTCTGTGGGATGATGGTCATGTGCCTATAGGCCTACTGAGGTGTTGACTATGAGCTAATGATGGTTGGAAGTTTAACAGGTCTTTGGGATGATGGCTTTATGCCTATAGGCCCATTGAGGTGTTGATTATAAGTCGAACGAAAGTCTAAGTCAGATGGAAGTCTAACAAGTCTTTGGGATGATGGATATAAGCCTATAAGCCTACTGAGGTGTTGACTTTGAGGCTTTATATGTATGCATTGTATATGTGATGTTATATGTGGTATTTTGAGGAACTCACTAAGCTTTATGCTTATAGTTATGGATTAAATGTTTTTCATGTTGTTAGGAGGAAGGCTCAGCTTGATTGTACCGCACGTGCATCACTGTTGATTTATGAATTAGATTTCTATTTATTTTATGATGCTACTCTGTTTTGGAAATTATATTTTACAATTATTGAACAAAAACATTTTTACATTACTTTTGGGAGCACAATATGACATTATATTCTATTTTGAAGATGAAAACTTTGGTTTGAAATTTGGGATGCTACATTAATAAATGAATTTTGTTTTCCTTTTTATTATAACACCGAAATTTAATAAAAGTAGAAGTTAGAATAAGTCAAAAAAAACGTAAGGTTAAATCCCCTGTGATTCGATTAACAACATACAACTATATTGTATTATGAGCCATATTAGTTACGATATTAATAAAATATTTGATATTAGTGTAGTCAATAATTTGCATAATTAAGTTTCATCCAGGTCATTGAAAAAGACAGAGAAATCTGATTAGTATGTCATATGGACTTTGAAGCCACCGACTTAAGCAACACATAGAAGTTGATACCGTTGGTTAAATCTACACCAAAACATATGTAATTTGGAGTAATATAATTCACAATGTGGTCTTTTCGCACCATTGTCCTCCACTACAAACAAACAGATATTCTAAAAAAACTAATTACAACTCAATATAAAATAATAGAAATCTAGATATTAAAGTCCTCTAAACAATGTGTAAACCAAACACTGCAAAACGGAACAAGAAATTATATACAAAAGTTTTTTTTGTTAATCCTGAATATCACTCTAGAATAATGTAGATTATGAACGGAACAAGAAATTATATACAAAAGCTTTTTTTGTTAATCCTGAATATCACTCTAGAATAATGTAGATTATGAACTTTTATGTCAGTCTGAAATGTACAATCTTAGTCTAAAATGTACAATGTCAGATTCCGAAATAGCTTTACGTCAAATCTCACTAACCACCCACCCACTCTGAAACACTCATAACTAATCCGAAATTGGGGATTCCGAAAGAAAATTGTCAATTTTTCAAATTCTAAAACAAATAAATTATACTTGTTAATTTACTCGTTTATATATCTCTAAAATTAACTGTCTTATAATTAATTTACATAAAATACCAACTATAGTAACAATAGAATTAATGAATTATTGGTCTCACGTGTGTGGCGTATTCGTGCAACAATTTGAAATGGGCTCACGTCGAGTACTCAATTATTATGTTTCCCACCAACAAAGGTGAAACATCTTTGGCACAACATAATGCTAACTTTCATAATATTCCTTTCTAGAATACATGTAAACACTGTTTTCACAAATGGCATCATTTAAAAAAAAAAAAGTTAAAATAGATAACAACTATGTTAAAAATAGTTATATAATTACAATAATTATAACTTTATAGATATATTTTAATACTTGCATAGTTCACATAGAACCATGTGTTAACTAGTTGACTTCACTTAAAGTCTTTAAACATAACCATAGTTTCACATTTCCAAAAAAAAAAAAACCCCGGAATCACCGATTCCGTTACTCATCCAAGGCAGTGATTCCGGATTTCCTAAGCCGGCATACTCTTTTCCGATGATTCCGACCTTGTTTATGTTGTTCCCACTCATATCCCCCTCTAAGCACCTTATTCCCACATGCCTACAAGTAATATATATTTTCAACAATTGAACAAATTACATTTTTTTTAACAATAACCTGAAATACATAAAATCTAACCTTGCATATGTGTTGTGTCCATAAGTCTCTTTCTTTCAATTTTAATCCTTTAACACCATTTGTTGCATCAAAATCAGGGACCAAATTTGTATCTTTTTCAAAACAAGATTTTATTATCTGGATTGAAGGCTCAACCACATTTGTAGTCCATGACTCTTCTGTAAAACCTGAAAATAAAACAAACCTAATATCATTAAGATGAATAGATCTTCACTTTCCAATTGAAAATTACATATTTGCCCTTTATCATACATGAAAGACATTCTGTTGCATCAACATAATGTATGTTCCACCCAAACAATGTCTGAAGTCGAATAAGCCTTCTTTTCTGGAAAAATAATAGAATCACATCTTTTAAATTATTAACAATTATATTTATGATTATTAAAAAATATTATTTTAATTAATACCTGACGTCGAACAAGTCTTCTGGTATTTAATTTGACTTTATCAATTGCATCTTGAAGAAGCTCTTTCTCACCAGGGGTACTCAAAATTTCATTCATGTTTAATTTTGACTTGTCAATATGTGTAATGGGAATCTCGAAATTACCATTTTGCCCTTTGGAAAGAGAAGTTTTTAAAAAGACCTCAAACTCCCTGACACCGATTGCTTGGTGTAAGCCTCGAGTGTAATCAGCATCAGGGTTAAAAATGTCATAAACTTCTAGAAGTAAACCTGAATCGATCATCTGATCTACCCTTTTGTCCACATATTTGTCTATAACATGGAGAGAAGCATCCACACATATAAAACAACAATTGTATCTCAAATTATCTGCATTTCCCCAGTTCTGTTCTGACATATACAAGATTATAACTCAGTCAAGTAAATAATTGCAAAAAATAGCATTCTACTTTCAGTTTGTATTTAAATGATGATGATATAATAAACAAATCAATGAAAGTATGTTGCTATTTCTTGTATTTAACTTGTTTGGATTATTCAAGTATTGTTTTGGAAGAATATGAGATACTAACCTCCATAGTCTTTTCCTGAAGATATTTGCTAGGAAGAACACCAGAGGAAGCATATATATGAAGGTATTGATTAATCTGCGATATGTAAATATTAATTGTTATTGAATGTGTATGAAAGATTTGCAAAATTAAGGACTTTTGAAAGGATGCCACTTACCTTTCTATGGTCATTTGGATGGATTCTATTTGCTGCAATTGGATCAATATCCTTGAGATTATCATAACTATAACTAAAATTCTCTTGTTCTTGTATAAGTTCATTAGGTTGTTGTTTATCTCCTGTTCATCAGTAATTTTATGTCTACTTGTTAAAAGAGTGCATAAGAATTTGAAGTAAAAAAATGTTGTTTACCATATGTTTCATCTAAGCTGAGTTCATCAGTATCCACAGGTGAATCATCTAAAAGAAATCGACTCACAAGTGCCTGAAAATAGCAAGGAGGACAAGGAACAAAACTACATGTTACACTACATTTAGAAATTGAAATTCTATAAGCTTTAGATCCTTATGAAGATACTAAGTAATGCTTTACCTGAATATAGTAATTTGTGCCTCCAACAATGACTGGCAAATGATTCCTGGATGTTATGGCGTTGATAAGCTGAAAGTAGCAAACTTGTTATGATCAGAAGGAGATTCAAATGGAAAATATGGAACCAATACCAGAAAAACAATCATAAAATATCAATGGAAGCAGTAAATTGACAATCCTTGTTTATTATATAGAGAGGACAAGTACTCACGGAAATTGCAGAATCCCTAAAATCCTTTGCAGTGAACTCGACCATAGGGCTGATTGTACCCAAGAGATGGTGTGGCACTCCTACATAGACAGAGAATCACAGATGATTAGCGATGATACATTGAGGAAGAAAGAACGAAGACATTGAATGGTGAAATGATATGGATGTTTGATCAATTTGTTTACATGCGAGAAATCAATCGAACCTTTCTGATCGTGAATCGGGACTTTATTAGTGAGAACATCCAATCCTTCGTACACCTAATCAAAAAGTTCACGAGACAAGAACAAATTAGGTAATACCAATACATATATGTCCATACTTGTGTGCTTGTATGCTTGTGTTCAAACCTGCATGGAATCGGCGTTAATGATTTCGATAGGGAATTGTGAAGCTAGGTCAATGGCGAGACGAGATTTTCCAGAACCTGTTGCTCCCATTATCACTACTACTTTTGGCTTGGAATTCGAAAATTTTGGGTTTTCTTCTTCTTTCGGGTTCGGAATGCCATTAGGGTCTCTGCAACTGTAACTCTCCATCTCGCGCTCGCCCTCTCTCCTCCGATGCGGCCGCCGGAGATGAGTGGAAAGATATCAAGGGGATCGAACGCCACCTCAAAGTTTCTCTTTGTTACTCTGGCAACCCTATAGTTTTGAAACATTTCTGATTATACCCATCAGTTTGTGGACAGAACATATAACAAACTGATTTTATTATTTACATTTGTTCGGTTAACAAATTAGTTTGTACGTTCGTTAAGATGCTAAGTGATAATAACATATATATATATATATATATATATATATATATATATATATATATATATATATATACAAACGAACGTAAACGACATAAACATCCAAATTAGGAAAAGGGAAAATTACTAATCTAGCCATAATTGTTAATGACTTATCAAAAAATAGCCAAAATATGAGTATTGTCCCAAACTAGCCCACGAAACAGTAGTTATTTATATTCGTTTACTGTTTCGGTGTTTCGTCTACTATTTCGTGTTTTTTATAAATTTTTTTTTTTGAAGTAACAAAACCGTAGGTTTTTTTAAAACCTACGGTATTCTCTCAATAAAATACGGTTTCCCAAACCGTAGCCTACGGTTTGGGTAAAAAAGTTACGTTTTTTTTTAACTACGGTTTTGTGGTAAAAGCTACGGTTTTGTGCTAAAAACTACGGTTTTTTTTTATTAATTTTTTTTAATATAGAAAAAATACTCTATATTAAAAAAATTAATAAAAAAACCGTAGTTTTTAGCACAAAACCGTAGCTTTTACCACAAAACCGTAGTTAAAAAAAACGTAACTTTTTTACCCAAGCCGTAGGCTACGGTTTGGGAAACCGTATTTTATTGAGAGAATACCGTAGGTTTTAAAAAAAACCTAAGGTTTTGTTACTTCAAAAAAAAATTTATAGAAAACACGAAACAGTAGACGAAACACCGAAACAATAGACAAATATAAATAACTACTGTTTCGTGGGCTAGTTTGGGACAATGCTTAATTTTTGGCTAAAAATTGTTAATTACCTCCCTAATTTGGTTAGTTTAGTAATCATCCCTTAAGAAAATCATAATAGTTGATTGTCAACATTTATAAATATTGATCGTAATTAAAAGTACCACTTAATGATATTTTTATGAAATTTAGAAGTTGTAAGACTTAAATCATTATAAGCTCCACATTTACTCTTAATGGTTTATAATATTATATATAATGTAATATAATAAAAGAACACAAACAAAGGGACATAATTGAACACAACATAAATGAATGCAAATTAACGGAGATATACGAACGTAAATGAGCGAACGAGATCATTTTTCGTGTTCATTTGTTCAATTTGTTCAACTAAATGAACGAATTGTTTTGTTCATGTTTGTTCCTTATGAATAAACAAACATAAATGAATTTCTCGTCAGATGGTTCGACGAAGATCAGGGTGTTTTTTTTCTTGGTTGGTATTTTTTTATTGAATATATAACATGTGTGCAGTATTTTCCATGTTTACAAAATAAGATGTTGACCATAAATATGTAGTATACATAAAGAAAATTGTATATATATTTTTTTTAATCTGCAGGCTAAAATTTAGTTGTTATCATCTAAATGAAATAAAATCAAATGAAATTATTATATGCTAGCAACAATATCATAGTGATTATCATCACCATCTTTATCATATTAAAATACCATCATGCTCTTAAAATCATTAAGAATCATGTTCAAATACAAACACAAAATCTACCGGATGCAAGAGGTGTTCGTCCGTGTATAAATGGTAACGATATTATTTTCAATAATACAAAGAGTAAATTAAAGTTTTGGCACTTGTGGTTTATAGTCTAGGGGTGAGCGCGGTGCGGTTATTAGCTAAAACCTCACCACTAACCGTAAATGCGGTTAATCCATTTTCAAAACCGTTTGGTGCAGTTATTTTTGCGGTGCGGTTTTGTTTTTTTTTTTTTTTTTTTGTGTTGCGGTTATTAACCGCATGGATTTGATGCGGTTATTTTATGTGTTTTTTAACCATAGTTTAGAGCTCAAACGGTTTTAAGAGTTCAAACATATTACTTATAAAAAAACATAAGGTATAAGACAATTAACTTAAATCACAAACAACTAATATCTTAAAAACGCCAAATCAATAGTAATTAACAATAAATATCTTAAAATTGTCTAATTTTATCATTTTTCAAAGTTAAATATAACAAAAAACCAACACTTTTGTCTTTTAGTATTTTATCAATCTTTCATCCATAAGACTTGTCTTATTTTTAATATTTAATATATTAATAATTAATAAAAAAAATTATATATAATATATGCGAGGCGGTGCGATTTTTTTGCAGTTTTTGAAAACTAATAACCGCACCGCACCGCAAAATTGCGGTTTTTGAAAAACATAAAACCTCACCATCGGTTTTTATTGCGGTTGCGGTTTATCGGTTGCAGTTTATGCGGTTTTTGAGGTTAATTTTAGTTGCGGTGCGGTTTTTGCTCACCCCTAGTTTATACTTATATGTACATGACTCGTCTTTGTGGTTTCTAAAAGTTGCATGTATGGTTCTTAAAACTAACTCCGTCAATTGTCATCCGTTAAGTGCATACGAAATGACAAAATTTTTGTCCATTTTTCTTTTTTATTTTTTCATTTTTAAAATTTAAGGGATCATTTTGCTCATTTTCATAAAAATATAATAAGGACCGCCCTATACCGCTACTACTACCACAATCATCGTATATCACCACCACAACCACCATATACCATCACTTTAACACAAACACCCTACACCACCAACCACCAGCATCCAGTGGCGGAGCCACCTTGTTAGAGGTGAGGTCCAAACACACCACTTGGAAGAGGATTACAATCATTTTATTACCAAATATAACCTTAAATAATTTTTCTTTTATTAAGAAATTCCTTCCATGGCACCCATTCTTATAAAATATCCAAAAAATTAAAAATATCCAAAAATGCAAGCCAAATATAACCTTAAAACTCCTTACATGTCAATGAAAAGTCTTTCATTGACATTTTTTACTGAAAAAAACTAAAAATATCCAAAAAATTCAAAATGTTGTATTCTTTTTTATATAATGGACCTTAGCTGGATCCGCCATCAACATTAAAAATCTAGAAAAACAACCCCATCATTCACCATTCACCCTTCATAAACAAACCCAAAAACCATATACTGATTACCAAAATCTCCACAAAACCAAAATCAACTCCCAAAAACCCAATAAACAAACTATACAACATCTCCATTATCTTTATCATTCGATTCCGACCCTAAATTAGAACAAAAAATCAATTACATTTGTCTTTGTCCCTAAATCGCAACCCAACATCGAAGGGGAGATGAAGGAATCATCCGGTAGTGGATGATGGAAGGAGGTGAGGAGAAAAGGAGGTGATAAGGGTAGGGATGGTGGTGGCGTTGTAATGCATGGGAAGAGGTGAGACAACGAGGGTTGGAGGTGCCATCGGAAAACCTATAGGCTAATAAGGAAGAAGCATGTTTAGTATTGCAACTTTCGGGATAATTTATAATTTTGGTCCTTGATATGTATATGTTTTTATATTTATAGTCAAAGGGTAAAATGATAAAAAGTAAAATAAGAAAAGACAAAACAATAATATATTTATCATTTTACAGGATTTAACAGATTTCATTAAACAGTAGCAACTTTGGCCTTTAGGGACAATACATATAACTTTTGAAAAGCAAAAAGACAAACCATATTAAAAAATGAGAAGTTAAACTAAGACCGAAAATAAATATAGACCAAAAGTGTAACTTACTCTAAAACAAATACCGTATGTGTACAACACTACAATGATGTTTGTTTTTTCTGAGGCAAAATGTATGCAGTCTGCGGACCACATCTGTAGACCTCTGCAGTAGAAGAGGTGGACCAAACGTCTGCAGTCTGAAAAAAGAAGACTGTTTGTTTTTTTTTAACATCTGCGGGCTACTAAAATAAACTGAAATTTAAATAAACTGATTTTTTTAAACTTCAAAGTGATTTTTTAATATTTTTATGACTTTGTTATAAATAATTAACGAATCTAGATCAACTTTTATGTATTATTGTATAAAAAATAAAAATAAAAATGATATGAATTAACGTATATATTTGATAAAAACCAACAATTTTGGTTGTAAAGTTATAACTAAACATTATAATTAGTGATCAAAGAATTTGATACATAAATGGATGGAAATAAACTTCGATTTTTTCAATTAAATCCATTAAAAACGTACCATAAATATTTTTTCTCGAGAAATTAACGATATTGTATTAAATAATGTTTTACAAAATTTGGCAAAAAAATATAATAATATATTATGATTTTTTTTCATATTTATATAAACAATTTCAACGACTATCATTGTAATAAATCTTTATTTATAAATTTGTCAAAAATATCATGTTTGTATCGTCAAACGTTTTTTTTAAGTTTTGTAATTTTTTTTTTCAAATTGTTTATCATTAATAAAGTTGGAAAAAATATAAATTAAAAAAAAACTTAAAAAAAATAAAGATATATATGTTTTTTTAGGCTAGAAGATGTCTGAAAATTTTAGAAGACTCTGGTCCATATCTGCGCCAAAAAGAGGGCGCGCAGACATTTTTAGGTTTGCAGTCTTCAAAAAACAAACAGTCTGCGAAGGCTAATGTCTGCACATTGTCTGCGCTGCGCAGACAGAAGAGGCCACGCAGATATGCAAACAAAAAACAACCAGATTGGGCCGGGTGTAGAGGTCCACTAACCGAAACCCAATACATCACCCCCAATTCTGACTCCGCAAGAAGTTATTTCAGTACATCGATCCGCCATCGCTCCGAATCCTTTCTCTCTTCTGTGGTGACTAGGTTATCGATTCTCCTCCATTTCTGTTCTCGCGAATACCTTGACTTTATCAACGTTCAAGTAAGTCCATTCGTCTCAATTCGATGCCTTTGTCAATTGCATCGTATTAATTTGATCTGATTTCTAGGTTTCTAGGTTTTCTTGATTCGTAGAGTTAGATGTAAATTACGCAACGAATCTATGCCAGGCCTTGACTCATTTTTCTTTTCTCAGAGGATATATCACCTGACGCTTCATCTGATTAATGTTTCGAATCGATTATTTTCTGTACAATTGGCATATCAATATGTATTGCGTGTTTCTCGATCTGTATACACTATACAGTATTTTGATTTTCGAAAATTTCTTTTTTGGATTTGATTTAGAGTCTGATATTGAATCTGGCAATAGAATTGAAGTTTCTGAACATGATGAATGCTTAGGTAGATTCTATTGCCCTAAAGTTAAAAATATTTGTTTGCAGGATGGTGGCAGAGGCACCTTTTAGACCAAGAGAACAACTTCTTGAGAAGCAAAGATTGTTTCAAAGCATCCACAAACACACTCATTTGAAAAGTCCAATGGACAAGCTTACCTCAGTTGCCATTCCTGTTGCTCTTGCTGGTTCTTGCCTTTTTCTCATTGTAAGTTCATGTCTCAAAAACATTTTCTTTCTTGTATATAAATTTGCAGTTCTTTTTTTTAAGTGGCTTGCATTTGTTTATAGGGTCGAGGTATCTATAACATGTCTCATGGGATTGGAAAGAAAGAATGAAAACTGAAGGCACACATGAAATGTTTACAGTTTTTGAAGCTATTCTTGTTTTAATTTAGACCTTTGTGTTGTTCAAGTTTTTATATGCTTTTATGAAGTTTAAATAATTTGTTTGCACTTTGCAGTAGGTTGAACCACTGCATTTTGACATTGTACTTTCTGTTATGGAGAAATTCTTGATCGTTGGATGTTTTTTAGCATGATTTTATCAAATTTAATTGGTATCTATCTAATATTTTGAAGTTTGGGGTTTAAAAGAGGTAGCAGTGATCAATTTCAAAGGTTTACAACATTGGATAGATTTAGGAATTTTAGGATAAAGTTTTTGAATAAGAAAAAGATTTATACAATATTATTCATCAAATGGTTCTTTTGTTTGTTATTTACATTTGGGCAATTTACATAAAAGCCACTATAATTTGGCTATTTGTATGGTTGAACCACTATGTTTTTATTTTGTCAATAAAAGTGACTCAAGTTTTATAAATTTTTTTTATGTCGACTGCTATGACTTGTAGTGGTCACAATAATTTATTTATTTGCCAAAGTTTAGTAGGTTTAGTGAAACTTTTTACACTTAATATTTCACTTAAGTCATTAAATATTTCATTGTAAGTCGTTAAATGTTCCATTAAAAATATAGGGACTTTATATTGCGACATTTTTAACAATTTATGGCATGATATAGCAAAAAATATAGGGACTTTATTAATTTGCATGTTACATTTCCTATGATGTAAA
Source organism: Lactuca virosa (assembly GCF_052849685.1). Lineage (NCBI taxonomy): Eukaryota > Viridiplantae > Streptophyta > Magnoliopsida > Asterales > Asteraceae > Lactuca > Lactuca virosa. The sequence goes on along the minus strand of NC_136426.1, from coordinate 111,983,817 downwards.
CTTTGTTATTGTTATGATAGAAGTATACAATCAACAAAGTAACATATATAAGGAATGTAATTCAAATCAAATATAAATACAAGAAGTAATTCATAAGAAAAACATATTTGAATGTATTATACACAACATAATACAGACTCGAAATTGTAGATTGAGGTCTGCAAATTGCAGTTTTTTAAGACAAAAATTGTCTTGGTATGGGTTTGTCTTAAGAATACGACAATCAATTTAAGAACAAGCCTTGAATATGTCGAAATTCTCCATGCTTCCTTGATTTCTCAGAAAAACGAGAGAGAAAGAAAATGTCGTTTTTGTATATTGTGATCAACTCTCAATCTGTCAGTTGATCATGTATTTATAGGCCGTCAAATAGCAGTTAAAACTGTCAAACATCATACATGTTCAAAAACCGAAATTTACTGTCAGTTAACTAATAATCAGTTAATTAACAATTAATAAATTTTTGGAATTTATTAATAAAAATTAATTAATTAGTCAACAGGAGACCAATCCAAGACTAATTTAATAGCCAAATACCACAATTCTAGTCCAAAATGTATTTTTGTCTTACTTTATCCATTGAAAAATATTTAGAGACAAAGACTTATAAAGTTAGTCAATGTTATAAAAAAAATTATACTATAAGCAAAGTTCCAATAGTTATAACTTTTATTCTAAACAAATTCATAATTCATAATGTATGTTATGAGTCTTTACCATTTTCAAAATTAAGATACAATTTTAAATTATTATTTTATTTATTTTATTTTTTGTCTCTCCATTTACTTATGTGTAATAAAGTGGCTAATTGAATTATAATGTTCCTTAGAGTGATTTATACATAAGTTTTTTTTTCTAAACTAAATAAATCGTCCTAGTAAGATCAAATGACTATTTTGCTCATTATATTATGAAATCCAAATTTTAAGATATTCAGTCATTTTAAAAATGTTTATAAGGAGTTGGAAAAAAAAAATAATAAAAGCAGATAGGTAAAAGGTTCATGTTTTTGATAAATTAACCAAGTTTTTTTTGGCTAAACACTTTAAATTATATTGTCCAAACTAAATAAGAATTAATAAACATTTATATATGTTCAAATTAAATGCTTAAGCGATTAAGCTCGTGAAATAATAATTAAAAAATAAATTGTAAAGATTTGTTAGATATAAGGCTAAACTCGTTATAACTAAAATAACTAAATACCTGATGTACAAATTTATTTTATTTTGTAATTAGTAAAACATATTCATAGAATACCAACTAATATTAGTTTATTAGAAAAAAAATAGAAAAAATGAGATGGAAATAACTCCTCTTTTGCATTGAAATTTGAGAATTGAGACTATAAATTCTCAATTTCATTTTGAAATTGTTTTTTGTTTTATAATATTATGGGGCAACGAGTAGATTCTTTAAAGTTAGTACCTACATTTAACAAACAAGTAAAAATACAGGGACTAAAATGTTAACATGTCCAAAGATACTCAATTAGCTCGCGCTATAACCAAATAACCATCACCTGATAGAACACACGACAGTGCCCGACTCAACCATTTTTACACAGCAACAAAGCTCTCCATAGAGGTGAAGAAAACCTAATCAATGGTTGTTTTAAGCTTCAACACCGAGATCTCACTGATTTCTTTTTGAAACTTTGATTTATCTCTGAAAACTTGGTTTCAATCCGATAACATGCGGTCAAAAGACAGAATTTCCTACTTCTACGATGGTATGTGTTCTTCTACTCCGTTGCTTCTATATGTAAATGCACATGCGATTATTGATGAAATATCATTGCATTATATTTCCAGTTCTCGATCCCTTTTAACTTATTTTTTCTTGTTTCTTCCTTACAATCTCAAACCCTAGAAGCTTATGAACTTTCGAGATGACTATCTGCTAATAAATAGTTTACTCTTCGTATAACATGCTAAATTTTGGTTACGAAATTGAGAAATGATTGTGAAAATTGGGGGTGATTGACTTTTTCAGGGGATGTTGGTAATGTTTACTTTGGACCTAATCATCCGATGAAGCCCCATCGATTATGTATGACTCATCATTTGGTGCTTTCATATGATCTTCACAAGAAGATGGAAATCTATGTTAGCTTTCTCTATCTTTTCCCTCTTTGGTTTCATCTCCAAAAGGCCGATAAACTTTCTTAATAATCTATGATTTCTGGTGTTCAACACAGAGGCCTCATAAGGCATATCCAGTTGAGCTAGCTCAATTTCACTCAGCCGATTATGTGGAGTTCTTGCAGCGTATAAATCCTGACACACAACAGTTGTTTCCAGAAGAAATGGCAAAATGTAAAACATCTCAATTCTCAAATCCCTTTCACCAAATATACAAGACTTTATCTTGTTCTTAACTTCTATGTAATCTTCTTTGATCTTCAGTTAAACTTGGAGAAGACTGCCCTGTTTTTGATGACTTATTCGAATTTTGCCAAATATATGCTGGTGGAACAATCGGTAAGTTTCCCAAAAGGGTATTTTAGTCATTCTTCATCAACACATCACATTAACAGATACAAGCAGATGCTGCACGCAGATTAAACAATCAACTCTGTGACATTGCAATAAACTGGGCTGGAGGATTACACCATGCAAAAAAATGTGAAGCATCTGGATTTTGTTACATCAATGACTTGGTTTTGGGAATCTTGGAGCTTCTTAAATATCATGCAAGAGTTCTTTACATTGACATTGATGTTCATCATGGAGATGGTGTAGAAGAAGCCTTTTATTTCACTGATAGAGTGATGACTGTTAGTTTTCACAAATATGGAAATATGTTCTTTCCTGGATCAGGTGATGTTAAGGTATTTATATATTTATATGTTCTTGACTTCTTTCCTTCTTCTTCTTCTTTTTTTCACACAAAGTGGGACCCGATTATATTATAATTTTTCATGTAGGAAATTGGGGAAAGAGAAGGAAAGTTTTATGCGATTAATGTTCCTTTGAAGGATGGTATAGATGATGGAAGCTTTACTCGATTGTTTAAAACAGTATGTATCAAAATTCAGATGTCTTTTGGTTTTTTAATTATATATTTATATTAAATGTATATATATTTTTTTTTTGTAGATTATTGCGAAAGTTGTTGAAACATATCAACCAGGTGTAATAGTTCTCCAATGTGGAGCAGATTCACTTGCTGGAGATCGATTGGGATGCTTTAATCTCTCAATAGATGGTGATAATTTTTTATTTTTAATTTATTATTATATTTATTTTGAAATACTTACTTTTGAATTTCTTCCAGGACATGCTGAATGTGTTAGATTTGTTAAAAAGTTTAATTTGCCTCTACTGGTAAGTTTATTTTTAAATAAAACGTAGCTTACTTTTTTTTTTTTTTTTTTTAAGTTTTAGATTTTATTTTATTTTAAGGTAACTGGAGGTGGAGGATATACAAAAGAGAATGTTGCTAGGTGTTGGACTGTTGAAACAGGAGTTCTTTTAGACACAGAGCTTCCTAATGGTATATATTATTTTATTAATTATTAATTTATTAATTTAATTTCATTTAGGTTTTTTAATTTAATTATGCATAACAACTTATTACAGAGATCCCAGATAATGACTATATCAAGTATTTTGCTCCAGAGTGTTCTTTAAGGATTCCAACTGGTCATATTGTATGTAATTATTTTTTATACTTCGAATTTGGATTACATTGATAATATTTAATTTTATAATGTTATAAAAATAAATATTTATTGGTGTTTGGACAGGAAAATTTTAATAGCAAGTCTTATTTAGGAACTATAAAGATGCAAGTTTTGGAAAATCTACGTTCCATTCAACATGCCCCAAGTGTACAAATGCAAGAGGTAACAAATATAATATAAGTTTTTACCAAGTGTTTTTTATTAAATTTTAAACATGACTTTTTATATATTTTGGTATGTTTTAGGTTCCACCGGATTTTTATATTCCTGATTTTGATGAAGATGAGAAGAACCCTGATGAAAGAAACGATCGTAAGTGTATAAAAAAATAAATAAATAACTTTGTTGTTTTTATAATTGGAGATTAATTAGGTTAACTTTTATTGTTTTTTTTTTCTTCAGAACATACGCAAGACAAGCATATCCAACGTGATGATGAATACTATGAAGGAGATAATGACAATGATCATAACATGGATGATGTTTAGTTAGAATGTTAGATACTACTACTCACAATGGACAACAATTATTCTAGTATTTCATTTTAGGGTAGACTGTATGTAGAGTAGATATTACAAAAATTATGCTTCTTTTTAACTAACTGTTTTGGAACACTCACTACAAAGAAAAGAATCAATCCACACAAAATCTTGTTAGTTAATCTCTAATTTAAAAAGATATATATATATATATATATATATATATATATATATATATATATATATATATATATATATGGATGTGTTCCTTGTAGGATAGTGGAAAACCAAAATATCCATTTTACCCCATTAATAAATACTAAATATGATACAATGACAATGAAGTGTTCCATTTAAGAGTTTTTGTTCATTATGTCAAACGACGATTACAAGTAATGTGATGAGATGAATGGAGGAAATCTATGAGCTGTTTTCTGCCAAAATGGTATCCAATAGCGATTCACATGCATCCTCAAGCAAATCCAACACCTATAGAAAGTAGAAACAACCATTAAGAACTTAAAGAGATTGACAAAATGGAAGAAAAGTTCAAGAGTTTTAGAGCATCTAAGACATGTAATAGCTCAAGTAAACATTATTACATTAAGAATTGCATTTCTAGCGTATGTTTGAGCACAAACACATGAACTCGATAAATTATTACATTAAGGACTTAATGAGGAAAGCATAATTTCCCAATTATAACGTGTTGTCTTGATAGATTATGTTTTAAGACTTTAAAACCTCATTTCCCAGACTTTTAAGTCAAAAAGAAACACCAATGACCCATATATAGCTAACCAAATTAAGTCATGTCTCCATTAAACCATTTAAGTAAAAAAGAAACAACACTTAAATTAAATTCAAGAGAGTTTATGTTTACCTTCTCAAAACCTTGTGCTCCACCATAGTAAGGATCAGGCACTTCAGTTTCATCATGTTTTTTACAGTAAGAACACATTAACTTAACCTAAATTCACACCCAATTAATGAATTAAACAACAAGAATTGCAAATGCATTAAAAAAAAAAAAAAGATTCTTTAAAACTTTCTACAGACCTTCTTGTATGCATCAGCTGGTAAGGCTTCCTTAAAACTCCATCTTTCCAAAGCTGCAAGTATATCCTCTGCAATCCATACAAAAATTCAACTAAATGATGAAGAAAATTACATACATTTACCTCAAAAATCAATGTCTTACGACTTAATCTAAATAAATCACACCTTTATTTTGCTTGTCCATGGCAAGAATGAGATCAAATTCTTTGAAATCGGATGGCCTTATTGGCCTTGATATCGATGTGATTTCAATTCCTCTTCTTTTAGATGCAGCTCTCATTCGCGAGTCTGCTGGACCTCCCTTCAATAAATGAAAAATCGAAACAAAATTCAGAACGAATTTCAAGAAATTGGAGATCGAATCGTTAATGGATACTCTTAAAATTCTCCTAAAAGTAATTCAAGAGTAAATTGAGGAAAAACTCATGATGGAATGATGAATTATCCATAAACCTCGTGATAGTTGATGGTACCAGCAGAATCGATGAGAAACTTGGAAGAAAGATCTCGTTTTTTGACCAAATCAGTGAAGACGCCTTCAGCAGCTGGGCTTCTACAGATGTTTCCCAAGCAGACGAAGAGAACAGAGAAGGGTTTTTCTGTAGTTTTATCTGTCTGAGTTGTGGAAGCCATTGACGATGATGATGATGTGATTACTGTTATTGGGTTTTGTTTGATTTGTGATATTCGATGAAAAATATTTGAAGTTTGAAAATGTGGTGATGGATTTAGAGGAAGAAGGGTTGGAAGAAAGGGGGATTTGGTGTCGCAATGGCAAAATGGCAACTTAGGGATGGTTGGGAGGCTACTGGTGCATAGTGACCTCATTGCTGCCTGCGATTTTGGTAGAAAAGGAGTGAGGTGAGCCCAAAGAATAAGGTTCGAAGGATGCTTTTGTTAGATTTTTGTTTGTATGATTACATTTTCATTTTTCACCACAAAATAGACTTGAAAAATAAACTTTTGATAACTCGAATTTCTTAACTTACAAAAAATTATAAAATATGATATCTATTAACATATTTTTGATAAAGCTGTTTTTGAGAGATTTTAGTTTTTTTTTAAGAAAAACTCAAAAAAAAAAAAATATGATTTTGCAAATCATACTTAATTACTTTTTTTTAAATCAATTATATGTTCTAGATAAATCATAAATTTATAGTATCTTTTAAAAGCTTTCAGTTATTTTTGTTGATCAGTCATGCAAATAAAAGCTACAACTTCTAACTTTCAGCTAGTTTTATCATACACGTCCATAATTTATTGATGTGTTTATAACATAAGAAAGTCATAATTACAGGATGATAACTGTATACAACTGCAAAAGTGGTAATCTTTGTGAAAAAAAAACAATTTTAGATTTGTTTTATCTCCATATCTTAATTTTTTTTATTTGAAATAAAATACAGTAAAACATGTTTATAAATACACCTTGGAAAGGAGAGATTTTTAATTTTCGGTAAATAATCCACCAACACATATTTTCTTGGAGACGAAGTATAAATCAAAATCCAACCATACATATTTATGTATATATTTTTGTACAATCAAAATATAAATGAGATAAGGGAAGAAATATTGACAACTCAAACACATAAGTTTTAATGAGATTCATACAAACATGGCTACATCCTTACCATGATTAGCCATTCGGATAAGTCCACTAATAAATAACTCTTTAGAGTCACACTTGTTATCCATGAACCCAATGTCCAGTGATCACTGTCTCAAATAGTCAAAGGTTGTCATCACAACACACTCATAACCTTAAAGCATAGCTCTTAACAAGTCAACTCATACACAACCAATGATACGACGTGACCAAAAATGATCAACCGAATGTTTCATAATACAACGTAGATAGCCAGTAGAAAAAAACTATTCCCAAGCTGGAGAGGTGGGAGAGGAGAGAAATTGAAGTGGATCTCCTATCTATATTCGACAGCTTGAGAACCGTGTCCGCATCAATCGAAGTGGTGGAAGGCCCCCTGAGTTAAAGGGATAGCTTTCGCGCCTCTCCAAGAGAGATAATTTGGTATCTGAATCGGTTGAAGGAGAGTGAGAGTTCGAAGTTGCTGGTAGGTACAACATAAACTAATGGGTGTTGTGAGTATGAACTTATTTGAGGATCATGAGGAAAGTGTTGAGGAATAAGCTAAGAAATCTTGGTTATCGAGAAAGTACCCTATCGGAGCAGCTTTAGTTTGTCACGAACCATTTCGTGGTCTATGTAGCCACTAACCACGAATTTGAACACCATCCCAGGTGTTTGTGGTAGTTAGTGATGAAGCATTCTCGTGGTCAATTGTGGTGGGGAACACTGACCACCACAAACAATTAGTTTGTTTCTCTGTCTATTTCTCTCTATATCTCTATCTTTCTCCATCTCTCCACATTTTAATTAATAAAAAAATATTTTTTTTTATTTTAATAATCAAAAAATAAGAGGGATATAGTGGTGAATATCCCAACATTTTAGTGGTTGAATATGATGATGAGTTGGCACCCACCACTATAGTGGTTAGTGGTAGGTATAACGGATGCCTAATAAATCTGCATGTCAATAGAACTGTTTTTTTATAGTCGGAGTAAATTACACGAATGGTCCCTATATTTTAAGGTAATTTGAGCGTTTAGTCCCTAACTTGTTTTTTTAACTCGGAAGGTCCCTACTGTTTGTTTTTGTTACACGCTTGGTCTCTGTCTTACCTAAAAAAACTATTTTGTCATTGATTTTTTAAAATATTTAAATAAACACACCCCAACCCCCTTCACCTTACCTTACCTATCCCACTATTTTTTTCTATTTAAATAATAGTCTTTTTAGGTAAGACAGAGACCAATCGCGTAACAAAAACAAACAGTATGGGACCAAGTGCGTAACAAAAACAAACAGTAGAGACTTTCCAAGTTAAAAAAATAAGTTAGGGACCAACTGCGCAAATTACCACACACCATAAGGACCATTCGTGTAATTTACTCCTTAAAGTAACATCATTTTTTGCAACAAAATTATCATCCTCGCGTGGTTGTAGTAGGCTTCATAAAACAATAAAAGCACCTAAATATATTAGTCATGCAATTTGAATACTAAACCTACATACAAATTTTGTAATACCATCTAAGAAGTTTTCTACGATTTCCAATTTTCAACACAATCAACACCTATTTTCATGTTCTTAGTCAAAGTTGGAATGCGGGATGCCAAAAAACTTTTACGCTTCATCATTAAACCTTGAAATTCACAATTTTGTCACATGGTTTTCCATAATTAAAAGAAAACTAGCTAAACTAACGAAAAAACTTTAACTTATCGATGATTAACTCTTTGAAATCTCTACTCTCTAGATGACTTCAACTATAAACCAAATAAAGTAAATCATTCCATCTTTCAAGCCAATGGAATGTAATGATCAATTCCATTCCATAACAATGCTCATTCAATTCCTTTATGATTTCATTCCACTCTTGTGATCAATATATATAACAACATTTGATGACAACCCAAAATTTGTGATTTCATTCCAATCAAGACCTAACGCACACCACATAGGTTGTAGGATTTTAAACACAAGACAATGTGATGATCACTCAAAACGATAGAACAAAGGAGACAGGATTATAACAAGCGATTAAAGCAGATATGTTGAAACAAAATCAATTGGCAAATAGACTCAGATCTTTAACTAAAAATTAGAACTTCAAAAATTGTGCATGGTCTATAAATTCTGAAAATTTAGGACAAAACTAGAGATCATTACGAAAAATACATAAACAACGATAGCAAAATGAAAGTATGCTTCTCACAAAGTGAAAAAACCATAATTCCTTAATCATCAAAGAGACTGAATCCCATTTCCTGAAAACAAAGAAACGAAAATGTAAGCATATGATCCAAGAAAACATCTTGAAATGAAACAAGTTGATTAAACCAAAAGAATGTAAGTACGACAACTTACATCATCAGATTCCTCTTTCTCTTCAACCTTCTCCTCTTTCTTTGGCTCAGCTGCGGCAGCAGCAGGTGCAGCAACTCCACCGGCTGCGGCGGCAACAGCAACACCACCACCTCCTGAAGGAACTGAAGCCAACTTTTCCCGGCCAGAGGCAATCAGTTCTGTGATGTCTTTACCCTTGACTTCAGACAAGAGCAATTCAATTCTATCTTCGTCTGCTTCGGCTCCAACTGCAAATCACAGTTCATAACTCATTTGTTACTTCACATTTCACAAAAAATGAAACATATACAAACTTAGTGGAGTAATATATCTCCCTAAATGATGTGTTAATTGTATAAATATCAAACGGAATACGTTCACACATTCGCACTATTTAAACACATACCTGAACCGAGGATTTTCTTCAAATCTTCGGCAGATGGGGAGGTGTTACCTCCCAATAGAGCCAACAAATAAGCAGCAACAACCTTCATTCTGCTGCAACGAAACAAGAAAATTCAACAAACAAATCGAATATCCTCCTCTAAAGTAAAACAACCGCTGATTTTGAGATGGAGAAGGGATCAGAATGAAGAAGACGACGATACCTGTATTGCGTTGAAGCCGATCTGTATCTCTTGCCTCCTTTGTGTGTTTAGGGTTCAGCAGACTTCTTGAAACCCTAACTCGATTTATAAGTATTAATAGCTTCGGCCTTCCTGGTGTTCTTTAGTGGGCTACGATTGATGCATTGGTTATGGGCCGGACTTTTTCTTTATTATAGCCTGATAACAGAAAACTTTCTAGATTGGGAATAAGATGAATATGGATGTTTATTTTTCTTTTTACCATTCTATCATGAATAAGTATAATAAGTATACTAGTAATTGTTTGGTTAGAAAGAAAATCATTTATGAATATACAACAATGTATTGGTCCTGCATACACACGACCTTTAAGAATTCTTCAAACTCTAGCAAATGGTAAAGAAGATACTCATTTATCAGTTATATCAATCAAAGGGTAGATTTGATTAAAAAAACTACACTCAAATGAGTTTGGAGAAAAACTAACAAATATTAATGTATGTTCTGACTAGTTCACTTTTTTTAGAATTGTTTTTCATTTTTTATATGCTTTGATGTAATAAAAACAATTACAAAATTTTATTGCTAAAACACTGATATATATTTATATGTAATTAAGATAAAGTATGACACAAATCAACTCGGTAGTCACATTGCGAGTTGAAAGTATAGTATGAATTCAAATTAAAAACATAAAACAATAAAAATAAGGGGAAATGACTTAGAAAGGTGATTACGTTTCAAAATTGTTCAAAAATATTATTCAAATTTAGTCAGCACAAAAAATATTAATGAATTAAGGTCTTTGTACACAAAATATCATCAAAGTGTATGTGTGTTCAAATTACAACTTATGGTAACCTGATTATTGGGTTAATATTATTGGTTGTCATCCGATCGATCGTTGAAAGTAAGAAGGATTGGGAATTCTCAAATCTCCATGTACTGGGAAAACTTAGTCGAATCTAAGTGGGGGAGAGAATTTTTATAAAGTTCTCCAACTGTGAGTTCTGGTTGCGCGAGGTGCAATCTCTTGGGCACCTTGTCAACCAGAAGGGTATTCTGGTCGATCCGACCAAGATAGAGGCCTTGATGCAGCGGGAGATTCCGAGGTCTCCGACCGAGATTCGGAGTTTCCTGGGTCTAGCGGGTTATTATCGGAGATTTATATGGGACTTATCCGTGATCGCGGTTCCTTTGATCCGACTGACCAAGAAGTTGGTGACCTTTCGCTGGGAGCCTGAGCAGCAGGCAACCTTCGAGACTCTGCGACAGCAGGTTTCGGGAACCAAGATAGAGCTCCAGTTAGGACTCGAGTTCATTTGTGTGTTAGGTCGAGAGTGTGTTCGACCGGTATGGGAAGTGTTGTAAGACTACGGGGGTAGCCGTAGCATTCACTAGTAGTCAGATAGCATGGGAAGTGTTGTAAGACTGCGGGGGTAGTTGTAGCATTCACTAGTGGCCAGTTAGCATGGGAAGTGTTGTAAGACTGTGGGGGTAGCCGTAGCATTCATTAGTGGTCAGTTAGCATGGGAAGTGTTGTAAGACTGCGGGGGTAGCCGTAGCATTCACTAGCGATCAGATAGTGATAGAGTGTCGTGAGACTGCGGGCGTAGCCGTAGTATTCATTAGCGATCAGATAGTGTTAGCGTTTTGTAAGTCTGCGGGTGTAGCTGTAGCATTCACAAGGTTAGAAGATAATGCTTGAGTGGTGTAAGTCTGTGAGTGTAGCCGCAGCCTTCACTTGGTTGGCAGATAGCATGAGTGCGTTGTTAGGGCGCGGAATGAACAGTAGTACGCACCAGTTTGGGTGCAACATTGAGGATATGGAAGTCCACAGATTGGATTTCGGATTTACCCAAATGGATTAGATCTGGTTAAGCCAGTAATGAGACCGTGGGGACGTCACTACAGTTATGAGATCAGGGAATCAATGGACTGCTTAAGGTCGTTGTGACAATAGGCTACCATTGGTCGGGTAGCAAACACTTTTAGCATTGGATGTGGTGACGTCAGGATTCGATGCATGGACCCGATCGGTTGGGTCGGGAGGTTGTTAGAGCCACAGTGGCATGATAGCTAGTGGCAACTAGTTCCAGAGAAGTATTTAGTTCGAAAGTCGTGTGAGGCGACTAAGTGGGAGTCCTTTGGCCCCGCAGCTGGGCCGAAACCCGATATTTCAGATGATTGGCGAACAAATTGAGACCAGGTAGGTCTCGGTGGATTTTGGAAAGCAGCCATGTGACAGCATACTGCTTCAGGCCGTTCAGTGTTCGGGCGGTGACAGTGTTTGGGCAGTATTAGTATTTATGTTTTGGGTTGCAAATACGGACAAAATAATAGATTGCTTGGGTTATGCTGAGTGACCAGCATGGGTAATTAGGTCTGTGATCCTATTTTATAGTGGGAACCTCGAGCTATCAGAAGTTGAGTAGCCTGTTGAGAGATAAACAGACTGAACTCAACGATAATGATTCAGTATGAGTGGTCTGTCAGGGATTCAGACCATCTCTAGACAGCAGATTTCAGACGGAGTAGATGTGATCTGGTTGCAAGGAATTCGTTCATATGAGGATATTAGGGCTTTGCGAAGATTGGTCACAGCAACCCTGGGAAGGCTAGGGTGTGCCCAAGACGGTGATCCTGTTACTAGAAGTGGTTTGGCATATAAGAAATAGTAAGGAGTGATTTCGAGGACGAAATCTAATTTAAGTGTGGGAGAGTTGTAAACCTGTTTATTTATTAGTTAAATAAATAAACTAATGAACGAATGGTAGCCAAAAATAAATAATTATATATGCAGGGTGTTGGGTTCGAGGAGTCAATTGCCACATTTTTAGAAGTCGGGGGTTAAAAGTGTGAGTTCGGGACTCATTTTATAAATATTCATGAAGACAGGGGCTTCGTGGTAATTATTTGGATTTAATTTAAAAAGGAAATGAGGTGGAAGGGCTGATTATGTCATAATTAAGATATCGGGGGCTGTTTCGTAAACTTTGTACCTACGGTGTAAAGGGTTTTAATGTTGGGGGTTTAAATGGTAATTTATGGGCTATGTTTGAAGAAATTGTGTATAGGACAGACCGATGCTGCCACTTCTGTTATAATTTTGTATGGAAGCGGGATTTAACCCGAAAGCCCTTACCCTCCTGTTGCATTGGAAAACCCTAAACCTAGTTCTTTCTCACAGCCGCCATGTGAAACCTCCAGCCGCCCCTCCCACCTACTCGACCTCCGGCACCGCACCACCACCGGATACCGCCACACTGTGGTCGCTGAGGATGTTGAGTCGTCATCCGTGACCTCACATGTCGTCAATATGGAGTCGCTCAGCCACCAGGCGAACACCGAGCATCCATCAGCCTCCTTCTCTTTCTCCTTCTTAGGTTGTCGCTGCTTCTTCGTGGTTCCGATCAGGCGACTCCGAGGAGCCTTCCGCTCCTAGCCTTACGCCATCAGTCGCTGTTTGCATCATCAGCCCGGTTCCGCCGCCGCCTCGTCGACAAACACTGTCGAACCGCCACCTAGCGCCGTCGATGTTTCTTTTCTAGTAACGACGAAGACCACCGGCGGGCTTCGTCCCTCTGTCGCTGCTGCCGGAGACGCTGGTGCGCCATTGGAGCCGCTGCTGTGTTCGTCGACAACAACCACCGCCTGCCGCCATTTCCTTCTACTTCTTTCCGTCGCTGCCTTGGCTCGTCACCATCAGCCACCGTGGGAGGTGGCTGTGAGTTGTGTGGGTGTGTGATTTTGCTTTTATTTGGGTGTTGTGTGTGTTTTGTCTAGTCGGAAAGTCGGGAATAGCCACTTCCACCATCGTGAGGTGGTGGCTGCCGCCATGAGCCACCATTGTGTGTGTATGTGTTTAGCCTAGTGTGTGTGTGTGTGTGTGTGTGTGTGCGGTTTGGTTATTTCGTTGTAATTTTGTATTAATTGGAATAGTGAAGAAAATCCATCACCACCACCGTTAGGTGGTGGCTGCCGCCTCCTGCCGCCACCGGCCGCCGTGTCGGGTGGCGGTGTGCTTGCCTCATTGAGTATGATTCGTTTGGGGTGCTTGAAACCCTAATGGGCCTTGTAAGCCCTAATGGGCCCCATAAAGCCCTAATTGACCTAAAAGCCCAACAAATTGATAAATGGGCTAGTATTTGGATTGGAAACCCTAATTAGGGTTTGGAAAACCCTAATGCAATGAAACCCTAATTTTGAGAATTAATCGGGACACACACACGGGAATTATTTAATAGCTTGAAATATTAAATAATAATCATTGGCAAAGATTAACTAAGCAATATTGGACTTAATGGATTAAGTCCTTAGTGGGTTAAGTCCTTAATGGGTTAAGTAGGAAACTTAACCCTAATCATCATTTTATGAGAAACCCTAGTTTCAATTGGGCTTTGTGTTGGGCCTTTCTTTTGGGTTTTGGTAATTGGGTTATTAATGGGCCATCCAAGAATAAGTAAATGGACTAAATAATTGTATGGGTTTTAGGATAAGGCCTATGTGAGGACTTGGGCCCAATTTGGAAAATTGGGCCATAGATGGGCCATAATTGGACCTTTATGATTATGTGATATTGGGCCATGGGAATTGGACTGGAATAATTGGATGGGCCTTAAGGAAAGACCATGTAGAGGTCTGGGCCCAATTTGGAAAAATGGGCCATATGTTGGGCCTTGGCCCATTACTTGACTTTTGGGCTTTTGGAGTGTGAGTTGGACTTTGAGCTTGGAACCCAATTATTAATTGGGTATTGTTTGATGTTGACAGTTCGGGAATCTGTCAACCAACAGCTGGAGTTTATTCTGCGGGACTTCAGCAGTGACAGGTGAGTTCTCCTCACTATATCAACAGGGTCTACGGCACCAAGGCCGACCCTTTATGATTACATTCTGGTTTTAGGATGTTGCTATGCTATGTGATCTGTATGATTATCTGTGTATATGTTAGTGACCTGGTTAGGTCGGTATCCTGGTTTTAGGATGTTGCTATGCTATGAGATCTGTTAGATCTGTATGATTATCTGTGTATATGTTAGTGACCTGGTTAGGTCGGTATCTTGGTTTTAGGATGTTGTTATGCTATGTGATCTGTTAGATTCGTATGATCATCTGTACATATGTTAGTGACCTGGTTAGGTCGGTATCCTGGTTATAGGGTGTTGCTATGCTATTTGATCTGTTAGATCGGTTGACCGTTATGTATGCTAGCGTATGATATGTATGTGCACATGTTTGTTTGATTGGGGGTTTGGGTTGAGGCAGTCCTGCTTTGTGCTGAAGGCCAACATACCTAGGGCGGTCCGGATAGACTACAGACCCAGGAGGGTATGATAGTCAGACCGAAGGCCCGGCGAGCGGTCCGGATAGGCTGAAGGCCCTACGAGGCAGTCCAGAGGTGCCGAAGGCTCGGAGAGCGGTCCAGATAGACTGAAGGCCTGCGAGGCGGTCCAGTCAGGCTGAAGGCTCATTATGCATGCTGATCTGTGATTATATTGATATGATATTTGTTCTGGTTAGTATGGGTTGGTATTTTGGGGGTAACTCACTAAGCCTTCGAGCTTACGTTTATCGAATATTGTTTCAGGTACTTCTTATGATCGCGGAAGGCGAAGGCGTGATCGTACAGCTCCTCATATTTCATGGTTTTATGATTTGATTCTGGGGATACTCTAATGTTTAAACTATTTTGAAAACAAACTGTAATAACTTGATGCTTTTTAAATGTTTTAAAAAGTTTTAAATTGGCTTGAATTTTTGGGATGTTACAACATGTCATTGCCAAGAACCACTTTTGAGCTCTGCGTGCTGAGGTTAGACTCGATGTTTGTTGAGTCCAAGTTAGGGGTGAGCATTTGGACCTGACCGGACCGAATCAGACCGGTTTCGGAGACTATTGTGGACCGTGGACCGTGGACCAGACCAGATGAGACTTACCAAGTCCAAGCCTGTGTCCGGGTCCAGGTCCGGGTTTTCTTGTTCTTGGACCTGTTTGGATAGGTACAACTTCACATGCATACGATACAACTTGTTAAAACGTGTTTTTGGGTTTGATACAACTCGTTAAAACGAATATGTTGTTGAGTTTGATACATTACAACTCGTTAAAATGAATACTTTTTTGGGTTTGATACAATACAACTCGTAAAAATGAATATGTTTCCGTTTCTTGTGACATTTGGACCAGTCAAACTTTGACTGTTTATACTTTATACCATTTAACTGAAGGATTGTAACTCATTGAATATAACATCAAAAACAACAAAATTATAGTCTAAACTCATCTACAGACTCTAAATTACATGTTGGAAAAAACCGCATATCAATTTTACTTAAAACAAATAAGATATGCTTGTTTAAAGAATTTCACAGAATACAAAAGTTTAAATTTCTTGCTGAAAAACTGAAATATTTCAGTTTTAGTATCTCATCTTTAAAGGATTGTAACTTATCGAATTTAACACCAAAAAAAAAAAAAAATTGTAGTCTAATATCATCTACAAACTCTAAATTACCTTTGGAAAAACCCGCATGTCAATCCGACTTAAAAGGAACGAGATATGCTTGTTTAAAGAATTTCACAGAATACAAAAATTTAAATTTCTTGCTGAAAAGCTAAAATATTTCAGCTTTGATATCTCATCTTTGAAGGATTGTAACTCATCGAATATAACACTAAACAACAAGATTATAGTCTAAAGTCATCTACAAACTCTAAATTACACATTGGAAGAAACCCCATGTCAATCCGACTTAAAACGAATGAGATATGTTTGTTTAAAGAACGTCACATAATACAATTTTTTTTAAAAAATATAAGCCGGTCCAAAACCGGTTTTTACCCGGAACCAGTCGGACCGGACCGGTTTTGCTCAAATCCTAGAACTGAAAACCGGCCCGAGGGTCCAAAAAAACGGTCCGGTCCGGTCCACAGGTCCAAATGTTCACCCCTAGTTCAAATCACCATTGTCGAGGATGTGCCGAGTCCACACACGACCTTATACTAAATGATTGTTTTAAGTAAGTGGCCGACTTGGTGCATATATTGCTTAGTTGGTATATTTAATGCTTAGTTGACATATTCACCGATATTTTTTATACCATCTAAACTCAAATGATATTTTTTTAAACAATTTTAAAATTTAAGTACTCCTAAATCATTTTTTCGAACAATAAAACCACCCCAACACAAAAGGAGGCAAGGGAGGTTATGAGTTATGACTATGTCGACCATCCTAAGTCCTAACAATCTGGACATTTCCAAACCCCCTCAACCTTTCTTCCTCAAACATTTACCCAACCATGTATTCAGTTCACATTTATATTATTATTAACACCAAATATTCTTGTATATGCATAGTGTTTATTGTGTATTTAACCCACTGATCGATCTCTTTCTTAAAAAGGAAAAATATGAATACAAACTATAAAACCATAAGCAACAGCATACTTTAAAAATAACTTTAGAAAATAAGATATGGTGTTCACTTTCACATAAAGTCAACAAAAAGATTACATAATGCAATTCCTACAAAAACCAAGCGATGGCATTGGCAGCCCCTCTGAAACTTACAAATGGCAAAATCAACCCCTACCAATAAATAGTTTTACAACTCCACAATCATTCTTCCGTTTTCTTCTTCTTCTTCTTCTCTTTCTTCTTACTTGGCGTTTCAGTCTCCTCCACATCATCCTCCACATGCTTCCTCTTCTTCTTCTTCTTCTTCTCCTCTTCTTTCTCCACCTCAGCAACTTCTTCTTCCACCTCTTTCTTCTTTTTCTTTTCCTTTTTCTCTTTCTTTTTCTCCTTCTCTTCACCATCATCCACAACACTCACTTCCTCCTCAACTCCTCCCTTCTTTTTCTTCTTCTTTTTATCTTTCTTTCCTTCAGTCGCCACGTCAGCTTCCGCTTCAATCCGCCCAAGTACAGAATCTGACGCCACATTGTAAGTCTGCCCCACAAAATATTTTTATTTCTCATTAAGACAATGTTCTTTAAAAAAAATTAAAATTTTTTTAAAAAAAGTATATTGCTATTTCTTGCTTACCTTTGCAGGAGTAATCATGGCCCCACCTCCTGTTTTCTGATCCTTGTTATAAAATTCAATCTTAGGCTTCCCTTTAGTCGATCCAGCTGTCCTATTAAGCTCTCTCCCTTCAAGATTCCTTAATCTTGCTTCAATCTAAACTCCAAAAGAAAACAATAAATACACATAAAAACAAAAAGGGCAGTTTTGGAATTTTATAATACACATAAAAAACATTACCTTGAGACGATTCTCCATGCCCATAGAATTATCTTGGTTTTCTCCAAGGGCATCATAACGAATAGCAAGGGCAGTTTTGGAAGCAAGAGATCTTGAAATTTTCCCTTTATGTTTAGGTGCAGCTTGACCTATCAAACTTGCATGATAAATAAGCCCATATTTAGGAGTTGCATGTTTAGTTTTCAAAGCCCTAAAAAGAGCTTTTTCAGCTCCAAGAATTTGAACAGTGCTTCCAGGCTGTTTTGCAAGGTTTAATAAGCTGCCACCATGGGCAATTAAGCGGGCCCCCACTAGTTCTCCAACAAGAGCTGTTAGATTTGGAGCAATTGTGTTCATTCTGCTTTTTAAGTAATCGTATAGTTGAGCTCTGTATTCTGAAAGAGAAAGAACTTGATCACATAAATCTTTGATGTTTGTTAAATCAAGTTCACTGACTTCTGTTCCCATGGATACTACAGCTGATTCTTTTAGTTCTGTTTCAATCTCTTCTGAAAGTATCTGTTATGATAATAGTTTAGTGTCTAAAACTCTAAATCAATGAAATAGTTAAAGTACAACTTTGAATAAAAAAGATGATATTTCGGTACCTCAGAGAAATCAAGTTTTGCAGCATTTGTTCGATAACCCATGAGCTTAACAGCTTTGGCATAAAGAATGTTGTCTGAAACAATCTTTGCAAGCTCTGGAAAATGCCAACCATACCATTCTCTAACTCTCATTGCATAAGTGTTAAGTTCTTTATCAAGATCATCTAGAAGTCCAATAGCTTGAATGATCATTGTATCCACCTGTATAAGAATCATGTTTTACTAATGTCATTAAATCCAATTTGAATAATGAAGTGATAATGTTTGAGAAGAAAGTTAGAAACTAACCTTATCAGGACTGAATTTTAGTTTGTATCTTGACAAGCTATGAGATAGCCCCAAGCTCATTGGAGCTAAATCTTGTGATCCTAAACCGGTTATGAGTTCAGTTAATTGACTTCTGACTCCTCTCATAAGTTCCATAACAGTTTGGTTGTGAACACAATCGATTTGCTGTGAAAATGATTCGATTTGAGTGTTATTTGAATATGTAGAAAGTTAATGTTGGAAAGATACAACTAGGGTTTAAGTCAGAAATACGACTTACGAGCTTTTCCTTGATCGCGTTTCCAAGTTTGGAGTCTGCAACAGCTAGTGTTTCGCCGTCACAATGAGCACGGAGAAACTTGCGCAAGCCTTTGCTGGGCTTGCTGTCGATTAACAGAGTGGCTGCTGAAAGTGCCTCTGATGTGTTCTCAAATTTGGAGAAAGCTTTTAGCTTTACCACCTGTTGTTCAATGAGTTCATGTAGACAATTTGTAAGATTCATAATAGAGAAGCTTTATGAAGACGATGGGATCATTACTGCATTTAAACCTACCTGTCTGGCTGTGTCGGCTGATGAGAAATCCTTCCATAAATCCTGTAAGCATAAAACCGATAAATCAATTGCATATAATCATATACACAGAGTTAGAATAGGTATGAGATTGTATGAATATACTCACATCGACTTTGGAGAGCTTTCCTTCATCCAATACTTTGAAAAGGGCGAACCCCGCTGGGGTTTCGAACAGCACTAACATTTTCTCGATCCTCTGAACAATTAGACCTAAAGAAAACAAGCAGAAGCAAGCTTAGCGATGTTTTATGTTCTCTTTTTCATTAAAGAAGAACATCGATTTTCGGAAAAACTATGGAACTATAGCAGGGAGGAGTGTTACCTTGGGAGGAAGAGGTGAAGAAGAGGGTCTAGGGTTTAAGAAAGGCGGAAGAAAGAGTGTTACGTTTAAATAGTCGAAATCGCATTGAAACCTAAAAATGTAAAAAGAAATAGAAAATTTTGTTAAAAAAGAAAAAAAAAAATCAATAGTTATATCTGTCTCGTTTCATTGGAATCGGAATCGATCGTTCTTAAATTTTTGTGAACCAGTCCCGGAATATTCCGGGACTCAATTCCAAGACCAGGCAATCTAATTACGTTTTTTTTTAGTTTCGCTAATACAAAATGATTTTTAGCCATTAAAATAAAAAAGCAAATACTATACCTAATTCATTACGATACAAGTTAACAAATGGCAAAAAAATAATCGTTTTAAAAAATAATCCAAGTTGTTAAATATAAATCATAAACTAAAATTCATGTTCTTACCATCAATCTGTTAATATTATTTAACATTATATCTTTTCAAAAGATATTACCATCATGTATATTTAAATTGTTTTACTATCGTATATTCACATTCACATTCGACCATTTGTTTTGAAAAAAAAAGTTGCAAATCTGACTTATTAGCATGTTACTTCTGACATCCAATTAGATAGTCTCAACAAATAGTCATCAACGTTGTTACGCCCAACTCATTTAAGTATTAAGTATTTTAAAATTTTAATATTTTGGAATTGGTCCCGGTGGTTACCCGATGGATAATTGTTCTTAAAAAATGGAAACAAGAACTGAAATTGTTCCTTGGCGGTTCTCATTTTTAAGAACCGGAACCAGTGACATCGGTTCTGAAACAGTTCCGGTGTCAGACGTTTTAGATACGGTTTCGGTCCATGCTCACCCTAATCTCTTCAAATATGGTTTGAATATTAACTTTTAGGTTAAAATTTAGAGGAGTTTTGGTTTAAATGATCATCATTTTTTTAAGAATAATTATTTGTCAAGTTAAATTAGATTTCAAAGTCTTAATTTTTGTTCGTTTTTGTCATTCCTGCCTACGTGCCATCCTACATGACCTAAGTACCGGAAAAACGATTCGATTTTGCCATTAAACTTTTCATCACATTAATTTAGACTCTGAACTCTAATTTTTTTAATCATTTTTGATAGAACTAAACTCACTTTTAAGTTTTGTTTTTAAGTTTTCATTTTTGTTTTTTTAGTCAAAACTAAACTCCGTTTTAATTTTTTTTTTCGAATTTATATTTTTTTATTTATCTCCGGAATATAAGCTTTGTGACCAATTTCTTTGAGTCAATTTCTTTCCGTGCATAATAGAACGTGAGGTTCACCGCACATAATAAATTAAATAATCATTTATATGAAAATCTATTTATTATAGTTTTATAACAAACAATGTATACTGGTTGTCAAAATCAGTTATTACACAAAATTAATATGTCATTTAATTTGAAATAAAAGGATATTAATGATGTGGTGAGTACATACACTTTTAAAAATTTGAAAACATATATTACGGTTATCCTCCGTAATAAATTAAAATAATTTTGCCACTTGTCATCTTCTAATGCATTTTGTCACATGGTTTTTTCTTTTAATTTTCATTTTATTTTTTTCCACATTTCATTTTGTGGTTTTTCTATTTTATTAAATTTCACATCATATTTAAATGTAATAATAAATAAATACATATTAATTTCATTAATGGACTTTCCTTTTAATTTCAAAATTACTAAATTAATGTCTCATTAGTTACCTTTATTTATTTATCTAAATTATCTGTTTAAATTAAAAAAATACTTTAATTTTAATAATTCAATATTTTTCTCATTTTTTTTATAAATTCAAACTTTAAATGTTTAGAATTTCATATTTAATTTTTCTTTTAAATAAACTCATATAATACATGAGTCTTACATCTAGTATTATCATGTATAACAATGTTTAACATTTTCTTATATTAAGTCTGCTAATTAATTAAAATTGAGTAACATATATATTTGAACCCTTACTATATTTATATTTGTAATTTTTGTTAAACATTTTTTTTATTTATAATTTTTGCTATAACTTTCTTTATTTTTGGTCTTTTATTGACATATTTTTAGCAGAAAAATATAAAAATGAGAGAATTAGCCATATTACTTTAATAAAAAAACATTATAAAAAACCATAAAAAATCAAATTATAAAAAAATAGAAAAATAACTCAAAGGACACAATTATAATATACTCTAAAATAATCATACACTTTTTGAAAAAATGTCAATTTTTTTATCAAATTGATGAAAAATAAAACCAAAAAATATGAATATATATATATATATATATATATATATATATATATATATATATATATATATATATATAAATATGAAAACAGAATAAAAATTACTTAAAATCGAGTTAAGTTTTGACTAAAAATATGGTAAGATGTGGTAACAACTCTTAATCTTCATTTGTCGCTCCTAATCATCACAATACCTATGAATTTTAGACGAACAAACTTTCAATTCATAAAGAATTAAAGTATTTATTCTCAATCAAGTGTATGGGAAACTACGTTTGATAGCTACTTCACTGGAAATAATAGATAGAAAGAAGCAAAATGACTCGGAAAGGTAATGAACTTTTGATTTTATTCACATTAGTCACTTTCCTTTTTTGTAAACTATATATCATCCAACTCGTTGAATATGTTCACATTTTACCCTTGTAATTGTTGCATGTTATAAGAATGATATGTGAACAATTTTTGTAACACCCTGTTTCGAGTCGAATCATAATTCGGGGCCGTGACCCGAGGATCAATTATCATAAGGCTCTAGTCCTTGGGGAAAGAGAGGTTTAGACCCATTTGTTGTGGATAAGGTAGGTTGTGGGTACCAAGAGTTCGGTTTGTGCTTCGGAGCCCGAGGGTATAATGGTAAAAGTGATGGTTCGGGCCTTTCATGGATTAAGGATTTTAGTTCGAGGTGTTTTAAGTAAAAACTAATTATATAAGGTTGTAAAGCTCCTCGTTACCTTTTTGTTGATATAAAGATCATCGAAAACGGAGTTGGGACGCAAAAGTTATGGCCATCGGAAGATAGACCGGTAAGAAGCATGTCGTGTACGTTGGGCGTACAAGGAATGTACGATGGGCGTACATGGATGGAGTAATCGCGAAGGCTCCTTCTCATACGCTGGTGTACCAGATGTATGTTGGGCGTACGCGACTCAGTCTCAAACCCTAATTTAGGATCTTTGACCCTAATTAAAGGCCTTAACTCATTCTCAAACCCTCCTATCTTCAGCCTCCATCCCATTTAACCCTAAGTTCGAAACCCTATCCTCTCTTGTGTGAATTTCAAGCCTTGGTGTGATTTTCAGTGTGACATGGAGAAGAATGAGATCTTGTTAGAAGCATTGCATGGCTTGGAGCTTGTGGATCCAAGCTCTAATCATCTTCATCAACTTTCAGGAGGTATAAAGCTTCTAACTTGATGACTCAATGTGTTAGATCTAGTTTAGGGATTGTTTTGGGTTTATTATGGTCCCTATAGTCATCCTTGTGAGTATGAGCTACTCCAGGAGCTTAGGATGCTAGATATTAGCATTTATGAGGTTGTTGGTGCATAAAAATATCATCTTGATGAGTTTTGATGAATCATGCTAAAGTTGGTGTTCATATTATGGGTTTAGATGGATAAAAATGGGTTTTGGGTACCATTAAGACATGCAAAGGAGTAAAGTTGGCAACTTTATGGATTAAGACCTTATTTAGAGGTTAGATATGAGTTTGGACGTTTTGGTCTTAAGCATTAAGTGCTTAATGGAAGCTTTGGTCACCTGGTGGGTACGTTGGGCGTACGTATGTTTACATTCATCTTAATGTATGGAGTCCCCGTTCTCAGGCTTATGCGAGTTGTACCTTATGTAGCAGCAAGCGGTACGCGGGGCGTACGCCATAAATCTTCTTTTAGGCCTTGGGTCTTTTGGAGTTTGGGTCATGGGTTATTGGATCAGATATGTGAGGGGTAAAATAGCCTTTTACCATTAGAGGGATAGAATATGGTTTGGACCTTGGATTTTGGGAAATGATCTTAATTATTGATTAGGGATATTTTGATTGTGTTTAGTGTGAGAATTTCGGTAGCAGCAGCGCGTGTGTATCGGTTCGCTTGGATTGAGGTGATTCTCCTCACTATACCCGTGGGTCCAAGGCACCAATGTCGGGCCACTAGGATATATTATGCTAATTGTATTTATGACCCTGCATAGTGATGGGTTTTAGGTGAAACAAATAAACTATAAATACAATTCCTAAGTTCACATGCAACCTACTTTGGATCTATGTTTTAACTATTGAACATATAACTTTGATTTGCAAAACAAGAACCCTAAGGAGAGAGGCTATTTTCGAAAATAACAAATTAGGGTTTAGAGTTACATACCTTTCAATTGTTATAGCAAATAATTGGTAATCATTTGATCTTGATCTTCTTAGAAGCCTAGCACCACAAATGTAATGCCTCTAATGGAATCACAACCAAGAGATAGCAAGAATGAAACTTATTAGGAGAGAGGCTAGGGTATGCAAAAATCGGCCTAGGGTTTCTTCAAAAGAAGGAGTGCCAATTTTGGGAGTCAGGAGGCTCTTTATATAGCTGAGGGATCTAGGGTTTAGGGAAAACCCTAATGTTCCTTTGCGTAGGGCCTAAGCTTATCCAAAGGCCTTATCTAAGCCCCTTGGACGAAATCATTAGGGTTTCCCCTATAGATTTCATCCACCCCCTTCTAAGGAGGTTTTGGAACCTTCCACTCAACTATTTGATAATTGCAAACTAGTCCCTACACTTTATAACTAATACAATTAACCCCAAAATCAATTCTAATTAATTTATGGCTAACTATTAATTAAATAGTATGATTTCTAATTAATATATTAATTTTTTAACATATTAATAAATCATTTATATTAATTTATTAATCTTATAATAAATCAATATCTCTCCTTTCATAATTTCATTGTCCGGTCGCTAGGTTTGAGGGCAACCCAAAAGGACTGTGTTGCTATCAATTCAAGTACATACTAATTATAGTTATGGGCTTAGACACTTAATCCAACTGTCTCCCACTTGGATAAGTCTGTAACTATAATTGCCAGTATGACTTCTAAATTTGACCAACAAATTGTAGCTTCCAAAAGTTGTTGCTGAACTCTGACCCAGTCAGTTACGTGTCCTAAGATAAGTGATCATATAATCCTTCGTTCTGCAAGATATCCCTAGACATAAGATATGGAATGTAATCAATCTCTTTGTCCATAATCTATGTTTCCCGATTTCTGATTTGTGATGATATAGGACTTCTAATTGAACACATCAATTTAGTCCTGGCTGGGCCCAGCACATAAGTCAACACCAAATCATCGAGGGGCCCACAGATATCGTTTTTCCCGTTAGGGCAAAAGGAACGAATAAACTTTGACTCATATGCTTGTATATTTTACTCATCAAATTATACATGACAATGCGTTTTATAACACCAAGTTACTGATGCGTTTTCGTATCACCAATGTATAACCGACTTGCAAATTACAACTCATATATCTCCGTTTGAAGATTATAAGATATTATCGTCTCAATATTAATCGTGATGAATTCCATGAAGTAATACTTTGAGCGAGGGTTTATCCAATACTAAAATCTCTATTTCTAAGTACTCATGAACATTGCAGCAATTCTATTGCTATGTCTAACTCCCTTAGACAATCTGTGATCCAATTCATGACAGTCTTAATTCACTACTTACTCCCAAAAGTACGAACGACCGTGGAGTTTTGAATAATCATATTATTCGGGAAGTAAAACATGCAAAATATGAAACACAATAATAAACAATTGACAAAAGGCAGTAAACAAACTCATAAATAATACTTTATTATTTAATCACCAAAAGTCAATTACATTTACTTTGTTACAAGTTTCAGAATAAAACTAATCTAACTACTAAAACTAATATCATCTCTCAGTCCAATGCTCCGAGCATGCTGAATATGCTTAACCCTACTCAGACCCTTTGTGAGGGGGTCTGTTGGGTTATCCTCAGATGATACCCTCTTTACAACAAGATGGCCTTCTTCTACTCTATGTCTTGTGAAATGGTACTTTCTGTCGATATGTCTGGTTTTACCATGATCTCTAGGTTCCTTTGTTAAGGCAACCGCTCCTTCATTATCGTAGAACAGTTCCATAGGCTCCTAGATGGTTGGAACAACTCCGAGATCTCCGATGAAGTTCCTCAACCAAGCTGCTTCTTTCGACGCTTCACTCGCTGCTATGTACTCTGATTCACAAGTAGAATCAGCCACCGTATCTTGCTTGGAACTTTTCCAAGTAACTGCTCCTCCATTCAGTAGAAATACCCAGCCAGATTGAGAATGGAAGTTATCTCTATCCGTTTGAAAGTTGGCATCACTGTAACCATCTACTCTCAAAGTATCATTGCCACCAAGTACAAGGACCCAGTCCTTTGTCCTTCACAAATACTTGAGTATATTCTTAACCTCTATCCAATGAGCTCTACCCGAATTACCCTGATAGCGACTGACCATGCTCAAAGCAAAAGCTACATCAGGGCGAGTACATGTCATAGCGTACATGATCGATCCGACAGCGGAAGCATAAGGTACATGACTCATGTCAGCCATCTCCTCATCTGTACTTGGGCATCGAGTCTTGCTCAATTTGGTATTGCTTTGGATAGGTAGCTCTCCCTTCTTGGAATTTTCCATACTAAACCTTTTTAGTACCTTGTCCAAGTATGTGCTCTGACTAAGTCCAATCAGTCTCTCCTTTCTATCTCTCAATATTCTAATCCCAAGAATATAGGCAGCTTCTCCAAGGTCTTTCATGGAAAAACACTTTCCAAGCTAAGACTTAACATCTTTCAAGGTCGGAACGTCGTTACCAATAAGTAATATGTTATCGACATATAACACTAGAAAAGTCACTATACTCCCACTAGCCTTGATATATACACAAAACTCATCTTCACTCCTAGAGAAACCAAAATCTTTGACTTTCTCATGGAATCAAAGATTCTAGCTGTGAGATGCTTGTTTCAATCCATCAATGGATTTCTCAAGCTTTCACACTCTATTGGGAAACTTTGCATCAACAAAAACCTCTGGCTGATTCATGTAAACATCCTCAACCAACTTCTCGTTAAGGAAAGCAGTCTTGACATCCATCTTCCATATTTCATAGTCATGAAAGGCAGCTATGGCGAGCAATATCCTAATGGATTTAATCTTAGCTACTGGAGAGAAGGTCTCATCACACTCAAACCCCTTGAGTGAAACCTTTTGTAACCAGTCGAGCCTTGAACGTGTGCACATTTCCATCCATGCATGTCTTCTTCTTGAAGATCCATTTGCACCCAACTGTCTTACGACCTGGTGCACTATCCACCAAATTCCAAACTTGGTTGTCATACATGGACTTTATCTCGTTGTCCATTGCCTCTTTCCATTTGAAAGCCTCTGGGCCTGCCATTGCTTCCTTGTAAATAACTGGTTCATCTAAATTTACCAGTGTCCTATCACTTATGAATGTGTCACCATCTGAAGTAATATGAAAACCATATAACTCAGGTGGCACACTCACCCTAGTGGATCTTCGAAGAGGTAATGAGTTATCAACTGGTTCAACAGGAACTGTTTCCTCTGGTTGAGTGCTAGTGTCATTTAAGGTTCCTTCATTGGCCAACTCTTGAATTTCTTCAAGGCCAATGGTGCTCCCACTGTCCTTTGTGAATATGAGCTCTCTTTCTATAAAGACTCCTCTTCGTACCACAAAGACCATGTTTTCACTAGGTATGTAGAACAAATATCCAAAAGACTGTTTTGGGTAACCAATGAAAATACATTTATCACTTCTAGCTGCTAGCTTGTCGTGAGTCTCTCGTCTTACGAAAGCTTCACAACCCCAGACTTTAATATGTGCTAACGAGGGAACTTTCCCCGTCCACGTTTCGTGAGGTGTTTTGGCAACCTTCTTTGTAGGGACAAGATTGAGGATGTGGGCGGCTGTCTCTAAGGCATACCCCATAAGTGAATAGGAAATGAAGCACGACTCATCATAGAACGAACCATGTCTAACAAGGTTCGATTACGCCTCTTAGCCACACCATTTAACTATGGTGTCCTAGGAGGAGTTAATTGTGAAACTATTCCACATTCCTTTAGATAGTCATTGAACTCAATACTAAGATACTCTCCGCCTCTATCGGATCTAAGTACCTTTATCTTCCTGCCCAATTGATTCTCAACTTCATGTTTAAACTCTTTGAACTTTTCAAAGGTTTCTGACTTATGCTTGATTAAGTAGATATAGCCATATCTGCTATAATCATCAGTAAAAGTCACATAAAATCGATTAGCATCCCTTGTAGTTGATCTGAAGGGTCCACATACATCTGTATGTATGAGGTCCAACAGACCTTCACCTCTTTCACAAGATCCTGTGAATGGTGATTTTGTCATCTTTCCCAAAAGACAAGATTCACACATATCATCTGATTTTAGGTCAAATGATTCCAACACTCCATCCTTTTGGAGTTAGGCTATGCGTTTCTTGTTAATGTGTCCAAGATGACAATGCCACAAACATGCCTTGTCTACACTATTAGACAAGTCAATATTAAATACACTATTACCTAAGTTATCAACACACGTCACTGTTTCATACACACCATCACAAAGTAAAGCTTCAAACACAAAAACACTATTCTTATAAACAGAAATTGAACGATTCAAATCATTAAAAGAATACTTAAAACCTTGTCTGAACAATGCATGAAATGAAATAATGTTTCTCGTCATCTCAGACGAATAGCAACAATTCAATAAATCTAATCTAACATCATTATTAAGCAAAAGTTGATAAACTCCGATCTTGGTTACTGGTGAAGTCTTTCTGTTTCCCATGATCAAGTTTATCCTCCCTCACTCCACCTCCTCACTTTCTTTTAGCCCCTGCAAATCAGAACAGATGTGAAAACCACATCCTGTATCAAGGACCCATGAACGAGAAGATAATGAGTTATTAGAAGAAATAATGTAAATACCTGCTGAAGATGGCTTCACTTTGCCATATTTGATGTCCTGCAGATACTTTGGGCAGCTTCGTTTTCAGTTCCCTTTGTCATTGCAATAAAATCAATCGGCATCTTTTGGGTCGGAAACATGGGGAATCACAACATTGGGCTTGGCCTTTGGGCCACTACTTGATGACCCGGCTTGGGTCTTGCCCTTCGAATTTTGCTTAGGAGGACCTTTCCTCTTTTTCCCATTTCCCTGTCCAATAGCCAAGACAGGGGAACTAGTAGGAGTGGAGGCTACACTTTTACCCTTCATTCTTGCCTCTGCTGTCTGCAACAAGTTGTGCAATTGGGCCAATGTCTGCTCGGTGTTGTTCAAATGGTAAGTTAGGATAAACTGACCATAACTATCGGGCAATGAGTTCAAGACCATGTCTATGGCCAATTCCTCATCAAATTCCACGTTGAGCTTGACCAACCCCTCTATGTAGCGTTGCATTCTTTGCACATGACTAACAACCGACTCTCCTTCCTTCATCCTGCAAGCCATGAGTGATTTGATTACTTCAAACTTTTCTTGACGAGCTCGCTTATGGTACTTCTCCATAAGGTCCTTGTTCATCTCAAAGGGCCAGTAGTCCTCATTGTACCTCTGCAATTATGGGGACATGGTTGCGACCATGATGCATGCCACTTTGGTGGTATCGTCATAGTGCTTCTTGTAGTCAGCATATTCTTCGGGAGTGGCTTTGGTTGCATCAATCTATTTGAGCTCCTTTTCAAGGACATACTCTTTATCCTCAAAACGGAGCGCCATTTTGATGTTGCGCATCCAATCGTTATAGTCTGAGCCATCCATAACGACTTTGGAGCAAATGTTGAGCAAAGAGAAGTTGTGGTTGGAGGATGATGAAGCAGAAGTGTTTCTAGGAGTAGACATCTGAAAAGAAAGATAGTTTTAGTTAGATTTCAAAATACCTTAATATAATAACCCAAAATATAATATTAAGGTTAGGATCCAACTATGAGGATTCACAACTTAGAAATGGGATGCAGAGATCCAAGTGTGAATTTCATAAAGGTAAGTGAATGACGATTCACTAATTCCACCAAAAGACGAAACGAATGAAGTGAAATTCCTAATTCTTTTGAGATACATTGAAACTATTCAATGGCATGTTTTGATCTCGGATTATGCTCTTCTATTTGTGACTGGGATACCGAAGATCACAAACAAGATGTGAATAACCATGCAAATTTGCTTGGTAACCTCATTGTCTTTATCATTATCTATTAATGTGCCGGTAAACCATACACACTCCATCAAAATGATAATCATGAGATACCCATTACGACTCTTTATTAGTCCTAATTAGTGTGCCCGTTAACCACACACGCTCCACTAACGACTTATAAAGCCTGATGTGCAATTTCATGGGTTAGCATACTTTTCACATTTTTCCTAAAGTAACTAGAGTTGGGATTTTATAAAATAATGTTCTAGTACTTCATTAATAACATTATACTTTTAATGAGATTAAGTTGTCCTATCAAATCCGTTCTGCTAACGACGCTCCACTAATCAAGGAAGTGGTGGGTGAGAGTGGACACCCATTCAACTACCATTTTATAGGCAGTTTCCTTATACCCCCCTTATAGACTAGCTTCGTGAATGAGGCATATTAGCGATTTGACTGACCAATTCTTATACATATATAATATTTAACATTTAATTATAATATATATATAAGGTGTGTTTTAAAATTTTTAAAACTTTAGGGTTTATATAAAATTTTCGAAAATTAAACCATTAATTTTTAAATTTAAAATAAACCAAAAACTAGATTTAATAATTATCTATTAATTAACTTTTAATTAATTTATTAAATCTTGTGAGTATTATTTAATCAAATTAAACAATTAATTTAATCATAATCCTTATCCCTCTAGATTTCGAAAATTTTAGGTAAAGGATAATTATCCAATTAATCCAATCAAGTAACAATTATCCAAAACAAGAAACCCTATAATGCTAAGCATATTTCAAAATTCAAGGGAGGAGGCTACCTAATTTCGATTTGGGTTCATGGAGGCTAGGGTTTTTTTTTTCGAAAAACCCTTTGAACCAAAAACCCTAAAAACGAAACCATGGCCGTTTAGGGTTTAATAGCTATAAACCCTAATTTTCAATTAAACTATTATAACTATTCAATTTAAAACAAAACCAATGGCTTTGATACCACTGATGGCTTTTAGGTGAAACAAATAAACTAGAAAAACAATTCCTAAGTTCACATGCAACCTACTTTGGATCTATGTTTTAACTATTGAACATATAACTTTGATTTGCAAAACAAAAACCCTAAGGAGATAGGCTATTTTCGAAAATAACAAATTAGGGTTTAGAGTTACATACCTTTCAATTGTTATAGCAAACAATTGGTAATCCTTTGATCTTGATCTTCTTGGAAGCCTAGCACCACAAATGTAATGCCTCTAATGGAATCACACCCAAGAGCTAGAAAGAGGGAAACTTATGAGGATAGAGGCCAGGGTATGCAAAAATCGGCCTAGGGTTTCTTCAAAAGAAGGAGTGCCAATTTTGGGAGTCAGGAGGCTCTTTATATAGCTGAGGGATTTATGGTTTAGGGAAAACCCTAATGTTCCTTTGCTTAGGGCCTAAGCTTATCCAAAGGCCTTATCTAAGCCCATTGGACGAAATCATTAGGGTTTCCCCTATAGATTTCGTCCACCCCCTTCCAAGGAGGTTCTGGAACCTTCCACTCAACTATTTGATAATTGCAAACTAGTCCCTGCACTTTATAACTAATACAATTAACCCCAAAATCAATTCTAATTAATTTCTGGCTAACTATTAATTAAATATTATGATTTCTAATTAATATATTAATCTTTTAACATATTAATAAATCATTTATATTAATTTTTTTAATCTTATAATAAATAAATATCTCTCCTTTCATAATTTCCTTGTCCGGTCGCTAGGTTTAAGGGCAACCCAAAAGGACTGTGTTGCTATCAATTCAAGTACATACTAATTATAGTTATGGGCTTAGACACTTAATCCAACACATAGTATGTTAGGCTAGCCCATTGTATTATGGGTTAGGCCTATTTGTATGTTGGGTTGGGCCCATGGATCAGGAAGGGTTAGGCCTAATGTATGTTATGTAGGATGCTAGCTGTCTCTGTGACTCTTGCATTTGTATGTTGTGTTGGGCCTATTCACTTGGAACGGATAGGCCCATTATGGTGGGTTGGGCCCAATGTGCGGGCTAGGCCCAATGATATGTATGATATGTGGTATTTCGGGGTACTCACTAAGTTTCGTGCTTACGGTTTTATGGTTATGGTTTCAGGTACTTCTGGTTCGAAGGGGAAGGGCCTGACTTGATTGCAACGCATCCACCCATGTTTTTGCAACTATATGATTTTGGGATTGTACTCTGATAATTGTTTTTATTCTGAACTACTTTTGAATGATTGGAAAAAAGGATAATTAGTGTTTTTGGTTGAATCAAAAATAAAATTTTTACCTTATAATTTTGGGGCGTTACAAGTTGGTATCAGAGCCTTGGTTTGAGGGATTCGGGTACACTCTCGGGTGTGACTGAACTCAAACTGATGAGTTGGTAATCTTTTAAAAGAAAACGAATTTCTAAAAAGACTTTTGAAAAAAGAAAGGGGATGTGATGCGGTGCAATCAGTCGAGCTCAAGTAAGTGATTCCTAGAATACCCATACATGTTGATATGTTGTATGATATGAATGTTGCATGTTAGGATAAGGCTAGGATTACTTTCAGGAATTACATGATAGATTGGCCTGATTTGTGATGTCTTGTAGCTTGGGAAGCATTGGATATTATGCTAGATTGGGAATATGTATTGGTATCTGTCACACCCCCAAACCGAGATGGCGGAAACATTCGGGGGCGGAGGACGTCATGTACAATATCATAACAATGCACAATAGTAAAACAAGCAACAACATCCATTGCATTAATAATATAGTTAATACAAGTGTGTTCTGTGTAACGTTGTAAGACACCAAAAATTATATCAAAATAAAAGACGAGTCTTGAACATGCTCCGTCTTCTAAAAAACCTGGTCATCTGTACCTGTCTGCTGGTGACCTGAGAATACAAGTTATTTTGAAATAAAGTATCAACATAAAAGTTGAGTGAGTACATAAGTATTTTTGTGTCAATTGTTTGCATTTGCTTCATGAAAATGTTTGTATATGTAAAGTAAAAATGTTTGTATATTTCCTGAAAATCCTATATTTTCTACTTAAATGAAAAGTAGTCTTCTACCAAGACCCAACTGTTTGTATTCTTTGTTCTCTTGAATAAAGTGTAAAATGTATGTTTGTACTTGAAATAGTATAAATGTATGTTTTTCCATATTGGTAACTATCTTTACTCGAAAAATAGTATGCGTTTCTCTTGTGAGAATATAATTGTGTGAATGTAAATGGAAAAATGAAGATCTACAGTAGTATTATATATAAAATACACTACTGATGCATTAACTACCTTGTAACCAAATTGGTTAATTTTAAGGTTAAAATGTGATAAAGTTATAACCATGCTTGATTGACTAGTGTGAAACACGACGTTCTTCAGGCGTCAAAAAGTTATGACATTTGTCACCCATAGACTTGCAGGTCCTACTGTAGCTAACAGCAAGGTGTAGGATTGTCAATCCAGTATAGATCTATACACAAACTCACGCTCTCCCTCCAGGAGAATCTGGTTATAATAGTGTGGCATAGCAGGGAAATTGCTATGCCATGAAGCAGTATCTCACATTTTAGTTATCTTGTTCTTTTTATAGTATGTATGTTCCTTCTCGTTCTTGTAAATGAATAGTAATAGTATGTATGTACTGACTCATGTACGTTTTCTCTGATCTAGAAATAGTATGTAGAAATCCTCTAAACTATACCTATTATAGTTTACTAGTATGTTTGTTTGAACTGTTACCGATTTGTAGAAAAGACTCATTTTCACAAAGTGTGCAGCTGAGTTAAATATGTACTTTAAAATATGGAGATTAATATTCATGTATATATTTAGCAAGTATAACTATGATTTATCCGACAGTCGGACTAGTGATCCTACCCTAAGCCTACAACCAAACAAGGAACAAGAGTCAAGGTATTTAGCAATAGTCCTAAGTCCGATAAAGCATACTTATACATAAATATGTAAATGAATACGATTTTTTGGTAAAACACAGCAGTCTAAAATAGTTTTAAAATCGCTTCAATAAGAGTTTGAGTATAAGAAATCCTTTTGTTTGACGTTTTCACATGTAAGTGTTTTAACACAAATATATTGTGTTCTACTTGTATTCTCCCCCTAAAAGCATTTAAAAGCATTAAAAATGGTAATTTGTAGGGGTATGAACTCACCTTGTGTGAGTGATTCGATTTGGAGTTCGATATAGGATGAATGTTTCACTAGTTAGCTCCCGGGACAAAATCAAGTCCTAAATGGCAAATTTATGTAACATAATGGCATTCAATTAGCAACTATAACCTCTAAGGCATTAGAGAAACAACCTAGGATGTAAGAATTACTTACAAGAGAAGTGCTGTAAGCAAAGATGGGAGGCTGCAAGGAGTTCACAGCCAGATGAAGGGTTCATGGCCCAAGAACACTTGATGTTCTTGAGTTCACGGCCGAAAACTGGGTGTTCACGGCCCAAAGATATTGAAGATTGATGAATGATTGAAGGTCCTAAGAAAGTTCCCTTGAAGAAGAAGAGAAAGAGGATGATATTTGAGAGAAAAGGGATGTTTACGGTTGAAGATCTTTGAGAGAGAAGGGAGGTGTTCACGGTCAGAAGTGTAGAAGTGATGATAAAAATCAGTCCAACTTCTATATATAGGGGTGAGTTCATGGCCGCAAACCGAGGTTCACGGCCCGAAGACCGTTCACGGCCCGTAGGCTCGTTCACGGCCCGAAGGCTGTTCACGACCGAAGCCTCGTTCACGGCCCTAGCCGGTTTTGCGGTCCGAAGGAAAGAGAGATGAAGAGAGGTGCGAAGTTTCTCGGTTCCAACTAATTCCCTTCTCAAACACATAACACCTTGAATACAAGGTTTAAACACTTAAAAGACATTACTCTAACCCATTTAAGATAGAATAATAATAAAAATTAAGTTTGGCCCTTGATTGAATGTTTGACTTTAGTTGACCAAGTTGACTTTTACAAGAAAGAAATTACGGGTTGTCACAGTATCAGTAATTGCTAAATGGATTCTTTAAAAATTGTATACAATTAGGATCATATAGCCCTTAAATGACTGATTTGGATTTATTCATGTTCCTTATTTGGTTGTGGTCCTAGGGTAGAGTCTTTTATTCGACAGTCTATTTGATCTTGTATTGTGTATAATTTGCATGCATTAGGTAACCGACAGTGAGAGTGGAAGTAGCTAGCATGGGTTGTAGTAAGTGAGTTTGGGATGTCCTTTGTTGTTCTGTAGTTTGGAGTGTTACTTCACGGATGCTGCTTGCTTTGTGCTTTGTGGAACTCTTAGTGATGTGAGTTAACTATTAAGTGAATATGTTAAGTCACATGTTGTAAAGGCTAAATAATCTCAAAGTGACGGATTTGATTGTATTGCACAACTCTCGTTTGAGTCTAACCATTGTAGGGCTGAGTCTTTTACTTGAAGGATTATCTAAGCTTTATGGTATGTGATTGTATTCATGAAGTAGTTAGCTGACATTAGTGGGAGTTCTTCACATTTTTCTAAAGTAACTAGAGTAGGATTTTATAAAAGAGTTATAGTAATTTAATATCATTATACTTTTAATGAAGCTAATGTCCTATCAGATCCGTTCTGCTAACGACCATCCACCAAACAAGGAAGCGGTGGGTGAGAGTGGACACCCATTCAACGACCATTTTATAGGTCGCTTCCTTATACCCTCTTTATAGCTTGGTTTCATGAATGAGGCGTACTAGTGATTTGACTGACTTTTCTTAAACATACAATATATTAATCTTTTAATTATATATATAATATAAGGTGTATTTTAAAACTTTCTAACATACTATGTTTAAATTTAAATTTTCGAAATTAATATAAAAATCAGTTTAATTTAAAATCAAACCAATTAAGATTTAATCTTTATCGTTTAATTAAAATTTAATTAAATTAATTTAAATCTCATGAGGATTAAATAATTATTTACTATTAACTATTAATCAAATAATTTAAATTTAATCCTAATCCAATCCCTACTAAATTTTTGAAAAATAAGGGTATTGGGGTCATCCAATTTTAATTATTCTGTTTTAACTAATTAAAACAATAATTATAAAATAAGGAAACCCTAACTTGCCCTTAAAGTAATCGAAAACAGGGAGGAGACTAGGGTTTCTAAAACCCTTGTAAAAAAAACTAAGGGTGGTGTAACATCCCGAAATTCAGGTACAACTATTTAGCCCTTCTTTTATTCAAAGTGTCAAGTTAAGCCCTTAAGAGGAATTGGTAGCAAATGAGTACGCTGGGCGTACTCAAGAGTACGTTGCGCGTACTCATGCGCTTATTTTGGACGCGGACTCGCCTGAGTACGCTGGGCGTATTCAGGGTTACGCTGGGCGTAATGTGTCCAGGTGCAAACCCTAATTTCTGACTTGTGCCCTATATATTGGATGCTAAGGCTCATTTCTCAGCCTCCATAGCAGTGAGTAAAACCCTAAGAGAGAACTTTTCATCGTTCTTAGTGAGTGTGTGTGATTTTGGAGCTAAAAGTGCCTTGGTGTGCTAGTGAAGAAGAAGGAGAGGAGTTTGTGGAGACTAGAGTTTGAAGTGCAAGTTTGGATCTGAGATCTACAGAGGAAGGAGCTGCATTTGGAGGTATAAAGTTCAAAACTTTCCTCTTCATTTGGTTTGTTGCTTCATGGACCATTTTAGGGTTAAAAGTCCCAAAGGTGGAGACTTTATGAGCGTAATGTGCTCCATGGACCTAGATCTGTCCCATTTAAGTGGTATTTGTGTTATAGATCCATAAAGTTCCCATCTTGGTCGTGGATATGAGATCATGCTTGAGTATTGGGCTTTCTAGTGTTAGGAAATGGTATATTTTGGGTGTTAGTGACTTGTTCAGCCATGCAAAGGCTTAAAGTCATCGACTTTATGGATTAAGAGGCTTAAAAATGGTCAGATCTAAAAGCTGGACGTGAGTCTTAACTGTTTAAGACCTCAAGAGCTAAGGGACTGAAACTGGGATTTACGCCGGGCGTAATCCCAATACGCGCGGCGTACGGGGTGGCGTTCCCCGATTCTGAGAGACTGCCGGGTACGCCCAGCGTACACATCTGGTACGCGCAGCGTAACCCGGAGGGTTGACTTTTGGTTGACTTTTAGGGTTTGGTCTATAGTGGGGCCTTTGAGTTATGAGAGGGGTAAAATGGTCTTTTACCCTTCTGAGAGTACTAAGAGGGGGAATAGTCTAGCCTTGAGAGATGTATTGATTGAGAGTATTTATTTTACATGATTAGGCGGAGGCTAGACCTGATTTTACAAAGTTCGAGCTTTACCGAGTTACCCGAGGTGAGTCTTCTCACTATACTTTACCTAGAGTGGTAATTAGAGCTATGAGACAGAGTATGCTGTATGCTTTTGCATGATGTGATTTCTATGTGTTATATGCTATGTATGTTACAGAGTTTTCAGAGTTAGGACCGGAAGGTCCACAGAGTTAGGGCCAGAGGGCCCACAGAGTTAGGGCTAGAGGGCCCACAGAGTTATGGGACTGGAGGGTCCCACAGAGACACCTTGACCAGAGGGTCATCAGAGTTATAGCCTCGAGTGGCTAATATGTGTTGTGTGTGGTATTTTGGGGAACTCACTAAGCATTTATGCTTACAGTGTTGTGTTATGTGTCTCAGGTACCAGCGAGGATCGCGGGAAGGCGCCGACTTGATCAGTACACACACGGGGAGATTTTTATTATGATCTTGGGATATGATGTTATGATTGACTATGTGATCCAATGGTGTTTTTATAACGATTATGAATGAAAATGTGTTTTATAAAATGTGAAAATTTGTTTTGAAAATTCTGGTGTTACAAGTTGGTATCAGAGCCTTGGTTTGAGGGATTCGGATTCATCTTCGGGCGTATCTGAACTCAAACTGAGGATTTGAGAGAAATTTTGATGACTAAAAACTTTTTAAAAGAGTAAAAAGAGTTTTGAGACAAACATAGCAGAGCCGTGTGTACGATCAGCCAGCGCCCGAACGGTGATTTCCCAAAATACCCTTGTAATTAGTGTTATGAGATATATTATGTTATGATATATGATGAGTTATGCTATGCATGCTAGAGTAGACTAGGTATTCTTATTAGGACTAGAGTGGCCTGATATGTGATGCCTTAGTCTAGGAGTTTTGCTGCTAGGGATACTTGAGAGTGTTTAGATAGCAGCGAGGAGTTTATGAGAGAGCTGCTAGTGAGTAGCATATGGTTATGTAACACCCAAATTTTCAAAACAAATTTTCACATTTTATAAAACACATTTTCATTCATAATCGTTATAAAAACACCATTGTATCACATAGTCAATCATAACATCATATCCCA
Organism: Lactuca virosa; assembly: GCF_052849685.1. Classification (NCBI taxonomy): domain Eukaryota; kingdom Viridiplantae; phylum Streptophyta; class Magnoliopsida; order Asterales; family Asteraceae; genus Lactuca; species Lactuca virosa. Next base: position 111,945,367 of record NC_136426.1, on the reverse strand, counting down.
AGATCATAATAAAAATCTCCCCGTGTGTGTACTGATCAAGTCGGCGCCTTCCCGCGATCCTCGCTGGTACCTGAGACACATAACACAACACTGTAAGCATAAATGCTTAGTGAGTTCCCCAAAATACCACACACAACACATATTAGCCACTCGAGGCTATAACTCTGATGACCCTCTGGTCAAGGTGTCTCTGTGGGACCCTCCAGTCCCATAACTCTGTGGGCCCTCTAGCCCTAACTCTGTGGGCCCTCTGGCCCTAACTCTGTGGGCCCTCTGGCCCTAACTATGTGGACCCTCTGGCCCTAACTCTGTGGGCCCTCTGGCCCTAACTCTGTGGACCTTCCGGTCCTAACTTTGTGGACCTTCCGGTCCTAACTCTGAAAACTCTGTAACATACATAACATATAACACATAGAAATCACATCATGCAAAAGCATACATCATACTCTGTCTCATAGCTCTAATTACCACTCTAGGTAAAGTATAGTGAGAAGACTCACCTCGGGTAACTTGGTAAAGCTCGAACTCTGTAAAATCAGGTCTAGCCTCCGCCTAATCATGTAAAATAAATACTCTCAATCAATACGTCTCTCAAGGCTAGACTATTCCTCCTCTTAGTACTCTCAGAAGGGTAAAAGACCATTTTACCCCTCTCATAACTCAAAGGCCCCACTATAGACCAAACCCTAAAAGTCAACCAAAAGTCAACCCTCCGGGTTACGCTGCGCGTACCAGATGTGTACGCTGGGCGTACCCCGCAGTCTCAGAATCGGGGAACGCCTCCCCGTACGCCGCGCGTACTGGGATTACGCCCGGCGTAAATCCCAGTTTCAGTCCCTTAGCTCTTGAGGTCTTAAACAGTTAAGACTCACGTCCAACTTTTAGATCTGACCATTTCTAAGCCTCTTAATCCATAAAGTCGATGACTTTAAGCCTTTGCATGGCTGAACAAGTCACTAACACCCAAAATATACCATTTCCTAACACTAGAAAGCCCAATACTCAAGCATGATCTCATATCCACGACCAAGATGGGAACTTTATGGATCTATAACACAAATACCACTGAAATGGGACAGATCTAGGTCCATGGAGCTCATTACACTCATAAAGTCTCCACCTTTGGGACTTTTAACCCTAAAATGGTCCATGAAGCAACAAACCAAATTAAGAGGAAAGTTTTGAACTTTATACCTCCAAATGCAGCTCCTTCCTCTGTAGATCTCAGATCCAAACTTGCACTTCAAGCTCTAGTCTCCACAAACTCCTCTCCTTCTTCTTCACTAGCACACCAAGGCACTTTTAGCTCCAAAATCACACACACTCACTAAGAACGATGAAAAGTTATCTCTTAGGGTTTTACTCACTGCTATGGAGGCTGAGAAATGAGCCTTAGCATCCAATATATAGGGCACAAGTCAGAAATTAGGGTTTGCACCTGGACGCATTACGCCCAACGTAACCCTGAGTACGCCCAACGTACTCAGGCGAGTCCGCGTCCAAAATAAGCGCATGAGTACGCGCAGCGTACTCTTGAGTACGCCCAGCGTACTCATTTGCTACCAATTCCTCTTAAGGGCTTAACTTGACACTTTGAATAAAAGAAGGGCTACATAGCTGTACCTGAATTTCGGGATGTTACAATTCTCCCCCACTAGAACCAGACTTCGCCCTCGAAGTCTCATGCTGCAAACAACTCCGGACACTGCTCCCGCATCTCTGACTCTAGCTCCCAAGTCAGCTCGGACCCTCTCCGATGTTGCCACTGGACTTGAACCAGAGGCACCTCCTTGTTCCTCAGAACCTTGATCTTCTGATCCATAATCGCGATTGGCCTCTCAGCATAATTCAGGCTTGCATCCACCTGAATATCCTCCAGCGGTACCACTGCTGTCTCGTCGGCAATACACTTCCTCAGTTGAGACACGTGGAAGGTATCATGAATTTGGCTCAGCTCCGCAGGTAGCTCCAACTGATATGCTACTCTGCCCACCCTCGCGGTCACCCTAAACGGACCAATGTACCGGGGCCCCAGCTTGCCCCTCTTCCTGAAACGGATTACTCCCTTCCAAGGAGACACCTTTAGGAGTACGAAGTCTCCCACCTGGAACTCAAGCTCGGATCGTCGCCTATCCGCGTAACTCTTCTGGCGACTCTGAGCTGTCAGCAACCTCTGTCTGACCTGTTGTATCTGCTCTGTCGTTTGAAGCACTATCTCTGTACTACCCATCACACGCTGCCTGACCTCACCCCAACAAATGGGAGTCCGACACCTCCTCCCATACAACAGCTCAAAGGGTGGCATACTGATGCTCAAATGATGGCTGTTGTTATAGGAAAACTCAACCAAGGGTAAATACGTGTCCCATCTTCCTTCGAAGTCCAATACACATGCCCGAAGCATGTCCTCGAGCGTCCGAATCGTCCGCCCGCTCTGCCCGTCTGTCTGTGGGTGGTAGGCGGTACTGAAATGCAACCTCGTACCCAACTGGAGATCGACTCAACCCCGACCTCTATCATCTGATACTCATCGTTGGACCCTTCGGTCCGGTCTATATCGTTGGACCCTTCGGTCCGGTCTGTACAACACATCACCAGGACTCAACTCAACTCAAGAGTTTGGTCCGCCCGTAGTTGGAATCGCTCGTTCCAATGACTCATTCAACTCATAGCTTGGGGACCCGCAACCCATGTGTACTTTACTTATCCAATCCCTTCGGATTGGATGTCCACACTTACTCAGAATGTAATGATTCCCAATCATTGAGGAGACCCCGGTCTCACCCCTGGTCCGACCACCAGGCTCCCAAAACTCATGCGTAGGGCTTTTCAAGCCTAAAACCCTCCTGTGTCATGCTCAGATCAAGAAGGCTTCCTCATAACAACCTCTCGCTAATTAGTGCGTATTACGGCTCCCCATAACATCACCACAACCTCCTATTGACTAGTGAGTACTACGGCTCCCCATAGTATCACAACAACCTCTCTCTGACTAGTGAGTACTACGGCTCCCCATAGTATCACAACAACCTCTCTCTGACTAGTGAGTACTACGGCTCCCCATAGTACCACGACAACCTCTCTCTGACTAGTGAGTACTACGGCTCCCCATAGTACCACGACAACCTCTGTGTGACTAGTGAGTACTACGGCTCCCCATAGTATCACAACAACCTCTCTCTGACTAGTGAGTACTACGACTCCCCATAGTATCACATCAACCTCTCTCTGACTAGTGAGTACTACGGCTCCCCATAGTATCACAACAACCTCTCTCTGACTAGTGAGTACTACGGCTCCCCATAGTATCACAACAACCTCTCTCTGACTAGTGAGTACTACGGCTTCCCATAGTACCACGACAACCTCTCTCTGACTAGTGAGTACTACGGCTCCCCATAGTACCACGACAACCTCTGTGTGACTAGTGAGTACTACGGCTCCCCATAGTATCACAACAACCTCTCTCTGACTAGTGAGTACTACGGCTCCCCATAGTATCACAGCAACCTCTCTCTGACTAGTGAGTACTACGGCTCCCCATAGTATCACAACAACCTTCCCTAGTAGCTCCTGAAGCTGCGAGGATAACTACTGCGTCTCTGGCGGCGCAAGGCGATAAGGTGCCTTGGCGATAGGCGCTGCCCCCGGAACCAACTCGATGCGAAACTCTACTTGCCTCTCGGGAGGCACACCCGACAACTCCTCGGGAAAAACATCCGGGGACTCTCACACTATCAGAACGTCATCCATCGAACTTGGCCTCCCAGCGGCCTCTCGTGTGTCCATCACATAGGACACATACCCGCTGCAGCCTTGCTGAAAACTTTGTCTCGCTCTGGCGGTTGAACAAAACGCCGACCCACATCGGTTACCCTCGTTGTACACCGTAAGTACTCCCCCACTGGGGTCTCGTATCGTCACCAACTGTCGCTCGCAGTCTATGACAGCCCCAAATCGGCTTAACCCAACCATGCCAACTATGACACACACGTCCCCCATCGATATCGGGACCAGATCTATCGGGGACTCAACACCGAAGATCTCGAGTACACATCCTCGACTCACATTCATAACATACTCCGCTCGCTCGTCCGCTATGGAAACTCGTAGAGGTCGACTCAACGCCTCTCGCCGGCTACTGATGTGCCGACCAAACGTTATTGACACAAATGATCGACTCGCTCCCGAGTCAATTATCACCAAAACAGGTACGGAACCCACAAAAAGTACCAGCCACAACATCGGGCGATGCGCGGAACTCCTTCGCTGTCAACTGTAAAGCTCTCCCGCGAGCCTTCGGTGCCTCGACCTTTGCTGGCCGAACCTCGGTAACTCTAGCAGCAGGTGCGGATTCCTCAATTCAAATACTCGGTTCTTCCCCGCTTAGGGTTCGAATCACCACCAATTGGTGCACCAACACTCTATCCCTCATGTTGTCTCCACCAGTAACATCGCACCTAATTCCGCAAGGTGCTATGCAACGCTTGATGATTTCTCTGACAAGGATCAAACAACTCCAGATACCAGGGTCTCGTATGCAACCTTCAGAACTTACCATTGTGACTTCCTCTAGTCATTCAGGACCTCACACTATACTCTCACCGGACCTCCCAACTGTCCCGTGTTAACACTAACTCTGGATCTGGAAATAATGAACCATCATACTCCTCATCCTTGACTCCTTGCCCAACGTTCCAACATGCTCCTTATCACAAGAGCCGAAACCACATTTCCACCCCTTATACCTCTCAGAAACAATAGGAGTCACTGCCCTGATATACCCTTCTTGATCGCCCAATACCGCACCTAACACCTGCCCTATTATACTCAAATAGGGTGCATCCTGATCCTTGACCATTTCAGTCTCCACTGTCAACCTGCTCAAACTATATCACTCCCTCACGGCAGACCTACTGCCGGATACTCTGATTGAAAAGTCACCATCAGTGCGATCCCACAGGGTTCACTCCAACTCAGAAACCGAAATCTCAACACCTCTTACGTCTCCCACAAGAAACGGAAATAGCACCACTCGGGTCACGGAAAGTGACATATCTACTATCGGCCGGCTCTCCAGCTCAGACCGTATCCCTCCATAACGCACCGTCCCTACTCTACTCTGATTCTTGCGACTCGAATGGCATATCACCAACAATTCCTTGGAGCTAACTCGGTTTCCCTATCAAGGGATGCTCCACTAAAACTCGTTCTTCCTGGCCTTCTGGGCCCATACTCCTTCACATCCGACCTTGGTCTAGATAATCGCTGCGGAATAACCGGCAAAACCAGAAGCACTCACCGCCACATTTCATGGTACTCGAACCATGTCCTCTCTTCTCAACCCGCCTCAAATCATGGTACTCGAACCACAAAATCACCCCTCGATCTGCCACCAATCATGGTACTCGAACCATGACATCACCTCTTGATCTGCTACCAATCATGGTACCCGAACCATGACATCACCTCTCGACCTGTCACCAATCATGGTACTCGAACCATGACATCACCTCTCGATCTGCTACTAATCATGGTACTCGAACCATGACATCACCTCTCGATCTGTCACCAATCATGGTACTCGAACCATGACATCACCTCTCGATCTGCTACTAATCATGGTACTCGAACCATGACATCACCTCTCATTTTGCCACCAATCATGGTACTCGAACCATGACATCACCTCTCGATCTGCTACTAATCATGGTACTCGAACCATGACATCACCCCTCGATCCGCTACTCACAATCCTCCGGATCGCCACAGTCATTCGTCAAAATCATACTGCGAATCTCTTCATCGCTAATACCGCTGCCCTCCGGCGTGTGCGGTGTTCCAACCATGATGTCTCTGAAACACAATATGAAGATACCAGAGACTCGATCGAGTATACTCGCACTCGATAACTCAACCCTACTTGTTCCTGAGTACCCAATGGATTCTTACTTAGGGTGCGCGCTGCTCCGGTGTCTTCAGTAGTACGGGCCCTATACTACCGTCCACACCGCATCAGTATTCACTCTAAGTCCTCCTCCTTGGATCCCAAGTCCCAAGTACTCTACTCTCTTTAACCATATGCTACTCACTAGCAGTTCTCTCATAACTCCTCGCTGCTATCTAAACACTCTCAAGTATCCATAGCAGCAAAACTCCTAGACTAAGGCATCACATATCAGGCCACTCTAGTCCTAATAAGAATACCTAGTCTACTCTAGCATGCATAGCATAACTCATCGCATATCATAACATAATATATCTCATAACACTAATTGCAAGGGTATTTTGGGAATTCACCGTTCGGGCGCTGGCTGATCGTACACACGGCTCTGCTCTGTTTGTCTCAAAACTCTTTACTCTTGTGAAAAATTTTGCAAATTTTATTTTGAAAATCTCTCAATTCCTCAGTTTGAGTTCAGATACGCCCGAAGATGTATCCGAATCCCTCAAACCAAGGCTCTGATACCAACTTGTAACACCCAAATTTTCAAAACAAATTTTCACATTTTATAAAACACATTTTCATTCATAATCGTTATAAAAACACCATTGTATCACATAGTCAATCATAACATCATATCCCAAGATCATAATAAAAATCTCCCCGTGTGTGTACTGATCAAGCCGGCGCCTTCCCGCGATCCTTGCTGGTACCTGAGACACATAACACAACACTGTAAGCATAAATGTTTAGTGAGTTCCCCAAAATACCACACACAACACATATTAGCCACTCGAGGCTATAACTCTGATGACCCTCTCGTCAAGGTGTCTCTGTGGGACCCTCCAGTCCCATAACTCTGTGGGCCCTCTAGCCCTAACTCTGTGGGCCCTCTGGCCCTAACTCTGTGGGCCCTCTGGCCCTAACTCTGTGGACCCTCTGGCCCTAACTCTGTGGGCCCTCTGGCCCTAACTCTGTGGACCTTCCGGTCCTAACTCTGAAAACTCTGTAACATACATAGCATATAACACATAGAAATTACATCATGCAAAAGCATACATCATACTCTGTCTCATAGCTCTAATTACCACTCTAGGTAAAGCATAGTGAGAAGACTCACCTCGGGTAACTCGGTAAAGCTCGAACTCTGTAAAATCAGGTCTAGCCTCCGCCTAATCATGTAAAATAAATACTCTCAATCAATACGTCTCTCAAGGCTAGACTATTCCTCCTCTTAGTACTCTCAGAAGGGTAAAAGACCATTTTACCCCTCTCATAACTCAAAGGCCCCACTATAGACCAAACCCTAAAAGTCAACCAAAAGTCAACCCTCCGGGTTACGCTGCGCGTACCAGATGTGTACGCTGGGCGTACCCGGCAGTCTCAGAATCGGGGAACGCCTCCCCGTACGCCGCGCGTACTGGGATTACGCCTGGCGTAAATCCCAGTTTCAGTCCCTTAGCTCTTGAGGTCTTAAACAGTTAAGACTCACGTCCAACTTTTAGATCTGACCATTTCTAAGCCTCTTAATCCATAAAGTCGATGACTTTAAGCCTTTGCATGGCTGAACAAGTCACTAACACCCAAAATATACCATTTCCTAACACTAGAAAGCCCAATACTCAAGCATGATCTCATATCCACGACCAAGATGGGAACTTTATGGATCTATAACACAAATACCACTGAAATGGGACAGATCTAGGTCCATGGAGCTCATTACACTCATAAAGTCTCCACCTTTGGGACTTTTAACCCTAAAATGGTCCATGAAGCAACAAACCAAATTAAGAGGAAAGTTTTGAACTTTATACCTCCAAATGCAGCTCCTTCCTCTGTAGATCTCAGATCCAAACTTGCACTTCAAGCTCTAGTCTCCACAAACTCCTCTCATTCTTCTTCACTAGCACACCAAGGCACTTTTAGCTCCAAAATCACACACACACTCACTAAGAACGATGAAAAGTTCTCTCTTAGGGTTTTACTCACTGCTATGGAGGCTGAGAAATGAGCCTTAGCATCCAATATATAGGGCACAAGTCAGAAATTAGGGTTTGCACCTGGACGCATTACGCCCAACGTAACCCTGAGTACGCCCAGCGTACTCAGGCGAGTCCGCGTCCAAAATAAGCGCATGAGTACGCGCAGCGTACTCTTGAGTACGCCCAGCGTACTCATTTGCTACCAATTCCTCTTAAGGGCTTAACTTGACACTTTGAATAAAAGAAGGGCTACATAGCTGTACCTGAATTTCGGGATGTTACAGGTTAAAGAGAGTAGAGTACTTGGGACTTGGGATCCAAGGAGGAGGACTTAGAGTGGATGCTGATGCGGTGTGGACGGTAGTATAGGGCCCGTACTACTGAAGACACCGGAGCAGTGCGCACCCTAAGTAAGAATCCATTGGGTACTAAGGAGCAAGTAGGGTGGAGTTATCGAGTGCGAGTATACTCGAACGAGTCCCTGATATTTATTATGTTGTATTTCAGAGACATCATGGTTGGGACACGCCACACACCAGAGAGCAGCGGTACTAGTGATGAGGAGATCCGTAGGATCATTCATGAGGAGGTGGATGCGGCCATCAGGGCAGAGATACCAGAGATGTTCGGGTCTATCAAGACCACACTGATAGAGACATTTGACGAGAGATACGCTGCTCTTTCTGAGGCTGCGGTTGCTGCGGCCACTGCAGCTATAGCTGCGACTAGGCCGCAGGGTGGTGATGCGTTGCTGTTTCGTGAGTTCAGCAACACAAAACCACCGGAGTTTGATGGGACCCAGGACCCGATTGCAGCGATGAGGTGGATATCAGACATTGAGGGGTGTTTCTTTACTTGCTCATCTCCAGAGCATTTGAGAGTCCGGTTCGCGTTGAACCAGCTTCGCTTGGGAGCGAAGGACTGGTGGAAGTTTGTGACGGCGCACTATTCGCCTACTGAGCTTGTTGCAGTGACCTGGGAGAGGTTCACTGCTATGTTCCGAGAAGAGTACGTTCCCCAGGTGGAGAGGGAGCGTTTGGCCCAGGAGTTTTTGACCCTCAAGCAGGGTACAAAGTCTGTTACAGTGATCACCAGGATGTTCCATGAGCGGGCGATGTTCTGCCCAGAGCACGTTTCTTCCGAGCAGGCACGTATGAGCCGATATCTGAGCATTTTGAAGAGGGATATACGAGAGTTCGTGGCGAACTCGACGTACCGGACATTTGCCGAGCTTCAGGTAAATGCCCGGAAGAGGGAGATAGAGCTGGAGACTCAGGCTAGGGAGGAGGCGGAGTCTCAGGGGAGGGATCGGCGACCGGCACAGTCTCAGCCGGCAGCCAAGCGGGCCAAGCCTGCCGATTCGAGATCAGGGAGCCAGAGGGGCCGCACTTGTGGCAAGTGCCGCAAGAGTCATGACGGAGTGTGCAGAGCAGGGTCTTGCTACAAATGTGGCAAGGAGGGGCATATGGCCAAGGATTGCCCCAAGGGGTTTGCAGTCTGTTTTCACTGCAACCAGACCGGACACCGGAAGGCCGAGTGTCCACAGTTACGAGGGTCAGCTCAGGGAGCTTCTCAGGGATCTGCTCCTGCTGCTGTTCGAGCTACAGAGAGTCGGCCGACGAAGGCTGAGGCACCGAAGGCTCGCGGGAGAGCCTTCCAGTTGACAACGGAGGAGGTCCGCGCAGCACCCGATGTGGTAGCTGGTATGTATTATTTCCTCTGTTTATTTTGAGTTTGTAGTGTTATGCTTATATTGTGATATGCGTAGGTACATTTCTTGTGTGTTCTGTACCTGCCTTGGTGTTATTTGACTCGGGTGCGAGTCGGTCTTTTGTGTCACTAGCGTTTAGTCGGCACATCAGTACCCAGCGTGAGGCGTTGAGTCGACCTCTACGAGTTTCCATTGCTGACGAGCGAGCGGTGTATGCTACTGATGTGATTCGAGGATGTGTACTCGAGATCTTCGGTGTCGAGTTTCCGATAGATCTGGTCCCGATTGCTATGGGGGACGTATGTGTCATAGTGGGCATGGATTGGTTGAGCCATTTCGGAGCTGTGATTGACTATGAGCGACAGTTGATGACGATACGAGACCCCAGTGGGGGAGTACTTACGGTGTACGGCGAGGGTACCCGTTCTGGCTCAGCATTTTGTTCGGCCGCTAGAGCGAGACAGAGTCTACAGCAGGGCTGTAGTGGGTTTGTGGCTTATGTGGTGGATACGAGAGTAGATGCAGAGAGACCGAGGTCGGTCGATGAGGTCCCGATAGTGCGTGAGTTCCCGGATGTTTTCCCCGAGGAGTTGCCGGGTGTGCCTCCCGAGAGGCAGGTAGAGTTTCGTATTGATTTGGTTCCGGGGGCAGCGCCTATCGCCAAGGCGCCCTATCGCCTTGCACCACCAGAGATGTAGGAGTTATCCTCGCAGCTTTAGGAGCTGCTGGGGAAGGGGTTTATACGGCCGAGTAGCTCGCCGTGGGGAGCGCCGATCCTTTTTGTCAAGAAAAAGGATGGTTCACACCGGATGTGCATTGATTACCGGGAGCTGAACAAACTGACGGTCAAGAATCGTTACCCCTTACCGAGGATCGATGATTTATTCGATCAGTTGCATGGAGCGTCTTGGTTTCCAAGATCAACTTGAGGTCTGGATATCATCAGATGAGAGTACGAGATGAGGATATCCAGAAGACAGCGTTCAGGACTCGTTACGGGCATTACGAGTTCGTGGTGATGCCTTTCGGGCTCACCAATGCACCGGCGGCGTTCATGGATCTCATGAACAGAGTATGCAGACCGATGTTGGACCGTTCGGTGATCGTGTTCATCGATGATATACTGGTGTATTCGAGATCCAGAGAGCAGCATGAGGAGCATTTGAGAGAGTTACTTGGAGTTTTGAGATCGGAGAGGCTTTATGCCAAATTCTCCAAGTGTGATTTCTGGTTACGAGAGGTCCAGTTCCTAGGGCACCTCGTTAACCAGAATGGGATATTGGTCGACCCGGCCAAGATTGAGGCGGTTATGAGTTGGGAGGTGCCGAGATCCCCCATCGAGATCAGGAGTTTCTTAGGGTTGGCTGGCTATTATCAGAGATTTATCAGGGATTTCTCCAAGATCGCCGTGCCACTCACCAGGTTGACCCGGAAGGGTGTTGCTTTTTCATGGGGACCAGAGCAGCAGGCCTCCTTCGAGACACTTCGCCAGAGACTGTGTGAAGCCCCAGTGTTAGCCCTTCCGGAGGGGATGGAGGACTTTGTGGTGTATTGTGACGCATCGATATCGGGGCTGGGAGCGGTGCTGATGCAGAGAGGGCATGTGATAGCATACGCATCGAGGCAGCTGAAGCCTCACGAGACGAGGTATCCCACCCACGATTTGGAGTTGGGGGCTGTAGTGTTCGCCCTCAAGATCTGGCGTCACTATCTGTATGGGGTTCGGTGTACCATATACACGGACCACAAGAGCTTGAAGTACTTGATGGATCAACCCAACCTGAATATGCGCCAGAGGAGATGGTTGGACGTGGTAAAGGATTACGATTGTGAGATCCTGTACCACCCGGGCAAGGCTAACGTTGTAGCCGATGCCCTGAGTCGTAGGGCGGAGAGCGCCCCGGTACAGGACGTTTGTATGAGATTGACAGTGATGACTCCGGTGTTGGACACCATCCGAGGGGCCCAGGCTGAGGCCGTGAGACCGGAGAACCGCAAGAGAGAGCGGGTTATCGGATATGTATCGGAGTTTGTTACCGATAGCAGAGGGCTTATGACCTTCCAGGGTCGGATCTGGGTGCCATTTGTGGGCGGGGCACATACCATATTGATGGAGGAGGCACACCGATCGAGGTTTTCGATCCATCCCGGGGCCACTAAGATGTATTTGGACCTGAGAAGAGATTATTGGTGGCCCTGTATGAAGAAGGATGTAGCATGGGTTGTTGAGAGGTGCTTGACCTGTCGCAAGGTTAAGGCCGAGCACCAGAGGCCGCATGGTAAGTTGCAGCCGTTGGAGGTTCCCGAGTGGAAGTGGGAACAGATTACCATGGATTTTATCACCAAATTGCCAAGGACTGCGAGGGGCGTCGATGCAATTTGGGTGATTGTGGACAGGTTGACGAAGAGCGCTCACTTCCTTGCTATCAGTGAGAGCTCCTCCGCTGAGAGGTTGGCAGAGTTGTACGTGAGGGAGGTGGTATCACGGCATGGAGTGCCGATCTCGATCGTCTCAGATCGAGATGTGCGTTTCACTTCCAGATTCTGGAAGAAGTTTCATGAGGAGTTGGGTACGAGGCTACATTTTAGTACCGCATACCACCCCCAGACAGATGGGCAGAGTGAGCGGACGATTCAGACGCTCGAGGATATGCTTCGGGCATGTGTGCTGGATTTCGGAGGGAGTTGGGACACATACTTGCCCTTGGCTGAGTTTTCCTATAACAACAGCCATCATTCGAGCATCGGTATGCCACCCTTTGAGCTGTTGTATGGGAGGAGGTGTCGGACTCCTATTTGCTGGGGTGAGGTCGGGCAGCGTGTGATGGGTAGTACAGAGATAGTACTTCAGACGACTGAGCAGATTCAGCAGGTCAGACAGAGGTTGTTGACCGCTCAGAGCCGCCAGAAGAGTTATGCGGACAGACGTCGCTCGGGGCTTGAATTCCAGGTTGGTGATTTAGTACTCCTGAAGGTATCTCCTTGGAAGGGGGTGATCCGATTCAGGAAGAGGGGTAAGTTGGGACCTCGGTATATTGGTCCTTTCAGGGTGACTGCCAGGGTGGGCAGGGTAGCGTATCGTTTGGAGCTACCTACGGAGTTGAGTTAGATTCACGATACCTTCCACGTGTCTCAGTTGAGGAAGTGTATAGCTGATGAGTCGGCAGTGGTTCCGTTAGAGGACATTCAGGTGGATGCGAGCCTGAATTATGTTGAGAGACCGGTTGCGATTGTGGATCGAAGGATCAAGACTTTGAGAAACAAGGAGGTGCCATTGGTTCAAGTCCAGTGGCAACATCGGAAGGGTTCTGAAATGACCTGGGAGCCGGAGTTAGAGATGCGCGAGCAGTATCCAGAGTTATTTGTTGAGTGAGACTTCGAGGGCGAAGTCTAGTTCTAGTGGGGGAGAATTGTAACATCCCGAAATTCAGGTACAACTATTTAGCCCTTCTTTTATTCAAAGTGTCAAGTTAAGCCCTTAAGAGGAATTGGTAGCAAATGAGTACGCTGGGCGTACTTAAGAGTACGCTGCGCGTACTCATGCGCTTATTTTGGACGCGGACTCGCCTGAGTACGCTGGGCGTACTCAGGGTTACGCTGGGCGTAATGTGTCCAGGTGCAAACCCTAATTTCTGACTTGTGCCCTATATATTGGATGCTAAGGCTCATTTCTCAGCCTCCATAGCAGTGAGTAAAACCCTAAGAGAGAACTTTTCATCGTTCTTAGTGAGTGTGTGTGATTTTGGAGCTAAAAGTGCCTTGGTGTGCTAGTGAAGAAGAAGGAGAGGAGTTTGTGGAGACTAGAGTTTGAAGTGCAAGTTTGGATCTGAGATCTACAGAGGAAGGAGCTGCATTTGGAGGTATAAAGTTCAAAACTTTCCTCTTCATTTGGTTTGTTGCTTCATGGACCATTTTAGGGTTAAAAGTCCCAAAGGTGGAGACTTTATGAGCGTAATGTGCTCCATGGACCTAGATCTGTCCCATTTAAGTGGTATTTGTGTTATAGATCCATAAAGTTCCCATCTTGGTCGTGGATATGAGATCATGCTTGAGTATTGGGCTTTCTAGTGTTAGGAAATGGTATATTTTGGGTGTTAGTGACTTGTTCAGCCATGCAAAGGCTTAAAGTCATCGACTTTATGGATTAAGAGGCTTAAAAATGGTCAGATCTAAAAGCTGGACGTGAGTCTTAACTGTTTAAGACCTCAAGAGCTAAGGGACTGAAACTGGGATTTACGCCGGGCGTAATCCCAATACGCGCGGCGTACGGGGTAGCGTTCCCCGATTCTGAGAGACTGCCGGGTACGCCCAGCGTACACATCTGGTACGCGCAGCGTAACCCGGAGGGTTGACTTTTGGTTGACTTTTAGGGTTTGGTCTATAATGGGGCCTTTGAGTTATGAGAGGGGTAAAATGGTCTTTTACCCTTCTGAGAGTACTAAGAGGAGGAATAGTCTAGCCTTGAGAGATGTATTGACTGAGAGTATTTATTTTACATGATTAGGCGGAGGCTAGACCTGATTTTACAAAGTTCGAGCTTTATCGAGTTACCCGAGGTGAGTCTTCTCACTATACTTTACCTAGAGTGGTAATTAGAGCTATGAGACAGAGTATGCTGTATGCTTTTGCATGATGTGATTTCTATGTGTTATATGCTATGTATGTTACAGAGTTTTCAGAGTTAGGACCGGAAGGTCCACAGAGTTAGGGCCAGAGGGCCCACAGAGTTAGGGCTAGAGGGCCCACAGAGTTATGGGACTGGAGGGTCCCACAGAGACACCTTGACCAGAGGGTCATCAGAGTTATAGCCTCGAGTGGCTAATATGTGTTGTGTGTGGTATTTTGGGGAACTCACTAAGCATTTATGCTTACAGTGTTGTGTTATGTGTCTCAGGTACCAGCGAGGATCGCGGGAAGGCGCCGACTTGATCAGTACACACACGGGGAGATTTTTATTATGATCTTGGGATATGATGTTATGATTGACTATGTGATCCAATGGTGTTTTTATAACGATTATGAATGAAAATGTGTTTTATAAAATGTGAAAAATTGTTTTGAAAATTTGGGTGTTATAGGTGGAGGCTAGGGTTTCAAAAACCCTATCAATTATCGAAAATGCCTCAATTAGGGTTTAGTTTCTATAAACCTTAATTTTGATATATTCAACTTTGTGCAATATCAATGAGAACAATGAATCTGATACCACTGATGTGTTTTATATATTACAAAAAACTGTTTTTGGTGGAAAAACATAAACCCTAAGTTTGCATGCACCCTAAAGGATCTATGTTCTCACTATGATTTGCAAACAACTATTGAATATCAAGAACCCTATAACTACATTGCTATTTTCGAAAATCACTAAAGGGTTATTAGAAAATACTTACCTTATGTTTATTGTAGTAAATAAACAATGATTCCTTCTTGATCTAGCTTTAGACAGCAAGCACCAGAAGTCTAGTGCCTCTAATGGCTCACACCCAAACCCGAGCAAATTGGAGGCTAAAAAGGAGAGAGGAAAAGAGGAAGGATTTTTGTTTCTACCTCCTGTAGAAGGGATGAATGAAATCGTGAACCCTTAGGAGGGTTTATATAGTTGATAAGGAGGCCAAGGATAAGACAGTTTCCTTAGATAAGCTTTATCCCTTTTGCTTTTCCCCCCCTAAGGCATCCAATTTTCCTTAGAGTCCAAGAAAAGCTCTAGAGACCATCTAAAACCCTATAACCAACTAGATTTTGTCTCTCCTCCTAGGGAAGTTCTATAATTGGTCAATGTTCAACTTTTGAACACTGTCACCTTTAGTCCTTCACTTTTAATTGATCCAATTAACCTCAAAATTAATTCCAATTAACTTCTGATTAATTCTTAATTAAACAATACTATTTATAATTAATATACTATTCTCGTAATATATTAATAAATCATTTATTTTGATTTCTAATTAATTTATTAACTATATAATAAATTAATAAATTAGTCTCTCTCTCTCTCTCTCTCCAAATAGCAATCCAATTAATTACTAGGTTTGAGGGCAACCGAAAAAGGACTTTGCTAATAATTCAAGTGTATACTAATTTAGTTATTGGTTTAGAAACCTAATCTAACGGTTTCAGACTTAAATCAGTGAAGTGTTGTTTTTCCGTATTATAAAAGTTTGTGGATCAGTAATTAGATCCCCATCAGGGCATATGGGTCCTGCTATGATTGGGTTTCGATGGTAACATTGGAAGGTCGCCGTGTGCATGCATTAATATTTTAGTCAAAGCAGGGTTCAAGAAGAATTATCCAGTCGTCTGGTTTCCAGAAAGGTGGTAAGGGGTGATTTCGAGGACGAAATCTAATTTAAGCGGGGGAGAGTTGTAACACCCTGTTTCGATTCGAATCGTAATTCGGGGCCGTGAACCGAGGATCAATTATCGTAAGGCTTTAGGCCTTGGGTAAAGAGAGGTTTACACCTATTTGGTTGTGGATAAGGTAGGTTATGGGTACCAAGAGTTCGGTTCGCGCTTCGGATCCCGAGAGTATAATGGTAAAAGTGATGGTTCAAGCCTTTTATGGATAAAGGACTTTAGTTCGAGGTGTGTTAAGTTAGAAGTAATTAGATAAGGTTGTAAATCACCTCGTTACCTTTCCGTGGATATAAATATCATCGAAAATGGAGTTGGGACGCAAAAGTTATGGCCATCGGAAGATAGATCAGTAAGGAGCATGTCATGTACGATGGGCGTACGTGGCTGGAGTAATCGCAAAGGCTCCTTCGCATACGCTGGGCATACCAGATGTACGCTAGGCGTACGCGACTCAGTCTCAAACCCTAACTTAGGGTCTTGGACCCTATTTAAAGGCCTTAACTCATTCTCAAGCCCTCATATCTTCAACGTCCATCCTATTTAACCCTAAGTCCGAAACCCTAGCCTCTCTTGTGTGAATTTCAAGCCTTGGTGTGATTTTTGGTGTGCCTTGGAGAAGAAGGAGATCTTGTTAGAAGCATTGATTGGCTTGGATCTTGTGTTTAGTGTGGGGATTTCGGTAGCAGTAGCACGTATCTATCAGTTAGCTTGGATTGAGGTGAGTCTCCTTACTGTACTCGTGGGACTAATGTCGGCTCATTAGGATCTGTTATGCTAGTTGTCTTTGTGACCTTTGCATGGTATGTTGGGCTAGGCCTATTGCATGACGGGCTAGGCCTATTTGTATGCTGGGTTGGGCCCATGGATGAGGAAGGGCTAGACCCAATGTATGTTATGTAGGATGCTAGCTGTCTTTGTGACTCTTGCATTTATATGTTGGGTTGGGCCCATTGACTTGGAAGGGCTAGGCCCATTATGATAGGTTGGGCCCAATATGCGGGATAGGCCCAATGATATGTATGGTATGTGGTATTTTGGGAAACTCACTAAGCTTTGTGCTTATGGTTTTATGGTTATGGTTTCAGGTACTCCCGATTCGAAGGGGAAGGGCCCGACTTTATCGCAACGCGTCTATTCATGTTTCTGCAACTATATGATTTTGAGATTATACTCTGATAACTGTTTTTATTCTGAAATACTTTTGAATGATTGGAAAAAGGATAATTCATGTTTCTGTGTTTTTTTTGTATGTCCAACATACTATATTAATTATTAGCGTACAACAAGTGAGATGGCAAACGGGCAACAAGCTAAGCCGCTGAGCCTTTTTGTATAATAAAGATAATTCTTTTAAAGACTACATCCATGGATCTAAGGGATATAAAATTGCTTTGCATGATCCGTTGTACTCTATTAAAAAGTTCCACCGCATCTAGCGCGAGTAAACCAAACGTATCAAATGAAAATGGTATGGACACATGTTGATTTCCCATGCACGATTTCTCATGTTTGGTGACTTTGTCTGTTGTAGCTTTTAAAGCAACCTGTCCCGCCGTGAAACCCCCAACCCTCAAGCCTACGAGAAGGGATACCCCTGTAAGGTCCAGACATGCGTGTTTCCCTCCGACCCATCCAAAAATCAAAATGTCAGCTGGTTTAAGGGTTAACCTTCCTTATGCCAGATCAGTCAAGAAGTTAACAGGCGCCTCTTTCTTAGCGGAAACCCCGACACACTTAAATATGTCAAACAAAATATCCCTAACCATATCGTGTCTGTATTTGAACCCCGAAAGTTCTTTACAGTGAACTGCATGTTCTCCAAAAGAGTCCAAAATGTCTTGAGACAAACCAAACATATCTCGTCAGCAGAGAATATTGGAATCATGAGTCAATATTTGAGGATAGTACGATACTCCACAGGAGACATATGTTGGCCAAGCTCATCTATAGGGATAGCTATAATAAAATCTTCAGCATGTGGTGCACGTAGCATTGGAAAACCGCTTTCTACCGAGTCGTCATGTCAAGATGCACTTCCATATCTTGGATATTTTTTACGAAAAAGGGCACTCGCCAGTGTATTCTCGGATTTAGGGGTGGCGGTGTTTTTAGTAGTAAAACTGCTAAGGTCAATATCAAGAAGCTTGTTACGAAGAAAATCCAAGAGACAATCATAATCAGAATCCATACCATATATGTCGCTATCCCGTAAGATGTGGTCTTGCCATACCCAAGATTAGGCCCTTTAGGCAACAAAAGCATATGAGGTAGCCTCTACTGCCGAGTATAAACCTAAACCACCAAACTTAATGGGTAAGGAAGCAATTTGCTACTGTATGTCGCTAAAGAAAAGGCCACCACAAACCACAATGTCCTCAATCGCCACACGCAACCCATTGTCAAAGAATATTGTCGCCTCCTCCATGTGAACGGGTTGACACGTCCTCAGCCCAAAGTAAAGCTTAGCAATACCCATACTGTTGGGTTTTTATTCAAAAATCCGGTTTCACAATTGGTAAAATTGACAGCGGAAGGTTTAAAAAAGTTGAATAAAACTAAAACTATTTTACCCACCAATGATCATTTTGCAAGAGTCAGAAAGATTAAAACAACCATAGAAGGGAAAGCATAACAACCTTTGAAGACTTTGATCCTCATGGGAGGTTGGAAGTTGATGAAGTGTGGCATGAAACTCTAAAGAAGGAGTTCTCTACAAGTATCCACCAAGCAAGAGTAGAACCATCAAAACATGCTAGTATTCACTTGTAATTTGTTGTTCATAAGCCTTTGAAATATATACCAAATATATGTTCAAAGGTGAAGCAACAAAGGGGCTTTGCCTAGCATTAAAATGCAAGAGAATAGAGAAGAAAAAGAGCCTTCAAATTCCGAAATTTGGCAATCCTCTAGAGAGCATGAAGCTCTAGGATTTGACTCTGAGAAGAGGAAGAAGCGGAAGAAGAAGACTTGCAAGAAGTGTATCCAAAACTCTTCCATGCCCTCCCTTATATGATGCCTAAAAAGCAAAGGGAGGCCATAAGGCAAAAGGAGAGCCAACTTTGTCCCAAGCATGTAAAAAGAATAGACAAAGAACACATGCCTTGTCTCCTCCCATTTTTCGAAAAAGGCATGTCCAAAAGAAAACAAAAGTCATCTCATGGCTAGTTTTTATACACATACATGTTATCTTTATAAAAGTCAATCATTTTTATAAAGAATTCCCAACACACACACACACACACACACATATATATATATATATATATATATATATATATATATATATATATATATAACCAGTCATATATAAATATCTTATTTTATATAAAACTATCTTTTATATAAATTGTAACTAGCTTATTTTATATAAAACTATCTTTTATATAAATTGAACTAGTTTATTAAGATATAAATATAACTTATAAATAATCTTACTTTATGATATATTTCATAAGTTGTTATTTCTCCAATAAATATTATTTCCACAAATAATAAATTCCCAATTAGTAACATATTATTTCCATGAAATAATAATTTTCCAATTAAATACAAGTGTTGATATATTTATTAATAATCAAATTATACTAATAAATAACCAATTGACGATAACTTGCTATATGGTGTGAGCCTATAGGATCATATATTATTAGCAATATCATTCTACAATGACTCTTGGGCATACTAGATCTTTCGAATACAAGACCGAAGCAAAACGAGCTCACTATGGGGGCCAGACAATTGTGGAAGAAGGCGCATCAAATTCACAACGTTTTCGGCTCTCTTTTATGCCTAATCTGCTAATGAAACTGACATCTCTACTAACAACTCCCCCAAGAAGTTTCACCCCCAAAGGCGACCTCTCGATGCCAGCCGAGAATAGCCCTTCGCATAGCTTCCTACCATCACACGAGGGCCAAAAGAGTTCGGTTTTCTTGATATTCAGCTGAAGGCCCAATTTGGGCCAATCATCGTAATGACGTCCAACGCTTTGGTCACCTCCTCCGAATCTCCAATAAGTGTGTCATCATCAAGGTACCATGCATGAAGAAGAAACATGCAATTGTCTCTAATATTATGCAAGAGCGGGTGCAACATAAGGGCAAAGAGAAGTGGTCCCAAGGGGTCTCTTTGTTGAACCCTAGTAGTGGACCAAATACGTGTGTTGCCTAGATACAACCATGCTGCTTGACCATAATGAAATTTCTACCTTATAATTTTGGGGCATTACAATTTTAACAAGTTAGATGGTATATAATGTATAAAAAAAGACTAAATATAAACAAAATCAAAAGCTCTTTTGAGAACCAATATTTGTGTGGGAACTGGAGAAATTTGTTTGGGCTAAATTTTTTCAAAACCAACATCATCACACCACCCATAAGGTATCGTCTAAGCCAATCACACTATAATAAAAAAAAACAACGCTATTTTGTAATGTGCATATATGCATAGTTATAGTTTTCATCGTTTTTTCGTATATTTGTTGACATACAACTGGCTTAGATGGTGTTTGATAAATTATTTTTGGACAAATAAATATTTATTAATATACTTGAAATGTTGATTTTTGTTATTTAGATTTAACCGAGAACCGAACTAAATAACTTGAAAAACCATTTTCCCCAAACCTTATTTGGTTCGGTTTCGGTTAATAGTTTAGAGGTAAAAAACTAATTAATCTGAATGTAATAAATGATAACCAATTAAACTAATGAATAAAATCACTACATACAATGATAACCTAATATAATAATAAGAAAATGAACCCCTGCCACCCTCTTTCGTTTATTTTCATATGATAAAATAAATGAGTCATAATTTAAAATTTTGAGTCCTTTTGTTTTTTTTAAGCGTTAGACGAACCGTTTAATTATAAACTATGAAATAAGAAGAAACGATGAAAACTATAAATATACATATATGTAAATTACAAAAAAAACATTGTTTTTTATTTTTATGGTGCGACATTGTTAGACGATATACTAGGGGTGGTGTAGTGATGTTTGTTTTGAAATATTTTGGCCAGAAAACAAATTCTCAGGTTTTTACAAAAAAAAATGTTGTTTTTTATTTTTATGGTGCAACTGTGTTAGACGATATCCTAGGGGTGGTGTAGTGACGTTGGTTTTGAAATATTTTGGCCGGAAAACAAATCCTCAAGTTTTAAGGCAAATGTTGGTTCTCAAAATAATTTTTTATTTTGTTTACATTTAGTGTTTTTTTATATCATATACTATTTAACTTGTTCGACATATTATACTTTTAGCCGGTAGGAGCTCATTGCAAATGTAAAATATAAACAACTTTAGATGGACAAAATAAAAAATTGTTATCTTTTTTAGTCAATTTTTCTAAAAAAAAAAAAGTGAGTTTGGACTTTGGATGTGAATTATATAGTATTTAATTTATTAATCAAATGCTAAAAGAAACAGTTTTGGTTATTCAAAAATCAAAATCTTAAAAACCTTCGTGGTTATCTAAAAATAACTTCTTAACCACTAGAAATTATACTGACATCAACTTTGGATTATGTATGGTTTTAGTATTGCACAAATTACTGAAATCGTTTTTATAATTTGTAAGAATTTCGTGTTTGGTCCTTATCTTTTGTTTTGTATTAGGACCGTCCCTATAGCTTGTTTTTATTACGTTTTTCGTCCATTCTAGACATAAAAAGGCTATATATATATATATATATATATATATATATATATATATATTCATTTTTTCATATTATTATTATTTATTAATTAAAGAAAAAGTTAAACTAAATCCAACCCTCAAACTCACCGGCCAATATTTGGACCATCAGACCACATGTGCTTGAAATAATTGGCCGCCGGAAAGCACTAGACGCCACCAGAAAACACGAGTTGCCATCGAAAAACACCAATTGCCACCCGAAAACACCAGACCGCCACCATGTCTAACTGAACTCCCGACCACCATAGCTCCGGTAATATAGAACTCCGGTGTATTTTACCCTTCTCGTCTCTTTCGTTTCTCCACTACCACTGCCATCAGCACCCCCCTTCTCCCTTCCCCCTCATCCCCTTTCTTCACCACCCTCGGTGATCAAATCCCAACCAAAACCCATGCTCCGACAAGCTCAAACACAAAGAAAAAAAAACCTGCAACAAAACCCAACACACTCAAATGTTTTCAAACTCAAACTCCTCCCTCTTTCCACCGAAAATCAAATCTACAAAACCAAGAATTTAAGCCCATTAAAATCCACAAATCAAATCAGAAAATCAAACTCAGAAATGCATTTAAACCTAAATCAAACTGAGATAGTGGATGATGACGGTTGAGCATGCCGAATTTCAGTGGTAGTGCAGAAGAGGTAAAATTCGAGAAAGAGGGTCGAAGGTAGATGGAATAGAGAGAGAGAGAGAGAGATATAGAGAGAGAGAGAGAAAGAGAGTGCGAGAGAGAATAAGAGAAACCAAGAAGGGGAAAGGATGATGATGGTGACGTTGTATAGTGGTGGTGCGACAACAACCATGGCAGCGGAGGGTGATGGTGGAGCATTCAAAGATTTCATATATGGTAGTGGATTTGTAATGACTAAAGATTCATATACAATTTTTAGGGATTGTCATAAATGGAGATAAATGTTTAATGGATATTGGGGAAGAGGTAGTTTCTGGCGTCGTCCGGTGGTCTCCGGCGGTAGGTGGTCCGTGGTGCTGATTTAAGTTTTCTTCATCTGGTCTTTAGAGAAGAGGATGAAGCTTTAGAGGATGGGGTGAAATGGTGAGGTTGCTGATGAATGTGAGCTTGAGCATTTAAATTCAATTTATCATTTAATTAAATAGTAAATAAATACCAAAGATAAATGAAAAATAAATCAGAAATGGCAAAAGAGTACTTTTATGTGGGCCAGGGACGAAAAACATAATAAAAACAAACTATAGGGACGGTCCGAGTGCAAAACAAAAGATAGGGACCAAACGCGAAATTTTTGCATCCAGTAATTTGTTCTTTATTATTTTATTTAGTGAAATACACTACAAAGACAGATTTTGGTTATTGAAAATCTAAAAAATCTTCGTATGGATATATAGAAAAATCAATTTATTAACCACAAGAAAATGATATTGATATAAAGTTTGGATTATATTATGTATGGTTTCTTATATATTTAGTAATCAAATACCATAAAAAACACGATTTTGGTAAAATCTCCATCGTTATCCTGTTACTATTTTAAAACATTCTCAACCACAAGAAATTCATAAAAGTTAAATAATCAAACACTAAAAAGTAACCAAAAAGTTGTTTCAAAATTAACCACGAGAAATCATGATAATCAACCCTTCACCACCTTAATGCACAACCCAAAGATTTTTGTTGTTCTTGTTCTTATCCACAACATTTTTTTATATAAGCCAAGCTATCTTTCTTCTCTTATTTCTTCTCGACTCGTGCTCCAGTGTCTTCCTCCTCCTTCTAGTTGCATCTCCAACTTCATCATACTTTAGGCTTTGTTCAATCATTGCATTTATTTCAGCCTTTTATTGAGATCGGTTCTCATCTTCATCCTCATTGGTGTTGTAGCAATTGGTGTAATCATTGTCCGTTCCCTGATCAGACAAGGAAGAGTTTGAATCATGGGGTGTTGAATCATCATCATCCAACTCATCCTCATTGTCTTGATCATCTTTAACTTCTTTAACATCTTGAACTTCCGGGTGTGCACTTTTTTCATTTGCAATGTAAGCTTCCAAGGTTTTCATGGATTCTTTAGTCTCTGGTGATGTCTTCTCCACAAGTACATCCTTCATTACACTATGCTCCCTTGACGCACCACGATACTTGCAGGCGGGTTGGGAATGAACACCTTTTTGGTTACTCTCTCTAGTTTTTTTTACATTCCATTCTTTGTTTTTAGTTTGAAAAAGGAAACCATTGTCAATGCCATCAAATGCATGCAACGAACAACAAATGAATTTCATATTTGAGGTTTAAGAAAAAAACATTTTTAATTAATTTGTTTACTTACTGCCTTCCAAACTACTTCATCATCATGAATATCATTATTTGTAATCACGAAGACCCTTTAATAAGAGTGTCGTTCATAGTGTTTTTTCCAATTCGGGATTCCATTTTAACATGGTGTTCATTTGTGGTTTCTTCCGTATCACTTATTTTTTAACACTTATTCCCTTTAGCAGCGTTGTCTTCGAATGAAAACTTGTTTCGTCACTCACTCCATCATTTTTCCGCCATTTGACACACTCCATGCCTTGTTTCTAGTTTTAAAAAGGATTTCATTCCCAACGCCATAACCACCTACTACGGATTTCATAAGTTAAAAAAATAATTTAATACCACTGATATCCTTCTTTCGAATTTTGAAGTTATCCTCAATTAGGAACGCTACAATCATTTTTCCTCATCTTTCGCAACCTTCACATCCAAACCTTACTTATACATGAAAATAGAGGCCCTCAAAATTACTTATTTATTTGCTCAATTAGTGTCAAGCTTATCTGCACCAACTTACACTTTTATCATATCCTTATAATTTTTACATTATGGTTCAAGTTTGAGCTTATCAACATTAACCTATCAAAGTATTGCCCATCCACTCTCACTCAACCACCAACATACATGTTTTCTCCATCATACTTAGGAATTCAAAACAATATTGATAGCAGTGTAATACAACTTACTTCTTAAATTTCCCAATACAATTAATAATCAAACAAATAAAATGCATCTAAATCCAATTTATTTAAGTACCTCTTAGACAACTCATTTTTTAAATGGACTAACAGTTCCGCTAAAATCTAATATCAAACGTATAATGACAAATGTCAAAATAAAAGTTGTAATTTATAGAAGCCATATATCTCACCAAATTTTATCTCTATTCCAACTTCCTAATGACTCTAATGGAGTGTCTTCACAAAACAAGTTCATCGAGAAATAGACAATTTAATAGTTTACATATACAAGATATGGTCTTCCATTAAATCAAATCATAAAATCCTACCCTAAAAACTAGGATACATGCTTATCACAACACAACACACATACTACTGATATTCGATCCTTCCTTATTATTTAACACAACTATATGTGAGAAACACCAACACTTTTATTAAGACCAATTAAGAAGAAATTACACTTTGAGAGACTACATTTAGCTTTGTTTATGTTTTTTGGATGCTTGGATGGTTTGAAAAAATGAGCTTCAAACCTATTTATATGTGTCTACACATCCTTTTGGGAAGGTTCTAGATATTACTACAAGCTATGTACACTCATGTCTACCTAGAATTTTCTACCAGACTCTATATTTATTACAAACTTCCATGTGTTTCTAGAATACTAATTATACCATAATCTAGAGAACCATATGACGTTCTAGTGTCTTCTACGATATTCTAGAATATACTATAACCTTCCAGGGTATTCCATGTCATTTTATAAATATTATAGTCTTTCGATATGTTATGGAATCTTCTATAGTCTTCCATAATGTTCTAAAATATTGTAGAGCATTATATAAGAATTTAACTTTTTTCTAGATAATAATATTCGTTCTATTAGGTTAGTGATGATGACCTTTTAACACTCCCCCCTCATTACTAGCCCCATTCATCTTTGTAACACCCTGAAATAAGGTATGTATCGATGACCCTTACTTTTATTAAATTGTCAAAACTAGCCCTTAAGAAAATGTAACATCCATAAAATTCGAGCCAATTTAAAACTTCTTAAATCATTTAAAACCATTCAGTTATTACAATTTGTTTTCAAAATATTTTAAACATCAGAGTTCCCATAAATCATAATCATCAATCGAGGAAGTGTACGGTCATACCTTCGCCTTCCGCGGTCATCCGCTGAACCTGAAACAATAAACTGAAACTGTAAACTCGAAGTTCCAAGAATAAAGCTAAAATGACTAGATCTATCTCATACAAGAATAAAGTTCCAAGCTTTTTACCTTCTGGAGCTTCTACAGCACAAACCAACTTCAGGTCTACAAGCTTGATCTTCTTCTCCAACTCCTTGATGCAACACCTTCTTCTTAAAACACTCAAAAAGCTCAAACACTCAAGGAAATGGCTAAGGTTTGGGGAAAACGACTCTAAGCAGTGGAGGCTGGGGTAAGGGAGGGTTTGGGGAAAACGGCTCCCAGCTATGCGCAACATAGCGCTAAGCCACCCCGATGCATGCTTGGCTGACTGAACGCCCAACATAGAGGGACGTACACCCATCATACGCGCTGGGTGTTTACTTCCGTTGAATTTTAGGGTTTTGGTCAAGTTGTGGACTTTGGAGGCCATGGAGGGGTAAAATGGTCTTTACCCTTCTGAGATTTAGTAGAGGAACTTAGCCTAACATCTTTTGGGGGTTGTTAATATCAAATATTAATTAGAGAAATACGTGATATATGTTAGGCAGAGTCTAGACCGACAGTTCGGGTATGGGATATACTGCTTTACTTTACGAGGTGAGTCTTCTCAGTATACTTACCTGAGTGGTAATTACTGTGCGACCGGAGGGTCTTATTTGTGTTACTGACCGGAGGGTCTTATTTGCTTATATTGAGATATGTGATATTATGCATTTTCTCTTTGCGATTATTGATGTATATTATTTGATGCATTTATTGTGCTATAACCGGAGGGTCCATACCGAGTAGTGAGACCGGAGGGTCTTCACTGAGACACAAGACTGGAGGGTCCATACCGAGTCGTGAGACCGGAGGGTCTTCACTGAGACACATGACCGGAGGGTCTTTATCGTGATATAGCCATGAGAGGCTAATAATTTGTGCATGTGGTATTTTGGGAACTCACTAAGCTTCGTGCTTACAGTATTTGTGTAAAATGTGTTTCAGGTACATCTCGGGATCGCGGGAAGGCGCCGACATGATTGTACACACCAACTTGTTGATTTGTGTTATGAGGATTCTGGGATATTTGATAACAAACTCTGATGTTTTGTGATTGAGAAAAATGATAATTTGGCATGAGAATTGTTAAACTATGTTTTATGTGAACTTTTAAAAATGAAAAATTTGTTTTAAAATTTTGAGCGTTACAAGTTAGTATCGGAGCCTTGATTTGAGGGATCCGGATGTACCCTCGGGTATGTCTAGACTTAAACTGAGGATTTTAGAATTTTTTCAAAAAGAAATGGTTTTCTAAATAAGCAAACAGATTTCAAGAGAAAACGAGATCAAACAGTGTGTACAATCAGCCAGAGCCCGAGCGGTAATTTCCAAAAATACCCTTACTTGAGTATATTATGAGATGAGTTACTATTGAGCTATTAGTACTGCATGCTATATTATAGGCTAGGTATTTTCAGGAATTTTGAGTTAGATTTGCCTGATTCATGATGCCTGATCCTAGGATGTCGTTCTTGAACGACGTTATTCTTGTCATTTGCTCTATATGTTGTTTAGTTGTACATGGCGGAGATCTGTACGAGACATATTAGAATTGAAGAGAGATCTAGGAGGAGTATCTAGATGTTTAGCTTGAGGAGTCTACTGAGAGAGTAGTTAGATACCCATGAGGGGTAAAGTACCTGTGAGTTAGGATCCTAAGAGTAGGACTTGAGGCGAATGCGGGTTGGTGTGGAAGGTAGTATTAGGCCCGTACTACTGAAAGCACCGGATCCGTACGCGACTCAAGTAAGAATCTCGGGATACTAATGAGCATGTAGGGATGCGTATATACATGTGTACTTTAGGCTGTCCCTGATGATTTCCGTGTTTATGTTTCAGAGAGAGATTATGGTGGCTACCCGAGGTTCAGGCTCCGGCAACCCCGAGAGGGCGAGTACCAGTGATGAGGAGATCCGCAAGATCATTGCGAGTGAGGTGGCCGCAGCTATCAGGGAGGCCATTCCGGAGATGTGCGGGCTTATTAAGACCACATTGATTGAGACTTTTGACGAGCGATATGCTGCTGTCACCGAGGCTGCCGCTGCCGCAGCCACCGCATCCGCAGCCACCACAACCTTTGCAGCAGCGAGGCCACAGGGGAGGGTGACTCGTTGATGTTCCGAGAGTTCAACAACATAAAGCCACCAGAGTTTGACGGGACCCAGGACCCGATTGCTGCGATGCGATGGATCTCCGATATCGAGGGATGCTTTTATACTTGTTCATGCCCGGAGAACCTGAAGGTTCTATTCGAGCTGAACCAGCTTCGCTTGGGAGCGAAGGACTGATGGAAGTTTGTGACGACTGACTATTCTCTTGCAAACCATGATGCTGTGATTTGGGAGAGATTTAACCAGTTATTCCGAGATGAGTTTGTTCCCCGGGTGGAGAGGGGACGATTGGCCCTCGAGTTTCTGTCTCTCAGACAGAAGACAAAGATAGTGACCGAGATTACGAGGATGTTTCATGAGAATGCGTTATTTTTCCCGGAGCACATGTCTACCAAGCAGGAACGTGTGAGTCGGTATTTTAGCATTTTGAGGAGGGTTATTCGGGAGTTTGTGGTGAACTCGTCATATCGGACATTGGCTGAGCTACAAACCAATGTCAGGAGGAGGGATATCGAGCTGGAGACTCAGACTAGGGAGGAGGGAGAGTCTCAGGGGAGAGATAGGAGACCAGTGCAGTCGCAGCCGGCAACCAAGCGGGCTAAGCCCGCTGATACTAAAGCAGGAGGCCAGAAAGGTCGCACTTGTGGCAAGTGCGGTAAGAGTCACGAGGGATCTTGTCGATAGGGGATTTGCTACAAATGTGGCAAGGAGGGGCATATGGCGACGGATTGCCCCAAGGGATTTTTGGTATGCTTTCATTGCAACCAGACTGGCCACCGAAAGGCCGAGTGTCCTCAGCTCACTCATAGGTCAGCTCAAGCCCCTGCTCCTACTACCTTGCTTGTCACTGATGGTCGGCCCGGGAAGGCCGAGGCTCCGAGAGCTCGTGGGAGAGCTTTCCAGTTGACCGCGGAGGAGGTCCGCGCAGCACCTGACGTTGTTGCTGGTACGTATCTTATTATTCATATTGTTGTTATAACTTGTTTGTACTTATATTGTGTTTAATATAGGTATTTTTACTTGTGAATTCTGTGCCTGCTTTGGTGCTATTTGACTCGGGTGCGAGTCGGTCTTTCGTGTCTTTATCCTTTAGTCGACACATGAGTGTTAGACGCGAGGCTTTGAGTCGACCGTTGAGAGTTTCTTTAGCCGAGAGCATGCGGTTTTTGCTACTGATGTATGCCGGGGTTGTGTTTTGGAGATTTTCGGTGTTGAGTTTCCGATAGATCTGGTGCCGATAGCGATGGGAGATTTCTGCGTCATAGTGCGCATGGATTGGTTGAGCTGATTTGGAGCTGTGATTGATTGCGAGCGTCAGATGGTGACGATACGAGACCCAAGTGGGGGAGTACTTACTGTTTATGGAGAGGGAACTAGATCGGGATCAACTTTCTGTTATGCTGCCAGGGCGAGACAGAGTCTACAGCAGGGATGTATGGGTTTCTTAGCTTATGTAGTGGATACTCGGGTTGCCAATGAGAGATTGGTTTCTGTTTCCGATGTTCCAGTGGTATGTGATTTCCCGGATGTTTTCGCCGATGATTTACTAGGTGTGCCTCCTGAGAGACAGGTGGAGTTCCGGATCGATTTGGTTCCGGGGGCGACGCCTATTGCCAAGGCATCGTATCGTCTTGCGCCGCCCGAGATGCAGGAGTTATCTTCACAGCTTCTGGAGATGTTGGGGAAGGGTTTTATTCGGCCGAGTAGTTCGCCCTGGGGGGGGGGCGATCCTTTTCGTCAAGAATAAGGATGGTTCACACCGGATGTGCATCGACTACAGGGAGTTGAACAAGTTGACGGTCAAGAACCGTTATCCATTGCCGAGGACCGACGATTTATTTGATCAGTTGCAGGGGCATCTTGGTTTTCCAAGATTAATTTGAGATATGGATATCATTAGATGAGGGTTCGCAAGGAGGATATCTAGAAGACGTCCTTTCAGACTCGTTATGGGCATTATGAGTTCGTGGTGATGCCTTTTGGGCTCACCAACGCACTGACAGTGTTCATGGACCTCATGAACCGGGTGTGTAGGCCCATGTTGGATCGGTCGGTGATCGTGTTCATTGACGATATTCTGGTGTACTCGAGGTCTCAGGAACAACACGAGGAGCATCTTCAGGAGATTCTTGGAGTGTTGAGGAGGGAGAGGCTTTACACCAAATTTTCCAAGTGTGATTTCTGGTTACGAGAGGTCCAGTTTTTGGGACACCTCGTTAATCAGAACGTGATTTTGGTTGACCCGGCAAAGATTGAGGCAGTTATTGTTGGAGATAGTGTCTAAGTCCATAACTATATTTGGTATGTACTTGACCCGACCTGGCATGGTCCATTTGGGTTGCACTTCACCCGAACAATTTACGGATAATCTTTTGAGAATAGTATAAGTTATGATTTATTAATATATTATAAGTTCTAATATATTAATATAAAATCATATTATTTAATTAGTGTTGATCTATAATTAATTTAGAGATCAAAAGTATGACTAATTAAATATGGGCTCTTGTATTTATATAGTGTGGGCTAATGCTTATTTGGAATGGGCTAGGCTTGCATGGAAAGTCCATGGATACTCCATGGAGCTTTAACCCATGGATCTCATGGAAATGAAAAGACATGGGTATTAGGGTTTACATGGATGTAACCCTAATCCACCACACTATATAAAGGAGGCTTTGGTTCTTGAAAT
This sequence comes from Lactuca virosa, assembly GCF_052849685.1. Lineage (NCBI taxonomy): Eukaryota > Viridiplantae > Streptophyta > Magnoliopsida > Asterales > Asteraceae > Lactuca > Lactuca virosa. The sequence continues at coordinate 111,914,654 of NC_136426.1, read as the reverse complement.
TGCACTAGTTGATGTGTGTAAACTAAGAGGGCCGATTTCAAGAAGTTTGTGACTATTCTCTCAAGTTTCCAAGTTTGTGGTGATTTGTGACTTCCATTTGAGGCATCCACATTATTGGTGCTAGGCTCTCAAACTCCAAGCAATCAACTACTACTACAAGGTAAGTAATTCTACTAGTTTTATTTGATTCAAGTACCCCATGCCATGCTAGTTAGGATAAGAACCTTGGAAAAATAATTATTTGCATGTATCTTAGTCAAACATAGATCCAAGGTTTCTAGGGTTGCATGTACACCATAGGAGTGTTAGAATGCTGAAAACCCATCAGTTATGCAGTGGGAGGTACCGAGATCCCCATCCAAGATAAGAAGTTTTCTTGGCCTGGCAGGGTATTATCAGAGATTTATCAGGGATTTCAGCAAGATCGTTGTCCCTCTCATCAAATTAACCAGGAAGGGACTTGTTTTTACTTGGGGGCCTAAGGAGCATGCATCATTTGAGACTCATCACTAGAGGTTGTGCGAGGCTCTAGTACTAGCCCTCCCGGAAGGAGTAGAGGACTTCGTAGTCTACTGTGATGCATCCATAGTTGGATTGGGTGTTGTGTTGATGCAGAGGGGGCACGTGATAGTATATGCGTCGAGGCAGCTAAAGCCTCACGATACCAGATTTCCCACCCATGATTTGTAGCTGGGGGTGGTAGTATTCGCCCTCAAGATTTGGCGCCGCTATCTCTATGGTGTCCGATGTACCATATACACAGACCATAAGAGCCTGAACTACCTTATGGATCAGCCCAACTTGAATATGAGACAGAGGTGGTGGTTGGATGTAGTAAAGGACTACGAATGTGAGATTTTGTATCATCCTGGCAAGGCTAATGTGGTAGTCGATGCCCTGAGTCATAGAGCAACGTGTGCTCCGATCTGATACGTGTGTATGAGGATGACGGTGATGACTCCAGTCTTAGATACCATTCGAGAGGCCCAAGCGGTGGCCATGAGACCAGAGAACCGTAAGAGAAAGCGGGTGATCGGGCAGATTTCTGAGTTTGAGACTGATATTCGGGGGCTTATGACCTTCCATGGGCGGATATGGGTGCCATATACGGGTGGAGCTCGACAGACTTTGATGGATGAGGCCCATAAGTCGAGGTTTTACATCCATCCTGGGGCCACGAAGATGTGCTTAGATTTGAAACACGATTATTGGTGGCCCTGTATAAGGAGAGACGTGGCATAGATAGTTGAGAGGTGTTTGACCTGCTGCAAGGTCAAGGCAGAGCACCAGCTCCCTCATGGCAAGTTGCAGCCTCTGGAGGTTCCTCTATGGAAGTGGGAACATATCTCCATGGATTTTATTACCAAATTACCGAGGACTGCGAGGGGTGTGGATACGATCTGGGTGATTGTGGACCGATTGACAAAGAATGCTCACTTCCTGGCTATAAGTGAGAACTCATCTTCGGAGAAGCTGGCTGAGGTCTACGTGTGAGAGGTGGTGGCTCGGCACGGTGTGCTGACATCGATAGTTTCTGACCGTGATGTGCGTTTTACTTCCAAGTTCTGGAAGAAATTTCACGAGGAGTTGGGTACCTGGCTACATTTTAGCACCACATACCACCCACAGACAGACGGGCAGAGCGAGCGAACGATTTAGACGCTCGAGGATATGTTACACGCTTGTGTTATGGAATTTGGTGGGAGTTGGGATTCTTATCTACCATTGGCTGAGTTTTCGTGCAACAACAACCATCACTCTAGTATTGGGATGCCTCCCTTTGAGCTTTTATATGGGAGGAGATGCCGGACCCCTATCTGTTGGGGGGAGGTCGGACAGAGGGTGATGGGGAGCACCAAGATAGTGCTCAAGAAAACAGAGCAAATCCAACAGGTCAGACAGAGGTTACTGACGGCCCAGAGTCGTCAGAAGAGTTACGCGGATCGAAGGCGTTCCGAGCTAGAGTTTCAGGTTGGCGATTTTGTCCTCCTAAAGGTATCCCCATGGGAAGGGGTGATCCGATTCAGGAAGCAGGGCAAGTTGGGCCCTCGATTCATTGGTCCTTTCAGGGTGATTGCTCAGGTGGGAAAGGTAGCTTATCGGCTAGAGCTGCCTGAGGAGTTAAGCCAGATTCATAACACCTTCCATGTATCCCAGCTGAAGAAGTGTGTAGCTGACGAGACGGTAGTGGTGCCTTTAGAGGACATTCAGGTTGATGATCACCTTGAAGGGTTATGAGCATTCTAACACTCCTAAGGTGTACATGCAACCCTAAATACCTTGGATCTATGTTTTCTCTATTATACATGCAAATATCAATTTTCCAAGGTATTGTTCTAACTAGCATAATATGAAGTACATATAATATAAATTCTAGTAGAATTACATACCTCTTTGTTGTAGCTTGATTCCATGGAGCTTAAGAGCCTAGTACATCAAGTATGACACCTCAAATGGTTCACACAAAATCACCAACATCTTGGAATAACTTGAGAGAAAAGGTTCCTATGCTCAAATCGACTAGCCCTCATGTGTACACACACTAGTGACAATTTTGTGAACCAAGGACTCATTTATATATTATGGAGGATTAGGGTTACATCCATGTAAACCCTAATACCCATGACCTTTCATTTACATAGGATCCATGGGTTAAAAGCTTCATGGACTATCCATGGACTTCCATACACTCTTAGCCCATCCTAAATAAACCTTGGCCCATTCCATATATATATATATATATATATATATATATATATATATATATATATATATATATAAAAGAGTCCATATTTAATTAGCCTCTTTTGATCACTAAATTAATTCCAAATTAATTCTTGATCAACACTAATTAAATAATATGATTTTATATTAATATATTAGAACTTATAGTACATTAACAAATCATAATTATCCTTTTCTCACAAAAGTCTATCCAAATTGTTCTGATGCCATGCAACCCAAATGAACCATGCCAAATCGGGTCAAGTACATACCAATTATAGTTATGGGCTTAGACACTAACCCAACAGTCTCCCACTTGGATAAGTCTAAAACTATTATTGCGTATGACTTCAAAACCCGACTAGCAATCCTAGCTCTTAAAAGCTGTTGTCGAACTCTGAACAAATAAATGACGCGCCCATTAGATAAGGGATCATATATTCCTTCATTCTAGATATCATATGGACTGAGACATGGATTATAATCATTCTCTCTATCCATTTGTTGTTTCCCGATTTCCGATTTATGACGACCGACTAATTGAACAAATCAAATCAGTCCAGGCTTGGCCAGGCACTTCGGGGTGTCATCACTAAATCATCGAGGGGTCCACAAATATCGCTTTTATCCCTTTAAGAGTAAAAGGAATGGATAAACTTTGACTCATATGCTTTTTCTACTACTTGTTGAATCATACACAAAGGCACGTTTTATAACATCGAGTTACCAATGAGTTTTCGTACAATCAATGTATAATCAACTCATAGGCAACAACTCATATCTCTTGGTTTGAAGAATATAAGATGTTATCGTCTCATGATCACTCGTGATAAAATCCATGAAGTGAGTCAAATGAGCGTGGATTTAATCCAATACTCAGAACTTATGAGCACTCATTAATGTTGTAGCAACTCTTGCTATGTCCACTACCTTGGACATCTACAAACCAACTTCATGACAGTCTTGATTCATATCAACTTAAAACATATGACCGACTGTGGATGGTTTGAATAACTTAGTCATTCAGGAAGAATGACCTAGTTATTCTGGAAGTCAAAACATGCAAAGTGAAATACAAGAATAATCGAATCCAATATGGTCTCAGAACTTATGAATATAAATAGAACACCTTTTATTCATCACCATATTGATTACACATTATTCATTGCATACTGTTTCAAACTATCAACTTTATACTTGAATTAAAACAATAGTTGTCCCATGCTCCAATCATGTACACTATGTGTAAGTCCCCAAAATGCCTGTGTATCAATCAGATCCGTTTGATGGTGCAGAATCCCAATCAAACGGATGATGTCAGATCAAATAGAAGAGAAGGAGAAGAAGAAGATGATGAATCTTGTATATATTGATATGAATAAAGATCCGGATACAAGATTCACACACACTAACACACACTTGTTCTTCTCTCTAGTTTCTCTCTCTAGAACACCTTGGGTTTCACACACTTAAGCTCTCCTTGGCCGTACACTCTCTTCTAACGTTCATCAATCTATTCCTCACACCCCTCACCCCTATATATATACATAAGAAACATGGGCCGAAAATGGGTTTACGTCCGTAAACACCCATTGGGCCATAAACAGGGTTTACAGCCGTAAACCTGTTTACGGCCGTAAACAGGGTTTACAGCCGTAAACCTGTTTACGGCCGTAAACACCCACCTGGCCGTAAACCTGATCGTAAACACATAAGATATTACATAAAAATACAATTTCCTATAAAAGCAAAGTATAAACCATAATATTGACCCAACAATCTCCCCCTTGGTTTATAGCTTTCTTTTCTTAATTGACCCAACAAGCTCCCCCTTAAAAGTAGCTGGCTTTTCTTGTCAATCTTCATCGAGAGCTTGGCTTCAGCATTAATCTTCAAATTCTTCACAACTTCAAGATGAACTTGATGAATCTTCAATGAATGACTTCATCTTGAGCAGTTAGGCTTTTCTTCAGAATTTGACATTGAATGCACATTGGGTGATGAGGCTTGACATACTGATTCTTGAAAGATAGCACTTTCAGCTTGAGAATCTTCAGAGAGAACATCAGAGAGAACTAATCTTCTGGATCACTTCAGCAGGTTTAAGATAGCAGCAGACTGATTGAGGAGGCTTCAATGCAATCCGTCACATAATCTTCAATTTCAGCTTCACCTTGCTTCTGGAGTTGAAAGATTGAACGTCGAAAGAATAATCTTCATTTCTTGCTCCTTCGAATGAGAATTCTTCGATGATCACGGATGAAGCCTTGACTCAGAAATCTTCGACACAAACTCCATGAGTTTCATCTTCACCTGAATTCACTTTTCAAGACAAAACAAAACTAAAAGAAAATTTAGCACACAATATTTTAGGGTTTTTCATATTTTCTAAAAAAGAAATAAAACAAAAATAACACTATTTTTGGATTTTTTTTAATTTTTTTTTTATTTTTGTTTGGTTTTCAAATTTTTTTTTAATTCTCCCATAATATTTAAATTAGAAGAAAACTATGAACAAATTTAACAAAAATAAAATGATATCTAACTTTAAGAGTGATTTGGGATCAAAGTTTTTAGACAGCCTTTATCCGTTTATCAGTACCTCTCCCTTCATGAATAGATCTGGTCAGTCGCCGGTATTGTGGTCCACTTAAACACGAGAGATTGTGACAAAATTAGGACATACTATAAGTGACAAGACAATGTGATCCTAAGTTCCTAGATAATATTCCTTAAGGACCATTCAGCTGACGACGACCAAAGATATTGTTGTCCACCTAAATTGAGCAGCGAGATCTACAGACAACCTAGTGATTGTTCAATTTTAAATGTACTAGAACATGTTTCCCGCTTCCTGACATACCCCAATAATCAGGAACTTCCAAAGTACTCCTTACTTTAGGTGAGCAGACAATTATTATGAGAGAAGTCAGATTTAGAGTGCATATGCTATACACCCATGTCGGATCTCTTCCAATCTCGTAGAGGGTGAAACATATGACTAACCAGATTTAGAGGGATTGAGAAGTAGAATGGTGCATATGCTGTGTACCAGGTCGGATGTATTTCAATCACGCAAAGGAGACAGCATATGACTAACAGACAGGAAGAATTGCATAGATAGAAGATGCAGAGAAATAGAATTACATATGTTGCAGTCTAGGTCGGATGTATTTCAATCACACAGAGGAGGCAACATATGACTAACAGATAGAAAGAAAGAAAATAATATTCTACAGACCTAATTTATCGGAATTCCCCAGTCACCCCATCAATACCGGAATTAAGGACAAAGTCCGTACATCGAGGAAGAGTTAAACCACAGTTCTAGATACAGATTGTTTTAGTGTGACCTGTGGATTATCATGTATATCTCCCTGCTCAACCTATCTGAGCGTCGTATTTTCAGGCTAAATGGATCTATCTAGGTCAAGATTTTTCAAGTCTCTAGATTCCTTAAGTTCATTAATGCCTAGTCAAGTCCATTTTAATCATTCGTGCCTACCAGCGCATCGAACACAGAGCCTAGACAAACCAGATTCAGTCCCTTACACAGATTCAGATTGCCTCTTATCACATGATTATATCACTTCCCAAAACATCTCCCTCAAGCACATTTCATTAACACCATATTTTTGATTTTCTGATTTTCTAATGTTTTTGGATTTTTTTTTAAACTTTTCTAATTTTTGTTTTGTTTTTATTTCTCCCCCTAAATTTGTGCATAGGAGAGAAACTAAAGTAAATGCGCAAATTTAAACTATCCTAAAACAAAAATTTGTCTTTGAAGCGAATCAGAGTAAGATAAACTCAGGAGAATAGAGAAGAAAACTCAAACCGTAAGTCACCGATTGAATTTGCATCCAGAAGGTCTGAGAACAGCACGCGTAATCTCAGAAAAGATCCAAAAATTCTTCACATCGTTAAACACTAACCCCATGAGTGATCTCTTCCTTTCTTCCCTTCATGCAAAGGACACATACTCCCAAACAAAGTTATGAATGTTGTACAGTTGAGAGATGCCTCCTATCATGTGCCTGGAATAGCCACTACCAACAAACCGAAGTCTGATGATATGCCTCCATAGCTGCTCCAGCACAGAGCAGGATCAGTTGGTCTTTGGAACCCAGTCCATTCTGAAACTGGGTTGACCTTTTTCATCCTTGCACGGTACTCTCTCCCATGACATATCATGTTTATCACAAACAGAAGATGAAGAAATATTAGAATCGTTAGAAGATTTGGGAGAGTGAGCCTTTGGAACCCATTTGTAGTTGGGTTTAACCCATTTCTTTTTTGAACTGATGGGTGGCTCAACACTTGATTTTGAACTTGAAGTCGGCTGCCGAGATGACTTCGACCTAACCGGTTTTGGCTTCACAGGAGCATTTCTTGAACTTGACTTCTGGGCCGACATTCCCTTCTTGCCCTTGGGATTTTGATTCTTGGCCTTATGGCTTGAATTCTTTGCCTTCTTGGCATTCCAGTCGTCAATGTCTGATCGTGACCTTGAGGGATTTCTTTTGGAAAATCTCCCTCTTGGCGCATTTTGCCAGCCTTGTGCATAGTAGGGAACATATGCGCGATTTGGACAATTTCTGGCAATGTGTCCAGGTGTTCCACAGTGAAAACATGTCTTTTTCTTCAATGTGAAGTTGTTTCTTCCTGCCCCTGGTGGAGTATCCTTGCCTTGTCTCTTATTGTTCCCACAAGCACAATTACAACAGGCACTCTGTTTCACTGGAATTGGTGGCCTGTATTTCTCAACAGCAGGTTGATCAGAAGCAGCTGAGTTCGAAGCAACAGATTCAGAGTTCAAGGAGAAGTTGGTTTGTTCAATGGTGTTCTCCTTGTTCTCATCCTCTGCTACTTTACCTGCACATGAAGTAGATGTGCTAGAAACAGGAACATCAGTATTTTCAAACAAATAATCAAATACGTCAAAAAAAATTAACTCAACATGATCCGATACAGAAGCATCACAAGATGTATCATCAATTTTAACATCAGAAACAATAGAGTTTTCATTCGAAACAGAAACATCAGGAACAAACTCAGTTTTGTTATCAGAAATAGATCCTTCAACTTCGTGCTTTGACTGATCTAAGGATTGATCTGCAGGGGAAGTAGAAAGGTTAGAACTTTCAACATTAATAAATCCTCCTGAAACAAAACCAGATGGCTTGCCATAAACCATGAATGGTTCGTTGGCAATCTCCTCTTTAGACAAGGGTTGATACTGATATGTGTGATTATAAGGAGGAGGTACACTATCGTATCCTAAACCCTTCTGTTGGTTTCGTTTGAACTGCATGCAATGATCAATCATGTTGGCAACTACCTCGCTTGATCCATCAAATTTCTAAAAACAAAATTTACATTATCAAATTGTCTCTTTAATGTATCAAGCTCAGTAGTTAACTCATCATTCAGTCTCTTGATGTAATCATAATTTTCACATTTTTCACTGTAGTCCTGCTGAATTCTCTTAAAGTCCTTTATTTTTGTTTCTAATTGGGCCTTTAGAGGTTTCTGTCCTTTCCTAAGTTGATAACTTTCATATCTCAGGTCCTCAACTTCTCTTTTTAATAAATCAATTTGTTCCCGAAGAAACTTAATCGTAGTTTCACAAGATGGAGTACATGAAACTTCATTGACTGGAACGTTTGAAGAACTCATTTTTTTTTTAAATATGCCCTTTGACTAAAAACTCAAAAATCAACCTCAAAAGTCAAATTTAAAAAGTCAAACTCAAAAGTCAAACTTAAAAGTCAAACTTAAAAGTCAAACCGAAAAAGCTAAATTTGAAAATTTAAAAGTTAAACGAGAAAGTCAAAGTTTAAAGTCAAAGGTCAAACTTTAAAAGTCAAAGTCAAAATTTTAAGTAAAAAGTCAAAAATAAAAGTCAAAAATTAAAAACTAAATTTTTTGGTTGAAAATGGAGTTTAAAAATAAAAGAAATTGATTTTTGGACTAAAAGTGTCAAATTTTCGAAATTAGATGCGAAAGAGAGTGTTTATGAATTAAATTTCGAAGTGTTCTTCCATCTAGCATGCTAGATCAGCTGGTAAGACGCGTGAAGAAATGAATCAGAGGTCCCGAGTTCGAACCCCGACACCTCCAAATCCGCTTCCTATTTTTTTAGATGCGAAGGCGAAGCTGCTGCTTGCGAGGACGAGGTGCGAGGCGCGAGACCGAGGGTCCTGAACGAGGCGAGGTGCGAAGACCGACGACGCGATGCGAGGACCTGGTGCGAACCGGAAACTGCTGCTGACCGTAAACCCGAGCCGTACACGTGCTAGCCGTAAACTCTGAGACCTCGGACCGTAAACTCTGGGCCGTAATCTCCGAAACCCTAGCTGCTGGCCGCCACCCCCTCGTTGGTTACGACCAAAAACAACGATTTTTGCCCCTTTTTGCTCCAAAACTCGATCAAAAACTCGTTTTTATGAAAAACGCGAAGAACAAACCCCCCCTAATTTTCAGAGATCTATCCAAAAACGCAAAAGTCTTTTGAAAAATATGATCAAATAAGCTCTAGATCTGAAAAAATTGACTGATACAATCCAAGCTCTGATACCAATTGTAAGTCCCCAAAATGCCTGTGTATCAATCAGATCCGTTTGATGGTGCGGAATCCCAATCAAACGGATGATGTCAGATCAAATAGAAGAGAAGGAGAAGAAGAAGATGATGAATCTTGTATATATTGATATGAATAAAGATCCGGATACAAGATTCACACACACTAACACACACTTGTTCTTCTCTCTAGTTTCTCTCTCTAGAACACCTTGGGTTTCACACACTTAAGCTCTCCTTGGCCGTACACTCTCTTCTAACGTTCATCAATCTATTCCTCACACCCCTCACCCCTATATATATACATGAGAAACATGAGCCGAAAATGGGTTTACGGCCGTAAATGGGTTTACGGCCGTAAACACCCATTGGGCCGTAAACAGGGTTTACAGCCGTAAACCTGTTTACGGCCGTAAACACCCACCTGGCCATAAACCTGACCGTAAACACATAAGATATTACATAAAAATACAATTTCCTAGAAAAGCAAAGTATAAACCATAATATTGACCCAACACTATGTTTTTCTAAACACTAGTCATGCCATATACCAAGTATGTATACTATGTTTTTCCAAACATTAGTTATGCCATACACCAAGTATGCACACTAAGTTTGTCTATGATCTTTACTTTGTGAAATAGATCGATTGAACATAATTCCAATGATTCTCATTTCACAATCCCAACTCCTTACCGCAAATGCAGGAATTCCAAATTCCTGCCATTTTCCGAAATCTTGTTAGATTTTAAACTTATATGCACTGATCCTCTTGTAATGATTATGCACAAAGTCACACAGACTTGTCAACAGTCATTACAGAGTATTCCAATGGAAATCATTCCATGGAAACGAAGTCTCAAATTCAAAGTACATTGCTTTGAACATCCTTCTTGCATTAAGTTTCCTAAACTTACACAGATTTAATGAATAATTTCCACCTATGAGAATATTTCCATATTCTCATTTTGACTATCACTTCTGAACAAGAGTTGCCTCTTTTCAGAATATGTCAATATGGTCCTCTCCAAAATTTACACCATACTTCCAACTGTCCCTGAGCAACCAATCTTTGGTAAACCTTAGATTGTCCTCGACAATTTCTTCATCACTTTAGTCATATCCAGTTCTAGTACTTTTCCCTCTTAATGCTCTAGGCATTTGGAAAAATTTAGAACAGATGAATATTATAGCACATGCAATCGATCCTATATCCGAAACATATGGGACACGATTCATGATGTCTCACATAAAGACATGATACTAGACCAGTCTTTTGCTATAATATTTCTATTTCTATTTGCCAAGTTCTCATAATGCAGATTATGAAAAGGGATGCCGTAATCATAATCGAATTTTAGAACGCAAATAATGGACCCATATATAGAATTTCCTTATGTTGAACCATTCCAACATAACATTCATATATATACTTGACTAAAATTGATTAAAATCTCACGATCTAAGCTTTTAGATTTGAAATGAATTATAATTTCCTCTCCCTTAATTATAGAAAAAACAACTTTTTCCCAATTGAAACTATTGTTTTCTATAATTAACATTGCTAACTTGCAACACTTATTATAATTATCATACTCCCACTAGCATGATGATTGTTAACATAACACTTATGCTCCCACTAGCTTTGACATGTGCTCAGAAATCAGTTGGACTTCTAGAAATCAATACTTTATTGACTTCCTTACCAAAGTTCAGACTTCTGATACGAAATGCTTTGATAAAACTTTATCAAAATCATACACCTTTCCTTAGATAGAGCACATGTGTGTCTAAACAATTTCAGAAGTATGAAAAAGGGATGCCGTAATCATAGTCTCAATTGTTTAGACCTTTGCCATTCCTCACAAGTCCATGTTAGTGTGCTGGTTAACCACACACGCTCCACTAACGACTTTGAGAATGCAAATATCACACTTGCTATCTACTTAAAATCTACTTAGTGAATGCGTTTCCTCACCATCATTTTCATGAATCGAAGAGAAACCTTATGACACTTAGATTTTATGGTGTATGAGTTCTTATCCATGTGAATTTGTCGAAACCATACTCACAAGACAAGGTTAGTGACAAATCCAAACTCATATGGACTGAACTTGTGCAGTCTTTACTTCTTGCCACATGACAGCACAAGGGCCCGCCATTGCTTCCAAGTTGTTATGCAACCAATTGAGAACTCTCAGAACTCGTATGCAAAGCCAACTTTAACTGGAATGGGCACAAAAATAGGATTATGTCAACACAATAGGTTATAAACCTCACGTCGTGTGCTAGTGATAGACTACATATTAGATCTTGAAATTCTTTCAGGATCTTTAAGACTCCCACTATCCTCTTGACATATAAGACTCTCTTGCCAAATATTCAAGAGATAGTGTGGATTCTTTATCAAGACAAACACTTCACCCAATTGGCCAAAGTTGGTCTCTGTTTTATCCAAAACATCACAACTTACCAATTTCAAATATACAAGAGTAGAACACATTTTACTATTACATCTGACAAGTGTTATTAAACCTTCTTTAAGATGTGTCACTCAAATTACAATCTTAGAGTATGACTCTAAGACTTGTTTTGGAACGAAGTATGTATCACCTTCTTGATTTAACTATTTCAATAATTCATGACTCCTCTTCTTAGCCATAAGTATGCACTAAGATGTCCTTAGAGGATCAATTGTGATATGGCTTCATAATCACTAAGATAGTCACAAAACACGATACTAAAGTACTCTCCCATCTTTTCATATTGGAGAAACTTTTATCTTTCTGCCTAATTTGATTCTTCTCATTCGTTCTGCCATACATCGAAAGTTTTCCAATGTTTCAGAATTATACTTAAATTGGTAAGTATAACCATATTTACTAAACTTTAGTAAATCATGACGAATAGTCTTATCGATCTTTTGTGGTGGACTTGACTAATGCACAAGAATGTGTACTTGATCCCTTAGTCCTTCACTTGACTCACATATACATGTGAGCAAGGAACTAGTCTTAATTTTCCAAAGATAAAAATTCTCATTCACCATACAATCAACTTGCATAATTCCAAGTTTCTATCCAACTGAAACTTGGTTGATGAGAATCTTTCCTTATTTTGTAAATTTAGACACTACCACAAATGAAAGAATCAAATTCATATATCCATCATTGCTATCAATGGAAACATATAAACAAAATTTTTTCATTAATGCCATTGCAAGGAGATATAAATAAAATAAAACAAAATTTTATTTATTTATAAATGCGGAAAAAACTTTTTCCCTTACAATGCAACTATAAATGAAAACTATGCTATTACATATTTTCTAGCAATCTATCATAACTCCTAAGAAGTAGCTCAAGAATCCGATCTTCTAACCATGCGATTGAAATCCATCTTCGCGATCAGATTCAACATACTCTTCTTTTAAGCTTCCTTCCCTTTGCTTGATCCTGTCACACATCAAAATGTATTAGGAACCTTCAAATATGAACTTAAGAGAGTTAGATAGTGGACTTAGCTGAAGCAGAGTCAAACTTTTTAACTTGACCTTCTCTCAGATCTTTCAGGTATTTAGGGCAGCTTTGCAACCAATGCCCCTTCCTTTTGGCAATAGAAACATATGGATTCTTTGGTAATGGTACATGGGACTATCTCAGACTTAGCCTTTCTCTTTACCATTTAGTAAACCAAGTTGACTATGGCCGATCCCTTTCCATTGGGAAGAGAAAGTTTTCTTGATATCCAGTGTTACCATTGTCAATGTCCATGGAAGTTTGGGAAGTTGATCTTCTAATCAAATTTGCTTTACCAGTGCTCCAGATCATTGCTGAATCAGCAGCACCTAGCAAATAGATAAGATCATTAAGGGTCATGTCATAGTCTGTTTCATAGTAGTCCCAAAGGAACTCACTGTGTGACTTAAGAAAGTGATTTAACAACCAACTTTCTCAAGACTTTGACACCCAACTCTCCCGGCTTGTCAATATGTGACTTCATCTCCAAGATGTGAGCACAGATAGACCTTGCTTGCCAATAGGGCTTGAGTGACCTTGAACTTGTGGGTTAGGGAGAATAATTGGAGGAGGTGGAGGGAATGATGAATGATTTCCGGGACATCATCTTCATTAGGAAAGCTTGTTCCAAGAGTTTTAGGAGATATTCAAGATAGTTGATTTAAAGTCCTTAATATAACACCCAATATGAAATATTAAGGCTAGGACCCAACACAATATTTTATAACTTGGAAGAGGGATGCCGTAATCCAAGCTATAAAATATTTGAAGGTAGGAGAATGATGATTCACCAATCTCCACCATGAAAAACGAAATAATTTATTAGGTTTTAATTGGATTTGAAACTCATAGATCTTTTGAGATTCACTGAAGTTTTCAATGGCATGTTTCAATCTCGATTGTGCCCTCTCAAATTTTGTGACTGGGATGTCGAGGATCACAAAACAAGGTATGAATAACCATGCAAATATACTTGGTACCCTTAATATTTACCACTCAATCGATGTGCCGGTTAACCACACGCGCTCCACCGATACAATGATAAACATTAAGTTACCCTTTGCCTACCTTGTTAAATCCAGGTTAGTGTGCCGGTTAACCACACACGCTCCACTAACGACTTAAGCAAAGTGCAAAGTGTAATTTCATGGGTTAGCACCAAATTCACATTTTCCTAAGTAACTAAGATTGGGAATTTATAAGTGTTTAGTTACTGAGTATTTATCATTAATACTTTTAATGAAGGGAGAATTATAGTCCTTGTCCTACCCGTTCGGCTAACGACCCTCCACCAGTTAAGGAAACGGTGGGTGAGAGTGGACACCCATTAAACTGTCATTTTATAGGCAGTAACCTTATACCCCCCTTATAGACCGGTTTCGTGAATGAGGTCTACTAACGGTAAGACTGACTTTGTTCTTATACATATATATATATATATATATATATATATATTATTAACTTATAATACTATAAAGTATAAGGGTTGAATTTTAACTTTTAAAATTCTAAGGGCTTAACTTGGAATTAAAGTATTCATGAGGGTAAACTTTACAAATTCCAAAACTTGAGGGCAAGTTTTGAACTATTTAAAAACTTTTCAATTCCATAACTTCTGTGTTTAAAGTAGTTTTAATGAAAACTCTTCAAGTTCCATAACTTGAGGACAAGTTATGGAAGACTTTAAAACATTTAAAAATGAGACTCTCCATTTTTCATAACTTATGGAAATCTTATGAGTTTTAATAATCATAAATGTGACTTTTCATATAACTTGAGGACAAGTTACAAAAACACATATTATGAACAACTTTTAGATTAATTTGGATTGAAAACATATTATCACATAACTTTTCTATTAATCTAAATCAACTCATAAGAACAAGATAATTTAAATCAAACAATTTTCATGTAATTAGCCTAACCATTGAAATAATACAAAACATGAATCTATTGACAATTATCTATGAAATTGGATTAGCATGAACATTACCATATCAAAAACAGGTTTACAAGTTCAAAAACAGCTTAGGGTAATGTTCCTAGTCCAATTCCATCCAAAAAACTCGAAAATATGCTGTCAGGGGCTCCTACTCGTCGAGTGTATGAACCTACTCAACGAGTAGGATGAATTTCTTCATGGACTCGACGAGTTCATCAGTGGACTCGGCGAGTCCAGTGCCCAGACAGCCATAAAATCGATTTTTTCAGCTTTTTTCAGGAATTTGCATCAAGTATAATTGAAAACAAGCCTAGGCTCTGACACCACTGAAGGGTTATAAGCATTCTAACACTCCTAAGGTGTACATGCAACCCTAAATACCTTGGATCTATGTTTTTCTATTATACATGGAAATATCAATTTTCCATGGTATTGTTCTAACTAGCATAATATGAAGTACATATAATATAAATTCTAGACCTGGAAAAATATGGCACGACACGACAACTCGGCACGAACCCGACACAAAGTTAGCGGGTTAGGGTCAGAGATTTCGACCCGTTTATGTACACGGGTTGACACGACACGACACGATAATTAAGCGGGTAGGGTTAGGGTCAAGACTTTCAACTCGAAGATGACCCGTTTAATTATATATATATATATATATATATATATATATATATCATATTTTTATAAATATTTTCAATATTATACATTTGTAGTGGCCCAAATTCAAGAATTAAAAGTAAAATTCAAACTTTCAAAGTGACTTAATTTTACTCCTCCTCACTACCTATCTCATTTGCTTCCTAGCTAACTCTTAACTCTTTCCATTTTGCTTTCTAAACTTACTACTACCTCCGTCCCATATTTATTGTCTAATTTTGACTGTTGAAGTCTTTATTCTTCAAATTTGACCTTAAATATTTTTGTTTTTGATATATAACACTTAATACAAATATATGAATGGATTGTGTTTTAAATGTCTTTTCATTGTTATAAGTTTTATCAAGTAATCTATAACACAAATAAAACTATTTAAGGTCAAAGTAGAAAAAATACAAACTTCAAAAGTCAAAAATGGACAATAAATATGGGACGGAGGGAGTATAATTTTTTTCCGTTCCACCTCCCAACTCCAACATTTCACTTTATCATTTTTTTTCCTCCATGACTCTTACTTTTCAACCTTTAAAATGTTTCAACCCGAAATGACACAACATAAACTTTAACCCGAAACCCGACACGAAATCGACACAAAAATAAACGGGTTGACATGACACGACACGATAATTAAACGGGTCGGGTTAGGGTCAAGCACTCTCAACCCGTTTAATGTCTTGACACGGCACAAACTCGACACGACACGACACGTTTGCGAGGTCTAATAAATTCTAGTAGAATTACATACCTCTTTGTTGTAGCTTGATTCCATGGAGCTTAAGAGCCTAGTGCCTCAAGTGTGACACCTTAAATGGTTCACACAAACATCACCAACATCTTGGAATAACTTGAGAGAAAAGGTTCCTATGCTCAAATCGGCTAGCCCTCGTGTGTACACACACTAGTGCCAATTTTGTGAACCAAGGACTCCTTTATATATTATGGAGGATTTGGGTTACATCCATGTAAACCCTAATACCCATGACCTTTCATTTACATAGGATCCATGGGTTAAAAGCTCCATGGACTATCCATGGACTTCCATACACTCTTAGCCCATCCTAAATAAACCTTGGCCCATTCCATATATATATATATATATATATATATATATATAAAAGTCCATATTTAATTAGCCTCTTTTGATCACTAAATTTATTCCAAATTAATTCTTGATCAACACTAATTAAATAATATGATTTCATATTAATATACTAGAACTTATAATATATTAACAAATCATAATTATCCTTTTCTCACAAAAGTCTATCCAAATTGTTCCGATGCCATGCAACCCAAATGGACCATGCCAAATCGGGTGAAGTACATACCAATTATAGTTATAGGCTTAGACACTAATCCAACACACCTGAACTATATCGAGAGACTAGTAGCGATATTGGATAGGAAGGTGAAGAATTTGATGAACAAGGAGGTGCATCTAGTCAAAGTTCAGCGGCAGCATCGTAGAGGTTCGAAATGGACTTGGGAGCCGGAGTCCGAGATGCGCGAGCAATACCCAGAGCTGTTTCCTGAGGATGACTTCGAGGGTGAAGTCTAATCCTAGTGGGGGAGAATTGTAACACCCCGAAATAAGGTATGTATCGATGATCCTTACTTTTATTGAATTGTCAAAACTAGCCCTTAATTGAGAAAAAGGTGGCAAATGAGTACACGGGGCGTACGCGTATGTACGCTCAGCGTACTCATGTACGTATTATGGACGTGGAGGCCACCTAGTATGCTGGGCGTGCTAGGCTCAGAGTGAAAACCTTAATTGTGTTGTGTTTCCCTATTTAAGGAACATGATGACCTCATTTCCAGCCACCATTTCCAGCCTTCAACTTCCCTCAAACCCTAAATTCCATTCTTATAGCTTGTGTGAGCATTTGAGGATTATTGTGTGATCTTGTGGGTTTTTTTTTATGAAGAAGGAGCTTTAAAGGAAGAAGAGTTGGTGTCCAAGCTTTTGGATCTGAGTTTCCCCGTGGTTGGTACATCATTCAGAGGTATCAAGCTCAAAGCTTTCTCATTGTTTGATTAGTTCATGTTTTGGTCCATTTTTAGGGTTTTATGTCCCAAGCTTGAAGCTTTATGAGTTTGGTGAATTCCAGAGCATAATACATGTCCATTTAGGTGTTTCTAGTTGTTTGGACTCATAAGAATGAGATATTGGTCATCAAGATCACTCCATGCATGAGATATGAGGACCTTTGTGAGTGAAGGATGAGACTTTATGAGATTTAGACTTGTCCAGCCATGCTAAGGCTTAAAGTCACAAACTTTATGAAGTAATGGACCTTATCTAGCCCGGATCTAAAGTAGTAGCAATGGTCTTAACGGATTAAGACTAAAAGAGTGAAAACAGGAAACCTGGGGAGTACGCCGTGCGTACTCCCAGCTACGCGCAACGTAGCGCTAAGCCACCCTGATGCATGCTTGGCTGACTGAACGCCCAACATAGAGGGACGTATACCCAGCGTACGCGTTGGGTGTTGACCTCCGCTGACTTTTAGGGTTTTGGTCAAGTTGTGGACTTTGGAGGCCATGGAGGGGTAAAAATGGTCTTTTACCCTTCTGAGATTTAGTAGAGGAACTTAGCCTAACAACTTTTCGGGGTTGTTAATATCAATTATTAATTAGAGAAATACGTGATATATGTTAGGCGGAGTCTAGACCGGCAGTTCGGGTACGGGATATACTGCTTTACTTTACGATGTAAGTCTTCTCACTATACTTACCTGAGTGGTAATTACTGTGCGACCGGAGGGTCTTATTTGTGTTACTGACCGGAGGGTCTTATTTTCTTATACTGAGATATGTAATATTATGCATTTTGTCTTTGTGATTATTGTTGTATATTACTCTGTGCATTTGTTGAGCTATGACCAGAGGGTCCATACCGAGTAGTGAGACTGGAGGGTCTTCACTGAGACACATGACCGAAGGGTCCATATCGAGTCGTGAGAACGGAGGGTCTTTATCGTGATATAGCCATGAGAGGCTAATAATTTGTGCGTGTGGTATTTTGGGGAACTCACTAAGCTTCGTGCTTACAGTGTTTGTGTAAAATGTGTTTCAGGTACATCTCAGGATTGCGGGAAGGCGCCAACATGATTGTACACACCAGCTTGTTGATTTGTGTTATGAGGATTCTGGGATATTTGATAACAAACTCTGATGTTTTGTGATTGAGAAAAATGATAATTTGGCATGAGAATTGTTAAACTATGTTTTATGTGAACTTTTAAAAATGAAAATTTTGTTTGAAAATTTTGAGCATTACAATCGTACCATGTTAAGCTGACAACAAGAGCTCTCGCATTTTCCAATACTCGACCCTTTCGTTAACAAATCTACTATGTGGCCAAGAGTATTGATATGTCACATCTCAATATTGGTTAACATCTCTTGTTGAGCATTGTTTTGAAAACAGTTTGATGAGTTGAACATGGAACCACTTAGAGCATGTGCAACACTCGTTGCAGGTATTATTCATTTTTAACCCTTGTATTTCTTTAAGTTTTGCATATCAAGTCCGTACGCTGGGCGTACTAGGGATACGCCGGGCGTAAGTCAAGAAATTTTGGGACGGGTCAAAATGTGAGTACGATGGGCGTACATAGGCGTACACCCAGCGTACTCGTGTTGCTTCCAAACCCAATTCCTTGGGTGTGACCACTATTTAAGCAACATAAACCCTTTTGGACCTTCTTGTGACCAACCTCCATTTTCCCCAAACCCTAAAATCAAACCCTAATGTGTGAAGGAGAGTTTTGAAGCTTGGAAAGTGATTATTGTGTGCTTGGTGTTAGAAGGAAGGTTTTTCAAGTGGAGGTGGTGCATTTTAGCTTGTAGATCTAGAAACTCCATCGTCTTGTGCACCTTTTCAAGGTATAAAGTTTGAATCTTGGAGGTTGTCTTAATAAATCTTGCTTAGTCTTGTATTTTGGTCCTTTTGTCCTAGAGATTGGATATTTGTGAGTATGGAATACTCCAAAGCTAGTAAGTTGCCATTTCAAATATTCTAAGGTGTCTTGAGTCATAAAAATGCTAGCTTGGTCACTTATTTTCTTTCATGCAAGAGTTGTGGGGGGGGGGGGGGGTATGAAGTCAAAGTTATGGGTTTTAAGTTGCAGCTCTTTCTAGCCATCCAGATGCTTAAAGTCAGAGACTTTATGGATTAAGACATTCTTTAGGGGCCAGATAAGTGTTTGGAATGGATGTCTGTATGGATTTAGACGTTTGCATGAAAAATGTGAGAACAATGTGCGTATGTTGCGTGCACGCTTGGTTACACCCCGCATAGCCTTATGCGAGCCTGTTTATGGTGATGCACCCTATGCCCAACATAGAGCTGAGTATGGCGAGCATACTAACCCCAACTTGACTTTTGTTGACTTTTGTGAATTAAGACCAATTGGGTATTAAGTGAATGGGAGGGGTTTTGTGAGGCGTAAAATGGTCTTTTACTCTAAGTGTGTGGAATAGACTTGTCTTGGGCCTTAGTAGTGTGTGTGTGTGTGAAAATACATTAATTATTAATTAAGGTTCATTGGTGCATTTAATTAGGCGGAGTCTAGTTTTGACAGTCCGTGTATGAGTTCTATCAGTCATCAGTGCCAGGTGTGATGGGTTTTAGACATTACAAAACAAACTTATATCCTTAAGTGTGCATGCAACCTAAAACAAAAGATCTATGTTTTCTCTATTGAACCTATAACTATGAACATCAAAACAAGAACCCTAGAAACCCTAGGTTATTTTGAAATCACTAAAGAAAAGATTACATACCTAATTCTTGTTATTGAAAACAAGTAGAAAAACCTCTTCTTGATCTTTTGGGAGCAAGCACCACAAATGTCGTGCCTCTGATGGTTCACACCCAAGCTAGCAAGAAGGATATCTAGGAGAGAGGAGGGAGGAGTAAAATTTCGGTCCTTGCTTCAATAATGGAGTGGCCGAAATTTCCATGGCGTAGGAGTCCTTATGTGTCGCACCCCCGAACCAGACGGCGGAAACGTCCGGGGGCTTGGGTGACTTCATTCTTGTATTATCATCACAGTGTATATAATTGAAACATAACATCATCATCATCACACATGTAATATTACAACTGTCATTGGTTTACATCAAAGATTGTCTATCAATATTACATGCCAAAATATCCAGAGTATGATGAAAACAAAACATAACAAAATATCCATGTATTCTTGCTGACCAACCTGCTCAACGATTTCATAAGAATACAAGTTAATTTAAAAAGGTCAACATATATAATGTTGGTGAGTTCATAAGCATGTTTGAGTAAAATGTTTTTGTATTACTTTGTAAACACTAGAAAATCCGATATTTTCTGAAAAACGGTTTGAAATGTTTGTGTTCGATCTTGTATTAATGCATGTGTGTTAATGTTTATGAGAATATAAAGAGAATGACCCCAGACAACCCGATGTTGTCCGTTTATGAAAATGTTGGAAACTCAACACCCGAGGTTGAGTACCAGTGCGTGTAGGTTACCGTGTTTCCACAAAAGAATGTTTCCCGTAAATTTTATAATGGTGTTAATTCTTCTAAGTGAGCCGTTATAACCATACTTAATAATGACAATTTCGCCTGTCATGATGTCTATAAGACGCCGACTTGTTTAAGGTAAGGTTTGTCACCCTAGACTGGCTTAGTCTAACTGTAGCGAACAGCTCAGGTGTGGGGTGTCACCCCCGTATAGATCTATACACAAACTCTCGTTCTCTCTCCGGACTCCGGGAGACTCTGATTATAACTACATGCTACGTCTGTACACTCATTTGGTGCCAAACGAAACGTCTCACTAGATCCTTAATCGAATTTACGCGAATAAACATGAAAGGTATATTCCAGGCCCAATAAACATGCAAGTGGACAACTAAGGCCCACTAAGCATGTAAATTATATTCCAGGCCCAATAAACATATAAGGTATATTCCAGACCCAATAAACATGTAAGTGGACAACTAAGGCCCACTAAGCATGTAAATTATATTTCAGACCCAATAAGCATATAACGTATATTCCAGGCCCAATAAACATATAAGTGGACAACTAAGGCCCACTAATCATGTAAATTATATTCCAGACCCAATAAGCATATAAGGTATGTTCCAGGCCCAATAAACATGTAAGTGGACAACTAAGGCCCACTAAGCATGTAAATTATATTCCAGGCCCAATAAACGTATAAATGACGTAATTGATCCGTGGTTTGTTACGTTGGTTGTTTAAGCTTTGTTGTTTATTAAAATGACATAAAAAGCGCACTTTTTGTAAAAAGACATTTTCGGTCCTAAAACCCGAAAATTTATAATTATGGCACATTTTTGGTAAAAATGACATTTTAGGTCCTTTAAGACCAAAGTTTGCATTTAAGGCTAGTTTTAAGTAAAAATAACATTTTTAACTCACTTTTGTGAAAAATATCATTTTTTGCTTAATTTTATGAAAATGTGCATTCTCGGCCCTTTTATAAATAAATTTATCTTTTTGGCCCAAGTTTTAATAAATTTACATTTTCAGTTCTTCTTATCAAAAATTTACATTTTTGGCACAACTTTGTTAAAAATGACACTTAAGCCCACAAAAGTCCAAAAATTTACCATTTTGGCCCAAAAACCGTGAAAGCCCAAAAATGAGGCCCATTTGTAAAAATTTACACTTTTAACCCTTTTAAAATCACAAATTCCATAAGGATTCATGTTTATCAAAAATAATCCTTTTTGGTCCCTTAAAAACCGTGAGTTACATATAATAACCTAATTTTTTATTATTTTGCCATTTTGACCCATTTTATGTAATTTTCTTAGTTTTAAGCAACTTTGAAGTATTTTAAAACCTTTCTTTACATAATAAGTTTGCAATAAATGTTATGTTCTACAAATATCATCATATTTTAACATACTTTCAAGTTCATGGAGTTTATAACACATAATCACACATATATCATGAAAAACACACAAAATCATGCATACACACATAGATCTACACAAAACAACTTGTATTCTCCCCAAAACATAGTAAAAACCGAAAATAGGGTGTATGAATTTGGAGATTTCAATTTTTGATGAAGGATGGATGAGATCTCGGCCCTAAAAGCTTCTTGAGTGGAGTTTTTCGAACTTAAGATGGATCTAAGGGAATGGATCACGAAATGATATGTTAAGGAGTGAAGATTATCATAAAATGAAGTTAATCATCAAGCTTAAAGAGTAGCTTACCAAATGGGTGATGATATTTGAAGAAAAACTTGGTGAACACACCCTAGTTCACGAATTTTGAGGGATGAAAATGAGAGAACCTTAGATGGATTTGAGAGGAGGATTGTAGTGTTGGAAGTTTGGAATGGAGAATGGTGAGTGAAGGGGACTTTGGCCGTGAATAAGAAGAAGATGAAGAGAAGAGAGAAGTGAGATGGGACATGCATGGATAAATGAGTTTAACATGGATATTTGATGGATATTAAGTATGGATACTCACCATGCAATGGTGAGGTGTCTTCCTCATAATTTTCCCATATTATTTCTCTTTTTTTACATGTATATATATATATATATATATATATATATATATATATATTCAAATTCGAGAATGAAAGGAGAGAAAGGAAAAGTTTAGGCCATTATTGAGTATTTTCGAAATTATAAGGCTCATTATAGGAGTTTTCGGCCCATTGGGCCCATATAAGGGTTTACAGCCCAAAATGATAAGGAAAAAGGGTTTACGGCCCAATGAAACCCAAGAAGTTAGTTTACGGCTCAATAGGGCTTATGAAACCATTTACGACCCATGATGACAAAGTGAGACATTTTAGGCCCAATAAGGCCCATGAGAAGTCTTATGGCCCAAAATGCTATTATTTAATGAATATGGGTCCAATTAGGGCCCAATTGAAGACTCTTAGCTTAAAAGAATCAATTTGAGGTTTTATTGGTCCATTAAGCCCAATAGACGATTCATGGCTCATTAAAATGTTTGAGCCGGTATATTAGGGTTTCAAACCCATAGTTGAGTATATAAGATGTGTTGAATTAGGTTTTGAACTTCACTCAGGAGTTTGATTCAATTGGTTGATTTTGAATGAGCATAGTACATGATATCCACTTAGATTACAAGTTATACAAGAGTTGATTTTCACACGGAGACAGAATTTCCTAGCTAAAAATGCTAGTTGTGACATTATGTAGTGCTAATAGGAAACCCTAGATAAGCCCCAAACCAATAAAATAACGTTATCTTGTTTTGGTAATTATCTAGCTTCCTAATTATAATCCAATGATACTTCTAGAGATCCATTTATCTTCTTCAAATCGTCCACCCTCCTTGGTAGAAGGTTCTGGAGCCCTTTGCTCAACTATTGAACAATTAAACTATAATCCATGCACTTTTAATTAATTCTATTAATCCCAAAATTAATTCCAATTAATTTCTGATTAATTATTAATTAAATATTACTATTTCTAATCAATATATTATTCACATAATATATTAATAAATTATTTATTTCAATTTATTAATAAAATAATAAATCAATCTCTCTCTCCAAAAATCATCATGTCTAATTGCTAGGTTTGAGGACAATCCAAAAGAACTATGTTACTATCAATTCAAGTTTATATCAGTTATGGTTATGAGCTTAGACACCTAATCTAACAAGGTGAGTCTCCTCACTTACTCTTACCTATGTGGTAGGATAGCTGTATATATGTGATGACTAGCTGGGCCAAATGTTATTATTGTGTTTGTGTTGTTTATGTGTGATTGAGACTCCGAGTAGTCTCCATGGTTGTTGATAACTCACAGGGCTTGCTGTATGCCCACTGAGACTTCGGGTAGTCTCCAGGGTTGTTGATAACTGTTAGCTGTTTTATGTGTTGTGCTGTATGAGATATCTTGGGGAACTCACTAAGCTTTGTGCTTACAGTTGTTGATTAAATGTGTTTAAGGTATTTATGAAGATCGCGGGAAGGCGAAGGCTTAATTGTACACATTTGCCGGGAGATTTTATTTGGATATTTTGGGACACTCTGATATTTTGATGTGAAATTGTATTTGACATTATGACTTTTCTTGAGATGGTTTTTATGAAAACTGTTTTTCTATGGTTTTAAAAATAAAAATTTGGTTTGAAAATTTGGATGTTAAAACATCCATAATATCCTGAATCCATGCCTTTCTTTTCTTAATTGATATGCATTTCCTTTGTGTTAATAAAATTTTTAAATGCTTCCCACTTTAGTTTTCTATTGATGTGGGAATCCATGCCTTTCTTTTCTTAATTGATATGCATTTCCTTTGTGTTAATAAAATTTTAAAATGCCTCCCACTTTAGTTTTCTATTGATGTGGGATGCTTTCCACTTTGGCCTTTGTAAGATAATGAGAGTTTTAAGCCTTCATGTTGTAGCGAGTGAAACCATTCTATAATTTTGTTAAAGATGAACCATTTTTTTTTAATTTTGTTTTACATATGTAGATCATTTATGTAAGTTTGTCTTATATATGAACTATTTATATAACTTTGTTAGTAGGGATCGTTTCCTTTGTATTACATAGTAATTATTTCTAGACAAAATTGCAAGAATAGTCCCTATGTGGTTAGGTGGAAATTGCTACTTTGGGCCAAAAAGGTTTGGAGTAATACTTATGATCCAAAGATTTTCATTTTCTTGCCACTTCGGTCCAATTTACTTTAAACTTTTTTTGTAATGACGATTTTACAATTGGTTTGTGCCTTTTCAATTTATTTATTTATTTAAATACTTTTATAATTAAAAGAAAAATAAAAAAGAAAATACTTCTCTCTCTCGGTTGATAATGTAAACCCCTTGATTTTATAATTTTCTCATCGAGAGCAAAGATTATACCCTCAAAAGTTTCCAATTCATGGTTGCTTCTTCTACCTTTCACTACTCTCTCCTTTTCGTCTACATTCCTCGTCTCTGAGCTTCAGTTTAGCTGAAGATCGCTACTTGGTACTTTTTAGCTTCAAATCTGGGAAATGTTCTTAGGTTTAATTGGCGTTTATGGCACTAGCTGTCCAATTCCCCCAAAGTGGATCTGGACTTATAACTTTCGAGTAAAGGGACCAACCGATTACTAGATTCCATTGGTAAAAACTTTTTCGTTGGTTTGTTTTTCCATGGATCTGAGATTGAGACGGCGACAAGATGATGATCATCAACGAAACAACTTGCGATCGCAGTGGTGGAGGCCCTCTTTTCTGAACGTCGATGTCTTCGGAAACCTTAACGTTCGTCGGAATGGCGGCGAAGCATTGTTTGGGTTTCGTTTTGGTTTCAGGATCTGAAACCCTATCTGTAAGAGAGACGGTGAAAGAGGTGTCGTTCTACCTTAGATATGGGTTGTATGTATGTGTTTTGTGTTTATGATCAAAGTCGAAATCTACAAAATCCTTGAAGAACAAACATCTCGAATCTAAGTTCTTGAGTTCTTGAACATTTGGTTTCATGTTTTTCAGATATATTGTGTTGATCTTCATTTTGGTTCACATGGCGTGTGTTTTTATGTAAAACCGGCTGTGCGCTTATGTTTAAGAACAACCGAGAATGGATCAGTCGAAGAAGGAGAACGTCGGCAGTGAGAGAAAGCATAGAAATCTGGGAAGAAGAAGAAGTGGGTGAAGGATTTTGACTTTCTTTCTCATGAGAGAGAGAAGTATTTTATTTTTTATTTTTCTTTTAATTATAAAAGTATTGAAATAAATTAAAAAAAACTAAGAAAGCTAAAACTAAAAGCAAAATCGTCATTACAAAAAAGTTTAAAATAAATTAGACAAAAGTGACAAGAAAATGAAAACCTTAATAAAATTAATACCATTAATGAAAACCTTTATACAATTTCTACCAAACAACAAACAACAAGTCCTTGCAATTTTGTCTTATTTCTATAATTCCGTCTATTTTCTACTGGAGGACCATTTCTGTAATTTTATGTTAGACGATTGTAATTTTGTGAAAGAGGGGCCATATCAGTAATTTTTCTCGTATAGGATCATTTGTGTCATTTTGTATTTGAAACATAGGGACCACCCCCTTTTAATAATAAATCAGGTCGACCATATTTATGCAAGGTTGCCTCGATTGATCTTCTTGATTTTCAGTCGCATAGTGAAACTTTATTTCTTTGTTCTTCATTAGCCACTTCTAGTTTTGTAATGCAATTGATTCTTCTCGATGTTCTTCTCACCATATTCCTCGCATTCCAGCTTTTCATGAAGCTTCTTTGTTGATTGTTGACTTCTTCGTTTGTGGCGAGGCTCAAAATCAAACACCAGAAGACCAGTAAAACATCTACCGGGTTTTGACAAGGTATGTGTTCGTTAAATTTGCTGTAACCGAATCCAAATTATGATTGAATGTTTTATTTAAATGAATGAAGACAAAATATACAATTCAACCGTTTGAGCAAGATCTTGATTTAGGTTGATCACTAGATCAGTGGGTGTGGCCAGTTATACACTGCAACATACAACCGCAAACCGTGTCTTAGGTTACTTTGTGTCTTTGTGATGATTAAACTTTAAAGTCAACAACAATTAAAAAACTATTTCTGCCTTCACTTCTGCAGATCTGATTTAAGTGACCCACACTTTTGATGGTTTAGATTTGTTATTTTGTCTTATTTTGCTTTAAATACTAGTTATATTTGGCTGTTTAAGATGTAGATCATTTTGAAGTACAAAACTTTGTTTTTGTTCAACTTCTGCCCTTTGTTTCCAACCTTTTTTTTTTTTTTTTTGCAATTCATTAGAAAAGAATTGTATTCCGTTTAAAAAAAAACACAAAAAAAAATATTAATGTTTAAAACAGAAAAATATTTTTTCAAAACAAAATTATAACTACACTGTTTTATGAAATTTTGCATATCATTTATGTCAAAAATTTCCATCTAATTAACTTCTATGAATTGATGATCAACCATTACATCTTTTAAGCTTATTACAAACTTCGTTATCTGGGTAAACATGTTCCTATACCAAAAGATAAATACAAAAAGACACGACATAATTTATTAATATCGATCTAGTCAATTAATTATCTATTATCTTGGTGATGAAAGTAGTTAACTGACTAAAATATTAGATCGGAAGGAGTATAGTGCAGTTTCGGTTTATGTGCCATGTGAAACCGCAGTGAACACCGTCCCCTTATGCGGTTTGGGTGTGCGGCAGAAAATGGGAGCGTCTCTCCCTCTCCCTCTCCCTCTCCCTATGTGTGGTAAAAAAATATGGCAAAATGAGTGGTGCCACCACTCCCTTCAACCTTTTATATATATATATATATATATATATATATATATATATATATATATATATATATATATATATATTTGGTATTATCATAAACTTCTTGCAAACCAAAGTTTATAAATATGTAACTCTTTTAAGATATAAGTGTGTTATAAAGTTCTTTCTTTCACGCAATTTTTTTAGGTTTAGTATTTCCTATATTTTCGAGTTTAACTTTACTTTAAACATTCATACAACTAATTACTCTAGAACAAAATCCAAATTTAGTGTTAATAACTTGGTACACAAATTGGTCCAAGTTTAAAAAAAAAAAAAAACTATGAATGAGATTTTTCAACTTGCACAAATGGTTGAAAATTATTATTATTATTATTATTATTATTATTATTATTTTGGTTTTGACTCTTTAAAAATTTGAAAATAACTTTTTGCCATTTTAATTTATCTTTTGAATTATTTTAAAGGTGCTATATCTTATATACCTCATACTAATAAAAAATCAAACATACATCTTCCACTTACACATGGGTACCAATAGATCCATCATATTATCATAAAAAAGTTTTAGTTTTGGATCAATAGTCTCAACACTAGTCTCAAGATCCATTATATTATCATATTGTCACTATACAAATTTTTAGTTTTGGAATCATTAGTCTGAAAAGATTTTAGACAGCATCTATAGTTTTTTATTCTTTTTTTAAACTGTAACGATCAATTTTTCAGTTTATTTGATATTTTTTATTAATCATGTTAAGACAAAATTTCAGGATAAGTTTATGCGTT
Source organism: Lactuca virosa (assembly GCF_052849685.1). NCBI lineage: Eukaryota > Viridiplantae > Streptophyta > Magnoliopsida > Asterales > Asteraceae > Lactuca > Lactuca virosa. The sequence goes on along the minus strand of NC_136426.1, from coordinate 111,886,136 downwards.
TTACAAAAAGTGATGTGTTTAGTCTTTTTGTAACGGTGTGGTCTATGCGGTTTTAATTTCTTACATAGTCGGTCCGTAATCCATGTAAAATATCATTTATACTCTTTTCATCATTTCTTTTTTCAAAACAAAAACAGTTAAAAATGTCTCATGTAACTTCCCAAAAATACTAAGTAAAAATTTCATTTTTAATTCAATCAAAATCATTCATTCATTACTTTCAAAGGATAATAAAGTGTAATGTATTCTCAAAACATCAGAATGAAATATAAAAAAGATAATGTGGAATAAAACTTAAGGGGATGCAGTGTGGTCAAGCTGGGTCATTCCCTTTTGAACCAGAAGTACCTGAACACTTAAACATAAAACCGTAAACACAAAGCTTAATGAGTTCCCCAAAATACCACATACCATACATATAACGGGTCTCACCCACAAGTATATAAATAAGCCTCGCCCACGGGCCTCACCCAAATAGCTATTAACGGGCCTCGCCCAATAATATAAGTCTTACCCAACGAGCCTCGCCCAAAATACAAAACGAGCCTCGTCCAACATACATGCAAGAGTCACAAAGAAAGTCTAACATCCTACATAGTATGGTGAAAAGACTTACCTCACACTCGATATCGAATACAATCGCTCGTAGAGACGAGAAACTGGTGCTATGCCCCACCTATCGATACATACAAGGTAAAACCTTATTATACCATCTAAAACTAACATTCTGACCAAAATTCAAAAAGTCAATGGTCAAAGTCAACTCAAGTGACCACCATGCACGTCGTGGCTATCCAACTCAATCGTGATCTAAAACAACTACCACGCCGTGGCAGAGTCCATGCAAAACAGTCATGAGATTCTCCTTCGCCACATCGTGGCATCCATAATCTCATGTTGTAGCTACTGTACTTGAACAATTTAATGGATTGAGTCCTTAATCTGAAAATCTATTTGCTCGTACTTTCCAGTAAGCTTCTTGGGACTCTAATGCTCCATAAAAATCCAAACTTTATGGACATGCATAACCCATGCATGTCCTCCTTAAAACTAGGTCAAAATATGGAAAAAGTGACCTAAAACTCATGCATGTCTACCAAAACTATACCAACTCTAAGATCCAGAAGATATAATGACCAAGGGACCAAGGTGAACCATAAAATTGCAAACTTTATCTCTTTCAACCATCCACAACTTCACTAAGGACTAAAACATGCCAATAATCCTAGACCCATAAGGAATACATCAACAAGATGAGAACTTGAGAGCTTACAAATGGTCCAGAAGATGTACATAAGGAGTAGAAATGAGTAGCTTGCTTGATCTATGTACAAGAGTTCCTTCTTCTTCCTTCTAAGACCATAAAAACACCAATATGAGTCAAGAACTTCAAAGGGAGGCTAGGGTTTTGGTTTCTGAGTTTGGAGAGTGATGGAGGATGAGAATGGATGAAATCTCAGCCATCACTTCCTTTAAATAGGGCCCAAGGCCTGGAATTAGGGTTTCACCAAAAAGTTGTCGCCACGTCGTGGCCAATACACGACCCCGCCGTGGTGACCTTAATGATCAGTACGTGCCAATCGATTTTGCCACGCCATGGTGATGCCTTCTCCATGCCATGGCCACCCCCAAATCTTAAATTAATAATTAAAGTTCATACCTAAAAACGGGTGTTACAACTCTCCCCCACTTGAATCAGACTTTATCCTCGAAATCTGCCACTGTAAACAACTCGGGATAATGCTTCCTCATATCCTCCTCGGGTTCCCAAGTCCATTCGGAACCCTTCTAGTGCTGCCATTGCAACTTGACCAAACTCACCACTTTGTTGCTTAAGGCTTTCGTCTTCCTATTCAGTATGAAAACTAGTCTCTCAACATAATTCAGACACTCATCAACCTGATATCATCCAACGGAACCACTGCGGGATCATCAACTAAACACTTCTGTAACTAAGAAACATCAAAATGTACTATGAATCTGACTAAGCTCTGCGGGTAAATCCAACCGGTAAGCACCTTACCTACCCATGATAACACTCTGAACGAACCAATGAATCTAGGACCCAAATTGCCCCACTTCTGAAATCAAATGACACCTTTCCAAGGTGACACCTTCAAAATCACAAAATACCCAACCCGAAACTTTAGATCGAATTGCTGCTTATCAGCATAAATCTTCTGGCAAATTTGCATGGTCTAGAGCCTACCACACACCCTTTAAATAAACTCAATTGTCTTGAGTACTACCTTAGTACTCCCCATCAGTCGCTATCCGACCTCGCCCCAACAAATCGGGGTCCTACACTTTCTCCCGTAGAGCATCTCAAATGGAGGTCAATCAATACTGGTGTGGTAACTATTGTTATAGGAGAACTCTGCCAGTGGAAGATAAGCATCCCAACTCCTACCAAAATCTAACATGCATGCCCAAGCATATCCTCAAGCATCTGGATAGTCCTCTCGCTCTGCCTGTCCGTCTAAGGGTGATAAGTCATACTGAAATGCAGTTGAGTTCCTAACTCCTCATGAAACTTCTTCCAAAACTTGGAAGCGAAACAAACATCTCTATAAAAAATAACTGAAACAGGAACACCATGTCGTGCAACTCCCTGATGTAAATATCAGCCAATTTCTCGGCGGAAATGCTCTCCTGAATAGGGATGAAATAAACACTCTTGGTCAATCTATCATTAATGCCCCATATCAAATCAACCCCACACACTGTCCTCGATATCCTGGTGATGAAATCCATGCCGATTTGTTCCCATTTCCACATGTAATATCTAATGGTTGCAACAAGTCGTGAGGTATCTGATGTTCGACCTTGACTTTCTGACAAGTCAAGCACCTCTCCACATACCAAGCCACATATCGCTTCATGCAGGGCCATCAATAATCCAGTCTGAGATCCCTGTACATCTTCGTCACACCAGGATGAATCAAAAACTTCGACTTATGCCCTTAATCCATCAATGTCTTCTGAGTTCCTCCCAGATAATGAACCTAAACCATCCTATGCAGAGTCCATAAACCCCAACTATCATAATCAAAAGAGGATGTCTGACCCACAATCCATTCACTCTTTCAATTCTCCTTCTTCATTTCCTCAACCTGCACTCCTCTGATCCGCTCCATAAGTGGAGTAACAACTGTCAATCTCAAACATAAATCTTAGATAAGAGTACTAGTCGACTTGTGACTTAAGGTATCGGCCACGACATTGGCCTTTATTGGATGACATAAGATCTCACAGTCATAATATTTCACAACTTTGAGCCACATGTGTTGTCGTATATTCAAGTTTGGCTGATCCATCAAGTATTTCAAGCTCTTGTGATCCATGAAAATAGTGCACAGAATTCTGTGCAGGTAGTGACACTAATTCTTGAGGGAAAAAACTACAGCCCCAACTCCAAATCATGTGTAGGATAATTCTTCTCATGAGGCTTCAGCTGCCTCGAAGCGTAAGTAATCATGTTGCCTTTTTGTATAAGCGTGACCCCCAAACCTATAATCGAAGCATCACATTAGACCTCAAAATCATCCACACCCTTGGGTAGGGTTAATATCGGTGCTTCACATAACTTTTGTCTCAAAACCTCAAATGTCGCCTACTGATCAGGCTCCCAATGGAAAGTGACACTCTTCTTCGTTAGGTGAGTCAAGGGTACAAGAATCTGGGAGAAGTCCTGAACGAATCTCCGGTAATAACCTGATAATCCCAAGAAACTACGACTCTCAAATGGAAACTTCGAAACCTCCCACTGCATCATGACCTAGATCTTGGCCGGATTAACCAATATACCGTCTTGTTTGACAAGGTGACCCAGGAATTGCACCTCATGCAACCATAATTCGCACTTGGGGAACTTGGCATACAACCTCTCCCTCATCAAGATCTCCAAAACCTCTCGCAAGTGATCCTCATTCTTCTCCCTAGTCTTGGAATAAGCCAAGATTTCATCAATAAACACAATTATAGATCCAACATCGGCCTGCAGACTCGGTTCATGAGATCCATGAACATTGTCGATGCATTGGTGAGCACAAAAGGCATCACCATAAACTCATAATGATCATAAAAAGTGCTGAAAGATGTCTTTGGTACATCCTCATCTCTAACCCTCATATGTAGGGATGTCAACGGGGGCAAACGGGAGCGAAAATAGGTGCCCCCGCCCCCGGTTCCCCCGTTCACACAGCCCCCGGTCCCGCCCCCGGTTACCTCCATCGCCCCCGTTCCCCCGGTTCCCCGGCTTAAAATTGGATTTTTTTTTGCTAAAAAACTGCTTTGTTTTTGGCAAAAATACTATTTTTAATCAATTTAAAAGCTTAAAACCTAATCTTTTAGAAACTAAAAAATTAAAAATCCAATAATTCCAACAATCTTACAATCTTACAAAGACAAATCCAACAATCTTACGAAGACAAATCCAACATTACAAATGCAAAATACGACAAATCCAAGATTACAAATATAAAACATCAATTCACTACATCTTCAGTATCCATTAATTTCCTTCAACTCTTCATTCACTGACATTCGAATATCCTCCCTAAATAAATAACAAAAAAATAATAAATAAATTATTACATTAGTTTATTCAATACAAAACGACAAATTGAACAATCTTACCTCAAGTCCCTCGTTGTCTTCATCTGAATGTACATCATCACCATCAATAACACAACCTAACAAAGAAAAGATAAATAAAGGTAATAAGCATAATATATTAAAATGAATTAAAAAACAATGGTTCAAGCAAATTCATACATACCTTTTTTACCCACCCATAGCCAATTTTGAGTGCATATGATAGCTTCAATTGTTGACGAAAGAAGTCTACTCTTATGTGGACCAACGATTCTACCACTTGTAGAAAAAGAAGACTCTGAAGCAACAGTGGAGATAAGAATGGCTAATATGTCTTTTGCAATCAAACACAATGTAGGATACTTAACCCCATTTAACTTCCACCAACCTAACACATCAAACTCATGAATCCGGGGTAAAGTGCCTTCCTCTAAGTACCTTTCTAATTCATTTTTTACAAAAACTTCACTAGTAGAAGAATTCCATGAAAAGAAAGCATCTAATGAGTCCATGTCACTTGCGGGAGCTGCATCTCGACTAGAAGTGGGCTTACTAGTAATATCATCATTACTTGCTTGACTCATAACACTTGACTCATATCGCAGATATATATCTTCACAAATTTGACGCACTTTCTGAATTTCATCTTTTGCATTATCTACTCCATAGATAATAGGAAAAAAAATACTCTAGGAGCTTCATCTTAAACCTTGGATCCAGTATTGTCGCCATAGCCAACACCCCGTGACCTTCATTCCAATACTCATCAAACTTTGTAATCATATTTTCAGACATTTCGCTTATTTCAATGAAACTAGATGTATCCCATTTCTTTAGAGCAATCTTTATTTCACATATTTTGGGGAAAAAATGTTGGTTGTTTGATATTTTGTTCCCGAAAATAATTCTGTGACATTATAAAAGATTTTTAGTCTACCACAAAGCTCACTTGCCAAAGCCCACTCTTTCTCATCAGGTGCATTCTTATATTGGGGCTCACGTTGTTGTAACCGATAAAACACCTTCTTGTATTTCAAAGCCATGGAAAGCATTAAATACGTAGAATTCTATCGTGTTTTACAATCAACAACTAGGTTTTTTCACAAGAAACATTCTCACACTTTGCATTTTTTTGAAATGTATCAAGTCTTTTTGGTGTAGTTGTCCAAAAACTACAACTGTTACGCACTTTCTCAATCCCATGTCCACAAACATGCAACCCACTCCTCAGAATTAAATTCAAAATATGCGCAGCACATCGCATATGAAACAAGCTTCTACCCAAAATCAAGCTATCAAAAGGTAGTTTGTCTACCATCAAATCTATCATGCAATTATTTGTTGAACAATTATCAACAGTTAAAGTTGATAATTTTTTATCTATGTTCCAGTCCAACAAACTATTCATCAACACATTAGTTAGTTTCTCAGCAGTATGGGGACATGACACATATATAAACCTACCATTTAACAAAATAAATTCAATTTAATTAAAGAATGCATACTGATAGATTAAAGAAATTAATATAAATTAAGTATTACCTCAAAAGACGACTTTGTAATTGTCGAGAATCATTAATGAAATGGGCTGTCACTGTCATGTATCCTTTTTTTGGTAGTTGGCAGTCCACATGTTGGTAGTTATTGCAATCTTACCTTGAATACTCTCCAAAAAATGCATCATCCTTGCCTTTTCCTCACCGTACAACTTCATGACATCAGATCTAGTTGTGTTTCTACAAATAGGCCTAAAAAGTGGTTGGAGCCCCTGACAAAAATCTCTAAAGCCTTCGTTTTCAACAATTCTAAGTGGGTAATCATGTTTTGTGATCATTTTAGCAAGATCGGTTCACGAATCGTCATAATTAAACCGATGTGTTGCTAAAATTGATCCCCCACTTTCATCCGTCTTAGATCTTTTTCCGGTTAACTGACTCTGAAAATCATCAATTTTCTTTTGCCCAATTCGTATTTTGCATGACTTATGGTGAGAATGCATCCCCTTGGTTCCATTTTTGGTTGTATAAGTAATTTCCTTTCTACAATACTTACAAACAACCTTTTTGGTTCCATAAACTTCTTCATAGGTGAAATGACGCTACATTGGAGATTTGAATTTAATTTGTTTCTCGTTACAGTTAACTGCAGAATTGGCGGTATCATTAACCATGTTTGAATCATTGGGTTGATTTGGTTCTGCTGAAGACATGATTACAAAAATCTGAAAATGGTTCACACAAACAATCGGTGAGAAATCGTGTATATGACTTATCTAGCTAAAAATACATGTATGATTGAAGTGATGAAAATTATAAAATTAAAAATCATGAATTGATCCAAAACTTCTATTACAGTTCCAAGAATTGATGAAAATACATGTATATAAACAAACATGTAAGCCCTTGATAAGCACAATTGACTTCTAGATTCTATTACAGTTCTAAACTTCTATTACACTTCTAGACTTCTAGTTTGTGAAATTGCTAACAACAAGCAACAAATTAAGACTGTGAAGTGTGAACTGTCAAGACCGAAATCTGTTCAGTGTTCACTGAAATAAAGACTGTGAAATTGATAGCAGCAAGCAAAATTAAATTAAGACTGTGAATTGAATCGTAGAAGGAAAGACAAAATAAACCTTAATTGAGAAATTAATAGCAGCAAGCAACCTTAATCCACACTAATGTTTGAGAAATCGAAATCAACAACACTAAATAAACCTTAATTGAGAAATCGAAATCAGTCAAGTGGTAGAATTGACTGTCAATTGAATCGGAAAAGGAAAGAGAGAAACGCAAATGGAGAAGGAAAAACATTACCGTGGAATGCAGAAGGGGTCGGCGGCGGTGACGGGAAGGAAGGAGGAAGCTGAAGTCGGAAACACTGAATAAACCTTAATAAACCTCGCTGGTCGCCTACTCGCTTGTCGCCGGTCGCCTGCCTACTCGCCTGTCGCAGTTGGAGTACACTACAGTCTACAGGTCCTACCGTGTATAATCATGTATAATGGGAAGGAAGGACTCCTACGGGAAGGAAGGAGGAAGCTGAAGTCGTAACCTAGGCGTCATTCGTATTATCGTGTATAATCGTATTGTCAATTGTGATTTGTGATTTGTGAAGGGGCTGACCGAGAATGAGAATGAACGAGACGGAATAAGGAAAGCTAAAGCCCTAATTTCCCATTTGTATTTTAAATTAAATATATATATATATATATATATATATATATATATATATATATATATATATATATATATATATATATATATATATATATATATATATATATATATTATATAAATATAAACGGGGACCCCGCGGGAGTACGGGACAAAAATACTCACTCCCGGCCCCGATCCCGAAAATAAACGAGAGTTAATATCGCCCCGCCCCCGCCCCCGCTCCCGAATTTTTTAAAAAATTAGTTCCGTACGGTATCGGGGTCCCGCAGGGGTTTTTGACATCCCTACTCATATGATGACAGTGATGGGTTTTGAGCACTATAACATCCCTATGGTGCACATACAACCCTAATGCTTTGGATCTATGTTTTCTCAAGTTATACATGCAATTTCATTTTATCCAAAGCATACACCCTAGCTAGCATGCAATAGGAGATATACAACATAAAAACTAGTTAGATGAATACCTCTTACTTGTAGCTTTTAGAAGTTGGTCTGCCAAGAGCTTAGTACCTCAAGTGTGATACCTCTAATGTGTTACAAACACCAAAAGCAAATGGAGGCTTGTGAGAGAGAGGTTAGGAAGCACAAATCGGATGGGGTTCCACCTTGGAAGAGATTGGCCGATTTTAGGGGGTTAGGGGTTACATTTATAGTGTGGAATTCCTAGGGTTTCTTACATGTAAACCCTAATTCACCATGACTCTTCACATTGCATAGGCCCTTTGGACTAAACCTTCATGGACTCTCATATAGGTTTAGTCTATCCCTAATCAACATGGATCATTAGCCCAAACTATAGTTATGGGCTTAGACACCTAATCCAACAGTCTCCCACTTGGATAAGTCTAATAACTATAACTGCCAATGCTACTTCAAAATCCGATTAGCAATCGTAGCTCTCAAAAGCCGTTGTCAAACTTTGACTTGACACGTCCTTTAGATAAGGGATCATATAATCCTCTGTTCTTCAAGATATCGTGTGGAAAAAGACATAGAATGGAGTTATACTCATTGTCCAATAGTTTGTTTCTCGATTTCTGATTTGTTTGACATGGAACTTAATTTGAACACATCAATTGAGTCCTAACCGGGCCCGACACATAAGTCAAAAACAAAATCATCGAGGGGCCCAAGATATCGCTTTTAATCCTCTTAGGATAAAAGGAACATATAAACTTGGACTTATATGCTTGTACTAATTACTCGTTAAATTATACACAACAACACGTTTTATACCATCAAGTTACTGATGCGTTTTCGTACTATCAATGCACAACCAACTCAAAATCAACAACTCATATATCTTGGTTTGAAGACTATACGATATTTTCGTCTCACAATCACTCGTGATAAATTCCATGAAGTGATTCATGTGAGTGTGGGTTTAACCCAATACTCAAATCTTATTTCAGGAGCATTCATGAACGTTGTAGCAAACTTTTGCTATGTATAAACACTTTAGACAATCTACAAGCCAATTCATAACAGTCTTCCCTCATAGCTTACTTCCAAAGTATGATTGACTGTGGATGTTCGAATAATCATATTATTCTGGAAGTCAAAACATGCAAAAATGAAACAATAGTAAACAATTGACACAAGATAGCAACTTTATTCATAAATAAAACTCTTTTATTTAATCATCAAATGTCAATTACATTTTATCTATTACAAGTTTCTAAATAGCTATCTAATCACTAAAGCTAATATCGTCCTTCAACCCAATACTCCTAGCATGTTGCAAGTGCTTAAGCCTACTCAGTCCCTTCGTAAGGGGATCTGCTGGGTTCTCTTCTGACAATACCCTCTTCACTACGAGGAGTCCCTCTTCTACTCGATGTCTTATGAAGTGATATTTTCTGTCGATGTGCCTGGATATGCCATGATCCCTTGGTTCCTTGGTTAAGGCAACCACACCCTCGTTGTCACAGAAAATCTCCATAGGCTCCTTTATGGCTAGTACAACTCCAAGGTCTCCGATGAAGTTCTTCAGCCATATTGCCTCCTTCGACGCTTCGCTTGCTGCTGTGTACTCTGATTCGCATGTTGAATCGGCTACAGTCTCCTGTTTGGAACTTTTCCATGTTACTGCTCCTCCATTTAGGGTAAATACCCAGCCCGACTGAGAGCAGAAATTATCTCTGTCGGTCTGAAAGTTGGCGTCACTATATTCTGTCACTCTCATGTCATCACTCCCATCGAGTGTAAGGACCCAGTCCTTAGTCCTCCGTAGGTACTTAAGAATGTTCTTTACTGCAATCCAGTGCGCTCTACTAGAATTCCCTTGATATCGACTAACCATGCTCAAAGCAAAAGCCACATCAGGGCGAGTACATGTCATAGCATACATGATCGAGCCAACGGCAGAAGCATATGGTACTCGACTCATTTATGCTATTTCGACATCGGTACTCGGACTCTGAGTCTTACTCAGTTTGGTATTTCTCTGGATAGGAAATTCTCCTTTCTTGGAATTCTCCATGTTGAAACGTTTCAACACCTTGTCCAAGTAGGTACTTTGACTAAGTCCTATTAGTCTTTTACTCATATTTCTCAATATCCTTATCCCTAGAATGTAAGCAGCTTCCCCGAGGTCCTTCATAGCGAAACACTTCCCAAGCCAGGACTTAACTTCCTGCAAGGTTGGAATATCGTTTCCTATGAGTAGTATGTCATCCACATACAATACCAGAAAGCTAACTATACTCCCACTAGCCTTGACATACACACATGAATCATCCTCGCTTCTCGAAAAGGCGTACTCTTTGACTTTCTCATCAAAACAAAGATTCCATCTGCGAGATGCTTGCTTTAATCCATAAATGGATTTCTCAAGCTTACACACTATATTAGGGTACTTTGCATCTACAAAACCCTTTGGTTGACTCATGTAAACATCCTCAGCCAACTTCCCATTAAGGAAAACGGTTTTGACATCCATCTGCCATATTTCATAATCATTAAACGCAGCCATGGCTAGCATAACCCTTATAGGTTTGATCTTCGCTACTGGTGAGAAGGTCTCGTCATAATCAACTCCAGGAGTTTGAGTAAAGCCCTTCGCAACCAATCGTGCCTTATATGTGTGTACTTTCCCATCCATGTTGGTCTTCTTTTTGAAGATCCATTTGCACCCGACCGTCTTACAACCTGGTACATTTTCAACCAAGTTCCAAACTTGATTGTCATACATGGACTGAATCTCGCTGTCCATTGCCTCTTTCCATTTTGCGGACTCTTGGCCCTCCATGGCTTCCTTGTAGTTGTTAGGTTCATCCAAATTTATCAATGTACTATCACCGATAAACGTATCACCGTCAGTTGTTATATAAAAACCATATAACACAGGTGGAACACTAACTCTACTGGAACGTCTTAGAGTTACAGACTCGTCAACTGGTTCAACAGGAGTCTCATCCTCAAGTTGATTGCTAGTGTTAGAGGTTCCTTCATCGCTTAACTCTTGAAGCTTTTCAAGGTCAATTTGCCTCCCACTATCCTCTTGGCATATGAGTTCTCTTTCACGAAAGACACCCCTTTGCGCTACGAAGACCACGTTCTCACTAGGTCTATAGAACAAATATCCAAAGGATTTCTGTGGGTAGCCGATGAAAATACAACGCTCACTGCGAGGTTCGATCTTGTCGTGATTCTCTCGTCTTACGAAAGCCTCGCAACCCCAAACCTTGATATGTGCTAACGAGGGAACCTTCCCTGTCCACATTTCGTGAGGTGTTTTGGCAACCTTCTTAGTTGGGACTAGATTAAGGATATGGGCGGAAGTCTCTAAGGCATACCCCCGAAATGAGATAGGTAACGAAGCTCGATTCATCATGGAACGAACCATGTCCAACAAGGTTCGATTGCGCCTCTTAGCCACACCATTAAGCTGCGGTGTCCTAGGTGGCGTCAATTGTGAAACAATTCCACATTCTTTAAGATAGTCATGGAACTCGATACTAAGATACTCACCATCTCGATCGAATCAGAGAATCTTTATCTTCCTACCCAATTGATTCTCCACTTCTTGCTTAAACCCTTTGAACTTTTCAAAGGTTTCCGACTTCTGCTTGATTAAGTAGACATATCCATATCTACTATAATCATCGGTAAAGGCTACGTAGAAGCGGTTAGCATCCTTTGTGGCGGATCTGAAGGGTCCACACACATCGGTGTGTATGAGATCCAACAAACCCTCACCTCTTTCACAAGTACTAGTGAAAGGTGACTTGATCATGAGACTTTCCCTTGTGGTTCTTTGAGGAAGCTTTCCTCTTTTTTCCCTTCTCATGTCCAATTGCCACGACTGGGGCAGCAGCAGGAGGAGTGGATACAACAGACTTGCCTTTCAAACTACTTTCAGCAGTTCTGAGAAGGCCTTGAAGCTTGCTCAGAGTGACTTCCTCCTTGTTCATATGATAAGTCATTCTGAACTGATCATAACAAGGAGGCAAGGATTGTAGGATAATGTCAATAGCCAACTCTTCGTCGAAACTGACATTCAACTTTAGCAAGCGGTCCACATACCTTTGCATCTTCTGCAAGTGGGCCGTGATGGACTCTCCATCCTTCATTTTTGTTGTTAGAATGGAGGCAATGATTTCATACCTTTCTTATCGAGCACTCTGATGGTACCTTTCCATCAGGTCTTGGTGCATCTCGAAAGGCCAGAAGTCCTCATAGGATTTCTGAAGCTTAGAAGTCATAGTGGCTAGCATGATGCGCGACACCTTTGTCGCGTCCTTTTCATGAGCCCTATACTCAACCAGTTGCTCAGGAGTAACAGTTTCTTCATCAATCTCCTTTAGCTCTTTGTCGAGGACATATTCCTTTTCCTCGTAGCGAATGGCCATGCGAATGTTTCGAATTAGGTCATTGAAATTCGACCCATCGAAAATGACCCTCCCACATAAGTTCATGAGGGAGAAAGAGCCAGAAGCATTTGAGTTTGAAGCATTATTTGAAGTAGACATTTGAAAAAGAAAGACAAGTTTCATTAGATAGAAACTCCTTAATATAACACCCAAATGACATATTAAGGCTAGAACCCAACACAATATTTCATAATTCGGAAGAGGGATGCCGTAATCCAATTGCAAAAATATTTGAAGGTAGGTAAATGACGATTTACCAATTTCACCACCCAAAACTAAAATTTTAATGAATTAAGTTTTATGAAATTCCTAGTTCTTTGAGATTCACTGAACTTTTCAATGGCATGTTTAAATCTCGATTATGCCCTTCAAGTTTGTTACTGGGATACCGAGGACCACAAACAAGGTATGGATAACCATGCAAATTTGCTTGGACCTCTCGAGTCATTTACCACCTAATCAATGTGCCGGTTAACCACACACGCTCCATTGATCTATGACAATTCTCGAGCTACCCTTTGCCACCCTTGATAGTCCAAATTAGTGTGACGGTTAACCACACACGCTCCACTAACGACTTGGCAAGGTGCAAAGTGCAATTTCATGGAATATCATCATTTTCACATTTTCCCTAAAGTAACTAAGATTGAGAATTTAGAAAAACATTTAGTTACTTTTATAATTATCATTATACTTTTTAATGAGAATTAATGTCCTATCCTACCCGTTCGGCTAACGACCCTCCACCAATCAAGGAAGCGGTGGGTGAGAGTGGACATCCATTCAACCACCATTTTATAGGCAGTTTCCTTATACCGCCCCTTATAGATCGACTTTGTGAATGAGGCCTACTAACGGTAAGACTGACTGTCTTATACATATATATAAGTATTAATCTTTTAATATTATAATAGTATAAAGATTGAATTTTAGACTTTTAAAATTCTAGGGTTTAGAATTTAATGTTTCATAATTAAGACTTTTCAAATTTCAAAACTTGAGGACAAATTTTGAAACTCTTCAAAATCTTTTAGATCAAAAATTTAAACTAATAAACTAATAAAATAATTCTATCTTTTACTAATTTGACCTAATTCAACTCATATAGCAAGACAATTCAAATCAAATAATACAAATAATCAACTTATCATATAATCAAATAATTATCTTAAATTTTGACAATTGTCTTTTAATTGGATGAGGATAATCACTACCATATCAGAAAAATCGAATTTTATGATACAAAACAGTTTGTGGTAATGATCCTAATCCAATTCTGGCCAAGAAACTCGAAAAACTGCAAACAGATGATCCAACTCGTCGAGTCAGGCAATGGAATCGTCGAGTTGGCTCAACTCAGGATCAAATCGTCGAGTTCCTTCATAGGACTCGACGAGTCCAGCAGTCAGTGGCAAAAAATGAAAATTTTCCAGCTTTGAAAATAACACAATTGCATCAATATAACAGAAAACACCCTAATCTCTGATACCACTAATGGGTTTTGAGCACTATAACATCCCTATGGTGCACATACAACCCTAATGCTTTGGATCTAAGTTTTCTCAAGTTATACATGCAATTTCATTTTATCCAAAGCATACACCCTAGCTAGCATGCGATAAGAGATATACAACATAAAAACTAGTTAGATGAATACCTCTTACTTGTAGCTTGTAGAAGTTGGTCTTCCAAGAGCTTAGTACCTCAAGTGTGATACCTCTAATGTGTTACAAACACCAAAAGCAAATGGAGGCTTGTGAGAGAGAGGTTAGGAAGCACAAATCGGTTGGGGTTCCACCTTGGAAGAGATTGGCCGATTTTAGGGGGTTAGGGGTTACATTTATAGTGTGGAATTCCTAGGGTTTCTTACATGTAAACCCTAATTCACCACGACTCTTCACATTTCATAGGCCCTGTGGACTAAACCTTCATGGACTCTCATATAGGTTTAGTCCATCCCTAATCAACATGGATCATTAGCCCAAACTATAAGTATTACTGATTTACCTAACCAGTCCTCATAAATTTAATCAGTCTCTTTTGATCACTAAATTAATTCCAAATTAATTCTTGATCAATACCAATTAAATAATATGATTTCTCAATTGATATATTATTCATATAATATATTAATAAATCACAAATAACCTCTTTCTCAAATGTCCATCCTATTAAATTGCTCCGGTGAAGGCAACCCAAAAGGACCATGCTACTATCGGGTCAAGTACATACCAATTATAGTTATGGGCTTAGATACCTAATCCAAAATATAGCCCAATCGCAAATCAATCTTGGAAAACCAAGATTCCCTTGAAGTTGATCAAACAAGTCATCGATCCTTGGAAGTGGATAACAGTTCTTCACCGTTAACTTGTTCAGCTCTCGGTAATCAATACACATCCTATGTGAACCATCCTTCTTTTTCACAAACATAATCAATGCTCCCCACGGTGAACTGCGTGGCCTAATATATCCATTGTCTAACATATATTGCAACTATGTAGACAACTCTTGTATCTCTGGTGGTGCTAGGCAATATGGTGCCTTAGCTATCAAAACTGCACCCAAAACCAAGTCGATCCGAAACTCTACATGCCTCTCAGGAGGCACTCCTGACAAGTCCTTAGGAAACACATTAGGGAAATCCTGAACGATAGGTACACCATCTACAATCTTCTTCTCTACATCACGACTATCTACAACATAGGCTAAGAACCCTAAGCACCCATGCTAAAGATATCTCCTAGCTCTAGAAATTGAAAAGCTAGTCGGTCTGTGCTGTGCACCCTCACCGCGTATAACTAGTTCTCCCCCACTTGGGGTACGAACTCTCACCAACTGATGCTCACAATCAATCATCGCCCCATATTGGCTCAACGAATCCATACCCATAATGATCTTTGTCTCTTGTAAGGAAATAGGAACTAGATCAAATGGATACCTCTCATAGAACATCTTAAGAATGCAACCCCGGTGAACTCTCGAAGCACTAACCGTGCGATCATCTGCAGTCTCCACATCCAATGGGGAATCCAACGCTCGGGAAGAGTCAACTTCTTGCTAAGCGCAAGAGATACAAATGATCGAGTAGCACCAAAATTTAAAAGAACAAGAGAAGATAAACCATTCAATAAAAACATCCCTAAACACAAGCATATGAATCATAAGCATAAGTAACGAAAGCAGTAACAAAATGATAAAAAGAATACATATTGTTAACCACATTTGGTGCTGCTCGGGCCTCCTCGGCCGTCAACTGGAATGCTCGGCTCCTCACCACAGGATCCTCTGCCTTAACCTGACGGCCATCAGTGATCCTTAACGTAGCTAGAGCAGGCATCCTCACTGATCTTCCTGATAAGCTAGGACAACTGGCCTTCTTGTGGTAAGTCTGATTGTAGTGGAAGCATATCAATGCTCCACGAGTGCAATCTCTACTAATGTGTCCCTTCTATCCGCACTTAAAGCAACCAGATCCCCCCGTATAACAAGCCCTATCGTGTACCCTACCGGATTTTCCAAACCAGCTCCGGCTCTGCTGGCCTTTGGATCGAGAATCAAAAGTCTTGGGTCTCTTCGCCGGACCCTCTACTGCCTGGACCTGAACTGGCCTTCGCTTCCTCAGAAGCTCTAAATCAATCTACCGCTCATGGGCTCTGTCAATCATATCCTGTAGGGTCTTGCAAGTTGAAATGCTAACGAACTCCCTTATATCATCTCTCAACATATCATGATATCTCATCCTCTTCATCTCCTCGACCGCCACATACTGTGGAACCAACAAAGCCCTCTCCTTGAAGTTGGCGGTAATCTCCACCACAGTCTTCGTCGTCTGCCGAAGATCTTAAAACTCCCTCGCAAGCTGATGTACCTCAATCGTAGGTTTGAACCCAGTCTTGATTCTTGTAACAAAGTATGGCTAGGTCTTAGCCTCAATGGTTGGCTCACCCAGAGCATGGTCAATCTCCTCCCACCAATCACGAGTTATCCCTCTTAGAAGATCGGCAACAAACATCGTCTTCAACCCCTTCAGCCAAGAGCTGGTCCGAAAAGCACTCTCTATATCAGCGATCCATCGTCGAATAGAAATAGTGTCTTTTGTTTCTGAGAACTCGGGAGCTCCACAAGCACAAACATCCTTGTAGGGTGTGTTCCTCGTTGGCTAGCTGTCAACTCCATGGGAAAGGCCGTGAAGTGCTCGTCCAAGAACTCCATAATCCCCTCCTTGATGGCACCGAACATCAAAGGAGTCGAATCCAAGATACCACACTAAATCTCAGTTGCAATATACTCATGTAGCCTTTCATCGATCGTCTCAGCGCCAGATCCTTCGATACCACCATTACGGGTAATCACCACCATACTGAAAAACAACAAACAAGATATTAGAACATACCTGAAAATCCCATATACTACAAGCTGCTCAGAATTTACGTGACTTTCCTTAATTTGAGTATAGATCCTGTGATTCCAGTAGTATGGGCCCATACTACCTTCTACGCTTATCCGTAATTTCCTCAAGAATCGTCCCAAATCTTGTAAGTTACTATCTTACAAACTTTCCTAACGCGAGCTATAACACAAAATAACGTACTACTAAAATACTTCCTTGGTCACTAGGAATTCCCATCCCACACTGCCATCAGTTGCGTAAGAAACTTCTACCAATGTCGACCAACTACCTTACAAATACAATCACATGCAACAAACATCAAATAATCTTTCAACTGAAAGATCCTACACTAGAACAGTTAGAATCAAACAAGAGTTGCGCAATAGAGCCAAATCAAGCATTCTAAGACTATTTAATCCTTGTGGCATGAAAACTAATGTATTTTATTAATAGTAAATTAACATCAGTATAAATTTCACATAACACAAAGCAAGCAACATTCGGGCAGTGAAACTACTAAGCAGTAAGGTATCAAGAAGATCAGGCAATCCTAACAAGCAGTACCTGAAGATCCTTAGCCATTCTCTATCATGCATTTCTAGCAATACCCATAATAGGCACGAAAGGCATTTCTCCTAACAAGCATTCTAATCATGTAATCCTGAGAAGATCCTTAGTCCTGTTGTAGTATTCACCTCATATCATAGCATACTAAAGAATAAAATTCATGTATGAGTATTTTGGGAATACTTACTTGAGCTCAACTGATTGCACACATCGCACCCCTTTCCTTGTAAAACTTTTTTTTAGAAAATTTATTTTCTTTTTTAAAGATTTTATTAGTCCTCATTTTGAGTTCAAACACACCATAACGCGTGTCCGACTCTCTCAAACCAAGACTCTGATACCAACTTGTAACGTCATGAAAATAAAAAGTACAAATTTCATTATTAATTCAACCAAAATCATTCATTCATTACTTCAAAGGATAATCAAGCGTAATGTATTCTCAAAACATCAGAGTGAAACATAAAAAGATACAACAGAATAAAACTCCAGGGGATGTAGTGCGATCAAGTCGGGCCCTTCCCTTTGGAACCAGAAGTACCTGAGCATTTAGACATAAAACCGTAAGCACAAAGCTTAGTGCGTTCCCCAAAATACTACATACCATATATATATATATATATATATATATAACGAGCCTCGCCCACAAGTATATAAACGAGCCTTGCCCAGTAATATGTGTCTCACCCAACGGGCCTCACCCAACATACATGCAAGAGTCATAAAGACAATCTAGCATCATACATAGTATAGTGAGAAGACTCACCTCACACTTGATATCGAATACAACTGCTCGTAGAGATGAGAAACTGGTGTTACGCCCCACCTATTGAAACATCCATGGTAAAACCTTAGTCTACCTTCTAAAACTAGCATTCCAACCAAAAGTCAAAAAGCCAACATACAAAGTCAACTCAGGTGACCACCACGTTGTGGCCATCTAACTTAGTCGCGATCTAAAACAGCTACCACGTTGTTGTAGACATGCCGCCACGCGGTGGTTGATTCCATACAAAACAGTTGCGAGATTCTCCTTCGCTACGTCGTGGCATCCATCCAGCCACACCGTGGCTACTGCACATGAACAACTTAATGGATTGAGTACTTTATCCGAAAATCTCCTTGATCATACTTTCCGGTAAGCTTCTTGGGACCCTAATGGTCCATAAAAATCCAAACTTTATGGACATGCATGAACCATGCATGTCCTCCTTAAAACTAGGTCAAAATATGGGAAAAGTGATCTAAAACTCATGCATGGCTACCAAAACTATACCAACTCCTAGATCCAGATGATATAATGACGAAAGGACCAATGTGAGCCACAAAGTTGCAAACTTTATCTCTTTCAACCATCCAAAAATTCAATAAGGACTAAAACATGACATGAATCTAGATCTATAAGGAAGACATCAACAAGATGAGAACTTAAGAGCTTACAAATGGTCCAGAAGATGCACACAAGGAGTAGAGATGAGTGGCTTGCTTGATCTATGCACAAGAGTTCCTACTTCTTCCTTCCAAGATCACAAAAACACCAAAATAAGTCAAGAACTTCAAAGGGAGGCTATGGTTTTGGTTTATGAGTTTGGAGAACGATGGAGGATGAGAATAGAAGAAATCTCAACAATCACTTCCCTTAAATAGGGCCCAAGGCCATAAATTAAGGTTTCTTCAAAAAGACGTCGCCACGTCGTGGCCAATACATGACCACACCATGGTGACCTTAATGATCAGCGTGTGCCAATTGATTTTGCCATGTCATGGTGATGTATTCACCATTCCGTGGTCACCCCCAAATCTTAAATTAATAATTAACGTTCATACCTGAAAACGGGTGTTACACCCCAACATACATACCCCACCCCACCCCATGTTGCCCACCACCACCATTATTTTCAAGCACCTGGATTTTCATCACTTATCTTCAACCTATAAATCTATAAATAAAATAAAAAAACTCTCCAGATCCATGAATGAAAAAGATATCCCAATATCTTATACGCACAATTAAAAACAAGAAATAAACACATACACACATATACAAAAAAAAGTTAGATACCCAATAAATTTAATCATCCAGCTCCTCCCGATAAAATTATATGGGATGTTAGTATGTAAAGTTTAAAAGTGTCTAGGGTTTAGCTTAAGGCCCATTATATATTGTTATTTATATGCTTTTATTTTTATTTTCAATCATGCAAGCTATCATATTTACACTTAGTAGTTACTGAATTTATCGCACATGGCACTAAGAAGTCGGACAACATAACTAAGTTCTAATGGGTGAGCCAAATGACATAGACCAGTTTCATCCAGTATCGTTGTCACCATCAATTTACAATCTTCCTATTCAAGATCTACTTGATGGTAAGTACAATCTTTACATCAAAACTCTCATGTATGTTTGGTAATTCAAGCACACGATTTCAACTTCACAGCCCTGAAAACTTCTCTTTACTAATTAGGAAGTTGACACTGTATTAACATCCCTTTGAAATACTTTAGATAACAAAAGAAGGGACTTCATCAATATTTGTGTTCCTCTAAGTAAAGCATCGATGAAAGGAGATTGGAAAACTGCAAAATCCATCCTCAATTGTCAGGAACATCTAGTACGTTATAGTATCACTGAAAATTGTGAAACAGCAGTTCACATTGCAGCGGCAGCTCAAAGGAACACAAAAAGCATCAACTTCGTGCAACATCTTGTTGGAAAGATGGAAAAGGCAGACTTGCAACTTCAAAATAGACAAGGTAACACTGCCCTTTGCTTAGCAGCAACAGCTGGAAATGTTGAAATTGCTAAAATTATGGTGAAAAGTAACGAGGACCTGCCCACAATCGCTAATGGCGAAGCAATGAGACCATTGTTTATTGCGGTGTTATTTAGACACCACGAAATGGTAAATTATCTCTATCACCAATCTCAGCGAATGGGTGTTCCTGATTGGACACCTAAAGATAGGAAGTGGGTTTTCTTAAGGTGCATTGAACTTGATCTCTGGGGTAGGTATTTTGTTGGTAGTTGTTGTACATAGATTTCATTATTAATTCATTTTATAATTCCCAATCAATCTTTTTTAGATTTCGCACTAAAAATATTAAAAGACTACCCACTCCTAGCTCAATGTGAGAGTGCACTCGGTGCTTTGGCTCGAAAGCCTTCTGCATTTGATGAATCAAAACAACATTGCATCTGGAGAATCATCAATCCAAGTATACTTCATTCTACATTTTCACACTTAAACATTTGATTTTGTTATAAGTGTCCTTGTGGTTCATCTACTTGACGCCTTTTTTTTCTTTTTGTAGTCATTTGTTTGAAAAGGGAACATGTTGCAACAGATAGTAAAGCCATGCAAATACTAAGAAAGATTTGGACAAGGATCGAGGAAAAACCCAAGGCTGAAATAGATAAAATACTTAGAGGCCCCAAGGTTCTTAAAGATGGAATTCAAACATACCCATCAAGAATACTATTTGTTGCTGCAGAAATGGGCAACACTAAATTTTTGGTCGAGCTCATTTCTAGATACCCTGATCTTATGTGGAAGAAAAATGAGAATAATCAAAGTATTTTCCACGTTGCTGTGTCTCATCGTCATGAGAATATCTATAATATGTTATATGAGATAGGCTCAATGAAGGCTTTAATAATTTCTCTGGCAGATAAAGATGGCAATAATATGTTGCATTTGGTTGGAAATAAGGCAGAGAAACGCCGAGATCAAGATGTGTCGGGGGTAGTCTTCCAGATGCAACTTGATTTAATATGGTTCAAGGTACATTAATCTCTCAAACACATGTACACATTTCTTTAATTAATTATATCTTGACTATCTTCTATATGTTTCCTTCCTTTCTTTTGTCTGTGAATTAATTATGTGCATTACTCGAGTTAGGTGACCAATGATTAGATTATAGTTTGGTTATCGAGTCAAAACAATATTCTGTAAGAATCAACTAAGCACACAAGTAGCTATTTTATGCCACATAGAACATTATGCCTTTCATAATGCTTGTAAGGGAGGATATTAATAATATCAAATGTTGTGTTGTAGGAAGTAGAGTCTATGATCCCCCCTCTTTACAAGGAGCAGAAGAACACAAGTGGCTTAACACCGTATGAACTATTCACTCTCAACCACACAACTTCAGTTATCGATGGTGAGAAATGGATGAAAGGAACCGCTAGTAAATGCACACTGGTTGCTACATTAATAGCCACCATTGTATTTGCAGTCGCTTATACAATACCAGGTGGCTATGACCAAAATGATGGATTTCCTATGTTCCTTCACAATGGACCCTTCCTATTGTTTGTTGTGTTAGATGCCATTTCTTTTATCTTGTCTTCGATTTCAATCCTTGTGTTCTTATCCATACTTACTTGTCGTTACACTCAAGAGGATTTCAGAAATTCATTACCTGAAAAACTATTGGTAGGTCTCTCAATGCTTTTCCTCTCCATAGTGACCATGATGATTTCTTTTAGTGTCAGTTTCTTCGTGTTGTATCGTCACCGTTTTATCACGTTAGCAATCTTTGTTAGCGTAGTTGCCATTATACCTATCGTTTCTTATGCTTATCTTCAATACCCTCTTTTGAAGGATGCATTTCGCTCGACTTATGGTTCCAAGTTTCTCTTTAGGCCGAAAGAACAAATGCTTTACTATCATAATCCAAGTTTCTAGCTAGTTGTTGACTTGTGTTTAGTTCTTAATTTCAAGTTCCATTTAAAGATATTTTTCATGATCATGTAGTTTATTGTTAAAGTATGTATTTATGGTATTTGATGAGTTGAATATGCTCCAAACCTCATATGCATGAATGAGATTTTGATGTTTTGTAGTCTTTCTAAATATGTCGCCAAAGCTGTTGCAATGTTATTTTGATTAGTATATATTAGGGATATATATTAGATACCATTTTTATTATCTATCTCTTCCGGGCTTCCATATTCATTAGATTGTACAACCTTTGTACCATTTCAAGAATTTACGAAATTTTAAATATAGTGCTCTTCGTGTTTTTCCGGATTATGGTTGTCCACTTTATCTCCCGGTGTTATTTTGATTGTTTTTGCTTTCCTCTCATTACTTCAAGTGGTATTAAAACGTCATAAGATAAAAAAACACAGCAACTGATTCGATTTTCTTGAATCCTAAAAGGTTTTTTTCTTGACCGTTTTTTCATCCTTGGTCGTTTTTTAGACTCTTTAAAGAGTATTTTTTTTTCTTTAGCTGATTATCTTAAGCGTCTAACCCACATATAATATTCAGTTTAAATATTTGAACGTTTTTTCTAGGCTTCATATACCTAATATACATTCGATTTTTCACTGCCACCAATCCAGCTCCTTTATCAATATCTTAAATCAATAAGCAGTTAAGCACAATCACTTTAATCAAATTTACTAAGCCCATACCCGAGCCACAATAACTGATATTGATTTTTCCCAATATGTTGATTTGTCTAAGCCTATTCACCAAGCCCAATAACCGATTTTTTTTAAACCATCACAACAACGTCCTAAATCTTTTTTCCTACCCCTTACGACATGTTTAATTTATATAGATTATTCAATGGCTATACTTAAATACGATTTTCTTTTTTGGAATCGTGACTTTAGATTTTCTTTTTGGCAAATAAACACGAGATACGTTTTGACACAAAACGGAACAACGATTACTCAAAAACACCAATGTGTTCTTGAATTGAACGCTGGAATCCACCAGGGATAAAATCGATTTATTGAATGAACTTCCAAAATAAAAGTCATAAAAATTCCCTATTTAAAACTCTAATGAGCCTTATATACTAACTCACAAATCAAGAAAAAAAAAACAATAACTCTTAAAAAAAAAACTAGATAATATCAAAATTCAAACAGAAACTTTCAAGTTTCAAACACCTAAATAAATGAGGATCACCCTTATCTTCCGGCTATTGAGCACTCCTTTTCCTGTCCAAGCTCTCTTCAAATTCAAGTGCTAGAAAAACTTGACCTCGAGTTAATGTTGAGATATAAAGGAATGTCATCATGAAACTCATACAAGCCAGCCATGTTGAACGTCTTTGAAATATTCATGTCCCTTGGAAGATCGACCACATAAGCATTATCATTAATTTTTTTAAGGATCTTATTAGGACAATAGGACCATGCTTTCATGGCTTAAACTTGTTGAATATCCCAACATGAAACCTTTCTTTCCGGAGGAAAACCATCACTTAATCACCCCCCTTGAACAACTTTTGATGCCTCTTCATATCATCAACCCTTTTGTACTCTTCATTCCTTGCTTCGAGCTTGGCTTTAACTTCCACATGAGCATCATGCGCTTCAGATGCCAGTTTTTCTGCTGCTGTGTTCATACTTGCCTTAGGTAAACTTGCTAAATCCAGTTCATGCCTTGGGGCTTGCTTGTAAACCAAGGAAAAAAGCGACTGCCCTATTGCAAAATGAAATGCATTGTTGTATACATCCCATTGCTTCGGCTTGTCTCCATAAATGCTAAACAAAGTCAGAAATCTCAACTTGGTTCCTCTTCGTGATGCAGCTCCTTTGTCGACAACCCCAGGGACTAGAATAAAGTCTAAGCATGCAGAGTTCCTATTGCCTCTTGGAACTGTTTATATTAATAATGCTCTACCAACAGGAGTAGTCTGTGTTCAACATCTCTTCATAAGAGAAGCAGAGCATTGAAATTTGTTATGTTGATGATGATGATCTCATGTGTTTTCAACGATCTGTTGATCTCTGCAAAGCTCCTACCGAACACTTATTTCATTTGAGGCTAGAGTGTAAGGGTAAACCAAGAGCTGATAGCCGCCAATGGTTAATTTCCTTTGAGTTGGATAAAAGAATAGATGAATTGGCTTGCGATGATTTTAAGTGGATCAAGCCTTAGATTATATATAGTTGAAGTTGATAAAGTTTGTTTTCATGACTTCCAACTGTATTAGGTTTAGGCATCATCATATTGGGGAAGACTGTAAGGCCGAACCTTATAATCTGATGAGTCAAAGAAGTGTCACGCTAATTCTATGTTGACAACGTCATCAATTGTTGTTCAAGTCCTTCTCTACATGCAACGTGACGGTTTCTTTTGCTACAAGCCTCAAGACCCGTTATCTTAGTGATAGGATCATCTTTTGTATAATACATATCTTTGTATTTGAATCCCTGATATGTATGGATCTTATTCTAGAATAGTCTTACCCTAGTATATAAGTTACACTAGGGTTGAATGTAAAATCACGTCACTTTGTGCATTCTCTCTTTGTGAGAGATCTTAATCGAAATTGATTTTTGATTAATCTTTGTTCTTTGTTCTTAATTACTTGATATATTGTGTTATTACGATCCTTCAAAAACAATACGAAATGATGTAAAAAAGTCATGAAGTCACATGTTTACTTAAGAGCGAGATGTTGAGCCATCCATATGGGTAGAATGACATGAAGATTGCATGCATGTTGATTCCTTATCAAATAGACCCTTATCGGCATATATAATCAATTGATGAATCTTTTGCGAATATAATTTTTTTTTGAACGGCAAATACAATATATTCCTAAACTACTCCTAAATTCATATGTGTCTCAGACGAGACTTGAACCCTCAACCTCAAGGAGGGAGGGCAACACCTGATACCGCTGGGCTAGAAGCCCTTTGGTTGCGAATATAATGTTGATATGTCATATTAGATAGGTACTAAATGAAATGTGACTGTAATGGTAGCAAATGAATTAATACACTACATTGAATGATAGATAATTCGATGAACCACAAGATAAGAAATGTTGCAAGATGTGTAGAGAGAGAAGAGTGGACATATTCAATGATGGTATATGATGACTAAGGCCACTATTACATGAGGTGATAAGGAAACAATAAGTGATGTTACCAAATGATATAAGTGTTTTACTTAAGATGTTACATCATTAACAAGAAGGATGTTTCTTGATACTTATGAAAATAATAAAACATGATTACACGTGATGATATATAGTGATTTAATAAGTTAGATAAGATAAGATATGTCGGATGATCTAGAGTCTAAGTGCAGGATGATAGTAATCCCAAAGATGCCATAGAGGCTTTAGTTGAGTATATAAAAGTATAAATATTTTATTCAAGAGTTTTTTTAAAAATGACCTCCATGTGATATACCAATATGAATCGAATTTAGGATTCAAAAGGATTACGGGGTTGAACTAAGTAGGAAAGAGTTTGAAACAACAATGTTAAAAATGTGAGGCAGACATGATAATTTGAGTTTTGCTTCATCGTCTATCATGATATACCACATTAGTGACATGTATGATGAGTGAATGAAAGTGATGAAATAGGAAGCAGACTTATAGCACAATCATCAAACTAGTGGCGACTACAATAATAAAAAGTTTAGTCAATGACTTGACCAATATACAAGTATGGTGCATAAAGAGTTTGATATTATATGATAAGTTGACTAAGCCAAACGAAGAAAAAACATAAATAGATATATGTGATGGGTTTTGAGCATATCTACAATCCTATGTGATCATGCATCCCTAATTGCTTTGGATCTAAGTTTTTCTCTATTGAACATGCAAATTGAATACCAAAGCAATGAACCCTAGATCTAGTATATACAATTTCGAAATTCACATATATATTAGGGTTTGATGATTACTTCACTTGTTATATTGTAATAACAAGAACAATCCTTGCTTGATCTTGACTTCTGAAAGCCTAGTGCCCCAAGTGTTACACCTCTAATGAAGTCACAAACACTCAACACAACAAGGATGACTTGGCGAGATGATGAAATCGGCCCGGATTTTTTCCAATAGCATAGAGGCTGAAATCCTTAGTCAAAGGGGGTTTATATAGTTGGGGCTATTAGGGTTTTCAGGTGGAAACCGTAATTTCCTTGCTTAGGCCTTAAGCAGTCCATGGACCTCCATAATAGAAGCCTTGGAAGAATTCTATAGGGCCTCCTATAGATTTCATCCAGTCCTCCCATAGGATTCCATCAGCCCAACTTTTCAACTATCAATGATTTGCAAAACCAGTCCCTCTATTATTAATCAGTTCCTTTAATCCTAAAATCAATATCAAATTAATTTCTGATTAATTACTAATTAATAATATAATTTCCAAATAATATATTAATCTTATAATATATTAATAAAATCATTCTTAGTACCAATTTATTATTCATATAATAAATCCTACTCTCTCTCTCTCTCTCCACTATTCATCCTGTCAAATTGCATGAGTGAAGGCAACCCAAAAGGACCATGCTCATATTCAAATCAAGTACATACCAATTATAGTTATGGGCATAGACACCTAATCCAACAATATCCCACTTGGATAAGTCAAATAACTATAATTGCAAGTATGACTTCAGAATCTGATTAGCAATCGTAGCTTTCAAAAGCCGCTGTCAAACTCTGATCTAATGAGTAACGCGTCCTTTAGATAAGGGATCAAATATTCCTCCGTTATACAAGATATCGTATGGACATGTGTAACACCCATAAAAATCAAGCCAATTTAAAACTTTTTCAATCATCCAAAAGCCATTAGTTATTACAAAATGTTTTCAAAATAGTTTAATATCAGAGTATCCCAGAAACCATAAGTCCAAAACACGAGGATGTGTACGGTCACACCTTCGCCTTGCCAAGTCATCTGAAGCACCCGAAACAATAAACTGAAACCGTAAGCACAAAGCTTAGCGATTTTCCCCCAAAATACCCATATACACAATAATACACATATAATCACAAGCAACATACTATGGGTCCAGTCAACCATCAGGTTGGAATACCCCAGACCCTCAACCATCCGGTTGGTATGCCAACATACTATGGGTCCAATCATCCGCGGGATGGAATACCCCAGGCCCACAACCATCGGGTTGGAATGCCCACACACTACGAGTCCAATCATCCTCGGGATGGAATACTCACGGCCCACAACCATCGAGTTGGAATGCCCAGGTTTATTGGCTCTCGCACAAAGTAGATAAGCCTCAACCACTAGTCAAACATGTGCACATATTTCAGCTAATCACATAACAGTCTATAGACAGACAAACCGATCTAACAGATCATAACAGCATAGTAACATCTTATCTACCAGGATACTGATTTACGGATCATAGCAACATATAACACCCTATCTACCAGGATACTGATCTAACAGATCATAGCAACATATAACATCCTATCTACCAGGATACTGATCTAACAGATCACAGTAGCATAATAGCATAATACCATCCTATCTACCAGGATACTGATCTAACAAATCATCATAGCATAATACCATCCTATCTACCAGGATATTGATCCAACAGATCATACTAGCATAACATATCAGGATAACAATCCAAAAGGGTCGGCCTTGGTGCCTTAGACCCTTGAGTATAGTGAGGAAAACTCACCTCACACTGCTGAAGTCCCGCGAATAAAACTCCAGCTGTTGGTTGACAGATTCCCGAGCTGTCAATATCAAACAATACCCAATTAATAATTGGGTTCCAAGCCCAAGGTCCAACTCACACTCCAAAGGCCCAAAAGTCAAGTAATGGGCCAAAGCCCAACATATGGCCCAATTTTCCAAATTAGGCCCAGACCTCTACATGGTCTTTCTTTAAGGCCCTCCCAATTATTCTAGTCCAAACTCTTGGTATTGCCATGGCCCAATATCACGTAATCATAAAGGCCCAATTATGACCCATCTATGGCCCAATTTTCCAAATTGGGCCGAAGACTCTCACATGGGCCTTATCCTAAAACCCATACAATTATTTAGTCCATTTACTTATTCTTGTAAAGCCCATTAATAGTCCAATCACCAAAGCCCAATAGAAAGGCCCGACTCAAGGCCCAAGTGAAATTAGGGTTTCCACATGAAATGACGATTAGGGTTAAGTGTTTCTTACTTAAACTATTAAGGACTTAATCCATTAAGTCCAATATTGCCTTAGGTTAATTTGCCAATGATTATTAATTATTATTTTAGGTTTAATAAATAATTCTCGTGCGGTCCCGATCAATCCCAAAATTAGGGTTTCAAGGCATTAGGGTTTTCCAAACCCTAATTAGGGTTTCCAACCCAAACACTAGCCCATTAGGCCCAATAGCTAGGTCTTTTGATCAATTAGGGTTCATTTGGACCATTAGGGTTTTAGTCCCTTTGTCTAAACATCCCAAACGAGTTACAATACAAACGAGGCACACCGCCACCCAACACGGCGGCCGGTGGCGACAGGAGGCGGCAGCCACCACCTCACGGTGGTGGTTTTGAGTTTCTTTCCTTTATTCTTTTTTTTTGTTACAATTTACAATACTAAAGTCTCAAATAAACACACACCCACTCACTAAGATAAACACGCACACATGGCGGCACATGGTGGCAGCCACCACCTCACGGTGGTGGCGGTGGGGTCTTTCTTCGGATCTCCGGCCAAGAAACGTTCATGTAGCCTCAAACCATCACAACACCCGGGCACGAACACCACCACACGCCCGCAGCCACCTTTCACGGTGGTTAGTGGTGGCAAAAGAGCTTTTCCGGCAACAACCACCATGGTTGGCTGCCATGGTGGTCTTCTAGCGTTTTCCAGCCATCCTTTCACCCACACAGTCCCGCGGTGACGATTGAAACACGCACAAACATCACATCATTGGCTGAAATACGAAAACACACATGAAACACACACATCTCCGCCACTCTTATGGTGGTTTGTGGCGACCAGAAAGGATATCATTAAAAGGTGATAGCCATCGGGACGGAGATGGCGACAAACATGAGAGAAATGGCAGAAGAATTAGAGAGAGGGAAGGGTTGTCATTACCGGAGAAGACAGAGGCACGACGGCCCTTACGTCGGCCTTGACTCACGTATTCGCCGGCATCAAACAGCAGCAACGGACATCCATTAGCCACAACCGGAGAAGAAATGGAGAAAAGAAGCGAGCTGGAACAGCAACGCTGATATTCACGACGTCTGGCGTTATTCTAGTCGTTGGCAGCCCACACTTTGTCGTTCACAACTCAAACTCCGGTCTCGGTGGTCCTCCAAGCCATTCATGATGTCACCGACAACAGGCGGCGACTTGATCGGATCGGAAAAACAAGAAGAAGGAAGGCGGCGGCTGGGGAGTCACAAGGTGGTGGCGGCTAAAGAAAATTAGGGTTAGAAATGCTTAAATACGGAAGCTGGACATGAGGGTGACAGGTTCACCCGTACTCCATCAAACTTCCATCCATTTTACCAATATCAGCCCCTCCCTACAAGATCTTTTCCAATTTAAACCCAAAACTTACCTTTTAACCCTTGCTTCCATAAAATCTCTTCAAATGAAATCCCCGATGTTACCATTTAACCCCTATCACCCCAAAGTCCTTTCAAATTAAGTCCTAATAGTTACCAAGCACCCCCTGACTTCTGAAAACCTTTACAAAACCAACCCGAATCTTAAACTTTAACCCCCGAAGGTCTAAAATATCGTTTGGCTCCCCGAACCAACACCCCGCTAAATAATTATGGATTTTAGGGCCATTATAAAATAATATAAATTATAAATTTACATCTCGGGGTTCCGGGTTTATTATTTAATTACTCTATTTCAAACGGGGTGTTACAACTCTCCCCCACGTGAATTAGATTTCGTCCTTGAAATCATTCCTTATCACTCCAAACAACTTGAACTACAATCCCGAGCATAACCTTATCCTTTCCATGACAACCGTAAGCAACCCTCGTAGGGTTCTCAAACTTGAAAATAGACGAATCCCTTGCAATATGATCACATTACTAAATCCGAATTCTGAAGTCTCGAGATGGTGTGGCTCTCTGACAGACTGCCCACACTGAATCATTGTTGAATTCGTTGCACTTAACTCCCAACTGGCTACTCACTTCTGATAACGTGAGGTTCCTACTAGAAGACAGAGTCACAGACCAAATTTCCCTGCAGTACACTTATACTTGACAGAAAACTCATCCGGAATACCAGATCCTTGCCCAGTTGCTGAACCAACGAGCAATCTCACAGTCGCTCCATGCGATTCCTGAAGGATACTTCGATTATCAATAACCATCCTAGCTATATTGCCGCTCATCGATCCTTCTGATCCATTCGACCATAACAACCTGACAACGTGTCGCCATCGAATGAAATACGAAAAGTGAACGCTACCAGTAAATTGTAGTCTTACATCACGCCCGGTCTCCAACGACCTACC
This sequence comes from Lactuca virosa, assembly GCF_052849685.1. Taxonomy (NCBI): domain Eukaryota; kingdom Viridiplantae; phylum Streptophyta; class Magnoliopsida; order Asterales; family Asteraceae; genus Lactuca; species Lactuca virosa. The sequence goes on along the minus strand of NC_136426.1, from coordinate 111,855,264 downwards.
GTTTCCTGATCCCAATCATGTTATGGTCTACCCACAAACCTGCGATCTGGCTCACCTTGTCCTAATCATCTGAAAGAGTTCGGGAATGCTACGGCTACCCCGCACTCTCCTAACACTTCCCTCACTGTCTGATCGCTAAATCTAACGGATTACATACAAAGTCTTCAGCCTGACTGGATCACCTCTCTGAGCCTTCAGCCTATCTGGACCCCTCTCAGAACCTTCAGCATGTCTGGACCGCCTCTCCGAGCCTTCAGCCTGTCTGGACCGTTTTCCGAGCCTTCAGCCTGACTGGTACGCCCCGCTGGCCTTCAGTCTATCCGGACCGCTCTAAGTCTGTTGAGCATAAACCTGGACCCATCCTGGTGCCCTCTCCCATATAGCCAGTTCTCTCCCACTTGGGGTTTCGAACCCCTGATCCAATCTGTGGGCTATAATCTCGGCCTAACTCTAGACCTCATGTTGGTCGTCCACCCTCTCCGGAACCGTGGTCTGATCCCTGATTCGCGTATCTACCACATATGCTAAATAACCCGCACACCCGTGCTGAATGTACTGTCGAGCCCTGACAGCTAACAAAACCCCCAATCTATCAATCCAAAAACCCTCAGAGTCGAGCACACACTCGACCAAACACCCGAACGGAACTCCATTCATGACTGGAATCCCAACCTGATTCCCCAAATTCTGCTATCAAGCATCGAGAAGACGCGATTCACATGCTGGAGAGTTTTACCGAACTCCCAACTCAGACAACAGTCAAACCAAACAGCCACTTGGGTTGTCTTCCTTCCTGAAAACGATGCAAACTTATCCCAGCTTCAAAACCAATCCTGCTTCTGAATCCCGGGATAATTCTTCCCCACTTAGATTCGACTAAGTCTTCACAACACATGAAAATTGGAGAATTCCCAATTCTTCTCATTTTCCAATGATCGATCCGATGATAACCAACTCTTTCCAACTAGTGCTCCATTACTAGCCAATCACAAGTGATCACACACTTCTAAGAACTAGTTGAACACTTCCTGAATCCCAGTGAAATCGACAGTCCCTAATACTTGAATGATCCCATACTCAAACCTTGAAGACCTGAAGATAGGTGCTCCAACTAATATCTCAGCAACGAGCTACTTCCCTTGGCGCTCTTATCCGCCAATCAATAACGGTTACTAAAACCACTGAATCTTGACAATGCTGAAAAACCATCCTGTGGGACCCTGTCCGTAGACCTCCCATATAATACCCCTCTTCCCAAGGTGCTCCAAACAAATCTCCCGTTCTCGGGCTCTAGAAATCATATCATTCAGGGTCTCGCATCCTGAGTCACTCACCAACTCAGTCGTCCACAGCTGAGCTGCAGTAGCTGAAGCAACCTCTGCCCTATACCGGGCTACAAACTACTCCCAACATAGCCTCTAATCCCAAAAGTGCAATAGATCGTACAATAAATCCTTACCGCCCGATACAAGAGATTCAAGGCGAATCGGACCTCATAAAATACTTATGCCACATCGACCCACCTGCGCTCACCAGCGCTGAACTACTGTCGCCAATCCCGACGACCAACTGACCCCGAGCTGGATTACAACCTGATCCTGGGGTCCCAAGTCTGCTCACTTCTTCGAGCTCGAAAACTGAAAGGGCACAATCCTTGCCCTATAAAACGACATTCCAATCCATCAATTAACCATTCTACTTCCAGCTGCAAAACCCCAACTGAACATAATCATCACTCCTTTCTGGAGTCCCCGCGACTCACATTCTAGCCTCGAGCAAAACCCCTGAAGCCTCAATCTAGAAACTCCTGTGCTAGCCTCTCCCGCTCAACCCGCTAAATGTAACGAGTACAGAACATCTCCCTGAGCACAAATAACTGCAACCCTCTGCTCATCAAAATACGTCCCAGTAACAAGTCATGGTACTGGAGAGCTCGATTAGCTCCTCCTCCTGCCGCCGTTACAACTGATGTAGCTGCCACGATAACCGTGTTGGCAATAGCAGCATAGCGCTCGTCGAAATATTCATCCATGGTGGTCTTGATAGACTCAAACATCTCCGGCAACAGTCCCCGGACAATCTCGATCACCTCCTCCCGGGTGATCTCACCGACACGATCCTCTGACAATGCTGGCCTATCCTGGCTACCAGCTCCCTGATCCTAACCCGGATCCGTCTCAAGACGTCTTGTAACCACCATTCTGGTAATACAACAGGAAGATCTCTGATAACCCATATAATGTCAGGGAACCAACTCCCAACCAAACCCTAGGGGTTGTGACTTCCTTGCTACGCATAGGGGTCCAGTGCGTTCAGTAGTACGGGCCCATACTACCTTCCACACCTACCCATATATTTCTCAAGTATCACCACAAAACCCTAACAATATACATAAACATAACGAGCGCTCAATCCTCGCTCCTAGAGGAATGCTAGATATCTCATAACTGGCCTCTCGGCCTCTCACAACCCACCAATCCCTGAAACTTCCACCAACCCTGCAACACTAGTGTATGCTAGCCATACATAACGCTGGACCCTATAGACATTCGAATACTCGGCCCTACTCTAAGCCCACAACCAAACAAGGAACATGAAATAAAGCTAAACCAAATATTCTCAGGCTATAAGATCTTAACTATGTATAACTTATGATGCATACACTGAGCAACTACATTAATGATGCCAATTTCATATAAGGAAAACTTTAGGCTATCAGGCATCATACAATCAGGCAATTCTATCATGCAATTCCTGAAGATCCCTAGCGTAGTACTAGCATGTTGTTCTATCAAATCACAATATCAAATAACCGTATGGTATTTTAGGGTCTACTTACTGGCTCCGGCTGATCGTACACTCTGCATCCTCCTTTACTTATTTTGAAAACCATTTATAAATCATTTTAAAAATCTTTCCTTGATTTGAGACTGGATTCACACGAGTGTTCCTCCAATTCACTCAAACCAAGGCTCTGATACCAACTTCTAACACCCATAAAAATCAAGCCAATTTAAAACTTTTTCAATAATCCAAAAGCCATTAGTTATTACAAAATGTTTTCAAAATAGTTTAATATCAGAGTATCCCAGAAACCATAAGTCCAAAACACGAGGATGTGTACGGTCACACCTTCGCCTTGCCAAGTCATCTGAAGCACCCGAAACAATAAACTGAAACCGTAAGCACAAAGCTTAGTGACTTTCCCCCAAAATACCCATATACACAATAATACACATATAATCACAAACGGCATACTATGGGTCCAGTCAACCATCAGGTTGGAATACCCCAGACCCTCAACCATCCGGTTGGTATGCCAACATACTATGGGTCCAATCATCCGCAGGATGGAATACCCCAGGCCCACAACCATCGGGTTGGAATGCCCACACACTACGAGTCCAATCATCCTCGGGATGGAATACTCACGGCCCACAACCATCAGGTTGGAATGCCCAGGTTTATTGGCTCTCGCACAAAGTAGATAAGCCTCAACCACTAGTCAAACATGTGCACATATTTCAGCTAATCACATAACAGTCTATAGACAGACAAACCGATCTAACAGATCATAACAGCATAGTAACATCTTATCTACCAGGATACTGATTTACGGATCATAGCAACATATAACACCCTATCTACCAGGATACTGATCTAACAGATCATAGCAACATATAACATCCTATCTACCAGGATACTGATCTAACAGATCACAGTAGCATAATAGCATAATACCATCCTATCTACCAGGATACTGATCTAACAAATCATCATAGCATAATACCATCCTATCTACCAGGATATTGATCCAACAGATCATACTAGCATAACATATCAGGATAACAATCCAAAAGGGTCGGCCTTGGTGCCTTAGACCCTTGAGTATAGTGAGGAAAACTCACCTCACACTGCTGAAGTCCCGCGAATAAAACTCCAGCTGTTGGTTGACAGATTCCCGAGCTGTCAATATCAAACAATACCCAATTAATAATTGGGTTCCAAGCCCAAGGTCCAACTCACACTCCAAAGGCCCAAAAGTCAAGTAATGGGCCAAAGCCCAACATATGGCCCAATTTTCCAAATTAGGCCCAGACCTCTACATGGTCTTTCTTTAAGGCCCTCCCAATTATTCTAGTCCAAACTCTTGGTATTGCCATGGCCCAATATCACGTAATCATAAAGGCCCAATTATGACCCATCTATGGCCCAATTTTCCAAATTGGGCCGAAGACTCTCACATGGGCCTTATCCTAAAACCCATACAATTATTTAGTCCATTTACTTATTCTTGGAAAGCCCATTAATAGTCCAATCACCAAAGCCCAATAGAAAGGCCCAACTCAAGGCCCAAGTGAAATTAGGGTTTCCACATGAAATGACGATTAGGGTTAAGTGTTTCTTACTTAAACTATTAAGGACTTAATCCATTAAGTCCAATATTGCCTTAGGTTAATTTGCCAATGATTATTAATTATTATTTTAGGTTTAATAAATAATTCTCGTGTGGTCCCGATCAATCCCAAAATTAGGGTTTCAAGGCATTAGGGTTTTCCAAACCCTAATTAGGGTTTCCAACCCAAACACTAGCCCATTAGGCCCAATAGATAGGTCTTTTGATCAATTAGGGTTCATTAGGCCCATTAGGGTTTTAGTCCCTTTGTCCAAACATCCCAAACGAGTCACAATACAAACGAGGCACACCGCCACCCAACACGGCGGCCGGTGGCGACAAGAGGCGGCAGCCACCACCTCACGATGGTGGTTTTGAGTTTCTTTCCTTTATTCTATTTTTTTGTTACAATTTACAATGCTAAAGTCTCAAATAAACACACACCCACTCACTAAGATAAACACGCACACATGGTGGCGGTGGGGTCTTTCTTTGGATCTCCGGCCAAGAAAGGTTCCTGTAGCCTCAAACCATCACAACACCCAGGCACAAACACCACCACACGCCCGCATCCACCTTTCACGGTGGTTAGTGGTAGCAGAAGAGCTTTTCCGGCGATAGCCACCATGGTTGGCTTCCATGGTGGTCTTCTAGCGTTTTCTAGCCAACCTTTCACCCACACACTCCCGCGGTGACGACTGAAACACGTACAAACATCACATCATAGGTTGAAATATGAAAACACACATGAAACACACACATCACCGCCACTCTTATGGTCGTTTGCGGCGACCAGAAAGGATATCATCAAAAGGTGATAGCCATCAGGGCGGAGATGGCGACGAACATGAGAGAAATGGCAGAAGAATGAGAGAGAGGGAAGGGTTGTCATTACTGGAGAAGACAGAGGCACGGCGGTCCCGACGTCGGACTTGACTCACGTATTTGCTGGCAGCAAACAGCAGCAACGGACGTCCATTAGCCACAACCGGAGAAGAAATGGAGAAGAGAAGCGAGCTTGAACAGCAACACTGATATTCACGACGTCCGACATTATGCTGGTCGTTGGCAGCCCACACTTTGTCGTTCACAACTCAAACTCCGGTCTCGGTGGTCCTCCAAGCCACTCACAGTGTCATCGGCAGTAGGAGGCGACTTGATCGGATCGGAAAAACGAGAAGAAGGAAGGCGGCGGCTGGGGAGTCACAAGGTGGTGGCGGCTAAAGAAAACATTAGGGTTAGGGTTAGAAATGCTTAAATATGGAACCTGGACATGAGGGTGACGGGTTCACCCGTACTCCATCAAACTTCCATCCATTTTACCAATATCAGCCCCTCCCCATAAGATCTTTTCCAATTTAAACCCAAAACTTACCTTTTAACCCCTACTTCCATAAAATCTCTTCAAATGAAATCCCCGAAGTTAGCATTTAACCCCTATCACTCCAAAGTCCTTTCAAATTATGTCCTAATAGTTACCAAGAACCCCCTGACTTCTGAAAATATTTACAAAACCAACTCGGATCTTACACTTTAACCCCCGAAGGTCTAAATTATATCGTTTGGCTCCCCGAACCAACACCCCGCTAAATAATTTTGGATTTTAGGGCCATTATAAATTAATATAAATTATAAATTTTCATCTCGGGGTTCCGGGTTTATTATTGAATTACTGTATTTCAAACGGGGTGTTACAACATGAGACATGGATTATAATCATTCTCTCTGTCCATGTGTCGTTTCCCGACTTTCGATTTATGACAACTGACTGAGACTACAATTGAACACATCAACTTAGTCCAAGCTTGGCCAAGCGCTTAGGGTGTCATCACTAAATCATCGAGGGGCCCATATATATCACTTTTATCCCATTAAGGTAAAAGGAACGGATAAACTTCGACTCATATGCTTGTACTATCTGCTCATCAAATCACACACAATAATACGTTTTATAACATCAAGTTACTGATGCGTTTACATATTATCAATGCACAACCGGCTTGTAAACAACAACTATACGTCTCCGTTTCAAGAATATAAGATATTATCGTCTCACAATCACTCGTGATAAAATCCATGAAGTGATTCAAATGAGCGTGGGTTTAATTCAATACTCAAATTCTTATTTCAGGAGTACTAATGAACACTGCATCAAACATTTGCTATGTCTAAGCACTTAGACAATCTGCAGTCGGATTCATGAGAGTCTTACCTCATTACTTACTTCCAAAGTATGATTGACTGTGGATGTTTGAATAATCTTATTATTCGGGAAGTAAAACATGCGGAGTGAAACACAAGAATAATCTAATCTAATATGGTCTCGAACTTTTGAATATAAATAAAACACTTATTATTTAATCAACATATTAATTAGAGCTTACTCATTGTTTACTGTTTCGATCAATCAACTCAATACTTGAATTAAAACAATAGTCATCCCATGCTCCAAGCATGCACACTATGTTTATCTATGGTCCTTCCTTTATGAAATAGATCAACTGAACACATTTCCAATGAGGCTCATTTCACAATTCTCTAATCCTTATTATAAGTGTAAGAATACCAAATTCTTGCCACCACTAGAATCTTGTTAGATCTAAACTTACATGCAATGTTCCTTTTTTTAATGTCAAGGCACCAAGGTCACAGAGACTTGGCCAATGATATTACAAAACATTCCATTGGAGATTTGTTACAGAACATTTCCACGGAGATGAAGTCTCACATTCAAGGTACATTCCTTGAACATCCTTCTTGCATAAAGTTTCTAACTTACACATAGATTCTTAACATCCAACTCCCATTATGGAAACATTTCCATAATTGCCATATGACTATCCATTCTAAATATAATCCTATCTATTCAGAATTATATCAATATGGTCCATTCATTACCATACTTCCAACTGTCCCAAGCAACCAATCTTTGGTAAACCTTAGATTGTTCTTGACAGTTGTTTAACAACTTTAGTCATATCCGGTTCTGATCCTTTTTCCCTCTTAATGCGATATGCATTTGGAAAAATCAAAACTGGTGAATATTATAGCATATGCAATCGATCCTATACCCGAAGCATATGGGATACGATTCATAATGCTTACATAAAGACATGATACACGACCAGTCTCTTGCTATAATATTTCTATATATATAGAATTTCCTATGTTGAAACATTTCAACAAGACATTCATATACGTTAATGACTAAGTTCTATTAAAATTTTAATCTAAATTTTTAGATTCGAAATGAAGTATTAATTCCCCCTCCCTTAAGCCTTACCATAGCGAAACAATTTCCAAATTATGTGAATTTGAAAATTTAGAACTTTGTTTCCTATAAACATCATTGCTAACTTGCAGCACCGTTCATGATAATCATGCTCCCACTAGCATAACAATCATGTTCTTACCAGCATAACAATTATGCTCCCACTAGCTTTGACATGTACCCAGAAATCAGCTGTACTTTTAGAAATCTGTACCTATTGACTTTCTTGATGGGTTTTATGTACTCTAACATTCCTATGGTGCACATACAACCCTAATGCTTTGGATCTAAGTTTTCTCTAATTATACATGCAATAAACATTTTCCAAAGCGTGAAGCTTAAACTAGCATGCAATGTGATATTTGAATCATAAAAACTAGTTAGAATGTTACCTTGTGTAGTAGCTTGTAGAACTTGGCCTTAATAAAGCTTAGCACCTCAAGTATGATGCCTCAAATGTTTCACAAAACACCAAGAGCATTTGGATGAATATAGAAGAGGTTAAGTGTGACACCCAAAAATTCAAGCCAATTTAAACTTTTAAAAACATTTTAATCCATTAAGTCATTACATAGTTTGTTTTCAAAATACAGTTATCAGAGTATCCCAGTATCAAATCATAAAAGTCATAACAGCGAGAGGAGCGGTACGATCATGCATTCGCCTTCCCGCGATCACCAGAGGTACTTGAAACAACAACTGAAACTGTAAGCCTGAAAGCTTAGTGAGCTATCCCCCAAAATACCAACCACATAACCATGCCATATAAACATATAACCAAACAGCAAGCATAATGAGCCTTCAGCCTGACTGGACCGCCTCGCAGGCCTTCAGTCTATCTGGACCGCTCTCCTAGCCTTCGGCACGTCTGGACCGCCTTACGGGGCCTTCAGCCTATCCGGACCGCTCGTCGGGCCTTCGGTCTGACTATCATACCCTCTTGGGTTTTGTAGTCTATCGGACCGCCCTGGGTATGTTGGCCTTCAACACAAAGCAGGACCGCCTCAACCCAACACCAAAATCAAACAACATGTGCATATACATTCATAGGCTATCATAATAACAGACAAACCGATATAATAGATCAAATAGCATAGCAACGTCCTAAACCAGGACACCGACCTACCCAGGTCATATCATAGCATAATCCTGTAACTAGGATATCGACCGAACCCGATCACTAAGCATAAGCATATCACCATCCTAACTAACAGGATACGAAACAATGCACATATTATGTAATAATCAAAATACAAATCCATAAGGGCCGGCCTTGGTGCCTTAGACCCTGTTGATATAGTGAGGATAACTCACGTTGCAACTGACGTCTGAAACTAGAAAGCTCAACTCCCGGATAACCAACACGAACTCCACCACCTATAGTTACCATAAAACCCTTTTTCATAAATCTCCGAATTAACAGAATACCCTCAGAAGTCAACTGGTCAACCCTTGGTTCAAGTCAAAGCCCACAGTCAAAGTCAACAGTCCATGTTGACTCGACTCATCGAGTGCAGTTCACCGACTCGTCGAGTCCTTCCTGAACTCGAGAAGTCGTGAAATCCTTGATTGGCTCGTCGAGTTCCCCTTTAACTCGCCGAGTTCATACATGTCCAAGAATTGGGAGAAACCCCAGCCGACTCGCCGTGTCTTCTAATGACTCGCCGAGTTTAAGGCAATCTTCAACGGAGTCGCCAAGTTGTTCATCCAACTCGTCGAGTTTATGACCATCTTCAACGGGCTCGCCGAGTTGTTCATTCAACTCACCAAGTCCTTGCAGACCTTTATCCATGCAGACGCTTTTTAAGCCATGGCAAGGTTCCAAATTACAGATCCAAGCTTCTAAGGCACGTTTATCACGTACAGTTGCAAACTTTACACATGCAATGCTCTAAAGGCCCTAAATGACCAATCTAAGCTTCCAATGGAGCTTTACACCTTGGGAGAGTCTCATCCTTGCACAAGCTGGAAACTTTATGGACTAAGAAGCCCAAGGGAGCTCAGTTCTGAAGTTACAACTTCAGATCTTAGCTTGCACACAAGAATAGCTTCCAATCATACCATGAAAACCCTAGGATTTGTCCAAAGAGGGGATCTAGAATGAAATGAGGTCAGGGTAACGATTTATACCTTCCAGAAGATGCCCAATAAGGTAGATTTCAGATCCCACAAGCTCCTTGCTTCTGAATACTTGCTCTCCAAGCTCCCTTCTCCACAAAATCCTCTTCCAAGCTCAAAAATACACAAATGGAACACACACACTCGATTAGGGTTTGAGAGGGACAAGAAAGCAGTAAAAGGAGAGGCTGGGGGAGGCCAATGATCCTTTAAATAGGGTGCAAAACCCCGAGATTTAGGGTTTCATCTGCCAGCTCCTACTCGTCGAGTCCCTTCTTGGACTCGGCGAGTAGGTCATTAAAATACGTGGACCAACCCGCTGCTACTCGACGAGTAGGGCAATCAACTCGTCGAGTAGCCCTTGAAATCAAGAAACTCACACATTAAATCAATACCTGAGAATCGGGGCATTATAATTCTCCCCCACTTGAACTAGACTTCGTCCTCGAAGTCTGCTGCAACGAATAACTCCGGGTAATGCTCCCGCATTTCAGCCTCCGTCTCCCACGTCCACTCGGACCCCCTCCGATGCTCCCACTGTACCTTCACCAAAAGTATCTCCTTATTCCTCAGAATCTTCATCTTTTTCTCCAGTATGGCCACAGGCCTCTCTACGTAATTCAGGCGTTCATCAACCTGAATATCATCCAGCGGCACCACCTCCTCTTGATCCATAATGCACTTTCGCAGCTGCGAAACGTGGAAAGTGCTGTGTATCCGACTAAGCTCCTCCGGCAGCTCTAGTCTGTAAGCTACCTTGCCAACCCTGGCAATGATCCTGAACGGCCCAATATAACGGGGACCCAATTTTCCCCTCTTCCTGAAGCGGATCACACCCTTCCAGGGCGAGACTTTCGGGAGTACCATGTCACCGACCTGAAACTCTAACTCGGAGCGGCGTCGGTCGGCGTAACTCTTCTGCCGACTCTGAGCGGTCTGCAGTCGCTGCCTAATCTGCTGAATCTTCTCGGTAGTCTGCAAGACCACCTCCGTCCGACCCATCACCCTGTGACCAACCTCACCCCAACAAACCGGGGTGCGACACCTTCGCCCGTACAATAGCTCGAATGGCGGGGCGCCAAGGCTAGAATGATAGCTGTTGTTGTAGGCGAACTCCGCAAGCGGTAGGTGAGAATCCAAACTCCCACCAAAATCAATGACACACGCCCTCAACATGTCCTCGAGGGTCTGAATAGTCCGCTCGCTCTGGTCGTCTGTCTGCGGGTGGAATGCTGTGCTGAAGTGCAACAGCGTGCCCAGCTCCTCGTGAAACTTTTGCTAGAAGCGGGAGGTAAACCTGACATCCCGATCAGAGACAATGGAAACGGGAACCCCATGGCGAGACACGATCTCGCGAACGTACACTTCGCCCAATTTCTCGGCCGATGAGCTCTCCCGTATGGCCAAGAACTGGGCACTCTTGGTCAATCGATCCACGATGACCCATATAGCATCAAACCCCTTCGCCGTCCTTGGCAACTTGGTAATAAAATCCATCGTGATTTGTTCCCATTTCCACATGGGTATCTCCAAGGGCTGCAGCTTGCCATGCGGCTTCTGATGCTCGACCTTGACCATCCTACAGGTCAAGCACCTCTCGACGTACCAAGCGATTTCTCGCTTCATGCACGGCCACCAATAGCTCAAACTCAAATCCCGGTACATCTTGGTGGCCCCCGGGTGAATAGAGAAATGAGACTTATGAGCCTCCTCCATAACCGTCTGCCTAACCCCACCCGACATTGGAACCCAAACTCGACCGCATCGGGTCAATAGTCCCCGACTATCCTGCACGAACCGGGTATTCTCGCCCTTGATCCTCTCCAGCTTCCAATTTTCTGGTCGTATGCCCTCAACCTGGGCATCCCTGATCAAACTCACAAGCGGAGAATCCACCGCTATCCTCATACATACCGCTGGGGTGGAAGACCCAGCTGACTTGCGGCTCAAAGCATCCGCAACTACATTCGCTTTACCAGGATGGTAAAGGATCTCACAATCGTAGTCCTTGACTACATCCAGCCACCTGCGCTGCCTCATGTTCAGGTTTGGCTGATCCATGATATGTCTCAAGCTCTTGTGATCCGTGTAAATGGTACAGTGGACCCCATAGAGGTAATGTCTCCATATATCGAGGGCGAACACCACCGCCCCCAGCTCCAAGTCATGCGTAGGGTATCTCGTCTCATGCGGCTTCAGCTGCCGCGATACATAGGCTATCACTCGTCCTCTCTGCATGAGGACCGCCCCTAAACTTGTGATGGATGCATCACAGAACACCACAGAATCCTCAACTCCCTCCGGGAGTGTCAAGACTGGTGCCTCACACAAACGCTGACGAAGGGTCTCAAACGCCCTCTGTTGCTCGGGGCCCCACCGGAAATCCACCTCCTTCCTCATCAGACGAGTGAGGGGTACTGCAATCTTGTAGAAATCCCGTATGAACCTCCGGTAGTACCCTGCCAATCCCAGAAAGCTCCTAATATCTGAGGGAGATTTCGGAATCTCCCACTGCATAACCGCCTCGATTTTGGCCGGATCGACCAAAATCCCCTCCTGGTTAACGAGATGTACGAGGAACTGGACCTCTCGTAACCAAAACTCACACTTCGAGAACTTGGCGTACAGCCATTCTCGTCTCAGAACTCCTAACAGCTCTCGCAGATGCTCCTCATGCTGCTCTCGGGTCTTGGAATACACTAAGATATCATCTATAAACACTATGACTGAGCGATCAAGCATCGGTCTGCAGACCCGATTCATCAGGTCCATGAACACTGCTGGCGCGTTGGTGAGCCTAAACGGCATCACCACGAACTCGTAATGTTCATAACGAGTTCAGAACACGGTCTTCTCCACGTCTTCCTCTCTGACCCTGACCTGATGATACCCAGACCTCAAGTCTATCTTGGAAAACCAAGATGTGCCCTGTAACTGATCGAAGAGATCGTCTATCCTCGGGAGTGGGTAACGGTTCTTCACCGTTAACTTATTCAACTCCCGATAATCAATGCACATCCGGTGTGAACCGTCCTTCTTTCGGAAAAAAAGAATCGACGCTCCCCATGGAGAACTGCTAGGTCGAATGAACTACTTGCCCAGCAGTTCCTGTAGCTGCGACGACAGCTCCTGCATCTCTGGTGGTGCCAATCGGTACGACGCCTTAGCGATAGGGTCCGCACCTGGCACCAGGTCGATCCTGAACTCGACCTGCCTCTCCGGAGGTATCCCTGGCAACTCCTCCGGAAACACATCTGCAAACTCCCTGACCACCGATACATCGGAAACCGAAATCTGATCCCTGACTGGCGTATCTACCACATATGCTAGATAACCCGCACACCCGTGCTGAATGTACTGTCGAGCCCTGGCAGCTGAACAAAACCCTGATCCCACTCTGGTGCCCTCGCCATATACAATCAGTTCTCCCCCACTTGGGGTTCGAATTACCACTCGTTGGCCCTCGCAATCAATCATAGCACCGAACCGACTGAGCCAATCCATGCCTACAATCACGCACACCTCCCCCATGGGGATCAGAATCAAATCTATCAGAAAGGACACCCCGAAAATCTCCAAATCACACCCTCGATAGACTGAAGAAGCAGAAACCCCGTGTTCGTTGGCGATAGACACTTGCAACGGACACTCTAACTCGCCTACTGGCACACTGAACTCCCTACTAAATGACTGAGATACGAAGGACCGGCTCGCCCCTGAGTCGAATAAGACCAAAGCTGGCAAAGAGTTCACTAAAAACGTACCTAATCACATGTACAACAGATAAGCATACATCAGATATAGTAAATGAGATAAAGGACAGAAACATACCAGCAACCACGTCCGGTGCTGCCTTGGCCTCCTCGGCCGTAAGCTGAAAGGCGCGCCCCTGAGCCTTTGGGGGCTCTGCCCTACCCTGTCTCCCATCGGTAATCCTCAGTGTAGCTGGCGCTGGAGTGTGCGCCGGCTTGGCCGCCAGCTGTGGACAGTTGGTCTTCACGTGACCAACCTGATGACAATGATAGCATATCCTCATATCCGAGGCAGGGGCAGACTGACGGCAGTCCCTAGAAAAATGCCCCTCCTTGCCACACCTGTGGCACACGCTACTAGATCGACAAGCTCCAGTATGACCCTTGCCTCACTTTCTACAAGTGCGGCCCTGCTGACCCCCGGTCCTAGAATCAGCGGTCTTAGACCGCTTCGGCGCCGGCTGCGACTGCACCGGGGCCGACCGCTGCTCCCTTAACTGTAGCTCGATCTCCAACTCACGCCGCCTAGCGGCCTCCTGTAACTCGAATAGAGTATCACATCGCTGTGTGGCAACAAACTGTCGAATATCAGTCTTGAGCATGCTCAAATAACTTGTCATCTGGGCCTGCTCAGACGCGAACTCAGGGCAGAACATCGCCCTCTCAGTGAACATGCGGGTGATCTCCGTCACCGTCTCTCCATCCTGTCTCAGACTCAAAAATTCCTGTGCCAAACATTCCCGCTCGACCCGTGGAATGTAACGGGCGCGAAACATGTCCCGAAACTGCTCCTAAGTAACCGCAGCTCTCTGCTCATCCATGTATGACCCTGTCGTCAGTCTCCACCAGTCCTTGGCCCCGAGCCTCAGCATGTTCAGGGCGCACCTGACCTTCTGGTCAGTAGGACATGAACACGTGAAGAAACAACCCTCCACGTCGGATAACCACCTCATGGCTCGAATAGGGTCCTGTGTACCGTCGAATGTCGGGGGCTTCGTGTTATCGAAGTCCCGGTACTGGAAACCCCTACTGACTCCTCCCCCTGCCGCTGATACAGCTGATGCAGCTGCTGCGGCGGCTGTCTCTGCAAGGGCTGCATAACGCTCATCAAAGTACTCCACCATGGCGGTCTTAATCGACCCAAACATCTCTGGTAACTGTGCCCGGAATGCAGCAGCAACCTCATCCTGTAGGATCTCCCGAATCGTGGCATCCAACTCGTCCGTACCCATCTGTACCACCGGCTCATCCTCCTGGCCTCCGTCCCCTGATCCTGATCCCGAACCGGATCCAGCCACAAAGCACCTCGTCATCACCATTCTGAAACATAGCACAAGATATCAGATAATCCATATAAATAACTGGGAGTCAACTCCCTACTAATCCCTAGGGATTGTGACTTACTTGACATGCGTATGGGTCCTGTGCTTTCAGTAGTACGGGCCCATACTACCTTCCACACCTACCCATATTTGCCTCAAGCATCACCACAATGCCCTAACTGAATACTCAACATGGCAAGCGCTCAATCCTCACTCTTAGAGGAAATGCTAAATATCTCATAACTGGCCTCCCGGCCTCACACAACCCACCCGTCCATGGAACTTCCACCAACCCTGCAGCACTAGTGTATGCTAGTCATACATAACGCTGGACCCTATAGACTTTCGAATATCCAATCCTACCCTAAGCTCCCAATCAAACAAGAACAGAACATAAGGCCAAATAAAACATTCTCAGGCTATAAGATCTTAGTTATGTATAGCCGTGATGCATACACTAAGCAACTACAGTAATGATGTCAATCCCATATAAAGATAACCCCAGGATAGCAGGCATCATGTAATCAGGCAATTCTATCATGCAATTCCTGAAGATCCCTAGCCTAGTACTAACATGCTGTTTTAACATATCACATAATCAAATAACTGTATGGTATTTTGGGGATACTTACTGGCTCCGGCTGATCGTACATCCTGCATCCTCATTCGCTTATTTTGAAAATCGTTTAGAAATCATTTTGAAAAGCTTTCCTTGATTTGAGACTGGATTCACACGCATGTTCCTCCAATTCACTCAAACCAAGGCTCTGATACCAACTTGCGACACCCAAAAATTCAAGCCAATTTAAACTTTTAAAAACATTTTAATCCATTAAGTCATTACATAGTTTGTTTTCAAAATACAATTATCAGAGTATCCCAGTATCAAATCATAAAAGTCATAACAGCGAGAGGAGCGGTACGATCATGCCTTCGCCCTCCCGCGATCACCAGAGGTACCTGAAACAACAACTGAAACTATAAGCCTGAAAGCTTAGTGAGCTATCCCCCAAAATACCAACCACATAACCATGCCATATAAACATATAACCAAACAGCAAGCATAATGAGCCTTCAGCCTGACTGGACCGCCTCGCAAGCCTTCAGTCTATCTGGACCGCTCTCCGAGCCTTCGTCATGTCTGGACCGCATCGCGGGGCCTTCAGCCTATCCGGACCACTCGCCGGGCCTTCGGTCTGACTATCATACCCTCTTGGGTTTTGTAGTCTATCCGGACCGCCCTGGGTATGTTGGCCTTCAGCACAAAGCAGGACCGCCTCAACCCAACACCCAAATCAAACAATATGTGCATATACATTCATAGGCTATCATAATAACAGACAAACCGATCTAACAGATCAAATAGCATAACAACGTCCTAAACCAGGACACCGACTTACCCAGGTCATATCATAGCATAATCCTGTAACTAGGATATCGACCGAACCCGATCACTAAGCATAAGCATATCACCATCCTAACTAACAGGATGCGAAACAATGCACATATTATTTAATAATCAAAATACAAATCCATAAGGGCCGACCTTGGTGCCTTAGACCCTGTTGATATAGTGAGGATAACTCACCTTGCAACTGACGTCTGAAACTAGAAAGCTCAACTACCGGATCACCAAAACGAACTCCACCACCTATAGTTACCATAAAACTCTTTTTCATAAATCTCCGAATTACCAGAATACCCTCAGAAGTCAACTGGTCAACCCTTGGTCCAAGTCAAAGCCCACAGTCAAAGTCAACAGTCCATGTTGACTCGACTCGTCGAGTGCAGTTCACCGACTCGTCGAGTCCTTCCTGAACTCGAGAAGTCGTGAAATTCTTGATTGGCTCGTCGAGTTCCCCTTTAACTCGCCGAGTTCATACGTGTCCAAGAATTGGGAGAAACCCTAGCCGACTCGCCGAGTTTAAGGAAATCTTCAACGGACTCGCCGAGTTGTTCATCCAACTCGTCGAGTTTATGACCATCTTCAACGGGCTCGCCGAGTTTTTCATCCAACTCGCCGAGTCCTTGCAGACCTTTATCCATGCAGACGCTTTTTAAGCCATGACAAGGTTCCAGATTACAGATCCAAGCTTCTAAGGCACGTTTATCACGTAAAGTTGCAAACTTTACGCACATGCAAGGCTCTAAAGGCCCTAAATGACCAATCTAAGCTTCCAATGGAGCTTTACACCTTGGGAGAGTCTCATCCTTGCACAAGCTAGAAACTTTATGGACTAAGAAGCCCAAGGGAGCTCAGTTCTGAAGTTACAACTTCAGATCTTAGCTTGCACATAAGAATAGCTTCCAATCATACCATGAAAACCCTAGGATTTGTCCAAAGAGGTGATCTAGAATGAAATGAGGTCAGGGTAACGATTTATACCTTCCAGAAGATGCCCAATAAGGTAGATTTCAGATCCCACAAGCTCCTTGCTTCTGAATACTTGCTCTCCAAGCTCCCTTCTCCACAAAATCCTCTTCCAAGCTCAAAAATACACAAATGGAACACACACACTCGATTAGGGTTTGAGAGGGACAAGAAAGCAGTAAAAGGGGAGGCTGGGGGAGGCCAATAATCCTTTAAATAGGGTGCAAAACCCTAAGATTTAGGGTTTCATCTGCCAGCTCCTACTCGTCGAGTCCCTTCTTGGACTCGGCGAGTAGGTCATTAAAATGCGTGGACCAACCCGCCGCTACTCGACGAGTAGGGCAATCAACTCGTCGAGTAGCCCTTGAAATCAAGAAACTCACACATTAAATCAATATCTGAGAATCGAGGCGTTACATTAAGGAGACTCAAAATCGGTTATGCCTTCTTCTCATGCATGGGGTCACGATTTTGGACACTAGGGCACATATTTATAGTGTAGAATTCTAAGAGTCACATGTAACCCTAATTCACACACTTAGGTTTATGATCCAATTGATTTGGACTACCACTTCATGGATTAACTCATAAGCTTAACCCATCAACAATCAATCATGGATCATTAGCCCAATCCATATGTATGACTGATTTACATAATCAATCCCCATTAATTTAATTAGTCTCTTTTGATCACTAAATTAATTCCAAATTAATTCTTGATCAATACTAATTAAATACTATGATTTCTCAATTAATATATTATACTTATAATATATTAATAAACCACAAATAACCTCTTTCTCAAATATCCATCTATCAAATTACTTTGATGAATGCAACCCAAATGGACCATGCTACTATCGGGTCAAGTACATACCAATTATAGTTATGGGCTTAGACACCTAATCCAACAGTCTCCTACTTGGATAAGTCTAATAACTATAACTGCCAATGTAACTTAAAATCCGTTTAGCAATCGTAGCTCTCAAAAATCCGATGTCAAACTCTGACGCGTCCATTAGATAAGGGATCATATAATCCTCTGTTCTACAAGATATCGCGTGGACAAAGACATGGAATAAAGTCATACTCATTGTCCAACAGTTTGTTTCCCGATTTCCGATTTGTTTGACATAGAACTTAATTGAACACATCAATAGAGTTCTGACCGGGCCCGACACATAAGTCAAGACAAAATCATCTAGGGGCCCAAGATATCGCTTTTAATCCTATTAGGATAAAAGGAACAAATAAACTTCGAATTATATGCTTGTACAAACTATTCGTTGAATCATACACAATAGCACGTTTTATAACATCGAGTTACAGATGCGTTCGCACTATCAATGTACAACCAACTCATAATCACCAACTCATATCTTGGTTTGAAGAATATACGATATTATCGTCTCACAATCACCCTTGATAAATTCCATGAAGTGATTCATGTGAGCATGAGTTTAATCCAATACTCAAATCTTATTTCAAGAGCACTCTTGAATGTTTGTAGCAATCTTTTGCTATGTCTAATACCTTAGAAAATCTTGCAAAAACCCATTCATGACAGTATGCTTTCATAACTTACTTCCAAAGTATGATCGACTGTGGATGGTTTGAATTATCTTATTTTTCTGGAAGTCAAAACATGCAAAATGAAACAATAGTAAATAATTTACACAAGACAGTAACTTTACTTATAAATAAAAAACTCCTTTTATTCAGTCATCAAATGTCAACTACATTTTAGCTATTACAAGTTTCTAAATGTCTATCTAATCATTGAAACTAATATCATCCTTCATCCCGATACTTCTAGCGTGCTGCAAGTGATTAACCCTGCTCATTCCCTTCGTAAGGGGATCTGCTGGGTTTTCTTCTGACGATACCCTCTACACCACGAGGAGTCCCTCTTCTACTTGATGTCTAATAAAGTGATATTTTCTGTTAATGTGCATGGATCTTCCATGATCTCTTGGTTCCTTAGATAAGGCGACTGCACTCTCGCTATCACAGAAAATCTCCATGAGCTCCTTTACAGCTGGTACAACTCCAAGGTCTCCGATGAGGTTCTTTAGCCATATCGCCTCCTTTGATGCTTCACTATACGCCCACTAGCTAAATTTACTCCAAGCTAACTATACGCCCACTAGCTTTGACATATACACAGGACTCGTCCTCGCTTCTTGAGAAACCAACCTCTTTGACTTTCTCATCGAAACAGAGATTCCATCTGCGAGATGCTTGTTTTAATCCATAAATGGATTTCTCGAGCTTACACACTCTATTAGGGTACTTCGCATCGACAAAACCCTCTGGATGATTCATGTAAACATCTTCAGCCAACTTCCCATTAAGGAAAACGGTTCTGACATCCATCTGCCATATTTCATAATCATTAAACGCAGCCATGGCTAGCATAACCCTTATAGATTTGATCTTCGCTACTGGTGAGAAGGTCTCGTCATAATCAACTCCAGGAGTTTGAGTAAAGCCCTTCGCAACCAATCGTGCCTTATATGTGTGTACTTTCCCATCCATGTTGGTCTTCTTTTTGAAGATCCATTTGCACCCGACCATCTTACAACCTGGTACATTATCAACCAAGTTCCAAACTTGATTATCATACATGGAATGAAGCTCGCTGTCCATTGCCTCTTTCCATTTAGCAGACTCGGGGCCTGCCATGACTTCCTTGTAGTTGTTAGGTTCATCCAAATTTACCAATCTACTATCACTGATAAATGTATCACCTTCAGCTGTTATATGAAAACCATATAACATAGGTGGAACACTGACTCTATTGGAACGTCTTAGAGATATGGACTCGTCAATTGGTTCAACATGAGTTTCCTCCTCGGGTTGAGCACTAGTGTTTAAGGTTCCTTCATCACTTAACTCTTGAAGCTCTTCAAGGTCAATTTTCCTCCCACTGTCCTCTTGGCATATGACTTATGTCTCGTGGAAAACCCCTCTCCTCGCAACGAAGACAACATTGTCACTTGGTCTATAGAAGAGATATCCAAAGGATTTATGTGGGTAGCCGATGAAAATACATCACTCACTACGAGGTTTGAGTTTGTCGTGAGTCTCTCGTCTTATGAAAGCCTCGCAACCCCAAACCTTGATGTGTGCTAACGAGGGAACCTTCCACGTCCACATCTCGTGAGGTGTTTTGGCAACCTTTTTAGTTGAGACTAGATTAAGGATATGGGCGACAGTCTCTAAGGCATACCCCTAGAATGAGATAGGTAACGAAGCTCGACTCATCATGGAACAAACCATGTACAACAAGGTTCGATTTCGCCTCTCAGCCACACCATTTAGCTGCGGTGTTCTAGGTGGCGTCAATTGTGAAACAATTCCACATTCCTTAAGATAGTCTAGGAACTCGATACTAAGATACTCACCACCTTGATCGGATTGGAGTATCTTTATCTTCCTGCCCAATTGATTCTCCACTTCTTGCTTAAACTCTTTGAACTTTTCAAAGGTTTCTGACTTATGCTTGATTAAGTAGATATAGCCATATCTGCTATAATCATCAGTAAAAGTCACATAGAAGCGGTTAGCATCCCTTGTGGTGGTTCTGAAGGGTCCACACACATCGGTGTGTATGAGATCCAACAAACCTTCACCCCTTGCACAAGAACTAATGAAGGGTGACTTTTTCATCTTTCCAAGCAAACAAGATTCACATGTGTCACCTGAATTTAAGTCAAATGACTCCAACACTCCATCCTTTTGGAGTTGGGCTATGCGCTTCTTGTTAACATGTCCAAGACGACAATGCCATAAGCATGCTTTATCCAAACCATTGGACGAATCAATATGCAACACATTATTTCCTAAGTTATCTACAACCATCACAGTTTCATATATACCATTACAAGGCAATGCTTCAAAATAAAATGCACCATTATAATAAGCATTAATACCACGAATTTCATTATTAAACGAAAAAGTAAAACCTTGTTCATACAAACCATGGAAGGAAATAATATTTTTCGTCATATCGGACGAGTAACAACAATTATTCAAATCTAATTTTAATCCACTACTAAGCGATAAAGAATAAACTCCAATCTTGGTGACAGGTGACTTTTTCCTATTCCCCATGATCAAGTTTATCTTCCCGTGCTCCACATCCCTACTTGCTTTTAGACCCTGCAAATCAGAACAAATGTGAAAACCACATCCGGTATCAAGGACCCAAGAACTAGCATGTGATGAGTTATTAGATTGAATAGTGTAAATACCTACGAATGTGGGCTTTATCTTCCCATCCTTAATGTTCTGCAAGTATTTGGGGCAACTTCGTTTCCAGTGCCCTTTTTCATGACAATGGAAGCACTCGACTTCCTTTAGATTGGAAGAGGGTGTAGCAGAACCAACTTTGGTCCCACTAGAGGAGGATCCATCATGGGATTTTCCCTTGTGGCTCCTGGAAGGATTCTTCCTCTTCTTTCCCTTCCCATGTCCAATTGCCAAGACAGGGGCAGTAGTAGTAGGAGTAGGTACGATATATTTGCCTTTCAAACTGCTTTCAGCAGTTCTCAAGAGACCTTGAAGCTTGCTTAGAGTGACGTCCTCCTTGTTCATATGATAGGTCATATGAAACTGATCATAACAAGGAGGCAAAGAGTGTTGGATAATGTCAATAGCCAACTCTTCATCGAAGTTGACATTCAACTTCAGCAAGCGGTCCACAAATATTTGCATCTTTTGCAAGTGGGCCATGATGAAATCTCCATCCTTCATTTTGGTAGTGATCATGGAGGCAATGATCTCATACCTCTCCTTCCGAGCACTTTGATGGTAACTTTCCATCAAATCTTGATGCATTTCATAAGGCCAAAAGTCCTCATAGGACTTCTGAAGCTCAACAGTCATGGTAGCGATCATTATACACGACACTTTGGTCGCGTCCCTCTCATGAGTCTTATACTCAACAATCTGTTCGGGAGTAGCAGTTTTTTCATCAATCTCCTTTAGCTCTTTGTCCTCGTAGCGAATGGCCATGCAGATGTTTCGAATCCAATCATTGAAATTCGATCCATCGAAAATGACCCTCCCACATAAGTTCATGAGGGAGAAAGAGCCGGAGGGAATTGGGTTGGAAGCATTGTTTGAAGTAGACATCTGAAAAGAAAGAAAAAGTTTGATTAGATAAGGATCCTTAATATATCACCCAAATGAAATATTAAGGCTAGGACCCAACACAATATTCTACAATTCGGAAGAGGGATGCCGTAATCCAATTGTAAAATATTTGATGGTAGGTAAATGACGATTTACCAATTTCCACCATGAAAAACGAAATTGAAGATTAAGTTTTAAATGAATTGAAATTCCTAGATTCTTTTGAGATCCATTGAAATTTTTCAATGGCATGTTTAAATCTCGATTATGCCCTTCAAGTTTGTGACTGGGATACCGAGGATCACAAACAAGGTGTGAATAACCATGCAAATGTGCTTGGTACTCTTAATGTTACAAATCACTTGATCAATGTGCCGGTTAACCACACACGCTCCATTGATCCATGATTAAGATTAAGCTACCCTTTGCTACTATTGCCAGTCCCAAATTAGTGTGTCGGTTAACCACACACGCTCCACTAACGACTTAGCAAGGTGTAAAGTGCAATTTCCATGGAATAGCACCATTTTCACATTTTTCCTAAAGTAACTAAGGGTGGGAATTTATAAAAGTTTAGTTACTTTAATAATTATCATTATACTTATTAATGAGAATTAATGTCCTATCCTACCCATTTGGATAACGACCCTCCACCAATCAAGGAAGTGGTGAGTGAGAGTGGACACCCATTAAACCACCATTTTATAGGTAGTAACCTTATACCCCCATTATAGACCGGCTTCGTGAATGAGGCCTACTAATGGTAAGACTGACTTGTCTTATACATATATAAGTATTAAACTTTAATATTATAATAGTATAGGGTTGAATTTTAAAGTTTTAAAATTCTAGAGATTGGAATTAAAGTTTCATAAACGAGAATTCTCAAATTCCAAAACTTGAGGGCAAGTTTTGAAACTTTTCAAACCTCTTGAGTTATAGAATTTATGTTATTTAAATGTGACTTTCCAAGTTCCATAACTTGAGGACAAGTTATGTAACTCTTCAGGACTTTTGGAATTCTATAACTTAAAGTTTTAATGTTTCATGAATGAGACTTTTCACATTTCATAACTTGAGGACAAGTTATGAAACTCTTCATGAACCATTTAGATCAAATTTAACTAACACAATTAATCATATAATTTATCATCTAACAATTTGACCTAATACTAATCATATAGCAATATTGCTTCAAATTTTACAAATAATCAGTTTTTCATAAAATCAAGTAATTATCTTAAAATTTGACAATCATCATGTTATTGGATGGGGATAATCATTACCATATCATTAAAATCGAATTTTATGAACCAAAACAGTTTGTAGTAATGATCCTAATCTAAAACAGGCCAAAAACTCAAAAATTCTACTCACTGACAATCCAACCCGTCAAGTGCACTTATGAACTCGACGAGTTCATCTTCATAAGGCACCTACTCGTCGAGTGGGCCCTGGAAGAATCCAGAATTGTCATTTTTCAGCTTTTGAAAATCACACAATTGCATCAACATAATAGAAAACACCCATGGCTCTGATACCACTAATGGGTTTTATGTACTCTAACATTCCTATGGTGCATATACAACCCTAATGCTTTGGATCTAAGTTTTCTCTAATTATACATGCAATAAACATTTTCCAAAGCATGAAGCTTAAACTAGCATGCAAGGTGATATTTGAATCATAAAAACTAGTTAGAATGTTACCTTGTCTAGTAGCTTGTAGAACTTGGCCTTAAGAAAGATTAGCACCTCAAGTGTGATGCCTCAAATGGTTCACAAAACACCAAGAGCAATTGGATGAATATAGAAGAGGTTAAGGAGACTCAAAATCAGTTATGCCTTCTTTTCATGCATGGGGTCACGATTTTGGACACTAGGGCACATATATATAGTGTATAATTCTAAGAGTCACATGTAACCCTAATTCACACACTTAGGTTTATGATCCAATTGATTTGAACTACCACTTCATGGATTAACTCATAAGCTTAGCCTATCAACAAATCAATCATGTATCATTAGCCCAATCCATATGTATGATTGATTTACATAATCAGTCCCCATTAATTTAATTAGTCTCTTTTGATCACTAAATTAATTCCAAATTAATTCTTTATCAATACTAATTAAATAATATGATTTCTCAATTAATATATTATACTTATAATATATTAATAAACCACAAATAACCTCTTTCTCAAATATCCATCTATCAAATTACTTTGATGAATGCAACCCAAATGGACCATGCTATTATCAGGTCAAGTACATACAAATTATAGTTATGGGCTTAGACACCTAATCCAACATTTCTTACCAAGGTTCAGATTTCTAATACGTGGTGCTTCGATAAGTCTTTATCTAGACTTCTCAAGCTCGTACACCCTTCATTAGATAACTTATCTGTGTGTCTAAACCTTTTCAGAACTCATAATAAGTCCCGAATGTTCAAACTATTTGCCATTTCTCACAATTCGAACTATAAAAAAGGATGCCATAATCATACTCGAATTTAAGAATGCAATTATCACAACTGCTAACTCTAATCCTTTAAAATCTACTAGTGATAGCGTTTCCTCACAATCATTTTCATGAAGTAGAGAGAAACCTATTGACACTTAGATTTTATGGTGTATGTGTTCCTATCCATGTGAATTTGTCATTTCCAACCACTATCATAATACAAGTTATATGACAAATTCAAAATCATATGGACTGAACTTGCTTATTCTCAATTTCTCACTATCCGACAGCATAAGGGCCTACCATTGCTTCCAAGTTATTTAGCAGCTCACCCACACTGATCAATGTACTTTCACTGATCAAGGTTCTTTACCTTATGCAATCAAGTGAGAACTCATAGAACTCACATGCATAGTTAACTTAACTGGAATGGGCACAAAAACAAGAATATGTCAACAAGATAGGTTATCATCCTCAAGTCGTGTGCTAGTGAAAACTTAAAAGGTTTATTCTTGATTAGTTCTTGAAACTATTCAAGACCATTAAGACTCCTACTGACCTCTTCACATATATGATTCTCTGTCAAGCAACATTCCTAGATAAACAAATATTCAAGAGTTAGTGCGGATTCTAATCAAGATAACACTTCATGTAATTGGTTTTAGTTGGTCTTTGTTTTAGCCAAAACATCACAACACCAATTTCAAATGTGTAAGAGTAAGAAAACATTTCCACTCCATATTTCATGAGGCGTTACAAACCTACTTAGTATACGTCACTCAAGGTAAAATATGGAGTAACTAGAGTATAACTCTAAAACTCGTTTTGGAACGAAGTATGACTCATCCTTTTGATTTAACCATTCCAACAATTCCCGATTTCTCTCCTTAGTCATATAAATGCACTAAGGTGTCTTTAGAGGATCAATTGTGACATGGTTCCATAATCGTTAGGATGATCATAAAACACGATACTAAAGTACTCTCCTTTCCTTTCAGATTGGAGAAACTTTTATCTTTCTGCCCAACTTGATTCTTCTTATTCGTTCTGTTATACTTTGAAACTTTTCAAGGTATTAGAATTACACTTAATCTTGTAAGAATAACCATATTTACTGAACCAACAACAAATCATGACGGACAGGTTTTATCGTCCTTTGTGGTGGATCTGACCAGTGCACATCAATGTGTACTAGATCCTTTAGTCTTTCACTTGACTCGCATACATATGTGAATAAGGAATTAGTCCCAATTTTTCAAAGGATCAAGATTCTCATGCATCACACAATTCAAACCGCATCATTCCAAGTTTCTGTCCAATTGAAACGTGGGTGATGAGAATCCTTCCTCATTTGGTAAATTATGACACTACCACAAACGATATAACTAAGAATCAAATCCATTTTCAACATTGCTAACAATAGAAATATAAACACCAATTTTCACAAATGCCATTGCAATGATACGTAAAATAAGATAAAATCAAAATTTACTTTATTTATAAAAAATGCGAAAAAGCTTGTCCTTACAATGCAAATACATATGAAAACTATGTTACTAAAGATTCCTAAAGCAATCTATCGTAACTCCTAAGTAGTAGCTCAAAAATCCGATCATCGAACCATGTGATTAAATTCCATCTCTTCACGATCAGAATCAACTTACTTCTTCTTTTAAGCTTCCTTCATTTTCTTCGATCCCGCAAAACATCAAAATGCAATATTATCACATCATGTATTAAGAATCTATAAATAGGAACTTAATAGAGTTAGATAGCGGATATACCTGAAGTAGAGTCATACAGTTTGACTTTATTATCCTTGCGATCTTTCAGGTAGGTACGGCAGCTTCGCATCCAATGCCCCTTCTCTTGGCAATAGAAACATATGGGCTCTTTGGGAATGACACATGGGACTATCTCAGAATTTGCCTTTCTCTTATGATCAAACTTTTCGACCATGACCGATTTATCTCCTTTAGAAGGAGAAACCATTTCTGGACTATCACCTTTGCCATTACCAATGTCCATGGAAATTTTGGATGTAGATCCTCCAATCAAATTTGCTTGACTGGTGCGCCAAAGCATTGCTTCTTCAACAACAATTAGCAAATATGTCAGATCAATAAGGGTCACGTCGTTGTCAGTCACATAGTGGTCTTCAACAAACTGACTATATGACTCGAGCTGTGACTGAAGAACCAAGTTAACAGCCAGCTTCCTTGGGAAAACGACACCCAACATCCCTAGTCTATCAATGTGTGACTTCATCTTCAAGACGTGTGCACACACATACCTTCCATCTTGGTGTTTGCTTGCCAATAGGGCTTGAGTGACCTTGAACTTTCAAGTCAATGAAAACGTGGGTCAGGGAGAATCACATGAGGAGGTGGAGGAAGTGAAGTATGATTTCTGGTTCCACTAATTCACGAAGAAGGGAATGATCTTTCACCTTGATCGACACGTGGAATATCATCTTCAAAAGGAAATCTTTTTCCAAAGGATTGAGGAAAACCATAGTTGTCTGAACTGAACATCTACAAAAGGGAGAAATTCAAGTTAGTTGATACAATCCTTAATATAACACCCAAATGAAATATTAAGGCTAGGACCCAACACAATAATTAAGAATTTGGAAGGGGATGTCGTAGTCCAATTGTAAATTATTTGAAGGTAGGTAAATGACAATTTACCAATTCCACCATGAAAATGAAATTTTAAATGAATTAGGTTTTAAATGAAATTCCTAGATCCTTTTGAGATTCAATGAACTTTTCAATGACATGTTTAATCTCAATTATGCCCTTCAAGTTCGTGACTGGGATACCGAGGATCACAAACAAGGTGTGAATAACCATGCAAATTAGCTTGGTACTCTCGATGTCATTTATCGTCTAATCAATGTGTCAGTTAGCCACACACACTCCATTGATCAACGATAATTTACGAGAAACCCATTGTCATCCTTCATTAGTCCACATTAGTGTGCCGGTTAACCACACACGCTCCACTAACTGACCAATAAGGTGCAATGTGCAATTTCATGGGTTAGCATCAAATTCACATTTTCCTAAAGTAACTAATATTGGGAATTTATAAACGGTTTAGTTACTTTATTATTCATTATACTTTTAATGAGGATTTAGTGTCCTATCCTACCCGTTAGGCTAACAACCCTCCATTAGTCAAGAGTGCGGTGGGTAAGAGTGGATATCCAATGACAGTCATTTTATAGGTCGCTTCCTTAAACACCCCTTATAGACCAACTTCGTGAATGAGGCCTACTAATGGTAAGACTGACCTTTATATATATATATATATATATATATATATATATATATATATATATATATATATAGGTTCAAATGTTTTTAGCAAATATTGTGTGCCTAAATGCTCCAATCAGAATTTAGGAAAAAAGAAATCATTAATTAAATAATAAAGGGTAACTTAGTCATTTTACCTTTATAAACCAAAAATAAATGTTGTATATTTGGAAAATCATTAAAAGAGTATCACAAATCCTTTTTAAATCGTTGTTCATCTCACTAACCCTAATCCCTGCTCTTTTCTTTTTTCGATCGGCAGGCACATGAGAGACCCGATTTCTTCTTCCTCCCTCTTCATCAGATCGCAAGGAAGTCGAGCCATAATCCCTCTGAAGCCAGTAAATTTATTAAATTCTTAGAGCAAGCACAGCCTGCGGTGTGGGTGAAAGTGTGTGTGTGTGTGTGTGTGTGTGTGTGTGTGTTTTAGATCAGAAGCAATCCTGGGAAAGCACGGAGAGTTGGTGTTGGATGGAATTTTCGATTGCTTCCATGAAATCGCGGTGGCGCTTGTTTTCGGTAGGATGACGAACTCTGCTTACCGGGTCGATACCACGTCCCGTCTCGCTCAATGACGTATCGATGATTTTGGCTCTTCTTACCGAAAATCCGATCCTTTCAAGATCGGCAACTGGAACTGGTAAGTTTCGTTATTTACCCAAATAATACTGCCTTCTTTATTTTTTGTTCTTTTGCAATCCAATCCCCTGTGCTTGAATTTGAAAAAGACATTGAGCAACCAATTATTTATTTAGTGCCTACCAACTGTTTGTTAAAAATCCTAAGAGACAAGATTTTTGTTTTTCATGTTTTTCACAGGTTTCAAGATTGGCCAAGGGATAAGCTGTCATTATTGAGAATTTAAAGAAAGTTTCATGCTGCATACCAACTGCTCGATAAAATGCTTAAATCAGGTTTCTGGATTTTCTATCCAATCTTTTTATATAAGTTCAACTATTTTTTTGGCAAATATAAATGGTTTCTTCATAAAGGTTTTTGTTGTAAGTAAGGTGTTTAACAAAACTCTTGAATCAACTTTGTTTCAATTGTATTATAAATTGTTTTGAAGGACCATGGAAGTATCAAATCTGTTAATTTTTTTTATTCATTTGATTGTTAATAAATTGAGAGGATAAAAATCTGTTAATTTTTTTTATTCATGTCTTCCGATTATGGTTTTGGTTAATTATTTATATGTTGATAATAAATTCTGTTAGAATTTTGCTGTTTTATTTTGATAAAATTTTAATATTTATATGTTGATAATGTATTCTAACAGAATTTTACTGTTGCATTCTAACAGAATTTGTGATAGAAATGGCTTGAAGAATGGCTTGAAGAACTGATGGGAAAGGTTTGAAGAATGAATTAAAGAATGATCACACTCAATGTTTAAGAATGTTGTTATTTTTTAAGAATTACACTTGTTATTCTTTCAGAATGTTGTTATTATTCAAAGAATTACAATTAATTATTTGGTATATTATTAGTTCAAGAATCTATTTTGTGTATTCTTTTCGGAATGTATTTAGTAGTTTATGATTGGTATTATGTTATTCTGACAGAATATGTTAGAATGTAGTTATTTTTCAACCTTGGATTCAAGAACTTTGTTATTATTCAATAATATTCTAATAGAATAAAATTCTGAAAGAGCATCATTCTAACTAAAAAAATATTCTGACAGAATAAATCGGTTATTTTTACAAATTATGTTAGAATTAAAATTGAATTAATTAAAAAAATCATATTTTTAAAATTAGGAGAATTAATTATCCATAAATATCCGAAAATTTCCTTTTATAATTGTAGTTAATTGTCCAAAATACCCTTTTGCTAAAATTTGTGTGATTATATGGTATATGCTATCCCATTGTAATATCATACACTCTCAAATCATGTCCATTGATGAATTCCATCCGTTGGTCCAGATTTGTGCATTCTGGCACACAATAGTTACTAAAAACAAAATAACCTAAGCCTATATATATATATATATATATATATATATATATATATATATATATATATATATATAATTAAACTTTTAATCTTGTATAGTATAAGGGTGTATTTTAAACTTTTAAAATACTAAGTGGTTTAATCCTTTAATAAATTAAACTTTTAATTCAATTAAATTTAAACCATATTATGGATATATTAATTCTCTTTTAATTAAACACTTAATTAATCTTATTAATAAAGTCCATGAGGGTGTATTTTAAACTATTCAAAATGCGAGGGTTTAACTATTTAAATTTCTAAAATCAAAACTTTTAATTTCAAATTTAAACTATAAAACCAAAAGGGTGCAATTTGAAACTTTTTCAAAATACTAGGTTAAACTTTGAATCAAAATAATCTTATATTATCCAATTTTAACCAAATCTTCAATTTCGATAAGATATCACGTTACCAATCAGAAAAATCGATTTTAGGCAATAAAAACGAGTTATGGTAATTATCTAGATCAAAATCTGATCTGAAAATCGAAATTTTAGGTAACTGACGAGTCAAATCGTCGATTTGGGCTCTGAACTCGTCGAGTTCACCCAACTCGTCGAGTTCATACATGGACCCGTCGAGTTCATGTGTCAGACATCTAACTTTCGACTTTCTTGTTCTTTGGACAGTTCACTCTTGCACCTATTCAATTGAAAAACATCCTAGGCTCTGATACTACTGATGGGTTTTGAGCATACATCTACAATCCTATGTGATCATCCCACCCTAATTGCTTTGGATCTAAGTTTTTCTCTATTGAACATGCAAATTGAATACCAAAGCAATGAACCCTAGATCCAGTATATACAATTTCGAAATTCATATATATATATTAGGGTTGATGATTACCTCACTTGTTATATTGTAATAACAAGAAAATCCTTGCTTGATCTTGACTTCTGAAAGCCTAATGCCCCAAGTGTTGCACCTCTAATGGATTCACAAACACTCAACACAACAAGGATGACTTGGAGAGATGATGAAATCGGCCAGGATTTTTTCCAATAGCATAGAGGACGAAATCCTTAGTCAAAGGGGGTTTATATAGTTGGGGCTATTAGGGTTTTCAGGTGGAAACCCTAATTTCCTTGCTTAGGCCTTAAGCAGTCCATGGACCTCCATAATAGAAGCCTTGTACGAATTCTATAGGGCCTCCTATAGATTTCGTCCAGTCCTCCCATAGGATTCCATCAGCCCAACTTTGCAACTATCAATGATTTGCAAAACCAGTCCCTCTATTATTAATCAGTTCCTTGAATCCCAAAATTAAAATCAAATTAATTTCTGATTAATTACTAATTAATAATATGATTTTCAAATAATATATTAATCTTATAATATATTAATAAACTCATTATGAGTACCAATTTATTATTCATATAATAAATCCTACTCTCTCTCTCTCTCTCTCTCTCTCTCTCTCTCTCTTTCTCTCTCTTTCTCCACTATCCATCCTCTCAAAGTGCACGAGTGAAGGCAACCCAAATGGACCATGCTCATAATCAAATCAAGTACATACCAATTATATTTATGGGTTTAGACACCTAATCCAACAATATGTGATTTAATCGACAAAGTTTTCAAAAATATCTGGACTCCCCCAACAAAATGCGCTAATAATATCATCTCTATTTGGTGCAAGCATAGGAGCAATTTTGGAGGTGGTTGCTAGGTGGAATGGAGATATTCACCTTTCTCGCATTCTACTTCTACCTTTTCATAATATTGTATTTTCTTCCCAGTTTTGTTCTCGTGTCTGCGTCTTAGTTGCTGGCTAAGCTGGTACCTTTTCATTATATATATATATATATATATATATATATATATATATATATATATATATATATATATATATATATATATATATATATATATATCATTTGCCGTTAAAAAAAAGGATGCTCAGATAACCTTAATGAAGTTGCAACTATATGAGGAATTACTAAGAAGTAATTTATGAGGTTTCTAATGAATTAACACCATCTTATGTTGTGATACTATCAAGACCTCAAGAGCCATAAGAGTGATTGGCATGGGGTCCTATGAGGAATAGATGTGAGTTGAGTTCAAAAAGGACTAGACTAAATAATAGGTACACACCTAATAATAACTATCATTATGTTAAATGAGTAGAATCGTTATAAGTAGTTATTATGATAATTATGATACAAACAGGATGACTGGATATACATGTTGGTTCTTTGACTGTAAAAGTGGTGACCATAATATGATTACAATAAAAGTTGAAATAACCAAATAAGTTATCAATTTTTGTTAGAAAAGAGGGGTAAAAACACTTGGAAATTCTGAAAATCGTGTATATCACTTTCAGATTAAAGTATTTGGGTGGTACTCCCAATCTTTAATCGGATACGACTCAGAAAATGAGAGAAACAGAAGAGAGAATGTTAAAGATGTTATGAAAAAGAAGAGTACCAAAACTGATTCTAAATGATCGTATAACAAGAAAAACTTCATGTGTTAAAACTGTCACATGACAATTTTATGTCCTAAAATTGTCCAAAAACAATCATAAACTAACTTAAATTCGGGTTAGCCGGGGGCTGCCACCCCTTGGACCCCGCTCCCAGGGGTGTTGCCCTCAGACCCCCGTTCGTTCAGAGGCTTCGCCCCTAAATAGCAGTATACTTTCAACCAAGACAAATTTAAACAAATGTGCACTCCATACAATCCTAACTTGTTCACTATTTATCAAAGTGACATGATCAACAAATTAATCCTATTACCCTTAAATAATGATAGCGATGTAAAATCACCAACAATTTTGAGGACAAAATCTTTTTAAGGGTGAAAAATTATAAAAGCCGCGAATCGTGGTTAGACGTTTGAGTGTCTTTTTCTAATTTAAAATGTTATTAAAGTGGTAATTGAATTAAATGAGGGACAAAACTATTACTAGAAGGTTTTATAAGAGTATAACTGAGATTAAAATAATATAAAAGGGGTTAAATTTTATAAATGAAAACTTAAATGAACGTAAATTAATTTAATTTAATTATATGAGAAATTTTGGAATTTGGGTGGATTGTGAATAAAGAAAGTAAGTGAGGGGGCATAAGTGTAACATTGATTAAGATAAAACAATTTGCATACCCTACTGAAAAACATATGAAAGTATATGCCGTTTCCTTTCGCTTGCAATCAATTCTAGACGTAAGCGCGTATATGTAACAGTATAAGAAAGAACGTATCTGAGAATATATACAAGGGTTAGGCTATCTGGTATACCTAGCACGAAGTGTTCCGTGGTTGAAGTGGACCACGACCACGACCGTGCACACCATCCCGGCGGTCGTGGTCGTTATGGTCTGTGTTCCCGATGACGAAATGAAACGGCGAATCAAAACATTTTCCTTTCTTTTGACCGCTCAACGGTCATTTTTTAAGGGTTTTTTTTTTCAAAAACTCAATACGTATATAAATAAATCCCTCACATTTCATTACATTTTACTCTCATTTATAAACCAAAAAAACACATGGAGGATTTGGAATTGTTAAATTTTTTTGACTCGGATGATGACGGAGAATTCATCTCGATCTTTTTCAATGTTGTGCAACACATTTACGATAAAGAAGTTCGAATTATGCTCGTACAAAGGCTGTCGTCAATCGTGATCGCCAAGCCGCACACGACTTATTGGTACGTGATTACTTCGCTGATAATTGTCTTTACAATGATGACACATTCAAACGTCATTTCCGTCTAAATAAGGCTATATTTTTACGTATTAGTAATGCTTTAGAAGCACGTTATGATTTTTTCAAGCAAAAACCCGACGCTAGAGGAAGAATGAGTTTTAGTAGTATACAAAAAGTGCGGTTGTGCTTAGGTATTTGGGATACGGTATAACATTTGATGCATCTGATGAATATCTTAAAGTATCCGAGAGGACCGCAATTGATTGTGTAGATTGGTTTTGCGCATGTGTGTATGAGGTTTTTCATTAAGAATATTTGCGTAAACCAACTCCACGTGATATTGAGAGATTATATTCGGCTCATGAAGAGAGGCATGGATTTCCGGGTATGCGTGACAGTCTAGATTGTACGCATGTGGCTTGGGAAATGTCCAAATGCATGGCGTGGTCAATTCACTCGAAGAGATATAGGTGAACCAAGTATAATCCTAGAAGCTGTCGCATCTCAGGATTTATGGATATGACATTCTTTTTTTGGAGTTGCGGGGTCTAACAACGACATTAACGTTCTTGGCCAGTCTCCACTTTTTAACGATCTTTGGACCGACAAAGCACCTGATATGACGTTCACGGTGAACGGACATTCGTACAAATACGGTTACTACCTTTGTGATGAGATATACCCAGATTATTCTACACTTATGAAGGCATATTTGGTTCCTCGAAGTGAAAATGCAAAGTTGTTCACAAAGAGACAGGAATCAGCGAGGAAGGATATCGAGAGGGCATTTGGAGTTCTGAAGCAGACGTGGCATATAGTGAAATACGCTACACGACTTTGGGATAAGGATAGAATTAAACGAATGGTCCTATCATGTATTATAATGCATAATATGATCATTGAATATCAATGTTGAGCGATTTGCACGTATGATCTAGACGACGTCGTCATCCCGCTTGAAGAGTTCATACCCGGAACGAATGAATTTTTATCACGAGTTGTTGAAATTCATAATAGCGAAACGTGTTTCAATCTTCGAGAAGATGTCGCGGATCATTTGTACCAACTCAACATGAACTAAATTTTTTTTTTAAAGTTAATGTAATGTTTTTTTTTTAATTCTAGGTTAATTAAGTAATGTAGTTTGACGTTATATTTTTATTTTTATAATTAATGAAAAACTAGTTAAAAAAATTCAATATTTTTTTTTTATTTTCAAAAAAATGTAATTTTATTATATTTTTGAATTAAAAATAATAAAGAAATGATGTGGAGGGGAGTGGTTAATGGTGGGTATCCCATAGATTTAGTGGTAGTTAGCGGTGATGACATGACACGTACCACTATAGTGGTTAGTTGTGGGTATAACAGATGGTCTTATGAAGATTGCTTTTTTCACGAGAAACACTGTGTGAGAGAGATCTAGAGAGACTAAGAGAGTAAAACCAATGTACGTTGGGTTTGTAGCGATAGAAGAAGGGAATACAGCCCCATCTTTGTGATCTCGTTGCAACTACTTTACTGCTAAAGGTCAAATGCACAATGTGAGTTCTGACTTTTCCTTAAAACAGTCGATTAGTCATTGTGTTGTTGTAACACTTCCATCACTGAAAATTAAGAAACAAAGGAACTAGACATGTGATCGTCAGGAGAGCTAGATATGTAAATTCTTCGTGAGTAGTTTGGCTGCGAGGATCAGAATACGGACCATCAAGGAAAATAGGAAATCCCAAAAAGCAAAGGAAGATAAATGTCTGAGAATGATCGAAGAGATTAAAATGACACTAGTTTTCGTTTGGAATAATGGAGCATGAATGAGATGAAAGACTCCATCATGCAATGATCCACGACTTGTAGTAGTGTGACAACTGGAGATTGTTAGGAAATTATTTCCATTGTTGTAAGGGCAATGTGGGCTATCTCTTCGACTTAATGCAATCACTTGATCATTGATGCTTCAACACGGGTTAAGTATTGCATGGAACCGATCTGTAACACCCCGACTCCCAGGTACAAGTTTTAAGCATATTATGACATATTTATGGACCTACTCGACGAGTTGGTTGCCCCCAACTCGTCGTGTAGAGGCGGGTTAGCCCGCGTGGATTATTGGATCTACTCGACGAGTCGAAGGACCCGAACTCGATGAGTAGGAGCTGGGAGATGAAACCCTAATTTTTAGGGTTTGTACCCTATTTTAAGGACATTAAGTCCCTTCCTCCAGTCCCTTACCACTCCCTTGACGGTTGAGAGAAACCCTAATTGATATTACCTTGTTCTTGAGTGTGTGTGAGGTTAAAAGAGTGATTTTGGTGCATTTTGTGAAGGAGGTGCAAAGTATATGAAGCTTGGGGCAGAGAGGAGCTCGTGGATCTAACTCTACTTCATCTTGGCATCACTTTGAAGGTATCAAGTCGATACCTTGAATTATCCTTAGCTAAATCTCTTCATGTTTGGGTTTAGGGCTATCTTTAGCACATTTGGGAGTCACTTCGAGTATTGGAGCAGGATCTGAAGTTGTAACTTCAGATCTGAACTCCCCTTGGTCCCTATAGCTATAAAGTTATGAGATTTGGCAAACTAAGGTCCTTCCTTTTGGGTTAAACCTTCCCTTTCACTTGGTTTTGATATTTAGGACCATGCATGCACGTAAAGTTTGCAACTTTACGTGGAAACCATGCCCTAGGAGGTTAGATCTGCATTTTGGGACTTAAGTGTGGCTTAAAAATGTCTATATGAGAAAAGACCGAAGTGACTCGACGAGTGCATAAGTCAATTCGGCGAGTCGAAAGAGGTTTTCCCGTTTTTGGTTTCTGCATGAATTCGGTGAGTCAGTAAGACGACTCGACGAGTCAGTTACGGTTTTCCCGACATTGGACACACATGGACTCGACGAGTTGTTAGGAAACTCGGCAAGTCAACTGGGGTTTTCAAGATTTCTCGAGTTCTGGAAGGACTCGACGAGTCAGTAAGCTGCACTCGACGAGTTGGGTCAACATGGACTGTTGACCTTGACTTTGACGAAGGGTTGACCAGTGTGACTTCTAGGGGTATTTTAGTAAATTGGGAATTTATGGAAGTGGTCTTATGGTAAATATAGATGGTGGAGTTCGTGGCTGTGATTCGAGAGTTTGAGCTTATCACTTCAGTTCGACGTTTGTGAGGTGAGTTTTCCTCACTATACTCAAGGGTCTAAGGCACCAAGGCCGACCCATTTGGATTGTTATCCTAATATGTTATGCTAGTATGATCTGTTAGATCAGTATCTTGGTAGATAGGATGGTATTATTCTATTATGATATGTTAGATTAGTATCCTGGTAGATAGGATGTTATTATGTTGTTATGATCCGTTAGATCGGTTTGTCTGTCTATAGACTGTTATGTGATTATCGGTTATATGTGCATATGTTTGATTGGTGGTTGAGGCTTATCTGCTTTGTGCGAGAGCCAACAGACCTGGGCATTCCAACCCGATGGTTGTGGGCCGTGAGTATTCCATCCTGAGGATGACTGGACCCATAGTATGTTGGCATTCCAACCTGATGGTTGAGGGTCAGGGGTATTCCAACCCGATGGTTGACTGGACCTATAGTATGTTGTTTGTGATTTTATGTTTATTGTTGTGTGTATGGGTATATTGGGGGAACTCACTAAGCTTCGGGCTTACAGTTTCAGTTTTGGTTTTAGGTACATCAGATGATCGCGGGAAGGCGAAGGCGTGATCGTACAGCTCCTCACATTTTATGATTTTGATTTCTGGGATACTCTGACATGAAAATATTTTGAAAACACTTTGTAATAATTAATGGCTTTTAATTGGTTGAAAAAGTTTTAAATTGGCTCAAATTTTATGGATTTTACACGATCCAATGGTCACATGCACGGTGGCCCATGGTTTTGAAATAATAGAGGTGGTCTTCCATGGGTTAACATAAAGGTATAACAATGATGACACCCAATTCATAATGCAAAGTTGTGATTTGTATTTCAATAAGGGATTTGATGCACGAGGAAGGTGTGTAGGCTACACTACATCGTTAACATCCGATGGCGACGATAATTTCAGACCCTGTCCCGACGACAAGTCGTCGCCAAAGGGTATACAGACGACATGTCGTCGGCATAGGTCTGTCGGCATAGGTTCAAGCTATTAAGATGACTTGTCGTCGCTATATGGTATTCACAGTTGTCGATTAAATATCTATGGCGACGACATGTCGTCGGGATAGCTACTGGTTGTTTTTTTTTTTTTTTTGTTTTTTTTTTTTTTTTTTAGTTTTTACGGATTCTGTGCATTACCAGTCCTGCATTTTTAACCAATCCAAAAACTTTGCAGCATATATCAATTGAAATAAAATAACTAGCTACCATTGTACAAATTCAAAACATCAAATTCAAGTTTAATATTACAATAAGTAGTTAATTAAACATTGTTCAAAATACCAAAAAACATCAACCATCATTATCATCATAGTCTTCTTCTTCTTCTTCTTCTTCTTCTTCTTCTTCTTCTTCTTCTTCCCCTTCTTCTTCCATCCTTTCAGAAAACTATTGAGATGTACTTCCTTGTGTGTTAGAGTTGAATAGAAAGTTAGGAAATGGTGGTGGTTGGAAGTTTGGAATACATGCCGCCAATGATGCATTATATTGTTGTAAGTATTCTTGCATTTGTTGTGCATCAAATTGGGATTGAGATTGGGGTTGAGAATGGGACGATTTGGAAGTGGAAGGCCGTTCATTTGGAATTAAACCGAAGTTGGCGGTTGGTCTCCTACCCACCCCGCGAGCATGCCCGCGCCTCGTCCCAAGGGCACGATCTAAAAATTCTTCCTCCTTTACTTCTCCGCCTTCCCAACCTCGTTTTGCATTTTCTCATATTCCTCTTGAACTTTCTCCTAAAATAAAGAAAATAATAAATATACGTTAATTAAAACAAACAACTAAATTTAAACATTAAAATAATAATAATATATCTTACAAAAAACTATGATTAATAATAATAATATAATCACTTACCCAATCTTCTTGTGCTCGATTTGTACACCAACCCGAACCTTCTTTGTAGCGCATTTGTCTCAAACCCTCAATATGTTGCGACTTGAGTCCCATTTTATCCTATAATAAGTGAAAAACAATAAATATATTTATACAAATGTTAATAACAATTTTAAATAATACTAATATATTTTATTACCTCTAAATAACGTCGTTGAGCATAAGATCTACATCCGTGAGCACTTGTGTGCGGAAGTTTTGACCTAGTAACTTTATTTTTGACCAATGTGCATTTGTATTCATCGGTCAAAAACAACAAATCAATCATTTTGTTCCAAACTTCAGTGGTCCAATCAGTCGGTGGACATCTTCTTGCCCTTTCCACATTATGATATCCACCAACTCCATCAAAATGTTTTTTTCATCTGATACTTGCGCTCTCGATAAGCTCTTTGCATATCTGCTTGGATACCCGCTCGAACGGGTTCCCACAAGTCTGTGCCCCGATACCTATTAAGATCAAAATAAGTCTGCAAAAGGAAAAACATATTTGATTAGTTAAAAAAATATTTAATAAGTATAAAACTCAATGCATATAAAATATATTGTATAGTTACTTCTAGCTCGGGATATAAATCATCTTTGTACTTGATAGGAACACGACACTAAGTATGATAATGCAACGGTACCTGTGATCCCACCAGATTTTAAATCAATCTGGAAAACATTTGCCCATTGTCCCCCACGAATCGATGCGTCCGCCCGGAGGTATCAATTCTCACAACCAAAGGCTTACAATTGTTATTTTCATACTCATCGTACAAATTTAAGTTTCTCCCTTTGCCACGCACATTCACATTCTTCGCTTGTGCTAGATTTACAAATAGAATTGGAAATTTAGAAATTTAAAACTTTAATATATCTAATACTTAAGAATTTCATGTGTAACAAACCGTTATTTCAAACCTATGTAATAATGTAGGTCAATTTGTAGTTCTTTTTAAAATAATAAAGATAAATTTTAGCATACTGTGTATATTTACATAATTGAACCTCAAAAATAAATTGTTAAAAAATCTCGATTGGGATGACCCAAGTGGTAGAGATTGTAACAAGGTTTCCAAAAACGTAAAGAACACTAAAATCCGAGTTATAACGAAGAAGTTATGACCAACCGAAGATCCGCGATAGAACCGGCAAAACACTGTTCAGTGTAAAAACTGAATTTTCTATAAAAGGCTTTTTAGCCATAACAATCTAAATGAAAGTTGTAGTTTATGTTAAACCGAGAACTTTCATAAAAAGAACGGCAAAATCTGACTTCGTATGAGGAAGTTACGATTTTTCTAAGTTTCAGTATAGCAGTGTACAACTAAAAACAAGAAATAAAGATCGAGTAATTTTTAGCCGACACAACCTAAACGAGAATTGAAGGTCTCGTCAATAGTAGTACAACGGTAAAAAGACAGACAAAAACGGACGTCAGATGAAGAAGTTATGAATTTTTAACGGATTTCCTGTTCCGGTCTGTTAAAAATAATAATATTAAAAATAAATTCAAAATTAGCCGACGAAGTGTAAACGAAAGTCGTAGAGTATAATTTTACCTACGCGTGCATATAAAGAACGTCGAAAACAGAGCTCGTATGCGAAAGTTATGATTTTCGTAAGTTTTTGGCACAAAAATCGAGAAATATTAAAACCGGGCAATTTCGCATGGTGTACCTTCGGTCACGTCACCTCGAATGTGAGGTTTCCCCGTGTCTGCTTCGTGGCACCTTCTGATTGGACCAAGACCGAGGTCGAGTAGCCAGCCGACACCCTCGCAGGACCACACCCCTCGGACACGCGCCTTCTTCCAATTGGACCGAAGTTCGGTACACTCCTGGTCCGACACACCGAGCCAGCTGTCCGAAGCGAGCCTCTTCCCTTCGCTACCTGTCCGAACACGCGGCGGCCTCCCACAGCTTCGGATCTGAGGCTTCGGCCTATATAAGCCATGCGAGACTCTCCAGATTTTTACACTTTTTCACCCCATTTTCCACACTTTTTCACTTCTTTCACCACTTTAAAATATCCTACAACCCCTAAAGCCCCGGTATCATATCTCGAACCATAAGCAAGCCTCGAAGCCCCGAGATTCCCGAGAAAAACAACTTTCTCCAGTCGAAACTCTGCTCGATTTAAGCCGGAGAGTATTTTACTAACCTTACTTCTAATACAGAACCTATGGCTGAACACAATTTACCTGGGGACCCCTACAACCAACCAGGTGCGGGTTGGAATTCAGACTCAGATGAAGAACCCTTTGAAGACAGCGAATCAAGTGGTACGGATACAGAGCCACAAGTCTGCAACCCTGGGAAGCATCCCCTGAGACAAGATGAAGCAGAACCCATACCCGAGTGGGGCCAATATATAAACCATTGGAGTTGGCAAGACGGCCAACGCCCTCCTTACGGAATGGCACGAGGTTTCTATAACGTCTCTAGATGAGGAACGGCCGATAGAGCTCTTCCAGTTATAGTAAACCGAATAGCCCGACAATTCGATCAATCAAGGATTTCGATTAATCGAATCCTACAAGTGAATACGGTTGCGCAAGCTAACGCTGCAGATATCCTTCGTCTTGATGAAATGCAGGATGACACCCAACACCATACTGAAGCCCTTCAAAGGCAACTCAATGCTGCTCAATCCGAGATAAGGGAGTTGAGAGAGCATCAAGCTGCACAAGAAAGGCGCTGGAAGACGCAGGATGAGGCAGGACCCAACAACCGTCGTAGCAACCGCCGCAAGTAGCGTTTACACTACTTCTACTTTCTAGTTTGAGATACTGAATGTATAGACTACTTTTCATGATATGTACAAAACCGGGTATCAATAAAACAATAAGCACTTTACTTCAACAAGAGTTATTACAATTTTCATAAACATCCTGTTCCAAAGTTTTGGTTATAGTACAGACATGTTCTAGTGTTATTTTTGATGTTTTTCAATACAACCGCGAATATTTTATTTTCGGTAGGTCGGTTTGATGTTGACACTTCCTCAGTATTGTGGTATATTATAGACCTGCTTTAAGGTCAAGTGTTCCAGATTACATATACTTAATATACCAATACAGTCGACATGTATTTTCATACCCTTTGAAAAATAACCACTCAAATTCATATCATCCTATTGCAAGTAGTTTTTGCAATAGATTTCTATTTCCAATCCTTTACAAGATTCATGTTGAATTAAGTGTTTCACTCAGAGATATCAAATTCATATTCATTCTTGATATCTTACCATCTTTTATCTTTTAACGTTTATAGAAAAGATGCCTCCTCGTAGAAATCCAAGACATAACAATGAAGCACCGACGCCACCCCCACCACCACCTCCTCAATTCGATCCCGCTATGTTCCAAGCGGCGGTCACGGCAGCTGTAGCTGCTGCCATGTCTCATATCAATACTCCTGGTGCTAGTGGGTCGGGAGCTGGTGCACATCCTTCTAACGATGGCGAGAGTCATGAGCACTCGCGAGAGTGCACTTATAAAGACTTCTCGAATGCCAAACCCAAGACCTTTAACGGAACTGGAGGGGTAATGGTTTTAAGGCAATGGATTGAGAAGACAGAAGCAATCTTTGAAATTTGCTCCTGTTTGGAAGGTAGCAAAGTTAAATTTGCTGCTTGTACTTTTTCAGATAGGGCTCTAACATGGTGGAACGGCCATGTTAAGTCACAAACTTTGGTAGTGGCTAATACGATGAGCTGGGAGAACTTAAAAGCCATGATAATGCGAGAATACTGTCCGCGCGGAGAAATTCAAAAACTTGAGCAGGAGTTATGGGGTCTTACCATGGCCGGTGCAAACATAACAACTTACACGAATCGATTCTGTGACTTGGCGATTCTGTGTCCTGAAATGGTTGATCTGGAGAGCGAAAAGATTGAAAGGTATATTTGGGGACTGTCGCCCCAGATACATGCAAGTGTCATTGCCTCTAGGCCTGTTACCTTTGACAGTGCCAAGGAATTGGCACAGTCACTTATTGACCACGGAAATCGTCAAAA
Organism: Lactuca virosa; assembly: GCF_052849685.1. Classification (NCBI taxonomy): domain Eukaryota; kingdom Viridiplantae; phylum Streptophyta; class Magnoliopsida; order Asterales; family Asteraceae; genus Lactuca; species Lactuca virosa. The sequence continues at coordinate 111,812,378 of NC_136426.1, read as the reverse complement.
TATTGTGGTTACTGCTCCAGAACAACCTAAGGAGAACAACAACAACAACAACAAGAAGGGCTGGAACAAGAGGAAGGGCAAATCTCCTCTGGAACCTCCAAAGAAGCAACAAGTAGTGGCAGTCCATGCTACTACTGTACCTGCTACCATACATACCACTGTACCTGCTGTTGTCCCTAATAACCTTGCACCAACTAAGCCTTATGCTGGTAACCTCCCTAAATGCAACAAGTGAAATTTTCACCACAACGGAAACTACCAAGAAATGTAGTGCCGTAACTGTTGGAGATAGTGTCTAAGTCCATAACTATATTTGGTATGTACTTGACCCGACCCGACATGGTCCATTTGGGTTGCACTTCACCCGAACAATTTACGGATAATCTTTTGAGAATAGTATAAGTTATGATTTATTAATATATTATAAGTTCTAATATATTAATATAAAATCATATTATTTAATTAGTGTTGATCTATAATTAATTTAGAGATCAAAAGTATGACTAATTAAATATGGGCTCTTGTATTTATATAGTGTGGGCTAATGCTTATTTGGAATGGGCTAGGCTTGCATGGAAAGTCCATGGATACTCCATGGAGCTTTAACCCATGGATCTCATGGAAATGAAAAGACATGGGTATTAGGGTTTACATGGATGTAACCCTAACCCATCACACTATATAAAGGAGGCTTTGGTTCTTGAAATTGCACTAGTTGATGTGTGTAAACTAAGAGGGCCCATTTCAAGAAGTTTGTGACTATTCTCTCAAGTTTCCAAGTTTGTGGTGATTTGTGACTTCCATTTGAGGCATCCACATTATTGGTGCTAGGCTCTCAAACTCCAAGCAATCAACTACTACTACAAGGTAAGTAATTCTACTAGTTTTATTTGATTCAAGTACCCCATGCCATTAGGATAAGAACCTTGGAAAAATAATTATTTGCATGTATCTTAGTCAAACATAGATCCAAGGTTTCTAGGGTTGCATGTACACCATAGGAGTGTTAGAATGCTGAAAACCCATCAGTGGTATCAGAGCCAGGTTTGTTTATTTGATACTTGATGCAAAAAAAAAAAAAACTTGAAAATCGAAGTTTTGTTCAAAAGCTCGTATCAAAATTTCAAGTTTTGTATATGTACTTACGATTCTTGAAATTTTTGATATGAACATTCATAAACATATGAGTTTAGAAGATCATAGAAATTATGTGCTAATAATTGATTAGATTAATTCTTGATCTTTATGTGTTTTAATGGATTCCATAACTTGTTCTTAAGTTATGGATAACCAAAAGTCACATTTATAAATAACCATTAAAAGAACACATAGGTTACAAAAAATGAGGAGTCTTCATTTTTAATAACCATTAACTCATAAGTTATGAGAACTGAAAAGTTTTGAAAGTTTACAAAACTTGCCCTCAAGTTTTGGAACATGTAAAGTCATATTAAAAACTTTAGTTCCAACCCCTAGAATTTTAAAAGTTAAAATTCAACCCTTATACTTTATACTATTATAAGTTTAATAATATTTATATATGTATAAGATCAAGTCGTCTTACCGCTAGTACGCCTCATTCACGAAGCCGGTCTATAAGGGGGGTATAAGGTTGTTGCCTATAAAATGGCAACTTAATGGGTGTCCACTCTCACCCACCGCTTCCTTGATCGGTGGAGGGTCGTTAGCCGAACGGGTAGGACAAGGACTTATAAATTCTCATTAAAAGTATAATGATAATACTAAAGTAACTAAACTTTATTGAATTCCCAATCTTAGTTATTTTAGGAAAATGTGAATAAGGTGCTAATCCATGAAATTACACTTTACACTTTGTTTAAGTCGTTAGTGGAGCGTGTGTGGTTAACCGGCACACTAACTTGAACTTAACAAGGTAGGTAAAGGGTGACTTAATGTTTATCATAGTATCGATGGAGCGTGTGTGGTTAACCGGCACATCGATTGAGGGGTAATACATTATGGGTACCAAGTAATTTGCATGGTTACTTCACACCTTGTTTTGTGATCCTCGGCATCCCAGTCACAAAACTTGAAGGGCACACTCGAGATTGAAACATGCCATTGAAGAAAGTTCAATGAATCTCTAAGAATCTAGGAGTTTCTAAACCAATTAAAACCTAATTAAATATTTCGTTTTTCATGGTGGAAATTGATGAATCGTCATTCACCTACCTTCAAATATCTTATAGCTTAGATTACGGCATCCCTCTTCTAAGTTATAAAATATTGTGTTGGGTCCTAGCCTTAATATTACATTTGGGTGTTTTGTTAAGGACTATCTCTATATCTAATCTAATCTATTCCCTCCTTTTTTCAGATGTCTTCCAATAACAATGCTTCTGGCTCAAACCCTACTAGCTCCTTCTCTCTCATGAATCTTTGTGGGAGAGTCATCTTTGATGGGTCCAACTTTACAGATTGGATCAGAAACATCAGGATGGTCACTCGGTATGAGAACAAAGAATATGTTCTCGACAAGGAGCTGAAGGTACCCGAGCCAACTGCTACTCCTGAAGAGCTTGCTGAATATGAGGTACATGAAAGAGATGCTACAAAAGTGGCATGCATCATGATGGCCACCATGACAGCCGAGCTCCAAAAGTCCTATGAGGACTATTATTCTTTTGAGATGCACCAGGACTTGATGGACCGCTACCATCAAAGTGCTCGTCAAGAGCGATATGAAATAATCTCCTCCATGATAACAACCCGAATGAAGGATGGTGAACCCATCACGGGCCACATGCAGAAAATGCAAAGGTATGTGGATCGTTTACTGAAGCTGAATGTGAACTTCCCTGAGGAGTTAGCAATAGACATCATTTTGCACTCCTTGCCATCGTGTTATGATCAATTCCGCATGACATATCACATGAACAAGGAAGAAGTCACCCTCAGCAAACTTCAAGGACTCTTGAAGACCGCCGAAAGTGGTCTAAAGGGTAAGTCGGTTTTTACTACTCCTACTCCTACTCTAACTGCGGCCAATGTCTTGGCAATCGGGCATGGCAAAGGGAAGAAGAGAAAGAACCCTTCTAAGGGTACCAAGGGTAAGACCCTTGAAGGCTCCTCTTCAAGCAAAACCAAGAAAGGTTTTGTCACTCCTTCTGCTAACCCTAATGAGGCTGAATGCTTCTATTGCCATGAAAAGTCGCACTGGAAGCGAAACTGCCCAAAGTACCAGCAAGATTTGAAGGATGGGAAAGTAAAACCCAACCATGCAGGTATATACACTATATTGTCTAATAACTCACCTCATTCTAAGTCTTGGGTCCTTGATACAGGTTCTGGTATTCACATATGTTGTGATTTGCAGGGACTAAAAAGAAGTGAGAATGTGGAGCAGGGAAAGATAAACTTGATCATGGGAAACAGGAAAGCTTCACCTGTCACCAAGATAGGAGTTTACTCCTTAGTGCTAAATAGTGGGTTTACATTAGATTTGAATAAATGTTATTATTCGCCAGAAATGGCAAGAAATGTTATTTCCTTTCATGCATTGTATAAACAAGGTTTTACCTTTTATTTTGATAATAATAATGGTAGTATTGATGCTTTCTTTAATAATGTTCTTTATTTTAAAGCATTACCTTGTGATGGCGTGTATGAAACTGTATCCGTTGTAGATAATCTAGGAAATAATGTATTGTGTATTAACTCTTCCACTAGCTTAGATAAAGCATCCTTATGGCATTGTCGTCTTGGACATGTAAGCAAGAAACGCATAGGCCAACTCGAAAAGGATGGAGTCTTGGAGTCATTTGACCTAAAGTCAGATGATAGTTGTGAATCTTGTTTGCTTGGTAAAATGACAAAGTCACCTTTTACTGGCACTTGTGCTAGGGGTGAAGGTTTGTTGGACCTCATACACACGGATGTGTGTGGACCCTTCAGAACCGCCACAAGAGATGCTAATCGGTTCTATGTGACTTTTACTGATGATTTTAGTAGATATGGATATGTCTACCTAATCAAGCATAAGTCAGAAACCTTTGAGAAATTCAAAGAGTTTAAGCAAGAAGTGGAGAATCAGTTGGGCAGGAACATTAAGATGCTTCGATCCGATCGTGGTGGTGAGTATCTTAGTACTGAGTTCCTTGACTATCTTAAGGAATGTGGGATTGTCTCACAATTGACACCTCCTAGGACACCACAGTTGAATGGTGTAGCTGAGAGGCGCAATCGGACCTTGTTGGACATGGTTCGTTCCATGATGAGTCGAGCTTCGCTACCAATCTCATTTTGGGGGTATGCCTTAGAGACTGCCGCCCATATCCTTAATCTAGTCCCTACAAAGAAGGTTGCCAAAACACCTCACGAGGTGTGGACTGGAAAAGTTCCCAATCTAGACCACATCAAGATTTGGGGTTGCCAGGCTTTCGTGAGACGCGAGACTCACGGTAAGCTCGAACCCTGAAGCGAAAGGTGTATTTTCATCGGCTACCCACATAAATCATTTGGTTACATCTTCTACAGACCCAATGATAATGTGGTCTTTGTAGCAAGAAGAGGATTCTTTCGAGAGAGAGAGAATTCATGAGCCAAGGAGACAGTGGGAGGCAAATTGACCTTGAGGAAATTCAAGAGTCAAGTGGTGAAGGAACCTAAAACCCTAGCCCTCAACCTGAGGAGGAAACTCCTGTTGAGCCGACTGAAGAATCTATACCTCTGAGGCGTTCCACCAGAGTTAGGAATGCACCTAAGCATTATTATGGTTTTCATATTACTGCAGAAGGTGAGACACTTATCAGTGATAACACACTGGTAAATCTGGATGAGCCTAACAGCTACACGGAAGCCATGGAAGGCCCTGAGGCTGCTAAATGGAAAGAGGCTATGGATAGCGAGATACAGTCCATGTATGACAATCAAGTTTGGAACTTGGTTAACAATGTACCTGATCGTAAGATAGTTAGGTGCAAATGGATCTTCAAGAAGAAGACTGACATGGATGGTAATGTACACACTTATAAGGCACGACTGGTTGCAAAGGGTTATTCTCAAACTCCGGGAGTTGATTATGATGAGACCTTTTCACCAGTGGCCAAGATTAAGTCTATTAGGGTTCTGTTAGCCATTGCTGCATTTCATGATTATGAAATATGGCAAATGGATGTCAAAACCACTTTCCTTAATGGAAAGTTGGCTGAAGATGTTTACATGGTTCAGCCAGAGGGTTTTGTCAGTACAGAGTACCCCAGTAGAGTGTGTAAGCTCGAGAAATCCATTTATGGATTAAAACAGGCACCTCGCAGATGGAATCTTTGCTTTGATGAGAAAGTCAAAGAATTTGGCTTTTCAAGGAGTGAAGATGAATCTTGTGTCTATATCAAGGCTAGTGGGAGTATAGTCAGCTTTTTGGTATTGTATGTGGATGACATACTACTCATAGGAAATGACATCCCAACCCTGCAGGAAGTAAAGTCATGGCTTGGGAAGTGTTTCGCTATGAAGGACCTTGGAGAAGCTGCCTATATCCTAGGGATAAGGATTTTGAGAAACAGGAGTAAAAGACTAATTGGACTTAGTCAAAGCACCTATGTGGACAAAGTGTTGAAAAGGTTCAACATGCATAACTCCAAGAAAGGAGAGTTACCCATCCAGAGTAACGCCAGATTGAGTAAGACACAAAGCCCTAGTACTGAGGCTGAGATAGCAGAAATGAGTCGAATACCTTATGCTTCAGCTGTAGGATCGATCATGTATGCTATGACGTGTACTCGACCTGATGTAGCCTTTGCTTTGAGCATGGTTAGCAGGTATCAGGGGAACCCTGGCAAGGCACACTGGACTGCGGTAAAGAATATCCTCAAGTACCTACGGAGGACTAAGGACTGGATCCTTACCCTCGGTGGCAGTGAGGACTTGGGAGTTGTAGGGTACAGTGATGCTAGCTTTCAGACTGACAGGGATAATTTCCGCTCTCAGTAGGGCTGGGTCTTTACTCTAAACGGAGGGGCAATTACTTGGAAAAGTTCCAAGCAGGAGACAGTGGCTGATTCCACTTATGAATCAGAGTATATAGCAGCAAGCGAGGCAGCAAAGGAGGCTATATGGCTAAAGAACTTCATCGGAGACCTTGGAGTTGTACCAGCTATAAAGGAGCCAATGGAGATTTTCTGTGACAGCAATAGTGCGGTTGCCTTAGCCAAGGAACCAAGAGATCATGGGAGATCCAGACACATTGACAGAAAATATCACTTCATCAGACATCGAATAGAAGAAGGAATCCTCGTGGCAAAGAGGGTATCATCGGATGAGAACCCAGCAGATCCCCTCACGAAGGGACTGACTCGGGCTAAACATCTCCATCATGCTCGGAGCATAGGGCTGAAGGATGATATTAGTTTTAGTAGTTAGATAATCTTGAAATTTGTAAAATGTAATTGACATTTGATGATAAATAAAAGCTGTTATTTATGAGTAAAGTGTTGCTATCTCTTGTCAATCGTTTACTATTATTTCTTTTTGCATGTTTTGACTTCCAGAATAATTATGTTATGGTTTATATCATATTATTCAAACTCTCCACAGTCGGTCATATGTTGGAAGTAGATATGAATCAACACTGTCATGGGTTGGCTTGTAGAGGTCTAAGATGTTAGACAAACCGGGGCTACAACACTCATGAGTGCTCATAAGTTCTGAGTATTGGATTCAACCCACGCTCACTTGTATCACTTCATGGAATTTATCTCGAGTGATCATGAGACGGTAATATCATATAAGTCTTTAAACCTAGAGATATGATTTGTTGCCTATGAGTTGGTTATGCATTGATTGCACGAAAACGCATTGGTAACTCGATGTTATAAACCGTGCCTTTGTGTGTAGTTCAACAAGTAGTAGAGCAAACATATGAGTCGAAGTTTATCTGTTCCTTCTAGGATTAGAAGCGATATCTGGGCCCCTCGATGATTTTGTTTTGACCTATGTACCGGGCCCGGTCAGAACTAAATTGATGTGTTCAGTTAAGTTCTATGTCAAACAAATCAGAAATCGGGAAACAAATGCTGGACAATAAGCAAGACCATGTTCCATGTATTTGTCCGGCTGATATCTAGAACAGAGGATTATATGATCACTTATCTAAAATGGCGCTTCATAGTTCAACAGAGTTTTAAGAGCTACGATTGCTGATCGGTTCCTGAAGTCATACTTGCAACTATAGTTATTAGACTTATCCATGTGGGAGACTGTTGGAGATAGTGTCTAAGTCCATAACTATATTTGGTATGTACTTGACCCGACCCGGCATGGTCCATTTGGGTTGCACTTCACCCGAACAATTTACGGATAATCTTTTGAGAATAGTATAAGTTATGATTTATTAATATATTATAAGTTCTAATATATTAATATAAAATCATATTATTTAATTAGTGTTGATCTATAATTAATTTAGAGATCAAAAGTATGACTAATTAAATATGGGCTCTTGTATTTATATAGTGTGGGCTAATGCTTATTTGGAATGGGCTAGGCTTGCATGGAAAGTCCATGGATACTCCATGGAGCTTTAACCCATGGATCTCATGGAAATGAAAAGACATGGGTATTAGGGTTTACATGGATGTAACCCTAATCCATCACACTATATAAAGGAGGCTTTGGTTCTTGAAATTGCACTAGTTGATGTGTGTAAACTAAGAGGGCCAATTTCAAGAAGTTTGTGACTATTCTCTCAAGTTTCCAAGTTTGTGGTGATTTGTGACTTCCATTTGAGGCATCCACATTATTGGTGCTAGGCTCTCAAACTCCAAGCAATCAACTACTACTACAAGGTAAGTAATTCTACTAGTTTTATTTGATTCAAGTACCCCATGCCATGCTAGTTAGGATAAGAACCTTGGAAAAATAATTATTTGCATGTATCTTAGTCAAACATAGATCCAAGGTTTCTAGGGTTGCATGTACACCATATGAGTGTTAGAATGCTGAAAACCCATCAGTAACTGCAACAGGAAAGGGCATACTGCCCGATTCTGTAGAATACCACCTCAACCACTTAACCAAGTACATGCCGCTGGAGTAGGTCGAGCATGCTACCAATGCGGTGATGTGGGGCATTTCAAGAAAGATTGTCCAAAAGCTGGAAATGCCGGTGGAGTTGGGAGGATTCTAGTACTGGGTCATGAAGAAGCGGTGGTAGACCTTGCGGTGGTAACGGGTACGTTCCTTCTCAACAATACTTATGCATGCATTCTGTTTGATTGTGGTGATGAGAGGAGCTTCGTGAGCCATAATTTTAAACATCTACTAAATCAAAACTCCCAACCACTAAAAGAAACATTCACAGTCGAAATGGCTAACGGGAAATCCGAATCCACCAACGATATATACATAGGATGTATCCTTACCTTGAATGACTTGTCTTTCCCAATAGACCTTATGTCGGTCTCTATCAAAAGTTTTGACATCATAAAAGGTATGGATTGGTTGTGCCCCAACCATGCCGACATCCTATGTTATGAAAGAGCTATTCGTTTGAACTTGCCAACTAATGAAACTCTTATTATCTATGGCAACAAACCCGTAACGAACCTTCAGATCATTTCTTGCATCAAGGCACAGAAGTACCTTCGCAAAGAGTACTGTGCTTTCTCAGCTCACATGGTAGACAAAAAGCAAGAAGTGAAAGATATCGCGAGCATTCCTGAGGTCTGCAACTTTCCCGATATTTTTCCCGATGATCTTCCAGGAGTACCTCCCGAACGACAAGTCGAATTCCGAATCGACTTAATCCCTGGAGCTACCCCTGTAGCCAAATCCCCCTATCGTCTTGCACCTTCAGAAATGCAGTAATTATCCAGCCAGCTTAACGAACTCCTTAGCAAAGGTTTCATAAGACCAAGCTTCTCACCTTGGGGGTTTTGTTCGTAAAGAAGAAGGATGGATCATTCCGCATGTGCATAGACTACTGCGAGCTGAATAAACTTACCATCAAGAATCGATATCCTCAACCTCGCATTGATGATCTGTTCGACCAACTTCAAGGTGCGAACTACTTCTCGAAAATAGACTTAAGATCCGGGTATCACCAGTTACGGATTTTGGAGGAAAACATTCCCAAGACCGCGTTTAGAACTCGTTATGGTCATTACGAGTTTATAGTGATGCCATTCGGATTGACGAATGCACCTGCTGTGTTCATGGACCTAATGAACAGAGTATGTCGTCCATTCCTGGACAAATTTGTCATAGTCTTCATTGACGACATCCTTATCTACTCAAGAAGCAAAGAGGAACATGGCCAACATCTTCGTCAAGTATTACAAACCCTTAGGACAGAAAAACTCTATGCGAAGTTTTCAAAGTGCATGTTTTGGATTAGGAAGGTTGAATTCCTAGGTCACGTGGTCAGTTCAGAAGGAATACACGTGGACCCTTCCAAAATCAAGGCAATTGAAAACTGGCCAGCACCCAAAACACCTACAGAAATCCGACAATTCTTAGGTCTTGCTGGCTACTATCGCAGATTCATCCAAAATTTCTCCTGAATCGCTAAACCTCTTACCACCCTGACGCAAAAGGGTGTAACTTTTAGTTGGGGAGAGAAGCAAGAAACAACATTCCAAACGCTGAAACAAGCCTTGTGCAGTGCACCGATCTTGTCTCTACGCGAAGGGACAGAGGACTTTGTAGTGTAATGTGATGCTTCAAATCAAGGACTTGGGTGTGTTCTTATGCAAAGAGGAAAGGTTATCTCCTACGCCTCAAGACAGCTTAAGACGCATGAAGTCAACTATACAACACATGACCTTGAGCTAGGAGCGGTGGTGTTTGCTCTGAAGATTTGGAGACATTACTTATATGGCACGAAATGCACAATATTCACGTACCATAAAAGTCTCCAGCACATCTTCGATCAGAAAGAGCTGAACATGAGACAACGATGATGGGTGGAGCTACTGAACGACTACGAATGTGAAATTCTTTATCACCCTGGTAAAGCAAACGTAGTAGCTGACGCCCTTAGCATAAAAGAATACTCGGGACGCCGGGTAAAGTCGTTGACCATGACAATCCATTCACATCTGTCCACACAGATCAAAGAAGCTCAACTTGAAGCCTTGAAACCCGAAAACGTGGCAGGTGAAACTCTTAAGGGAATGGATAAGAACTTCGAAGTCGGGAATGATGGAGTCTATTATTTCATGAACCAGATTTGGATGCCAAAGTTCGGTGGTTATAGAGACATGGTTATGAATGAAGCACACAAAACCCGATACTCCATTCATCCAGGTTCAGACAAGATGTATCTGGACCTTAAGAAGCTATACTGGTGGCCTAACATGAAGGCCGAAATCGCTACCTTTGTGGGCAAGTGCCTTACTTGTGCCAAAGTCAAGGTAGAGTACCAGAAACCTTCAGGTTTATTACAACAACCTGAAATCCCTGAATGGAAGTGGGAGCGGATTACAATGGATTTCATAACCAAATTACCCAAGACTTTGGGTGGTTATGATACTATTTGGGTAATCGTCTACAGATTAACCAAATCCACACACTTCTTGCCAATAAAAGAAGCCGACAAAATGGAGAAGCTAACAAGTGTTGGATTAATGTCTAAGTCCATAACTATAATTGGTAAGACTTGACCCGACCCGGCATGGTCCATTTGGGTTGCATGACATCATGCATTTGGACAGACTATAATGAGAGAAATAACACTTAAGGTTGGTTAATATATTATAAGTTCTAATATATTAATAAGGTTATTTAATTAGTATTGATCAAGAATTAATTTGGAATTAATTAAGTGATCAAAAGGAGACTAATTAAATATATGGGTTGATTGTGTAAATCATTCATTCTTATATAGGTGGGCTTGTGATCCAAGATTCCTTATGTTGGACTAAGTCCATGGGGTGACCCATGGATACTCCATGGAGGTTAAAATCCATGGAGCATAAGGAATGGGTAAAGTTATGAGTTACATGGTGTAACCCTAATAGCCACCATATAAAAGAATCCCATGGCTCAAGAAATCGTGCACTAATGTGTGAGTGTGAGGGCTAGACGATTTCAAGGAGTGTTCAAGTTTCTCTCAAGTTATTCCAAGTGTATTTGGTGTTGTGTGAACCATTTGAGGTGTCACACTTGGGGCACTAGGCACTCAAGCTTCATGAAGACATTCTACATCAAAGAGGTATGTATTCTATCTTGTTATATTTATTATTTTGTATGCTAGATTAGGATAATACCTTGGATGTTCATAATTGTATGTATAATAGAGAAAACATAGATCCAAGGTATTTAGGGTTGCATGTACACTTAGGAGTGTTAGAATGCTCATAAACCAACAGTGGTATCAGAGCCTAGGCTTGTTTTCTTGTTATACTTGCAAAAGTAGCTGAAAAATCGAGTTGGATGCATATATTCGATTGTTTTGGCTGGAATTGGACTAGGAACATTACCCTAAGATGTTTTTGGACTTATAAACTTGTTTTTGATGTGGTAATGTTCATGCTAATCCAATTTCTAAGATAATTGTCATAATTTCAAGATTTGTATTAGTTTGTATGTTCATGCTAATTTCTTGAAGATTGATGATTTGAATTATCTTGTTCTTATGAGGTTCTTAGATTAATAGAAAAGTTGTGTGAAATAGTTGTTTTCAATCCATTTTAATCTAAGAGTTGATTCCAAAGTGTGTTTTTGTAACTTGTCCTCGAGTTATATGAAAAGTCACATTTAAGAATCATAAAACTCATAAAAGTTGGCAAAGGTTACAAAATGAAGAGTCTAGTTCTAATTAAATGGTTTTATGACTCCATAACTTGTCCTCAAGTTATGGAGGTTCAAGAGTCTCTTCATTAAATTAAAAAAAAAGTGTAACCTTAATTAGTTCCATAAGTTACAATAAAAAAAGTTATTTTTTTTTATTAATTAGTTTAAAGTCTTCCATAACTTGTCCTCAAGTTATGGAACTTGAAGAGTTTTTTTTTTTTTTTAATTAAAACTACTTTAAACTCATAAGTTATGGAATTAATTAGTTTTGAATAGTTTCAAAACTTGCCCTCAAGTTTTGGAATTTGAAAAGTTTTCACTTATGAATACTTTAATTCCAAGTTAGCCCTTAGAATTTTAAAAGTTAAAATTCAACCCTTATACTTTATAATATTATAAGTTAATAATATTTATATATATGTATAAGAGTAAAGTCAGTCTTACCGTTAGTAGGCCTCATTCACGAAGCCGGTCTATAAGGGGGGTATAAGGTTACTGCCTATAAATTGGCAGTTTAATGGGTGTCCACTCTCACCCACCGCTTCCTTGACTGGTGGAGGGTCGTTAGCCGAACGGGTAGGACAAGGACTATAATTCTCCTTTCATTAAAAGTATTAATGATAAATACTAAGTAACTAAACTCTTATTAATACCCAATCTTAGTTACTTAGGAAAATGTGAATTTGGTGCTAACCCATGAAATTACACTTTGCACTTTTCTTAAGTCGTTAGTGGAGCGTGTGTGGTTAACCGGCACACTAACCTGGACTTAACAAGGTAGGCAAAGGGTAACTTAATATTTATCATAGTATCGGTGGAGCGTGTGTGGTTAACCGGCACACTGATTAAGGGGTAAATATTAAGGGTACCAAGTATATTTGCATGGTTATTCACACCTTGTTTTGTGATCCTCGACATCCCAGTCACAAAACCTGAAGGGCACACTCGAGATTGAAACATGCCTTTGAACAGTTCAATGAATCTCAAAGATCTAGGACTTTCAAATCCAATTAAAACCTAATAAATTATTTCGTTTTTCATGGTGGAAATTGGTGAATCGTCATTCACCTATCTTCAAATATTTTATAGCTTGGATGACGGCATCCCTCTTCTAAGTTATAAATTAGTTTGTTGGGTCCTAGCCTTAATATTTCATATTGGGTGTCATATTAAGGACTTTAAATCAACTATCTTGAATATCTCCCAAAAAGATGTCTGGTCTAGACATTTATGATCTTCCCAAATCTCTTGAAACAAGCTTTCCTAAATGAAGATGATGTCCCATGGATATCATACTTCCTCCACCTCCTCCAATTATTCTCCCTAACCCACAAGTTCTTGAAAAGTTTAAGGTCACTCAAGCCCTATTGGCAAGCAAAGGTCTATGTGTGATCACATCTTGGAGATGTAGTCACATATTGACAAGCCGGGAGAGTTGGGTGTCAAAGTCTTGAGAAAGTTGGTGGCTCAACTACTTTCTAAGTCACATAGTGAGTTCCTTTGGGACTCCTATGAAACAGACTATGACAAGACCCTTAATGATCTTATCTATTTGCTAAGATCAACTTCCTAAAACTTTATGGACATTGACAATGATGACATTGGATATCCAGTAAAGCTCTCTCTTCCCAATGGAAAGGGATCGGCCATAGTCAACTCGGTTGACCAAATGGTAAAGAGAGAGACTAAGTCTTAGATAGTCCCATTATCAAGGGTCCATTGCCAAAGGAAGGGGCATTGGTTGCGAAGCTGCCAAATTTACCTAAGGATGTTAAAGTCAATAAGTTTGACTCTACTTCAGGTAAAGTCCATTGTCTAACTCTATTAAGTTCCTACTTGGAGATTCTTATTACATGATGTGACTGGGTCACATGTTGATGTTTGAAGAATCAAAGAAAAGTGAAGAAACTTAAAGAAAGAATATGCTAAATCTGATCGCATAGATGGATTTCTATCGCATAGTTTGAAGATCGGATTCTTGAGCTACTTCTTAGGAGTTATGATATATTGCTTAGGAATTGATAACAACAAAGTTTTCATGTGCTTTTGCACTGTAAGGATAGTTTTTTCCACAAAGTTTTTAAAATAAAAGGAAAATTTTTTATTTTATTTTTTTTAAAATATCCTTACAATGGAATTTGTGAAAATCTTTGTTGCTTATAAGATTCCATTAAGAGCAAGAGTGAAAATATGAATTTGATTCTTTCATTTGTGGTAGTGTCCAAATTTACCAAATAAGGAAAGATTCTCATCACCCAAGTTTCAGTTGGATAGAAACTTGGAATCATGCAACTTGTATAGTATGATGAATGAGAATTTTCAACTTTGGAAAATTAAGACTAGTTCCTTGTTCACATGTATATGTGAGTCAAGTGAAGGACTAAGGGATCAAGTACACATTCTTGTGCACTGATCAAGTCCACCATAAAAGATCGATAAGACTATTCGTCATGATTTACTAAGGCTTAGTAAATATGATTATACTTACAAGCTTAAGTATAATTCTGAGACATTGGAAAAGTTTCAATGTATGACAGAACGAATGAGAAGAATCAAATTAGGCAGAAGGATAAAAGTTTCTCAAATCTGAAAAGATGGGAGAGTACTTTAGTATCATGTTTTAAGATCATCTTAATGATTTTGAGACCTTATCACAATTCATCCTCTAAGTGCATTCTGATAGTTAAGAAGAGGAGTTATGAATTGTTGAAGTGGTTAAATCAAGAAGATGATTCATACATCGTTCCAAAAACAATTCTTAGAGTTATACTCTAAGATTGTAACTTGAGTGACATGTCTTAAAAGATGTTTAAAAACACTTGTCAAATGTAAGAGTAAAAGTTTTCTACTCTTGTACATTTAAAATTGGTAATTTGTGATGTTTTGGATAAAACAAAGATCAACTAAGGCCAATTGTGTTAAGTGTCTGTCTTGATTAGAATCCACACTATCTCTTGAATATTTGGCAAGAAAGTCTTATAGGTCAAGGAGACAGTGGGAGTCTAAAAGATCCTGAAAGAATTTCAAGAACTAATCAAGAATAAAACCTGAGGTTCTTCACTAGCACACGACTTGAGGTTTATAACCTATCATGTTGACATATTCTGTGCCCATTCCAGTTAAAGTTGGCTTTGCATAGGAGTTCTGAAAGTTCTCAATTGGTTGCATAACAACTTGGAAGCAATGTCAGGCCCTGTACTGCCAGGTGGCAAGAAGTTAAGATTGCATAAGTTCAGTCCATATGAGTTTGTATTTGTCATTATCCTTGTCTTGTGACTATGGTTTTGACGATTCACATGGATAAGAACACATACACCATAAAATCTAAGGGTCATAAGGTTTCTCTCCGATTCATGAAAATGATGGTGAGGAAACACTTCCACCAAGTAGATTTGAAGCAGATGGCAAAGGTCTAAACAATTGAGACGATGATTACGGCATCCCTTTTCATAGTTCTGAAATTGTTTAGACACACATGCATGCTATCTAAGGAAAGGTGTATGATTTTGATAAAGTTTTATCAAAGCATCTCGTATCAGAAATCTGAACTTTGGTAAGGAAGTCAATAAAGTATTGATTTCTAGAAGTCCAGCTGATTTCTGAGTACATGTCAAAGCTAGTGGGAGCATAAGTGTTATGCTAATAATCATCATGTTAGTGGGAGCATGATAATTATTGTTAGTGTTGCAAGTTAGCAATGTTAATTATAGAAAACAAAAGTTTCAATTCGTGTGGCTGCAGGGATTGAAAAAGTTGTTTTGCTATAATTAAGGGAGAGGAAATTATACTTCATTTCAATTCTAAAAGCTTAGATTGAGATTTTAATCGTATTTAATCAAGGATATATATATGAATTTCATGTTGGAATGGCTCAACATAAGGAAATTCTATATATGGGTCCATTATTTGCGTTCTAAAATTCGATTATGATTACGACATCCCTTTTCATAATCTGAATTTTGAGAACTTGGCAAATTGAAATGGAAATATTATAGCAAAATACTGGTTTAGTCTTTATGTCAGACATCATGAATCGTGTCCCATATGCTTCGGATATAGGATCGATTACATGTGCTATATTCATCCTTTCTAAAATTTTCCAAATGCCTGGGGCATTATGAAGGGAAAAGGTCTAGAATTGGATATGACTAAAATGATTAAGCAATTGTCGAGGACAATCTAAGGTTTACCAAAGATTGGTTGCTCAAGGACAGTTGGAAGTATAATGTTAATTCTGGAAGGACCATATTGACATAATCTGTAAGGAGGCAACTCTTGTTCAGAAGTGATAGTCAAAATGGAATATGGAAATGTTTCAAAGTTAGAAATTATTCAATCTGTGTAAGATTAGGAAACTTAATGAAAGAAGGATGTTTCCAAGGAGCTGATCTCCTTTGGAATGCTCTGTAATGATTGTTGTCAAGTCTTTCTGACTTCGTGCATAATCATTAAGAGGATCAATGCATATAAATTTAGAATCTAACAGATTTCAGTAAATGGCATGAATTTGGAATTCTTGCATTTGCAGTAAGGATTTGGGACTGTGAAAAGAGGATCATTGGAGTGATGTTCAATTGATCTATTTTACAAAGTAAAGATCATAGACAAACATAGTATGCATACTTGGTGTATGGCATGACTAGTGTTTAGAAAACATAGTGTACATGCTTGGAGCATGGGACAACTATTGTTTTAAATTCAAGTATAAAGTTGATAAAACCGAAACAATGAATAATGAGTAATCAGTATGGTGATAAATAAAAGTGGTTATTTGTATTCATAGGGTTTGATACCATATTTGATTCATTTATTCTTGTGTTTCACTTTGCATGTTTTGACTTCCAGAATAACTAAGTCGCTCTTCCTGAATGATTAAGTTATTCAAACCATCCACAGTCGGTCATATGTTGGAAGTAGATATGAATCAAGACTGTCATGGGTTGGTTTGTAGAGGTCCAAGTTGGTGGACAAAAGTGGTGCTACAACACTCATGAGTGCTCATAAGTTCTGAGTATTGGATTCAACCCGCGCTCATTTGAATCACTTCATGGATTTTATCACGAGTGATCATGAGACGATAATATCTTATATTCTTCAAACCTAGAGATATGAGTTGTTACTATGAGTTGGTTATACATTGATTGCACGAAAACGCATTGGTAACTCGATGTTATAAAACGTGCCTTTGTGTATGATTCAACAAGTAGTAGAACAAGCCATATGAGTCGAAGTTTATCCATTCCTTTTACCTTCAGGATAAAAGCGATATTTGTGGGCCCCTCCATGATTTAAAGATGATACATGTGAGTGCTTGGCCAAGCCATGACTGATTTGATTTGTTCAATCAGTCAGTCATCATGAATCGGAAATCGGGAAACAACAAATGGACAGAGAGAATGATTGATAATCCATGTCTCAGTCCATATGATATCTAGAATGGAGGAATATATGATCCCTTATCTAATGGACAAGTCATTGACAAAGGTCAGAGTTCATCGACAAGGTCAGAGTTCGACAAAAGCTTTTGAGAGCTACGATTGCTGATCGGTTCCTGAAGTCATACGCAATAATAGTTTTAGACTTATCCAAGTGGGAGACTATTGGATTAATGTCTAAGTCCATAACTATAATTGGTAAGACTTGACCCGACCCGGCATGGTCCATTTGGGTTGCATGGCATCATGCATTTGGATAGACTATAATGAGAGAAATAACACTTAAGGTTGGTTAATATATTATAAGTTCTAATATATTAATAAGGTTATTCAATTAGTATTGATCAAGAATTAATTTGGAATTAATTAAGTGATCAAAAGGAGACTAATTAAATATATGGGTTGATTGTGTAAATCATTCATTCTTATATATGTGGGCTTGTGATCCAAGATTCCTTATGTTGGACTAAGTCCATGGGGTGACCCATGGATACTCCATGGAGGTTAAAATCCATGGAGCATAAGGAATGGGTAAAGTTATGAGTTACATGGTGTAACCCTAATAGCCACCATATAAAAGAATCCCATGGCTCAAGAAATCGTGCACTAATGTGTGAGTGTGAGGGCTAGACGATTTCAAGGAGTGTTCAAGTTTCTCTCAAGTTATTCCAAGTGTATTTGGTGTTGTGTGAACCATTTGAGGTGTCACACTTGGGGCACTAGGCACTCAAGCTTCATGAAGACATTCTACATCAAAGAGGTATGTATTCTATCTTGTTATATTTATTATTTTGTATGCTAGATTAGGATAATACCTTGGATGTTCATAATTGTATGTATAATAGAGAAAACATAGATCCAAGGTATTTAGGGTTGCATGTACACTTAGGAGTGTTAGAATGCTCATAAACCAACAACAAGAACTTACCTCAAGGAGATTGTTAGACTGCATGGTGTACCAATATCTATTATTTTGGACCGAGATAGTAGATTCACCTCTCGTTTCTGGCAGTCTTTACAAAACTCTCTGGGAACTAGGCTGGACATGAGTACAGCCTACTATCCACAAACTGACGGACAAAGTGAGAGGACGATTCAAACATTAGAATACATGTTGCGAGCTTGCGTGATAGACTTTGGAAAGGCATGGGATATTCATTTACCCCTTGTTGAATTCTCTTATAACAACAGTTATGACACTAGCATAAAGGCTGCTCCATTCGAAGCCCTCTATGGCCGCAAGTGCAGATCCCCTCTGTGCTGGGCTGAAGTGGGTGACACGCAGCTAGCTAGAGGTCAAACTCCTGACAGTGCTCTCACTGGTCCGAAAATTATTTGAGAAACTACCGAGAAAATCGTACAAATTCGGGAGTGACTTAAAGCTTCCAGAGATAGACAGAAAAGCTACGCTGACAAAATGAGAAAACCCTTGGAATTCCAGGTTGGTGACCGCGTCTTGTTAAAGGTCTCACCGTGGAAGGGCATGATACGCTTTGGAAAGCGTGACAAATTGAATCCAAGGTACATAGGACCATTCGAAATTCTTGCTAGAATCGGTCCTGTAGCTTACAAACTTTGACTACCCCAAGAACTAAGTAACATTCATCCTACCTTCCACGTTTCGAACTTGAAAAAGTGTCTATCCGATGAGACTCTTGTGATCCCACTCGAGGAAATCGAGTTAAACGAGAGCCTCAGTTTTGTGGAAGAACCCGTAGAGATTTTTAGACAGGGAAGTTAAGAAAACTAAACAAAGCCGTATCCCGATAGTGAAGGTTCGTTGGAATGCAAAATGGGGACCTGAATTCACTTGGGAGCGGGAGGATCAAATGCAACAGAAATATCCACATCTTTTTCCCTAGTCTATCTATAATGCTAATTTCGGGACGAAATTCTATCTAACGGGGGGATAATGTGACAAACCGTTATTTCAAACCTATGTAATAATGTAGGTCAATTTGTAGTTCTTTTTAAAATAATAAAGAGAAATTTTAGCATACTGTGTATATTTACATAATTGACCCTCAAAAATAAATTGTTAAATAATCTCGATTGGGATGAACCAAGTGGTAGAGATTGTAACAAGGTTTCCAAAAACATAAAGAACACTAAAATCCGAGTTATAACGAAGAAGTTATGACCAACCGAAGATCCGCGACAAAACCGGCAAAACACTGTTCAGTGTAAAAACTGAATTTTCTATAAAAGGCTTTTTAGCCATAACAATCTAAATGAAAGTTGTAGTTTATGTTAAATCGAGAACTTTCATAAAAAGAACGGCAAAATCTGACTTCGTATGAGGAAGTTACGATTTTTCTAAGTTTCAGTATAGCAGTGTACAACTAAAAACTCGAAATAAAGATCGAATGATTTTTATACGACACAACCTAAACGAGAATTGAAGGTCTCGTCAATAGTAGTACAACGGTAAAAAGACAGACAAAAACGGACGTCGGATGAAGAAGTTATGAATTTTTAACGGATTTCCTGTCCAGGTCTGTTAAAAATAATAATATTAAAAATACAGTCAAAATTAGCCGACGAAGTCTAAACGAAAGTCGTAGAGTATAATTTTACCTACACGTGCATATAAAGAACGTCGAAACGGAGCTCGTATGCGAAAGTTATGATTTTCGCAAGTTTTTGGCACAAAAATCGAGAAATATTGAAAACCGGGCAATTTTGCATGGTGTACCTTCGGCCACGTCACCTCGCATGCGAGGCTTCCCCGTGTCTGCTTCATGGCACCTTCTGATTGGACTGAGACCGAGGTCGAGTAGCCAGCCGACACCCTCGCAGGACCACACCCCTCGGACACACGCCTTCTTCCAATTGGACGGAAGTTCGGTCCACTCCTGGTCCGACACACCGAGCCAGCTGTTCGAAGCGAGCCTCTTCCCTTCGCCACCTGTCCGAACACGCGGTAGCCTCCCACAGCTTTGGATCTGAGGCTTCGACCTATATAATCCATGCGAGACTCTCCGGATTTTTACACTTTTTCACCCCATTTTCCACACATTTTCACTTCTTTCACCACTTTAAAATATCCTACAACCCCTAAAGCCCCGGTATCATATCTCGAACCATAAGCAAGCCTCGAAGCCCCGAGATTCCCGAGAAAAACAACTTTCTCCAGTCGAAACTCTGCTCGATTTAAGCCGGTTTTTCGTCAAATAAACTCCTTTCCAGGAAACGAAACTCTGTCCAAATCACCACCTATCAAGTGAGTTCATACCCCCGTATTTTCATAATTTCTACTGTTTTAAGGGGGGGGGGGAATACAAGTATAACACAAGAACTTTGTGTTATAAAATCATGATTTCAAATCATGATAAAACGACATTAAATCATCAAAAATACTCAAAACATTAAACTCTTTTATAAACTTATATTTTTCCCCAAAAATTCATATTTGTATATATGTATATGTATATAAATAAGATTTAAAAGGCTTAGGACTGATAACTCATTCTGGGTCCTTTTCATTGTTTGGATGTGGGCTTATAGTACCGGTTATTTGTCCGAGTGTCGTTTAAATTTTACTTATATATAGAATTTTGTATGTATATAAATATAAAAGTTATTTCATCAGTTCAAATACCTTTGTAACATGTTGAGCAAGGGGTTACATGCAAAAATAGTTAAATACCGATTCAGAAAGTACATATAAATTATAATAGGTATAATTTATGATACATTGAAAAATAATTCATGATTCAAGTATACTAGAATACACTGTTTTACAAGAAACAAGGGTTTTGATTCAAAACAAATCAAGGGTTTACAATTGTCAAATACATGTTCGAAATACTAATTCACGAACATACTGTCAATAATTTATTTCAGAATGATTGAGTTTTCATGACTAATATACATTTAACGTTTATATGATTTTTATGAGTCATTCAATTCAGGTTGTTTAATTCATTTAGACAACCAAGGTAAAGTCCTGACATTATAACCAGAATCTCCAGCCAGGGGATCGAAACAAGTTGTGTGTAGATCTATATCGGGATTGACAACCCCGCACTCAGGCTGCTAGCTACAGTCAGGCATACACGCCAATGAGTGGCAATTGTTATCAACAGTTTAAATGCCCACAAAGCGTTTGTTTCGGGCCATCATGTCTTAGTATGGTTATAATAACTCATTAAAAAGATATTAACAATATGTTAGTGTATAATCAACTAAACGTAAGTACACCTTCAAAGTACCAGTTTACAGAATACAAACTACAATGGTTCAATACAGTTTTCAATAACAGTTGGTGAAGCCAGGCACACTCTCAGTTACAAGTTTTACAAATACAGAACATTGGTTTACAAATAGAACGGTTTTATGGGAATAAAACTACTTTTCATATACAATAGAAAATATAGGATTTTTTGGAACAGTTTACATATGCAAGATACAGAGACACCCTTTTAAACATAAACACTTATGCACTCACTCAACTTTATGTTGATACTCCCTTTTCAAATTACTTGTATTCTCAGGGAAATAATACACAGGTACTCCTCGAGCTTTTTGAGAAAATGGAGCTATTTTGAGTCATATCTTCTTTTGTATAACTATTTTGGGTTCAATATACAATGACTGAACATATGTAAATACTTATACTTTCTAAATATAATGGTTGTTTGTACTTTGATTACTATGATGCATGTGTTGTGATACTACAAATGAAGTCCACCACCCCCGGACGTTTCCGCCGTCTGGTTTGGGGGTGTGACATCATGTAACTTACAAGATTGGTAACCCGATGGTACACCGCGTGCGACCCCGTATGGAGGTTTATCCCCACCGTCTCCTCCATGTCCCCTCACGGCTTTTGCCATCTGTTTAACAAATATTATAAAAATTCAAAATATATAGTAAAGCTACTTATAAATAAGCAACATTTGAAAATTTAACAAATATTATAATAAATCAGGACATATAATAACTATAACATACCATCAATCAGATCCATCTCTAGAACAATATACAGGTACAACATCATCATCACTGTAATAATTTTCATTATTTATTTCTTCATCTGAAGAGTACGTATCATCATCGTCATTGTCATCGTTAATGAAATCGTCATTTGTTTATAGTAGGAGAAACATACCTCCTAGCAACCACACTTGATTCACCAACATCACCCAAAGTCGTCTGCATAGGCAAGGTGCCTAAGTCGACAACCAAGTTAAAATCAGTTGATTGAGTGTCATTCACGACATCTATCTCATTCACGACACCGATACTTGGATGACTCCAAAGTTTTCGATGAAGAACCTCTTCAACAACTCTCCAGTTATTGTTTTGAGTAGGATCTTGGAGATAAAGTACTTGTTTAGCTTGTGTGGCTAAGATGTATTGTTGATCATCATACCACGTTTTACCGACATACCATTCATGACTGGTATCGATAACAACCATATTATTTATAGTCTTTAAACCTCCATTACGTAATGACGCATTGAACCATTTACCACGAAAGAGTATAACTGATTTACCATATAAATAATGCAACTCTATGATCTCCTCTAATTGACCATATAATGGTGTACGTGTTGGAAAATGTGTCTAATCCCATAACTATAATTTGTATGTACTTGACCCGATAGTAGCATGGTCCATTTGGGTTGCATTCATCAAAGCAATATGTTAGGAAGGATATTTGGGTAAGAGGTTAATTATAATTTATTAATATATTATAAGTATAATATATTAATTGAGGAATCATATTATTTAATTAGTATTGATTAAGAATTATTTTAAGAACTAATTTTGTGATCAAAAGAGACTAATTAAATTGATACATATGAGTTGGGCTAATGATCTATGGTATGATTTATGATGGGCTTATGGGTTAATCCATGAAGTATTTATCTAAATCAAATGGATGGATCATAAGCTTATGGGTATGGATTAGGGTTACACATGACCCTTGATATTCTACACACACACACACACACACACACACACACACACATATATATATATATATATATATATATATATATATATGTATTGATAAGCTAAAATCGGTTACCACTTGCTATTCCAAGAGTAGAATCCAATTTCTAGTCTCCATAACCTCTCCATATTCATCCTAAATTGTTCTTGGTGTTTTGTGATTCCATTTGAGGCATCACACTTGGGGTGCTAAGCTTTATTGAGGCCAAGTTATTCAAGCTACTACACAAGGTAATATTCTAACTAGTTTTTATGATTCAAATATTACCTTGCATGCTAGTTTAGGCTTCATGCTTTGGAAAATGTTTATTGCATGTATAATTAGAGAAAAATTAGATCCAAAGCATTAGGGTTGCATGTGCACCATAGGAATGTTAGAGTACATAAAACCCAACAGTACCGTCTTCTCCGAATGTAACAACACCACTATTTTGAGTAGTGCCTCGGAGATCACGACTATTCACAACAAATCTTACACCATTTACTATGCACGCAATGTAAGAATATGCACAAAATGGAATTGGAAAGGTCTCATTCATGGAACATAACTTGTACACAAGTTTGGAATTGGAAATGTCTCATTCATGGAACATAAAAGTTCATAAGTTATGAATTTCAAAATTCTTGACAAGTTACAAAACTTGCCCTCAAGTTTTGGAACTTGAAAAGTTACATTAATGAAACTTTAATTCCAAACCCTAGAGTTTTAAAAGTTTAAAATTCAACCCTTATACTATTATAATATTAAAGTTTAATATTTTTATATATATGTATAAGACAAGTCAGTCTGTAAGGAAATATAAGATTGTATGTTTAAGTAATAAATTAGGTTTACATTATAAATATATAACATACTTACCTTTTCTTTGAACCATGAAGGAAATTCCATTTTGAAATCACTTTCGGGCAATTCTGATTTGAATTCACTGAATATGGGACAAAAAAATTAGAATAGTTAAAATATTTTATAACACCATCGAAAATGTAGTTAATAGATCAGAAACTTACGATTTGTAGCTTCTCATCTCATCCTCATCTCAATTGTTTAGTACAAACCAATGCAACGAGTTTTTGGCCTCTTTAGAAAGTTCAACGATTTTCTTAGCCGGCATTGTTCGACATTGTGAGGAGAATACAAAAAATTGCCTTTTTGGAAGGCCGAGATCATCATTTCTATCAGCACAGTTGAATTTAGTTTGCATACCCTCAAGATACATAGAGCAGAATGTCAAAGCTTCGTCTGCAACATTACCCTCTGCTATTGAACCTTCTGGTTTGGCTTTGTTCTGACATAATTTTTAAGTTTTTACATATTTCTTTCAAAAGGATACATCTCATTAGTTGTTGGAATGTTTATTGGAGTCGAATTGTAGCCCAAATCCAAAACAGGACGTTTCGCACCGTGATGAGGCCATATAGTATACGATTTTAGAAACCCACGATCATGTATGTGGGCATGAACCGTACTAAAAAACTGTCGATACATATCCACACACTTTATGCACGGACAACACACTTTGTATTCAGAGTCAACATGTTTCCTAACAATCTCCTTAAAGTTTTTAAGACCTTCCAAGAATTTTGGGGACGTTCGGTTTTCACGAATCCAACTCTTCTCGATAGTCATTATTGTTTTATTATTAAAAATTACATTGTATACATAGTTAAATCCAACTCTCATTGATCATCATTACTGTTTCAATTATAACATTGTACTTTTAATAACAACGTAGTTTTATTATTTTGTTTTATGTTATAACTATCAAATACAAATGAAAATAAAATGCTTTAAAAAACAAGCTAAAAAAGTATGTTGCTATTAATGACCTTTGTAATTTAAATATTTTTTACTTAATAAACTTTGTTCTTAATAAATGCACTTTTATTAGTTTAAATATTTTTATTATTTTTCTTAATAAACTTTGTTCTTAATAAACGGTATAGCTTACATAAAACTACATCAATGTACTTTTATAACAATGTACTTTTATTAGTTTGTTGAAAGCATTTCATTTTCACTTCTCTTTCATATTTATAGTATATATACATCTTATTTTTTTCAATTATAGCATTGTACTTTTAATATTATTTTGTTTTTTTTGTTTAATTATAGCATCGTACTTTTAATAGCAACATACTTTTATAATTTTGTTTTATGTTATAACTATCATATACAAATGAAAAAAAATGCTTTAATAAACAAGCTAAAAAAATATGTTTCTATTAATAACCTTTGTAGTTTAAATATTTTTTACTTAATAAACTTTGTTCTTAATAAACATACTTTTATTAGTTTAAATATTTTTATTATTTTTCTTAATAAACTTTGTTCTTAATAAACTTTGTTCTTAATAAACGGTATAGCTTACATAAAACTATGTCAATGTACTTTTATAGCAATGTATTTTTATTAGTTTGTTTAAAGCATTCTATTTTCATTTCTCTTTTATATTTATAGTATATATACATCTTTTATTTTTCAATTATAGCATTGCACTTTTAATATTATTTTGTTTTTTTGTTTTATTTTAGCATCGTACTTTTAATAGCAACGTAGTTTTATTATTTTGTTTTATGTTATAACTATCAAATACAAATAAAAATAAAATGCTTTAATAAACAAGCTAAAAAAAGTATGTTACTATTAATAACCTTTGTAGTTTAAATATTTTTACTTAATAAACTTTGTTCTTAATAAACATACTTTTATTAGTTTAAATATTTTTATTATTTTTCTTAATAAACTTTGTTCTTAATAAACGGTATAGCTTACATAAAACTACGTCAATGTACTTTTATAGCAATGTACTTTTATTAGTTTGTTTAAAGCATTCTATTTTCACTTCTCTTTCATATTTATAGTATATATACATCTTTTTTTTTTCAATTATAACATTTTACTTTTAATATTATTTTGTTTTTTTTTTTTTGTTTTATTATAGCATCGTACTTTTAATAGCAACGTAGTTTTATTATTTTGTTTTAAGTTATAACTATCAAATACAAATGAAAATAAAATGCTTTAATAAACAAGCTAAAAAAAGTATGTTGCTATTAATAACATTTGTAGTTTAAATATTTTTTACTAAATAAACTTTGTTCTTAATAAACGTACTTTTATTAGTTTAAATATTTTTATTATTTTTCTTAATAAACTTTGGCTTAATAAACGATATAGCTTACACAAAACTACGTCAATGTACTTTTATAGCAATGTACTTTTATTAGTTTGTTTAAAGCATTCTATTTTCACTTCTATTTCATATTGATAGTATATATACATCTTATTTTTTTCAATTATAGCATTGTACTTTTAGTATTATTTTGTTTTTTTTTGTTTTATTATAGCATCGTACTTTTAATAGCAACGTAGTTTTATTATTTTGTTTTATGTAAACCTAAACAAGTAAATTAACATTGTATGCATACAGTTTCAATTTCATATGTACCTAAACAAATTTTAATTTAATATAATATTTTAAACACAAGTTTAATTTCATATAACATTAACCAACTAAATTAACATTTTATACATATATATAACTTCAATTTCACATAAACACAATTTTAATTTCGTAGTTTTATTATTTTGTTTTATGTTATAACTATCGAATACAAATGAAAATAAAATGCTTTAATAAACAAGCAAAAAAAAGTATGTTGCTATTAATAACCTTTGTACTTTAAATATTTTTTACTAAATAAACTTTGTTCTTAATAAACGTACTTTTATTAGTTTAAATATTTTTATTATTTTTCTTAATAAACTTTGGCTTAATAAACGGTATAGCTTACATAAAACTACGTTAATGTACTTTTATAGCAATGTACTTTTATTAGTTTGTTTAAAGCATTCTATTTTCACTTCTCTTTCATATTTATAGTATATGTACATCTTATTTTTTTTCAATTATAACATTGTACTTTTAATATTATTTTGTTTTTTATTTGTTTTATTATAGCATTGTACTTTTAATAGAAACGTAGTTTTATTATTTTGTTTTATGTAAACCTAAACAAGTTAATTAACATTGTATACATACAATTTCAATTTCATATGTACCTAAACAAATTTCAATTTCATATAATATTTTAAACACAATTTTAATTTCATATAATATTAACCAACTAAATTAACATTTTATACATATATACAACTTCAATTTCACATAAACCTAAACAAACAAACATACATATACCAAACAAACAACGCAATCATACACATACCAAACAAACAACAAAATCCTATAATCATACAAGGTTTCCAATTTCATATAAACTTATACATATATACAATTTCAATTTCAATAAAAATTAGAAAAAAAAACTAACCTGTTTCTTTCTTCTTGCTGTGATGGCCGGATTCCAATTGTCAAATTTGATGGGGATCCTCCGGTGGTGGCTGGTGGTCACCGGAAATACACCAAATCAGAAAAAAAAACCCAAAAAACCAACCGAATACTTACATGTTGTGGCAGTGAAGGAAAGAGGCTGGAAGGACGGTGGAGTCGTCGGTGGAGAAAGCTGAAGATGGTGGAAGACGGACGGTGGTGAACCAAAACCGATGAACATCTATAAACACCAAAAAAACCCCAAATTAGGGGTAAAAACCTTGACCACACAGCAATAAAGAAAGAAATCTGAGTAGAAAAGATGTTACGTCGTGCTAATTGCCGGTTTGAAAGTTTGATTTTGATTTTCGTCGGAGAGGTATAAGCTTTTGCATCGTTGTGTGCAAATGAAAGACCGACTGCGGTCTGTTAGGGTAAACCCCTATGCCAACGACATGTCGTCGGTATAGGGCCGATAAACGATGTCGTTCCGTTTTTTGCTGAAACAAAAAAAATTAAAAATGAAAAATCTGTGCCGACGACATGTTGTCGGGATAGGGATTTCACGCGGATCGCCACGTGGCCTTCCGACGACACGTCGTCGGTATAGATTTCATAAAACTACGTCGTTCTGGTATACTGGACCATGAAATATAAATAAATGGAAAATAGATTTCTCGATATCTATACCAACGACTTGTCGTCGGCATAGTTTTCCAGTATACCACGAAGAATTTGGTCGTTCCCGCTAGACTTGTGGCGACGACATGCCGTCGGCACAGATATTCTGGTCAAAGAAATTTGGTCAAAGTTGGCAAAAGGTATGGCGACGACTCGTCGTCGGCATAGGTTGACTTTTAGCGACGACTCACGTCGTCGGGATAGGTGTCGTCGCTATAGCTCCGTATTCTTGTAGTGGAGCTAGGATAGGGACATTTCTAGACGTGGGGATATTATGAGGACTTACTATTGACTATCCGGTCAATAGTAAGGTGAATACATATGAATTTTGAGCACACTTCCCCTAAAAGATTGTATTTTCATATTTGTATGTGTTATGACTTTGTGCCATGACTTTGTGTTGTTATTTTGTGCTATGACTCTGTGTTATGCATTATACCATGATTTTATGCTTGGACTTTATGCTATGATCGTTCATGTTATGGTTTCTATGATTTTATGTGATTTCTTAAAGAGTCTATTCTATATAACGTTATGAAGATGATATATATGATGAAGTTTCATTCCTGCCACACTGCTATGGTGATGGGCATGAGTGACTATGTGAGGTCCAAACACAAACTTAAGATGCTAAACACTAGGTGTTGATCAGGTGATGATGAACGGAATAGCTACCTACAATTTGACTAGGACAAGTTACTTTTTTGGACCACCACGAGGGCTTTGGCGGACTGATATGTTCAGCCCCCGTCATCCCTCTTGGTGAAGGTGTTAGGACAGTAGGACTATTATATGTTTATTCAAATAAACTTGCATTCATGATTATTAGATGTTTTTAACAACACATAAAGATAAAACATGACATTCATAAACATACGTTAAATGATAAAAACATAAGCTAAAAAGGAAAAGTAAATCCAACAGGGTTAGCGCCAGTTGAGTCTGAAGTGGGTGGGCTCGTCCAAAAAGGTCCGGTGGGAATTTGTGAGGGTTTCCCATTGATGATGACATCTTATGCAAACATGTTTGAGGTAACGAGGCCAATACGGGGTTGGGTTTCTTCTGGTTGTCTTCTTCTTTTTCTTCTTCTCCAAGACCTCCCTGAGCATGAGTTCAAAAAAGTGGTTGGTGTATCCGGAAGCCACCTCTGGCTTTGCAAATACGTACTTGGGATGGCAAATTTCAAAAAAGGCATCGAAAAATGGGGAGCGGCATTCATCCTCAACCTTAACCATTTGAAACTCCAGTTGTTGCACATTGTTAGCAGGGGGAAACAAGAGCCTTGTTCTTAGATCATCGAGGTCGATATCCAAGGGTGGCTTATAGTTCTTAATTGTTATACAAACATCGCACTTGGCCGATAACGTGAGTGCGTCCCTCATCTTAAGAAAAAAGGATGCATCAAGGGGTGTGTCGAGTGTGAGCACAAACTTGGTTTGAACAAGGAGAGTAGAGAACGGAAACTTGAAGCTAGGCAATGTGTAGCCAACGAAGATGAAATCAAGTAACTTTGGAGCATAAATTTGTATGTCGATGATCTGCCTGAGTGGGGATGAGCACATAAGGGACAACGTCTTGAGAGACGCACATGTGAAATGGAAGATTCCCAATGTCCAACATCTCATATCAAGGGTCAACCTCTCGAGAAAAGGAAACCCCGACTTGATCATCTCTAGAGATGACTCGTCTGTGATGAGACCCCCTAACCATAATTCTGTCACGCTGCTTCCTAATGATATTGAATACGCGCTGAATGGACGAGGGTCCGGTGGTCCAAACCACCCAAAAAACAAGTTGCATCTAAACAACCGAAGATTTGGGACGCCGCTGATTTCCAAATCAGTCGAGTCTCCATCATGTGAATATATTCTTATTTCGTGAAGACGAGCAAGGTTTTTGATCTTGATAATGCTGTGACCCCGGCCCTCCTCCTGCTTATCAAGATAAAGATCTATTTTCTCGAGAAAGCTGCAAGACGAGAATATGGCATCAAGTACCTCTTGACTTAAGCGCACACCACTCAAGACAACTTCTCGTAGAGACACACAGACACAATTCATGATGCTATTGCTCTTCATCCAAACAGAATGGACCCCCTGTCTAGAAGCTGAAGTAACCCTTAACTTAGTTAGGTTTTTAGCGGCGGAGAGTATCTCATCTGGCAACGTAAGCGAGGCGCCCGTAAGTGAGACTGAGAGGAAAAGTTCTTTAAGACTACTACTTGTCACTACTGACCGGATCCATTTTTCAGCAAGGGAAGACGACTCCACGTCATTGATGTCCACATCAAGCTCTAACCTTTCGATCGGTATGTTGTCACGGAGATACCTGCTCAGGGTGCGGTCCACCATGTTTAAATGCTTTGTTTCGTCGACTAGAAACCTCAGGGTAGGGATGGTTGACCAAGCGTGTAGCCATGACTTTGACAACACGCTTGTGCGTGCTGCCTCTTCTATCGGCAACCGCGATTGTATATGCTGCATCAACTCCTCGACATCTTCTACACTCCTCATCGCCAACTGCCTGATTCATAATCATAACAATATTAGATTTCATTCAACAATTTAACAACAAAAAACCAATGCAAACCATGCCTAAAATTTTGAATGTCCATATGGATTTTCAACTTCAAATACTGATTTGCAAATCCATCCATATACACAATGACAAACAGATTTAGGGGCTTTGTCAACAATACCTCCACCATACAAATAAAATCCTACATTACACACAACTTGAAATCATATTTGGCTGCACAGTTACTCAAATTTACACACTGGATTTCATCCCCCAAATACTTTTTATATCTCTTCCAAATACCGCCCCCACTCATTCCTCAAATCTAGGGTTGTGCCTTGTTTTCGATTGTTCATGGACGATTTACATCTACTCAATAACATGCAAAATAGATCCTAGGATTTACCTTGATAACAAAGACCGAGAAACAAGCGATAGGGTAAGGCTAGCGGCAGGCAGTTCGTCCACGGTGAGATACGTACAGTCCTCTTCGTCTTCGGTATGGTTGAGTCTTATAAATATTTTATTCCTCGTATGTAGATTTTAGCTTTAGATTGTTTTTTTTTCCTAGTTTTAAGTTAATAAACTTCTTTCAAATAAAATATTATATTATATTATAAATATTTAGATAGGGTTTGGACTTTGGACTAAATGTGAACTATATAAATATTGTGTGAATTATATAAATATTGTTTGAATGTATAATTGTTTCTTGCCCTTTGGATTAAAAGAAAGGAAAATTTGTGAAATGACACAAAAAAGGGGTTTGTTTGAAAAAAATAACCAAGAAAATGGAAGTTTCGGAAAATGACCATGATTTCTGCAGAGAGGGTCTCTGCGAAACTCGTTCATCTCTGAGGAATTGGAAAAACTCTAAGGAAGTGACGTGGCGGGGGTAAATTCGTAAAAAACAAAAAGAAAACTGTAACACCATGTTCGGGATCATTCTGTGATTTAGGGTCGTGGGGCGGAAATCGATTGTGTAAAGGCTTTGGACCTTAAGGAGGCGATGTTTAGACATTTTGGAAGGAGACAATGATGGTTATGAGATCTAAACCTTTGAATTGTGTTTTGGGCCGAAGGCTAAAACGTGATATAGGTCGGGTTCTTGCATGAAATACACATTTTTGTTTGAGAAGTTTTTAGTCCAAGGAATTTAGATAATATTGTAGAGCTCTTCAATACATTTCCGTGGATATAAAGATCGTCGAAATCGAAGTTTAAACGAAGAAGTTACGACCGTTTGAAGTCAGAAAGATTTTGGGCTTAGTCTAGTATGTTGGGCGTAAATTGAGTACGTTGGGCGTACTAAGTACGCTGAGCGTATATTGAGTACGTTGGGCCTTGTGACTTTGACCCTATTTTGAGTCTTTTGAGCAAAAAAAAGGTGTTTTTGAGTGCTTTGGAGTGTGCTTGGTGCATCTTGGAGAAGAATGAACTCATTGTAGAAGTGTTGGTTGCATTGGAACTTGTAGATCCAGACTTTGTTCACCTTGATCTTTCTTCTAGATGTATAAAGCTTGAATCTTGATGATGCATTTGTTAGATCTAGCTAGTTTTGGGTGTTATGAGCTTTTGGTCACTTTAGTGTATAAAGTTTAGATCTTGAAAGTTTGTGACCATGTTATGGATAAAGTTGAAAACTTAATCCATATAAATATCATATTGATTCAAATCTAAAGGTTGGAGACTTGGACTTAATGAATTAAGTTGAAATAGATGCACTTTTGGTCCAGTTGAGACTTAAAAAACTAGATCTTGGAAGTTTGGACCATTGTAGTGGATAAAGTTGGAAACTTTATCCATTATGAGACTTTAAGGAACCATAAAAATGTGATCATGGTCCTTCTATCCCTACGCGTACTCGTGTGGGGTCCCGTATCTGGATGGTGAGTACGTTGGGCGTACTTATTCTGAAGTTGGACTTGTCGACTTTGACTTTCGTTGACCATTGACTTTTTGACCAAGTTTAACCTTCGGTCAAACTTGAAGATTTTGGGCTATTAATTAAGATTGTATCTGGTTCTGGTGTTAGTGGGTTTGCGGGTGCAAGCAGTGCAGAAAATGGATCGTATCGTTGTGTTTCAGAGTTCTTCGATTCAGGTGAGTCTTCTCATACGTGCTGACCAGCTGTGTATTATTGTTATTATTGTGATATGTAAAGCTGTGTGTGAGACTTCGAGTAGTCTCCAGGAATGTTGATAACCTATAGGGCATGCTATTTGCCCACTAAGACTTCGGCTAGTCTCCAAGGGTAAAATGTTTAGAAAAAAAAACAGACTAACTTCACCAGTCGTCTTCACTAAGCTTTGTGCTTACGGTTTTATGGTTATGGTTTCAGGTACTTTTAGTTCGAGCAGGAATGTGTAACGTCCCAAAAATAATGACAGATAATTTCGTTTATCAGATAAATAAATCGTTAATACATATCATTTCCATAAAACCATGGTAATCAAGATTTAGCAAAACATCATCGAATAAGAGTAAATCACAGAATGCGGAAAACATGTAGTGTGTACCCTGCAACCATCCCGAGCTCTTCCATTTGAAAACCGAAGTACCTTTAACATAACTGAAAATCGTAAGCACAAAGCTTAGTGAGTTCCCCAAGATACCACATACCATACATATCATAGAACGGGCCCCACCCAAATGAGATACGGGCCCCACCCAATGAGATACGGGCCCCGCCCACACTCGAATAATGGGCCCCGCCTAATGAGATACGGGCCCCACCCACACTCGCATAACGGGCCCCGCCCAATAAGATACGGGCCCGCCCAATAAGCATACATATATAAGCACATACAAGTATCACACATACAACAAGTATATTAACATAACCAATCAAAGGTTGACTTTGGTGTCATAGACCCACTAAACCCAGTGAGGAAACTCACCTCATACTGCCAAATCATAC
Source organism: Lactuca virosa (assembly GCF_052849685.1). Taxonomy (NCBI): domain Eukaryota; kingdom Viridiplantae; phylum Streptophyta; class Magnoliopsida; order Asterales; family Asteraceae; genus Lactuca; species Lactuca virosa. The sequence goes on along the minus strand of NC_136426.1, from coordinate 111,778,776 downwards.
AGAAAATCCCTGGCTGCTAGCTGACAGATCCCCGAACTGTCAAAATCAAAACAACACCCAATAAAAAATTGGGTTCCAATCTATATCCATAAATACATAATCGGGGTAAAAAGACCATTTTACCCCTAACCTAGCTTGGATAAAGACATAGGCCCAACCATATAATCCACAAGGCCCAAATACCAAAAACCACCTAAGGCCCAATCCGTGGCATAACTTTCCAAATTGGGCCCAAACTCATTGAAGTCATTCTTAAAATAATTATCAGCCCAAAACCTGATGGTCCAGCAGGGCCCAAGACAACTAAACCCAAAAGATGGCCCAAACAGAAACCCAATATACAAAATCCTTCCTGACTGAGTATGCCCCGTGTACTCAGTGGGTACGCTAAGTGTACGCATAAGAACCCAGTACGCCCCGCGTATGAGGAGGTACACCCCGCGTACTGACCCTGTCCACAACCAACCTAGAAAACGTCTTAATCCCTTAAGCCAAGACGTCCAAAACCTCAGAATAGATAAATATAAGTGACTTGATCCATAAAGTCGAAGGCTTTAAATCTTTGCATGGATTAATGAAGCCCAATCACCAAAGATGAATTCCGAAGGTCAAAATCACCCTAAAATGTATTAAAACTTCTTAACACCTTAAGACCTTAGTCTAAACTTCCATATCTAATTCAAAGGGACTTGTTATGTCATAAAGTTCCTGGGTTTCTGACTTAGCATGACTTAATGGGACCCAAATCAAAACCCTAAGTCCCAAGCTTCACCAAAAGACTACCAAATCATGCATGGAAGGTTTATACTCGTCACAATCCAAACTTTATGACTCCATAACCCCAACAATGGCCAAATATGAAGCTCAAAGGTTCTGGAGTAAATTCTACTCATAAGAATCACCACAAATGGACCAAAATCATAACACAGTGCCACCTAGCTAGATCTACAAGAAAAATTTGCCAAGGTTGAGACTTTATACCTCCAAAAGTTAGATCTAGGTGAACAAAGCCTGGATCCAAAAGCTCCAAGAAAGGATGAATTCGAGACATATTGGTCATGTACATCAGTTCATTGTTTCTGTGGCATTATAACTGGAGCACATATATGTAAACAGGAACCATCAATACGAAAACTAAAATTAAGCCTCTACATAACTAAAATCTCTTTATACTTGTTAGAAACAGATACATCTGAATCAACATATGCATACATCAAAATCTTATTAGTATGTGATGTTGGGGATTTTTAATGTTATATTACCATAACAATAGACCGAGTGAGAAGGAGTGGTAGAAATTTTCAATGTTGCACATGCGAATAACTAGTCAGATGGTTTATGCTCCAATCTGAAATATTAAATCTCGAGGAGGACAAAAGAGGGCATGATCTAGGCCAGGACATCGGACGACAAGCTTGTGCAGCGACGCCCACCCATATGAACTGACCGACGTGTTCGGTAGTAGGAGATGGACGAAGGGGTTGGACGGCAGAGTAATGGATGAGATATACTCTTTGATTTCAATTTCTTGAGTTTTAGGAAAGACAAAGGATAAAGGGAAATAGGGACACACTTGTGAAAAGTCTCGAATAAGGGTTTTGATTTTTGGGGGCTAATTTTGGGGGAGTTTTATATTTAGTGAAATTTTGGTGGGAAGATTTATTTTAGTGAAAAACTTTAGAGTTACATATATTATGATGTAAAAAATACATAAGATAAGACTATAAAATATAAAATAAGATATAGAACCTTAATTTTTGTTTTGTTAATATAAGTATTTTATTGTTGGAGGGATGACTCGATCTTTTATGAATTTAAATAAAATATAGCACATTGTAGGGAAGACACAAAATATTATGATATAAACATGTAATTATAAAAAAGTTAACAAAAAGTATACTATTATTGACATATAGTCTATAAATTTAAAACTGTATTATCAACAATTTGCAACTAATCAATAAAAACATTAACGAAAGGTGTAATTGTGGGTGTGGATGGGTGTAGGTGGGAGTGTGATGAGATGGGTGGTTGTAGATATAGATGGAGATGGGTCGGAGTGGATATAAGGGTGTTGATGGGGGTTGGATTGTATGGTGTGAGTGGAGTGAGGTGGGTGGATAAAGGGACCTGGGATATGCTACGGTGTTGGTGTGAGTTTGTAGGTGGGGGTGGATGGTTGTGGTGGTAGCGGTGACACTTAACAATTAGGGGTGGTTGTCGTACTGTTGGGTGTGTGGGTATAATATAGATGGATGGTTGTATTGTGTATAGCTTATCTCTTATATCTTTTGGTTTATAGCTTATAGCCTATGACCTATGGCCTATGGCTTATAATTTATGTGTTAAGGTTTAAGGCTTATAGTTCGGGTCTTAGGGAATATGGTGTATGGCTTAAGGCTTAAGCCTTAAGCCATAAGCCTTAAACCTTAAGTTGTAACCCTAAGCCTTAAGTCGTAACTTATAAGCATAAGCCCTAAGCCTTAATTCATAACTCATAAAACAAAATCTTAAAGGTTAGAGCTTTTAGCATAAGGCTTTTTACTTATGGCTTATGGTTTACTTGGTGTATGTCATAAGGCTCATGGCCTATGGCTTATGGCATATAGCTTAAGGCTTATGGATTAAGCTTATATATTAGGGGCTGGGGCATAAGGCTTACACTTATAACTTAAAGAGTAGAGCTTATGACTTATGATTATATGGTATAGCTAAGGGATTAGGGAATAAGACTTATGTCTTACGGATTATGGTTTAAGGATTAAGGATTATGTTTTATGATTTCAGGCTTATGGCTTAGAGATTAAGGCTTACGGTTTATGGATTATGCCATACGGATAATGGCGTATATTATGAATATATATATATATATATATATATATATATATATATATATATATATATATATATATATATATATATATATATATATATATATATTGACACACACATACATATCAATACACATACACATAGATACAAATCACGTTCACATATGATACATCTACAAATATATATATATATATATATATATATATATATATATATATATATATATATATATATATATATATATATATATAGGTTCAGGTTCATTTGAGACCTTGCTAATTTTGTGAGACCGTGAGACCAAATCTAAAAATATTTTTAAAATGCAAAATAAAAGAAAAAATCCAAAAAAATCTTTTTTTAATTATTATTTTTGTCACTTTAATTACCTAAAAAAATTAAAAAATTAAAAAATTACCATTTTTTTGAAAAATACGTGAAATATTCTAATAGAATATTACACCGTAAATACGTGAAATTACGGTTTTTTTAAATTTTTTTTGGAAAATATAAATGACGAAAATAATGTTTAAAAAAAAATTCGAAAATTTTCAATTATTTTGCATTTTAAAAATGTTTTTTTTATCTACAAAATGAGTGGTTAGAAATACGTCTCACGATCTCACAAAATTAGGTCGTCTCACATGAACCTAACCCTATATATATATATATATATATATATATATATATATATATATATATATATATATATATATATATATATATATATATATATATATATATATATATAGGTAAGTTCAATTGAGAAAATAAAAAAGGTTGAGAATGGGGGAATCATTCTCAGCCACTCATTTAATCTAAGCATAAAAGACACGGTGGCAAACTTCTAAATATGATAATAACCTTCAATCTCAAATACGTAACATCGATTTCTTTGTTGAATACTCCGAATTTGAATTTCCCAGATTCGCAAACGAACTCAGTTGGAATCGGAATTTCTTTGTTGTTCATGAAATTGGAATTGGAGTTCTGGACTCGCAGTCACAATCAACATTGAAGGACTCGGAATCGATACTCACAGGTTCCTAATTGGATTTTCGGAAATCAAAATCAAAATGTGAAATCGATCAGACATAGGATGTCGCATCTGAAGCCGGAAGCTTTTGAAATTGGAACATATATTCTAATCGGAATAGTTCGCGGCTTGATTATCAGTATTACAAAGAAATCTGGAATCAGGATTTCAAGGTTTCAAAATTGAAATCGGAATTTTTTTTTGGAATGAAATGAAAATCGGGATTGCACGCTTCAAAGTCGAAATCGAAAGTATATGATGATTTGGAATTGATAACTTGAATTGGAAGTATCATGTTTTTAACATTTTTAAAAAAGTTAACTTATATGCACTCCAACTGTTTGATGAAATGCATAAACTAAATTACCACGTTATATTCACATATGAATATGTTTTCTGACCTGAATCAGTATATGATTATTAAAACAAAAAACAAATATGCAAGTCTGTATGTTATTCATATGTGAATAACGTATAAAAATTATATATATTTGTGAAAACACCTTGTAATATTCATATGTGAATATACTGTGTAATATTCATAAGTGAATATATCATCTTATATTCACAAGTAAATATACTATGTAAAATTCACATGTGATATACCATGTAATACTATGTAATATTCACATATGAAAATATCATATAATATTCATAAGTGAATATACCATCTAATATTCACAAGTGAATATACTATGTAATATTCACAATTGAATGCATCGTCTAATATTTAAATATGAATATACTATGTTTATTATATGCTATATTCATATATGAATGATACTTAAATTATAAAAAAATTAATCATACTTTTTATTCATAAGTGATAATGTATTTTTTTCGGAAAAAAAACATTGTTTTGAGGTCCTAAGCAAGTTTGTAATTCATATGTGAATAACATATAAGAATTATATCTGCATGTGAACATATGTAATATTCACAAATGAATATATATGTAATAATCAAATGTGAATATATATGTATTATTCACAAATGAATAAAACTGTCAATAAAACCGAGGACTACAAAATATATAAAATTAAAGATAAAAAAAAGTATTTGATAAGAATATATATTTATTCACATACAACTAATCTTTTTAGGTTAATAAAATAATTATATAAGCATATATATTTTTATTAATGTTATATTCATTTGTGAATAAATGATAACTTTTTTTTTTGGAAAATTATAAAAATAGAAAAACGTCATTTTGAGGCCCTAAACAGTCCCGAATGGCCGAAAGGCACCGTACGTCACGGCGAAGCGGTGAGTTTTGTAAATCGCACCATTTTACATCAAATATGCGAATTTCGTCCAATTCCGAGACTAAACTTCATTGCGGCAAATTGTTTTGATGATGTCACTAAATTTTCATTCCTACTAGTGATGACATCATCATGACATGCTATTTATTCATATATGAATAAAGTTTAGAAATCATTACGACATATTTACTGATGATGTTACTAACTTCAATCCCACTAGTAAAAACATCATTGTAATCTATTATTTTTATTTATGTGAATAAACTATGCATGTTGATTTATTTATTTTGTGAATACAACCTTTATATATAAAAATAAATAATACACTATAAGAATTGGTTTTCTGAATAGTTTTTTTTTGTATATTGTAACAATATTATTTTACATGTAAAATCAACATTATACTAAGACAAACAACATTGTATTGGTTAATGAATATCATTTGCATTTGAATTTAACACGATCAAAATGAAGAATATATTAAATTGTATAACATTTACACGTGAATATAAAAACATATTGTCTTCATCAATGATATCTTCTCAATTACGTCAACCAATCGTCAACCACCGAGATATGAACCAACCATTGATTGAAATGTTATTCTTTTATTGAGTTATAACGATACCTGAAAAACATGTGAATACACATAAAAAATGTTAAAAATATACTTTTAGTTCATAATAATAGCGATTTATCACATTCTAATTATCACATGGTATATTCACATATGAATGTATAATCATATGTGAATATTATATGATATATGTTGTTTATATTGTATATTTACATGTGATATTACATGGTATATTCACAAATGAATATTACATAGTATATTCACATATGAATATTATATGGTAGATTGACATGTGAATAGTATATGGTATATTTACTTGTGAATATTACACATTCTAGTCACATCTAAATATTGCATGGTATATTCATTCATGAATATTACACAGTATATTCACATATGAATAATATATAGTATATACACTTGTGAATATGATACAATATATTCATATTTAAATATTAAACGATGCATTCACTTGTAAAGATTACGTAGTATTTTCACTTGTAAGTATTAGATGATATATTCACTTATGAATATTAGATGGTATATTCATATGTGAATATTACACAGTTTATTCACATATGAATATTACACAGGATATTAACATATGAATATTACAAGGTATATTCACAAATATATATAATTTTTATATGTTATTCACATATGAATAACATATAAAATTGTATATTTGTTTTGTGTTTTAATAATCATATACTGATTAAGGTGCGAAAACATATTCATATGTGAATATAACGTGGTAATTTAGTTTATGCATTTTATCAAACAGTTGGAGTGCATACAAGTAAGCTTTTTTAAAAATGCTAAAAACATGATACTTTGACTATTTAAAACTTACAAAATAGTAGATTGATAGAGAATTATATGAAATTTTTCAAAAAAAAATGATTTGATGTTTTTCTAACCTTAATTTCGAAGTTTTGTTTGATGATCGATGTTGAATGAATGATATGAAGTGAAATTGTTGTTAATTATCGATGATGTTGATCTAATAACACTGGGAGTATAATTAATCGTAGATGTTGAAGATATGCTCGAATTCAAGCATAATTGAAGGTTGGATTGAAAGAACCAAAAACAATTTTTTTTTGTCTACTGTTGAATGATGTTGATGAACGTGTTTTTGACGAAGATGGATGATTGATTAACACTGGATGATGTTGATCGATGATTTAATTGAAGAAATTTGGATGATCGTTGAAGGTTGGAGAAGAAATTTGGAGGATGAACGATCGAGTAGTAATGAATTTGAATTGTTATCAAATTATCCCCCGTACCAAAAGTTTAGATTCAGTTTCCCGACTCCAAATCGTATTTAACCTAATATCGATTAGAATCCTTCACTCCTATTATTCACCTTCTACTATGAGTCGCCTTCTCCTCCGTGTTCCATGCTACTGGAAAACCCTAGATCGCAAAGTCCTATGGTCCGTCGCCGTCTAGCGCCGACCTTGCTGTCGTCGCCATGAAGTCCTTTGACCCCGATCGCTCGCTTTCAGCTCGCCATCGGTTCTGGTTATTTTTTTCGTCGCTCACCAGTCCATCAGCTTCGTCGACGTCGTCTGCTGCGCTTCCGGTATTTCTTATTTCTAAAAATCGATTTTCCTGAAAATCTCTTCTAGAGTTTGTTGTTCAAGATGAAATATTGATAAAATATGATTTTTAGTTATGATTTTACTTTTGTAACCTGAAAACTCACTTTTGATTTCAATGCTAAAATATTGCAAATAATATATTTAGATTTGCTGAAAATGATCTATATACCTTGTTGAAATCATATTTATTTGCAGAAAATTGTTGCTTATAGTTGCTGAAATCAGATTTACTAGCTGAAACAGTTTTTTATTTGCTGAAATCATTTATACTTTGTTGAAATCATATTTATTTGTTGAAATTGCTGTTTATAGTTGTTGAAATCAGATTTATTTGTTGAAATAGGTTTTTAATTGCTGAAAGCATCTATATACTTTGCTGAAATCATATATACTTTGCTGAAATCATATTTATCTGCATAAAATTGATGTTTGTGGTTGCTAAAATCAGATTTACTTGCTGATATAGTTTTCTATTTGCTGAAATCATCAATACGCTGGTGAAATATTATTAATTTATTGAAAATTGTTGTTTATAGTTGCTGAAATCAGATTTATTTGTTGAAATAGCTTTTTATATGCTGAAATCATGTTTATTTGCTGAAAATTGATGTTTATTGTTGCCGAAATAGATTTTTATTTGCTGAAATCATTTATATCTTGCTGAAATCATGTTTATTGGCTAAAGCTGCGCACTGACTATACCAATTCTAGTGGTAGAAAAAAACATATAAAGTTTCATGAATTTGGTAGGTTTTCAGGGAAGCATATGACATTGTTTGTTAGTTATTTGGGAGACTTTATCGCGAGGAAGTAAGATTAAGTGTTTTTACTTGGAAGGATGTTACCCCGGATACACCATCGCCTTCCCCAAAATCCCTAACACCAGTAACTATTTACTTAACAATTTTCATTCCTTTTTAATGTATCTTTTGTATTAAATCATAATTTTCCATATATGACTTAAATATGTTTTTAGGCAATTGCAAAAACCACAAAAAAACATTGTTGAATCCAAGACTTCCACTACAATAACTGAGATACAAACACTTAGTCTTTCACCAAAAAAATCCACTTCTGCAGATCGGTTTTTTTGACATGTTAAATATACATTTATGTGTTCTTTTTCTGATGCTAATATCATAAATCAGTGTAGCCACTCAAATGTAGGCTATCATATCCGAATAAAAGGAACATCGTTGCTCGTGGTGTCATTCACTTATCATTAGAAAGACAATCCATTTATGGAGTTCCTCTGCAAGATGACTGCTATAAAGTGTCCCTTGATGAAAAGGAAACAATATTCATTTATACCCCATGATATTGGAGAAATCAAAAAATTTGAGCAAGCATATAAAGCTTTTGTCCCATGACCAAAATACTTTGTGAAACAAGATTCAAAGGTTTGTTTATTTTGTTGACTTGTTTGTGCATTACACTCTTTTTTCCTTCATAAACTACTTTACTAAGTTTTTTATTTACTCAATTTTGTTTCAATGTTGTTGGTATAGGTACCAAACATGAAATCACCTCAAGACAATTAACTTCAAAACTCAAAGAAGCGAAAATCAACTTTTATATCGAGCGATAGCCTTCTCAAGAAGACAAGGAACAATACCAATAAGATGAAATCGTAGTTATATTTAGTTTTTGGTTTACGATCTTTTTGCTTTCTTTACCATATTTTTAGACTTGTTATTAGTATAAGTTTTTCTTTTCTGTTTTAGTTAGGGATCTTATGTATGGATTTGCTTTTAAATTATTAATAATATCAATTTGTTTTTATCATTTCATATTGTCGGTTTATGGTTATTTTTACTCCTATTATTTTGATGTGTTTGAAATATAACAAAAGTAACAATAAAAATTAAATTAATGTATCTGAATGTTAAACAATAATTACACTTCAAAAATTTTATGTGTTCATAATATAAATTTGGCCATGTTTTAAAGTTTTTTTTTTTTGATGTGTCTATAATGTAGAAAAATTAACAATAAATATTGAGTAAATTACACGAATGGTCCCTATGGTTTGGGGTAATTTGCACACTTGGTCCCTAACTTGTTTTTTTAACTCGGAAGGTCCCTACTGTTTGTTTTTATTATGCGCCTGGTCCCTACTGTTTGTTTTCTTACGCCCTTGGTCCCTGTTTTACCTAAAAAAAACTATTATTTAAATAGAAAAAATGGTGGGGTAGGTAAGGTAAGGTGAGGGGGGTTGGGTTGGGGGTGTGCTTATTTAAACAAATTAAAAAAATCAAGGGCAAAATAGTCTTTTTAGGTAAGACAGGGACCAAGCGCGTAACAAAAACAAATAGTAGGGACCTTCCGAGTTAAAAAAATAAGTTAGGGACCAAATGCGCAAATTACCCTAAACCATAGGGACCATTTGTGTAATTTACTCATAAATATTAAATTAAAGTGGCTTTAATATAAATTTGGCCATGTTTTATAGGTTTTCAATGTCTCTAAAATTATACAATGATTACTTTACATCATTTTTTAACGTGTGGCTAAATTGTTAACAATAACCATAATATACAAGAACTATGAGTCTACAACTGTTTTAAAATGATGTTTATTCTAAAATTTTTGTGACTAAGTTAAACAATAACAACATGAAAAACAATTTATGTGGCAAATAAATACCATAATTGATTGTTGTTGTGACTAAATACTAGCAAATCATCACTTACCTCATTAATTATATGTGTCCATTTACCGAACATGGACATGTTCACCGTAATTATATGTGTCTAAAATATACCCAATAGGAGTAAAGTCCTTTATATATGGCTCAAACCCTAAAAGTTAGGTTGTGCACTACGGCAGTACGCGTTGCGTACCTAAGGTACACTCATCATACTACTATAAATCCCCGCATCCATTCAATGAGTTACGTCATGCGTAACTCCAACTTACGCCCAACGTAAGGACCAAAATGTCAACTTTTTAAACTTTGAGCCATGAATGAAAATACCTGGAAAACTAGTGTTACATTTATTTTAAATTTTAGAATTTTTTTTGTTGATATCTGAAATGATTAGCTATGAATGCGTATTCATGTCTCATAAAATTCTTTTGTCTCGATTGAACCTATATATATATATATATATATATATATATATATATATATATATATATATATATATATATATATATATATAGTAACATCCTGATTTCTAGGTATTCCTTTTTGACCCTTGGTTTGTGAATTGTTTGCAAAGTTAGTCCTTAATGGCTTTTTTGTAATATTGGGCCATGCATGCGTACGTTGGGCATACGTTGAGTACGCGAGGTGTATCTGGCAAGGGTGCAAACCCTAATTTATAGGGTTTGTATCCTATTTAAACATCTTTATAGCCCCATACTCTCTTAACTCTAGCCTCTATCTCTCTTTGACTTCATTTCAAAACCCTAAATTGTGTGAGAGTATTTTGAAGCTTGGAGTGTCATTTTGGTGCCATTTTAGTGCTCTTGGTGGTGAAGGAAAAACCTTGAAGTTGTGGTGCTTCACTCAAGACTTTGGATCCAACAACTACCCTTCCTTGTGCATCTTCTGGAGTTATAAAGCTCTAACCTTGATGAGTATTCCTTTAGATCTTGTTCTAGCTTAAAAGTTACATCTTTTTGTCCCAAATCTTTATCCTTGTGAGTATGGAATACTCTAGGACTTTTGAGTTGTCCTTTCAGAGGTTTTAGGGTGCGATAAGTCATAAATATGTGATCTTAGGCATTAGTTTCTTTCCATTCATGATCTTGGTTGTCTTAATAGGTCAAGAAGCTAGGGTTTTTTATGTTAAGATCTTAAAAGCCATGAAAGACCATAAAGTTGGAAACTTTATGGTTAAGAACATCATTTGAGGGCTAGATCTGGATTTTAGATGAAAGAGAATAAGGATTAAACTCTTAATGGGAAGAAAGGGTGACATCTGCGTATGCTGGATGAACCAAAGGGTATGTTGTGCGTACGTGGTCAGCCCCTCGAATTTGGTCAAGGGTGTAGTACGCCCCATGTACGTGTTCAGTACGCCCATCATACTCACCGAGTTGACCCGGTTGACTTTGACTTGGATTTTGACCAAGTTTGACCTAGGGGTATTTTAGGTATTTTGAGGCGTAGTCTGAGTTTTGGTCACTGTTATTTGTAAAAGTGACCGGTAGAGTTGGTTTTCAGATCAACGTATTGTTAACCTTTTCATCCGTCTGCAAGGTGATGTTGGATAAGGTGTCTAAGTCCATAACTATTTCTGGTATGTACTTGACCGACCCGACATGGTCCATTTGGGTTGCATGGCATCATGCATTTGGACAGACTAAATGAGAGAAATAACACTTGTGGTTTATTAATATATTATAAGTTATAATATATTAATAGTATTATTTAATTAGTATTGATCAAGAATTAATTAAGTGATCAGAAGAAGACTAATTAAATATATAGGTTGATTATGTAAATCATCCATAACTTGTATAGTGGGCTAAAAGGCTCCATGGGTTATCAAGTTGGGCTAAGGTCCATAGGATGCTCCATGGGAGTTACAAACCCATGGGTCATGGAAATGAAGAGCCATGTTACATTAGGGTTTACATGGTGTAATCCTAAATGTAACACACTATATAAAGAACATGTTATCTACCAAAATCGGCTACACAAGTAGTTGCAAGAGGGCTAGGCCGATTTTTAGAAGTGTTCTACATTCTCTCAAAGTCATTCCAAAGCACTTGGTGTTGTGTGAAACATTTGAGGCATCACACTTGGGGTGCTAGGCTCTCAAGGTTTTTCAAGGAATCAAATCAACTACAAGGTATGTAATTCTAGCCATCATTTATGTTTAAAGTTCCCCATGTATGCTAGATAGGTTTATGAACCTTGGAAAAAGTATTTTGCATGTATTTTAGACAAACATAGATCCAAGGTTTTCTATGGTTGCATGTACACTTAGGAGTGTTAGGATGCTCAAAACCCATCAGGTGAGTCTTCCCACTGTATCTATGGATCGAAGGCACCAATGTCGAACCATTATTGTGTTATTTAGGATGATAGCTGTTATGTAGCTTATATGAGTTTGTATAATGGGTTGAAATAAACCCAAGGGCGGTGTAACATCCATAAAATTCGAGCCAATTTAAACCTTTTAAATCATTTAAAACCATTCAGTTATTATAATTTGTTTTCAAAATAGTTTAAACATCAGAGTTCCCAGTAATCAAAATCATCAATCGAGGAAGTGTACGGTCACGCCTTCGCCTTCCTGCGGTCATCCGCTGAACCTGAAACAATAAATTGAAACTGTAAGCTCGAAGGCTTAGTGAGTTACCCCCAAAATACCAACGCCATACTGATATAACCATAACATATAACATATAAGTAAACAGAACAGCCATGCATCTCGAGTCTACAATGTGACTGGTCCGCCCGTACCGGGCCTTCAGTCCACCTGGTCCACGCTTTGAGTCTACAGTATGCATAATGAGCCTTTATCGTGATTGGATCGCCTCGCAGGGCCTACATCCTATCTGGACCGCTCCCGAGCCTTCGGCATGACTGGACCTCCTCGCAGGGCCTACAGCCTATCCGGACCACTCGCCGGGTATGTTGCCCTACAACACAAAGCAGGACCGTCTCAACCCAACCCCCAACCAAACAAACATGTGCACCTAAATATCATACGCTAGCTCATATCATATAACAGTCAAACTGATCTAACATATCACTAATCATAGCAACATCCCAATAACCGGGATACAGATCTAACCGGTCACTAACAAAGCCTCATTCTATAACTAGGACACCGACCTAACCAGGTCACTAAGCATAAGCATATCACCATCCTAACTACCAGGATGTAAATCAATAAAAGCATATCATGCAATAAACTCGGATACAAATCCGATAAGGGCCGACATTCGTGCCTTAGACCCCGTTGATATAGTGAGGATAACTCACCTCACAACTGTCGACTCGAAAGATAAGCTCAAACTCTCAGATTAATGCCACAAAATCCACCACCTATATTCACCATAGAACCATACTCATAAATTTCCAACTTCCCAAAATGCCCCAAAAGTCAAATAGTCAACCCTTGATCAAAGTCAAAGTCAACGATCAAGGTCAACAATCCATGTTGACCCGACTCGTCTAGTGCAGTCACTGACTCGTCGAGTCCTTCCAGAAATCGAGTAGTCGTGAAAACCCCCCACTGACTCGTCGAGTTTCCCTGCAACTCGCCGAGTCCAAGTGTGTCCAAATGTCGGGAAAACCCAATTTGACTCGCTGAGTCACCCCACTGACTCGCCGAGTCCATACAGAAGTCCTTTCACGACAATCTTCATCGGACTCGCCGAGTTGACCATGCGACTCGTCGAGTCCGTTCAGTCCACTATCTATCCAGATGCTTTTTAATCCATTGTAAGGTCCCATATTGCAGATCCAGCTTCCCAAGGCATGTTTGTCATGTAAATTTGCAAACTTTACGTGCATGCAAAGCTCATAATGCCAAACCAAGCTTGAAATGAAGTTTTACACTTAAGGAGAGGCTCATACTTGCTAAAGCTGAAAATTTTATGGACTAAGAGGCCAAAGAGAGTTTAGATCTGAAGTTACAACTTCAAATCTTAGCTCATACCCAAGAATAGCTTCTTACTATGCTAGAAAAGCCCTAATCTTTAACCAAATGAGATCTAGAATGAAATGAGGTCAAGGTAACGAATTGATACCTTCCAAAAGATGCTAACTGAGGTAGATATCAGATCCCCACACATTCCTTGCTTCTAGCCACTTGGTCTCCAAGCTCTTCTTACAAAGATCCACCTTCCAAAGCTTAAAACACACAAGAATGAAGCACACACATGGATTAGGGTTTGTTGGACTCTCAAGAGGCTGTAAGGGGGCTGAAGGAGGCTTATGATACTTTAAATAGGGTGCAAAACCCCGAAAATTAGGGTTTCATCCTTCAGCTCCTACTCGTCGAGTCCTATCTTGGACTCGGCGAGTAGGTCACTTAAACACGTGCCCCAAACCGCTCCTACTCGACGAGTCAGGGCATCCAACTCGTCGAGTAGACCTTGCAACTTACGAAAATCAAAGCCATAAAATTATCACCTGAGAGTCGGGGCGTTACAATTCTCCCCCACTTGAACTAGACTTCGTCCTCGAAGTCTGCTGCGGTGAACAACCCTGTATAGTGCTCCCGCATTTCCGCCCCCGGCTCCCACGTCTACCCGGATCCTATCTGATGCTGCTACTGGTTTTCCTACATAGTTCATGTGCTCTCCGACCTGAACATCACCCAACGATACAACCGTCTACTCATCCAATATGCGCCTTCATAGCTTAACAAACTAACTTACACCGAGCCTTCGGTATGACTGGACCACCCACTCGGGGCCTACAGTCTCCCCGGACTGCTCGCCGAGCATTTGACCCGACTGTTCCGCCCTGCTAGGCCCTCGATCAATCCGGACCGCTCTGGTCCGCTAACATCCTTCCCCAGTCCTACTCTTCTACTGAACCCCTGTGCCTACGACTTACCATCAACCCGTACCGAATATCTTGTCCTACTGCATAGAGCAGGACCGCCTCAGCCCGATCAAGCACAACATGCCATCTAATAGACCATCAGGATAATATATCCACATAGCACCAACAATAATCTACCATGTCGCTCCTTGTCGCCCACCACATCCATAGAATACAGTCTCGCAAGCGATTACCACCAAAAACATACCTACCACTACCGGTCAACCAGTACGACACTCACATCTAGCCCATATCACCCTTCGGGTTGGAATACCAATATGCCAAGTCCACTTGATCATAGGGTCCGGTCATCCTCGGGATGGAATACCCTAGATTGGGATACCAACATGTCGAATCAGTTCAACCATCGAGTTGAAATTCTCAGGGTTTGTTGGCCTAGCGCCTAAACCCTACCGCTCCTCTTGAGCCTCCGTGCCTACAACTTTTAGTCGGCCCGCACCGGGTATCTTGGCTTACTGCATAGAGCAGGACTGCCTCAACCCTACCCAAATATAATGTGTCGCCATAGATGATCAGGAGAAAGATCTAACCCGAACGCGCTCCTACGAAAGACATAATCAACACAATCTCTATGCCCACAGCCTATGACTGTAATACCTTTACATGGTCCTCAGCATAGGTATGGATTGCCTCTGAGCCCACAGCACGAGTCTGGTATGCCCACTCCAGCCCTCAGCTCATGACTGGAATGCTCCCGATAACCTACCGACACTGCTGTCGTCACTTCAGTTGTCCCAACGCTCCATCCTGGAGATTCTCACCTCCTCCATTGCCCAAGAGGGCCTAAACAATGTCCTTCACAACACCAACAAGTGTCACCGTACTGAAACCTCACCCCATACTATCCACTTGTAGAACAAGTTGCTACCCCATAACACATATATACTCAGAACTTGATCATATAACTAACAAAACCCATACATTGTCTTCAACATACTCCATCAGCATGTTCAATACTTGGGGACAGACCTACTGATTGCTATAGCATAGCAGCATGCTTAATACCCGCACATAGATCTACAAACATATACATATACTTTTTGTACACCTGAAAACCCAAGTCGTCAATACCGCCCTAAACACAGAAACTGTCCGAAACAGTAGGTTGCCTTCTGGTTGCTTCCGAAGTCCACTGAGACCTCCCCGCTCCCAACTTACCTGGAATACTGAAGTCCTGTCCGGTTGCTGAGCCAATAGTAATCTCACAGTCGCCCCACGCGACTCCCGAAGGAAACTTCGACTAGCAATAACCGCCTTAACTATATCGCCACTCATGGCTCTATCAATCCTTCTGATCCATTCGATCATAACATCCTGACAACCTGCCGCCATCGAATCAGATACGAAAAGTGAATGCTACCAGAATACTTTAGTCTTACATCATGTCCGGTATCCAACGACCTACCGTTTTCCTGATTCCGATTATGCTATGCTCTACCCACAATCTTGCGAACTAGCCGACCCTGACCCAATCATCTGAAAGAATTCATGAATGCTATGAATCATATCGCAGTCTCACAACACTTCCCACACCATCTGACCGCTAGTGAATGCTACAACTACCTCCACAGTCTTACAACACTTTCCATACTATCCAATCGCTTGTGAATGCTACAGCTACCTCCACAGTCTTACAACACTTTCGCTCCAACACAACCGCAGTCCGATACCTTACCCTCAATCTATCAATCCAATTACCCTCAGAGTCTATCACACACTCGACTGAACACCCGAACTGATTCCACAAATTCTGCTATCAAGCACCGAGAAGACGCGATACCCATGCTAGGAAGTTTTACCGAACTCCCAACTCACACAACCCTCACACCAAACAGCCACTTGGGCCACCTTTCTTCCTGACAAGGATGAGAAACTTATCCCAGTTTCGAAACCACTCCCGCTTCCGAATCCCAGTACGGTTCTCACCCACTTAGATTCGACTAAGTCTTCACAATACATGCAAATTGGAGAATTCCCAATCTTTCTCCCTTTCCAACGATCGATCCGATAACAACCAACTCTTACCAACTAGTGCTCCATTACTAGCCAATCCCAAATAATCACACACTTCTAAGAACCAGATGACACTTCCTGAATCCCAGTTAAACCGACAATCCCTAATGCTGGAATGATTCCACATTCAAATCTTGAAGACCAAAGTATAGATAATCCAACTAATACCTCAGCAACGAGCTACTTCCTTTGGCGCTTTCATCCGCCAATCAATAACGGTTACTAAAACCATTGAATCCTGACAATGCTGAATAACCATCCTGTGGGACCTTGTTCGCAGACCTCCCTCATAATACCCTTCTTCCCAAGATGCTCCAAACAAGTCTCCCGCTCTCGGGCTCTAGAAATCATTTCATTCAAGGTTCGCACCCTGACTCACTCACCAGTTCAATCGTCCACAACTGAACTGCAGTAGCTGAAGCAACCTCTGCACTAAACTAGGCTACAACTACTCCCAAGACATAGTCTACAATCCCAAAAGTGCAATAGATCGCACTATCAATCCTTACCACCTGATACAAGAGATCCAAGGCAAACCGGACCTCACAAAATACTTATGCCACCTCGACCCACCTGCGCTCACCGGTGCTGAAATAATGTCGCCAATCCCTGCAACCAACTGACCCCGAGCTGAAATACAACCTGATCCTGGGGTCACAAGCCTGCTCACTCCTTCGAGCTCGAGAACTAAAAGGGCACAGTTCTTGCCCTATAAAACGACAGCCCAATCCATGAATTAACCACACCACTTCCAGCTGCCAAAACCCCACCTGAATATAATCATCACTCCTTTCCAGAGTCCCCGCGACTCACATTTCGGCCTCGAGCAAAACTCCCGAAGCCTCAAATCCATACACTCCTGTGATAGCCACTCCCGCTCAGCCCGCGAAAAATAATAAGTGCATGATACCTCCCTGATCTCAAGTAATTGCAGCCCTCTGCTCATCAGAATATGTCCCAGTATTGGAAAGCTCGACCAGCTCCTCCCCTTGCCGTCGTTACAGCTGCTAAAGCTGTCGCGACAACCGTCTCGGCAATGGCTGCATAGCGCTCGTCGAAATACTCAACCATGGCGGTCTTAGTAGACCCGAAATCTCCAGAAACTGCTCCCGGACAATCTTGATCACCTCCTCCCGGATGATCTCACTAACACGATCCCCTGAAAATGCTGGCCTATCCTGGTTGCTCGCTCTCGATCCTAACCTGGATCAGGTCTCCCAGACGTCTCGTAACCACCATTCTGGTAAAACACCAGAAGGATCTCTTATAACCCATATAATAACAGGGGAGCAACTCCCAACCCAACCCTAGGGGTTGTGACTTCCTTGCTACGCGCATAGGTCCTGTGCTTTCAGTAGTACGAGCCCATACTACCTTCCACACCTACCCATATTTGTCTCAAGTATCATCACAACGCCCTAACAATGTACATAATCATAGCGAGCGCTCAATCCTCACTCCTAGAGGAATGCTAAATATCTCGTAACTGGCCTCCCGGCCTCTCTCTACCCACCCATCCATGAAACTTCCACCAACCCTGCAGCACTAGTGTATGCTAACCATACATAACGCTGGACCCTATAGACTTTCGAATATCTGATCCTACCCTAAGCCCTAATCAATAAGAACGGAACATAAGGCCAAATCAAACATTCTCGGGCTACAAGATCTTAATTATGTACAACCGCGATACATACACAAGTAACTACAGTAATGATGTCAATCTCATATAAAGAAAACCCTAGGCTAGCAGGCATCATGTAATCATGCAATTCTATCATGCAATTCCTGAAGATCCCTAGCCTAGTACTAGTATGTTGTTCTATCATATCACATAATCAAATAACCGTATGGTATTTTGGGGTCTACTTACTGGCTCCGACTGATTGTACACTTGCATCCTCCTTTACTTATTTTGAAAACCATTTAAAAATCATTTTGAAAATCTTTCCTTGATTTGAGATTGGATTCACACGAGTGTTCCTCCAATTCACTCAAACCAAGGCTCTGATACCAACTTGTAACATCCATAAAATCCGAGCCAATTTAAACCTCTTAAATCATTTAAAACCATTCAGTTATTACAATTTGTTTTCAAAATAGTTTAAACATAAGAGTTCCCAGAAATCAAAATCATCAATCGAGGAAGTGTACAGTCAAGCCTTCGCCTTCCCACGGTCATCCGCTGAAGCTGAAACAATAAACTAAAATTGTAAGCTCGAAGGCTTAGTGAGTTACCCCCAAAATACCAACGCCATACCGATATAACCATAACATATAACATATAATTAAACAGAACAACCATGCGTCTTGAGTCTACAATGTGACTGGTCCACTCTCTGAGTCTACAGTATGCATAATGAGCCTTCAGCCTGACTGGACCACGTCGCAGGGCCTACAGCCTAACCGCTCCCGAGCCTTCGGCATGACTGGACCGCCTCGCAGGGCCTACAGCCTATCTTGACCGCTCGCTGGGTATGTTGGCCTACAACACAAAGCAGTACCGCCTCAACCCAACCCCCAACCAAACAAACATGTGCACATAAATATCATATGCTAGCTCATATCATATAACAGTCAAACTGATCTAACAGATCACTAATCATAGCAACATCCCAATAACCGGGATACAGACCTAACCGGTCACTAACATAGCCTCATTCTATAACTAGGACACTGACCTAACCGGGTCACTAAGCATAACCATATCACCATCCTAACTACCAGGATGTAAATCAATAAAAGCATATCATGCAATAAACCCGGATACAAATCCGATAAGGGCCGACATTCGTGCCTTAGACCCCGTTGATATAGTGAGGATAACTCACCTCGCAACTGTCGACTCGAAAGATAAGCTCAAACTCTTGGATTAATGCCACAAACTCCACCACCTATATTCACCATAGAACCATACTCATAAATTTCCAACTTCCCAAAATGCCCCAGAAGTCAAATAGTCAACCCTTGATCAAAGTCAAATTCAACGATCAAGGTCAACAATCCATGTTGACCCGACTCTTCGAGTGCAGCCACTGACTCGTCGAGTCCTTCCAGAATTCGAGTAGTCGTGAAAACCCCCCATTGACTCGTCGAGTTTCCCTGCAACTCGCCGAGTCCAAGCGTGTCCAAATGTCGGGAAAACCCAAGTTGACTCGCCGAGTCACCCCACTGACTCGTCGAGTCCATGAAAAAGTCCTTGCACGACAATCTTCATCGGACTCGCCGAGTTGACCATGCAACTCGCCGAGTCCCTTCAGTTCACTATGCATCCAGATGCTTTTTAAGCCATTTTAAGGTCCCATATTGCAGATCCAGCTTCCCAAGGCATGTTTATCATGTAAAGTTGCAAACTTTACGTGCATGCAAAGCTCATAATGCCAAACCAAGCTTGAAATGAAGTTTTACACTTAAGGAGAGGGTCATACTTGCTAAAGCTGAAAACTTTATGGACTAAGAGGCCAAAGAGAGTTCAGATCTGAAGTTACAACTTCAGATCTTAGCTCATACCCAAGAATAGCTTCTTACTATGCTAGAAAAGCCCTAATCTTTAACCAAATGAGATCTAGAATGAAATGAGGTCAAGGTAACGAATTGATACCTTCCAAAAGATGCTAACTGAGGTAGATATCAGATCCCCACACATTCCTTGCTTCTAGCCACTTGGTCTCCAAGCTCTTCTTACAAAGATCCACCTTCCAAAGCTTAAAACACACAAGAATGAAGCATACACACGGATTAGGATTTGCTGGACTCTCAAGAGGCTGTAAGGGGGCTGAAGGAGGCTTATGATCCTTTAAATAGGGTGCAAAACCCCGAAAATTAGGGTTTCATCCTTCAGCTCCTACTCGTCGAGTCCTATCTTGGACTCGGCGAGTAGGTCACTTAAACACGTGGCCCAAACCGCTCCTACTCGACGAGTCATGGCATCCAACTCGTTGAGTAGACCTTGCAACTTATGAAAATCAAAGCCATAAAATTATCACCTGAGAGTCGGGGCGTTATAGGCGGGGCCGACTATCGTATGTTCTGGTTGAAATAGACCATAGAGCGAGGCCGACTATTGTATGATTAAGTTGAAAGATATCGCATGGCGAGGCCCCAGAGCGGGGCCCATATGTGTTGATCGGGTTGAAATACACCCAAGGCGAGGCCTTAGGGCTGGGCCCATATATGTATATTGTGTTGGATTATCCCCCACGGTTAAGCACAATTGTATTATTGGAATGTGGTACTTTGTGGAACTGTAACACTTGTACCCTGGTATATACCATATGGCCCTTCTATTTTTGAATTTATGCATTTTGGCCCATGAAGTAGTATGTGGGGCGTACCACTTGGTATGCTTAACGTACTGAGATGATGATGAGTCGGGACCCAGATCACGTACGTTGGGCGTACGCGTATATACGTTGGGCATACATGGACATTAAAGAAATCCTAATTGAGGATCTTGCACCCTATATAAGCCACCTTAGTCCTTAGGGCTTACCTCATTACCAGCCTCTAAAGCCTCCAAAACCCTAAATCGAGTTGTAGCCTCCATTAATAAACATTTGAGCCTTAAAGAGAGTTTGGTGCTTATTTTGTGCTTTGTGAAGGAGTTAGAAGATCTTGAAGTTGCTGAGCTTGGAGAGGGAGTCTTGGATCCAGAACCACTACCCATTTTGCAAGGATTTTGAGGTATGAAGTTCTTATCTTGATTACTAGTTGCTTAGATCTCTTTATGGGTTAAATTGTTATGTTTTTAGCTAAGGATTGGGTGAACGGGGTGTTCGGACGTCCCAAAGGCTTATTCTTTCAGATCTAGGGTTGCCATGGACTCCTTAAGCATAAAGATGCCAACTTTATGAAGTTAAGGGTCTCATGCAAGCATTAAGTCATTTATTAATCCATTATTAAGTTAAAAAAAACTTCATTTAGCCTTGCATGAACGTAAAGTTAGCAACTTTACGTGAGAATCTAGCTCAAGGAGGTCAGATCTACATTCTCGAACGATGTCTTACTAGGTTAAAAGCTAAATCTAGAAGATGGCCAATCTGGAAGAGTACGCTAGCCATAAAAGCTTGTACGCGCAGCGTACAAGCTTTCAAGCCGGTACGCTTAGCGTACAAGCTGAGTACGCCCCGCGTACTCAGTCAGGTGGCATTTTGAGTTTGGGCAACGTATTGGGCTTAAAAGGTTAGGGTTTGGTTGTGACATCTGATTTTGGGAGTTTTTGGCCAGAAGAATTATTGGGCCTTGGGCTAAGCCCCATGAGAAGAGATTGGGCCCAACTGGAAATTGGACCACAAGTGGGCCTTGATGGATTTTTGACTTTTGGACCCATTGGATTTGTGAATTTGGGCTTTAGTTTTGGACCAAGATAGGTTAGGAGTAAAATGGTCTTTTTACCCCAAGTAGGGATTCATGGTTATCGTTTTGATCCCAAATGTTAATTGGTTTTTATTTGACAATTGATAGCTCGGAGAGTTGTAGGACTAGCAGCCACATATTATTCGTTTCATTCAGCATTTCGAGGTGAGTCTCCTCACTGGATTTAACGGGTTGAAGGCACCAATGTCGGCCCATGTTTATGCTATGTTACTATGCTATTTGTCTGTGTGACTCTTGCATGTGTTATGTGCTTATATGCTTACCACGCGGGGCCCGATGCCAAGCGGAGCCTAATGACCACTTGTATGCCATGTATCTCCGTGATTATTGTATGTGCATGTGTTTATTTGATATATGTTATATATATGCTGGGCGGGGCCCGATCTATTTACCGAGCAGGGCTCGATGCTGGGTGAGGCCTGATGCGGGACGGGGTCCGATGCTTGGCGGGGCCCGATGACAGGGCAGGGCCCATATGTGTTTATTTTTATGTATGGTATGTGGTATTTAGGGGAACTCACTAAGCTTTGTGCTTATGGTTTTTTATTTATGTTTCAGGTACTTCCGATTCCAAAGGGAAGAGATTGGGTTGACCGCATCGCACACACCATATAGATCCTGTTTTTTGGGACACAATCTGATTTTTATGATGTTTGATATACTTATTTTCTGGGTTTTATTAACAATGTTTTTGGAATATTGCTTTATTCGGATTTATAAATAAATTTTTTTGGGTTGTTTCAGGAACTCACTAAGCTTTGCGTGCTTACAGTTTATGTTTATGGTTTCAGGTACTTCCGGATCGAAAGGGAAGGTCCCAACGTGATGGCACAACATCCTCCCATCATGATTTCCACATTTTGCATAATTGCACTATGCTATTTTGGATATTATATTTGGTGATGGTTTTTGAAACAATTATTGAATGAAATTGATTTTTAATGAAAAATTTTATCACTGCTTTTTGGGCTTTTATATATATATATATATATATATATATATATATATATATATATATATATATATATATATATATGGTTCATGCGAAAATGCAAATAATTTGCAAAAACGCGAAAACAAGAAAAACATATGATATTGTGCCACCTCAACCTTATATTTTGGACAAGAATCCATCCAAACTTTAAACTACACGTTGATAATTGATGATACATGAGAAATAGTTTCATATTAGCAAAACATTTTTTTGACATTTTTATTATGAAAACTTGAATTTAAAAGTGGTTAAGAACGTAGAAAAAATGGTTGTTAAAACTACCTTTAAATCTATATTATCATAACACCCTCCAATGTAAACTTATTATCTTTATCACTATTGCTAATAAATTTAATTTTTAAAGTACATATGTTCGATTTTTATAAGATAAAACATGCTTTCGCATTTTCGCAAAATATTTATGTTTTCGCATGAACCTACTTATATATATATATATATATATATATATATATATATATATATATATATATATATATATATATATATATATATATATTTGTGTGTGTTTGTTTATTTGAAACGAACTAATTTTGTGAGATCGTGAGATCAATTTGTTCTATCTAGTGAAATATTTTAATATTCTTGTGTTCGTAAAAATATAATATGTATAATATTGTAACATTATATGTTTTAGAATATTATAATAAAAAATATGTTGATAATATTGTTTTAGAAAATTATGATTTTACACATTATATTTTTATAAACGTTAGAATATTAGAATATTTCAAAAAGATAAATATGGTCTTACGGTCTTAGAAAAATATGTTATCTCACATAAACCTAAGTGTATATATATATATATATATATATATATATATATATTGCTAGGATCAAATGTGAATCACAATTATTGTATGAACGTATGACTAAATTCAGACAATTATATTAAAAAAAACAAAAAGAAGTGATCTTAGGGTGAATGTTATTAACATGGAGTAGTAGTTACTATATAATTACACTTAACTAAATAGGGGCAAATATGATAATTTTTTTAAGAGAGAGAAATTGAAAATTACTTGTATTATAGGCAAATAAGTCAAATTAATTAATAAAGTCAAATCAAATGTTATTTTTTATTAACATGTTTAAATTGAATTATTTTTTTTTTCGAAAATACGGTAGTCATTCAAAATATATGAATACATATTTTCATTCTCTAACTTTTAAAGAATATGATTTCATTTAAAGAGTTTTTTATTTATAATTAACATTCTTATGGAATACATCTGCATATATTGGACAGTAACATATCATTCATTGAAATACATGTATTTCAATATAATAAATAATATATATTTTTACAAATAAGAATTATTCTTATGACATAATACAATCATTTTTATAACATAAACAAGAATATATAAAACATTTTGAAGAATAGAGACAACGTTTTATACTATATTCTTAACGAGTTCATCACTATTCTTATATAATATAAAAAAATTATAATATATACTATATTATTTAAAAATCTATCTTCAGTATTGAAGAATTTGTCTTTGATTTTTGATGGTTTCAATGCTTCTACGTTTACCTCTTCACCTTCGAACCTAACCAACAAATCATACAGTTAAAACTTTGGTTCCACAGAGAAAAATTAAAACATTTGTTACCAAGATTATATATTCTTTTAATTAGAATAAAAAGGAAAAAACCTACTTTTTCCATGTCCCACTTCATAAAATCCAGAAGGAACATTCTATTAGAAACTTGCTCATGATTCACCAAACTTTGTCAAGTTTCCTTTATCATCAAAAGCTCTAAAGTAATTCAAAACCTCTAAAGCACGATGGTGATTACATTCTTTGAGAATGCATGCACTGATATTCTTCAAGAAGTGTTCAATGTGATGATAACTTGCGAGTTTTTTGTTTTGTTGTGTATGTACTTAAAAGTACCCGGATAACCAAAATCGGATGGAATTTACTCCAGCGGTTATATTCAATCCCGGTTCTAAAACCGTTTCGGTGCATCAAAAGTCGGTTAAAATACCAGAATCGAACCGAAAGTTGGAGAGTGCATCAAAAGCTGGTTTTGCTGGATATTATGTTAATAATATTTAACACCAGATTATATAAAATGTTTGTTTGTTTATTTAAAAAACATATTTGTACAACCCAAGAAGCATAGCTTTAAACAATAAGGTACAATAGATAAAGCATATAATAAAGAATAATGTACTCACCAAATTTTAGTACCAGATACTATAGTTTGCCAATAGTGGATGATTATTGGAAAAGCTTTGACTACTTAGATATTATGTTGAGTGTACACCATGATCCTCTAATGAAGTTGAATAAAAGGAGACATCTCAAGTCGTGCCTTTAACTATCACGACAGAGCATGGGAAATGGTTGGATCAGTAGTTACTTACACTTCCCTAAAACATCTTGTATACATATACACAGGAACTACGAGCTACATTTAATGAAATACCCAAAGTGCACTTCAAGATCAAGGATGCTTGTGGAACAAATATAATGTTACTAATACTTTGATCGGTAATGGGCAAAAACCTAACTCAAAATCTTATACAAACAGGGCCAAATGAATAAAGCATTACAAATAAACCATAATCTTACCTCTTGATAGGACCAAAAGATTGACATCCCGTACATATACATCATAATGCATACACTCACATTCTTTAAGAATGCTCCCATTTATAATAAAACATGTGCTCTTTGGACCGCAGACAAAGTCAAATAATTAAACATACGTTTGCTCTCCTTATGTGTACTATCTTCACTACCCTTCAAAATCAAAGAACTAATCCCTTTCTCTCTAAATCGATAGCATCCCCTATTACTTAGTGATCAGAATAGTAGACCAATTCTCAAGATGATGATGATTGGTTGTGGTTGGCAGGTCTGTCCTGGTTATTATGAGGTGGCCTAACGCTGAAACATGGCAATCATTTGGAGGTGTGGTATGTGATTATCAGAATAGAGGATGAAGATGGTGGTGTTATGGAAAACCAACGGTGGTCAGATGATATGACTGTTATGGTGGTGTAAACATGTATGTGGGAGTGGTGATGTGTGATATGACTTTTGTGGTGGCTACTGGTGGCGCGGTAGAGTTATGGTGAGGGGCGGTGATGATGGTATGAAACGACATTAGTGAGAATGGTGAAGATCTAGGATTGTGAATTTGTGATGAACGATTTCTGTAACAATTTTATAAATATAAGGATTATTTTTGGTTACTAATTTAATTCACAGTAAGTTATTGGTTTGTTAATTTAAGATAATAAATTAGTTTATTGTAAAATACCTAAATTGCCTTTTATCAAGTGATTAGTCTACATTTAGTCATACATTCACACAATAATTATGGTTTATATATAAACCTATCTATCTCTCTCTTTATATATATATATATATATATATATATATATATATATATATATATATATATATATATATAACGTATTTTGAGTTGCCAAAACATGATGATAAAGGCATCGGATAATATTTTTTTTTGAATGGCAATCACAAAAATATATTAGCACTAAAACAAAAAGGACTAAAGCGAGGAGCTCAAGTCACATACAAGAAAATATCGAAGTAGGAGACATACACCAAACATACCAATGAAGGTTACAAAACTTAGACCTATATTTTAGTGGTTTATAATTTTTAAATTTTATGTAGTATTTAGTGGGTCGATGAGATGGTTATGTTTTCACTTTCTTTTCAAGTGTTAGTTGATCTGTCCGGTGAATGCGTGTTTTAGGGTTTAATTGTGTTATTCCATTGACTTTTTGTAATTTAACTATTTGTTTTCTAAAAAATTGGATTTTGATTTTTTAACTTTTATAAATGTGTAAACATATATATTATAAACAATAATAATATGAATTCAAACAAACAAGTGAATGAAAATCATATCCTTTTGTTCGTCGTTACTCAAACTTTTTTTTTTAAACTATAATGCGACTCTTGGATGTACAACTAATCAAATAAAATTTATATCATATTGTTCTTCGTTAGTCAATCTTTCTTTGAGTCCAAAGCAACTCGTGGATGTTAAAACATTGACGAATTATAATATTTAAAACATGGACTAAGATGCATGGTTTAGGATTTGCGAGAACTGAAATATTAAGTCCTTATAAATTGCATGTTTTCTTTTTAAGTTACTCTTCATATTAAACACATAGAACAATAGTAAGAGAGGAAGGCAAAGCACCACAAGCCAGTATCGACCATGGAACCACATACTCATATGTCGTATTGAAACAAAATTGAATCGAAATATTAACGGACTATACCAACGATTGAAAGAATTCCAAAAATCATATTGCAATAATCAAACAAACACCTAATGAAATAATCTACAATCCCTTAAATAGATGAAAATAAATGAATGCATGATTTATTGGCGAAGAGAAATTGTGATGGTTACATGTACATGATCGGACGTTACGATGTGAACAAGCACACTATTAGTACTTGGAATAAATAGACAACGAGTGAGCTCCTTTTGCTTCGATCTTGCATAGGCATCGCCAAATTTTTCTTTGGCCTGAGAACGTGCCAACCCATTCACATGGAAGATGCTGCTTTGTGTTTTGATAAAAGGTTACGTGGGTCGATTGAAGACATTGTGGTTTGCGGGTGTCCGTTCTTTGGGGACCTTCAATGGCAACTGGCTTCGTTACCAATTAGGTTTGGGGGTTTGGGGTTGTACTCAGCAGTAGAGTCTTCCTCCTATGCTTTTGTGGCCTCACGAGCTCAATCGTGGGTGTTACAAGACCACATCTTACAAAATAGCGGCATATGTGGTATGGATTCAGATTATGTTTGTGCTTTGGCCTGTCTTCGTGATACGATTCTGGGCTTTGACTTCAGCGGTTTCACTAATAAGGACATCGCCCCTCCAAAAGCCCAACATTCATTGACGAGTGCCCTTTTTAGTAAAATTGTCCAAGACATGGAAGTTCACTTCGACATGAAGATTAGGCAGAAAGCAATTTTTGAGTGTCTAAGGGCACCACATGCTCAAGATTTTATTATGACTATTCCTATTGACGGTCTTGGCCATCATATGTCGCTAGTGGAGTATCGTGTCATCCTCAAGTATCGCCTTATGATCCCTTTATTTCCGGCTGACGAGACTTGCCCTGTTTGTCGCAAGACATGCTTGGACTCCTTTGGGGAGCATGCAGTTCATTGTAAAGAGCTCTCGGGTTTCAAATACCGACACGATCTGGTTCGGGATGTTCTTTTCGACATATTTAGGCGCGCTGGGGGTTTCTGCCAAGAGAGAGGCACATGTGAACTTTTTGGCTAACCCATTGGAAGGAAGACCAACACTTAGACCAACTGATGTTTTAGTATTTGGATGGGCTGGAGGAAAACATGCATGCGTGGATCTAACAGGGGTTTCCCCTCTTGTGGGCTTGGGAAGTGGAGTTTTCACTGTGGGACAAGCTGTTTTAAAAGCTGCATCAAGCAAAGTGGCAAAACATGAGAAAGCGTGCATGGAAAATCAACACACGTTTATACCCTTTGCATTTGATACTTTCGGTTTCCTTGCGCCAGAAGCTGTGGAGCTACTCAATAGAGTCCAACGGGTCATGCATAGTAATGTTATGACTCCAAGATCTATAGATGTTGTTTTTAAAAGAATTAGTTTTGCCATCCAAAAAGGGGTTGTGACACAGCTTGTTGCTCGTTTACCCGCTACGTCTATGTAAATCTTTCTTATAATTCATAAATATAATGGAACGACTTAGTGATTTTTTATTTTGTAAGCACAAGTATATATATCTTAAGAGAAATCAAATATCTTCCTACTTTTTTTTTCTATCATCTTCCTACACACTTAAGATTATGACACTTGTTATATTTAATAAATAAAATTTTATTACTCTTGTCATTATTTAAAAATGGTAAGAGCATGAGTAGGAAACTAGTTAATTTCTCATATCTTAAATATTCATAAGGAAATATGAAGTGTGTCGCGAATATTTTTCGGTGATGCTTGGTGTCTAGAAAAAGCAAAACCGCCAGTTTGTGGTTCCAAATACACAATAATATTAATAATTTGTTTGGGGCTTATAACAACACACGTATATTTTAAAAAATAAGATTTTATCAAAATATGCTTAAAGTGGGACAATATAAGGGGTGATAATTATCGACGATACAATCCGAACTCGACAAGAAGATAAATAGGCTTGAGTTAAATTTTTCTGATCTGCAATCTGCCAACCCATTTATTATAAAAGTCATGTTCGGGTTTACAAATAATTATGTTGGTCGACTTATTAACCTGTTCATTTTATTATATTAAAAAAAATTAAAACTATATATTTATGTGATATTTAGAATTCTTTATGTGAACTACGAACCCATATAAATTATACGGGTTATGCGGGTAGTGTCCGGATTTAAATTATCAATGTTAGTATTCAATACAATGATACAAATATGTCATTTAAAAAATTAACAACTAAGATCATTTCACTAAATAACTTTTTTTAGAACGCATAGTAAGATAGGACAATACAAACTTACAAGTTACAACCAATATGTCACTTAAAAAAATAACAACTAAGATCATTTTTAGTAATTAACAAATAAGATATTTTTAGTAAATAACTTTTTTTAGAACACACTTTTAGTAAGGTGCTGTTTGTTTTTTTGAAGCGAAAATTCATGAAGTCTGCAGACAACCTCTGCAATCCTCTGTAGCAGAAGAGGTGGAACAAACGGCTGCAACCCATAATAGGAAGCATGTTTGTTTTTTAACATCTGCAAGACTGCTGCAGTAAACTGAAATTTAAATAAACTAATTTTATAAACTGAAAATAGTTCTCAAAACCGAAATTTTAATAATTCTAGTCTTAAAATATTGAAAGAGTACTAAAAAGAATATGTAAAAAAACAAAATTATAAAACCTTTTAAAAAAAAACTTACAAAAATATAAAAGAAGCTAACAACTTTATTCTAGAAAAAAACTAATTTTAAAAAACATAAAAAAGAAAATAATAAAAAAAATTAAGAAATTATTGCAAACGATGTCTACAAAGTTCGTAAAAAAATTACACACGTTAAAAAAGATGAAACTGAAGCTGAAAATATTATAAACAGAAACGGTAAAAAAATTAAAAAAAGTCAATGTTTTATTTTTTAAAAATCAAGTTAAAAAAATTTATAGAAACTATAATAAGAAATTGTATTAAATCCGTAAATAAAAGTTAAGAAAAATAAGTTATACCAAAATTTAAAAAAAACACTTCAAAAAAATGAAAGCTGAAGAGGTTTGAAGAAGCAAGTCAAGTGCTGCGCCACGCAGCACAAGCGCAGAGGTTTTGCAGTCTGAAGTTTTTAAAAAAATAAACAACTGCGAGAGAGAAAGTGCTGCGTGTGTGCTACACCGCCCAACATAAGAAAGTATAAGAAAGTGGTTTGAAATTTTTAAAAAAAAAAAAACCAAACAGCACCGTAGATAGGACACTACAAACTTACAAGTTACATCCCCTTAGGGCCTAGGCCAAGCCCTACAATGTATTAAATATCATTTTAGGGTTGGGACCCAAAAGCTTGGCCCATTTCTAGTTTTGGTAAGTGGTAACTAGGAATTTCCGGTAAACCAGAGGATTGTCCGATCACACCAGGTTCCCAATCGAGTACATGTTACTTTTGTCATATCCAAAAGTCCAACACAATTAATTATATAATTCAAATATTTAAAATATATGATATTTATTTAAAATAAAGGGAAAATGAGTTGCAACAATAATAAAAAGTGAAAAAAAGGATGGATCCCCCCATTTTCAGCCGACTTGAATTTTTGCCAGACTTGGTTGGAGGGTGAGAAGGCAAAGACAGAGTGAGATTCGGAGAGAAAAAGAAAGAGAGAGAAAATTGGAGAAAGAAAGAAGTTGCATTGCATCAACAACAATCTGTTTTGTTTCCCCTTTTCGCCCTTTGATTCTTTCCTTCATTGATGGGCATTGAAATTTGATTCAAAATTTCAACTGGGTTTCTTTCGATTTCTCCATTTTTCCCTCCGATTTCAAAAGGGTTTATGTTTATTTCAGATTCTGAACCCTCGTTGACGAAAATTCAAAAGTATTATCGTCAATGTAAACCATCGATGGAGGTTTTTTAATAAACTTCGGTTTCTTGGGGTTGAACTTTCTTCAATCTTTGACCCCTCAAGATCAACTTCAACATGAAATAACGCTACATGTTATTTCCCAGAACCTGTTCAACGAAATGGCTGAAAGAAATACAGGTTCTTCTTCGTCTTCAATTGGGTTTCTATCAATGAAATCATTATTCGGTTTGTTGTCAATTGCATTAATGGTGTTCATGTTATCATGGTTCTTACTCTTAACCTCCGACGGCCGATCTCGACTCATCGATCACAATCTATTACCCCATTCAAGGCAACATTCCACCATCGACAATCCCAATCCCACCCCAAATTCTCCGACCCACAATGCACAATCAATCCATCATCAACAACCAGAAATTCTAAGAGTCTTCATGTACGATTTACCCCCAGAATTCCATTTCGAGATCCTGTACTGGAATCCAGAGGGTAAGAATATATGGCCGGATCTCCGTTCAAAAGTGCCGGAGTACCCCGGCGGATTAAACCTGCAACATAGCGTAGCGTACTGGCTCACTCTAGACCTTTTATCCTCAAATACTCAAACCGCCATTAGAGTTTATAACTCGAGTGAAGCTGACGTCATCTTCGTCCCCTTCTTCTCTTCTGTATGCTTCAATCGATTTTCTAGGTTAAACCCTCATCAAAAAACCAACAGGAACAAAGAACTACAACAGAAGTTAGTCAAATACCTAACGGGTCAACCCGAATGGAAAAGATCCGGCGGCATAGACCACATTATTGTCGCTCATCATCCTAACAGCTTACTCGATGCGAGATATCAGCTATGGCCCGCCATGTTTATCCTTTCAGATTTCGGAAGGTATCCGCCAACTATTGCAAACATCGATAAAGATCTAATCGCACCTTACAAACACATAATCAAAAGCTACACCAACGATTCATCAACTTTTGATACCCGACCCATTTTACTGTTCTTCCAAGGCGCCATTTACAGAAAAGACGGAGGTTTCATCCGTCAAGAAATCTTCTACCTTTTACAGAAAGAAAAAGACGTTCATTTCAAATTCGGAAGTGTTCAAAAGCAAGGGGTTCCTTCTGCTACAAAAGGAATGCGATCTTCAAAATTCTGTTTAAACATCGCAGGTGACACCCCGTCTTCTAACCGTTTGTTTGACGCCATTGTTAGCCACTGTGTTCCTGTGATTATTAGCGATGAAATTGAGTTACCATTTGAAGATGTTCTTGATTACTCGGAGTTTTGTGTTTTTGTGAAGACGTCTGATGCTATAAAAGAGGGGTTTTTGATCAATTTTATTAGAAGTATTGGGAGAGATGAGTGGACTCGAAAATGGAAGAAGCTTCAAGAAGTCAAACATTATTTTGACTATCGGTATCCTTCTGTGAAAGGTGATGCAGTGCAGATGATATGGAGAGGGGTTTTGAAGAAAGTTCCGGTTATAAAGAGGCGGTTACATGTTGCAAACCGGTTTTCAAGATTTGGAAAACCGGACCGGAAGTTTTTCCAGTTGCCTAGAAATTTAACAGTTTGAAAGAAGACGTTGGAGTTAGAAGATAGAATTGTTAGAATATAAGGAATACAAATAGAATTTGTAGATGGAAAAGTGTTTAGGAATTCATGAATCGTTCACAGTTTTGTAATTTGATATGATGATGTTTAGCTTATGGGGTTGTTAGTTTGCATGATAATAATCCTTTATTTAAAACAAAAACTCATAGAGCGTGTTTGATATGAAACGTTTGACAACTTTTAGTTCAAAAAGTTCAACTTATACAAAAACCTTCATTTGTCAATACATGCTTTTAGTTTTTAATTTAAACGAAACGATCCAAATCTAAAAGCTATTTTATGTAACGTTTAAAAAAAAACTCTTGAACTTTTTAATCAATTTCCATAATTACCCTTTTATTTATTATGTTTCACATATAGCTTTTAAATTGTTGCTCCCATTTTTGTAAATTTACACCTTTCAAAAGCTAAGTTTATTAAACACTCATATAATAAAGACAATAAACTAGTTTTGTAAAATACGCACTTAATCCAAAACTATTCAAGTTGATTTTAAGAGCTTTTAATTTCTTACTTTTATGTTTTACGCTATACATACGACTATTTTTATAGAACAATTTTATATAAATAACAACTACAACTTCTAACTAGCAGCTAATAAACATACCCAAGATGTACATCTCATATATAAGAGGTTATCATTAAGGGTGGTACCAATAACCTTATGACCAAAAAAGTTTTATTTATTTATTAATTTATTTAATTATTTATTTTTTGCAAAAATATCTTTAGAGTATAAGTTTGTTGTGGTTTTGGCACATAGTATTTAATATAAAAATGACTATTTTGTATTAGCAAAAACTTTTTCTTACCATTTTTATCATTTAATTAAAAATATGTTGCTATTCAATAACAAACGGCCACACATTATCCCATTCTACCACCCACCCCCCCCCCCCCCCAATCCCTTGAAATACATCTTCTCTATTGTTACCTTGCCCTAACCATGTACAACCCCTACTCACCGAACTTACTGTTGAGTTTCTCACTTCTTCTTTTTTTGATGGATTTGAGAAAGACCACCACCTCATACCCCTTTGACTCCCCCACTTTCTATCACGGATGAACTTGAACCATTTATTCTGAAACCATTACCAACTACCCTCCCCTACAATACACACACAAAATCAACCCAACTTTTAGTCACCGCCAACACCAAACTCTTACATGCAACTTAAAGATAGAACCTACATATCCGAAACAGCTGAACAACAACCACTACCCTTATAAAACTTCTTCTTCTCCCCCTCCATCATCACCCGTGGAACCTACAAATCCAAAACAAACCAATAAAAAAACTCTATTGATATAGTTATCGAGGAAAATAAATCAAATCCAAAAAAAATTCAAGATCCCCACTTATTGACAAAACTATAAACCTAAACCTTGACATGAAAGGGGAGGTCTCATGTGAAAGGTTTCTGGTCGAGAAATGGAGAGGTGGGAGGGGGGACTCTTTGATGAGGATGAGGATGATGACTTGATGGGCTTCAAAGAGAGTGGGTTTGAAGGATACACACAGTGGGGTTGTGTAACATAAATATCCCGATTCCCAGGTATGAGATTTATTATTCAAAAGACAAGTTTCCCTTGGAACTCGTCGAGTTGATGGCCTCAACTCGACGTGCTGATCGACTTTGGGCCGCGCATCTTTTTGGACCAACTCGACGAGTTGGAGAGGAGAACTCGACGGGTTGGCAGCTGATTATGAAACCCTAATTTTTAAGGGTGTTGCACCCTATTTAAAGGCCTTATACCCCTTTGTATGGCCTCCTTACCGGTCCCCTCTGTCCAGAAACCCTAGTTTCGTGCATCCTCTCCCATATTTGAGTGTGAGTGAGCTTGAAGAGTGAATTCTTGGTGTTATTTTGAAGGAGCTTGAAGTTTGAGGTGGCTTGATTGAAAGGAAGGCTTTAGATTCAAAACATCCTCTTTTGTTGCAATCATTTTGAGGTATAAAGTAGGCACCTTGCTTCCTTACTTCTTAGATCTCTTCCTTGGTTAAATTATTGGGATTTTTGGATCATTTATGGATTGTTCATGGGGTTGAGCTTTTCATTGATTGTCACCTTAGATCTGACCATTTTGTGGCCTCTTTTGGCTTAAAGTTGCAAACTTTATTAGGTTCAAGGCCTCATCCATGCATTAATTTCTCTATTAAGCCTTGTATGAGTTCTAGAGCTTCTTTTGGCATGCATGAACGTAAAGTTGGCAACTTTACGTGGTATTCCAGCCCCATTGAACCATATTTGTAACTTGAGGCATTAGATTCGATAAAAAGGGTTGAGTGTGTTAAGACTGGGAAAAACTCGGCGAGTTGGATAGGGTTTTCTGTATCTTCTGAGAATTGTGGGAACTCGATGAGTCTGTGGGTACACTCGATGAGTTGGGTCAACATGGACTGTAGACCTTGACCTTTGACTTTGACTTTGACCATGGTTGACCAAGTTTGACTGTTGAGGGTATTTTGGGTAATTCGGGGTTTTGATAGAAATGGTCACATAGTGACTGTAGGCATTTGAGTTCGGAGTTGAGATTTGGAGTTGATCTTATTAGTTCAGCACTACTTGTGAGGTGAGTTTTCCTCACTGTACTAGCGGATCGAAGGCACCAATGCCAGCCCTTGGATTGATATCCTGATGTGCATGTTATGTTATAGTGATCTGATAGATCAGTATCATGGTAGTTAGGATGATGCTAAGCTTTGTGTTCTGTAAGATCTGTTTATTTGTTTGCTACCTGGTTAATATATGGTTATATGTATTATATGCACATGATTGGTTAGTGGTTGAGGCTTCACTACTTTGTGCGTAAGCCAACAGGCCGGGGCATTCCAACCCGATGGTTGAGGGCCTGGGGTATTCCATCCCGAGGATGATTGGACCCATAGTATGTTGATATTCCAACCCGATGGTTGAGTGGCCTGGGGTATTCCAACCCGATGGTTGATTGGACGCATAGTATGTTGGCATTCCAACCCGATGGTTGAGGGGCCTGGGTTGGAAAACCCGATGGTTGATTGGGCCCATAGTATGATGTTATTATATTTGTGCTATTTGTTATGTATTGGTATTTTGGGGGAACTCACTAAGCTTTGGGATTACAGTTTTGGATTATGTTTCAGGTACTTTAGAGGATCGCTGGAAGGCGAAGACGTGATCGTGCACCTCCTCATATTTTGTCTTACCATTTTGGGATTTCTCTGATGTGGAACTTATTTTGAAAACAATTTGTAAACAATGATGGTTTGTGGTTGTTTTAAAAGTTTAAAATTTTCAAGCATTTTTTGAATGTTACAGGTTATGGTGGTGTGTGGGGCCTTTTCTTATTTAATAACATCATATAAGTTAAAATAAAGAAAAAACATCATAAATGGTCTCTGTGGTTTCCCCAGATCTGACGTTTAGTCCCTGTGGTTTAAAAACATCATAGATGGTCCATATGCTTTCAAAACTTTTGACGATTGGTCGTTATTGCTAACTCCGTTAAGTTTTGTCCGTTAACTGAAGGGCATTTTCATCATTTCATTACCACAAAGACCATTTATGAGGTTTTTCACTATTAAAAAAAAGAAAAAATAATTATTTAATATAAAAAAGGGCCCCACCTCTCTCTCTCTCTCTCTCTCTCTCTCTCTTTCTCAAAAGTCTGAAATCAGTTTCCCTTTGATCGTGTTCTTCAATATCAAAAGCAAGAAAACTACATCCAACCCTAAACACCTAAATCTTAAATCAAAGACGATGATGAGGAATTTTTTGTTTTCAGGGTAAATTGAGTGATGATGAAGAGTTGTCGTATCTTGGAGGGATAATTTATGGAGGCTTGTGATGGAAAAAAGACGATTTCCTGCAACAACAACAAAAAAACCATTGATCCTACTTCATAAACAATATTACACTCAAATCCAACGAAAAATGGCGTTACTCATCTTTAGAATCGGACACAGGAAAAAAGACGAGATTCATCGGTCTTCAAGAACAGATAAATGATCGTGTTCTTTAACTAGAATTAGTCTCTAGTGTTTGATTCACATCACCGGAGACCCAAATCGGCTAACCGTTTAACCGCAAACATAGGCTATTCTCCGGCCGATGCATCCAAAATCGAGATCAAATTAGAACCGGAAGCCACATTTCTGACTTCATTAACTAACCTAGGTGACTGATTACCTATGAGTAGCCATAGGATAATCATCCCAAAAGAATAAACATTAGATTTAACTGTTAAATTTCCAGTTTGAAGAACAACCGAATTAGTAAATGAGAAAGTTCTACTCCTTTCTTCATATAGGCGAAAACTACGACATCAGAATGTTTCCTCATTAACCACTGAGGAAAATCTTAAATTGTAGAGCTTAAAGGAGAGTTTAGAATCAAGAAGGATGTTTTTGGGTGTTAAATTGTTGTGTAGGATCTCTTCGGGTCGAGAAGTGTGCAAGAATAAAAGAGTATTTGCAATTCCAGAAATTGTCGTGTAGGATCTCTCAGGGCCCGAAAGAGGAGAAGAACAAAGGAAGCGAAGAATCTTTAACAAACACACATCTCCATGAGAGAGAGATCTGATGGAGAAACGTTGAATAAGGCTCAATGAGAGAGAAACTGAAAGGTTTTTTGTGCATTTATTTAGTGTGGGCGTGGGTGTATACGAGAGAGAGAGAGAGAGAGAGAGAGACCCTTTGCATATTATTTCATTTTTTTATTTTTTTTAAAAAAAAGTGAAAACATCATAAATGGTCCCTGTGGTAGTGAAATGATGAAAATGCCCTCCTGTTAACAGACAAAACTTAACGGGATTAACAATAATGACCAATCGTCAAAAGTTTTGAAAGCACAGAGACCATTTATGATGTTTTTAAACCACGAGGACTAAACTTCAGATCTGGGGAAACCACATGAATCATTTATGATGTTTTTTTTCTAAAATAAATAAAAATTAATCATACAAACTTATATAACTGCAAAATAGTCATTCTATATATAGTAAGGATCAAAACCACAACAAAGTATTGACATAAGCACATTTTCTTGTAAAAAATATACAATAGTAAGGATCAAAACCACAACAAAGTATTGACATAAGCATATTTTCTTGCAAAAAAAATACATTTACAGACACAAAAAATGCATACTATATGGACAATTGTTAGTTCATGAAAAATTAGCCACTTAGGGGTTTTTAAAAAAATAGCAAAAAATTAAGAAAAATGGACCGCTATACATGAGTTACGCATAACCTACCACAAAACGAGGGAGAAATCGGTAAAATATCGTTTTTCCATTTTTGTAGTAGACCTTGAGGAATATTGGTGATTTTAGTGTCATCATTACATTTATTATAATCGTGATTCTATTGGAAACAATCTAAATTCTATTTAGTTATATTTCAAGACAGGATGTGTGGAGTGCACACTCAGATAACTAGTAATGACTAAGAAATATAAGGGTCAGGGGGGGTGCTGCCCCTGGTGCGGTTTAAAGGGGCAGCTCCCCTGGCGAGGTCCCAACTGAAATTTCATTGCCAAAAACCTAACGAATGCATATTATCTAAAGTGGCACCGTTTCACCCTTAAAATCGCCACCATCTTGATATATAATAAGATTTTGATGTCACAGAAGATGGAACATAAGGAAAATAACCATTTCTTCTCTTTCCAACCTTTGTCTCTATAAAACACAAACGAAACAAGGTATTATATGTTGGAATCTTATATTTTTCCTAAAATATGGATTTTATTTTTCTTGGATTATCCTAATTTAGATTTCGTGATACTCGCAGGCAATAGGATCGAAACCACAATTAAGTGTTTTGCATATGTGTAACACCCTGTTTCGAATCATTTCATAATTCGGGGCCATAACCCGAAGATCAAGTATCATAAGGCTTCGGGATTTGGGAAAAGAGAGGTTTAGACTCATTTGGATGTGGGTAATGTAGATTGGGTGATCCGAGAGTTCGGTTGGTGCTTTGGAGCCCAATGGTATAACCGTAAAGTGATAGTTCGGTCCTTTTATGAATTTTGGATTTAAGTTCAGAAAGTTTTAAGGCGAAGGAGCATTGATAAGGTTGTAGAGCTTCTCATTAATTTTTCATGGGTATAAGGATCGTCAAAATTGGAGTTGAAACGAAGAAGTAATGACCGTTTGAAGTTAGGGCAGTTTTGGGTTAAGCTGCGTACGTTGGGTGTACGGGGAAGTACACTGGGTGTACTAGGGCATCCCTGAGTACGCTGGGCGTACACGATCAGTTCCCAAACCCTATTTTCGTGGTTTGAGCCCTATTTAAGCTCCTTAACTTCCCCAAAACCATTCCATTCTTAGCCTCCACCTCTCAAACACCCTCCCTTGAAACCCCAACCCTAGTTTGAGCCTTATGAGCAACAAGAATGTGTTCTTAAGTGCTTTGGAGTGTTCTTGGTCTATCTTGGAGAAGAAGGAGATCATTGGAGAAGCGTTGGTTGCATTGGAGCTTTCAGATTCAGACTTTGTTCACCTAGATCTTTTTTCTAAATGTATAAAGTTTGAATCTTGATAATGCTAGTCTTGGGTGTTATGAGCTTTTGGTCACTTTAGTGCATACAGTTTAGATCTTGAAAGTTTGTGACCTTGTTATGGATAAATTTGGAAACTTTATCCATCTAAACATCATATTGATTCAGATCTAAAAGCTTGAGACTTGGACTTAATGGCTTAAGTTGGAAAAGATGCACTTTTGGTCCCTTTGAGACTTAAAGACTATATCTAGGTTGGTCGGACCATTCAAATGGATAAAGTTGGAAACTTTATCCATAATGGAGTTATTTGGAACCATAAAAATGTAATCTTGGACCTTAGTTTCCTTCGATGCATGGGCTAGGATGTATTAAAGAGTTAAGAAGTTAGGGTTTTTGGTATTGAGAACTTAATGGACATGAAAGACCATAAAGTTGGAAACTAAATGGTTAAGGACATCATTTGAGGACTAGATATGGAATTTGGATGTAAGAGATTAAGGGATTAAGCTCTTAATAGAAGGAAATGATGGTTGCACGTACGATGGGTGTACGCTATGGTACACGGGGCGTACGAGGTCAACACCCTGTTTCTGGTCAAGGCTTGTGTACGCTTAGCATACAAGCTGAGTATGCTAGGCGTACTCAACTGAGTGGACTCAATTTGTAGGGGGAGGTTGGTCACATAGTTATGGGAAGGACCAAAGTAGTCCTTCAGGCCACATAGCTTATTCAGCAGATCAGGAAAAGATTACAGACCGCTAAGAGTCGGCAGAAAAGCTATGCTGACCGGCGCCGATCCAAGTTGGAGTTTCAGGTCAGTGATATGGTATTACTGAAGGTCTCACCGTGGAAAGGTGTGATACGCTTCAGGAAGAGGGGGAAGTTGGGTCCCCGGTATGTTGGGCCTTTTTGAGTGATTGCTAGGGTTGGCAAGGTGGCTTACAGGTTAGATCTACCTGTGGAGCTCAGTCAGATTCATAACACTTTCCATGTTTCGTAGTTACGAAAGTGCGTATTGGATGATGAGGAAGTGTTCTCCTTGGACGATATTCAGGTCGATGAGCGCCTGAACTATGTTTAGAGGCCGGTAGCTATTTTGGAGAAAAATATGAAGGTCTTGCGCAACAAGGAGATACCTTTGGTAAAGATATAGTGGCAGCATCCGAGAGGCTCTGAGTGGACCTGGGAGCCGGAGGCTGAGATGCGGGAGCATTATCCTGAGTTATTTTCCACGACAGACTTTGAGGACGAAGTCTAGATCAAGTGGATGATAATTAAAACATCCCAATGTGAGGAACTTCTAAATTTACCCCCTTTAATTCATTTATTTTTCATTTTGGTCACAAGTTCAAGAAATGTGTGCATAATGGCCTTAATGGCATTGTTGTAATTTTAGGCCTTTGGAGTACGCCTTGTGTAGGTGGTGTACGCTGAGCGTACTAGGGCGCACCCTAGTATGATGGGCATACTTTCCAGATAAGGAAACCCAAATTTTTAGGGTTTGGCTGGTATTTAAGCACAATTATGGCCTCATTTCCTTCACCTTATCAGCCTCACCCCCTCATACGTGTTTGTAACCCTAATATCCTATTAAGGAGCCATTTCTAAGCTTTTGTGTGTGTGTTTTGGTGCTTTCGAAGAAGAAGGAAGGAAGAGAAGACCCCCTTGAGGGAGTGAAGCTTTCTGGATCTAGGATCACACCTACTTTTGGCACCATTTTGAGGTATCAAGTTCTGAACTTGGTCTAGTTTCTTGTAGATCTTGTTTTGGGTTAGTTTTAGGTTCTTTTTATCCTAAATGTGGTGTTTCATGAACAAAGCGTGTTCTTGACCCATTAAGCTATCCTTTCAGACCCTTGGGAGGGTCTTGAGTCATAAAAAATGGGTTTCAAATGGTTGGTTTTGCTCCATGCATCTTGTAGAATGTCTTAATGGATTAAGAAGTTAAGATAAGCACTTAATGGGCATGTAAAGTCATAAAGTTGGAAACTTTATGACTCTATAGTGTATTTTAGCCTTGGATCTGAAATATGGATGTGAGTGCTTAATCCATTAAGCACTTAATGAGTTTTGAAGTTGGCGAGAGTACGCCCCGCGTACTCGGAGTATGCCCTGCGTACGAGGTCAACCACCCAATGGTTGTTAACATGGGAGGACTCGAGTACGCCCAACGTAACTTCGGAGTACGCCCCACCTACGCGCACTGGGTCAATCTGGTTGACTCGGTTAGGTTGACTCGAATGCGTTGACTCAGTTGACTTAGTTTGTTGTCTCAGTTGGTTTGACCAGTTGACTCTGACTTTGACCAAGTTTGACCTTAAGGGTATTTTGGGTTTTTTGGGAATTCTAATTGAGATTTGTAATTTGGTTGGAATAGGAGGCGGTTGGAGCTGAGGTTCGGAGTTGAGACCTCATTAGCTTTTGTCCAGTTTGTGAGGAGAGTTCCTCACTGTACTTACAGGTCGAAGGCACCAAGGCCGACCCATTAGCTTGATATCCTGCTATTCATTGATATGCTGAGTATGGAATAGATATGCAGGATTATGCTAGTTGCTAATATGCTAAACTGGTAGATCTGTAGGACTACCTATGATTCTGTTTGCATGATTATCTATATATGTGTATTATTTGTTATATGTCGAAATATTGTGTTGGGTTGAGGTTGTACTCTTCCATGCGGTAGCCAACAAACCCTGGAGCATTCCAGATATGAGTTGAGGGCCGGGTAGTGCATTCCAGACTTATACTGAGGGCTCATGAGCATTCCAGATACAAGCTATGGAGCGGACGGTATGCCCGACTCGTACTGAGGGCTTGATGGTATTTCAATCTGAGGACTGATCTGGTCAGGGAGCAAGCCAGAGATAAGTTGTGGGCCTGAGGGCAAGCCAGACTTATAATGTAGGCTCAGGGGTAATATAGTCTTTTAGTTGTGGACCCATTGCATGCTATTATTGTATATATATTATTTGGTTATGTGTTGGTATTTTGGGGGAACTCAGTAAGCGTTGGCTTATAGTTTTGGGTTATGTTTCAGTTACTTCGGATGACCACGAGAAGGTGAAGGCGTGACGGTACACATCCTCTTATTATGATCTATGATTTTGGCAAAACTCTGATGTTGGAAATGTTTTGAAAACTGTTTTTGTAAGAACCTTATGGTTTGGGTTGTATTGAAAAAGTTTAAAATTATCATGATTTTTATGAGTGTTACAAGTTGGTATCTGAGCCTTGGTTTGAGTGAATTGGAGGAACACTCGTGTGAAGCTAGTCTCAAACTAAGGAAAAAGATTTTAAAAATGATTTTCAAATTGTTTCAAAATAATCAAAGAGGATGCGATGTGTACGATCAGTCGGAGCCAGTAAGTAGACCCCAAATTACCACACTATTATTTGATCTTGTGATATGTTAGAACAACATGCTAGTGATAGGCTAGAGATCTTCAGGAAATTGCATGATAGAATTGCC
Organism: Lactuca virosa; assembly: GCF_052849685.1. Lineage (NCBI taxonomy): Eukaryota > Viridiplantae > Streptophyta > Magnoliopsida > Asterales > Asteraceae > Lactuca > Lactuca virosa. The sequence goes on along the minus strand of NC_136426.1, from coordinate 111,735,865 downwards.
TGATTATATGATGCCTGATAGCATATGGTTCTTCCTTATATGAAATTGACATCATTACTATAGTTGCTTAGTGTATGTATCATAGTTATACATAACTAATATTCTATAGCCTGAGAATGTTTGGTTTGGCCTTATTTCATGTTCTTCTTTGATGAAGGGCTTAGGGTAGGATGAGATATTCGATTGTCTATAGGGTCCAATGTTATGTATGATTAACATACACGAGTGCTGCAGGGCTGGTGGAAGTTTCATGGATGAGTTGTGTGGGCTCAGCCGGCCAGTTTCATGTTGTTTAGCCTTTCTCTAGGGCGTGAGGATTGAGTGTATTATTAGGGTTGTTGTGATGATCCTATGGGACAAATACGGGTAGGTGTGGAAGGCAGTATGGGCCCGTACTACTTGAAGAACAGGACCTGTACGCATAGCAGGGAAGTCACAACCCCTAGGGCTTTGTTGGGAGTTGGTTCCACTGATATGATTTGCATATTATTTGATATAACCCTAGTTTATTTTCAGCATGGTGATGACGCGACGTTTCGAGGTAGGATCCAGATCAGGATCAGGCACAAGTGGCCAGAATGGGCCAGATGTGTCTGATGATAGGATTAGGGAGATCCTTCAGGAGGAGGTTGTTGCTCACTTTCGGGCACAGTTGCCAGAGATGTTTGGGTCTGTTAAGACCGCCATGGTGGAGTACTTTGATGAGCAATACACTGGCCTCTCTGAGGCGGTTGCTACTACAGCCACCCCAGCCGTTGTTGATGTTGGGGTTGGTGTTGGGAAGGTCTTATAATACCGGGACTTCGACAATATGAAGCCCCCAAATTTCGATGGAATTTAAGATCCGATAATAGTCATGAGGTGGTTGTCTGACATTGAGAGGTGCTTCTTCACTTGCTCTTGCCCAGCTGGACAGAAGGTCAGGTGCACTCTGAACCTTATGAGGTCCGGAGCGAAGGATTAGTGGAGACTTGTTACCAGCTCGTATTTTCCTGAGCAGATGACTGTAGTGACTTGGGATCAGTTCTCGGAGATATTTCATTCTAGATATGTTCTTCTGGTGGAACGTGAGAGGTTGGCTCAAGAGTACTTGGACTTGAGGCATGGGACGTAGTCGGTGACAGAGTCACCAAGATGTTCATGGAGAGAGCCATGTTTTGTCCTGAGTTTGCTGCTTCTGAGCAAGCTCAGATGACCCGTTACTTGAGCATGATCAAGATGGTCATCAAACAGTTTGTATCCACTCAACGTTATGGATCATTGTTGGAGTTATAGGAGGCCGCCAGGCAGAGTGAGATTGAGATGGAGCTCCAGACGAGGGAGCAGAGACCGGCCCCGACGCAGTCGCAGCCTGCGCCAAAGCGGTTCAAGGCCACTGATGTCAGAACTGGGGGTCGGAAGGGCCACACTTGTGGGAAGTGCAGTAAGGTTCACGAGAGTGCTTGTCGATCATCTTCTGGGTGCCACAATTGTGGCCGGCAGGGCCATATGGCGAGGGATTTCCACCAGCAGGCCCCAACACTCAGCTCCATGATTTGTTACCACTCCGAGCAGGTTGGCCATGTGAAGGCCAACTGTCCCTCTCTTGCTGCTAGACCGACACAGACTCTAGCACTGGCTACTCTTAGGATCACGGATGGGAGTCAGGGCAGGGCGAAGGCCCCGAGGGCTTGGGGTCGCGCTTGCCAGCTCACATCAGAGGAGGCCAGGTCGGCACCAGATGTCATGACTGGTATGTTTCTATTTATTATTCTGTTGATTATGTTTTATGTTATGCTCATGTTTTTCTCCTAATAGGTACATTATTAGTGAACTCTTTGCATGCTCTTGTATTATTTGACTCGGGCGCGAGTCGGTCCTTTGTATATTGATCTTTTAGCAGGGAGTTTGATATACCTATTGGGGAGTTAGAGTGTCCGTTGCGGGTTTCCATCACCAACGAACAAGAGGTTTCTGCATCTGCAGTATATCGGGGTTGTGTATTAGAGATCTTCGGGGTTCCTTATCCGATTGATTTGATCCATATTCCCATGGGGGATGTATGCATGATAGTGGGTATGGACTGCCTGAGCAAGTTTGGTGCCATGATTGATTGTGAGGGCTAGAGAGTGGTAGTTCTGAAACATTCCAAAAATATAGTCCAAAAATTTCGTTTTAAATCATTAAGAAATCAATAGCTATCAAACATCATATAAAAATTATAAGTAGTGTATCTCAAAATCTCATAAAACATCTGTCTAAACATATCAGAGTATAAATATCCTAGGCTGAAAATATGGTGTGTACACTACAATCATCCCGAGCTCTTCCCCTTGCTACCGGAAGTACCTGAAACCAAAACTGAAAACTGTAAGCACGAAGCTTAGTGAGTCTCCCCAAACTACCACAAACCATACACACAATCACATAATAACATACATTGGGCCTTGCCCACTACATCGGGCCCCGCCCGGCATTGGACCGAAGTCTGGCATCGGCCCCGCTGGTATTGGGCCCCGTCGGCATTGGGCCCCGCCCGACATCGAGCAAGCTTGGTATACATATCATCATATCAACAATACATATAATAAGCATATAACATAAAAATATAAACATTCCTCGGGCCCCGCCCGACATCAAACCGAAGTCCGACAACTTATAAAATAACATATAAACATTCCTTGGGCTTTCCCCGACATTGAATCGAGGTCCAGAACATATAAACAAGCACATGCAAGAATCATGAAGACATCAAGCATACAAACATTCCTCGGGCTTTCCCTGGCATCAGACCGAAGTCCGGCACATGCTAACATACATAAACGGGCCGACATTGGTGCCTTAGACCCGTTCTTAGGAGGAAACTCACCTCGCAAAGCGGACAACTGAATCTCACAGTGAGAAATCTCTAGTGGCTGCTCCCACGACTCCCCGACTATCATAGTCATAACAACACTTAGTCAAAAATCCATAATCCTTCTTAGGGTAAAATGACCGTTTTACCCCTCAGTCTAATTTGGACCATAACCTAGGCCCAATTCCATATAATCCTTCCAAGCGCACTAATGGTCCACTAAAAGCCCACTAATGGCCCAATTTTCTAAATTAGGCCCAACTCCTCAAATGGGCCTCACTTTAAGCCCAAACATGTCCTTGGTCCATTATCTGACTTCTGATGGCCCATTAAGGCCCAATAACTGCTACGTCCAAAGATTTGCCCAAACCGAGGCCCAAACATCGCAAGCCCAAAACTTGAGAGTACGTGGGGCGTACTCCTCTATACGCTAAGCGTACTGCTGCATGGATTGTAAGCTGCACGTACTGGCTTGTACGCGCAGCATACTACCCTGTTAAGCCATAAACTTCAAAAGTGCTTATTCCATTAAGACATGAAGTCCAAATTACAGATCTGAGTCCCTTAGCATGTCTTAACTCATAAAGTCGAGTACTTGGTGGCTTGCAACCCACCAAATGAACCCAAACTTGGAATATAGTAACTAACTTCCATGGAAATGGCTAGATCTCATGCATGGTCACAAATGGACCTTAAAGATTGAAACTTTACTACTTATAGGACTCATACGTCACTACGGGTGGCAAGCCTAGACCTAGAAACGAGTTGGAGTCATAAAGATCCTTTATTGGGACTAAAAAGATCCCAAAACATCTCTACACTAGATCTAAGCACACATGAGGAAAGTTGAAAGCTTTATACCTCAAATGAGTGCCAAATGATGAGGTAATCTCAGATCCTTGAGCTCAAGATACTCAAGTTCTTCTTCTCCAACTTCTCTTCTCTTCTTCCAAGCTCCAATTCACAAAAACAAGCTTCAAAAGGACAAACACACACAAGAATGGAGTAAGAGAGGGTATCTAGGGTTTCTGAGGTTGAGAGGATGGTAAGGAGGCTAGGGTTTGAGTCATAATGTTCTATTTATATGGTTTAAACCCTAAAAATTAGGGTTTGGAATCTGCTCACGTACGCTGCGCATACGTGCATGCGCCTCCTGAGTCAAAAGCTCCTCTACGCCCCGCGTACGCCAAGCTAACGCCCAACATATGTCTTCTGGGCAGCCCAACTACACGGGCCACTTGCTAAAGTCCAACTCAATAATCCACTTTTCCAATTCATAACCCAACAACAAACAATAAATGTTTAAAATAAATAATACCTCAAGTGATGGATGTTACAAGTTCGAACCCCAAGTAGGGAGAACTGGTTATCTATGAGGAGGTCACCAGGGTTGGTGCAAGGTTTTGTTCGGCAGTCAGGGCTCGTCAGTATATTCAACACGAGTGTGCAGGTTACTTGACTTATGTGGTTGATACTCGGGTTGGGGATCAGATTTCAGTTTCCGAGGTTCTAGTTGTTAAGGAGTTTGTGGATGTATTCCCAAAGGATTTACCCTGTGTGCCTTATGAGAGGCAGGTTGAGTTCAGGATTGATCTTGTGCTAGGTGCGGCCCCGATTGCCAAGGCGTCGTACCGCTTGGCACCTCCTGATATGTAGGAGTTGTCATCTCAGCTGCAGGAGCTACTAGGCAAGTGGTTCATCAGAACAAGGAGTTCTCCGGAGGGAGTGCCGATATTGTTCGTCAAGAAGAAGGATGGTTCACACCGGATTTGCATTGATTACCGGGAGTTGAACAAGTTAATGGTGAAGAACCGTTATCCTCTTCCGCGGGTTGATGAGCTCTTTAATAAGTTGCAGGGTGCATCTAGGTTCTCCAAGATCGATCTGAGGTCTGGGTATCATCAGGTGAGAGTGAGAGAGGAGAACGTGGAGAAGACCGCATTTCCAGACTCGTTATGGGCATTACGAGTTCGTGGTGATGCCATTTGGGTTCACGAATGTTCCTGCTGTATTCATGGATTTGATGAATCGGGTATGTAGGTCGATGCTCGACCGATCGGTTATAGTGTTTATTGATGATATTTTGGTGTATTACAAGACCAGAGAGCGACATGAGGAGCATCTTCGAGAGCTTTTTGGGGGGGGGGGTTTAGGCGAGAACGGCTTTATGCCAAGTTCTCAAAGTGGAAGTTTTGGTTACGAGAGGTCTAATTCCTTGGGCACCTCGTTAACCATGATGGGATTTTGATTGATTCGGCCAAGATTGAGGCGGTGATGCAGTGGGAGCTTCCAAGATCTCACTCAGAGATTAGGAGTTTCTTGGGTTTGGCAGGGTACTTTCGGAGATTCATTCAGGACTTCTCCACGATTGCGGTACCTCTCCCTCGTCTGACAAAGAAGAGGTGATTTTCGGTGGGGCCCTGAGTAGCAGTCAACATTTGAGACTCTTCGGCAGAGGTTATGTGAGGCCCCGGTATTGACCCTCTCTGAGGGAGTCGAGGATTTTGTGGTATTCTGTAATGCATCCATCACCAGTTTAGGGGCGGTCCTCATGCAGAGAGGACGAGTGATTGCTTATGTTTCACGGAAGTTGAAGCCGAATGAGTCGTGATATGCCAAGCATGATCTGGAGTTGGGAGCAGTGGTATTCGCCCTCAAGATTTAGAGACATTATATATATGGGGTCCATTGTACTGTCTACACGGATGACAAGAGTTTGAGATATGCTGTCGGGATTGGCGCTGGGAGGGCCTTCCAGTACCGGGACATTGACAATACGCTCGGTATTTGATGGAGTTCAGGATCCTATCATAGCCATGAGCTAGCTGTCTGACGTCGAGGGATGTTTCTTCACTTGCTCTTGCCCACCAGAAGGTCAAGTGCACTCTGAACCTTCTTCGTTCCGGAGCGAAGGATTGGTAGAGACTTGTTACTAGCTTGTATTCTCCTAAGCAGAGGGCTGCTGTGACTTGGGTGCAGTTCTCTAAGATGTTCCATTCTAGATATGTTCCGTTGGTGGAGTAGGAGAGGTTGGCTCAGGAGTACTTGGATTTGAGACACAAGACCGAGTCGGTGATGGAGATCACCAAGATGTTTACGGAGAGAGCCATGTTTTGTACTGAGTTTTCTGCTTCTGAGCAAGCTCAAATGACCCGGTACTTGAGCATGCTCAAGACGGAAATCCAACAGTTTGTATCAACGCAACACTATGGTTATTTGGTAGATTTTTAGGAGGCCGCTAGGCGGCGGGAGATCGAGATGGAGCTCCAGAAGAGGGAGAAGAGGCAGGGCCCAGCGCAGTCGCGGTCTGCGTTGAAGCGATTCGAGGATGATGATGTTAGATCTGGGAATCGGAAGGGCCACACTTGTGGAAAGTGCGGAAAGGTTCATGATGGTGCTTGCCGATCTTCTTATGGGTGGCACTATTATGGCAGGAAGGGCCACATTGCGAGGGATTGCCATCAGCAGGCTCCAGTACCCAACACCAATATTTGCTATCACTACGACCAGGTTGCCCATGTGAAGGCCAACTGTCCCTTGTTTGCTGCTAGGCCGGTGCAGGCTCTAGCACCGACTACTCTGAGGATCACGGATGGGAGCCATGGCAGTGTGGAGCCCCCGTGGGATCGAGGTTGCGCTTTCCAGCTCACGGTAGAGGAGGCCAGGGCGACACAAAACTTCGTGACCGGTATGTTTCTATTTATTATTTTATTGATTATATTTTATGGTATGCTCGTGTTTATGCTCATAATAGGTACACTCTTAGTGAACTCTTTGCCTGCTCTTGTGTTATTTGAATCGGGCACGAGTCGGTCTTTTGCGTCTCGATCATTCAGTAAGGACTTTGATATGCCTATTGGGGAGCTAGAGTGTCCGTTGCAGGTTTCTATCACCAACGAACACGTGGTTTCTTCATGCAGTGTGTATCAGGGTTGTGTATTGGAGATCTTCCGGGTGCCTTATCCAATTGATCTAATCCCTATCCCCATGAAGGATGTATGCATGATAGTGGGTATGGATTGGCTGAGCAGGTTTGGTGCCATGATCGATTGCAAGGGTCAGCGAGTAGTAGTTCGAACCCCAAGTGGGGGAGAATTGGCTATCTATGGAGAGGGCACCAGGGTTGGTTCAGGGTTATGTTCGGCAGCTAGGGCTCGACAGTATACTTAGCATGGGTGTGCAGGTTATCTGGCTTATGTGGTTGATACTCAAGTTGGGAAGCAAACTTAAGTTTCCGAGGTACCAGTTGTCAGGGAGTTTGTCGATGTTTTCCCGGAGGAGTTACCCGGTGTGCCTACCAAGAGGCAGGTTGAGTTTAGGATTGATCTACTGTCAGGTGCGACTCCGATTGCCAAGGCGCCATACCGCTTGGCACTGCCTGAGATACATGAGTTGTCCTCTTAGCCTCAGGAGCTGCCAGGCAAGCAGTTCATCTAGCTAAGCAGTTCGCTGTGGGGAGCGCCGATACTGTTCGTCAAGAATAAGGATAGTTCACACCAGATGAGCATTGATTACTGGGAGTTGAACAAGTTACTGGTGAAGAATCGTTATCTCCTTCCGCGGATTGATGACCTCTTTGATCAGTTGCAGGGTGCATCTTGGTTCTCCAAGACCGATCTGAGGTTCGTTTATCATCAGGTGAGGGCGAGAGAGGAGGACGTGGTGAAGACCGCATTTCGGACTCGGTATGGGCATTATGAGTTCGTGGTGATTCCATTTGGGCTCACTAGTATGCCTGCTGTGTTTATCGATTTGATGAATCGGGTATGCATGCCAATGCTTGACCGATCTGTTATCATGTTCATTGATGATATCTTTGTTGGATTAGATGTCCAAGCCCATAACTATTATTGGTATGTACTTGACCCGAGAGTAGCATGGTCCATTTGGGTTGCATATCATCAGGACAATTTGTTAGGATGGACTTTTGAGAGAAGGTTATTTATGGTTTATTAATATATTATAAGTTATAATATATTAATATGAAATCATATGTTTTAATTAGTATCGATCAAGAATTAATTTGGAATTAATTTAGTGATCAAAAGAGACTAATTAAATCTATGGGGACTAATTATGATAATTAGTTATATTTATATGTGTTGGGCTTATGATCCATGTTGGACCAAGTTTATGTATGGATACATAAAGAGTTGGGCCACATGAACCATGGATCATAAAACCCATGGGTATGGATTATGGGTTATACCCATGACCCTTGGAATCCTACATATAAATAGGTTACTCCATAGCCAAAATCACCACTTCTTTTCTTAGAGAAATATGGAGGTGTTTTGGTGCATGGAATTCTCTCTCAAGAGCCACCTTTGTCCTAGGTGTGTTGTGATTCCATTTGAGGCATTTCATACTATTGGTGCTAAGCTCTTAAGGCCAAATACATCAAGACTTCAAGCCACATAAAAGGTATGTTTCCCTAACTAGTATATTATATGGTTTATGTCAAATGCATGCTAGTTATAGGTTTAATGCCTTGGAAACCATTTGCATGTATAATAGAGAAAACATAGATCCAAGGTATTTAGGGTTGTATGTGCACCATAGGATGTTGTAGTATACTAAAACCCAAGAGTCTTCAAAGGATAATTGTCAAAGTTTCAAGATTTGTATTAGTTTATATGATTATCTAATTTCTTGAAAATTGTTGATGTGAATTATCTTTACTTATGAGTTTAATCTAGATCATAGAAAAATTATTTGATTATTGTGTTAATTGGAATATTTGATCTTAATGGTTTTTATGAACTCCATAACTTGTCCTCAAGTTATGGAAAGTGAAGAGTTTTTCTTTTTAAAGTGTCATTAAGTCTCATAGGTTATGAAAATAGAAGAGTCGCTATTTTTAATGTCATCATTAAATGATTTAATGTCTTCCATAACTTGTCCTCAAGTTATGGAACTTGAATTTTGTTTTTCATTAAACCTTAATTAAACTCATAAGTTATGAAAAATCCAAGAGTTTTGAAAGGTTTCAAAACTTGTCCTCAAGTTTTGGAATTTGTAAAGTTACCCCCCATGTATACTTTAATTCCAAACTAGACCTTAGAATTTTAAAAGTTTAAAATTCAACCCTTATACTATTATTATAATTTTAATTATATAGATATGTATAAGATAAAGTCGTCTTACCATTAGTAGGCCTCATTCACGAAGCCGGTTTATAAGGGGGGTATAAGGTTACTGCCTATAAAATGGCAGTTTAATGGGTGTCCACTCTCACTCACCGCTTCCTTGACCGGTGGAGGGTCGTTAGCCGAACAGGTAAGACAAGGACTATAATTCTCCCTTCATTATAAGTATAATGATAAATACTAAGTAACTAAACACTTATAAATTCCCAATCTTAGTTACTTAGGAAAATGTGAATAAGGTGCTAATCCATGAAATTACACTTTGCACTTTGTTTAAGCTGTTAGTGGAGCGTGTGTGGTTAACCGGCACACTAACCTGGACTTAACAAGGTAGGCAAAGGGTAACTTAATGTTTATCATAGTATCGTTGGAGCGTGTGTGGTTAACCGACACATCGATTGAGGGGTAAATATTAAGGGTACCAAGTATATTTGCATGGTTACTTCACACCTTGTTTTGTGATCCTCGGCATCCCAGTCACAAAACCTGAAGGGCACACTCGAGATTGAAACATGCCATTGAAAAGTTCAATGAATCTCAAAAGAATCTAGGAGTTTCAAAACCAATTAAAACCTAATAATACATTTCGTTTATCTTGGTGGAAATTGGTGAATCGTCATTCACCTACCTTCAAATATTTTATAGCTTGGATTACGACATCCCTCTTCCAAGTTATAAAATAGTTTGTTGGGTCCTAGCCTTAATATATCATATTGGGTGTTATATTAAGGACTTAAATCAACTTTATGTGAATTTCTCCCATTGTTGATGTCTGGTTTAGACAACAATGATCTTCCCAAACCAAGCTTTCCTAATGAATATGACTTCCCGAGTTTGGCTCATGGAAGTCATACTTCTCTTCCTCCACCTCCTCCAATTATTCTCCCTAACCCACAAGTTCAAGGTCACTCAAGCCCTAATGGCAAGCAAGGTCTATGTGTGATCACATCTTAGAGATGAAGTCACATATTGACAAGCCGGGAGAGTTGGGTGTCAAAGTCTTGAGAAAGTTGGATGTTCAATCACTTTCTAAGTCACATAGTGAGTTCCTTTGGGACTACTATGAAACAGACTATGACATGAACCTTAATGATCATATCTATTTGCTTGGTGCTGCTGAATCAGCAATGATTTGGAACGATAGTAAAGCAAATTTGATTAGAAGATCAACTTCCCAAAAACTTTATGGACAGTGACAATGGTGACACTGGAAATCCAGAAAAAGCATTCTCTTCCCAATGGAAAGGGATTGGCCATAGTCAACCCGGTTGACCAAATGGTAAAGAGAAAGGCTAAGTCTGAGATAGTCCCATTACCAAAGGGTCCATATGTTTATTTTGCCAAAGGAAAGGGCGTTGATTGCAAAGCTGCCAAATTTACCTAAGGATGTTAAAGTCAATAAGTTTGACTCTACATCAGGTAGAGCTCATTATCTAACTCTGTTAAGTTCTATTCTAAGATCCTCATTACATGATGTGACTGGGTCACATGTTGATGTTTTAAGAATCAAAGAATAGAGAGAAATCTTAAAGGAAGTATATGCTGATTCTGATCGCGAAGGTGGATTTCGATCGTATCAGAATTTTGAGCAGTTGCTTAAGAAGTTATGATATATTGCTAAGGAATAGATAACAACAATTTTCCATGTGGATTGTAAGGATAAGTTTTTCCGCAAAGTTTTAAAATAAAAGAAAATTGTTTAATTTTATTTATTTGAAGTATCCTTACAATGGCATTTGTGAAAAATTGTTGCTTATATGATTCCACTGACAGCAATATTGGAAAATGGATTTGATTCTTTCATTTGTGGTAGTGTCTAAATTTACCAAATCAGGAAAGTTCCTCATCGCCCAAGTTTCAATTGGACCGAAACTTGGAATCATGCAAGTTGAATAGTATGATGAATGAGAACTTTCAAGCATTGGAAAATGAAGAGTAATTACTTGTTCACATGGATGTGTGAGTCAAGTGAAGGACTAAAGGGATCGAGTACACATTCTTGTGTACTGGTCATGTCCACCACAAAGCTCGTTAAGACTATTTGATTTACTAAAGTTTAGTAAATATGGTTATACTTACAAGTTTAAGTATAATTCTGAAACATTGGAAAAGTCTCAATGTATGGCAGAACAAATGGGAAGAATCAAATTAGGCAGAAAGATAAAAGTTTCTCAAATCTGAAAAGATGGGAGAGTACTTTAGTATCATGTTTGTGATCATCTTAATGATTTAGAAATCATATCACAATTAGTCCTCTAAAGGTCATCTTAGTGCATTCTTATGACTAAGAAGATGAGTCATGAATTGTTGAAATGGTTAGATCAGGAAGATGAGTCATACTTCGTTCCAAAACAATTCTTAGAGTCATACTCCAAGATTGTAACTTGAGTGACATATCTTAAAGAAAGGTTTAAAACACTTGTCAAATGTAAGAGTAAAAGTGTCCTACTCTTGTACATTCGAAATTGGTAAGTTGTGATGTTTTGGATAAAACAAAGACCAACTAAGGCCAATTGTGTGAAGTGTTTGTCTTGATAAAGAATCCGCACTATCTCTTGAATATTTGGCAAGATAGTCTTATATGTCAAGAGGATAGTGGGAGTCTTAAAGATCCTAAAAAGAATTTCAAGAACTAATCAAGAATAAAACCTGAGGTTCTTCACTAGCACACGACTTGAGGTTTATAACCTATCGTGTTGACATATTCTGTGCCCATTCCAGTTAAAGTTGGCTTTGCATAGGAGTTCTGAAAGTTCTCAATTGGTTGCATAACAACTTGGAAGCAATGGCAGGCCCTGTACTGCCAGGTGGCAAGAAGTTAAGAGTTGGTTATACATTGATTGCACGAAAACGCATTTGGTAACTCGATGTTATAAAACGTGCCTTTGTGTATGATTCAACAAGTAGTAGAACAAGCCATATGAGTCGAAGTTTATCCATTCCTTTTACCTTCGGGATAAAAGCGATATCTGTGGGCCTCTCGATGATTTAGCGATGACACATGTGAGTGCTTGGCCAAGCCAGGACTGATTTGATTTGTTCAATCAGTCAGTCATCATAAATCGAAAATCGGGAAACAACAAACGGATAGAGAGAATGATTATAATCCATGTCTCAGTCCATATGATATCTAGAATGGAGGAATATATGATCCCTTATCTAATGGACGCGTCATTGATTTGTTCAGAGTTCGACAACGGCTTTAAGAGCTACGATTGCTAGTCGGGTTATGAAGTCGTACTTGCAATAATAGTTTTAGACTTATCCAAGTGGGAGACTGTTGGATTAGATGTCTAAGCCCATAACTATTATTGGTATGTACTTGAACCGAGAGTAGCATGGTCCATTTGGGTTGCATATCATCAGGACAATTTGTTAGGATGGACTTTTGAGAGAAGGTTATTTATGGTTTATTAATATATTATAAGTTATAATATATTAATATGAAATCATATGTTTTAATTAGTATCGATCAAGAATTAATTTGGAATTAATTTAGTGATCAAAAGAGACTAATTAAATCTATGGGGACTAATTATGATAATTAGTTATATTTATATGTGTTGGGCTTATGATCCATGTTGGACCAAGTTTATGTATGGATACATAAAGAGTTGGGCCACATGAACCATGGATCATAAAACCCATGGGTATGGATTATGGGTTATACCCATGACCCTTGGAATCCTACATATAAATAGGTTACTCCATAGCCAAAATCACCACTTCTTTTCTTAGAGAAATATGGAGGTGTTTTGGTGCATGGAATTCTCTCTCAAGAGCCACCTTTGTCCTAGGTGTGTTGTGATTCCATTTGAGGCATTTCATACTATTGGTGCTAAGCTCTTAAGGCCAAATACATCAAGACTTCAAGCCACATAAAAGGTATGTTTCCCTAACTAGTATATTATATGGTTTATGTCAAATGCATGCTAGTTATAGGTTTAATGCCTTGGAAACCATTTGCATGTATAATAGAGAAAACATAGATCCAAGGTATTTAGGGTTGTATGTACACCATAAGATGTTGTAGTATACTAAAACCCAACAATCTTGGTGTATTCCAAGACCAGAGAGCAACATGAGGAGCACCTTCGAGAGCTTCTGGGAGTATTGAGGCGGGAACGGATTTATGCCAAGTTCTCGAAGTGTGAGTTTTGGTTGTGATAGGTACAATTCCTGGGGCATCTCATTAACCAGGATGAGATTTTGGTCGATCCAGCCAAGATCGAGGCGGTGATGAAGTGGGAGGTTCCAAAATCTCCCTCAGAGATCAGGATTTTCTTGGGTTTGCCAGGATATTCTCGGAGATTCATTCAGGATTTCTCCAAGATTACGGTACCACTCACTCTTCTAACGAGGAAGGGAGTGGATTTCCGATGGGCACCTAAGCAATAATCGACATTTGATACTCTTCGACAGAGGTTATGTGAGGCCCTGTTATTGACCCTTGCGGAGGGAGTCAAGGATTTTGTGGTATTCTATGATGCATCCATCACTAGTTTGGGGTCGGTCCTTATGCAGAAAGGTTGAGTGATCGCTTATGCTTCGCGGCAGCTGAAGCCGCATGAGACGCGGTATCCTACTCATGACCTGGAGCTGGAGGCAATGGTGTTTTCCCTCAAGATTTGGAAACATTATCTTTATGGGGTCCGTTGTACTGTCTACACAGATCACAAGAGTTTGAGATATCTTATGGACCAGCTGAACCTGAACATGAGGCGGCGCAAGTGGCTGGATGTGGTCAAGGATTATGACTGCAAGATTCTTTACCATCCGGGTAAAAAGAATGTGGTGGCGGATGCTTTGAGCCGCAAGTTGGCTGGATCTTCGGTCGGGGAGATGTGTATGAGGATATCGGTTGATTCTCCGCTTTTGGGTTTGATCAGGGGGGCTCAGGTTGAGGGAATTCAGATGGAGAACTGGAAGCAGGAAAGGATCAGAGGTGAGATTGACAGATTTGTCATGGATAGTCGAGGGTTATTGACCCGGTGTGGTCGGGTATGGGTTCCAATTTCTGGTGGGGTCAGGCAGATTGTGTTAGGGGAGGATCATAAGTCTCGTTTTTCTATACACCCAGGAGCCACCAAGATGTATCGAGATTTGATATTGAGCTACTAGTGGCCGTGTATGAAGAGGGAGATAGCCTAGTATGTTGAGAGATGCTTGACCTGAAGGATGGTCAAGGCTGAGCATCAGAGGCCGCATGGCAAGCTACAGCCTCTGGAGGTTCCCATGTGGAAATGGGAGCAGATTACCATGGATTTTATCACCAAGTTGCCGAAGAAGAAAAAGGGTTTTGATGCTATATGGGTCATCGTGGATCGATTGACCAAGAGTGCCCACTTTTTGGCCATCCAAGAGAGCTCTTCGGCCGAAACGTTGGCCGATGTTTATGTTCGGGATATTGTTGCTCGCCATGGGGTTCCGATCTCTATTGTTTTTGACCGAGATGTTCGGTTCACTTCCCGTTTCTGGCAGAAGTTCCACGAGGAACTGGGCACAAGGTTGCATTTCAACACTGCTTATCATCTGCAGACCGACAGGCAGAGTGAGCGGTCGATATAGGCCCTTGAGGATATGTTGCGGGCCTATGTTATTGACTTTGGTGGGAGTTGGGATTCCTACCTACCTCTTGCAAAGTTCTCCTACAACAATAGTTATCACTCCAGCATTGATGCTCCGCCTTTTGAGCTCTTGTATGGTCGAATATGTTGTACCCCGGTTTGTTGGGGGGGGGGGGGAAGTTGGCCACAAGGTTATGGGAAGGACCGAAGTAGTCCATCAGACCATGAAGCTTATTCAGCAGATCAGGCAGAGATTTCAGACCGCTCGGAGTCCGCACAAAAGCCATGCCTACCGGCGCCGATCCGAGTTGGAGTTTCAGGTCAGTGATATGGTATTCCTTAAGGTATCACCTTGGAAAGGTGTGATACCTTCAGGAAGAGGGAGAAGTTGGGTCCCCAGTATATTGGGCCTTTTCGAGTGATTTCCAGGGTAGGCAAGGTGGCTTACAGGTTGGATCTACCCGAGGAGCTCAGTCTGATTCACAACACTTTCCATGTTTCGCAGTTGCGAAAGTGCGTATTGGATGATGAGGTAGTGGTCTCCTTGGACGATATTCAGGTCAATGAGTGTCTGAACTATGTTGAGAGGCCGATAACTATTTTGGAGAGAAAGATGAAGGTCTTTCACGATAGGGAGATACCTTTGGTAAAGGTACAATGGTAGCATCAGAGAGGCTCCATGAAACATCCCAAAAATACAGTCTAAAAATTTTGTTTTTAATTATTAATAAAATCATAGTTATCCAAAACACATGTCATAATATATCAAACATCATATCAATGTATATCAAAATATCAGAGTATAAACATCCCAGGCTGAACAAATGGTGTGTGAACTGCAATCATCCCGAGCTCTTCCCCTTGCTACTGGAGGTACCTGAAACCAAAACTGAAAACTGTAAGCACGAAGCTTAACGAGTCTCCCCAACTACCACATACCATACACATATCACATAAACATATCTTGGGCCCCACCCCTGCTACATCAGGTCATCGCCCGACATCGACTTTCCCGGTATCGGGCCCCGCCTGACATCGAACCCTATTCGGCATCGGGCCCTGCCCTGTATCGAGCACATCTCGGAATACATGTGAGCATAATCAAATAATACACATAAACCTAAGCATATATCATTAACATTTAAACATTCCTCGGGCCCCGCCCGTCATCAGACCGTAATCCGGAAACATACTAACATTCCTCGGGACCGCCCCGACATCGGACCGAAGTCTGGAAACATACAAGTACAAACACATACAATAATCACAAAGACATCAAGCATACAAGCATTCTTCGGGACCGCCCCGACATCGGATCGAAATCCAGAAAAGCATATAAACCTACATCGGGACCCGCCCGACATCGAACTGTAGTCCGGAACGACTACTAACTAAACAGGCCAGCCTTGGTGCCTTAGAACCGTTTCTACTGGAGGAAACTCACCTCGTATACTAGCTGTGATATCTCGTGTGAGGAATCTCTGATGGCTGCTCTAACGACTCCCCGACTATCAATTTCACAATAACACTTATTCAAAATCTGATAATCCTTCTTAGGGTAAATTAACCATTTTACCCCTAGTCAAAGTCAACATCCTGGTCAAAGTCAAAGTCAAGGTCAACTCCTAGTCGACTCAACTCGTCGAATTACCTCCTAACTCAACGAGTTCCTATACTACTCAGACTCGTGATCAACCGAGTCAACTCGTCGAGTCCCTTTACAAACTCGTCGAGTTCTACCTGGCATAGAATCGGGATAACCCGACTCAACTCGTCGAGTCCCATTTTGGAATCGCCAAGTTCCCCAATCTGTTTGGCCTATCTTAATGGATTAAGCCCCTACACTTCAGATCCAAGCTTCATACTTCACATAAACCCTGAAAATGTCCTTTTAAGGGTTAAGTTTCTAATTTTATTCATTAATACCTCTTCTTAAAGGGTTTAGCTCAAACCCTAATTCCTTGGGACCTAGAACTTGGTCCTTAAGCCATCCATACACCAAACTAAAGCTTACAACCTCATATTTAAACCCCTTACATTACTTGGACACGTAAAGGCTAATATGACAATCTATGGTTTGCATGGGGGCTCCAATGGCATATAGTTTGCACCTTTATGTCATATCAGCCCCTCTAGGTCCTAGATCTGGAAGAATACCCACTTGGGTCGATCATTCTCCAAAAGCTATCATTCTTGGACCAAAAACCCTCATAAAATGGACATAAAGAGATCTAATGAACTAACAGCCAAGATAGAAACTTGCTTACCAGAAAATGTACCAAATGGTGTGTAGTTTCTGGATCTACTCTTTCCCTTTTGAGCCCTCTATCTTCTTCTTCTTCCACAAGCTTCAAAAGTACACAAAGATCACTCAAAATGGCTCACACTCTCAAATAAAGCTCTAGGGTTTCATGGATTAGGGTTTGGGACATGGAGGCTGGAAATGAGGCCAAGGGTGGGGATTAAGGAGCCTAAATAGGTGCAAAACCCCGAAATTAGGGTTTCACTCTGGCCGATCTACTCGCCGCGTCGAGGGCTCTTGACTCGTCGAGTAGATAGCTTAAACCCCGTGTATATTATGCCCTCTACTCGACGATTTAGGGCCACCAAATCGTCGAGTTACCCTTTCAAAATAAATAAATTAATGAGTTAAATGCATACCAGGAACCAGGCGTTACACTCCAAGTGGACCTGGGAGCCGGATGCTGAGATGCGGGAGCATTATCCTGAGTTATTCGTTGCGGCATAATTCGAGGACGAAGTCTAGATCAAGTGGGTGAGAATTGTAACATCCCGATATGAGGTACTTCTAAATTTACCCCCTTTAATTCATTTATGTTGCATTTTGGTCCCAAGTTCAAGAAATGTATGCATAAGGGCCTTGATGGCATTGTTGTAATTTTACGCCTACGGGGTACGCCATGCATACGTGGTGTACGCTGAGCGTACTAGGGTGCGCCCTAGTACGTTGGGCGTACATCAGTGTACGCTAGGCGTACTTTCTAGATAAGGAACACCTAATTTTTAGGGGTTGGTTGGTATTTAAGCACTCTTATGGCCTCATTTCCTTCACCTTATCAGCCTCCACCCTCTTATACGTGTTTGTAACACTAATATCCTCTTAAGAAGCCATTTCTAAGCTTGTGTGTTTGTTTTGGTGCTTTTGAAGAAGAAGGAAGGAAGAGAAGACCACCTTGAAGGAGTGAAGCTTTCTAGATCCAGGATCACACCACCTTTTGGCACCATTTGAGGTATCAAGTTCTGAACTTGGTGTAGTTTCTTGTCGATATTGTTTTGGGTTAGTTTTAGGTTCTTTTTGTCCCAAATGTGGTGTTTCATGAACAAAGCATATTCTTGACCCATTAAGCTGTCCTTTCAGACCCTTGGAAGGTTCTTGAGTCATAAAAATGGATTTCAAATGGTTGGTTTTGCTCCATGCATATTGTAGAATGTCTTAATGGATTAAGAAGTTCATATAAGCACTTAATGGGCATGTAAAATTGTAAAGTTGGAAACTTTATGACTCTATAGTGTATTTTAGCCTTGGATCTTAAATATGGACGTAAGTGCTTAAGCCATTAAGCACTTAATGAGTTTTGAAGTTTGCGAGAGTACGCCCCACATACTTGGAGTATGCCCTGCGTATGAGGTCAACCACCCCGATGGTGGTCAACATACAAGGACTTGAATACGCCCAATGTACATTCGGAGTACGCCCTGCATACTCACACTAGGTTAATCCGGTTGAGTTGACTCGGATGGATTGACTCCGTTGATTTAGTTGGTTGACCTAGTTGACTTAGTTGGTTTGACTCAGTTGACTTAGTTGATTTGACCAGTTGACTTTGACTTTGACCAAGTTTGAACTTAAGGGTAGTTTGACCAGTTGACTTCCTCCCATAGAGCATCTCGAAGGGAGGTCGGTCTATGCTGGCGTGGTAACTATTGTTATACGAAAAACCTGCTAACGGAAGATACGTATCCCAACTGCCACCAAAATCCAAAACACATACGCGTAGCATGTCCTCGAGAGTCTGTATCGTCCTCTCGCTCTGTCCGTCTGTCTGAGGGTGGAAAGCGGTTCTGAAGTGGAGGCGAGTACCCAGCTCCTCGTGAAACCGCTTCCTAAAACCTGGAAGTGAAACAGACATCTAGGTCTGACACCACCAAGACAGGCACTCCATGTCGTGCCACTATCTCGTGCACGTATATCTTGGCCAGCTTCTCGGACGAGATACTCTCCTGGATCGGGATAAAATGAGCACTCTTGGTCAACCGATCCATGATGACTCATATCGAATCTACTCCACGTGCGGTCCTGGGAAGCTTGGTATTGAAATCCATAGTGATATCCTCCTATTTCCACACGGGAATGTACAATGACTGCATCTTGCCATGGGGACGCTGATGTTCGGCCTTAACCTTCCTGCAGGTCAAGCACCACTCCACGTACCAAGCAACGTCCCGCTTCATGCAGGGCCACCAGTAATCAGAGCGAAGATCCCGGTACATCTTCATCGCCATGGGATGGATGGAGAACCTCGACTTGTGGGCCTCATCCATCAGATGCTGTCGTACTCCACCCCAGTACGGAAACCAGACCCTCCCATGCAGGGTCAACAACCCTCGGCTGTCATAATCAAAAGAGGCCACCCGACCTACGATCCGCTCGCACTTCTGACGCTCGTCCTTCAGGCCCTCGACCTGCGTCTCTCTAATCTGCTCCAGTAATGGAGTAATCACTGTCATCCTCAAGCATATATCTCGAATCAGAGCCGTCACTGCCTAGCGGCTCAGGGCATCGACCATGACATTGGCCTTGCCTGGGTGGTAGAGGATCTCACAGTCATAATCCTTCACCACATCTAACCCCTGACGTTGCCTCATGTTCAGATTCGAATGATCCATGAGGTACCTCAAACTCTTGTGGTCCGTGTAAATGGTACAACGGACCCCGTAGAGGTAATGCCGCCAAATCTTGAGGGCGAAAACCATAGCCCCCAGCTCTAAGTCATGCGTCGGATAGTTAGCCTCATGAGGCTTCAACTGCCTCGAAGCATAAGCTATCACATGACCCCCACTGCATCAAAATTGCACCCATGCCTATAATCGAAGCGTCATAATAAACCACGAAATCATCGACGCCCTCCAGAAAAGTCAGGATCGGTGCCTCGCACAACCACTGTATGAGAGTCTCGAAAGCTGCCTGCTACTCAGGCCCCCAGCGGAATGTCACCGACTTCTTGTTCAGTCAGGTCAAAGGAACAATGATCTTAGAGAAATCATGGATGAATCTCCGGTAATAACCCGCTAGACCAAGAAAACTCCGAATCTCAGTTGGAGACCTCGGAACCTCCCACTGCATCGCGACCTCTATATTGGCCGGATCGACCAGAATACCCTTCTGGTTGACAAGATTCCCAAGAAACTACACCTCGCGCAACCAGAACTCATACTTGGAGAACTTTGGAAAAAGTCTCTCCCTCCTCAGTGTCTCCAGCACCTCCTTCAGGTGCTCCTCATGCTCGAGTCTTGGAATAGACCTAGATATCATCAATGAAAATGATCACAGACCGATCCAGCATCGATCTGCACACTCGGTTCATGAGATCCATGAACGCGGCTGGGGCATTGGTGAGCCCAAACGACATCACCACATACTCATAGTGACCATAGCGAGTCCTAAAAGCCGTCTTCTGCACGTCCTCATCCCTGAATCGCATCTAGTTATAATCCGATCACAGATCAATCTTGGAGAAAAAAGATGCACCTTGTAGCTGGTCAAATAAATCATCAATCCTCGGGAGAGGATAACGGTTCTTCACCGTTACCTTATTCAGCTCCTGGTAGTCTATGCACATCCGATGTGACCCATCCTTCTTCTTCACAAATACGATCGGGGCTCCCCATGGCGAACTACTCGTCCTGATAAATCCCTTGTCTTGCAACTTTTGCAGCTGTATAGACCACTCCTGCATCTCAGGAGGAGTCAACCGATACGGTGCCTTGGCTATCGAAGCCACATCAGGAACTAGGTCAATCCTAAACTTGACCTGTCTCTCTGGGGGTATCCCAAGAAAATCCTCTGGGAATACATCTGGGTACTCTCTCACGATTGGTACATCATCCACCGTCGTCTTACCCTTATCTCGGGTATCCATAACATAAGCGACATAACCTGCGCAACCCTGCTGAAGGTAACGCCTCACTCTTGCTGCTGAACATAAAACCGGTCCGTGTTGTGGCCTCTCGCCCTGGATCACTAACTCTCCCCCACAAGGAGTCCGAACCCTCACTAGCTGTTGCTCGCAGTCGATCACTGCCCCATTGCGGCTCAACCAATCCATACCCACTATAACCTTTTTCCCTCGCAGGGGAATGGGGACCAAATCCACTGAAAACTGCTCGTCAAACAACTATAGTATGCATTCCCGATGCACCCTCGTAACCCGGATGGTCCTATCATCTGCTATCTCCACATCAAGTGGACAGTCTAGCTCCCCCAGAGCTCCATCAAATTGCCTGCTAAGCGCAAGCGACACAAAAGATCGGGTGGCACCCGAATCGAACAATACCAGGGCTGACATACCGTTCACTAGGTACGATCCTATAACAAAAGAAATACACATAAGCGGTAAACAATATAGATAAAGAGATAAGGAGATAATACATACCTGTCACAACATCGGGAGTCGTATGTGCCTCCTCTACAGTAAGATTGAAAGCCCTGCTCTTTTTCGTAGGCGCCTCTACCTGGCCCTGACGGCCATCTGTAATCCTCAACGTGGCAGGAGCGGGTGCCGTCACCTGTCCTGCTGCCGCTAGACTCGGATACTGGGCCTTCTTGTGGCCCTTCTGATTGCATAGAAAGAAAATCATATCTGAAACTGCTATTGTGGTGGTGGTAGCTGTACAATCCCTGCTCATGTGACCAGTTCGGCCGCGCTTGAAGCAGCCCGAACTCCCCGCCCTGCACGCCCCCTCGTGCATCTTGCCGCACTTGCCACACCGGCTGTGGCCCTGTTGGCTCCTCGATCTGTGGTCTGATACCTTGGGCTTCTTGCCCGAACTGCCTGTCTGAACCCCATCTGGTTTCCTCTTCCTCTCCATCTCCAAATCCAAATCCCTTTCTCGAGCCCTAACAATCATGTCCTCCAGCGTCTTGTAGCTGGAGCGGCTCACAAACTGGCATATATCACTCTGCAACATCTCATGATATCGGGCCTTTTTCATCTCCTCGTCCGCCATGTACTGCGAAACGAGAAGGGCCCTCTCCCTAAAGTTGGCGGTGATCTTCGCCACCGTCTCTGTCGTCTGCTCAAGATCCTGGAAGTCCCTAGCTAGCTGTTGCACCTCAATCACGGGTGCGAACCCGGCCCTGATCCTGGCCTAAAAATCACTCCAGGTCATCAAATCCAAAACCGCATCATCCCCAATGGCTCGTCCGACCTCCTCCCACCAATCACGTGCCCAGTCCTTCAGAAGACAGGACGCAAGTCGAACCTTGTCCCCCTCGAGACATCTGTTGGTGCGGAATGCATTGGCGACATCCGCCAACCCTCTGGTGCTCACAATGGGGTCCCGAGCCCCATGGTAATAGGGAGCTCCACAAGCTCTGAACTCCCGGAAAGTCAGTATGCACGACCCCATCATGGCCGTAACCTCGGTGCGGAAATCGATCAACTTCTCATCTTGAAGCTCCAAAATACCCTCCTTGACCGATCCAAAAATCACAGGAGTCTGGTCTAGAATGTTGTGTGTGATCTCATACGAGATGAAGTCCCTTATCTGCTTATCCAGCTGCCCGGCCCCTGAGCCCGAGCCTAATCCCTCACCAGCGGTTGAACTGCCGCCTGGCCTAGTGCGTAGTTTCACCATACTGAAAATACACCATAACAAATGTCAGTATAATCATCATAACGCAAGGGATCTCATATACTACAAGTTTCCTGGGTTCGTCTCAGCCTTCCTTGATTCGAGTACGGATCCTATGCTTTCAGTAGTACGGGCCCATACTACCTTCCACATCTATCCGTACTTTCCTCAAGAACTGCCTCGATTCCACCAAGTCCCTTCTACTACTACTACTGATCTCATGCAAATCTCATCCTAGGCTTGCCCTAGGGTAATCACCAACCCACTCTCCGCTATCAGCTGTATAAGAAGTCCCTGCTATCTCCCCCTAACTAGCTTGCGAATACTATTACATATCACTAAGACTAGAATTATTTAGTCCTCGCAATATGTAACTTAACATATTCGTTTACTAGTTAGTAAAAGATAACTAGAACTCCTAAAAGCACAAAGCAAGCAGCATTCGAGCATCGAGTAAACATAATCAAGCATATCTCATTCAGGCCATCACTGACTAATCTGTACTAGCATGCGGTTCATAAAGCTGAGATACATATAACAGACACATAAAGCATCCTTCCTAGATCCTTAGTCCTAATCTAGCATGCAGTTCTCATAAAACCGATACACATATAATAGGCACATAAGACATCCTTCCTAGATTCTTAGTCCTAATCTAGCATGCAGTTCTCATAAACATATCATAACACAAACTTGTATCGGTAAGTTGGGAGTACTTACTTGAGCTCGACTGATTGCATGCACCATACCCATTTTTCTCTTTTCAAAGTTATTTTCTCTTTTAAAAAATGCTTTTCAAAATTATATTTATAAAAATGATTTTCTTTTGAATTTTTTTTTCATACCAAGTCCTTAGTTTGAGTCCAGACACACCCAAGAGTGTGCCCGAATCCCTCAAACCAAGGCTCTAATACCAACTTGAAACATCCCAAAAATACAGTCTAAAAATTTTGTTTTTAATTATTAATAAAACCATACTTATCCAAAACACATGTCATAATATCTCAAACATCATATCAATGTATATCAAAATATCAGAGTATAAACATCCTAGGCTAAACAAATGTTGTGTGCACTGCAATCATCCCGAGCTCTTCCCCTTGCTACCAGGGGTACCTGAAACCAAAACTGAAAACTGTAAGCATGAAGGTTAGTGAGTCTCCCCAACTACCACATACCATACACATATCACATAAACATATCTTGGGACCCACCCCTGCTACATCAGGTCATCGCCCGACATTGACTTTCCCGGTATCGGGCCCCGCCCGACATCGAACCCTATTCGGCATCGGGCCCTGCTCGGCATCGAGCACATCTCGGAATTCATGTGAGCATAATCAAATAATACACATAAACCTATGCATATATCATTAACATTTAAACATTCCTCGGGCCCCGCCCGTCATCGGACCGTAATCCGAAAACATACTAACGTTCCTCGGGACCGCCCCGACATCGGACCGAAGTCTGGAAACATACAAGTACAAACATATGCAAGAATCACAAAGACATCAAGCATACAAGAATTCTTCGGGACCACCCCGACATCATATCAAAATCTGGAAAAACATATAAACCTACATCGGGCCCCGCCCGACATCGAACTGTAGTCCGGAACGACTACTAACTAAACAGGCCGGCCTTGGTGCCTTAGACTCGTTCCTACTGGAGGAAATTCACCTCGTATGCTAGCTGTGAAATCTCGTGTGAGGAATCTCTGACGGCAGCTCCAACGACTCCCTGACTATCAATTTCACAATAACACTTATTCAAAATCTGATAATCCTTCTTAGGGTAAAATGACCATTTTACCCCTGGTCCAAGTCAAAGTCAAGGTCAACTCCCAGTCGACTCAACTCATCGAGTTACCACCTAACTCGACGAGTTCCTATACTACTCATACTCGTGATCAACCGAGTCAACTCGTCGAGTCCCTTCACAGACTCGTCGAGTTCTACCTGGCATAGAATCAGGACAACCCGACTCAACTCGTCGAGTCCCTTTCTGGACTCGCCGAGTTCCCCGGTCTGTTTGGCCTATCTTAATGGATTAAGCCCCTACACTTCAGATCCAAGCTTCATACCTCACATAAACCCTGAAAATGTCCTTTTAAGGGTAAAGTTTCTAACTTTACCCATTAATACCTCTTCTTAAAGGGTTTAGCTCAAACCCTAATTCCTTGGGACCTAGAACTTGGTCCTTAAGCCATCCATATACCAAACTAAAGCTTACAACCTTAGATCTAAACCCCTAACATTACCTGGACACGTAAAGCTCCCACCTTTTTCCACATGCATGGCCTTTTGGGGCTACAAAAGGCTAATATGACACTCTATGGCTTGCATGGGGGCTCCAATGGCATAAAGTTTGCACCTCTATGTCATATCAGCCCCTCTAGGTCCTAGATCTGGAAGAATATCCATTTGGGTCGATCATTCTTCAAAAGCTATCATTCTTAGACCAAAAACCCTCATAAAATGGACATAAAGAGATCTAATGAACTAGTAGCCAAGATAGAAACTTGATTACCAGAAAATGTTGCAAATGGTGTGTAGTTTCTGGATCTACTCTTTCCCTTTTGATCCCTCTATCTTCTTCTTCTTCCACAAGCTTCAAAAGTACACAAAGATCACTCAAAATGGCTCACACTCTCGAATAAAGCTCTAGGGTTTCTTGGATTAGGGTTTGGGACATGGAGGCTGGAAGTGAGGCCAAGGGGTGGGGGTTAAGGAGCTTAAATAGGTGCAAAACCCCGAAATTTGGGTTTCACTCTAGCCGATCTACTCGCCGGGTCGAGGGCTCTTGACTCCTCGAGTAGATAGCTTTAACCCCGCGTATATTATGCCCTCTACTCGACGAGTTAGGGCCACCCACTCGTCGAGTTAACCTTTCAAAATAAGTAAATTAATGAGTTAAATGCATACCAGGAACCAGGCGTTACACTCCAAGTGGACCTGGAAGCCGGAGGCTGAGATGCGGGAGCATTATCCTGAGTTATTCGTTGAGGAAAAATTCGAGGATGAAGTCTAGATCAAGTAGGGCAGAATTGTAACATCCCATTATGAGGTACTTCTAAATTTACCCCCTTTAATTCATTTATGTTGCATTTTGGTCCCAAGTTCAAGAAATGTATGCATAAGGGCCTTAATGACATTGTTGTAATTTTAGGCCTTCGGAGTACGCCATGCATACGTGGTGTTCGCTGAGCGTACTAGGGCGCACCCTAGTACGTTGGGCGTACATCAGTGTACGCTACCCGTGCTTGCTAGATAAGGAAACCCTAATTTTTAGGGGTTGGTTGGTATTTAAGCACTCTTATGGCCTTATTTCCTTCACCTTATCAGCCTCCACCCTCTTATATGTGTTTGTAACCCTAATATCTTCTTAAGGATCCCTTTCTAAGCTTGTGTGTGTTTTGGTGCTTTTGAAGAAGAAGGAAGGAAGAGAAGATCACCTTGAAGGAGTGAAGCTTTCTAGATCCAGGATCACACCACCTTTTGGCACCTTTTCGAGGTATCAAGTTCTGAACTTGGTGTAGTTTCTTGTAGATATTGTTTTGGGTTAGTTTTAGGTTCTTTTTGTCCCAAATGTGGTGTTTCATGAACAAATCACGTTCTTGACCCATTAAGCTGTCCTTTCAGACCCTTGGGAGGGTCTTGAGTCATAAAAATGGGTTTCAAATGGTTGGTTTTGCTCCATGCATCTTGTACAATGTCTTAATGGATTTAGAAGTTGAGATAAGCACTTAGTTGGCATGTAAAGTCATAAAGTTGGAAACTTTATGACTCTATAGTGTATTTTAGCCTTGGATCTGAAATATGGACGTAAGTGCTTAAGCCATTAAGCACTTAATGAGTTTGGAAGTTGGCGAGAGTACGCTTCGCATAATCGGAGTACGCCCTGCGTATGAGGTCAACCACCCCGATTGTGGTCAACATATGAGGACTCGAATACACACAATGTACATTCGGAGTACGCCCTGCATACTCGCACTGGGTCAATCCGGTTGAGTTGACTCGGATGGATTGAATCAGTTGATTTAGTTGGTTGACTCAGTTGACTTAGTTGGTTTGACCAGTTAACTTTGACTTTGACCAATTTTGAACTTAAGGGTATTTTGGGAATTCTAATTGAGATTGGTTATTTGGTTGGAATAGGTGGCGGTTGGAGCTGAGATTCAAAGTTGAGACCTCATCAACTTTTGTCCAGTTTGCAAGGTGAGTTTTGCTCACTGTACTTACGGGTGGAAGGCACCAAGGGTAGCCCATTGCTAGTTACCGGTATGCTAGTCTGGTAGATCTGTAGGACTACCTATGATTCTTTTTGCATGATTATATGTATATGTGTATAATCTGTTATCTGTCGACATATTGTGTTGGGTTGAGGTTGTACTGCTCCGTGCGGTAGCCAACAAACCCTGGATCATTCTAGATATGAACTGAGGGTCGGGTAGGGCATACCAAACTTATATTGAGGGCTCATGAGCATTCCATATACGCAGTGAGGACCAGACGGTATGCCAGACTCATACTGAGGGCATGATGGTATTTCAGTCCGAGGATTGATCTGGTCATGGAGCAAGACAGACATAAGTTGTGGGACCGAGGGCAAGCCAGACTTATGCTGTGGGCTCAGGAGTAATCCAGTCTTTTAGTTGTGGACCCATTGCATGCTGTTATTATATATATATATATATATATATATATATATATATGTATATATATATATATATATATATATATATATATATATATAATATACATATATATATATATATATATATATATATATATATATATATATATATATATATATATATATATATATATTATTTGGTTATGTGTTGGTATTTTGGGGGAACTCACTAAGCGTTGGCTTACAGTTTTGGGTTATGTTTCAGGTACTTCAGATGACCGCGGGAAGGTGAGGGCGTGACTGTACACATACTCTTGTTATGATCTATGATTTTAGGAAAAATCTGATGTTGGAAATGTTTTGAAAATTGTTTTGTAAACACCTTATGGTTTTGGGTTGTATTTAAAAAGTTTAAATTTATCATGATTTTTATGAGTGTTGCAATTTTTATTTTACGTTAAGTTTGGTCATGTTCCAATGAATAGGTGACCGGTAGAGCTGATATTCGGAGCAATGTCCTCTTCAATGATATTTCAGACTGAGAGGTGAGCCTCTTCACTATACTCGTGGGTCGAAGGCACCAATGTCGGGCCATTGATTATGTTTGTAGGACAATGGTTGTCTTTGTGACACATATTGTTATGCCTATATTTGCTTTTTGTCTTTGTAACTCTTGCTGATATGATTGTATGCTTAGCTGTAGGGGGTGAAATAGAACCGATACCGGTTGAAAAATACCGAATGGGTGAAATAGATCCAGTACCGGTTGAAAGATATCAAAGGGGGTGAAATAGACCCAGTACCAGTTGAAAGATACCGATGGGAGTGAAATAGACCCAATACCGGTTGAAAGATACCGAAGGGGGTGAAATAGACCCAGTTATGTTTTGACTGTTATGTATGTATGGTATGGGGTTCTTTAGGGAACTCACTAAGCTTTGTGATTATGGTTTTATGTTGATGATTTCAGGTACTTCCGGTACCAAAGGGAAGGGCCGACGTGACTGCACCGCATCCCCCAGAGTTTTTCGCATTGGCAATTTTCAACATTTACTCTGATGTTTAAATAATATATTCACTTTGATCGATTTTGGAACAACTCGTTTGTATAGTGTACTGTTTTAAAAATGAAAATTTTACTATGAATTTGTTGGACGTTGCAATATGATCCTTGAATTATCCAAATATTTTCATTGATATTCGAAACACAAACTCTAACATGAAATACATCAATATAAAAGCCAAAATTTTATTTTCTTTTTTATTTTCCAATGAAAATGCATTTTGAAATCTCTCTTATCATAATTTCAAACTTCGAACTTGTCGAAATCTATATAATATACATAATGATTCTAAGTGTAACGACCCAAAAATCAGTGAAAATTTTTTAAACCATTATGTTCACACATCAAATGTCTCCAAGTCAATCACAAAACACAATATCAAAATATCAGAGTACAATATCCAAATAGTGCGGAAATCATGAGGAGAGGATGTTGTGCCATCACGTCGGGCCCTTCCTTTTCGTACCGGAAGTACCTGGAACCATAAATGTAAATTGGAAGCACAAAGCTTAGTGAGTTACCCAAAGTACCACATACTAAACATACAACTAGGCCTAGCCCTGGGGTATATTCTGACCCAATATACAATCATGGGCCTATCCCTAGGGCCCAGCCCTGGGGTTTCTTTCAACCCAGCATATACTCATGGAATCAGGCTGGGGGTTTATTTCAACCTAATCATACAATAATGGGCCCATCCCTAGGGTCTATCTCAAACCGATCATACAAACATGTAAGAGTTACATAACAACTAGCATTCTACGTAAACATTTTTTGGGTCGGCATTGGTGCCTTCGACCCACCAACACAGTGAGAAGACTCACCTCTAACTAAAGATAACTGAACCACACACTCAAGATATTGGTATCACGACTCCTCACACTAAACAAAACCCAAATACGGACCTAATTAATAACCAGGGTTTAACCCATAATTAATGGTCCAAATCATATTTATCTTACCAAGGGAAAAAGACCATTTTGTCCTTCCCATGAATGACCCAATATACAAGACCAAAACCCCTAAAGACCCAAGGCCCAAAAATGGCCTAAGTGGATTTTCTGTAAGTACGCCCTGCATACTCCTATTACGCATAACATACTACTTTTCCTTGGAATGATTACGGGGTAGCAACCCTCTATGCCCAACGTACTCAGGGTTACACCCTGCATACTCTTCAGAAGTCCAAACTCTCTATTAAGGTCTTAACACTTAAAGAATTATCGTCCAAACTTTAGATCTAATCCCAATGAACGTCTAAAGTTGTAAAGTTGCAACATTTATGTATTTGCATGGCAAAAAGGAGCTCAAAACCAAATCCATAACTTATATTACCATCTAAAACTCCATAAATCTTTCAAGAAAAAATACAAAGGACCAAGCTTGCATTTTTATGTCACCAAACACCCAAAAATGTCTGAAAGGACAGCTCAAATGGTCTGGAGTAGACCATACTCATAAGACAAAGGTTTTTGGGACAAAAATGTCATAACTGCAACCTAACAAGATCTAGGAAGGTAAGCTTCAAGATTTGAACTTCATACCACCTGAAGATGCACAAAGATGTGTGGATTCTGGATCCAAGAGCTTGAGTGCAACACCACTTCTTTAAAGATCTTCCTTCACCACCAAGAACACCAAAATTCCACTCAAGAGCTTCAAAACTCACACACAAGAATTAGGGTTTTGAGATGGGGGCTAAGAGGGATGGAGGCTGGAGGTAAGGGAGGGTTTAAGGGGATCATGTACTTTAAATAGGGTCCAAACCCTAAAAATTAGGGTTTGGGACCAATGTAAGTACGCCCAACATACTCATACGTACGCCCAATGTACATAAGGGAATTCACAACATCATTTAATGAGCTACGCACGGCATACCCATAAGGTACGCCCCACATAAGGATTGAATTTACAATAATTTCATACTTAAGGTTAAAATTGTAAAGTACCAGGAACTGATGGGTTTTATACACAAGAACATCCTATGTGCTCATACAAACCCCAATGCTTGGATCTAGGTTTCTCTATTGTACATGCAATTCATCCAAGACTCAAGAACCCTAATCTAGCATATGCATTTCGAAATTATCACATAAGAGCAGATCTAGATGATTAACTCTTCTTCAATGGCTTGAATCTTCTTGTCTTTGGAGCTTAGAGTCACAAGTGTCACTCCTCTAATGGTTTACAAACACCATAAGCAAGAGAATGACTTATGAGAAGGAGGAGGAGCACCAAAAACGACCTAGGATTCTCTTAGAAGTGTTAGCCACGTTTTTGGGGCCTTAGGGGTTCCTTATATAGGTAGGCTATTAGGGTCTTCAACTAGGAAACCCTAATTTGACTGCTTAGGCCCTAAGCAGCCCATGAACTCCCTTTAGAACACCCCTTGGACGATTTCTTTATGGGCTTCCCATAGAATTCGTCTAACCTATGTTCCAAGGTGATCCATAGCCTAATTGCAATTATCTTATAATTACAATTCTAGTCCCCTAAGTTTAATTAATGTCTTTTAGTCACAAAACTAATTCTTAATTAATTCTTGACTAATATTAATTAAACAATATGATTTCTCCTTTTAATATATTAATCATATAATATATTAATAAATCATAATTAATCCTCTTTCTCCATAAATCATCCTATCAAGTTGCTTTGGTGAAGGCAACCCAAAAGGACCATGCACAACCGGGTCAAGTACATACCAAATATAGTTATGGGCTTAGACACTAATCCAAAAGTCTCCCACTTGGATAAGTCTAGTAACTATAATGTAAGTACAATCCGATTAGCAATCGTAGCTCTCAAAGACGCTTTCGAACTCTGACCTTATCAGTAACCTGCCCTTTAGATAAGGGATCATATATTCCTCCATTCTAGATATCGTATGAACTAAGACATGGATTTTAATCATACTCTCTGTTCATGTGTTGTTTCCCGATTTCCGACTTATGACAACTGACAACAGACTACAATTGAACACATCAACTCAGTCCCGGCTTGGCCAAGACCTTAGGGTGTCATCACTAAATCATCGAGGGGCCCACAGATATCGCTTTTATCTCACTTTGGGTAAAAGGAACGGATAAACTTCGACTCGAATGTTCGATTGTACCTACTCATCAAATCACACACAACAATATGTTTTATAACACCAAGTTACTGGTGTGTTTACATATTATCAATGTGCAACCGACTCGCAAGATACAACTCACACATCTCAGTTTCAAGAATATAAGATATTATCGTCTCACTAATCACTCGTGATAAAATCCATGAAGCGATCCAAGTGAGCATGGGTTTAATCCAATACTCTAATCTTATAGTAGCACTCATGAACTCTGTAGCAAACTTGTGCTATGTCTAAACGCTTTAGACAATCTACAGAAGGATTCATGACAGTCCATACCTACTTCCAAAGTACGAGCGACTGTGCAGGGTTTGAATAATCTTATTATTCGGGAAGTCAAAACATGCAAAATGAAACACAAGAATACTACTAATTCTATATGGCCCTAAACTTTTGAGCATAAATAAAACACCTTTTATTTAATCACCATATTGATTACTCATTATTTGTTGTTTCGGGTAATCAACTTCTTACTTCAATTATAACGACAATTGTCCTATGCTCTTAGCATGCACACTATGTTTACCTATGGTCCTTACTTTGTGAAATAGTATAATTGAATAACATTTTCAATCACACTCATTTCACAATTCCTAATCCATTAGTGTAAGAATACAAAATTCTCGCCACTACTAGAATATGTTAGATTCTAACATTTTATGCAACGGTCCTTTCGTAATATCATAGCGCCAAAGTCACCAAGACTTTGCCAATGAAATTACAAAGTGCACTATTGGAGATTGTTACAAGACAATTCCATAGTCATGAAGTCTCACATTCAAAGTACATTCCTTTGAACATCCTTCTTGCATAGAAGTTTCTAGTCTAGACATAGATTCTTAACGTCCAACTCCCAATAAGGAAACATTTCCATATTTGCCATATGACAACTCATTCTAAATAGAGTCTTATCTATTCATAATAATGTCAATATGGTCCATCCATGACTATACTTCCAACTGTCCACAAGCGACCAATCCTTGGTGAACCTTAGATTGTCCTTGACAGTTGTTTAATTATTTTAGTCAAATCGGTTCTAGTCCCTTTTCCCTCTTAATGCCCTAGGCATTTGGAAAATTCTAGAACGGTCGAATATTACAGCATATGCAATCGATCCTATACCCGAAGCGTTTGAGATACGATTCATAATGAAAAACGTAATACTTTACCAGTTTCTTGCTATAATATTGCCATAATATTTCTATTTGCCGTGTTCTCAAAATTCGAACTATGAAGAGGGATGCCGTAATCATAATCGAACTTTGAGAATGCAATTAATAGATATATCCTTGACTAAATTCAATTAAAATTTCTCGATCTAAGCTTTTAGATTGGAAATGAAGTATAACATCCTCTCCCTTAATTATAGCAAAAACAACTTTTCAACCCCTGCAACTTTGCAAAGTGAAACTTTTTGTTTTTCTATAATCAATATTGCCAACTTGCAATACTTAAAATAATAATCATGCTCCCACTAACATGATGATTATATCCATTCCAATATAACATTTATACTCCCACTAGCTTTGACACGTATTCAGAAAATAGTTGGACTTCTAAAAGACAATACTTATTGACTTCCAAAGTTCATATTTCCAAGAACTCCCTCGATTCCACCAAGTCCCTTCTACTACTACTACTGATCTCATGCTAATCTCATCCTAGGCTTGCCCTAGGGTAATCACCAACCCACTCTCCGCTATCAGCTGTATAAGAAGTCACTGCTATCTCCCCCTAACTAGCTTGCGAATACAATTACATATCACTAAGACTAGATAATTCTTCGAATGAGAGATCCAACCCTACAATGGTTGGACTCAGACAAGAGCTGTGTAATAGAGCTAGGCCTAACCTTCTAGAATTATTTAGTCCTTGCAATATGTAACTTAACATATTCGTTTACTAGTTAGTAAAAGATAACTAGAACTCCTAAAAGCACAAAGCAAGCAGCATTCGAGCATCGAGTAAACATAATCAAGCATATCTCATTCAGGCCATCACTGACTAATCTGTACTAGCATGCGGTTCGTAAAGC
Organism: Lactuca virosa; assembly: GCF_052849685.1. Classification (NCBI taxonomy): domain Eukaryota; kingdom Viridiplantae; phylum Streptophyta; class Magnoliopsida; order Asterales; family Asteraceae; genus Lactuca; species Lactuca virosa. The sequence goes on along the minus strand of NC_136426.1, from coordinate 111,702,574 downwards.
TGAGATACATATAACAGACACATAAAGCATCCTTCCTAGATCCTTAGTCCTAATCTAGCATGCAGTTCTCATAAAACCGATACACATATAATAGGCACATAAGACATCCTTCCTAGATCCTTAGTCCTAATCTAGCATGCAGTTCTCATAAACATATCATAACACAAACTTGTATCGGTAAGTTGGGAGTACTTACTTGAGCTCGACTGATTGCATGCACCATACCCATTTTTCTCTTTTCAAAGTTATTTTCTCTTTTAAAAAATGCTTTTCAAAATTATATTTATAAAAATGATTTTCTTTTGAATTTTTTTTTCATACCAAGTCCTTAGTTTGAGTCCAGACACACCTAAGAGTGTGCCCAAATCCCTCAAACCAAGGCTCTAATACCAACTTGAAACATCTCAAAAATACAGTCTAAAAATTTTGTTTTTAATTATTAATAAAACCATACTTATCCAAAACACATGTCATAATATCTCAAACATCATATCAATGTATATCAAAATATCAGAGTATAAACATCCTAGGCTGAACAAATGTTGTGTGCACTGCAATCATCCCGAGCTCTTCCCCTTGCTACCAGGGGTACCTGAAACCAAAACTGAAAACTGTAAGCATGAAGGTTAGTGAGTCTCCCCAACTACCACATACCATACACATATCACATAAACATATCTTGGGACCCACCCCTGCTACATCAGGTCATCGCCCGACATTGACTTTCCCGGTATCGGGCCCCGCCCGACATCGAACCCTATTCTGCATCGGGCCCTGCCCGGCATCGAGCACATCTCGGAATTCATGTAAGCATAATCAAATAATACACATAAACCTAATCATATATCATTAACATTTAAACATTCCTCGGGCCCCGCCCGTCATCGGACCGTAATCCGAAAACATACTAACGTTCCTCGGGACCGCCCCGGCATCGGACCGAAGTCTGGAAACATACAAGTACAAACATATGCAAGAATCACAAAGACATCAAGCATACAAGAATTCTTCGGGACCACCCCGACATCAGATCGAAATCCGGAAAAACATATAAACCTACATCGGGCCCCGCCCGACATCGAACTGTAGTCCGGAACGACTACTAACTAAACAGGCCGGCCTTGGTGCCTTAGACTCGTTCCTACTGGAGGAAATTCACCTCGTATGCTAGCTGTGAAATCTCGTGTGAGGAATCTCTGACGGCAGCTCCAACGACTCCCTGACTATCAATTTCACAATAACACTTATTCAAAATCTGATAATCCTTCTTAGGGTAAAATGACCATTTTACCCCTGGTCCAAGTCAAAGTCAAGGTCAACTCCCAGTCGACTCAACTCATCGAGTTACCACCTAACTCGACGAGTTCCTATACTACTCATACTCGTGATCAACCGAGTCAACTCGTCGAGTCCCTTCACAGACTCGTCGAGTTCTACCTGGCATAGAATCGGGATAACCCGACTCAACTCGTCGAGTCCCTTTCTGGACTCGCCGAGTTCCCCGGTCTGTTTGGCCTATCTTAATGGATTAAGCCCCTACACTTCAGATCCAAGCTTCATACCTCACATAAACCCTGAAAATGTCCTTTTAAGGGTAAAGTTTCTAACTTTACCCATTAATACCTCTTCTTAAAGGGTTTAGCTCAAACCCTAATTCCTTGGGACCTAGAACTTGGTCCTTAAGCCATCCATATACCAAACTAAAGCTTACAACCTTAGATCTAAACCCCTAACATTACCTGGACACGTAAAGCTCCCACCTTTTTCCACATGCATGGCCTTTTGGGGCTACAAAAGGCTAATATGACACTCTATGGCTTGCATGGGGGCTCCAATGGCATAAAGTTTGCACCTCTATGTCATATCAGCCCCTCTAGGTCCTAGATCTAGAAGAATACCCAGTTGGGTCGATCATTCTTCAAAAGCTATCATTCTTGGACCAAAAACCCTCGTAAAATGGACATAAAGAGATCTAATGAACTAGTAGCCAAGATAGAAACTTGATTACCAGAAAATGTTGCAAATGGTGTGTAGTTTCTGGATCTACTCTTTCCCTTTTGATCCCTCTATCTTCTTCTTCTTCCACAAGCTTCAAAAGTACACAAAGATCACTCAAAATGGCTCACACTCTCAAATAAAGCTCTAGGGTTTCTTGGATTAGGGTTTGGGACATGGAGGCTGGAAGTGAGGCCAAGGGGTGGGGGTTAAGGAGCTTAAATAGGTGCAAAACCCCGAAATTTGGGTTTCACTCTAGCCGATCTACTCGCCGGGTCGAGGGCTCTTGACTCCTCGAGTAGATAGCTTTAACCCCGCGTATATTATGCCCTCTACTCGACGAGTTAGGGCCACCAACTCGTCGAGTTACCCTTTCAAAATAAGTAAATTAATGAGTTAAATGCATACTAGGAACCAGGCGTTACACTCCAAGTGGACCTGGGAGCCGGAGGCTGAGATGCGGGAGCATTATCCTGAGTTGTTCGTTGAGGAAAAATTTGAGGATGAAGTCTAGATCAAGTAGGGCAGAATTGTAACATCCCATTATGAGGTACTTCTAAATTTACCCCCTTTAATTCATTTATGTTGCATTTTGGTCCCAAGTTCAAGAAATGTATGCATAAGGGCCTTAATGACATTGTTGTAATTTTAGGCCTTCGGAGTACGCCATGCATACGTGGTGTACGTTGAGCGTACTAGGGCGCACCCTAGTACGTTGGGCGTACATCAGTGTACGCTACCTGTGCTTGCTAGATAAGGAAACCCTAATTTTTAGGGGTTGGTTGGTATTTAAGCACTCTTATGGCCTTATTTCCTTCACCTTATCAGCCTCCACCCTCTTATATGTGTTTGTAACCCTAATATCTTCTTAAGGAGCCCTTTCTAAGCTTGTGTGTGTGTTTTGGTGCTTTTGAAGAAGAAGAAAGGAAGAGAAGATCACCTTGAAGGAGTGAAGCTTTCTAGATCCAGGATCACACCACCTTTTGGCACCTTTTTGAGGTATCAAGTTCTGAACTTGGTGTAGTTTCTTGTAGATATTGTTTTGGGTTAATTTTAGGTTCTTTTTGTCCCAAATGTGGTGTTTCATGAACAAATCATGTTCTTGACCCATTAAGCTGTCCTTTCAGACCCTTGGGAGGGTCTTGAGTCATAAAAATGGGTTTCAAATGGTTTGTTTTGCTCCATGCATCTTGTACAATGTCTTAATGGATTTAGAAGTTGAGATAAACACTTAGTTGGCATGTAAAGTCATAAAGTTGGAAACTTTATGACTCTATAGTGTATTTTACCCTTGGATCTGAAATATGGACGTAAGTGCTTAAGCCATTAAGCACTTAATGAGTTTGGAAGTTGGCGAGAGTACGCTTCGCATAATCGGAGTACGCCCTTCGTATGAGGTCAACCACCCCGATTGTGGTCAACATATGAGGACTCGAATACACACAATGTACATTCGGAGTACGCCCTGCATACTCGCACTGGGTCAATCTGGTTGAGTTGACTCGGATGGATTGAATCAGTTGATTTAGTTGGTTCACTCAGTTGACTTAGTTGGTTTGACCAGTTAACTTTGACTTTGACCAATTTTGAACTTAAGGGTATTTTGGGAATTCTAATTGAGATTGGTTATTTGGTTGGAATAGGAGGCGGTTGGAGCTGAGATTCGAAGTTGAGACCTCATCAACTTTTGTCCAGTTTGCAAGGTGAGTTTTCCTCACTGTACTTACGGGTGGAAGGCACCAAGGGTAGCCCATTGGCGTGATATCCTGCTATTCACTGATATGCTGAGTATGAATTATATATGCACAATTATGCTAGTTACCGGTATGCTAGTCTGGTAGATCTGTAGGACTACCTATGATTCTTTTTGCATGATTATATGTATATGTGTATAATCTGTTATCTGTCGACATATTGTGTTGGGTTGAGGTTGTACTGCTCCGTGTGGTAGCCAACAAACCCTGGATCATTCTAGATATGAGCTGAGGGTCGGGTAGGGCATACCAAACTTATATTGAGGGCTCATGAGCATTCCATATACGCACTGAGGACCGGACGGTATGCCAGACTCATACTGAGGGCATGATGGTATTTCAGTCCGAGGACTGATCTGGTCAGGGAGCAAGACAGACATAAGTTGTGGGACCGAGGGCAAGCCAGACTTATGATGTGGGCTCAGGAGTAATCCAGTCTTTTAGTTGTGGACCCATTGCATGCTGTTATTATATATATATATATATATATATATATATATATATATATATATATATATATATATATATTATTTGGTTATGTGTTGGTATTTTGGGGGAACTCAGTAAGCGTTGGCTTACAGTTTTGGGTTATGTTTCAGGTACTTCAGATGACCGCGGGAAGGTGAGGGCGTGACCGTACACATACTCTTGTTATGATCTATGATTTTAGGAAAAATCTGATGTTGGAAATGTTTTGAAAATTGTTTTGTAAACACCTTATGGTTTTGGGTTGTATTTAAAAAGTTTAAATTTATCATGATTTTTATGAGTGTTGCAATTTTTATTTTACGTTAAGTTTGGTCATGTTCCAATGAATAGGTGACCGGTAGAGCTGATATTCGGAGCAATGTCCTCTTCAATGATATTTCAGAGTGAGAGGTGAGCCTCTTCACTATACTCATGGGTCGAAGGCACCAATGTCGGGCCATTGATTATGTTTGTAGGACAATGGTTGTCTTTGTGACACATATTGTTATGCCTATATTTGCTTTTTGTCTTTGTGACTCTTGCTGATATGATTGTATGCTTAGCTGTAGGGGGTGAAATAGAACCGATACCGGTTGAAAAATACCGAATGGGTGAAATAGATCCAGTACCGGTTGAAAGATATCAAAGGGGGTGAAATAGACCCAGTACCAGTTGAAAGATACCGATGGGAGTGAAATAGACCCAATACCGGTTGAAAGATACCGAAGGGGGTGAAATAGACCCAGTTATGTTTTGACTGTTATGTATGTATGGTATGGGGTTCTTTAGGGAACTCACTAAGCTTTGTGATTATGGTTTTATGTTGATGATTTCAGGTACTTCCGGTACCAAAGGGAAGGGCCGACGTGACTGCACCGCATCCCCCAGAGTTTTTCGCATTGGCAATTTTCAACATTTACTCTGATGTTTAAATAATATATTCACTTTGATCGATTTTGGAACAACTCGTTTGTATAGTGTACTGTTTTAAAAATGAAAATTTTACTATGAATTTGTAGGACGTTACAATATGATCCTTGAATTATCCAAATATTTTCATTGATATTCGAAACACAAACTCTAACATGGAATACATCAATATAAAAGCCAAAATTTTATTTTCTTTTTTATTTTCCAATGAAAATGCATTTTGAAATCTCTCTTATCATAATTTCAAACTTCGAACTTGTCGAAATCTATATAATATACATAATGATTCTAAGTGTAACGACCCAAAAATCAGTGAAATTTTTTTAAACCATTATGTTCACACATCAAATGTCTCCAAGTCAATCACAAAACACAATATCAAAATATCATAGTACAATATCCAAATAGTGCGGAAATCATGAGGAGAGGATGTTGTGCCATCACGTCGGGCCCTTCCTTTTCGTACCGGAAGTACCTGGAACCATAAATGTAAATTGGAAGCACAAAGCTTAGTGAGTTACCCAAAGTACCACATACCAAACATACAACTAGGCCTAGCCTGGGGTATATTCTGACCCAATATACAATCATGGGCCTATCCCTAGGGCCCAGCCCTGGGGTTTCTTTCAACCCAGCATATACTCATGGAATCAGGCTGGGGGTTTATTTCAACCTAATCATACAATAATGGGCCCATCCCTAGGGTCTATCTCAAACCGATCATACAAACATGTAAGAGTTACATAACAACTAGCATTCTACGTAAACATTTTTTGGGTCGGCATTGGTGCCTTCGACCCACCAACACAGTGAGAAGACTCACCTCTAACTAAAGATAACTGAACCACACACTCAAGATATTGGTATCACGACTCCTCACACTAAACAAAACCCAAATACGGACCTAATTAATAACCAGGGTTTAACCCATAATTAATGGTCCAAATCATATTTATCTTACCAAGGGAAAAAGACCATTTTGTCCTTCCCATGAATGACCCAATATACAAGACCAAAACCCCTAAAGACCCAAGGCCCAAAAATGGCCTAAGTGGATTTTCTATAAGTACGCCCTGCATACTCCTATTACGCATAACATACTACTTTTCCTTGGAATGATTACGGGGTAGCAACCCTCTATGCCCAACGTACTCAGGGTTACACCCTGCATACTCTTCAGAAGTCCAAACTCTCTATTAAGGTCTTAATACTTAAAGAATTATCGTCCAAACTTTAGATCTAATCCCAATGAATGTCTAAAGTTGTAAAGTTGCAACATTTATGTATTTGCATGGCAAAAGGGAGCTCAAAACCAAATCCATAACTTATATTACCATCTAAAACTCCATAAATCTTTCAAGAAAAAATACAAAGGACCAAGCTTGCATTTTTATGTCACCAAACACCCAAAAATGTCTGAAAGGACAGCTCAAATGGTCTGGAGTAGACCATACTCATAAGACCAAGGTTTTTGGGACAAAAATGTCATAACTGCAACCTAACAAGATCTAGGAAGGTAAGCTTCAAGATTTCAACTTCATACCACCTTAAGATGCACAAAGATGTGTGGATTCTGGATCCAAGAGCTTGAGTGCAACACCACTTCTCTAAAGATCTTCCTTCACCACCAAGAACACCAAAATTCCACTCTAGAGCTTCAAAACTCACACACAAGAATTAGGGTTTTGAGATGGGGGCTAAGAGGGATGGAGGCTGGAGGTAAGGGAGGGTTTAAGGGGATCATGTACTTTAAATAGGGTCCAAACCCTAAAAATTAGGGTTTGGGACCTATGTAAGTACGCCCAACATACTCATACGTACGCCCAATGTACATAAGGGAATTCACAACATCATATAATGAGCTACGCACGGCGTACCCATAAGGTACGCCCCACATAAGGATTGAATTTACAATAATTTCATACTTAAGGTTAAAATTGAAAAGTACCAGGAACTGATGGGTTTTATACACAAGAACATCCTATGTGCTCATACAAACCCTAATGCTTGGATCTAGGTTTCTCTATTGTACACGCAATTCATCCAAGACTCAAGAACCCTAATCTAGCATATGCATTTCGAAATTATCACATAAGAGCAGATCTAGATGATTAACTCTTCTTCAATGGCTTGAATCTTCTTGTCTTTGGAGCTTAGAGTCACAAGTGTCACTCCTCTAATGGTTTACAAACACCATAAGCAAGAGAATGACTTATGAGAAGGAGGAGGAGCACCAAAAATGACCTAGGATTCTCTTAGAAGTGTTAGCCACGTTTTTGGGGCCTTAGGGGTTCCTTATATAGGTAGGCTATTAGGGTCTTCAACTAGGAAACCCTAATTTGACTGCTTAGCCCTAAGCAGCCCATGAACTCCCTTTAGAACACCCCTTGGACGATTTCTTTATGGGCTTACCATAGAATTCGTCTAACCTATGTTCCAGGGTGATCCATAGCCTAATTGCAATTATCTTATAATTACAATTCTAGCCCCCTAAGTTTAATTAACAAAACTAATTCTTAATTAATTCTTGACTAATATTAATTAAACAATATGATTTCTCCTTTTAATATATTAATCATATAATATATTAATAAATCATAATTAATCCTCTTTCTCCATAAATCATCCTATCAAGTTGCTTTGGTGAAGGCAACCCAAAAGGACCATGCACAACCGGGTCAAGTACATACCAAATATAGTTATGGGCTTAGACACTAATCCAAAAGTCTCCCACTTGGATAAGTCTAGTAACTATAATGTAAGTACAATCCGATTAGCAATCGTAGCTCTCAAAGACGCTTTCGAACTCTGATCTTATCAGTAACCTGCCCTTTAGATAAGGGATCATATATTCCTCCATTCTAGATATCGTATGAACTAAGACATGGATTTTAATCATACTCTCTGTTCATGTGTTGTTTCCCGATTTCCGACTTATGACAACTGACAACAGACTACAATTGAACACATCAACTCAGTCCCGGCTTGGCCAAGCGCTTAGGGTGTCATCACTAAATCATCGAGGGGCCCACAAATATCGCTTTTATCTCACTTTGGGTAAAAGGAACGGATAAACTTCGACTCGAATGTTCGATTGTACCTACTCATCAAATCACACACAACAATATGTTTTATAACACCAATTTACTGGTGCGTTTACATATTATCAATGTGCAACCGACTCGCAAGATACAACTCACACATCTCAGTTTCAAGAATATAAGATATTATCGTCTCACCAATCACTCGTGATAAAATCGATGAAGCGATCCAAGTGAGCGTGGGTTTAATCCAATACTCTAATTTTATAGTAGCACTCATGAACTCTGTAGCAAACTTGTGCTATGTCTAAACGCTTTAGACAATCTACAGACGGATTCATGACAGTCCATACCTACTTCCAAAGTACGAGCGACTGTGCAGGGTTTGAATAATCTTATTATTCGGGAAGTCAAAACATGCAAAATGAAACACAAGAATACTACTAATTCTATATGGCCCTAAACTTTTGAGCATAAATAAAACACCTTTTATTTAATCACCATATTGATTACTCATTATTTGTTGTTTCGGGTAATCAACTTCTTACTTCAATTATAACGACAATTGTCCTATGCTCTTAGCATGCACACTATGTTTACCTATGGTCCTTACTTTGTGAAATAGTATAATTGAATAACATTTTCAATCACACTCATTTCACAATTCCTAATCCATTAGTGTAAGAATACAAAATTCTCGCCACTACTAGAATATGTTAGATTCTAACATTTTATGCAACGGTCCTTTCGTAATATCATAGCGCCAAAGTCACCAAGACTTTGCCAATGAAATTACAAAGTGCACTATTGGAGATTGTTACAAGACAATTCCATAGTCATGAAGTCTCACATTCAAAGTACATTCCTTTGAACATCCTTCTTGCATAGAAGTTTCTAGTCTAGACATAGATTCTTAACGTCCAACTCCTAATAAGGAAACATTTCCATATTTGCCATATGACAACTTATTCTAAATAGAGTCTTATCTATTCATAATATTGTCGATATGGTCCATCCATGACTATACTTCCAACTGTCCACAAGCGACCAATCCTTGGTGAACCTTAGATTGTCCTTGATAGTTGTTTAATTATTTTAGTCAAATCGGTTCTAGTCCCTTTTCCCTCTTAATGCCCTAGGCATTTGGAAAATTCTAGAACGGTCGAATATTATAGCATATGCAATCAATGCTATACCCGAAGCGTTTGAGATACGATTCATAATGAAAAACGTAATACTTTACCAGTTTCTTGCTATAATATTGCCATAATATTTCTATTTGCCGTGTTCTCAAAATTCGAACTATGAAGAGGGATGCCGTAATCATAATCGAACTTTGAGAATGCAATTAATAGATATATCCTTGACTAAATTCAATTAAAATTTCTCGATCTAAGCTTTTAGATTGGAAATGAAGTATAACATCCTCTCCCTTAATTATAGCAAAAACAACTTTTCAACCCCTGCAACTTTGCAAAGTGAAACTTTTTGTTTTTCTATAATCAATATTGCCAACTTGCAATACTTAAAATAATAATCATGCTCCCACTAACATGATGATTATATCCATTCCAATATAACATTTATACTCCCACTAGCTTTGACACGTATTCAGAAAATAGTTGGACTTCTAAAAGACAATACTTATTGACTTCCAAAGTTCATATTTCTAATACGATGTGCTTCGATACGCCTTTATCTAAGCTTATGAAACTCACACACCTTTCCTTAGACAACTCACATGTGTGTCTAAACTAGTTCAGACTAATTTCCAAATCTCACAATTCGAACTATGAAGAGGGATGCCGTAATCATAATCGAATTTGAGAATGCAATTTACATAATCGCTATCTTCTTAAAATCTCTCTTATTGAAAGCATTTCCTCACAATCATTTTCATGAAGGAGAGAAACCTTACGACACTTAGATCTTATGGTGCATGTGTTCCTCCTATCCATGCGAATTTGTCATAACCATAATCATAAGATAATGTTTGTGACGAATTCAAACTCTTATGGACAGAACTTGTTCATACTTGATTCTTTGCCATCAAGGGTCCCACCATTGCTTCCAAGTTATTTAGCAGCTCACCTATGCCAGTCAATGTACTTTCATTGAACAAGATGTTTGCCCTTATGCAGTCAATTGAGAACTCGTAGAACTCATATGCATAATCAACTCAACTAGATTGGCACAGAAACAAGAATACGTCAACACGATAGGTTACAATCCTCAAGTCGTGTGCTAGTGTTTAATAGGTTTACTTCTTGATTTGTTCTTGAAACTTTTCAAGATCTTTAGACTCCCACTGACCTCTTGACATATTAGATTCTCTTATCAAGAAACATTTCTTGACATAAAAAACAAATATCCAAGAGTTAGTGTGTGTCTATATTAAGACAAAACCTACACGCAATTCGGTACTAGTTGGTCTTTGTCTTATTCGAGACATCACAACTTACCAAAATGTGCAAGTGTAAGAACATTTCTACTTAAGATTATGTCACTCAAGTCACAATCTTGGAGTATGACTCTAAGACTTGATTTTGGAACGAAGTACGATACATCTTATTGACTTAGCCATTTCAACAATTCTCCATTCCTCTTCTTAGTCAAACCAGTGCACTAAGGTATCCTTAGAGGATGAATTGTAATATGGTTCTTACGCTTACCAAGACGATCATAAATCACGATACAAAAGTACTCTCCCTTTTTCTTAGATTGGAGAAACTTTTTATCTTTCTGCCTTCATTGATTCTACTTATTCGTTCTGCCATTCATTGAAACTTTTCAATGATTCAGAATTACACTTAATCTTGTAAGTATAACCACATTTACTAGACCTTTAGTAAAACATGACGAATAATGTTATTATTATTTATGGTGGACTTGACTAGTGCACAACATTGTGTACTAGTTCCTTTAGTCCTTCACTTGATTCACATACTTATGTGAACAAGGAATTAGTCTTAATTACTTAAGTACCAAGATTTCCATACATCACACAATACAATTTGTAAGATTCCAAGTTTCTGTCCAATTGAAACTTAGGCGATGGGAATCTTTCCTTACTTAGAAAATTATGACACTACCATAAATAGCATAACTAAGACTCACATCCATTTCAACATTGCTAATAACAGAAATACACAAACATCAATTTTTCATACATGTCATTGCAAGGATAAATAAATAAGACAAAATCAAAATTTATTTTATTGCGGAAAAATTTGTCCTTACAACGCAACTCAATTGAAAAACTATGCTATTAAATTTCTTAGCAATCTATCCTAACTCTAAAGGAGCAGCTTAAAATCCGATCTTTGAATCCATGCGATCAAAATCCATTTCTTCGTGATCAGACTCAGCTCACTTTTTCCTTTAAGCTTCCTTTCTTTTCTTCGATTCTACAAAACATCAAAAATGTAATCTTATCACATAATGTATCAAGAATCAAAAATAGGAACTTATAGAATTAGTTAATGGATTTTACCTGAAGCAGAGCCAAACGTCTTGACTTTCCCATCTCTTAGATCTCTCAGGTAGGCAGGGCAGCTTCGTCTCCAATGCCCCTTCTTTTGGTAATAAAAGCAAATTGACTCTTTTGGAACAGCACACGGAACTACTTCAGACTTTGCCTTTCTCTTATGATCAAACTTTTCGACCATGGCATGCCTTTCGTTTCCATTGCCTATATCCATAGAGGTTTGGAAGGCAGATCAACCAATCAACTTTGCTTCTCCAGTGCGCCAAATCATTGCTAATTCAGCAGCAACAAGCAAATAGGTGAGATCGATGAGGGTCACATCGTGGTCTATCATATAGTACTCTCTTACGAACTCACTATATGATTCAGGAAGCGATAGAAGAACCCAGTCAACAGCCAGCTTCTCACAGACAACGACTCCCAACATTCCTAACCTATCAATGTGCTACTTCATCTCTAAGACGTGTGCACACACTGACTTTCCTTCTTCATGTTTACTTGCCAAAAGGGCTTGAGTGAGCTTGAACTTTTCAAGCCTTTGAACTTGTGGGTTAGGGAGAACAATAAGAGGAGGTGGAGGAAGTGAAGCATGATCTCTTGTTCCTCGAACGAATCGTGGAATATCATCTTCATGTGGAAAGCTTGTTCCAAGGGATTTGGGAAGACCATAGTTGTCATACTTTGACATCTACAAAACGGGAGAAAATTCAAGTTAGTTGATTGGTTGAGTCCTTAATAAAACACCCAAATGAGATATTAAGGCTAGGACCCAACACAATATTCTACAACTTGGAAGAGGGATGCCGTAATCCAAATTGCAGAACATTTGAAGATAAGTGAATGAAGATTCACTAATTTTCCACCATGAAAAACGAAAAAGAGATTAAGTTTTAAATGTATTGAAAACTCCTAGATCCTTTGAGATTCATTGAACTTTTCAATGGCATGTTTAAATCTCGATATGCCCCTCGTTTTGTGACTGGGATGCCGAGGATCACAAAACAGGGTGTGAATAACCATGCAAATATACATGGTGCCCCCAATGTTACAGTCACCAAATCGATGTGCCAGTTAACCACACACGCTCCATCGATATATGACAAACATCGAGTCACCCTTTGCCACCTTTGCTTAGAGCGCATTTAGTGTGCCGGTTAACCACACACGCTCCACTAACGTCTTAGCAAGGGTACAAAGTGTAATTTCATGGAATTGCATCAAATTCACTTTTGCCTAAAGTAACTAAGATTGGGAATTTTGTAAACACATTTAGTTACTTTATAATTCATTATACTTTTAATGGAAAGGGTTTGCCCTATCCTACCCGTTCGGCTAACGACCCTCCACCAATCAAGGAAGCGGTGGATGAGAGTGGACACCCATTAAACGACCATTTTATAGGCCATAACCTTATACCTCCCTTATAGATCGGCTTCGTGAATGAGGCCTACTAACGGTAAGACTAGCAGTTTAAGTTATACATATATAATATTAGACTTTTAATGTTACATATATTATAAGGGTGTATTTTACACTTTTAAAATACTATGTGGTCTAATTTAACAAATTACACTTTTAATTTAATTAAATGTAAACCATATCATTATGGATTCATCAACTCTCTTTTAATTATACAGTTAATTAATTTAATAAAACCATAAGGATGTAATTTGAACTTTTTCAATAATTAGGGTATTAGAATTTAACATTTTAAAAGTAAACTTTTAATTAAAATTTAAATTCCAAAACTTGAGGGCAAGTTTTGAAATATTTCAAATCATTAGGGTTTAGAATTTAAATATTTCAAAATTAAACTTTTTAATCAAAATGTAAATTCCAAAACTTGAGGGCAAGTTTTGAAACTTTTCAAAACACAAAGGATCAAATAGCAAATAATTTTAAATTAAACAATTAATTTAATGAATATCTAAATTTGACCTAATCAAGATTATTTACAAGATAATTTACCAAATAATTTAAATAAGACGTGTGCACACACTGACTTTCCTTCTTCATGTTTACTTGCCAAAAGGGCTTGAGTGAGCTTGAACTTTTCAAGCCTTTGAACTTGTGGGTTAGGGAGAACAATAAGAGGAGATGGAGGAAGTGAAGCATGATCTCTTGTTCCTCGAACGAATCGTGGAATATCATCTTCATGTGGAAAGCTTGTTCCAAGGGATTTGGGAAGACCATAGTTGTCATACTTTGACATCTACAAAACGGGAGAAAATTCAAGTTAGTTGATTGGTTGAGTCCTTAATAAAACACCCAAATGAGATATTAAGGCTAGGACCCAACACAATATTCTACAACTTGGATGAGGGATGCCATAATCCAAATTGCAGAACATTTGAAGATAAGTGAATGAAGATTCACTAATTTTCCACCATGAAAAACGAAAAAGAGATTAAGTTTTAAATGTATTGAAAACTCCTAGATCCTTTGAGATTCATTGAACTTTTCAATGGCATGTTTAAATCTCGATATGCCCCTCGTTTTGTGACTGGGATGCCGAGGATCACAAAACAGGGTGTGAATAACCATGCAAATATACATGGTGCCCCCAATGTTACAGTCACCAAATCGATGTGCCAGTTAACCACACACGCTCCATCGATATATGACAAACATCGAGTCACCCTTTGCCACCTTTGCTTAGAGCGCATTTAGTGTTCCGGTTAACCACACACGCTCCACTAACGTCTTAGCAAGGGTACAAAGTGTAATTTCATGGAATTGCATCAAATTCACTTTTGCCTAAAGTAACTAAGATTAGGAATTTTGTAAACACATTTAGTTACTTTATAATTCATTATACTTTTAATGGAAAGGGTTTGCCCTATCCTACCCGTTCGGCTAACGACCCTCCACCAATCAAGGAAGCGGTGGATGAGAGTGGACACCCATTAAACGACCATTTTATAGGCCATAACCTTATACCTCCCTTATAGATCGACTTCGTGAATGAGGCCTACTAACGGTAAGACTAGCAGTTTAAGTTATACATATATAATATTAGACTTTTAATGTTACATATATTATAAGGGTGTATTTTACACTTTTAAAATACTATGTGGTCTAATTTAACAAATTACACTTTTAATTTAATTAAATGTAAACCATATCATTATGGATTTATCAACTCTCTTTTAATTATACAGTTAATTAATTTAATAAAACCATAAGGATGTAATTTGAACTTTTTCAAAAATTAGGGTATTAGAATTTAACATTTTAAAAGTAAACTTTTAATTAAAATTTAAATTCCAAAACTTGAGGGCAAGTTTTGAAACATTTCAAATCATTAGGGTTTAGAATTTAAATATTTCAAAATTAAACTTTTTAATCAAAATTTAAATTCCAAAACTTGAAGGCAAGTTTTGAAACTTTTCAAAACACAAAGGATCAAATAGCAAATAATTTTAAATTAAACAATTAATTTAATGAATATCTAAATTTGACCTAATCAAGATTATTTACAAGATAATTTACCAAATAATTTAAATAAGACGTGTGCACACACTGACTTTCCTTCTTCATGTTTACTTGCCAAAAGGGCTTGAGTGAGCTTGAACTTTTCAAGCCTTTGAACTTGTGGGTTAGGGAGAACAATAAGAGGAGATGGAGGAAGTGAAGCATGATCTCTTGTTCCTCGAACGAATCGTGGAATATCATCTTCATGTGGAAAGCTTGTTCCAAGGGATTTGGGAAGACCATAGTTGTCATACTTTGACATCTACAAAACGGGAGAAAATTCAAGTTAGTTGATTGGTTGAGTCCTTAATAAAACACCCAAATGAGATATTAAGGCTAGGACCCAACACAATATTCTACAACTTGGATGAGGGATGCCATAATCCAAATTGCAGAACATTTGAAGATAAGTGAATGAAGATTCACTAATTTTCCACCATGAAAAACGAAAAAGAGATTAAGTTTTAAATGTATTGAAAACTCCTAGATCCTTTGAGATTCATTGAACTTTTCAATGGCATGTTTAAATCTCGATATGCCCCTCGTTTTGTGACTGGGATGCCGAGGATCACAAAACAGGGTGTGAATAACCATGCAAATATACATGGTGCCCCCAATGTTACAGTCACCAAATCGATGTGCCAGTTAACCACACACGCTCCATCGATATATGACAAACATCGAGTCACCCTTTGCCACCTTTGCTTAGAGCGCATTTAGTGTTCCGGTTAACCACACACGCTCCACTAACGTCTTAGCAAGGGTACAAAGTGTAATTTCATGGAATTGCATCAAATTCACTTTTGCCTAAAGTAACTAAGATTAGGAATTTTGTAAACACATTTAGTTACTTTATAATTCATTATACTTTTAATGGAAAGGGTTTGCCCTATCCTACCCGTTCGGCTAACGACCCTCCACCAATCAAGGAAGCGGTGGATGAGAGTGGACACCCATTAAACGACCATTTTATAGGCCATAACCTTATACCTCCCTTATAGATCGACTTCGTGAATGAGGCCTACTAACGGTAAGACTAGCAGTTTAAGTTATACATATATAATATTAGACTTTTAATGTTACATATATTATAAGGGTGTATTTTACACTTTTAAAATACTATGTGGTCTAATTTAACAAATTACACTTTTAATTTAATTAAATGTAAACCATATCATTATGGATTTATCAACTCTCTTTTAATTATACAGTTAATTAATTTAATAAAACCATAAGGATGTAATTTGAACTTTTTCAAAAATTAGGGTATTAGAATTTAACATTTTAAAAGTAAACTTTTAATTAAAATTTAAATTCCAAAACTTGAGGGCAAGTTTTGAAACATTTCAAATCATTAGGGTTTAGAATTTAAATATTTCAAAATTAAACTTTTTAATCAAAATTTAAATTCCAAAACTTGAGGGCAAGTTTTGAAACTTTTCAAAACACAAAGGATCAAATAGCAAATAATTTTAAATTAAACAATTAATTTAATGAATATCTAAATTTGACCTAATCAAGATTATTTACAAGATAATTTACCAAATAATTTAAATAAGACGTGTGCACACACTGACTTTCCTTCTTCATGTTTACTTGCCAAAAGGGCTTGAGTGAGCTTGAACTTTTCAAGCCTTTGAACTTGTGGGTTAGGGAGAACAATAAGAGGAGGTGGAGGAAGTGAAGCATGATCTCTTGTTCCTCGAACGAATCGTGGAATATCATCTTCATGTGGAAAGCTTGTTCCAAGGGATTTGGGAAGACCATAGTTGTCATACTTTGACATCTACAAAACGGGAGAAAATTCAAGTTAGTTGATTGGTTGAGTCCTTAATAAAACACCCAAATGAGATATTAAGGCTAGGACCCAACACAATATTCTACAACTTGGAAGAGGGATGCCGTAATCCAAATTGCAGAACATTTGAAGATAAGTGAATGAAGATTCACTAATTTTCCTCCATGAAAAACGAAAAAGAGATTAAGTTTTAAATGTATTGAAAACTCCTAGATCCTTTGAGATTCATTGAACTTTTCAATGGCATGTTTAAATCTCGATATGCCCCTCGTTTTGTGACTGGGATGCCGAGGATCACAAAACAGGGTGTGAATAACCATGCAAATATACATGGTGCCCCCAATGTTATAGTCACCAAATCGATGTGCCAGTTAACCACACACGCTCCATCGATATATGACAAACATCGAGTCACCCTTTGCCACCTTTGCTTAGAGCGCATTTAGTGTGCCGGTTAACCACACACGCTCCACTAACGTCTTAGCAAGGGTACAAAGTGTAATTTCATGGAATTGCATCAAATTCACTTTTGCCTAAAGTAACTAAGATTGGGAATTTTGTAAACACATTTAGTTACTTTATAATTCATTATACTTTTAATGGAAAGGGTTTGCCCTATCCTACCCGTTCGGCTAACGACCCTCCACCAATCAAGGAAGCGGTGGATGAGAGTGGACACCCATTAAACGACCATTTTATAGGCCATAACCTTATACCTCCCTTATAGATCGGCTTCGTGAATGAGGCCTACTAACGGTAAGACTAGCAGTTTAAGTTATACATATATAATATTAGACTTTTAATGTTACATATATTATAAGGGTGTATTTTACACTTTTAAAATACTATGTAGTCTAATTTAACAAATTACACTTTTAATTTAATTAAATGTAAACCATATCATTATGGATTTATCAACTCTCTTTTAATTATACAGTTAATTAATTTAATAAAACCATAAGTGTAATTTGAACTTTTTCAAAAATTAGGGTTTTAGAATTTAACATTTTAAAATTAAACTTTTAATTAAAATTTAAATTCCAAAACTTGAGGGCAAGTTTTGAAACATTTCAAATCATTAGGGTTTAGAATTTAAATATTTCAAAATTAAACTTTTTAATCAAAATTTAAATTCCAAAACTTGAGGGCAAGTTTTGAAACTTTTCAAAACACAAAGGATCAAATAGCAAATAATTTTAAATTAAACAATTAATTTAATGAATATCTAAATTTGACCTAATCAAGATTATTTACAAGATAATTTACCAAATAATTTAAATAATCAACTTTTATGATATAAAGAAATTATTATTAAAACAATTTGAAATTATCTTTTGTTTTGGTAAGGATAATCACATAGAAATAATAAAATTCGGATTTTATCATAAGAAAACGATTTTAGCAATTATCCTTCAGCAAAACATCAATAAATCCCGAAATATCCTCTGCCTGACTCCCAGACTCGCCGAGTCACTACCTGGACTCGCCGAGTTGGGCTGACTCGCCGAGTCGGGTCGGGCACAGGCCAGAAACTCGATTTTCAGTAGATAAACAAGCATTGCATCACATACAACAGAAACCAATCAAAGCTCTGACACCACTGATGGGTTTTATACACAAGAACATCCTATGTGCTCATACAAACCCTAATGCTTGGATCTAGGTTTCTCTATTGTACATGCAATTCATCCAAGACTCAAGAACCCTAATATAGCATATGCATTTCGAAATTATCACATATGAGCAGATCTAGATGATTACCACTTCTTCAATGGCTTGAATCTTCTTGTCTTTGGAGCTTAGAGTCACGAGTGTCACTCCTCTAATGGTTTACAAACACCATAAGCAAGAAAATGACTTATGAGAAGGAGGAGGAGCACCAAAAACGACCTAGGATTCTCTTAGAAGTGTTAGCCACGTTTTTGGGGCCTTAGGGGTTCCTTATGTAGGTAGGCTATTAGGGTCTTCAACTAGGAAACCCTAATTTGACTGCTTAGGCCTTAAGCAGCCCATAGACTCTCTTTAGAACACCCCTTGGACGATTTCTTTATGGGTTTCCCATAGAATTTGTCCAACCTATGTTCTAAGGTGATCCATAGCCTAATTGCAATTATCTTATAATTACAATTCCAGTCCCCTAAGTTTAATTAATGTCTTTTAGTCACAAAACTAATTCTTAATTAATTCTTGACTAATATTAATTAAACAATATGATTTCTCCTTTAATATATTAATCATATAATATATTAATAAATCATAACTAATCCTCTTTCTCCATAAATCATCCTATCAAGTTGCTTTGGTGAAGGCAACCCAAAAGGACCATGCACAACCGGGTCAAGTACATACCAAATATAGTTACGGGCTTAGACACTAATCCAACAGGAACATGGTTGTTACACTATGTTTATATTTAACTTAGATACCATTTATCAATACAGGAAATTATAGTTTTACACACCATTTTTTAATGTAGGGAATTTCAGTATTACACATTGAGAAATGGACCTTTCATAGTTTGGAAAGTGGCCATTTTACAATGTGTTATTTCTTAATATTTTGTCGTTATTGTATGGTTTTTATTTTTAGAAAACTAAAAAAAACTCACTTATAAAAGCCCTACAGTGTATCAGGTGTTTATGCAAGGATGTGTTAGTAATATGGAGTGGTGTCGTCTATTGGAAGTTCCCAAGAAAAAGTAAGCACTCATGAAAATCGTGTGGATGAATATTAGTCTCAAAGTCTATAAATATATAAAACAAACATACATAGTGTAACATCCCAAAAATTTCAACAAATTTAAACCTTTCGAAACAACCAATTTATTAACAGAAGTGTTTACAAAAAAACATTGTCTCCAAAACATGAATTAAAATCAGAGTCCCCCAAGATCCAATCTGTTGTAAAACCAAAGATGTGTATGGTCACGCCTTCGCCTTGCCATGAATTATCTCAAGAACCTGAAACCATAAACAAAATTGTAAGCACAAAGCTTAGTGAGTTCCCCCCAAAGTACCAACACATAAACAAACAACATATACAACAAGCATGCTCAAATACTCATGCTTGGTCCAATCAGCCTCAGGATGGAATAACAGGCATGTATATGATGGGCCCAACCATCCCTTGGATGGAATACCCTCGTATCATAAACGGTTTGGTCCAGTCAACCATCGGGCTAGAATACCAAACACATCGGGTCCAATCAACCATCAGGATGGAATACCCCATGCCCAATCAACCCTCGGGTTGGAATGCCAAACATAACGGGTCAAATCATCCCCGGGATGGAATACACTCAAGCCCTTAGTATGAGTCTGGCATACCACCCGGTCCTCAGCTTGTATCTGGAATGCTCTAGGGTTTATTGGCTATAGTACGGAGTAGTACAGCCTCAACCCAACACAAAATGCTGACATATAACAGTAAACATATAAACAGTCTATAGGCAGACAGCCAGATCTACAGATCACTAAACATAACATCATCCTATAAACCAGGATACTGATCTAACATATCACTACTGAACAATAGCATGCAAAAATTCAAGTGTCTCGAAGAATCTATGTATAAAAATGTGCATTTGTATGTCAAAAATTCAAGTGTCTCGAAGAATCTATGTGTTAACAATGTAAAAACCCTAAAAAGGGAGTTAAACGCATCAAAACACGACTAAGGACCCTTTCGGGAACTTAAAACAATCATAAACGAAACATCACGGGGTTCACGAACCTTGCATTACGAGATTATACGATAATAATGGCTAAGATTAAATCTCTCCCAAATCTCTCCAAGTATGTGAAATCTCTCCCAAATCTCTCTAAGTATGTGAAATCTCTCTAAGTATGTGAAATCTCTCCAAGTATGTGAAATCTCTCCTAAATCTCTAAGTATGGGAGATCTCTCCCAAATCTCTCTAAGTATGTGAAATCTCTCCAAGTATGTGAAATCTCTCCCAAATCTCTCCAAGTATGTGAAATCTCTCCCAAATCTCTCTAAGTATGTGAAATCTCTCCAAGTATGTGAAATCTCTCCCAAATCTCTCTAAGTATGTGAAATCTCTCCAAGTATGGGAAATCTCTCCCAAATCTCTCTCAACTTTTTATAGTCATCCCGACCCTTAACTTGGCCAAAAACCGCTTGAAACGGGGAGTTATATCGAAAAACAGCTAAATAGGGCCGAAACCCCTCTTAGGAACCTAACCTCTTAGGAACCGAACCTCTTAGGGCCGAACCCTTCTAATTGGACCGAACCCTCAGGGCAGAACCCTCTCGAGCCGAACCCTCTCGGACCGAACCTTGTCAGAAGCGAACCTTGTCAGAAGCCTCTCGGACCGAAGCTCAGCAGACCGAAGCCGAACTTCGGCCCCAATCCGAGAAGCCTCGCAGCTTCGCCTCTTGCACCCGGTTTTCGACCACGACTTCGTTTTAAGCCCGTTTTTCATGATTTTAACGTGAGATTTTCGCCCAAACTCATATTTTGACATATAAGACTCTATATATTCATACTTTAATCACATCCCAGGGATTTATTAATTATAAATCAATATTTTACATTAAAGAAAAGGGCTTAGGATATTTTATGTTACAAGTGGGTCAAGTGTGCCCACTTGCCTCCATGTGTCACTTCCTCATTAACCCAACCCTATCCACATCACACAAACCAAGGCAAACATCCTATCATCTTTGCAACTTGCTTCAGCCACATCTATATAAAGAAATCCTTGGAAGAGCTCTTGATTTACTTTGATCATTTCCACACTTTTACACTTTTCTTACCCCACAAGGAAGCTTATTTTCTCTCTACTTCCAGCCACTTTTGGAAGTGTTCTTGAGCTATTACTTCACTTTTTGGTAAGTATTCCATCTAAACTCAAGTGTCATTCCATAATTTCATAACACTCTTGGATCATTGACTCATATCTTAACACCAAAAATCGTTCTTAGGATCATCCAAACTCTCACGTGTTCATCAAGTGTTCTTGACTTGATACTCCTCGTGTTCGACCTTCCACTCTTCCAAGAATCACTCAAGGTGAGTTCATACCCCTACATTTTCTAGTTTTCTTCAGTTTTCAGGGGGGGAATACAAGTTAAAATACCAAAACATATTCAAAACTCAACTTGACAGCTTACAACAGAAAAGTTGTGACCTGTTCACGAACTGTTTTACCCAACTTAAACTTAATATCTTTCAAAACTGTTTAATATGCAAGTAGTTCAGGTTTATACCTTTAAAATGACTACTTTCACATCTCCATATGATTGTTCTACGATTTATGGTGATTTTTACAAAACTGCCTATCATTTCAGAAATGAATTCGGACCAGTCTGTGATTATGAACACTTTCACATAAGTTAGAGACTTCTAAAAATCATAATAAAAATTATGAATAAACTAGACACATTTTATAAACTCTCAGAGTTTACGGAGTTAGTTTTCGACTCCGTATGATTTTTCTATGATAATTTCAAAACAGTGCAGAAAGGATAAAAACTAGTTGCATAGTTTACCTTATTAATAACACTTTGTAGTATGTTGAGCAAAGTGCATAACAATAAGTTTCTCAATGTTTGGATGCATTATTGTTAGTTTATCATCATAAACAGAAATTAGTCATTCATGTTAAGGTTTTTCCTCCATTCATTTCGAACACATATAATAAACTACATTAAGTATAGTTTATGAATTTTCGATAAAAGCATACTACATGGAAAAGGTTTTACTCTCAAAACAAATGGGTTTTTCATATACTACTTGATAAACTATAATAGTAATAGTTTATGGATTTATATCACAAATGTATTTTCATAAAAGGTGATTTCACTTCCTCCACGGAAGAGGTTTTATACTCAAAACTATATGTAAACTAGTTAACGAAAGTTGTGAGACATTCTCCTTCGGGGTACTCTTAAGTACCACAGAAAATCCTGAATTAGTTATAACCATAGTCTCTTGTAGGGAGAGCGTGATAATTGTGTATAGATCTATATTGGGATTGACAACCCACACCCATGCTGCTTGCATAAGTCCGATCGGCCGATCGGGGGTGACAAATGTCATTTCGATTCCGACGCCTGAAGAACGTTGCAAGCCGGTTATTCTGTCGTAGTATGGTTATAGCGACTCACATAGGGAGTTAACAATCTTTCAAGTTTACAGGAAAAATTCTACTTTGAAAAGGGGTTTTACTTCTAACATAAACGAGTTTATGCCGATTTAAACTTGCATGAATTACTCTAAGTATGGAAAAATACTTGTATATTCTCGGTCTTGACGCTTAAGGCTACATGACTTTTTATAAGGAAAATATTGGATTTTCTTTGGAAACACATTCCGATTATGAACATTATAAGCACAAAACACACACATATTCTCTGTCTTAACAATTAGGACTACATGACTTTTATAAGGAAAATATTGGATTTTCTTTGGAAACATATTTCTATCAAAACTACATTTCATCTAGAATTGTTAGACTTCAGCTATAATTGCTAAGTGTATATGCTAGAGTTATATAAGAATCTAGTCGCAATCGACCTAGAATTGGTGGGCCCGCCTTACTTCTGTTCCTTGTTTGGTTGTGGAGCTAGGGCAGACCCATTATATTCGACAGTTTATTTAACTTCAATTTTATATAACTTATATACACTGGGTGATTATAGAAGGAATCTACAGGTCTTTCTAGGGTACATTATTGCATAACATAGGAGAGTTCATTTCGCGTTTAATAAAGAAATTATTGAATTTTCTGAAATCATACTCTATCGCTTTTTACAAGGAAAACAGCTTCTTTCTCAAATAAAACTCTTATGAACTCACCAACTTAATTGTTGACGCTTTTTCAAACTACTTGTATTCTCAGGAATTCAGTGAAACAGGAAATCAACCGCTTTTGAGGATGGGACGTTAAATCGTCAAACATTTCATTTTTGTCATCATAAGTGTAATTGTTTGGAAACATGTAAACACATACTATTGTATAACTTTTTCAATTATATTTATGATGGTTGTATTTACTTTGGGCACTATTATACTCATTGTTGTGATACTATACATGAAGTCCTCCACCCCCGGATGTTTCCGCCATCCTTGGTTTGGGGGTGTGACAGCTTAGAACCCTTCCTAGGGTCTGAAAGGACAGCCCAAAACATCCAACACCAAACACGCATAACAATGGGACTTTTTGGGAAAAAAGAACATCATAAAGCTACCAAGATGAGATCTAAGCAAACCAAGCATAAAGGTAGCAACTTTTTACCTTTATGGAGCTTCCCAAGAAGATGATGATCCAAGATCCACAATCTTGCTTTCCCTTAAGCCTCCTTGATGCACTTCCTTCTCCTTTAAGCACACAAATAACACACTTTAAGCTCAAAACACTCTCTTATGGGGTTAGGGTTTGCTAAGAACGACTCAAGGGATTAAAGGCTGAAAGGATGAGGCTAAATGATCCATAAAGGTGCTTAAATACCCCACAAACCCTAAAACTTAGGATTTCTTTCGGACATGAGTACCCCCAGCGTACATATGTGTACACCCAGAGTACTAGGGCGCGCCCTAGTACGCGTAGCGCACTCATATGTGCGTGCAATGTACAACTCCTGCTCCTAAAATTACCATTTTGCCACAAGGGTTTCTTGCGACCACTTCCTTCCAAAACAAGGACCAAAATGACATACTTTGAAACCAAGAGATGAATTTGAAAACGCCTGAAAACCATGGTGTTACACATAGATGACGTTAATCATTAATATTCATTCCACATTAGATCACTAGGAAGACCGAGGATAAATAACTTGTGGACATAGATAATGTTAGTGTATAGATATAGGAATAAGTAAGAATTTATTAGCTTGTTAAGTGTATCGAAAACTAATCTTTTACGCGATTCATTGTCGACTAAGAAATAGATATTTATTTGGGTATCTTAGGATAAAAAAAAGTTGTAGTTTTATGTAAATGGGCAATAGGATTAACTAACGTAGCTCTAATATGATATTTATATTTTTCACCATACATTCTGCCTCAAAATTATCTTTTGTGGATAACTTTTGGTGTACTAAAAACCTTCTTCAATCCTTTTAATTTAATAGCTAGTTGAAGATCTTATTTGCTTTTGAATGTTTATCTTTTGTTGTTTGGCTTTAGTTGTGTAATGGAGTGGTCTCATAAACACGGTCTGGACATAGCACTAGAGGAGACATACCAAAAAATAAGTTTTTGTTCCATGATGACCAATGTATTCATTATATGACCAACCACCTTAGGAAATATTTTTGCAAGGACAGATAGCCAAGAAAATATTCTACAAGCTCTATGTGATGAGCTAAATTGATATTATTAATAAGAAGGAAGTATATCTCGATAATTAGGATCCTCATATGTAGCAACACCATCATCACCTACGTACTTATAATTTTTTAAGGAACATACTAAATAGTTTATACTGGTCTTTCATTTACAGTTTGTTTAGGAACTGTAAGAGATATAAAAATTCCTACTTGATTGTTATTCCCACCAACTGATATGTTTCCCTACACTATATAACACCGTAAACTTTCAAACAAAATTTTCATTTTTAAATCACATAAAACTCATTATCACATCTTCTCAAAACCCCAATGTATCAATTTTCAAAAACACAAATCAGCAAAAGTACTGTTAATATCCCAGAATCGTCAAACATAAATCCCGAACAGGTGTGTACAATTAAGCCATCGCCTTCCCGCGATCCTGAGAAGTACCTGAAACACATATCACACAACACCGTAAGCACGAAGTTTAGTTAGTTCCCCCAAAATACCACACACAAATATTTAGCCTCTCATGGCTATATCTCTAATAAGACCCTCCGGTCCGTGTGTCTCAGTGAGGACCCTCCGGTTTCACAACTCGGGTTGGACCCTCCGGTCCTAACCAATAAAGCACAGAATAATATGCAGCATAAATCAAAAAGAAAAATGCATAATATCACATAACTCAGCATAAGCATATAAGACCCCCCGGTCACACTGTGTCACCACTCGGGTAAGTATAGTGAGAAGACTCACCTCGTAAGTAAAACAAGTATGTCTCGTACTCGAACCACCGGTCTATCCTTCGCCTAGTATATATTGAAAATAACTCCAATTAATAAACGACCCCCAAATATGCTAGGATAAACCCACTACTAATTCTCAGAAGGATAGAAGACCATTTTACCCTTCCATGGCCTCTAAAGTCCACAGTTTGACCAAACCCTAAAAGTCAACAAAAGTCAACAGCAAGCGCGTACGCTGGGCGTATAGCCCTTTACGATAGGCGTACTACTTCGCCATGCATGCATCAGGAAAGTTCGATGCTACGCTGGGCGTATCTGGGAGTACGCTCAGCGTCCGTCCCAGACTTACTTTTCCCACTCTCTTGGTCTTAATCCGTTAAGACCATAGTTATAATCTCAGATCTGGACTCATTAAAGGCTAATACTAAAGTTTGTGACTTTAAGCCTTTGCATGGCTGAGAAAGTCTAAACTCATAAACTCTCACTCCTTACTCACAAAAATTCTCATATATCATGCATAGGGAGATCTTGACGTCCAAGATCCCATTTGTATGAGTCCACTCCACCAGAGACACTTATAGGGACATATATTAGGATTTGGAGTTCAACAAACTCATAAAGCTTCAAGCTTTTGGACATAAACCCTAAAATGAACCACAATATGAACAAATCAAAACAATGAGAAAGCTTTGAGCTTGATACCTCCAAGTGATGCACCAACCACAGGGAAACTCAGATCCGAAGCTTGGACTCCAACTCTACTCTCTTCAAAGCTCCTTCTTCACCCAAAGAATCCCACAAAGAACACTCAAAAGCTTCAAATGGCCACTCAAGCTAAGAAAACGGAAATTAGGATTTTGAGGGGAGTTGAGGACTGGAAATGGTGGCCAGAAATGAGGCCATCATGTTCCTTAAATAGGCAAACACCACACAATTAGGGTTTTCACTCTGAGCCTAGTACGTCCAGCGTACTAGGTGGCTTCCGCGTCCAAATCAGGCACATGAGTACGCCGAGCGTACACATGCATACGCCATGCGTACTCAGCTACCACCTTTTCTCAAATAAGGGCAAAACCTAACAATTACAATAAAGTAAGGGCTATTGAGATATACCTGGGTCCGGGATGTTACAATTCTCCCTCACTAGAATCAGACTTCGCCCTCGAAGTCATCTTCTGGGAATAACTCTGGGTACTGCTCGCGCATCTCGGATTCCGACTCCCAAGTACATTCCGACCCTCTACGATGCTGCCATGAACCTGAACCAAGGGCACCTCTTGATTCCTCAAGACCTTCACCTTCGTATCCAAGATCGCTATCGGCTTTTCAATGTAGTTTAGTCGACCGTCAATCTGAATGTCCTCTAAAGGGACCACTGCCGTCTCATCGGCTACACACTTCCTTAACTGGGACACATGGAAGGTGTTATGAATCTAGCTCAACTCTGCAGGCAGCTCCAACAGATAAGCTACCTTACAAACTCGAGCAATCACCCTGTAAAGACCAATATATCTAGGGCCCAGCTTGCCCCGCTTCCTGAATCGGATCACCCCTTTCTGTGGGGATAGCTTCAAGAGGACAAAATCTCCAACCTGAAACTCTAACTCTGAACGTCGCCGGTCTGCGTAAATCTTCTGGCGACTCTGGGCCGTCAGTAACCTCTTTCCGACCTGCTGGATCTGCTCTGTTTTCTTGAGCACTATCTCAGTGCCCCCATCACTCTTTGCCTTACCTCTCCCCACCAGATGGGAGTCCGACACCTCCTCCCATATAAGAGCTCAAAGGGAGGCATACCGATACTGGAATGATGGCTTTTGTTGTATGAAAACTCAGCCAAGGTCAAGTAAGTGTACCAACTTCCACCGAAGTCCATAACACATGCATGTAGCATGTTTTCGAGTGTCTGAATCGTCCGCTCGCTCTTCCCGTCTGTCTGTGGGTGATATGTGGTACTGAAGTGCAACCGGGTACCCAACTCCTCATGAAATTTCTTCTAGAACCTGGAAGTAAAACGCACATCTCGATCTGACACTATCGATGTTGGCACCCCATGCCGTGCCACCACCTCTCGAACATAGATCTCGGCCAACTTCTCCGCAGAAGAGCTCTCACTGATAGCCAGAAAGTGAGCATTATTCGTCAACCGATCTACATCACCCATATTGCATCGACACCTCATGCGGTCCTTGGTAATTTGGTGATCAAATCCATGGAAATATGTTCCCACTTCCATTGGGGAATCTCTAGGGGCTGCAACGGTCCATGTGGACGCTAGTGCTCCGCCTTGACCTGACGACAGGTCAAGCATCTCTCGAGTAACCATGCCACATCTCTCTTCATGCATGACCACCAATAATCCCTTTTCAAGTCCAAATACATCTCGGTAGCTCCCGGATGGATCGAGAATCTCGACCTATGGGCCTCCTCCATCAAAATACGCCGAGCTCCACCCGTATATGGCACCCATATCCGCCCACGGAAGGTCATAAGCCCCCGACTATCCGTCCCAAAATCAGAAATCTTCCCGATCACCCGCTCTCTCTTACGGTTCTCTGGTCTTACGGCTACCACCTGGGCCTCTCGGATGGTATCTAAGACTGGAGTCATCACCGTCATCCTCATACACACGTCTCGGATCGGAGCACTCACTGCTCTACGACTTAGGGCATCGGCTACCACATTAGCCTTGCTAGGGTGATACAAAATCTCATAGTCGTAGTTTTTCACTACATCCAACTACCTCATCTGTCTCATATTCAGGTTGGGCTGATCCATTAGGTACTTCATGCTCTTATGATCCGTGTATATGGTACACCGGACACCATAAAGGTAGTGGCGCCAAATCTTGAGGGCGAACACCACTGCCCCCAACTCCAAATTGTGGGTGGGATACCTCGTCTCGTGAGGCTTCAACTGCCTTGATGCATATGCTATAACATGTCCCCTCTGCATTAACACAACACCCATCCGGGGATACACTCAGTGTACATGAGGTTGCATTAACACAACACCTATCGTGAGGCTTCAACTGCTGCGTACGCGGGGCGTACTTCAGGGGTACGCTCAACGTACTTGAGGCTGCGCAGAATCCACCATCGGGGTGATAGGTTGGGTACGTGGGGCGTACACCTCCCTACGTGGGGCATACCCTCACAAGACTCAATTTCTTTATATGTGCTTAATGGCTTAAACACTTAAGCCCAAACTTCAGATCCAAGGTCCAAATGCACTCTAGAGTCATAAAGTCTCCCACTTTACGACCTTAAACATCCAAAAAGTCATTAATATATGGTCTTAATCCATTAAGACATTCTACAAGAAGCATTGAGCCAAAATAGCTAAAGGGACCTCATTTTTAAGGCTTAGTGCCCTTCCTAGGGTCTGAAAGGACAACCCAAAATGTCCAACACCAAACATGCACAACAATGGGACTTTTTGGGAAAAAAGAACATCACAAAGCTACCAAGATGACATCTAAGCAAACCAAGCATAAAGGTGGCAACTTTTTACCTTCTGGATCTTCCCAAGAATATGATGATCCAAGATCCACAAGCTTGTTTTCCTTTCTAGACTCCTTAATGAACTTCCTTATTCTTTAGGAACACAAAGAACACACTTTAAGCTCAAAACACTCTCTTATGGGGTTAGGGTTTGCTAAGAATGACTCAAGGGCTTGGAGGCTGAAAGGATGAGGCCCAATGATCCATAAAGGTGCTTAAATACCCAACAAACCCTAAAACTTATGGTTTCTTTCGGACATGAGTACGCCTAGTGTACATATGTGTACGCCAAGCGTACTAGGGCGCGCCCAAGTACGCTTCGCGTATGCGCAGCGTACAACTCCTGCTCCCAAAATTACCATTTTGCCACTAGGGCTTCTTGCGACCACTTCCTTCCATAACAAGGACTAAAATGACATACTTTGAAACCAAGAGACGAATTTGAAAATGCCTGAAAACCGGGGTGTTACAACTCTCCCCCACTTAAATCTGATTTCGTCCTCGAAATCATTTCTTATCATCCCCGGCATGCCCGATAGCTTGAGGGGAACAACCACAACTTTGATCATATAATTACATCCCCAAGGCAACTGAACCCATCAGATTTTCCACTCGAAGAAGGAAATTCCACAATCCCATGAAGAAACCTAATCCACCTTATCTGAAGCCGGAAGTCTCGAACTGGCATGACTCCATGACAGACCGCCCATACTGAAACAATGCCAAAACCATAACACTTATCCATCATACTATCTACTCGACTCCTGTTCACCTGTGATTCCTATTAGAAAACAAAATCGCAGACCAACTGTTGCTGCCGAGAACCCTCCGTTCAACCAGAAGGGATTAGATATTCCATCGAGAGAAGTCTCTGTGACATCCCCATTTTCACGGCCAGAAAAGACCGATTTGTTTATGCTTTGTTTAAAAATCAGAGTAACATTTTAAATAAAAGTGTTGCGGAATTTGTTCCCAAAAACAAAATATGATAACGATTTATCAAAACGTTTCCAAAGAAATATATTTCATTAAAACCTCGGGAAGTCATGTTCGATACAGATCATAAGCATAAACAGTACAATATAAGTCTTACTACATTATTTCGTATTTACAGGCTTATAATCCCTTTACTCTCATCCAAACATCTACGCTCATGCGCCACTACCTGTAATACAAGAAACTGAGTGGGTCAGGCTTGGGAGCCTGGTGAGCACATAGGGTTTTCAACCCACAATAAATAAATTTATTAACTTCATCAAACCAAACAAACCCGATTACCCGTTCCCGTTATCCTCACTTTACGTCCCTAAAACATCTAACACAAGGGACCTAGTCTAAGGACTTTCATCGGGGTGACAACACATGCTTTCGGGGTTCCTCAGCAATTTATGTCAAAAAGGCAACCATGTGGGGGATGGAGTACTGCTGGTGTGCACACAGTTCAAATAAACACCTACAGGTTGCGAGCCTGCTAGCGTTCCACTGGACTGTCTAGAATAGTCCGTAGTCGTCGTCTATACCCAGATTCCCCGTAGTCGTCATCTATACTCCAGCAACCCAAGCGGCCCTCCAAACCAGATTCCCCGTACCGCGAGTGGTAAAAAAGATATTATAACGACACTTATATAACTCATAATAATAGCCCAAATATTTATTATAAGTTCATAATAACAATACTAATTTTAAATATAAGCTATACTTAAAGTAGGGTAAGCATAACTTACTTGCAAGGGGGCTGTAGCTAGGAGTCGAGCTCTGCAGGGGTAGAACTTCGTCGCTGAATCTTTCTAAGAAAGATTCGTGCAGCGCTTCAGCGCTCACCTTACTATACTAAAACTATAGAAATAGAAGTCGAATTACGAGGGACCGAAATGCTCGGGAGATAAGAAGAGAAAGACTCTTGAATCAAGAGAATGGTGCAAGAAATATGAGAGCTAGAGGCTCTTATTTATAGTAATTGAATTTTCAAAAACTACCCTCCATAATTACTTAATGACCTTATAGTTATATAAACAACTAAACACCCCTTCATAATACTATTTTAAATAGATTTAACGATATTTGTACTAAACCAATATCGAAAGTACTCAACACTAGTCTTACAACAACCGCATTGTCGATACCATTCTAATGATATATACATATGTATATATATGTATACGTATATATAATTTATAATTTATTTTAATACGTAAATATGCCATTATAATTTGTAACTCGTTCATACGAACTATGTTTTTGACGTTCTTTATATCCCCGCGTAGGCGGGACTGTACTCTACCACTTTCGTTTTGACTCTATCGGCTAATTTTGAATTCATTTTTAAAGTTATATTTTAACAGGCCGGGACAGGAAAAGTCCGTTAAAAATTCATAACTTCTTCATCCGACGTCGATTTTTGTCTGTCTTTTTACCGTTGCGCTAATATTAACGAGATCTTCGATTCTCGTTTAGGTTGCGTTGGCCAAAAATCGACCGATCTAAAATTCGAATTTCGGGCTGTGCACTGCTATGCCAAATCTTAGAAAAATTATAACTTCCTCATACGAAGTCAGATTTGGGCGTTCTTTTCATGAACGTATATATTACAACTTTCATTTAGATATCTAAGGCTAAAAAGTAGTTTATCAAAATTTCACTATTTACGCTTACCGGTGCCGTGTCGGGTTTGCCGTAAAACTTCGACGGGTCATAACTTCTTCGTTATAACTCGGATTTCGGCGTTCTTTATATCCCCGAAATCCTTGTTTCGACCACTACAACTTTATGTAAAGATATTGGGTTTATATAATACTTTAATTTTGACGCTTATTTTTATCCTTTATTTATTATACATTTATAAATAAGTAATAAGCACATAAATGCACATAATTCACATAATACTCGAATATTTCATCTTTATTACTTCAAAAAGAGTTACAATAGTTGACCTAGACTATTACATCATCTATTAATGCTTAGCCCGGAAACACGGGCGTTACAATTCTCTCCCCATTAGGATGATTCCGTCCCGGAATCATGCGTCAGCAAACAGATGTGGATAACGACTCATCATGTCACTTTCTGTTTCCCAAGTGAGATTCGGCCCGTTCGAATGTTTCCAACGGACTAGCACTAAGTCGACCATCTTGCGTCGTAACTTTTTAGTCTTACGGTCAACGATTGCATCGGGCTCTTCGATTAGCCTCTTATTCTCATCCATCCTTGACTCTGAGATTGGAATTATGTCGGTAACTTCTCCCGTGAATTTCCTCAAATAACAAACATGGAAGGTGTTATAAATACCATCTAGTTCTTCGGGTAATTCGAGCTTGTAAGCTTGGTTCCCAATCCTCTGAAGAACTTTGAATGGTCCAATAAACCTTGGACTCAGCTTTCCTCGTTTCCAAAATCTTGTAAGTCCCTTCCACGGTGAGACTTTAAGCAAAACTGAATCTCCAACTTCAAAAGTCATTGGTCGTCTTTTCTTGTCAGCATAGCTCTTTTGACGATCCTGAGCTGCTAACATTCTTTCCCTAATCACCTTCAACTTCTCAGCAGTCTCATGGACTATCTCGGGGCCCATAAACTGCTTTTCCCCAGCCTCAAGCCAACAACACGGCGTACGACACTTCTGTCCGTACAAACCTTGATAGGGTTCCATCTTAATGCTCGAGTGGAAACTATTGTTGTAGGAAAACTCTACCAAAGGTAAGTGCTCATCCCAATTACCTTGGAAATCCAGGGTACATACTCTCAGCATATCTTCAAGTGTTTGAATTGTTGTTTCGCTCTTACCATCAGTCTGCGGATGGTATGTTGTACTCAAACACAACTTCGTGCCCAATTCCTCTTATAGACTTCTCCAAAACCTCGACGTGAAACGAATATCACGATCCGATACAATTGTTAGAGGAACACCGTGAAGTCTTACCACTTCCTTCACGTAAGCATTTGCGAGCTTATCCATAGACCACCTTTCATTGGCTGCTATGAAGTGTGCACTCTTTGTGAACCGATCCACGACCACCCAAATCATGTCGCGACCGTTCTTTGTTCTGGGCAGTTTAGTCACAAAATCCATGCTGATGTCTTCCCATTTACCCATGGGTACAGGTAAAGGTTCTACACTCCCGTATGGTTTCTAATGTTGTGCCTTAACTCTTGCACAAGTTACACACTCGGCCACATACTTTGCAACATCGAGCTTCATCGTCGGCCACCAGTAGTAGGGTTTTAGGTCCCTATACATTTTAGTTCTACCGGGATGAATCGAGTACATGGTCTTGTGAGCTTCTTCGATTAGGAGATCTCTTACTCCTCCCGTTTTAGGTATCCAAATCCGATCTTGGAATACCTTCAGTCCAAAGAAAGTCGATGGCTTGCAAGTCAGAAAATCCTTATACTTGCATCCGTTTCTTTCGACTCCGTCGTCTTGGTTGTTCCTCCTATTCACTGGCGGATCAGCTTGACCAACGGTCCTACTGTAGTTCCCCTCCTTAGACTGCCCTTCGTTCAACTCGGGCTGTTCGATCGTTATGGTAGCTTCCTCTCGATTCTGTTGGAGCAAACATCTGGTTTCCTCCATTTGACGATCCAACATCATCTGGATCATCGCTTGTACTCCGACCATCGTTATTGGCTCAGGAGCGGCTACCACAACCGGTATTTGCTCAATCACTGGAGGTTGATTTCTGTTTCCATTTGCATTCCCGGCTCCACTGCGCGTTCTTGCCATTTTGATCTATACACCGAATAAGGTGAATTTAGATCTTTATTTAGGATAGTCGTTTAAACCGTCCTTATCACTCCGAAATGTTTACATGTTAGTTCTAATATCGTAGTCGTACGTTTAGAATCCTAAACACATAAGGTTTCCAGATCCGGTCGACAACAGACTATAGATCCGAACAAATAATAGCATATTAGGCACAAAGCATTTAGCACATAAAAGAATTTTTGGCACAATTCCTAAAATAAGCTAGTGCTTACACCTCACAATCATCGCTTAGCATTCTAAGTTTAAGTCTAGAAATCCTACAAATTCCTAGTTCGCATAAACTAATGCTCTGATACCAACTGTGACATCCCCATTTTCACGGCCAGAAAGGACCGATTTGTTTATGCTTTGTTTAAAAATCAGAGTAACATTTTAAATAAAAGTGTTGCGGAATTTGTTCCCAAAAACAAAATATAATAACGATTTATCAAAACATTTCCAAAGAAATATATTTCATTAAAACCTCGGGATGTCATGTTCGATACAGATCATAAGCATAAACAGTACAATGTAAGTCTTACTACATTATTTCATATTTACAGGCTTATAATCCCTTTACTCTCATCCAAACATCTATGCTCATGCGCCACT
Organism: Lactuca virosa; assembly: GCF_052849685.1. Lineage (NCBI taxonomy): Eukaryota > Viridiplantae > Streptophyta > Magnoliopsida > Asterales > Asteraceae > Lactuca > Lactuca virosa. The sequence goes on along the minus strand of NC_136426.1, from coordinate 111,667,733 downwards.
ACCTGTAATACAAGAAACTGAGTGGGTCAGACTTGGGAGCCTGGTGAGCACATAGGGTTTTCAACCCACAATAAATAAATTTATTAACTTCATCAAACCAAACAAACCCGATTACCTGTTCTCGTTATCCTCACTTTACGTCCCTAAAACATCTAACACAAGGGACCTAGTCTAAGGACTTTCATCGGGGTGACAACACATGCTTCGGGGGTTCCTCAACAATTTATGTAAAAGAGGCAACCATGTGGGGGATGGAGTACTGCTGGTGAGCATACAGTTCAAATAAACACCTACAGGTTGCGAGCCTGCTAGCGTTCCACTGGACTGTCTAGAATAGTCCGTAGTCGTCATCTATACTCCGCTAGATGACTGGATCATCAATAACATCTAAAACGAGGCCTCTCATTATTTTATTTGGTCACATAGCAACTATTACATCCACCCATGTTTTACCCAACACATTTTGTAGATATAAAATACATATACAGTTTAAATCATTTAAAACATGTATAAAAATCTTTCATCAGCATAGACAGCAAGTATTCAGACAATATGCACACATAGCATGTAGTTTATATTAAATACTTCATATCTATGTGTAAGATGAAAGTAACTATGCACTCACCTGGTAAGGTGGTGACTGGGTACTCGGACAACACTTCGTTACTCTTAAAACAATTTTCCTTGGACAAAACCTAGTATCATTACCACTAGATTTTAGTCTAACGTTTGACGAGATTAATTAATAGTCTAACTATTATTAATATTATATAAGTGTGAAACAATACTCTTCACCCCCTATGTACAGACAGGGGCCAAACATGAAACACCGGAGGGCAAGATCATTTTGGCATAAAGCACTTCTGAATCCAGCAACCCAAGCGGCCCTCCAAACCAGATTCCCCGTACCGCGAGTGGTTAAAAAGATATTATAACGACACTTATATAACTCATAATAATAGCTCAAATATTTATTATAAGTTCATAATAACAATACTAATTTTAAATATAAGCTATACTTAAAGTAGGGTATGCATAACTTACTTGCAAGGGGGCTGTAGCTAGGAGCCGAGCTCTGCAGGGGCAGAACTTCGTCGCTGAATCTTTCTAGGAAAGATTCGTGCAGCGCTTCAGCGCTCACCTTACTATACTAAAATTATAGAAATAGAAGTCGAATTACGAGGGACCGAAATGCTCGGGGGATAAGAAGAGAAACACTCTTGAATCAATAGAATGGTACAAGAAATATGAGAGCTAGAGGCTCTTATTTATAGTAATTGTATTTTCAAAAAGTACCCTCCATAATTACTTAATGACCTTATAGTTATATAAACGACTAAACACCCCTTCATAATAGTATTTTAAATAGATTTAACGATATTTGTACTAAACCAATATCGAAAGTACTCAACACTAGTCTTACAACGACCGCATTGTCGATACCTTTCTAATGATATATACATATGTATATATATGTATACGTATATATAATTTATAATTTATTTTAATACGTAAATATGCAATTAAATGTAACTCGTTCATACGAACTATGTTTTTGACGTTCTTTATATCCATGCGTAGGCGGGACCGTACTCTACCACTTTCGTTTTGACTCCGTCGGCTAATTTTGACTTCATTTTTAAAGTTATATTTTTAACAGGCCGGGACAGGAAAAGTCCATTAAAAATTCATAATTTCTTCATCCGACGTCCGTTTTTGTCTGTCTTTTTACCGTTGCGCTAATATTAACGAGATCTTCGATTCTCGTTTAGGTTGCGTTGGCCAAAAATCGACCGATCTAAAATTCTAATTTCGGGCTGTGCACTACTATGCCAAATCTTAGAAAAATTATAACTTCCTCATACGAAGTCAGATTTGGGCGTTCTTTTCATGAACGTTCTCTGTTTATCAAAATTTCACTATTTACGCTTCCTGGTGCCGTGTCGGGTTTGCCGTAAAACTTCGACGGGTCATAACTTCTTCGTTATAATTCGGATTTCGGCGTTCTTTATATCCCTGAAATCCTTGTTTCGACCACTACAACTTTATGTAAAGATATTGGGTTTATATCATACTTTAATTTTGACGCTTATTTTTATCCTTTATTTATTATACATTTATAAATAAGTAATAAGCACATAAATGCACATAATTCACATAATACTCAAATATTTCATCTTTATTACTTCAAAAAGAGTTACAATAGTTGACCTAGACTATTACATCATCTATTAATGCTTAGCCCGGAAACACGGGCGTTACAATTCTCTCCCCATTAGGATGATTCCGTTCCCGGAATCATGCGTCAGCAAACAGATGTGGATAGCGACTCATCATGTCACTTTCTGTTTCCCAAGTGAGATTCGGGCCGTTCGAATGTTTCCAACGGACTAGCACTAAGTCGACGATCTTGCGTCGTAACTTTTTAGTCTTACGGTCAACGATTGCATCGGGCTCTTCGATTAGCCTCTTATTCTCATCCATCCTTAACTCTGAGATTGGAATTATGTCGGTAACTTCTCCCGTGAATTTCCTCAAATAACAAACATGGAAGGTGTTATAAATACCATCTAGTTCTTCGGGTAATTCGAGCTTGTAAGCTTGGTTCCCAATCCTCTGAAGAACTTTGAACGGTCCAATAAACCTTGGACTCAGCTTTCCTCGTTTCCCAAATCTTGTAAGTCCCTTCCACGGTGAGACTTTAAGCAAAACTGAATCTCCAACTTCAAAAGTCATTGGTCGTCTTTTCTTGTCAGCATAGCTCTTTTGACGATCCTGAGCTGCTAACATTCTTTCCCTAATCACCTTCAACTTCTCAGCAGTCTCATGGACTATCTCGGGGCCCATAAACTGCTTTTCCCCAACCTCAAGCCAACAACACGGCGTACGACACTTCTGTCCGTACAAACCTTGATAGGGTTCCATCTTAATGCTCGAGTGGAAACTATTGTTGTAGGAAAACTCTACCAAAGGTAAGTGCTCATCCCAATTACCTTGGAAATCCAGGGTACATACTCTCAGCATATCTTCAAGTGTTTGAATCGTTCTTTCGCTCTGACCATCAGTCTGCGGATGGTAAGCTGTACTCAAACACAACTTCGTGCCCAATTCCTCTTGTAGACTTCTCCAAAACCTCGACGTGAAACAACTATCACGATCCGATACAATTGTTAGAGGAACACCATGAAGTCTTACCACTTCCTTCACGTAAGCATTTACGAGCTTATCCATAGACCACCTTTCATTGGCTGCTATGAAGTGTGCACTCTTTGTGAACCGATCCACGACCACCCAAATCATGTCGCGACCGTTCTTTGTTCTGGGCAGTTTAGTCACAAAATCCATGCTGATGTCTTCCCATTTACCCATGGGTACAGGTAAAGGTTCTACACTCCCGTATGGTTTCTGATGTTGTGCCTTAACTCTTGCACAAGTTACACACTCGGCCACATACTTTGCAACATCGAGCTTCATCGTCGGCCACCAGTAGTAGGGTTTTAGGTCCCTATACATTTTAGTTCTACCGGGATGAATCGAGTACATGGTCTTGTGAGCTTCTTCCATTAGGAGATCTCTTACTCCTCCCGTTTTAGGTATCCAAATCCGATCTTGGAATACCTTCAGTCCTTGACTGTTTGTACCGAACTCTAACGTTTTTCCCAAACGTTCTTCCTTTCGGTCATTCTTCTCTGTAGCTTCTTCCTGAGCTTTCTTTATACTTTCCACAATCGTCGAGACAACTTCAATTTTCAACGCTCTTGGCCTTTTCTCTTTCAAGGTTTACTTTCCGACTGAGAGCATCAGCGAGAACATTTGCTTTACCGGTGTGGTAAAGTATCTCACAGTCGTAGTCCTTGAGTAATTCTAGCCAGCGTTGTTGCCTCATATTCAATTCCTTCTGATTAAAGAGATACTGGAGACTCTTATGATCAGTGAAAAGTTTGTACTTCGTTCAATAGAGGTAATGCCTCCATATTTTTTGAGCGAAAACTACCGCTGCTAACTCCAGATCATGAGTGGGGTAGTTCTTTTCATGCTCCTTCAATTGTCGAGATGCGTATACTATCACCTTTTCTCTTTGGGTCAGAACACAACCCAGCCCGACTCCAGATGCGTCACTATAGACCGCAAAGTCTTCAACTCCATCGGGTAGACAAAGAATCGGTGCTTCACATAACTTCTTGTTTAGCTTCTCGAATGCTTCTTCGTGCTTTTCGCTCCACGAATATGTAGCTCCTTTGTGAGTCAAAGCTGTCAATGGAGCAGCTATCGAAGAAAAGCCTTGGATAAATCTTCGGTAATATCCAGCTAATCCCAGAAAGCTTCGAATCTCCGTGGGACTTTTCGGTTGTTCCCACTTCATCACCGCTTCGATCTTTGCTGGGTCAACCATTATTCCTTCCTGGTTAACCACATGACCCAAGAATTGGACTTTTCGGATCCAAAAATCACATTTGGAGAACTTTGCGTACAACTTCTCCTTCTTGAGGACTTCTAACACTTCTCGCAAGTGTCTGCCATGCTCCTCATGGCTTTTCGAGTAAATCAGAATGTCATCTATGAACACTATCACAGATTTATCGAGGAATGGTTTACAAACCCTGTTCATCAAATCCATGAATGCTGCTGGAGCATTGGTTAGTCCAAATGACATAACCAAGAACTCGTAGTGTCCATATCTTGTTCTGAACGCAGTTTTCTCAATATCCTGCTCTCTCACCTTCAGCTCATGATATCCTGACCTAAGATCGATATTTGAGAAATAGCTCGAACCTTGCAGCTGATTCAAATAGGTCATCAATCCTCGGCTATGGGTACTTGTTTTTCACCGTTGCCTTATTCAGCCCTCTGTAATCTATGCACATTCGCATGCTTCCGTCCTTCTTCTTCACGAATAGCATCGGAGCTCCCCAGGGTGATGAACTAGGTCAAATGAAACCGTTGTCCAATAACTCCTGAAGTTGCGTCATGAGCTCCTTCATCTCCGTCGGTGCTAATCGGTACGGTGCTTTTGCTATCTGTGTTGTTCCTGGTAACAAGTCTATTCTGAACCCTACTTGTCTATCAGGCGGTAATCCAGGAAAATCTTCGGGAAAGACTTCAGGATAGTCACACACCACTGGTATATTCTGCACCTCCTTCTTTTCCTTCTTAGCATCGATAACAAATGCCAAATATGATGCACATCCCTTGGACAAACATTTCCTGGCTTTCATCAGGGAGATGATTCCAGTATTTACTCTGCGTTTGTCCCCTTACACCATAAACGACTCTTTTCCGAGTGGGTTTACCCTTACTATCTTCTTCCTGCAAAGAATTTCAGCATCGTTGGTGCTAAGCCAATCCATTCCCAAAACGATATCGAAACCGTTCAATTCTATGGGTAACAGCTCCTCGTGGAATTTGTTTCCATTTAAGTCGATGACTATGTTCTTAATACGATCACTAACAGGTACGAATTTGCCACTGGCAACTTCCACAACTAAGGCATTATCAAGTTTTTCTATAGGCAATGCTAGTTTCCCACCAAATTTATGCGGTACAAAGGAGTAGTTTGCTCCGGAATCAAACAATATATTGGCAGGCAATCCATTTACAAGAAAGGTACCTGAAGCGACGTCTGCTTCCTCTTTTGCAGCCTCGAGCGTCATCTGGAAGGCTCTCGCCTTCAGCTTTGGTGGAATGTTGGGCCTTGCCACCTCTTTCTTCTTCGGTCAATCCTTAGCAATGTGCCCTTCTTCACGGCACTCGTAGCATACCCTCTTATTGGCGGTGTACTCATTGGCGTAATGCCCTGTCTTCCCATACTTGTAGCAGGTCACCTCCTCACTACATTTCCCGAAGTGCTTCTTCTTGCACTTCTCGCACCATTTCGCTTCATTCCCTCCTCCTCCAAACTTCTTTGAACTGAACTTGCTCTTCTTATTGTTGGGCCTTGCTGACCCTTCGAACTTCCTCTTCTCACCAACCTCAACCTTGCTGGCGGCTCTTCTTTTGATCATTTCCTCCACAGACTTAGCAGCCCAGATAGCTGCCTCCAGAGTATCTGCCTGACGTACCGGCACCGCATACTCCCATGGGAGTCCCTTGGCGTACTTGTCGATTTTTGTTAGTTCATATGGGACAAGACGCAAGGCAAACTCCATCTTCTTTGTGAAGTTGTTGGTGTACTCATCAATCGACATGCTTCCCTTCTTCAGGGTCAGGAACTGGTTCTCTAGCTCAAGCAAGTTTTGGGCTGAGCAGTACTTGCGTTTGAACTGCACCAAAAGTTCTGCCCACGTCAGTTGCAGGGGCTCATTAGGGCTTAAAGTCTTCCCCATGGTGTTCCACCAACGCACCACGCCTCCACTGAACTGGCGTACTCCAAACGTGGTCTGCAACTTGCCTCTGCAACCACACGTCATGAAGGCTAGTTCCATCTCCGAGATCCAGTCCATAACTCCAATCGGATCTTCCTTTCCAAAAGAAAGTCGATGGCTTGCAAGTCAGAAAATCCTTATACTTGCATCCGTTTCTTTCGACTCCGTCGTCTTGGTTGTTCCTCCTATTCACGGGCGGATCAGCTTGACCAACGGTCCTGCTGTAGTTCCCCTCCTCAGACTGTTGGGCCTTGCTGACCCTTCGAACTTCCTCTTCTCACCAACCTCAACCTTGCTGGCAGCTCTTCCTTTGATCATTTCCTCCACAGACTTAGCAGCCCAGATAGCTGCCTCCAGAGTATCTGCCTGACGTACCGGCACCGCATACTCCCATGGGAGTCCCTTGGCGTACTTGTCGATTTTTGTTAGTTCATATGGGACAAGACGCAAGGCAAACTCCATCTTCTTTGTGAAGTTGTTGGTGTACTCATCAATCGACATGCTTCCCTTCTTCAGGGTCAGGAACTGGTTCTCTAGCTCAAGCAAGTTTTGGGCTGAGCAGTACTTGCGTTTGAACTGCACCAAAAGTTCTGCCCACGTCAGTTGCAGGGGCTCATTAGGGCTTAAAGTCTTCCCCATGGTGTTCCTCTTTTGCAGCCTCGAGCGTCATCTGGAAGGCTCTCGCCTTCAGCTTTGGTGGAATGTTGGGGCTTGCCACCTCTTTCTTCTTCGGTCAATCATTAGCAATGTGCCCTTCTTCACGGCACTCGTAGCATACCCTCTTATTGGCGGTGTACTCATTGGCGTAATGCCCTGTCTTCCCACACTTGTAGCAGGTCACCTCCTCACTACATTTCCCGAAGTGCTTCTTCTTGCACTTCTCGCACCATTTCGCTTCATTCCCTCCTCCTCCAAACTTCTTTGAACTGAACTTGCTCTTCTTATTGTTGGGCCTTGCTGACCCTTAGAACTTCCTCTTCTCACCAACCTCAACCTTGCTGGCGGCTCTTCTTTTGATCATTTCCTCTACAGACTTAGCAGCCCAGATAGCTGCCTCCAGAGTATCTGCCTGACGTACCGGCACCGCATACTCCCATGGGAGTCCCTTGGCGTACTTGTCGATTTTTGTTAGTTCATATGGGACAAGATGCAAGGCAAACTCCATCTTCTTTGTGAAGTTGTTGGTGTACTCATCAATCGACATGCTTCCCTTCTTCAGGGTCAGGAACTGGTTCTCTAGCTCAAGCAAGTTTTGGGCTGAGCAGTACTTGCGTTTGAATTGCACCAAAAATTATGCCCACGTCAGTTGCAGGGGCTCATTAGGGCTTAAAGTCTTCCCCATGGTGTTCCACCAACGCACCACGCCTCCACTGAACTGGCGTACTCCAAACGTGGTCTGCAACTTGCCTCTGCAACCACACGTCATGAAGGCTAGTTCCATCTCCGAGATCCAGTCCATAACTCCAATCGGATCTTCCTTTCCAAAGAAAGTCGATGGCTTGCAAGTCAGAAAATCCTTATACTTGCATCCGTTTCTTTCGACTCCGTCGTCTTGGTTGTTCCTCCTATTCACTGGCGGATCAGCTTGACCAACGGTCCTGCTGTAGTTCCCCTCCTTAGACTGCCCTTCGTTCAACTCGGGCTGTTCGATCGGTATGGTAGCTTCCTCTCGATTCTGTTGGAGCAAACATCTGGTTTCCTCCATTTGACGATCCAACATCATCTGGATCATCGCTTGTACTCCGACCATCGTTATTGGCTCAGGAGCGGCTACCACAACCGGTATTTGCTCAATCACTGGAGGTTGGTTTCTGTTTCCATTTGCATTCCCGGCTCCACTGCGCGTTCTTGCCATTTTGATCTATACACCGAATAAGGTGAATTTAGATCTTTATTTAGGATAGTCGTTTAAACCGTCCTTATCACTCCGAAATGTTTACATGTTAGTTCTAATATCGTACTCGTACGTTTAGAATCCTAAACACATAAGGTTTCCAGATCCGGTCGGCAACAGACTATAGATCCGAACAAATAATAGCATATTAGGCACAAAGCATTTAGCACCTAAAAGAATTTTAGACACAATTCCTAAAATAAGCTAGTGCTCACACCTCACAATCATCGCGTAGCATTCTAAGTTTAAGTCTAGAAATCCTACAAATTCCTAGTTCGCATAAACTAATGCTCTGATACCAACTGTGACATCCCCATTTTCACGGCCAGAAAAGACCGATTTGTTTATGCTTTGTTTAAAAATCAGAGTAACATTTTAAATAAAAGTGTTGCGGAATTTGTTCCCAAAAACAAAATATGATAACGATTTATCAAAACATTTCCAAAGAAATATATTTCATTAAAACCTCGGGATGTCATGTTCGATACAGATCATAAGCATAAACAGTACAATGTAAGTCTTACTACATTATTTCATATTTACAGGCTTATAATCCCTTTACTCTCATCCAAACATCTATGCTCATGCGCCACTACCTGTAATACAAGAAACTGAGTGGGTCAGACTTGGGAGCCTGGTGAGCACATAGGGTTTTCAACCCACAATAAATAAATTTATTAACTTCATCAAACCAAACAAACCCGATTACCTGTTCCCGTTATCCTCACTTTACGTCCCTAAAACATCTAACACAAGGGACCTAGTCTAAGGACTTTCATCGGGGTGACAACACATGCTTCGGGGGTTCCTCAGCAATTTATGTCAAAAAGGAAACCATGTGGGGGATGGAGTACTGCTGGTGAGCACACAGTTCAAATAAACACCTACAGGTTGCGAGCCTGCTAGCGTTCCACTGGACTGTCTAGAATAGTCCGTAGTCGTCATCTATACTCTGCTAGATGACTGGATCATCAATAACATCTAAAACGAGGCCTCTCATTATTTTATTTGGTCACATAGCAACTATTACATCCACCCATGTTTTACCCAACACATTTTGTAGATATAAAATACATATACAGTTTAAATCATTTAAAACATGTATAAAAATCTTTCATCAGCATAGACAACAAGTATTCAGACAATATGCACGCATAGCACGTAGTTTATATTAAATACTTCATATCTATGTGTAAGATGAAAGTAACTATGCACTCACCTGGTAAGGTGGTGACTGGGTACTCGGACAACACTTCGTTACTCTTAAAACAATTTTCTTTGGACAAAACCTAGTATCATTACCACTAGATTTTAGTCTAACGTTTGATAGTCTAACTATTATTAATATTATATAAGTGTGAAACAATACTCTTCACCCCCTATGTACAGACAGGGGCCAGACATGAAACACCGGAGGGCAAGATCATTTTGGCATAAAGCACTTCTGAATCCAGCAACCCAAGCGGCCCTCCAAACCAGATTTCCCGTACCGCGAGTGGTTAAAAAGATATTATAACGACACTTATATAACTCATAATAATAGCCCAAATATTTATTATAAGTTCATAATAACAATACTAATTTTAAATATAAGCTATACTTAAAGTAGGGTATGCATAACTTATTTGCAAGGGGGCTATAGCTAGGAGCCGAGCTCTGCAGGGGCAGAACTTTGTCGCTGAATCTTTCTAAGAAAGATTCGTGCAACGCTTCAGCGCTCACCTTACTATACTAAAACTAAAGAAATAGAAGTCGAATCATAAGGGACCGAAATGCTCAGAGGATAAGAAGAGAAACACTCTTGAATCAAGAGAATGGTACAAGAAATATGAGAGCTAGACGCTCTTATTTATAGTAATTGAATTTTCAAAAACTACCCTCCATAATTACTTAATGACCTTATAGTTATATAAACGACTAAACACCCCTTCATAATACTATTTTAAATATATTTAACGATATTTGTACTAAACCAATATCAAAAGTACTCAACACTAGTCTTATAACGACCGCATTGTCGATACCTTTCTAATGATATATACATATGTATATATATATGTATACGTATATACGATTTATACTTTATTTTAATACGTAAATATGCCATTATAAATTGTAACTCGTTCATACGAACTCTGTTTTTGACGTTCTTTATATCCATGCGTAGGCGGGACCATACTCTACCACTTTCGTTTTGACTCCGTCGGCTAATTTTGACTTCATTTTTAAAGTTATATTTTTAACAGACCGGGACAGGAAAAGTCCGTTGAAAATTCATAACTTTTTCATCCGACGTCCGTTTTCGTCTGTCTTTTTACTGTTGTGCTAATATTAACGAGATCTTCGATTCTCGTTTAGGTTGCATACGCCAAAAATCGACCGATCTATAATTCGAATTTCGGGCTGTGCACTGCTATGCCAAATCTTAGAAAAATCATAACTTTCTCATACGAAGTCAGATTTGGGCGTTCTTTTCATGAACGTTCTCTGTTTAACGTATATTACAACTTTCATTTAGATATCTAAGGCTAAAAAGTAGTTTATCAAAATTTCACTATTTACGCTTCCTAGTGTCGTGCCGGTTTTGCCGTAAAACTTCAACGGGTCATAACATTTTCGTTATAACTCGGATTTCGGCGTTCTTTATATCCCCGAAATCCTTGTTTCGACCACTAAAACTTTATGTAAAGATATGGGGTTTATCTCATACTTTAATTTTGACGCTTATTTTTATCCTTTATTTATTTATTATACATTTATAAATAAGTAATAAGCACATAAATGCACATAATTCACATAATACTCAAATATTTTATCTTTATTACTTCAAAAAGAGTTACAATAGTTGACCTAGACTATTACATTATCTATTAGTGGTTAGCCCGGAAAACGGGCGTTATAGTCTCATCCTGATGATAACAATTTCCATGAACACAAAGGGCAACGGAATACCGATTTCCTTAATTGACGAATCGACATGCTGCTGCTAAATGCTGAAAGCTCATCACTTGCCCAATCTTACACAAGTGGAACCTTCCCAGAGCACATACGCATAAGCTAAATCCTGAATCCTCCAGTTGAGGTCTTTGACATACAAATTTCTTGATCCACATCTTTCTGAGCATAGACCTTGCACGGATACACTTGCGATTACCAACGTGAGTTTTCACCAAAAACCCACTCGAAAATGACCACTCATATTCTTCTTGAAGATCCTTCCCGATAACTGATGAACATCCATTTATGAATCTACCCCCAGTCCTTGGCTGGAGACACTAATAGAAACATGCGGAAATAATTCTCAAAACATACTGACTGCGATCTTCACCCAAAATCAACCCATATGATGTACCAAAACCTTAATAACCCTTGACTCCATGCTATGCCATCACTAACCACTGCTCCGCCGAGCAAAGAAGACCAATCCAATAATTTCTGTGCTACAACCAACCTCCTTATAAACTCAGGTGTACCCCCACCTGGACAACCAATCGAGACACTCATAAAGAGCTTTATGACTTGCGACTTCCCAACCAATTCCCAACCTGAAAACCAATACTCTAGCAACAGCTTGTGAACAACCATACATATAATGCATACATCCAACAAAGACTTTCTGATTCTCGACTGATACTCCTCACAAACTTTATGGCTTCCTTATCCAACCAACAGATTTGTGACTCGCCCGACTCCCATCAGCGCGTCAATACCGAAGGTATCACAAGCATAAGAAATGAACCACCATGTTCACTAGCCCTACAACCTGTGGCTGGAATTGTTGGATTAATGTCTAAGTCCATAACTATATTTGGTATGTACTTGACCCGACCCGGCATGATCCATTTGGGTTGCACTTCACCGGTACAATTTATATGGATAGTCTTTTGAGAATAGTATATTTATGATTTATATTAATATATTATAAGTTCTAATATATTAATATGGAATCATATTATTTAATTAGTATTGATCAAGAATTAATTTAGAATTAATTAAGTGATCAAAAAGAACTAATTAAATATGGACTCTTATATATATGGAATGTGCCAAGTTCATTTAGGTTGGGCTAAGCTTTCATGGATGGTCCATGGAGCTTTTAACCCATGGATCCTATGTAAATGAAAGGTCATGGGTATTAGGGTTTACATGGATGTAACCCTAATCCTCCATAATATATAAAGGGGTCCTTGGCTCACAAAATTGGCACAAGTGTGTGAAAATAAGAGTGGGCCGATTTTAGTGTGCATACATATTCTCTCAAGTTCTTCCAAGGAGTTTTGGTGATTTGTGATTCCATTTGAGGCTTCCACACTATTGGGGCTAAGCTCTTAAAGCTTGAAGACATCAAGCTACATCAAAAGGTATGTCATCTAACTAGAACTTTGTAGTATAGGTGCTTCATAATATGCTAGTTAGGATGAAACCTTGGAATAGTTAATATTTGCATGTATAATAGAGAAAACATAGATCCAAGGTTTACAGGGTTGCATGTACACCATAGGAGTGTTAGAATGCTCAAAACCCAACAGTGGTATCAGAACCATGGGTTGTTTTCTGTTATATTCATGCAAATGTTTGATTTTCAAAGTTGGAAAAAAAAAAGAAAAAAAACATGAAGTTTGTCAAATTTTAAGATAATTACTTGTTTTGTGAAAAACTAATTATTTGTAAAATTTGAATCATTTGCTATATGAGTTGAATTAGTTCAAATTTAGTAAAAGATAAAATGATATGATTATTTTATTAGTTTTAAAAGTTTGATCTAAATGTTTTAAGGAGTTACAAATTTTGTCATAAAATTTTGGAGCTCAAAAAGTTTTTTTTTAAAGTTGTGATATTAAGGGTTTTTGAAACTTCCATAAGTTATGGATATGAAAGTTTTTTAAAAAAAAAATTTTGATTCAAAGTTTTTATGGAGTTACAAAATTTGGTGTTAATGTTTTAAAGAATTCCATAACTTGTTCTTAAGTTATGGAACATGGAAAGTTTCATCATAAAACACCATTAATTCCATAAGTTATGGAATCCAAAGGTTTTCAAGAATTACAAAACTTGCCCTCAAGTTTTGGATATTGAGAAAAGTTTTTTATGAAAAAAAGAATTGAATTCTAAAACTCTTGGGTTCATAACTTAAACAATTAATTAAATGGTTTTAATTTTGAGTTTAATAATTGGAATTATGATGTTTTGTTGAATAGTTCAAATTAACTCTTATGGACTTTATTAATAGTTAATTAAAGCGTTTAATTAAAAGAGTATTATTAATCCATAAATATATGGTTTGAGTTTAATTAAATTAAAAGTCTAGTTTAATTAATAGATTAAACCACCAAGTATTGTAAATGTCTAAAATACACCCTTATACTATTATAATATTAAAAGTTTAATATATTATATGTATAAGAGCAAGTCGTCTTATCATTAGTAGGCCTCATTCACGAAGCCGGTCTATAAGGGGGGTATAAGGTTACTGCCTATAAAATGGCAGTTTAATGGGTGTCCACTCTCACTCACCGCTTCCTTGACCGGTGGAGGGTCGTTAGCCGAACAGGTAGGACATGGACTATAATTCTCCCTTCATTATAAGTATAATGATAAATACTAAGTAACTAAACACTTATAAATTCCCAATCTTAGTTACTTAGGAAAATGTGAATAAGGTGTTAATCCATGAAATTACACTTTGCACTTTGTTTAAGCTGTTAGTGGAGCGTGTGTGGTTAACCGGCACACTAACCTGGACTTAACAAGGTAGGCAAAGGGTAACTTAATGTTTATCATAGTATCGTTGGAGCGTGTGTGGTTAACCGGCACATCGATTGAGGGGTAAATATTAAGGGTACCAAGTATATTTGCATGGTTACTTCACACCTTGTTTTGTGATCCTCGGCATCCCAGTCACAAAACCTGAAGGGCACACTCGAGATTGAAACATGCCATTGAAAAGTTCAATGAATCTCAAAAGATCTAGGAGTTTCAAATCCAAGTAAAAAAACCTAATTAAATTATTTCGTTTTTCATGGTGGAAATTGGTAAATCGTCATTTACCTACCTTCAACTATTTTATAACTCGGATTACGGCATCCCTCTTCCAGTTATAAATAGGTTGTTGGATCCTAGCCTTAATATTTCATATTGGGTGTTATATTAAGGACTTTAGATCAACTATCTTGAATATCTCCCAAAAGATGTCGAGTTCAGACATCTATGATCTTCCCAAATCTCTTGGAACTTCTCTTCCTCCACCTCCTCCAATTATTCTCCATAACCCACAAGTTCAAGGTCACTCAAGCCCTAATGGCAAGCAAGGTCTATGTGTGATCACATCTTAGAGATGAAGTCACATATTGACAAGTCGGGAGAGTTGGGTGTCAAAGTCTTGAGAAAGTTGGATGTTCAATCACTTTCTAAGTCACATAGTGAGTTCCTTTGGGACTACTATGAAACAGACTATGACATGAACCTTAATGATCATATCTATTTGCTTGGTGCTGCTGAATCAGCAATGATTTGGAACGATAGTAAAGCAAATTTGATTAGAAGATCAACTTCCCAAAAACTTTATGGACAGTGACAATGGTAACACTGGAAATCTAGAAAAAGCATTCTCTTCCCAATGGAAAGGGATTGGCCATAGTCAACCCGGTTGACCAAATGGTAAAGAGAAAGGCTAAGTCTGAGATAGTCCCATTACCAAAGGGTCCATATGTTTATTTTGCCAAAGGAAGGGGCGTTGATTGCAAAGCTGCTAAATTTACCTAAGGATGTTAAAGTCAATAAGTTTGACTCTACATCAGGTAGAGCCCATTATCTAACTCTGTTAAGTTCTATTCTGAGATCCTCATTACATGATGTGACTGGGTCACATGTTGATGTTTTAAGAATCAAAGAATAGAGAGAAATCTTAAAGGAAGTATATGTTGATTCTGATCGCGAAGGTGGATTTCGATCGCATCAGAATTTTGAGCAGTTGCTTAAGAAGTTATGATATATTGCTAAGGAATAGATAACAACAATTTTCCATGTGGATTGTAAGGATAAGTTTTTCCGCAAAGTTTTAAAATAAAAGAAAATTGTTTAATTTTATTTATTTGAAGTATCCTTACAATGACATTTGTGGAAAATTGTTGCTTATATGATTCCACTGACAGCAATATTGGAAAAAGGATTTGATTCTTTCATTTGTGGTAATGTCTAAATTTAGCAAATCAAGAAAGTTCCTCATCGCCCAAGTTTCAATTGGACCGAAACTTGGAATCATGCAAGTTGAATAGTATGATGAATGAGAACTTTCAAGCATTGGAAAATGAAGAGTAATTACTTGTTCACATGGATGTGTGAGTCAAGTGAAGGACTAAAGGGATCGAGTACACATTCTTGTGCACTGGTCATGTCCACCACAAAGCTCGTTAAGACTATTTGATTTACTAAAGTTTAGTAAATATGGTTATACTTACAAGTTTAAGTATAATTCTGAAACATTGGAAAAGTCTCAATGTATGGCAGAACGAATGGGAAGAATCAAATTAGGCCGAAAGATAAAAGTTTCTCAAATCTGAAAAGATGGGAGAGTACTTTAGTATCATGTTTGTGATCATCTTAATGATTTAGAAATCATATCACAATTAGTCCTCTAAAGGTCATCTTAGTGCATTCTTATGACTAAAAAGAGGAGTCATGAATTGTTGAAATGGTTAGATCAGGAAGATGAGTCATACTTCGTTCCAAAACAATTCTTAGAGTCATACTCCAAGATTGTAACTTGAGTGACATATCTTAAAGAAAGGTTTAAAACACTTGTCAAATGTAAGAGTAAAAGTGTCCTACTCTTGTACATTTGAAATTGGTAAGTTGTGATGTTTTTGATAAAACAAAGACCAACTAAGGCCAATTGTGTGAAGTGTTTGTCTTGATAAAGAATCCGCACTATCTCTTGAATATTTGGCAAGATAGTCTTATATGTCAAGAGGATAGTGGGAGTCTTAAAGATCCTAAAAAGAATTTCAAGAACTAATCAAGAATAAAACCTGACGTTCTTCACTAGCACACGAGTTGAGGTTTATAACCTATCGTGTTGACATATTTTGTGCCCATTCCAGTTAAAGTTGGCTTTGGATAGGAGTTCTGAAAGTTCTCAATTGGTTGCATAACAACTTGGAAGCAATGGCAGGCCCTGTACTGCCAGGTGGCAAGAAGTTAAGATTGCATAAGTTCAGTCCATATGAGTTTGGATTTGTCATTATCCTTGTCTTGTGACTATGGTTTTGACGATTCACATGGATAAGAACACATACACCATAAAATCTAAGGGTCATAAGGTTTCTCTCCGAATCATGAAAATGATGGTGAGGAAACACTTCCACCAAGTAGATTTGAAGCAGATGGCAAAAGGTCTAAACAATTGAGACTATGATTACGACATCCCTTTTCATAGTTCTGAAATTGTTTAGACACACATGCATGCTATCTAAGGAAAGGTGTATGATTTTGATAAAGTTTTATCAAAGCATCTCGTATCAGAAATCTGAACTTTGGTAAGGAAATCAATAAAGTATTGATTTCTAGAAGTCCAGCTGATTTCTGAGTACATGTCAAAGCTAGTGGGAGCATAAGTGTTATGCTAATAATCATCATGTTAGTGGGAGCATGATAATTATTGTTAGTGTTGCAAGTTAGCAATGTTAATTATAGAAAACAAAAGTTTCAATTCGTGAGGCTACAGGGATTGAAAAACTTGTTTTGCTATAATTAAGGGAGAGGATATACTTCATTTCAGTTCTAAAGGCTTAGATTGAGACCTTAATCATCTTTAGTCAAGAATATATATATGAATTTCATGTTGGATTGGTTTAACTTAAGGAAATTCTATATATTGCGTTCTCAAAATTTGATTATGATTACGGCATCCCTCTTTATAGTTAAATTTTGAAAACATGGAAAATAAAAATATTGTAGCAAAAGACTGGTCTAGAATCATGTCTTTATGTGAGACATCATGAATCGTGTACCATTAGCTTTGGGTACAGGATCGACTGCATGTGCTATAATATATGTCATTTCTAAATTTTTCCAAATGCCCAGAGGCATTAAGAAGGGAAAAGGTCTAGAATTGGACATGACTAAAATGATTAAGCAATTGTCGAGGACAATCTGAGGTTTACCAAAGATTGGTTGCTCATGGACAGTTGGAAGTATAGTGCTAATTTTGGAAGGACCATATTGACATATTATGAAAAGATGCATCTCTTATTCAGAAGTGATAGTCAAAATGAGAATATGGAGTTGTCTCCATAGGTGGAAGTTATCTGTGTAAGATTAGAAAACTTAATGCAAGAAGCATGTCCAAAGCAATGTACTTTGAATATGTACTTTGAATATGAGACTTAGTTTCCATGGAGTTGATCTCCATTGGAATACCTTATAATGACTGTTGACAAGTCTTTGTGACTTTGTACATATTCATTACAGGAGGGTCAGTGCATATAAGTTTAAAATCTAAACAGATTTCGATAAATGATAGGAATTTGAAATTCTCACATTTTTCGATAAGGATTTGGGAGTGTGAAATTAGAATCATTGAAATTATGTTCAATTGGTTTATTTCACAAAGTAAGGATCATAGACAAACATAGAGTGCATACTTGGTGTATGGCAAAGCTATTGTTTAAGAAAAACATAGTGTACATGCTTGGAGCATGGGACAACTAGTGTTTTTAATTCAGGTATAAAGTTGATAAAACCGAAACAATGAATAATGAGTAATCAGTATGGTGATAAATAAAAGTGTTTATTTATATTCATAGGGTTTGATACCATATTTGATTCATTTATTCTTGTGCTTCACTTTGCATGTTTTGACTTCCAGAATAACTAAGTCGCTCTTCCTGAATGATTAAGTTATTCAAATCATCCACAGTCGGTCATATGTTGCAAGTAGATATGAATCAAGACTGTCATGGGTTGGTTTGTAGAGGTCCAAGTTGGTGGACAAAGTGGTGCTACAACACTCATGAGTGCTCATAAGTTCTGAGTATTGGATTCAACCCGCGCTCATTTGAATCACTTCATGGATTTTATCACGAGTGATCATGAGACGATAATATCTTATATTCTTCAAACCTAGAGATATGAGTTGTTACTATGAGTTGGTTATACATTGATTGCACGAAAACGCATTTGGTAACTCGATGTTATAAAACGTGCCTTTGTGTATGATTCAACAAGTAGTAGAACAAGCCATATGAGTCGAAGTTTATCCATTCCTTTTACCTTCGGGATAAAAGCGATATCTGTGGGCCCCTCGATGATTTAGCGATGACACATGTGAGTGCTTGGCCAAGCCAGGACTGATTTGATTTTTTCAATCAGTCAGTCATCATAAATCGAAAATCGGGAAACAACAAATGGACAGAGAGAATGATTATAATCCATGTCTCAGTCCATATGATATCTAGAATGGAGGAATATATGATCCCTTATCTAATGGACAAGTCATTGACAAGGTCAGAGTTCGACAGCGGCTTTTAGAGCTACGATTGCCAGTTAGGTTTTGAAGTCATACTCAATAATAGTTTTAGACTTATCCAAGTGGGAGACTGTTGGATTAATGTCTAAGTCCATAACTATATTTGGTATGTACTTGACCCGACCCGGCATGATCCATTTGGGTTGCACTTTACCGGCACAATTTATATGGATAGTCTTTTGAGAATAGTATATTTATGATTTATATTAATATATTATAAGTTCTAATATATTAATATGGAATCATATTATTTAATTAGTATTGACCAAGAATTAATTTAGAATTAATTAAGTGATCAAAAAGAACTAATTAAATATGGACTCTTATATATATGGAATGGGCCAAGTTCATTTAGGTTGGGCTAAGCTTTCATGGATGGTCCATGGAGCTTTTAACCCATGGATCCTATGTAAATGAAAGGTCATGGGTATTAGGGTTTACATGGATGTAACCCTAATCCTCCATAATATATAAAGGGGTCCTTGGCTCATAAAATTGGCACACGTGTGTGAAAATAAGAGTGGGCCGATTTTAGTGTGCATACATATTCTCTCAAGTTCTTCCAAGGTGTTTTGGTGATTTGTGATTCCATTTGAGGCTTCCACACTATTGGGGCTAAGCTCTTAAAGCTTGAAGACATCAAGCTACATCAAAAGGTATGTCATCTAACTAGAACTTTGTAGTATAGGTGCTTCATAATATGCTAGTTAGGATGAAACCTTGGAATAGTTAATATTTGCATGTATAATAGAGAAAACATAGATCCAATGTTTATAGGGTTGCATGTACACCATAGGAGTGTTAGAATGCTCAAAACCCAACAAGAATATCCCTAAAAGGTCCTCAGCATAGGTCTGGATTGCCTCTGATAACACACCGACCTTGTCATCATCGCATCATTCGCCCAACACTCCGAGCCTGAAGATACCCACCTCATTCGACTGCCTTGAAGGGACCTAATACACTCCCTAGCAAAGCCAACTGAGCATAACCGCGCTGCTACCGAAGCCAAAACCTTACGAAAACATGGTTGCACACGACCCGAGAATAGGATAATGGTTGCACTCTTGGTCCGATTCGAAGGCTATAACCCAAAAGAACCAAGCACATTATTTCGAGACAAGGGCTCCAACACTATCTTGCCCAGCTCACATTAAATACCACCACACCCATACTCTCATCCAAAGAGAGAAGAAACACCAGAGACAAATGAAATAACCCCTCAATCAATAACAGAAAACATCCTCACAAGCAGTCAAAATAAGATCCCATACTTGATTGAGACTGAACGGATTCCACCAATACGTAACTAGCTCGAAAAGATTCCAACGGTGACCCCAAAGGTTACCAAAACCCGAGTCTGCTATGAACCAAGTTCCCGCTCCACCATTGAGGGTAAACATACCGGAAGGCCCAAAGAACATAGAACATACTGAACTTGACGACAGATTGGACCGACCACTGAACCTCGGCTGACACAATTAAACTTTTGAGGTAACTTCCGCTGAATGATGAACCCCACGACCAGTGGTCAAGAACACTTTCACAATTAATCTAGAGAACAAACACTCTCATGGAACTGAACATACCCGCTTCTGGAAAAGATCCACCAATCAACATCTGCCCAACTAATCCGAAAACAGCAACCCAAACAATAAACTGAAAAATCCCTCAACGGCTAAAATACTCAACCCGAGAATCCCAGTTCTCCCCCACTTAGGGTTTGAACTACCACCTACGGGCGATGGAACCAAATCATAACTCAACCAGCTGAAACAAGAACTACCCTTCCTAACTCTAGAGGTCATGAGCCTGCTCATCCCTTCTCTGAACTCGGAAAACTGAAAGGGCATAACTATAACATCCCGACTCCCAGGTATAATATTTAATTAAATTTGCATTCTTATTTCAGAGCAACTCGACGAGTTGGATGCCCCAACTAGCCGAGTTGAGGAGTTAATGGCCGCGTGATTTTTAGAGTCTACTCGACGAGTTGGAGGACCCCAACTCGACGAGTAGGCGTTGAGTGAGAAAACCCTAATTTTTAGGGTTTGTGACCTATTTAAAGGACCTTAAGCCTCTATTTCCGCCTCCCTTATCACCCTAACACTCTGTGGGAAACCCTAATCGAGCTATATCCTTGTCTGAGAGGAAGAGAGGCTAACACTTCATACTTTGGGGCACTTTTGGAAGAAGGTTGAGGAGCAAAAGGCTAGGGACTAGAGGAAGCTTTTGGATCCGATGTTCATTCATCCCTAGCTTCTGTTTGGAGGTAAAAAAAGCTATCACCTTGATAATTTCTTTTGCTAGATCTCTTTCTAGGGAGTTTTTGGGCTTTCTCCCATCCATCTTTTGGGTATTGAGTCTTTTGAGCATGACATGAGGTTGAAACATCAGATCTGGACTGAAGGAGGTCCCTTGAGTCCAAAGATCCAAGCTTTATCAAGCTAGAGACAAGCTTTTATGCATTAGACCCCAGATAGAGCTTTATATGGCATTTTGAACCCTAGATGCCATGCATGGACGTAAAGCTTACAGCTTTACGTGTAATTTCAGCCTTGGGAGGCTAGATCTAGAGTTTGGGACAATATATCTACTTAGAATCGTCGAAATGAGAATTGGTCTAGAAGGACTCGACGAGTGCATGAGCCAACTCGACGAGTCAGCAATGGTTTCCCTGATAGTCTGAACGCGCTATAACTCGACGAGTTAGTGAGACAACTTGACGAGTTGAGTTGGACTTTTCCCGATTTTCTGAGGACAGGGGGGAGCTTGACGAGTCACATAGGTGCACTCGCTGAGTTCGGTCAACATGGACTGTTGACTCAAGTGTTGACTTCCGTTGACTTTTAGGGTTTGGTCAATAGTGGACATTGGAGACCATGGGGGTATAATGGTATTTTCACCCTTTTGAGACCTAGTGGAAGAGTTAGCTTGGTGGTTATTACAAATTGTTGATTAGAGATAATTATATTACGTAGGCGGAGTCTAGACTGTTCGTGGGGTGCTAGATTTACTTGCTTGCTTACGAGGTGAGTCTTCTCACTATACTTACCTGAGTGGTAATGTTGTGTGACCGGAGTGTCTTATCTGAGTTATCGACTGGAGGGTCCTATGTGCTTATATTGAGTTATGTGATATCATTCATCTTGTCTTTGTGATATATGCTATATTATTCTGTGCATTACTGAGATAGGACCCGAGGGTCCAAACCGAGTTGTGAGACCGGAGGGTCTTCACTGAGATACAAGACTGGAGGGTCCGACCCGAGCTATGAGACCGGAGGGTCCACACTGAGTCGTGAGACTGGAGGGTGCTCACCGAGACGCATGACCGGAGGGTCCATGCCGAGCTATAGCCATGAGAGGCTTATTATTTGTGTTTGTGGTATTTTGGGGAACTCGCTAAGCATTGTGCTTACAGTGTTGTGTGATATGTGTTTCAGGTACTTTTCAGGATCGCGGGAAGGCGTCGGATTGATTGTACACACTTGTTGCAGATTATGTTGTGGATTATGGGATTATCAGTTGTTTTGTTGACTTGTGTTTCACATTTGATACATTGTGGTTTTTGAGAACATTGACATTGAGTTTTTATGTGATTTAAAAATGAAAATTTTGTTTGAAAATTTACGGTGTTACAAGTTGGTATCAGAGCCTTGTTTTGAGGGATTTAGATGTACTCTCGGGTATGTCTGGACTCAAACCAAGGATTTGAGAATAAAATTCTTAACAGAAATGATTTTCTAAAAATGAGTAAGCGTTTTTAAGAGATAACGAGACAGAGCAGTGCGTACAATCAGCCAGAGCCTGAACGGTGATTTCCCAAAATACCACTATTTGTTTATATTATGAGATATTTATGAGATATTAGAGCTGTATGCTAGAGGATAGGCTAGGTATTTCAGAATTTAGAGCTAGAGTTTCCTGATTCATGATGCCTTAGCCTAGGGTATGCTATTACTTTATCATATCTGCTATTTGCTCTAAGTGTACTGAGTAGGGAAAAATAGCAGGAACCTTTTAGAGGGAGTTGTGAGTAATCTAGGGGAGATACCTAGATGAGCATCGAGGAATCTACCGAGAGAGTAGTTGATATCCGTGAGGGATAGAGTACTTGTGAATTAGGATCCTAGGAGGAGCACTTGGGATGACTACAGGTTGGTGTGGAAGGTAGTATTGGGCCCGTATTACTGAAAGCACCGAGTCTGTATGCGACCCAAGTAAGAACGTTAGGATACTAAGGAGCATGTAGGGGTGGGTAATGGCGTGAGTGATTGAGCTAGTCTCTGATGATTTTCGTGTTTGTATTTTAGAGACACTATGATGGTTACCCGCAACAACACTGGGGGCAGTGATACCAGTGACGAGGAGATCTGCAGGATCATACATGAGAAGGTGGATGCAGCTATCAGAGAGGTTATACCAGAGATGTTCGAGTCTATCAAGACCACCCTGATTGAGAAGTTTGATGAGCGATACGCTGCTGTTACCGAGGTTGCTGCTGCCGCATCCACCGCAGCCCTAGCTGCTTCGAGGCCACATGGAGGTGACTCGTTGTTGTTCTGTGAGTTCAGCAACACGAAGCCACCAGAGTTTCATGCGACGCGGGATCCGATCACTGCCATGAGATGGATCTTCGACATTGAGGGGTGTTTCTATATGTGTTCATGTACAGAGCATATGAGAGTCCGGTTCGCGCTGAACCAGCTTCGCTTGGGAGCGAAGGACTGGTGGAAGTTTGTGATGACTGATTTTACCCCTACAGATCATGCTGCAGTGACTTGGGAGAGGTTCACCAAGTTATTCTGAGATGAGTATGTTCCCCAGGTGGAGAGGGAACGTTTGGCACATGAGTTTCTGTCCCTTAAGCAGAGGACATAGTCGGTGACAGATATTACGAGGATGTTTCATGAGAGGGCGCTGTTTTGCCCTGAGCACGTTTCCACTGAGAAGGCATGTATGAGTCGGTATTTGAGCATCTTGAGGAAGGATATTCGGGAGTTCGTGGCGAACTCGTCATAGCGGACATTGGATGATCTGCAGACCAATGTGAGGAGGAGAGAGATTGAGTTGGAGATTTAGACCAGGGAGGAGGGAGAGCAGCAAGGGAGAGATAGGAGACCGGTACAGTCGCAGCAGGCGACAAAGTGGGCTAAGCCCGCTGATTCGAGATCAGGAGGCCATAAGGGCCGCACTTGTGGCAAGTGCGGCAAGATCCATGAGGGATCTTGCCGAGCAGGGACTTGCTACAAATGTGGCAAGGAGGTGCATATGGCTAGGAACTACCCCAAGGGATTTTCGGTTTGCTTTCATTGCAACCAGACTGGCCACAAGAAGGACGAGTGTCCTCATCTCACTCAGGGATCAGCTCAGGCTTCTGCTCCTGCTGCTTTACGTGTTACTAATGGTCGGCCGAGGAAGGCCGAGGCTCCAAGGGCTCATGGGAGAGCATTACAGCTGACTGCGGAGGAGGTACGCACAACGCCTGATGTTGTTGCTGGTACGTATCCCCTTTATTCATGTTATTTTGAGATTTGTTTATGCTTATACTGTGCTGTATATAGGTACTTTTCTTGTGAGTTTTGTGCCTGCTTTGGTGTTATTTGACTCGGGTGCGAGTCGATCCTTTAGTCGTCACATTAGTGTCAGACGTGAGGCGTTGAGTCGGCCATTGAGGGTTTCTATAGACGACGAGCATGCGGTTTTTGCCACTGATGTATTACGGGGATGTGTATTGGAGATTTTTGGTGTTGAGTTCCCGATAGATCTGGTGCCGATAGCGATGGGTGATGTCTGTGTCATAGTGGGCATGGACTGGTTGAGCCGGTTTGGAGCTGTGATTGACTGTGAGCGTCATATGGTGACCATATGAGACCCTGGTGGGGGAATGCTTGTTGTGTATGGAAAGGGGACCAGATCTGGGTCAGCTTTCTATTCTGCCGCCAGCACGAGGCAGAGTTTACCGCAGGGATCTATGGGCTTTCTAGCATATGTGATGGATACGAGAGTTGCCACTGAGAGGTCGAGTTCTATCTCTGATGTTCCGGTTGTGTGTGAGTTTCCGAATGTTTTTCCCGAGGAGTTACAGGGTGTGCCTCCCAAGAGGCAGGTGGAGTTCCGGATTGATTTGATTCTGGGTGTGGCACCTATTTCCAAGACACTTTATCGCCTTGCGCCTCCCGAGATGCAGGAGTTATCCTTGCAGCTTTAGGAGCTGTTGGGGAAGGGTTTTATTAGATCGAGTAGCTCACCGTGCGGAGCGCCGATCATTTTTGTCAAGAAAAAGGATGGTTCACATCGGATGTGCATCGCCTACCGGGAGTTGAACAAGCTAACGGTGAAGAACCGTTATCCACTACCGAGGATCGACGATTTATTCGATCAGTTGTTGGGGGATCTTGGTTTTCCAAGATTGACTTGAGATCTGGATATCATCAGATGAGAGTTTGCGAGGAGGATATCCAGAAGACGGCCTTTAGGACTCGTTATGGGCACTACGAGTTTGTGGTGATGCCTTTCAGACTCAGCAACGCACCAGCAGCGTTCATGGATCTCATGAACCGGGTGTGCAGGCCCATGTTGGACAGGTCGGTGATCATGTTCATCGATGAAATCTTGGTATACTCGAGGTCCAGAGAACAGCACGAGGAGCATCTTTGGGAGATTCTTGGGGTGTTGAGGACGGAGAGGATTTATACAAAATTCTCCAAGTGTGATTTCTGGTTACGAGAGGTCCAGTTCTTAGGGCATCTCGTTAACCAGAATGGGATTTTGGTCGACCTGGACAAGATTGAGGCAGTTATGCGATAGGAGGTGCCGAGGTCCCCATCCGAGATCAGGAGTTTTCTTGGCCTCGCAGGCTACTACGGGAGATTTATCAAGGATTTCTCCAAGATTGTCGTTCCTCTTACCAGATTGACCAGAAAGGGTGTTACTTTTGCATGGGGGCCCGAGCAGCATGTCTCATTCGAGACTCTTCTCTAGAGATTATGCGAAGCTCCAATGTTAGCCCTTCCTGAGGGAGAGGAAGACTTCGTAGTTTACTGTGATGCATCTATATCGGGGATGGGTGTTGTGTTGATGCAGAGGGGACACGTGATTGCATATACATCGAGGCAGTTGAAGCCTCACGAGACGAGGTATCCCACCTAGGATTTAGAGTTGGGGCGGTGGTGTTCGCCCTCAAGTTTTGGCGCCACTATTTGTATGGTGTTCGGTGCACCATATATACAGACCATATGAGCCTGAAGTACCTTATGGATCAGCTAAACCTGAATATGAGGCAGAGGAGATGGTTGATTGTATTGAAAGACTACGACTGTGAGATTTTATATCACCCTGGAAAGGCTAATGTGGTAGCTGACGCCCTTAGTCGCCGAGCAGTAAGTGCTCCGATCTGAGACGTCTGCGTGAAGATGAAGGTGATGAGTCGAGTCTTAGATGCCATCTGAGAGGCCCAGGTGGTGTCCATGAGACCAGAGAACCATAAGAGAGAGCGGGTGATTGGGCAGATTTCTGAGTTTGAGACCGATAGTCGTGGGCTTATGACCTATCAGGGACGGATCTGGGTGCCGTATATGGTTGGAGCTCGGCGTATTTTGATGGAGGAAGCCCATAGGTCGAGATTCTCGATCCATTCGGGAGCCACCAAGATGTATTTGGACTTGAAAAGGGATTATGGGTGTCCTTGTATGAAGAGGGATGTGGCATGGGTAATCGAGAGATGCTTGAGCTATCGTCAGGTCAAGACAGAGCACCAGCGTCCACATGGCCTGTTGCAGCCTTTAGAGGTTACCCAGTGGAAGTGGGAACAGATTTCCATGGATTTTATCACCAAATTACCGAGGACCGCACGAGGTGTCGATGAGATATGGGTGATTGTAGACCAGTTGACGAAGAGTGCTCACTTCCTAGCTATCAGTGAGAGATCTTCTGCGGAGAAGTTGGCCGAGATATACGTGCGAGAGGTGGTGGCATGGCATGGGGTGCCAACATCTATAGTGTCAGATCGGGATGTGTGTTTTACTTCCATGTTCTAGAAGACATTTCATGAGGAGTTGGGCACCCGGTTGCATTTTATCACCGCTTACCACCAACAGACTGACGGGCAGAGCTAGCGGAAGATTCAGACGCTCGAGGACATGCTACGTGCATGTGTTATGGACTTCAGATGAAGTCGGGACACTTACTTGCCCTTCATTGAGTTTTTATACAACAACAACCATCATTCTAGTATTGGTATGCCTCCCTTTGAACTCTTATATAGTAGGAGGTGTTGGACTCCCATCTGTTGGCAAGAGGTAGGGTAGAGAGTGATGGGGAGCACTGAGATAGTGCTTAAGACGACAGAGCAGATCCAGCAGGTCAGACAGAGGTTACTGACGGCCCAGAGTCGTCAGAAGAGTTACGCTGACCGGCGCCGTTCAAAGCTGGAGTTTCAGGTCGGAGATTCTGTCCTCCTAAAGGTATCTCCATGGAAAGTGGTGATCCGATTCAGGAAGCGGCGTAAGTTAGGCCCTAGATACATTGGTCCTTTCAGAGTAATGGATCGAGTGGGTAAGGTAGCTTATCGGTTGGTGTCGCACCCCCAAACCAGAACGGCGGAAACGTTCGGGGGCGGAGGACTTAAGGTAAGTATCACAACACATGTAACATAGTAATCAAAGTACAAACAACCATTGCATTAATAAGTATAAGTTTTACATAAGTGTGTAAACATTACATATTCAAACACTGAAGTAGGTACAGTAGAAGACAAGAGTCGCAGTACGGTACTAGGTAGTCTTCTCAAAAGCTTCGGGAGTGTACCTGTCTACTGGATTCCTGAGAATACAAGTTATTTGGAAAGAGTAGATCAGCATTTAAGTTGGTGAGTTCATAAGTATTTTAGTTCTGTTAAGCATACCCTAAGTTCTTTGGATAAATTCACTGGTTTCTACAGGAAATCCTATATTTCCTGAGGTGCTAGATTGATAACCTCAATAGTTTCCCTCTGTAATTACTTTGTTTATACTGATTATACATAACACAATATCGAATGGACAGTCAACTAGGTGTATCTGACCTAAGCCCACAACAAAACAAGGAACATGTAGTAAGGCGGAAGTCACACACTTCACTGTCAATCGGACATTACTTAAGTATAACTATGATGTAATAACTAAGGAATTATAGAATTAACCACTAAAGGTCTTTTATGTTATACTTGTTTACATAGATTGAGTGACTAAGTTCCATTGGATAAGTGGTTTAATCCCATAAACCGTTTCCTTTGTATACGTGGTTTAATTCCATGAATCGTTTCATTTGTAACAGTGGTTTAATCCCATAAACCGTTTCCTTTGTAAAAGTATTCTTAGTTATATCTGTTCTATTATAAAAACCTTAGTATTAATATTGGAAAATATTGTATTATCCATAATACTGCCTTGTGGTCTTATATGTTCAAAACCAGAAGTACAATACTTGATTTCGTGATACGTAACTTTGTAAGTAAAAACTACTGAAGGTATATATGGTCGGGATGTAATTAACTTTTCTTACTGTTATAAGAGAAGTATATTACTTTGTAATTCACTCGTTGTTTTATCCATGTTAGTCCTATCAACCATACTAATATGACGGAAATGCCTGCTGCGACGTTCTTCAGGCGTCAGAATGAATATGATATTTGACACCCTAGGCCTGCTGGCCAAACTGTAGCGAACAATAGAGGTGTGAGATTGTCAGTCCCATATAGATCTATACACAAATTCACGCTCTCCCTACAAGAGATTCTGGCTAATAGTTCAGGACTTAAAAGGTCGTACTTAGATAAGCACACCGTGAAGGGTCTCACAAATTTATTGTTTCAACGAGATTTACGATGTATTATTATTACCCTGTGAATGCTAACTCTGGTACTTTGTATCGTACCCTTGGTTAATGCAAACCCGGTATAATGTATTATTACCTCGTGTTTGCTAACTCGAGTACTTTGCATAGTACATTTGCTAATGCAAACCCGGCAGAATGTATTATTACCTCGTGTTTTCTAACTCGGGTACTCTGTATAGTACCTTTGCTAATGCAAACCCGGCAGAATGTATTATTACCTCGTGTTTGCTAACTCGGGTACTCTGTATAGTACCTTTGCTAATGCAAACCCGGCAGAATGTATATTACCTCGTGTTTGCTAACTCGGGTACTCTGTATAGTACCTTTACTAATGCAAACCCGACAGGACGTATCTTTACTTCTTTAATATGTTGTTCGTATATTAAAGGTATTATACATATCTTGTTATAGTTGAATGTATTTTGGTAATTTCCTTGGAAAGTATACAGTCGTGAATCATACTTGTATCTTTAGTTTTGAATCATAAATTATACCTATTATAATTTATATGTTCTATCTGATTAGCATGTTTTCCCATGGATGAACACCTTTGCTCAGCCTGATACAAAGGTAATGATACCAAAAGGAGTAACCTTTTTATACTTATATATGTATAATATATATATATATATATATATATATATATATATATATATATAATTGAGAAGAAAACAACCTTCGGACAAATAACACCACCTTAACTCCACATCCAAACAAGGAAAAGGAAACAAGGTAATTCATTAGTCCTAAGTCCTTCAAATCTTATTTATATACTTATACATATATAATCATGATTTTGGTGATTATAATTTGAAATAGTTTATAAAAACCTTTTTCAAAGAATTTTACGGAGTTTACATGACTTTAAAGATTTAACATGGCTTTAAGTCATTTTGGATGTATTTGGTAATTATTAAAAGCATACAGAAACTTTCTATGTGATTAATATCACTTACAGATATTAACACAATTTAATATTGTGTTAAACTTGTATTCCCCCCTAAAAAGCATTTAAAAACCATTGAAAAGGTAAATTATAGGGGTATGAACTCACTTTGATAAGCGGTGATTCGGGCAGCGTTTCGTTTCCCGGAAAAGAGTTTGTTTGTCGAAAAACCGGCTCAAACCGGGCAGAGTTTCGCCAGGAGAGAGGATGAATTCTCGAGAATTCCGGGGCTCCGGGGCTTGTTTCGGGCTTTACACACGATACCGGGGCCTTTGGAGGTCGTGAGAAAGCTTCCGGGGTTAAAATGTGAATTTTGGGAAGTTTTGGGGTGAAAAACCCTTCTTAGCCGAGGAGTCTCGCACCCTTTATATATGGGTGCGAGGGTGCGGTCCGCGGTGGCAGCTGGCGAAGGCGCGGGTGAGTCAGCAGCTACGTGGCAGTCAGCAGCGAAGCCACGTGCGAAGTCTGAGGCGGTGCAGCTTCGGACCATGTGCGAGGCACGTGATTTCGGACGCGTGGAGCCTCCTAAGTGGACCGGACTTCGGTCCAATGGGGAAAAGAGGTGACAACTTTGGACCTATCAGGAGACGACACGTGAGGCTGCGGTCCAATGAGAAGCGAACACGTGGAGGCCTCGCATGCGAGGTGACGTGTCTGAGGTGACTCATGCGAATTTGCCCGGTTTTCCACACTTTCTTGATTTTTGTGCCAAAAACTTGCGAAAATCATAACTTTTGCATACGAGATCCGTTTTTGACGTTCTTTATATGCACGCGTAGGTAAAATCATACTCTACGACTTTCGTTTAGACTTCGTCGGCTGGTTTTGACTTTATTTTTACTATTATTATTTTAAACAGACCGGGACGGGAATCCGTTAAAAATTCATAACTTCTTCATCCGACGTCCGTTTTTGTGTGTCTTTTTACCGTTGTGCTACTTTTGACGAGACCTTCGATTCTCGTTTAAGTTGCGTCGGCTAAATATCGATCGATTTATATTTCGAATTTTTAGCTGTCTACTGCTAAACCGAAACTTCGAAAAATCATAACTTCCTCATACGAAGTCAGATTTTGACGTTCTTTTTATGAACGTTCTCGGTTTAACATATTGTACAAGTTTCATTTAGATTGTAAGGCTAAAAATCCTTTTATCGAAAATTCACTTTTTACACTGAATAATGTTTTACCGGTTTTGACGCGGATTTTCGATTGGTCATAACTTCTTCGTTATAACTCGGATTTCAGTGTTCTTTATGTTTTTAGAAACCTTGTTAAAAACTCTACCACTTTGTTCATCCTAATTACGATTATTGATCATATTATTTTGACCAAAATTTGATTGGTGTCACAGTTGGAGTTGCCTGCGGAGTTGATTCAGATTCATAACACCTTCCATGTGTCCCAGCTGAGGAAGTATGTAGCAGATGAGATGGCGGTGGTCCCATTAGAGGACATTCAGGTTGATGAGCTCCTGAATTACATTGAGAAGACGGTAGCGATCTTGGATAGGAAGGTGAAGGTCTTGAGGAACAAATTGGTGCCTTTGGTTCAGGTTCAGTGGCTACATCGGAAGGGATCCGATTAAACTTGGGAGCTAGAGTCCGAGATGCGGGAGCAGTAGACAGAGTTGTTTCCAAAGGATGACTTCGAGGGTGAAGTTTGATTCTAGTGGAGGATAATTGTAACATCCCGACTTCCAGGTATAATATTTAATTAAATTTGCATTCATATTTCTGAGTAACTCGACAAGTTGGATGCCCCAACTCGCCGAGTTAAGGAGTTAACGGCCACGTGATTTTTTAGAGACTACTTGACGAGTTGGAGGACCCCAACTCGACGAGTAGGTGTTGAGTGAGAAAACCCTAATTTTTAGGGTTTGTGTCCTATTTAAAGGACTTTAAGCCTCCATTTCCGCCTCCCTTATCACCCTAACACTCTGTGAGAAACCCTAATCACGCTATATCCTTGTGTGAGAGGAAGAGAGGCTAACACTTCATACTTTGGTGCACTTTTGAAAGAAGGTTGAGGAGCAAAAGGCTTGGGACTAGAGGGAGCTTTTGGAGGGTCCGACCCGTGCTGTGAGACCGGAGGGTCTTCGCTGATACACATGACCGGAGGGTCCACACTGAGCTGTGAGATCGGAGGGTCCTCACCGAGACGCATGACCGGAGGGTCCATGTCGAGCTATAGCCATGAGAGGCTTACTATTTGTGTTTGTGGTATTTTGGGGAACTCACTAAGCTTTGTGCTTACATTGTTATGTGATATGTTTTTCAGGTACTTCTCAGGATTACGGGAAGGCGCCGGCTTGATTATACACACTTGTTGCAGATTATGTTGTGGATTCTGGGATTATCAGTTGTTTTGTTGACTTGTGTTTGACATTTGATACATTGTGGTTTTTGAGAACATGTGACATAGAGTTTTTATGTGCTTTAAAAATGAAAAATTTGTTGAAAATTTATGGTGTTACAATAACCCTTGCCATAAATGATGACATTCCAATCCATCAATCAACCATCCCACTTCCAGCTGCAAAACCCAAGCCGATCATAATCACCGTCCCCTTCTTGAGTCTCGCGACTCGAATACCCGACCTCGAGCAAAACCTCCAAGGCATCAAACCAAAGCTCACTAGGTCTGCACTAAACAACCCAAATCAATAATGCCACTGGGGCTCAAACTCTTACCTGATCCATCTGCATGCCTGAGCAGCCACAACCAAAAGATTGACAGGAACAGAAACACTACCACGAATCATGGTATCCAACCATGTTATCTTCCCCGACCAGCCCTTAGAATCCCTGGAACCTTCCTTGATTCGAGTATGGATCCTGTGCTTCCAGTAGTACGGGCCTAATACTACCTTCCACACCTATCCATACTTTCCTCAAGAATCATTTCGGGTTTTCTAAGTCCTAGTCATAAATACTCCTGAAACCTGCTCCTCGGCGAAACAACCACACTAAATACTCCCTAGGCTATCCTAGGACTCACCCACACCCTCTCTCCGATCAGCTGCTAAAGAAACCCTACCAACGCCAGCTAACCACTTCACGAATGCAATTATATTCAACCATGCTTAAATAATCCTTCGACTAAAGGTCTCAGTCCTACAACAGTTGCACGCAAACAAGAGTTGAGCAATAGGTCCAAGTCCTATATTCTAAGATTATTTAACCTTCATAGCATGTAATTCATTGCATTCATTTGATGGTTAAATCTAATCAACATGGGTCCCATAAAGCACAAAGCAAGCAACATTCGAGCAGAGAAGCCGAATAGCACAAAAACGCAATAAAATCCAACAGATCCTCATATGAAATCCTCGATCTCAACTCCCCGCACCACGAGTGCACCTTCGCCCTTCTCTCACTCTCCCCATAGTGGCTAATCATTCCCCGTGCTGACCCGCTATACACTGCACCCGCTCATGAAACTTCCACCAACCTTGCAACCCTTGTGTATGCTATCCATACATAACACTGGATCCTATAGAAAGTCGAATACCTGATCCGATCCTAAGCCCTTCATCTAACAAGAACAGGAAATAAGGCCAAATCAAGCATTCATAGGCTATATAATCTTAGTTATGTACAACTATGATGCATACACTAGGCAACTACAGTAATGAGGTCAATTTCATATAAGGAAGAATCCTAGGCTATCAGGCATCATATAATCAGACTATTCTATCATGCAATTCCTGAAAATCCCTAGCCTATCACTAGCATGTTGTTCTAACATATCACAATATCAAAGAACAGTGTGGTAATTTGGAGTCAACTTACTGGCTCCGACTGATTGTACACATCACATCCTGTTTTGGTTATTTTGAAAGCAACTTTGAAAGTTATTTTTAAAACCTTTATTTAAAAATTATTTTTAAAACCCTTTTTCCTTAGTTTGAGACTGAATTCACACAAATGTTTCTCCAATTCACTCAAACCAAGGATCTTATACCAAGTTGTAACATCCCAAAAATTTCAACAAATTTAAACCTTTCAAAACAACTCATTTATTAACAAAAGTGTTTACCAAAAACATTGTCTCTAAAACATGATTTAAAATCAGAGTCTCCCAAGATCCAATCTGTTATAAAATCAAGGATGTGTACGGTCATGCCTTTGCCTTGCCACAAATCATCTGAAGAACCTGAAACTATAAACAAAACTGTAAGCACAAAGCTTAGTGAGTTCCCCCAAAGTACCAACACATAAACAAACAACATATACAATGGGCATGCTCAAATACTCATGCTTGGTCCAATCAGCCTTGGGCTGGAATACCAGGCATGTCTACAATGGGCCCAATCATCCCCTAGATGGAATACGCTCATATCATAAACGGTTTTGTCCAGTCAACCATCGGGTTGGAATACAAAACACATCGGTTCCATTCAACCATCGGGTTGGAATACCCCAGGCCTATTGACTGACGCACAAAGAAGTCCAGTCTCACCACAATCCATATTATCATATCCGGTCCAATCAACAATCTGGTTGGAATACCCCAGGCCCAATAAACCCTCGGGTTGGAATGCCAAACATAATGGGTCCAGTCATCCCCGGGATGGAATACCCTCAAGCCCTTAGTACGAGTCTAGTATACCACCCGGTCCTCAGCTCGTATCTGGAATGATCTAGGGTTTATTGGCTATAGTACAGAATAGTACAACCTCAACCCAACACAAAATG
The DNA here is from genome assembly GCF_052849685.1 of Lactuca virosa. Classification (NCBI taxonomy): domain Eukaryota; kingdom Viridiplantae; phylum Streptophyta; class Magnoliopsida; order Asterales; family Asteraceae; genus Lactuca; species Lactuca virosa. The sequence continues at coordinate 111,633,430 of NC_136426.1, read as the reverse complement.
CTGACATATAACAGATAAACATATAAACAGTCTATAGGCAGACAGCCAAATCTACAGATCACTAAACATAACATCATCCTATAAACCAGGATACTGATCTAACATATCACTACTGAACAATAGCATGCATAACAGGATATCGAATCCAAAGGGTCGGCCTTGGTGCCTTTGACCCGTAAGTATAGTGAGGAAAACTCACCTCGCACTGTCGAATCATACAGACGATCCCTGGCTGCTGCTGACAGATCCCTGAACCGCCAATAATAAGACAAAACCCCATCACACCTGATCCCACGAATAATCTCTAACCGCAGATCCGCTAAGATCCACGCGCTATCAAATATTACAATGGAAACCCATCAATATCTAGCCCCTGACTCACACTATGAGTCCAAATTAGGGTAAAAGACCTTTTTACCCTTCATCAAGCTTGGCCCAAAGCCAAGGCCCAAACTAGATGACCAAAAGCCCAAAATCCAAAATAAATTTCTAAGGCCCAAATTTCCAAATTGGGCCCAATTCCTTTCGTGGGCCTTCACCCAAGAAATTACATCAAAACAAAAGCCCAAACCATAAAATACAGATGGCCCAACATGGCCCAAGACAATCCGAGCCCAAAACTGAAGCCCAAAACGAAAAGGCCCAAAATTATCGCGTACGCGGGGCGTACTCCGTGGGTACACTCAGTGTACACAAGGCTACGCAGAATCCACCATCGGGGTGGTAGATTGGGTATGAGGGGCGTACACCTCCCTAAGCGGGGCATACACTCGTAAGACTCAATTTCTTCATATGTGCATAATGCTTTAAGCACTTAAGCCCAAACTTCAGATCCAAGGTCCAAATGCACTCCAAAGTAATAAAGTCTCCAACTTTATGACTTTAAACGTCCAAAAAGTCCTTATTATATGGTCTTAATACTTTAAGACATTTTATAAGAAGCATGGAGCCGAACCAGCTAAAGGGACCTCATTTTTATGGCTTAGAACCCTTCCTAGGGTCTGAAAGGACAGCCCAAAACGTCCAACACCAAACATGCATAAGAATGGGACTTTTTCGGAAAAAAGAACATCATAAAGCTACCAAGATGAGATCTAAGCAAACCAAGCATACATGTAGCAACTTTTTACCTTCTGGAGCTTCCCAAGAAGATGAGGATCCAAGATCCACAAGCTTGCTTTCCCTTAAGCCTCCTTGATGCACTTCCTTTTCCTTTAAGCACACAAATAACACACTTTAAGCTCAAAACACTCTCTTATGGGGTTAGGGTTTGCTAAGAACGACTCAAGGGCTTAAAGGATGAAAGGATCAGGCTAAATGATCCATAAAGGTGCTTAAATACCCCACAAACCCTAAAACTTAGGATTTCTTTCAGACATGAGTACCCCCAGCGTACATATGTGCACCCTAGTACGTGTAGCGTACTCACATGTACGCGCAACGTACAACTCCTGCTCCTAAAATTACCATTTTGCCAAAAGGGCTTCTTGCGACCACTTCCTTCCAAAACAAGGACCAAAATGACATACTTTGAAACCAAGAGATGAATTTTAAAACGCCCAAAAACCGTGGTGTTACACATAGATGACGTTAATCATTAATAATCATTCCACATTAGATCACTAGGAAGACCGAGGATAAATAATTTGTGGACATAGATAATGTTAGTGTATAGATGTAGGAATAAGTAAGAATTTATTAGCTTGTTAAGTGTATCGAAAACTAATCTTTTACGCGATTCATTGTCGACTAAGAAATAGATATTTATTTGGGTATCTTTGGATAAAAAAAGTTGTAGTTTTATGTAAATGGGCAATAGGATTAACTAACGTAGCTCTAATATGATATTTATATTTTTCACCATACATTCTGCCTCAAAATTATCTTTTGTGGATAACTTTTGGTGTACTAAAAACCTTCTTCAATCCTTTCAATTTAAGAGCTAGTTGAAGATCTTATTTGCTTTTGAACGTTTATCTTTTGTTGTTTGGCTTTAGTTGTGTAATGGAGTGGTCTCATAAACACGGTCTGGACATAGCACTAGAGGAGACATACCAAAAAATAAGTTTTTGTTCCATGATGACCAATGTATTCATTATATGACCAACCACCTTAGGAATTATTTTTGCAAGGACTGATACCCAAGAAAATATTCTACAAGCTCTATGTGATGAGCTAAATAGATATTATTAATAAGAAGGAAGTATATCTCGATAATTAGGATCCTCATATGTAGCAACACCATCATCACCTACGTACTTATAATTTTTTAAGGAACATACTAAATAGTTTATACTGGTCTTTCATATACAATTTGTTTAGGAACTGTAAGAGATATAAAAATTCCTACTTGATTGTTATTCCCACCAACTGATATGTTTCCCTACACTATATAACACCGTAAACTTTCAAACAAAATTTTCATTTTTAAATCACATAAAACTCATTATCACATCTTCTCAAAACCCCAATGTATCAATTTTCAAAAACACAAATCAACAAAAGTACTGTTAATATCCCAGAATCCTCAAACATAAATCCCGTACAGGTGTGTACAATCAAGCCATGCCTTCCCGCGATCCTGAGAAGTACCTGAAACACATATCACACAACATAGTAAGCATAAAGTTTACTGAGTTCCCCCAAAATACCACACACAAATATTTAGCCTCTCATGGCTATATCTCTAATAAGACCCTCCGGTCTGTGTGTCTCAGTGAGGACCCTCCGGTTTCACAACTCGGGTTGGACCCTCCGGTCCTAACCAATAAAGCACAGAATAATATGCAGCATAAATCATAAAGACAAATGCATAATATCACATAACTTAGCATAAGCATATAAGACCCCCGGTCACACTGTATCACCACTCGGGTAAGTATAGTGAGAAGACTCACCTCGTAAGTAAAGCAAGTATGTCTCGTACTCGAACCACCGGTCTATCCTTCGCCTAATATATATCGGAAATAACTCCAATTAATAAACGACCCCAAAGATGCTAGGCTAAACCCACTACTAATTCTCAGAAGGATAGAAGACCATTTTACCCTTCCATGGCCTCTAAAGTCCACAGTTTGACCGTTTTACCCCAAAGATGCTAGGCTAAACCCACTACGCTCAGCGTCCGTCCCAGACTTACTTTTCCCACTCTCTTGGTCTTAATCCATTAAGATCATAACTATAATCTCATATCTGGACTCATTAAAGGCTAATACTAAAGTTTGTGACTTTAAGCCTTTACATGGCTGAGAAAGTCTAAACTCATAAACTCTCACTCCTTACTCACAAAAATTCTCATATATCATGCATAGGGAGATCTTGTGACACCAGTCAAAGTTTGGGCAAAAATTAATTGATCAATAATCATAATTGGGATGAACCAAATGGTAGAGTTTGTAACAAGGTTTCCAAAAACATAAAGAACACTAAAATCCGAGTTATAACGAAGAAGTTATGACCAATCGAAAATCCGCGGTAAAACCGGCAAAACACTGTTCAGTGTAAAAAGCGAATTTTCGATAAAAGGATTTTTAGCCTTAACAATCTAAATGAAACTTGTAGAATATGTTAAACCAAGAACGTTCATAGAAAGAACGTGAAAATCCGACTTCGTATGAGGAAGTTATGATTATTCGAAGTTTCGGTTTAGCAGTAGACAGCTAAAAATTCGAAATATAAATCGATCGATATTTAGCCGACGCAACTTAAACGAGAATCGAAGGTCTCATCAAAAGTAGCACAACGGTAAAAAGACAGACAAAAACGGACGTCGTATGATGAAGTTATGAATTTTTAACGGATTCCCGTCCCGGTCTGTTTAAAATAATAATATTAAAAATAAATTCAAAATTAGCCGACGAAGTCTAAACGAAAGTCGTAGATTATGATTTTACCTACGCGTGCATATAAAGAACGATAAAAACGGAGCTCGTATGCGAAAGTTATGATTTTCACAAGTTTTGGCACAAAAATAAAGAAAAATAAGAAAACCGGGCAATTTCGCATGTGACACGTCACCTCGCACGTGGCAGCTGCTGAGTGGACCGAAGCCATGCGTGGCACCTCCTGATTGGACCGCAGCCGAGGTCCACTAAGAAGCGAACAGCTTCGCATGAGATGCCCCGGAGACACCCCGGAGACACCCCCTTCGCATACGTGGCCTCTTTCTACTGGACCGAAGAATGGTCCAATCCGAGACTGCCACTGCGAGCCTGCTGTCCGAACCCTCGCACGTGGCTTCGCTGCTGTCCGACGCGTGGCTGCTGACTCACCCTCGCCTCGCCACCTGTCCCCCTTCGGCCGAACCCTCGCACCCCTATATAAAGGGTGCGAGCCTTCTCGGATTTGAAGGATTTTTCACCCCAAAATTTCCCCTTTTTCACATTTTAACCCCGGAAACTTTCTCACGACCCCCGAAGGCCCCGGTATCGTGTCTAAAGCCCGAAGCAAGCCCCGGAGCCCCGGAATTCTCGAGAATTCATCATCTCTCCTGTCAAAACTCTGCCCAGTTTGAGCCGGTTTCTCGTTAAATAAACTCTTTACGGGAAACGAAACGATGTCCGAATCACCGATTATCAAAGTGAGTTCATACCCCTATAATATACCTTTTTAAATGGTTTTATATGCTTTTTAAGGGGGGAATACAAGTTTAACACAATATTAAATTGTGTTAATAACTGTATGTGATAATAATCACACAGAAAATTTCCGTATGCTTTTAAGAATTATCAAATACTTCCAAAATAACTTAAAGCCATGTTAAATCTTAAAAGTCATGTAAACTCTATTAAATTCTTTGAAAAATGTTTTATAAACTATTTCAAATTATATATACCAAAATCATGTGTATATATGTATAAATATATAAATAAGATTTGAAGGGCTTAGGACTAATGAATTATCTTATTTTCTTTTCCTTGTTTGGATGTGGAATTAAGGTTGTATTATTTGTCCGAAGGTCGTTTCCTTCTTAATTATATATATATTATACATATATTAGTACAAAAGGTTACTCCTTTTGGTATCACCACCTTTGTATCAGGCTGAGCAAAGGTGTTCATCCATGGAAACCATGCTAATCAGATAGAACATATAAATTATAATAGGTATAATTTATCATTCAAAACTAAAGATACAAGTATGATTTACAACTGTATACTTTCCAAGGAAATTACCAAAATTGATTCAACTATACCAAGATATGTATAATACCTTTAACATACGAACAACATATTAAAAAAGTAAAGATACATCATACCTAGTTTGCATTAACAAAGGTACGATACAGAGTACCAGGGTTAGCAAACACGTGGTAATGCCGGGTTTGCATTAACAAAGGTACGGTATACAGAGTACCAGAGTTAGCAATCACGAGTAATAATACATCATACCGGGTTTGCATTAACAAAGGTACGATATACAGAGTACCAGAGTTAGCAATCACGGGTAATAATACATTCTGCCGGGTTGGCATTAGCAAAGGTACTATACAGAGTACCCGAGTTAGCAAACTCGAGGTAATAATAATACATCTTACCGGGTTTCCATTAACCAAGGGTACGATACAAAGTACCAGAGTTAGCATTCATCGGGTAATAACAATAATACATCGGAAATCTCGTTGAAACAAGAAATTTGTGAGACCCTTCACGGTGTGCTTATCTAAGTACGACCTTTTTAAGTCCTGAACTATTAGCCAAAATCTCTTGTAGGGAGAGCGTGAATTTGTGTATAGATCTATATGGGATTGACAATCCCGCACCTCTACTGTTCGCTACAGTTTGGCCGGCAGGCCTAGGGTGTCAAATATCATACCATTCTGACGCCTGAAGAACGTCACAGCAGGCATTTCCGTCATATTAGTATGGTTGATAGGACTCACATGGATAAAACAACGAGTGAATTACAAAGTAATATATTTCTCTTATAACAGTAAGAAAAGTAAATTGCATCCCGACCAGATATACCTTCAGTGGCTTTTACTTACAATAAGAGCAACGTATCATGAAATCAAGTATTGTACTTCTGGTTTTGAACATTTAAAACCACAAGGCAGTATTATGGATAATACAATACTCTCCAGGATTAATACTAAGGTTTTTACAATAGAACAGATATAACTAAGAACACTTTTACAAATGAAACGGTTTATGGGATTAAACTACTTTTACAAAGGAAACGGTTTATGGGATTAAATCACTTATCAAATGAAACTTAGTCATTCAATCTTTGTAAACTAGTATAACATAAAAGACCTTTAGTGGTTAATTCTATAATTCTTTAGTTATTGCATCAGAGTTGTACATAAGTAATGTCCGATTGACAGTGAAATGTGTGACTTCCGCCTTACTTCCTGTTCCTTGTTTGGTTGTGGGCTTAGGGTAGATACACCCATTTAACTGTCAATTCGATATTGTGTTATGTATAATCAGTATAAACTAGGTAATTACAGAGGGAAACTATTGAGGTTATCAGTTAATCACCTCAGGAGATATAGGATTTCCTGGAGAAACCAGTGGACTTATTCAAAGAACTTAGGGTATACTTAACAGAATTAAATACTTATGAACTCACCAAATTAAATGCTGATCTACTCTTTCCAAATAACTTGTATTCTCAGGAATCCGGTAGACAGGTACACTCTCGAAGCTTTTGAGAAGACTACCTAGTATCGTACCGCGACTCTTGTCTTCTGCTGTACCTACTTTAGTGTTTGAATATGTAACGTTTAAACACTTATGTAAAACTTATACTTATTAATATAATGGTTGTTTGTACTTTGATTACTATATTGCATGTGTTGTGATAATTACCTAAAGTCCTCCGCCCCCGAACGTTTCCGCCGTTCTGGTTTGGGGGTGCGACAGATTGGTATCAGAGCAGTGTTTATAGTGAACTCAGTATATCAGTCATAAAAGATATACAACTATAAACCCATTGGGATAAAAACACTCTGACCAAGTGTTATACTTTAAAAATATATTAATATTTTATTAAAGTATAAGTACATGCAGAGTATATATACTAGAATGAGTATCACAAGAAGAACAAAACAAAAGTATTTGGATGTTGGACATTGCAGTTAAACCTAGACAGTGACGTAATCATATCTGGGATCAATATAGCCTGATCAACTATATTCATCCGAGATATGACCAACATGTGTTCGGGAAGTGATTGTAATGTTGCAACTGGTCTAAAACTTACCTAAATACCAGAAGAATTCTAGAACCAAACATAAAGACTAAAATACTATGGGAGTCTTTTAGGATGCTATAACAAGGAAACTGAAAACTTGTTAAGTTCTTGTATCTAGAAGTCCAAGAATAAATCTCATAACTAAAATAACATGGAGGTATGTTTCACACCTTTGGGAAAATGTTAAAAAGATCTTTTCTGATAGGTCTATAATTACTAAGTGGATACGTTAAGGTTATATATAGCCGAGATTTTATAGACTTAGAATATGTGATTTTCACTCTACTCCCTTTTCCTTGTTTGGATGTGGTTTTAGAGTAGGATTACTTATTCAAAGGTCTATTTGATCTGGATTATATATAATCGGTACACACCATGTGATTATAGAAGGACCAAAAAGAATCACCTTCGTAAAAATTCAAATTTTCTCATAGATTCTTTAGACATTCCCATTCTCGTATAAACCCGTTAGACAAACATAGTTACTCCAGCAATCAAGAGAAGAGTCAAGGAGGATCCAACAGAACTTCATTAGGAGAATCCCAAGAAGAAACATAGGAGAAGTAAACAAACTATAGAAATCATTTAGTGCCCTTACGTTATTAAGGACACCAATGAGAGATTCACATGAACTTCCAAGATTCAAAATCTTCATTACAAAGTAATGGGGATCAGTGTCAGAATCGGAAGTAAGACAGCCCGGGAATTCAATATACCTACAGAGGAGAAGGACACCCTATAGATACCAGGAGAGAACAAATCATTACCACCCAGAATAGAACAAAGGGAAACCACGCATGATTCATGTGAAGTGTTCGAGCACCTTTTCATCTAAGTAATAACTAGTAAATCAGTTCAACCTAGTGAGTTAGTGATTTCATTACTCACATTAGGTTTGGAGCTTATCCTCTTTTCCTGTCACGGCTAATAACAATAAATCAGATCACAGAATCTTAATTGATAGTGATTACTTCTCAAATTCAAAAGTCTATTTTATGTAGACACTGTTATGAATTATTTTCGAATATTTTCGAAAATTGGGAAACGATATCCACCAAACAAAGGTAACTTAGTTTGGATAATACTCGGTTCCTAACCATTCTAGAAACTTAATTATGTTCCTTACCAGGACTGCATCATAGGGATGCAGGTCGAATCATTGAGAACAATATAACAAAACATAAGATTAATACATAGATACAAGTGGTTAGAATACATCTAGAGACACGATAGTCGCTCACGAACTCATGTTCTTATAACAGAATCATGCCTCCAAAGAAGTGTAACCAACCCACCAGCGAAACACCAATCCTTCAGATAGATGCGGCTACGTTTCAAGCTACGGTCACAGCAGCTGTAGCAGCTGTCATGGCACACCTGAATGCTAACAAAGCAAATGTTAGTAGTAATGCTATCGGTAACCCCGATCGTGGTGATGGCCAAGTACAGCAACGAGCACCTACTTGTAAGAACACCTCGAACCTTAAGCCTAATAACCTTAAACGAAAGTTCGAGAACACGAAAGGGAGTTGTTCAACTCAAGAACCTAACAGAGGGCAACGAACTGGGGCAGTCGATACCCCCATCAGCCCTGTTATTCTAGCACCAACCAAGTCGTACTTAGGAAACCTTCCACACTGCAGCAAGTGCAACTACCATCATCATGGAGTTTGTCGAGAGCTGCATTGCAATAGATGCAACATGAAGGGGCATACTGCCCGCATCTGTAGAACTCCGGTTGAGTTCATCACTTCAACTACCGATGTTGGAACCATTCCCATATGTCACCTTTGTGGCGAAATAGGACATTATAAGAGGGACTGTCCAACAGAGAAGAACGGAGGGGGAGTAGGAGGATTTTAATCCCAATACATGGGAAAGCATCAAAGAACCCTGCTATATTTTGGTACGCTTCCAAACCCCAATAATTATCTATAATTACTCTTCCGTTCAAATAAAATCATAACACTTATATAAAAATTTGAAACCCTAACAGGTAAGCTATGATAACTTAGTGTATACATAAGGGTCATTTATAATTAAGATTTATAGACTTAGAGTGAGTAATCCCGCCTCATTTCCTGTTCCTTGTTTGGTTGTGGATTTAAGGCAGGGTTGCTCAGTCAAAGGTCTTACCAATCTTAATTATACATGACTTGTATACACCAAGTGATTATAGAGAGACCTAGTAAGGATCGTTTCATGAAAGTTCATAATTTCAAATTGTCAGAACCCTCGTATTGGTAGTACCCGCCAATTTCGAATCAAAAGGGGTTCGTAGCGATAATAACATAATAAAACTAGAAACGTTGAGAACTTAGGTACATAGGATATCATCCTAGTAAGCATTCATCCCAGAACGACTTATTATCTATTTCATCGAGAAAATTCCGACATCCTCATTCGACATGGTTTGGCCTGGCCCTTACCATGTGAAAATTCTTATGCTGTATAAGAGAACTTTTTCCTTAATCAGCCGTAAGATGAAATCCTTTCAATCCATAACACAAAACCCTTAGGATGTCTCTTGTTTCAAAACTTCAAAAGTACCCATGCGAAGAGTACCACGCCATTCTAGCCTACTCAGTAGACAGGAAACTTCGAACGAAAAGCACCGAAGTAGTCATAAAAGTCAGTAACTACCGAAGTACCTCAATAGATCTCATAGGAAAATCATTGTACCGCAGGTCAAGTTCAAGAATAGAGACTAAGAACTCATTAAGTTAATCTATCACTACTAAGTGTATACACGAGGGTGGTATATAAGTTAGACTTAATAAGATTAAGGATGTGTGCTTCCGCCCTATCTCATGTTCCTTGTTTGGTTGTGGACCTAAGGCAGAATCACCCATCCGAACGTATTGTGAAATCTAAATTATATACGACTTGTATACACGAGGTTATGGTGGATGAGCCAAGTATGAGTCTGATCATGAACTTCGGAGCAAAAGCCTGCATCATATATTCTACCAGGTAGAATTCAACATGAGACCACAACGATGGGTTGAGCTACTAAATGACTACGAATTTGAAATTCGTTATCATCTCGACAAAGCCGATAAAGTAGCTAACACCCTAAGTCGGAAGGAGTACCCAAGTCATAGTACCAATCATGGACTATGATAACCCATTCAAATCTCTCCACATAGAGTAAGGAGGCTCAACAGGAAGCCTTGAAACCTAAAAATGTGGCAAGTAGAGAAGATAACTAGAACGGGTGAGTGTACGGTATGCCAATATCTGTTATCTCCACTGAGATAATAGAATCATCTCTCAGTTCAGGCCGTCACTCAAAAATCTCTAGGAACCAGAGTAGTCATGATTCTAGTGGATCGACTGTGGTAAAGAATGGGATATCCATTTACCAATTAGTCGAGTCCTTTAACACGCTAGCATTTAAGTTGCTCCATTCGAAACCTTCTGTGGTCACAAGTACAGATTCTATCTGCACTGGACTAAAGTAGGTAATACGCAACTAGCTAGAGATCCAATTTCCACACAGCACCCTCGCTGATCTGGAATTCATCCGAGAAACTACCAAAAACAAAATATGAATCGGGAAACGCCATAAAGCTTCCAGAGTTAACCAGAGAAGCTAGGGCTTCGATAAAAGAAAACACTTGGAATTCCAGGATTGATGACCTTGTCATATGAAGGTCTTACCCTGGAAGGACAAGATGCACTTGTGAAAGCGTGGAATACAAAATTCAAGGTACATAAGACCATTTGAGATTCTTACTAGAATCGGTCTTGTACTTTTAAACTTAACCTACCACAAAAACTTAATAACATTCATCCCATCTTTCACATATCAAATCGAAAGAGGTGTCCATCCGATAAAACACTTGTTATTTCACTCGGTGAAATCAAGTTAAATAAAAGTCTACACTCTGTAGAAGAAACAATAAAAACCATGGATAGGGAAATCTGAAGAACCACGCTAAGTCTTATCCCGTTAGTGAAGGTTCGCTCGATTACAAACCAGGGACCTGGATTCACTTGGGAAGGAAGGATTAGACCTAGTCCATGAGTATCACTTTAGACTTAATTTTGGGAGGAAATTCCCTCTAACGGGGGGATAATGTGACACCAGTCAAAGTTTGGTCAAAAATTAATTAATCAATAATCATAATTGAGATGAACCAAGTGGTAGAGTTTCTAACAAGGTTTCCAAAAACATAAAGAACACTAAAATCCGAGTTATAACGAAGAAGTTATGACCAATCGAAAATCCGCGGTAAAACCGGCAAAACACTGTTCAGTGTAAAAAGCGAATTTTCGATAAAAGGATTTTTAGCCTTAACAATCTAAATGAAACTTGTAGAATATGTTAAACCGAGAACGTTCATAAAAAGAACGTGAAAATCCGACTTCGTATGAGGAAGTTATGATTTTTCGAAGTTTTGGTTTAGCAGTAGACAACTAAAAACTCGAAATATAAATCGATCGATATTTAGCCGACGCAACTTAAACGAGAATCGAAGGTCTCATCAAAAGTAGCACAACGGTAAAAAGACAGACAAAAACGGACGTCGTATGATGAAGTTATGAATTTTTAACGGATTCCCATCCCGGTTTGTTTAAAATAATAATATTAAAAATAAATTCAAAATTAGCCGACGAAGTCTAAACGAAAGTCGTAGATTATGATTTTACCTATACGTGCATATAAAGAACGCCAAAAACGGAGCTCGTATGCGAAAGTTATGGTTTTCGCAAGTTTTGGCACAAAAATAAAGAAAAATAAGAAAACCGGGCAATTTCGCATGTGACACGTCACCTCGCACGTGGCAGCTGCTGAGTGGACCGAAGCCATACGTGGCACCTCCTGATTGGACCGCAGCCGAGGTCCACTAAGAAGCGAACAGCTTCGCATGAGACGCCCCGGAGACACCCCCTTCGCATACGTGGCCTCTTTCTACTGGACCGAAGAATGGTCCAATCCGAGACTGCCACTGCGAGCCTGCTGTCCGAACCCTCGCACGTGGCTTCGCTGCTGTCCGACGCATGGCTGCTGACTCACCCTCGCCTCGCCACCTGTCCCCCTTCGGCCGAACCCTCGCACCCCTATATAAAGGGTGCGAGCCTTCTCGGATTTGAAGGATTTTTCACCCCAAAATTTCCCCTTTTTCACATTTTAACCCCGAACACTTTCTCACGACCCCCGACGGCCCCGGTATCGTGTCTAAAGCCCGAAGCAAGCCCCGGAGCCCCGGAATTCTCGAGAATTCATTCTCTCTCCTGTCAAAACTCTACCCAGTTTGAGCCGGTTTCTCGTTAAATAAACTCTTTACGGGAAACGAAACGCTGTCCGAATCATCGCTTATCAAAGTGAGTTCATACCCCTATAATATACCTTTTTAAATGGTTTTATATGCTTTTTAAGGGGGGGAATACAAGTTTAACACAATATTAAATTGTGTTAATAACTGTATGTGATAATAATCACACAGAAAATTTCTGTATGCTTTTAAGAATTATCAAATACTTCCAAAATAACTTAAAGCCATGTTAAATCTTAAAAGTCATGTAAACTCCGTTAAATTCTTTGAAAAATGTTTTATAAACTATTTCAAATTATATATGCCAAAATCATGTGTATATATGTATAAATATATAAATAAGATTTGAAGGGCTTAGGACTAATGAATTATCTTATTTTCTTTTCCTTGTTTGGATGTGGAATTAAGGTTGTATTATTTGTCCGAAGGTCGTTTCCTTCTTAATTATATATATATTATACATATATTAGTACAAAAGGTTACTCCTTTTGGTATCACCACCTTTGTATCAGGCTGAGCAAAGGTGTTCATCCATGAGAAACCATGCTAATCAGATAGAACATATAAATTATAATAGGTATAATTTATCATTCAAAACTGAAGATACAAGTATGATTTACAACTGTATACTTTCCAAGGAAATTACCAAAATTCATTCAACTATACCAAGATATGTATAATACCTTTAATATACGAACAACATATTAAAGAAGTAAAGATACATCATACCTAGTTTGCATTAACAAAGGTACGATACAGAGTACCAGGGTTTGCAAACACGTGGTAATGTCGGGTTTGCATTAACAAAGGTACGATATACAGAGTACCAGAGTTAGCAATCACGAGTAATAATACATCATACCAGGTTTGCATTAACAAAGGTACGATATACAGAGTACCAGAGTTAGCAATCACGGGTAATAATACATTCTGCCGGGTTGGCATTAGCAAAGGTACTATATAGAGTACCCGAGTTAGCAAACTCGAGGTAATAATACATCTTACCGGGTTTACATTAACCAAGGGTACGATACAAAGTACCAGAGTTAGCATTCATCGGGTAATAACAATAATACATCGGAAATCTCGTTGAAACAAGAAATTTGTGAGACCCTTCACGGTGTGCTTATCTAAGTACGACCTTTTTAAGTCCTGAACTATTAGCCAGAATCTCTTGTAGGGGGAGCGTGAATTTGTGTATAGATCTATATGGGACTGACAATCCCACACCTCTACTGTTCGCTACAGTTTGGCCGGCAGGCCTAGGGTGTCAAATATCATACCATTCCGACGCCTGAAGAACGTCGCAGCAGGCATTTCCGTCATATTAGTATGGTTGATAGGACTCACATGGATAAAACAACGAGTGAATTACAAAGTAATATATTTCTCTTATAACAGTAAGAAAAGTAAATTGCATCCCAACCAGATATACCTTCAGTAGCTTTTACTTACAATAAGAGCTACGTATCATGAAATCAAGTATTGTACTTCTGGTTTTGAACATTGAAAACCACAAGGCAGTATTATGGATAATACAATACTCTCCAGGATTAATACTAAGGTTTTTACAATAGAACAGATATAACTAAGAACACTTTTGCAAATGAAACGGTTTATGGGATTAAACCACTTTTACCAAGGAAACGGTTTATGGGATTAAACCACTTATCAAATGAAACTTAGTCATTCAATCTTTGTAAACTAGTATAACATAAAAGACCTTTAGTGGTTGATTCTATAATTCTTTAGTTATTACATCAGAGTTGTACATAAGTAATGTCCGATGGACAGTGAAATGTGTGACTTCCGCCTTACTTCCTGTTCCTTGTTTGGTTGTGGGCTTAGGGCAGATACACCCATTTAAGTGTCAATTCGATATTGTGTTATGTATAATCAGTATAAACTAGGTAATTACAGAGGAAAACTATTGAGGTTATCAGTTAATCACCTCAGGAGATATAGGATTTCCTGGAGAAACCAGTGAACTTATTCAAAGAACTTAGGGTATACTTAACAGAACTAAAATACTTATGAACTCACCAGCTTAAATGCTGATCTACTCTTTCCAAATAACTTGTATTCTCAGGAATCCAGTAGACAGGTATACTCCCGAAGCTTTTGAGAAGACTACCTAGTACCGTACCGCGACTCTTGTCTTCTGCTGTACCTACTTTAGTGTTTGAATATGTAACGTTTAAACACTTATGTAAAACTTATACTTATTAATACAATGGTTGTTTGTACTTTGATTACTATATTGCATGTGTTGTGATAATTACCTAAAGTCCTCCGCCCCCGAACGTTTCCGCCGTTCTGGTTTGGGGGTGCGACAGATCTTGACGTCCAAGATCCCATTTGTATGAGTCCGCTCCACTAGAGACACTTATAGGGACATATATTAGGATTTGGAGTTCAAAAAACTCATAAAGCTTCAAGCTTTTGGACATAAACCCTAAAATGAACCACAATATGAACAAATCAAAACAATGAGAAAGCTTTGAGCTTGATACCTCCAAGTGATGCACCAACCACAGGGAAACTCAGATCCGAAGCTTGGACTCCAACTCTACTCTCTTCAAAGCTCCTTCTTCACCCAAAGAATCCCACAAAGAACACTCAAAAGCTTCAAATGGCCTCTCAAGCTAAGAAAACAGAAATTAGGGTTTTGAGGGGAGTTGAGGACTGGAAATGGTGGCCAGAAATGAGGCCATCATGTTCCTTAAATAGGAAAACACCACACAATTAGGGTTTTCACTCTAAGCCTAGTACACCCAGCGTACTAGGTGGCTTCCGCGTCCAAATCAGGCACATGAGTACGCCGAGCGTACACATGCATACGCCATGCGTACTCAGCTACCACCTTTTCTCAAATAATGGAAAAACCTGACAATTACAATAAAGTAAGGGCTATTGAGATATACCTGGTCTCGGGATGTTACAATTCTCCCCCACTACAATCAGACTTCGCCCTCGAAGTCATCTTCTGGGAATAACTCTGGGTACTGCTCGCGCATCTCTAACTCCGACTCCCAAGTACATTTCGACCCTCGACGATGTTGCCACTAAACCTGAACCAAGGGCACCTCTTTATTCCTCAAGACCTTCACTTCATATCCAAGATCGTTATCGGCTTTTCAATGTAGTTCAGTCGATCGTCAATCTGAATGTCCTCTAAAGGGACCACTACCGTCTCACTGGCTACACACTTCCTTAGCTGGGACACATGGAAGGTGTTATGAATCTGGCTCAACTTTGCAGGCAGCTCCAACTGATAAGCTACCTTACCCACTCGAGCGATCACCCTGAAAAGACCAATATATCTTGGGCCCAGCTTGCCCCGCTTCCTGAATTGGATCACCCCTTTCCGTGGGGATACCGTCAGGAGGTCGTCTTCTGGATATCTTCCTTGCAAACTCTCATCTGATGATACCCATATCTCAAATCGATCTTGGAAAACCAAGATGTCCCCTACAACTGATCGAATAAATCGTCAATCCTCGATAGTGGATAACGGTTCTTGACCATCAGCTTGTTCAAATCCTGGTAGTCGATGCACATCCAGCGTGAACCATCATTTTTCTTGACAAATAGGATCGGCGCTCCTCACGGTGAGCTACTCGTTCTAGTAAAACCCTTCCCCAGTAGCTCCTGGTGCTGTGAGGATAACTCCTGCATGTCGGGCGATGCAAGGCGATAAGGTGCGTTGGCAATAGGCGCCGCACACGGAATCAAATCGATCCGGAACTCCACCTGCCTTTCGGGAGGCACACTCGACAATTCCTCGGGGAATACATCCGGGAACTCACAAACTACCAGAACAGCATAGATAGAACTCTGCCTCTTAGTGGCAACTCTCATATCCATCACATATGCTAAAAAGCCCATGCACCCCTGCTGTAAGCTCTGCCTGGCCCTGACGGCAGAACAGAAAGCCGATCCAGATCTGGTCCCCTCGCCATACATAGTAAGTACTCCCCCACTAGGGTCTCGTATGGTCACCATCTGACGCTCACAGTCAACCAGAGCTCCAAACCGGCTCAACCAATCCATGCCCACTATGACACAGACATCACCCATCGCTATTGGCACCAGATCTATCAGGAACTTAACACCGAAAATCTCTAATACACATCCCCGAAATACATCAGTGGCAAAAACTACGTGCTCATCGGCTATAGAAACCCTGAATGGTCGACTCAACGCCTCGCGTCTGACACTAATGTGACGACTAAAGGATAAGGGCACAAAAGATCAACTCGTACCCGAGTCAAATAACACCAAAGAAGGCACATAACTCACAAGAAAAGTACCTATATACAACACAGTATAAGCATAAACAAATCTCAAAATAACATAAGTAAGGAGATATGTACCAGAAACAACATCAGGTGCTGCGCGGACCTCCTCCGCAGTCAACTGGAAAGCTCTCGCACGAGCCCTCGGAGCCTCGGCCTTCACTGGCCGACCATCAGTAACGCGCAAACCAGCAGGAGTAGAAGTCTGGGATGATCGTTGAGTGAGCTAAGGACATTATACCTTTCGATGGCCGGTCTGCTTGAATTGAAAGCAAACCGCAAATCCATTGGGGCAGTCCTTCGCCATATGCCCCTCCTTGACACATTTGTAGCAAATACCTGATCGACAAGATCCCTCATGACTCTTGCCGCACTTGCCACAAGTGCGGCCCTTCTGGCCTCCAGCTCTCGTATTGGCGGGCTTAGCCTGCTTGGTCACCAGTTGCGACTGTACTGGTCTCCTGTCTCTACCCTGAGACTCCTCCTCCTATCTAGTCTGAAGCACTAACTCAATCTCTCTCCTCCTGGCATTGGTATGTAGCTCAGCCAATGTCCGATACGAAGAGCTCGCCACGAACTCCCAAATATCTCGCCTCAGTATGCTCAAGTATTGGCTCACACGTGCCTGCTCAGTGGACACGTTCTTAGGGAAAAACAACGCCTTCTCATGAAACATCCTCATAATCTCTATCACTGACTCTGTCTTCTGCTTGAGAGACAGAAACTCCTATGCCAAACGTTTCCTCTCCACCTGGGGAACATACTCATCTCTCAATAACTTGGTGAACCTCTCTCAAGTCACTGCAGCATGATCTGCAGGGGTAAAATCAGTCGTCACAAACTTCCACCAGTCCTTCGCTCCCAAGCGAAGTTGGTTCAGCGCAAACCGAAATTTCAAATGATATGGACATGAACACGTATAGAACCACCCCTCAATGTCTGAGATCCATCTCATGCCAGCAATCGGGTCCTGGGTCCCGTCGAACTCGGGTGGCTTCGTGTTGCTGAACTCCCGAAGCAACAACGAATCACTCTCATGAGGCCTTGCAGCAGCTAGAGTTGCGGTGGCTGCAGCAGCAGCAGCAGCCTTTATGACAGCAGCGTATCGCTCATCAAAAGTCTCAATAAGTGTGGTCTTAATAGACCCGAACATCTCTGGTATGGCCTCTCTTATAACTGTGGCCACCTCCTCATGAATGATCTTGCGGATCTCCTCGTCACTGGTATCACTGCTCCCAGGATTGTTGCGGGTAATCAACATAGTGTTGTTGGGTTATGAGCATTCTAACACTCCTATGGTGTACATGCAACCCTAAATACCTTGGATCTATGTTTTCTCTAATATACATGCAAATGCTAATATTCCAAGGTATTACCCTATCTAGCATACAATCATAGATACTTGGGTAATAATATAGATAGAATACATACCTTTTGTAGTGTAGCTGGACTCCATGGGGCTTGAGTGCCTAGTGCCTCAAATGTGACACCTCTAATGGCTCACACAACATCAAATGCTCTTGGAATAACTTAGAGAGAAATCCACACTTCAAGAAATCGGCTAGCCCTTCTTTTACACACACTAGTGGCCGATTTTGGTGAATAATATGATGCTTATATAGTATGTTACAATTAGGGTTACACCATGTAAACCCTAATTGTCATGACCTTTCATTTCCATGACCCATGGGTTAAGTAACCTCCATGGAGCATCCATGGAGAATCCTATGGGTTTAACCCAACTTGATTATCCATGGAGCTTTGGCCCACTATATAAGTTATGGGATGATTTACACAATCAACCCATATATTTAATTAGTCTTCTTTTGATCACATAATTAATTCTAAATTATTTCTTGATCAATACTAATTAAATATTATTATTCTTATTATTAATATATTAGAACTTATAATATATTAATAACCATAAGTGTCTTATTTCTCTCATTTAGTCTATCCAAGTGCATGATGCCATGCAACCCAAATGGACCATGCCTGGTCGGGTCAAGTACATACCAAATAAAGTTATGGACTTAGACACTAATCCAACAGTCTCCCACTTGGATAAGTCTAAAACTATTATTGTGTATGACTTCAAGAACCAACTAGCAATCGTAGCTCTCAAAAGCCTCCGTCGAACTCTGACCTTGCCGATAATCTCTGACCTTTGTCAATGACTTGTCCATTAGATAAGTGATCATATATTCCTCCATTCTAGATATCATATGGACTGAGACATGGATTGTAAATCACTCTCTCTGTCCATTTGTTGTTTCCTGATTTCCGATTTATGACGACTGACTGATTGAACAGATCAAATCAGTCCTGGCTTGGCCAAGCGCTCACATGTGTCATCGCTAAATCATCGAGGGGCCCACAGATATCGCTTTTATCCCGAAGGTAAAAGGAATGGATAAACTTCGACTCATATGGCTTGTTCTACTACTTGTTGGATCATACACAAAGGCACGTTTTATAACATCGAGTTACCAATGCGTTTTCATGCAATCAATGTACTATCAACTCATAGTAACAACTCATATCTCTAGGTTTGAAGAATATACGATATTATCGTCTCATGATCACTCGTGATAAAATCCATGAAGTGATTCAAATGAGCGCGGGTTGAATCCAATACTCAGAACTTATGAGCACTCATGAGTGTTGTAGCACCACTTTGTCCACCAACTTGGACCTCTACAAGCCAACCCATGACAGTCTTGATTCATATCTACTTCCAACATATGACCGACTGTGGATGGTTTGAATAACTTAGTCATTCAGGAAGAATAACCTAATTTATTCTGGAAGTCAAAACATGCAAGATGAAACACAAGAATAAATGAATCTAATATGGTATCAAACTATGAATATAAATAAAACACTTTTTATTTATCACCATACTGATTACTCATTATTCATTGTTTCGGTTTGATCAACTTTATACTTGAATTTAGAAAACACCAGTTGTCCCATGCTCCAAGCATGTACACTATGTTTTCTAAGCAATAGCTTTGCAATACATCAAGTATGCACTCTATGTTTGTCTATGATCCTTACTTTATGAAATAGATCGATTGAACGTACTTTCAATGATTCTCTTTTCACACTCCCAAATCCTTATCGAAAAATGTAAGAATTCCAAATTCCTAACATTTACCAAAATCTGTTTAGATTTTAAACTTATATGTACAGACCCTCTTTTAATGAATATGTACAAAGTCACAAAGACTTGTCATCAGTCATTAAAGGTTATTCCAGTGGAGATCAATTCCATGGAGACGAAGTCTCAAAGCACATTGCTTTGAATATCATTCTTGCATTAAGTTTTCTAATCTTACACATATAACTTCCACCTATGGCGACAACTCCATATTCCTATTTTGACTACTACTTCTGAACAAGAGTTGTCTCTTTTCCAGAATATGTCAATATGGTCCTTCCAATATTAACAGTATACTTCCAACTGTCCTTGAGCAACCAATCTTTGGTAAAACCTTAGATTGTCCTCGACAATTGCTTAATCACTTTAGTCATATCCAATTCTAGACCTTTTTTTCCCCTTAATGCCCCAAGGCAATTGGAAAATTTAGAAAGGATAAATATTATAGCACATGCAATCGATCTTGTACCCAAAGCAAACGGGACACGATTCATGATGTCTCACATAAAGACATGATTCTAGACCAGTCTTTTGCTACAATAATTTTTGTTTGCCATGTTTTCAAAATTTGACTATGAAGAGGGATGCCGTAATCATAACCGAATTTTGAGAACGCAATATATAGAATTTCCTTAAGTTGAACCAATCCAACATGAAATTCATATATATATTCTTGACTAAAATGATTAAAATCTCAATCTAAGCCTTTTAGAATTGAAATGAAGTATAATTTCCTCTCCCTTAATTATAGCAAAACAACTTTTTCAACCCTTGCAACCTCACGAGTTGAACTTTTGTTTTCTATAATTAACATTGCTAACTTGCAATACTTATCATAATTATCATGCTCCCACTAACATGATGATTACCAGCATAATACTTATGCTCCCACTAGCTTTGACATGTATTCAGAAATTAGTGGACTTCTAGAAATCAATACTTTATTGACTTTCTTACCAAAGTTCAAATTTCTGATACTAGATTGCTTTGATAAGACTTTATCAAAATCATACACCTTATTGTAGATAGCCCACTGGTGTGTCTAAACAATTTAAGAACTATGAAAAGGGATGTCGTAATCATAGTCTCAATTGCTTAGACCTTTGCTATTTCTCATAAGTCCATGTTAGTGTACTCTACTAACGACTTTGAGAATGCAAAGATTACTATCTACTTAAAAATCTACTTAGTGAAAGTGTTTCCTCACCATCATTTTCATGAATCGGAGAGAAACCTTATGACACTTAGATTTTTATGGTGTATGAGTTCCTACCCATATGAATTTGTCAAAACCATAATCACAAGACAAGGTTAGTGACAAATCCAAACTCATATGGATTGAACTTGTGCAATCTTAAGTTCTTGCCACCTGGCTATACAAGGGCCTGTCATAGCTTCCAAGTAGATGTGCAACCAATTGAGAACTCTCAGAACTACTATGAAAAGTCGACTTGAATAGGCACAGAAATGTCAACACGATAGGTTATACACCTCAAGTTGTGTGCTAGTGAAGAATTCCAGGTTTTTATTCTTGATTAGGTCTTGAAACTTTCAAGAGCTTTAGGACTCCCACTGTCGTCTTGACATATAAGACTCACTTGCCAAATATATAAGAGATAGTGCGGATTCTTTATCAAGACAAACACTTCACACAATTGGTCTAAGTTGGTCTCTGTTTTATCCAAAACATCACAACTTACCAATTTCAAATGTACAAGAGTAGATAACCTTTTACTCTTACATTTGACTAGTGTTAATAAACCCTCTTTAAGATATGTCACTCAAGTTACAATCTTGGAGTATGACTCTAAGAATTGTTTTTGGAACAAAGTATGACTCATCTTTTTGATTTAACCATTTCAACAATTCATGACTCCTCTTCTTAGTCAAAAAAAATGTACTAAGATGACCTTAGAGGATCAATTGTGATATGGTATCTTAATCATTAAGATGATCATAAACATGATACTAAAGTACTCTCCCATCTTTTCAGATTTGAGAAACTTTTATCTTTCTGCCAAATTTGATTCTTCTCATTCGTTCTGCCATACATTGAAGTATTTTCAATGTTTTCAGAATTATACTTAAACTTGTAAGTATAACCATATTTACTAAGCTTTAGTAAATCATGACGAATATTCTTTGTGGTGGACCTGACCAGCACACACCCAAGTGTACCCGGTCCCTTTGTCCTTCCCTTGACTAATATATACATGTGAACAAGGAATTAGTCTTAATTTTCCAAAGATGAAAATTCTCATTCATCATACTATACAACTTGCATGATTCCAAGTTTCGGTCCAATTTAAACTTGGGTGATGAGAAACTTTCCTTTTTTGGTAAATTTAGACACTACCACAAATGAAAGAATCAAAACCATTTTCCTATATTACTAGCATTGGAATCATATAAGCAACAAATCTTTTTTTCCACAAATGCCATTGTAAGGATACTTAAAATAAATAAAATCAAAAATTTCCTTTTATTTTAAAAACTTTGCGGAAAAACTCATCCTTACAATCCATATGAAAACCTTGTTGTTATCTATTCCTAAGCAATGTGTCATAACTCCTAAGTAACAGCGCAAAAATTCTGATGCGATCGAAGTCCATCTTCGCGATCAGAATCAGCATATACTTCCTTTAAGCTTTCTCTCTTTTCTTTGATTCTTATAACATCAACATGTGACCCAGTCACATCATGTAATAAGAATCTCCAAGTAGGAACTTAATAGAGTTAGACAATGGACTTTACCTGAAATAAAGTCAACCTTATTGACTTTACCATCCTTAGGTAAGTTTGGCAGCTTCGTAACCAAAGCCCTCCCTTTGGCAATAGAAACATATGGACCCTTAGGTAATAGTACATGGTACTATCTCAGACTTAGCCTTTCTCTTTACGATTTGGTCAACCAAGTTGACTATGGCCAATCCCTTTCCATTGGGAAGAGAATGCTTTTCTGGATTTCCTGTGTCACTATTGTCCCTGTCCATAAAGTTTTTGGGAAGTTGATCTCCTAATCAAATTTTCTTTACTAGTACACCAAATCATTTCTGATTTAGCAGCGCCAAGCAAATAGTTAAGATCATTAAGGGTCTTGTCATAGTCTATTTCATAGGAGTCCCAAAGGAATTCACTATGTGACTTAGAAGGTGATCGAACATCCACTTCCTCTAGACTTTGACACCCAACTCTCCCGGCTTGTGAATACTTAACTTCATCTCCAAGATGTGATCACACATAGACATTGCTTGCCAATAGGGATTGAGTGACCTTAAGCTATTCAAGAACTTGTGGGTTAGGGAGAATAACTGGAGGAGGTGAAATAAGTAAAGTTCCAAGAGATTTGGGAAGATCATAGATGTCTGAACTTAGGCATCTTTTGGGAGATATTCAAGATAGTTGATCTAAAGTCCTTAATATGACACCCAATATGAAATATTAAGGCTAGGACCCAATAAACTATTTTATAACTTAGAAGAGGGATGCCGTAATCCAAGCTATAAAATATTTGAAGGTAGGTGAATGACGATTCACCAATTTCCACCAAGATAAACGAAATGTATTATTAGGTTTTAATTGGATTTGAAACTCCTAGATCTTTTGAGATTCATTGAACTTTTCAATGGCATGTTTCAATCTCGAGTGTGCCCTTCAGGTTTTGTGACTGGGATGCCGAGGATCACAAAACAAGGTGTGAAGTAACCATGCAAATTACTTGGTACCCTTAAGTGTTTACCCCTCAATCGATGTGTCGGTTAACCACACACGCTACATCGATACTATGATAAACATTAAGTTACCCTTTGCCTACCTTGTTAAGTCCAGGTTAGTGTGCCGGTTAACCACACACGCTCCACTAACGGCTTAAACAAAGTGCAAAGTGTAATTTCATGGATTAGCACCTTATTCACATTTTCCTAAGTAACTAAGATTGGGAATTTATAAGTGTTTAGTTACTTAGTATTTATCATTAATACTTTTAATGAAGGGAGAACTTATAGTCTTTGTCCTACCCGTTCGGCTAACGACCCTCCACCAGTCAAGGAAGCGGTGGGTGAGAGTGGACACCCATTAAACTGCCATTTTATAGGTAGTAACCTTATACCCCCCTTATAGACCGGCTTCGTGAATGAGGCCTACTAATGGTAAGACTGACTTGCTCTTATACATATATATATATATATATATATATATATATATATATATATATATATATATATATATATATATATATATAAATATTATTAACTTATAATATTATAAAGTATAAGGGTTGAATTTTAACTTTTAAAATTCTAAGGGCTTAACTTGGAATTAAAGTATTCATAAGAGAAAACTTTTCAAATTCCAAAACTTGAGGGCAACTTTTGAAAATATTCAAAACTAATTAATTCCATAACTTATGTGTTTAAAGTAGTTTTAATTAAAAAACTCTTCAAGTTCCATAACTTGAGGACAAGTTATGAAAGACTTTAAACTATTAAAGAATGTAACGCTTCTTTTTTTTTTGTAACTTATGGAACTAATTAAGGTTACACATTTTAATGATTTAATGAAGTGACTCTTGAACCTCCATAACTTGAGGACAAGTTATGGAGTCATAAAACCATTTAATGAGGACAAGACTCTTCATTTTGTAACCATTGCCAACTTTTATGAGTTTTAAGAAACTTTAATTTGACTTTTCATGTAACTTGAGGACAAGTTACACAAACACATTTTAGAATCAATTCTTAGATTAAAATGGATCAAAGACACATAATCAATCAACCTTTATTAATCTAAGCAACTCATATGAACAAGATAATTGGAATCAAACTTTTTCATGTAATTAGAATAACACTTAAACTAATACAAAACATGAATCTATTGACAATTATCTTTGAAATTGGATTAGTATGAACATTATCACATCAAAAATAGGTTTACAAGTCCAAAAACAGCTTTTGGTAATGTTCCTAGTCCAATTCCAGCCAAAAAGCACGAAGATATGCATTCTGGGACACAAACTCGTCGAGTTCTTCATGGAACTCGTCGAGTTGATGCTTTAATACATGAACTCGTCGAGTTTTCCTCCAGAACTCGTCGAGTTTCAGGTCCTGACAGATTCTTGGCTTCGAAAAATCAGTTTGCATCAAGTATAATCGAAAACAGCCCAAGGCTCTGATACCACTGTTGGGTTATGAGCATTCTAACACTCCTATGGTGTACATGCAACCCTAAATACCTTGGATCTATGTTTTCTCTAATATACATGCAAATGCTAATATTCCAAGGTATTACCCTATCTAGCATACAATCATAGATACTTGGGTAAAAATATAGATAGAATACATACCTTTTGTAGTGTAGCTGGACTCCATGGGGCTTGAGTGCCTAGTGCCTTAAATGTGACACCTCAAATGGCTCACACAACATCAAATGCTCTTGGAATAACTTAGAGAGAAATCCACACTTCAAGAAATCGGCTAGCCCTTCTTTTACACACACTAGTGGCCGATTTTGGTGAATAATATGATGCTTATATAGTATGTTACAATTAGGGTTACACCATGTAAACCCTAATTGTCATGACCTTTCATTTCCATGACCCATGGGTTAAGTAACCTCCATGGAGCATCCATGGAGAATCCTATGGGTTTAACCCAACTTGATTATCCATGGAGCTTTGGCCCACTATATAAGTTATGGGATGATTTACACAATCAACCCATATATTTAATTAGTCTTCTTTTGATCACATAATTAATTCTAAATTAATTCTTGATCAATACTAATTAAATATTATTATTCTTATTATTAATATATTAGAACTTATAATATATTAATAACCATAAGTGTCTTATTTCTCTCATTTAGTCTATCCAAGTGCATGATGCCATGCAACCCAAATGGACCATGCCTGGTCGGGTCAAGTACATACCAAATAAAGTTATGGACTTAGACACTAATCCAACAGTCTCTCACTTGGATAAGTCTAAAACTATTATTGTGTATGACTTCAAGAACCAACTAGCAATCGTAGCTCTCAAAAGCCTCCGTCGAACTCTGACCTTGCCGATAATCTCTGACCTTTGTCAATGACTTGTCCATTAGATAAGTGATCATATATTCCTCCATTCTAGATATCATATGGACTGAGACATGGATTGTAAATCATTCTCTCTGTCCATTTGTTGTTTCCCGATTTCCGATTTATGACGACTGACTGGTTGAACAGATCAAATCAGTCCTGGCTTGGCCAAGCGCTCACATGTGTCATCGCTAAATCATCGAGGGGCCCACAGATATCGCTTTTATCCCGAAGGTAAAAGGAATGGATAAACTTCGACTCATATGGCTTGTTCTACTACTTGTTGGATCATACACAAAGGCACGTTTTATAACATCGAGTTACCAATGCGTTTTCATGCAATCAATGTACTATCAACTCATAGTAACAACTCATATCTCTAGGTTTGAAGAATATACGATATTATCGTCTCATGATCACTCGTGATAAAATCCATGAAGTGATTCAAATGAGCGCGGGTTGAATCCAATACTCAGAACTTATGAGCACTCATGAGTGTTGTAGCACCACTTTGTCCACCAACTTGGACCTCTACAAGCCAACCCATGACAGTCTTGATTCATATCTACTTCCAACATATGACCGACTGTGGATGGTTTGAATAACTTAGTCATTCAGGAAGAATAACCTAATTTATTCTGGAAGTCAAAACATGCAAGATGAAACACAAGAATAAATGAATCTAATATGGTATCAAACTATGAATATAAATAAAACACTTTTTATTTATCACCATACTGATTACTCATTATTCATTGTTTCGGTTTGATCAACTTTATACTTGAATTTAGAAAACACCAGTTGTCCCATGCTCCAAGCATGTACACTATGTTTTCTAAGCAATAGCTTTGCAATACATCAAGTATGCACTCTATGTTTGTCTATGATCCTTACTTTGTGAAATAGATCGATTGAACGTACTTTCAATGATTCTCTTTTCACACTCCCAAATCCTTATCGAAAAATGTAAGAATTCCAAATTCCTAACATTTACCAAAATTTGTTTAGATTTTAAACTTATATGCACAGACCCTCTTGTAATGAATATGTACAAAGTCACAAAGACTTGTCATCAGTCATTAAAGGTTATTCCAATGGAGATCAATTCCATGGAGACGAAGTCTCAAAGCACATTGCTTTGAATATCCTTCTTGCATTAAGTTTTCTAATCTTACACATATAACTTCCACCTATGGAGACAACTCCATATTCCTATTTTGACTACTACTTCTGAACAAGAGTTGTCTCTTTTCCAGAATATGTCAATATGGTCCTTCCAATATTAACAGTATACTTCCAACTTTCCTTGAGCAACCAATCTTTGGTAAAACCTTAGATTGTCCTCGACAATTGCTTAATCACTTTAGTCATATCCAATTCTATACCTTTTTTTCCCCTTAATGCCCCAAGGCATTTGGAAAATTTAGAAAGGATAAATATTATAGCACATGCAATCAATCTTGTACCCAAAGCAAACGGGACACGATTCATGATGTCTCACATAAAGACATGATTCTAGACTAGTCTTTTGCTACAATAATTTTTGTTTGCCATGTTTTCAAAATTTGACTATGAAGTGGGATGCCGTAATCATAACCGAATTTTGAGAACGCAATATATAGAATTTCCTTAAGTTGAACCAATCCAACATGAAATTCATATATATATTCTTGACTAAAATGATTAAAATCTCAATCTAAGCCTTTTAGAATTGAAATGAAGTATAATTTCCTCTCCCTTAATTATAGCAAAACAACTTTTTCAACCCTTGCAACCTCACGAGTTGAACTTTTGCTTTCTATAATTAACATTGCTAACTTGAAATACTTATCATAATTATCATGCTACCACTAACATGATGATTATCAGCATAATACTTATGCTCCCACTAGCTTTGACATGTATTCAGAAATTAGTGGACTTCTAGAAATCAATACTTTATTGACTTTCTTACCAAAGTTCAAATTTCTGATACTAGATTGCTTTGATAAGACTTTATCAAAATCATACACCTTATTGTAGATAGCCCACTGGTGTGTCTAAACAATTTAAGAACTATGAAAAGGGATGCCGTAATCATAGTCTCAATTGGTTAGACCTTTGCTATTTCTCATAAGTCCATGTTAGTGTACTCTACTAACGACTTTGAGAATGCAAAGATTACTATCTAAGGTTCTTACTTGGGCCGCATACACTCACACCCTCGATTACCCACCCCTACATGATCCTTAGCATCCTAAGGTTCTTACTTGGGTCGCATACAGATCCGGTGCTTTTTGTAGTATGGGCCCAATACTACCTTCCACACCAACCTGTAGTTGTCCCAAGTCCTCCTCCTAGGATCCTAATTCACAGTACTCTATCCCTCACAGATATCAGACTGCTCTCTCGGTAGACTCCTCACTGCTCACCCAGGTATCTCTCCTAGATTACTCCGAACCCCCTCTAAAAGATTCCTGCTATGTTCCTCCCTACTCAGTACACACATAGAGCATATAGCAGGTAAGATCAATCGATAGCATACCCTAGGCTAAGGCATCTTGAATCAGGAAACTCTAGCCCTAATTTCTGAAATGCCTAGCCTATCCTCTAGCATGCAGTTCTAATATCTCATAAGTATCTCATAATACAAACAAGTAATGGTATTTTGGGAAATCACCATTCGGGCTCTGGCTGATTGTACACACTGCTCCGTATCGTTTTCTCTTTAAAACTCTTACTCGTTTTAGAAAAATCATTTCTTTTTTGAAATTTTTTCTCAAATCCTCAGTTTGAGTCAAGACATACCCGAGAGTACATCCGAATCCCTCAAACCAAGGCTCTGATATCAACTTGTAACACCGTAAATTTTCAAACAAAATTTTCATTTTTAAGTCACATAAAACTCATTATCACATCTTCTCAAAACCCCAATGTATCAATTTTCAAAAACACAAATCAACAAAAGTACTGTTAATATCCCAGAATCCTCAAACATAAATCCCGAACAGGTGTGTGTATAATCAAGCCGACGCCTTCCCGCGATCCTGAGAAGTACCTGAAACACATATCACACAATACGGTAAGCACGAAGCTTAGTGAGTTCCCCAAAATACCACACACAAATATTTAGCCTCTCATGGCTAAATCTCTAATAACACCCTTCGGTTCGTGTATCTCAGTGAGGACCCTCTGGTCACGCAACTCGGGTTGGAACCTCCAGTCCTACCCAATAAAGCATAGAATAATATACAACATAAATCACAAAGACAAATGCATAATATCACATAACTCAGCATAAGCATATAAGACCCTCCGGTCATACTGTATCACCACTCAGGTAAGTATAGTGAGAAGACTCACCTCGTAAGTAAAGCAAGTATGTCTCGTACTCGAACCACGGGTCTATCCTTCGCCTAACATATATCGGAAATAACTCTAATTAATAAACGACCCCCAAAGATGCTAGGCTAAACCCACTACTAATTCTCAGAAGGATAGAAGGCCATTTTACCCTTCCATGGCCTCTAAAGTCCACAGTTTGACCAAACCCTAAAAGTTAACAAAAGTTAACAACAAGCACGTACGCTGGACGTACAGCCCTTTACGCTGGGCGTACTACTTCCCCATGCATGCATCGGGAAACTTCGACGCTACGCTGCGCGTATCTGGGAGTACGCTCAGCTTACGTCCCAGAGTTACTTTTCCCACTTTCTTGGTCTTAATCCGTTAAGACCATAGCTATGATCTCAGATCTGGAATCATTAAAGGCTAATACTCCCTAAAGTTTGTGACTTTAAGCCTTTGCGTGGCTGAGAAAGTCTAAACTCATAAACTCTTACTCCTTACTCACAAAAGTTCTCATATATCATGCATGGGGAGATCTTGACGTCCAAGATCCCATTTTTATGAGTCCACTCCACTAGAGACACTTAAAGGGACATATATTAGGCTTTGGAGTTCAAAAAACTGATAAAGCTTCAAGCTTTGGGACATAAACCCTAAAATGAACCACAATATGCACAAATCAAAACAATGAGAAATCTTTGAGCTTGATACCTCCAAATGATGCACCAACCACATGGAAACTTAGATCCAAAGCTTGGACTCCAACTCTACTCTCTTCAAAGCTCCTTCTGTTGGATATAGTGTCTAAGTCCATAACTTTATTTGGTATGTACTTGACCCGACCCGGCATGGTCCATTTGGGTTGCATGGCATTGCAATACTTGGATAGACTAAATGAGAGAATAAGGCACTTATGATTATTAATATATTATAAGTTCTAATATATTAATAATAGTATTATTTAATTAGTATTGATCAAGTATTAATCTAGTATTAATTTGGTGATCAAAGTGAGACTAATTAAATATATAGGGTTGATTATGACAATCGTCAATTCTTTTATGGTGGATTAATGATCCATGGTTTATGGGTTATGGATGTAACCATATGGAGCTCCATGGATAGTCCATGGGAGTTACAAATCCATGGGTCATGGGAAATCAAGAGTCATGACAATTAAGGGCATTCATGTGTAAACCCTAATTGTGACAACACTATAAAAGGAACCCTATGGCTAGCAAAATGGTGAGCTAGTAGACCTAGTGGACATAGTGTTACTAGAGAGGGCATAACCAATTTTGAGTGCTAGAAGTATTCTCTCAAGTTATTCCAAGTCTTGTGGTGTTGTGTGAAGCATTTGAGGCACAACATTTGGGGTGCTAGGCTCACAAAGTCTTGAAGGAATCCAAGCAACAACAAGGTATGTATTTCTACTAGTTTTATGTTTTATGTAATCCCCATGCCATGCTAGTTAGGAAATAACCTTGAAAAAGAAATTTGCATGTATATAGAGAAAACATAGATTCAAGGTTATTAGGGTTGCATGTACACTTAGGAAGTGTTAGAATGCTCAAAACCCATCAGTGGTATCAGAGCCTAGGATTGTTTTCTGTATACTTGATGCAAAACTGCTTAAAAATTGAAAAATTCTGCACTCTGACGACTGAACTCGCCGAGTCCATGGGGAGGACTCGCCGAGTCCATGAACAAATTCATTCTACTCGCCGAGTAGAATAGTGCACTCGGCGAGTAGGAGTGTGTTGGGCAGTTTTTTTTTCGAGTTTTGTTGCTGGAAATGGATTAAGATCATTATCCCAATCTGTTTTGGACTTGTAAAATCTGTTTTTCAAAATGATAATGATTATGTTAACCCATTTTACATGGCTTTTATCAATTTTCAAGTATTGTATATAGTTATATGATTTCTTGAAATTGCTTGACATGAATTTGTGTTCTTATGAGTTTTTAGAAGATCATAGGAATTATGTGTAACCACCATGTGTGTTTAATTCATGATCTTAATGGCTATGATGGTGTCCATAACTTGTCCTCAAGTTATGGATAACCAAAAGTCACTTCTTTTAATTATGATTAAAGAACTAAAGAGGTTTCATAAAATGAAGAGTCTTCATTTTTATGAACCATTAAAACTCATAAGTTACAAATTGAAGAGACTTGGAATAGTTTCAATTCTTGCCCTCAAGTTTTGGAATTTGAAAAGTCTTACACTCTAATACTTTAATTCCAAATTAAACCTTAGATTTTTAAAAGGTTTAAAAATCAACACTTATACTATTATTATAATTTTATTATATAGATATGTATAAGAATATGTCATTCTTACCATTAGTAGGCCTCATTCACGAAGCCGGTCTATAAGGGGGGTATAAGGTTGTTGCCTATAAAATGGTGACTTAATGGGTGTCCACTCTCACCCACCGCTTCCTTGATCGGTGGAGGGTCGTTAGCCGAACGGGTAGGATACGACTTTAAATACTTGTTAAAAGTATAATGAATTATAAAGTAACTATACATTATAAATTCCCAATCTTAGTTACTTTAGGAAAATGTGAAATTGGTGCTACCCATAAAATTACACTTTGTACCTTACCAAGTCGTTAGTGGAGCGTGTGTGGTTAACCGGCACACTAACATGGACTAGTAAGAGTGGCAAAGGGTAACTTGACTTTATTATAGATCGGTGGAGCGTGTGTGGTTAACCGGCACATCGATTAGGTAATATTGTTGAGGGTACCAAGTCAATTTGTATGGTTATTCACACCTTGTTTGTGATCCTCGGCATCCCAGTCACAAACTTGAGAGGGCACAATCGAGATTCAAACATGCCATTGAAAAGTTCAATGTATCTCAAAAGATCTAGGAGTTTCAAAACCAATAAAACCTAATAATAAAATATTTCGTTCTTATGGTGGAAATTGGTAAATCGTCATTTACCTACCTTCAAATATTTTATAGTATGGATTACGGCATCCCTCTTCCAACTATAAATAGTTTGTTGGATCCTAGCCTTAATATTTCATTTGGGTGAATTATTAAGGATTCCTAATCTAATGAAACTTGTCTTTCTTTCCTTTCAGATGTCTTCCAACAATGCTTCTGGCTCAAACCCAACAGGCTCCTTTTCCCTTATGAACTTGTGTGGTAAGGTCATCTTTGATGGATCCAATTTCAATGAGTGGATCAGAAACATCAGAATGATTACCCGCTATGAGGACAAGGAATATATCCTCGATAGGGAGCTTAAGGTTGTAAATGAAGCCACTGCTACTCCTGAAGAGTTTGCGGAGTTTGTTGCACATGAAAAGGATGCTACTAAGGTAGCATGCGTCATGATGGCCACCATGACTCCTGAACTTCAAAAATCCTATGAAGATTTCTACCCCTATGAGATGCACCTGGATCTGATGGAAAGGTACCATCAGAGCGCGCGTCAAGAGAGGTATGAAATCATCTCCTCCATGATAACCGCAAGAATGAAGGATGGTGAACCCATCACCGGTCACTTGCAGAAGATACAAAGGTTCGTTGACCGGTTGCTGAAGCTAAATGTTGACTTTCCTGAGGAAATGGCGATTGACATCATTCTCCATTCCTTACCTCCAAGTTATGATCAGTTTCGTATGACTTATCATATGAACAAGGAGGAAGTCACACTTAGCAAACTTCAAGGACTCTTAAGGACAGCTGAAAATGGCCTTAAGGGTAAAGCGGTTGCTACTTCTACTCCTTCAACAGCCCCTGTTCTGGCTATTGGGCAGGGAAAGGGTAAGAAGAGGAAAAACCCTTCGAAGGGTACCAAGGGTAAGACTCTTGATGGCTCCTCTTCAAGTGGGACAAAGAAAGGTCCCATTACTCCTTCTTCAAACCCAAAGGAAGCACAGTGCTTCTATTGCCAGGATAAGGGACACTTCAAGCGAAGCTGCCCCAAATATCTGCAAGATCTAAAGGATGGGAAGGTTAAACCCACCCATGCAGGTATTTACACAATATTGTCTAACAACTCATCTAATGCTAATTCTTGGGTGCTTGATCCAGGGTGTGGTATTCACATTTTTACTGATTTGCAGGCACTAAGAAGAAGTGAGCAAGTGGAGCACGGGAAGATAAACTTAGTCATGGGCAACAGGAAAGCATCACCTGTTACCAAGATAGGAGTTTATTATTTATTGCTTAATAATGGGTTAATGTTAGATTTGAATAAGTGTTGTTACTCGCCCGAAATGGCGAGAAATATTATTTCCTTTCATGGCTTGTACAAACAAGGTTTTACATTTTCATTTGATAATAAAAATGGTGCTATTAATGTTTATTACAATGATGTATTTTACTTTAAAGCATTACCTTGTGATGGTGTATATGAAGCCGTGAATGTTGTAGACAATCTAGGAAATAATGTGTTGTATATTGATTCTTCAGATAGCTTGGATAAAGCATCCTTGTGGCATTGTCGTCTTGGACATGTTAACAAGAAGCGCATAGGCCAACTCCAAAAGGCTGGAGTCTTGGAATCATTTGACCTCAAGTCAGATGATAGTTGCGAGTCTTGTTTACTTGGAAAAATGACAAAGTCACCCTTCACAGGTACTTGTGATAGGGGTGAAGGTTTGTTGGACCTTGTACACACGGATGTGTGTGGGCCCTTCAGAGTTGCTACAAGGGATGCTAATCGCTATTATGTGACTTTTACTGATGATTACAGTAGATATGGATATATTTACTTAATCAAGCATAAGTCAGAAACCTTTGAAAAGTTCAAAGAGTTTAAGCAGGAAGTGGAGAATCAATTGGGCAGGAACATAAGATGCTCCGATCCGATCGAGGAGGAGAGTATCTTAGCATTGAGTTCCTTGACTATCTTAAGGAATGTGGGATCGTCTCACAATTGACACCTCCCAGAACACCACAGTTGAATGGTGTAGCTGAGAGGCGCAATCGAACCTTGTTGGATATGGTTCGTTCCATGATGAGTCGAGCTTCGTTACCAATCTCTTTCTGGGGGTATGCCTTAGAGACTGCCGCCCATATCCTTAATCTAGTCCCTACTAAAAAGGTTGCCAAAACACCTCACGAGATGTGGACTGGGAAAGTTCCCAATTTGGACCACATCAAGATTTGGGGTTGTGAAGCTTTCGTGAGGCGTGAGACTCATGATAAGCTTGAACCTCGAAGTGAGAGGTGTATTTTCATCGGCTACCCACAGAGATCCTTTGGTTACCTCTTCTACAGACCCAGTGATAATGTGGTTTTTGTGGCAAGAAGAGGAGTCTTTCGTGTGAGAGAATTCATAAGCCAAGGGGACAGTGGGAGGCAAATTGACCTTGAAGAGCTTCAAGAGTCAAGTGGTGAAGGAACCTCAAATGCTATCGACCAACTTGAGGAGGAAACTCCTGTTGATCCGATAGATGAGTCTGTACCTCCGAGACGTTCCACTAGGGTGAGGAACACACCTGATTTTTATTATGGTTATTACATCACCACTGAAGGTGATACATTTATTAGTGATAGTACACTAATAGATTTGGATGAACCTAATAATTACAGGGAAGCCATGGCAGGCCCTGAGTCTGCTAAATGGAAGGAGGCCATGGACAGCGAGATTCAGTCCATGTATGACAATCAAGTTTGGAACTTGGTTGACAATGTACCAGGTCGTAAGACAGTTGGGTGCAAATGGATCTTCAAGAAGAAGACCGACATGGATGGAAAGGTACACACTTATAAAGCGTGACTGGTTGCGAAGGGCTTTACTCAAACTCCGGGAGTTGACTATGATGAGACCTTCTCACCAGTAGCTAAGATTAAGTCTATTAGAGTATTGTTAGCCATAGCTACATTTCATGATTATGAAATATGGCAAATGGATGTCAAAACCGCTTTCCTTAATGGAAAGTTGGCTGAGGATGTTTATATGGCTCAACCAGAGGGTTTTGTCGATACAAGATACCCTAATAGAGTGTGTAAGCTTGATAAATCCATTTATGGATTGAAACAAGCATCTCGCAGATGGAATCTTTGCTTTGATGAGAAAGTCAAAGAGTTTGGCTTTTCTAGGAGTGAGGATGAGTCTTGTGTATATGTCAGGGCTAGTGGGAGCATAGTTAGCTTCTTGGTGTTGTATGTGGATGACATACTTCTCATAGGAAACGACGTCCCAACCTTGCAGGAGGTTAAGTCCTGGCTTGGGAAGTGTTTCGCTATGAAGGACCTTGGGGAAGCTGCCTATATCCTAGGGATAAGGATATTGAGAGATAGGAGTAAGAGACTAATTGGACTTAGTCAAAGTACTTACTTGGATAAGGTGCTGAAAAGGTTCAGCATGCAAGAATCCAAGAAAGGAGAATTACCGATCCAGAGTAATGCCAAGCTGAGTAAGACTCAGAGTCCGAGTATAGAGGCTAAGATAGCTGAGATGAGTCATATACCATATGCTTCCGCTGTGGGCTCGATCATGTATGTTATGACTTGTACTCGCCCTGATGTGGCCTTTGCTTTGAGCATGGTCAGTAGATATCAAGGGAACCCTGGCAAGGCACACTGGACAGCGGTTAAGAACATTCTCAAGTATCTGCGGAGGACTAAGGATTGGGTCCTTACCCTCGGAGGCAGTGATGACTTGAGAGTGGAAGGATATAGCGATGCTAGCTTCCAGACTGATAGGGATAATTTCCGCTCTCAGTCAGGCTGGGTCTTTATCCTAAATGGAGGGGCAATTACTTGGAAAAGTTCCAAGCAGGAGACAGTAGCTGATTCTACTTGTGAATCAGAGTACATAGCAGCAAGTGAAGCAGCTAAGGAGGCGATATGGCTAAAGAACTTCATCGAAGACCTTGGAGTTGTACCAGCTATAAAAGAGCCAATGGAAATTTTCTGTGACAGCGAAAGTGCGGTTGCTTTGGCTAAGGAACCAAGAGATCACGGGAGATCTAGGCACATTAACAGAAAATACCATTTCATCAGACATCGAATAGAAGAAGGACTCCTCGTGGCTAAGAGGGTATCATCAAATGAGAACCCGGCAGATCCCCTCACGAAGGGACTGAGCAGGGTTAAGCAATTACAGCATGCGAGGCGCATTGGGCTGAGGGATGATATTAGTTTCAATAATTAGATTCCCGAAACTTGTAAAATGTAATTGACATTTGATGATAAATAAAAGTTGTTATTTATTTATGAGTAAGGTGTTACTATCTTGTGTTGATTGTTTACTATGTTTCAATTTTGCATGTTTTTACTTCCAAAATAATTATGTAATTATTCAAACCATCCACAGTCAGTCAAACTTTGGAAGTAAGTATTGATTTAAGACTGTCATGAATTTGGCTTGTATGATTTGTCTAAAAGTGCTTTGGACAATGCAATGGTTGCTACAACATTCATGAGTACTCATAAGGGCTGAGTATTGGATCCAACCCACGCTCACTTGCATCACTTCATGGAATTTATCTCGAGTGATCGTGAGACGGTAATATCATATAAATCTTCAAACCTAGAGATATGAGTTGTTGACTATGAGTTGGTTATTCATTGATTGTACGAAAACGCATTGGTAACTCGATGTTATAAAACGTGCCTTTGTGAATAATTCAACAAGTAGTTAGTACAAGCATATCAGTCGAAGTTTATCTGTTCCTTCTAGAAATAGAAGCGATATCTGGGCCCCTCGATGATTTGGTTTTGACTTATGTACCGGGCCCGGTCAGAACCTAATTGATGTGTTCAATTTAGTTCTATGTCGAAACAAATCAGAGATCGAGAAACAAATGCTGGACAATAAGTAAGACCATGTTCCATGTGTTTGTCCGTCTGATATCATGAGAACAGAGGATTATATGATCACTTATCTTAAATGGCGTATCATCATCATCTCAGTTCCGAGAGACTTTGAAAGAGCTACGATTGCTAGTCGGATTTTGAAGTCATATTTGCAAATATAGTTATTAGACTTATCCAAGTGGGAGACTGTTGGATATAGTGTCTAAGTCCATAACTTTATTTGGTATGTACTTGACCCGACCCGGCATGGTCCATTTGGGTTGCATGGCATTGCAATACTTGGATAGACTAAATGAGAGAATAAGGCACTTATGATTATTAATATATTATAAGTTCTAATATATTAATAATAGTATTATTTAATTAGTATTGATCAAGTATTAATCTAGTATTAATTTGGTGATCAAAGTGAGACTAATTAAATATATAGGGTTGATTATGACAATCGTCAATTCTTTTATGGTGGATTAATGATCCATGGTTTATGGGTTATGGATGTAACCATATGGAGCTCCATGGATAGTCCATGGGAGTTACAAATCCATGGGTCATGGGAAATCAAGAGTCATGACAATTAAGGGCATTCATGTGTAAACCCTAATTGTGACAACACTATAAAAGGAACCCTATGGCTAGCAAAATGGTGAGCTAGTAGACCTAGTGGACATAGTGTTACTAGAGAGGGCATAACCAATTTTGAGTGCTAGAAGTATTCTCTCAAGTTATTCCAAGTCTTGTGGTGTTGTGTGAAGCATTTGAGGCACAACATTTGGGGTGCTAGGCTCACAAAGTCTTGAAGGAATCCAAGCAACAACAAGGTATGTATTTCTACTAGTTTTATGTTTTATGTAATCCCCATGCCATGCTAGTTAGGAAATAACCTTGAAAAAGAAATTTGCATGTATATAGAGAAAACATAGATTCAAGGTTATTAGGGTTGCATGTACACTTAGGAAGTGTTAGAATGCTCAAAACCCATCACCTTCTTCACCCAAAGAATCCCACAACGAACACTCAAAAGCTTTAAATGGCCACTCAAGCTAAGAAAACGAAAATTAGGATTTTGAGGGGAGTTGAGGACTGGAAATGGTGGCCAGAAATGAGGCCACCATGTTCCTTAAATAGGGACACACCACCCAATTAGGGTTTTCACTCTAAGCCTAGTACGCCCAGCGTACTAGGTGGCTTCCGCGTCCAAATCACGCACATGAGTACGCCGAGTGTACACATGTGTACTGTGACATCCCCATTTTCACGGCCAGAAAAGACCGATTTTGTTTATGCTTTATAAAAATCAGAGTACCTCTTTTAATAAAAATGTTGTGGAATTTGTTCCCAGTAAAACATGATAAATACGTTATCAAAGCATTTCCGAAGAAAAGTATTTTTATTCATTTTAAAACATTTGGGATGTCATCGTCAATACAGAAACATAAGCATAAACAGAACTTACATTCATTATCACTAATGATTTATATCTCCTTAATCTCTCAGTGTAATGTGACTTCATATCAACACCTGTGATATAAATAAACTGAGTGGGTCAGGTTGGGAAACCTGGTGAGTACATAGGGTTTTCAACCCACAATAAATAAGTTTATTAACTTTATCAAAACAAACAAACCCGATTACCCGTTCCCGTTATCCTCACTTTACGTCCCTAAAACATCTAACACAAGGGACCTAGTCTAAGGGACTTTCATCGGGGTGACAACACATGCTTCGGGGGTTCCTCAGCAATTAATGTCAAATAAGGCAACCATGTGGGGGATGGAGTACTGCTGGTGAGCACACAGTTCAAATAAACACCTACAGGTTGCGAGCCTGCTAGCGTTCCACTGGACTGTCTAGAATAGTCCGTGGTCGTCATCTATACTCCGCTAGATGACTGGATCATCAATAACATCTATATCGAGGCCTCTCATTATTTTATTTGGTCACACAGCAACTATTACATGTACCCATGTTTTACCCAACACGTTTTGTAGATGTAAAATACATATACAATTTAAATCATTTAAAACGTGTATAAAAAATATTTCACCCAACATAGACAGCAAGTATTCAGACAATATGCACACATAGCACGTAATTTATATTAAATACTTCATATCTATGTGTAAGATGAAAGGGACCATGTACTCACTTGAAAAGGTGGTGATTCCGAACTCAGACAACGCTTCGCTTCTTAAAAATAATTTCCTTCGACGAAACCTAGTATTATTATCACTAGAGTTTAGTATATTATTCGCCGAGACTAATTAATAGTCTAGCTATTATTACTATTATATAAGCGTTAAAAAAATACTTATATAACCCATAATAATAGCCCAAGTACTTATTATAAGTTCCTAATAACGTTACTATAATTAAATAAAAGCTATATTAAAAATAACGTAGGTGTAGCTCACTTACAGCGGGTTTTATAGAAAATCGGGCTTTGCTTGGAGCAGCGTTCCCGAGCCAAAAATCTCTTCTTTTCGGAGCCGTCGAGCACTCCGGGGCTTCCGCCTCGTGCTAGGGAGGTTCCCTAGGCTTTTCGGGGGGTTTCAGGGCTAGAGAGAGGTTCTAGAGAGAGAGTAAAGAGAAGAAAGAATGGGAAAGGTGTGAAGAAAATGAGGGTGGGAGATGTTCTATTTATAGGGTGAAAAATGGCTGAACTTGGTGCCACATGTCACCATCTAGTGGCAAGACTTGGGGAGAAAGCAATGGCTAAGATTGTGCCACATCACCCATTTTCGCACAGCATACTTCTGACTTCTAAAATCCGTAACTTTCACATAGGACCTCCGTTTTTGACGTTCTTTATATCCACGCGTAGGTAAAAATAATATCTACAACTTTCGTTTTGACTCTGTCGGCTAATTCTCGCCCAATCTTAAATTTAACAGTACGAGGAGATTATACTGTTAAATGTCCGCGTAAAATTCATAACTTCTACATACGGACTCTGTTTTCGTCTGTCTTTTTACCGTTGAGTTCCTATTAATGAGATCTTCAATTCTTATTTTGGTCGCGTAGGCCAAAAACCGCTCGATCTAAAATTCGAGTTTCGGGCTGTGCACTGTTAAGCCAAATCTTAGAAAATTCATAACTTCCTCATACGAAGTCAGATTTGGGCGTTCGTTTTTTGTATGTTCTCGGTTTAACGTATACTATAAGTTTTTTTTAGATTTCTAAGGCTAAAAAGTCCTCCATCGTAAATTCACTATTTACGTCTCCACGTGTCGTGCCGGTTTTGCCGTAAAACTTCGACGGACCATAACTTGTTCGTGATAACTCGGATTTCAACGTTCTTTATATGTACGAAACCCTTGAGACGTATTCTACAACTTGGTTAAGATTATTTATTCTAAATAATCTTTTGTCAAAAAGTCGTTTTCGACCCCTATTATCTCTAAATTGACTAGCCCGGATCTACGGGCGTTACAATTATCTCCCCCTTAGGATGATTACGTCCCGGAATCATCAACGAAACAGGGCTCACATGATGACTCCATTCGTTATCTCTTCATCCTAAGTAATAACCGTAACTTTGATGTTTCTTCGAACGAATATCTAACTCTAAGACTTGCTGATTGCAGGCGGTGCTCGATCTTGCACTTGCTCCCTATCTCACATTAGACTCCAAATTATGACCTTCAAGTCACAATCTCGATCCTTACTGGAGACTGCTTCTTCTTCTTAACAAACTTAAGATAAGTTATTTTATTACTAAAATGGAACGATGTGTCATATTCTAATGACTTATCATCGTATGTTCCCACGCTCAGACTCGGGTCTCTTAGAGTCTTCCAGAACAGACTATACATTTCTTCATGTTCTAATCACATCTTAAAAGGTAGCATTTCTAGCTACAAGCAACTATCGCGATACCTCTACCGATCGCTTTGATTATCTTTTATTTCAATCTTCCGACTTAAGTCAGATGCTACATCAAACTTGGTTCTCTGAACCACGTAACATACTTATCGTAGTCGGACTCAATTTGATATGACCACTAGGGTCGGAATAACAATTATCCTCTTAGTCATTACCGAAACGATGGTAACGACATATTTGAATAAAACGGTATCAATTACTAGCTTCTTGGTAACCTTGTGACTTTCCCTGATCCAAGCGTGAGTCCTGTTCTTCCGGTAGTATAGTCCTCTACTACCATTCACACCAACTCATACTCGTCCCAAGTATTGTCTCGCAGTTCCCCAAGTTCTTATCTCTTAAAGCACAAAACAATTTAACACATACGAATGTGTCCAAATAATCATTAATATTTCCCTAGACTCTACTAGGACTTCTTCCATGCATATCTTCAACAACAATTCTGCTTCAACTCGGTTGGTGGTGGAAATGCCATACGATGGGACAACTTCAGGAATTACGCCAATCGTTCCATCATCCCGCCAATCGAAGGTGTTCTTCGGACGTACCGTACTCCTCTAAACGTATTATCTAACATATTCTAAAGGCAAGATACCACTCTTACGATATCTTATGATAGGTGTCATTCACTATCATAAGACTTTTCATTTCCTTTATTTACTCAATTCTCTATGAGTCTTCACCATGACGTTATTTTCACGGAAGCATGCATTCAGTGCATTGAGACGATAATATAGATAGAGAAGATTTAGACGCATAATCCTCCTTATTACTCCGAAAAGTTACATGCCAGTTCTAATACCGTATTTAAACGTTTAGAAATCTGAACACATAAAGTTTCCAGATCCGGTCGGCAACAGACCATAGATCCGATCATATAATGCATATCATAAATCATTTAGCACATAAAAGCATGTTAGGTATTTTCCCTAAATAAGCTAGTGCTTGTGTCTATTCAGGTGTATTACCTAAATTTTATTAGACACACTCCTCACAATCATTGCTTAGCATTCTAAGTTTAAGTCTAGAAATAAATCCATATTCCTACTTCGCTTAAACTAATGCTCTGATACCAACTGTGACATCCCCATTTTCACGGCCAGAAAAGATCGATTTTGTTTATGCTTTATAAAAATCAGAGTACCTCTTTTAATAAAAATGTTGCGGAATTTGTTCCCAGTAAAACATGATAAATACGTTATCAAAGCATTTCCGAAGAAAAGTATTTTTATTCATTTTAAAACATTTGGGATGTCATCGTCAATACAGAAACATAAGCATAAACAGAACTTACATTCATTATCACTAGTGATTTATATCTCCTTAATCTCTCAGTGTAATGTGAATTCATATCAACACCTGTGATATAAATAAACTGAGTGGGTCAGGTTGGGAAACCTGGTGAGTACATAGGGTTTTCAACCCACAATAAATAAGTTTATTAACTTTATCAAAACAAACAAACTCGATTACCCGTTCCCGTTATCCTCACTTTACGTCCCTAAAACATATAACACAAGGGACCTAGTCTAAGGGACTTTCATCGGGGTGACAACACATGCTTCGGGGGTTCCTCAGCAATTAATGTCAAATAAGGCAACCATGTGGGGGATGGAGTACTGCTGGTGAGCACACAATTCAAATAAACACCTACAGGTTGCGAGCCTGCTAGCGTTCCACTGGACTGTCTAGAATAGTCTGTGGTCGTCATCTATACTCCGCTAGATGAATGGATCATCAATAAAATCTATATCGAGGCCTCTCATTATTTTATTTGGTCACACAGCAACTATTACATCTACCCATGTTTTACCCAACACGTTTTGTAGATGTAAAATACATATACAATTTAAATCATTTAAAACGTGTATAAAAAATATTTCACCCAACATAGACAGCAATTATTCAGACAATATGCACACATAGCACGTAATTTATATTAAATACTTCATATCTATGTGTAAGATGAAAGGGACCATGCACTCACTTGAAAAGGTGGTGATTCCGAACTCAGACAGCGCTTCGCTTCTTAAAAATAATTTCCTTCGACGAAACCTACTATTATTACCACTAGAGTTTAGTATATTATTCGCCGAGACTAATTAATAGTCTAGCTATTATTACTATTATATAAGCATTAAAAAATACTTATATAACCCATAATAATAGCCCAAGTACTTATTATAAGTTCCTAATAACGTTACTATAATTAAATAAAAGCTATATTAAAAATAGCGTAGGTGTAGCTCACTTACAGCGGGTTTTATAGAAAACCGGGCTTTGCTTGGAGAAGTGTTACCGAGCCGAAAATCTCTTCTTCTCGGAGCCGTCGAGCACTCTGGGGCTTCCACCTCGTGCTAGGGAGGTTCCCTAGGCTTTTCGGGGGGTTTCGGGGCTAGAGAGAGTTTCTAGAGAGAGAGTAAAGAGAAGAAAGAATGGGAAAGGTGTGAAGAAAATGAGGGTGGGAGAGATTCTATTTATAGGGTGAAAAATGGCTGAACTTGGTGCCACATGTCACCATCTAGTGGCAAGACTTGGGGAGAAAGCAATGGCCAAGATTGTGCCACATCACCCATTTTCGCACAATACACTTCTGACTTCTAAAATCCGTAACTTTCACATAGGACCTCCGTTTTTTACGTTCTTTAGATCCACACGTAGGTAAA
The DNA here is from genome assembly GCF_052849685.1 of Lactuca virosa. NCBI lineage: Eukaryota > Viridiplantae > Streptophyta > Magnoliopsida > Asterales > Asteraceae > Lactuca > Lactuca virosa. The sequence continues at coordinate 111,589,745 of NC_136426.1, read as the reverse complement.
AATAAGATCTACAACTTTCATTTTGACTCCGTCGGCTAATTCTCGACCGATCTTAAATTTAACAGTACGAGGAGATTATATTGTTAAATGTCCACGTAAAATTCATAACTTCTACATACAGACTCTGTTTTCGTCTGTCTTTTTACTGTTGAGTTCCTATTAATGAGATCTTCAATTGTCATTTAGGTCGCGTAGGCCAAAAACTGCTCGATCTAAAATTCGAGTTTCGGGTTGTGCACTGTTAAGCCAAATCTTAGAAAATTCCTAACTTCCTCATACGAAGTCAGATTTGGGCGTTCGTTTTTTGTATGTTCTCGGTTTAACGTATACTACAACTTTTTTTTAAATTTCTAAGGCTAAAAAGTCCTCCATCATAAATTCACTATTTACGTCTCCCGGTGTCGTGCCGGTTTTGCCGTAAAACTTCGACGGACCATAACTTCTTCGTTATAACTCGGATTTCAACGTTGTTTATATGTACGGAACCCTTGAGACGTATTCTACAAATTGGTTAAGATTATTTATTCTAAATAATCTTTTTTCAAAAAGTCGTTTTCGATCCCTATTATCTCTAAATTGACTAGCCCGGATCTACGGGCGTTACACGTACGCCCTGCATACTCAACTACCACCTTTTCTCAAATAAGGGCAAAATTTGACAATTACAATAAAGTAAGGGCTATTAAGATATACTGGGTCTCGGGATGTTACACACTACATGAAACGCGTGATTTCGGGTCATTTCTTAATTCACGGTTGTAGACCGAAAGTCAGAAAGGTTGATAATGTTGTTTGTGAGATCTAAACCCTTCATTTGTGTGTTGGACCGAAGGGTAGAAAAGGAAAATTTATATGTTGGGTTTCTTTCATGGATTAGGGTTTTAGTTCGACAGGTGTTAAGAAAAGAGTAATTAGATAGGATTGTGTGGCTCTTTTATACATTTCTGTGCATATAAAGAACGTCGAAAACGGAGTTGAAACGAAGAAGTTATGGTTGTTTGAAGTTAAGCTGGAAATTGGAGTTTGGCACTAAGCAGGGCGTACACTACGTATCCAGGGTCCAGTGGATGAAGGGTTGAACACATTTTTAGTGGGCTACACAGGACGTAGCCTATGTTACATATTTCATAACTACACAGAGTAAAAACCCTAATTTCGGAGTTTTGAGCTCTATTAAGGACCCTAACCCCTTAAAGTCCTTCTTATGATCAGCCGCCACCCTTATGAGCCTCTAACTCGAAACCCTAGACATCTTGTGAGTATTTTGAAGCATTTGAGGGTTTCCTTATGTGTTTTTGGAAGAAGGAGGTCATTAAAGGTATGCTTAGGAAGTCCAAGGCTTGTAGACACAAACTTTGCTCTTCTTCAACATCTTCCAGGAAGTATAAAGCTTGAACCTTGATGATTCATTAGATAGATCTAGCTTGTTATGATGGTCATGTTGTGTAACGCCCCGTGTTTCTGGACTACACATTAGTATAACGATGTAATAGTCAAGGTCAACCATTATAACTCATTTTGAAGTAATAAAGATAAATTACTCGAATATTATGTGAATTATGTGATTTTATGTGCGTATATACTTGTTTATAAAAAAAATAAGCGTCAAAAATAAAATGTTAGGTAAACCCGATAACGATGAAGAATGTTATAGTGGTCGTGACAAGGATTCCGGAGATATAAAGAACGCCGAAATCCGAGTTATAACGAAGAAGTTATGGCCTGTCAAAGTTTCGCGACAGAACCGGCACGACACTACGCGACATAAATAGTGAATTTACGATAGAGCAATTTTTAGCATTAGCGATCTAAACGAAAGTTGTAGTGTTCGTTAAACCAAGAGCGTGCATAGAAAGAACGCCCACATCTGACTTCGTATGAGGAAGTTATGGTTTTTTGAAGTTTCAGCTTAGTAGTATGCAGCCCGGAGTTCGAATATTAGATTTGATGACGCGGCCGAATCTGGAGCGTTGCTTGTTGCCCACGGCCTCGCTTCGGATGGCGACATCTGGTGCGAGGACTACGCCCAGCGTAATCCGAAGATGCCCAACGTAATGTGTACGCGCCGCGTCCGAGCTCAGTACGCGCAGTGAACTGTTTTTCGTCGGTCCACATTGAGCCACAATGACCCAACAGCCTTGCGACGCGAGTCGTACGAACTTGCCTTACGCCCAACGTACCTCGGAACTACACCCAACGTACCGAGGCCTCACACGCCTATAAAAGGGCAGCGAAGGCAGCCGACAAATTCATTCCTTCCATCATTTCTTTCTCTCTCTCTACACTCTCTCTAACCCTCCCCCAACCCCCCAAAGCCTAGGGTACCCCCTAGCACCCGAAGGAAGCCCCGAAGCTCCGGACGGCTCCGAGAAAAAGAGCTTTTCGGCTCGGAAACGCTGCTCCAACGAAGCCCGGTTTTTAATAAAACCCGTTGTAAGTGAGATACACTTTCCTACCTTAAATATAGTTTATATTTAAATAATCGTTATTATGAACCTATAAATAAGATTTATCAGTGAGTCAAAGTCGTTATACTGATTGAACTACTTATGGGAGAGGTGTCTAGAATGGTCACGTTGGGTTTGGTTGTTGGAGTTCAGAAAAGCTATATGCCGAAATGGTCCTGCCTCCCAACTGTCCTGCCTGGCTGATCCTTACTTGATAGATCATGAAGTAGACTCTGAGTTAATGACGAATCTAGACTAATAATTAGTCGTAATAAATATTAAACTAAAATCTAGTGGTAATAATACTAGGTTTCGTCGAAGGAAATCATGTTGTTAAGAAGCGAAGCGCTGCTCGAATTTCGAGTCGTCACTTTAACAAGTGAGTGCATAGTTACTTTCATCTTATACATAGATATGAAGTATTTTATATAAATTACGTGCTACGTGCGCATATTATCTGAATACTTGTTGTTTATGCTGGGTGAATGTTTTTATACATGCTTTAAATGATTTAAACTGTATATGTATTTTATATTTACAAAACGTGTTGGGTAAAACATGGGTAGATGTAATAGTTGGTGTGTGATGAGATAAAATGATGAGAGGCCTCGATGTCGATGTTGATCTAGTCATCTAACGGAGTATAGATGACGACCACAGACTTTTCTAGACAATCCAGTGGAACGCTAGCAGGCTCGCAACCTGTAGGTGTTTGTGAGCGATGTGTTCACCGGTGTACTCCATCCCCTTCATGGTTGCCTTTAGGACACTTATTGCTGAGGAATCCCCGTAGCAGTAGTGTCCATCCCAATGATGATCCTTAGGCTAGGTCCCTTATGATAGGTGTTTAGGGACGTAAAGTGAGGATAACGGGAACGGCTAATCGGGTTATTGTTGGTTGATGAAATTAATAAACTTAGTTATTGTGGGATGAAAACCCTATGTGCTCACCAGGCTCCCAAGCCTGACCCACTCAGTTTCTTGTATTACAGGTAGTGGCACTCGAGCATAGATGTGATGTGTGGATGAGGGATTACGGATTATAGGCCTGTAGATATGAATAAATGTTGTAAGGCTTATATTGTACTGTTTATGCTTTTGATCTGTATCGAACATGACATCCCGAGGTTTTTAATGAAATATATTTCTCTGGAAATGCTTTGATAAATCTTTATAATATTTTAAACAAAATCGGTCTTTTCTAGCCCCGAAAAATGGGGATGTCACATGTTTTATGTTGTAGGCCAAGATACCCGGTGTGGGCCAGATGTAAGCCATAGGCACGGAGGCTCGGGAAGAGCGGTTGGGTTGAGGCGGCAGGCCAACATACCCAGGGTAATGTAGTCCAATGATTGTGGACTCAGTATGCATGTTTGTATATGTTCTGTTGTGTGCGGTATTTTGGGAGAACTCACTAAGCTTTGCACTTAACCAGTTGTTATTGTTTTCAGGTATCATCGGTTATCGTAGGAAGACGAATGCATGACTGTACACATTCATCTGTAGCAATGATGATTTCGCGTTTACTATAATACTCTGATTTTAAACAACGTACCTTGGAAAAATGGTTTTCTTAACTTGTATTTTAAAAATGAGTAGTTTTACCTCAATTAAAAATGAAAATTTTTTATGTGAAAATGGGACGTTACAAGTTGGTATCAGAGCTGTAGTTTGAGGAATTCGAGAATTTTTCACAAGACATTTTTGAAAAAGAAATTTATAATAAAAGGGTTGGGTTAGGGACATGGACTCGGTCTCTTGTCATGTTCTTGTTTGATTGTTGGCTTGGGATCGAGAAGATGGACCTTTAACTTAACCTTGGTTTTTCAGGAAGATACGGTGTGTACATTCAGCCAGAGCCCGAACAAGAGAGTGATTCCCAAAATACTCATACTTGTTATATGTGCTGAATTTGAATTTGCTGATTTGTGAATTGTTAGAAAAGCATTGTGACATCCCATAATTTATGTCAAAGACTGTGGATGGTCAAGTTCACAGTAAATTTCTGGGTAATTTGACTCATTGAGTTTTAGTGCATCTTATGAAAAATAAATGAGTTAATTTCAACTATTATAAGATATCAGATGATATCTTACTTCCAAAAATGTAAGCTAGTAAACAAATCAAACAACTCAAATTGCAACCCTAGTAATGTGTCTGGAAAATTGAAATTTCATATTAAGCCGTTGTGAGAAAAACAAACAATCTAGTCTCATACTACATGTTCCCCTGTTTCCGAAAATATAAAGAACATCCAAAACGAAGTTCGTATGCAAAAGATACGACTGTTTTAAGAATCCAAAACTAGTATAATACCGTTTTTTCTTAAAACTGTAAAAATCATTTCTATTTGTTAAGGGACTTGCACACCTGAGATGGAAATTCCCAAAGCATTTTTGAACTCAGGCTATAGCCTAATATTTAATTTCATATTTTAAATATTTTTAGTAAAAAATATTTATAAAAGTTGAAAAATCAAACCTTTTCAGTTTTATTAATCGTGAAACCTTAAACTATTGATTTCGACATGATTTCTATTATTGGTAATGTATTCTGGAAAATATAAGAATCTAAACCGGTTGTTGTGGATTTTTAACGATGGAAATAGCCAACATTTATAAATTCGTGAACGACTATATATATGTATGTATATACGGGTATGAGACATGTGTCACAATCAATTACATGTGGTTGATTAAATGTTCAGAAATGTACATAATATATGTATCAATTTTAAATTTAAGAGACCAAGATTTAACAAATTAACAGTTTCATATTTCGTAACATATGAGTTTGATTTATATATATGTAATACCCAATTTATATAACAAACTCATCACAAAAGAAAATAGATTATATTTATCAAGAAATGATTTGAAAAAGTCTTAAGTAAACATATATATGTATACAAGAGGAAAACAACCAATAATACATACCAAACCAAACAAATACATAAATAATTAAACTAATACATAGACAAGCACATGTATGATATGCACCTTATTATCAAAATACTCATACATGTGTGTATAACTACTACAATTAAAGGAGTATATACTTGGCCAAAATGATCTCTACAAGTTTAACCAAAATGATTTATACAAGTTAACCAAAAAATCATTTATGTTATCAACTCAAATCTTGAAGAACAAATCTTAAACAAACCCAAAATATTCCCAAAAATCATACCCATACCTCTCATAACTTGATTTAACCACATGTGCAGAAAATCATTTTTCTACATAACCACACTAGAGAAAAATCATGTTATACAAAACCACACACTATAGAAAAATCATGTTATACAAAAACACACTCTAAGCAAACATGTTATAAACTCTTCAATTGAAACTCTGAAACACCAAGCCCCGTCTTTCCTTCATCTTCTTCATTTCCATCCAAGTACACACCCCTGATGAGGGTGTTTTCGTGTCCAGTGCAAACACAAGAGCAACATCACCATCATTCGTTCTTCATTCCATTCCCTGTCCAAAATCAAACCCAAAAGCCCACCAAAAACTCCATTGATTTCAGTCAAAACAGAAGAAAAAAAAATCAAACAAACACCCCCTTTGATCGAATTTTCTGCCTGCATCATATTCCTTTGGGTTGGATGCCAAATCACAAAAACAAAAAAAAAAAATAATAATAAAATAAAATAAAAATGAAGCAAGTCGCTGCTTACCTTGCCCATCAAAGACTTCTTTTCGGTCTGCCCTCGTTACCCCTTCGCGACCGGCCAAAGACTGGAGACCCCCTTTCCCCTCGTCTTCTTTCTCTTCTGTTCCCATCGACCACAGACCTCCGAAGGTCTCGTCTTCGCTGTTACCGCTGCTTGCGACGCCCGGACTTCGCACCTCGCAACCGGTCGAGAAGAGCGCAGCTTCGCTGCTCTTCCCTCCGTCTCTTCGGCCCCGTCGACTCCCAGAGACACTCCCTTCGCGATGAATCGACCCAAAACCTCCGGATTAGCCGCCTACGAACTTCATTTTCCTTCGGTCTTCTTCGTGGTCTGCGACGAACAAGGACCCGGATGCAGAGCCGCGCCTTCGTGCTTCCTTCTCGCCATTTTTGTTCATCTACCTTCGTGTTTTTCCCTCTCGTCGCCTTCATTCATCTGTTCATCCGTTCGTATTCTCTTTTCCTTGCCCGATCAATGAATGGAATCAGGAACAAAAAGCCCTAAATTAGTTTAAGTTTGGGCCATTAATCAAAAACGGCCCCTCCATGAGATTTCCTTATACAATAAGCCCAAAATCCTTTTTAGTTTCAAGAAATGACTAAATAATCCCTGCTGCGACATTCTCTTTTAATATAAGCCTCAAACCCTAAATATTGGACCCATTTATTCAGAAAAAGCCCCACCTTTGTTATTTTTAGCAAAACAGATCCCAATATTCAAACATTAATCCTATTTGAACCATTTTAGTCCCTCCTTTATTTATTTTAACCAAAGTAGTCTTATTTTGGTTAATTAAATTACCAAACACTCCCCAATAGTTTAAATTTGTTACGAAACAGTCCCGAGAGTATTTCAATGTTCAAGAACGGTGGATTTGCGGTTTCTCACGACAAGTTTCTCAAAAGAAACCGAATGCGTAAATACACTAAACCAAGCTTATAAAAATGTTATTTAACAATTTAACATATTGTTACAAATAACTAGTATAAACTTTTCGTATATGTATTATGGTTATTTTATTGTGAAACAACTAGTTGTAACACCCATAAAAATCACAGAAATTTAACTTTTAAAACCAAGGTTATCTACAGAAAAGTCCCAAACTTTTTTCAAAAGTTTCATTAGAGTCCTAAAAGTTTTTTTTTGAACAGAAAAGTCCAAATATTTTGATTTTTTGCCTAAATTTACGAAAAAGTCATTTTTTATATTTGAACAGCAAATGATAGATTATATGATTTTTTCAAAATATTGGGACTTTTTTGTTCAAAAAAAACTTTTAGAACTTTATTGAAACTTTTGAAAAAAGTTTGAGACTTTTCTATAGATAACCCTTTAAAACCAACCCAAAGTCACAAATTATTTACAAACATAGTTTTCAAAACATTTTCGAACATCAAAGTCTCCCAAAATCATAAGTCATAAACAAGAGGATATGTACACTCATGCCTTCGCCTTCCTGCGGTAATTCGAACTACCTGAAACATAACCCAAAACTGTAAGCCAACACTTAGTGAGTTCCCCCAAAGTACCAACACTTAAACAGATAACATATATAATAACAACATGTCATGTCCAATCAACCATCGGGTTGGAATACCCTAGGCCCAATCAACCATCGGGTTGGAATGCCAATATACTATGGGTCTAGTCAACCATCGGGTTGGAATACCCCAGGCCCAATCAATCATCGGGTTGGAATGCCAATCTACAATGGGTCATGTCATCCTCAGGATGGAATATCCTCGGGCCCAATCAACCATCGGGTTGGTATGCCCCCGGTCTGTTGGCTTACACACAAAGCAGTAAAGCCTAAACCACCAACCAAATATGTGCATATATAACAGATAATCATATAAACAGTCTACAGACAGTTAGACAGATCTACAGATTACTAAGCATAACATCATCCTATATACCATGATACCGATCTAACTGATCACTACAGCAAAATAACACACTATCACATAAAAGGATATCAAATTCAAAGGGCCGGCCTTGGTGCCTTCGACTCGCAAGTCCAGTGAGGAAAACTCACCTCACAAACTGGACAAAATCTAATGAGGTCCCGACTCCGAATCTTAGCTCTAACCGACACCTATTCCAACCAAATGACCAATCTCCATCAAAATCCCAAAATACCCTTAAGGTCAAAATTGGTCAAACTTGGTCAAAGTCCATAAATCAACTGATTCAACCCAACCGAGTCAACCCTGACGAGTCACCTCAGCTGAGTCAACTCAGCAAGCATACACGGGGCATACTCTGGAGGTACGCTAGGCGTACTCCTCCGCTGATCAAAATACAGCTGTTGATCGCGTATGTTGGGCGTAAAACCAAGTACGCATGACGTAACCCCCAGACTTCCTTTTTATCCCATTAAGTGCTTAATGTAGTGACTTAACATGTCCAAATGCAGATCCAAGGTCAAAATGTCATTAGGAGTCATAAAGTCTCCAACTTTATGACCTTGCATTCTCAATAAGTGCTTAATTCATAAAACCCCAACATCTTAATGCCTTAAGACTCTCCAAAACACGCATGGGACATAACTAACCATTAGGACTCCATTTTTATGACTGAAGAACCCTCCTAGGGTCTGAAAGGACAACTTAATGAGTCAAGAACATGCCATGCTCAAGATCTAACATTTTGGGACCAAAAAGCATCATTAAGACATCCAAATCTATATCTATATGATAAAGGGGTAAAGTTACAAACTTTATACCTTAAAAATGTTTCAAATGATGTAGAAACCCCATATCCGAACTGCTTCACTCTTCCAAGATGAACTTAGCTTCCTTCCTTCTTCTTCTAAGCACAAAACACAAACTCTTAAGCTTGAAATAGCTTCTCAAGGTGAACTAGGGTTGCAAAACTTATCAAGAAGGATGGAGGTTGATGAGGTGAGGGGAAATGAGTCCATAAGGTGTTGGGGAAAATTCACAAGAACGATTTGATGATGCGGAATTTAAGAACGAACACAATCAAGAAGATGTATTTGGTGAACAAGATATTTTATTCAAATATGATGAGGAAATTACACTAAAAGAAAAGATTGAAATCTGTCTATTCTACCTAAGAAACCTCATCACATTTAGCGACTACATCTTGCCTCTTAACCCTAAAATGAATATTACATGACTATTTATAGGGTACAAACAAGTCTAGGCCTATAGCCCATATGTCATAAAAGGAGGCCCCTTGTCATCATCCATGGAATACTTTGAACCTTACATTCTCCCCCTCAAAGTATGGAATGGATGACAAGGCTTCAACTTCCAAAACAAGCCTCTAGCAAATAAGAAAAGATCTTGTGACGAGGAATATCAAAGCAATCCACGAATCTTGATTCTTCAATAGTCTTCGAAACCGGGTTCTAGGATATAGAAATATGAAACCAAGCACCAAAGTAAAAATATCATCTTCAACCTCCCAAGGGCTTAGAAGTAATATTTTTCAACTTCATCTTCTAATGCAATCCCAAAGATTGTCAAGAAAACCAAACCCGCCATAAAAACCCATTTCAGAATTAAGAAACAAAATTACTTCTTATCTTGAAGAATTCGCCCTCCAAGTCACAATGATCTTCAAATATGCTAATGATATAAGCCACCAAAAAATATCATGTAATAAATCAAATTCAATATTCGTAACGTCACTTGATCGAGAAATGTCTAAAAGTCAGAGTCAGTCAAAGCACCATGGTTATTGGTAGAACCTTTGGGATCCCCGTCTTAAATTTCATCAATACCTAAAAATGATACACCCACTTTCATAACGCTACCACAAGCTTCATCAAAAATCCTCCAATTTGAAAAGTCACAATCTAATTTCGAATGGCCATGTCAAATTCTCCCCCTTTATATAATCAACAAAATGATTATAAAACCTTCAAGTGGTCATGCGAATGATCTTGAATCGGATAAATCATTTCTATGCTCCCCCCTCGACAAAATGGAATAAGCATTGAAATTTAAAATACGAAAAGGTCGACAAAAAATGTGACTTTTTGCAAAACATAACCTTCCGAACCGCCAAGACTTGTTGGAATCCAATAATTATTGTTCATGAAAAAAAAAATATGTTCATGAAAAATTCAATTTTGTTGATCAGCCCTTGAATTCGTAATTATTTCGAAAGTTGGGTTAAAATTGTCACTTTGCATAAAGATAGGGGACCAAAATGATAAATCAACATTCCTTTTCCCCTTTTGAACTAATAAATGTGAACAGCAACAACGACTTGTAACATGAGTTCCGATTCCGATATCAAAATAAGTTCCGAATACCAAATTATTTTCGATCGTTGATCTGAGTTCCGATTCCGAGACCATGATTTCAATTGAGAAAACATCCATTAACGTGAGAAACAGTTCCAAAATTAACTTCATATTCCCTCAATTCTGATGACTCTCCCTTCTTGTTCGGTTCAAAATATTTGTTCCGATCAATACCGAACACGATTCTAGTTCCGAACTCTTCCACTCCGATCACATTCATTCCAAGCACCATTGTTCTGATTGACTTCGTAATTCCTATTGTGATTTAAGTTCTGATTGCTTGACTTTCATTCCGATTGCCAAATCATATATTACCACGAGAATGGTTCCGATTTTGACCACTTATTTCCTTAGTTCCGATGAATGTCCCGTCTAGTTCCGATTCGTACCAGTTAACAACACGATTCCGATTTTACCAATTTACGAGATATCAATATTCAGAAAAGAGACAATCACTTTCAGTTCCAATTCAAATAATTAACAAACACCAAATTGATTTACACAAATCGATTTCCAGATCAAACTCATTTTCAACCAAAATTACAATCCTTCTTCATCCGTTCTTCATCTAATTCTTCAAACTCAAAAACATTGAATGGCAATTCTGGAACCCAAAATCACAATCGATCATAACAATAACAAGAGATGATTTATGTTCTATAACATCCAGAAAAATCATTAAAAATCAACAAGCAAACTCGATGTTGAACAGATCTAAAAACTCGGATGTGAACAAGTCATGAACAGATAGATACATGAAACCAGATTCAAGAACAAATCGATTAGTAAATCAAACAAGATTTGAGAATTATGAAATCCAGCAGAACATAAGAACGAAACACTTAATTTGAACGAAGGATTTTGACTTACGTGATTCAGAACTTACGATTTCAAACAACAATATATGGGCTAAACAAATGAACAATAATCGACAATAATGGGCTCAAGAACAAATGAACTGTATGGGGTCGACTGAATGAATAGTAATCAGATCTAGAATATGGATCAAAAATAATTGGGATAAATGATTTGGTTTAGAGTAAGAAACCAGATCAGATCCAAAAACAAATGAAGAATAAAAAGAAATTTGGATCGAAGTTACCATGATGAACAATAACAAACTTCATAAATTTCCATGAACAATAGCTTGAATTTGAAGCTTGATTCCAAAACACCAAAATACAAGAATCTTTAATAACATGTGTAGAAATTCATCAAATCCAGAACCGATACTTCAAAAATCATATTGATCTTCAAAGACCCGCTCTAATACCACTTGTTGGAACAAAAAACGAGATGACAAATGCAGAATCTGAAGAACAATCATGAATCGATCACCATAATGTGCAAGTAAACTGAAAAAGTTTCTGATTCTCAATAATTTGGATTTGAACGTACATAGAACCCATTTTCTGGGAAAAGCTTACATCACAAGCTAACCTAATGATTATTTATAGGGAAAATAAAATATTTACCAAAAATATAAAACCCTAAAAAGGCTTCCCTAAATAACCAAAAATGCCAAATCAGTTTCAATATCTCAAATACTCAACAGGCTCTTGTGGTACTCAAGAATGGTCTTCCCAAAATTATGGGAAGGTCTTCATCTTCTTTCATGTCGAGAACCACAAAGTCAACCAGAAAAATGAATTTCCTCTCTTTTACCAACAAATCACCAATGATTCCATGTGGGTTAGTGATTGAATGATCCGCCATTCGAAGTGTCATTTGTTTATTTTGAATATTTGGTAGACCGAGTTTCTTGTACCAAGAATATGGCATAAGATTGATGCTTGACCCCAAATCGGCTAAAGCATTTATAGAAGTAGAATTTCCAAATTCACAAGGCAAAGTTAGTTGGCCCGAATCTCCTAGTTTTATTGGCAACCCATTGATGATTGCAGCTGAACATAACTCATTAAGCACGATAGTAGATACTTTTTCCAATTCCTTGCAATTAGTTATCACATCCTTGGCAAATTTAGGAAGCTTAGCCATGGATTGGAGGAATGGAGCATTTATCGAGAGGGGTGACACTTGTTCCATGAACTTCTTTTGTTCCGGCACCAGATTATTCTTAAGGGCTAGAGATGGGAATGGTAATGGAAGCTGATATAAATTTAAAGGAGAAAAATTTTCGTTCTCCCGTTGCTACGGCATGGCAAAGTCACCACGATGTGGTGAATCATCAAAACACGACTCACATTTTGCTTTTTTAGCTTCGGGCTTCTTTTCTTCCAAATACAAATTTGGATTTATAATGGCAGTAACATGGGTCATTAATGGCTTAAAATGAACCTTCTGTTCAGTAAGAATTTCCATTACTTGATGTTGTGATTTTGGGTCAGGATTTCTAAGAGGTAACCGCTCGTTGACAAGTGTTGTTAATTGCCCAAGTTGAGTTTCTATGTTCTTGATGGAAGCTTGATGGTTTCTCACATTAGCATTAGCAATATCATGTCTTTTCTCAGAGGCTTCCATAAATCAATGAAGTATTGACTCAAAATCCACTTTCTTCTCGGGAGGTGGTTCTTCCTTTTGGTAATAGCCTCGATTAGTTCGTCTATATTTCTCATCCTTTTGCTTCTTATACAAGACCTAGTCCATTATCCTCGCGTATCCTCTTCTTGTAATCTCTCAAGTCATTCTCGGAATGTCAGCCATCTCTTCAACCTCTCACTTTATGTCTTCGCCCGAATCAGTCTCTGTTCTTGCCTCGTAACCAATGCCCTTTGCGTTTGGAATTCTTTCAAAGATTTCAAAATCCTTGTCCGATTGAAAACTGCTAATTGACTCTTCGACTTTCTTGTCTTTCATTTTATGAAAAGTTGATTCTAGATCTTGAAGTGGTGTAATTAGTGGAGTTTTGGATGTTGGGGAAAAATCACAAGAACGATTTGATGATGCGAAATTTTAGAACGAACACAATCAAGAAGATGTATTTGGTGAACAAGATATTTTATTCAACTATGATGAGGAAATTACACTAAAAGAAAAGATTGAAATCTATATATTCTACCTAAGAAACCTCATCACATTTAGCGACTACATCTTGCCTCTTAACCCTAAAATGAATATTACATGACTATTTATAGGGTACAAACAAGTCTAGGTTGTGACATCTCCATTTTCACGGCCAGAAAAGACCGATTTTGTTTATGCTTTGTTTAAAAATCAGAGTAACATTTTAAATAAAAGTGTTGCAGAATTTGTTCCCAGAAAAACATGATAAATACGTTATCAAAGCATTTTCAAAAAAATGTATTTTTATTCATTTTAAAACATTGGGATGTCATCGTCAATACAAAAACATAAGCATAAACAGAACTTACATTCATTATCACTAGTGATTTATATCTCCTTAATCTCTCAGTGTAATGTAACTTCATATTGACACCTGTGATTCAAATAAATTGAGTCTTACGAGTGTATGCCCCGCGTAGGGAGGTGTACACCCCTCATACCCAATCTACCACCCCGATGGTGGATTCTGCGTATCCTTGTGTACACTGAGCGTACCCCCGGAGTACGCCCCGCGTACGCGACAATTTTGGGCCTTTTCGTTTTGGGCTTCAGTTTTGGGCTCGGATTATCTTGGGCCATGTTGGGCCATCTGTATTTTATGGTTTGGTCTTTTGTTTTGATGAAATTTCTTGGGTGAAGGCCCATGAAAGGAATTGGGCCAAATTTGGAAATTTGGGCCTTAGAAATTTATTTTGGATTTTGGGCTTTTGGTGATCTAGTTTGGGCCTTGGCTTTGGGCCATGCTTGAGGAAGGGTATAAAGGTCTTTTACCCTAATTTGGACTCATAGTGTGAGTCAGGGGCTAGATGTTTGTGACATCCTCAATTTCACGGCCCGAAAAGACCGATTTTGTTTATGCTTTATTTGAAAATCAGAGTATATTTTTAAATAAATATATTGCGGAATTTGTTCCCAGAAAAAACATAATAAATATATTATCAAAGCATTTCCGAAGAAATGTATTTTGTTCATATTAAAACTTTGGGATGTCATCGTCAATACTGAAACATAAGCATAAACGGACCTTACATTTATTTACACTAGTGATCTACATCTCCTTTAAATCTCTCAGTGTAAAGTAGCTTCGTATCGACACCTGTGATACAAATAAACTTGAGTGGGTCAGGTTAGGAAACCTGGTGAGTACATAGGGTTTTCAACCCACAATAATATAATTATTATGTTTAAACATCAAACAATCAACCCAATTACTCATCCCCATTATCTTCTTTACTCTTAAGGATCTACCCTAAGAATCAACTATTCGTTGTTCATTCATTCCTAAGGATCATCCTAAGGAATCGGCATGAAGTCCATCGTTGCCACGGTTTACACAACGGGCACTAAGTCTGCATAGTCGCCAGGGTTAAGGCACCAAGTATACATGGTTGCCAGGGTTTAGGCACCAAGTCTTCATGATCGCCAAGGTTTAGGCACCAAGTCTGCATGGTCGCCAGGGTTTAGGTACCAAGTCTGCATGATCGCCAAGGTTTAGGCACCAAGTCCGCATGATCGCCAGGGTTTAGAGTACACCGGGTGAACACATCGTTCACAACACCTACAGGTTGCGAGCCTGCTAGTGTTCCACTGGACTGTCTAGAATAGTCTGTGGTTGTCATCCATACTCTGCTAGATGACGGGGCCACGCTTGGGTAAAAGCCTTCTCTCATTGTTCACCTCTCACCCTTATCTCATGGTCTATATCACCTCTTATCTCAACATTCAATTCATATTTCATCTACCCATGTTTTACCCAACATATTTTGTAGATATAAAATACATATACAGTTTAAATCATTTAAAACATGTATAAAATCTTTCATTCAGCATAGACAACAAGTATTCAGACAATATGCACATATAACACGTAATTTATATAAAATACTTCATATCTATGTGTAAGATGAAAGTAACTATGCACTCACCTGATAAGGTGGTGACTCGGCACTCGGACAGCACTTCGTTACTCTTAAAACAATTTCCTTCGACAAAACCTAGTATCATTACCACTAGGATTTAGTCTAATATTCACCGAGACTAATTAATAGTCTAGCTATTATTACTATTATATAAGCGTTAAACAATACTCTTCACCCACTATGTACAGACAGGGGCCAGACATGGAACACCGGAGGGCAGGATCATTTTGGCATATAGCACTTCTGAATCCAGCAACCCAAGCGGCCCTCCAAACCAGATTCCCCGTACCGCGAGTGGTTAAAAAGATATTATAACGACACTTATATAACTCATAATAATAGCCCAAATAATTATTATAAGGTCCTAATAACATTACTATATTGAAACATAAGTTATACTAAAGATAGGGTAGGCGTAGCTTACTTACAGCGGGTTTTTCTCAAAACCGGGCTCCGCTTGGAGCAGTGTTTCTGAGCCGAGAGGCTCTTTTCTCGAGGCTTCCTTTGGGTGGTAGGGGGTTTACCTAGACTTTAGGGGGCTTAAGGGGAGCTAGAGAGAGGTTCTAGAGAAAGAAAGAGAAGTTGGAAGGTGTGAGAAATGAGGGTGCCCCGACACTCTATTTATAGGCTGGAAATCACCAAAACTCGTCGAGTTGGCCTCTAACTCACCGAGTTCCAGGCCAGGTGTCACCATCTGGTGGCTAGCCTTGGGGAGGAAGCAACGGCCAGGATTTCGCCACGTCACCCGATTTCGCACAGCAGCCTCCCGACTTAGAAAAATGATAACTCTCGCATACGATCCCCGTTTTCGACGTTATTTATATCCACGCGTAGGTAAAAACAAGATCTACAACTTTCATTTTGACTCCGTTAGCTAATCGACCGATCTTAAATTTAACTGTAGGAGGAGATTAGACTGTTAAATGACCGCGAAGAATTCGTAACTCCTTCATACGGACTCCGTTTTCGTCTGTATTTTTATCGTTGAGTTCCTATTAATGTGATTTTCAACTCTCATTTAGATCATGTAGGCCAAAACCGCTTGAACTAAAATTCGAGTTTCGGGTTGTGCACTGCTATGCCAAATCGTAGAAAATTCATAACTTCCTCATACGAAGTCAGATTTGGGCGTTCTTTTTTTGTATGTTCTCGGTTTAATGTATTCTACGACTTTCATTTAGATTACTAAGGCTAAAATGTCTTCTATCATAAATTCACTATTTACGTCTCCCGGTGCCGTGCCGGTTTTGCCGTAAAACTTCTACGGGTCATAAATTCTTCGTTATAACTCGGATTTCGGCGTTCTTTCTATGTACGGAACCCTTGTAACATATACTACCACTTGGTTAAGATTACTCCTTCTAAATAATATTCCATCAAAAAGTCATTTTTGACGCTTATTGTCTTTAAATTGACTAGCCCGAATCTGCGGGCGTTACATAGGCCCATAGCCCATATGTCATAAAAGGAGGCCCCTTGTCATCATCCATGGAATACTTTGAACCTTAAATTGGATCCTCGGGTCATAAATATCTGAAACAAAACAAAATAAAATGCGTGAAACAAAAAAATAAATAAACTAAGTTTGACTGAGACGTAACCACGACGTGGCTAATATGACCATGACGTGGTGAATGTTCAGACATGAAAATAAAGGCAGAAAAATATTTTTTTACGGTTTTTACCCCACAAAAAGGATCGAATAACTAAAAGCAATTAAACTATAAATCAAATAAGTCGTTCCCCGACAACGAAACCAAAAATAACTTAGTTGTTTTAAATTTATAACCTAACCAACTTAACTAAATTATGCACCTATAGGCAGTGTACATAGTCGGATTATAAAATAGCTTGGGTAAGTCGGGCGTCGAACACAAGGAACATAATTTAATTAAATAAAATAACTACTTTTAAATAAACTAAGAAACAAACTTTGATTAGGGGTTTTTACTGATTTTACAAGATTAGAAGAACTTTAATCAAACTATTATCAACTAACAAGCAAAAAAGAAAACAAATTTACTTCAAGATTTAAAGAGTACTTCTGCTTAGATCCGATTTCACCTTATCATATGGTTGATTTTTAATGGATGGATATATTGATTACCAATTCGTTAACTAGCTATTATGATCAAATATCTAGACTTACCAATTTAGGAATTACCATGCAATGATCAAGCACAAGTTAAACACCAAATTAATAATGAGCACAAATTGGACTATGAATGATAATAGTTACTTTCCTATGATCAAGTTAAGCAACCAAGTACAAATTAAGATTAATTATGCTCTCTAACATAGCTAAAGTTACTAGCTTTAATTACTTTATCTAAGATGTGATTAATCCTAGCTCTAATTATTAAATGATTATAAACAATTAGGTGACAAATTCATACAATTAGAATGATCAACTATCACACGAAAACTGATTATTAAGAAATATAAACTAGAACCAGAACATTCTAGGGTTTAATTATCAAACACAAGCAAACTCAACATAAAGCATCCAGTAATCAAAATCAACACAATAAGATCAGATTCATCTTCACCAAACATAAGTAAAAGGTTTTTAGCCTCTCATAATAGTAGAAAAACACACAAAATCCATGTAAATTAAACTAGACATAAGTATATTTAGCAAACCGAATGGATCAATGTAGAATTATTCTAAATCTTCTTCAACTCTTGAGCTCCACTTGATTCTCGGTTTTCTTCTGAGTTTCCAGAGGTTTTTAGTCGCAATTCTCCTTAGAAAATCAGTCAGAAGTCTTTACATTCGACCTAATGTTCGGATATTTATAATTACCATAAATCTAATCACCACGTCATGGTTAACCATCACCACGTCGTGGTCTTCGTGTATATCTCGTATTCTCCAAGTCAGCTCATTAGTCGAGAATCTTCCATGTTCCACGTCGTGTTGGAGGACCACCACGACGTGTTCTTCTGTTTTCAAGTCTTCTTTTTCTTCTTCTTGTTCTAGCCCACATTTTCCTGCTTCCAGCTCCTTATCTGCTCCCTTTCCGTCCCAAGCATGTCTTCGCTGTTACAAAATAGATTTAAACCATAATAAATACCTTTTGTTCCAAAACTAAGCATAATTGTAGCTAAAAGTATTAGAAATATGCATGAATTACATGTTTAAATATGCACATATCAAATATCTTATAGACATCATTCAATTTTAGTTCTATTCTTGTTTATTTTATTGATCATTTAAATAATTATTTCAAACCTAATTTATTATTTACTAAGGCTACAATCCATATTTGTCGTTGTGATGTATAGAGAGATGTCGTCAACACACCACAAAGTTATTTAGGTAGGTAATTTAGAAATTTCGATCACTATGAAACTCCTGGGTCTTTTTACATTCATTAAAACTATTTAATAACATGTTAATCTCGGACTTGCACATCATCTATTTGTGTCAGTCATACCGTGGTCTCACAAATACGATGGTGAACCAACCATGTAAGAACGCATGACCCTTGATTATGTCATGGTTCTCTAATTGACATGCCAGTAAACCACACACGTTCCATCAACATGCTACAACCACAAGTCCACATCATTTTACTTTTACGTCTCAAATTTATGTGTTGTTTAGCCATACATGCTCAATAAATAGGCTCGTAAAGAATAATATGCATTAATCATGGATTTGAAACTATTCACATTTCCTAAAATAACTAAGAATGAGAATTTTGTTTTTAGTACTTATATTTGTTATACTTTTAACGAGACATCGTCCTATCAAACCCTTTCTACTAACGATAATCCACCACACAAAGACGTAGTGAGTGACAAAGACACTCATTCAACAGTCATTTTATAGGTCATTTCTTATAGATTTATGATAGCATGGATTCATGAATGAGGTATGGTCTTTATTCGGCTAACGATCATTAAACATGTGAGGACACCTGTATTATTTTCTTTTACATATTGTAATGTATTATATATATATATATATATATATATATATATATATATATATATAAATTTGGTATTCTTTTATAACTTCTATAATTTTGTGAGGAGTTAATTTTAAACTATTTAAAATTATATGATTTAATCTGATTATCTTTAATTAACCTTTAATTAATTTATTTATTAAATCATTATCCATATCTTCAAATCAATTATGCATACTTATCTTCCTTTTTTAATTATTCAGATTTTAACAGATTAAGATAACAATTAAAACTAAATATAAACCTTAAATTTGAAAATATTGCAAAATTTTGAAATCTGTAAAAATGTGTGATTGCGCTATGGTGCGATTCACCATGTTTCTTTTTCAATTTTTTTGAGTTTTAAATCTTGTGCATATAACTAAAACTTAAGAATCTGATATCACAATTGGGTTTTCTATACAACTATATACTAGATTAAGACAGTAGAAACATTCAAAATACATACTCAATGTACATGCACCATAAGATCTAAGTTTTACTATTATAACAACATACCTTTAAAACGATGAATTTAAACTATCAAAAGGGATATGATTAAACCTTTCAAGTATAATCGTATATATACATGTGTTCCACTTGAAGATCTCGAACTCCTTGCAATCACTTGGAAACTAGCACCAAAAGTTGAATGCCTCTAAAAGCTCACACCCAAAAGACTAAAACCATAGAATATTTAGGAGAGAGGATAAAGGCTAGTGAGAACGAAATTTTCACCCTTAGAAGGTTAGGATCAAAAATATCAAGTCTCTAAAGGTCTATTTATAGCGGAGGTAACTTGAATACAAAGAAGATTTGAATCAATTAAATAATTATATTTAATCCAAATTCAAATACTTTCTTTATCTATTACGAGGGTTGATTCTGGAATGCTCAAAAACCATCCCAAAACCGTTCATACCCTTTAGTGGTTCTCGAATGCTCATTTTGTTTAACTATTGAACAATTAACATTAAGTTCATGCACCTTTAATCAGTTCCTGCTTAATTCTAATTAATTCCAATTAATTCTAATTAAGTATTAATTAATTCTATTTAGTTTCTAATTATTTTATTACCTTGTAATTAATCAATTTACTAATTATCTCATCTCTTAAATCCATTCTAACTATTTTAGTTCTTGAGGGCAACCTAAAAAAGACTTTGTTAGTATTACCAAAGTTATACCAATTTAGTTATGACATTCGACACCTATTTCCAACACTAAGGCTATGTTTAAAAAACCCACGACTATGCATTTTCATGTCCAATTTCATATTAGTTTGAGCAAGACACTTTTCGGCATTCCATACCACCTCAAAGTCACCATCTTACACATGTTTGGAGACCCCTTTCACCTTTTATTCCATACCCCAAGATCTATCTCGGTGGACTATCGACTTCTTATCCAAATTAGTACCCAAACTTAATACGAAATGCCTCTCGGACGAGGACCAAAACTGGTATCCCATGACACTACCACCAAATTCATTTCTTGACCATCCTCTCCTTTTGCATATACACAATCTCATCCTCACTTGCAAGCCTCTTTCTGACAAGTGCAAACCATCTTTTTATACTCTTTATCAAGGGGTGCACCTTGAACCAAAAACTCGACCCACCAAGGACCATTATTCATTGTATACATGCCAATTTACCACTTGAAACCGAAGAACAACATTGGACCTCTTTGAGAACTTTTATCCAACTCTTGTCATGTGATCTTTCAAACCCCATTTCAACACAAGAATTCTTTGTTGAGGGAACAAATTTTCTATTCAAATTGCCACGATAAAAGGTAATTCAACAAAATTGGAATGAATTTGACCAAATTGTTACCCAATTGACAAACATTTTTTTACAAAAGGCACACTAGACACGACCCATGTTATTCACTTGCTATTGAATTCTGATCCTTGATCGATGATCCATGTTAACTAGCAACTAAATTGTCACTTAATTGCACCTCCACACCTTCAATCAATCAAGAAAAAAAGTTGTGTCAATGCGGAAGCATAACCAAATAATTAGTAAGAAAGTTTCTTAAAAGAAAGAACAAGGATAGCCATGACATTTCTTTGATGATGTATAGGTGTTACATAAGAGAAAACAAAATAGAAAAACTCAAACTTGATATGAAACTCTGTGTACATGATCGTTATCTAGTTTGGGTCAAAATTCTTTTTGTCTTTTCCATATTACACTAATGGTCCCTAGATGTAACGTCGTGGTTTTTCAACTCTTTTTTCTTTAAAACACGTAACATCTCAAAAATATAGATAAAAATTTGTTTTTAAATTTCATTCAAAACATACGATAATCATATCAAAACAGTCGAAAGTGTATCATAACAACATTTTATCAGAGTACAAATTCCCAAATCTCATAATACGGAAAATCATAGGTGGATGTAGTGCGATCAGGTCGGGCCCTTCCCCTTTCAGCTGTAATTACCTGAAACATTAACTGAAATCCGTAAGCACAAAGCCTAATGAGCTCCCCCAAATACCCCATACCATACAAACATATAATCAAACATATCTTGATGCTTGTAGTCCCCTTCGGTCTATTTCAACCGAATACAACCAAACATATGTGAGTGCTTGCAATCCCCTTCGGTATATTTCAACCAGATACTATTAAACATATCTAGGTGCTTGCAATCCCCTTCGGTCTATTTGTGACAACCCGATATTTCAAGTCAATGTAATGTTCAGAAAGTCAAATATTTTAATCTATTTTGAAATCAATAAAAATAGCGTCAAAAATGAATTGTTCTAAAGTCTGAATTGGGATACATAAAATGTTAGATATTGTGTCAAGGTTTTCAGAACTATAAAGAACACTCAGATCCGAGTTATAACGAAGAAGTTATGACCAATTGAAAATCCGCGACACAACCGGTAAAACACTATTAAGCGTAAAAAGTGAAATTTCAATAAAATACTTGTTAGCCTTAGGTATCTAACGAAATTCGTAGATTATATTAAACCGTGAGCGTACATAAAAAGAACGTCCAAATCTGACTTCGTATGAGGAAGTTATGATTTTTCTAAGTTTCGGATATAGCAGTAGACAGCTAAAAACTCGGAATAGAGATCGAACGATTTTTAGCCGACGCAACCTAAACGATAATTGAAGATCTCGATGACAGTAATACAATGGTAAAAAGACAGACGAAAACGGACATCAGATGAAGAAGTTATGAATTTTTAACGGATTTATCCTGTCCCGGCCAATTAAAAATTATATAATTAAAAATAAAGTCAAAATTTGCCGACGAAGTCTAAACGAGAGTTGTAGAGTATATTCTCACCTACGCGTGGATATAAGGAACGTAAAAAACGTAGCTTGTATGCGAAAGTTACGGATTTTCAAAGATTTGGGCACACACTTCGAAGCTTATCCGAAGGATTACGCCCCGCGTACGAGGGTACGCCCACCGTACACAGATGAAGGGCCTCGAATCGACCACGTCGCCCCTATGCCCTCTACTCCCGTCCCATCCGAAGACCGGCAACCGATGACGTCATCGCTGACGTACGCCCCGCGTACGAGGGTACGCCCAGCGTACGAGCTGCGGAAGAGGTACGCCCCGCGTACTTCGGAGTACGCCCAGCGTACGAGGCTGCCTCCACCCCTATAAATAAGATGCGAGGGTTCCGGCTTCTTTTGCCAATTCACACCTTTTCTCCCATATTCTCTCCCTCTCGAGCCTCCCAAAACTATCCCGACGCCCCGGTTACGTACCCAAGTCCCGACAAAGGTCCGAAGCTCCGAAATACCCGAGAAACTCACTTCCTTCCGGTGGAAGTGCTGCCCGAGAAAATCTCGTTTTCTTCAAATCACCACACTTTCCAGGTAAGTTCATACCCCTACATTTTCACGTCTTTTTCATTGTTTTAGGGGGGGAAATACAAGTAAAACACGAGAAAAACTTATGTTAAAATACACATCGTTACATATGCTTTCAAATACTTTACCTACATTTTGTTTATAAATGTTAAACAATATTACTACCAACGTTGCACTTTACATGCAAAGTTGGTATTACACCGAGTTTTTATCAACAAATGGAACACACTTTTGAAAAACTATAATGGGTATAATTTACAAGTTATTCATGACATCTTTACGTAAACATTATAAGAAGGAAATACTTACATTTACAAGAAATGTGGACCTTACATTCCGTAAATCTATTGATATTAATTTTTGTGAGACAATCGGCTTCACCGTACTCTCAAATACGCATTTCAAGTCCTGTATTATAAACCATAATCTCTTGTAGGGAGAGCGTGATACTTGTATATAGATCTATACGGGATTGACAATCCGATACCTAAACTGTTAGCTACAGTTAGACCGGCAGGTCTGGGGTGACAAACTTCATAACACTGCAACGCGTGAAGAACGTTGTTATAGGCAGTCTGGGTCAATAGCATGGTTATAAAATTCACATGGAGTATCGAAACATCTTTGATTTACGAGACTATTAAATGCATTCAGTAATTACATTATATATGTATAAATCCACTTACACCATTTTTAGTACGGAAGATACTTATGCATTCCAGTCTTTGGAACTTTTTCAAACTACCACACATACATGGAAAATATTGGATTTTCTAGAAACACACTCAGTTGTTTTTACCGAAAGGCATACAAATTTTAGTACAAAAAGCTTATGAACTCACCAAGTTAATTGTTGTCACTTTTTCAAAACTACTTGTATTTCTCAGGGAATCAGTAATACAGGTAAAACATCAGCTTTTGGAGAAGGAACGCTAAGGCGTCAGTTATCAAAACATTTTAAATCATCATATTTGTAATATTATTTTGAAACATGTATCACATGCAACAATGTAACTTTTTAAACTATATTTATGATGGTTGTGTTTACTTTCTTTACGAATATTCAACTGTTATGATACTACATGAAGTCACCCACCCCCGAATGTTTCCGTCATTCTGGTTTGGGGGTGTGACAGATTGGTATCAGAGCATTGTTTGTAGTGAACTAAGTATATCGAACCACATACGATATACAAACTATAAATGCAAAGGGACTAAAACCCTCTGACAAAACATTTTCACAAACTATACATAAGATATACAAACTATAAAATGCTGGTTTGGGGGTGTGACAGATTGGTATCAGGCAAGTTGAGACGCTACGATTAGGCCTCGGGGTATGTAATCAGATTGAGAATAAATATAGCCTGATCAACTATATTTATCCGAGATATGACCAACATATGTCGGGGAATGGTCGTAGTGAGCAACAAGTCAAAAACTTACCAAATAAAATACTAGAATCAAACTTACAAATTTGAAATACTATAAGAGTATTTTATAAAACTATGAGAACTGTTATAATCGTGCGAACCTCGATATTTAGTTAGAAATAGGAATCGTCAAATAAATAGAATTATGCTTATAAAAAATTACCCTTTTTACTCCCAAGTTTTATATATAATTTTGTTACCTCTATTCTCGACCAGAAGAAATGGCAGGATTTCACATTCCCGGGGATCCCTACTACCCGAACCAGGGTAATGGAGGCTGGATTGAGGAGGACCCAGAAGAAAATCCCGAAGAGATTCCCAAGGAAGAGCTAGAAGAGGATTCCGAAGAGGATCCCGAGGAAGACCCAGACGAAGATTCAGAAGAGGAAGGAGATAGTGGGAGCACTGACTCGGAACCTGAGATCTACAATCCTCCCCGAGAAGCAGCAATTCCCGGACGGAACTTTCAGGGCCCGGCGCCCCGCTGGGATGTGAAGCTGAAACGATGGAGCAAGGAACAAGGACAACGACCACCTTACGGCATGGGACGAGGCTTTTATAACCTCAGCAACGAGGGTTCGGCTGACAGGGCACTCCATGTCATGGTTCTTCGCATTGCCAACCAAGGCGAGCAAGCAAGAGTGAATGCCAGCCAACTCTTGGACATTGGGGCCACCGCTGCTGTCACTGCGGTACGTCTTCGTCGTCTGGACAAAGAACATGAGCGAACAATAGAGTACACCTTTTCCCTTCAGAAGGACATTACTGTTGCTAGAGCCGAAGTAAGGTAGTTCCGTAAAAGCCAAGTCGCAATGGAGAGCCGCATCATCGAGGCTGAACGTCAAGTAGCCCGAGCTCAGACATCCACAACCACATACCATGGTCCGCAACGTACCACCCGCTCGGAGTAGAGCACGTACTTTTGGCGCTATGTAAATACTTATCGACTAAGCGTTGGTGTTACTCTTTCTTTTTAAATGTAAACCCGACGGATTGTGAGTGCACAATTCGGGGGTCCGAATGCTGTCAAAATTTTCCCGCTTTCATTGATGTACCCTAGACCTATGTAAGGTCAAATTTTCCTGATCGTTGTATCAAATATTAATATCAATGAGATTGACACGCACTTATTATTTCTTTGAGTATTCCATTTCTTAAAATACTAAGGAAATCATACACTTATTATTGTGAGTTTCCATTAACTTACAAAATTCGGTAATGTTCAGAACGAAAAACATATAATACTAAGACTTTCCATAATCATTTCTGACGACTTATCAAGAATTCGTCTCTTAACTTATGGCAGAATCATGCCGCCAAGAAGGAATCCTCGACGCTTCAATACTACAGGAACAGCAACACCACCTCCACCACCTCCATCGATGGATGCTGCTACTTTCCAGGCTACTGTAACAGCTGTCGTAACCACAGCAATGGCACAAATGAGTAACAACGGATCAGGAGGAGGAATAAATAGCTCTACTAATGGCCAAAACCAGGGTCGTTCTGGGGAATGTACTTACAAGGACTTTACCAACAGCAAACCCATACCCTTTAATGGAACCGGGGGAGTAATGGCTCTATCCCAATGGATAGAGAAAACGGAAGCCGTATTCGAGATCTGCTCATGCCCAGAAGAGAGCAAAGTAAAATTTGATGCCTGTACTTTCTCCGAACGAGCCATAACATGGTGGAATGGCCACGTCAAGTCACTAACTCTGGTGGTGGCAAACTCCATGGGTTGGGAGAACCTGAAGCAAAAGCTACTGCGAGAGTACGACCCAAGGGGCGAGATTCAGAAGCTTGAACAGGAGCTTTGGGGACTGTCTATGGTGGGCTTGGACATCACAACCTATATGAATAGGTTCAATGATTTGACAATACTTTACCCAGGAATGATGGCCCTAGAAAGCAAGAAGGTGGAAAGGTATATCTGGGGGCTGTCGCCCCAGCTTCGAGGAAGTGTGCTAGCTTCCAAACCCACGACGTTCGACAGTGCCAAACAAATGGCACAGTCCCTCGTTGATCATGGGGTCTGCCAAGATGTCACGACCGTCGTCCCAAAACAAACCAAAGGGAGCAACAACAATAACAACAATGCCAACAACAACAACAACAAGAACAAGTTTTGGAACAAGAGGAAAGGTCAAACTTCGCAAGAACCTTCAAAGAAACAAATAGTGGTGGTCCATGCCGCTACTGCCCCCACTGCTGTTCCCGTTACCCATACGCCGACAAAACAATATGCTGGGAACCTACCAAAGTGCAACAAATGCAATTACCATCACAATGGAAATTGCTGGGAGAAGCACTGTAAAAGCTGCGACAGGAAAGGGCACACTGCCCGTTTCTGTAAGGCACCGGCGCGACCAATCACCCAAATTCCTGGTGCTGGAGTGAGCCAGGCATGTTATGGGTGTGGGGAAACTAGGCACTACAATAGGGATTGCCCTAAGGCAAAGAATGCTGGCGGCGTAGGAAGAGTGCTGGCAATAGGGTAGAACGAAGCAATAGCCGATCCCACAGTGGTTACGGGTACGTTTCTCCTCAACAACATTTATGCATGCATACTCTTTGACTATGGTGCGGAGAGGAGTTTCGTGAGTCATAAGTTCAAACACTTACTTAATCAAAAACCCCAATCACTCAATAAGATATTTACAGTAGAAATGGCAAACGGTAAAACAGAAAGCACAAACGATTTGTATGTAGGCTGTACTCTAGCTCTAAATGAACACTTTTTCCAAATCGATCTAATGCCGATCACTATAAGAAGTTTTGATGTCATCGTCGGTATGGACTAGTTAAGCCTTCACCATGCCGATATTTTGTGTCACGAAAGGGCTGTTCGCCTAAACCTGCCAAGTGGCGAAACTCTTGTCATTTATGGTGACAAACCCGGTACCAATTTACAAATCATCTCTTGCGTCAAAGCCCAAAAATATATGCGCAAAGAATATCATGCCTTCCTAGCCCACGTAATAGACAAGAAACGAGAAGTGAAAGACATTAAAGACATTCCGGAAGTCTGAAATTTCCCCGACATTTTCCCTGAAGATCTTCCAGGAGTCCCACCAGAACGTCAAGTCGAGTTCAGAATCGACTTGATTCCCGGGGCTACCCCAGTAGCAAAATCGCCGTACCATCTAGCACCGGCATAAATGCAAGAATTGTCCAGCCAGCTGAACGAACTTCTCAGCAAAGGATTCATCAGGACGATCTTCTCACCTTGGGGAGCACCGGTTCTGTTCGTAAAGAAGAAGGATGGATCTTTTCGCATGTGCATCGATTACCGGGAACTGAACAAGCTCACGATCAAGAACAGATATCCCTTACCACGCATAGACGATCTGTTCGACCAACTACAAGGAGCGAGCTACTTCTCCAAGATCGATTTAAGATCTGGGTATCACCAGCTGCGAGTTCTAGAAGGAGACGTTCCCAAAACGGCATTCCGAACTCGCTATGGTCACTACGAGTTTGTAGTAATGCCCTTCGGATTAACAAATGCACCGGCGGTGTTCATGGACTTGATGAACCGAGTATGTCGTCCTTTTCCGGACAAATTTGTGATCGTGTTCATAGACGATATACTCATCTATTCAAGGAGTAAAGAGGAACATAGCCAACACCTACGACAGGTCTTGGAAACATTACGGACAGAGAAGCTATACGCAAAATTCTCAAAGTGCAAATTTTGAATTCGGAGAGTAGATTTCCTAGGTCATGTGTTCAGCAAGGAAGGGATACACGTGGACCCTTCCAAAATCAAGGCAATCGAGAACTGGACAACTCCAAGGACTCCAACGGAAATCCGACAATTCTTGGGCCTCGCTGGGTATTACCGAAGGTTCATACAAAACTTCTCGAAGATTGCTAAGCCACTTACCACCCTGACTAAAAATGGTGTAACCTTCAGCTGGGGAGAAAAACAAGATGCCGCGTTCCAAACACTGAAGCGAGCCCTATGCAGCGCACCTATATTATCCTTACCAGAAGGAACATAAGACTTTGTGGTCTACTGTGATGCGTCAGACCAGGGACTTGGATGTGTCCTAATGCAACGAGGGAAGGCCATCGCATACGCCTCGAGACAGCTCAAGACGCACGAGGTCAACTATACTACGCACAATCTCGAACTAGGAGCAGTCGTTTTCGCTCTAAAGATCTGGAGACACTATCTCTACGGCACGAAATGTATAATCTTCACCGATCATAAGAGTCTTCAGCACATCCTCAACCAAAAGGAACTCAACATGAGGCAAAGACGGTGGGTAGAACTACTAAACGATTACGAATGCGAAATTCGTTATCATCCCAGAAAAGCTAATGTAGTAGCTGATGCCCTCAGCCGAAAGGAATACTCGGGCCGCCGAGTGAAATCCTTAACCATGACGATCCATTCACACCTGTCCACACAAATCAAGGAAGCTCAAATAGAAGCCTTGAAATCCGAAAATGTGACGGGGGAGGCCTTAAGAGGAATGGATAAGAATCTTGAAGTCAAGGATGACGGAGTTCGTTACTTCATGAATCGGATCTGGATGCCGAAGTTTTGCGGATTCAGAGATGTTGTCTTGAATGAAGCCTATAAGACTCGATACTCTATACATCCCGGTTCAGACAAGATGTATCTGGATCTCAAGAAACTGTATTGGTGGCCAAACATGAAAGCTGAAATCGCTACCTATGTAGGCAAATGTCTGACTTGCGCCAAAGTCAAGGTAGAGTACCAAAAGCCCTCGGGATTATTGCAACAATCTGAAATACCCGAGTGGAAGTGGGAGCGGATAACCATGGATTTCGTAACCAAGTTACCCAAAACAACGGGTGGACTTGACACCATCTGGGTGATCGTCGACAAGTTAACCAAATCCGCGCACTTCCTACATCAGGGAGATTGTACGACTGCATGGTGTACCAATATCCATTATCTCGGACCGAGATAGTAGATTCACCTCGTGGTTCTGGCAGTCACTACAAAAATCCCTAGGAACGAGACTAGACATGAGTACCGCCTACCACCCACAAACCGACGGACAGAGCGAGAGAACCATTTAAACCTTAGAAGATATGCTAAGAGCTTGTGTGATCGATTTTGGTAAGGCTTGGGATACCTATTTACCATTGGTCAAGTTCTCGTACAACAATAGCTACCATACTAGCATCAAGGTTGCCCCATTCGAAGCCCTCTATGGCCGCAAGTGCAGATCACCTCTGTGCTGGGCTGAAGTGGGTGACACGCAACTTGCTAGAGGTCAAGTACTCGACAACACTCTCACTGGCCCAGAAATCATAAAGGAAACTACCGAGAAGATTGTCCAAATCCGAGAACGACTAAAGGCTTCAAGAGACAGACAAAAGAGTTATGCGGATAAAAGACGGAAACCCTTGGAATTCCAGGTTGGGGACCGGGTGCTATTGAAGGTCTCACCCTGGAAGGGATTAATACATTTTGGAAAACGTGGGAAACTAAACCCAAGGTATATCGGACCCTTCGAGATCCTTTCCAGGATCGGCCCGGTGGCATACAAACTTTGATTACCGCAGGAACTCAATAACGTACACCCTACCTTTCACGTGTCGAACCTAAATAAGTGCTTGTCCGATGAGACCCTCGTCATCCCTCTGGACGAATTTGAAATCAACGAGAGTCTCCACTTCGTAGAAGAGCCAGTAAAAATCATGGATCGGGAAATTAAAAGAACTAAACAAAGTCGCATACCCATTGTGAAGGTCCGTTGGAATGCCAAGCGAGGACCTGAATACACCTGGGAGCGCGAGGATCAGATGAAACAAAAGTACCCGCATCTTTTTCCTAGTCCATGAACTCTATCTTAGATTAAATTTCGGGACAAAATTCCCTCTAACGGGGGGATGATGTGACAACCCGATATTTCAAGTCAATGTAATGTTCAGAAAGTCAAATATTTTAATCTATTTTGAAATCAATAAAAATAGCGTAAAAAATGAAGTGTTCTAAAGTCTCAATTGGGATACATAAAATGTTAGATATTGTGTCAAGGTTTTCAGAACTATAAAGAACACTCAAATCCGAGTTATAACGAAGAAGTTATGACCAATCGAAAATCCGCGACACAACCGGTAAAACACTGTTAAGTGTAAAACGTGAAATTTCAATAAAATACTTTTTAGCCTTAGGTATCTAAACGAAAGTCGTAGATTATGTTAAACCGTGAGTGTACATAAAAAGAACGTCCAAATCTGACTTCGTATGAGGAAGTTATGATTTTTCTAAGTTTCAGATATAACAGTAGACAGCTAAAAACTTGGAATAGAGATCGAACGATTTTTAGCCGACGCAACCTAAACGAGAATTGAAGATCTCGACGATAGTAATACAACGGTAAAAAGATAGACGAAAACGGACATCGGATGAAGAAGTTATGAATTTTTAACGGATTTATCCTGTCCCGGCCTATTAAAAATTATATAATTAAAAATAAATCAAAATTTACCGACGAAGTCTAAACGAGAGTTGTAGAGTATATTCTCACCTACGCGTGGATATAAAGAACATCAAAAATAGAGCTCGTATGCGAAAGTTACGGATTTTCAAAGATTTGGGCACACACTTCGAAGCTTATCCGAAGGATTACGCCCCGCGTACGAGGGTACGCCCAGCGTACGCAGATGAAGGGCATCGGATCGACCATGTCACCCCTATGCCCTCTACTCTCGTCCCATCCGAAGACCGGCGACCGATGACATCATCGCTGACGTACGCCCCGCGTACGAGCTGCAGACGAGGTACGCCCCGCGTACTTCGGAGTACGCCCCGCGTACTTCGGAGTACGCCCAGCGTACGAGGCTGCCTCCATCCCTATAAATAAGATGCGAGGGTTCTGGCTTCTTTTGCCAATTTACACCTTTTCTCCCATATTTTCTCCCTCTCGAGCCTCCCGAAACTATCCCGATGCCCCGGTTACGTACCCAAGTCCCGACGAAGGTCTGAAGCTCCGAAATACCCGAGAAACTCACTTCCTTCCGGTCGAAGTGCTGCCCGAGAAAATCTCGTTTTCTTCAAATCACCACACTTTCTAGGTGAGTTCATACCCCTACATTTTCACGTCTTTTTCATTGTTTTAGGGGGGGGGGGAAATACAAGTAAAACACGAGAAAAACTTATGTTAAAATACGCATCGTTACATATGGTTTCAAATACTTTACCTACATTTTGTTTATAAATATTAAAACAATATTACTACCAACGTTGCACTTTACATGCAAAGTTAGTATTACACCAAGTTTTTATCAACAAATGGAACACACTTTTGAAAAACTATAATGGGTATAGTTTACAAGTTATTCATGACATCTTTACGTAAACATTATAAGAAGGAAATACTTACATTTACAAGAAATGTGGACCTTACATTCCGTAAATCTATTGATACTAAGTTTTGTGAGACAATCGGCTTCACCGTACTCTCAAGTACGCATTTCAAGTCCTGTATTATAAACCATAATCTCTTGTAGGGAGAGCGTGATACTTGTGTATAGATCTATACGGGATTGACAATCCCGCACCTAAACGGTTAGCTACAGTTAGACCGACAGGTCTGGGGTGACAAACGTCATAACACTGCAACGCCTGAAGAACGTTGTTACAGGCAGTCTGGGTCAATAGCATGGTTATAAAACTCACATGGAGTATCGAAATATCTTTGATTTACGAGACTATTAAATGCATTCAGTAATTACATTATATATGTATAAATCCATTTACACCATTTTTAGTACGGAAGATACTTATGCATTCCAGTCTTTGGAACTTTTTCAAACTACCACACATACATGGAAAATATTGGATTTTCTAGAAACACGCTCAGTTATTTTTACCGAAAGGCATACAAATTTTAGTACAAAAAGCTTATGAACTCAACCAACTTAATTGTTGAGACTTTTTCAAAACTACTTGTATTTATCAGGAAATCAGTAATACAGGTAAAACATCAGCTTTTGGAGAAGGAACGCTAAGGCGTCAGTTATCAAAACATTTTAAATCATCATATTTGTAATATCTTTTGAAACATGTATCACATGCAACAATGTAACATTTAAACTATATTTATGATGGTTGTGTTTACTTTCTTTACGAATATTCAACTGTTATGATATTACGTGAAGTCACCCACCCCCGAATGTTTCCGCCATTCTGGTTTGGGGGTGTGACACTATTTCAACTGGATACCTGGTCTATTTCTCCCCTACCACTACCACATAATATCATAACAAAAGAATCACAGAGACATCAAACAAATACATGAATAACAGATGATTATCATGAAGACCATCATCACACCACAAGCATAAACTAATGGGCCAGTATTGGTGCCTTTGACCCATAGATACAGTAAAGGAAACTCACCTCAAAATGAAGATATCAAATCACACTCGGCCTGCTGACTCACGGAATCCTCTCACTAGATCACAAGTATAAAACCCCAATTAGGAATTAGGTTAATAGTCTAATCCGAGAGTGCAAACACTAAACCTTGACTTAAAGACAAAGGTTTGCTTAACACTTGCCTTACTGGGCTTACCTCACCAAGGCCCAAATTCACACTAGCCCAAAAGGCATTCTTATCCCAACTAATAGACCCTAAGGCCGAATATGGGACCAAGAACTCCTAAAATGGCCTAAAGCCCATAAATGTTCGGATAAAACAAGTAAGCCTGAGGCCCAAATCTAAACAAGTAAAAAGCCCAACAAAATTCGAGCCAAAAAATCGCATATGTCCACTGACTCCGTACGCGTGGCGTACATGGATCGTATGCCCGACGTACATAGTTGATCAGGAATCGGGGCACTGGCCCAGTATGTGCAGCGTACTCAAGAGTACGCATGGCGTACTAGTCAGTCAGCCTAAATCTGCTCCAAGGTCTTAACTCAATAAGCTCTTATGTCTGAAACTTAGATCCAAGCTCATAAAAATGTCTTAATCCATAAAGTTGCAAAATTTCTGCTCTTTCATTTCTTAATGGGACTCAAACCATGAATTAAGCCTTTTACCTCTCTTCAAACGTGACCAGCTCATGCATGGTTGAATCTTAACCTTCAAGATACGATTTTTATGTCTTCTAGCACTCCAAAGAGTCAAAAAGGACAGTTTAATTGGTCTGGAGTAGTCCATACTCCAAAATACCAAGTTATGGGACTAAAAGATGCTAATTTCTACCCTAAACCTAGATCTAAACTTAGAATAGGTAAGTTTTAGACTTTATACCTCCAATGAGCTAGAAATGATGCACAAACTCTAGATCTACAAGCTTCCCCTTCTCCTTTTTCTTCTCCTCAAGTTCCTTCTTCTTCAAAACCACAAAATAACACCAAAAAGATCCTTGTAAGCTCAAAATACACTCAATATGGCTAGGGTTTCGAGATTATCACTAAAAGGGCAATGGAGGCTGACAAGGTAAAAAGGGTGAAGGGACTAAGGTGCTTAAATAGGGTGAAAACCCTAAAAAATTAGGGTTTCTCTCTGGCTTGAGTACGCCCTGCGTACGCATGGGTACGCCGAGTGTACGTAGGGATTACCCCGATCCACGCATGCAAAGGGAGTACGTTGTGCGTACCTTTTTTACGCCCAGCGTACTCGAGTCTAGTCCATGGGTAAAAGAGTTTTAAATGAAAGAATTTTACCTGACAAATCCGGACGTTACAATATTTCCCCACTTGAATCAAACTTCTTCCTCGAAGTATGTTGTCGGAAATAACTTGGCTTAATGCTCCCTCAATTATTCCTCTGGTTTCCATGTCCACTTGGAGCCCTTACGGTGCTGCCATTGCACCTTTACCAACTCAACCACCTTGTTCCTCAGTGTTTGCGTCTTCCGGTCAAGGATCGCTATTGGTATCTCAATATAATTTAGGAGACCATCCACCTGAATATCCTCCAATAGAACCACTACAGAATCATAAACCAAACACTTCCGCAACTGAGAGACGTGAAAAGTATAGTGAATCTAGCTGAGCTCCTCCGGAAGATCCAATCAATACGCTACCCTGCCCACCGGGCTACAACCCTGAAAGGACCGATATACCTGGGGCCAGCTTGTCCCGCCTCCTGAATCGGATGACACCTTTCCAAGGTGACACCTTCAGGAGAACCATATCCCCAACCTGAAACCCCAGGTCTGATCGGTGCTTGTCAGCATAGCTCTTCTGCTGACTCTGTGTTGTCTGAAGTCTACTCCGAACCTGCTAAATCATCTCGGTAGTCTTGAGTACCACTTCAGTACTCCCCATAACTTGTTGACCGACCTCGCCCCAACATATCAAGGTCCTACATTTCTTCCCATAGATCATCTTAAAAGGAGGCCGATCGATGCTGGCGTGATAACTGTTGTTATACGAAAATTCTGCTAACGGAAGATATGTATCCCAACTACGTCCGAAATCCAAAACACATGCTCGCAGCATATCCTCCATCTTCTTTATAGTCCGCTCACTTTGTCTGTCTGTTTGCGGATGGAAAGTTGTAGTAAAATGCATGCGAGTACCTAAATCCTCATGAAACCTCTTCCAAAACCTGAAAGTAAACCAGACATCCCTGTCTGAAACAACTGACACCGACACCCCATGTCCTGCCACCACCTCCTTGATGTAGATATCAGGCAACTTATCCGTCGAGATACTCTACTGGATCGGGATAAAATGCACGCTCTTGGTCAATTGATCCACGATAACCCATATCAAATCCACTCCGCGTGCCGTCCGCGGCAACTTCATAATGAAGTCCATAGTAATCTCTTCCCATTTCCAAACGAGAATGTCTAATGGTTGCACCTTGCGGTGATGTCACTGATGCCCGGCCTTGACTTTCCTGCATGTTAAGCACCTCTCTACATACCAAGCTACATCCCGCTTCATACATGGCCACCAATAATCGGGACAGATATCTCTGTACATCTTTGTCGCTCTGGGATGAATAGAGAATCTCAATTTGTGTGCTTCCTCCATCAGAACCTGACGCGCACCACCCCAATAAGAAACCCACACCCTCCGATGGAGAGTCAATAAACCCCAACTGTCATAATCGAAGGAAGCAACCTAACCCGCTATGCGCTCACTCTTCTGGTGCTCTTCCTTCATAGCCTCGACCTGAGCCTCTCGAATATGCTCCAAGAGAGGAGTAATCACCATCATCATCATACAGGTACCCCTGATCGGAGCCGCAACCGCCTTGCGGATGAGAGCATCGGCCACCACATTGGCCTTCCCCGGATGGTAAATGATCTCACAATCATAATCATTCGCCACATCCAACCATCTGCCACATACTGTGGTACCAACAAAGCTCTCTCTATGAACTTGGCGGTGATCTCCGCTACAGTATCAGTCATCTATCTTATGTCCAAAAACTCCCTCGATAATTGTTGCACCTCAACAGCTGGTGCAAACTCTTCTCGAAAGTGGGTAACAAAATCAGGCTAGGTCATGGCCTCAATGGATATAGCTCCCAAAGTATAGCCGACCTCCTCCCACCAATCTCGGTCTCGTTACCTTAGAAATCCCACATCAAACCTCACATTCGATCCCTCGGGGAACAAGCTCGTCATCTGTGCACACTCAATGTCAGTTATCCATCGTATGGCTGCAATGGGGTCCTTCACCCCAAAGAAATTTGGTGCCTACATCCCCTAAAATCCTTAAAGGAGAGAGTGCGGACCCCAGACTGGATATCAGCCAGATCGACCCTGAATATCTGAAGGCGATCCTCCATCAGCTCTATGATACCTTCCTTGATTGACCCGGACATCATCGGGGTCGCATCAAGGATGCCTCTAGTAATCTTAGACGCAGTGAACTCTCGTAAGCCCTCATCAATTGGTTCGGCACCCGTTCCCAAACCGGATCAAGATCCTGAACCTCCCGCTCCACCACGTGTCATCACCATACTGAAACATAATCACATAAACAATCAGTAAAAAAACGATGAGGTTCACACTCTCGAGCTTCCTAGTTTCATTGTGGTCTTCCTGGTCTCAAGTATAAATCTTGTGCTTCCAGTAGTACGGGCCCAATACTATCTTCCACACCTATTTATACCCTCCTAAAGGACTATCCCAATTCCTCCAAGTCACTCCTTCCCATCTGATACTATCTTGATACTATAAGGCGTCCTACTCATCGATACATAGCTAGGGACTTCCCTGGGTTCCTCTCCTCACCACTCTATGCTATCAGCTGCAGAAGGAACTCGCACTAATACCACCCAACTACCACAAAAATACAATTACATATTATCAGTACTAGATAATTCTTCGAATGTAAGGTCCCACACTAAAACGGTTAGACTCAAACAAGAGTTACGCAATAAAGTTAAACATATCTTTCTAAAATTATCTAATCCCAATAACATGTAACCGAACGCATTTGTCTTCTAGTCAGATGGAAATAATAAAATTCCTAAAAGCACAAAGCACGCAACATTCGAGCATCAAACAATTCAAATCAGAACACAACCTAAACATGTCATCCTATCAGATAAATGATATTCTATTAGCATGCAAATAAAGGCACCTCTCCTAGCATTCTATCATGCATTCCTGAGCATATCCTTAGACCTAATCTAGCATGTAATTCTCACATCATAACATAAAACTGTTGGATTAGGTTTCTAAGCTCTAAACTATAATTGGTATATACTTGAACTGATAGTAGCACAATCCTTTTGGGTTGCCCTCAAAACTAGCAACTAGACATGAAGACTTTTGGAGAGAGAGGTTAAATTTATTATTTGATTAATAAATTGAAATAAATGATTTGTTAATATATTATGAGAATAATATATTAATTAGAAATAGAAATATTTAATTAATATTTAATCAGAAATTAATCGGAATTAATTTTCGGAATAAAGGAATTAATTAAAAGTGTAGGGGCTAAAGTGCAATTGTTCTATAGTTGAACAACAGCTTCTAGTCCTTCCTAGAGAAGGGGTTGACAATTTTCATATGGATAATTTAGGGTTTCTAGATTATCCCATATGGATAAATAAGGAGCTGGATAATTACCAATTTGAAATATTAATATTATATTCAGATTAGGGTAATCCAAAGCATCCTTGGTGCACTATATAAAGGCCTCTCCACCCTTGGATTTTCGGCCATTCTATTCCCTCAAGAGATAGCCGAAAAATCTCATCTCTCCTCTCTCCTCGGTCATCCTCTTGCTAGTGTTGGGTGTGAACCATTATAGGCACGACATTTGTGGTGCTTGCTCTCAAAACTTCAACAACACTAAGGATTTAGATTGTTATTGCTATATAACAATTAAGGTATGTTTTTCTAACCCTAGTAGTGATTTTGAAAGTATGCTAGTAGTTCTAGGGTTTCCCAATTGATGTTCAAATGTTGTATGTTCAATTAGAGAAAACATATATCTTTAATTAGGGTTGCATGAACACATAGGTTTTTGTTTATTATACTCAAAACCCATCAGTGTTATCAGTGCCTTGGCTTGTTTTCTATTTAATTGATTACAATTTTTGAATTTGATCAAATTAGGGTTTATGGTAATTAAACCTTTTTGGACTTAGGGATTTTTGAAATTATGTTTTCCTTAAGCCCTAAGTTTTGAAAATTTGGAAAGGGTTTTAATCCTTTCCCTTGCCCTACATTTTTCAAAATTACGGTTTCCTTAACCCTCATGGTTTTGTAAATGGCAAGGATTGAAATCCTTGCTTTCATCCCCAAGAAAAAGGTTTTTTTCGAAAATCCTAGGGTTTTGGTAGGGTTTTCTTATTTTTGGTAATTATCCGTTTATTTGATTAATTGGATAATTATAAAATTTGTTTTATCCCTCCCATGATTTTCGAAAATTAGGGGGAGAGGATTAGGATTAAATTATCTTGATTAATTTATTCGGATAATCCTTAATTGATTTAATAAATTAATTAAATGTTTAATTAAAAGATAATTATTAAATCATTTGTTTTTAAATTTAAATTTAAATTAAATTTTTTTAATTTCGAAATTTAAAATTTAAAAACTCTAGCATTTTTGAAAAGTTTAAAATACATCCTTATGGATCTTATTATTAATTTAATTAAGTGATTAATTCAAATATAATCAATAAATCCATAAAATGGTTTAAATTTAATTAAATTAAAGTTTAATTTATTAAAGGATTAAACCCTTGGAATTTTAAAATGTTTTAAAATACACCTTATACTATTTATATAATTAAAGGTTTAATACATATATTATGTGTTTAAGAATAGTCAGTCGAACCGCTAATGCGCCTCATTCACAAAGTCATACTATAAGGGGTGTTTAAGGAAGCGGCCTCTAAAATGGTCGCGATTGGGTATCTATTCTTACCCACCGCTCTCTTGTATGGTGGAGGGTCGTTATCCGAATGTATTTGATAGGAAATAACCTCATTAAAAGTATAATGATAAAAAGTAACTAAACTATTTTCTAAAATCCCACTCTTAGTTACTTTAGGAAAAATGTGAATTTAATGTTAATCCATGAAATTGCACAATACACTTTATAAGTCATTAATGGAGCGCGTGTGGCTAACTGGCACACTAATGTGGGACTAATAAAGAGTGGTAATGGGTATCTCAAAAATTATCTTTAATTAATGGAGCGTGTGTGGTTAACCGTCACATTAAAAGGAGATGATAAATGACATCAAGAGTACCAAGCTAATTTTCATGGTTATTCACATCTCGTTTGTGATCCTGGGCATCCCAGTCACAAAAGTGAGAGCATAATCGAGATTAAACATGCCATTGATTAGATTCAATGAATCTCAAATGATCTAGGACTTTCATGAGATTGAAATTGGTAAATGCTTTACCTACCTAAAATAGATTCGAATTTGATTACGTCATCCCTCTTCAAAGTTCGAATCGAAAATATGGATCCTATCCTTAATTTAAATTTATGGGTTAATAATTAAGGATTAAAATCAACTAACTTGAATTCTCTTTTCTCATATTGTAGATGTCAAGACGTATCGTAACCAACATTCTGGTAAAACACCAGGAGGATCACTGATAACCCATATAGAGATAGGGAACCAACTCCCAACCCAACCCTAGGGGTTGTGACTTCCTTGCTACGCGTATGGGTCCTGTGCTTTTAGTAGTATGGGCCCCTACTACCTTCCACACCTACCCATATTTGTCTCAAGTATCACCACAACACCCTAACACTATACATACACCTGGTGGTCGCTCAACCTCGCTCCTAGAGGAAGGCTAGCTGTCTCACAACTGACCTACCGGTCTCACACAACCCACCCATCCATGAAACTTCCACCAACCCTGCAGTACTAGTGTATGCTAGCCATATATAACGTTGGACCCTATAGACTTTCGAATATCCAATCCTACCCTAAGCTCCCAATCACAAAAAAACATAACATAAGGCCAAATCAAACATTATCAGGCTATAAGATCTTAATTATGTATAACCGTGATGCATACACTAAGCAACTACAGTAATGATGTGAATCTCATATAAAGGAAACCCTAGGCTAGCAGGCATCATGTAATCAGGAAAATCTATCATGCAATTCCTGAAGATCCCTAGCCTAGCACTTGCATGCTGTTCTAACATATCACATAATCAAATAACTTTATGGTATTTTGGGGTCTACTTACTGGCTTCGGCTGATCGTACACCCTGCATCCTCGTTTACTTATTTTGAAAACAATTTGAAAATCATTTGGAAAATATTTTCCTTGATTTGAGACTGGAGTCACACGAGTGTTCCTCCAATTCACTCAAACCAAGGCTCTGATACCAACTTGTAAGACCCATAAAATTCAATCCAATTTAAACTTTTAAAAACATTTCAAATCCATTAACTATTACAAGCTTGTTTTCAAAATGTATCATATCAGAGTATCCCAGAACAAAGTCATAAAAAGTGAGGAGATGTACGGTCACGCCTTTGCCTTGCCACGATCCCCTGATGTACCTAAAACAATAAACTGAAACTGTAAGCTCGAAAGCTTAGTGAGTTACCCCCAAAATACCGATACACATACAATCCACATAACCATGTCAGCAACATCATAACATAACAAACTGAACAGCATGCAATGGGTCCACCACTTTACAGAATGGAATACCCATGGGCCTACAGTGTGAGTCTGGATTGCCTACCGGGCCCACAACTCACATCTGGATTGCCACCGAGCCCACAGTACGAGTCTGGATTACCTACTAGGCCCACAACTCATATCTGAAATTCTCCTAGGGTTTGTTGGATACCGCACGGAGCAGTACAACCTCAACCCATCCCACATAACATGTCGGCATATAACAGATAAGTACACATACAGATAAACAGACAATATCACAGGTGGTCCTACAGACCTACCCTCTAGCATATCAAACTAGCATGCATAACTAACTCATACTCAACATAATACCAACTACTAGGATATCATATCCAATGGGCCGGCCTTGGTGCCTTAGACCCCTTAGTATAGTGAGGATAACTCACCTGGAACTGCTGAAGCCCTGCAGATAAAACTCCCGCTGCTGGTTGACAGGTCCCGTACTGTCAACATCAAACAATACCCAATTAATAATTGGGTTCCAAGCCCAAGGTCCAACTCACACTACAAGAGCCCAAAAGTCAAGTGATTGGCCAAAGCCCAATATATGGCCCAATTGTCCAAATTGGGCCAGACCTCTGCATGGTCTTTCCTTAAGGCCCATCCGATTGTTCCAATCCAATTCCCATGACCCATTATCACATAATCATAAAGGTCCGATTATGGCCCATCTATGGCCCAATTTTCCAAATCGGGCCCAAGTCCTCACATGGGCCTTATCCTAAAGCTCATCTAATTACTTTGGTCCATTAACTTGTTCTTGGATGGCCCATCAATAGTCCAATCGCCAAAGCCCAATAGGAAGACCCAATTCAAGGCCCGAGTGAGATTAGGGCTTTCACATGAAATGATGATTAGGGTTAAGTGTTTCTTACTTAACTCCTTAAGGACTTAATCCATTAAGTCCAATATTGCTTTAGGTTAATTTGCCAATGATTATTAATTATTATTTTAGGTTTAATAATTAATTCCAACGTGGGTCCCGATCAATTCCCATAATTAGGGTTTTATGCTCTTAGGGTTTTCCAAACCCTAATTAGGGTTTACCAACCCAATACTAGAGCATTAGTCCATTGGTTGGGCTTTTAGGTCACATTGGGTCTTATTGGCCCATTAGGGTTCCATTGGGCCCACTAGGGTTTCTTTGGGCCCATTAGGGTTTCATTGGTCCCACATTGTCCAAACATCCCCCAAACGAGGTCCAAACGCAATCAAAGCACACCGCCACCCGACACGGAGGCTGGTGGCGGGAGGAGGCGGCAACCACCACTCTACGGTGGTGGTTTGGGTTTTTCTCTTCATTATTTCACTTTTTGTTACAATTACAATGCTAAAAAAAACAAATAACCCACACACACACTCACATAAAACTAATACACATATTAATCATACATACACACAGCCGCACCGTGGCGGCCGGTGGTGGTAGAGGGTGACAGCCACCACCTCACGGTGGTGGTAGTGGCCCTTTTTGATTTCCCAGCCAACAACTACACACTCTACAGCAGAACCAAACACCCACCCGCTTTCTTTCTTGCAAACGGATCCAGCCAACCCCCGACGACGGTTGACGAAGGCAGCAGCAACCCAAGCGACATAACGACGACATAGCGGCGGTGCTGATTTTTCCCTCCGGTTCCCGACGATTCTCGATTGCTCACGACCACACAGCAGCGAATCTGACCCTTCGTCGGCCCCTGGTGGTCGTCCCGGGTGCCTACAGCGTCACGGGCATCAAACTACGGTGATGGCGGTTTCGTTGGTCGACGGCCTCAGTGGTGGTGCGGCTGGAGGTTCGTAAGGTGGCTGATGAAAGCTTCCATGGCGGCGACGAAGGCTGAGGGGTGATCTATCAAGCAAACAACGACAGTAACGCACGCAGCCACGTTTTCCCGGCGTTAGGTTGAGTACGAGGTGGCTGCTCCGGTGTTTGGAGCTTCGACCGATCAGAGAGGCAAGAGAGAGTTTGGGGTGGTGACGGCGGCTGGAAGGAGGGTATTAGGGTTAGGGTTTAGAAGGCAGTTGGTTAATATACCTGTCTCCCTTAACATTTTCCCATAATAGCTAAACCAGCCCCTCCAACTTCTTTTTCTTTCAATTATAATCCAAAAGTTACTATTTCTACCCTGGCTTCAAGAATCCTTTTCAAATCTAATCCGTAATTTACCCAACAGCCCCTCACCCAACAAATCCTTTTCAACATAGGTCCAAAATTTACTTTTTAACCCCTGCTTCCATAACTCATTTCATGTTCAGTCCAAAAGAATACCAACTACCCCTTGACTTAAGAAAATCTTTACAAATTAAGTCCCACAATTACACTTTCACCCCCGGAGATTCAATTCTTGTCATTTGGCTTCCAGAAACCAACACCCCACTAATTATTATTAAACTTTGAGCTCAAATAATATAAAATAATAATAACAATTACTTCCCGGGGTTCCTGATTTATTATTTAATTATTCTATTTAAACGGGATGTTACAATTCTCCCTCACTTAAATTTGATTTCGTCCTCGAAATCGTTTCTTCTCATTCCTTACACGCCGAACAACTTGCACTACAATCACGAGCTTCACCCTAGCTGTTCCAAGGCAACCGTAACCAACCCTCACAGGGTTCCAAGACCTAAAAATAATCAGATCCCTTGCAATATGATCACATTTACTCAATCTGACATCTGAAGTCTCGAGATGGTCTGGCTCCATGACAGACTGCCCACACTGGATCATTGTCGAATGCATTGCACTTAACTCCCAACTGGCTACTCAACTTCTGATAACCTGAGGTTCCCACTAGAAAACTGAATCACAAATCCCACACTACTATGATCCTTTAGTTCCCGAACCACATACATATAATAACCGGCTCATAAGCACAAATACTCATACCTGGCCCAATCAGCCTCGGGCTGGA
This sequence comes from Lactuca virosa, assembly GCF_052849685.1. NCBI lineage: Eukaryota > Viridiplantae > Streptophyta > Magnoliopsida > Asterales > Asteraceae > Lactuca > Lactuca virosa. Next base: position 111,546,124 of record NC_136426.1, on the reverse strand, counting down.
ATACCAGGCATTCCTAGTACGGGTCCAGTCATCCCTAGGATGGAATACCCTCGTATCACACACATGTTTGGTCCAATCAACCCTCGGGTTGGAATACCAAACACGTAAGGTCCACACAACCGTAGGGTCCGGTCATCCTCATGATGGAATACCCTAGATTGGAATACCGCTGTATACATAACTCGGGTCTAACCCATAAATTGAAATCCAAGGACCTATCCTTGCATCTCATCCAAAAATCCTCTGATTCTCCACAACCGAGTGACACTCATCGGAAATACCGGGTTCCGGCCCGGTCGCGGAGCTAAAGGTCTCCCACATAGTTGCCTCACACGACTTCCGAACGAAATCCTTCCCTGGAACTAGTTGCCACTAGTTATCATGCCACCGCGACTCTAACAACCTCCTGATCCAACCGATCGGATCCATGCGTCGTATCCTGTCGTTACCAAATCCACGGCTAAAAGCAATTGCTACATGACCAATGGTAGCCTTACATCACAAGCAACCTTAAGCAATCCATTGCTTTCTTGATCTCATAACTGTAGTGACGTTCCTACAGTCTTACCACTGGCTTAATCAGGTCTGATCCCTCTGGGAAACCCATAAACCAATCCGTGGATTTCCATATACTCACTGATACACTCGAACTGGTGGTTACTACTGTCCCTTCCGCGTCCTAGCAACGCGCTCATGCTATCTACCAACCTAGTGAATGTTGCGGCTACACCCCCAGACTTACATCACTTTAGCACTATCTGCTAACCTTGTGAATGTTACGGCTACACCCGCAGATTTACAACACTTCTCACACTATCTGCCAACCTGGTGAATGCTACGGCTATCCCCGCAGTCTTACAACACTTCCCATACTAACTGATCGCTAGTGAATGCTACGGCTACCCCCGCAGTCTTACCACACTTCCCATACTAACTGATCGCAAGTGAATTCTACGGCTACCCCCGCAGTCTTACAACACTTCCCATACTAACTGATCGCAAGTAAGTGCTATGGCTACCCCCGCAGTCTTACAACACTTACCATACTAACTGATCGCAAGTGAATGCTACGGCTACCCCCCGTAGTCTTACAACACTTTTCATACTGGTCGAACACGCACTCGAACTAACACACAACTGAACTCAATTCATGGCTAGAATCCCAACCTGATTTCCCAAAGTTCTGCTATCAAGCACCGAGAAGACGCGATCCACCTGCTGGGGAGTTTTACTGAACTTCCAACTCACACAACACTCAAACCAAGCAGCCACTAGGGTTGTCTTCCTTCCTGAAAACGATGCGAAACCTATCCCAGTTTCAAAACCGATCCTTCTTTTGCATTCCGGGACGATTCTCCCCCACTTAGATTCAACTAAGTCTTCGCAATACATGAAATTTTGAGAATTCCAAATCCTTCTCACTTTCCAACGATCGATCTGATGACAACCATACCTTTCCAACTAGTACTCCTTTACTAGCCAACCACACATGACCACACGCTTCTAATAACTAGATGAACCCTTCCAGAATCCCTGGGAAACTATCAGTCCCTAATGCTCGAATGATCCCACTCCCAAATCTTGAAGTCCAAAAGATAGATGCTCCAACTAACATCTCAGCAACGAGCTACTTACCTTGGCTTTTTCCTCCGCGAACCAATAACGGTTATTGAACTACTGAATCCTGACAATGGTGAATAACCATCCTGTGGGACCCTGTCTGCAGACCTCCCACATAATACCCTTCTTCCCAAAGTGTTCCAACAATCCTCCCGCTCTCGACTCTAGAACTCATATCCTTCAGGGCCTCGCACCCTGACTCACTCACCAGCTCAATAATCCACAGCTGAACTGCCATAGCTAAAACAACATTTGCCCTAAACCATGCTACAACCACTCCCAAGACATAGTCTACAATCCCGAAAGTGAAATAGATCGCATAATCAATCCTCATCGTCCGATACAAGAGATCCAAGGCGAAATGGACCTCCAAAATACTTATGCCACATCGACCCACCCGCGCTTACCAGCGTTAAACTACTGTCGCCAATCCCGACGACCAACTAACCCCGAGCTAGAATACAACCTGATCATGGGGTCACAAGCCTGCTCAATCCTTCGAGCTCGTAAACTGAAAGGGCACATTCCTTGCCCTAGAAAACAACATTCCAATCCTATCAATTAACCATTCTAATTCCAGCTGGTTAACTCCAGCTGAACATAATCATTACTCCTTTCCGGAGTCCCCGCGACTCACATTCTGGCCTCAAGAAAAACCCCTGAAGCCTCATGTGACATCCCCATTTTCACGGCCAGAAAAGACCGATTTTGTTTATGCTTTAGAAAAATCAGAGAACCTCTTTTAATAAAAATGTTGCGGAATTTTTTCCCAGAAAACATGATAAATACGTTATCAAAGCATTTCCGAAGAAATGTATTTTTATCCATTTTAAAAAATTTGGGATGTCATCGTCAATACAGAAACATAAGCATAAATAGAACTTACATTCATTTACACTAGTGATCTACATCTCTTTTAAATCCCTCAATGTAAAGTAGCTTCATATCGACACCTGTGATACAAATAAGCTTGAGTGGATCAGGTTAGGAAACCTGGTGAGTACATAGGGTTTTCAACCCACAATAATATAATTATTATGTTAAACATCAAAAAATCAACCCAATTACCCATCCCCGTTATCTTCTTTACTCTTAATGATCTACCCTAAGATTTTGCTATTCCTCATTCATTCATTCCTAAGGAGTATCCTAAGGAATCGACACTAAGACTGCATAGTCGCCAGTGTTTATCTCGTTTATTGACAATATCGTTTTCGAGAGTCCACTCGTAATACCTGTCAATGGGTTTTTTTAGAGTACACCGGGTAAACACATCGTTCACATCACCTACAGGTTACGAGCCTATTAGTGTTCCACTAGACTGTCTAGAATAGTCCGTGGTTGTCATCCATACTCTGCTAGATTACGGGGCCATCGCTTGGGTCATTGTTTGGCTCATCGTTTTGGCTCATCGTTTTGGCTCATCGCTTTGGCTCATCGTTTTGGCTCATCGCTTAGGTCATCACTTAGGTCATCGCTTTGCACCATATTTTATCACTCATATATCATCGTTCATCATTCATCTCATCTTTCATCGCTCATCATTTATCTCATCTTTTATCGCTTATCATTTATCTCAGCTCTAATCTACCCATGTTTTACCCAACACATTTTGTAGATATAAAATACATATACAGTTTAGATCATTTAAAACATGTATCAAACGTTTCATCCAGCATAGACATCAAGTATTCAGACAGTATACACACATAGCACGTAATTTATATAAAATACTTCATATCTATGTGTAAGATGAAAGTAACTATGCACTCACTTGTTAAAGTGATGATTCCAAACTCGGGCAGCGCTTCACTTTTAACGATTCTATTTTCCTTCGACGAAACCTAGCATTATTATCGCTAAATTTTAGTCTAATATTTACCGTGACTAATTATTAGTCTTAGCATTATTATTATTATATAAGCGTTTAAACAATATTTTCCAACCACTATGTACAGAAAGGGGCCAGACATAAAACACCGGAGGGCAGGACCATTTTGGCATATAGCACTTCTGAAATCCAACAACCTTATGCGGCCATTTAAACCAGATTCCCCGTACCGCGAGTAGTTAAAAAGATATTATAACGACACTTATATAACCCATAATAATAGCTCAAATAATTATTATAAGGTCCTAATAACGTTACTATATTTAAATAAAAGCTATATTAAAAATTAGGTAGGCGTATCTTACCTACGAGGGGGTTTGGCTAGAAGCCGGGATGTGCAGGGGCAGGACTTCCGAGCCGAAAGCTCTTCTTCTCGGAGCCGTCGAGCGCTCTGGGGCTTTCTTCTAGCGCTAGGGGAGTTTTTGGGAGGTTTAGAGAGAGTGTAGAGAGAAGAAAGAATGGGAAAGGTGTGAAGAAAATGAGGGTGGGAGAGGTTCTATTTATAGGGTGAAATATGGCTGAACTTGGTGCCACATGTCACCATCTGGTGGCAAGACTTGGGGAGAAAGCAATGGCCAAGATTGTGCCACATCATCCATTTTCACACAACACACTTCCGACTTCTAAAATCCGTAACCTTCGCATACGAGCTCCGTTTTTTACGTTCTTTATATTCACGCGTAGGTAAAAATAAGATCTACAACTTTTCTTTTGACTCCGTCGGCTAATTCTCGACCGATCTTAAATTTAACAGTAGAAGGTGACTACACTGTTAAATATCCGCGTAAAATTCATAACTTCTACATACATAATCCGTTTTCGTCTGTCTTTTTGTCGTTGAGTTCCTATTAATGAGATATTCAATTCTCATTTAGGTCACATTGGCCAAAAACCGTTCGATCTAAAATTCGAGTTTCGGGTCGTGCACTGCTAGGCCAAATCTTAGAAAAATCATAACTTCCTCATACGAAGTCAGATTTGGGCGTTATTTTTATGCACCCTCTCGGTTTAACGTATACTACAACTTTTGTTTAGATCACTAAGGCCAAAAAGTCCTCTATCGTAAATTCACAATTTACGTCGCGTAGTGCCGTGCCAGTTTTGTCGCGAAACTTCGACGGTCCATAACTTCTTCGTTATAACTCGGATTTCGGCATTCTTTATATGTACGGAACCCTTGTGACATATTCTACAACTTGGTTAAGATTACCCCTTCTAAATAATTTTCCATCAAAAACTCATTTTTGATGCTCATTGTCTCTAAATTGACTAGCCCAGATCTATAGGCGTTACACCTCAAATCTAGAAACCCATGTGCTAGACTCTCCCGCTTAACCCGTAGAATGTAACAAGTACAGAACATCTCCCTAATCCCAAGTAAATGCAGCCCTCTGCTCGTCAGAATATGTCCCAGTAACAAGTACCGGTATTGAAAAGCTCGACCAGCTCTTCCCCTTGTCGTCGTTACAGCTGATATAGCTGCCGCGACAACCGTCTCGGCAATGGCTGCATAGCGCTCGTCGAAATACTCAACCATGGCGGTCTTAATAGACCGAAACATCCCCGGAAACTGTCCCCAGACAAACTCGACCACCTCCTCCCGGATGATCTCACTGACACGGTCCTCTGACAATGCTGGCCTATCCTGGCCGCCAGCTCCCGATCCTAACCTGGATCCGATCTCAAGACGTCTCGTAACCACCATTCTGGTAAAACACCAGGAGGATCACTGATAACCCATATAGAGACAGGGAACCAACTCCCAACCCAACCCTAGGGGTTGTGACTTCCTTGCTACGCGTATGGGTCCTGTGCTTTCAGTAGTATGGGCCCCTACTACCTTCCACACCTACCCATATTTGTCTCAAGTATCACCACAACACCCTAACACTATACATACACCTGGTGGTCGCTCAACCTCGCTCCTAGAGGAAGGCTAACTATCTCACAACTGACCTACCGGTCTCACACAACCCACCCATCCATGAAACTTCCACCAACCCTGCAGTACTAGTGTATGCTAGCCATATATAACGTTGGACCCTATAGACTTTCGAATATCCAATCCTACCCTAAGCTCCCAATCAAAAAAGAACATAACATAAGGCCAAATCAAACATTCTCAGGCTATAAGATCTTAATTATGTATAACCGTGATGCATACACTAAGCAACTACAGTAATGATGTGAATCTCATATAAAGGAAACCCTAGGCTAGCAGGCATCATGTAATCAGGAAAATCTATCATGCAATTCCTGAAGATCCCTAGCCTAGCACTAGCATGCTGTTCTAACATATCACATAATCAAATAACTTTATGGTATTTTGGGGTCTACTTACTGGCTTCGGCTGATCGTACACCCTGCATCCTCGTTTACTTATTTTGAAAACCATTTGAAAATCATTTTAAAATCTTTTTCTTGATTTGAGACTGGAGTCACACGAGTGTTCCTCCAATTCACTCAAACCAAGCCTCTGATACCAACTTGTAACACCCATAAAATTCAAGCCAATTTAAACTTTTAAAAACATTTCAAATCCATTAACTATTACAAGCTTGTTTTCAAAATGTATCATATCATAGTATCCCAGAAAAAAGTCATAAAAAGTGAGGAGTTGTACGATCACGCCTTTGCCATGCCACAATCCCCTGATGTACCTGAAAGAATAAACTGAAACTGTAAGCCCGAAAGCTTAGTGAGTTACCCCCAAAATACCGATACACATACAGTCCACATAACCATGTCAGCAACATCATAACATAACAAACTGAACAGCATGCAATGGGTCCACAACTTTACAGACTAGAATACCCATGGGCCCACAGTGTGAGTCTGGATTGCCTATCGGGCCCACAGCTCACATCTGGATTGCCACCGAGCCCACAGTACGAGTCTGGATTGCCTATCGAGCCCACAACTCGTATCTGGAATGCTCCTAGGGTTCGTTGGATACCGCACAGAGCAGTACAACCTCAACCCATCCCACATAACATGTCGACATATAACAGATAAGTACACATACAGATAAACAGACAATATCACAGGTGGTCCTACAGACCTACCCTCTAGCATATCAAACTAGCATGCATAACTACCTCATATTCAACATAATACCAACTACTAGGATATCATATCCAATGGGCCAGCCTTGGTGCCTTAGACCCCTTAGTATAGTGAGGATAACTCACCTGACATTGCTGAAGCCCCGCAGATAAAACTCCCGCTGCTGGTTGCTAGGTCCCGTACGGTCAACATCGAACAATACCCAATTAATAATTGGGTTCCAAGCCCAAGGTCCAACTCACACTACAAGAGCCCAAAAGTCAAGTAATGGGCCAAAGCCCAATATATGGCCCAATTTAACAAATTTGGCCCAAACCTCTGCATGGTCTTTCCTTAAGGCCCATCCGATTGTTCCAATCCAATTCCCATGGCCCATTATCACATAATCATAAAGGTCCGATTATGGCCCATCTATGGCCCAATTTTCCAAATTGGGCCCAAGTCCTCACATGGGCCTTATCCTAAAGTCTGTCTAATTACTTTGGTCCATTAAATTGTTCTTGGATGGCCCATCAATAGTCCAATCGCCAAAGCCCAATAGGAAGGCCCAATTCAAGGACCAAGTGAGATTAGGGCTTTCACATGAAATGATGATTAGGGTTAAGTGTTTCTTACTTAACCCCTTAAGGACTTAATCCATTAAGTCCAATATTGCTTCAGGTTTGTTTGCCAATGATTATTAATTATTATTTTAGGGTTAATTATTAATTCCAACGTGGGTCCCGATCAATTCCCACAATTAGGGTTTTATGCTCTTAGGGTTTTCCAAACCCTAATTAGGGTTTACTAACCCAATACTAGCCCATTAGTCCATTGGTTGGGCTTTTAGGTCACATTGGGCCTTATTGGCCCATTAGGGTTCCATTGGGCCCACTAGGGTTTCTTTGGGCCCATTAGGGTTTTATTGGTCCCACATTGTCCAAACATGCCCCAAACGAGGTCCAAATGCAATCAAAGCACACCGCCACCCGACACGGCGGCCGGTGGCGGCAGGAGGCGGCAACCACTACTCTACGGTGGTGTTTTGGGTTTTTCTCTTCATTATTTCACTTTTTGTTACAATTACAATGCTAAAAAACAAATAATCCACACACACACTCACATAAAACTAATACACATACTAATCATACATACACACAGCCGCACCGTGGCGGCCGGTGGTGGTAGAGGGTGCAGCCACCACCTCACGGTGGTGGTGGTGGCCCTTTTTGATTTCCTAGCCAACAACTACACACTCTACAGCAGAACCAAACACCCACCCACTCTCTTTCTTGCAAACGGATCCAGCCAACCCCCGACGACGGTTGACGACGGCAACAGCAACCCAAGCGACATAACGGCGGCATAGCGGCGGTGCTGATTTTTCCCTACGGTTCCCAACGATTCTCAATTGCTCACGACCACACAGCAGCGAATCCGACCCTTCGTCGGCCCCTGGTGGTCGTCCCGGGTGCCCACAGCGTCACGGGCAGCAGACGATAGTGATGGCGGCTTCGTTGGTCGATGGTCTTAGTGGTGGTGCGGCTGGAGGTTTGTAAGGTGGCTGATGAAAGCTTCCATGGCGGCGACAAAGGCTGAGGGGTGATCTATCGATCAAACAACGACAGTAACACACGCAGCCATGTTTTCTCGGCGTTAGGTTAAGTACGAGGTGGCTGCTCCGGTGATTGGAGCTTCGACCGATCGGAGAGGCAAGAGAGAGTTTGGGGTGGTGACGGCGGCTGGAAGGAGGGTATTAGGGTTAGGATTTAGAAGGCAGTTGGTTAATATACCCGACTCCCTTAACATTTTCCCATAATAGCTAAACCAACCCCTCCAACTTCTTTTTCTTTCAATTCTAATCCAAAAGTTACTATTTCTACCCTGGCTTCAAGAATCCTTTTCAAATCTAATCCGTAATTTACCCAACATCCCCTCTCCCAACAAATCCTTTTCAACATAGGTCCAAAATTTACTTTTTAACCCCTGCTTCCATAAATCCTTTCATGTTTAGTCCAAAAGAATACCAAATACCCCTTGAATTACGAAAATCTTTACAAATTAAGTCCCACAATTACACTTTCACCCCCGGAGATTCAATTCTTGTCATTTGGCTTCCCGAAACCAACACCCCACTAATTATTATTAAATTTTGAGCTCAAATAATATAAAATAATAATAACAATTACTTCCCGGGGTTCCTGATTTATTATTTAATTATTCTATTTAAACGGGATGTTACAGAAACATTTCCACATTCCCATTTTGACTATCACTTCTGAACAAGAGTTGCCTCTTTTCAGAATATGTCAATATGGTCCTCTCCAAATATTTACACCATACTTCCAACTGTCCCTGAGCAACCAATCTTTGGTAAACCTTAGATTGTCCTTGACAATTGCTTAATCACTTTAGTCATATCTAGTTCTAGTACTTTTTCCCTCTGAATGTCATAGGCATTTGGAAGAATTTAGAACAGATGAATATTATAGTACATGCAATCGATCCTATATCCGAAGCATATGAGACACGATTCATTATGTTTCACATAAAGACATGATACTAGACAAGTATTTTGCTATATCATTTCTATTTCTATTTGCCATGTTCTCATAATTTAGATTATGAAAGGGATTCTGTAATCACAATCGAACTTTAGAACGCAAATAATGTTCCCATATATAGAATTTCCTTATGTTGAACCATTCCAACATAACATTCATATATATACTTGACTAAATCTAATTAAAATCTCACGATCTAAGCTTTTAGATTTGAAATCATATATAGAATTTCCTTATGTTGAACCATTCCAACATAACATTCATATATATACTTGACTAAATCTGATTAAAATCTCACGATCTAAGCTTTTAGATTACAAATGAATTATAATTTCCTCTCCCTTAATTATAGCAAAACAACTTTTCCCAATTGAAACTTTTGTTTTCTATAATTAATATTGCTAATTTTGCAACACTTATTATAATTATCATGCTCCCACTTGCATGATGATTATTAGCATAAAACTTATGCTCCCACTAGCTTTGACATGTACTTAGAAATCAACTGGACTTCTAGAAATCAATACTTTATTGACCTTCTTACCAAAGTTCAGATTTCTGATACGAGATGCTTTGATAAAAACTTTATCAACATCATACACCTTTCCTAAGATAGCACACATGTGTGTCTAAACAATTTTAGAACTATGAAAAGGGATGTCGTAATCATAGTCACAATTGTTTAGACCTTTTCCATTTCTCACAAGTCCATGTTAGTGTGCCGGTTAACCACACACGCTCCACTAACGACTTTGAGAATGCAAGGATCACAATTGCTATCTACTTAAAATCACTTAGTGAAAGCGTTTCCTCACCATCATTTTCATGAATCAGAGAGAAACCTTATGACACTTAGATTTTATGGTGTATGTGTTCCTATCCATGTGAATTTGTCAAAACCATAATCACAAGACAAGGTTAGTGACAAATCCAAACTCATATGGACTGAACTTGTGCAGTCTTAACTTCTTGTCACCTGGCAGCACAAGGGACTGCCATTGCTTTCAAGTTGTTATGCAACCAATTGAGAACTCTCAGAAATCAAATGCAAAGCCAACTTTAACTGGAATGGGCATAGAAATAGGAATATATGTCAACACGATATGTTATAAACCTCAAGTCGTGTGCTAGTGATAAACTACAAGTTTTATTCTTTATTAGATCTTGAAATTCTTTTAGGATCTTTAAGACTCCCACTGTCCTCTTAACATATAAGACTCTCTTGTCAAATATTCAAGAGATAGTGCAGATTCTTTATCAAGACAAACACTTCACACAATTGACCTTAGTTGGTCTCTGTTTTATCCAAAACATCACAACTTACCAATTTCAAATATATAAGAGTAGAACACATTTTACTCTTACATTTGACAAGTGTTATAAACCTTTCTTTAAGATATGTCACTCAAGTTACAATCTTGGAGTATTACTCTAAGATTCAATTTTGGAACGAAGTATGATTCATGTTTTGATTTAACCATTTCAACAATCCATGATTCCTCTTCTTAGCCAAACAAATGTACTAAGATGTCCTTAGAGGATCAATTGTGATATGGTTTCATAATCATTAAGATAATCACAAAACACGATACTAAAGTACTCTCCCATCTTTTCAGATTGGAGAAACTTTTATCTCTCTGCCTAATATGATTCTTCTCATTCGTTCTGCCATACATCGAAACTTTTCCAATGTTTTAGAATTATACTTAAACTTGTAAGTATAACCATATTTACTAAACTTTAGTAAATCATGACGAATAGTCTAATCGATCTTTTGTGGTGGACTTGACCAGTGCACAAGAAGGTGTAATCGATCCCTTAGTCCTTCACTCGACTCACATATACATGTGAACAAGGAATTAGTCTTAATTTTTCCAAAGATGAAAATTCTCATTCATCATACGACTTTCATGATTCCAAGTTTCTGTCCAATTGAGACTTGGGTGATGAGAATCTTTCCTTATTTGGTAAATTTAGACACTACCACAAAAGAAAGAATCAAATTCATATTTCCAATATTGCTAGAAACATACAAACATCAATTTTTCATAAATGCCATTGCGAGGAGATATAATAAAATAAAGTAAAATTTTATTTATTTATAAAATGCGGAAAAAACTTTTCCTTTACAATGCAACTTTAAATGAAAACTATGCTATTACATATTTTCTAGAAATCTATCATAACTCCTAAGTAGTAGCTCAAGAATCCGATCTTCGAACCATGTGATTGAAATCCACTTTCGCGATCAGATTCAGCATACTCTTCCTTTAAGTATCCTTCCATTTGCTTGATCTTGCCAAACATCAAAATGTAACCGAGTCACATTTTGCATTAAGAATCATTAGTTAGGAACTTAACAGAGTTAGATAGTGGACTTACCTGAAGGAGAGTCAAACTTTTTTATTCTTCCTTCTCTCAGATCCTTTAGGTAGTTAGGGCAGCTTCGCTTCCAATGTCCCTTCTCTCGACAGTAAAGACATAAAGACTTATCCTTTCTCTTTACCTTTTGGCCAACCGGGTTGACCAAGGCCGATCCCTTCCTATTGGGAAGAGAAAGCTTTTCTGGTCTTCCAATGTTACCATTGTCAATGTCCATGGAAGTTTGAGAAATAGACCTTCCACCAATATTTGCTTGACCATTGCGCCAAATCATTGCTGATTCAGCAGCAACAAGCAAATAAGAAAGTTCTATTAGGGTCATGTCGTGATCTGTCACATAGTAGTCTTTAACAAACTCACTATATGACTCAGGAAGTGATTGAAGAACCCAGTCAATATCCAACTTCCTTGGAACAACGACACCCAACATTCTCAACCTGTCAAAGTGTGACTTCATTCCTAAGACATGAGTGCACACAGGTCTTCCATCTTTATGTTTGATTGCTAGTAGGGCTTGAGTGACCTTGAACTTTTCAATTCTTCGAGCTTGTGGGTCAGGGAGAATAAATGGAGGAGGTGCAGGTAGAGAAGTATGATTTCCATGAGATTTGGGAAGATCATAGTTGTCTAAACCAGACATCTACAATGGGAGAAATTCAAGTTAGTTGATTTAAGTCCTTAGTATAACACCCAATATGAAATATTAAGGCTAGGACCCAACACAATATTTTATAACTTGGAAGAGGGATGTCGTAATCCAAGCTATAGAATATTTGAAGGTAGGCGAATGACGATTCACCAATTTCCACCATGAAAAACAAAATAATTTATTAGGTTTTAATTGGATTTGAAACTCCTAGATCTTTTGAGATTCATTGAACTTTTCAATGACATGTTTCAATCTCGATTGTGCCCACTCAAGTTTTGTGACTGGGATGCCGAGGATCACAAAACAAGGTGTGAATAACCATGCAAATATACTTGGTACCCTTAATATTTATCACTTAATCGATCTGCCGGTTAACCACACGCGCTCCACCGATCCTATGATAAACATTAAGTTACCCTTTGCCTACCTTGTTAAATCCAGGTTAGTGTGCCGATTAACCACACACGCTCCACTAACGATTTAAGCAAAGTGCAAAGTGTAATTTCATGAGTTAGCACCAAATTCACATTTTCCTAAAGTAACTAAGATTGGGAATTTATAAAAGGTTTAGTTAATTTATATTTATCATTATACTTATAATGAAGGGAGAATTATAGTCATTGTCCAACCCGTTCGGCTAACGACCCTCCATCAGTCAAGGAAGCGGTGGGTGAGAGTGGACACCCATTAAACTGCCATTTTATAGGCAGTAACCTTATACCCCCCTTATAGACCAGCTTCGTGAATGAGGCCTACTAACGGTAAGACTGAATTTGTTCTTATATATATATATATATATATATATATATATATATATATATATATATATATATATATATTATTAACTTATAATAATATTAAGTATAAGGGTTGAATTTTAACTTTTAAAAATTCTAGGGGTTGGAACTAAAGTTTTTAAGGTGACTTTACATGTTCAAAAACTTGAGGGCAAGTTTTGTAACTTTCAAAACTTTTCATCTTTCATAACTTATGAGTTAATGGTTTATTAAAATGAAAGACTCTGCATTTTATGTAACCTATGTGTTCATTAATGGACTTTAAAAGGTAGACTTTTGGTAATCCATAACTTGAGGACAAATTATGGATTCCATTAAAACACATCAAGATCAAGAATTAAACTAACAAAATATTTGCAAATAATTCCTATGATCTTCTAAACTCATAAGTGTATGAACATTCATATCAACAATTTCAAGAATCATATAAACACGTATAAAGCTTGAAATTTTGATAATAACCTTTGAAATTAGATTAGCATAATCATTATCACATCAAAAACAGGTTTTAAGGTTCAAAAAACAGTTTAGGGTAATGATCCTCATCCAATACCAAGCAAAACCCCGAAATTCTGCATACAGGGGCATCACCACGTTGTGGTAAAGACTGCCACATCGTGCTGAGCAGTCAGATGCATAAAATGCAGAATTTCAACTTTGGAAAAAACATGTAGCATCAAGTATTGTAGAAAACAAGGCTAGGCTCTGATACCACTGAAGGGTTTTGAGCATTCTAACACTCCTAAGGTGTACATGCAACCCTAGAAACCTTGGATCTATGTTTTACTAAGATACATGTACATTTGTTTTTTCCAAGGTTCTTAACCTAACTAGCATGGCATGGGAAACTTTGAAACATAAAAGCTAGTAGGAGAACATACATTTCTTGTTGCTTGGATTCCTTGAGAACCTTGTGAGCCTAGCACCTCAAGTGTGATGCCTCAAATGTTTCACACAACACCACAACACTTGGAATAACTTTGAGAGAAGTACACACTCACTTAAAATCGGCTAGCCCTCTTGTTCTACACATAGTGCCGATTTTGGTAGCCCATGGGGTCCTTTTATAGTTGTGTCACAAGTAGGGTTACACCATGTAAACCCTAATTGACATGGCTTTTCATATTCCATGATCCATGGGTTTTAGCCTCCATGGAGCATCCATGGAGCACCCAATGGATTTAGCCCAATTCAATAAACCATGGATCATTAGCCCACTATAAAAGAATGGATGATTTACACAATCAACCCCATATATTTAAATAGTCTCCTTTTTTATCACCAAATTAATTCTAAATTAATTCTTGATCAATACTAATTAAATAATATTATTAATATATTAGAACTTATAATATATTAATAAACCATAAGTGTCCTTTCTCTCATTTAGTCTATCCAAGTGTTGCAATGCCATGCAACCCAAATAGACCATGCCAACCGGGTCAAGTACATTCCAGAAATAGTTATGAACTTAGACACCTAATCCAACAGATCTGACACATATGTTGATTGTTGCTGAAGCATAAATGCTTAAGAGCACAAGTGTAACACCCATAAAATTTAAGCCAATTTAAAACTTTTCAAAAAATCCAAAAACCATTAGTTATTACAAAACTTGTTTTCAAAAGGTATAATATCAGAGTATCCAAGAAACATAAAACTAAATACGAGGAGTTGTACGATCACGCCTTCGCCTTGCCGTGATCCCCTGATGTACCTGAAACAATAAACTAAAACTATAAGCCCGAGGCTTAGTGAGTTCCCCAAAATACTGATACACTACACATAATACATAAACAAATAACAGCATGTACTGGGTCCACAGCTTTACAGACTGGAATACCCATGGGCCCATATTGTGAGTCTGGATTGCCCACTAGGCCCACAGCTCACATCTGGATTGCCACCGAGCCCACAGTACGAGTCTGGATTGCCTACCGGGCCCACAACTCGTATCTGGAATGCTCCTAGGGTTTGTTGGTCACCGCACAAAGCGGTACATCCTCAACCCATCCCACATAACATATCAACATATAACATAACTACTGAGCATGCAGATAATCATATAACAACACAGGTAGTCCTACAGATCTACCTAACTTACATAACCACTAGCATGCAACACTAACCCATACTAGGATAACATATCCAATGGGCTGCCCTTGGTGCCTTAGACCCCTTAGTATAGTAAGGTAACTCACCTCGCAAGTAGTGCCGAAATACTGTAATTCTATGACTGCTGTCTCACCGGGAATCCCAAACTCTCACATAATAATAAATACTAGGTTAATACTCAGCATTACTCCCTTGACTAAGTGTCCTCCTAACTCATTAAGTCCATTCCCTTTTTGTTGGCCAAAGTCCCACACCAAGCCCTCAACTTGGGAGTCCATATACATAAGTCCACTATTTGCCCAATTTACTAAATTGGGCCCAATATCCTTATTGGGACTAAACCCATGATCCACTACCACTAACTGGCCCATAACATCTTATTATTAAGTCCAGCAAAGGCCCAAGTCCCTTTAGTCCATAAACAGCCCAATACCCGAAGCCCAATTGATAATGGCCCAACAAAGGACGTATGTGGGGCGTACTCCTCTGGTGCGCGCGGCGTACTCGTTCTGATGTTGACCACCATCGGGGTGGTTAACTCGGTACGCTGGGCGTACTGGATTTATGCTGGGCGTACATAGCGTTTTTCCAACTTCTTATTAAGTGCTTAATGGCTTAAGCACTTAAGCCCAAACTTCAGATTCAGTGACTAAACTGTTGGATTAGTGTCTAAGCCTGTAACTATATTTGCTAGGTACTTGACCCGGTTGTGCATGGTCCTTTTGGGTTGCCTTCACCATAGCAACTTGACAGGGTGATTTATAAAAAAGAGAAGATATATTATTATATTAATATATTATGAGAATAATATATTAAAGGAATGATAATATTATTTGATTAATATTAGTCATAAATTAATTAGGAATTAATTTGGTGACTAAAAGAGATTAATTGAATAAAGGGGCTTAAACTGTCAAATGTGTGATAGTTGTGTATTTGGGCTATGAATCCTTATAGATACAAGGGTGGCCGAATTTAGGGTTATGGACACCTTGAATTCGTCCAAGCTTTAATCTAGAAGGATCCTTGGATTGCTTAGGGACTAAGTTATTCAATTAGGGTTAAGGAAGTAACCCTAGTAGCTCATAGTATAAATAGACCCTAAGGGTTGGGGAAATCGGCCAGCCTTGCTTCCTTGGGAACCCTAGAGCCGATTTCCACACCTCTCCTCTCTCTCCAAATCATCCTCTTGCTAGTTGGTGTTTGTAAGCCATTAGAGGAGTGACAATTATGACTCTAAGCTCCAAGAACAAGAAGATTCAAGCAAGCAACTTAAGGTATTCTTCTAGATCTGATTTCATGTGTTATGATTCAATTGTTTTCACTAGATCTAGCATTTTAAGCCTTGGATACATTGCATGTTCAATTAGAGAAACCTAGATCCAAGCATTAGGGTTTGCATGTGCACATAGGAAAGTTCTTATGGCTCAGAGCTTTGATTGATTTCTATTGAATTGATGCATTGTTTGATTGTTCTTGCACTTGAAAAATCGTTTTTTGTGCTACTGACTGACAGACTCGGCGAGTCCCATTGTGGACTCGGCGAGTAGGATGAACTCTGCGAGTCCATAATGGGGCTCGGCGAGTCGGATCGTCTGTCAGATAGATTTTCGGGATTTCTTGCTGTTTTGCTTGAGGATACTTGCCTAAATTGTTTTGGGACCATAAAATCCGAATTTTATCATATGTTTGACTATATCCTTGACAAAACAAAAGATTATTACCATTTGATTAAATAATAATTTCCTTATTTGATAATAATTGATTATTTGAATTAATTGGTAAATTGTCTTGCAAGTAATATTGACTAGGTCAAATCTAGATAATCATTAAATTAATTGGTTGATTTATATTATTTGTTATTTGATCCTTTATGTTTTGAAAAGTTCAAAACTTGTCCTCAAGTTTTGAAATTTAAATTTTGTGATTAAAAGTTTAATTGAAATTATTTAAATTTCAAACCTTAGAATTTTACAAGTTTTAAAATTCAACCCTATACTTATAATATTATAAGATTAATATATATATATATATATATATATATATATATATATATATATATATATATATATATATATGTATGTATAACTTAAATGCTAGTCTTACCGTTAGTAGGCCTCATTCACGAAGCTGATCTATAAGGGGGGTATAAGGTTATGGCCTATAAAATGGCCGTTTAATGGGTGTCCATTCTCACCCACCGCTTCCTTGATTGGTGGAGGGTCGTTAGCCGAACGGGTAGGATCGGGCAAACCTTTCCTCATTAAAAGTATAATGAATCTATATAAAGTAACTAAAATGTTTTCATAAAATTCCCAATCTTAGTTACTTTAGGAAAAAGTGAATTTGATGCAATCCCATAAAATTACACTTTGTACCCTTGCTAAGACGTTAATGGAGCACGTGTGGTTAACCGACACATTAATTGGTTTCTAAGCAAAGGTGGCAAGGGGTGACTCATTGTTTGTCATAGTTCGATGGAGCGTGTGTGGTTAACCGGCACATCGAATAGGTGACTGTAACAATGAGGGCGCCATGTACATTTGCATGGTTATTCACACCCACTTTGTGATCCTCGGCATCCCAGTCACAAACGAGAGGAGCATATCGAGATTTAAACATGCCATTGAAAAGTTCAATGTATCTCAAAAGATCTATGAGTTTTTCAATACATTTAAAACCTAATTTCTTTTTCGTTTTTCATGGTGGAGAATTAGTGAATCGACATTCACTTGCCTTCAAATTATTTACTTGTTAGATTACGGCATCCCTTTTCTAATTTGTAAATAATATTGTTGGTTCCTATCCCTAATTTCTCATTTGGGTGATTAATTGGGGAAATTCATTTCTAATCAACTTTGTTCTTTTTCCTTTTCAGATGTCGAACGCAAATAACAACGCTTCTAGGTCAAACTCCTCTGGTTCATTCTCACTCATGACCTTGTGCGGGAAAGTGATCTTCGATGGGACCAATTTTAGTAATTGGATCTGAAACATTCGCATGGTCACTCGCTACGAGGACAAAGAATATATCCTCGACGAGAAGCTAAAGGAGATTGATATCGAAACTGCTACTGCCGATGAGATCGCGGCCTACGAGGCCCACGAGCGTGATGCTACGAAAGTCCATTGCATCATGCTCGCGACTATGACTGCTGAACTCCAAAAGTCCTATGAGGACAAGTACCCCTATGAGATGCATCAGGATCTGCTGGAACGCTACCACCAGAGTGCTAGGCAAGAGAGGTATGAGATCATCACTTCGATGATCACTACCAAAATGGGTAGTGGAGAGTCCCTTATCGCCCATCTGCAAAAGATGCAGAGATATGTTGATCGCCTGCTGAAGTTGAATGTGAACTTCGATGAAGAGCTAGCAATTGAAATCATCCTTCACTCATTGCCTCCCTGCTATAGCCAGTTCCGCATGACCTACCACATAAACAAGGAAGAGGTCTCCTTGAGCAAGCTTCAGGGCTTGTTGAGGACTGTTGAGAGCAACCTCAAGGATAAAACTGTTGCATCACCTCCCACTCCAGCTGCTTCCCTTGTCTTGGCAATAGGGCAAGGGAAGGGTAAGAAGAGGAAGGCCTCTTCAAGGGGCCACCACAAGGGAAAGTCCCAAGATGGCACCTCTTCTAGTGGAACCAAAGTTGGTTCTGCTAAACCCAACTCTAACCCTAAGGAGGCAGAGTGCCACCACTGCCACAAGATAGGACATTGGAAGAGAAGCTGCCCTGAGTATCTGCAAGCCATCAAGGATGGGAAGATCAAGCCATCTTTTGCAGGTATTTACACAATTAAATCTAATAGTTTATCACATGCTACTTCTTGGGTTCTTGATACAGGATGTGGTTATCACATATGTTCTGATTTGCAGGGACTAAAAAGAAATTGGAATGTGGAGCCTGGAAAGATGAATCTGATCATGGGAAACAGAAGATCGTCGCATGTGACCAAGATTGGAGTATATTCCTTAGTGCTTAGTAATGGTTTAGATTTGAATTTGAATAATTGTTGCTATTCGCCAGATATGGCTAGAAACATCATTTCATTTCATGGTTTATATAAACAAGGTTTTAGATATTCATTTGATAATGAAAAGGGTTCTATTTATGCTTATTTTAATAATGTTTTATATTTTGAAGCATTGCCTTGTAATGGAATATATGAAACTGTGATGGTTGTAGACAACTTAGGAAATGATGTGTTGTGTGTGGATTCTTCCAATAGTATGGATAAAGCATGCTTGTGGCATTGTCGTCTTGGACATGTCAACAAGAAACGCATAGCCCAACTCCAAAAGGATGGAGTGTTGGAGTCGTTCGACCTTAGGGACGATGACGTGTGCGAATCTTGTTTACTTGGAAAGATGACCAAGTCACCCTTCACTGGCACTTGTGCGAGGGGTGAGGGTTTATTGGATCTCATACATACAGATGTATGTGGGCCCTTTAGATCCACCACAAGGGATGCAAATCGCTTCTATGTGACTTTTACAGATGATTATAGCAGATATGGGTATATCTACTTAATCAAGCACAAGATAGAAACATTTGAAAAGTTCAAAGAGTTTAAACAAGAAGTGGAGAATCAGTTGGGCAGGAAAATCAAGATGCTTCGATCTGATCAAGGTGGAGAGTACCTAAGTCTTGAGTTCCACGACTACATCAAGGAATGTGGAATAGTTTCACAATTGATGCCACCTAGGACACCACAATTGAATGGTGTAGCTGAGAAGCGTAATCGAACCTTGCTAGACATGGTTCGTTCCATGATGAGTCGTGCTTCACTACATATCTCATTCTGGGGGTATGCCTTAGAGACTGCCGCCCATATCCTTAACTTAGTACCTACGAAGAAGGTTGCCAAAACACCTCACGAGATGTGGACAGGGAAGGCTCCCTCGTTAGCACATATCAAGGTTTGGGGTTGCGAGGTTTTCGTAAGACGGGAAACTCACGACAAGCTCGAACCTCGTAGTGAGCGATGTATTTTCATCGGCTACCCACATAAATCCTTTGGATATCTCTTCTACAGACCGAGTGACAATGTTGTCTTCATTGCGAGGAGAGGGGTTTTCCGAGAGCGAGAACTCATAAGCCAAGGAGACAGTGGGAGGCAAATCGATCTTGAAGAGCTTCAAGAGTCGAGCGATGAAGGAACCTCTAATACTGGCGCTCAACCCGAGGAGGAAACTCCGGTTGAACCGATTGACGAGTCCTTACCTCTTAGACGTTCCGAAAGAGTTAGTGTTCCACCCCAGTTTTATGGTTTTCATATTACTATGGAAGGGGATACGTTCATTAGTGATAGTACACTAGTGAACATGGACGAACCTAACAGCTATAAGGAAGCCATGGCAGGCCCGGAGTCTGCAAAATGGAAAGAGGCTATGGATAGCGAGATCCAATCCATGTATGACAACCAAGTTTGGAATTTGGTTGACAATGTACCAGGTCGTAAGACGGTCGGGTGCAAGTGGATCTTCAAGAAGAAGACTGACGTGGATGGGAACGTGCACACTTATAAGGCGCGATTAGTTGCGAAGGGTTTCACTCAAACTCCTGGAGTTGACTACGACGAAACCTTCTCACCAGTTGCGAAGATAAAGTCTATCAGGGTGATGCTGGCCATTGCTGCATTTCATGACTATGAAATATGGAAAATAGATGTCAAACTCGCTTTCCTTAATGGGAAGTTGGTTGAGGATGCTTACATGGCTCAACCAGAGGGTTTGTCAATGCGAAGCATCCCAATAGAGTGTGTAAACTTGAGAAGTCCATTTATGGACTTTAGCAAGCGTCTCGCAGATGGAATCTTTGTTTTGACGAGAAGGTCAAAGAGTTTGGTTTTCTGCGAAGCGAAGATGAATCGTGTGTATATGTCAAAGCCAGTGGGAGTGTAGTAAGCTTTCTCGTATTATATGTCGACGACATACTACTCATAGGAAACGACATCACGACACTGCAGGAGGTTAAGTCCTGGCTCGGGAAGTGCTTCGCTACGAAGGACCTCGGAGAGGCTTCCTATATTCTAGGAATAAGGATAGTGAGAGACAGAAGTAAGAGAATAATATGACTTAGTCAGAATACTTACTTGGACAAGGTACTAAAACGTTTTAGTATGGAGAATTCGAAGAAAGGGGACTTACCAATCCAGAGTAATGCCAAGCTGAGTAAGACTCAGAGTTCGAGTACTGAAGTCGAGATAGCAGAGATGAGCCGAGTACCATACGCTTCCGCAGTTGGCTCAATCATGTATACTATGACTTGTACTCGCCCTGATGTGGCCTTCGCTTTGAGCATGGTCAGCAGATATCAAGGGAACCCTGGCAGAGCGCATTGGATCGCGGTCAAGAATATTCTTAAGTACCTTCGGAGGACCAAGGAATGGTTTCTAGTCCTCGGTGGGAGTGATGACTTAAAGGTGTGAGGGTACAGTGACGCCAGTTTTCAGACCGACAGGGACAACTACCATTCGCAGTCGGGCTGGGTCTTTACCCTCAATGGAGGAGCAGTGACTTGGAAAAGTTCCAAACAGGAAACCGCAGTTGATTCAACGTGCGAATCAGAGTACATTGCAGCCAGCGAAGCGTCAAAGGAGGTGATATGGTTGAAGAACTTCATTGGAGATCTTGGAGTTGTGCCAGCCATAAAGGAGCCCATGGAGATTTTCTGTGATAATGAAGGAACGGTTGCCTTAACCAAGGAACCAGGGGATCACGGTAGATCTCGACATATCGACAGAAAATATCACTTTATTCGACATCGGGTGGAGGAAGGACTCCTCGTAGTGAAGAGGGTATCGTCAGAGGATAACCCAACAGATCTGCTAACGAAGGGACTGAGCAGGGTTAAGCATTTGCAGCACGCTAGGAGCATTGGGCTGAAGGATGATATTAGTTTAGATTAGATAGTTTGGAAACATGTAATAGATAAGTTGTTATTAACATTTGATGATTAAATAAAGGAGTATTATTTATTAGTAATGTTACTGTCTTATGTTAATCTTTTACCTATTGTTTCATTTTGCATGTTTTGACTTCCTGAATAATTGAATTATTTGATAATAATCGAATTATTCAAACGGTCCACAGTCGTTCATATGTTGGAAGTAGATATGAATGAAGACTGTCATGAATTGGTGTGTAGATTGTATAGAGTGTTTTATACATAGCAAAGGTTTGCTACAACATTCATGAGTGCTTATAAACTTGATTTGAGCATTGGAATAAACCCGCACTTGCTGGAATCACTTCATGGAATTTATCACGAGTGATCGCAAGATGGTAATATCATATGGTCTTAAAACCTAGATATATGGTTTATTGTTTGCTAATTGGTTGTGCATTGATAATACGTAAACGCATCAGTAACTTGATGTTATAAAACGCATTGTTGGTATGATTTGATTAGTGGATAGTAAATACATATAAGTCAAAGTTTATCTGTTCCTTTTTCCTAAGAGGGTAAAAGCGATATCAGGGCCCCTCGATGAATTGATTTGACTTATGTGTCGGGCCCGGTCAGGACTGAATTGATGTGTTCAATTAAGTTCTATGTAAAATGAATCTGAGATAGAGAAACCAATTGCTGCACAATAAGTATGATCATGTTCCATGTGATTGTCCGCATGATATCTAGAACAGAGGATTATACGATCCCTTATCTAAAGGACAGGTTACTGATAAGATCAGAGTTTGACAGCGTCTTTGAGAGCTACGATTGCTAATCGGATTAGGTTTGCATTTATAGTTACTAGACTTATCCAAGTGGGAGACTGTTGGATTAGTGTCTAAGCTCGTAACTATATTTGGTCAGTACTTGACCCGGTTGTGCATGGTCCTTTATGGTTGCCTTCACCATAGCAACTAGACAGGGTGATTTATAAAAGAGAGAAGATATGTTATTATATTAATATATTATGAGAATAATATATTAAAGGAATGATAATATTATTTGATTAATATTAGTCATAAATTAATTAGGAATTAATTCGGTGACTAAAAGAGATTAATTGAATAAAGGGGCTTAAACTGTCAAATGTGTGATAGTTGTGTATTTGGGCTATGAATCCTTATAGATATAAGGGTGGCCGAATTTAGGGTTATGGACACCTTGAATTCGTCCAAGCCTTAATCTAGAAGGATCCTTGGATTGCTTAGGGCCTAAGTTATTCAATTAGGGTTAAGGAAGTAACCCTAGTAGCTCATAGTATAAATAGACTCTAAGGGTTGGGGAAATCGGCCAGCCTTGCTTCCTTAGGAACCCTAGAGCCGATTTCCACACCTCTCCTCTCTCTCCAAATCATCCTCTTGCTAGTTGGTGTTTGTAAGCCATTAGAGGAGTGACAATTGTGACTCTAAGCTCCAAGAACAAGAAGATTCAAGCAAGCAACTTAAGGTATTCTTCTAGATCTGATTTCATGTGTTATGATTTAATTGTTTTCACTAGATCTAGCATTGTAAGCCTTGGATACATTGCATGTTCAATTAGAGAAACCTAGATCCAAGCATTAGGGTTTGCATATGCACATAGGAAAGTTCTTATGGCTCAAACCCATCATAAACATGCCTAGGACCCATAAAGTCACGAACTTTATCACTTTGGACGTTCATAAAGTCCTAAATGCTTGTTCTTAATCCATTAAGACCTTATTCCTCTTGCATGGGACACTTACAACCTATGGGGCCTTATTTTTATCACTCAAGGTCCCTTCAAGAGCCTGGAAGGACAACTCTTTTCGTCCACAACAAAACATGCACCAATTTATGGCTTTTGGGACAAGAAATGCTTCTAATAAAGTAAAATGATGAGATCTAAGCATATATGCATAAAGTTTGGAACTTTATACCTTCTGGAGCTTCTTGAGCACAAACTATCTTCAGATCTATGAACTTGATCTTCTTCTCCAACACTTGGATGTAATGCCTTCCTCTTGAAACACTCTAAAACACACCAAATAAGCTTACACCCACAAGGAAGAGCTAGGGTTTGGGGAGGACGAATGTAGGCGATGGAAGCCGAGGGTAATCAGAGGAAATGATCTATAAGGGTGTTTTTATAGTCCCCAAACCCGAAATATTAGGGTTTCCCTCTGACATGAGTACGCCCAGCGTACATGAGTGCACGCTCAGTGTACTAGGGCACGCCTAGTACGCTCAGCTTACCCTTATGTACGCTCAGCATACTCCTTCCTGACTTAAAGTTGCAACTTTAGCACTTATACTTCTCATGGCCCAACTCAACCAACTCCAAGGACTACAAATGGCAGTTAATAAAAGAGGTGGGATTCGAAATGTACCTGCGAAGTTCGGGATGTTAAAATTCTCCCCCACTTGACTTAGACTTCGTTCCCAAAGTCTGCTGCAGCAAATAGATCCGGGTAATGCTCCCGCATCTCGGACTCAGGCTCACAAGTCCATTCGGATCCCCTCCGATGCTCCCACTGTACCTTTACCAAAGGTATCTCCTTATTCCGTAGAACCTTCATATTCCTTTCCAGAATGGCCACGGGCCTCTCCACATAATTCAGGCACTCGTCGACCTGAATATAATCCAACGGTACTACTGCCTCCTGATCCATAACGCATTTTCGCAACTGCGAAACATGAAATGTGTTGTATATCTGACGGAGTTCCTCCAGAAGATTTAATCTGTATGCAACCTTGCCAACCCTGGCGATAACCCGAAATGGTACGATATATCGGGGGCCCAACTTTCCCCTCTTCCTGAAGCGAATCACACCCTTCCAGGGTGAAACATTCAGTAGCACCATGTCACCTACCTGGAACTCCAACTCAGATCGGCGTCTATCGGCGTAACTCATCTGCCGACTCTGAGCGATCTATAGTCGCTGTCTAATCTACTGAATCTTCTCGGTAGTTTGCAAAACTACCTCTGTCCGTCCCATCACTCTATGGCCAACCTCTCCCCAACAAACCGGGGTGCTACATCTCCGCCCGTACAACAACTCGAAAGGCGGAGCGCCAATGCTGGAATGGTAGCTGTTGTTGTAGGCGAACTCTGCAAGGGGTAGGTGGGAATCCCAGCTCCCACCGAAGTCGATAACACAAGCCCTCAACATGTCATTGAGGGTCTATATGGTCCGCTCGCTCTGACCATCGGTCTGCGGATGGAATGTTGTACTAAAGTGCAGCCACGTGCCCAGTTCCTCGTGGAACTTCTGCCAGAAACGAGAGGTAAACCTAACATCCCGGTCGGAGACGATGGAGACCGGAACCCCATGGCAAGCCATGATCTCGCGGACGTACACGTAGACCAACTTCTCGGCCGATGAACTCTCCCGTATGGCCAAGAAACGGCCACTCTTGTTCAATCGATCCACGATGACCCATATAGCATCAAACCCCTTCGCCGTTCTCGACAACTTGGTAATAAAATCCATTGTGATCTGTTCCCATTTCCACATGGGGATCTCCAGGGGCTGCAGCTTACCATGCGGCCTCTGATGCTCGGCCTTGATTATCCTACAGGTCAAGCACCTCTCGACGTACCAAGCGATTTCTCGCTTCATGCACGGCCACCGGTAGCTCAAACTCAAATCCCGGTACATCTTGGTGGCCCCCGAGTGAATAGATGTGACAACCCGAAATTTCTAACTTGTACGTTTTTCATTCTTATCAAAGTTAGCCTTCATTTTACTATCTTATAACGAAATTATGGGTCTATATGAGTGTTCTGGGCTTAGTATAAACTGGATATGGGCCTTAGGAAGGGTTAGAAAGTGTGTAGCATCACAAAATCGGGCCAAACACATCAAAGAAGGTGTGTGCGGCCGCACACCTGCACACACCCTCCAGCCTCACACCAGACCCTATATATTGGAGGAGACCCCCTTCATTCACTCTTTTCTTCTTTTGGTTGCACCCTACTCTCTCTCTCTCTCTCTACTTTCTATCTCTAAAAACTTCATCCAAGAACACTCAAAAGGCCTCAAAAACGTAAACTACTCCATCATTCAACTTGTTATAGTGGCAAGACACCTGAATCTTAGCCTAAAACTCATAATGTTCTTCGTGTTCTTCGTCACTTGAAGGAGTACGGCCGCACACCTTCATAAGGTGACCGCACAACCCCTTAAAGCTCTCCAAAGTGAAGAGTTTGGCCTTCATTCACGAGTAGGACTTGGTATTAGCACGAGAACACCTCAAAGTCGACGTTTCGGGTACAAATGAAGAGTGTACGGCCGCACACTCCTGTGTACGGCCGCACACACCCTCTGTACGGCCGCATACTCCTGTGTGCAACTGCACACACGACCTGGCCGCACACCCTGGCCGCACACCTGGCCGCACACGCATAAAAGTTGAGTTTGGTGGCCTTACACTCAAATCTAAGGCCCTACACTCATTTAGGGACTTCAATAGGTGTTTGTAACACTTAATTCTAAGTATTTTCATGTCCCTAAGGTGTGTCCATGTGTCTATTAGTGGTTATATGCCCTAAGTATATTCACATAAGTGTTATCACATGTTAATAGGATCCACTTGCGTACGAAACATCGATTGACACTCAGCATTCGTAACCGATCACACACCCAGATCCTACGTCAAACGGTGAGTTCATACCCCTACGCCTTTTCCGAGTTTTTCAAGTTTTCAGGGGGGAATACAAGCAAAAGTACAAGGAAACTTGTGCTCAAATTATCTCGTTATGCATAAAATGATTTTATGTTCAGTATGCTTTTAACTCAGAAAACCGTTTTACCAATCGATTAAAGAAATCAACTCGTAGAAACAGTTTTCAAATCTAAAGCAAGAAACTTGTGAATCACATAATAATATGTATTATCTTATAAAGGATTCATGCAAATCATAAACAGGATTTTCGTACTATTACTTGTAAATTTGTTAGGCTAAGTTTGAGACATGCCCTTGGTAACACTCCCCCAGATTCGTGAGTGGAGGACTACGACTTATAACCAGAATCTCTTGGAGGGAGAGCGTGACTATTGTGTATAGATCTATATGGGACTGACCATCCCGCACTCTCGCTGCTAGCTACAGCGGAACCGTTAGGTTCAGGGGTGACAAGGTCATTAAAGATATTGGCCTCGTTCGTGCCTTATCCAGTCTAAGTACGGTTATGGCACTCACAACTTAGGTAACGAGAATTTACTTATGTAATAATGAAATCAGTGAACTAACCTTAGAGTAATAACCGATTTGATTACTAGAGGGCATCAGTAACGCCCTTAGGATCTAGTTCACTACCTATTTTATTAGTTTTATTTATGTAATAAGGCTAATACATCTCACAGCGAGTAACCAGGGTTTCTCAAAGAAACTACATCTATCGATACAAGTATGGTAGATACTTGTACACCTCGTATCAGAATCGGAAATCAACTATCGACTTTTAAGGAAAATATAGGGTTTTCCTGGGATAACTTAATCTTTCATAAACAGGCTGTTTAACGTGTAACCAATAGATAATCAAACCTCTTTCATAAGAAAATATGGGATTTTCTGGAGAAACAACTTTTCAAATAATCAAAGAGGAAATTCTTTCATCAAAATCAAATGCTTATGAACTCACCAGCTTTATGCTGATATTTTAAAACTGCTTGTATTCTCAGGGCATCAATAGACAGGTACTCTTGCCGACTTTTGGAGAAGACGGAATATTCTGAAGTCACGTCTTTTACTTTTGCTATATACTGTTATGTATAAAATCATGTTTTTTGGACAATGTAAATATTCATATTATAATGTAATGGTTGTGTTTACTTCGCTTACTATGATACAACTGTTGTGATACTACGCATGACGTCCTCCGCCCCTGAACGTTTCCGCCATCGGTTTCGGGGTGTGACAATAGAGAAGTGAGACTTATGAGCCTCCTCCATGACTGTCTGTCTGACCCCACCAGATATCAGAACCCACACCCGACCGCATCGGGTTAATAATCCCCGGCTGTGCTGCACAAATCGGGTGTTCTCACCCCTGATCCTCTCCAGCTTCCAGTTCTCTGGCCGCATGCCCTCGACCTGAGCATCTTTGATCAGACTCACAAGCGGAAAATCCACCGCTATCCTCATACATCTCGCTGGGGTGGAAGACCCACCTGACTTGCGGCTCAAGGCATCCGCGACCACATTCGCTTTACCAGGGTGGTAAAGGATCTCGCAATCGTAGTCCTTGACTACATCCAGCCACCTGCGCTTCCTCATGTTCAGGTTCGGCTGATCCATGATATGTCTCAAGATCTTGTGATCCGTGTAAATGGTACAACGGACCCAATATAGGTAATGTCTCCATATCTTGAGAGCGAACACCACAGCTCCCAGCTCTAAATCATGCATAGGATATCTCTGTTGGGTTTTAGTATACTACAACATCCTATGGTACACATACAACCCTAAATACCTTGGATCTATGTTTTCTCTATTATACATGCAAATATGAAGTTTCCAAGATATTACCCTATACTAGCATACAAATATCATATACCTGGGTAATAAAATAGATAGAATACATACCTTTTTTTGATGTAACTTGTCTTCATGAAGCTTGAGTGCCTAGTGCCCCAAGTGTGACACCTCAAATGGTTCACACAACACCATGAACACTTGGAATAACCTTGAGAATAAGGATACTTTGGTTCTCTCTAGTGAAATCGGCCTTGCCCTTTTGTGTACACACACTAGTGCCCATTTCACCAACCAAGGACATCTTTATATAGTGTGGAGATTAGGGTTAAACCCTAATACCCATGACCTTTCATTTCATATGATCCATGGGTTAAACACTCCATGGACTATCCATGAAAGCTTAGCCCAACCTAAATGAACTTGGCCCATCACACACATATATCTTAGAGTCCATATTTAATTAGTTCCTTTTGATCACTTAATTAATTATAAATTAATTCTTGATCAATACTAATTAAATAATATGATTATATATTAATATATTAGAACTTATAATATATTAATATAAATCACTAGTATCCTTTTTCCTCATCTTGTCTATCCAATTGTCCCGATGCCATGCAACCCAAATGGACCATGCCGGGTCGGGTCAAGTCTTACCAGTTATAGTTATGGACTTAGACATTAATCCAACAGTCTCCCACTTGGATAAGTCTAAAACTATTATTGAGTATGACTTCAAACCCCGACTAGCAATCGTAGCTCTCAAAAGCTTCTGTCGAACTCTGACCTTGCCGATGAACTCTGACCTTTGTCAATGACTTGTCCATTAGATAAGGGATCATATATTCCTCCATTCTAGATATCATATGGACTGAGACATGGATTATAAATCATCCTCTCTGTCCATTTGTTGTTTCCCGATTTCTGATTCATGATGACTGACTGATTGAACAAATCAAATCAGTCATGGCTTGGCCAAGCACTCACATTTCTCATCACTAAATCATCGAGGGGCCCACATATATCGCTTTTATCCTGAAGGTAAAAGGAATGGATAAACTTCGACTCATATGGCTTGTTCTACTACTTGTTGAATCATACACAAAGGCACGTTTTATAACATCGAGTTACCAATGCATTGCCATGCAATCAATGTATAACCAACTCATAGTAACAACTCATATCTCTAGGTTTGAAGAATATAAGATATTATCGTCTCATGATCACTCGTGATAAAATCCATGAAGTGATTCAAATGAGTGTGGGTTGAATCCAATACTCAGAACTTATGAGCACTCATGAGTGTTGTAACACCGCTTTGTCCAACATCTTAGACCTCTACAAGCCAACTCATGACAGTCTTGATTCATATCTACTTCCAACATATGACCGACTGTGGATAGTTTGAATAACTTAGTCATTCAGGAAGAATGACCTAGTTTATTCTGGAAGTCAAAACATGCAAAATGAAACACAAGAATAAATGAATCAAATATGGTATCAAACCCTATGAATATAAATAGACCACTTTTATTTATCACCATAATGATTACTCATTATTTCATTGTTTTGGTTTTATCAACTTTATACCTGAATTAAAAACACTAGTTGTCCCATGCTCCAAGCATGTACACTATGTTTTTCTAAACAATAGCTTTGCCATACACCAAGTATGCACTCTATGTTTGTCTATGATCCTTACTTTGTGAAATAAACCAATTGAACATAATTTCAATGATTCTAATTTCACACTTCCAAATCCTTATTGAAAAATGTGAGAATTTCAAATTCCTATCATTTATCGAAATTTGTTTAGATTTTAAACTTATATGCACTGAGCCTCCTGTAATGAATATGTACAAAGTCACAAAGACTTGTCAACAGTCATTATAAGGTATTCCAATGGAGTTCAACTCCATGGAAACTAAGTCTCATATTCAAAGTACATTGCTTTGAACATGCTTCTTGCATTAGGTTTTCTAATCTTACACGGATAATTTCCACCTATGGAGACAACTCCATATTCTCATTTTGACTATCACTTCTAAACAAGAGATACCTCTTTTCAGAATATGTCAATATGGTCCTTCCAAAATTAGCACTATACTTCCAACTGTCCCTGAGCAACCAATCTTTGGTAAACCTTAGATTGTCCTCGACAATTGCTTAATCATTTTAGTCATATCCAATTCTAGACCTTTTCCCTTCTTAATGCCTCTGGGCATTTGGAAAAATTTAGAAATGAAAAATATTATAGCACATGCAATCGATCCTGTACCCAAAGCAAATGGTACACGATTCATGATGTCTCACATAAAGACATGATTCTAGACCAGTCTTTTGCTACAATATTCTTATTTGTCATGTTTTCAAAATTTGACTATGAAGAGGGATGTCGTAATCATAATCGAATTTTGAGAACGCAATATATAGAATTTCCTTAAGTTGAACCAATCCAACATGAAATTCACACACACACACACATATATATATATATATATATATATATATATATATATATATATATATATATATATATATTCTTGACTAAAGATTATTAAGGTCTCAATCTAAGCCTTTAGAACTGAAATGAAGTATATCCTCTCCCTTAATTATAGCAAAACAACTTTTTCAATCCCTGCAGCCTAACGAATTGAAACTTTTGTTTTCTATAATTAACATTGCTAACTTGCAACACTAACAATAATTATCATGCTTGATGATTACTAGCATAACACTTATGCTCCCACTAGCTTTGACATGTACTCAGAAATCAGCTGGACTTCTAGAAATCAATAATTTATTGACTTTCTTACCAAAGTTCAGATTTCTGATACGAGATGCTTTGATAAAACTTTATCAAAATCATACACCTTTCCTTAGATAGCATGCATGTGTGTCTAAACTATTTCAGAACTATGAAAAGGGATGCCGTAATCATAGTCTCAATTGTTTAGACCTTTTGCCATCTGCTTCAAATCTACTTGGTGGAAGTGTTTCCTCACCATCACTTTCATGAATCGGAGAGAAACCTTATGACCCTTAGATTTTATGGTGTATGTGTTCTTATCCATGTGAATCGTCAAAACCATAGTCACAAGACAAGGATAATGACAAATCCAAGCTCATATGGACTGAACTTATGCAATCTTAACTTCTTGCCACCTGGCAGTACAGGGTCTGCCATTGCTTCCAAGTTGTTATGCAACCAATTGAGAACTTTCAGAACTCCTATGCAAAGCCAACTTTAACTGGAGTGGGCACAAAATATGTCAACACGATAGGTTATAAACCTCAAGTCGTGTGCTAGTGAAGAACCTCAGGTTTTATTCTTGATTAGTTCTTGAAATTCTTTTTAGGATCTTTAAGACTCCCACTGTCCTCTTGACATATAAGACTATCTTGCCAAATATTCAAGAGATAGTGCGGATTCTTTATCAAGACAAACACTTCACACAATTGGCCTTAGTTGGTCTTTGTTTTATCGAAAACATCACAACTTACCAATTTCAAATGTACAAGAGTAGGACACTTTTACTCTTACATTTGACAAGTGTTTTAAACCTTTCTTTAAGATATGTCACTCAAGTTACAATCTTGGAGTATGACTCTAAGAATTGTTTGGAACGAAGTATGACTCATCTTCCCGATCTAAACATTTCAACAATTCATGACTCCTCTTCTTAGTCATAAGAATGCACTAAGATGACCTTTAGAGGACTAATAGTGATATGATTTCTAAATCATTAAGATGATCACAAACATGATACTAAAGTACTCTCCCATCTTTTCAGATTTGAGAAACTTTTATCTTTCTGCCTAATTTGATTCTTCCCATTCGTTCTGCCATACATTGAGACTTTTCCAATGTTTCAGAATTATACTTAAACTTGTAAGTATAACCATATTTACTAAACTTTAGTAAATCAAATAGTCTTAACGAGCTTTTTGGTGGACATGACCAGTACACAAGAATGTGTACTCGATCCCTTTAGTCCTTCACTTGACTCACACATCCATGTGAACAAGTAATTAGTCTTGATTTTCCAATGCTTGAAAGTTCTCATTCATCATACTATTCAACTTGCATGATTCCAAGTTTCGGTCCAATTGAAACTTGGGCGATGAGGAACTTTCCTGATTTGGTAAATTTAGACACTACCACAAATGAAAGAATCAAATCCATTTTCCAATATTGCTGTCAGTGGAATCATATAAGCAACAATTTTCCACAAATGTCATTGTAAGGATACTTCAAATAAACAAAATTAAACAATTTTCTTTTATTTTAAAACTTTGCGGAAAAACTTATCCTTACAATCCACATGGAAAATTGTTGTTATCTATTCCTTAGCAATATATCATAACTTCTTAAGCAACTGCTCAAAATTCTGATGCGATCGAAATCCACCTTCGCGATCAGAATCAGCATATACTTCCTTTAAGATTTCTCTCTATTCTTTGATTCTTAAAACATCAACATGTGACCCAGTCACATCATGTAATGAGGATCTCAGAATAGAACTTAACAGAGTTAGATAATGGGCTCTACCTGATGTAGAGTCAAACTTATTGACTTTAACATCCTTAGGTAAATTTGGCAGCTTTGCAATCAACGCCCCTTCCTTTGGCAAAATAAACATATGGACCCTTTGGTAATGGGACTATCTCAGACTTAGCCTTTCTCTTTACCATTTGGTCAACCGGGTTGACTATGGCCAATCCCTTTCCATTGGGAAGAGAATGCTTTTTCTGGATTTCCAGTGCCACCATTGTCACTGTCCATAAAGTTTTTGGGAAGTTGATCTTCTAATCAAATTCGCTTCACTATCGTTCCAAATCATTGCTGATTCAGCAGCATCAAGCAAATAGATATGATCATTAAGGTTCATGTCATAGTCTGTATCATAGTAGTCCCAAAGGAACTCACTATGTGACTTAGAAAGTGATTGAACATCCAACTTTCTCAAGACTTTGAAACCCAACTCTCCCGGCTTGTCAATATGTGACTTCATCTCTAAGATGTGATCATACATAGACCTTGCTTGCCATTAGGGCTTGAGTGACCTTGAACTTGTGGGTTAGGGAGAATAATTGGAGGAGGTGGAGGAAGTAAAGTTCCAAGAGATTTGGGAAGATCATAGATGTCTGAACTCGACATCTTTTGGGAGATATTCAAGATAGTTGATCTAAAGTCCTTAATATAACACCCAATATGAAATATTAAGGCTAGGATCCAACAACCTATTTATAACTGGAAGAGGGATGCCGTAATCCGAGTTATAAAATAGTTGAAGGTAGGTAAATGACGATTTACCAATTTCCACCATGAAAAACGAAATAATTTAATTAGGTTTTTACTTGGATTTGAAACTCCTAGATCTTTTAAGATTCATTGAACTTTTCAATGGCATGTTTCAATCTCGAGTGTGCCCTTCAGGTTTTGTGACTGGGATGTCGAGGATCACAAAACAAGGTGTGAAGTAACCATGCAAATATACTTGGTACCCTTAATATTTACCCCTCAATCGATGTGCCGGTTAACCACACGAGCTCCACGGATACTATGATAAATATTAAGTTACCCTTTGCCTACTTTGTTAAATCCAGTTTAGTGTGCCGGTTAACCACACACGCTCCACTAACGGTTTAAACAAAGTGCAAAGTGTAATTTCATGGATTAGCACCTTATTCACATTTTCCTAAGTAACTAAGATTGGGAATTAATAAAAGGTTTAGTTACTTAGTATTTATCATTAATACTTTTAATGAAGGGAGAATTATAGTCCTTGTCCTACCTGTTCGGCTAACGACCCTCCACCAGTCAAGGAAGCGGTGGGTGAGAGTGGACATCCATTAAGCTGCCATTTTATAGGCAACAACCTTATACCCCCCTTATAGACCGGCTTCGTGAATGAGGCCTACTAATGGTAAGACTGACTTGCTCTTATACACATATATATATTATTAACTTATAATATTATAAAGTATAAGGGTTGAATTTTAACTTTTAAAATTCTAAGGGCTTAACTTGGAATTAAAGTATTCGTTAGAGAAAACTTTTCAAATTCCAAAACTTGAGGGCAAGTTTTGAAACTATTCAAAACTCTTGGATTTTCATAACTTATGAGTTTTAAGTAAAGCTTTAAAACTTTTAATGAAGAGACTCTTGGACATCCATAACTTGAGGACAAGTTATGGAGCCATAAAAACTATTTATAAGAAAAGACTCTTCATTTTTTTTGTAACCTAAGGCATATTTATGAGTTTTTTAAGATTCATAAATGTGACTTTTCATATAACTTGAGGACAAGTTACAAAAAAACACATTTTATGAACAACTTTTAGATTAATTAGGATTGAAAACAACTAAAACACAAATTTTTTTTCCATTAATCTAACCTAACTCATAAATCAAGGAAACATAGAACTTTTGGTAATCCATAACTTATGGAGTTAAATGTTTGTTTTTAGATGAAACTTTTCATGTTCCATAACTTAAGAATAAGTTATGGAATTCTTTATAACATTAACACCAAATTTTGTAACTCCATAAAAACAATTTTTTTTAAAACTTTTTCATATCCATAACTTATGGAGGTTTCAAAACACATAAGATCACAACTTTAAAAAAAAACTTTTTGAGCTCCAAAATTTTATGACAAAATTTGTAACTCCTTAAAACATTTAGATCAAACTTTTAAAACTAATAAAATAATCATATCATTTTATCTTTTACTAAATTTGACCTAATTCAACTCATATAGCAAATGATTCAAATTTTGAAAATAATTAGTTTTTTACAAAACAAGTAATTATCTTAAAATTTGACAAACTTCATGTTTTTTTTCCTTTTTTTTTCCAACTTTGAAAATCAAACATTTGCATGAATATAACAGAAAACAACCCATGGCTCTGATACCACTGTTGGGTTTTAGTATACTACAACATCCTATGGTGCACATACAACCCTAAATACCTTGGATCTATGTTTTCTCTATTATACATGCAAATATGAAGTTTCCAAGATATTACCCTATACTAGCATACAAATATCATATACTTGGGTAATAAAATAGATAGAATACATACCTTTTTTTTGATGTAACTTGTCTTCATGAAGCTTGAGTGCCTAGTGCCCCAAGTGTGACACCTCAAATGGTTCACACAACACCATGAACACTTGGAATAACCTTGAGAATAAGGATACTTTGGTTCTCTCTAGTGAAATCGGCCTTGCCCTTTTTTGTACACACACTAGTGCCCATTTCACCAACCAAGGACATCTTTATATAGTGTGGAGATTAGGGTTAAACCCTAATACCCATGACCTTTCATTTCATATGATCCATGGGTTAAACACATCATGGACTATCCATGAAAGCTTAGCCCAACCTAAATGAACTTGGCCCATCACACACATATATCTTAGAGTCCATATTTAATTAGTTCCTTTTGATCACTTAATTAATTATAAATTAATTCTTGATCAATACTAATCAAATAATATGATTATATATTAATATATTAGAATTTATAATATATTAATATAAATCACTAGTAGCCTTTTTCCTCATCTTGTCTATCTAATTGTCCCGATGCCATGCAACCCAAATGGACCATGCCGGGTCAGGTCAAGTCTTACCAATCATAGTTATGGACTTAGACATTAATCCAACAATCTCATCTCATGCAGCTTCAGCTTCCGCGATGCATAGGTTATCACTCGTCCTCTCTGCATGAGGACCGCCCCTAAACCTGTGATGGATGCATCACAGAATACCACAAAATCCTCAACTCCCTCCGAGAGTGTCAAAACTGGAGCCTCACACAACCGCTGACGGAGGGCCTCAAACGCCCTCTGCTGCTCAGGGCCCCACCGGAAATCCACCCCCTTCCTTGTTAGACGAGTGAGGGGTACTGCAATCTTGGAGAAATCCTGTATGAATCTCCGGTAGTACCCTGCCAATCCCAGAAAACTCCTGCCATCTGAGAGAGATTTCGGAACCTCCCACTGCATGACTGCCTCGATTTTGGCCGGGTCGACCAAAATCCCATCCTGGTTAACGAGGTGCCTGAGGAACTGGACCTCCCGTAACCAAAACTCGCACTTCGAGAACTTGACATATAGCCGCTATCGTCTCAGAACTCCCAACAACTCCCTGAGATGCTCCTCGTGTTGCTCTCGAGTCTTGGAATACACCAAGATATCATCTATAAACACGATGACCGAGCGATCCAACATCGGTCTGCAGACCCGATTCATCAGGTCCATAAATACTGCCGGCACATTGGTGAGCCCAAACGGCATTACCACGAACTCGTAATGACCATAACGAGTACGGAACGCGGTCTTCTCCACCTCCTCCTCTCTGACCCGGACCTGATGATACCCCGACCTCAAATCTATCTTGGAAAACCAAGATGCCCCCTGCAACTGATCAAAGAGGTCGTCTATCCTCGGGAGTGGATAACGGTTTTTCACCGTTAACTTGTTCAACTCCCGGTAATCAATGCACATCCGGTGTGAACCATCCTTCATCCTGACGAAGAGTATCGGTGCTCCCCATGGGGAACTGATAGGTCTAATAAACTGCTTACCTAGCAGTTCCTGCAGCTGTGATGACAACTCCTGCATCTCTGGTTGTGCCAACCGGTACGACGCCTTGGCAATAGGGGCCGTGCCTGGCACTAGGTTAATCCAGAACTCGCCTGCCTCTCCGGAGGTACTGCGGGCAAATCCTCCGGGAACACATCAGCAAACTCCCTCACCACCGGAACCTCTGAAACTGAAACCTGTTCTCTGGTCCGCGTGTCTACCACGTATGCTAGCTAACCCGCATATAAGTGCTGAATGTACTGCCGAGCCCCGGCAGCTGAACAGAACCCTGAACCCAACCTGGTGCCCTCGCCATAAACAATCAGTTCTCCCCCACTTGGGGTTCGAACTACAACTCGCTGACCTTTGCAATCTATCATGGCACCAAAACGGCTAAGCCAATCCATTCCTACGATCACGCACACCTCCCCCATGGGAATCAGTATCAAATCTATCGGAAAGGACACTCCGAAGATCTCCAACTCGCATCCTCGGTAGACCAAAGAAGCAGAAACTCTGTGTTCGTTGGC
The DNA here is from genome assembly GCF_052849685.1 of Lactuca virosa. NCBI lineage: Eukaryota > Viridiplantae > Streptophyta > Magnoliopsida > Asterales > Asteraceae > Lactuca > Lactuca virosa. Next base: position 111,508,531 of record NC_136426.1, on the reverse strand, counting down.
GATAGAGACTCACAACAGGCACTCTAGCTCGCCCATTGGCACACCAAACTCCCTACTAAAAGTCTGAGATACGAAAGATCGACTCACCCCCGAGTCGAATAAAACCAAAGCAGGCAAGGATTTCACTAAAAACGTACTAGCAACCATATCTGGTGCTGCCCTGGCCTCCCCCGCTGTAAGCTGGAAGGCACACCCATGAGCCTTCAGAGGCTCTGCCTTAGCTGGCCTCCCATCTGCAATCCTCAAAGTAGTTGGACCGGGAGTCTGTGTCGGCTTAGTGGCAAGCAACGGACAGTTGGACTTTATGTGGCCAACCTGATCACAATGATAACACAACCTCATACTCGGAACCGGGGCGGGCTGGCGACAATCCTTCGCATAATGCCCCTCCTTGCCACACTTGTGGCACCTACTACCAGCTCGAAAAACCCCAGAATGACCCTTGCCGCACTTTCCACAAGTGCGGCTCTGCTGGCTCCCAACCCTAGAATCAGCGGTCTTAGACCGCTTTGGCGCCGGCTGTGACTGTGTCGGGGCCTGTTGCTACTCCCTCATCTGCATCTCAATCTCCAACTCAAGCCGCCTAGCGGCCTCCTGTAACTCCAGTAGAGTATCGCATCGCTGTGTGGCAACAAACTGACGAATGTCAGTCTTGAGCATGCTCAGATAACGTGTCATCTGATCTTGCTCCGATGCAAACTCCGGGCAGAACACCGCCCTCTCCGTGAATACCCATCTGATCTCCGTCACCGACTCTCCCTCCTATCTCAAACTCAAAAACTCCTGAGCCAATCGTTCCCGCTCAACCCGAGGAATGTATCGAGCGCGAAACATATCCCTGAACTGCTCCCAAGTAACAGCAGCTCTCTGATCATCAGTGTATGACCCTGTCGTCAATCTCCACCAGTGCTTGGCCCCAAGCCTCAGCAGGTTCAGGGCACATCTGACCTTCAGGGTACTGGAAGCCCCGACTAGCTCCACCTCCTCCTGCCGTTATTACAGCCGATGCAGCTGCAGCGGCAGCCGTCTTTGCAAGGGTTGCGTAACGCTCGTCAAAGTACTCAACCATAGTGGTCTTAATAGACCTAAACATCTCTAGTAGCTGTGCTCGGAACATGGCAGCAACCTCATCATGCAGGATTTCTCAAATCCTGGCATCCAACTCCTCTGTACCCATCTGCACCACATGCTCAGGTGCTGTTGGCCCCTTCTTGCCCCTGTCTCCTGATCCTGATCCCGAACCGGATCCCGTCACAAAGTGTCTCGTCATCACCATTCTGAAACATACCACAAGATATCAGATAATCCATATAAGAACTGGGAACCAACTCTCGACTAAACCCTAGGGGTTGTGACTTCCTTGATACGCGTATGGGTCCTGTGCTTTCAGTAGTACGGGCCCATACTACCTTCCACACCTACCCATATTTGTCTCAAGTATCACCACAACACCCTAATTGTATACATAATCTGTCAAGCGCTCAATCCTCACTCCTAGAGCAATACTTAATATCTCATCACTGGCCTCCCGGCCTCTCACAATTCACCCATCCATGAAACTTCCACCAACCCTGCAGCACTAGTGTATGCTAGCCATACATAACACTGGACCCTATAGATTTTCGAATATCCAATCCTACCTTAAGCCCTAATCAGTAAGAACAGAAAAAAAGGCTAAATCAAACATTCTCAGGCTATAAGATCTTAATTATGTACGACCGTGATGCATACACTAAGCAACTACAGTAATGATGTCAATTTCATATAAGGAAAACCCTAAGCTATCAGGCATCATACAATCAAGAAATTCTATCATGCAATTCCTGAAGATCCCTAGCCTAGTACTAGCATGTTGTTCTAACACATTGCAATATCAAATAATTGTATGATATTTTGGGATCTACTTACTGGCTCTGGCTAATCGTACACTCTGCATCCTCTTTTACTTATTTTGAAAACCTTTTGAAAATCATTTTGAAAATCCTTTCCTTGATTTGAGACTAGAGTTACACGAGTGTTCCTCCAGTTCACTCAAACCAAGGCTCTGATACCAACTTGTAACACCCATAAAATTTAAGTCAACTTAAAACTTTTCAAACAATCCAAAAACCATTAGTTATTACAAAACTTGTTTTCAAAAGGTATAATATCAGAGTATCCCAGAAACATAAACATAAATACGAGGAGTTGTACGATCACGCCTTCGCCTTGCCGCGATCCCCTGATGTACCTGAAAAAATAAACTGAAACTATAAGCCCGAGGCTTAGTAAGTTCCCCAAAATACCGATACATTGCACATAATACATAAACAAATAACAGCATGTACTGGGTCCACAGCTTTACAGACTAGAATACCCCTGGGCCCACAGTGTGAGTCTGGATTGCCTACCGGGCCCACAACTCACATCTGGATTGCCACCGAGCTCCCAGTATGAGTCTGGATTGCCTACTGGGCCCACAGGTCGTATCTGGGATGCTCCTAGCGTTTGTTGGTCACCGCACAAAGCGGTACATCCTCAACCCATCCCACATAACATATCAACATATAACATAACTACTGAGCATGCAGATAATCATATAACAACACAGGTAGTCCTACAGATCTACCTAACTGGCATAACCACTAGCATGCAACACTAACTCATACTCAACTTCTAACACTGCTAGGATAACATATCCAATTTCCCGACCTTGGTGCCTTAGACCCCTTAGTATAGTGAGGTAACTCACCTCGCAAGTAGTGCCGAAATACTGTAATTCTATGACTGCTGTCTCACCGGGAATCCCGAACTGTCACATAATAATAAGTACTAGGCTAATACTCAGCATTACTCCCTTGACTAAGTGTCCTCCTAACTCATTAAGTCCATTCCCTTTTTGTTGGCCAAATTCCCACACCAAGCCCTCAATTTGGGAGTCCATATACATAAGTCCACTATTGGCCCAATTTACTAACTTGGGCCTAATCTCCTTATTTGGCCTAATCCCATGATCCACTACCACTAACTAGCCCATAACATCTTATTTACTAAGTCCAGCAAAGGCCCAAGTCCCTTTAGTCCATAAACAACCCAATACCCGAAGCCCAATTGACAATGGCCCAACAGAGGACGTACGCGGGGCGTACTCGTTCTGATGTTGACCACCATCGGGGTGTTTAACCCGGTACGCTGGGCGTACTGGATTTACGTTGGGCGTACGTAGCGTTTTGCCAACTTCTTATTAAGTTCTTAATGGATTAAGCACTTAAGCCCAAACTTCAGACCAAGTGACTAAACGTGCCTAGGACCCATAAAGTCACGAACTTTATCACTTTAGACGTTCATAAAGTCCTAAATGCTTGGTCTTAATCCATTAAGACCTTATTCCTCTTGCATGGGACACCTGCAACCTATGGGAGCTTATTTTTATCACTCAAGGTCCCTTCAAGAGCCTGGAAGGACAGCTCTTTTCGTCTACAACACAACATGAACCAATTTATGGCTTTTGGGACAAGAAATGCTTCTAATAAAGTAAAATGATTAGATCTAAGCATATATGCATAAAGTTTGGAACTTTATACCTTCTGGAGCTTCTTGAGAACAAACTATCTTTAGATCTATGAACTTGATCTTCTTCTCCAACACTTGGATGCAATGCCTTCCTCTTGAAACACTCTAAAACACACCAAATAAGCTTACACCCACAAGGAAGAGCTAGGGTTTGGGGAGGATGAATGTAGGCTATGGAGGCCGAGGGTAATTAGAGGAAATGATCTATAAGGGTGTTTATATAGTCCCCAAACCCGAAATATTAGGGTTTTCCTCTGACATGAGTACGCCCAGCATACATGAGTGCACGCTCAGCGTACTAGGGCACGCCTAGTACGCTCAACGTAACCTTATGTACGCTCAGCGTACTCCATCCTGACTTAAAGTTGCAACTTTAGCACTTATACTTCTCATGGCCCAACTCAACCAACTCCAGGGACTACAAATGGCAGTTAATAAAAGAGGTGGAATTCGAAATGTACCTGCGAAGTTCGGGATGTTACAACAAGTGAAGCAAAAGTGTTTGAAGGATCTGAGTCCAAAATTTGCATGGACATTGACAATGGTGACAATGGTAGTCAAGAACAGATTTCTCTTCCCAATAGAAAGGGATCGGCCAAGGTCAAACCGTTTGATCGCATGGTAAAGAGTAAGGCCAGTTCTGAGATAGTTCCATGTGCTAATCCTAAAAGGTCCATATGTTTCTATTACCAAGTGAAGGGACATTGGTTGCGAAGCTGCCCAGACTATCGAAAAGATCTCGGAGATGGTAAAGTCAAGTCGTGTGACTCTACTTCAGGTATATCCATTATATAACTCCATTATTTTAGTAACTTCCTATTCATAGATTCTTAATACATGATGTGATAATCACATTTTGATGTTTTGCAGGATCTAAGAGAAAGAAGGAAGCTTAAGAAGAGTGAGTTGAATCGGATCGTGAGATATGGATTTCGGTCACATGGCTCGATTATCAGATTTTGGAAGCTACTACTTGGGAGTTATAATAATTTAATAGATTGTTTAGGAAATGTCTAGAAAAATTTTTTTCATTTTTTTTCATTGTAAGGACAAGTTCCAAATTTTTCGTTTATTATTAATAATAAAACTGAAATTTTAGTTTATATAGTTGGTTTACTTTATATTTCCTTGCAGTGACATTTATGAAAGTGTTGCTTACATTTCTATTATTAGCAATATTAATTATGGATTTGATTCTTGTTATATCGCTTGTGGATTTTCATAATTAACCAAGTGAAAAGGAATTCTCATCGCCCAAGTTTCAAGTGGATAGAAACTTGGAGTCATGCAATTTGAATTGCGTGATGTATGAGAATCTTGATCGTTGGAAGATTATGACTGATTCATTGATCACATGTTTATGTGAGTCAAAGTGAAGGACTAATGGATCTAGTACATGTTGATATGGACTATTCAGATCCACTGCAAAGGATGATAAATTTATTTGTCTTGATTTACTGATGCTTCAGTAAATATGGTTGTGTTTATAACATTAAGCACAATTCTGATACTTTGAAAAGTTAAAAGAGTAGGTGAATGAATATGAAGAATCTATTAGGTATAAAAGATAAAAGTTTCTCTAATCTGAAAGGAAAGGAGGGTACTTTAGTATCATGTTTTATGATCATCTTAAATGATTATGGATCTATATCTCAGTTGATCCTCGAAGAACATCTTAAGGAGATTTTATGACTAAGAAGAGAAATCAAATATTGTTGAAATAGTTTAATCAAGAGATTAGTCATACTTCGTATCCAGCAAGTTTTGGAGCCATGATCTATTTACTACACATCGTATCTTGAAACTTATTTCATACTAAGTAGGTTTATAAAACCTCATGAAATGTGGAGTAATAATGTTTTCTTACTCTAGCACATTTAGAATTGGAAGTTGTGATCTTTTGGTTAAAAAAAAAGGATAAACTAAGACCAGTTCAATGAAGTGTTTTCTTGTCGGGAATCCACACTAACTTTTAGATACTTGTTTTTGCTTGTCAAGGAATGTTCCTTGAAAGAGAATGTAACATCCCAAAATTCAAGACCAAAAATTTCATTTTTAATTAAGTTATTATAAAAGCAACAGTATAAAAACATCCATAATAACATCACATATCAAGAGCAAAGTGTCAATAATCAAAACATGTTATCATAAAATAATATCAGAGTGTAATCCCAAAGATCTCATATGTGGAAAACATAGTGTGATGTGCTGCGATCGAGTCGGCTCCTTTCCTTTGAAAACGAAGTACCTGAAACCAAAACTGAAAACCGTAAGCACGAAGCTTAGTGAGTTCCCCCATCATACCACATACCATATACACATAATGCCAAATCCTTGGTATCTTTCAACCGGTATCTGACTGGCATAACTGGAAGCTAGACTCCCCTTCGGTATCTTTCAACCGGTAACCGGGAGCTGGCCTCCCCTTCGGTATCTTTCAACCGGTAATCGGGAGGTGGCCTCCCCTTCGGTATCTTTCAACCGGTATCCGGGGACTATTTCACCCCCTACCACTACCACATAATATCCTAGCATAAACACATACATCACATACTGCCTAGTATATCTGGGTGCTGGCCTCCCCTTCGATATCCTTCAACCAGTAACTGCCTTCGGTATCTTTCAACCGGTATCCGGGGACTATTTCACCCCTACCACTACCACATAGTAACATATCATACTAACACATAAACATAACAGATAGTGGCATACTAGACAATTATCACAAAGACAATCGTCTAACAAAATTCTCCTACTAGTGGGCCGACATTGTGGCCTTAGACCCACTTCTACTGGAAGGTAACTCACCTTGTACTGCTGAAGTCCCGCAAACAAAACCCTGGCTGCTGGATGATAGATTCCTGAACTGTCAACATCAAAATAATACCCAATTAATAATTGGGTTCCAACACATAACGATAAGTCCATGCTTGGGGTAAAAGACTACTTTACCCCCATATTAGCTTGATTCCAACTCAAGGACCAATCCAAAGGCCCAAAAGTCAAACTATGAATTAAAGCCCAACATATGGCCCAATTTTCCAAATTGGGCCCAAACCTCTACATGGTCTTACTTTAAGGCTCAACCATTTAGTCCAGTCCAAACATTTGGCATTCTAATGGTCCAATCTCTCAACCTCTACATGGTCTTACTTTAAGGCTCAACCATTTAGTCCAGTCCAAACATTTGGCATTCTAATGGTCCAATCTCTCATAATCCTCAAGGCCCAGTTATGGCCCATCTATAGCCCAATTTTCCAAATGGGCCCAAACCCTCACATGGGCCTTACCCTATAGCCCATTCATATATTCTTAGTCTATATGATTGTTCTTGGATGGCCCATCAATAGCCCAATCACCACAACCCAATAGAAAGGCCCAACTTAAGGCCCAAGTAAGATTATGGTTTTCACATAAAATGACAATTAGGGTTAAGTGTTTCCTACTTAACCCATTAAGGGCTTAATCCATTAACTCCATCAATCTATTGGGTCAATCATGTAGTGTGGTCGGGCTTAATACACAATCCCAATCCGGTCATCCAAAATGTGGGTCCCAACACTCCAAAACCCATATATCCAAAATTAGGGTTTTGTAAACCCTAATTAGGGTTTCCAACCTAATCACAACCCTATTAGGCCCAAGAGCTAAGTCTTTAGATCAATTAGGGTTTCCTTAGGCCCACTAGGGTTTTTTATAAGTCGGGCACCACCCACTACCACCTCGGGTAGTGGTGGTCAACAGTGGCGGCCACCATCTCACGGTGGTGGTTATTGTTCTAGTCCATTTATGTCCAAGCATCCCAAAAGCAGTCTAAACACAAACAAAAGCACACCGCTACCCAACACGGCGGCTAGTGGCGACAGGAGGCGGCAGCCATCACCTCACGGTGGTTGTTATGAGCTTTCTTTGATTATTCCGTCACCGATTACAACATATAACACCAAAATCGCAAATAACACACACACTAAGATAAACACACACACAACAACCCTTGTGGTGGGCGGCGGTGGTGGTGGCTGTTCTTGATTTTCCGGCCAAACGAAACACACACTTTTCTGATTTGAAAAATGCACCCCAACCACCCACCTAGTGGTGTTTGGCGATGGCAGCAGCAATACTAGTGTCCACAGCGGCGGCGCCAACGACCGGGGAAGAACGCCAGTCGCAACAGCCGCCCGAAATGGCGACTACGGCGACCGTGCAACGGCAGAAGAAGACGGAGAAGGGCGCTGCGGACCGACCGGTCCATGGGAGCAGCGGGTTCGTCGGTCCTTGCGGTTCACACCTCCGTTGGCAGAAACACGGCGGTGACTACTTGTGGTCCTTGCCGACGATGGGAACAACGAAAGAGCGGGATGGTTGACTGCTCTAATTGACGGTAACGAATTTGTGGTTCTTCTTTCAACCTCTTTTACCCCCGACAAGCACGTTGATTGCCTTCGTCAGCAGTAAAGCAGCATCGATGGGTGATTTCGCCGGCAGCAGGTTCGTGGTGGTGGCTTCGGTGTTTGGCGACCTCAACGGAGGTGGTGGTGCGGCGTTGGAATACGAAGGAGTGAAGGTGGCGGCTGGAAACATGTTCCATAGGGTTAGGGTTTGGACGGGGGTGACGGGTTATATACATCGATCCCCGATAAACTTATTTCCATAATGTCACAAATGGTCCCTCCCTTCACCTTTTCTTTCAAAGTCAGTGCATAATTTACCCTTTTAACCCCCAACATTAAAATCCATTGCAATTCAGGTACAATACTTACCAAACAGCCCTCCGTTTTCGAAATTCTTTGCAAGGCCAGTCCATAAATTACCCTTTTAACCCCCAAGATCTCAATTATGACATATTTAGCCCTTCCTTCTCTTTTTCTTTCAAATTTACCCAAATAGCCCCTCCTCTTCAAAATATTTTCAATATAAGTCCACAAACTACAAAACGAGCCTGATTGATTATCCTTTATCCATATGTTCAAGTATTCTTTCCACTACGAACCCCGAAATCACTCTTTAGTCCTCTAAAACAAATTATAATGCCAATTACACACTTTTTCACTAACCTCTTTATTCAAATATGTTCATATATCAGAATAAAATAATACTTAAAACACATCTTCAGATTTTAGGGTTTGACTTGGAAACAGGGTGTTACAGAGAAACTCATATGTCAAGAAGTCAGTGGGAGTCTTACTGATCTTGAAGAGTATCAAGAGTCAATCAAGAATAAACCTTTTAGTAATCACTAGCGCACGAACTGAGCTTGATAACCTATCGTGATAAGTTGACACATTCTTGTTTCTATGCACCTTCCAGTTGAGTTGGAAAATGCTTATGAATTCTATGGTTCTCATTTGACTACAAAAGGCAGAGCACGTTGGTCAGTGATAGTACATTGGTTAATGGGGGATAAGCTGCTTAAACAACATGGAAGCGCTGGTAGGCCATTAGGCTACCAGAAGGCGAGAGATTAAGAACAACAAAGCTCAGTCCATGAAAGGAAAACTAAATTTTATTTTGGTTTTTCCTCAACCTTATCTTATGATTGTAGATTGGTAATGATAGATTCACTTGGATGGGAACATGTACACAATAAAATATAGATGGCAAAGGTTTTGCTCTAATTCATGAAAATGATTATGAGGAATCACTTTTGCTAGTAGATTTTAAAGATTTGATAAATATCATTATGGTTAGTGGTAGTGTTATTTGCGTTTTCAAATTCGCAATATGATTACGGCATCCCTTATCATAGTTCGAATTTTGAGAAATGAAAAGGAACTGTTTGAATGTTCAGGACTTATAGCTATGATTTCTGAAAGGGTTTAAACACACACATATGCTATCTAATGAAGGTGTATAAGCTTGAGAAGTCTAGATGAAGACTTAACGAAGCATTACGTATCAGAAATATGCACTTTAGTAAGAAAGTCAAAAACTAATTATTTCTAGAAGTCCAGGTGATTTATGGATACATGTCAAAGGTAGTGGGAGCATAATTCTTGTGCTATTGGGAGCATAATTGTTATGCTAGTGTGAGCATAATTGTTATGCTAAGTGTTTCAAGTTGGCAATACTAGTTGTAGGAAATAAAGTCTACAATTTTACAAGTTGCAAAGTTTGGGAATTGTTTGGCTATAAAAAGATTCAGGGGAGAGGGAATTCATAGTTCATTTCAAATCTAAAAGTTTAGATTGAAGGTTTTAATAAAACTTAGTCTTGGACATATATGAGTATCGTGTTGAAATGGTTCAACATAAGAAATTCGATATATGAAAATATTATAGTAAGAGAATGAATATATATCAAGTCTTTGACATAATAAATCGAGTCTCATATGCTTCGGATACAGGATCGTTTAGATATGCTATAATATTCACTTGTTCTGATTTTTCCAAATGTCTTGTGTATTGAGAGGGAAAAGGACTAGAACTTGGTGTGACTAAAATTGTTAAACAACTGTCAAGAACACTCTGAGTTTTACTGAAGATTGGTTGCTTGTGGATAGTTTGAAGTATAGTATTAATTTGGACGGACCATATTGAGATAATTCTGAATGAAGGTGAATCTTGTTCAGAATTTATAATCATATAGGAATATGGAAATATTTCTATAGTGGAAGTTGATGATAAAATCTACATGTAAGTTAGGAACTTTAATGCAAGGAAGATTTTCAAGGAGTGTATCTTGAATTTGAGATTTCGTTACCATGAAATTGTTTTAAGTAACAAAGTTTCAATGGAACATTTTGTAATATCGTTGGCAAAGTCTCTGTGACTTCGAAGCCTCGACATTACAAAAGATCATTGCATGAAAGGTTGAACTCTAACGCATTCTGGTAGCGACAAGACTTTGGAATTGTGAAATGAGCATCATTGGAATAGTGTCCAGTCGATCTGTTCACAAAGAAAGGACCATAGAGAGACATAGTATGCATGTTTATAACGTGGCATGACTGATGTTTGATTCAAGTGTTTAGTTGATTACTCGAAACATTATACAATGAATAAAGTCTAATTAATATGGTGATTAAATAATAAGGGTTTTATTTATATAAAACAGTTTTGAAACCATAGTTAATTAGGTTATTATTGTGTTTCACTTCGCATGTTTTACTTCCCGAATAATTGGATTATTCAAAACTCCATGGTCGATCATACTTTTGGAAGTAAGTAGCGAATTAAGACTGCCATGAATTGAATTATAGACTGTCTATGGAGATTAGACATAGCAATGGTTTTGCTACAATGTTCATGAGTACTTGGAAAATGGGGATTTTAAGTATTGGATGAACCCACTCTCAGAGAATTACTTCATTGATTTTATCACAAGTAATTATGAGATGATAATATATTATATTCTTGAAACGGAGATATATGAGTTGTTGTTTACAAGTCAGTTGTGCATTGATAATACGTAAACGCATTAGTAACTTGGTGTTATAAAACGTATTGTTGTGCATGATTTGATGAGTGAATGTGCAAGCATATAAGTCGAATTTTATCCATTCTCTTTGACGTAATGGGAAAAGCGATATATGTGGGCCCCTCGATGATTTGATGTCGACATCTAATGCGCTTGGCCAAGCCTGTACTGAATTGATCTGTTCAATTAATAGTCTGATTTCGGTCATCATAACTCATAAATCGGGAAACAATACTTGGACAATGAGATTGATTATAATCCATGTCTCATGTCCGTACGATATCTTGTAGAACGGAGGAATATTTGATCACTTATCTTAGGACACATAACTGACTGAGTCAGAGTTCGACAACGACTTTGGAGAGATACAGTTTGCTAATCAGTTTTAGAAGTTATACTGGCAATTATAGTTATTAGACTTATCCAAGTGGGAGACTGTTGGATTAGGTATCCAAGCCCATAACTATAATTGGTATATACTTGAACTGATAGGAGCACAGTCATTTTGGGTTGCCCTCAAAACTAGCAACTAAACAGAATGACTTTTGGAGAGAGAGGTTGAATTTATTATTTGAATCATAAATTGAAATAAATGATTTGTTAATATATTATGAGAATAATATATTAATTATAAATAACAATATTTAATTAATATTTAATCAGAAATTAATTGGAATTAATTTTGGGATTAAAGGAATTAATTAAAAGTGCAGGGGCGAAAGTGCAATTGCTCAATAGTTGAACAAGAGCTTCCAGAACCTTCCTAGGGAAGGGGTGGAAGATTTTCATATGGATAATCTAAGGTTTCTAGATTATCCCATGTGGATAAATAAGGAGATGAATAATTACCAATTTGAAATATTAATATTATATTCAGATTAGGGTTATCAAGAGCATCATTTGTGCACTATATAAAGGCCTTTACACCCTAGGATTTTCGGCCATTCTATTCCCTCAAGAGATAGCCGAAAATCTCATCTCTCCTTTCTCCCCTCTCATCCTCTCTAGTGTTGGGTGTGAACCATTAGAGTCACGACATTTGTGGTGCTTGCTCTCAAAGCTTCAACAACACTAAGGATTTAGATTGTTATTGCTATATAACAATTAATGTACGTTGTCTTAACCCTAGTAGTTATTTTGAAAATATACTAGAAGTATTAGGGTTTCCCAATTTATGTTTAAATGTTGTATGTTCAATTAGAGAAAAGATAGATCTTAAATTAGGGTTGCATGAACACATTGGTTTTTGTTTGTTATGCTCAAAACCCATCAAAAACATATAACATGTATGGGTATTTTAGGAAGACTTACTTGAGCTTGGCTGATTGCACACATCACTCCTCCTCCTTTATTTAAATCTCTTAATTGAAATGTTTATATTCATAGAAAATCTACCAAATCCTCGATTTGAGTTCGGGCACACTCGAGAGTATGCCCCAATCCCTCAAACCAAGGCTCTGATACCAATTTGTAACATCCCAATAATACGGATAAAATTTTGTTTTTAATTTTCATTCAAAACATACGATAATCATATCAAAACAGTCAAATTTGTATCATAACAACATTTTATCATAGTACAAATTCCCAAAATCTTATAATGCGGAAAATCATAGGTGGATGCAGTGCGATCAGGCCGGACCCTTCCCCTTCGAGCTGGAAGTAACTGAAACATACACTAAAAGTCGTAAACAAAAAGCTTAGTGAGGTCCCCCAAATACCCCATACCATACAAACATAAAGTCAAGCATATTTGGGTGCTTGCAGTCCCCTTCGGTCTATTTCAACCGGATACAACCAAGCATATCTGGGTGCTTGCAATCCCTTCAGTCTATTTCAACCGGATACTGTTAAGCATATCTAGGTGCTTGCAATCCCTTTCGGTCTATTTCAACCGGATACCGGGTCTATTTCACCCCTACCAATACCACATAATATCATAACAAAAGAATCACAGAGACATCAAACAAATACAGGCACAATAAATGATTATCACGAAGACCATCATCACACCACAAACATAAACTAGTGGGTCGACATTGGTGCCTTCGACCCACATATATGGTGAAGGAAACTCACCTCAGACTAAAGATATCAAATCACACTCGGGCTGCTGAATCGCGGAATCCTCTCACTAGATCACAAGTATAAAACCCCAATTAGGAATTAGGTTAATAGTCTAACCCAAGAGTCCAAACCCTAAACCTTGACTTAAAGAGAAAGGGTTGCTTAACCCTTGCCTTATTGGGCTTACCTCACCAAGGCCCAAATTCACACTAGCCCAAAAGGCCTTCCCATCCCAACTAAAAGACCCTAAGGCCCAATATGGGACCAAGAGCTCCTAAAATGGCCTAAAGCCCATAAATGTCTGGCTACAACAAATAGGCCCAAGGCCCAAATGTACACACGTCAAAAGCCCATCAAAATTCGAGCCCAAAAAACGTATAAGTCCATTGACTCCGTACACACGGTTTACATGGCTTGTACACCCGACATACGCGGTTGATCCGGAATCGGGGCACTTGTTTCGTACATGCAGCGTACTCAAGAGTACGCATGACGTACTGGTTATTCAGCCCAAATCTGCTCTAAGGTCCTAACCCATTAAGCTCTAACGTCCAAAATTTATATCCAAGCTCATAAACGTGTCTTAATCCATTAAGTTGCAAACTTTATGTTCTTACATGCCTTAATGGGACTCAAACCATGAATTAAGCCTTCTATCTCTCTTAAAAGGTCACCAACTCATGCATGGTTGAATCATAGCCTTCAAGTGTAACGCCCTGTCCCGAAGTGTTTCCCATTTGGGTGTGGGTAACGTAATTTAGATGATCCGGGTGTTCGGTTTGTGTTTTGGAGCGAAGGGGTATTTTGGTAAAGTGTCTGATCGAGCTTTTATGGAATTGGATTTTGTTCGGGAAATCTTAAGGCGCGTATGAGTTCATAAAGTCGTAGAGCTTCTTGTTACCTTTTCATTGATATAAGGATCGTCGAAATCAGTTTTGTAATGAAGAAGTTATGGCCTTCGTAGTATTTTAGGGTTTAAGGGTAACCCTAGTACGTGGGGCGTACATAGGGAGTACGCGGGGCGTACGAGTGCGAAATGAAGTACGCGGTGCGTACACTGGTGTACGCTTAGCGTACCAGGAGGGAATGTTCGCGAGGTTGATGCCTCATACGCTGGGCGTACGAGGAGTGAAGGAAACCCTAATCTAAGTGTGTTGTACCCTATTTAAGGACCTTAAGTCTTTAGGGCTGGCCTCTTTACCAGCCCCCAAACCTCCTAAAACCCTAAATCGACCCTTAAGCCTTCTTTGTGGTGTTTTGAGCTCTTCAGAAGATTGTGGTGTCATTTTTTGCCCATTGTGAAGGAAGTGAAGAAGTTTGTATGTGCTTTGCTTGGTGAGGAGCCTTTAGATCCATAATCATCACCATTTTTGCAAGACTTTGGAACTCGGTGATTTATCAGACCAGTAGCCAGGATGTTATCGGTGTGATTCAGCAGCACGAGTTGATTCTTCTTCTAGTGCTCATGAGTCGAAGGCACCAATGACAGCTCAGTAAATTATATATGTAGGATGCTAGCTGTCTTTGTGACTCTTGCATGTTTGAATGAGCCTGTGTGGTAGAATAGCTGTATTTGTGGTGACTAGCTGGGTCTAGTTGTTATTATTATGTTATGTTGTTTATATATGACTGAGACTGCTGATAGTCTCCAAGGTTGTTGATAACCCATTGGGCGTGTTGTTAGGCAACTGGGACTGTTGGTAGTCCCCAGGTTTGCTGATAACCCACAACTGTTTATTTGTGATGTGTTGTGTGTGGTATTTTGGGGAGCTCACTAAGCCTTGTGCTTACGGTTTTCAATTTATGTTTCAGGTACTTCTGTTTTCAGAGGGAAGAGCTCGGGATGATTGCAGAGCACACACCACCTCGATCCGCATTTCTCAACTTACTCTGATATGATGTAATGATTGACACATTCGTTTTATTTGGATTCTTACGATGATGTTTCTGGAATAATGGTTTTATTAACTTAAAAATGAAAATTTTGAGTCTTATTTTTGGGATGTTACATCAAGATACGATTTTTATGTCTTCTAGCACTCCAAAGAGTCAAAAAGGACAATTTAAATGGTCTGGAGTAGTCCATACTCCAAAAGACCAAGTTAGGGGGCCAAAAGATGGTAATTTCTTGTGACAACCGTCAAAATTGAGTCAAGTCAAAGTCAAACAAAGTCAACAAGTCAAAACCAATCGACTAAATTAACCCTTGTATATTAGGGTTTACACTATGTAATTACTGTACAATGCAATATCTTAATGAGAGAAACATCATTTGGAAAGTTCGTGTGTTGAATTTCCTAAGTAAACATTGAACCAAAACGATAAAACATTATTGCACACTCATCGGGAGTGTGTACGACACCAAAACACGGTTTAACGGGGTTTACGAACCTTGCGTTGTGAAGCCGGACACTCAAATTAATCACAAACGAAACCTCTCTAAATCGTTTTCACTCTATCTCTTTCTATTTAAAATCTCTCCCAAATCTCTCTCAAAATTTACTTTAACTTTTTGTAATCATTCGGGCCATCCCGACCCTTAACCGGGTCAAAACCCACTTGAAACGGGGTAAAAACGGGTAAAATAACCTTAAGGAACCAAAACCCTCCTATTAGAAGCGAAGCCTCTCATGAGAAGCCTCTCAGGACCGAAGCCTCTCAGGACCGAAGCCTTTCATGAGAAGCCTCTCAGGACCGAAGCCTCTCATTAGAAGCCTCTCAGGACAGAAGCCTCGCATGAGAAGCCTCTCAGACAGCCCATGCGAGAGGTCTCGCAGACGGCCCGTTTTTACCGGTTTTTCGACTACGACTTCGTTTTAACTCCGTTTTTCATTATTTTAACGTGGGATTTTCACCCAAAACTTTATTTTATAAACTAAGGCCCCAAAATATATAAATCTCCAGGGTTTTTATAAAAATATATTAAAAGAATTAGTGGTTGAACTAATTATTGAGGGAATATTTGCTTTTCCTTAATTTATGGCAAAAGCAAACCACCACCACCTCACTCTATGATTAGCCACTCTTTCCCACTACCCCTTGTCTCCTTAGTGGACCTTTACACCCAATCTCCAGCTCTTCCCACGTTCTAAGAGCTGGAGGATTGATCCTCTCTCCTCATTCTCCATAAAGTTCTTTCATTCTACACTTTGCAACCAAAGGACACTCTCCAAAATTCTCTCATCTTTTCTCTCAACTTCAAGAACTTCAAGGCTTTCTTCAGGGATTTCTTTCTTCAATTAGTAAGTATCTTCATCATTCATATAATTATTACACTCCATTCTACTCAAATCATTGATATCTTACACAAATTCCGTCTTATTCGGTGTTAGATTCTCGAATCATCAAGACATCTTTTTAGTGTTCTTGGGTTGAACACTTCCTCTCTCTCACTTTCATCTACTGAAACCACATAAGGTGAGTTCATACCCCTACATTTACATGTTTTTCTTAAGTTTTAAGGGGGGAATACAAGTAAAATCATCAAGAACACAATTAAACTTTTTCTATCAGATTACATCAGAAAAGATGAACTTCGATCACGGACTGGTTTGGTCAACTTAAATATTTTAGTTTTCAAAACTGTTCCAGGTGCAAGTAGTTCAAACTCTTAGCTTTAAAATGGCTACTTGCACATCTCCATATGATTTTTCTACAATTTATGGTGATTTTTACAAAACTGCCTATCATTTCAGAGGCAAACCCGGACCAGTCTGTGATTATGAATATTTTCACCTCTGTTAAAGATCACTAAAAATCATGATAAAATTTACGAACAAACTAGACTCATATTCCAAACTCTCAGAATTTGCGGATTTGGATTTAGAGCCTTGATGATTTTTCTATAAATTTTCTAAGAACAGTAACAGAAACTGTATTCAACGAAAAGTTGCTGTCAATTTCATTTCACCTTGTAACATGTTGAGCAAGGTGTTTATCTTTATGTGATTATATGTTATTGCAATATATGACATTTTATCTTAATATTTAGACACACATCAGTTTACAAATGGATTTGGACATATAAAATATAAAGAATAACAAGTGATTATAATCAAAGTACAACCGATACATTCAAACATTTAATAAACTATTTTGAATATAGTTTGCATACATTACTACGTACTACCCTTGATTGATAAACTATAATAGGTATAGTTTATGATACATTACATAACACATACATTTAAAAAGGGTACATTTATACGAAGGATATTTTCATTAAGCAAGGTACGGCCATACGGTACCAAGTTTTCATAACACGTAATTCCGTTAATGACTTTGTGAGACATTTACTTCAAATTACCATTAAGTCCTGTATTGTAACCAGAGTCTCCTTGAGGGAGAGCGTGATAGTTGTGTATAGATCTATATTGGGTTTGACAAACCCACACCTAAACTGCATGCAACAGTTAGACCGATAGGTCTGGGGTGACAAATGTCATAACATTTCCGACGCCTGAAGAACGTCGTTTTAGGCAACCTTGGTCATAGTATGGTTATAATAAACTCACATAAAGTATTAATAAACATTGGAATTTACGGGAACTTCATTAAAATTTAACGAGTTTATGTCGATTTAAACTTGCATTGTTTTACTATAAATATGACAAATTACTTGTACATTTCGGTCTTTGGGTTTTAAGACTACATTTACACATTAAGGAAAATATTGGATTTTCTAACACAAATAATACTTTTACAAACGAAAGGCTTTTAATAATACCAAACAAAAGCTTATGAACTCACCAACCCTTGTGTTGACACTTTTTTTTTCAAACAACTTGTATTCTCAGGAAATCATTAAACAGGTAACCAAGTGCATTTGAGGATGGGACGCTAAGGCATCTACTATTTCATATTTTTGTCAACATAATGTAATTGATTCGTAAACATGTAATTCATACAATGATGTAACTTTTTCAATTATATATATGTTGGTTGGGTTTGCTTGAATTACTATTACAATTGTTGTTATGATACTATACATGAAGTCCTCCACCCCCGGACATTTCCGCCATCCTTGGTTTGGGGGTGTGACATTTCTACCCTAAACCTAGATCTAAGCATAGAATAGGAAAGTTTCAGACTTTATCCCTCCAATGAGCTAGAAATGAAGCACAAACTCTGGATCTACAAGCTTCTCCTTCTCCTTTTTCTTCTCCTCAAGTTCCTTCTTCTTCAAAACCACAAAAGAAGACCAAAAAGCTCCTTGTAAGCTCAAAATACACTCAAGATGACTAGGGTTTCGAGATTATCACTAAAAGGGCAATGGAGGCTGATAAGGTGAAAAGGGTGAAGGGATTAAGGTGGTTAAATAGGGTGCAAACTTTAAAGAATTAGGGTTTGCCTCTGGCTTGAGTGTGCCCTGCGTACGCATGGGTACACGCAGCGTACGTAGGGATCACTCCGATCCGCGCATGCAAATGGAGTACGTCGTGCGTACCTTGTGTACGCCCAACGTACTCGAGTCTAGTCCAAGGGTAAAAGAGTTTTAAATGAAAGAATTTTACCTGAAGAATCTGGACGTTACAAAACACTTATTAACAGGATACATTTAGCGGAAGTCTTATTTCAAAACATCACCAACGTTAAGTTATTATAAAAAAACAACCCTCATCAAAGTTAAAGTTTGAAAAAACCAACTATAAATGAAAACTAAAACAACATGTACAAGATGATATCGTCTACTAAAGAAAATATCAAGAACATGGCAACCCAAAGTCCCATCCTCACTAAGCCAATCAATCACGCTACCTGAAGCATGCAAGGAGAAAGCAACAAGCAAAGAACAAGTGTTAGCAAACTCTAAGTGAGTCAATCATAAGTACAATGTTATTAAAACATGCATATCCGAAAATGGGTCAATAAAACATCACATAGTATGTAAACAAATTGCAAATTTTCATAGCATCAAATACATCATATAATCGTCACAACAATATGTTAATATTGTTCTTCATTTGTTCTTTCTTTAATAATTACTCATCACTAAATCATCTTTGAAATTATTCACCATTTTCATGACTACAATATTATTAAATATTGATCTTCATTATTATGGGTTTCTATATTCACCACTAACCCAAAAGGAAAAAATACCCCATTCACTACTAACGTAACCGGCTCGACCCAATACACTAAGTGAGGCCCAATCTCACTCGTAACATTGCCCCCCGATGTGTTGCGTTCGCTACTCTGACGTTGCATGTACAAGTACATTCGTTGTCGTTTGAGATTGGTCTTTTTTGTTATCTTTCCGACCTTAGATACTGTTGGATCTATATGCCCAAGAATCACTATGGAGTGATATTGCTAATAATATATGATCCTATAGGGTTACAACTGTATCAAGTTGGCACATTTTGTATATTTATTATTAATATGATTATTAATAAATAATAACGATTCTTGTATTTTAATTAGGGAATAATTATTGTTTTTGTAAAAATAATAATTATAAGAGAGTATTACTAGTTATTATTTCATATGGTATGAATTAATAAGTAATGCACAACATTTTGGACTAGTTGGATTTTTTTTTACCTAAATACAAAGTTTATATTTTATAAATTTGGAGTTTATAAAAAAATAAAGAATCTTACTTTTTAAAAGGCATAATGATGGTGTGGGAGGTTGCTTTTCAACCTTCCACCTTTTGTCTCCCTTGCTTCTAAAGGCTACCATTACTTTAGATTATTTTAATGGGTGGACCTTACTTTTCATGGGCTACATAAGAGATGCATGAGGCTTGCATTTTTGCAAGAGTGAAGCTCTTCTTCTTCCTCTCTTTTCTCTCTAGAACTGTGGGTCCGTCTTCTCTTCTTCCTCTCTCTCTCTTTTGAAGTTAGTTTGGTGTTTAGAAGACCTCTTGAGTTGTTCCCTTTAGTGCTTAATTGAGTTAAGCACTTAAAGGCTTTATACACTCAAGAGTACAAGAAGGAACTAGCATTCCAAGTGCCTCACTCTTGATGGTGGATATTTGTAGAGAAGATCATACACTTTGATCTTTTGTTATCTTCATCAACACCCCAAAACCAAGTGGGTTCAAAGGCTTCAAAGGTTATCTCTAAAACATCCTATGGTTGGTTTTATTTCATTCTAACCTCTATAAATGGATCCATGATGGTTTGGTTTTGTTATGAACTAAAAATAAACTTGTTATTTTTAAAGTCTTCCGTTGTCGGTTTTTATGAAAAGCAAACTTTTATTTCGTATAAAAACCCAACAGATACTTCCCAATCAAACATGATGTTAACGATGGCTCCACCACATAGCCAACATCACTCTAGTCCTCCCATCGCAGGGACCATGTACCGAATGGTTTCCTAGAAAAACCACTCGACTTTAGTGCTGACTTAAGCTCTTATCCTAAAGGTACTCTTTCAACTTATTAGGCCATCTACAATCCGGATAAGATACACAACTAAGTCTAGGTTTCTACCCTTGCCCCTCTAAGTATGTTTCCCCATTATTAATTTATTATTAATGTACATACAATAGGGCCATCTACATTCCACCATTTACACATTACTATATCATCATGCATTACACATCATCATATTGTCAAGGCATATTATATCAGTAGCATGCATTGCCCTAGCATCATAGACAATAAAAAATTCTAGAAAATCACAACATGCATACATCACAACACACAATCAACACATATCCCTCTTTCTAGCATGAACCTAATCACACGGTTCACACCTAATCATCATAACAAGAGTCTAAAAAGCAATACATACTAAACTATTCCTCGACAAAAAGAGAATGGAATTTCCAGCACATAAATCATACACACTCAGGGCACATACTTCCTATAATATCGTAGGTTCGATTCATAAATTCTAGGTTATAAAATTTATCCAACATAGTACTAGATTAGCAACATAAGATGACTCACCTTAACCCGAACGGATGCCTCGGTTCGCTTCAAGTATTTAAATCATTTGAAGTTGCCAAGAAATCCCTTAAAAACACACAATAACAACCAATTATCAAGTGAATACTAATTAGACAACCTTGACTACAACTCATACTTTTGTTGAGTTTTAGGATTTTTCTAGCCCAACCCCTATTCAGTGTTATGAGCATAAACCATAATCTACAACTCCAAAATGGCTGATATCAGAGTTTCTGAAAGCTAGACTCAGTTTCCCACAACTTTGTTCTTGTGGTGATTTTGTCTAAACCATAATCTACAACCCTTGCAAGACAGGTCAATGAATATGTTCATATTTCTAATTTTTTGACAAACATCACTATAACCTCCTAAATTGTCCATGAAGTCAACAACAACCATTTATAAAGAATCAATAGAAAAAGAGAGGTTAATTTAAAGATATATTGCTAACCTCTAGAAATCTTAAGGAACAATAGGAGAGATTGGATGAGAAGAATCGTGGGTCCAATTCCACCAAGTATGCTTCAAGAATACACTTCTTCACTTGAATCAACTTCAAACCACAAAGGAAGAAACCCTATCACAAACACTCTCTAACTTGAGTTGTTGGCTGCAAATAGGGTTACAAACCCCTATTTCAGGGTTAACCCTCTTTAAATAGTTCATAAAGTTCATATTTGACCCTCAAAGTATCATAAGATGACTTCTTTAACCATATACGTGATCAAGAATCATTTTATTACACTTTGGCCCCCATAAGTTAGCTTTAAACCAAGGAAAATGTTAGCTTAATAATAAACTTGACGGAATACTATTCTCGTTAATGGTACGTAAATTTGGGTCGTTACACTAGTCTTATTTACCAACTAAACTACAGATTTAAGCTTTAAGCCATTTAACAAAACATATTCACATGCATATGTTTTGAACAACACTCGGTTCAAATTCAGCCACGAGTTTTGGTGACGGATTTTATTTCCGTTGCTAACCCATCACATCCGTTGCTTATTTTTAAATTCAAATATATGTTAATGATAGTTTAAATTTCAATTGACGGATTCCACCTCGTCGCTAAATTATCATTGTTCCGATAATCACGCATCGAGAATGACTTAAATTTTTTTGGTTCATGTATACCGGACAAAAGAAATAACGCGTATATAATATAAAATAATCAAATTCAAATATACACGGTAGACTCCTAAGCCGATACCACATTAACCGCAATCGGACTCCTAACCCTATAAATGTTATTCATCCATGTCAACGATCCAAACTCAAAGCTACCATTGCTGCTCTTATAAGTTCCAAAATCAATCCTGTAAGTCATCTTCTCCCCCGACTTCCCAAACCTCATAACATTAGGGTAAACGGAAGCTTTTACTCCTGTGATTTCTAGTTTCGAATAAAAAACTGCCGGGCCTTCACCAATGAAAGTAACTGTCCTGTACACCGACAAATTTCCAGTCAAATTAGCAACACCAATCGACGGATAGTTGAAGTTATAGGAGGCTATGGGAGGATTCTTGCAGTAAACTGGCGTTGTGGTCAAGTTCTTGAGTTGTGAGAGAGTTGCACCGCTGCTGCAAAGGAAGTTGATGAGATCATTGGTGTCAAAATCGTAAATAAGTCCAGGGTTGACTGCTGCACCGGGATTTATGTGTCCAGATCCGTAATCAAAAGGTGTTGCATAAGTTGAATCGTCGTTTTTTATGAGGTTTCGGGTGTTATCGGTTGTAACAGCTGTAAGAAAAGTGAGAATGATACGATAAGAAAGATGATTACAAAATGAATTAGAAACACAAGTGTGCATCACATAGGATGACCGTTGAATAGGTGGTCATAGTGCATTATCTTTTGGGACTTAACTTTGGTCATTCTTCAAAAACCATCTCATGGATCACAAAAGAATTTTGTACATAATGCAAATCATTCTTGTTACATTAAGTTAAAAAAATAATATATAATGGTATATATAGTTTAGTGATGGCTTCTATTCTGTTAAGTTCATTAAGTCAAAGGAATCAAACACTAAGCAAAGGGTTGACCTGTGGTCATTATCGCAGATTTTATCATGGCAGGACTCCAGTTTGGATGAACTGATTTTAACAGTGCTGCGACTCCAGCAACATGTGGACATGACATAGATGTGCCGGAGATTATGTTATAGTTAAGGTTGTTGCCAGCAGTGTCTTCCGTCGCTAAAGGTGACCATGCAGCCAAAATGTTCACTCCTGGTGCAGTGATATCCGGCTGCATTCAGTAGTTGCAACCATCATGCATTAGAATCGATATTCATTTGGAAAAAAATCTAATATAATGGTAAAAATACAAACTTTAATGATGTCAGGAGTTATTATATTCGGCCCCTTGGAGGAGAAAATCGCCATGACTGGTGCTGGTTTAATCCCGACATGTGTTACTGTTTGGTAGATTCTAGCAGTCGAGTTCCTTGGATCATGATGAAAAGTAACTATTAGATCAAAATTGTGTTGTTAATGCATTCTCTATATAGAGTTACATGAGTGGGAACAGGAAACTTACTTATTAGTGTTCATGTACAATTGAAGCTCTTGAGCTTCTTCTTGACCAATTAAAACGCTTCGAATTACAGGTTGAAAGAGAACGTATTTCGCTAGAGGGTCAACTAGGATCATCCCTGCACCTCCGCCTTCTTTTATTGCAATCGCTTTCTCTTTTCTATCCTCGGTCAACGTCTCAAGTTTACACACCACAATCTTCCCCTTTATCAAGTTTGAATCCAAGGTGTTTTTCTTGCAAAAGCTAGATATATAATAGAAGTTGATTTAGCAAATAATTGTTTTGTTGCGACAAATTATGCATCGCTAATGTTTTAATTTTATTGTGGTTAATTAAGTTCTTTAGAATACCTTGCATTTCTTGATGGGACACCGGAAGCTGCAGCAACACCTCCAGATAGAAGACTATATTGTTTCCCTAGATCGGGTGTGGTGTTTACACCGAAACCCTTCAATTGTTTCATATTTCCAAGTAGCACGTATGACGGAAACTCGCGATCAATCGTACTAGCACCAACAGTAAGGATCCACGGGGCCACATTGATCGCTGTGCTTGGCAAAAAGCTGTTCCCAGCAGACGCGCATACGACAATCCCTTTCTCAAAAGCATGAAATGATCCAATTGAAATCACATCCTCAAAGTAAACCGGTTGAGGTGGAAATGGACCAAGAGACATAGAAATAACATCAACACCATCGTGAATCGCATCATCAAGTGCTGCAAGAAGGTCGGCATCTTCACAGTCGTTGAACCAACAAGCTTTGTAGATGGAAAGTCTAGCACTTGGTACACCTCCGGTGGCTATACCGGATGCTAACCCATGTAAACTCACGTTGGAGACCTTTGATCCGGCAATGGTAGAGGACGTGTGGGTCCCGTGGCCATCAGTATCTCGTGCAGATCGAAAGAAAGTTCGGTTGAGGTTCTCTAGAGGTCCGTTTATTGCTTCAAATCCTTTCGAGTAGTATCTAGCTCCTATAATCTTTCTGCAAAAAGTTTGCAAAGTGGGGACTATTGTGATGAAACATTTTTTAATGGATGTTCGAAATTTGACATTTGAAAATAATCCCTTTGCAATTACAAGGTTATTGCAAATGATATAAGACAATGTCCTTTAGTGACGCATAGAGAACAATTAGTGACAACCATGACTATTTTTTGCAACGCTTACCTGTTACAGTTGGATTGTGTGAATTTCTGTCCAGGTACACATTCTCCCTTGAATTTTATTGGCACAGGCCCAAGTCCATAGTCATCGAAGCTTTCCGATTCTGGCCAAAAGCCTAAATGGAGTGTTGTTTCTATTAGAAATGAACTTTATGTGGTCATTATAGTTTTTTAATTAACAAGTACGTACCAGTATCAATGACACCAACAATTACATCTGATTTTATATCCATAGGAAGCTTGTTATATTGTGGAATAGAATCTACTCCTAGAAATCTCCATGACTTAGTCGTATGCAATTGATTCATTCTGCTCTCAAAGACTGAAATAACAGCTTCGTTTTCTGTGATACAAATGGAATTGTAAACTGTTTAGAGTACTGTTAATGATCGAATGATCGAGTTAAAAATACAAAAGATAAACAGATAGAGATATATACTCTAGTTCCTTTAGACACAGTCTTTCTAATTTCCGAGATCTATTACGACTTTAATATATACAAATTATATATCCAACGCCAGAAATTTTTATTCAGTTGGTATATAAATGAGGAAACCTGAAAGTCTAGTTGCTTGATCGGGAGTAAGCATGGCGGAAAAACCTCTGAAGCTTTTAGTATAATGATGGATTGCGGCTTCTTTTGCTCCATTATAACTGCAAAAGAATAGATTTGTCACAAAAACCATGTTTTTGTCTTATGGATCCTCATCCGATATCCATGGGATAAATGCTCCAACAATATAATAAACGAATGTATATGTGCTTGCCTTTCAAGAACCAACGTGAGCATTTCATGGTTAGCTGAGATGACAGACTGTGAGCTCGGGTGTGAGTGTTGTCCCATGTAGACTATGTAATGCTATAGATCAAGAAATACATTCGTTAACCACAAGTCAAATTTTTTGTGAGAGATTGTCGCTAATAAAACTTTATTTTGTTAAAGAAACTGTAATTCTCTTGCAAGTATGACACTGTAATGTCCCTTCGTAACGTAACACTGTTAGAATAAATATTTCAAGAGAGAACATGTTACCTTTCTATCATCGGCTCCATGGCCTAACGCAAGTGTAACTAGTAAAAGTAGACCCAAAAGTCTTGCTGCTTTCATATTTACCGAGGACTACTCTTGGCAGCAAAGCAAGTTTAGCTTTTTTGCAATTGAGCTAGTACACTTTTTATAGGTGAAATCATTCAGCATGTAGCAATTAATATAAAGTTAAAATTAATTAATTAATTAATTTGATGTAATTCGATGAAATGAGTAGTCGAAAGAAAGCATCAACGGGTCGGCTGGTTTGCATTGCCGGCTTTTGTTTTTGCTCTAAGCAATTGGCATATTATGATTTAATTAAAGAAATAATTGGATTATTGAAAATATGATAAAAAAAGTTTATAAGACTAAATCATAAATGGTCCCTGTTGTTTGCTAATCGGAAAAAGTTGATTCCAAGTTTTTTTTCTTGCATCAGTAACTCCTTAAGGTGTTTTTTTCATGCAAAAGTGGTCTATTAAACTGAAGACGTCTAAGGGTGTTCGTTAATCCTCAACACATGGCCTGCACGTAAGGGCATTATCGTCCAATATCTTGTACCTATGCTACATCCTTGTATTGTCGGCATGATAAGTTATTATACCTAAGGTTGTAAAAAACGTTTGACGTTAGCTAGTCAGTGGACTGGGGCTAAGAGCATCCACAATGCATTAAACTTATTACAGTTTAATGGATTGACGCATCATCATTTTACTTACTATATAACTCTACATTAATTTTTCTACAATGCATTGAACTCAATAGAGTTCAATAGAATATAGATTTAATAGTTAAAAGGTTTCTTTTTTTCCCATTGAAGAGTTCAATGGCATTGAACTTCATATTCATTGAATGCCAACATGGCATCCCACAATGGTAGAGTTTAATCCATTGAATGCCAATTTGGCATGCCACCTTATTGAACTCTCTCATTAAACTATGCATTGTGGATGCTCTAAGGGATTAATCGGTTAGGCGGGGATTAATCGGGGACCATTAATTGCTAAATCGTTAAATTTTCAAAAATTAAATATGACTAATATCATAACAAAAGTCGTAAATACTACTAATATCTTAATAAAATAGGTTAATATGATTAATACAACATTAATCATTCCTCAAATGGTTTCTATAGAGATAGAACTTCTTCAAAGTGTTCAAATTTCATCGTTTTCTACTATTTCAATCATTTTGTAGGCAATGATTAATCGCTAGGCGCCCTCTAATCGGTCGGGTAGCGCCTAGGGATTAATTGGAGATTAATCGGGACCTAATCAGGATTTTTACAACACTGATTATACCTTATTATATCATATCACATCTATGTGTAAGTTACAGGTTTAAACTTTCAAGAAACCCATTTCATATATTTCATCTTCTTCATTGATCTTCTTCACCTTATTAAGCTTCTCGCGACTGTCTATCTCTTTCGTCCATATTTCTTGACTTTTCACACACATTTGCACCTAACTACGACATAGTGTGGACCATTCGAGGACGAAATGCATATTTCAACCAAAATGTTGTCTACGGTAACTTGGCAAGAGCCTTACACCGGTACAATAAGCTAAGCTATCGATTTTTCATTAAGCCTTATCGCATCCCCTTTGTTCGTAACCATTAATTTTTGAATGATATTACTATAGGTGTTGGAACTGTAGGATCAGGTCCCTTAATAACACACAACACACACTACTCACGTATTATGTATGGGAAACTAACGTTGCAAGGAAAATGGAAAAGCTCCATATATTCAATAAACAAAGGGCTATAAATAGCCTTACATAGACTCCCAAAAAACAACAAAATGAGCAATCGTGGGAACAGAAAATAAGGAACAAAATACTACCTAGTTAGTCATTGCTACCTAATGAACCGGTCCATGGATTGACTCACATTCTTAAACCAGCGTGCACCTTATGAATTAGTCAATTAACCTCAACTTTACACTTCCTTATTTACCTTGTGCATAAAGAAAATACTTGACCCAAATTACCTATTCGACTGCATACCCGCTGACCCATGACCTGCATGATCGGCGAACAAACCGATTAACCCAACAATCACCCCTTTAATCGGTTGTTCACACCATTTGTTCACAACATCTTTTAGTCACCCTCTTTTCATTCTGATTATCGATCTTTCCCGGACACCCGACCTCCACATTAGTCACGTCCAAAGTCTTCACCCAATCATGACTTTTCCCGGACACCCGACCTTCACCTCGGTCACATCCAAAGTCCTCCATACCCGGCTGTTGTTTATCACCACACAAAATCCGTTTCACCTAACACTTTTGTGAAACGAGAACCTTCTTCCACCGATCAAGAAAACAAAGCAACCTACTTTTCCCGTCTTCTTTCACCCGCAAAACAAAACAATCCCAAAGCCACCTCCTTTGATGGATCTTTTATGTTTATTTTCTCACGCATCTCCGGTAACTCTCTCCATTTTCTGGTGACATACCCACAATCTACCGTCGGACGCCTTGAATACCATATATACTTCCCTTTGATCACAACTAACAGCTACGGACCGCCTATTTTCATCATCGATCACCCTCGTTTTCTCTAACGGTACTCCATATCTCCCCACGACAATGGTCGACCTGGTGAAATTTTAACTTATCCGCCTTCTGCTGTAGACGAGTCCCGAAACATCCCCCCGCTACTGCTCCCCGCAGGAAAAAATCGGTGCCAAACAAACCTTGTTTCTGATTTAACCTCCAAAACAATTTTCGACCCGCTACTACTGCTGCTCTCGCAGCCCTGCAATCAAAGTCTCCTCCCTCCTTCAAAAGTCGACTCTAGGATCAGGTCCCTTAATAACACACTCTACTCACTTATTATGTATGGAAAATTAATGTTGCAGGGAAAATGGAAAAGCTTCATATATTCAATAAACAAAGGGCTGTAAATAGCCTCACATAGACTCCCAAAAAACAACAGAATGAGCAATCATGGGAACAGAAAATAAGGAACAAAATACTACCTAGTTAGTCATTGCTACCTAAAGAACCGATCCATGGATTGACTCACATTCTTAAACCAATGTGCAGCTTATGAATTAGTCAATTAACCTCAACTTACACTTCCTTATTCACCTTGTCCATAAAGAAAGTACATGACCCAAATGACCTATTCGACTGCATACCCGCTGACTCGTGACCCACATGATCCACGAACAAACTGATTAACCCAATAAGAACCTTATTC
The DNA here is from genome assembly GCF_052849685.1 of Lactuca virosa. Classification (NCBI taxonomy): domain Eukaryota; kingdom Viridiplantae; phylum Streptophyta; class Magnoliopsida; order Asterales; family Asteraceae; genus Lactuca; species Lactuca virosa. Next base: position 111,479,637 of record NC_136426.1, on the reverse strand, counting down.
AACATACATGTTCATCGTAGTTGGTTCTCCAAATCGTCAGGTTGTAGATACGTTGACGGTAAGGTGAGTTGCATTGACTATGTTGAAATCGAGAAGTTCTTAACTCACGAGTTTATCATTATGTTCATGGATTTAGGTCAGCTTAGGTATGCTAACTTAGAGTAATGAACCCATTTTCTATTACTTTTTAATACATGCTTCTTATCTAGATTATGGTCTCCTACCACTAGAGAAAGACCTAGATGTTATTAGATTGTCACGATACATACACATGAACAAAGAAATATGTGTTTATATTAAACACAACAAGAATGTGGGTGGTTACTTTAAATGGTCGTGTAATGTAGATAGAGGACATACCAGAAGGGAAGGGGTTTCAGTGGAAAATACATATATGGCCATTGTAAAATCCTAGAATATAAATGTTTAGGATGTTAAAGTGGTTGAAGGAAATGTCTTAGAATAGATGCAATGAGTCTATAAACATGTAATACACTAATTAATTAATTAATATATATATATATATATATATATATATATATATATATATATATATATATATATATATATATATATATATATATATATATATATATATAAGGGTATTTTATTCATTTGGAATGAAATATATGTTTGAATATGTTGCACTTACAATTCTTAATGAGAATATACTAATTTAGGGTGAATGTAGTGAGAGTATTGAAATAAGTTCAATTTGGAAATTGCATAAAAGTACTTACTTCCTTGCTTTGAGAGTATCAAAATCGGGCCTAAAAGTATGAGAATTGTGAAGTAAAGGTTTCAATGTAAGGATTTTACAATAAAGAAATCAATTCAAATAGATTTAAATTATGTGGAGTTAAAATGAAAGAGTTATGTCATTTTAAAAACTTATATGTTGTAGATTTTTGAAGATTTTATAGTGTTAGTTATGCCCTATGAGTTATACTATGGTATGATATTTCATTGGGATATTTTATAACGTTTATTATGAGTAAAATGTTGTAAAAACATCAGTACCTAGACATCAATTCAAAGAAATGGCAAAGTAGGTTGCTATAGTTGGAAAACAGACAATATAGATTGTTATAGTGCAATCAGTGGATAAACAAAGATACAGTTGAAGTAAACTTAAAAATGGATTATAGTATATGAAATACTATGAGTTTCTAGATAAAAAGGTAGAGAGTACTAATATTGTAAAGAATATTAACAAGTGTAAAGAATGTTATAGTATGTTCTCACTCAGAATTATCACATGCTTTGAGTGTCGTAAGTCATTTTATGGCTAATATGGAAAGGGACATTAGAAAGTCGTCCAATGGATATTTATACACCTTAAAGGTAATTCTAAAGCATGTTTGGATTTTGGAGAATCAACATTTGGGTTATGTATTTATTATCGGTGATTATGTCATAAGTTGGAAGGCTACACTTAAATCTACCATTGTTTTATATATTATGGAAAATAAATACATGGCTATTTTAGAAACATGTAAAGAGGTTATGTGGCTTAGAGGATTGTATGGTGCTATGTGGTGATTTTCCATGCACTATAATTTATTAAGAGAGTCAAAGTGTAATATGCCTTACGAAGGATTTGATGTTCCACCAAGGAATGAAGCATGTTAACATACATCAGAGATGTCATTTCCCAAGGTAATATCAAGGTGACAAGGATTGACACCAACGACAACCCAGCCGACATGATGACAAAGTCGGTTCTGACCACCAAATTTGAACTTTATTTATATTTGGTTGGTATTTCAAATAAAGTCCTTAGGGACTTTTGAGAACTATATGTTTTTTTGTAACACCCGTTTTCCGGAATGGACCAACTAGAGACTTATTTGGATCAAAGAATGGGTTTTTGGAGAAAAACCCTACGCCACGTCATGGTGCATGGATGACCATGATGTGGCATGAATTTTATGAATCGCACATTTCTAGTGATCACCACGACGTGGTGGCAGTTGCAGCCCAAACACATGAATATTTAGGGTTGCTCCCATATTTAAGGACCTTAAATTTAGGGTTAGGTCATTCTCTTCAGCCTCCAGCCTCCTATCTCGAAACCCTATCCCCATGGAGTGTTCTTGAGGTGCTCTTGGTGTTCTTGGCCAGTTGAAGGCTCATTTCTGATTTTTTTTGGTATGGAGCTTGAAGATAGAGTTGCTTGCAAGTGTTTTGGTGAAGAGCTCAAGTGTAGATCTAGAAACGTGACTCCATTTCTAGACCATTGTGAGTATAAAGCTTCAACCTTTGCTTCTAGTTTTTTGGAACTAGCTTATGGTCCATTTTTATGATTTTGGGTCCCTTTTTGGTGGTGTGCTTGGTGTTAAGATGACTTTGATGGGTTTTGAGCATTTCTAACACTCCTAAGTGTACATGCAACCCTAGAAAACCTTGGATCTATGTTTGTCTATAATACATGCAAAATATGATTTCCAAGGTTCATAATCCTATCTACATACATGGGGAACTTTTAATCATAAAAGATGGCTAGAATTACATACCTTGTAGTTGTTATGATTCCTTGAAAACCTTGAGAGCCTAGCACCCCAAGTGTGATGCCTCAAATGTTTCACACAACACCAAATGCTTTGGAATAACTTTAGAGAATGTATAACACTTGTAAAAATCGGCTTGCCCTCTCTTGTTCTTAGTGTAGCCGATTTTGGTGAGTAACATGTTCTTTATATAGTGTGTCACATCTAGGGTTACACCATGTAAACCCTAATGTGACATGACTCTTTATTTCCATGACCCATGGGTTTGTAACTCCCATGGAGCCTCCATGGAGCATCCAATGGGTTTAACCCAACTTGATAATCCATGGAGCCTTTTAGCCCACTATACAAGTTATGGATTATTTACATAATCAACCCATATATTTAATTAGTCACCTTTTGATCACTTAATTAATTCTACATTAATTCTAGATCAATACTAATTAAATAATACTATTAATATATTAGAACTTATAATATATTAATAAACCATAAGTGTTATTTCTCTCATTTAGTCTATCCAAATGCATGATGCCATGCAACCCAAATGGACCATGTCGGGTCGGTTCAAGTACATACCAGAAATAGTTATGGACTTAGATACCTTATCCAACAGTCTCCCACTTGGATAAGTCTAATAACTATAACTGCAAGTATAACTTCATGAACCGATCAGCAATCGTAGCTCTTTTCAAGGTCTCTCGGAACTGAGAAGATGATGATACGCCATTTCAGATAAGTGATCATATAATCCTCTATTCTAGATATCAGCCGGACAAATACATGGAACAATGTCTTACTTTTTTCCAGCAGTTTGTTTCCCGATTTCCGATTTGTTTGACATAGAACTTAATTGAACACGTCAACTTAGTTCTGACCGGGCCCGGTACATAGGTCAAAACAAAATCATCGAGGGGCCCAGATATCGCTTCTAATCCAAGAAGGAACAGATAAACTTTGACTCATATGCTTGTTCTACTACTTGTTAAATCACACATAAACGCACGTTTTATAACATCGAGTTACCAATGCGTTTTCGCACGATCAATGCATAACCAACTCATAGTCAACAAGTCATATCTCTAGGTTTGAAGACTTATATGATATTACCGTCTCGCGATCACTCGAGATAAATTCCATGAAGTGATACCAGCGAGCGTGGATTGAATCCAATACTTAGAACTTATGAGCACTCATGAGTGTTGAGGCCATGTCCAACATCTTAGACCTCTACAACCAACTCATGACAGTCTTAATTCATAACTACTTCCAACATATGACTGACTGTGTATAATTTGAATAATATGTAAAACACAACATAAATATTCTGGAAGGCAAAACATGCAAAAGAAATAATAGTAAACGATTGACAAAAGATAGCAACACTTTACTCATAAATAAACACAACTTTTATTCATCATCAAACGTCAATTACACTTTACAAATTTCAAAATTATCTAACCACTAAAACTAATATCATCCTTCAGCCCAATGCTCCTTGCATGCTGGAGATGCTTAACCCTACCCAGTCCCTTCGTGAGGGGATCTGTCGGATTCTCATCCGATGATACCCTCTTTGCCACGAGGAGTCCTTCTATACGACGTCTGATGAAATGGTATTTTCTGTCAATGTGTCTAGATCTCCCGTGATCCCTTGGTTCCTTGGCTAAGGCAACTGCGCTTTCACTATCACATAAAATCTCTATAGGCTCCTTTATAGTTGGTACAACTCCAAGGTCTCCAATGAAGTTCTTTAGCCATATCTCCTCCTTTGCTGCCTTGCTTGCCGCTATATACTCTGATTCGCAAGTTGAATCAGCCACTGTCTCCTGCTTGGAACTTTTCCAAGAGATTGCTCCTCCATTTAAGGTAAAGACCCAGCCTGACTGAGAGCGGAAATTATCCCTATCAGTCTGGAAGCTAGCATCACCATACCCTACAACTCTCAAGTCATCACTCCCACCAAGGGTAAGGACCCAGTCCTTAGTCCTTCGCAGGTACTTGAGAATGTTCTTTACTGCAGTCCAGTGAGCCTTACCAGGGTTCCCCTGATACCTGCTAACCATGCTCAAAGCAAAGGCTACATCAGGACGAGTGCAGGTCATAGCATCCATGATCGAGCCTACAGCCGAGGCATAAGGTACTCGACTCATTTCTGCTATCTCAACCTCAATACTCGGGCTCTGAGTCTTACTCAATCTAGCGTTACTCTGGATGGGTAACTTTCCTTTCTTGGAATCCTGCATGCTGAATATCTTCAGCACTTTATCCAAGTATGTACTCTGACTAAGTCCAATTAGTCTTTTACTCCGGTCTCTCAGAATCCTTATCCCTAGAATATAGGCAGCTTCTCCTAGGTCCTTCATAGCGAAACACTTCCCAAGCCAGGACTTCACTTCCTGCAAGGTTGGGATGTCATTTCCTATGAGTAGTATGTCATCCACATACAGTACCAAAAAGCTAACTATACTCCCACTAGCCTTGACATATACACAAGATTCATCTTCACTCCTCGAAAAGCCAAACTCTTTAACTTTCTCACCGAAACAAAGATTCCATCTGTGAGGTGCTTGCTTTAATCCATAAATGGATTTCTCAAGCTTACACACTTTATTAGGGTTCTCTGTACTGACAAAACCCTCAGGCTGACCATGTAAACATCCTCAGCCAACTTTCCATTAAGGAAAGCGGTTTTGACATCCATTTGCCATATTTCATAGTCATGAAATGCAGCAATGGCTAACAATACCCTAATAGACTTAATCTTGGCTACTGGTGAAAAGGTCTCATCATAATCAACTCCTGGAGTTTGAGAAAAGCCCTTTGCCACCAGTCGTGCCTTATAAGTGTGTACATTACCATCCATGTCGGTATTCTTCTTGAAGATCCATTTGCACCCAAGTGTCTTACGACCTGGTACCTTGTCAACCAAGTTCCAAACCTGATTGTCATACATGGACTATATCTCGCTGTCCATTGCCTCTTTCCATTTAGCAGACTCGGGGCCTGCCATGGCTTCCGCATAGCTGTTAGGTTCATCCAGACTTACCAGTGTCTCATCACTGATAAGTGTCTAACCTTCCGCAGTAATATGGAAACCATAGTAGTGCTCAGGTGCATTCCTAACCCTTGTGGAACGCCTTAGAGGTACAGACTCGTCAATTGGATCAACAGGAGTTTCCTCCTCAAGTTGACTACTAGGGTTTGAGGTTCCTTCACCACTTGACTCTTGAATTTCTTCAAGGTCAATTTGCCTCCCACTGTTTCCTTGGCTTATGAACTCTCTCTCTCGAAAGACACCCTTCCTTGCTACAAAGACCACATTCTCACTAGGTCTGTAGAAGAGGTAACCAAAGGATTTATGTGGGTAGCCGATGAAAATACACCTCTCACTGCGAGGTTCGAGCTTTTCGTGAGTCTCGCGTCTCACGAATGCTTCGCAACCCCAAATCTTGATGTGGGCTAGACTAGGAACTTTTCCAGTCCACATCTCGTGAGGTGTTTTGGCAACCTTCTTTGTAGGGACCAGATTAAGGATATGGGCGGCAGTCTCTAAGGCATACCCCCAGAATGAGATTGGTAGCGAAGCTCGACTGATCATGGAACGAACCATGTCTAACAAGGTTCGATTATGCCTCTCAGCTATACCATTCAACTGTAGTGTCCTCGGAGGTGTCAATTGTGAGACAACCCCACATTCCCTAAGATAGTCGAGGAACTCAGTACTAAGATACTCACCACCGCGATCGGATCGAAGCATCTTAATGTTCCTGCCCAATTGATTCTCTACTTCATGTTTAAACTCTTTAAACTTATCGAAAGTCTCAGACTTATGCTTGATTAAGTAGACATATCCATATCTACTATAATCATCTGTAAAAGTCACATAATAATGATTAGCGTCCCTTGTGGCAGTTTTGAAGGGTCCACACACATCCGTGTGCACTAGATCCAACAAACCTTCACCCCTATCACAAGAACCTGTGAAGGGTGACTTTGTCATTTTTCCAAGTAAGCATGATTCACAACTATCATCTGACTTTAGGTCAAATGATTCCAAGACTCCATCCTTTTGGAGTTGGCCTATGCGTTTCTTGCTTACATGTCCAAGACGACAATGCCATAATGATGCTTTATCCAAGTTATTATCATTAGTAGAATCAATACACAACACATTATTTCCTAAATTATCTACAACAGACACAACTTCATACACACCATCACAAGGTAATGCTTTAAAATAGAACACATTATTAAAGAAAGCATTTATTCCACCAACTTCATTATCAAAAGAAAAGGTAAAATCTTGTTTGTACAAAGCATGAAAGGAAATAACATTTCTTGCCATTTCAGGCGAATAACAACATTTATTCAAATCTAAAGTAAACCCACTACTTAGCAACAAAGTATAAACTCCAATCTTGGTGACAGGTGAGACTTTCCTATTCCCCATGATCAAGTTTATCTTTCCATGCTCCACATTCTCACTTCTTCTTAGTCCCTGCAAATCAGAACAAATATGAATACCACAACCGATATCAAGGACCCAAGAGTTAGAATAAGGTGAGTTATTAGATAATATTTTGTAAATACCTGCATGGTTGGGTTTCACTTTCCCATCCTTCAAATCTTGCTGGTACTTTGGGCAATTCTGCTTCCAGTGTGCCTTTGCATGGCAATAGAAGCATTCAGCCTCTTTTGGGTCAGCAGAAGGAGTGACGAAACCTTTCTTGGTTCCGCTAGAAGAGGAGCCATCAAGGGTCTTACCCTTGGTACCCTTCGAAGGGTTCTTCCTCTTCTTCCCTCTACCTCTCCCGATTGCCAGGACAGGTGCGGAGTTTGGAGTAGGAGTAGAAGTGGTAACAACCGACTTACCTTTAAGACCTGATTCTATGGTCTTTAGGAGTCCTTGAAGCTTGTTAAGTGTAACTTCCTCCTTGTTCATGTGGTATGTCATGCGGAATTGATCATAACACGAAGGTAAGGAGTGCAAAATAATATCTATTGCTAGCTCCTCTGGGAAGTTCACATTCAGCTTCATCAAACGGTCCACAAACCTTTGCATTTTCTGCATGTGGCCCATGATGGGTTCACCATATTTCATTCGGGTTGTTATCATGGAGGAGATGATTTCATATCGCTCTTGACGAGCACTCTGATGGTAGCGGTCCATCAAATCCTAGTGCATCTCAAAAGGATAGCAGTCCTCATAGGACTTTTGGAGCTCGGCTGTCATAGTGGCCACCATGATGCATGCCACTTTGGTAGCATCTCTTTCATGTGCCTCATATTCAGAAAACTCCTCAGGAGTAGCAGTCGGCTCGGGTACCTTAAGCTCCTTGTCGATAACATATTCTTTGTTCTCATACCGAGTGACCATCCTGATGTTCCTGATCCAATCTGTAAAGTTGGATCCATCAAAGATGACTCTCCCACAAAGGTTCATGAGAGAGAAGGATCCGGTAGGGATCGAGCCAGAAGCAGCATTGTTTGAAGACATCTGAAAAGAAGAAAAGAAAAGTTTAGTTTAGATATAAGATAGTCCTTAATAAAACACCCAAATGTAATATTAAGGCTAGGATCCAATCACAACATATTATAACTTAGAAGAGGGATTCCGTAATCTAAGCTAAAAACATATTTGAAAGGTAGGTGAATGACGATTCACCAATTTCACCATGAAAACGAAATATAAATTATTAGGTTTTATTTGGTTCTTAGAAATTCCTAGATTCTTTTGAGATTCAATGAACTTTTCAAAGGCATGTTTCAATCTCGAGTGTACCCTTCATGTTTTGTGACTAGGATACCGAGGATCACAAAACAAGGTGTGAAGTAACCATGCAAATTACTTGGTACCCTTAATGTTTTTCACTTAATCGATGTGCCGGTTAACCACACGCGCTCCATCGACCTATGAAAAACCTTAAGTCACCCTTTGCCTACCTTATTAAGCCCAAGTTAGTGTGTCGGTTAACCACACACGCTCCACCAACGACTTAATCAAAGTGCAAAGTGTAATTTCATAGGTTAGGTCCTTATTCACATTTTCCTAAAGTAACTAAGATTGGGAATTTAAAAACATTTAGTTACTTTATAATAATCATTATACTTTTAATGAGAATTTTAAGTCATTGTCCTACCCGTTCGGCTAACGACCCTCCACCAGTCAAGGAAGCGGTGGGTGAGAGTGGACACCCATTAAGCTGCCATTTTATAGGAAACAACCTTATACCCCCCCCCCCCCCTTATAGATCGGCTTCGTGAATGAGGCCTACTAACGGTAAAACGACTTGATCTTATACATATATATATATATATATATATATATATATATATATATATATATATATATATATATTATTAAACTTATAATATTATAAAGTATAAGGGTTGAATTTTAACTTTTAAAATTCTAGGGATTGGAACTAAAGTTTATTAAGATGGCTTTACATGTTCCAAAACTTGAGGGCAAGTTTTGTAACTCTACAAAACCTTTCAATTCATAACTTATGAGTTATTAAAATGAAGACTCTTCATTTTTGTAACTTGTGTGTTCTTTTAATGGAATTAAAACAAAGAGATTTTTGGTTATCCATAACTTGAGGACAAGTTATGGACTCCATTAAAACACATAAAGATCATGAATTCAGCATTCAACCAAGTAATCCCTATGATCTATCAATAACTCATAAGAACATGAATTAATCATATCAAATTTTCAAGAACATATGAACACATATAATCATGTAATTTTGATATTAGCCATTGTAAATGGATTAGAACAATCATTACACCATCTAAAACAAGTTTAATAACACCAAAACAGTTTAGGGTAATGTTTCTAGTCCATTTCCAGCCGCAAAAGTCGAAAATCTGCATTCTGAGGCTCCTACTCGTCGAGTGCACGAACCTACTCGACGAATAGGATGATTTTTAGTCATAGACTCGGCGAGTCCCCCCATGGACTTGGCGAGTTCATCATGCTGACAGCAAGAAAATCGACTTTTTTCACTATTTTGCAATAAGTATCAACAAACAAGCCTAGTCTCTGATACCACTGATGGGTTTTGAGCATTTCTAACACTCCTAAGTGTACATGCAACCCTAGAAAACCTTGGATCTATGTTTGTCTATAATACATGCAAAATATGATTTCCAAGGTTCATAATCCTATCTAGCATACATGGGGAACTTTTAATCATAAAAGATGGCTAGAATTACATACCTTGTAGTTGTTATGATTCCTTGAAAAGCTTGAGAGCCTAGCACCCCAAGTGTGATGCCTCAAATGTTTCACACAACATCAAATGCTTTGGAATAACTTTAGAGAATGTATAACACTTGTAAAAATAGGCTTGCCCTCTCTTGTTCTTAGTGTAGCCGATTTTGGTGAGTAACATGTTCTTTATATAGTGTGTCACATCTAGGTTTACACCATGTAAACCCTAATGTGACATGACTCTTCATTTCCATGACCCATGGGTTTGTAACTCCCATGGAGCATCCAATGGGTTTAACCCAACTTGATAATCCATGGAACCTTTTAGCCCACTATACAAGTTATGGATGATTTACATAATCAACCCATATATTTAATTAGTCACCTTTTGATCACTTAATTAATTCTAGATTAATTCTAGATCAATACTAATTAAATAATACTATTAATATATTAGAACTTATAATATATTAATAAACCACAAGTGTTATTTCTCTCATTTAGTCTATCCAAATGCATGATGCCATGCAACCTAAATAGACCATGTCGGGTCGGGTCAAGTACATACCAGAAATAGTTATGGACTTAGACACCTTATCCAACAGACTTCAGCCCTTTTAAGCTCTAAGGAGTATCTTTTGGACATTTTCTTGTGGGAAAGTTGGTAGCTTGACCTGTCCATGGAGCCATGCCTATTTTGTGAAGGATTTATGCCATTTTGGACTTAGGGTTTAAGATCTTACTTCATGGTGAGGTCTTAATGGATAAAGTTGGAAACTTTATCCATTAAGTCAATGAGAAGAATTAGATATGAAGTTTTAAGCCTTGATCTGAAAGGATTAAGTGCTTGGTGAATATTTTGGCTTCTGACGAGAAACCACGACATGACCAAGAGCCTGCCATGATGTGGTTGTCTCCTGTATATCGACTGTTTTGCCCGGACACACCTACGATGTGTCCAAGAGGTCTCCACGTCGTGGTGGTTATTGACTTGGTTAACTACTTACTTTTGTTGACCGCTGACCGTTGACTTTTGAACAGTTTGAATTTAGGCCGAACTTGGAGAATTTGGATGGTTGATTGAGGATTTATCTCTTTTTTATGTTAATTGGTTCGCGGTATTGAGCAGTGCGAGGTGTAAGAGTTTTCTATGCTTCTCAGGTTCTTCGGGTTAGGTGAGTTTCTCACTATGTCATGTATCCTATTGTATATCTTTTTCATGGTAGGATAGAGATATTGCTAGAGTAAAAGTATGCTAGTTGACTAGGATAACTCCTTGTTATGCATGTGCGGTAAAGGACACTTGGTGTCATGGTATGTTAGACCGGTAGGGTTTTGCCTGATGATCGTATCATACTTTTAGGAGTTATGTTTGGTTAGGGTAACTGGGGAAGGCCAACTATCAGGATTATATATGTTTGACCAGTGAAGGACTTAACTGAAAAGTAGTCAATAGCAGGTTAACTAAGGAAGGCTAGTTGCCAAGGTTATGTAATATACTAGTATATGTTACGTGTTTATGTTAAATGATCATGTGGTAGTGATAGCATGGGTTCTATGTAGTTTAAGTTGGATATCCTGAGAACGCTTGGTCTAATGCCTTATTGTGATGTTCTTGTTTGATTGTTCGCTCTTGGCTGGATCATTTGTTTCACTGCGTATTTGATCCCTGACTACATACGACTTTATGAACTTTATGAAAGACCTGGATCTGGCCCCTGGCATGTGTACGGAAGACTAGGATGTAGCTCATGGCAGTGGAGGTTGTGTTGGGCCTATTTACTCCTTGGGAAGGGCCCGTTATGTATGGTTGGGTGGGGCCTGTTATGTATGTTTGGGCAGGACCCGTTATAAGAGTTGGGATGGGCCTATGAACTCTTGGTTTAGGTTCGTTACGTATAATATATGTATATGGATAGGAGTTTTGGCATCTCGACGCTAGAGTCAAGGATTGTATGTGGATGCATTGTATGTATGGTGGAATATGTGGTATATTGGGAAACACACTAAGCTTTATGCTTATAGTTGTGGATTAAAAATTTTACAAGTCATTCGTGAGAAGAGCTCGACGGGACGGTACACACACATCGAAGATATTCGTTTGTACTATTTTATCAATCAAACAAATGTTACTCAAATGTTTTTATAAAGGATTTAACTGGTCAATCTATTTTATAAAGGAAAAATCTCTCTGCAATTTTAGGGATGTTACATTTTTTTCTCTCGATTGTTGTAGGTTACGTTGTTGAAGAATGATTTTATATCTCAAGGTGGAGTTTTTTTAAATATGATCCAAAATTAACCAATGCTCCAAAATCAACCATGCATAGGATAGTTGTCTAGAAACTTTCGCTAAGATGTTGTAAGCTGTTAAAGCTTCCTTATAACCCAAGGCCGTGTTTTTCCTTTCCTTTCATCTTTTAGAGTCCTATTAGATTATCCTCAATATGTAAAATCATGTTTGGGGGCTAGAAGTTTCAGGGTTTTCGATAAAATAAAAATGTCTTCAAATTAATTTAAAATGAAATGAAATAAGTAGATAAATGAAAACTTTTAAAGTTAAGGGGACAAATGTGAAAAGTTAGGAAAACTTGTGCTTAACTTGGGAAGTTGACAAACTAAGTGATTAGGACCATGTTTGTATATTTTATGTTGGAGAAGGATTAAAATGAGCTATTGTAAATTTTTAGCTGAGTTGGGGACCATTTTGGCAAGATTTTTGGAAGGGGAGCCAAAAGTGGCAAGTTAGATAAACTTGCATGTGCGCGTCGAGCCACATTGAAAAGCGCACCATACTTTTGACGATGAACAGATTAAATCAGCATTTTTTAGCCTCTTTTCCTCATTCACTTAATACCCTTTCCTCTCCACTCGTATCAAACCTCTCTTCCACCTTCATAATCATTTTTTTCCCTCAACATTAATGGTGTTTTGGTGATTGGAATTTCTAGGTAAATCATGGCTCAAATCCTTTCAAGATCTTACATTAAAAAGGTAGATTTCTTCCCTTTTTCCCCAAATGCAAATTAGGATTATTTTGAATTGTAAATTTGAGTTTCATACTCCATTGGTGACGTTTATATGATTTTAATGTTATGGCTTCAATTCTTAATTCATCTCCAAGCTCCAACAAATAGATGGTTGTGATATTTGTGATTTGAATGTTGATTCCTGGATTTCTAACCATAAATTCTCAAATCCGAATTTGATATTCTTGTTTGGTTGCAAGCTTAATTTTCTATTTAGTATATGCATTAAACCTCAAATATATGATCCACTTGTCCATCCTTGGCTTGTGGTGAAATTTTATTATGTTTAGATCAAGTTCTACCTTTAATGGTGATCTTTTGACTATTGTAAACCTAAGGTTCATAAATTCTATTTCATGGTTCCAAGAAGTGATATGACCTTGAGTTTATGTTTTGATTAGGTATTTCCTTCAAATCTATGATTTATTTGTCAATTGTGACTTATAGCGAGATGTACTTAATGTTTAGCTCAAATCCAACATTTATGGTGATGATTTGGGTGTTTTCAATTTTGGAAGTCATAGATCTAATTTATGTGAATCAAAAGCTGTTACAAAGTGTTTTCATTATTATATGATGTTTCCTTTTTCAAAAATCTAAACCACTTTATGGTTCATGCTTGAATTTGGTATTATTAAGCTTTGGGAGGAGTTGAACTTCAATAAGGTTCATATGAAGTTTTAATCTCAATGGATAAGTAAATAAGCTTCATAACTACTTAATTTCTTGTGTTGTGTTTCTGTCTCAGGTCCGATTCATTCCTCATGTTCCCTTTGGCTTCCTTAATCCTTAATAGAGTGTTGTATGAGCCATTTTATGCTTAAAATGATGATTTAACCCATAGAAGGGTATTTTAATCATTTAACAAACCTTGTGATGATATTAGGTGATTAATTGGGAAGTTTTGAGACCGAAGAGGTGTAGTTCAAGTGAAGAAGACTTTTGATGATTGCTAACATTGAGTTAAGGTGAGTACATTTACTTTAGAGAATTTGTCTGTATAGTATGAGTATCTTACTTATGTTTTCCCTTTTTGTGCTATATTATAAATATGTGTGTTTCTTGGATACAATATGTATAATATGTGTTCCTTGTCTAATATTATGGTTTATTACTCGGGGATGTCCTTTTGAGCTCAGGACATGCTTTTGAAAATGGATTTTTATTTTATCGGTAAACTTATTCTTTAGTAATATGGGTACGCTTACCCTTTTGGTTTTCATTGTGAGTTACATGGAGTAGACATCCCTCACTATTGGTTTTGCATTTTTAAACTATCTAACATATACTTGATGGCTAGTTTCCTATATTTGGATTGTTTAAGCGTTAATGAAATTGTATTTTTAGAAATGTTTTTGGTCGATATAAAGCTAAAAATGCTTATTTTGTAAAAATAATAATAATAATAATAATAAAAAGATTTTGTCATCCTACTTGTTGCACACATGAATACTAGGATGAGAGACTTGAGTGGTTATGTCAGTGGGATACCATTTATGTTATGAGTAGATTTCTAAATAATCCTTCTGTGCACAAGCAGAGGTTTTTGTAACACCTGCAGATTCAGGCTAGTCAATTAAGACATAATAAGCATTAAGAATAAATTTTTGATAGTAGATTATTTAGGATAAATCATATTAGCCAACTTCGTATGAAGAAGTTATGCTTCTTCGAAGTTTTGCTATTAAATCGGCACGACTGCGTATCGTAAAAAGTGAATTTTTGATAAATTGCTTTTTAGCCTAAGTAATCTAAACAAAAGTCATAGTATTCCTTAAACCGAGAGCATGCATATAGAGAACGTCCAAATCTAACTTTGTGAGAGGAAGTTGTGATTTTTCAAAGTTTCAGTACAATAGTGCAGTCACAAAAATTGAAATTCTAATCGGTTGATTGTTGACCGAAACAATATAATCGAGAATTGAAGATCCGGTTAATATGAACCCGTCTAAGACAGTTGAGAACAGAGTTCGTATAAATAAGTTATGAGTTATGCACAGACTTTCACAATCTAAACCAGTATACTTATGAATTTTTGTTAGAGCAAGAGTTAAATGTTAAGACCTTAATAAAAGTTGTAGAGCTCATCGAGAGATTTCTGGTGATATAAAGAACATCGAACTTGGAAATCATATACGAAAGTTATGGTTGTCTGGAGATTTTAGGAAAATACCTGCGCTAATGACGTGGCAGCACTGGAGTGCGCCATGTGGCCATGTCAGGTAGGCGACTCTTCTGCAAGACAAAGCGACGTGGCACGACGAGGGTATGACATGTGGCGCCACATAAATAGGACACATGGCAAGCTTCTAGAAGGGGTAACGTGGCACCATTTAAATTGTGACACATGTTTGTGTAATATACTAGTATATGTTACGTGTTTATGTTAAATGATCATGTGGTAGTGATAGCTTGGGTTCTATGTAGTTTAAGTTGGATATCCTGAGAACGCTTGTTCTAATGCCTTATTGTGATGTTCTTGTTTGATTGTTCGCTCTTGGCTGGATCATTTGTTTCACTGCGTATTTGATCCCTGACTACATATGACTTTATGAATTTTATGAAAGACCTGGATCTGGCCCCTGGCATGTGTGCGGAAGACTAGGATGTAGCTCATGGCAGTGGAGATTGTGTTGGGCCTATTTACTCCTTGGGAAGGGCCCGTTATGTATGGTTGGGCGGGGCCTTTTATGTATGTTTGGGCAGGACCCGTTATAAGAGTTGCGATGGGCCTATGAACTCTTGGTTTAGGCTCGTTACGTATGATATATGTATATGGATAGGAGTTTTGGCTTCTCGACGCTAGAGTCAAGGATTGTATGTGGATGCATTGTATGTATGGTGGAATATGTGGTATATTGGGAAACACACTAAGCTTTATGCTTATAGTTGTGGATTAAACATTTTACAAGTCATTCGTGAGAAGAGCTCGACGGGACGGTACACACACATCGAAGATATTCGTTTGTACTATTTTATCAATCAAACAAATGTTACTCAAATGTTTTTATAAAGGATTTAACTGGTCAATCTATTTTATAAAGGAAAAATCTCTCTGCAATTTTAGGGATGTTACATTTTTTTCTCTCGATTGTTGTAGGTTACGTTGTTGAAGAATGATTTTATATCTCAAGGTGGAGTTTTTTTAAATATGATCCAAAATTAACCAATGCTCCAAAATCAACCATGCATAGGATAGTTGTCTAGAAACTTTCGCTAAGATGTTGTAAGCTGTTAAAGCTTCCTTATAACCCAAGGCCGTGTTTTTCCTTTCCTTTCATCTTTTAGAGTCCTATTAGATTATCCTCAGTATGTAAAATCATGTTTGGGGGCTAGAAGTTTCAGGGTTTTCGATAAAATAAAAATGTCTTCAAATTAATTTAAAATGAAATGAAATAAGTAGATAAATGAAAACTTTTAAAGTTAAGGGGACAAATGTGAAAAGTTAGGAAAACTTGTGCTTAACTTGGGAAGTTGACAAACTAAGTGATTAGGACCATGTTTGTATATTTTATGTTGGAGAAGGATTAAAATGAGCTATTGTAAATTTTTAGCTGAGTTGGGGACCATTTTGGCAAGATTTTTGGAAGGGGAGCCAAAAGTGGCAAGTTAGATAAACTTGCATGTGCGCGTCGAGCCACATTGAAAAGCGCACCATACTTTTGACGATGAACAGATTAAATCAGCATTTTTTAGCCTCTTTTCCTCATTCACTTAATACCCTTTCCTCTCCACTCGTATCAAACCTCTCTTCCACCTTCATAATCATTTTTTTCCCTCAACATTAATGGTGTTTTGGTGATTGGAATTTCTAGGTAAATCATGGCTCAAATCCTTTCAAGATCTTACATTAAAAAGGTAGATTTCTTCCCTTTTTCCCCAAATGCAAATTAGGATTATTTTGAATTGTAAATTTGAGTTTCATACTCCATTGGTGACGTTTATATGATTTTAATGTTATGGCTTCAATTCTTAATTCATCTCCAAGCTCCAACAAATAGATGGTTGTGATATTTGTGATTTGAATGTTGATTCCTGGATTTCTAACCATAAATTCTCAAATCCGAATTTGATATTCTTGTTTGGTTGCAAGCTTAATTTTCTATTTAGTATATGCATTAAACCTCAAATATATGATCCACTTGTCCATCCTTGGCTTGTGGTGAAATTTTATTATGTTTAGATCAAGTTCTACCTTTAATGGTGATCTTTTGACTATTGTAAACCTAAGGTTCATAAATTCTATTTCATGGTTCCAAGAAGTGATATGACCTTGAGTTTATGTTTTGATTAGGTATTTCCTTCAAATCTATGATTTATTTGTCAATTGTGACTTATAGCGAGATGTACTTAATGTTTAGCTCAAATCCAACATTTATGGTGATGATTTGGGTGTTTTCAATTTTGGAAGTCATAGATCTAATTTATGTGAATCAAAAGCTGTTACAAAGTGTTTTCATTATTATATGATGTTTCCTTTTTCAAAAATCTAAACCACTTTATGGTTCATGCTTGAATTTGGTATTATTAAGCTTTGGGAGGAGTTGAACTTCAATAAGGTTCATATGAAGTTTTAATCTCAATGGATAAGTAAATAAGCTTCATAACTACTTAATTTCTTGTGTTGTGTTTCTGTCTCAGGTCCGATTCATTCCTCATGTTCCCTTTGGCTTCCTTAATCCTTAATAGAGTGTTGTATGAGCCATTTTATGCTTAAAATGATGATTTAACCCATAGAAGGGTATTTTAATCATTTAACAAACCTTGTGATGATATTAGGTGATTAATTGGGAAGTTTTGAGACCGAAGAGGTGTAGTTCAAGTGAAGAAGACTTTTGATGATTGCTAACATTGAGTTAAGGTGAGTACATTTACTTTAGAGAATTTGTCTGTATAGTATGAGTATCTTACTTATGTTTTCCCTTTTTGTGCTATATTATAAATATGTGTGTTTCTTGGATACAATATGTATAATATGTGTTCCTTGTCTAATATTATGGTTTATTACTCGGGGATGTCCTTTTGAGCTCAGGACATGCTTTTGAAAATGGATTTTTATTTTATCGGTAAACTTATTCTTTAGTAATATGGGTACGCTTACCCTTTTGGTTTTCATTGTGAGTTACATGGAGTAGACATCCCTCACTATTGGTTTTGCATTTTTAAACTATCTAACATATACTTGATGGCTAGTTTCCTATATTTGGATTGTTTAAGCGTTAATGAAATTGTATTTTTAGAAATGTTTTTGGTCGATATAAAGCTAAAAATGCTTATTTTGTAAAAATAATAATAATAATAATAATAAAAAGATTTTGTCATCCTACTTGTTGCACACATGAATACTAGGATGAGAGACTTGAGTGGTTATGTCAGTGGGATACCATTTATGTTATGAGTAGATTTCTAAATAATCCTTCTGTGCACAAGCAGAGGTTTTTGTAACACCTGCAGATTCAGGCTAGTCAATTAAGACATAATAAGCATTAAGAATAAATTTTTGATAGTAGATTATTTAGGATAAATCATATTAGCCAACTTCGTATGAAGAAGTTATGCTTCTTCGAAGTTTTGCTATTAAATCGGCACGACTGCGTATCGTAAAAAGTGAATTTTTGATAAATTGCTTTTTAGCCTAAGTAATCTAAACAAAAGTCATAGTATTCCTTAAACCGAGAGCATGCATATAGAGAACGTCCAAATCTAACTTTGTGAGAGGAAGTTGTGATTTTTCAAAGTTTCAGTACAATAGTGCAGTCACAAAAATTGAAATTCTAATCGGTTGATTGTTGACCGAAACAATATAATCGAGAATTGAAGATCCGGTTAATATGAACCCGTCTAAGACAGTTGAGAACAGAGTTCGTATAAATAAGTTATGAGTTATGCACAGACTTTCACAATCTAAACCAGTATACTTATGAATTTTTGTTAGAGCAAGAGTTAAATGTTAAGACCTTAATAAAAGTTGTAGAGCTCATCGAGAGATTTCTGGTGATATAAAGAACATCGAACTTGGAAATCATATACGAAAGTTATGGTTGTCTGGAGATTTTAGGAAAATACCTGCGCTAATGACGTGGCAGCACTGGAGTGCGCCATGTGGCCATGTCAGGTAGGCGACTCTTCTGCAAGACAAAGCGACGTGGCACGACGAGGGTATGACATGTGGCGCCACATAAATAGGACACATGGCAAGCTTCTAGAAGGGGTAACGTGGCACCATTTAAATTGTGACACATGTTTGTGTAATATACTAGTATATGTTACGTGTTTATGTTAAATGATCATGTGGTAGTGATAGCTTGGGTTCTATGTAGTTTAAGTTGGATATCCTGAGAACGCTTGTTCTAATGCCTTATTGTGATGTTCTTGTTTGATTGTTCGCTCTTGGCTGGATCATTTGTTTCACTGCGTATTTGATCCCTGACTACATATGACTTTATGAATTTTATGAAAGACCTGGATCTGGCCCCTGGCATGTGTGCGGAAGACTAGGATGTAGCTCATGGCAGTGGAGATTGTGTTGGGCCTATTTACTCCTTGGGAAGGGCCCGTTATGTATGGTTGGGCGGGGCCTTTTATGTATGTTTGGGCAGGACCCGTTATAAGAGTTGCGATGGGCCTATGAACTCTTGGTTTAGGCTCGTTACGTATGATATATGTATATGGATAGGAGTTTTGGCTTCTCGACGCTAGAGTCAAGGATTGTATGTGGATGCATTGTATGTATGGTGGAATATGTGGTATATTGGGAAACACACTAAGCTTTATGCTTATAGTTGTGGATTAAACATTTTACAAGTCATTCGTGAGAAGAGCTCGACGGGACGGTACACACACATCGAAGATATTCGTTTGTACTATTTTATCAATCAAACAAATGTTACTCAAATGTTTTTATAAAGGATTTAACTGGTCAATCTATTTTATAAAGGAAAAATCTCTCTGCAATTTTAGGGATGTTACATTTTTTTCTCTCGATTGTTGTAGGTTACGTTGTTGAAGAATGATTTTATATCTCAAGGTGGAGTTTTTTTAAATATGATCCAAAATTAACCAATGCTCCAAAATCAACCATGCATAGGATAGTTGTCTAGAAACTTTCGCTAAGATGTTGTAAGCTGTTAAAGCTTCCTTATAACCCAAGGCCGTGTTTTTCCTTTCCTTTCATCTTTTAGAGTCCTATTAGATTATCCTCAGTATGTAAAATCATGTTTGGGGGCTAGAAGTTTCAGGGTTTTCGATAAAATAAAAATGTCTTCAAATTAATTTAAAATGAAATGAAATAAGTAGATAAATGAAAACTTTTAAAGTTAAGGGGACAAATGTGAAAAGTTAGGAAAACTTGTGCTTAACTTGGGAAGTTGACAAACTAAGTGATTAGGACCATGTTTGTATATTTTATGTTGGAGAAGGATTAAAATGAGCTATTGTAAATTTTTAGCTGAGTTGGGGACCATTTTGGCAAGATTTTTGGAAGGGGAGCCAAAAGTGGCAAGTTAGATAAACTTGCATGTGCGCGTCGAGCCACATTGAAAAGCGCACCATACTTTTGACGATGAACAGATTAAATCAGCATTTTTTAGCCTCTTTTCCTCATTCACTTAATACCCTTTCCTCTCCACTCGTATCAAACCTCTCTTCCACCTTCATAATCATTTTTTTCCCTCAACATTAATGGTGTTTTGGTGATTGGAATTTCTAGGTAAATCATGGCTCAAATCCTTTCAAGATCTTACATTAAAAAGGTAGATTTCTTCCCTTTTTCCCCAAATGCAAATTAGGATTATTTTGAATTGTAAATTTGAGTTTCATACTCCATTGGTGACGTTTATATGATTTTAATGTTATGGCTTCAATTCTTAATTCATCTCCAAGCTCCAACAAATAGATGGTTGTGATATTTGTGATTTGAATGTTGATTCCTGGATTTCTAACCATAAATTCTCAAATCCGAATTTGATATTCTTGTTTGGTTGCAAGCTTAATTTTCTATTTAGTATATGCATTAAACCTCAAATATATGATCCACTTGTCCATCCTTGGCTTGTGGTGAAATTTTATTATGTTTAGATCAAGTTCTACCTTTAATGGTGATCTTTTGACTATTGTAAACCTAAGGTTCATAAATTCTATTTCATGGTTCCAAGAAGTGATATGACCTTGAGTTTATGTTTTGATTAGGTATTTCCTTCAAATCTATGATTTATTTGTCAATTGTGACTTATAGCGAGATGTACTTAATGTTTAGCTCAAATCCAACATTTATGGTGATGATTTGGGTGTTTTCAATTTTGGAAGTCATAGATCTAATTTATGTGAATCAAAAGCTGTTACAAAGTGTTTTCATTATTATATGATGTTTCCTTTTTCAAAAATCTAAACCACTTTATGGTTCATGCTTGAATTTGGTATTATTAAGCTTTGGGAGGAGTTGAACTTCAATAAGGTTCATATGAAGTTTTAATCTCAATGGATAAGTAAATAAGCTTCATAACTACTTAATTTCTTGTGTTGTGTTTCTGTCTCAGGTCCGATTCATTCCTCATCTTCCCTTTGGCTTCCTTAATCCTTAATAGAGTGTTGTATGAGCCTTTTTATGCTTAAAATGATGATTTAACCCATAGAAGGGTATTTTAGTCATTTAACAAACCTTGTGATGATATTAGGTGATTAATTGGGAAGTTTTGAGACCGAAGAGGTGTAGTTCAAGTGAAGAAGACTTTTGGTGATTGCTAACATTGAGTTAAGGTGAGTACATTTACTTTAGAGAATTTGTCTGTATAGTATGAGTATCTTACTTATGTTTTCCCTTTTTGTGCTATATTATAAATACGTGTGTTTCTTGGATACAATATGTATAATATGTGTTCCTTGTCTAATATTATGGTTTATTACTCGGGGATGTCCTTTTGAGCTCAGGACATGCTTTTGAAAATGGATTTTTATTTTATCGGTAAACTTATTCTTTAGTAATATGGGTACGCTTACCCTTTTGGTTTTCATTGTGAGTTACATGGAGTAGACATCCCTCACTATTGGTTTTGCATTTTTAAACTATCTAACATATACTTGATGGCTAGTTTCCTATATTTGGATTGTTTAAGCGTTGATGAAATTGTATTTTTAGAAATGTTTTTGGTCGATATAAAGCTAAAAATGCTTATTTTGTAAAAAAAAAATAATAATAATAAGATTTTGTCATCCTACTTGTTGCACACATGAATACTATGATGAGAGACTTGAGTGGTTATGTCAGTGGGATACCATTTATGTTATGAGTAGATTTCTAAATAATCCTTATGTGCACAAGCAGAGGTTTTTATAACACCTGCAGATTCAGGCTAGTCAATTAAGACATAATAAGCATTAAGAATAAATTTTTGATAGTAGATTATTTAGGATAAATCATATTAGCCAAGTTATAGTGTATGTTTCAAGGGTTCCGTACATATAAAAATAACGTTGAAATCCAACTTCGTATGAAGAAGTTATGCTTCTTCGAAGTTTCGCGATTAAACCGGTACGACTGCGTATCGTAAAAAGTGAATTTTTGATAAATTGCTTTTTAGCCTAAGTAATCTAAACAAAAGTCTTAGTATTCCTTAAACCGAGAGCATGCATATAGAGAACGTCCAAATCTAACTTTGTGAGAGGAAGTTGTGATTTTTCAAAGTTTCAGCACAATAGTGCAGTCACAAAAATTGAAATTCTAATCAGTTGATTGTTGACCGAAACAATATAAACGAGAATTGAAGATCCGGTTAATATGAACCCGTCTAAGATAGTTGAGAACAGAGTGCGTATGAATAAGTTATGAGTTATGCACAGACTTTCACAATCTAAACCAGTATACTTATGAATTTTTGTTAGAGCAAGAGTTAAATGTTAAGACCTTAATAAAAGTTGTAGAGCTCATCGAGAGATTTCTGGGGATATAAAGAACATCGAACTTGGAAATCGTATACGAAAGTTATGGTTGTCTGGAGATTTTAGGAAAATACATGCGCTAATGACGTGGCAGCACTGGAGTGCGCCATGTGGCCATGTCAGGTAGGCGACTCTTCTGCGAGACAAAGCGACGTGGCACGACGAGGGTATGACATGCGGCGCCACATAAATAGGACACATGGCAAGCTTCTAGAAGGGGTAACGTGGCACCATTTAAATTGCGACACATGTTTGTTAGGGTCTAGCCAACTTTGCCGACGGAGGGCGCGACGCACACCCGACATTATGCGCAACGCTCTTTCTGATCTTGGCTATATAAACCCTCCGATTCTTACTCATTTTCCACACAACGCATTCCATTTTCTCCCAAAACCACTCTAGCCTTTTAGCCCGATTTTTCCCAACCTTTTAGGATATTTTAGTAGAGTCTCTGGAGCTCTAAGAGCCCAACAAATAGGAGCTTTTGGGTCGGAGTTATGTCCGCGCATTTTCCCAGTTTTTGCTAAAACCTTTGTAATTTAAGCTACACTATTTGGCTTTCAGTGTAACTTATATTTATAATCATAAGTCATCGTTATGAACCTATAAATAAGATTTATCAGTAATCCCAAGTCATAATACTTATTGATCTACTTACAAGAGTGGTGCCTAGAATGGTCATGTTGGCTTGCTTGTTGGATTTTAGAAAAACTATTATGCCGAAATGATCTTGTCTCCTAATTGTCCTACCTAGATGCTCCTTACTTGATAGAACTCTCAGTATTTATTGAGATTAGTGAGGAATCTAGACTATCATTAGTTGTCAGGAATATAAACCAAAGACTTAGTAATGTTCATACTTAGGTAACTTTGAAAGGAAAAGCTAAAGGTGTTAGGTGAAGTTCTGTCGAAATCATCAGTCATTCACCTAAGTGAAGTGAGTGCATAGTTACTTTCAAACTTACATATAGATATAAGTATTCTAACTATTTAAGTGATATGTGTGTTGTTTTGTTGTGTTTAATATATAAAGTACGAAATGATTGAATAAAACTAAATATATTTTATCATACTTACGATACAAATGGATAGTAAAGGACTATGTGAGATAAATTAGAGGTCGTGATAAGTTAGTGAACATTGTGTGAAATAATAAGTCGTGTCAGTTGTGTCTAACCAAATTACTATGGTATTGTCGTTCTTGACCAAAGTACTATTGTACTGTCGTGTTTGTCCAAAGTTCCATCGTACTGTCGTGCTTACCCAATATATTATCTTACTGCCGAGCCTAGTTACTTAAGGAAATATAAATGATTGTTGTGTAAGATCCTTTAGGAGATATCCCTCAAGATCATTACTAAAAGATTAGGAAGTGGGGATAGTGGGAATAGGTAACTGGGTTATCGGTTTGCTGTATAAAAATATAATTAAAGATTTTAATATTGTGGGTTGAAAATCATATGTACTCACTAGGTTTACTAACCTGGCCCACTCAATTTCTTTGTATCCCAGGTAGCGAGATGAAGGTACTAATAGATTAAAGGAGTTAGTAGGTTGCTAGATTATCGTTGTAAGACTCGTTTTGCTTATGTTTTATATCAGTTATGACATGTCAAGATTTAAAAGATACTAATGTGGAACACTTCTACGGAAATGTTCGGTATTAATATTATCTCACATCAAAATTATATTTTTGGTATACGTTTTCGCACTAATAAAATACTATGTTTTTAAATAAGCATAAAAAATTTGTCGTGAAAATGGGGATGTCACAGTTTTCTACTGCTTATGTGGGCTTAGGGTGCTGGCTCCCTCGCCCTAGAACGGATTACCATCGGAGTGTCTGGATTGAGCCATCGGCTAGGGGTGGTGGCTCCTTAGTCAAGACTTTTCATCTATAAGTTGGACTTTGAGATTGACTTGGGTTAGGGATAGTTACATGCATTTCATTATCCATCAGAGTGCCCGGCATGAAGTTTTATATATTGATTTATTGATCGGATTATCATTTCCAAATGGTTTGGAACTCATATGAGTATTATTTGATCTATATGATCTTGTTAGAATTTTGATTATTGAGAAGTTTTAATTGATGTGAGACGTTTTTATTTGAGTTACATTTACCTTATATTTTATATTTACTTGTGAAGTTTATATGAGATTTGTTATAAATGACAATGTACTTTGAATGTCATATTTTACCCGAAGCTAACTTTTGATGTTGATTTTGTTATTTTAAGAAGATACGGGTGTGTACATTGGTGTATGAACCAAAGTGTTTATTCATACACCATCTGTAATGTCTGACCATGGGATCGTACTCACTAGGCTCCTCATAGCCTAACCCACTAATTGACAAATTTTTGTAGGTTAGTAGATATTTTTAGAAGCTTAGAAGACTTAGAAAACTTTGGTTTGTAATGACCTCATAACCCTTCCTTTTGATATCTTTTGTCACACACTCGCATGAAATGCTTAATTAAAGCATAAATGTGTTTGAAACTTTTATTTGGAACCGTTATCCGCATTTGAACTTTGTAAAACATTTGATTTATAGTGTCGGACCGTTTTCCGCAAATTAATACTCTGAAATTATTTTAAAAGATTTTATTAAAGGATATTTCAAATAGGCCCATTCGAGGGGTGTTACACATTAGCAATCTAACTCAATCTATTTATTTATTAAAAAAATCTCTTTATTCCTCACATACAAGTTATGTAACTAAAAACAATCTTTTACACCAATTAGCAATCCAACCTAACCAAATTTTATATTAAAATTTTATATCCATATTGGTTGATTTTTGTAGAAAAAAAATTATGTATTTCAGTATAGTCTTTTGATTCTTTACCAAAGATAAAATATAGATATTAACTAAATTTGTTTTAAATATAAATATTAATTTAAATCCATCTATCTGAAGAGGACACATGACAAATCAACAACTAAAAAGGCACGAACCTTTAGTGAACTAGTTTGTTGCAGCAGCCTAGGAATGGCACAACATTTTTTTTTTAGAAAACGATGTGAAATGTACAAACACATTAAGGAATGGGCGGTGACTCCATAGAACGGGAAGGACATGTGTAACATCCCAAAAATACTAAGGAAAAAAATTTTATTTTAATTAAACAAAACCATCCACCATATATCTCAAAAACCATCAATGTATGTCATAGTCAAAAATAGTTATCAGAGTACAATCCCAAAATCATAAAATGTTGGACACAGGTGGATGCACTGCGATCAGGTCAGTCCCTTCTCTTTCGAACCAGAAGTACTTGAAACATAAACTTAAACCGCAAGCACAAAGCTTAGTAAGTTCCCCAAAATACCACATACCATACTCGCATAACGGGCCCCGCCCAATGAGTATAACGGGCCTCGCCCTAACTCACATAATGGGTCCCGCCCAATGAGTATAATGGGTCTCACCCTAACTCGCATAATGGGCCCCGCCCAATGAATATAACGGGCCTCACCCTAACTCACATAACAGGCCCCGCCAACATATAAAACATACAAGTATCACACAGACAACTAGTATCCTACAAACATAATCTAGTGGGTCGATATTGGTGCCTTCGACCCACGAGTACAGTGAAGAGACTCACCTCAATCCAATGATAAGCAAATTACACACACTCGAACTATTGCTACAACGGCTCCTCACACTGATTACATCCAAACCAACCCAAATTATTAAAGGTCCAAATCACAATCTATCATACTAAGGGTAAAAGATGATTTACCCTTCTCATAATTGGCCCAAAAACTATGGCCCAAAACCCAATATAATCCAAGGCCCAAAATGGCCCAAATGCCCCTCAAGTGAGTACGTCAGTCGTATTAACCCATTACGCGTAACGTACTAGTCTTAACATCAAAGGGAAATCGGGGGGTTGGACACGTTACGCCGAGCGAACCTAGAGGGTACACCCAGCGTAGTCCCATGATGCCCAAAATCCTTATTAAGCACTTAATACCTAAAGTCTAAATGTCTAATTCATAGATCTAGCTCTTGGAAATGTCTTAACTGATAAATTTGTCAAGTTAAGGCCTTAGCATGGCTCAAAGAAGCCCAAAACCAAACTCTAACCTTCTAACTTCATATTATGAACAACTCATGCATGGTTAAACCAAAGCCATCAAGATACGATTTTTATGTACAAGGGACCTCAAAAACATCAAGAAATATTAACCTAAGTTTCTGGAGTAGCTTATACTCACAAGAATCAACCCATGGGACCAAAATATGCCAAAACCTAAGCTAAACTAGATCTAAGCAATGAATCATGAAGGTTGAGACTATATACCTTATGGATGATGATGAAGGAGATTAGAATCGAGATCTACAAGCTCAAAGCTAACCAATAATTCTCCAATGAGCTCCTTCTTCATCAATATGCACCAAAAACACACCAAATCACACAAAGGGCTCAAGAATCTCACAAATGGGGCTAGGGTTTCGAGGGGACTACTTTAGAGGATGGAAGATGGAGATAAGAAGGGTTTCCAAGGGGTTAAGGACTTTAAATAGAGTCCAAGACCCAAAAATTAGGGTTTGCCTCTGCCACGAGTACGTCCAGCGTACTCAAGAGGAACTCACGACTAGGTTTAATGATTTACG
This sequence comes from Lactuca virosa, assembly GCF_052849685.1. NCBI lineage: Eukaryota > Viridiplantae > Streptophyta > Magnoliopsida > Asterales > Asteraceae > Lactuca > Lactuca virosa. The sequence continues at coordinate 111,452,312 of NC_136426.1, read as the reverse complement.
CCCAGCGTAACTCTCAATTACGCCCAGTGTAATGTCCTTCCATGCAACATAATTAAATATTTAAACTTAAGTATTTACCTGGAAACTAGGCGTTAACATGGTTGAAAAATACGATAAGTATTGGCGCGGCCTTGAAAAATTAAATGACTTTTTTGTATTTTGCGGTCATTTTAGATCCATGGATCAAGCCTGATTTTCTTCAACAGGCCTTTGAGAAGTTGATTAAGTTGAAATGTACACAAAAAGATCCCATACTCAACTCGGAAGTCAGTTTCAAGGCTAAGGCCTTAATATGGGGCCTTGAAAAATGATTTGAGGATTTTTTTTTATTTCTACAAATAAAGTTTGACAATACCGACTCTTGTCAAAAGTCAAACACATGGTCATAAAGATGTAGTTGTGATTGATGACGAGAACGAATTCATGGGTGATTTAATAGTACAAACAGATTACCCATCGACACCAATGGAAACGGAGTTGACACTATACCTAAACGAGCAGTCAGTTAAATACAATAAAGATTTTGATATTCTACTTTGGTGGAAACAAAACGCATCTCGTTACCCTATTGTACCCCGTATGGCGAAATGTATAACTTTACTATTTGTGTACTTTTATAATTATATTTTAACATTTTCTATGTTTATGTTGATAGATATTTTGGGATTGCAAATCTCTACCGTGGCGTCAGAGGCGGCTTTTAGTGCAAGCGGACGGATATTAGATCCATACCGAACAAATTTGTCCGCAAATATAGTAGAGGCTTTGGTTTGCACCCAAGATTGGGTAAGGAAATCAAGAAAGCCAATTGTGAACAACATTGATGAAATTTTGAAAGACGATGAGGTCGCGAAACCTATAGAAGAGACGATAAACAATGGAGGTGGAAAGGAAAAACAACCAATCAATATTCTCGAATAGTTAATATGTGTTTGACAAATGTTATTTTAAATATGGTTAAAAACTTAAGATTCATATTTTATTTTGCTGTTGAATGTTTAATGTTTAACTTATATACTTATATATGGATTTTTGAGTGTTTTGGGTATTTAATGTTTAGTGTTTAGTACGTTGCTTCATAACTATATCTCAAGATTTTGATGCTTGGATATTACCTTCTTATATCTCAAGAATAGTTAATTCGTGTTTACATTCTTACTACACAAATTCTAACATTTTTTTGCATATTTGAAACAATTATGGATACTTTGCATTATTTTTAATTAACAAATTTGTTTCTTTAAAAGATTTGTTATGGAATCATAAGCTACAAAAGTCATAAAAATACAATATTTATAATCATACTGTAAATGTTGTTCGGGTTATTCGGACTATAGAATCCTAATACGGTTTATTTGGTTCTTTTCGGTTATATTAGGTTCTTAATCATTTTGTACATGTTATTCAGGTAATAACCGAACCGAACTGATTAATACATGAACCGAACCGAACCCATATTAGTTATTTGGTCCGGTTTTTGGTTCATGCAATTACTCTTATTCAGTTTTTGGGTTCGTGTCCAGTTCCGACCCGAATAACATCCCTAGTTGTATATAGGCTTATTAAAAATGCCTTCCATTATCTCCTTTCATTCCCGTTTTACACAAACGATCAACCATTGTAAAGATTATCGTTAGTATAGTATTTTTGAAAGTGGTTTTTTCCCGTTTTAAGTTTTTCCACTATAAATCCAAAGTATGTTTATATGTTCTTTTTGTTTTGTTCATTACAAATTCTATACCACATTAACCGGGCTCCTAGCTTTATGAAGGTTGTTCATCCATGTCAATGATTCGAACAGAAAGCTACCATTGCTACTTATAAGCTTCAAAATCAATCTTGTAACTCGTCTTAATTCTCCCCCGACATGTCAATGATCCAAACTCAAAGCTACTATTACTACACTTAATATCTAACTAAATTCAAGTATATATACACGAGAGACCCCTAAATCTGTACCACATTAACTGCAATCGGACTCCTAACCCTATGAAGGTTGTTCATCCATGTCAATGATCCAAACTCAAAACTACCATTGCTACTCTTATAAGCTTCAAAATCAATCCTGTAAGTCATCTTCTCCCCCGATTTCTGAAAGCTTATAACATTAGGGTAAACCGAAGCTTTTACTCCTGTAATATCTAATATCGAATAATAAACTGCCGGGCCTTTCCCAATGTAAGTAACTGTCCTGTACACCGACAAATTTCCAGTCAGATTAGCGACACCAATCGATGGATAGTTGAAGTTGTAGGAGGCTGTGGGAGGATTCTTGCAGTAAACTGGTGTTGTGGTCAAGTTCTTGAGTTGTGAGAGAGTTGCACCGCTGCTGCAAAGGAGGTTGATGAGATCATTGGTGTCAAAATCGTAAATAAGTCCAGGGTTGACTGCTGCAATCGGATCTATATGTCCTGATCCATAATCAAAAGGCGTTGCTTCTGTAGAATCGTTGTTTTTAATGAGGTCTCCGGTGTTATCAGTGATGGTAGCTGCAAGAAAAGTGATTATAGATAGAGAATTATACAACAAGAAAAGATGGCTTTCTTAGTTCTTAAGGATATGGATACAAATGCAAAGATTTTATTATTTGCTTTTTTACCCTACAAAGTATTGCTATTTGGAGAACTGAAAACAAAAAAAAAAAAAACAAAAAAAACAAAAAAACAAAAAAACAAAAAAAAAAAAGGTAAATGAAGACCAATTAGTGGAAGCCTTTTTTTCTCATACTTTCCCTATTAAGTTATACTTTTTTCATTAACCTATACAGAAACACTTATATATAGTTTGCTAGATCAATTAATATCCATATTAAGTGCATTTAAGTCAAAAAGAAAGCACTGAACAAAGGATAACCTGTTGTCATTATTGAAGATTTAATCATGGCAGGGGTCCAATTCGGATGAACCGATTTTAAAAGTGCTGAAACCGCAGCAACATGTGGACATGACATAGATGTGCCCGAGATCATGTTATAGTCGAGGCTGTTGCCAGCAGTGCCATCTGTCGCCAAAGGTGACCATGCGGCCAAAATATTCACTCCCGGGGCAGTTATATCTGGCTGCAATTCAAATTTACAACCATCATGTATTAGAATTCAATTTGATTTGTTAAAAAAATCTTATAGAATAGAATAATACAAACTTTGATAATGTCAGGAGTTATTATGTTCGGTCCCTTGGAGGAGAAAATCGCCATGACTGGTGATGGTTTAATCCCAACATGTGTTACTGTTTGGTATATTCTAGCTGTTGAGTTCCTTGGATCATGATGCAACATTAACCATTAGATCATAATTGAGATCTTATATTGTTCTTTATATAGAGAATACATGATTATGGACTTACTTGAAGGTGTTCATGTATGATTGAAGCTCTTGAGCTTCTTCTTGACCAATTGAAACGCTTGGAAGTACAGATTGAAAGAGAACGTCTTTCCGAAGAGGGTCATCAACGAGGATCATCCCGGCACCACCACCTTCTTTTATTGCATTTGCCTTTTCGTTTTTATCATCAAATAATGTCTCAAGCGTACACACTACGATCTTCCCCTTGATCAGGTTTGAATCCAAGGTATTTCTCTTGCAAAAGCTAGATAAGAGGAGCGAAAACAGCAAATTATTGTTTGTTGCCACAAAAATGCATAGCAATCATTTAACGAAATACTGATCAGCAAATGAGTTCTGACATTTGGATGTTTGTCTTTTGCGACGATTCTGAATTAAAAGTGTCGCTTGATAAGTAGATGCCGAAGAGTGTCTAGTTATGTTATGTTCATTTTTAGTACTATTTTTTCTACCCATTAAAGCATATGTCATTCATGAGTATTGGATAGGAAACATACGACTTCACATATCTAACATGGTATCAAAATAAGAACTCAACAAACGTCTAATCTAACATGGCATTAAATCTGACTCTCGATGACTCAACACGTCAAGTCTAATCTTGTTTTTATCCTCTACCCCAGGCATGTTGGTGTTCCACACTGGCTAGATATGGTCCCATTTATCATACATATCTAAATTTCTTTAGTTTTTTTACCCTTTTTGGGTTGCCAATGTTTTAATTTTAGTGTAGTTGATAAGTTCATTAGAATACCTTGCATTTCTAGAAGGGGTGTCGAAAGCTGCAGCATGACTCCCGAATATCAAACGATATTGTTTCCCATGATCCGGTGTGGTGTTTACACTAAAACCCTTCAATTGTTTATGATTTCCAAGAACCACATACGACGGAAACTCACGATCAATTGTGCTAGCGGCTACAGTGAGGATCCACGGGGCAACATTGCCCACCGTGCTTGGAAAAATACTGTTCCCACCAGACGCACATACCACAATCCCCTTCTCAAACGCATGAAATGATCCAATCGAAAACACGTCCTCAAAGTAAATCGGTTGGGGTGGGATTGGACCGAGAGATAGAGAAATAACATCGACACCATCATGTATGGCATCATCAATTGCTGCAAGAATGTCGGCCTCTTCGCAGTCATTGAACCAACAAGCTTTGTAGATGGAAAGTCTAGCACTTGGTACGCCTCCTGTGGCAGTGCCCGAAGCTAGCCCGTATAAACTGACGCTTGAGACTTTTGATCCGGCAATAGTAGAGGCGGTGTGGGTCCCATGGCCATCAGTATCTCGGACCGATCGGAAGAAAGTACGGTTGAAGTTCTCTAGAGGTCCTCTTATCGCTTCGAATGCTTTTGAGTAGTACCTAGCTCCTATTATCTTCCTGCAAAAAGTGTCGCAAAGGATGACTATTGTGACAAATAAACTTCTGTCACTATATCTAGCGTTACTAGTTTTAACAGGAACTTGTTGTTTACCTGTTGCAGTTGGATTGTGTGAAATTTTGTCCCACAACACATTCTCCCTTGAACTTCATTGGTACAGGCCCCAATCCATAGTCATTGAAGCTTTCTGATTCCAGCCAAACGCCTAAATTAATTGGGTATAAATTTTTATCAGTGATGAACTTTTTCTGGTCATTAAAAGGAATTAGTGTTTGTAACATGTACCTGTGTCAACGACACCAACAATTACATTTGATTTTATATCCATGGGAAGCTTGTTATATTGTGGAATAGAATCTACTCCTAGAAATTTCCATGACTTAGTCGTATGTAATTGATTCATTTTGCTCTCGAAGACTGAAACAACATCTTCGTTTTCTGTGATGCAACAAAGTTATAATCCGTTTGGGGAGATTACTTAACCGTCGAAAAGATAATAGTAGAGTATGTTTATTCTAGACCCGTTAAACAAAATCTTTATCATTTTCTGTGATCTAAATCTAATCACATTATATATCTTATTCCAGAAAAGATTTATCAAACAGCCCCTTAATGACAAAAAATTGTTTTGCGACAAAGTATGGGGGAATAGATTGACACAAAACTTTGCTATTTCTATGAAACCTGAAAGTCTCGTTGCTTGATCAGGTGTAAGCATAGCTGAAAAACCTCTGAAACTTTTAGTATAATGATGGATTGATGCTTCTTTTGCTCCATTATAACTGCAAAAGAAGAGCCGCATCATAAACTCAAGTTTTTATTTATGGGTCCCATGGATGATGGGGCCCATAAAAGATAAGAAAGAATAAAATTGGACAGATACAATTGCTCCAGTCATATGATAAATAAACGAATTTATACATGCTTGCCTTTCAAGAAGTGGTGCGAGCAATTCATGGTTGGCTGTGACGACTGACTCTGAGCTCGGATGCGAGTGTTGTCCCATGTAGACTATGTAATGCTATAGATCAAGAAATACAAGTTCAATGCTTTTGCAAGCTATAGCAAAAACAATGCTTATACTATCATAAAAAAAAATAAATAAATAAATAAATAAAACTGTAATTCTATGTATAATAGTATAAATTTGAAGAGAGAACATGTTACCTTTCTGTTAGTTCCATGGCCGAACACAAGTGTAACCAGGAAAAAGAGACCGAAAAGTCCTGTTGATTTCATGTTTTGTCGAAAAGTCTTGTTGCAACCAGGGTGAATGATTGCGGTTTTTAAATGACAAAAACAAATTGGAATTGTAGACTTTTGACAAAGTGGAGTCGTCTAGAATTTAATAGCCACAAGAAAAAAAGAAATTTCCAAAAGAACTTGTAATTCTTTAAATGAAACTTTAAGAAGATAAGTCGAAGGTAGGCATCAATGAACCGGCTTTTGTTTGTATCCAAAGAAAACTGTATTATGATTGTTTATTTAATAAAATAATCATATTATCGAAAACATGATCACAATATTTTATAATGACAACTAAAATTTTAATGGAGATATGAGACAATACAATGATAAAATTAGATATTGTTTTGATTTTAAATAAAAATCTTTTATACATCTTGGGTCATATAAACAAAATTTAACAATCGTGTATTTAATATCACTATATGATGGAAAATTGGAAATGTTAAAACAGTTAACATTATTTCGGTCAAAGTTGTAATGCTACTCGATGCATCTTGTCAAAATTGACTCTTACCAATTAATTTGATTTAGCTTTTGAAGAAACCAGTATAACTTGTATGATTACAACAATAAGTATATAATCGATAAAAAAAATTCTTAAATATTCACAGTATATAACTCATTTTAAATTAAACAAAAATTATATAATCAGTATAGCTTTAAGATTTTCAATTTTATGATCACAAAGCTTTTTTTTTTAATATGCAGCTCAGTTGGCAGTTGGTGCGGGTCTTCAGATGAGTGCAAAAAACTAGGATGCAAATTCCGATTTCTCACTTAATTTATGTAAATGATGCTATTATGTTGTGCCTATGGGAGGTGGAGAATGCCATAAGGATTGTTTGTATTCTTAGATGTTTTTTTCTTGCGGGGGTTGAAGATCAATTTGAAGAAAAGTAAATTGATTGGTGTTGGTGTAGCTTCTTCTATGGTTGAGGCTACGATTGCGCTTGTTGGGTGTGGGGCTGCTACTTTGTATTTTGTTCAATTGGGGATTACGGTCGGTCATCAGGAGAACTAAGTAGGTGTTTGATCTACAATGTTGGATCGATTTAGGAAGAGGCTTTTGAGGTGGAAGACGAGGTCGTTATCTATTGGATGGCGTCTTACTTTACTGAAGTCAGTCGTGTGGTCAGTTGGGACATACTTCATGTCGATGTTTCTGGCTCCTGTTACGGTTCTTTGTTCCTTAGAGTCTCTTAGGGCTTGGTTTTTCTGGGGAGCCAACCTAGGAGAGAGACACATATGTGTTGGTCATGTGGAATAGAATGTTAGCTAGTGTAATATCCTAAAAACCATGATGAAAATTTTTCATTTTTACAAAAAATTTCCACAAAACCATAAGATAGTAAATCATTGTTTTCAAATCAAATCCATAGAATCAGAGTATCAAAAATCTCCCAAAACATGAATTAGCAAGAGGATATTTACGATCACGTCTCCGCCTTCCTACAATCACCAATGGTACCTAAAAAAACATTTATAAACAATTGGGTAAGCACGAAGCTTAGTGAGTTCCGTCAAAATACCCATACAACAATACATACACAGTACATGCACATCGAGCCCACGGTATAAAACTAGATTGTCGCTGGGCCCACAGTCTCCCAACTGGATTGCCCCCGGCCCACAGTCTCCCGACTGGATTGCCCTCGGCTCATAGTCTTCCAACTGGATTGCCCCCGGCCCACAGTCTCCCGACTGGATTACCCTAGATCCACGGTCTCCGACTGGATTACCACCAGGTTTGTTGGCCTACAGCATAAAGTCATACAGCCTCAACCCAACCTCACTATGTTGACATATACAAACAATAACCAATAACCAACTAGTACAGGTAATCATAAAGATCTACCAAGCTAGCAGATCACTACAACATAGCAACATCCTATACACAAAGTTTGTGACATCCCCAAAATCACGGTCAGAAAAGACCGGTTTAATTTATGCTTTTTAAATAAAATCAGAGTAATCCTTTGATTAAAAGAGTTGCGGAATTTGTTCCCAAAACAAATATGATAAAATAATATTTACCAAAGCATTTCATAAAGAAATGTATTTTCATTATATAGCAAAACCTCGGGATGTCATGTTCCGATACAGACCAAAAGCATAAACGGCACATTATAGGCCTTACAACAGTTATATGCAACTACTGGCCTATAAACAAAATAACTTGATGATTCATCCATCTTATGCTCTCGCGCCACTACCTGTAATGCAAATAAAACTGAGTGGGTCAGGCTTGGGAGCCTGGTGAGCATATAGGGTTTTCAACCCACAATAAATAATTATATTTAATTTTACCAACCAACAATAACCCGATTACTCATTCCCGTTATCCTCACTTTATGTCCCTAAAACAACAACTATTACAAGGGACCTAATCTAGGATTTTCATTGGGACGGACATTACTGAAAAGGGGTTTCCTTAGCAATAGATGTCCTACAGGCAACCATGAGGGGGATAGAGTACACCGGTGAACACATCGTTCACAACACCTACAGGTTATGAACCTGCCAGCGTTCCACTGGACTGTCTAGAAAGAGTCTGTGGTCGTCATCCATACTCCGCTAGATGACTAGATTAACAACATCAACATCGACATCGAGGCCTCTCATCATTTTTATTTCATCACACACCAACTGTCTACCCATGTTCTACCCAACATATTAGTAGATAAAATATATACATTTATATACAGCTTAAAACCTGTACAAACATCCATTCAACAACTAGTTCAAATAACCAAATAATATATACACACATAGCACGTATTTATAAAGAATACTGCATATCTATGTGTTAGAAGAAAACGAATATACACTCACTTGATCAGAAGATGATCGGACAGCACTACGGCTCTAAAAGTAGTATTCTTCGGTGAAACCGGGAGATCTTCACACACCGGGCTTCTCGCAAGCAGAGCTTCGGCTCGGAAACTCTTTTCTTCTCGGGATCTTCGGGCTTCGGGACTCGCTTCGGGTCTCGGGATGATACCGGGGTTTTGGGGGGTTAAAATAGGGCTTAGAGAGAGTATCGGGAGTGAGAGAGAAGAGATTGAGCAACCAAACTCGGCTGCCCCTTCAATTCTATTTATAGGGCCATTTTTCAGCTCTCACGTCGTGAGTTTTAAGTTCTCACGTCGTGAACTTAGTCGTCACTGCATGCATCATCACAGGTTGCGTCTGACATGCTCTGAAAGGTCAAATCACTGAGTTCACGTCGTGAACGTTGTATTCACGTCGTGAACTCTGACACAGTATCGGGGTTCGCGCCCCGAACTTCAGAAATTCATAACTTTCGCATACGAGCTCCGTTTTCGACGTTCTTTATATCGACGAGTAGGTGAGATTATGCTCTACAACTCTCGTTTAGACTCTGTCGGCTAATTTTGACTTTATTTTTATTATATTTTTATTATATTATTTTTAGTAGGCCTGGACAGGAAAACTCTGTTATAAATTCATAACTCCTTCATCTGAAGTCCGTTTTCGTCTGTATTTTCACCGTTGGACTACTATCGACGAGATCTTCAATTCTCGTTTAGATTGTTTCGACTAAATATCGCTCGATCTCATATTCGAACTTCGGGTTGTACACTGCTAAGCTGAAACTTAGAAAAATCATAACTTCCTCATACGAAGTCAGATTTAGACGTTCTTTTTATGCACGCTCTCGGTTTAACGTATTCCACGACTTTCGTTTAGATCACCAAGGCTAGATATCGCTCTATCTTAAATTCGTATTTTACGTCATTCAGCGCCGTGACGGTTCTGTCGCGAAACTTCGACAGGTCATAACTTCTTCGTTATAACTCGGATTTCGGCATTCTTTATATATTCGGAAACCTCGTCACGACCACTACGACTTCCTTCATAGATATCGGGCTTATCTAATATTTTATTTTATCGCTTATTTTTATCCTTAATTCACTTAAATCACACAATTAAGCAATAAACACATAATACTCAAATAATACATTCTTATTATTTCAAAACGAGTTACAAATGTTAACCTAGACTATTACATCATCATTAATGACAAGCCCAGAAACACTGGCGTTACAAAGTTGTTAGGGGTATTATTATGGAATCGATTATACGCTCGGTTTGTTAAACTCCATTGGAGTATGTTAACCATATTTTCGTTGGTTGTACAAAGTTGGTGGATATTTGGGGTCGTATTGATATTTAGTGGGACGTTTAGAATCCTAGTCTGGTCACATTACATTCGGTAGACTTGGAGGCTCTTTCATTTCCCTACTTTGTTATAGGTGCGGGTCGTTAAGACCTGACCTGTGTTGGATAATTCTAGGGCCTCTAAGGTTCCCTGGAATAGCATTATGCGCTCGATTGGGTAGTTGAGAGATTAGGGTTTGATTTTAGAGCTATTGTCTTGTTTGTGTTGGTAATGGGTCTTGCACTTTTTTTGGCATGATTGGTAGATTGGGGCGGTATTTGGCTAGGTATTTCCATACAAATTTTGCTTTGGGTCTCCACACGGAGAGTATGGTCCAACATTGTTTATCTATGGGATGGTCAGTTGATACCCTTAGGCGGTGTCGTGGGGTGGAGCAAGAGCAATGTGATAAGTTTCTTAGTCTGGTGCAATGGGTGCGTTTTAAGGATCATGTTGATAGGTTGATGTGGTTGCTTAACGTGTCAGATTCTTTCTTTGTTTCTTCTGCTCGTTTATTTTTGGATAATGGTATGTTGCCTAGTGAAGGGATGGAAACTTGATGGAAAATTTGGGTTCCTATAAATTTAAATATCATGCGATGGTGGATTTGGTTTATCTCGACTAGGGAGACACTTTTTGTTAGGGGTATTATTATGGAGTCGGTTATATGCCCGGTTTACTAAACTCCATTTGAGTATGTTGACCATATTTTCATTGGTTGTACAAAGTTGGTGGATATTTGGGGTCGTATTGATATTTAGTGGGACGTTCAGATTCCTACTCCGGTCATGTTACATTCGACAGATTTGACTAGGATGATTTGTGGTCAGCATAAGTCGTTTGATGCAGTAGTGATTATGTGTAACGCTCAAAATTTTCAAACAAATTTTTCATTTTTAAGTTTCCCAAAAACATAATTTTTAACACCAACCCATGTCAAATATAAATGTAAAATGCATAACATCATAAAACAAAGTCAGAGTATCCCAGAATCCACAAATATCCTCATTGGAAGACGACAGTGTACAATCATGTCGGCGCATTCTCGCGATCCTGAGATGTACCTGAAACACATTTAAATCAACACTATAAGCACGAAGCTTAGTGAGTTCCTCAAAATACCATATACATAAATAATTAGCCTCTTATGGTTATGTCTCAATAAGGACGCTCCGGTCATGTGTCTCAATGAAGACCCTCCGGTCTCACGTCTTTGTATGGACCCTCCGTTCATAACTCAACATACATACACAGAATAATATAACAGCATAAGTCACAAAGACAGGATGCATATATATATATATATATATATATATATATATATATATAGAAATTAAGAGCCTCCGGTCAACAACACGAATAAGACCCTCCGGTCACACATAAATTACCACACGGTAAGTATAGTGAGAAGACTCACCTCACGTAGCAAAGCAAATAAATCTCGCACCCGAACTGCCGGTCTAGACTCCGCCTAAAATATGCCACAATACAACTCTAATTAATATTAATAACCTCGTAATGCTAGACCGAGCCTCTCAACTAAATCTCAGAAGGGTAAAAAGACCATTTTGCCCCTCCTTGGCCAAAAGTCCACAAACTGACCTAAAACTCAATAGTCAACGAAAGTCAACCCCCAGCGAGTACGTTGGGCGTACAACTCCTTACGTTGGGCGTACTGCTGGCTAAGCATGCGACGGGGGTTTTCGACTCTACATTGCGCGTAGCTGGGGGTACGCACGGCGTACTCCTCAGACTCCCACTTCTCACTTCTCTTGGTCTTAACCTGTTAAGACAAGTATTCCAACTATAGATCTGAGCTAAGTAAGACCTTTTATTCCATAAAGTTGCTGACTTTGAGCCTTTGCATGGCTAGATAAGACCCAATCCCAAAAACTCTAACTTTATCAACACAAAAGACCATACAACTCATGCATGGAGAGATTTAGACGTCCAAGCACTCATTTTTATGGATTAGAGCACTCTAATACACCTAAAAGGACAGAAGAATAGCTCTGGAGTTCACCAAACTCACAAACTTCCATACTTGGGACATAAAACCTTAAAAAGGACCCAAAACAAGAACTAGAACAAACAATGAACAAGTTTTGAACTTGATACCTCTGGAAGATGCACCAACTGAAGTAGAACTCAGATCCAAGAGCTAAAAACACCAACTATCCTTCCTTCAAGGCTTCTTCTCCACTAAAAGCTTCATGAGAACACTCAAATGAGCCACAAGCACTCACACAAGCTAGAGGGACGAGATTAGGGTTTTGAGGAGGTTGGAGGCTGATAATGGTGGCTAGAAATGAGGCCATCATGTTCCTTAAATAGGGACACAAGAAAATATTAGGGTTTCTCACTGAGCCTAGTACGCCCAGGGTACTAGGTGGCCTCCGCGACAACTGTTAAGTGCATGATTACGTTGCGCGTACTCATGCGTACGCCCTGCATACTCAAATGTCACCTTTTTCAATACAAGGACCAATCTTGACATATATATAAAAGGTTAAGGTCTAAGAAGTTATACCTCCTTTTGGGGATGTTACAATTCTCCCCCACTAGAATTAGACTTCGCCCTTGAAGTCATCCTCCGGAAACAGCTCTGGATACTGCTCACGCATCTCGGACTCCGGCTCCCAAGTCCACTCCGAGCCTCTACGGTGTTCCCACTGAAATTTGACCAAGTTCACTGCCTTGTTCCTCAAGGTCTTCACTCTCCTATCCAATATCGCCACCGGCCTCTCAGTCTAATTCAGGCGATCATGAACCTGAATTTCCTCTAAATGGACCACTGTCGTCTCGTCGGCTACACACTTCCTCAGCTGGGATACATGGAAGGTGTCATGAATCTGACTCAGCTCTTCAGGAAGCTCTAACTGATAGGCTATCTTTCCCACTCAAGCAATCACCCTTAAAGGACCAATGAATATGGGGCCCAACTTGCCTTGCTTCTTGAATCGGATCACACCCTTCCATGGTGATACCTTCAGGAGAACAAGGTCACCGACCTGAAATTCTAGCTCAGAACGCCGCCGGTCTGTGTAACTCTTCTGACGAATTTGGGTCGTCAGCAACCTCTTCCTGGCCTGCTGTGTAACGACGTAAATTTTAAAACAATTTTTCATTTTTCAAACATAATAAAGTTCATATAATATTCTCAAAATCTCATATGTATCAAATGTCATCACAATAAAACATATCCCAGAATCTCAAAACATAATCCTCTGCCAGTGTGTACAAATCATGCTGGCGCCTTCCCGCGATCCTCGCTGGTACCTGAACACATATTACATAACACGGTAAGCACAAATGCTTAGTGAGTTCCCCAAAATACCACATACAGCACATAAGCCACTCGAGGCTATAACTCGGTAAGACCCTCTGGTCAATGTGTCCCAGCGGGACCCTCCAGTCTCGTAGCTCATTGGACCCTCCGGTCTGGTCTAGCTCGTTGGACCCTCTGGTCCGGTCTAAATCGTTGGACCCTCCGGTCCGGTCTAAATATCATATAGCATACATAAATCACAATGCACATAATCTCAAGTGATCACATAACTCATAAGACCCTCCGGTCTGCACATAGATACCACTCTAGGTAATGTATAGTGAGAAGACTCACCTCAGGTAAATCTCGGAAAGTCTCGAACTCGAAGTACTGATCTAGCCTCCGCCTAATCACATAAAGTCATTTACCTCTAATTAACAATGATTCTCATAGGCTAGACTAATCCCTTCCTATAATCTCTCAGAAGGGGAAAACACCATTTTACCCCTCCAATGATCCAAACATCCAAATGTTGACCAAACCCTAAAAGTCAACGAAAGTCAACTTCCAGTCAACGGTCCAACTTTGACCAGACTCGTCGAGTGCACTCAAGTGACTCGTCGAGTCTATGTGTGTCCTCTGAATCCTCCTAAGGCCTCACTCGACTCGTCGAGTTAACCTTTCTCTCGACGGGTTACCACTGATCGCGAATCGTGGTGCAACACAATCTGACTCGTCGAGTCCTCTCATGGACTCGGCGAGTTTCTTCCATGGTAATGCTCAAATGACCTTCTGAGGTCAGATCTGTTTCTCTAACTTATAGATCTGACCTTCTAACACCCAAAAGTCACGTAAAGGTCTGAACTTTATGTTCATGCGTCGCACATATGGCTCTATTTGATGAAATAACTCTTAAAATGGACACCTAGACTCAAAGCTCTTATGAGACTGCATAAAGCTGGATGATTGGGACTCTCTGGACCTCTCAAGGTTCAGATCTAAAGTCTATTCCTCAATGGGACTCCACATGCCCCATATTCCAACTAAAGAAGGAGCAAAGAAAACCCTAGATTTATGAGATCTACTTTATACACGAAAATAGGCATGGATTCATACCTCAAACAGCAACCTTTGATGAAGTAATAGTAGGTCTGAGCTCCTCAATCAGCCTATCTTGAATCCCCTCCTTCCTTCTTGCAAGAATGCACTAAAGGTGATGTAATTAGCTCCTTCCCTCACTCTCTATGCTCTCTGGTTTGTTAGGGTTTCTCAAGTGGGTGTGTGGCCGCAATGAGGGCCATAAGGACCCTTAAATAGGGCACATGCCCAAAGATTTAGGGTTTTTGTCCACAGCGCGGACTCGTCGAGTCGACTCGCCGACTCGTCGATTCCATTCATTAATCCGAGTCATCAGTCGCGATCCTACTCGACGAGTTTAGGCGTCAACTCGTCGAGTCCCTTCTACTTAACTCAAAATAAATACTTAAATTATGATACCTAGAAATCCGGATGTTACAATTCTCCCCCACTAGAATCAGACTTCGCCCTCGAAGTCTCACTCTGCAAGCAACTCTGGATGTTGCTCCTGCATCTCCGTCTCACGGCTCCCAAGTCAGCTCGGACCCTCTCCGATGTTGCCACTAGACCTGAACCAGGGGCACCTCTTTGTTCCTCAGAACCTTGATCTTCCGATCCAAGATTGCGATCGGTCTCTCAATGTAATTCAGACTTGCATCCACCTGAATATCCTCCAGTGGCACTAACGTCGTCTCATCGGCTATACACTTCCTCAACTGGGATACGTGGAAGGTATCATGGATCTGACTCAACTCCTCGGGTAGCTCCAGACGGTATGCTACCTTACCCACTCTCGCGGTCACCCTGAACGGACCAATGTATCGGGGCCCCAGCTTGCCCCTCTTCCTGAATCGGATCACTCCTTTCCAAGGAGATACCTTCAAGAGTACGAAATCTCCAACCCGGAACTCAAGCTCAGATCGCCACCTATCCGCATAACTCTTCTGGCGGCTCTGGGCTCTCAGTAACCTCTGTCTGGCCTGCTGTGTCTGCTTAGTCGTCTTAAGCATTATCCCAGTGCTACCCATCACTCGCTGCCCTACCTCTCCCCAACAGATGGGAGTCCGACACCTCCTCCCATATAGAAGCTCAAAGGGAGGCATACCAATACTCGAATGGTGGTTGTTGTTGTAAGAAAAACTCATCCAAAGGTAGGTATGTGTCCCAACTTCCACCGAAGTCCATAGCACATGCCCGAAGCATGTCCTCGAGTGTCTGTATCGTTCGCTCACTCTGGCTATCCGTCTGTGGGTGGTAAACAGTACTGAAGTGCAATCTCGTACCCAACTCCTCATGGAACTTCTTCCAGAACCTAGAAGTGAAACGTACATCTCGGTCTGACACAATCGAGATCGGCACTCCATGCCGCGACACCACCTCTCTCACATATGTCTCTGTCAGCCTCTCCGCAGAAGAGCTCTCACTGATAGCAAGGAAGTGAGCGCTCTTCGTCGGCCGGTCCACAATCACCCAAATTGCATCAACACCCATCGCGGTCCTCGGCAATTTGGTGATAAAATCCATAGAAATCTGTTCCCACTTCCACTGGGGAACCTCTCATGGTTGCAACTTGCTATGCGGACGCTGGTGCTCGGCCTTAACCTGGCGACAGGTCAAGCACCTCTCTACTACCCATGCAACATCCCTCTTCATACAGGGCCACCAGTAGTCTCTTTTCAGGTCCAAATACATCTTAGTGGCCCCGGGATGGATCGAAAATCTCGATCTATGCGCCTCCTCCAACAGAGTGCTACGTGCCCCGCCCGTATACGGCACCCAAATCCGACCACGAAAGGTCATAAGCCCTCGGCTATCCGTCACAAACTCGGACACCTGTCCAATCACCCGCTCCTTCTTACGGTTCTCCGGTCTCACAGCCCCTGCCTGGGCATCTCGAATAGTATCCAACACTGGAGTCATCACCGTCATCCTCATACATATATCTCGAATCGAGGCACTCTCCGCCCTGCGGCTCAGAGCACCGGCTACCACGTTAGCCTTGCCCGGGTGGTACAGGATCTCATAGTCGTAATCCTTTACCACATCCAACCATCTCCTCTGGCGCATATTCAGGTTGGGCTGATCCATCAGATACTTCAAACTCTTGTGGTCCGTGTATATGGTACACCGAACCCCATACAAATAATGGCGCCATATCTTGAGGGCGAACACCACTGCCCCCAACTCCAAATTGTGGGTGGGATACCTCGTCTTATGAGGCTTCAGCTGCCTCGATGCGTATGCTATCACGTTCCCTCTCTACATAAGTACCGCACCCAACCCCGATATAGACGCATCACAATACACCACAAAATCCTCCATTCCCTCCGGAAGGGCTAACACCGGGGCTTCGCATAATCTCTGGCGAAGAGTCTCAAACGAGGTCTGCTGCTCGGGATCCCAAATAAAAGCAACACCCTTCCGGGTCAATCTGGTGAGGGGAACGGCAATCTTGGAGAAATCTCTGATAAATCTCCGATAGTAGCCGGCCAACCCCAGAAAACTCCTGATCTCAGTGGGGGATCTCGGCACCTCCCAACTCATCACAGCCTCAATCTTGGCCGGATCGACCAATATCCCATTCTGATTAACGAAATGTCCCAAGAACTAGACCTCTCGTAACCAGAAATCACACTTGGAGAATTTGGCATAAAGCCTCTCCGATCTCAACACTCCAAGGATCTCCCTCAGATGCTCCTCATGTTGCTCTCTGGATCTCGAATACACTAGAATATCATCGATGAACACAATCACCGATCGATCCAACATCGGCATGCATACTCAGTTCATGAGGTCTATGAACGCCGCTGGTGCATTGGTGAGCCCAAAAGACATCACCATGAACTCGTAATGCCCATAACGAGTCCTAAACGCCGTCTTCTGGATATCCTCATCACGCACCCTCACCTAGTGGTATCCAAACCTCAAGTCTATCTTGGAAAACCAAGACGCACCCTGCAACTGATCGAACAGATCGTCGATCCTCGATAATGGATAACGGTTCTTGATCGTTAATTTGTTTAACTCCCGGTAATCAATGCACATCCGGTGTGAACCATACTTTTTCTTTACAAAAAGGATCGGCGCTCCCCACGGCGAGCTACTCGGTCGGATGAATCCCTTCCCCAACAGCTCTTGAAGCTGCGAGGATAACTCCTGCATCTCTGGCGGCGCAAGGCGATAGGGTGCCTTGGCAATAGGCGCTGCCCCCGGGACCAAATCGATGCGAAACTCCACCTGCCTCTCGGGAGGCACACCCGGCAACTCCTCGGGGAAAACATCCGGAGACTCTCGCACTATCGGTACCTGTGACATCCCCAATTTCACGGCCAGAAAAGACCGATTTGTTTATGCTTTGTTTTAAAATCAGAGTAATCGTTTAAAGAAAACGGTTGCGGAATTTGTTCCCAAAACAAAATATGATAAGAATTTATCCAAACATTTTTTTAAAGAAATGTATTTTCATTAAATAACAAAATATCGGGATGTCATGTTCCGATACAGACCAAAAGCATAAACAGTATAAAATAGACCTTACAACAGTTATTTATAACTACTGATCTATAATCCAAAATCTCTCGTCAAGTCCACCAACTTATACTCTTGTGCCATTACCTGTAATGCAAGGAAAACTGAGTGGGTCAGGCTTGGGGCCTGGTGAGCATATAGGGTTTTCAACCCACAATAATATAATTTTTATATTTAATCATCAAACAAACAACCCAATTACCCATCCCCCTTTATCTTCTTTATTTCTTAAGGTTTTACCCTGAGAATTAACTATCCTTCATTCATTCATTCCTAAGGATTGACTTAAGGAATTGGCACAAAATCCATTGCTACATAAGGCGCATCTGCCAACTTTATCCTTTAAGCCCCTCTGTCAGGATTATGACATTCACTATTAGGCGCATCTGCCAACATTATCCTTTAAGCGCATCTGCCAGGATTATCCTATAAGCGCATCTGCTAGTATTATGACATTCTCTAATTGGTGCATCTACCAATATTATTCTTAAGCGCATCTGCTAGTATTATGACATTCTCTAATTGGTGCATCTACCAATATTATTCTTCAGCGCATCTGCTAGTATTATGACATTCTCTAATTTGTGCATCTACCAATATTATTCTTAAGCACATCTGCTAGTATTATGACATTCTCTAATTGGTGCATCTGCCAATATCATTCTTAATCATCTTACATACCTCATCATTTACCTCATCATTTTATCACATACCAACTATCTCATCTACCCATGTTCTACCCAACATATTAGTAGATATAAAATACATATACAGTTTAACTCATTTAAAAACCTGCACCAACATTGCATTCAACACCATCTCAGATAAACAAACAATTTATTAACACATAGTACGTAATTCATAGCAAATACTTCATATTTATGTGTTAGAAGAAAGTGACTATACACTCACATGATAACACGATGATCGGACAGCACCTCGTCTCTTAAAATAATCTTTTCCGATAAAACCGGGACGTTTTCTCCAAAACCGGGCTTCTCGCGGGCAGAGTCTCGGCTCGGAAACTTTGCTTCTCGGGATCTTCGGGGCTCGATACAGGGGCTTCAGGGTATCTCTTGCACGAAAATCGATGCAAAATGGGAGAGAGAGAGAAGAGAAAATGAGCAAAGGAATCGGCTGCCCTCGCATTCTATTTATAGGGTGCTGAAACTCGATTTACGTTGGGCGTAATTTCGAAGTAGGCTGGGCGTACTAAGCTCTACGTTGAGCGTACGCTTCGGATAAGCTTTGGTATGCGTGCCTCGAACTTCAAAAATTCATAACTTTCGCATACAAGCTCCGTTTTCGACGTTCTTTATATCCACGCGTAGGTGAGACTATGCTCTACAACTTTCATTTAGACTCCGTTAGCTAATTTTGACTTTATTTTTATTATATTATTTTTAGTAAGCCGGGACAGGAAAACTCCGTTATAAAATCATAACTTCTTCATCCGACGTCCGTTTTCGTCTGTCTTTTTACCGTTGGACTACTAACGACGAGATCTTCGATTCTCGTTTAGATTGTTTCGGCTAAATATCGCTCGATCTCATATTCGAACTTCGGGTTGTACACTACTAAGCCGAAATTTCAAAAAATCATAACTTCCTCATACGAAGTCAGATTTAGACGTTCTTTTTATGCACGCTCTCGGTTTAACGTATTCTATGACTTTTGTTTAGATCGCTAAGGCCAAATATCGCTTTAACGTAAATTCACTATTTACGTCGCGCTGTGTCGTGCCGGTTCTGTCGCGAAACTTCGACATGTCATAACTTCTTCGTTATAACTCGGATTTCGGCATTCTTTATATTTTCGGAAACCTTGTGACATATACTTCAACTTGGTTAAGATTATTCATTCTAAACAAACTTCCATCAAAAAGTCATTTTTGATGCTTATCGTCTCTAAATTGACTAGCCCGGATCTACGGGCGTTACAGTACCTCACCGACAGAACTCGGCCTCTCTGCGGCAACTCGTGTATCCATCACATATGCTACAAACCCCCTATAGCCCTGCTGTAGACTCTGTCTTACTCTGGCAACCGAACAAAATGTTGACCCAGATCGGGTACCCTCGCCATACACCGTAAGTACTCCCCCACTAGGGTCTCGTATGGTCACCAACTGTCGCTCGCAGTCTATAACAGCTCCAAATTGGCTCAACCAGTCCATGCCCACGATGACACAGACATCCCCCATCGCAATCGGTACCAGATCTATTGGGAACTCAACACCGAAAATCTCGAGTACACATCCTCGAATCACATTAGTAGCATAAACCGCTCGCTCGTCAGCTATAGAAACTCGTAGAGTTCGACTCAACGCCTCTATTCTTTTCTCTCCTACTTTCTTTTCTCTTCTTTTCTTTTTCTTTGCTAAAACTCGGGAACGAGGCGTTAAACCCATATCTGAAAGGTTGGTTTTTGTTTGAAAAGTTCACCGTCATCCTCTTATTTCATTTGATTTGGGTTTTGTGTTGATTTTGTAATTTTCTAATAGATGAGAAGTCATTATTCTTGCTGTTAATGTGTCTTTAACAACCACATTATTCCTTTCTTGCAGGTTTTGGTATGATTAGAAGACGATAATCACTACAAAAATGAAGATGCTTGAAGTAAGGTTTTAAGAAGTTAGCAATACTGATTACTCTTCTCTTTGTTTATTTATTCTTCTCTTTGCTGATTTATTCTGGGATTTTTCAAGCTTTTCATTTGTTTCTTTTAACAGGGGAAGTATGGAGGTAAGAACTTTAATGATATGCAAGTGTAATTTTAGATGTAGAGAGAGGGGAAGCATGTTAGATATACAACATGTATGAACATCATGAGTAAAATTCACACCCAAAAATTCATTTACTACATCAGGTAAAAGGGTTGGGTCTTGGAGGAATGTTTTATTATTATTATTATGTTTTGTAACAAGTTAGAAAAATGAAAGTTGTGATCCAGTTGTCATTGGTTCTGTAATTTCATCTGCTTAATATGGATTTTTGAGTTGTTTGATATGAATTTTGGATTGTTTTTGCTTTCATCTTCCATTGGTTTTCAAATTTAGGTTTCTTTCAATCACTTTCTTTCTCTCCCTTCATCTATTTCAGTCACCATCGTGCACTACTTGAAGCTTGATGCAGTTGTGACACCATCACCATCAAGAACTTTAACGGTTTTGGTTTTTTATTTGCATCTTGACAGATTTTATGTGTTGATGTTTTGCAGGAACATAAACTTATATTAGCCTATTTTTGATTTACTGGAGGATGTATACAGATATTGTATGTCAACAAAAATAGGAATGATTTTTCTTTTTGATTTTGGGTTTGCTGATTTTGGGGGTTTCCAACTAGAGCTTGAATGCTTTTGGGTTTTCCTTTGCATCTTGATAGATTTTATGTGTTGGTGTTTGCAGGAACATGACAATATATGGGTTTCCAACTAGAACTTGCTATAAAAATAATAATGTTAAACACAAATGTGCAGGTGGCTTACTATCTTCTACAACATGATTCAATGTGATTATGTTGTGCAATGTTAGTTGAACTACAATTCACTCATGCCCTTTGGCTTCAGGTATGCAACTGACCTTTTTTTTTCCTCTAATTTTCTTAATAGTTGTTGCATATATTCTGTTTTCAGATCCATATATTGCAAAAGGGTTACGAGAAAGACCCTGCAATTGTTGCTAAAAAGCAATTCAGGAAGCTACCTGGAACTGTTTGTAGGGTGTGGACAAACTTATACAGACTTGAATGATGTGGTGGACCAGGTATCCAAAGTTTACTCAGAAAGTAGCTAACCTCTCATCTCACCCATCCCCAGGTTGATTGATGCGATCTTTCTAATAAAGTTTGATAACATAAATGATAAGGTAATACTGGAATATATTTTCTTCTTTTTTTTATAAAAATAAAATAAAATATTGGTTGATTTTGTTAGGTTGGAGTTGCACTGTTGATGGTTTATATATCGGGAGCACCTGTGATGTTTGTAGGGTTTGGGCAGTTTTATACAAACCTAATAAAGCTCAATGGTAACTCAATAGTCAAGACTATGCTTAAATGAGTTGTATGCTTTCTCTATTGTTTACTTTTCCTTTCAGCATGTTCAATCTTGTAGCAAACATGTTAGTGATTCTGATTTGGTTTAATGTTTGAGGTGATATTGTTGTTTGTTTTATTTGGTTGTGATATTATATTTTTAAGCGCAAAATCAGTTAATTAGGTCAATTATTATTAGCTTTTTTCTCTAAGTATGTTCACTTTGAATGTGTAATTATAAAGGACTTAAATGTATTCTTTTGTATAAAGGCATTCATTCGTGAGACAATTCTTGTATGATTTCATTGCAGTTTGCACGTTTGATGTTAATTGTGCAGGAGATTGGCTGTGAACACGTGCTTCACCTCCATTCTCAGACAACATGACCGTTGGAAATAGGATCCTGTGGTTATGCTTCTAATGCTGGTGGCATCCTGGATGAAAGTGGTCAACACTATGTAAGTACATTTGTCTTGACTTTTGTAGTCAACCCAATATTTTGTCTCACTTATAGATTTTGGGGATTAAAACAAACACCTTAAAAATTATTTTTTGGAACCGAAACATTGAACAGAGTGAACAACATATAACTTAGAATATAATATCAACAAATTTGACTTAAAAGTCCAAACTTTTCTCCTTTAAAAGATATTGATTCACAAAGAGCAGGTTTCATAATCCTTAAAATAACTTCCTGGGTTAAATTGCTAAGTAAACACTTTTTTTTAATAATGTTTGTGTGTATTACAACATATTAAACTTAGATTTTTTTTCTTTGCATTATTTTGGATTTCAAAAACAAATCCATATGATCATTATATTATTTAAACTATAGTTTTAAATTTGAATATTTAGATTTTTAGACGTGCTTCTATTTATATTGATTTTGATGTGAATGAAATTTTGTTTCCTTTTTAGCACTACTTGACCAATGAACAAGGACTATCGACATCAACATGATTTTAAGCTTGATTTTTAACTATTTTTGGACAGATTTTTCCTTAATGTTGGAGAATATGTAGCTTGTCAAGCTGTACATGCCCTTAATGTTGGAAAGTATGTTGTTTTTGGACATATTTACCCTTGCCCCTGCTTCTTAATTGTTCTTGAAGTGGGTAATTTTAACCTGGTATTCTAATGTTGCTTCCAAACCCAAATCCATTTCCCGATTCCCATGAAGCTCCTTAATGCATTACATTTTCTACGTTATTGGCCTGGATAAGGATTTTAGTGAATATACCAAAAGTAAAAGAGAGAGTGAGAAGAAATACTTTTTGGGTTAATACCATTTTAATTAAATATCAACGTACTTTACGAATTAATGAAAGTATGTTGCTATTATTGTCCCCATGGTTTTAACTTTTATACGGTTTATGTTCTTTATGTTGTACTATACAACACCTTTTCAGCTACTAAAGTCTAAATATACATTTCTCCATCACGCAAGAGGCATATTATATAGATACAAGAAACAATAAAACAAAAATGACAAAAATATGTCTAAAACTTACTGCAGGTGTATTGCCAAAATAAAAGAAAAGACTGAATTGCTTCTCTTATATATATATATATATATATATATATATATATATATATATATATATATATATATATATATATATATATATATATATATATATATATATATGCCATTATAGCAGGTAAACCAACTTCACAAATTAATTTTTTTACTAACTTTTCATTTTCAGCCCCTCTACATGTGGGTTATGTACTAAAATGACACAACTTAAATTTATCTTACATTTCAACCCGCCTAACCCAAAACTCGATTAACCCGACCCATTTGAAGAAGACAAACATGTGGTGGTGTAATTTTTTTTAAACATGTTAAAATGTTAAGTTATTTTGGAATTAACCATGTTCAGTTATAACTTTGAGCACATATTATTCACTTATAAATCAATATTTATATTACATTAGACATTTTGTATGATCTTTTCGGTGATTGTTAAAAAAAAGTATAATATTACTTCGTTTCTTGATAAATTAAATTGATATAATTAAGTGATAATAATATCTAATAAAAATAACCAAATTTTAAAAATGAAATTTGAAACGTTTGTAAGTATGTAGGGGATAAACCAAAAATAGATGATTAGACGCTTCACTTTTTTTATAATAACATTTAATCTATTTAGAGGTCTTATATCTATGATGGAGGTAGCTTAATTATAGAAAAAAGATTAACATGTTAAAGACTTCATTTTCAACTACTTACCATATATACTGCTTTGAGATAAATATATAGTTAAATCTCAATGGTGACCACTTAGATAAAAAATAGATAGAGTATATATCAAAAGTTATATCTTATTATATTATAATATAAACCATATTATTTCTAAAAATAGATTTAAGATGTTCAAGTGTTTAAGTTGAATGTATATTATAATTTAAATTGTCCACATAACTCTTATCGACAATTGTTTAGATGTAGTAATTATTTGTGGAAAAGAACTAATTGTCTCTAAAAACTAATATTTGAAAGAAACTATTCATACCCGTCGCTTGGCGCGGGTAAACGGCTAGTATATATATATATATATATATATATATATATATATATATATATATATATATATATATATATATATATATATAAGGTTAAGGTTTAAGAAGTTATACCTCATTTTGGGGATGTTACATTATGGCTATATGGACCATATGGAATTTTGGAAATTCCACTATCATTGGGTCATCATCTCCTAGGAAATCTGCTACTTCTATGATATCGTTCATAGGGCTTTTTGTTTTTTTTTTTTTTTGGATTTCCGGTAGGTATACAAAAAAGCTAACTTTTCTTGGGTTTCTTGGTTGTATAACCCTAGTTTAGCTTGTATTATGTTGTAATGGTTATTTTCTAGCTTCTTGCTAGGTTTTTAACAAATCCCCCGCCTTTCCAAAAAATCAAGATCAATCTTAACATTTCGAATGCCTGCAAAAATCAAATTCATACTCAAAAAATTGTTGTTAATTGCTATTAAACATTTGCAATATATGCCAATCTTCACTCATTATTAATAAATTGAAACTACTACAAGCAACTTTGGAAAAGAAGATAAATAGGCAACGCATTACTATTTTCTAAACATCGATCTTTCTGTCAATTTTAAAAGTAAATTAATTTATTATATTTTCATAATAAATATTTTTAAGAAACTTTTCACAATCAAAATCAAAACCAAGACGTTTAATCTTTCTGAAGACGTGGTAGATCAAAAATAAGATTTAAAAGTTTTAATTTTGAAAACCTTATTTCTGTTTTAATAACTGCAGTGAAAACAATCAACAATATTATGTATGCTATTAAAGAAACTGAATAAGTTTTTATCTCTTTTAAGAAGTTTAATATTGCAATAGTTGTATCATGTTCAGTTGGTAAACGATATTTGTAACAATTTCAACTCGTTAAATAAACTGTCACAGTAAGACACTAATGTCTGAGATATGACCATTTTGTAACTTCTTTTCAAAATTTATTTAGTTTTCTTTAGTTCATCAGTATAACTTTTCTATTGTGAATAAGAATCCAAAAATGTCTGCATACTACTTATATTGCTTAAATCTTCACCCAGTGAACTAATAGTCTAAGCAACAATATATGTACACAAGTTATTAAATCATGAAAGATAATCTAGTTCATTTACTATTTTCAACTACTAACCGTCACTCTCGTCAAATTGTAATTTCTTGAAAATTATTTTTTAATTATTTTTCTCAACAAAAATCGAATAAATTTTTAAGTTAGAAGCTATAACTAGATGACTAAACTGCACAAATGGTCCTTGTGGTTAGCTGAAAATTGCCACTTTGATCCAAAAAAGTTTGGACTAGCACCAGAGGTCCAAACTTTTCATTTTGTTGTGATTTTGGTTCAACTTCTATTGATCTTTTTTATAATGACGATTTTGCCCTTACCTTTTTCTTTTTCAGTTTATTTATTTACTAAAAATACTTTTCCAATTAAAAAAAGAAAGAAAATCTCTCTCTCTCTCTCTCTCTCTCTCTCTCTCTCTCTCTCTCTCTCTCTCTCTCTCTCTCTCTTCCTAAAAAAACACATAGTTGAAATCGATTTTGTAACTCAAGAACTCAAGACCAAAAGCATCAGATGCACACCTATATTTCGTTTTTGAAATCGATTTTGTATTTCATTTATGAAACTGATTTTGTATTTCGTTTGTTGGGTTTCTGGAACTTGATTTCAAAAATTAAAACACACACGCACAAAAAGATATGTTCCATTTCCTCTGTTCCTCACCAAAAAACCCATCGATGGTCTCTAATTTTCAATTGACAAAGGTGATAACGAAGGCTTGAAGCAAAACGAGACTGAAATCGATTTTGGATAACAAAGGATTCGAATTGAATAACTGATTTTGAACTGGTTCGACTTTCGGATAGTCAAAACTTGATATCTGAATATCGAAGGTTTGATTTAGAAGTGGATTGAATAATGAAGGAGATGAAACAACGAGGGTGTTTCCCCTTACTCATCCACGACCCAGCAGCCCCGAAATCACATCCGCTCGCTGCTTCTTCCCACCTGCGTCGCTTCGCTCTCGTCGACCCGGAGACTTCTCCCTCCTCACGATCTGCAATCGCCGATACCTCTCTCGGTCCCCTTTCTGGCTTGCGACGAGCAAGGAACCAAGGAGCGAACCCCCCCAAAATCGAAGTTGGTGTTCAATTTCTTCTCTACTTGCAATGACGCTTCCGTTCCTTCTGCTGCCTTGTGTTGGGTACTATTCACAGTCTCCTGTTTTCTTATTGTACGACAACGAACGAAGGAAGGGAAGGGTGTTGCGTTGGGTTTGATCGGTGAAGGCAGCGGTGATGTTGTGGTGGAGCAAGGTGGTGCTCGGTGGTGTTGGGGTGTCTCTTGGTGTTTCCGGTGGTTAGGGAATGAAGCAGCAACGAGGGGTTTTGGATGGTGTTTCTCCGACGAGTGGGTAATGGAGGCTGCTGCCTTCTTTTGGGTCTTAGAAAAAAACACAAATGGTCGTTTATGGGGAAGAGAGAGAGAGAGAGAGAGAGAGAGAGAGAGAGAGAGAGAGAGAGAGAGTTATTTTCTTTTTTATTTTTCTTTTAGTTATGAAAATATTTAAATAAATAAAAAAACTGAAAAAAAAAACAAAAAAGAAGGGTAAAATCGTCATTACAAAATTTTTTAAAGTAAATTAGACCAAACTCGCAACAAAATGAAAAATTTGGATATGTGATGCTAGTCCAAAACTTTTTGGACCAACGTGGCAATTTTCAGCAAACCACAGGGACCATTTGTGCAGTTTTGTCTAACTAGATAGTTTTGTGGATATGAAAATGTATTTATTCTGATATCTAAATTTTATATTAATAATAAATTTAACAAACCTAATATTTATTGTTAACAAAACATGAATAAAATTAGTAGACTGAAACTATACTTTAATTAATTAATATAACATTATTTTATCTTTTAAATTCTATGCAACCGCACCACCAGCACAACCCAGAGCCACCACTATATATAGGAAAGATATAAAAACAGCTACAGCAGGCATAAAAACAACCACGTATTCAGTTAACACCTAGATGCCAATTTTTTTACGGATTTATTATCATTATGGCCCCTTTGCTAAAACCATGTCCAAATGTTTGTGATTTTAAACCATTTTATTTTAGACAAATATATATTACATTTTTGCATCAATAATATAGTTATTGACAGTGACACATTAATTACCTAGGTATAAAAATGACAAAACAATATAAATAGTTAATCACACTTCGATTTTCAAATTGGTTCAGAAGGAAAAACATAATATATCCTTGTTGGTTCAGAAGAAAAGCTTGAACATGCTCAAACTTGTATAAAATCCAACACCAAGTATTTCAAATACATTTGACATAAATGAGTTCAACCCAACTCAACTCACTGAGTCACTGTTCATTAACCTTCTTCCCCAAATTCTTTTGTGAATCGCTCATGAAGCTCAAGATCACTTTTACTCACAGTTGGCCTCTGCCTCACCAAAACCTTGTCAAAATCCGCCCGTATGATTGGTGGCGGACTAATCTGCAATAACTCCTCACATCAGACAGAACAGAACAAAACAGTACAGTCTTATCTTATATCTTATACTGTGTTTGGTAATGTATTGGACTGTTATCGATAGGACAAAAATTACTATATATCTCTTGTGTGTGTGGAAAAGACAAAAATGCCCTTTTCATTACCTTTGAAGCGAGCCCTTTTGCTGCAAGCTCTTGCATGGTGATCTGGACAGCCCCGGGTTGTTTAGGTCCACATGGGACCCACAAGCCGTCGTTTGTGTTAACGAAAAACATGGCGTCTTGCGTTTTACGAACCGGTTCAAATAAAACATCCTTAACCTACACAAAAAAAAATAATAATAATAAATAAATAAATGATAGATATTTTACAATGGTATTTCAGGGTTTTTTTAGGAATTTCACTTACACAAACAGCAATATCAGAACCAGAAAACCCTTCAGTCTTACGACCCAAAGCTTCAAAGTCACTATCAGTTAAGTTATTAGGCGTATCCCCTAAATGCACCTATAAAAAAAACAATTAAGATTTTAGAATATAAAATAATATTTAGAAAATTACATATCTGCCCTCGTATTACTTTGAACATGTGCTGTCTTGCTTTCATATCTGGGAGTGGAATGTATATACGCTTATCAAATCGCCTCCTTATAGCCTGCATTACAACAAAATTAGTCAAGTAGTCAACAGTTGTTTATTTACTAAAATACCCTTATGAGACTAGTTGTTTATTTATTTACTAAAAGACCTGATCGAGAGAGTAGGGTGTGTTTGTGGCTGCGAGAACTAGGACTTTATCATCATTGTGTCCTACACCCTGAAAGAATCAAAACAAGTGTGTTTAAGCTTTAAGGGGTAGTTTAGTAAAAGATTAATGGATTTTTTTTAAAAAAAATGACCTGCATTTGAACAAGAATTTCGGTTTTGATACGTCTTGAAGCTTCACTTTCATTGCCCTCACCACGTTGACCACTTAAGGAGTCAATTTCATCAATGAAAATGATGGAAGGAGCACTTTCACGTGCCATTTGGAAAAGATTTGAGACTAGTTTTTCACTTTCACCCATCCATTTTGAAACAAGATCTGAAGAAGATACACTGCACGAAAAAAGACATTTGAAATTATTAAAAAAAAAAAAAGGAAGTTTCTATTTATGTAGTGGTTAGAAATTGTTAAATTAAGACCTGAAAAATGTAGAGTCTGCTTCAGTTGCAACAGCTTTTGCTAAGTATGACTTTCCTGTGCCAGGTGGACCATATAAAAGAAAAGCTCTCCAAGGTCTCCTTTTACCTACCATTATACAAATTCTTAAGTTGTTAGTGAAGATATAAAATATATCTATGAAATGGTTTTGGTTATCAAAAAACATATAGGGTATGCAATGTGTGTTATAATCATTATTGTGAGAATAATAATTATTTAAGATTAGAATTAAATAACATTGTACTAAGCACTTTTGGTGTGTGGATTGTAAGCAAAATTGAAAGATAAAACATTAGCACTTAGCAGAATAACGCAAGCTACCTCCACCAACCTCCAGTTAAAAGTTCTGTCAATTGAAACTAGTGTTTCTCCAATAAATTGCCCCCATTATTATATATAAAATATCTTCATGACACATAATATCTGCATTTTGCTTGGGCATGAAAGTTACTGTAACTCACTAACATTCTATAAGATCTTGATACACAAGTCAAGTCGTTTGGGAGGCAACTAAAAGTTATGCAGCTCACTAATTTGGGAATTAGAAGGAAAGGAAATAGCAATGAACAAAAGATAACGATGTTAGACCAGTTATGATCGTGAAGAAGTGGCAGAGATGATGAATCAATCACTGAAGTTCAAATAATCTAAGAACCCTAATGAGTTGCTCATGTTCCATCAAATCAAGTAAATAGAAACCAAGATGCAATGATGATATCAAGTATACTAACCAGTAAAAAACTGAGGAAACTTCACCGGTAGAATAACCGCTTCTTGTAAAGCCTGCTTAGCACTCTCAAGTCCAGCAACATCATTCCACTTAACATTAGGTTTCTCCCGAACAATCGCAGAGTTCAATCCAGCCCTAAGCTTTGACTGCTCAGGATCTTCCCCATCTCCACCTCCCCCTTCCCCATCCTTGGGTTTCGTCTTTGGCCGTGCCGCCACCGCCGCATCACCTCCGCTAGCCGCCGGGCCTGTACCACCTTCATCCAGAACAGCCCTAATCTCCTCCGCGCGACGCAAATACTCGGTGAATTTCTGCGTAATCGCTTCACGAATCTTAGGGTTTTTTTCGTACTTTAAGTGAGTCTTGAAGTACTCCAAAGCGTTCATGTACAAGGGAAAAGCTTTTGCGTAATTTCCAGCATTGTCCTCTTGTACAGCTTGCTTCACGTACTCTATTGCTTGTTCTTTGAAATTGCTATACATGGCATATGTGTAATCAGGGGTTTTTGAGATCGAATGATTGTGGGAGTATAAATAGGAAAAAGGGAATGAAACCCTAGAAATTAAGGTGGATCGGGAACTGAAATCGACTAATTTGGGGGTTTGATTGGAGGAAAAGGGAGAAGACGACGATGATCAGGTGACGAAGGAATGGAGTCAAATGCTCCTCAATTCGAATTTACACGCGAGTCGGAGGCTTGCTTTTTATTTTTACTTCCTTTTATAAAATATATTTCTGATTTGTGTTCGACTCACGATCTAATACTAACACGATAAAATATTTTTCTTCTGTTTATCAAGTACAAAATTATGTTACATTAAAAATTAAATTTGTTTATAAGCTAACTTATATACTCCAAAATCTAAACATCGCCCAAACTTTTCACCTCTCACGCGAGTTAGTGATGTTGATGTGGAATTCTTTCATAGACGTGAACCTGATGTGGTGTGGTGTGGAGCTTTGTGACCTCATTTATTAGTATGCTTCCCTCTCTCTTATTTCTTTTCCTTCACTTTAGCAACCACACCCTTTTTGTGGAGTGAAGATGGTCGTGAGGTAGACACATTTACTCTCGTGAACCGTATCCTTGGTGTTCGTTTTGACCAGGAAACAAGTCAAAGGCACTTCTATGTATTTTGCAATATCAATTTTCATAGTCGGCCACCGGTTAAAGTTTTCATATATGTTGGTGCTTCAGGGGTAAACCGAGAAAACAAAGTAAAATCAATCAAGATTAGTTTAGCCTAGCATGGATAAACTCAAGAAAACAAAGTAAAAATAAAATGTACCCAACATGTAGCAAGAATCAAAGAGTAAAAGATGATGTTTTGATGTTCTTCAAGAGCTCCAAGACCACCAAAAACTCCCGAGAATACTCTAATTTTTGGATGTGAAGAGGTATGCAAAAGATGCACACCAACCTTCCCCATATAAAACAAAAAGATGAATTCTTGAAATTGCCCTTTCAGAGCTGTGCGTGACCCACGTGTTGTTGAGCATGTAGCCCGCGCGGGTGGTGCTGATTTGGGCTCCTTTGTGATTTAGGCTTCCAATGACTTAGCCCGCTAGCCCAGAACGAGTCCAATCTGTTTATAGTCCATTGTTCTTTAAGATTTCTTCAATTTTAGCCTATTTCACCTTCTCCAAGTCATCTACAGCTCGTGTACTCGCCCGATCATTTTAATCCCAAATGCACAAATGTTCCTCCACTTTCTTTTAAGCACAAGCTCGTCTTCTTCAAGCCTTCAAATATAAAAAAATCTCATGATTTACATCATCTTCATTAGTCTTCTAGCCCATGATTCTTCATTGTCCTCCAAGTCCATTTGCCTCCTAAAGATCCCGCTCCGCTAGTCTGTTTAAAATTTGCAATTATGCTCACGAAACTAGAAAGTAGCTGAAATAGTCATAAAATAACAAAAAGGAAAATATACATGAAGATTAGCTAAACTATGAATAAAATATGCTAAAATAAACTATAAAAAGAAGTAAATAAAATGAAAGTATCACATGTATACAAGGATATGTGGGTTTAGATGAGAAAGGTATTTGCTAAATACCTAAGAGATAGAAGAAAGAGATAAAAGATGATTATATGTATTATAATCATAAGAGTATGTAAGTACGTCTAGCTACCATTAGTATTCTAGAATGCTCTATGGTACTAGACATAGATATAGATTAAGTACTTAATGTATTAAGTACTAGATAAGTAATAGAAGATCTCTTAATAAGATAAAGAGATAGATTGTCCAATAGATAAGTGTTATGTGATGAGTCACATAACAAAGATAGAGATATAGAGAAAGAAGGTTCCTTTAGGGACAAGAGTATGGTTCATACGGGAACAAGAGATAGAAGGTTCCTTCGGTGACAAGAGTATGGTTCCTACGGGAACAAGAGATGGAAGATTCCTTCGGGAATAAGAGCAAGGTTTCTACGGGGACAAAAGATAGAAGATTCCTTCGGGAATAAGAGTATGGTATCTACAGGGACAAGTAGAGATGGCAACGGGGGCGGGTATTACAGGGGACCCCAATCCCCATCCCCATCCCCGAATCCTCATTCCAATCCCTATCCCCATCCCCATCCCCGTCGGGGAATATAAATAAACCCCCCATCCCCACCTCCAATGGGGATTGGGGATCCCCAACGGGGAAGCGGGGATTTCTTTTTCTCTTTTAATATGAAAACTTTTATGTAAAGAAAAACTCTAAATTTCAATTTTACCATCATAAGTTTAGAGCATACGGTATGGGCAACGAGAAGTGGTATTATTGCTGATGTGGCACCTCATCACCTAGTCATAACAAGATGAGCACCCCCCCCCCCTCTTCTTGTTAAGAGGGTGTTATGGCATATCTCGTTGTGACGAAGGCAAGATACAACAGAAAGTTTAATTGTTTGTTGCCTTTATCAACCAATCAAATCATTTTCTTTCTTTCTCTCTCTACCTCTTAACATGTTATAACATGGGGAACACCATTTCCCCCTTGGTGTTATGGTTGAGGTGGCATATGAAATTGGTGTTATAACGTGACTCATACCTATTGCTCTTAAAGATTTTACAAATTATAAAAATATCCATAGATTGCATAAAAAATATAAACAAATTTTCTTCCAAATTTAAATATGTACATGAAAATTCAAGTAGAAAAAATTTATCAAAGAGATATTTGAGTTAAAATAGATAAACAAAATACAAAAAATATACATGAGTTTAACTTAGATAAAAGAAAAAATATATAATTTCAACCAAGTAATTACTAATGAGTTAGGTTACTTGGATCAAATTTTATGTATTGTAAATTGTAATATAAATATATGTTTTGTATTATTTTTATATATTAATATATATCGGGGGCGGGTCCAGGGTCGGGGATTAGGGGTATCCCCATCCCCATTTTTTTATTCGGGGATTCCCCATCCCCGGTCAACTTGGGGATTCCCCGGTCAAAACGGGTGCGGGTTTCGGGTTCCCCATCGGGTATGGGGTTTTTGCCATCCCTAGGGACAAGAGTAAGATTCCTTTGAGAATAAGAGTATGGTTCCTACGGGAACAAGAGTAGGTTCCTTCGGGGACAAGACATAGAGATTCCTTTGGGAATATAGTAGAGGTTGCTACAAGGACAAAGAGTATGATTCCTGTGGGAATGATATTATGTCCCTACAGGGAAAGAGATGATGATTTCTTTGGGAATATAGATAGATGATTCTCAAGAATGTAGATTGAGTACGGTTAGAAGAGATAGAGAAAGGTTCCTTGCGAGGAACAAGATTAAAGAGTTCTTTATATGAACTTAGATGTAACACACAAGGGGTTAAGAGTAAGGAATCTATGAGGGATTCGAGAGTAAGAAGAAAGATTAAGGATCCACGTAGGATCATAAGAGAGAGGGGTAAGACTGGGTGAGCGTGCCTAGTGATGAAACTCGGATGTAATTCCCTTAGAGTAGAACATGAGAATAGCATGTTAAGAGGCTAAGAGAAGAGATAGAGAAGAGTAGAGATATAGATACAGACAGAGTTAGAGTATGTATAGAGCATGAGAAGAGCTTGTTAAGAGGCTAAGGGAAGAGTATGATAAGAGCCTGTTAAGATGATAAGGGAAGATTATGAGAAGAGTTTGTTAAGAGGCTTAAGAGAAAGAGTAGAAAGTAAAAATAAAGAAGAGAAAAAGAAAGATAAAAGAAAAGAATGATAACAATGTATGCTATTAAAGAAAGAGAACAGATGATAGAGTATGAGAAAGATAATGTGACATCCCCATTTTCGCGGCCAGAAAAGACCGATTTTGTTTATGCTTTATAAAAATCAGAGTACCTCTTTTAATAAAAATGTTGCGGAATTTGTTCCCAGAAAAACATGATAAGTACGTTATCAAAGCATTTCCGAAGAAATGTATTTTCATTCATTTTAAAACATTTGGGATGTCATCGTCAATACAGAGACATAAGCATAAACAGAACTTACATTCATTATCACTAGTGGTCTACATTTCTTTAATCTCTCAGTGTAGTGCAGCTTTATATCGACACCTGTGATACAAATAAACTGAGTGGGTCAGGTTGGGAAACCTGGTGATTACATAGGGTTTTCAACCCACAATAATATAATTATTATGTTTAATCATCAAACAATCAACCCGATTACCCATCCCCATTATCTTTATTCTTAAGGTTTACCCTAAGAATCAGTTATCCTTCATTCATTCATTCCTAAGGTTTATCCTAGGGAACACGCGCGAAGTCCATTACTGCTAATGTCATCTATTAGGCACAACTACCATTATTATCCTTTAGGCGCAGCTGCCAGGATTGTGTTGTTCTCAAGTAGGCGCAGCTGCCAGTATCATCTATTAGGCGCAGCTGCCAATGTTATCTTTTAGGCGCGGCTGCCAATATTATCATCTAGGCGCAGCTGCAGAGATTATGACATTCTCTATTAGGCGCAGCTGCCGATATTATCCTATAGGCGCATCTGCTAGGATGTTTAGAGTACATTGCGTTTCAAAATCATTTATAGGTTATGATGCAGCTACCAATATTCACCTATATCATCTTTCATACCTCATCATTTATCTACCCATGTTCTACCCAATATTTTTTTGTAGATATAAAATACCTCTATAGCTTTAGATTTGAACAAAAGGTTCAGATCTGAAAACAAAATACATCTACCACCTAGATCTGAAGAAAAAGGTTCATATCTGTAAACAAAGTACATCTACAGCCTAGATCTGAAGAAAAAGGTTCAAATCTGTAAACAAAGTACATC
The DNA here is from genome assembly GCF_052849685.1 of Lactuca virosa. Taxonomy (NCBI): domain Eukaryota; kingdom Viridiplantae; phylum Streptophyta; class Magnoliopsida; order Asterales; family Asteraceae; genus Lactuca; species Lactuca virosa. The sequence goes on along the minus strand of NC_136426.1, from coordinate 111,416,953 downwards.
TACAGCCTAGATCTGAAGAAAAAAGTTCAGATCTGTAAACAAAATACATCTACCGCCTAGATCTGAAGAAAAATGTTCAGATTTGTAAACAAAGTACATCTACAGCCTAGATCTGAAGAAAAAGGTTCAGATCTGTAAACAATGTACATCCACAGCCTAGATCTGAAGAAAAAGGTTCAGATATGTAAACAAAGTACGTCTACAGCCTAGATCTGAAGAAAAAGGTTCAAATCTATAAACAAAGTACATCTCAGCCTAGATCTAAAGAAAAAGGTTCAGATCTGTAAACAAAGTACATCCACAGCCTAGATCTGAAGAAAAAGGTTCAGATCTGTAAACAAAGTACGTCTACAGCCTAGATCTGAAGAAAAAAGGTTCAAATCTATAAACAAAGTACATCTACAGCCTAGATCTGAAGAAAAAGGTTCAGATCTGTAAAGAAAGAAGTTAGATCTTTCATCCAACATAGATCTCAAAGTATAAAATACATATACAGCTTAGATCTTAAAAACAAAGAAGTTTAAATCTTTCATCTAGCATGGATCTTAAGTAGATATGCACATAACACGTAATTTATATAAAATACTTCATATCTATGTGTAAGATGAAAGTTACTATGCACTCACCTGATAAGGGGTGATTCGGACAGCACCTCGCTTCTAAAAATAATCTTCTTTGACGAAACCGGGAAGTTTGCTTGAAAACCGGGCTCTACACGGGCAGAGTTTCGAACAGAAAAACTCTTTTTCTCGGAGACTCCGGGCTCTCCGAGGCTTCCTTCTAGAGCTATAAAGGTTTCCTAGGCTTCTTGGGGTGTTTTGGGAGGTTTAGAGAGTGAGTAGAGAGAAGAATAAGTGGGTTTTGGTATGAAAAATGAAGGAACTCTCGGGGGGGTATTTATAGGCTGAAAAGGGGGTGAAATCGTCGAGTTTCTGGCCCAACTCGTCGAGTTTCTGACCCCCAACTCGTCGAGTTGCTAGTCCAACTCGTCGAGTTGGTGCCACGTTTCGTCATCAGATTGTGTCACGTCACCCACTTTGCTGCAGCACCCTGCCGACTTCTAAACCCCATAACTTTCGCATACGAGCTCCGTTTTCGACGTTCTATATATCCACGCGTAGGTAATGACAAGTTCTACAACTTTCCTTTTGACCCCATTGGCTAATTCTCGACCGATCTTAAATTTAACAGTATGAGAAGATTATACTGTTAAATGATTACATAAAATTCATAACTTCTACATACAGACTCTGTTTTCGTCTGTCTTTTTATCGTTGAGTTCCTATTAATGAGATCTTCAACTCTCATTTAGGTCGCGTAGGCCAAAAACCACTCGAACTAAAATTCGAGTTTCGGGTCTTGCACTGCTATGCCAAATCTTAGAAAAATCATAACTTCCTCATACGAAGTCAGATTTGGGCGTTCTTTTTATGGATGTTCTCGGTTTAACGAACACTACGACTTTTGTTTAGATTACTAAGGCTAAAAAGTCCTCCATCATAAATTCACTATTTACGTCTCTCGGTGCCGTGTCGGTTTTGCCGAAAAACTTCGACAGGCCATAACTTCTTCGTTATAACTCGGATTTCGGCGTTCTTTATATGTACGGAACCCTTGAGACATATTCTAAAACTTGGTTAAGATTATTTATTCTAAGTAATCTTCCATCAAAAACTCATTTTTGATGCTCATTGTCTCTAAATTGACTAGTCCGGATCTGCGGGCGTTACAGATAAGGAAAAAAAGATAAGAATAGAAAGAAGATAAAGGAAAGAATAGATTGTTTCAATCACGCTGAGGTGGAATCAGCGTGAATCATTAACAAGTATAACTCATCATCAAGAAATGTTTTTGATATCCTTGTGTCACAAAGTTTAGTTGTAGTCTATAATCACAGATTCACCGTCAATTCATAACGGTACCATGTCATACCTCAGTCTAGGAGGTCAGGGACATGAGTAACCCTTTGTCATTTAAGGACAAAAAAAGTATCTCTTACGCTGATGATTGTGCAGTCAGGGTAAGTCATTGGGTTATGCTCAATGTTTCAGCAGAACATGAGACTTGATGCATAGGACAAACATGCTTCTAGGGACAAAGTCAGGTGGAATAGTTAACTAAGAATGAACACCCAAGCCTTTCTATCAATTTTTTTATTTCGACCAGACAATCTCACTTAGAAAGTATAGATATTGCTAAACAATCACCGTGATGGGGTGACTCAATGTTCTCAGCAGATGGTCTCGCTGATGAGAGACTTAGAGATATTTAGGTGCTGTTTGTTTTTTTGAAGCAAAAATCCATAAAGTCTGCGGACCACCTCTGCAATCCTCTGCAGTAGAAGAGGTGGACCAAACGTCTGCAGACTGTAATAAGAAGCGTGTTTGTTTTTTTAACATCTGCATGCTGCTGCGGATATTAAAAAATTAAAATAAACTGATTTTATAATCCGAAAATAGTTTTTTAATACCAATAATTTAATAATGTATGACATTTCGGCAAGAATTTATGATATTTCAGGAAAAAATAATGATATTTTAACAAAAAATAAAGATATTTTAGCGTAAAATAATGATATTTCATCAACAAAATATTATTATTCAATATTAAAAAAAATCAACAAGAATAAACAAAAAAAACGAAAAAAAAATGTGAAACAAGATTTTAGCAATATATAATCAATATTTTAGCAAGAAAAAATTAAGAAGAAGAGGTCGGAAGAGGTAGGAAGAGGCAAAACAAGTGTTGCGCCAAGAAGAACACGCGCAGAGGTTTTTTAATCCGAAGACTTCTGAAAAACAAACAGCTGTGAGATGAAAAGTGTTGCGTCGCGCAGCAATAAGAGGTATGAAGAAGGTTTTTCCAAAAAACAAACAACACCTTAGTCACATACAACAACATGCTTCTAGGGACGATGATTTTTCAAAATCTACATAAGTGGCTAAGAATTGCCACCGCCAGATCCTTTAAAAAATTGTACAAAATAATAAAAAATATAAGAATACAAACAAAAGAGTTAGTCAAATGAGGAAATATTCTAAAAGCGCAATATGTACAACTTTATTAGAAAGATGGTAAAGACTTGATCCATCAAATCTTTTGAATTGAATGACCATAAATGAACTTCTATTTTTCGAGAGATCTACCCCTTGAATTCTGGCTATAAAAGAGAACAAACAAGATCAACCATATCAAACAAAAAAAACACAATTCATAGTAGGCAAAGAAAGAGAATGCTTTTAATCGTTGAGGTATTGCAGATTGATTCCAAGCTTCATGTTCACCAAGAACAAGAAGTGAGCATGAACCAGTCTTTGTAACCAAAGAGTTAAGGGGATCCAATCTTTGTAACCTTCGAGTTATAGGATCACTTGTAGGATTGTTGATGTCCCAACAATCTAGTCATTTTAGACCACATCACCGTAGCAACATGACACAAATTTAAGATGTGATCAATCATCTCCACACTCATCATGCAAACTGGGCACATGATAGACTCAACCTCGACTCTTATTTTTTCTAAATTTACTCCCATTTAGATATGATCCAACTTCCCATGCTAGCCCAATATGGTTACATTTATCAAGAATAAACTCATTGCAATGGGTCTACTGATTTCCAAGACCCATGGTTCAAGAATCAGTATATTAGTAGACAAAACAATAATATATACTCCCTCCATCCCATATTAATAGTCCATGTCTCCTTTTTGGTTTGTCCTAAAATAATAGCCTACTTTTAAAAATAAATATCCCTTTTACCAAAATACCCCTAATTATTAGTTAAACTACCATGGAATTAAATGCAACTACAATGGAATTAAATGCAACAAAAGGGTAAGACTGTCATTTCATTTAATAAAGTTAATGGTAATTAATGTTTTTTTAATCTGTATGTGTTTTGTCTGTGGACGATAATTTTGGGACGGAGCAAGTACTTGATTAGTACTAAAGTCTTAAATCCACATATCTAGGTGATTTGGCAATGTCACATCTTAAATAGATTCTTTCCTACCTTCCCATTACGTAATATTGGCTCCTTTCCTTGGTTGACAACACCACATACCTTGATATTGTGCATTTATCACCTGACCTTTTATAAAAAAATGCTTATCAACATCCAAACTGTAAACTCTGTCGAATTTGTTTTTAAGATTTGCAACACCACATAACATATCTTCTCAAAATCCCGTAGAATCATCATTACCCACCTTATTCCATAAAAATAAGTTGAGAAGTATACATTTATCCATTTTTTTTATATAATTGATTATATTACTGTAACATCCATAAAATTCAAGCCAATTTAAAACTTTTTCATCCATTCAAAAACCATTAATTATTACCAAGTATTTTCAAAATAGTATCATGTCAGAGTATCCCAGAAATCAAAATCATAAAATATGAGGAGGTGCACGATCACGCCTTCGCCTTCCCGCGATCATCTGAAGTACCTGAAACAAAATCAACAACTGTAAGCCCGAAGCTTAGTGAGCTCCCCCAAAATACCAACGCCATACAAACCATAACAATATCATACAAACAACATGCATATATAGAGTCTACAGTACGACTGGTCTGCCCTCACCGGGCCTTCAGTCTACCTGGTCCACTCTTAGAGTCTTCAGTATGACTGGACCGCCCTCACCGGGCCTTCAGTCTATCTGGCCCACTCTCAGAACCTTCAACATGCCTGGTCCGCCCTTTCGGGCCTTCAGCCTGTCTCGACCGTTCTCCGGGCCTTCTGTCTGACTAGTACGCCCTACCAGGTCTGTAGTCTATCCGGGCCGCCCTGGGTATGTTGGCCTAGAGCACAAAGCAGGACCGCCTCAACCCACCCCCAATCACACAATCAACACATAAATATCATACACTATCTAGCATGTACAGGTAATCATACAGATCTAATAGATCACTAACGTAGCACCCGATTCCTGGTACGTATTTAATTTCATTGAAATGTTACAATTTACTCTGGGACTCGGCGAGTTGGAGGCCCAACTCGTCGAGTAGACTCGACTGTTGGATCGGGGGTTTAAGTGACCTACTCGACGAGTCGGAAGACCGACTCGATGAGTAGGAGCTGTCTGGACAAAACCCTAATATTTAGGGTTTGCACCCTATTTAAACACTTTATCTCGTCCCAGACCAGCCTCCATCACCCTCCCAACTCAGAGAAACCCTAGATTGAAATCCTAAACCCTTTTTGAGTGATTTTTGAGCTTGTTGTGCCATTTGTGCAAGTTAGAAGGTTGAAGAGAAGAAGAAGGAGCTTGGGATTTCAGAAGGAGCAAGGAGATCCAAAGATTTTGCTTCATTTCTTGTTTACAGAAGGTAAAAAGTCCAGACCTTGCTTCTTCTTTCATTGTACTCTTTTGGAGTAACTTAGGGCTTTTGGAAGCCATTTTGGAGCCATACTTGGATGCAACCACGATTTTGGGATTAAGACTTCAGATCTGGAGCCATTGAGGGTTCCCATGGCATAAAGGTGCCAACTTTATGGCCATGGGAGACCCATGCATCATATAAACCCCTTTTTATGGCTTTTTGAGCCAAAGGCCCCATGCATGTGCATCAAGTTTGAAGCTTTACGTATAAAGTGGACCCTAGGAGGTCACATCTATGATTGGGATGCATTAAGACCCACTGAAATCGACTATATAGTTTTAAACAAAGAGGGACTCGGCGAGTCACTTAGGTGACTCGGTGAGTGGGACGCTTTTTCCCCCAAAGTGTCTCCTAGAAATGGTTTTGGTTGAGTGGAAGGAACACTCAGTCTGATAGGGGTTTGTTTTGGACCTGGAACTCATGGGACTCGACGAGTGTATGAACAGACTCGGCGAGTCCAAGGCAATCTCCCAACCCTTGAAGACGGACTCGACGATTTGTTCATACTGATGGGTTTCAGGTAAAACAAATAAACTAGAAAAGAATTCCTAAGTTCACATGCAACCTACTTTGGATCTATGTTTTAACTATTGAACATATAACTTTGAATTGCAAAACAAGAACCCTAGAGGAGAGAGGCTAATTTCGAAATTAACAAACTAGGGTTTAGGAGTTACATACCTTTCAATTGTTATAGCAAACAATTGATAATCCTCTTGATCTTGATCTTGATCTTCTTGGAAGCTTAGCACCACAAATGTAATGCCTCTAATGGAATCACACCCAAGAACTAGCAAGAAGGAAACTTGGAGGAGAGAGGATGGAGAGAGTATGCAATTTCGGCCTTAGGGTTTCTTCCAAAGAAATCAGTGACCTCAAATGTGAGCCAGGAGGCTCCTTAAATAGCTGAGGGATCTAGGGTTTAGGGAAAACCCTAGTTATCCTTTGCTTAGGGCCTAAGCAAGATCCAAAGGCCTTATTTGGACCCCTTGGACGAAATCTCTAGGGTTTCCCCTAAGAATTTCGTCCACCTCCTTCCAAGGGGGTTCTGGAACCTTCCACTCAACTATTAGTTAATTGCAAACTAGTCCCTACACTTTATAATTAATTCTTTTAACCCTAAAATTAATTCTGATTAATTTCTGGCTAACTATTAATTAAACATAATGATTTCTAATTAATATATTAATCTTTTAACATATTAATAAATCATTTATATATATTAATTTATTAATCTTATAAATTAATATCTCTCCTTTCATAATTTCCTTGTCCAGTTGCTAGGTTGAGGGCAACCCAAAAGGACTGTGCTGCTATCAATTCAAGTACATACCAATTATAGTTATGGGCTTAGACACCTAATCCAACAGTCTCCCACTTGGATAAGTCTGTAACTATAATTGCTAGTATGCCTTCTAAATTTGACCAGCAAATTGTAGCTTCCAAAAGCTGCTGCCGTACTCTGACCCAGTCAGTTACGTGTCCTAAGATAAGTGATCATATAATCCTTCGTTCTGCTTGATATCCCTAGACAAAAGACATGGAATGTAATCAATCTCTTTGTCCAGAATCTATGTTTCCCGATTCCTGATTTGTGATGATGTAGGACTTCTAATTGAACACATCAATTTAGTCCTGGCTGGGCCCAGCACATAAGTCAACACCAAATCATCGAGGGGCCCACAGATATCGCTTTTCCTATTAGGGCAAAAGGAACGAATAAACGTTGACTCATATGCTTGTATCTTTTACTCATCAAATTATACATGACAATACGTTTTATAACACCAAGTTACTGATGCGTTTTCGTATCACCAATGCATGACCGACTTGTAAATTGCAACTCATATATCTTCGTTTCAAGATTATAAGATATTATCGTCTCAGTATTACTCGTGATGAATTCCATGAAGTGATACTCTGAGCGAGGGTTTATCCAGTACTCAAATCTCAATTTCTGAGTACTCATGAACGTTGCAGTAATTCTATTGCCATGTCTATCCTTAGACAATCTACAATCCAGTTCATGACAGTCTTAATTCACTACTTACTTCCAAAAGTATGAGTGACTGTGGAGTTTAAATAATCTTATTATTCGGGAAGTAAAACATGCAAAAATGAAACACAATAATAAACAATTGACAAAAGGCAGAAACCAAACTTATAAATAATACTTTATTATTTAATCACCAAAAGTCAATTACATTTACTTTGTTACAAGTTTCAGAATAAAACTAATCTAACTACTAAAACTAATATCATCTTTCAGTCCTATGCTCCGAGCATGCTGAATATGCTTAGCCCTACTCAGACCTTTTGTGAGGGGATCTGCTGGGTTATCTTCAGATGACACCCTCTTTACTATAAGATGACCTTCTTCAACTCTATGTCTGATGAAATGGTACTTTCTGTCGATATGTCTGGTCTTACCATGATCTCTCGGTTCCTTTGTCAAGGCAACCGCTCCTTCATTATCGCAGAACAGTTCCATAGGCTCCTGGATGGTTGGAACAACTCCGAGATCACCGATGAAGTTCCTCAACCAAGCTGCTTCTTTCGACGCTTCACTCGCTGCTATGTACTCTGATTCACAAGTAGAATCAGCCACCATATCTTTCTTGGAACTCTTCCAAGTAACTGCTCCTCCATTCAGTAAAAATACCCAGCCTGACTGTGAACGGAAGTTATCTCTATCCGTCTGAAAGTTGGCATCACTGTAACCATCTACTCTCAAAGTATCACTGCCACCAAGCACAAGGACCCAGTCCTTTGTCCTTCGCAAATACTTGAGTATATTCTTAACTGCTATCCAATGAGCTCTACCTGGATTTCCCTGATAGCGACTGACCATGCTCAAAGCAAATGCCACATCAGGGCGAGTACATGTCATAGCGTACATGATCGATCCGACAGCGGAAGCATAAGGTACACAACTCATGTCATCTATTTCAACATCTGTACTCGGGCATTAAGTCTTACTCAATTTGGTATTGCTCTGGATAGGTAGCTCTCCTTTCTTGGAAATCTCCATACTAAACCTCTTTAGTACCTTATCCAAGTATGTGCTCTGACTAAGTCCAATTAGTCTCTTCTTTCTATCTCTCAATATTCTAATCCCAAGAATATAAGCAGCTTCTCCAAGGTCTTTCATGGCAAAACACTTTCCAAGCCAAGACTTAACTTCTTTCAAGGTTGGAACGTCGTTACCAATGAGTAATATGTCATCGACATACAACACCAGAAAAGTTACTATACTTCCACTAGCCTTAATATACACACAGAACTCATCTTCACTTCTAGAGAAACCAAACTCTTTGACTTTCTCATGGAAGCAAAGATTCCAACTGCGAGATGCTTGTTTCAATCCATAAATGGATTTCTCAAGCTTGCACACTCTATTGGGGAACTTTGCATCAACAAAACCCTCTGGCTGACTCATGTAAACATCTTCAGCCAACTTCCCATTAAGGAAAGCAGTTTTGACATCCATCTGCCAGATTTCATAATCATGAAAGGCAGCTATGGCGAGCAATATCCTAATAGATTTAATCTTAGCCACTGGCGAGAAGGTTTCATCATAGTCAACCCCTGGGGTTTGAGTGAAACCTTTTGCAACCAGTCGAGCCTTGAATGTGTGCACATTTCCATCCATGTCTGTCTTCTTCTTGAAGATCCATTTGCACCCAACTGTCTTACGACCTGGTGCACTATCAACCAAATTCCAAACTTGGTTGTCACACATGGACTTAATCTCGCTGTCCATTGCCTCTTTCCACTTGGAAGCCTCTGGGCCTGCCATTGCTTCCTTATAAGTGACTGGTTCATCTAAGTTTACCAGTGTTTTGTCACTTATGAATGTGTCACCATCTGAAGTAATATGAAAACCATACAACTCAGGTGGCACACTCACCCTAGTGGATCTTCTAAGAGGTAATGAGTTATCGATTGGTTCAACAGGAACTGTTTCCTCTGGTTGAGTGCTAGTGTCATCTAAGGTTCCTTCATTGGCTGACTCTTGAATTTCTTCAAGGTCAATAGTGCTCCCACTGTCCTCTTTGAATATGAGCTCTCTTTCAAGAAAGACTCCTCTTCGTGCTACAAAGACCACGTTCTCACTAGGCCTGTAGAACAAATATCCAAAAGATTGCTTTGGGTAACCAATGAAAACACATTTCTCACTTCTAGCTGCTATCTTGTCGTGAGTCTCTCGTCTTACGAAAGCTTCACAACCCCAGACTTTAATATGTGCTAACGAGGGAACTTTCCCTGTCCACATTTCGTGAGGTGTTTTGGTAACCTTCTTTGTAGGGACAAGATTGAGGATGTGGGCGACTGTCTCTAAGGCATACCCCCAGAAGTGAATGGGAAGCGAAGCCCGACTCATCATAGAACGAACCATGTCTAACAAGGTTCGATTACGCCTCTCAGCTACACCATTTAACTGTGGTGTCCTAGGAGGAGTCAATTGTGAGACTATCCCACATTCTTTCAGATAGTCGTTAAACTCGATACTAAGATACTCCCCGCCTCTATCGGATCTAAGTATCTTTATCTTTCTGCCCAATTGATTTTCGACTTCATGCTTAAACTCTTTGAACTTTTCAAAAGTTTCTGACTTATGCTTGATCAAGTAGATATATCCATATCTGCTATAATCGTCAGTGAAAGTCACATAGAATCGATTAGCATCTCTTGTAGTTGATCAGAAGGGCCCACACACATCTGTGTGTATGAGATCCAACAGACCTTCACCTCTTTCACAAGACCCTGTGAATGGTGATTTTTTCATCTTTCCCAAAAGACAAGATTCACACATATCATCTGATTTTAGGTCAAATGATTCCAACACTCCATCCTTTTGGAGTTGGGCTATGCGTTTCTTGTTAATGTGTCCAAGACGATAATGCCACAAGCATGCCTTGTCTACACTATTAGACAAGTCAATATTAAGTACACTATTTCCTAAGCTATCAACACAAGTCACTGTTTCATACACACCATCACAAGGTAAAGCTTCAAACATAAAAACACCATTCTTATAAACAGAAATTGAACCATTCAAATCATTAAAAGAATATTTGAAACCTTGTCTGAACAATGCATGAAATGAAATAATGTTTCTCGTCATCTCAGACGAATAGCAACAATTTATTAAATCTAATCTAACATCATTGCCAAGCAGAAGCTGATAAACTCCGATCTTGGTCACTGGTTAAGACTTTCTGTTTCCCATGATCAAGTTTATCCTTCCTCGCTCTATCTCCTCACTTTCCTTTAGTCCCTGCAAATCAGAACAGATATGAAAACCACATCCTGTATCAAGGACCCATGAACGAGAAGATAATGAGTTATTAGCAGAAATAGTGTAAATACCTGCCGAAGATGGCTTCACTTTTCCATCCTTGATATCTTGCAGATATTGTGGGCAAGATCTCTTCCAATGCCCCTTTTGATTGCAGTAAAAGCAAACGGCCTCTTTTGGATCAGAAACATGGGGAGTGGAACCATTGGGCTTAGCCTTTGGGCCATTACTAGACGACCCAGCTTGAGCCTTGCTCTTCCAGTTTTGCTTGGGAGGACCTTTCCTCTTTTTCCCCTTTCCCTGTCCAATAGCCAACACAGGGGCACTTGTAGGCGTGGAGGGTATACTTTTACCCTTCATTCCTGCCTCAGCTGTCTGCAACAAGTTGTGCAATTGGGCCAAGGTCTGCTCAGTATTGTTCAAATGGTAAGTTAGAATAAACTGACCATAACAATCAGGTAGTGAGTTCAAGACCATGTCAATGGCCAATTCCTCATCAAAGTGAATGTTGAGCTTGACCAAACGCTCTATGTAGCGTTGCATTCTTTGCACATGTGACACAACCAATTCCCTTTCTTTCATCTTGCAAGCCATGAGTGACTTGACTACTTCAAACTTTTCTTGACGAGCTCGCTTATGGTACTTTTCCATAAGGTCCTTGTTCATATCAAAAGGCCAGTAGTCCTCATAGTACCTCTGCAGTTCTGGGGACATGGTTGCCACCATGATGCACGCCACTTTGGTAGCATCATCGTAATGTTTCTTGTAGGCAGCAAGATCTTCAGGAATAGCTTCAGACTCATCAAGCTCTTTGAGCTCCTTTTCAAGAGCATATTCTTTGTTCTCAAAACGAAGAGCCATCTTGATGTTGCGCATCCAATCGTTATAGTTTGAGCCATCCATAACGACTTTGGAGCAGATATTGAGCAAAGAGAAGTTCTGGTTGGAGGAGGATGAAGCAGAAGTGTTTCCAGGAGTAGACATCTGAAAAGAAAGAAAGTTTTAGTTAGATTTCAAGATACCTCAATATAATAACCCAAAGATAAAATATCAAGGTTAGGATCCAACTATGAAGATTCACAATTTAGAAATGGGATGCCGAGATCCAAGTGTAAATTTCATAAAGGTAGGTGAATGACGATTCACCAATTCCACCATTAGACGAAACAAACAAAGTGAAATTCCTAATTCTTTTGAGATACATTGAAACTATTCAATGACATGTTTTAATCTCAGATTATGCTCTTCTATTTATGACTGGGATGCCGAAGATCACAAACAAGATGTGAATAACCATGCAAATGTGCTTGGTAACCTCATTGTCTTTATCATTAACTATTGATGTGCTGGTAAACCACACACGCTCCATCAAAATGACAATTATGAGATACCCATTACTACTCTTTATTAGTGCCCTTTAGTGTGCTGGTTAACCACACACGCTCCACTAACGACCAATAAAGCATAATGTGCAATTTCATGGATTAGCATACTTTTCACATTTTTCCTAAAGTAACTAGAGTTGGGATTTTAAAAATAATGTTCTAGTACTTTCTTTAATGTCATTATACTTTTAATGAGAAGTAGTTGTCCTATCAAATCCGTTCTGCTAACGACCCTCCACTAATCAAGGAAGCGGTGGGTAAGAGTGGACACCCATTCAACTACCATTTTATAGGCAGTTTCCTTATACCCCTCTTATAGATTAACTTCGTGAATGAGGCATACTAGCGATTTGACTGACCATATTCTTATACATATATAATATTAAACTTTTAATCATAATACATATATAGGGTGTGTTTTAAAACATTTTAAAACTTCAAGGGTTTATATAAATTTCGAAATTCAAACTATTAAATTTAAATTTAAATAAACCAATTAACTAGATTTAATATTTATCTTTTAATTAACTATTAATCAAATTATTAAATCTTGTAAGGATTATCTAATTAAATTAATCAATTAATTTAATCATAATCCTTATCCCTCTAAATTTCGAAAAATAGGGTAAGGATAATTATCCAATTAATCTAATTAAGTAACAATTATCCAAAACAAGAAACCCTAAAACTTCTAGCAATTTCGAAATTTACAAGGGAGGAGGCTAGGGTTTTCAAAACCCTAACCCTAATTTCGATTAGGGTTCTTTGGAGGCTAGGGTTTTCGAAAAAACCCTTTTATCCAAAACCCTAGAAATCGAAAATTTTGCCTTTAGGGTTTAATAGCTATAAACCCTAATTTGCAATTCAACAATTATAGCAATTCAATTTAAAACAAACAATGGCTCTGATACCACTGATGGGTTTCAGGTAAAACAAATAAACTAGAAAACAATTCCTAAGTTCACATGCAACCTACTTTGGATCTATGTTTTAACTATTGAACATATAACTTTGAATTGCAAAACAAGAACCCTAGAGGAGATAGGCTAATTTCGAAATTAACAAACTAAGGTTTAGGAGTTACATACCTTTCAATTGTTATAGCAAACAATTGATAATCCTCTTGATCTTGATCTTGATCTTCTTGGAAGCTTAGCACCACAAATGTAATGCCTCTAATGGAATCACACCCAAGAACTAGCAAGAAGGAAACTTGGAGGAGAGAGGATGGAGAGAGTATGCAATTTCGGCCTTAGGGTTTCTTCCAAAGAAATCAGTGACCTCAAATGTGAGCCAGGAGGCTCCTTAAATAGCTGAGGGATCTAGGGTTTAGGGAAAACCCTAGTTATCCTTTGCTTAGGGTCTAAGCAAGATCCAAAGGCCTTATTTGGACCCCTTGGACGAAATCTCTAGGGTTTCCCCTAAGAATTTCGTCCACCTCCTTCCAAGGGGGTTCTGGAACCTTCCACTCAACTATTAGTTAATTGCAAACTAGTCCCTGCACTTTATAATTAATTCTTTTAACCCCAAAATTAATTCTGATTAATTTCTGGCTAACTATTAATTAAACATAATTATTTATATTTAATATATTAATCTTTTAACATATTAATAAATCATTTATATATATTAATTTATTAATCTTATAAATTAATATCTCTCCTTTCATAATTTCCTTGTCGAGTTGCTAGGTTGAGGGCAACCCAAAAGGACTGTGCTGCTATCAATTCAAGTACATACCAATTATAGTTATGGGCTTAGACACCTAATCCAACACATACAACTCGGCGAGTCATAGACTGAACACGTTCGTATGAGGGAGATGAACTCGACGAGTTAAAATGGAACTCGGCGAGTCGATTGAAGATGGTCTCGATACTATGGATGAAGGAGAACTCGTCGAGTTCTTGCTACTATACTCTTCGACTCTGGAGCAGATAGAAGTTTTATAATTTCGACGTTTACAAAATTGTTAAGTCATAAGTCTAGCAAATTAAAAGAAATCTATGAAGTGGAAATTGCTAACGGTCAAACTGAGAAAACACATGAAATCCTAGAAAACTGTCTGTTAACTCTTAATAACTACCTTTTTCACGTCAACCTCATGCCAATGCCTATCGATAGTTTTGATGTCATAATTGGCATGGGTTGGTTATCTTCACACCACGCCAAAATTCTATGTCATGAGAAAGCCATATGACTACCCTTACCAAACGCCGAAGCCCTGATTATCTATGGTGATAAATCTAGGAAAAACCTCAAAGTCATCTCTTGTACTAAGACCCAGAAATATCTACATAAGAAATGTAGCGCATTCTTAGCCCACATTGTAGATAGCAAGAGAAAGATAAAAGAAATCAAGGACATACCTCAAGTATGTGATTTCCCTGACGTGTTTCCTGCAGATCTACCTGGAATACCTCCAGTCCAACAAGTCGAGTTTCGAATCGACTTAATTCCAGGAGCAGCACCTGTAACGTCCGTGTTTCTAGGCTAGGCATTAATATTTACGTTATAGTCTAGGTTAACCTTTGTAACTCATTTTGAAGAAATGAAAATGAATTATGTGAATATTATGTGTATTATGTGTTTTATGCTTAATTACTAAGATTTAATTAATTAAGAATAAAAAATGAGCGTCGAAAATAAATATTAGATAAAGCCGATATCTATTTAGAAACTTATAGAGGGCGTGACAAGGATTACAGATATATAAAGAATACCAAAATCCGAGTTATAACGAAGAAGTTATGACCTGTTGAAGTTTCGCGACAAAATCGGCACGGTGCCGAATGTCGTAAAAAGTGAGTTTTTGATAAACTACTTTTTAGCCTTAGTGATCTTCACGAAAGTTGTAGTGTTCGTTAAACCGTGAGTATGTATAAAAAGAACGCCCAAATCTGACTTCGTATGAGGAAGTTATGATTTTTCGAAGTTTCGGCTTAGTAGTAGACAACTAAAAACTCGAATTTTAGATCGAGTGATTTTTAGCCGACACAACCTAAACAAGAATCGAAGGTCTCGTAAATAGTAGCACAACGGTAAAAATTCTGACGAAAACGGACGTCGGATGAAGAAGTTATGAATTTTTAACGGATTTCCTGTCCCGGTCTGTTAAAAATAATAATATAAAAATTAAAGTCAAAATTAGCCGACGAAGTCTAAACGAAAGTTGTAGAGCGTAATTTTACCTATGCGTGCATATAAGAAACGTCAAAAGCGGAGCCCGTATGCGAAAGTTATGGATTTTAGAAGTTTTTGCACAAAAACCGAGAAAAAGCACAAAATCCGAGGAATTTCGCATGGCCCAACTTCGGCCACGTCACCTCGCATGCGAGATGACCCGTGTACGCCTCGTGTTAGACGCTGATTCATCCGAAGTCAAGGTCCACTAGGATATCGACGCGTCTCACATCGGTGGCATCTTCCGAGCTCGCAGGCGTGTGCAACCCTCGCATCTGACGCGTGTCTCGCCACCTGCCCTGTCCGAAGCGAGCCACGTCTCGCCTACAAGCTTCCGACGAGCCCTTCGCATCCGAGCCACCTCAGAGCCTCGCAGTTGCTGCGTGGAGCCTTCTCAGCCATTCAAACTTCGGTCTCGCACCCTATAAATAGGGGGGTTGCGAGATCTCCCGGGTAATTTTGGAAAATTGCCACTTTGCACCCTAAATTCAATATTTTTACTATCTCGACTTCCCCCGAAGCCACGGTATCATTTTCAACACCCGGAACACGCCCCGAAGTGCCCGAAGACCCGAAAAATTTATCTTTTGGGTTTCGAAGCCCGACCCTTCGCAGAGCCCGGTTTCTCAATAAAACTCCCGATTTTATTAGAAACGATCGTTTTAGGCAACGAATTGCTGCCCGATTTTCATTAAATCAGGTGAGTGTATAGTCACTTTCATCTTACACATAGATATGAAGTATTTTATATAAATTATGTGCTACGTTTGCATATTATCTGTATAGTTGCTATCTATGCTGCATGAACGATTTTATACACGTTTTAAATGATTTAAATTGTATATGTATTTTATATCTACAAAATGTGTTGGGTAAAACATGGGTAGATGTAATAGTTGTTGTGTGACAAAATAAAATAATGAGAGGCCTCGTTATAGATGTTATTGATGATCCAGTCATCTAGCGGAGTATAGATGACGACCACGGACTATTCTAGACAGTCCAGTGGAACGCTAGCAGGCTCGCAACCTGTAGGTGTTTATTTGAACTGTGTGTTCACCAACAGTACTCCATCCCCCACATGGTTGCCTTATTTGACATGAATTGCTGAGGAATCCCCGAAGCATGTGTTGTTGCCCCGATGAAAGTCCTTAGACTAGGTCCCTTGAGTTACATGTTTTAGGGACGTAAAGTGAGGATAACGGGAATGGGTAATCGGGTTTGTTTGGTTTGATAAAGTTAATAAACTTATTTATTGTGGTTTGAAAACCCTATGTGCTCACCAGGCTCCCAAGCCTGACTCACTCAGTTTCTTGTATTACAGGTAATGGCGCATGAGCATAGATGTTTGGATGAGAGATAAAGGATTATAGGCATGTAAATACGAAATAATGTAGTAAGGCTTATGTTGTACTGTTTGTGCTTTTGATCTGTATCGAACATGACATCCCGAGTCTTTTAATGAAATACATTTCTTTGGAAATGCTTTTGATAAATCTTTATCATATTTTGTTTTGGGATAAATTCCGCAACACTTTTATTTAAAATGTTACTCTGATTTTTAAACAAGCATAAGCAAAATCGGTCTTTTCTGGCCGTGAAAATGGGGATGTCACAGTTGGTATCAGAGCATTAGTTTAAGCGAACTAGGAATTTGTAGGATTTCTAGACTTAAACTTAGAATGCTAAGCGATGATTGTGAGGTGTGAGCACTAGCTTATTTTAGGAATATTGCCTAAAATGCTTTTATGTGCTAAATGCTTTGTGCCTGATATGCTGTTCGGATCTATGGTCTGTTGCCGACCGGATCTGGAAACCTTATGTGTTTAGGATTCTAAACGTACGAATACGATATTAGAAGTAACATGTAAACGTTTTGGAGTGATAAGGACGGTTTAAACGACTATCCTAAATAAAGATCTAAATTCACCTTATTCGGTGTATAGATCAAGATGGCAAGGACCCGTAGCGGAAACGTGAATGCAAATTGGAACCGAGAACAACCCCCAGTGATACAACAAATACCAGTCGTAGTAGAAGTTGCACCTGAGCCAATCACCATGGCTGGAGTACAAGCCATGATGCGGGCTATGTTAGCTGAACAAAGGGAAGAAATGAGGCAAATGATGCAAGAGAATAGGGACGAAGCCACCATGCCCATTGTGCAACAGGAGCCGATCCCCGAACAATCGGAGGAAGGAAACTACAGTAGGTCAGTGGGCCAAGCTGATCCGCTAGTAAATAGAAGAAACGGACAAGATGATGGAGTGACAGAAACGGATGCAAGTACAAAGATTTTCTGACTTGCAAGCCATCGACTTTCACTGGAAAGGAAGATCCGATCGGAGTCATGGATTGGATCTCAGAAATGGAGTTAGCTTTTATGACATGCGGTTGCAGAGGCAAGCTGCAAACCACTTTTGCAGTACGCCAGTTCCGAGGAGGAGCAGTACGCTGGTGGAACACCCTGGGGAAGACCTTGAGCCCCAATGAGCCCCTGCAGCTGACATGGGCGGAGTTTTTAGTACAATTCAAGCGCAAGTACTGCTCAGCCCAAAACTTGCTCGAGCTAAAGAACCAGTTTCTGACCCTGAAGAAGGGAAGCATGTCAATCGATGAATACACAAACAACTTCACAGAGAAGATGGAGTTTGCCTTGCGTCTTGTCCCGGATGAGCTGACAAAGATCGACAAGTACGCTAAGGGACTCCCATGAGAGTACGCGGTGCCAGTGCGTCAGGCACATACTCTGGAGGCAGCTATCTGGGCTGCCAAATCTGTGGAGGATATGATTAAAGGAAGGGCTGCCAGCAAGGTTGAGGTTGGCGAGAAGAGAAAATATGAAGGGTCTGCTAAATCCAACAATAAGAAAAGCAAGTTCGGTTCAAAGAAGTTTGGGGGAGGAAATGAATCAAAATGGTGCGAGAAGTGCAAGAAGAAGCACTCGGGAAAATGCAGTGAGGAAGTAACCTGCTACAAGTGTGGGAAAACGGGGCACTATGCCAATGAGTGCACCATCATCAAGAGGGTGTGCTACGAGTGCCGTGAAGAAGGGAATATTGCTAAGGATTTCCCGAAGAAGAAAGACGCGGCAAGGCCCAACATTCCACCAAAGCCGAAGGCGAGAGCCTTCCAAATGACGCTCGAGGCTGCAAAGGAGACAGCAGACATCGCTTCAGGTACCTTTCTTGTAAATGGATTGCCTGCCAATATACTATTTGAGTCCGGAGCCAACTACTCCTTTGTGTCGCATAAATTTGGTGAGAAATTAGCATTGCCTGTAGAAAAACTTGATAATGCCCTAATTGTGGAAGTTGCCAGTGGCAAGTTCGTACCTGTTAGTAACCGTATTAGGAACATCGTCATCGACCTAAACGGAAACTAATTCCACGAAGAGTTATTACCCATAGAGTTGAACGGTTTCGATATCGTTTTGGGTATGGATTGGCTTAGCGCCAACGATGTTGAGATTCAATGCCGAAAGAAGATAGTAAGGGTAAACCCACCCGGAAAAGATTCATTTATGGTGTACGGGGACAAACGCCGAGTAAATTCTGGAATCATCTCCCTGATGAAAGCCAGAAAATGTTTGTCCAAGGGATGTGCATCATACTTGGCATTCGTAATCGATGCTAAGAAGGAAAAGAAAGAGGTGCAGACTATACCGGTCGTGTGTGATTATCCGGAAGTCTTTCCCGAAGATCTTCCCGGATTGCCCCCTGATCGACAAGTAGAATTGCGTATCGACTTGTTACCAGGAACGACGCCGATAGCAAAAGCACCATATCGATTAGCACCAACAGAGATGAAAGAACTTATGACACAACTTCAGGAGTTATTGGACAAAGGTTTTATTCGACCTAGTTCATCACCCTGGGGAGCCCCGGTGTTATTTGTAAAGAAGAAAGACGGGATCATGAGAATGTGCATCGATTACAGAGAGCTAAATAAAGCAACAATAAAGAACAAGTACCCGTTGCCGAGGATCGATGACCTGTTCGATCAGTTGCAAGGTTCGAGCTATTTCTCGAAGATCGATCTTAGGTCAGGATACCATCAACTAAAGGTGAGAGAGCAGGATATCGAAAAGACTGCGTTCAGAACAATATATGGACACTATGAATTTTTGGTTATGTCGTTCGGACTAACCAATGCCCCAGCAGCTTTCAAGGATTTGATGAACAGGGTTTGTAAACCATACCTTGATAAATCCGTGATAGTATTCATAGATGATATCTTGATTTATTCGAAAAGCAAGCAGGAGCATGACAAGCATCTGCGTGAAGTACTAGAAGTTCTGAAAAAGGAGAAGTTGTATGCAAAGTTCTCCAAATGTGAATTTTGGATTCAAGAAGTCCAATTTTTAGGTCATGTGGTTAACCAAGAAGGAATAATGGTTGACTCAGCAAAGATTGAAGCTGTGATGAAGTGGGAACAACCAAAAAGTCCTACGGAGATTCGAAGCTTTTTAGGATTAGCTGGATATTATCGCCGATTTATCCAAGGCTTTTCTTCGATTGCTACCCCATTAACAGCTTTGACCCACAAAGGAGCTACTTATACTTGGAATGAGAAGCATAAGGAAGCCTTTGAGAAGTTAAAGAATAGATTATGTGAAGCACCGATTCTTTCGTTACCTGAAGGAGTTGATGACTTCGCAGTTTATAGTGATGCCTCTGGAGTTGAGTTAGGTTGTGTTCTGACCCAAAGGGATAAAGTGATAGCGTATGCATCGAGGCAATTGAAAGAGCATGAAAAGAACTACCCCACTCATGATCTGGAGTTGGCAGCGGTAGTATTCGCCTTAAAGATATGGAGGCATTATCTTTATGGTACTAAATGCAAACTTTTCACTGATCATAAGAGTCTTCAATATCTCTTTAATCAGAAGGAATTGAACATGAGGCAGCGGCGCTGGCTAGAGTTACTCAAGGACTACGACTGTGA
Source organism: Lactuca virosa (assembly GCF_052849685.1). Lineage (NCBI taxonomy): Eukaryota > Viridiplantae > Streptophyta > Magnoliopsida > Asterales > Asteraceae > Lactuca > Lactuca virosa. Next base: position 111,396,749 of record NC_136426.1, on the reverse strand, counting down.
GATACTTTACCACCCTGGTAAAGCAAATGTTGTTGTTGATGCTCTCAGTCGGAAGGTGAATCTTGAAAAGAAAAGGCCAAGAGCGTTGAGAATTGAAGTTGTCTCTACAATTGTGGAAAGTATAAAGAAAGCTCAGGAGGAAGCTTTGGAGAAAAATGACCGGAAGGAGGAACGTTTGGGAAAAACGTTGGTGTTTGATACAAACGGTCAAGGATTGAAGGTATTCAAAGATAGGATTTGGGTACCTAAGACGGGAGGAGTAAGAGGTCTTCTGATGGAAGAAGCTCACAAAACCATGTACTTGATTCATCCCGGCAGTACGAAAATGTATAGGGATCTAAAACCCTATTACTGGTGGCCGACGATGAAGCTCGATGTTGCTAAGTATGTGGCCGAGTGTGTAACATGTGCTAGGGTTAAGGCACAACATCAGAAACCGTATGGGAGTTTAGAACCTTTACCTGTACCCATGGATAAATGGGAAGACATCACTATGGATTTTGTGACTAAACTGCCCAGAACAAGGAACGGTCACGACATGATTTGGGTGGTCGTTGATCGCTTCACTAAGAGTGCGCATTTCATAGCAGTCAACGAGAAATGGTCTATGGATAAACTTGTGAATTCTTACGTCAAGGAAATTGTGAGGCTTCACGGTGTTCCGTTAACGATTGTATACGATCGTGACAGCCGTTTTACCTCAAGGTTTTGGAGAAGTCTACAAGAGGAATTGGGTACCAAGTTGTGTTTGAGTACAGCTTACCATCCGCAAACCGATGGTCAGAGCGAACGAACAATTCAAACATTGGAGGATATGCTGAGAGCATGTACCCTAGAATTCCAAGGTAATTGGGATGAACACTTACCTCTAGTAGAATTTTCCTATAATAATAGTTTCCACTCAAGCATCAAGATGGCACCTTATCACGCTTTGTATGGTGAAAAGTGTCAAACGCCGTCATGCTGGCTGGAAGCTGGGGAAAAGCAGTTTGTGGGACCTGAAATAGTCCATCAGACTACTGAAAAGTTGAAAGTGATTAGAGAAAGGATGTTGGCAGCTCAAGATCGACAAAAGAGTTATGCTGACAAGAAAAGACAACCGATATCCTTCGAAGTTGGAGATTCGGTTTTACTTAAAGTCTCGCCGTGGAAGGGACTTATAAGATTTGGTAAAAGGGGAAAGTTGAGTCCAAGGTTTATTGGACCGTTTAAAGTTCTTCAGAGGATCGGGAATCAAGCTTACAAGCTATAATTACCGGAAGAACTAGAAAGTATTCATAATACCTTTCATGTGTGTTATATGAGAAAGTTCACGGGAGATGTGCCCGACATAATTCCCATTTATGAATTAAGGTTGGATGAAAACAAGGGGTTGATTGAAAAACCTGAGGCAATCGTTGACCGTAAGACTAAGAAGTTGTGACGCAAAATGGTCGATTTAGTGCTTGTGAGATGGAAACATACGAATGGGCCAAATCTCACCTGGGAAACGGAGAGTGACATGATGAGTCGCTACCCGCATTTGTTTGCTGACGTGTGATTCCGGGGACGGAATCATCCTAAGGAGGAGAGAATTGTAACGCCCGTGTTTCTAGGCTAGGCATTAATATTGACGTTATAGTCTAGGTTAACCTTTGTAACTCATTTTGAAGAAATGAAAAGGAATTATGTGAATATTATGTGTATTATGTGTTTTATGCTTAATTACTAGAATTTAATTAATTAAGAATAAAAAATGAGCGTCGAAAATAAATATTAGATAAAGCCGATATCTATTAAGAAACTTGTAGAGGGTGTGACAAGGATTACGGATATATAAAGAATACCAAAATCCGAGTTATAACGAAGAAGTTATGACCTGTCGAAGTTTCGCGACAAAACCGGCACGGTGCCAAATGTCGTAAAAAGTGAGTTTTTGATAAACTACTTTTTAGCCTTAGTGATCTTAACGAAATTCGTAGTGTTCGTTAAACCGTGAGTATGTATAAAAAGAACGCCCAAATCTGACTTCGTATGAGGAAGTTATGATTTTTCGAAGTTTCGGCTTAGCAGTAGACAACTAAAAACTCGAATTTTAGATCGAGTGATTTTTAGCCGACACAACCTAAACAAGAATCGAAGGTCTCGTAAATAGTAGCACAACAGTAAAAAGTCTGACGAAAACGGACGTCGGATGAAGAAGTTATGAACTTTTAACGGATATGTATTTTATATCTACAAAATGTGTTGGGTAAAACATGGGTAGATGTAATAGTTGTTGTGTGACAAAATAAAATAATAAGAGGCCTCTTTATAGATGTTATTGATGATCCAATCATCTAGCGGAGTATAGATGACGACCACGGACTATTCTAGACAGTCCAGTGGAACGCTAGCAGGCTCGCAACCTGTAGGTGTTTATTTGAACTGTGTGTTTATTTGAACTGTGTGTTCACCAACAGTACTCCATCCCCCACATGGTTGCCTTATTTGACATGAATTGCTGAGGAATCCCCGAAGCATGTGTTGTTGCCCCGATGAAAGTCCTTAGACTAGGTCCCTTGAGTTACATGTTTTAGGGACGTAAAGTGAGGATAACGGGAATGGGTAATCGGGTTTGTTTGGTTTGATAAAGTTAATAAACTTATTTATTGTGGTTTGAAAACCCTATGTGCTCACCAGGCTCCCAAGCCCGACCCACTCAGTTTCTTGTATTACAGGTAATGGCGCATGAGCATAGATGTTTGGATGAGAGATAAAGGATTATAGGCCTGTAAATACGAAATAATGTAGTAAGGCTTATGTTGTACTGTTTATGCTTTTGATCTGTATCGAACATGACATCCCGAGTCTTTTAGTGAAATACATTTCTTTGGAAATGCTTTTGATAAATCTTTATCATATTTTGTTTTGGGATAAATTCCGCAACACTTTTATTTAAAATGTTACTCTGATTTTTAAACAAGCATAAGCAAAGTCGGTCTTTTCTGGCCGTGAAAATGAGGATGTCACAGCACCAGTAGCGAACTCTCCTTATCGGTTGGCTCCATCTGAAATGCAAGAATTGTCTAGCCAACTACAAGAACTTCTTGACAAAGGCTTTATCCGACCAAGTTTTTCACCTTGGGGAGCACCAATCTTGTTTGTCAAGAAGAAGGACGGATCTTTCGAATGTGTATTGATTATCGGGAGCTGAACAAGCTAACGATCAAGAATCGTTATCCGCTTCCAAGAAATGATGATCTATTCGATCAACTGCAAGGATCCAGCTACTCCTCAAAGATAGATCTCAGATCAGGATACCATCAACTCAGAGTACAAGAAGACGACATTCCAAAAACAGCATTTAGAACTCGTTATGGTCATTATGAGTTCTTAGTTATGTCCTTTGGATTGACCAATGCCCCAGCAGTGTTTATGGATCTCATGAATCGTGTTTGCAAACTATACTTGGATAAATTTGTGATCGTATTTATCGATGATATATTGATATATTCACGAACCAAGGAAGAACATGGTCAACACCTGCAAATAATCTTGGAACTACTAAGAAAAGAAAAGTTGTACGCTAAATTCTCCAAATGTGAGTTTTGGATTAGAGAAGTACAATTTTTAGGTCGTGTAGTTAGCAACGAAGGAATTCATGTTGACCCATCCAAAGTTGAAGCAATCAGGAATTGGGAAGCACCAAAGACGCCAACAGAAGTGCATCAATTCCTAGGACTTGCTGGCTATTACCGAAGATTTGTCACACCCCCGAACCAGACGGCGGAAACGTCTGGGGGCTCGTATGGCTAACAATTGAATAATCATCACAATGAATATAAATAAAACATAACATCATCATTACCATGCATAATATGATACAACTGCCATTGTTTACATCAAGTACAATCTTTTAAATAACATGACCAAAACATTCAATGTATGATATTTGACAGTACACAAAACAAAATCCCCTATTCTTGTTGATTCTTCTGCTTAACGAGTCCCTCAGAATACAAGTTATTTTGAAAAGGTCAACATATATAATGTTGGTGAGTTCATAAGTATATTTGAGAAAATGATTTGTATAACTTTGTAATCACAAGAAAATCCTGTATTTTCTTAAAATAGTTTGGTATGTTTATGTATGATCTTGTATTAATGCATGTGTGTTATTGTTTAATAGAATGTCAAAAGTGATTGAAGAGAATGTATATAGAATGTCCCCGGACAACCCGATGTTGCCCGTAAAAGAAGAATAGTTAATGTTGCCGTACCAACACCGAGGTGGGGTACCAGTGTGAGTAAGTTACCGAGTGATTCAATCATAACAGAAAATAGATAATGTTGTCGTACCAACACCGAGGTGGGGTACCAGTGTGAGTAAGTTTCTTAGTAATCTAACATATAAGAAAATAATCTTCCACAAACTTCATAACGTTAATTCCTCTAAGTGAGCCGTTATAACCATACTAAATAATGACAATTTCACCTGTCTTGGCGTTTGTGAATGCCGACTGAAAAATAGAATAAGGTTATAGTCACCCTAGACTGATGTAGTCTAACTGTAGCGAACAGCTCAGGTGTGGGGTGTCATCCCCGTATAGATCTATACACAAAACCCCGCTCTCCCTCCAAGAGACTCTGATTATAACCACATGCTACGATCGAACACTTAATAGGTGTCAACCGATAAAACTCACTAGATCCTTAATCGAATTTACGCGAATATAAACGTATAAAACTCATTACAGGTCCAACGAACCATGTAAGTGAGCCACTAGGGCATCGCTAAACATGTGAGTCATTTCAAAACCTAATATAAATGAGATTATATAACATGGGCCCAAAATATATGTAAAAGGACAACTAAGGCCCATTTCACATGTAAGGTATTTATAGGCCCAAATAGCATGCAAATAGTATACAAAACCTATCAAACATATAAATGGGCCACTAAGGCCCAATAACCTAGAAAATGATCAAAATTAATCCGTTTGTTAGTTTATTGTTGGTTTTGGTTCCAGTATTCACTAAAATAGCATAAAAGGCCTACTTTTTGTAAAAATGACGTTCTTGGCCCAATAAGCCAAAAATTTACAATTAAGGCCCAGTTTTTGTAAAAATAACACTTTAGTCCCCATTTTGTTCAAAACTTGTGTTTATGACTAGTTTGTGGTAAAAAAACATTTTAAACCCATTTTTGTCAAAAATATCATTTTTGGCTTGATATTTTGTGAAAATACACATTTTTCTGGTTTTTGGCTTTTCTGACCTAGTTGTTGGAAAATTTGTAGAAAAATCATCGTAAGTCGAAATTTGGATCCGTCAATTCTGGAAGTTTGGAAATTTTGTCTACTTTGTTCACAATTTTTCTCATGATTTTTAATGGCCTCTAACAAGTGTGAAATTGCTCACCTTCACAGGCTGGTCCGAAATTATTTCAAATCTGATAGGCAGTTTTGTAAAATTCGCCAAAAATTCTAGAAAAATAGTATGAAAACGTGAGAGTAGTCATTTTAAAGGTATAAACCTGACAATTTTGCATGTAAAACATTTTTGAAAAATATTATCATTTAGGTGGTCAAAACAGTTCGAGAGTGGACCAAAACGTTTCTGTCAAGGGCTGAATTTTGAGTTTAGTTTATAGATCTTTGAACACAACACTTATTTTTGCTATTTTAAGTGTATAAATCCTAGATCTACTAGTTTACATGTATTATATGTGATAACACATACTTTTCTCAAGGTTTTCATGTAGATCCAAGTGATAAACTTAATATTCTTAACATATTTTTAGATTTATGAAGTATATAACACATAATCAACAAATAAGTCATGGAAAACACACATATTCATGCATATACACATAGATCTACATAAATCAACTTGTATTCTCCCCCAAAACCAAGTAAAAACCGAAAATAGGGGGTATGAACTCACCTTGGGGTGATGGATCGGTTTTGATGAAGAAGTGGAAGAAGATTTTTGATCCTAGCAAGCTTTCTTGAGTAAATCTTGAACTTAGATGGTTCTAAGAACATGATCTACAAATATATGGGTGTAAGAGGAGATTTTTGAAGAGATCAAGAAGTTAAATCATAGATCTAAGCAAATACTTACCCAGGATGATGATGTTGGTGAAAAATCCTCTTGAGAGCACCCAAGATCTCGAAATTTTGATGGAAGAAGGAGGTTTTTCTAGAGAGAATTCTTGAGTTGGAAATGAAGAATAATGGTGGTGGTGAAGGCTCTTAGGGCCGAGAGTGAGAATAGAAGAGAGAGAAGGACTAGACTTTGTTGTTTGTGGGATAATCTCCTCCTAGAAACATGAGATTTATCATTGATACATGAGGGTTAAACATGTGTTGTCAAGCATATGTTTAATCCTTATCCATATCTCTTTTGTTTTTTTATATAGATGGGCCGAGGGTAAGGGAGAAGAAAAGAAAAGAAGAAATGGTTTGGGCCTTACTTGCTTGTTTTCGATATTATGAGGCCCAAGTTGATGGATTTTCGGCACGTTGGGCCCTTATGAAGATTCACGGCCCAATAAGATGAAAGAGTTTGACTTTATGGCCCATTCGGGCTAATAAAATTAGTTATGGACCAACATGGCCCATTAGGGATTATATGAACTATTCTAGGCCCACATGGCCCAAATTGCTAAATTTTTTTGAATGTGGGTCAATTTGGAGCCCAATAAGAGAATCCTAGTCCATAATAATCTTGAACCGGGATTTTTAGGGTTTCCAACCCTTATTTGAACTTATGAGATGTATTTAAACGAGCATAGAGTATAGTATTCACTTAGAGTACAAGTTTTCACAATGGATGATGTTTACGTGAGAATAGAATTTTCCTAGAAAAATGCCAGTTGTGACATCATCCCCCCGTTAGAGGGAATTTCGTCCCGAAATTCTTTCGAAAGATAGGTTCATGAATGAGAGTATAGGTGAGGGTACTTCTGCTTCATCTGGTCTTCGCGTTCCCATGTGAATTCCGGTCCGCGCTTGGCGTTCCATCGAACCTTCACAATTGGAATGCGGCACTGCGTCGCACCCCTGTCCATAATTTCGACCGGTTCTTCGACGAACAGAAAATTGTTGTTTATCTCGATCTCTTCCAATGGAATGACAGAGTCTCATCTGATAGGCACCTTTTCAGATTCGAGACGCTGAACACGGGGGGTACGTTGCTGAGTTTGGCAGGTAGTTGCAGCCTATAAGCCATTGGACCAATCCGAGCAAGAATCTCGAACGGTCCAATGTATCACGGGTTCAGTTTTCCCCGTTTACTAAAGCGAATCATTCCTTTCCAGGGAAAGACTTTCAATAGCACCCAACCTCCGATTTGGAATTCCAGAGGTTTTCGTCAATTGTCAGCATAACTCTTCTGGCTGTCTCGTGATGCTTGAAGTCGAGTTCTGATTTGGATTATCTTCTCTGTCGTTTCGCGAATGGTTTTCTGGTTCCGTGAGAGTACTGACGAGTGATCTTGCATTTACGACCATAAAGAGCCTCGAAAGGAGCAACCTTGATGCTCATGCGACATCTGTTATTGTATGAGAATTCAATCAAGGGCAACCAGGTATCCCATGACTTGCTGAATTCAAACACCCAGACTTGGAGCATGACTTCGAGTGGTTGAATGGTCCGTTCGCTTTGGCTATTGGTTTGAGGGTGGTAAGCAATGCTCATGACTAGCTGTATTCCTATAGCCTTCCGAAGTGACTGTCAAAATCTTGGAGTAATTTCGTTATGTCGATCCACGCAGTGCTTTGTCAGCGATGTTCTCCGGCTTTGATGCTTTCCAAGGTCGGTCATAGGTGTTGACAATGTTTTATTCTTGCTTCGTGAGCAGACGAGTATGTTATTGATGAAAAATAATGAAAAGGATGACTAGAATGGTTGGGAAAACTCGGTTCGTAGGGTCCATGAATACCATGGGGGCATTCATTAGACCGAAGGGTATTACGACGAATTTGGAATGGCTGTATCGGGTTCGGAAAGCAGTTTTTGGAAAATCCTCTTCTCGGACTCGGAGTTTTGATAACCGGATCTTAGATCTATTTTGGAGAAGTAGATAGCTCCTTGGAGCTGATCAAATAGGTCGTCAATCCGAGGAAGTGGGTATCGGTTTTTGATAGTGAGCTTATTCAATTCCCTAAAATCGATGCACATTCTGAAGGATCCGTCTTCTTGAAGAACAAGACCAGAGCTCTCCAGGGTGAGAAGCTTGGTCTGATGAATCCTTTGTGCAACAATTCTTCTCAATTGACTGGATAACTTCTGAATTTTCGGCGGGAGCTATCCTGTAGGATGAATTGGCAATTTATGTGGTTCCCGGTATGAGGTCGATTCGAAATTCGACCTGTCTCTCTGGGGTATTCCCGGAAGTTCTTCGGAAAATACATCCGGAAAATCGCATGCTACTGGAATACCTTGTATGCTTACTTCTTCCTTGGTCTTGTCCACAACGTGAGCGAGGAAAACGTAGTTCTTCTGGTGCAGGCACTTATGTGCCTTGATGCACGAGATAAGATGAGGATTGGCGCCAGGTTTATCACCATAGATTATTAGAGTTTCGTGATTGGGAAGGTGAAGGCAAACAGCCTTCTCGCGACACATAGTATCAGCATGGTGGGGGCTTAACCCAACCATGCCGACTATCACATCAAAACTCCCAATATTTACTGGCATTAAATTTATTTGAAATGAATGGTTGTTTAGTGTTAAGGTGTACCCTACATAAATATCCTAGGTTGATTCGGTTTTTCCCATTAGCCATCTCCACCGTGAAGGCTTCGTTTAGCTTCTGGGGTTGTTGTTTTAGTAAGTGCTCGAATTCGTTACTAACGAAGCTTCGCTCAACTCCACTATCGAATAAGATGCAAGCAAAAGAGTTGTTAAGTGGGAACGTACCAGTAACAACCGTAGGGTATTGGACTGCTTCGCCTTGACCCAAGGTCAGGACCATTTCTGATCCTTCTGCTCCTTGATTGTTAGCTTTGGGGCAATTGCGCCTGAAGTGACTGGTTCCTCCACACCCATAGCAGGTGTGACTGGTCCCATCATTGGTGTTGTTGTTAAGGTTGTTGCGATTGTTGTTGTTTTTGTTTGGCCGCTGATTCTGTCGTGGATAAGTTCTACAGTATTTGGTGGTGTGACTCGTTCGGTTGAATCTCTTACAATATGGCTCCCGGCAGGCTCCCTTATGATGGAAATTACACTGGTTGCATTTTGGAAGGCTTCCAGCATATGATCTCGCTGGTGTTGATGTAGTAGGTGTCATGGTCGCATGGACAGCAACAACATGTTGCTTCTTCGAGAACCCTTGAGTTGGCTGTCCCTTTCTCTTACTTCCAAACTTTCGCTTCCTGTTCTTAAGCTTGGGGTTTGGAGTACCTTGATAAGCTGTCACTTGTTGGTTTCCATGCTCGTTCCTTCGGCTGGAGTTGTCGATGCTATTTCCACCTCTATTGGTGTTGTTTGCGTTGATTTGTGCCATAGCAGCGGTTACTGCCGTTGTTACAGCAGCTTGGAATGTAGAAAAGTTCATCTGCAGGAGCGGTGTCTTGCGGGTGTGCTTGTTATTTCTGTGGAATGACATTTTCCTGCTGCATGTTGATAAGCCAGATCGTAAGTAGCGATCGTCATTCCTGGTTGTACTCTATAAATTTCGCGTCATGTCGTATGATTCTCATTGTTTCCATCTACATCCCCATGATGTATTTACGGTAGTAGGTAATCGCAAATTTGGCACGATCGTTACGTCTATCCTTAGAGTATATGAGTTGTTTTTGATTTCGAGATCCTTAAGTATCTAGCGGTTTCGAGGGTTCGGTTGTGTATATAATTGAATTTATGCAATAACATGAAATAAAGATAGCACACAATTGTTTCATTGGTAAGTACCATCTTAGTACACGAAAGGGAGTCATATCTGTTAGTAGGGGGAGAAAAGAAAAGGCTGATCCTAATTGTGGCGGAAAGTGTCTGGTGGTGGTGCTGATAAAGTAGATGCACCTCGGATACGAGCTACTTGTCGATCGGTATATCGTAGTTGTACCTCCCAAACTAACTGTCTTGCTCGGGAGTCTCCGTTCACTTCCTGCGTTTGTCTCTCATCTCTCTCAATAGCAACCACATTTGGTCCGTTTGATTTGGGGTGTCCTGAGTTTGGTTGCCAACGTCTCGGGTGCGTCGGACCATGACTGGGGGCCCGGTCAGTTGGTCCTCTATGACCAAGATCGAAGAGACCTCGGTTCCTACCATACTGTGGTCGTATCCCCTGCTGGTGACTCCATCTCCACCTATCGTGTGCCCATGGGGCGTGGGGCCACCGAGGCCCATACGATAAGTTGGTATTCTGGCCATGCATAGAGGATTGATGACATCAGATTCTGCATCCGAGGCATCATCGTCATTGCCCTCGGGCCCTTCCTCTTCGAGGTCCACTACTGACTCGGCGGGTCCATCTGCAAGTTCTACTTCATGTTCCTCCTCTGGTTCTTCCTCTGAGTCTCCTTCTGGGTCTTCCTCTGGGTCGAGCCACCCTGCTTTTCCCTGACTAGGGAGATAGGGGTTTCCTGGCTAATGATACCCGTCTATAGTGTATTGTACGAGGGGTATAAATACTAGAAACAAATAGCACACTGAATACTCCTATAGTATTTTAATTTTTGTTTAGGTTTGGTTCTATAAGCTCTTTGGATAATTAAATGGTAAGGTTATGATTCATTGTCCATCACAATTACTCCCGAACACATGTTGGCCGTATTTTGAATGAATGTAGTTGATCAGGCTACATTCACCCCCAATACGACTACATAACTGTCCGAGTTTAATAGCGATGTTCAAATCCTCCAAAGACTTTTACTGTTCTTGTTGTGTTATTACTCTAAAATGCACACATAAGTATGTATTTTAATTATTATGTTCAGAGTAGTTTAGTCCCATTATATTTATAGTTGCATATCTTGTATGGTTAGATATGCCAGTTCACTATAAACAATGCTCTGATACCAATCTTTTCTCAAGGTTTTCATGTAGATCCAAGTGATAAACTTAATATTCTTAACATATTTTTAGATTTATGAAGTATAAACACATAATCAACAAATAAGTCATGGAAAACACATATATTCATGCATATACACATAGATCTACATAAAGCAACTTGTATTCTCCCCCAAAACCAAGTAAAAATCGAAAATAGGGGGTATGAACTCACCTTGGGGTGATGGATCGTTTTTGATGAAGAAGTGGAAGAAGATTTTTGATCCTAGCAAGCTTTCTTGAGTAGATCTTGAACTTAGATGGTTCTAAGAACGTGATCCACAAATATATGGGTGTAAGAGGAGATTTTTGAAGAGATCAAGAAGTTAAATCATATATCTAAGCAAATACTTACCAAGGATGATGATGTTGGTGAAAAATCCTCTTGAGAGCACCCAAAATCTCGAAATTTTGATGGAAGAAGGAGGTTTTTCTAGAGAGAATTCTTGAGTTGGAAATGAATAATAATGGTGGTGGTGAAGGCTCTTAGGGCCGAGAGTGAGAATAGAAGAGAGAGAAGGACTAGACTTTGTTGTTTGTGGGATAATCTCCTTCTAGAAACATGAGATTTATCATTGATACATGAGGGTTAAACATGTGTTGTCAAGCATATGTTTAATCCTTATCCATATCTCTTTTGTTTTTTTATATAGATGGGTCGAGGGTAAGGGAGAAGAAAAGAAAAGAAGAAATGGTTTGGGCCTTACTTGCTTGTTTTCGATATTATGAGGCCCAAGTTGATGGATTTTCGGCCCATTGGGCCCTTATGAAGATTCACGGCCCAATAAGATGAAAGAGTTTGACTTTATGGCCCATTCGGGCTAATAAAATTAGTTATGGCCCATTAGGGATTATATGAACTATTCTAGGCCCACATGGCCCAAATTGCTAAAATGTTTTGAATGTGGGTCAATTTGGAGCCCAATAAGAGAATCCTAGTCCATAATAATCTTGAACCTAGATTTTTAGGGTTTCCAACCCTTATTTGAACTTATGAGATGTATTTGAACGAGCATAGAGTATAGTATTCACTTAGAGTACAAGTTTTCACAATGGATGATGTTTACGTGAGAATAGAATTTTCCTAGAAAAATGCCAGTTGTGACATCATCCCCCCGTTAGAGGGAATTTCGTCCCGAAATTCTTTCGAAAGATAGGTTTATGAATGAGAGTATAGGTGAGGGTACTTCTGCTTCATCTGGTCTTCGCATTCCCATGTGAATTCCGGTCCGCGCTTGGCGTTCCATCGAACCTTCACAATTGGAATGCGGCTCTGCTTCGCACCCCTGTCCATAATTTCGACCGGTTCTTCGACGAACAGAAAATTGCTGTTTATCTCGATCTCTTCCAATGGAATGACAGAGTCTCATCTGATAGGCACCTTTTCAGATTCGAGACGCTGAACACGGGGGGTTCGTTGCTGAGTTTGGTAGGTAGTTGTAGCCTATAAGCCATTGGACCAATCCGAGCAAGAATCTCGAACGGTCCAATGTATCACGGGTTCAGTTTTCCCCGTTTCCTAAAGCGAATCATTCCTTTCCAGGGAAAGACTTTCAATAGCACCCAACCTCCGATTTGGAATTCCAGAGGTTTTCGTCAATTGTCAGCATAACTCTTCTGGCTATCTCGTGATGCTTGAAGTCGAGTTCTGATTTAGATTATCTTCTCTGTCGTTTCGCGAATGGTTTTCTGGTTCCGTGAGAGTACTAACGAGTGATCTTGCATTTACGACCATAAAGAGCCTCGAAAGGAGCAACCTTGATGCTCATGCGACATCTGTTATTGTATGAGAATTCAATCAAGGGCAACCGGGTATCCCATGACTTGCTGAATTCAAACACCCAGACTTGGAGCATGACTTCGAGTGGTTGAATGGTCCGTTCGCTTTGGCTATTGGTTTGAGGGTGGTAAGCAATGCTCATAGAGAATTTCTCCAAAATAGCCAAGCCGCTTACAACACTAACCCAGAAGGATACGGAGTTTATCTGGGAAGACAAACAAGAAGATGCTTTTCAGAAACTGAAGCAAATGTTGTGTAGTGCACCAATCCTATCCCTTCCAGATGGGACAACAGATTTCGTTGTATACTGCGACACATCAAATCAAGGATTGGGATGTGTGTTGATGCAAAGAGGAAAAGTTATCGCCTATGCATCACGACAAGTTAATGTACATGAGAATAATTACACTACCCATGATCTTGAATTGGGAGCTGTAGTTTTTGCACTAAAAATTTGGAGACATTACTTATATGGTACTAAGTGTACTATTTTTACCGACCACAAGAGTCTCCAGCACATCTTCAACCAAAAAGATCTTAATATGAGAAAACGAAGATGGGTCGAATTGTTGAATGATTACGAATGTGAGATTCGTTATCATCCCGGAAAAGCAAACGTGGTAGCAGATGCCTTGAGCCGGAAAGAATATATTAAACCCCGTCGGGTACGAGCATTAACTATAACTATCCATTCTAACTTTACCGCACAAATTAGAGAAGCTCAACTTGAGGCTCTAAAAGAAGAAAACATCAAGAACGAAGCTTTGCGAGGAATGGAAAAGCAACTTATACAAAAAGATGATGGAACGCGACACTTTATGGACCGAATTTGGACGCCTAAGTTCGGTGGAGTCAGAGACTTGGTCTTAGAAGAAGACCACAAGTCCAGATATTCCGTGCATCCAGGCTCTGACAAAATGTACTTAGATTTAAAAGTACATTATTGGTGGCCAAACATGAAGGCAGAAATTGCTACTTATGTGAGCAAATGTTTGACTTGTTCTAGAGTAAAGGCAGAACATCAAAAGCCTTTAGGTTTACTTCAACAACCGGAAATACCTGAATGGAAATGGGAGCAGATATCAATGGACTTCATCACTAAGTTGCCTAAAACTGCTAGTGGATTCGACACTATTTGGGTAATAGTCGATAGATTGACTAAGTCCGACCATTTCTTACCAATTATGGAGAACGACAAGATGGAGAAGCTGACTTGAGTTTATCTTAACGAAATTATCAGATTGCATGGAGTTCCAAATTCTATTATTTCTGACCGAGATAGTAGATTCACTTCACGATTTTGGCAATATCTACAAAAATCCTTAGGAACACGTCTAGATATGAGTATAGCTTACCATCCACAGACTGATGGTCAGAGTGAGAGGACCATTCAGACTTTAGAAGATATGCTCCGAGCCTGTGTTATTGACTTTGGAAATGCGTGGGATACTCATTTACCGTTAATTGAGTTTTCCTACAACAATAGTCATCACACCAGCATCAAGGCTGCACCGTTTGAGACTCTTTATGGACGAAAATGTCGTTCCCCAGTATGTTGGGCAGAAGTTGGAGATACACAGATGGCCAGAGAACGTACAGGCGATACCTTACGTACTGGACCATAAATAATCCATGAGACAACTGAAAAGATTGTGCAAATTAAGGATCGATTAAAGGTTGCACGTGATCGTCAAAATAGCTATGCTGACGTAAGACGTAAGCCTTTAGAATTCCAAGTTGGAGATAAAGTAATGTTGAAGGTATCTCCTTGGAAAGGTGTAATTCGATTCGGGAAATGAGGCAAACTAAACCCACGGTATATAGGACCTTTTGAAATTCTAGCAAGAATTGGTTATGTCGCATACCAACTCAAGTTTCTTCAAGAGCTAAGTAATGTGCACAATGTTTTCCACGTATCAAATCTCAAAAGATGTCTTTCCGATGACACTCTTGTTATACCTCTCGAAGAGATACAAGTCAATACGAAACTCAACTTTGTAGAAGAACCTGTTGAGATCATGGATCGAGAAGTCAAACGATTAAAGCAAAGTCGTATTACCATAGTGAAAGTTCGATGAAACTCTTTACGAGGACCTGAATTTACTTGGGAATGTGAAGATTAGATGAAAGAAAAATATCCCCAACTGTTTGACAAAACCCCATCCATAAGATAAATTTCGGGACGAAATTATTCTAACGGGGGGAGAATGTAACACTAGTCAAAATAGGTCAATAGATAATCACATGTGATTATGCCAATCATGTAATGTGATTTTGTTAAACTATTAATGTTATAAGAGTGCTATGTAGTTCATGATAAATTCTAATACAAATATGAACTTTCTTTATGATACAACTCAAAGTATACGTCCATACGATTCCAAAAATATAGAGAATGTCTGAATTTAACTTCGCATGAAGAAGTTATGATAAACCGAACACTATAAATCTCTATAATAAGAGGAATTTAAAATAAACTTAGAATTAGCTATTAGAGTCTAAAAGAGAGTTGTAGTACTTGTAAATACCTACGCGTGCATATAAAGAACGTCAAAAACGGAGTTCGTATGTGAAAGTTACAAACTTCCGAAGATTCAGCTGTCAGAAACCCTAATCTGACTGAGCTCACGACGTGAGCACAGAAACTCACGACGCGAGGAGTCATTTTGCCACATCTCAGAATATAGAAGGTGTGTGACGAGGCTGCGAGGGGATAAGATCCAAACTCACGACGTAAGCAAGGATATCTCACGACGTGAGGAGTCACATGGCCACCTTCCGAAGCTAGGGACGCAAATGGCAAGTATACGGGATAAGCATGCATGAGTCACGACGTGAGACTTATAAAACTCACGACGTGAGGGTCCAAAATCCTTACTATAAATAGCAGGTCCGACTTCAGCCATTCTTACACCTAAACTTCTTTCTCCTCTCTCCTTTGCTGAAGCCATCTTGCATCTCGAGCCCCGACGACCTCATGCGCTGACCGTTTCTGCTTAGATTACATAAAATCACGCTACTAGGGTGAGTTTCACGGCCCCACTTTCTAATATTTCGGGGGAAAATGCATGCTAAATATTATATATACGTTATTATTATATCTATATGATAGTATATTAGTATCAACGTAGATAGTTATAATAACCGGGAATAGTTATTTCGTATCTGAAAGTATACAACTATCGTAAAGTTGTTAGCATGTTATTGTTATAGTAGTATACTAATGTAGATCTTGAGTTATACTTAGGGTTCTATATATATGTTGTGTGCGATATAGTTCCGAAGTTATATTCGGAAGTTCTATATGTTAATTTATAAAGTATGTTGTTATTGTTAGTTTTATGACAAGATAAAACTTGGTATGTTATATGTTGTTGTTGTTATTGGTTTTATGTCAAGATAAAACCTGGTTTTACTTCAAGTTATAGCTGTTATACTGCCTAAATGTTATGAAGTTAGGAGTAATGTTTAAAACCATAGTCTAGTAACTTAGGGTTTTAGACATGAAAATGCTTTTGTTGTTAGAGCTATAGGAAGCCGTCGAAGTCTACATGAGTAATTGTATTCATCAACTAAGATTGGGGATCTTAGCGGAAATTCTCTGAACTGTAACCGTTAATCCCGTGTGAGTGAGGAAGTCGTGTATAATTAGTATACGAGTTGACCACCCCACTTGTGACTGTTAGCTACAGTCAACCATAAGCAAGTGACGAACTATCCTTTTACTTGTTATTGTTCCGGCGTTGATGAAGCGTGTTGTGTTCCTCATGGAAATCATGAGTGGGTTTTCCTCATGTAAATCATGAGTGGCTTGTCCTCATGTAAATCATGAGTGGGTTTTCCTCATGGAAATCATGAGTGGGTTTTATCAGAGGTATTATGTCATAGCAGCGGTTACAGGCTCATGGTAGCAAATTGTTAGATACATTATACTTTGTCGTATACAAGTATTAATGTTAAGTATAAGTTTCCCCCTACTTATACCCTAGGTACTACTTGTATATTAAGTAGATAATTATACCTAACACACATACTCGTATAGAATTGAAATAGATTTATACGTACCGGTTTTACTCATATAGAATTGAAATAAGATTTATACGTAGCAAATTTCGTTTGTATGGAATTACAAACATTTATATTTATAATATATGAGACTTATAGGTATATACTTATTTGGTAAGTAAACCATTATACCTAGGATATATATACTAAACGTTGGAGAGTCAAAATGATACTTTCAAAACTATACTTTTAAACGTGGAAAATGTATTATTTAATGGAGTTAAACCTGTGGAATCACCAACTTTATGTTGACGTATTTTAAAATGCATGTGTTTTCAGGAACTTGAAAAGCTGGTATGTATTCGAACAGAAGAAGTTTTACTATTACCTTTATGTTCATTAAGAAGTATGTCATAGTCGGATATTATGTAATAGGTCCTAGAAAAACAGTTATGTAACTTTCAGTTATCAATAAAGGTATGTATTTTCTTTAGTACTGTTCAATGTATGTTATATAACTATGATACGAAGAATGACGTTACACCACCCGGTGTTTCCGCCGATGGCTGGGGGTGTGGCAAATAGTAATCGGAAAAGGGGTTGTTGTGTACGGATTGGGGAGTAGAGACGAGTCGATTCCCGTGCCGAGGACCGTGCAGATACTACACGACATCGAGGTGAGTTACCTTCTAGTAGCGGGGGGGGGGGGGGGTCTACGGCCACAATGTCTGCCCACCAGTAGGAGTTGTATGTTAGATAATTGCCTTTGTGATATTCATCTAGGTTTGCTACTACCTGTTATGTTTTATGTGCTAGCATGATATGATGTTACGTGATGATGGTAGTAGTAGGGGGAGATAGTCCCCAAGTTACCGGCCGATAGGGCCGAAGGGGTAGTTTAGTACCCAGCTATGTTAGATTAAGATTACGTGACTATATGCCAGCACCCAGATATGCTAGGCAAGGTCACCGGTCGAGAGGACCGAAGGGGTAGGCCAACACCCAGATATGCTAGGAAAGGTCACCGGTCGAGAGGACTGAAGGGGTAGGTCGGGTACCCAGATATGTCTGGCAGTATGTATGTTATGTGTTTGTATGGTATGTGGTATGATGGGGGAACTCACTAAGCTTCGTGCTTACAGTTTTCAGTTTTGTTTCAGGTACCTCTTCAGTGAAGGGGAAGGAACCGGAACGGTAGCGGCACATCACACGCACGCATGATTTCCGCATTGAGTTTTCTGGGATTGTACTCTGATTATTACTATTATCTGATGATATGTTTTTGAGACACAATGTAATGGTTTTATGAATTAATATAATATTAGCAATGTTTGATAAATGATTTCACATGATTACTTAATTAAAAATGAAATTTTTAGCCTTGAAAATTGGGATGTTACAACTAATCATAACATCATCCTATATACCAGGATACCGATCTAACAGATCACTAAACATAACATCATCCTATAACCAGGATACAGATCTAACAGATCACTAACATATCATCATCCTATAACCAGAATACAGATCTAACAGATCACTAACATAGCATCATCTTATAACCAGTATACAAATCTAACAGATCACTAACATAACATCATCCTATAACCAGGACACAATCATAAAGGGCCAGCCTTTGTCCCTTAGACCCTGTTTATATAGTGAGAAGAACTCACCTCATAAGTAGTGCTGAATTGGACTGAAAGTTTTCGACCGCCGTCTCACCGAAAATCCCGAACTATCCAAAATAACAAATACTAAGTCAACAATTGGGATATCAATCTTGACCAAGGGTCTCACATAGGGTAATAGTCCATTTTTCCTTTTCTCTAGTTTGGTCTAAGGCCCAACACCAAATCCATGATCCAAAAGTCCACATATACATAGCCCATCATTGGCCCAATTTTCCCAATTGGGCCTAACTCTATAATCGGGCCTCACCCTAAGGTCCATTTCCATAATAGGCCCAAAATACATTTATTCAGAAAGTCCAGCAAAGGCTCAAACCATAATGACCCAAAGGTGGCCCAATCCAAAACCCAAATCGCAAAAGCCCAACAGAGGGCGTACGATGGGCGTACTCCTCTAGTAGGATGGGCGTACTCCGCCTTGCGTTGACCACCATCGGGGTGGTTGACTCAGTACGCTGGGCGTACAAAACTTACACGGGGCGTACACGACTTTTACCAAAACTCTAATAAGTGCTTAATGGCTTAAGCACTTAAGCCCAAACTCCAGATCTATTAACTAAACGAACCCCAGAACCATAAAGTCTCGAACTTTAAGACTTTGGACATCCAAAAAGTCCTTAATACATGGTCTTAATCCATTACGACCTTCCTACTACTTGCATGGGACACTTTTAGCTATTGGGACTTCATTTTTATCATTTAGAACCCTTCCTAGGGTCTAAAAGGACAGCTTATTACATCCAAAACGCATCATGCACAAACTTGGGACTTTTTGGGACAAAGAAGGTGTCATAAATCTAATATGGCAAGATCTACATCATACAAGCATAAAGGTTGGAGCTTTTTACCTCCTGAAGCTTCTAGAGCACAAAGTAACCTCGGATCTACAAGCTTTCCTCACTTCTCCAACTCCTTGGTGCAATACCTTCTTCTTTAACTACTCAAAACACACACTTTTAGCTTACACACTCAAGAGACGGGTTAGGGTTTGTGGAAAACAGCTCAAAGCTATGGAGGCTAAAATGATAAAGGGTTGTGAGCTCGTAAGGATGTTTATATAGCACCCAAACCCTAAATATTAGGGTTTCCATCTGTCGTGAGTACGCCCAGCATACGCAAGTGTATGCCCAGCGCACTAGGGCGCGCCTAGTACGCTCAGCATACCTTATGCACACTTAGCGTACTCTTCTTGATCCCAAAATTGCAACTTTAGTCCTTAGGCTTCTCATGGATTCACTCTTCCATCCCCATGGATTACAAATGACAAATAATAATAAAAGAGAGGATTCAGAAATACCTGCAAATCTCGGGATGTTACAATTACTCCAAACACCAATAAATTTAGCATTCCATGAAGGAGACTTAAATCCATATCTTCTTCCAATGGCCTTCACGATTTAGTTAATAAAGAGTTTGCATATCCCTAAAATATCTAAACCCTTTTATAGATTTTAGTGCACGCTTAAATGCAGAAAGATTGCCAACACCTAGCATACCCTCATATTTAGAAGCTAGGACATTAATTCATTGCACCCAACATACTATCTTCCCATTTGATCCACATAAGAACATGCACCATAAATTCTCTCTTAATTTCATAACTTCTATGTGTTCTTTAAAGATCGAAACAAGTAATATTTGAGAATTCCTAAAATTAACTTTAATAAATTCATCCAACTGCCAATTAAAAGCCTTCTAACTTTCCACTTAGGTAGGTTTTCCGTCAACCGATCCACAACAATCCTTCACTCGTCAACTTTATATAATTTTGATCACAACCAGAAGACCAAGATAAGTAAAAAGGATACCACCTGAATAATATCACATAAATCAAAGCAAACTCGTCCACATCTTCTGTAGAAACTCCTACAACATATAATTAGTTATATACAAGTAACTCTTTAACCTCGGTATGAGATTAAAATATCATAAAATACATACAATGTGTTCGACGTTATGTTTCAATCATTATACAAGAAATATCACACCATATGCATAAAAATGTGAAATAATAATTAAACAATCATACCCTACTTGTGCTTGTCAGAATGCTCCAACATTAGAAGCTTATTTGAGTGTTATGTGAAGACCTTCCATGGCGGCGATAAAAGAAAAAAGGAGACAACATATCAATTAACCACAACCCCCTTTTGAGTTAAAATTTTGAAGGAGTCCTATTAACAAGAATGGATGCCATTAGAGGTATCAGGTAAACATGAATCCAATAATGTCATTTAGATCCAAGGTTGTAGAACTCATTACTCGGTACCTATTCGGCCGACTACCGAGTAACGAGTACTCGGGAGTACTCGAGGAGTACTCGGATTTGGTAATTCATGTAGAAATATTTTTAGGGAAATTATATATGTCAAAATCATAAGTTAAAATCATAAGTTGATTGAAATATATAACAAAATTAGATAAATGTGAATACACAAAAACTAAAAACACATAATGGTTTCACTTTGTGAATAATTATTGAAAATTTAGGATATATATATATATATATATATATATATATATATATAGTAATAATCAAATGTGTGTGGTTTAAATAATAAATCATTAAGTATATTATACATATTAATCATCGAGTTGACCAAGTTTTACAACACTGCTCAGTTCAGTAAGGGGCCGATCAGGGATAGGGATGGAAATGGGGCGGGTTTGGGGAGGGGTTGACCATCCCTGTCCCCATCCCCGAGTGTCTAACCTTGTTCCCATCCCCATCCCCATCCCCGACGGATGCGGGGAATCAAATCTCCTCCCCTTTGTATTTTGGGCTTTTCCCCAGCCCATCCCCGACTCATCCCCAACCCATCCCCAATCTTTCAACATAATAAACTCAACTTACAAAAAAAAACAAGTTTAATAAGTGATCAAAACCATATGCCATAATCAGATTCTGTTTACATCAATCATAAAGTTTAACAAACATCAAAACGAAAAGTGATGATTTGGTATACAGATCGTTGAACAAAGTGACGATTGATGAACTCTTGGAATTGGGAACATAATTTGGTATATGGACTCTATCTCTGATTGTCTAATATAGATCAATTCATTTTAGTGGACTTAATTCAAATTCAATAAATGATCGTTATACTAATATTATATATATATATATATATATATACTAGGTTATAACCCGTGGAAACCATGGTTAGTAAAGTAAAAGAATATTGATACATCAAACCATAATCATCAATAAATTATTTTCAAATAGTTATTAACTTACAAAGTTAGGTGATTTGTCGTTAAGTTTATAATTATTGATTTAAATTAATATATAAAATGGTTTAAAAATATGAGCGATGCTATTTACATGTAGATTAATGAAAAAAATGATAATATTATATAATGAAGTATAAAATTGAATAGTCTGAAAAAAAAAAACCAACACAGTCAATCATGAAAATGCAATTGTTATATGACAAAATTAAAATTAAAATTAAATTATTGTAAGAAACATACATAAAC
Organism: Lactuca virosa; assembly: GCF_052849685.1. NCBI lineage: Eukaryota > Viridiplantae > Streptophyta > Magnoliopsida > Asterales > Asteraceae > Lactuca > Lactuca virosa. Next base: position 111,374,766 of record NC_136426.1, on the reverse strand, counting down.
ACAATAAAATAAATTAGAAATGAAAATTAAGATTAAAATATATTTTACTATTAATAAATAAAAGTTGCTATAAGAAATAAAATTACAAAAATTGTTTATAAATTTCTAAAAACTTCTTTATAAAAATTGTTTATAAATTTTTAAAAACTTCTTTATAAGTGCAGACAATAGTCATCAAATTCCAATTTTACAATTCCCAAATGACCAAAATGCAAGGCAATAATCATCAAAACATATGAAGACAAATTAAGCGATATTTTTAACTGAGCTCTGCAAAATTAAAGAATATTGTTTAATAATGATGTTTTACGTAAACTAAAAATACGCTAAAAGAAAATGCAAGATTTATGACGTGGGCAATTTTATGTATCCAGAGCTCAATTTTCCAAGGTAACTCTTGTTTATTCAGAAGTCCAATATAACTTTTGAGCATAATCTTAACCCCGTCTAAAGGCTGCAAATCTTATTTACAAAAATATGTTATTAGTTTTGGCATGTAAACCACATGATTTTCCACTAAAATATAAAAAGATATATATATATATATATATATATATATATATATATATATATATATATATATATATATATATATATATATATATACTTTATAATGTGGATCCTTAGGATTAGAAGTAAAGACCCTGGAAAATATTTTAGGTAGAAGTTAAGTAAACCAAGGGAAGACATCACACCATGATAAGGTAAAGTACATACGTTTAAACCACACATCATTAAAGTACAATACTCTTATAAGGAAAAGCTCCGAAGAACAATGCTATAATTTGATAGAATTTCAGACTACAATGCCTCAATAAAATTTTTTTGAAAGTACATTGTTGTAAAGAAAAATATAAAAGTTCAATCCCTAAAATTTAATAGGTTCTAGAGGATTTTTACCATTTCGGGAAATCTATATGAAAACCAATATGTAAATGCATAAATTAAAAAAAAAGACATATTTTTCCTCATAAATCAAATTAATATAGAAAGGCAACAATGTTTAATGAAATGTAAATGTTACCTGTAGATGGTATGTGTATGCTAAAACTTAAGTTTATTGTTGAGAATGACAGGCCCTTTTTGTAATATGTGATTGCTTCTATAACTTGATGCAAAATCATACAAAAATTCGACACATTAAAATTGAATTACATCAAACCAAAGTAAAAAAAAATCTTATAAACCATGAAATCAAAAAATAGGTAACAAATGTGTCAAATTGATTAAATATTATGTTTTCTAGTCAACTTGTGAAATTATAATAACATTATGTTATTTAAAAATCACAATTTTTTTTTAGATATTTTTTTTTGAAAACATCAACATTGGTCCTTATAAAGTTGGCATTAACAGATCCAGGAGCTCCTACCTCCTTAAAGCATCTATATTTATAAAAGAACAAACTTTCAATTTTTGCATCTACACCCCATGTGGGATAAATGCAAGTCTGTGAACCTTTTTTCCTTTCATCTAGTCACCCAAATCTTGTTTTCCTTTTTAGTTGACTGCTCAATAACTTTAACATCAAAAGACCTGCTACTTAACATGCCATTTCCACAAAGTCAGTTGAATTGTAACCAAACTTACAACCATAAAATGAGACCATGTATCCTTCAAATTGCTATTTTTTCAAGCAAGCAAAAATATGGAAGACATGCAATTATTCATCAGAAAATCAATTCGCGACCTAATACCTACCTATTCGTGATCAAGAAACAAATATGTACAATTGATGATTTCGAATGAATGGTATCAATGATTTTATATCAGTAACTTATAGTCAAAATTCAAAATTTGAGAATTGAATTGATCGAGATGTATCAATAAAAATTGATCTGCAAACTAAATCAGTTACAAAAGCAACCAGAATTATGCATATAAAATGGCATATGAAATTAAATGAGAAGGTATAAAGCTACTTAGATTCACTTTTGAGCAGGAATTGTCAGTAATATCGTTATATATATGGGGGGAGGGGGGAAATAGAGTTGAAACATAATTAAATAAATAGCTGCCATATGGAAAATTGTGGTGGAACTTATATTCTTTTATTGTAGAGTAAAAATAAAGAATTATATTATATTTTACATATGGTCATAGAAAAAGTGAGTTGCTCGGTTATCAATTGAGGTTCTTGATGACGTTCTCTCCCCATGTCATTGTTCTTGTTTGTTCATGTTCATTTTTCATCTGGAGTATAAATTGTAATAGGGTTCATTCCCAACAATATTTATATTCTCCTCCACAAGTCATTTCATGTAATATATTAAACAACTGATTACCGGTTCCAAATATTCATGATTGTGACAGACAGAAATCAGTTGTATTGTTGAACTCTTAAGCCTTAGTTCATGTAACAGCTGCAAACAAAACAAAAAAAAAACTGTTTGACTTCCACATCTTTAGAAATTAGAAGGGTGAATAAAAATATATATAAATTACTTCAATGACCAAGGCTCTGCTTTTGCATTAATTTTTTGGTCTCTCAGATGGTCATCCAATATCTTGCATAATCGGGCCAACGTATCACTATTAAGCTCATCAATATCAATATCAATTAGAAGAGGAAGCACAAGAACTTGTAAAGAAACATCATTCTATAATCTCGTTTTCATGGGGAAAGTTTGTTGCTAAGATATATAAAGACGAATCAACCCAGGCCGGATTCGTTTTTCTTGTTCCTTAGCCATGTTCTTCTTCACGCATCAATATCAAGATCTAAACCTTATTTGAAGATTTGAAAAACTGCAACAAAATCGACTTTTATCAATCTAGGGCATTAAATGGAAGCAACAAAATTGAAACATGGACATTAAATTGAAGCTAAACAAAAATATATAAGCAAAACCATAAGAAAAAACAACCAAAACTAAAGAAAGTTTACCCAGGTCGATAATTTGTTGTCTTCATCCAAAATTACATGGCTTGCGTGGCCTGTATCCTGATAAAAAAAACACTCCATTAATGGCCTTCATCAAGACCTTGTTTAGGGTTTTAAGTTGTGGGCGGGAGGAGAACGATTAAGAGAGAAAGTGTTCGATGTGATTTCAAAAGAGGTAAACATAATTCAAATTTCGAAAAACTTAAATCCTACTATTTAAAGGGATGTGATAAGCAAATAAGGGGCTAGGGTTTTAATGAGAAACAAAAATCAAACCGTATAGTCTCCTTAGCAGGAAATAAGAAATAAAGAAGAGGTTAGGTATTATGTTCTGATTTTTAATACACAATTATGATGGAGGTGATGAGAAGATAATTTAGTGAGGAGAAATAGGGATTTCAATATTGAGCTTCACGATGATTTCGGGATCATAAAATGTGACTAAGCAAGAATTGCGCCGAGACGGGAGATTGAGAGATAATGGAGCGAATGAGCGGGAAAGTGAGCACAAGAGTACACGTGTAATTTTTTGCATGTATGTGCAAAATAATTGTAAATTATAAGAAATTAACACGTACACAAAATTAGAGTCTTTTATTAGAAGTAGGGATATATATATATATATATATATATATATATATATATATATATATATATATATATATATATATATATATATATATACTCATTAAAGCGGGGGCGGGGCGGGTGGAGGAGTGTTATACCCGGCCCCGGCCCCATCCCCGGTTTTAGCATAATGGGGATCCCCAGCCCCGTACCTGTACCCGTTTTGGCGGGGAATTCTCGTCCCCGGTTGGGACGGGTCAACCGGGTTCCCCACCGGGTCGGGTGAAATTTACATCCCTAATCAGGGAGTACTCGGGATTCTGTAACTCGCCTCGGTAAGGGGCAGGGGCGACTCAACTAATTTAGAGGCTCTAAGCAAACCAAAAAATTGAGGCCCTTTAAGTAAGCAAAGAGTTTTGAACTTGAGACCTTTAGTTTTAAAGACCAATGCTTTTACCACCAAGCTAAACTACAACTTGTCTTTATATCCCCAAAAACACGTATATATACATATATATAACAGAATAAACTTTGAAATTGGGGGCCCTTTAGAATTGAAGCCCTAAGCCCTTGCTTAGTTTTTCATAATGTAGAGCCGGCCCTGGTAAGGGACCGAGTAGCGAGTACTCGGAGGAGTAATCGGCCAACTCGAAGAGTTTTACAACACTGTTTAGATCCAATGTCCAAATTAACCAAAGTGTCATCGAGGCAACTCCGACTTAAGGAGGCGTATGTCTTTTCGAACTCTACCATGATGAGCATCAACTTCTTCCTTTTTCGCCTTATACCAACTAAAATTTTTATAAATCATTAAAGGAGCGTCAAAAATTTAACGAACTTTAATGAATGTCATTTTTTTTATTGCTAATAACCTCTTCTATAACCGTCGATAAATGAGTTGCCAAGATTTTAACAATTTTGTACCGACATCCCAAATCAATTCAATGCATTTCTAATGCATTAAAAGGCTTAAAAAAAGTTACATTAATTAAAAATATTTTTTCTTTTCTTTATAATCCAATTTAATCAAACTCGATATATTTTTTTTTGTTTTGTTTTATGTACACAACTCAACCAAATCAATTATTATATATATATTAAAGTTACGAAAGATTTTAACAGTAAAGTGATACATTTTTTTTTGTCAATTTTGGTCCTCCAACTTACAACATTGACCCATCATCTTTATGCTTTTGTTCACAAACAACCCTTTCACTTTGGTTTGAATTTTTCATAACCTTCGCCTTTTATTACATATTATTAGTATTTAGTCTTTTGGCAGAAATGATCATATTATTATTATTGTTAGACAAAATTACACGATTGGTCCCTGTGGTTTACCAGATTTAACATTCTCTTTTTGGTTTTAAATTAATGTTTTATTTATTAGAAAATACCCACCCAATACCATATACCCACCCACCATCTGCCACCACCACCACCACCACCACCGCCAAAATTACATAAATGGTCCATATGGTTTACCCATGGTGACAAATTCAGTCCCTACTACCTAAAAAGACCAAATTACCCTCACATTAACGGACAAAAAGCAACCAACATGCTACTTTACTTTACAAAGCAATACCTTCCGACCCCGGCAACGCCGGGGAATCTTTTCTAGTTTTTATTAATTACTTACAATATAATCTAAAACAAATGATTATAAAAAGTAGACAAAATTATATAAATGGTCCCGTAGTTTATTAAAAGTCACAACTTTAATCACTGCTATTTTGTAAAACATAGTCCATGTGGTTTCTAAAACTGACATGGTTAGTCGCTCAGCCACTAAAATGACAAATGTACTCTTTTTATTTTCCTATATAATTTTTCTAAACTGGTTTCAATGAATAAAAAAGGAAAATAAAATAAACCCCCACCCGTTGTAGCTCAGCTGTACCGGGTGTTGCCCTCCCTCCTAGGGGTGAGCAAAAACCGCACCGCAACTAAAATTAACCTCAACCGCAATAAAAACCGATGGTGAGGTTTTCTGTTTTTCAAAAACCGCAAATTTGCGGTGCGGTGCGGTTATTACTTTTCAAAAACCGCAAAAAAACCGCACCGCACCGCATATATTATATAATTTTTTTTATTAATTATTAATATATTAAATATTAAAAATAAGACAAGTTTCATGGATGAAAGAAAGATAAAATATTAAAAAACAAAAGTGTTGTTTTTTTTTTGTTATATTTAACTTTGAAAAGTGGTGAAATTTGACAATTTTAAGATATTTATTGTTAATTATTATTGATTTGATGTTTTAAGATATTAGTTGTTTGTGATTTAAGTTAATTGTCTTATACCTTATGATTTTTTTTATTATTACAAGTAATATGTTTGAACTCTTAAAACCGTTTGAGCTCTAAACTATGGTTAAAAACCACACAAAATAACTACACCAAATCCATGCGGTTAATAACCGCAACGCAAAAAAAACAAAACCGCACCGCAAAAATAACCGTCTAACCGCACCACAAAAATAACCGCACCAAGCGGTTTTGAAAATGGATTAACCGCATTTGCGGTTAGTGGTGAGGTTTTGGCTATACTGCACCGAACCGCACCGCGCTCACCCCTACCAGAGGTTGAGGGTTCAAGTCTCATTGTAGACATATATGGTATTAGGTATAATTTAGGAGTAGTATAGATTTGCTGTTTTAAAAAAAAAAAAAAAAAATTAAACACTACGCGATTGCCTCCCTCTTTCCTCCCACTTTTGTCTTCATCACTGGTTCATATCTGGTTCCCATACTCGCTCTAAACAAGACATTAAGCATGTCAATTTCCCCCTCTCCTCCTCTATCTCAAAACATCACTTCGACAGGAGACTCATCCACTGTCGCCACCTTTGTCCATATCCTTTCGGCATTAGGTGTGGTTATTTTTGAAATCCTTTCTCGAAACATCACTTCAACAGGAAGAATATATGCAAATTTAATTTATTGGGTTTCATCAAAACCCTTGCATGTATCGTCAAAAGATTTATTGATTCTAACCACACCATCCATTGGAGTTACTTGGTAGTATCATCCATAAAACCACACACACATCAACGTCTCTAAGAAGAAGATGAATCGCATCATCATCTCTACATGAAATTTAGAGGGGATTAAATGGAAATTAATAGCTAGTCTTGGTTGTATCGATTTGTATGTGGGTTTAATGGTGGATTTATGGTCGAATTGCAAAAGTTGAATTATGATTATCTTTTAATGGTAGGTTTAATAGTTATAGTAAAGTGTTTTCATTAACCATGTGCTTCTCTTTTGTGGAGTTATTCTTCTTGCTTTTCTTCAATATGTTGCAATGCTGAAATTCTTGAATGCATGAACCTTTCAACTTCTTCATTTTCACCTTCTTTTGGTCATGGTGGCCAAAATTTACAAAGAAAAAAAAAATCCAGTTCAATATGCTCCTCCTGTTTGGCGTTAACTTGTAAAACTAAAGAATCAACATCGAGGAACGTTATTAATTGTGATATACAATAAAAAAATCAAATGAGTGAGAAATTAATCAGGATGATACTTGCACAAGGTCGGTACTTGCAGTATCAGAATGCTTGTTCTTCTCTTTTCTACAAATATTGCAGGTGTCATTGATCATTTGAGAAACTTTGACAGACGCAAATAAATTTGATCATTGTTGCTGATGGCAGGAACAAGAAGAGCGAAGATACACATTAATTTTTCGGGATGGGTTTTTGATGGAGGGTTGTGTGGTAGAAGAGACGGAGAAGAGAGGTGGTGGTGACAAGTCTTGTTCGGGTTCGTGATCATCCGGAGAGGGAAGTGGAGGTAAAGGGTACTAATAGGGTAGGGTAGGGTAGGATGTTTAATAAAAAAAAATAAAAGAAATTAAAAAGGGTAAAAAAGTCATTTCATGTGGTTCACGGTACAAGGACCATCTATGCAAGTTTTAGAGTCCATGCAAGTTTTAGAACCCATAAGGACCATGTTCTTCAAAAAAATAGGAAGGATTAAAGAAGTTGTGAACCAAAGGGACAATTTCTGTAATTTTGTCTAAAAAATATATTAAAATAAAATATCACTATGAGTAAGTTATTGAAATCAACCCCATGGTTTGGTTACGTGTTTGGTCCCTAAATTCTTTTTTATATTCGCACCGTCCTTAAGTTATGATTTTGTTACGTCTTTCGTCCCTCGTTGAGATGAAAAAAATATATTGCCATTTGTATTTTCTTCTTCAATTTTTTATTATTTATTAATTATATAAAATAAATTAAATAATTAGGAGATGCGGGACATACTGTCAATCCCACCTAATTCATCTTGTCCTCTCGGTTATCATCTTATCTCTTACTATTTCATATTATTTGAAAGTTAAAGATGACAGGACCCTAAACCTATGGACCTCAGCACACCACTGTCGGATTGCCGCCCACCGCCGCCGATGAAGTAGAGAGAACTGTCAAATTCATCAGATAGACTCTGTAACCCAATGAAAACCCATTGACCACCATCTACTCCTCCTTTCTCCCGCTGGAAACCATCGTCCCTCCCATCATCGCTTTTGTAAAGGGTTTAGGACAACAACGATTCTCTATACTTCGTCTTCACTCTACTCCGTCTTCCTCCTCCGTGTGGCCATATCTACTTTTAACGGAAGTGGTGGTGACTTTAAGGCATTATGGTGGTAGTTGATGGCAATGTTAATGACTTTAGGGCATTATGGCGGTGGTGGCTTCAGGCCGAGGTGATGGCAACATAGCGGATCTGGTGGTGATGGTTTCATGGCATTGGGGTGGGGTGGCTCAAGGTGACGATGGCAACATATCTAGATCTAGTGGTGGTGGCTTTAAGGAGGAGATGATAGTGGCTTGACGGTGACTTCAGGGCGATAATGTTGGTGGCTTCAAGACAGAAATGGTGGTGGCGTGTGGTGTTCGTCGACAATCTGGTCTCGTCGGAACTGTTAATAGACAGTAAGAAAAATAAGATGTGGGAGCTTGAATGATGGGGTCAAGGTTAGAGGTGTAGGCGATAGGGATGATTAGGTATGATCCATTTGATTAATTAGTAATATAAATAATTATAATAAAATAAGTAAAGACAAATTTACATAAATAGTCCCTGTTGTTTCTTAGCTAATAGTTAGTTTTACCGAACATAACTACAGTCTTTCCATCGATTCATATTATTTAGTTACTTGTTATATTTTGTTTTCTATGTGATCTCGTTGTTGAGGGATGACTTAGTCAGATGCGTACGCCATAACAACAACTAGCACAACCAACTTTGAAACCAACACCAATCAATCCAAAACGAAGAAAAAAATTGAAGTACAAAACCTAAAAGATTATGAAGGTCAGATAGATACATATTATAAGTTATAATCAATTGAAAAGGATGATCAAGGGTATAAAAGATGATGCATTCGTTCAAATCTATTACTATATTAACGACAATTACGAGTAATAGCACCACACATGTTATGCTCTACACCAAGAGTGTATCCTTATGTTTACAAACAACTCTACAGCTGAAAAAGAGTATGATGTTATTTGTAATTTGCTTATTGAATTTGGTTGATTTAGATCCGTAAACACTATCATATGGAGCATATCTGAAATTATATTGGAATATGATTTTATCAAAATGGTCACAATGACATTTTGGGTGATATTTTTGTATCATTTAGTGCTTTACACGTTTTAAACGTTTAATGTTACCATCAAATCCCTCATAATGTAGTAGTGTACCAAAACTTTTTTTATATCACAAAAGATATTAATTACCAACTTTTATGGTAAAACAAGAAATCTTAACCATAATTATAACTCCATGTAAATTAATGACCCGTGTAAATACAATATTTTGAATCTTTTTATTTTCACATAATGTGATCAGGTCAATTTATTTATGAATTACTTACAATAACTATAATTATCCATATTTTAAGGCAACATGTGTTGATGCACGTTGTTTTAATCTCCTCCGTCACTTTCTCTATTGCAATTCTGACAAATGACAATCAATCTTTCCAAGAAAAAATAATGTAAAGATAGTGACAATTAAGCAGCTAATCACAGTTCACAAATCACACCCTTTAACCCCAAATCCCCAACTAAAATATTGAGGTAAAAACACACCTTTGATGATCTATCTACTTCATATCGCCTGGTTTTTGCCCCCTATTTCTGCTACATCTTCTACCTTCATTTCCCACTTGCTAGATTCTCCAAATCTTCGAATTCTCCGATCCAATCTCAATCATCCGTATGTGGGTTGGTGAATGTTGTGCAATTTGGCGATTCTTGAAACAATGAAGAGAAATAAGAGAGGTATGATTTACTTAAAGTCGATTTGTTACAAGATATGACCGCCATTAGAGCTTCTTCCGCTCCAGATCTGTGTGAATTCATCATTGACTAAGAGGGAAACAGAGGGTTAACGGTTAATGATGAAGGCGTCAGTGCGTCCGATATTCAGCGCTGTGTTTCTCATTGCCGCCACCGCCACTCTCTGCTTTCGAATCATGGTTTCCAGCGGCGGCGGTGGTGGGGAATTCTTCTCCCGGAACTACGTCGGGGAAGCTCAGAAGCCTGCACCGGTCTTTAATGAGACATTGTTAAGGTTTGCTATGATCGACCTAGCTGAAGATTCATTGAGACAAGATGTCGAACAGTTGGTGGACGGTAATTTCCGAACCATGGATGGTAGTCGCCAACGTTCGTTTCTATGGTCAGGCCGCCACCGTATAGATATTCGAGCTAGGTCTGCAAGGGGTGTCCCTGTACTTCTCCGGTCACCGGAGTTTTACAGGCTCTGGTTGGATTTCCGGCGATATTTGCAAACCTGGTGGCGCAACCGCCGTTTCCAGACTGATGTAATGTCAGATATGGTAAATACAGTAAAGATTCTCAACACCGGTGTAAATGCAACTGCTCGGAAGTCAGGATTGAAGTACAAAACTTGTGCTGTAGTGGGTAACAGTGGGATCTTGCTGAAATCCGATCTTGGTAGCTTAATCGATAGTCATGATTTTGTCATCCGATTAAACAACGCAAGAACAGGTGGATTCGAACGCAATGTAGGTTCCAAAACCAGTCTTTCTTTCGTCAACAGCAACATCCTGCACTTATGTGCTCGAAGAGAAGGTTGTTTTTGTCACCCATATGGAGAAAAAGTCCCGATCATGATGTACATGTGTCAGATGATCCATTTTCTTGATTACGTTGTCTGTAACTCCTCCCACAAATCACCATTAATGATCACAGACCCACGATTTGACATCTTATGTGCAAGAATCGTGAAGTATTATTCAGCTTCAAGGTTTGTGAAAGAAACTGGGAAGCCATTAGAGACATGGGCTGATTCTCACGATGGATCTAACTTCCATTCTTCTTCAGGTATGCAAGCTGTTATGTTAGCTGTGGGGATCTGTGAAAAAGTTAGTATTTTTGGATTTGGGAAATCTGAATCGGCTAAGCATCATTATCATACTAATCAAAAAGGGGAGCTTCATTTGCATGATTATGAAGCGGAATATGATTTGTATCAGGATCTTGTTGAGAGACCTAAGGCGATTCCTTTTGTTTCAGATAAGTTCAAGTTTCCTACTGTTGTTATACATAGGTAGATGACACGTTTCTATACATGTTAAGATTGAATTGTTATTTTTTGTGAAATTGTTGATGTAAGTGACTAAGGCCAGAGGGAGTGGTGACACTCTTTGCACCTTGCCACATCATTTTTTAAATATCATGTCATTTTTTTTTGTCTTAACACTCAATTCTTAACATTTCATAAGGAGTGGTAACACTCCTAGCATTTTTTTTAATTTAATTAAATTATATTTTTGTAAAACACAACAATTAAAAATAAATTTTTTTATAATATTTCAAATTTTACTGAAATTGTTTCAACTAAAAAAAATAAAGACATATCTTTACGAAGGGGGATGACGAGTATACCCCTATCTAAATATATTTGTTAGCTACCTCTTATCCGTGTTCACATATTGGCAACTTCTTTTTTTTGTACATAAGAAAACAACTAACTTGTTTTAACTGTTTAAATTACACCAATATTACCGGCTAATACCTGTTTTAACCGGTAACTCAAAGGGAAAATGACTTAGGAGGGTAACTACCTCTTATCTGTGTTCACATATTGGCAACTTCTTCTTTTTTGTACATAAAAAAACAACTAACTTGTTTTAAATGTGTAACATCCCAAAAATCATGACCAAAAGTATCGTTTTTAATTTAATACTAAAACCATAATTGTGAAACCATTAATTTAATACTCTGGCATCGGGCCCAGCCCGGCATCAGGCCCCGCCTGGCATCAAGCCCTGCTCGGTATACATATCTGTCTCTCTTAGGCCCCGTCTGTCTCCGGGCCCCGCCCACAAAACACATACAATCATATAACATGCTAACACATAAAGAAACATACTCTACTGTATCCCTGTCCTAAGAAACATACTCTGCTAATAATGAGATACGGAACCTCGTCCGTACTCAGCTAGTGATGAGATACGGGACTTCGCCCACACTCACCTCCCTACCAGGCACATACAAGTATCACACAGACAATAAGTATAATCTAACATGCAAACATTCCTCGGGCACCCGCCCGACATCGAACCTTGGTCCGGAATAACATACTAACATACAATGCCTAAGGCTAACCCCCCGGGTCTTCCTACTCATAGACTACATGGGCTGACATTGTGGCCTTAGACTCATTCACACAGTGATGAGGTTTCGTATCTCATTATTAGCAGAGTATGTTTCTTAGGACAAGGATACAGTAGAGTATGTTTCTTTATGTGTTAGGATGTTATATGATTGTATGTGTTTAGCGGGCGGGGCCCGGAGACAGGCGGGGCCTAAGCGAGACAGATCTATATACCGAGCGGGGATCGATGCCAGGCGGGGCCTGATGTCGGGCGGGGCCCGATGCCGGAGTATTAAATTAATGGTTTGACAATTATGGTTTTAGTATTAAATTAAAAACGAAATTTTTTGTCATGATTTTTGGGATGTTACACAGTTAAAACAAGTTAGTTGCTTTCTTATGTACAAAAAAGAAGAAGTTGCCAATATGTGAACACGAATAAGAGGTAGTTACCCTCCTAAGTCATTTTCCCTTTGAGTTACCGGTTAAAACATGTATTAGCCGGTAATATTGGTGTAACTTAAACAGTTAAAACAAGTTAGTTGCTTTCTTATGTACAAAAAAGAAGAAGTTGCCAATATGTGAACACGGATAAGAGGTAGTTACCCTCCTAAGTCATTTTCCCTTTTTTCAATAACTTTTATGTTCCGATCTCCAACTTGTATAATTTACTCAAAAAAAAAAAGCAAAGCCCTAAACTGTTTCTTGTTTGGGGAAAAACACTGAAGCCTTCGATCCCGACGCAAAAGAAAACCCCAACATTCGTTCCTTGTTGTTAATACTCTCTCGCCATCTCCACTCGTTCCTCGTCTCTGTTGATTTTTCCCCTGTCATCGCCGCTTCAGGTAAATGTGAATGATAGATTACAAGTTGGATTTTTCCTTAGTCTCAGGCGATTTTCTCTGCAAATACCGATTTTTTTTTTGTTTACTCTCAATCTGATCGATTGAAGCTCCAAGCATATCATTTTTGATTTTGCATCCTTATTTTTGTGATTGATTGTTGAATCTGGTGATTTTGCATATTGATTGGTAAAGCAGCCAATCACATTCAAGCATCCTTCCCTCTCTCCTCTCGCCAAGCCCGTAACGAGCTTCATCTAAGGAGTCCCCTAGCGAGTGCTAGGGGGCGGTGTTCTTATGCCCTTAGCGAGCTTAGCGACTTCATTTGGCAACTCCACTCCGTTTAGCCTAAGTGTCCCTTAAGGAATCATTGATACTAGAAATAGAATGGTAATGGAAAAATATAAGATGTAAAAGTAACACTGGAGTTGAATTCAAAATCTTCCACTTGTTCTTCTTCTGAAACAAAATCATCCTCATGGAGTAATAATCCATGATTGTGCCTTGCTAGCATCAAGAGACATCTGTATTTTGATTCTTCATTGCCCACTTGTTAATGAGTTTGGCATTAGTTGAACGTGTACAAGTTCCTGCAATCTTTGACTTGTTATTAATAATTTAACTTTTTTACTTTTTAGCACATAATTACTTCTCCCTTTAAAAGCACTCAAATTTCTTTTACAACTCGTGGAACTAGTAGTCAATGAAATAATATTTAGGGTTAATGTTAATGTAGTAACATAAACTATTGGTGTTGTCCTCATTTAGTCATTGATATTTTTTTTGGGTAGTGTAAGTCTGTAAACTATAAAAATCAATGTCAAAAAAGTTATTTTACTGAATGTAAAGGGGTTAATCATGGCATGTCATTACTTATGAGAACATGGCCATGTGGCAATGCGGCGATGTGGCAATGCAGCGCTGACATGGAGTCCATGTGGCTTTTGCCCATTTATTTATACTTTTTTCGTAATCTTAATTCATTATTGTTATAAATTTGAAATCACCTTCATTTAAGCACTTCATTTAAGTACAAGAACACATTCACCTCCCACCACCAACCTCCAAAGTCACATACCTCCTACCACCACCATTCATCTCTACCACCACCACAAATTCAAAATCAAACAAGAAATACGAGAAAACTATTCATTTGGAGCAAATTGATAGATCCTTGTTGAATCCATATACCCCAGACATTCTAACAGATTCCAAGCAACAAACACTCAATAATACCAGAAAATTAGGATAAAATTCTCATTCATTCGAGAGGAATGGACTCTCCAAAAGAAGAACAAAGTTCTTTACAAATGAATTCTTAGCTACCGAACAAAAACCTCAAGAAGCAAATAAATAGAAAACAAGACTTAGGGGAGTGGTCCCAAAACAGACCTGGGACAATCAGTGCTCCCACAAACAAAAAAACCAATAACAACCATAACTCCTAAAAAGACCAAACTACCCCTAAATCCTAAAATATGACAAAAACTCTAATAAATCAAATCAACTAAAAGCACTTTAGGATTAGTTTGGGGCTTAACAATACCGGCGGCCCAAACTTTCACCTTGTCCTCAAGGTGAAGAAAAGAATGAGTCACTCTTGTCATCTTGATCACGTGTAGCGGCAAAAAAGAGACGTAAACCCAAAGCAACCAACCGTGTAAGTACAGCACCAGTGGCCCAAGAAAAGAGACAGAAATTCCATCAAGGTTCTTCCTGAGAGACTCCTGCTGCTGCTGTTCATCATCTGTCTCTCTCAGCTTTAGCCTATCTTCGGTTCTTTTTATCGTGTTCTCCGTACCACCATAATCATTAACCCGCACATTTCTTTGCTTTGCAGCCCATGTCATCATCTTAACAGCCGTATTAGCAACCCTTAGTGTATCTTCATGGAAATACCCCACATACCAAATCAGAAATCCCAGATGCTTTTCCAAATGTGGGACATTAACACTCTTTGTAATCAGAACACATAACCCACAAGCTTGCATGGCTACAGCCGTTTCCTTTAATACCCCAATTGTAATACCAATATTCTTGTTTTTGCCATCATAAAAATCTCTAATATCAATAGTAGACTTCAGATCAAGTTCGTATGAAGAGAAAAATAGGGAGACAACATGTAGGAAATATTGAACCATTCTATTCTCCTTGTTAGAGATCTCTTCCTTGATCATCTTCTCAACCCATATGGATATTGTGTAACTCATGAAATCGGACTGCTTCTTGATTAATTCCTTAAAACTGTGCTTCTCACGATACTCTAGCTGGTAGCCCTTGAGGAAGAGGGTGATATTTGTGTTTTTTCCACAGTTTTCGTCAATACCATGGGTATTCGTGAAGGAATCACTTGCTTGAGAATTCCACATGTATTGTTCAACATCATCTTGGTAGTGTCTCTTTGAGATATCGTGGTTCTCCACCAGCTCTGTGTATGCTTCCTGCAAGCTCTTCTCAATGTTGTTCAAATCCTCCTGTATTTTGATTTTAGCAAGCATACACCAATTCCCCTGCTCTATCAGAAACCAACAACATGGTTCAAATGCTAGAAATGATTCATCTGTTACCGCAAGATCAAGAGCATCTAAATTTCTAACTGAGGGGTCAGCTGGTGCTCCTTCAGTTGATGAATACTCATCAACCCTCACCCCATGAATTATAAGGGATTTCTTTTGTTTGTTGTAGATGATAATTGCATCTCCAACTATTTCTTGTTTCTCCCCCACCAAATGACAGTTCTAGCAACACCTCTCGCATACAAGGTTTTCTCGTCAGACTTCAAATCATCATTAAGTTTGGTCAATATAGGCCCCCGTTGATAATCCTGACGAATGTTCTTCTTTGATTTGTAAATACCAAATTTAGAGTCGTAGGTTTTCGCAAAATCGGTTAGAGTAAAAACCCAACCGTGAAGCCCAGTAGATAAAGCAACATTACCTTTTTCTTGGGGAACCATGATATCACCCAGGAGGGGGCCCTGATGTTTGGACCAGCTGACATTAGAATCTTCAGTAATCCTTTGAAGTGTTTGGTATGATTCTTCTTCTTTCACCTGATGTTCAGAGAAATACTTGTCCCTTTTGTTAACAGTCAGGAAAAGATGAATTATTTCTCCAAAGTTTTGGCAACTGATAGCTTTTTCTACGGTACCAACATCTTTGCCGCAATCAACACTAGCTAAAACACCGTTTGTGATACATAAGACCACAGTGATCTCAGTAGAAAAGTCAACGTGCCCAGGTGAATCGACAAGATTGCTCAAAAACTCGTTTTTATCATGTTCTCCCTTAAAGTTCTTGATGGGTTTAGAGGATGTTGTGGATGACAGGGATCCGATATTGAACCCTAGGGTTTTAAAGGCGATATTAGGATAAGCCAACACCTCCAAACTCAAAGCCGTGGGTTTCGTGGTTGAGTAAAAGGTGGCCGATTGAGGTTCGATCGGCAGAAGAGAAACAAAGGTGTAGGATTGAGGAATCGGCAACAATTGTCTGGTTAATTTGGTTAGTGTGACGTGAAAATAACGTGGGTCTGATCTTTGTTTGACTTTCGTAGTCAAAGTCATAGCTGATACAATTAAATTTGGGCTTAAATTAAAAACGTTACCCATTAAGTCCATAATATGTTCAGCATTTGGTGAGCCCATGAAGTTGATCGCAGCCCACTTGTCTCTTTTAAGCTCATTTTTGCAAAACCCTAGAATCTCTTCCTTCCGTCCATCGACTAACGGAGCCGTTATCTCCCAGTAACGCAATTCGCATTCTGTCTTGTGAAAACACCCATCGCAGAACTGGTTCGTTCCCACCTGGTCCGGCATTGAATCCATCGTTCTTTTCCCTTTTGATAGAATTCCCGACAGTGGTGGTGGTGGCGTCGGCGGCGGCGGTCTATAGCCATCGAACATGTGCACCTCCATCTTTCCATTATTCTGATTTGGGTTTGCAGGGATCAGAATTGTAGCTTCTTTTCTGTTCTCGGACTCTAAAGGTGGAGGGGACGGTAGCCGTGGTAGAGACGGCGACGATAATGGTGGTGTAGTCGGCGGCGGTGTTGGTTGTGACGGCGGCAACATGGGTGGTGGGAGTTGCAGTTTTGATTCGGATTCCGATTCCAACTCAGAAAATTCCGATGATACTTCATCTTCCTCCTCGTGGACTGTCATTCCTCCGCTAGTTGCTTCAAATTCCGACAGTGATGACGGTGGTATGGTCTTGCATTCTGATTCTGACTCATAAACTTTGAAGGATGCTTCTTCCTCCTCATGGTCTACTTTCTCCTTCTCCTTTAAGCTTGAGTAATAAATCTGTCTCCACTTAGCCTTCTCAGCCTCCATTCCTTCCTCTGAGTAGTAATATTTTTTCATTTTTTCTGTTTTAGCTTCTGTCTCTTCTTCTCTCTTTATCTGGTTCTGACGATGCATCTCCATTAGCTTCACGATCTCTAGCAGATCTGTTTTGATTATCCTCATTGCTGTTATTTCCTCCCCAGCATCAACAGCTCTGATACCATTTGATAGATCCTTGTTGAATCTATCATATACCCCATACATTCTAACAGATTCCAAGCAACAAACACTCAATAATACCAGAAAATTAGGATAGAATTCCCATTCATTCGAGAGGAATGGACTCTCCAAAAGAAGAACAAAGTTCTTTACAAATCAATTCTTAGCTGCTGAACAAAAACCTCAAGAAGCAAATAAATAGAAAACAAGACTCAGGGGAGTGGTCCCAAAACAGACCTGGGACAATCAGTGCTCCCACAAACAAAACAACCAATAACAACCATAACTCCTAAAAAGACCAAACTACCCCTAAATCCTAAAAGAAGACAAAAACTCTAATAAATCAAATCAACTAAAAGCACTTTAGGATTAGTTTGGGGCTTAACACAAATATCGAACAAATAAATGTTGGAGTAGATATAAAAATAACCTAAATAGAAGCTTTATATGTCGCTCGAAAAAAAAAAAGAAGAAGCTTTACGTTGGGTATTTTTGGAGTAGATCTGGAACAACAAATACGAAGAAGCGCTTCAATTACCAAAGCCATGATTAGAATAGATTCCGATATAATTTCTTGAAGGATTATCGCAAGTTATAGAGTACAAATAAGATAGGAGGAAGTTGAGAAAACATCAGAGAAAGTGGTTTGTGAGTTTTTTTACATACCTATTGATTGTAAACTCCAATCAGGCTTCAAGCTAAATGAAGGATCAACATTCTGAAATCGAACATGATTTGAAGCAGATAAAGATGAAACATCTAACAAGGATAAAGATGGGACTAGGGTTTCTAATTTTGGCTTCTTATCTCTTACTCATTACATGAATTTGATCATCTTTGACCTATCTTTTAGACGAACTCTGATCAAGGTAGGACTAGGGTTTCTAATTTTCGTTGTAGGGATGTTTTGGATTTGCTTATTTAACTAAATAAACATATTCTTAAATTGTTTATTGGCTTATGTGGTGACAAAAAGAAGTTTTTTTTAAAAAATGTTTGAATTCGCTTAGTGCTGTTACAAAACTATAAATTGATAAACATTTTTTTTTTTAAAAGTGTTTGGATTAGATTACATATGTAAAATAACAAAAAAGGATATGTTTACATAATATTTTCGTTTTTAGGAAGTGTTTTGAATTGCTTATTTAACCAAATAAGCATTTTCTTATAAAGTGTTTATTGGCATATACGGTGACAAAAAGAAGTTTTTAAAAAGTGTTTGAATTATCTTTGTGTTGTTAAAAAGCTATAAGTTGATAGACATTTAAAAAAAATGTTTGGATTAAATTATAAATTTAAAATAACAAAAAATGATATGCTTACATAATATTTTTACATAGTTCATAACATGGTGAACATCACCCCCCTTGCATGTTATGGTGCTTCTCGTTGGCATTATAACATATCAAAACGGAAATTCAAAACCAATCAAAACCATTTTTCTCTGTCTTTCTCTTTCTCTTTCTACCTTTTAACATGTTATAACATAGGAACATCATTTCCTATACGGTGTTAAGGTTGAGGTGTTATGTAAAATGGTGTTATAACATCAACCCATACCTAATGCTCTTATGGGGCTACAATAATATTAACGCTAATCTCTATGGCCATCTTTTGCAAAGTTGGTGTTGTATTTCCATAAGTCGTCCACTAAGTACCTAGTCAATTTTAAAAATAAGTTTGTATAAATGTTCTTAAATTTATGTTATTTTTAACTTGTTTTTATGGATCAATTTTCAGTAGTTTTTTTATTGTTCTTTTCGACATTTTTAGATGTTTTTAGAGTTTTTTGGCTGCAAGTTTTTTCTTTTTTTCAACACTTTTTGTGCATTTTTTGGGTGGATTTTTTTTAACAACTTAATACTATGAAAGGTTGTATAATGTACTTGGATCATAAAAACTATTATTTCTGAACACCCCTTTGTGACTAACAGTCTTCCAAAATCTCTTTTTTTGTTGTACCTCAAGAGCTCTATATTTTTCAGTCGGCCTTGCTTCTCAACATCATCAACAGAAGCTTTTCAAATATGAAAATTGCATCAGAGACCAATCCATCGTATTTTATGCCTTGATCTTTAAAGAAGTAATAAAGATTCAGTAGGTAGGCTTTCAAGTGTAACAGACTATCAAGTCGGCATTTTGATCTTGGCATGATAATGTCTATGATATGACGTTAGTTAATCTCTACATAGTTGAAAGCCATTTTTGTTAGTTCTTGGCTCCGTTTTTTTAATCGAATAGCCTTCAAGAAAACGTTAGTAATAAACGAAGCGGCCGAGGCTCGAGTTAGACTCGATTCCCTTAAATAGATTCACTGTTTGTTCCCAGGGTACAACAACCTAAACAGTGTGTACTGCCAAATATGACTACTTGCCAGAAAAAGTTACAGAGAAAAAGGAAGAAGAAGATGAGTATTTTCATGTGTATCGAATGAGGCAGTGGAGGTCTTCTTTTATGTTGATATATGTAACAGCAAGAAATTAATGCCAATAAATGCGCAATAATTGTGCCAATAAATGCATCAGTTACAAAAATTTAAACCAAGGACCAAAAATGTCAAAGTTTAGCAAAAACAATGGTTGCGCAAGCCCGAGTTTTCAGAGTTGCATTCGTGCCCATACACAAGTTTTTAGCCTACGAAATCCAAGATTTGCACCCCGTACGCGCAAGTAAGAGTTGGAGTAAAACTATATATACAAGTTGTAAGTTTGTCATACATTTAAGCTTATAAACTCACTTGAGTGTGGTCTTTCTACCTATTTGAGACTCATTCTCACATCCACCTCACTTGCTAACTTTTATTCTCAAATAACCATCTTTGAGTATCGATATCTCATTCACATATACTCCACTTTAGACATATGATATACCGTTTCGAAGCTCTTACGGAGAACACAAACCCACTTAGAGTTAATTATATATATACAACATATGTATATATTTATATATGTCCAAAGTTAATAAAAATATAAACATTTATACTAAAATTTCCAACAATTTTAACATCTTCCGTCACACCCCCGGCCGCCGGCGGAAACGTCGAGATGCGTGATGTAAATCAATGATCACAGTTATTGAACATACATTGAATAGTACAAATATAATCTTTTATTATTACCGAAATAGAAATTACATTGAAAATAACTATCGCTAAATCGCGACACACGCCTAACAACCAACGTTTACAAAGGTGTAGTAAAACAATGGAAAGTCTTCTATGCAAATCCTTCCAACTTTCTAATAAACCTGAGAATACATGCATTAAGATACGTCAACAAAAATTGTTGGTGAGTTCTACATGTTTTGACACAAAGTATTTTTATAACCAAAAGTGTTTTATAAAATTTATCTGGTGACCCAGTTTTTATAAATACATACTTTTCTGTTAAAAATATAAAATAATTGAGTTATAAAAATGTATTTAGACTCGTTTATAAATGGTATTTGTTCAAATTGAAACGTACAAAATTTGATAAAATACACATAAGTAAATCAGACTTATATCAATATTTACGATTCCATGACCAAAACGCTCTTCATAAAAGGATTTTAAATACCAATTTATATAAGGTAAAGTCATATCACACTTTATGAAAACATAAAATAGTCCACTTTACTCTTGAAACCTTGTACCAACATTTGTATAATTTATATGAAAAACTCATAAGTTTCGAATTTATAATTTTGTAAAATCATGTTGTGGTATTAATTAAGTGTTATCTTACTTAACTTGGGAACCGACACTTAACCAGTAGGGTGAACTCCTCCCACATAGATATTGTATTTTCGTAAAAAAACAAAGAGTTTATTTAATAACTTATTTAATGTAAGTTAATAAACCGTGTCCAGTCGTGTCATGATATTAATTAAGTGTTATATGACTTACTTAATTTCTGGTATTGACACTTATCGTTTTGGGTCACAAACTATTTCACTACTTACGGTCTCTTTCAACTAGTATAAGTGAATAAAAACCCGTATAAACCCAATATCGATTCTATACGGTAACAAGGCAAATTCGGGATCTATAATGAGTTCATAACCGAACAGTGACGAACACCTCTGAACCAACACTGAAAGGTTGTATTGAAAGCCCACACCACGTTTTTGATGACGCGATGAAATAATTAGTGAAGGAAACGCCAACGCCCATGCTCGAATCGCCAGCCGATGGTTGTAGCTAGCAACCGATAGCGAGATGGCAACCCATATAAGTATGTGATCCATAACTTATACTCGACATTCCTCGTTCCATATAAATTAACGGTTATGATACAGATGGATTTTTGCTAAGATGTGTGGTCTTAGTGTGGTTACAAACATAGCCCATGCAGCTTAGGAAATGATCATAACTCATAAAGCTTTTAGAAACAAACGTGACTCATATAGAACATCCTATGGGTGTGATGGATCCTAACAATATGTCTAGGCATCCTAATCTTAAACTTCCCGTTATAAGATTGTTGATTATTTATAATTTTATTGTTTAGGAATAATATCTGATTGAATTCTTTTAGTATTTGGGATTCATAAAGACTTAATGGATTTCCAAATATCCTATTGTCTGTCATAACGAAGTTTGGGCAGCATAACAGTTGCTCATATAATATTTTCCAGGTTTCAACCAATGTGAAACCAACAATTCCCATAATATTTATAATTTATATGATTAATACTATACAATATTCCGCAAATAATGACTCTTAAGTCGTGAAGTCGATCATGTTATTTATTACAAAAAAAATTCATAACTTAGTAAATTGAGTTATATTTTTATATTTAATATAAAAATATATTAATACATTTCCATTCATTTTTACACAACCTTATATATTAAAATTTAAATTTTGATCATTTTAACTAATAATTATATAATTTCATAAACTTAGTCTTTCTACAATTTATGACAATGTAATTTCATTTTATATGTGAATAATATTTTGGGTCATTTTTATATCTTTTCATACTTCCATGAGGTACTTTAACTTATACATATGAAATCGTCATTTTTGTGATTTACAATACCAACTTGTGTTATTATAGCAATTTACATATAATCTTGTGATTTTTCTCAATAATTATATTAATATTCACGACAAGGTATAATTTTATTTTCTTTTAGCAATCTACTTCATCTTAATGAATTTATTATTGATTTTTCACATTTTTAGATTGCTTTTTGATATACTTTTGACCAATAATAAAGTATGATGTTATTTTGTGTATAAACCATGAAAATCATCAAAACTTTAATAGACACGTATGTATTCTCCCCCAAATACTAAAACTGTAAAAGAGGGGCCGTAGAAACTCACTTTCAATGCGTGATCGCGGTCTAGGTTCGTTTTGGGGAAGCTTTACGTGAAAGATAGCAAAATAACCATTCTTGAACTTTGAAACACTTTGGGGTTTGTTTTGTAATATTTTAAACTAAAGGGAACATTTTTGTAATGATTTAAATCAAAAGGATTGATTTTAAATCTTGTAAAATAGGTGTAGGGATGATTTGGTCAAAATACAAAAGTGGAAGGATGTTTTACCAGGTTAATACAGTAAAGGGATGATTTGAAACAATTTATACAAATGAGGGGCTTTTGATCAATAATTACAACTGTAACATCCGGATTTCCAGGTATGACAATTTGAGTATTTATTTTTGAGATATGAGGAGTGACTCGACGAGTTGACGCCTCAACTCGTCGAGTAGGGTCGCGACTGATGACTCGGATTAATGAATGGACTCGACGAATCGGCGATTCGACTCGACGAGTCAGCGCTGTGGACAGAAACCCTAAATCTTTGGGCCCGAGACCTATTTAAAGGCACTTATGGCCTTCATTTGCGGCTACATTTCCAGAGAGAGAACCCTAACAAGCTTTGAGTGTGTAGAGTGAGAGAGAGAGAGAGAGAGAGAGAGAGAGAGAGAAAGAGCTATCTTAAGCTAGTTGGTGTGATTTTGCAAGGAGGAAGGAGATTCTAGCTAAAAGGAACCAGAGGAGGTTGTTGATCTGAGTTATTCAAGTAAGGAGCTTCATTCTGAGGTACCAAATCGAACCCCCTTTCTTCCCTATTGTGTAGATTCCATTTATTGAGGATTAGGGCTTGAATCACCTCCTTATTGGGGTCTTGAATGCATCAAACCCCTCTTGCAAGTTGTGTTATAGATCTGGACCTTTCTAGGTCCAGAGAGCCAGAAAGTATGAAGCTTTAGTAGAGAAATCATAGGGTTTTGAAGCTAGGAAACATTAATGGGGTTTCTATGGTATATTATGCAAGATACACCATGCATGGACACCAAGTTCAGACCTTTACGTGATTTTTGGGTGTTAGAAGGCCAGATCTATAAGTTAGAGAAACAGATCTGACCTCAGAAGGTCAAATGAGTAATACCATGGAGGAAACTCGCCGAGTCCATAAGAGAACTCGACGAGTCGGATCGAGTTGCCCCGCGATTCGTGACCAGTGGTAACCCGTCGAGTTGGGAGGTTAACTCGACGAGCTGAGTGAGGCCTTAGAAGGATTCAGAGGATACACATGCACTCGCCGAGTCACACGAGTGCAATCGGCGAGTCTGGTCAAAATTGGACCGTTGACTGGAGTTGACTTCAGTTGACCTTAGGGTTTGGTCAAACTGATTAAGAGGGGTCAGGGAGGGGTAGAATGGTCTTCTACTCATTCTCTAGAAATGAGGATGTAAAGAGAGTATTGATTAGAATTATTATCATTGTGTTAGGCAGAGGCTAGATCGAGGATATCGAGCACGAGAGTTTACTAGACATCTTACGATGTGAGTCTTCTCACTATACATTACTTAGAGTGGTATCTATGTGCATACCGGAGGGTCTTATGTGTTATGTGTTTGCTTGTGATTATGTGCATTGTGATATATGTATGCTATTTGATATTTACACTGGACCGGAGGGTCCAACGATTTAGACCGGACCAGAGGGTCCAACGAGCTAGACCGGACCGGAGGGTCCAACAAGCTATGGGACTGGAGGGTCTCGCTGAGACACATTGACCGGAGGGTCCTACAGAGTATAGCCTCGAGTGGCTTATGTGCTGTATGTGGTATTTTGGGGAACTCACTAAGCATTTATGCTTACCGTGTTATGTGATATGTGTTTCAGGTACTACCGAGGATCGTGGGAAGGCGCCGACATGATTTGTACACACCGGCAGAGGATTATGTTTACTTTTGAGATTCTGGGATATGTTTTATTGTGATGACTTTTGATGCACATGAGATTTTGAGAATATTTATATGAGTTTTATTGTGTTTGAAAAACAAAAAAATTGTTTTAAAAATTTACATTGTTACAACAACAAGGGGCAGTTTTTTTGATTTCTTAAACTATGTGTAGGGATCGATCTGGTCCAGCTAATAAACACAAATGATAGAGGGGGGGGGGGGTGGTGGGTCATCCTCTTCGTCTGATTGTAACGATCGGAAATAAAAGCAGTGACGAGGGGTAACCACCTAACTATGGCGCCCCTCTGCAGTCCTTCTCTTATCGCAGGCAACATACTATCCGAAGAAGTGCAACAGCAGTCTCCGATCGAGGAGAGCACCATCGGTGCTCGATGTGACTGAGGAGGCAAGAAGAATGGGAGTAACGGTGGAGCTGTCGCCGGTTGATTCATCGACGAGGGATGCTCTTGGCGGCTCTCGGTTGTCCCTATTCCGTCCAACAGAAAACGTGAAGGAAGAAGCGTAAGGTAGATCGGGGTGGTTCGTCATATTTCTTAGCATCCAGAGAAGAAATGGGTGTAACAACCGTCAATTTTGGTCAAACAAAGTCAACAAAAGTCAACCAGGTCAACTCAACTCGTATTAGAATTTTAGGAGAAATGTGATATTCCCTAATGTTACTAATGTACTATTGGCAAGTTATAATCCAAAGTACCTCACTTTTTACCAATTATTGAATATAAACCCTAATTAGGGTTAGTAACGTAAAAATTCGATAATTCAATTATATATTATTTAGGTATAACTAATATTCATAACACAATGTAGTTGAGTTCATAAACCTTATACTACATGACAAATTAATAACAAAGGTTACATATTCAGATTTTTGGTGAATTCGTCACCAAATGCGACAAATTCTATACTCGACTTAAACACTCAAACTTTAATGAAAAGAATTAGGAATCATCCTAACTTTCGTGTAATGTGTTATTATTTTTGATGATAATGATTTTTATAATAATTTGAATTTAGATGATTCAAATTAAGTAATTATACATCATTTTTACCATACTTTTTATAAAAATCACCAACTCTTATAAAAATTACCCATTCTTTTTATAAAAATAAACTAAAGAAACCACTTTTGTTTTATATGATTATTACATCTTTTATAAAATATTATTATTTAATTAAAAGAGCCATTCTTGAATATTTTATTCAAGAAACCATACCCTACTTCCCCCCACCATACCCACCCCACCCCACCCCACCCCTCACCCTCCATCTCTTCTCTTTATTTTCGGCCGACCCCCCCCCCCTCACCTCATCACATCTTCTTCATTTTCGTCATCTTCTTCCTCAAGAACAAGTTCACTCTGTCAAGATTAATTCCCATAAGTTGGTTCTTGATCTCTTGGTAAGTTTTTCCTTACTAATCCAATGATTCTATACATATATATACTAGTTTTGTTACAATTACACACATTAATATGTGTTAATATCCATATGATCTTTCAATCTTCAAGTGTTCTTAACTTGAAATCTTTCATCTCCACCTCTTTATCCGCCAAGAAACACACTCAAGGTGAGTTCATACACCTCATTTTCATCTTTATCCAAGTTTTAGGGAGAGGATACAAGTAAACTTGTATAAATATACAAGTTGTTGTGCATGCCTTACTTTCATGTTGTGTAAAAATGCCAACTACATGAAATAATTTTATTACCTAGTATTATGAACATTTATGTGTGGTATGTTGTTTAAAATACAAATCTATGAAAAATGAGTATAAACATGCTATATGTTCTTAAGAAAAAGTCATAAAAACAAAAATATAAAAACTATGTTTTTTTATGAACATAATATGAATTTTCTAGAAAAAATGGTTATAACCAAGTTATTACACCATTTTTGTGGGGTATAAATCAAATATGTTATTTTGGACATTTGTTATGAAACTAGTTATGAATACCAAGGATTTGGTTTTACAAAAAGAAAACCTAAAAATCTATCATGTTATGTGAAAATTAGGGTTTTCTAACAAAAATGGACATAATCAGGTTATGGTACCATTTTTGTGAGATTTGACCTAAAATATGTTGTTTTAAACACATAAGGTTAACTTGACTTAAACGTCACAAAAAGGTAAAAAAAAATTTACAAAGTTTATAATTCAATATTTACCGTTTGGTGATGTAAAGGAAGTCCAAACTAGAAAACCGACTTTATCATACTAAAAGTTGATATACTTGTGTTAGATGTATAATATATGTTATTTATGAGCATCTAAACATGTTAACCTATATATGTGTGTGTATAGGTAGGGCGAAATATTTATAATAAACTATAATAGGTGTAGTTTATGGGTCATTAACACTATTATAACAATTTGGGACAAGACAAATAATTATATAAAAGTATATAATTATTATACACTATATTAATACTATGGGAAAGTGATATTTACACATACAAGATTTTTCATTACACCAAAACGTAAACTTGTTGAAATAATTATGTGAGACAAAGTCTTCACCGTACCTACCAGAGTACACACTAAAGTCCTGAATTATAACAAAAATCTCGGTAAGAGAGCGTGATACTTGTGTATAGATCTATACGGGACTGAGGATCCCGTACCTAAGTTGCTAGCTACAGCTAGACCGGTAGGTCTGGGGTGACAAATGTCTAACATTCCGACGCCTGAAGAACGTCGCAACATGCCGACTTCGGCTTTGCATGGTTGTAATAACTCACATGAGAAATCAACGATACATTTAGTTTACGGGGTAACATGCGTTCAAATGGTTTATATAAGAATAAAACTACATAATACCATTTTAAGCATAGAAATTCTTATACATTTTTGGTCTTAGGGTTTTTAAGACTACAACTCATTTTTAAGGAAATATTGGATTTTATGGGAACAAACACTATCATTTTACAAGGAAAGAGTTACAGATTTTTCACATACAAAACTCTTATGAACTCACCAACTTAATTGTTGACACTTTTCAAAATTACTTGTATTCTCAGGAAATCGTTAAGCAGGTAGTCACAAGGCTTTTGAGGATGGGACGTTACGACGTCGTACTATTCGTTTTGTTATTATAATGTAATTGGTTTTGAAACATACAATACTTGGAAACAATGTAACATTCTCAATTATATTTATGATGGTTGTGTTTGCTTTGATCACTATTGTACATTATGTTGTGATACTGTTCATGAAGTCATCCACCCCTAGACGTTTCCGCCATCTTGGTTTTGGGGTGTGACAGATTGGTATCAGAGCATTGTTTATAGTGAACTAAGTATATCGGACCATGTAAGATATACAACTATAAATACAATGGGACTAAAACTCTCTGGCTAAAACATTTTTTACAAATACACTTTTAAAATATAATGATAATTTTTATAAAGTATAAGTACATACATACATACCAGAACGGTGTCATAACAAGAACAATACAAAAGTAATAAGATAAGTTGAACACTACGAATAGGCCTAGGTAGTTATGTAATCATATCTAGGAAAGATAGAGCCTTATCAACTATATTTGTCCGAGATATGAATAACATGTTCTTGGGAATAGTCGTAGTGAAGAACAGGTCTAAAACTTACCAACACCCCATACAAAGAAACTCTAGAACCAAACATAAAGTTTAAAATACTATAAGAGTATTTTATAATACTGATGAGTTGAAAACTCTAATGATCGATTAGATTCAAACAAGTAAAAGCAATCAACAAAAAGAATAAGAATCAAGAATATGTCGAATGATTATAAATCACAACCTCAGAAGAGCTCGATAAAGAACTGCTACTGTAGAGGTGTGTAGGGTTTACAATGACACTATTAGTAAATACACGATGCATGCATGCACCTTAAATAGTAAAACCCTAATCATTAAACACGGGTGGACAGGCCCAACCGGGATATACAAAAGACTAAATAAAGGCCCAAAAGACGCAACACTTGAATACTCAACAATCTCCCCCTTTGCGTCGATTGAGGCGAGAGTCCTTCACTGTTGAGTTCGCTTCTGCACTTCAAACACTTTCAGAATTACGCCCAGCAGAACCTTGCGAACTTGGATATACCATAACATCATATCCGAAAAGCATTTCTTGTCACTTTTGTTGTTCCCTTTGTGCTTATTAAAGAAGTCCAAGACATACTCTAGGCACGAAGTGGTGAACAAGTGCTTATCACAGAGAAAGAAACAAGCCTTGTGAAAATGTGCATCTGTTCGTTCCTTTAACTGAAATGCCACACACCACCCATTCTTTTGTATCTTCCTAAGTTTCGTTTTGTCAAAACCTTCAGGGACTTCTTTGGGGAGTACGCTTGGCTTTCTTCGTAGAACTGCAACAATCTCAACATCCATATGCCCAACCTCATGAATGTACAAAAGAATCATCTGCTTGAGGTGAGCAACAACGGGCTCATATTTCTGTCCATCTCTCAGTAACAAGTTGTAAAGCACGATCCAGTCATAAGGATTAAGGCATGGCAGATCAGCGAGGGGAAACTCGTAGACATGAATGGATGAACCTCTCGCAACCTTAAACTTCGCATTTGGGAAGCTATCGGTTTCAAGTGGACCAGTGAACTTCAAAGCAATTATCTTGTTCGCACTCCACATCTCGTATTGAGGCTTCATATGCTTGAGATAGAACGAGAAAAGTAAGTGGTCTGCGCCGCTGTCTGTTGCTGGGAGATTCGCAACTTTCACAAAGCTGCAAAAACTGAAAGCTTTCGGAGTGATCGGAAGGTCCAGCTACGAATCTTGTGTATTCTGAAGATCGAATGACACAACTGGTTCCAACCAATACTGAATTGGCATATCAACAACTTCACTCAGGATTCGCTTCAAGGTCCATACTGGAAACAAGTGCTTTCGGCTTTCCAGCGTGGCCAGAGCTTCACGTTTGACTTTTTATTTCTCTTTAGCCTCGCGAACAATTCTTTGATGCTCATTTAGTTGAGCTTCACGTTCATTTCTTCTCTTCAGCTCGTGTTCATCAAGCTCTTCATCTTCACTGTTGTCAACTATTGGTTCTTCATTGAACGACTTCTCTTTGCCTTTAGAATCCGAAGCTACATTACCCTGCAGTTCTTTGTCAGTATTGGGCTTGGGGTTTTCCTTCTGAATTAACTTCACATTTTCTCCCCCTTGTTTCGGAACAACGCTTGACTCCGAAACACCCCGAATCACGTTCAACATTGCGAACACCGACCTTAATTTTTCAGATAAATGCTTCTTGACGGAGATCGTGATCATTGAGTTACGAGTCTCAATGATGTTATAGAGCAAGCTGTTTGCATCCGCAACATAACTCTTGATAATGGCTTTTTCTGACAGAATATCAGTGATTTGTTTTTCAGCCTGCTCGAGCTTGATAGTGAGAGCTTTCTCATTTGCTGTTTTCTCAGCGAGCTGATCCTTAAGACTGTTGTCAGACGCCAAGATATCTTGAAGCTTTTGAAGTTTAGTTGAAATGGAGGTTTGGAACTCCGAGTGATCAGACTGGATGCCAGTGTGAATGGCTTCAAGATTTGTTCTTTCAGAGGGAAGAGTGGATCCAAGGCTAGAAATAACTTCATTGGCCTTTGCGGTGTTAGACTCTAATGAACTCTGAAATGTCTCCATGAATAGGTGAGCATCTGTAATTAGTTTATCGAATTTTTCGGTCGTGTTGTTGCACACTGAAGCAGAAGCATCTACCGCCTTGTTCATGTTTACAAGGTTGGTGGAGTGCTCCTTCGTAAGGGTCTCAAGGATGGACTTCATCGATGATTGAACAAGGAATAGAACCAATAAAGTTGAACTTTGAGTTATCGGCGAGGATGATGTTATTTGTGTGAAAAGTTCGGATCGCAGCCAAAGACAAACCTTCCACATAGGGAATGTTGAACTTGTTAATCGCCCTTTGAACAACAATGGACCAGAAGCAAGCACAGGAGATTTCACTGTGTCGAGTGGTTGACAGAGTGCTTTGTATGAACTGAGCCCAGAGAATTGACATGTAGTCCAAGTTGATGTCGGAGTAGATGTCGTACATCATCGTCATGAAGAGTTTACTCACACAGTATGAGCCAGTGACCCGTTCAGAGAAACTCTTGAAGAGCAGCATAAATAAGCCATTCCACATCGGTGACAAGTTGGGCTTTTTGAACTTGGAAACTGCAGTTAATTTTTCCTTGTAGCCCATCTGGTAGAACATCTCCATAATCGCGGAGTTGGAGATGCTGTCAGGGTTAATTAGGTCTGAACCCTGAGGAAGCCGTAGGAGGGTGCAGAACCTCGACTTGGTTATGTGGTTTTTGTGGTTGTGGATCTCGAATAAGACCAATTCTTCCCCTTTTGAATAACCAACAGTGGAGTATGCCCTTGAGAGATGCACCAGATGAACTATCTCAGTTTTGGTAAGTACGATGACGAGCGGGGAGTACTTCAGGCACTCGAAGATTGGTTGGAGAAACCCATCGTATTTTGTTGGGTCAAGATAAAGGATCATCTTCTGATTAGCTTTCAGGTTGAGAATTGAGGACTGGGCCACATTTTCTGAAGGAGTCTCTGAAGAAGCTGCAATTGAAGCTTTGATTGAAGAAGACGATGAACAGTAGAGAAAAAATCATCGGAGGATTTGTTTGCCTTTTTGAGAGTAGTAATTGATTAATGAGGTGTCGAAATCCTTTTATACGGAGTAGTAAGTGAGAGAAAAGCGACGATTTGTCGCACCGGTTACTGAAAAGGCACCTAAAAAGGCGTGACTGACAGCTGTGACGTATGTCACGAGGCGTCAAATCAGCGTCGTTTCAAATTCTTGCGCCCAATCTTATCTGTTAAGATGCCGCATCAGATACACACTTTCGCAGATGAATCAGTAATGAACTTTCGCAGTTGATTCGATGATGGACTTTCGCAGTGATGGGTAATTAACAAGTCTGCGAAACTAAAAATAAAAGTAAGTGCCACGAACCAGACTTTGGAAAATCACAAGGATCTTCATGCGAGAGTGTGCCAATAATAAAGAAATAAATCAAAATTTTGTGGGATATTACTGATGTCTTATAAAGACATAAAGCAGTGGATCTCGGGCAACGATCTTTTCCTTTGGAGTCAAGAGAGACTCTAAAGTGTATGTGTGGTTTTCCGTTGAATTACGATAACTTGTTTGTTAAGAAACAACGAAAGGCTTCTTTTGTTTAGACTTTAAGGGTGGTTTTATCTTCAACCAAACTACGAAACTTGATATAAGTCCGAACGTTTGATGAAGTACTTGTTTGACCGGTGTAGCCATAAAAACAAGTAAGCTTTGGAATTATTGTGAGTGACTGGGATAAGTATAGAAATCTCAAAAAATAAAAACAAGATCTATTGGGAAGAAACGTCTTAGGTCAAGAATGTCTCATTAAGATCATAAAAAGAAAAAAAGAATTCCTGGTGCTGGCCACGAAAGTGGACATTCGTTAATGCCAAGGTGAAATATCTAGAACATGTTTATCGTTCACCGTCAATTCGTATATATGTGTTGGATTTTGGGTTTCACTCAATTCGTGGTGATAAAGAATTTTAAGATCATAAACACATAATTGGTTATAACCATAAACCTCAGTGGTAACTTCTGAGAGTCTCAAGGGTTATATTTATGAATGCGAAAGTTGATGAAGAAATGGTATGAGGTGGTTCCAAAGAAAGAATGTACCTTCTTCTGTGTGAAAGTGACCAAGCAGATAACTCTTAACTCAATGTGAGAAAAGTAAGGTAGCTCATGACTTATGTGAATAATCAGCCTAATTGGGAAGAAACGATTGGTGTTATCGAATCATTAAGGCTTCTACATAGAAAGTCTTTGAGGCTTTAGTCGACATGCAGTAGCATGCTTCTAGGGACACTTAACTAGTGCAAAGTTTCAGAATGTATACTTGCCCCATCATACGTAAATTGAAATTTTCAAGATGTGTACTGTGAAACCTGCTTAATTAGCTAATATTTTTTGTGTTTTATAATTTTATAATAAATGAAGAAAATAAATAAAATATTTGTGTATTTTAGCTTTTCTGAAAAAGAAATTAAAAACAGAAAGAAATAACAAGAAATAACATGAAATAAAGAAAATGTACAAATGATACAAGAAAATTCTAAACCACGAATGAACAGTTGACTGGGAGTCACTGCGAGCATTCATATCGATTCACAGAACAAAAGATGACTGCGAGTCACTACGAGCGTTCGCAGGCCAATCAAAAACTTATGACTACGAAGGTGATTTTGGAACAGACTCAGCCAATATCATTCCTAAGCCTTAAAGAATGTGATTGAATGATTGTTCAGGCAAGGCTTTCGTGAAGATGTCGGACAACTGATCAGCGGATCTTACAAAGTGTATCTCGACATTTCCATTTTCCACATGATCTTTGATGAAGTGATACCTCAGTACGATGTGTTTCGTCTTTGAATGTTGCACTGGGTTGTGACAAATGCAAATGACGCTTTTAGAATCGCAATATAAGGGGATTCGTTTCATGTTGATGCCGTAGTCACGAAGTTGACTCTGAATCCAAATAACTTGTGAAGTGCAGGAGGCAACAACTATGTACTTTGCTTCAGCAGTCGATAGGGAGACGCAAGTTTGCTTTTTAGATTGCCAACTTACGAGTTTGCCATCAAGAAATTGGCATCCTCTTGTTGTACTTTTTCTATCCAGACCGCAACGTCCAAGATGAGCATCCGAAAATGCTTGCACTAAGAAACCTGAACTAGAGGGGTATCATATTCCTAATGAGGATGTTCGCTTGAGATACCTGAAGATGTTCTTAACAGCTGTCATTTGAGGTTCGCGAGGATTAGCTTGAAACCTAGCATAGTAGCAAATAGAAAACATGATATCTGGACGAATAGCAGTTAGATACATCAATGAACCTATCATCTGTCGATAAAGAGTCATATCAACTGCCGGTTTATCCAGTGATGGTGTTAGTTTCGTTCTGAATGCCATTAGAACCTTCGCTTTTGAATCTCCCACCATTCCGAACTTGGAGAGTAAGGTCTTTGTATAAGCCTCCTAATTTATAAAGATACCTTCCTGACTCTATCTTATATTCAAGACAAGAACAAGGTTAATTGGACCCATGGATCTCATCTCAATTTTAGTTTCCATCAACTTTCGGAACTCAGCTGTTAAGCTGGGGTTAGTTGATCCGAAGATGATGTCATCAACATAAATTTGGATGATCATCAAATGGTCACCATCTTTCTTGCGAAAGAAGGTTGGGTCGACTGATCCTTGTTTAAATTTAGCATGTTTTAGAAAACGAGTTAGAGTTTTGTACCAGGCTCTTGGAGCTTGCTTTAGACCATAAACTGCTTTGTGCAGAATATAACAGTGGTTCAGATACTTTTCATTTATGAACATTGGTGGTTGTTCCACATACACTGGTTCTTCGAGTTCCAAATTTAGGAATGCACACTTGACGTCCATTTGATAAACTTCAAATTTCTTATGTGTCGCGTATGCCAGAAAGATGCGAACATATTCTAATCTTGCAATGGGTGCAAAGGTTTCTTCGTAGTCGATGCCTTCTTCCTGACAATATCCCTTTACTACGAGTCGTGCCTTATTTCTTATCACATTACCCTATTTATCCATCTTGTTGCGAAAAACCCATTTAAGACCAACAACAGATGCATCCTTTGGAGTGGGAATGAGTCTCTAGACCTTGTTTCGTTCAAATTCATTGAGCTCCTCCCGCATAGTTTGCACCCAATCAGAATGATCAAGAGCAATCTGAACGTTTTTGGGTTCAATTTTGGAGATAAACAAATTGAACATGCAAAATTCCAGTTTTGAGAATAGTGCAGTTCGCTTCGCCTTTTGTTGAGCTCTCGTAAGAACGCCTGAAGACGATTCTCCTATGACTTGAGTTTTCGGATGATCTTTGGTCCATTTAACCAATGGAGGGTAATTTGGATCATATGTTGGATCCAATTCCGCATTCACATCTACAAATTCTGATTGTACATCCGAATCGTCATTCATATTTCCATTCTCCCCCTCGAATGATGTGTGAATATCGTCTTCTGGATTTGGATTCCCCCCTGGAAAGATGACTCTAAACTGAATTCAGGGGTTTCGTTCTCCCCCTGAACATGTGTATCAGATGAGGAGGTTGAGGTAGAACCCTCCCCCTGCGATGGAACATTCACATCTATTGGTTGAACTGGAACTTTAGGTTCTTTCGTAGTTGTGTGTTCCTGTTCCATTTCTTTCGCAGCATAGTCAATGATTTTCTTTAATTCGTCTTCCTTATTGTCTGCTGCTTTTGACTCTGAGGAGATCGCCTTTTATGGCTCATCGAATAGATTCAGGAACTCCTCGTAAAGGTTGGAGAGTGGGATGGTGGAAGGATTCGTTTTTGGAAAGATCTCCGATGTTGGACTGTCATTCTTCTGAAACTTCTTCAAGTATTTATCGTCGAATGTAACATAGTAGGTCTCTTCAAACTTTTTGGATCTTTTGTTGAGAACCCTATATGCTTTAGACGTTAGAGAATAATCGAGGAAGATACCTTCGTCAGCCTTCACATCAAATTTGTTCATTTGTTCCTTTGAATTTAAGATAAAGCACCTGGAACCAAAAACATGGAAACACTTGACATTAGGTTTACCATTATTTATAATTTCGTATGGGGTGACAGAAAATCGCTTATTAAGTATGGATCGGTTTTGGATGAAGCAAGCAGTTCCTATCGCATCCGCCCAGAAGTAAAGTGGCAGATTTGCGAATGACAGCATGGTCCTCGCAGCGCACAACGAGCGGTTTCGTCTTTCCACGACTCCGTTTTGTTGAGGAGTATAAGGATCTGAAAAGTTGTGAGTTACTCATTTCGCAGTCATGAATTTATCAAACACCTGGTTTTTGAATTCTAGACCGTTGTCACTGTGAACGTTACGAACCGAATTTTGCAGTTGTAGCTCTATCTGCTTTATGAAGTGCTTGAGCTTCGGAGTTGCTTCTGATTTCTGCTTAAGAAAATGAACCCAAGTGAATCTGGAAAAATCATCTACAATAACAAGAATATATCGATTACCACCAATGCTTTGAATTGCAGAAGGACCACATAGGTCTATATGCAAGAATTCAAGCGGTTCTGTAACTTTCTTGTTGATGATCATTGGATGACTCTTCCTGCTTTGTTTCCCTATTTTACAGGATGCACAGAGATGTTCTTTGTTAAATTTCAAAAGTGGTAATCCTCGCACATGACCACCAAGAACAAGCTTGTTGATATCTTTAAAATTGAGATGCGAGAGTCTCCTGTGCCACAGCCAGCTGTCATCAGTAGAAACTTTCACAAGTAAGCAGATTGTAGGCTTCCCTTGGATGGGATTCAAATTCAGCGGATACATTTCGCCTTTGTGTTTGGATTTCAGGAGCACAATTTTGGACTTCTTTTCGATTATCTTGGATCCTTCATCATCAGATGATACTTTCAGTCCTGTTCCCACCACCAACTGCAAAACACTAATGAGGTTGTGTTGCAGTCCTTCCACGTATGCGACTCTGCGAATTGAAAACTCTCCATTGGTTATCATTACACAACCTTTGTTTTCACCAAGGGAATTGTTGTCGTATTTCACCCTTCGTCCGTCTTTTAGTGCTCTAAACTCTCGCAGTTCCTCCTTCCTACCTGTCATGTAACGTGAGCAGCCACTGTCTATGTACTATTCAGAGTCAAACTGCTCGTCACATATTACCTGCGAAAGTTAAGCAGATTTAGGAACCCAAAGTTGTTTGGGCCCTCGTGAGTTTTTCACAGGAAAAGAGATAGCAGGATCAACCAGATACGTTCGTTTTATTAAGGTTGTTGTAACATCCTGTTTGAAATAGAGTAATTAAATAATAAACTTGGTACCTCAAGATGTAAATTTATGATTTATATTATTTTATAATGGCCGTAAAACCAATAATATTTAGCGGAGAGTTGGTTTCGGGGGAGCCAAATGATATAAATTGAATTATTCGGGGGTTAAAGTGTAATTTTGGGATTTATTTTGTAAAGATTTTTAGAAGACAGGGGGTGTTTGGTAAGTATTGGACTTATTATGAAAGGATTTTGGAAAGCTAAGGGCTGTTGGGTAAATTTTGGATTGGAGTTGAAAGGAATTTCCGAAGTTAGGGTAGAAATGGTAAATTTTGGACTTGATTTGGAAAGAATAATAGAGAGAGGGACCATTTCTGCCATTATGGAAGGAAGTTTGAAGGGGCGGTATATAGCCGTCCACTTTCCCGGTAACCCTAACCCTACTTCTCAAACACCAGCCGCCACCCTCCATATGCCTCCCATCACCTCCGGTCGTCGCCACCATGGAAGCCCGCATCCGTCACCCCTTATTTCGCTATCGTAGCAATATTACCACTGTCGGGGAAGTAGAAAACATCCGGGAGGTCCACCGAAGGTCAGAGGTGGAACGAAGAATGAAGGTGTGTTGTGAACCATCGGGGTTGCTGCTGCCATGCGCCGTTGCTGTTGAAGACGGATTTGCCGACTAGCGACAAACGCAGGCGCCTCTCTGCTGTCGTCTGGAGGCTGCTCAACACCGCTGACGCCCTCTGTCCGCCACATGCCACCGTTGATTAGTGGTTGGGTTCGTGTTTGTGATGCGGTTGCGTGGGTGTGGTTTTCTGCTGAATGGAAATCGTAAAGAACCACCATGGCAGTCGGCCATGGGGGCTGCCGACGATGACGAATTGTTACCGCTGACCACCGCTACTGCCCACTTCCTTGTGTCACCACCGCTGCCGTACGCCACCATGTGGGTAGCTGGGTTTATTTCGCAACAGAAGAGCGTGTGAGTGGTTTTTTGGCCGGAAAACCGAGAAAAGGCCACCACCACCACCGTGAGGTGGTGACTGCCACCATGTGCCACCTCCGGCCACCACTAGGGTGGCTGTGTGTGTGTGTGTGTGTTGTATTAGTATGTGTGTGTTCATTGGGTTTTTGCTTTGTAATATTGTAACCGATGCTAGAATAATAAAAGAAACTCATAACCACCACCGTGAGGTGGTGGCTGCCGCCGTGAGCCGTCGTTGACCACCACTACCCGAGATGGTAGTGGGTGGTACTCAACTAGCGAAACCCTAATGGGCCTAATGAAACCCTAATGGGCCTAAGGACTTAGCTTTTGGGCCTAATTGGATTGTAATGGGTTGGAAACCCTAATTAGGGTTTAGAAAACCCTAATTTTGGAATTATTGGTTTGGACTGATCGGGACCCGCATTTTGGACCATTGAAGTGAGGATATGACTCAAGCCCGATTTCATTGTATATTTGGACTTAATGGATTAAGTCCTTAATGGGTTAAGTAGGAACACTTAACCCTAATCGTCATTTTATGTGAAAACCCTAATCTTGCTTGGGCCTTAAGTTGGGCCTTTCTATTGGGTTTTAGTGATTAGGCTATTGATGGGCCATCCAAGAATAATCATATGGACTAACAACATATGACTGGGCCTTGGGGTAAGGCCTATGTGAGGGCTTGGGCCCAATTTGGAAAATTGGGCCATAATTGGGCCTTAAGGATTATTAGCTATTGGGCCGTCACAATGCCAATTGTTTGGACTAGAAGAATTGGTTGGGCCTTAAAATAAGCCTATGTAGAGGTTTGGGCCCAATTTGGAAAATTGGGCCATATGTTGGGCCTTAGTTGATTATTGGGCTTTTGGGTCTTCAGAATGTGAGTTTGGGCCTTTTGAACCAAGCTAGGTTAGGGATAAAATGGTCCATTTACCCCAAGTGTAGATTTATGGTTATGTATTGGAGCCCAATTATTAATTGGGTGTCATTTTGATGATTGACAGTTCGGGAACCTGTCAACCATCAACTAGAGTTTTATCTGCGGGACTTCAGCAGTGTCAGGTGAGTCTCTTCACAATACCAATGGGTCTAAGGCACCAAGGCCGGCCCATTTTATGATATGTGATATG
This sequence comes from Lactuca virosa, assembly GCF_052849685.1. Taxonomy (NCBI): domain Eukaryota; kingdom Viridiplantae; phylum Streptophyta; class Magnoliopsida; order Asterales; family Asteraceae; genus Lactuca; species Lactuca virosa. The sequence continues at coordinate 111,336,119 of NC_136426.1, read as the reverse complement.
CTAGCTGATTATGTGTTATGTTAGTATGACATTTGCATGGAAGACCTAGGGGGTTCCCGAGGCAGTAGACTAAGACCATGTGGAGATTCCCATGTCAATTAATTATATGTGTTATGTGGTATGCTAGCTATTAGGTGAGATGTGGTATGCTAGATATTTATGTGATATGCGGTGTGCTAGTTGACTCTGTGTTGCTTGCATGGAAGACCTCGGGGGGTTCCCGAGGCAGTTGGATATCAGACCACGTGGGGGTTCCCATGACATTCCAGGCTAAGACCATGTGGGGGTTCCCATGGCATTTGGTGTAAGACCTTGGAGGGTTTCCAGGGCATCCTTAGGCTAAGACCTCGGGGGGTTCCCGAGGCACCCGATGTAAGACCCTGGAGGGTTTCCAGGGTATCCTTATATGTTTGCATGTTTAGCTTATATGTTTGAATGTATGGTTGATTGGTAGCTGGTGAAGACCATGTGGGGGTTCCCATGGCAGTGGGCTATGACCATGAGGGGGTTCCTATGGCACCCGGAGTAAGACCTTGGAGGGTTTCCACGACTTCCTTATATGATTATATGCATGGCTTATGTGATTGATATGGCTTATGTGGATATGTAGTTGATATAGCTAATATGGATTATGTGATTATGTGGATTGTATGGGGTATGCTCTGGGGAACTCACTAAGCTTTGTGCTTACGGTTTACAAGTTTGGTTTCAGGTATCATCGATTTGGAAAATAAGGGCTCGGATTGATCGCAGTGCACACACCTATGATTTCCGTAATGAATGATTTTGGGATGAACTCTGATAAATGTTTTACTTAATGATGATTTGAAATGTTTGAAATAAATGGGATCAATGTTTTAACTATATTAAAAATGAAATTTTTACCCTTGAATTTTGGGTCGTTACAAGTTGGTAGCAGAGCCTTGGTTTGAGGGATTCAAACATACTTTCGGGCGTGTCTGAACTCAAACTGAGGATCTGTAAAGTTTTCAAAAAGAAAAATGTTTTTAGGGAAAAAAATTTCTAAGACAAGAAAGGGTGTGGTGCATGCAATCAACCGAACTCAAGTAAGTTTCCCCAGCATACCCATATATGTTATCTGTTATGACTTGGTTTATGGATCTGAGAATCGCATGCTAGTTAGGGCTAGGAGATATGCCTTTATATGTTGTATGAGCTGGTAGAATTGCATGCTAGTGTTGAGTAGTCAGCGACATATTGGCCTGATATGTGATGCTTGTAGCCTTGGAATATTGGATGCCATGTTAGAATGAAAATGATTATTGGTATTAGTAACTGCTAAGTGTATGCTTTTAAAATTGTATACGGTTAGGATCTTATAGCCTTAGAATAATTGATTTGGCCTGATTTCCTGTTCCTCGTCTGGCTCTGGTCCTAGGGTAGAGTCTATTATTCGACAGTCTATTAGATCCTGTTATGTGTATAATTTTCATGCATAAGGCAACCGACAGTAAGGATGGTTGGATGTGGACAAGGTTGCAGAACTCGTTACTCGGTACCTGTTCGGCCGACTACCGAGTAGCGAGTACCCGAGAGTACTCGGGAGTACTCGGGGAGTACTCGGATTCGGTAATTCATGTAGAAATATTTTTAGGGAAATTAGATATGTCAAATTCATAAGTTAAAATCATAAGTTGATTGAAATATATAACAAAAATAGATACATGTGAATACACAAAAGCTAAAAAAACACATAATGGTCTCACTTCGTGAATAATTACTGAAAATTTAAGATATATATGTAGTAATAATCACATGTGTGTGTTAAATAATAAATCATTAAGTATATTATACATATTAATCACCAAGTTGACCATGTTTTACAACACTACTCAGTTCAGTAAAGGGGCTGATTGGGGAGTACTCGGGATTCTGTAACTCGCCTCGGTAAGGGGCCGAGTAGCGAGTACTCGGATGAGTAATCGGCCAACTCGGTGAGTTTTACAACACTGGATGTGGATAGCACGAGTTACGATGTGTGGGCTGAATGTTCTTTGATAGTTCTTTGGATTGGAGTGCTACTGCACAAATGATGCTTGCTTTGTGCTTTGTGGAGCTCTTGAGTGATGGGAGTCAGCTACTAAGTGGATATGACGATATCCAGGAGGTGGATGGCTGGCATCATGGGGAGTTCCTCAGCAGTTGATGGCATGGTGAGGTTGGAAACCTAGGGAAGCCTAGGATATGCTCCAATGAGTTTAGTGGGGCGGTTCGTTGAATTTGGGAACCTAGGGGGAGCCTAGGAGTTGCTTTGGTGGGCGTTGTGTTGTTGTTTAGAAGATATTTGGTGCACCAGTGGATTAGGTGACTTAGAGGATTCGGGAGGATTAGTATGGGCCCGTACTACTGAAAGCACAAGATCCATACTCGAATCGGTGAGAGTCTTGGAAAATATAAGAAGCTTATGGGAAGGAGAATTCTTGGTTATGCTCTGATAGTGAGGATAGTTGCTTTGCCAGATGAGGATGAGCACACATGAGGAAGGTCCAGGGTTTAGTCCCGGCTCCGGTGGTGAGCCAGTTAGTAGAAGGACTGCCAGGGTTTGAAGTTCGACGTGGATCTCTTGTATCGGACGACATGGATTGATTTTGCGTTCTATTACGCTTTCAGGATTGGAGACTATGACTTGGGAGTAGTTGTAGCCCGAGTAGGGAAGAGGTTGCTCCAAGTATTGCAGTTCAGCCATTGACGATTGAGTTGGTGGGTGTGTCAGGGTGCGAGACCCTAAATGATATGGTTTCTAGGGCTGAGAGTGAGGGATTGACTCGGAGCACATTGGGAAGAGGGGACCAGATCAGGTGCATATATTGGAGGGTTCCGGAAAGAGACCCAAGAGTTCGGGTCGGCTTTTGAGAAGCTAGAAGGGCAGGATTTCGTGCAGTACTTGCGGGAGACCGCACGAGAGAGTTTTTCGTTTCAAGGGTTTTAGTAGGTGTATCTCTGGGTTTGTTTCCCTGCTTGTGTTTGGATTATACCTTCAAACATTATCATATGCCATTTGCATACCGTGAGTTACGGGATGGTTAGTGAAAGGTCGTTTCCCCTTTTGCTGGTTTGGAGCGTTTAATGTTATTTGGGTCTATGGTCGAGATCGGATCAGGGACGTGATGCGGAGGGTCTCCGGTCAGGATTGGTGACTCAGCCATTATACTTGGGTTGGCTTTTGGAAGCTCCAAGGGAAGTGGTCTACTGCGGAGGTTTTGGTCTGGGCATCGATTATTTGGACTTCAAGATATTAGTGTGGCATCATTTCAAGGTGTCTAAGGTTATTAGTTTCACTAGGATTCGGGGAGTGTTCGTCTGATCCTTAGGAGTTGTGTGGTCTTTGGGGTTTGGGCCAGTATTAGAACACTAACACGGGTAAGCACATGTTGTAAGCAGTTTGGTTATTTAAGAGTAAGAAAGATTGGGAATCCTTCAAATCTCATGTATTGCAAAGACTTAGTCGAATCTAAGTGGGGGAGAATCGCACAGGTATTCAGAACAGGGGCAGGTATGAGACCGGGATGAGTTTCTCATCCTCATCGAGGAAAATGGCGGCCCAAGTGGCTAATTGGTTTGAGGGTTGTGTGAGTTTGGAGTTCGGTAAAACTCCCCAGTGTTTGAATCGCGTCTTCTTGGGGTTTGATAACAGAAATTGAGAAAGCAGGTTGGGGTTCTAGTCATGAATTGACTTCAGTTCGGGTGTTCGGTCAAGTTCGTGCTCGACTCTGTATGCGTTTCGAATTGATAGATTAGGGGTAAGGCATTCGACTGCGGTTATGTTATGGAAAAAGTGTTGTAAGACTACGGGGGAGCCGTAGCATTCACTAATGGTCAGTTAGTATGGAAGTGTTGTAAGACTACGGGGGAGCCGTAGCATTCACTAATGGCCAGTAGGGTGAAAGTGTTGTAAGACTACGGGGGAGCCGTAGCATTCACTAGTAGTCAGTGGGGTGAAAGTGTTGTAAGACTACGAGGGAGTCGTAACATTCACTAGTAGTCAGATAGTGTGGAAAGTGTTATAAGACTACAGGGGAGCCGTAGCATTCACTAGTAGTCAGATAGTGTGGAAAGTGCAGAAAGACTACAGGGTAGTCGTGACATTCACGGATTCGTTCAGATGACTTAGGCCAGGGTGGGCCTGCTCGCGAGGTTGTGAGTAGGTCACAACACAATTGAAGTTAGGAAACAGTAGGTCGAAGAAGACCGGGTATGATGTAAGACTGCAGTTATTCTGGTAGCATTCCCCTTTTTGCGTCAGATTCAGTGGCGACAGGTTGTTAGCCTGTCATGATCAGATGGATAAAAGGATTGAAGGAACCATGAGTGGCGGTATAGATAGAGCAGTTATTGTCATACGAGGTATCCTTCAGAGGTCATGTGGGAATGTTGTGCGTGTGTTCTGGCCCAACAATCGGATAGGTGTCCGGTGTTCCGGACAATTGGTAGACAAGTTGGGACCAGGGAGGTCCCGGTTGTTCTTCAGGAAAGCAACTGTGTGGCAGCAAGATGAGTTGGAGTGATTTCAGTGATTTGGGGTCCGTGTGTGGAGTTGTTTGTCACTCAGGGCATATACTAGGTTGGTTATAGTTGGACTAAATATTATTAGAAATTAAGTAGCCAGTTGGGAGATAAGTGCAGTGAATTTAGCAACGATTCACTGTGGGTGGTCTGTCAGGGAGACATACCATCTTTAGACTTCAGGTTTGGGCTGAGTAAATGGGATCATGTTGCAAGTAATTCGTTTCATCTTTAGGTTTTAGAACCCTGCGGGGTTGGTCTTGGTTGCCTTGGAGAGGCTATGGTATGCTCGGGACTGTGGCCATGTTGCTCAAGATTATTTGGCATGCGAGGAGTGGTAAGGAGTGATTTCGAGGACAAAATCTAATTTAAGTGGGGGAGAGTTGTAACATCCTGTTTGAAATAGAGTAATTAAATAATAAACCTGGAACCTTTAAGATGTAAATTTATGATTTATATGATTTTATAATGGCCCTAAAACCAATAATATTTAGCAGAGAGTTGGTTTCGGGGAGCCAAATGATATAAATTGGATTATTCGAGGGTTAAAGTGTAATTTTGGGATTTATTTTGTAAAGATTTTTAGAAGACAGGGGGTGTTTTGTAAGTATTGGACTTATTATGAAAGGATTTTGGAAAGCTTAGGGCTGTTGGGTAAATTTTGGATTGGAGTTGAAAGGAATTTCCGAAGTTAGGGTAGAAATGGTAAATTCTGGACTTGATTTGGAAAGTATAATAGAGAGAGGGACCATTCCTGCCATTATGGAAAGAATTTTGAAGGGGCGGGTATATAGTCGTCCACTTTCCCCGTAACCCTAACCCTACTTCTCAAACACCAGCCGCCACCCTCCGTATGCCTCCCATCACCTCCGGTCATCGCCACCATGGAAGCCCGCATCTGTCACCTGTTATTTCGCCATTGTAGCAATACCACCACTGCCGGGGAAGTAGCAAACATATGGGAGGTCCAACGAAGGACGGAGGCAGAACGAAGAATGAAGGTGGGTTGTGAACCACCGGGGTTGCTGCTGCCATGCGTCGTTGCTGTTGAAGACAGAGTTGCCGACTGTGGCCACGCGCAGGCGCCTCTCCACTGCCGTCTAGAGGCTGCGAAACACCGCTGACGCCCTCTTTCCGCCACATGCCACCATTGATTTGTGGTTGTGTTCGTGTTTGTGATGCGGTTGCGTGGGTGTGGTTTTCTGCCGAATGGAAATCATGAAGAACCACCATGGCAGTCGGCCATGGTGGCTGCCGACGATAACGAACCGTTACTGCTGACCACTGCTGCTGCCTGCCTCCTTGGGTCACCACCGCCGCCGTATGCCACCAGGTGGGTGGCTGGGTTTATTTCACAACAGAAGAGCGTGTGAGTGGTTTGTTTGGCCGGAAAACCAAGAAAAGGCCACCACCACCACCGTGAGGTGGTGGCTGCCACCATGTGCCACCACCGGCCACCACTAGAGTGGTTGTGTGTGTGTTGTATTAGTCTGTGTGTGTTCATTGCGTTTTTGCTTTGTAATATTGTAACCGAAGCTAGAATAATAAAAGAAACTCGTAACCACCACCGTGAGGTGGTGGCCGTGAGCCGTCGTTGACCACCACTACCTGAGGTGGTGGTGGGTGGTGCCTAACTAGCGAAACCTTAATGGGCCTAATGAAACCTTAATGGGCCTAAAGACTTAGCTTTTGAGCCTAATTGGATTGTAATGGGTTGGAAACCCTAATTAGGGTTTAGAAAACCCTAATTTTGGAATTATTGGTTTGGACTTATCGAGACCCGCATTTTGGACCATTGGAGTGAAGATATGACTCAATCCCGATTTCATTGTATGTTTGGACTCAATGGGTTAAGTAGGAACACTTAACCCTAATCGTCATTTTATGTGAAAACCCTAATCTTGCTTGGGACTTAAGTTGGGCCTTTCTATTGGGTTTTAGTGATTGGGCTATTGATGGGCCATCCAAGAATAATCATATGGACTAAGAATATATGGATGGGCCTTAGGGTAAGGCCCATGTGAGGGCTTGGGCCCAATTTGGAAAATTGGGCCATAAGTGGGCATAATTGGGCCTTGAGGATTATTAGCTATTGGGCCATCAGAATGCCAATTGTTTGGACTAGAATAATTAGTTGGGCCTTAAAATAAGCCCATGTAGAGGTTTGGGCCCAATTTGGAAAATTGGGCCATATGTTGGGCCTTAGTTGATTATTGGGCTTTTGGGCTTTTAGAGTGTGAGTTTGGGCCTTGGTTTTTAACCAAGCTAGGTTAAGGGTAAAATGGTCCATTTACCCCAAGTGTAGATTTATGGTTATGTATTGGAGCCCAATTATTAATTGGGTGTCGATTTGATGATTGACAGTTCGGGAACCTGTCAACCAGCAGCTAGAGTTTTATCCGCGGGACTTCAGCAGTGTTAGGTGAGTCTCCTCACCATACAAATGGGTCTAAGGCACCAAGGCCGGCCCATTTTATAATATGTGATATGCTAGCTGATTATGTGTTATGTTAGTATGACATTTGCATGGAAGACCTCGGGGGGTTCCCAGGGCAGTATACTAAGAGCATGTGGGGGCTCCCATGGCAATTAATTATATGTGTGATGTGGTATGCTAGCTATTAGGTGATATGTGTTATGCTAGATATTTCTCTGATATGCGGTGTGCTAGTTTACTCTGTGTTGCTTGCATGGAAGACCTTGGGGGGTTCCCGAGGCAGTTGGATATCAGACCACGTGGGGGTTCCCATCGCATTCCAGGCTAAGACCATGTGGGGGTTCCCATGGCATTTGGTGTAAGACCTTGGAGGGTTTCCAGGGCATCCTTAGGCTAAGACCTCGGGGGGTTTCCGAGGCACCCGGTGTAAGACCCTGGAGGGTTTCCAGGGTATCCTTATATTTTTGCATGGTTTGCTTATATGTTTGAATGTATGGTTGATTGGTAGCTGGTGAAGACCATGTGGGGGTTCCCATGGCAGTGGGCTAAGACCATGAAGGGGTTCCTATGCCACCCAGAGTAAGACCTTGGAGGGTTTCCACGACTTCCTTATATGATTATATGCATGGCTTATGTGATTGATATGGCTTATGTGGATATGTAGATGATATAACTAATATGGATTATGTGATTATGTGGATTGTATGGGGTATGCTCTGGGGAACTCACTAAGATTTGTGCTTACGGTTTACAGTTTTGGTTTCAGGTATCATCGATTTGGAAAAGAAGGGCTCAGATTGATCGCAGTGCACACACCAATGATTTCCGCAATGAATAGTTTTGGGATGAACTCTGATAAATGTTTTACTTAATGATGATTTGAAATGTTTGAAATAAATGGTATCAATGTTTTAGCTATATTAAAAATGAAATTTTTACCCTTGAATTTTGGGTCGTTACAGTTGTCTTATCTTTCTTTTTGATTTGAAAAACAGTAATCCTATTGTCTTTTGATTTCGTATCCTTAGAGGATAGATTCTTTTGTTTATTTTGGATTTGTTGTTTAACAATCTTTTTCTCAACTTTCTTAGAATTAGTTTCAGATCTTTTGAGAGGAACATTAGTGTAACATCCCAAAAATACCAACTAAAAATTTCATTTTTAAATTAGGTTAATACGTAAAACATCGTTACAAAACATTCATAATATTAATTTATGTCTGAAAACCGGTGACATCATAGTAAAATATTCAGAGTACATCCCAGAAAATCCATAGTGCGGAAACAAGAGTGTGTGTGATATGCCGCTACCGCGCCAGCTCCTTTTGCCTAGCTGAAGAGGTACCTGAAAACAAAACTATAAAACGTAAGCACGAAGCTTAGTGAGTTCCCTCATAATGCCACATACCATGCAAACATACAACGAACAGCTAAGGGATACGGGCCTCGCCCACACCCATAGAGATACGGGCCTCACCCACACTCTACTAGTTAGGAGATACGGGCCTCGCCCACACTCTACTATCCATGGAGATACGGGCCTCGCCCACGCTCCGCTACTAAACCATAATATACAAGTATCACACAGACAACAAGTATAAGCAATTCTATCATACTGGCATATAACACAATCAAACTCAGATATGAGATACGGGCTCTGCCCACACTCCGATACTAACATATCGTCTATACGGGTCGGCCTTGGTGCCTTAGACCCGTCCCTACTGGAAAGAAACTCACCTTGAGAGTAGCCGCCGAAAACCTGCTCAGACTACGCCTGGCTGCCGCACCGGTAATCCCTCCGGCTATATATCCGTAAACATGGATTAGGTACTCATAAATACCCCTAAGGTCAAATGACTGGTCAAAGTCAACTCCTTGGTCAAAGTCAACCTTCTGATTGACTGGACTCGCCGAGTCCATATGGCGACTCGCCGAGTCCTTCTATGTCTAGCCCGACTCTGACTCATCGGGTCCCTGTTCCCACTCACTGAGTCAGCCTGACTAGCTAGACGGGGTCAACTAACAAACCCGCGACTGGACTCGCCGAGTCCAAAGGGAAACTCGCCGAGTCCGACGAACAGATCTCACAATTCGCTCCAATCTTCCATCAGAACATCAACCTTGGAGATTTGGAGATTCTGGGACTATAGCTACACGTTAAATTGCTAATTCCACGTGCGACTTCGGAGGGTTGGACCTCCTACACTTAAACCCTTCTTATCCTAGTGACTGATCATATGACTCGCCGAGTTGGAAGAACAACTCGTCGAGTTCAAGGCTATAATCAAGGGACTCGCCGAGTTTGAGGAACGACTCGCCGAGTACCAGACAATCTTCATAGGACTCGCCGAGTTGTTTATCCAGCTCGCCGAGTCTAAGGCCATCTTCATGGAACTCGCCGAGTGCACTTTGGCACTCGCCGAGTACCCTTCGACTCTTCACCCATTCTGGCCAAATTTGAGACATGCAATGGTTCCAAACCATAAATCTAAGCTCCTAGGGCATAAAAACACGGAGTTTGGGAGGTTTAAGGGCTTGCAATCCACATATAAGGGACAAAAGGAAATCTATTTTACTAAGGATCAAGAAGGAGCTTTCTTACCTGGTTAGGAGCTTCTCCCAGGGTAGATTTCGGATCTACCACACTTCCTTGCACCCTCCAACTTCCTCCTTCTTCTTCTAAGCTTCAAACTTCCTTCACCAAGCCAAAATCACTCACAAGGGTCAAAATGGGCTAGGGTTTCGTTCTACAGTTCTTCTGGAAGAAAATGGGACGAAATGGGTGTTTTAGAATGGGTAAAATAGGGTGTAATGTCTGAAATAGAGTTTCTTTAGACAGGTGGACTCGCCGAGTCCATGCATCGACTCGCCGAGTTCACCGCTCAAATCCCGCGTCTACCCTGCTGCTACTCGGCGAGTCGGGACGCAGACTCGCCGAGTTCGTGGCAAAATTAGGATAAAAACTTAAATAAAATCATACCATGAACCCGGTGTTACAAATCTCCCCCAATTATTTTGGACTTCGTCCTCGAAGTCTGCCGCTCCCTTTCAGAACAGCTCCGGATAATGCTCCATCATCTCATCCGCGGGCTCCCAAGTCCATTCCGAGCCCTTCCGATGCTGCCATTGCACCTTCACCAGCTCCACCCTTTTGTTCCTCAGTTCCTTCGACTTCCGGTCTAGGATTGCCACAGGCCGCTCGATATAATTCAGGTTGTCATCAACCTGGATGTCCTCCAAAGGTACCACTGCTGAATCGTCCACCAGGCACTTCCGCAGCTGGGAGACGTGGAAAGTGTTGTGGATCTGACTGAGTTCGGCTGGCAGGTCCAGCCGATATGCCACCTTGCCCACTCGGGCTGCAACCCTAAACGGTCCAATATACCTGGGACCCAACTTGCCCCGTTTCCTGAATCGGATGATGCCCTTCCACGGCGACACTTTCAGGAGAACCATATCCCCGACCTGGAACTCCAGGTCTGATCGGCGCCTATCGGCATAACTCTTCTGCCGACTCTGAGCAGTCTGAAGCCTGCTCCGGACCTGCTGAATCTTCTCTGTCGTCTTGAGCACTACTTCGGTGCTCCCCATGACTCTCTGTCCAACCTCGCCCCAACATATCGGGGTCCTGCACTTCCTCCCATACAACATCTCGAAGGGAGGGCGGTCAATACTCGCGTGATAGCTGTTGTTATATGAAAATTCGGCTAAAGGAAGATAGGTATCCCAGCTACCACCGAAGTCTAAAACACACGCCCGCAGCATGTCCTCCAGAGTCTGGATGGTCCGCTCGCTCTGGCCATCCGTCTGCGGGTGAAAGGCTGTACTAAAATGCAGACGAGTACCCAGCTCGTCATGAAACTTCTTCCAGAATCTGGAAGTGAACCGCACATCCCTATCCGAAATCACTGAAACTGGCACTCCGTGCCGTGCTACCACCTCTCTGACGTAGATATCGGCCAATTTCTCGGCCGAGATGCTCTCCTGAATCGGGAATAAGTGGGCGCTCTTGGTCAATCGATCGACGATGACCCATATCGAATCCACTCCCCGCGCGGTCCTGGGAAGCTTGGTGATGAAATCCATCGTGATGTCTTCCCATTTCCACAGCGGGATATCCAACGGCTGCATCTTGCCGTGCGGTCTCTGGTGTTCGGCCTTGACCTTCCTGCAGGTCAGACACCGCTCAACGTACCATGATACATCCCGCTTCATGCAGGGCCACCAATAGTCCAGACGAAGATCCCTATACATCTTCGTTGCCCCTGGATGAATGGAGAATCGGGATTTGTGCGCCTCCTCCATCAGAACCTGGCGCACGCCTCCGAGATATGGAACCCACACCCTGCGGTGTAATGTCAATAATCCTCTGCTGTCATAGTCGAAGGAGGAAACCTGTCCCACAATCCGCTCACTCTTCTGATGTTCCTCCTTCATAGCCTCCTGCTGAGCCTCCCGGATCCGCTCCAAAAGCGGAGTCACCACTGTCATCCGCATGCAAATATCCCTGATCGGCGCCGCCTTGCGGCTAAGCGCATCGGCCACTACGTTGGCCTTCCCCGGGTGATAAAGGATTTCACAATCATAATCCTTTACCACATCAAGCCACCGACGCTGCCTCATATTCAGATTTGACTGGTCCATGAGGTACCTCAAACTCTTGTGGTCCGTGTAAATCGTACAGCGAACCCCATAGAGGTAATGACGCCAAATCTTGAGGGCGAACACAACAGCCCCCAACTCCAAATCATGCGTCGGGTAGTTCACCTCGTGAGGCTTCAGCTTCCTCAACGCGTAGGCGATGACATGCCCTCTCTGCATCAATACCGCGCCCAAACCTGAGATGGACGCATCGCAGTATACAACAAAATCCTCCATGCCCTCTGGCAAGGCTAAGATTGGCGCCTCGCACAATCTATCTCTCAGTGTCTCGAATGCTGCCTGCTGCTCAGGCCCCCAACGAAAGACCACAGCCTTCCTCGTTAACCTGGTCAGGGGTAATGCTATCTTGGAGAAATCCTTGATGAATCTCCGATAGTAGCCAGCTAATCCCAGGAAACTCCGAATCTCAGATGGAGACTTCGGAACCTCCCATCTCATCACGGCCTCCACCTTGGCCAGATCCACCGAAATCCTGTTCTGGTTGACAAGGTGCCCAAGAAACTGCACCTCGCGCAACCAGAACTCACACTTGGAGAACTTAGCATACAAGTTCTCCCTTCTTAAGGTCTCCAAAACCTCCCGCAAATGCTCCTCATGCTGCTCTCGCGTCTTGGAGTAAACCAAGATATCATCAATAAATACTATCACCGACCGGTCTAACATCGGTCTACACACGCGGTTCATGAGGTCCATGAACGCGGCAGGAGCATTGGTGAGCCCGAAAGGCATCACCACGAACTCATAGTGGCCATAACGTGTCCGAAATACCGTCTTCTGCACATCCTCCTCTCTGACCCTCACCTGGTGATACCCTAAACGCAAATCTATCTTGGAGAACCAAGATGCTCCCTGAGGCTGGTCAAAGAGGTCGTCAATCCTCGGGAGTGGGTAGCGGTTCTTCACCGTTACCTTATTCAGCTCCCTATAGTCGATACACATCCGATGCGACCCGTCCTTCTTCTTCACAAACAGAATCGGGGCTCCCCAGGGTGAACTGCTCGGTCTAATGAAACCCTTGTCTAACAGCTCCTGAAGCTGTGTAGACAACTCCTGCATCTCAGGAGGAGCCAAGCGATACGGTGCCTTGGCTATCGGAGCCGCACCAGGGACTAGGTCGATCCTGAACTCCACCTGTCGCTCTGGAGGTATCCCAGGCAGCTCCTCGGGGAATACATCCGCGAACTCTCGTACTACGGGCACTTCGCCCATCGTCGCCTTAACCGCCTCCCGGGTGTCCATGACATATGCGACATATCCTGCGCAACCCTGCTGGAGGTAACGCCTTGCCCTCGCTGCCGAACAGAAGGCTGGCCCTCGCTGTGATCTCTCACCCTGAATTACTAACTCTCCCCCACTTGGGGCTCTGACTTGTACTAACTGTTGCGCGCAATCTATCACTGCCCCATTGGGACTCAGCCAATCCATACCAATAATGACATTGTTTCCCCGCAATGGAATGGGAACTAGATCAACCAAATACCGCTCTTCGAACAACCTTAACACACAATCTCGGAAGACCTCTGATGCTCGCACCGACCGGTCGTCCGCAATCTCGACCTCCAAAGGGCAACCCAACATTCCCGAGGACTCAGGAAACTTCTTGCTAAGTGCAAGAGAAACAAAGGATCGGGTAGCCCCCGAATCAAACAACACCTGGACTGGAATACCGTTCACATGGAACGATCCTAAACGTATATACACAGAGCACATATCAATATCATAAATCTCATATAAATAAGTCAGAGGGAAAGAATCATACCCGTCACCACATCGGGTGCAGCGCGTGCCTCCTCGGCTGTCAGCTGAAATGCCCGGCTCCTCACCACCGGAGCCTCTGCCTTGCCCTGCCGGCCATCTGTAATCCGCAGGGTCGCTGGAGCTGGCGCCTGTACTGACGCTGCTGCTGTCAACTGGGGGCAGTTGGCCCTCTTGTGGCCCCTCTGGTTGCAGTGGAAACACAGTAACTCAGATGTCTGAATAACCGGAGCAGGGGCAGTACAATCCCTGCTGAAGTGTCCCGTCTTGCCGCACCTGTAGCAGCCTGTCGATCCTAATCTACACGCTCCCTCGTGCGACCTGCCGCACTTCCTGCAGCGGCCCGGTCCTGAATGGTCTTTCGGCCTACCATCTGATCCCTTGGGCTTCTTCCCCGAAGCCCCTATCGTCTGTCCCTCCTCTGCCTTCCTCTTCCGAATGTGCTCCAGATCTATCTCCCTCTCCCTCGCCCTAGCAATCATAGAATCCAGGGTAGGGCAAGCTGAAAAACTGACATGATCCCGAATGTCGGCTCGCAGCATGTCATGGTAGCGGGTCCTCCTCATATCCTCATCACCTGCATACTGGGGCACCAGTAACGCCCTCTCCCGGAACTTGGCAGTGATCTCCGCCACTGTCTCTGTCGTCTGCCTCATATCCAAGAACTCCCGTGCCAACTGCTGGAGCTCCACCGCAGGCGCGAACTCCGCCCTGAATCGTGTCACAAAGTCCGGCCATGTCATAGCCTCAATGGCCGCGGCTCCCAAAGAGTCACAAACCGACTCCCACCAATCTCTAGCTCTGTCACGTAGACACCCTGCTGCAAATCGTACCTTCGACCCCTCGGGGCAGAAGCTGATCAGCTGTGCAGACTCAAGGTCTGCAATCCATCGTCTGGCAGCAATGGGGTCCTTCGCCCCATGGAAATCTGATGCTCCACTGCCCCTGAAGTCCTTAAAGGACAGTGTGTGTGGTCCTGTCTGGCTAGCCGCCATATCACTCCTGAACGCCCTGAGACGATCCTCCATCAACTCTACAATACCCTCCTTGATCGACCCGAAGATGATGGGGGTCGACTCAAGGATGCCCCTGGTAATCTCTGACGCAATGAACTCGCGTAGACCCTCATCAACTGGTTCAGACCCTGAACCCGAACCCGATCCTGATCCTGAGCCTCCCGCTCCCTGTCGTGTGGTCACCATGCTGCAAAACATAACATAACCACCATTATACTATATTCCACTAACGAGGCACACATTCATATCACAAGTTCCCGGTCTCGTCTAGGCCCTTTTTGAATCGAGTACAGATCCTCCGCTTTCAGTAGTACGGGCCCATACTACCTTCCACGTCTATCCGTACTTTCCTCAAGAATTGCCTCAACTCAACCAAGTCCTTTCTACTAATACTGCGGTTCTCGTGCTACTCTCGCCCTAGGCTTGCCCTAGGGAAATCTCTGACTCTACCCAAACCAGTCCTCAGCTGCTGAAGGCCTCCTTGTAATGCCAATTAGCCATCACCTGAATACCATCACATGTGACGAGGCTCAGATAATCCTTCGAGTAAGAGACTCATCCCTATAACGGTTAGACTCAAACGAGAGCTGCGCAATAGGTCCAAATCCAGCACTCTTAGATTATTCAACCCTGATCACATGTGACGTGACGTATTCACATGATAGCTAACTCCCATCACTCCGAGCCCCACTAAGCACGAAGCAAGCAGCATTCGGACACAGGAAACTACTCAAGCAAATCTATCCTCATAACGAGAAATCTCGTGCTACTCTCGCCCTAAGTAATCGCCATCCCACTCTCTGCCATCAGCTGCACAAGAAGTCCCTGCTTTCTTTCCCTAACTAGCTCGCGAATACTATTACATATTACTCAGACTAGATAATTTTTCGAATGAGAGGTCCTACCCTACAACGGTTGGACTCAAACAAGAGCTGCGAAATAGGGCTAGACCCAACCTTCTGAAATTATTTAATCCTTGCAATATGTAACTTAGCATATTTGTTCACTAGTTAGTGAAAGACGACTAGAACTCCTAATAGCACAAGGCAAGCAGCATTCGGGCATTGAGTACACATAATCAAGTATATACTACTCTGGCTATCATACTGACTGATCTGTACTAGCATGCAATTCTCAGAAAGCCGAAACACATAAAGCAGGCACATAAGGCATCATTCCTAGATCCTTAGTCCTATTCTAGCATGCTGTTCTACTGAAACTGAAACTGATAATCATAACGTAAACTTGTATGGGCACTTTGGGGAAAACTTACTTGAGCTCGGCCGGTCGCGCACATCACACACCTTTTTCTTTTTAGAAACCCCTTTTACTTAGTCTTTAGAAAATCATTTATTTATAGAAATCTTTTAATCCCTCGATTTGAGTCCAGACACCCCCGAAGGTGTGTCCGAATCCCTCAAACCAGGGCTCTGATACCAACTTGTAACATCCCAAAAATACCAACTAAAAATTTCATTTTTAAATTAGGTTAATACGTAAAACATCGTTACAAAACATTCATAATATTAATTTATGTCTGAAAACCGGTGACATCATAGTAAAATATTCAGAGTACATCCCAGAAAATCCATAGTGCGGAAACAAGAGTGTGTGTGATATGCCGCTACCGCGCCAGCTCCTTTTGCCTAGCTGAAGAGGTACCTGAAAACAAAACTATAAAACGTAAGCACGAAGCTTAGTGAGTTCCCTCATAATGCCACATACCATGCAAACATACAACGAACAGCTAAGGGATACGGGCCTCGCCCACACCCATAGAGATACGGGCCTCACCCACACTCTACTAGTTAGGAGATACGGGCCTCGCCCACACTCTACTATCCATGGAGATACGGGCCTCGCCCACGCTCCGCTACTAAACCATAATATACAAGTATCACACAGACAACAAGTATAAGCAATTCTATCATACTGGCATATAACACAATCAAACTCAGCTATGAGATACGGGCTCTGCCCACACTCTGATACTAACATATCGTCTATACGGGTCGGCCTTGGTGCCTTAGACCCGTCCCTACTGGAAAGAAACTCACCTTGAGAGTAGCCGCCGAAAACCTGCTCAGACTACGCCTGGCTGCCGCACCGGTAATCCCTCCGGCTATATATCCGTAAACATGGATTAGGTACTCATAAATACCCCTAAGGTCAAATGACTGGTCAAAGTCAACTCCTTGGTCAAAGTCAACCTTCTGATTGACTGGACTCGCCGAGTCCATATGGCGACTCGCCGAGTCCTTCTATGTCTAGCCCGACTCTGACTCATCGGGTCCCTGTTCCCACTCACTGAGTCAGCCTGACTCGCTAGACGGGGTCAACTAACAAACCTGCGACTGGACTCGCCGAGTCCAAGGGGAAACTCGCCGAGTCCGACGAACAGATCTCACAATTCGCTCCAATCTTCCATCAGAACATCAACCTTGGAGATTTGGAGATTCTGGGACTATAGCTACACGTTAAATTGCTAATTCCACGTGCGACTTCAGAGGGTTGGACCTCCTACACTTAAACCCTTCTTATCCTAGTGACTGATCATATGACTCGCCGAGTTGGAAGAACAACTCGTCGAGTTCAAGGCTATAATCAAGGGACTCGCCGAGTTTGAGGAACGACTCGCCGAGTACCAGACAATCTTCATAGGACTCGCCGAGTTGTTTATCCAGCTCGCCGAGTCTAAGGCCATCTTCATGGAACTCGCCGAGTGCACTTTGGCACTCGCCGAGTACCCTTCGACTCTTCACCCATTCTGGCCAAATTTGAGACATGCAATGGTTCCAAACCATAAATCTAAGCTCCTAGGGCATAAAAACACGGAGTTTGGGAGGTTTAAGGGCTTGGAATCCACATATAAGGGACAAAAGGAAATCTATTTTACTAAGGATCAAGAAGGAGCTTTCTTACCTGGTTAGGAGCTTCTCCCAGGGTAGATTTCGGATCTACCACACTTCCTTGCACCCTCCAACTTCCTCCTTCTTCTTCTAAGCTTCAAACTTCCTTCACCAAGCCAAAATCACTCACAAGGGTCAAAATGGGCTAGGGTTTCGTTCTACAGTTCTTTTGGAAGAAAATGGGACGAAATGGGTGTTTTAGAATGGGTAAAATAGGGTGTAATGTCTGAAATAGAGTTTCTTTAGACAGGTGGACTCGCCGAATCCATGCATCGACTCGCCGAGTTCACCGCTCAAATCCCGCGTCTACCCTGCTGCTACTCGGCGAGTCGGGACGCAGACTCGCCGAGTTCGTGGCAAAATTAGGATAAAAACTTAAATAAAATCATACCATGAACCCGGTGTTACAAATCTCCCCCAATTATTTTGGACTTCGTCCTCGAAGTCTGCCGCTCCCTTTCAGAACAGCTCCGGATAATGCTCCATCATCTCATCCGCGGGCTCCCAAGTCCATTCCGAGCCCTTCCGATGCTGCCATTGCACCTTCACCAGCTCCACCCTTTTGTTCCTCAGTTCCTTCGACTTCCGGTCTAGGATTGCCACAGGCCGCTCGATATAATTCAGGTTGTCATCAACCTGGATGTCCTCCAAAGGTACCACTGCTGAATCGTCCACCAGGCACTTCCGCAGCTGGGAGACGTGGAAAGTGTTGTGGATCTGACTGAGTTCGGCTGGCAGGTCCAGCCGATATGCCACCTTGCCCACTCGGGCTGCAACCCTAAACGGTCCAATATACCTGGGACCCAACTTGCCCCGTTTCCTGAATCGGATGATGCCCTTCCACGGCGACACTTTCAGGAGAACCATATCCCCGACCTGGAACTCCAGGTCTGATCGGCGCCTATCGGCATAACTCTTCTGCCGACTCTGAGCAGTCTGAAGCCTGCTCCGGACCTGCTGAATCTTCTCTGTCGTCTTGAGCACTACTTCGGTGCTCCCCATGACTCTCTGTCCAACCTCGCCCCAACATATCGGGGTCCTGCACTTCCTCCCATACAACATCTCGAAGGGAGGGCGGTCAATACTCGCGTGATAGCTGTTGTTATATGAAAATTCGGCTAAAGGAAGATAGGTATCCCAGCTACCACCGAAGTCTAAAACACACGCCCGCAGCATGTCCTCCAGAGTCTGGATGGTCCGCTCGCTCTGGCCATCCGTCTGCGGGTGAAAGGCTGTACTAAAATGCAGACGAGTACCCAGCTCGTCATGAAACTTCTTCCAGAATCTGGAAGTGAACCGCACATCCCTATCCGAAATCACTGAAACTGGCACTCCGTGCCGTGCTACCACCTCTCTGACGTAGATATCAGCCAATTTCTCGGCCGAGATGCTCTCCTGAATCGGGAATAAGTGGGCGCTCTTGGTCAATCGATCGACGATGACCCATATCGAATCCACTCCCCGCGCGGTCCTGGGAAGCTTGGTGATGAAATCCATCGTGATGTCTTCCCATTTCCACAGCGGGATATCCAACGGCTGCATCTTGCCGTGCGGACTCTGGTGTTCGTCTGATGAGCCGATGGATTCGCACCTATAACATTCAACATCTATTTCGTCCTCTTTCAGCTCAAGAAAGGGCAGAATCATCTTGTGAATTTTCTTTCCAATCTCACAATTTAAATGCAACTGAGTAATATTAAAATAAAGTATTTTAGCAATCAAACAAAACATGTTACGCTGTTTTAAAAGACCTAAATTATCCCTCTGCAAATAAATAGACTCATCCCTAGACTTAGATAAATCAGACTCCAACTTGTCAATCCACATCCGTCTCTCTTCAGTTTTTGACGAAACCCTGCTGATTTGATCGGTTAAGTTAAAGTTTGTTAAGCGAGTTTGTTTTAATCTATCACTGAAACTTGTGAATGTGTATTTTAAGTCGTTCAATTCAGTTTCATATGTAGATATAGGAATATTTAAAGATTCGAGAATGGAATTTACCTTATTGATCACCTGCTCGCATTCGCTTATTTGCTCAGCAACTGGTTTTGTAGTAAAACAGCTATCAAGGCCGCGTCCACCATCAGTTGTGTATCTTGTCATCTCTGACACCTCGCTTGTAACCATCAAACATCTTCCACCAAACTGCGAACCTTCATCTTTCGCAACGAAGCTTCTACCATGGGTAGGTCTGCGAACCTCTTCATCTTCAGAGTCAGTCGACCAGACCTCGACTCTGCCAAACTCATCTTCTGCCTCGTTTTCCTGCATAATTAAAGCAGGCATGGTGTTATCAACGTTCTTCTTCTTTTTTATCTCATCCAACTTTCGGAGATAGTAAGCTTCATCATCCTCTCCTTCCTTCTTCTAATTTAATCTTCTTAGCACACACTCCTTGGCTAGATGGTTTTTGCCATGGCAGTAGTTACAATCATAGCCAGAGTCTCCCATAAGCTTCTTATCCTTCTTCGCTTCTTCTTTCTGAGAGTTATTCTGTCACACCCCCAAACCGAGATGGCGGAAACATTCGGGGGCGGAGGACGTCATGTACAATATCATAACAATGCACAATAGTAAAACAAACAACAACATCCATTGCATTAATAATATAGTTAATACATGTGTGTTCTTTGTATAGTTGTATGACACCAATAATATATAGCAAAATAAAAGACGAGTCTTGAACATGCTCCATTTTCTCAAAAACCTGAGCTCGTATACCTGTCTACTGGTTCCCCGAGAATACAAGTTATTTTGAAAGAGAGTATCAACATTTAAGTTGGTGAGTTCATAAGTATTTAGTGTCAAATTTTTGTATTTGTTTCATGAAAATGTTAGTATACTTCCCAGAAAATCCTATATTTTCTACTTAAAATGAAAAGTAGTCTTTTACCCAAGACCCAACTATTTGTATGCTTTGTTCTCTTGAAATAGTGTAAAATGTATGTTTATACTTGAAATAGTATAAATGTATGTTTTCCATATTTGTAAACTATCTTTACTAGAAAAATAGTATGCATTGTTCATGTGTGAACATCACTGTATGTATGTAATGGAAAATGAAGACTTAGAGTAGTGTTGTTTAAAATAACACCATTGAAGGAATATATGACTTGTAACTAAAATGGTTAGTTAAATTTCTAATGTGAATTAGGTTATAACTATACTTAATTGACTAGTATAAAACACGATGTTCTTCAGGCGTCGAAAAAGGTATGACATTTGTCACCCGTAGACCTGTCGGTCCCAACTGTAGCTAACATCAAGGTGTGGGATTGTTAGTCCCGTATAGATCTATACACAAACTCACGCTCTCCCTCCAGGAGACTCTGGTTATAAAACATGACTTAGAAAGAATGTTGCTAAGTACCATGAAGAAGTATATCACATTCTAGTTAACTTGTTTTCGTATAGTATGTATATGTTTCTTGTTCTTGTAAATGAACAATGTACTTTGCAATGAAAAGTAATAGTATGTATGTATTGATTCATGTATTGTTTCTATGATCTAGAAAGTAGTATGAATTGGTTCTCTAAACTATACCTATTATAGTTTACTAGTATGTTTGTGTGAACTGTAACTGATTTGGAGAAAAGACTCATTTGCCCAACATATGCAATTGAGTAAGTATGATCTTGAAAATGAGATTTAATATTCATGTATATATTTAGTATGTATAATTATGATTTAACCAACAGTCGGACCGGTGATCCTACCCTAAGCCCACAACCAAACAAGGAACAAGAGTTAAGGTATTAGCAATAGTCCTAAGTCCGTAGCATTATTATACATAAATATGCAAACAAATATGATTTTGATAATAAACAGAAATCTAAAATAGTTTAAAAAGAGTTTGAAAATGATTTTAAACAATATTTATAAGCATAAGAATTTCTTTGTTTGTTTGTTTTCACATGTAAGAGTTAACACAATTCTATTGTGTTTTACTTGTATCCCCCCTAAAAACATTGAAAAATGTAAATTGTAAGGGTATGAACTCACCTTAAGTGAGTGATTCGATTGAGGGTTCGATATAGGAAGTTTTTCCACAAGTTAGATCTCGCGGCAAAAACGAGTCCTAAAAGCATTTCACGTAATATATATGTATACTATTAGTGAATATAATCACATGTATGATAAGGAAATGGACCAATTTGTAAGTTTCACTTACAAATAAGGGTGTTAGAAGCAATTTTGGGAGGCCGCAATGAGTTTTCGGCCAGCCCCTTGGGTTTTCGGTTGAGGATCTTGATGAAATGAAGAACACTTGGTGTTCTAAGCAAGATCTGAAGGAGATATGACTCGATTTCGGATGATAGTTGAGAGAGAAATAGGGGTTTTTGGTTGAAGAACTTGAGAGAAAAATGAGTGTTTTCGGCTAGAAGTGTATAAGTGAGGGAGTGTTTTCGGTCTCCCCATATGTATAGGGCCAAAATCGTTGATGGGACACATGCATTGGTTTTCGCACCGAGTGGATAAGACCGAAGTTTGTGGTCAGAAGAGAGTTCCCGGCTGCGAACCGAGGGTTTGCGGTCCGAAGCGGGTTCTCGGCTGCGAACCGAGGGTTTGCGGTCCGAAGGTTTACAGCCCATGCGAGACTTCTCGGATTAAGCACTACACTTCTAATAAAAGGCTTCTAAACACATAAAGGGTATCAATCCAACCTTAATAAGTAAATCAAAACAATAAGTTTTACTTTATTTAACATGTTAGAATTTAGTTGAGCCAAGTTTGACTTTGGTTGACTTTTACAATATCAAAAATAACCGGTTGTCAGATCATCCCCCTGTTAAAGGGAATTTCGTCCCAAAATTAAGTCTATAGAGATACACATGGACTAAGGAAAAAGTTGCGGATACTTATGTTTCATTTTATCCTCTCGCTCCCAAGTGAATTCAGGTCCCCGTTTTGCATTCCAGCGAACCTTCATTATCGGGATACGACTTTGTTTGGTTTGTTTGACTTCCCTATCTATGATTTCTACGGGTTCTTCCACGAAGTTGAGGCTCTCGTTTATCTCGATTTCATCGAGTGGGATAACAAGAGTCTCGTTGGATAAGCATTTCTTTAGGTTGGATACGTGGAAGGTAGGGTGTACGTTACTAAGTTCTTGAGGTAGTCGGAGTTTGTAAGCTACCAGATCGATTCTAGTGAGAATCTCAAAAGGCCCAATGTACCTTGGATTTAGTTTGCCAAGCTTTCCGAAGCGTATCATGCTCTTCCAGGGTGAGTCCTTCAATAGCACAAGGTCACCAACCTAAAATTCCAAGGGTTTCCGTCTTTTGTCAGTGTAGCTTTTCTATCGATCTCTAGAGCTCACAGATTTGTACAATCTTTTCTGTCGTTTCCCGGATGATCTCCGGACCAGTGAGAGTGCTGTCAGGAACTTGTCCTTTAGCTTGTTGCGTTTCACCCACCTCAGCCCAACACAGAGGGGATCTGCACTTCTGGCCATAGAGGGCTTCGAATGGAGAAAATTTGATACTAGTATGGTAATTGTTGTTGTATGAGAACTCGACTAATGGTAAATGGATATCCCATGCTTTACCAAAGTCGATCACACAAGCTCTTATCATGTCTTCCAACGTTTGTATAGTTCTCTCACTCTGTCCATCAGTTTGTGGGTGGTAGGCTGTACTCATGTCCAGCCTAGTTCCCAAGGATTTTTGTAGTGACTGCCATAACCTCGAGGTGAATCTACTATCTCTATCGGAGATAATAGATATTGGTACACAATGCAGTCGCACAATCTTTCTAATGTAAGTTCCGGTCAGTTTCTCCATCTTATCAGTTTCCTTAAATGGTAGGAAGTGCGCGGACTTGGTTAACCTGTCAACGATTACCCAAATGGTATCAAGACCACCCGTTGTCTTGGGGAACTTGGTTATGAAATCCATTGTAATCCGCTCCCACTTCCACTCAGGTATCTCCGGTTGTTGTAGTAAAACTGAGGGCTTTTGATATTCTACTTTAACTTTGGCGCAAGTAAGACACTTGACCACAAAGGTAGCAATATCTGCTTTCATGTTAGGCCACCAATATAACTTTTTGAGGTCCAGATACATCTTCTCTGAACCTGGATGAACAATGTATGGAGTATTGTGCGCTTCGTTAATGACAACGTCTCTGAAACCACCGAGCTTCGGTGTCCAGATCCGATGCATGAGGTAAAAGACTCCGTCACCCTTGACTTCTAAGTTCTTATCCATCCCTCTTAGGGTTTCACCTGCCACATTTTCAGGTTTCAAGGCTTCCTGTTGAGCCTCCTTAATTTGTGTGGACAGATGTGAAAGGATTGTCATAGTCAATGCCTTGACCCTACGACCTGAGTACTCTTTCTGACTAAGTGCGTCAGCTACTACATTGGCTTTACTGGGATGATAACGAATTTAGCATTCGTAGTCATTTAGTAGCTCGACCCACTGTCGTTGTCTCATGTTGAGCTCCTTCTGGTCAAATATATGTTGAAGGCTTTGGTGGTCTGTAAAGATAGTGATTTTCGTACCATACAGGTAGTGTCTCCAGATCTTTAGAGCAAATACTACTGCTCCTAACTCAAGATCATGAGTAGTATAGTTGACTTCGTGTGTCTTAAACTGTCTTGAGGCATAGGCGATGACCTTTCCCCATTGCATAAGAACACAACCAAGCCCTTGGTTGGATGCATCGTAGTATACCACAAAATCTTCTATCCTTCTGGGAGGGACAATATCGGTGCGCTGCATAAGGCTTGCTTCAGCGTTTGAAACACCTTTTCTTGTTTCTCTTCCCAGTCAAAGGTCACACTCTTCTGGGTCAATGTGGTAAGTGGTTTCGCTATCTTTGAGAAGTTCTGAATGAATCTGTGATAGTAGCCAACGAGGCCTAGAAATTGACGAATTTCATTAGGCGTCCTTGGTGCTGACCACTTCTCGATGGCTTTGATTTTGGAAGGGTCCACGTGAATTCCCTCTTTGCTGACCACATGACCCAAGAATTCGACTCTCCGAATCCAAAATTCACACTTCGAGAACTTCACATAAAGTTTCTCTGCTCGTGGTGTTTCCAAGATATGTCGTAGGTGTTGACTACGTTCCTCCTTACTGCGCGAGTAGATAAGTATGTCATCGATGAATACTATCACGAACTTATCTAAGTAAGGACGGCACACCCGGTTCATTAAGTCCATGAACACCACGGGAGCATTGGTTAATCCGAAATGCATCACTACAAACTCGTAGTGACCATAACGAGTTCGGAAGGTTGTTTTCGGAACATCTTCCTCTGAAACTCGTAACTGGTGATACCCGGATCTTAAGTCAATCTTTGAAAAGTAGCTCGCTCCCTGAAGTTGGTTGAACAAGTCGTCTATTCGTGGTAGATGGTATCGGTTCTTAATGGTCAGTTTGTTTAACTCGCGATAGTCGATGCACATACAGAACGATCCATCCTTCTTCTTCACGAACAAGACCGGTGCTCCCCAGGGTGAGAAGCTTGGTCTTATGAACCCTTTGCTGAGTAGTTCGTTCAGTCGACTGGATAGTTCCTGCATCTCAGTTGGTGCTAGTCGGTAGGGCGATTTGGCTAAAGGGGTAGCTCCTGGAACTAAGTCTATTATGAACTCGACTTGACGTTGTGGTGGTAATCCTGGAAGATATTCGGGAAAAATGTCGGGAAAGTCGTGGACTTCTGGGATGCTCTTTATGTCTTTCACCGTTTGGCTCACATCAACTACGTGAGCAAGGAATGCATGATATTCCTTTCGTTAGTACTTCTCGGCTTGAATACTTGAGATGATTCGAAGGTTCGTGCCTGGTTTGTCGCCATAGATAACTAGGGTTTCGTTATTCGGTAGATTAAGACGAACGGCTTTTTCAAAACACAAGATTTCAGCACGATGGAGACTCAACCAATCCATGCTGATAATGATGTCGGAACTTTTAATTGAGATAGGCATAAGGTCGATTTGAAATGAATAGTTATCTAGAGTGAGGGCGCATCCTATGTATATATCGTTAGTGTTCTCAGTCTTCCCGTTAGCCATTTCTACGATGAACGTTTCTTTTCGTGCTTGTGATGGTTGTTTAAGTAAGTGTTTAAATTTTTGATTCACGAAACTCCTCTCCACTCCACTATCAAATAGTATGCATGCAAAAGAGTTATTGAGGAGAAACGTACCCGTGACCACCGTAGGGTCTGCCACGACTTCTTCATGACCAATGGCGAGTACTCTCCCTACTCCACCAGTATTCCATGCTTTTGGACAGTTCCTCTTGTAGTGTCCAACTTCACCGCAACCATAGTAGTCCTGGCCTACTCTAGTACCAGGGACCTGGGTGATTGGTCTTGCCGGTGCCTTACAGAAACGGGCAGTGTGGCCCTTCCTGCTGCAGTTAGCACAGTGCATCTCCCGGCAGGGTCCGTTGTGATGGAAGTTGCACTTCGGCAGACTTCCAACATACTGTTTTGTTGGGGCAGGGACAACAGGGTTTGTTGCGGCATGAACAGCCACAATCTGTTGTTTCTTGGCGGAGTCCTGTGCCGATTGATTTTTCTTTCAGTCCCAAAACTTTCTCTTGTTGTCGGTTGCTTTGGCTCGTTCTGGGATATGGGTTGTTGCTTGCGGGCAGACTCCATGGTCAATGAGTCTCTGTGCCAATCGCTTCGCACTATCGAATGTAGAGGGTTTTGAAGACAAAACATTCCCCTGAAATGGAGGTACCAGTCCCCAGATGTACCTCTCAATCTTCTTGCTTTAGGTGGGGACCATCCCCGAACATAGAGCCGCAATATCACTAAACCTACTGGTGTATGCTACTTTGTCAGAGCCTTTCAAAGTAAGGCTCCAAAGTTCTTGTTCTAGTTTCTGAACTTCGCCCCTCAGGTAGTATTCTCCTCTCATCAGATCCTTCAGTGTTTCCCAGCCCATCGAGTTAGCCACTATGAGAGTAAGTGACTTCGCATGGCTATTCCACCAGGTGAGAGCCCGATCGGAGAAGGTGCAGGCAGCAAATTTTACTTTGCTTCCTTCTGGGCAGGAGCATATCTCGAAGATACACTCCATTTTCTCAAACCATTGCAAGAGGGAAATGATTCCACCGCTACCGTTAAAGGTTTTGGGTTTGCTGTTGGTGAAGTCCTTGTATGAACACTCCCTAGGGTGTCCATGACTATCTCCATAGGTAGAGTTATTACCTGTCCCACCCCCACTGGTACCGCTAGCGTTGATCCGAGTTAAGGTTGTCGTCACAGCCGCGGTCACTGCAGCTTGAAAAACTACAGGATTGAATTGTGGTGGAGGTGGTGGTGGCTGAGTTGGAATTATTGGAGGATTGCGTATGTATGATTTACGAGGATGCATATTTTACTAGAAGTTTATAAGATAAAGATAATGGTAAGATGTAAATAGTGAGTATAATGAGAGTGTTCCTTGAACTAATTTACCCTAGTTCAACATGAAATCTGAAAGGAGTTTATATAGAAGTCTACCACAAGGAATGACTTGTAAGGTAACATCAAGAATTTTGCTAGTGACCTTTTCAAAGAAAAGAGAGTGCATGTCAATTTCATTGGTATATTAGATGTATAGAGTTCGGGAAAAATTGACCTTGAAGTAGGTCTACAACATACCAACATAGAGAAAACTTTGACAGCATAAAGACCTAGAAAAACTGAAAGTTCAAGGTCTAATCATAAACATGAAATAGTAATGCTAGTGTATACACATAGACTTAAGTTATATCCAAAAGAGTGAGTAGAGTATGCTCTACTCGCGAGGAGTGTTGTTCTGATTAGTACTAGATTCTGCCCTGGATTCAGCCAACTGGTGTTCTGTTTCCCACACACGCCTTTCCAATGCTACTTGGCGCTGTTGAAGTTCTCTAACTTCGGATTGGCTGGCAGCCAGTTCCCTCTGTAGTGCACTAGTGTGAGTCCTTGTTAACTCCTGGTCGTCGCCCAGGTGGCGGAGGCGAACTGTGTTGACTCCTGAGTTAGCTCTAATCTCCATGACTTGGTCGAAGGTTGCTCTTCCCTGTACCACATTGCGAGCAACACGACGAACCAAGGTAGGGAGGACTCTGTCAGCTGAGCCTCCATCGCTCAGGTTGTAGAAGCTTCGGTCCCCATTATAAGGAGGTGGTTGTCCCTGTTCGTGACTCCACCTTCCCAAGTTTACTGCCCACAGAGGCGTCAGGCCTTGAAAATCCTGTCGAGGGTTAGGATTTTGGGCAACTTGAGGTGGATTATAGACCTCGGGTTCTGAGTCGGAGTCTTCTTGAACTTCCTCTTCGTTCTCTTCCTCAGAACTCTCCTCGGGGTCTTCTTCTACTGGGACCATATGATTATCTTCTTCTGGTTCAGCTTCGAGCCAGCCACCGTTCCCTTGATTGGGAAAGTACGGGTCTCCCAGTAGATGAAATCCATCCATGTTATCTAAGCGAGAATAGGGGTGTAAGAAGCATATAATAGATGTATTCCTAAAGATATTTATAAGGTGATCCTTACCAGTTACTTCTATACTTACTTAGTGCATACCAGCTATATATAATCAAGATAGAATAGACCTTCGAATAAGTGATCCAACTCTAAGACCACAACCAAACAAGGAACAGGAACTAAAGTGAAGATCACAGATTCTAAGTTTATGGCATCTTAGTTATATATAACCTTAGCGTATCCACTTAGCAACTATAGACCTACTAGTAAGAGTCTTATTAGTTCTCACATAAGTAAATTATAGTACGCAAAATACTCCAATAGTATTTTAAGTTTATGTTATGTTCTAGTGTTTCATTGTAGTAAGAGTTGGTATGTTTTTAGACTTGTTGCAACACCACGACCATTCCTAGGCATATGCTAATCACTTCTCGGATAGATATAGTTGATCAGGCTATATCAATCCCAAGTCTGATTATATATCCCCAAGCCCACTCGTGTTGTTCAACAATCACAATACTTTTGTTGTGTTCTAGTATGACACTATTTCTGCTATGAATGCATGTATGTATACTTTAGTCCTAAGTCCGTTAAGGTATTAGCAATAGTCCTAAGTCCGTTAAAGCATGATTATACATAAATATACAAAAAAAATATGATTTAGATAATAAATAGAAATCTAAAATAGTTTAAAAAGAGTTTGAAAATGATTTTTAACAATATTTATAAGCATAAGAATTTCTTTGTTTGTTTGTTTTCACATGTAAGAGTTAACACAATTCTATTGTGTTTTACTTGTATTCCCCCTAAAAACATTGAAAAAGGTAAATTGTAGGGGTATGAACTCACCTTAAGTGAGTGATTCGATTGAAGGTTCGATATAGGAAGTTTTTCCACAAGTTAGATCCCGAGGCAAAAACAAGTCCTAAAAGCATTTCACGTAATATATATGTATACTATTAGTGAATATAATCACATGTATGATACGGAAATGGACCAATTTGTAAGTTTCACTTACAAATAAGGGTGTTAGAAGCTATTTTGGGAGGCTGTAATGAGTTTTCGGCCAGCCCCTTCGGTTTTCGGTTGAGGATCTTGATGAAATGAAGAACACTTGGTGTTCTAAGCAAGATACGAAGGAGATATGATTCGATTTCGGATGATAGTTGAGAGAGAAATAGGGGTTTTCGGTTGAAGAACTTGAGAGAAAAATGAGTGTTTTCGGCTAGAAGTGTAGAAGTGAGGGAGTGTTTTCGGTCTCCCCATATGTATAGGGTCGAAATCGTTGATGGGATACATGCATTGGTTTTTGCACCGAGTGGATAAGACCGAAGTTTGTGGTCAGAAGAGAGTTCCCGACTGCGAACCGAGGGTTTTCGGTCTGAAGCGGGTTCTCGGTTGCGAACCGAGGGTTTGCGGTCTGAAGGTTTACAGCCCATGTGAGACTTCTCGGATTAAGCACTACACTTCTAATAAAAGGCTTTTGCATACATAAAGGGTATCAATCCAACCTTAATAAGTAAATCAAAACAATAAGTTTGACTTTATTTGACATGTTAGACTTTAGTTGACCCAAGTTTGACTTTGGTTGACTTTTACAATTTCGAAAATATCGGGTTGTCACATATTCACACTCTCCTCCTTTACCTTTTCAGAGCTATAACTGCCCTGCCAGTTTCAATTCTTATTTTTACCAAAGTTCTTCTTTGCGAATCTCTTTGGGTTGGATACCATTAAAGCGAATTCCTCCTTAGAAATAGATCAGACTCTGAATCATCACCATCTAGAACCTTTTTACCCTTCGCAACTAAGGCCAACGATCCCTTCCCATAAGCAATCTTACTTTCTTTCGTCACTTCAGCTTCATGTGACTTCAGTATTCCAACAAGCTTCGCCAACGTGTAGTTCTTGAACTGCTCATGCGCTTTCACTGTAGATACAACCGCCTTCCACTCAGATCTGAGCCCATTCATGAGCGTGACTTTTTGCTCGATTAGTTCACATCCAATCTTGTGCTTCATCATCCTACTGAGAAGATGACTATAGCGATTGAAAGTTTGATCCAAACTCTCTTCTGGCTTTTGTATAAACGCTCCAAATTCAGAAAGAAATAGAGTCTGAGTAGAATGCTCGAGATTAGCATCTGTTAAGTACAGTTCCTTGAGTCTATCCCAAATGGCTTTTGCAGTGTCATACGAACTAACCAAATGGAAAGTGTCTGGTGGTAAGGCAAACCTGATGATTCTCATTATTTTGACATTGCTTATGAGCCTGTCCTTCTCATCCTGTGATATGTCTTTTACATTAAGAAGAAGTTGGTTGTAGTCTCGCTGAGTTTTGATTTCTCTTCTCGTTCCTGTATGAGTAAATGTTTGGACAGTAATTGCTTCCAATATCAAATAACCATGGTCTACAAGCCCAAGGACGTAGTCTTCAAAATGCAACGCCCACACTTCATAATCGTTGGGAAAAAGGATAGGAATGTTGGTTGTAGATCCAATGCTGCTTGAAGGATTTATTGAGTTAACATGAGAGTCTTCTGTCATGTTTAGAGATTGACAAAACCTGTATGAATCAGATGTGTAAACTAAATAGTTTTTGGGTAATATCAAGATCAAAGATCAGCGTCGATAACAACTATGACGGCTGAACCAGATCCAATAATAGCGGAAACCCTAAAAACTCTTTCAACAGAAGAGATGCGTATAGATTACACACTCTCCTGCTCTGATACCAATTGATGAGTTGAAAACTCTAATGATCGATTAGATTCAAACTAGTAAAAGCAATCAACAAATAGAATATGAATCAAGAATATGTCGAATGATTATAAATCACAACCTCAGAAGAGCTCGATAAAGAGCTGCTACTATAGAGGTGTGTAGGGTTTACAATGACACTATTAGTAAATACACGATGCATGCACGCACCTTAAATAGTAAAACCCTAATCATTAAACACGGTTGGACAGGCCCAACCCGGATACACAAAAGACTAAATAAAGGCCCAAAAGACGCAACACTTAAATACTCAACAGATACTATAAAACCATACACCTAGGCTCCTTATGTGCCTCTTATACCTCTATTCTTGCACGGTCGACATGGCCGGATTTCACCTAGCATGAGATCCTTGCTTTCCCGATAATGGGAATGGTGGATGGATCAAGGAGGGGCCCGAGGAGTAGGTCGAGGCTGACGCACCAGCCGCTGAGGAGGACCTAGAGGAGGGTCAAGATGACGATGAGGACATTGACGAGGACCTGATGGAGGTGGACTCCAATGCTGATTATGAGGTCAGCAACCCACGTTTTGTCGTCCACAACCTGCACGATTCTATACCCGAGCCGAGTTTTTAGGTATACCGCCATCCAGGTGGTCCATTATGGATGCGCACTCCTCGTAAGAGGATACCTCCCTTTCGTGGATCCAAGATATTTCTAACATGTGTACCCCTCCAGGATCCGACACCCCGCTGGGCAGAGGACCTACACAGATGGAGCCGCAAGCATGGACAAAATCCCCCGTACGGTATGTACCGAGAGTTATACGACCTCCGTAACAGCGGTTCAGCCGACAGGGCTCTCCCTATCATGATTCGCCGCGTCTCGCGCCTTGACGAGCATGATAGGGTGTCTACCAACCAGATCCTAGATGTTGGTGCCACTGATGAGGTCACCGCCGCCCGGTTTCTTCGTCTAGATGAAGATCATGATCATACATGCATGATTATCGATTGTCTTCTGGAGGATGTCACGAATGCCCGAGCCGAGGTGAGGGAGCTCATGGACAGGCATGCCAACATGGGGCAGAGGATGATCGAGGCAGAGTGCCGAACTGAGGAGGCCAGAGAGGAAACAAGGGAGATGCGAGCATTCATAATCACACTTCGAGGGCCGAAGGATGTCACTCGCCATTAGTAGTGTTTATGCTACTCAACTTTTGTTATAGACTAGGTCTTGTAAGTAAGCGTTGGTGCTACTCCCTCATGTATGTAGGTCCGACCCTGCGAATAAGTGATTACACTATTCTATGGGTCGCTATGCTGCCGATTTTATTTTGGGTTTCAGGTGTATTATAGACCTCCATTGTTGGATTAGTGTCTAAGTCCGTAACTATATTTGGTATGTACTTGATCCGAATGTGCATGGTCCTTTTGGGTTGCCTTCACCAAAGCAACTTGACAAGGTAATTTGATATGAGAGAGAAGATATTATGGTTTATTAATATATTATAAGAATGATATATTAAAGGAGAAATCATATTTATTTAATTAGTATTAGTCATAAATTAATTAGGAATTAATTTGGTGACTAAAAGAGATTAATTAAATAAAAGGGTATAAACTGTCAAATGTGTGATAGTTAAGTTTTGGGCTGGGAAACCTAATGGGATAAGGAGGAACGAAATTATGATGAGGGATCATCATATTTTCGTCCAAGGGCCTCATTCCAGAAGGTTCTTTGGGCTGCTTGGTGGCTAAGCTATCCATTAGGGTTTAGACTGAAACCCTAGCACCCTACAGTATAAATAGATGCCCTATGCTTCAATTTTCGGCCACCTGATTCCAAGAGAAACCCTAGAGCCGAAAATTAGTATCCTCCCTCTCTCTCTTAATTGCCTTCTTGCTTCAAGGTGTTTGTGAGCCATTAGAGGCACTACAATTGTGGTGCTTGCTTTCAAGAGTTCAAGAGATCAAGGAAACTAGTTGTTATTGCAATATAACAACAAAGGTATGTCTACTACACTTCTATATGATTTTCGAAAATTATAGAAGCATGCTAGGGTTTATTTTGTGTTCATATAGTTGTATGTCTTATAGTGAAAACATAGATCCAATTAGGGTTGCATGCACACATAGGATTGTTTGTATAAAACCTATCAGTGGTATCAGAGCCTTTGGTTTTTTGTTTTCAATTGGATTTGATACATATTATGAACTTGACAAATTAGGGTTTATGGCAAGTAAACCCTAAGGCTTGGTGATTTTCGCAATTAGGGTTGCAAAACCCTAGTTGGCGATTTTGATAGGGTTCTTAAACCCTTTTGCCTAGCCTCCATATTTTCGAAATTAGGGTTATGAAACCCTAGGGATTTCGAAAATCCCTTGCCCCCCAAGACAAGATCCCAAAATTTTAGGGATTTGGATATTGCTATCTTTGTGATTATCAATTTAATTGTTTAAACTAGATAATTTAAGATCTTGAATTATCCTTTCCATAAATTTCAAAATCTAGGGGATAAAAAGGATTAGGTAAATTAATAGTTTAATTTCATGATAATCCTTCATGATTTAATAGTTTAAATTAATTGTTTAATTTTGATAATTATTAAATCAAAGTTTTGTTGATGTTTAAAATTTTAAATTAAAAAGTTTAATTTTCGAAAATTTTAAATACAATTAAGACACTAGTATTTTGAAATGTTTTAAAATACACCCTTATACAATTATGATATTATAAGATTAATTATTACATATATGTATAAGAACAAGCTAGTCTTATCGCTAGTAGGCCTCATTCACGAAGCCAGTCTATAAGGTGGGTATAAGGTTGCTGCCTATAAAATGGCGCTTAATGGATGTACACTCACATCTACCGCTTGCTTGACTGGTGGAGGGTCGTTAGCCGAACGGATAGGATAGGGCACTTAATTTCTCATTATAAGTATAATGGAAATATTAAAGTAACTACATTGTTTTACAAATTCCCACTCTTAGTTACTTTAGGGTAAAATGTGAAAATGATGCTATTCCATGGAATTACACTTTGTACCCCTGTCAAACGTTAGTGGAGCGTGCGTGGTTAACCAGCACACTAATTTGGGATTGACATTGGTGAAAAAGGGTGGCTCGATGTCTTATCATAGATCAATGGAGCGTGCGTGGCTAACCAGCACATTGATTAGGTGATGAAAACATTGAGTGCACCACGTTGATTCGCATGGTTATTCACAAACTTGTTTGCGATCCTCGGCATCCCAGTCGCAAATTTGAAGTGCATATCGAGATTTAAACACGCCATTGAAATGTTCAATGAATCTCAAAAGAAATCTAGGAATTTTCAAATACATTTAAAACTTAACCTCTTTCGTTTTTCATGGTGAAAATTAGTGAATCGTCATTCACTTACCTTCAAATTATTTACTTTTAGATTACGGCATCCCTTTTCTAAGTTGTAAATAATGTTGTTGGATCCTAGCCCTAATTTCTCATTTGGGTGTTTAATTGGGGATTCATTCTAATCAAACTTTGTTCCTTTCTATTTCAGATGTCAAACGCAAACGCGAACAACAACACTTCTGGGTCATTCTCGTTGATGAACCTATGTCAGAAAGTGACATTTGATGGCTCGAACTTCAACGAGTGGATGAGATACATTCGCATGATAACTCGTTACGAGGACAAAGAATATGTCCTAGACGAGAAGCTAGAAAAGATCAACCCAGAAGAAGCTACTCCTGAAGAGATGGCCGCCTTTGAGGCTCACGAGCGTGATGCAACGAAAGTTCATTGCATCATGTTGGCCACCATGAACCTCAAACTCCAAAAGTCCTATGAGGACATGTATCCATATGAGATGCACCAAGATTTGCTGGACAGGTACCACCAGAGCGCGAGGCAAGAGCGCTATGAGATCATCACCAACATGATCACCGCTAAGATAGGGAGTGGAGAATCCCTAACTGCTCATTTGCAAAGAATGCAAAGATATGTTGATCGTCTTCTCAAACTTAATGTTAAGTTTGATGAGGATTTGGCTATCGACATCATACTCCACTCCTTGCCTTCCTGCTACAACCAGTTCATAATGACCTACCACATGAATAAGGAAGAGGTCACCCTAAGTAAGCTTCAAGGGCTCCTGAGGACAGCTGAGAGCAACCTCAAGGACAAATCTATTGCATCATCCTCTACTGTAACCGCTCTTGTGTTGGCAATTGGCCAAGGAAAGGGAAAGAAGAGGAAGGCTCCTTCCAAGAGCCACCATAAGGGTAAGACCCAAGATGGTTCCTCTTCTAGTGGGACCAAAGCAGGTTCTATTAAGCCCTCTTCTGACCCCAAGGAAGCAGAGTGCTTCTATTGCCACCAGAAGGGCCACTGGAAACGAAGCTGCCCTAAATATCTGCAAGATATTAAGGATGGGAAGATAAAGCCCACCTTTGCAGGTATGTATTTAATTAAATCTAATAACTCATCATTTGCTACTTCATGGGTTCTTGATACAGGGTGTGGTTACCACATTTGTTCTGATATGCAGGGCCTAAAAAGAAGTAGGGAAGTGGAGCATGGAAGGATAAGCTTGATCATGGGAAACAAGAAGTCTTCACCAGTAACCAAGATCGGAGTTTATTCCTTAGTGTTGAGTAATGGGTTAGGACTAGATTTAAATAATTGTTGCTATTCGCCAGATATGGCAAGGAACATCATTTCTTTTCATGGTTTGTTTAGACAAGGTTTCAGATATTCATTTGATAATAGTAATGGTTCTATTAATGCTTATTTGAATGGTGTCTTTTATTTCAATGCATTACCTTGTAATGGGATTTATGAATCTGTGTTAGTTATTGACAATTTAGGAAATGATGTTTTGAATATTGATTCGTCCACAAGTTTGGACAAAGCATGCTTGTGGCATTGTCGCCTTGGCCATGTTAACAAGAAACGCATAGCCCAACTCCAAAAGGATGGAGTATTGGAGTCATTCGACCTTAGGGACGATGACGTGTGTGAGTCTTGTTTGCTTGGGAAGATGACCAAGTCACCCTTTACTGGCACATGTGAAAGGGGTGAGGGTGTATTGGATCTCATACATACAGATGTATGTGGACCCTTTAGATCCACCACAAGGGACGCTTGTCGCTTCTACGTGACTTTTACAGATGATTATAGCAGATATGGATATATCTACTTAATCAAGCAGAAGTCAGAAACCTTTGAAAAATTCAAAGAGTTCAAGAATGAAGTGGAGAATCAGTTGGGCAGGAAAATCAAGATGCTTCGATCTGATCGAGGGGGAGAGTACCTAAGTCTTGAGTTTCACGACTATCTGAAAGAGTGTGGAATAGTTTCACAATTGACGCCTCCTAGAACGCCACAATTGAATGGTGTGGGTGAGAGACGTAATCGAACCTTGTTGGACATGGTTCGCTCTATGATGAGTCGTGCTTCGTTACCAATCTCATTCTGGGGGTATGCCTTGGAGACTGCCGCCCATATCCTTAACTTAGTTCCCACAAAGAAGGTTACCAAAACACCTCACGAGATGTGGACAGGGAAAGCTCCCTCGCTAGCACATATCAAGGTTTGGGGTTGTGAAGCTTTCGTAAGACGAGAGACTCACGACAAGCTAGAACCTCGTAGTGAGAAATGTTACTTCATTGGCTATCCACAGAAGTCTTTTGGTTATCTCTTCTATAGACCAAATGACAATGTTGTCTTTGTTGCTAGGAGAGGGGTTTTCAGAGAAAGAGAACTCATAAGCCAAGGAGACAGTGGGAGTCAGATTGACCTTGAAGAGCTTCAAGAGTCAGGAGAAGAAGGAACCTCTGACACTGGCGTTCAAGATGAGGAGGAAACTCCTGTTGAACCAATTGACCAGTCCTTACCTCTTAGACGTTCAAGTAGAGTTATTGTTCCACCCCAGTTTTATGGTTTCCATATTACTACTGACGGGGATACGTTTATTAGTGATAGTACACTAGTAAATCTGGACGAACCTAACAGCTACAAGGAAGCCATGGCAGGCCCAGAATCCGCTAAATGGAAAGAGGCAATGGACAGCGAGATTCAGTCCATGTATGACAACCAAGTTTGGAATTTGGTTGATAATGTACCAGGTCGTAAGACAGTCGGGTGCAAGTGGATCTTCAAGAAGAAGACAGACATGGATGGGAAAGTGCACACTTATAAAGCGCGATTGGTCGCTAAGGGCTTTACTCAAACTCCTGGAGTTGACTATGATGAGACCTTCTCACCAGTTGCGAAAATAAAGTCTATTAGGGTAATGCTTGCAATAGCTGTGTTTCATGATTATGAAATCTGGCAGATGGACGTAAAAACCGCTTTCCTAAATGGGAAGCTGGCTGAGGATGTTTACATGAATCAGCCAGAGGGTTTTGTCAATGCGAAGCATCCAAATAGAGTGTGCAAGCTTGAGAAATCCATTTATGGATTAAAGCAAGCATCTCGCAGATGGAATCTTTGTTTTGACGAGAAGGTCAAAGAGTTTGGTTTTCTACGAAATGAAGATGAGTCATGTGTATATGTCAAGGCCAGTGGGAGTATAGTGAGCTTCCTCGTATTGTATGTCGATGACATACTACTCATAGGAAACGACATCCCAACATTGCAGGAGGTCAAGTCCTGGCTTGGGAAGTGTTTCGCTATGAAGGACCTCGGAGAGGCTGCATATATTCTGGGAATAAGGATAGTAAGAGACAGAAGCAAGAGACTGATAGGACTCAGTCAGGATACATACTTGGAAAAGGTACTAAAACGTTTTAGTATGGAAAATTCCAAGAAAGGGGAGTTACCAATCCAATGCAATACCAAACTGAGTAAGACTCAGAGCCCGAGTACAGAAGCAGAGATAGCTGATATGAGCCGAGTACCTTACGCTTCCGCAGTTGGTTCGATTATGTACGCTATGACTTGTACTCGCCCTGATGTGGCTTTCGCTTTGAGCATGGTCAGCAGATATCAAGGGAACCCTGGTAGGGCACATTGGATTGCTATCAAGAATATTCTTAAGTACCTACGAAGGACCAAGGAATGGTTTCTAGTCCTCGGTGGGAGTGATGACTTAAGGGTGCGAGGGTACAGTGACGCTAGTTTCCAGACAGATCGGGATAATTACCGATCACAGTTGGGCTGGGTCTTTACCCTGAATGGAGGAGCAGTGACTTGGAAAAGTTCCAAGCAAGAAACCGTAGCTGATTCAACGTGCGAATCAGAGTACATTGCGGCAAGCGAGGCGTAAAAGGAGGCTATATGGTTGAAGAACTTCATTGGAGACCTTGGAGTTGTGCCATCCATAAAGGAGCCCATGGAAATTTTCTGTGATAATGAAGGAGCGGTTGCCTTAACCAAGGAACCAAGGGATCATGGCAGATCTCGACATATCGACAGGAAATACCATTTTATTAGACATCGGGTAGAAGAGGGACTCCTCGTTGTGAAGAGGGTATCGTCGGAAGATAACCCAGCAGATCCCCTTACGAAGGGACTGAGTAGGGTTAAGCATTTGCAGCACGCTAGGAGCGTAGGGCTAAAGGACGATATTAGTTTAGATTAGATAGGTAGGAAACTTGTAATGGATGATCTTATATTCAACATTTGATGATTAAATAAAAGTGTTATTTATAAGAAAGTTTCTATCTTGTGTTGATTATTTATCTATTGTTTCAATTTTGCATGTTTTGACTTCCTGAATAATAAGATTATTCGAACAGTCCACAATCGCTCATATATTGGAAGTAGATATGAAGGAAGATTGTCATAAATTTGTTTGTAGATTGTCTGAAAAGTTTTAGACATAGCAAAGGTTTGCTGCAAAGTTTATGGGTGCTTATGAAATTTGTATTGAGCATTGGAATAGACCCGCACTTGCTGGAATCGCTTCATGAATGTTATCACAAGTGATCGCAAGATGATAATATCATATAATCTTTAAACCTAGAGATATGGTTATTGTTTGCTAGTTGATTATACATTGATAATGCAAAAACGCATCAGTAACTTGATGTTATAAAATGCATTATTGTGTGTGGCTTAGCTAGTAAATGATAAAAGCATATAAGTCGACGTTTTCTGTTCCTTTTATTCTATGAGAATAAAAGCGATATCTTGGCCACTTGATGATTTGGTTTGACTTATGTGCCGGGCCCGGTCAGGATGAAGTTGATGTGTTCAACTGAGTTCTATGTCGAACAAATCAGAGATCGAGAAACAAAATGTTGGACAATAAGTATTGTTAGCATGATATCTAGAACAGAGGATTATACGATCCCTTATCTGAAGGACAGATTATTGGTCAGAGTTGACAGCGGCTATTGAAAGCTACGATTGCTAATCGGATACAGAAGTCATATGTGAGATATAGTTACTAGACTTATCCAAGTGGGAGATTGTTGGATTAGTGTCTAAGTCCGTAACTATATTTGGTAT
Source organism: Lactuca virosa (assembly GCF_052849685.1). Taxonomy (NCBI): domain Eukaryota; kingdom Viridiplantae; phylum Streptophyta; class Magnoliopsida; order Asterales; family Asteraceae; genus Lactuca; species Lactuca virosa. The sequence goes on along the minus strand of NC_136426.1, from coordinate 111,297,231 downwards.
GTACTTGATCCGAATGTGCATGGTCCTTTTGGGTTGCCTTCACCAAAGCAACTTGACAAGGTAATTTGATATGAGAGAGAAGATATTATGGTTTATTAATATATTATAAGAATGATATATTAAAGGAGAAATCATATTTATTTAATTAGTATTAGTCATAAATTAATTATGAATTAATTTGGTGACTAAAAGAGATTAATTAAATAAAAGGGTATAAACTGTCAAATGTGTGATAGTTAAGTTTTGGGCTGGGAAACCTAATGGGATAAGGAGGAACGAAATTATGATGAGGGATCATCATATTTTCGTCCAAGGGCCTCATTCCAGAAGGTTCTTTGGGCTGCTTGGTGGCTAAGCTATCCATTAGGGTTTAGACTGAAACCCTAGCACCCTACAGTATAAATAGATGCCCTATGCTTCAATTTTCGGCCACCTGATTCCAAGAGAAACCCTAGAGCCGAAAATTAGTATCCTCCCTCTCTCTCTTAATTGCCTTCTTGCTTCAAGGTGTTTGTGAGCCATTAGAGGCACTACAATTGTGGTGCTTGCTTTCAAGAGTTCAAGAGATCAAGGAAACTAGTTGTTATTGCAATATAACAACAAAGGTATGTCTACTACACTTCTATATGATTTTCGAAAATTATAGAAGCATGCTAGGGTTTATTTTGTGTTCATATAGTTGTATGTCTTATAGTGAAAACATAGATCCAATTAGGGTTGCATGCACACATAGGATTGTTTGTATAAAACCTATCATCCATGAAGGTCAATTTTCCAAAACTATGTACTACTATGAAACATTATCAATGAAATGGTTTGCGTTTTATTTCATTGGGTATTACTATTAAGTTTATAAATTGTTATGCAATTGTTTACTTATTATAGTAATTACTTTTTTATGAAATGTTTACAAGTTACAATAAAGGCGAGACATAACAAACATATAGCTGAGACGTTTTATTTCTATAATACCCGATTTATAACTATTATCGAGGACTTACCATCATTCCACCTCTAATCCCTATGGCAGAAGAATGCCACCACGCAGAAGTAACCGACGTGTCGGTGGAACACCAATAGTTCCACCAACACCAACTCCACAGGTGGACCCCGCTATGTTCCAAGCCGTTGTGGCAGCCGCGGTGGCAACCTCCATGGCACAAATTAGAGCTAATGGCACAAACGGAAACGGAAATGGAAATGGAAACAAAAATGGGAACGGTGCCAATACTTCCAATCATGGAGAAAGCCAAGGACACCAACGAATATGGTCCTACAAGGATTTTATGAACTGCAAGCCCAAGACTTTTCATGGAGACGGCGGTGTCATCACCTTAATGAGATGGTTTGAGAAAACCGAATCTGTGTTTGAAGTTTGTTCATGCCCAGATGAATGTAAAGTCAAGTACGCAGCTCGTACTTTCACTGACTCGGCCTTATCCTAGTGGAATGACCATGTTAAAACCCTGACTCTCGCCGTGGCCAAATCTATGAGTTGTGAAGATTTGAAGGTCATGATGCTGGAGGAGTACTGCTCGAGAGGCGAAATTCAAAAATTAGAACAAGAGCCACTAACGCTGGGGTGAGTCAGGCGTGTTACGGATGTAGGGAGACGTGGCATTTCAAAAGGGAGTGCCCAAAGGAAAAGAACAAGAATTTCAGAAGCGTGGGAAGGGTCTTGACAATGGGGCATGAGGAAGCGATGAAGGACGCCACTGTGGTTACCGGTATGTTTTTACTCAATAACTCACATGCATGCATACTTTTCGATAGCGGTGAGGAGAGAAGTTTCGTGAGCCACAAGTTTAAACACATACTCAAACAAAAACCTCAATCACTCAATGAAATATTCACAGTAGAGATGGCTAATGGAAAAACTGAAAACACCAAAGGCATATACATAGGATGCACCCTAACCCTAAACAATCACTCCTTCCAAATCGATCTAATGCCTGTTAACATAGGAAGCTTTGCTGTGATTATTGGCATGGATTGGTTAAGCCATCACCATGCCGATATCATGTGTTACGAAAGGGTCGTCTGACTTAACTTACAAAATAATGAAACCCTTGTCATCTATGGTGACAAACCCGACACAAACCTCTGAATCGTCTCTTGCATCAAGGCTCAAAAGTACCTACGCAACAATTACCACAAATTCCTAGCCCACGTTGTTGATAAGAAGAGAGAAGTGAAGGGCATCAAGGATATTCCAGAAGTCTGCAATTTTCCCGACATATTCCCAGAAGACCTTCCGGGAGTACCACCCGTGCGACAAGTCGAGTTTAGAATCGACTTGATTTCTGGAGCCACCCCCATAGCCAAATCACTATATCGTTTATCCCCGACAGAACTACAGGAATTGTCTAGTCAACTGAATGAACTGCTAAGTAAAGGATTCATTATACCAAGCTTCTCACCTTGGGGAGCACCAGTCTTGTTCGTAAAAAAAGAAATACGGATAATTCCGTATGTATATTGACTATCGGGAGTTAAACAAACTAACCATCAAGAATCGATATCCCCTACCCCGAATTGACGATCTGTTCGAACAACTTTGGGGATCGAGCTACTTCTCGAAAATCGATCTAAGTTCGGGGTACCATCAGCTCAGAGTCCAGGAGGAAGATATTCCTAAGACGGCGTTTAGGACTCGTTACGACCATTACGAGTTCGTTGTGATGTCCTTCGGATTGACTAATGCACCCACGGTGTTCATAGATCTAATGAACCGCGTATGCCGACCTTACCTAGATAAATTTGTGATAGTGTTTATCGATGACATACTAATCTATTCGTTAAGTAAGGAAGAGCATAGTCAACATCCGCGACAAGTCTTGGAGACGCTAAGGGCGGAGAAGCTGTATGCAAAGTTTTCAAAATGTGAATTGGATTCGAAAGGTGGACTTCTTAGGAAATGTGGCCATTAAGGAAGGGATACATGTGGATCCCTCCAAAATCAAAGCAATTGAAAATTGGGAAGTGCCGAGGACACCGACAGAAATCCACTAGTTTTTGGGCCTTGTTGGCTACTACTGAAGGTTCATACATAACTTTTCCAACATCGCAAAGCCACTTACTACCCTGACCTAGAAAGGAGTGACCTTCAACTGGGAAGATAAACAAGAAACTACCTTCCAGACGCTAAAGCAAGATTTCTTCAGTGCTCCGATCTTGTCTCTTCCAAAAGGAACGGAAGACTTTGTGGTCTACTGTGATGCATCCAAGTAGGATCTAGGTTGCGTACTTATGTAATGAGGGAAAGTCATTGCCTATGCCTCAAGACAACTTAAGACTCACGAGGTCAACTACACCACACACGACCTTAAATTAGGGGCAATAGTGTTTGCCTTAAAGATCTGGAGACACTACCTTTACGGTATAAAGTGTACGAGCTTCACTGACCATTAGAGTCTCCAGCACATCCTCAATCAAAAAGAGCTCAATGTGAGGCAACGACGATGGGTAGAGTTACTAAATGATTTCGAATATGAAATTTGTTATCATCCGGGCAAGGCCAACTGTAACATCCGGTTTCTGGTACGCATTTATGTACAAATTATTCATTTTTATAGAGCTACTCGACGAGTTGGAAGCCCGAGACTCGTCGAGTAGAATTAAGTCTTGGACGCGGGATTTCAGCCATCTACTCGACGAGTCAAGATCCCTCGACTCGGCGAGTAGGTCTGTCAGAGTGAAACCCTAATTTCGGGGTTTTTGCACCCTATTTAAGAATCTTAATCCCCACCTTTTGGCCTCATTTCCAGCCTCCAAGTCCTAAACCCTAATCCACGAAACCCTAGAGTGTCTTGTGAGTTGTGAGCCATTCTTGAGTGTTTTCGTCTGTTCTTGAAGCTAGAAGAAGAAGAAGGAGCTAGAAGGTTCAAGGAGAAGAGAATAGATCCAGGGATTTCCTTCCATCCTCATCACTTTCTGGTAATCAAGTCTCTAACTTGATCATTCATTTCTTAGATCTATTTACTTCCATTTTATGAAGGTTTTGGTGCAAAAACCTTGGTCCTTGGGATTTGGACGTCCCAAGTGACTTATATTTCAGATCTGGGATCTAGGAGGGGTTCCATGGCATAAAGGTGCAAACATTATGACCATGGAAGCCCCATGCAAGCTTATAAGCATTAATATGGCCTTTTTAGCCCTAAGAGGCCATGCTTGGAAGGAAAGCTAGGAACTTTACGTGTCCAAGTAGTGTTAGGGGTTTAGATCTGAGGTTGTAAGCTTTAGTTTGGTGTATGGGTGGTTTAAGGACCAAGTTCTAAGTCCCAAGGAGTTAGGGTTTGAGCTAAACTCTTTAAGAAGAGGTATTAATGGGTAAAGTCAGAAACTTTACCCTTAAAAGGACATTTTCAGGGTTTATGTGAAGTATGAAGCTTGGATCTAAAGTGTAGGGGCTTAATCCATTAAGACAGCCCAAACAAATAGGGGAACTCGGCGAGTCCAGTAAAGGACTCGACGAGTTGAAGTCGGGTTGTCCCGATTGTATGCCAGGTAGAACTTGACGAGTCTATGAAGGGACTCGACGAGTTGACTCGGCTGACCACGAGTCTGAGTAGTATAGGAACTCGCCGAGTTAGGAGGTAACTCGATGAGTTGGGTTGACTGGGAGTTTACCTTGATTTTGACTTTGACTAGGACATTGACTTTGACCATGGGTAAAATGGTCATTATTCCCTAAGAAGGATTATCATATTTTTGATTAAGTGTTATTGTGAAATTGATAGTTGGGGAGTCGTTGGAGCAGCCGTCAGAGATTCCTCACACGAGATTTCACAGCTAGCATTCGAGGTGAGTTTCCTCCAATAGGAACGAGTCTAAGGCACCAAGGCCGGCCCGTATAGCTAGTAGTAGTTTCGGACTATGGTTCGATGCCGGGCAGGGCCCTATGTAGGTTTATATGCTTTTTCGGATTTTGATCCGATGCCGGGGCGGTCCTGAGGAATGCTTGTATGCTTGATGTCTCTGTGATTCTTTCATGTGTTTGTATTGTATGTTTCTGGACTTCGGTTCGATGCCGGGGCGGTCCCGAGGAATGTTACTATGTTACCGGATTACGGTCCGATGCCGGGCGGGGACCGAGGAATGTTGAAGCGCTAATATTATATGCTAGGTTTATGTGTAATATTGATTATGCTCATATGTATTCCGAGATGTGTTGTAACTTCCCAAAAATCATGACAAAAGATTTCATTTTAAAACCTTAATAGAAACCATAATTGTCAAACCATTCATTCAAAACATATTTAATCAGAGTATCATGTCTAAACATATCATATCAGAGTAAAACATCTCAGGCTAAAACATCATGGTCTGTACGATGCAGTCATCCCGAGCCCTTCCCTCCGCTACCGGAAGTACCTGAAACCAAAACTAAAAACCGTAAGCACGAAACTTAGTGAGTTCCCCATACTACCACATACCAAACATTTAACCACATACTGGGCCCCCGCCCGCTGTATTGGGACTAGCCCGACATCGGACTCGCTCCAGCATCAGGCCCCGCCCGACATCGAGCCCCGCTCGGTATACATATCTGTCTCTTAGGCCTTGCATGTCTCCGGGCCCCGCCCGCTATACATATACAATCACATAAACATACTAGCACAATAAGCAAACATATTCTACTGTATTCCTGTCCTAAGGCCTCGCCTACCTTGGTCCTCGCCCCTGTCCTGCTACTGATGAGTCATGCAACCCCGTCCACACTCCGGCTGATAGTGAGATACGGGCCCCCGCCCACACTCACTTCTTTGCTATCTCGGGCCCCACCCCTGCTCTGCTACTAAAGAGATACGGAACCCCGTCCATACTCAGCTAGTGATGAGTTACGGGACCTCGCCCACACTCACCTCCCTACCAGGCACATACAAGTATCACACAGACAACAAGTATAACCTATCATACTAACATTCCTCGGGCTTGCCCGGGCATCGGACCTTAGTCTGGAATAACATACCTATAGACCTTCCTCGTGCCTCGCCCAGCATCAGACCGTGGTCCGGAAACATACTATCATACAATGCCTAGGGTTAACCCCCGGGTCTTCCTACCATACATAAACTAAATGGGTCGGCATTGTGGCCGTAGACCCATGCACACAGTGAGGAGACTCACCTCGCACTGCTGAAGACCTGTTGATACTCCGCTGGCTGCTAACTGGCAATTCCCCGAACTGTTGCCCCTTCGGCTCTCCGAGCTACCAATGCCGAAATATCACTTAGTCCAAAACAATAATCTTCCTTAGGGTAAAATGACCATTTTACCCCTAGTCCAACTTGGTCCATATCTAAGCTCCAAAACCATAACATGAAAGGCCCAACACTAGGTAGGCTTCCCAAGCCAACTAGTGGCCCACTAATGGCCCAATTTGCTAAATTGGGCCCAATCCCTCTAATGGGCCTTACCCTAAGCCCAAACATATACTTGGCCCAAAATGGTCTGACTTCTAATGGCCCACTCAGGCCCAAAGACCCAAAATCCACTGCATGGCCCAAACCAAGGCCCAAAAATCGTCAAGCCCAATCTGATGAGTACGCTGGGCGTACTCCTATGTAATCTAAGCGTATAGGCTAGATGGTGCGTACGTTGGGCGTACTTGCATGTACGCTCAGCGTACTCCCTTGTTAAGTCACCTTCCCATTAAGTGCTTAATACTCTACCCCAGAAGCTATAAACATAGATCCAAGTCCTCTTCGACATCTTAATCCATAAAGTTGATTATTTGGTGGCTTGCAATCCACCAAATGAGCCCAAACTTAAAATGTGACAACAAACTTCCATAAAAAGGGCTAGATCCCATGCATGGCCACAAATGAGCCCTAAAGATTTAAACTTTACTGCTTATGGGACTCACATGATACTAAGGGTGGCAACCCTGGTCCTAAAACATGCTTAAGTCATAAAGATCCATTCTTGGGGCCAAAAGAGTCCATAAACTCATCCTAAGAGAGATCTAAGAGATTAATCATCAAGCTCAAGACTTTATACCTTGAAAGGGTCTGAAGTAAAGCAACAATCCCAGATCTGAACCTTCTCTTTTGCACCAACACCTTGCCTTGACCTTTGCTTCCTTGAAGGGTGGATCCAAAACACCAAAATGCTCTCACAAAGCCTTCCAAACTCCAAGAACACTCAAAGAAGATTAGGGTTTCGTGAAAACTGTCTAAGGGTGAGAAGTAGGCTGACCCTTGAGGGTATAATGTTCTTTATATAGTGGCGCACCATAGAAATTAGGGTTTAGGAACTCTGAGCGTACGTTGGGCGTACGCCTCTCTGCACCCGCGACCATTTATCCTTATACGCTGGGCGTACCCAGCTAAACTTACGCATGCATTCCTTGCATGCATGGGCTGCCTTGTCACAAAGCTACATTAGGGGCTAAAATTGACAATCACTTCAAAGTACTATATCTTCTTCGTTCTAAGTCCGTTCCGATGAACTTTATATCCACGAAAAGGTGGCTAGAAGCCCTACGCTTCGAGCTCCATACACAAGCCTTTCACCCTTCCGAATAAACCCGAGACCCATAAAATTCCGAATCGCCCCTACCCTTGGCCTTCGAGACCAAAATCGAACACTTCCAAAACTGGGTGTTACATGTGCTCGATGCCGGGTGGGGACCGATGCCGAATAGGGTTCGATGTCGGGCGGGGCCTGATACCGGGAAAGCCGATGCCGAGTTTGTCTCGATGTAGCAGGGGCGGGGCCCAAGATATGTTTATGTGTTATGTGTATGGTATGTGGTAGTTGGGGAGACTCACTATGCTTCATGCTTATAGTTTTCAGTTTTGGTTTCATGTACTTCCGTTAGTAAGGGGAAAATCTCGGGATGACTGCATGGGGCGCACCACTGTTTTTAGCCTGGGAGGATCCACTCTAATTTATGATATATGGTTTTGATACATTGACAGATATGACGATGTTTTTGTGATATATGATTATGATTTTTATGTGATTGCGAATATTGATGGTTTTTATTACTGATTTAAAACGAAATTTTTGGTCTATATTTTTGGGATGTTTCAAGTTGGTATCAGAGCCTTGGTTTAAGGGATTCGAGCATACTCTCGGGTGTGTCTGAACTCAAACTAAGGACTTGGTATGAAAATTTTCAAAAGAAAATCATTTTTACAAAAAGACTTTTGAAAAGAGAAAATAACTTTGAAAAGAGCAAAAGGGTGTGGTGCATGCAATCAGTCGAGCTCAAGTAAGTACTCCCAAATTACCCATACAAGTTTATGTTATGATATGTTTATGAGAACTGCATGCTAGATTAGGACTAAGGATCTAGGAAGGATGCCTTATGTGCCTATTATATGTGTATCAACTTTATGAGAATTGCATGCTAGTTTAGGACTAAGGATCTAGGAAGGATGCCTTATGTGCCTGTTATATGTATCTCGGCTTTATGAACCGCATGCTAGTACAAATTAGTTAGTGATGGCCTGAATGAGATATGCTTGATTATGTTTACTCGATACTCGAATGTTGCTTGCTTTGTGATTTTAGGAGCTCTAGTTATCTTTTACTAACTAGTAAATGAATATGTTAAGTTACATATTGCGAGGACTAAATAATTTCAGAAGGTTAGGTCTATCTCTATTACGCAGCTCTTGTTTAAGTCCAACCGTTGTAGGGTAGGATCTCTCATTCGTAGAATTATCTAGTCTTAGTGATATGTAATAGTATTCATGAGCTAGTTACAGGGAAATAGCAGGGACTTCTTATGCAGCTGATAGCGGAGAGTGGGTTGGTGATTTCCCTAGGTCAAGCCTAGGATGAGTTTAGCATGAGATCAGGAGTAGTAATAGAAGGGACTTGGTGGAGTCGAGGCAGTTCTTGAGGAAAGTACGGATAGATGTGGAAGGTAGTATGGGCCCGTACTACTGAAAGAAGATGATCCGTACTCGAATCAAGGAAGGCTGAGATGAACCCAGGAAACTTGTAGAATGTGAGATCCCTCGAGTTATGATGAGTATATTGATGTTTGTTATGGTGTACTTTCAGTATGGTGACGCTACGTACTAGGCCAGTTGTCACTTCAGGCACTGGTGAGGGATCAGGCTTGGGCTCTGGAGCAGGGCAGATGAATGAGCAGACGAGGGAGTTTATTTCATTTGAGATCACACGCAACATTTTAGATCAGATTCCTGTGATCTTTGGTTCGGTAAAGGAGGGTATTTTGGAGCTTCTGGATGAGAAGCTGAGCGCTTTCTGCACTGAGGTGGCGGCCATGATGGGGTCGCGCACACTAACTTTCCGGGAGTTCAGGGCTTGTGGAGCTCCCAACTATCATGGGGCTCGGGACCCTATTGCTAGCAACAGATGGTTGGCTGATGTCGCTCACACATTCTGTACGAGCAGATTTCCTGAGGGGGACAAGGTCCGACTTGCATCCTGCCTTCTGAAGGACAGGGCACGAGATTGGTGGGAGGAGGTCGGACGAGCCATTGCGTATGATACAGTTCTAGATGCTATGATCTGGAGTGATTTTTCGGCCAGGTTCAGGGCCGAGTTTGCACCTGTGATTGAGGTGCAACAGGTAGCGAGGGAGTTCCAGGATCTAGAGTAGACAACAGAGACTATGGCGGAGATCACCGCCAAGCTTATGGAGAGGGCCATTCTCATTCCGCAGTACGTGGCATACGAGAAGATGAAGAAGGCCCGATATCATGAAATGTTGCGGAGTGATATCTGTCAGTTTGTGAGCCGCTCCAGCTGCAGGACACTGGAGGATATGATTGCTAGGGCTCGAGAGAGGGAATTGGATTTGGAGATGGAGAGGAAGAGGAAACCAGATGGGGTTTAGACAGGCAGTTCGGGCAAGAAGCCCAAGTTATCAGACCACAGATTGAGGAGCCAGCAGGGCTGCAACAGGTGTGGCAAGTGCGGAAAGATGCACGAGGGGGTGTGCAGGGAGGGGAGTTCGGGCTACTTCAAGTGTGGTCGAACTGGGAACATGAGTAGGGATTGTACAGCCACCACCACCACAACAGTTTCAGATCTGATTTGTTTTAAGTGCAATCAGAGGGGCCACAAGAAGGCCTAGTGTCCGAGTCTGGCAGTAGCAGGACAAGTGGCGTCACTCGCTCCTGCCACGTTGCGGATTATAGATGGCCGTCAGGGCCGGGCAGAGGCGCCTACGACGAGGAGCAGGGCTTTCCAGCTTACTGTAGAGGAGGCACGTGCGGCTTCCGATGTTGTGACGGGTATGTATTCTCTCCTTATCTCTTTATTTGTTATGATTTTTGCTTATGTTTATGTGTTTTTATATGATCGTTCTTAGTGAACGGTATATCAGTCTTGGTACTGTTTGATTCGGGTGCCACCCGATATTTTGTGTCGCTCGCGCTCAGCAAGCGATTCGTAGGAGCTCCAGGGGAGCTGGATTGCCCACTGGATTTGGAGATAGCATATGACAGGACCGTTAGAGTTGTGAGGGTTCACAGAGGTTCTACACTACAGTTATTCGATGAGAAGTTTTCAGTGGATCTGGTTCCCACTCCCCTGCAAGGGAATAAGGTTATAGTGGGTATGGATTGGTTGAGCCCCAATGAGGTAATGATCGATTGCAAGCAGCAGCTAGTGAGGGTGATGACTCCTAGTGGGGAAGGGTTAGTGATACAGGGCGAGAGGCCACAGCGCGGACCGGTTTTATGTTCAGCAGCGAGGGTGAGGCGTTACCTACAACAGGGTTGTGCAGGTTATGTCGCTTATTTTATGGATACCTGGGATAAGGGTAAGGCGACAGTGAATGATGTACCGGTCGTGTGAGAGTAATCGGATGTATTCCCGGAGGATTTTCCTGGGGTACCTCCGGAGAGGCAGGTTGAGTTCAGGATCGACTTAGTCCCCGGTGCATCTCTGATATCCAAGGCACCATATCGGTTGGATCCTCCCAAGATGCAGGAGTTGTCTACGCAGCTGTAAGAGCTGCTAGACAAGGGATTTATCAGGCCGAGTAGTTCACCGTGGGGATCCCCGATCCTATTTGTAAACAAGAAGGATGGGTCGCATCGAATGTGCATAGACTACCGGGAGCTGAATAAGGTAATGGTGAAGAACCGTTATCCCCTCCTGAGGATCGATGATTTGTTTGACCAGCTACAGGGTGCATCTTGGTTCTCAAAGATTGATCTGCGATCCGGTTATCACCAGATGCGATTCAGAGAGGAGGATGTGAAGAAGACAGCTTTTAGGAGTCGCTATGGTCATTATGAGTTTGTGGTGATGTCGTTTGGGCTCACCAATGCTCCAGTCGCGTTCATGGATCTCATGAACCGAGTGTGCAGACCGATGCTAGATCACTCTATGATCGTTTTCATTGATGATATCTTGGTCTATTCCAAGACTCAGGAGCAGCATGAGGAGCACCTGAGGGAGGTGCTGGAGACATTGAGGAGGGAGAGACTTTTTGCAAAGTTCTCCAAGTGTGAGTTCTGGTTGCGCGAGGTGCAGTTTCTTAGGAATCTCGTCAACCAGAAGGGTATTCTGGTCGATCCGGCCAAGATAGAGGTCGTGATGCAGTGGGAGGTTCCGAGGTCTCCAACTAAGATTCAGAGTTTTCCTGGTCTAGCGGGTTATTACCGGAGATTCATCCAGGATTTCTACAAGATCGCTGTTCCTTTGACCCGACTGACCAAGAAGTCGGTGACATTCCGCTGGGGGCCTGAGCAGCAGGCAGCCTTCGAGACTCTTAGACAGCAGTTATGCAAGGCACCGATTTTGACTCTGCCCGGGGGAGTTGATGACTTCGTGATTTATTGTGACGTGTCGATTACGGGCATGGGTGCAGTTTTGATGCAGCGGGGTCACGTGATAGCTTACACATCGAGGCAGCTGAAGCCTCACGAGGCTAACTATCCGACGCATGATTTTGAGCTGGGGGTTGTGGTTTTCGCCCTCAAGATTTGGCGACATTACCTCTACGGAGTCTGTTGTACCATTTACACGGATCACAAGAGTTTGAGGTACCTCAAGGATCAGCCGAATCTGAACATGAGGCAGCGTCAGTGGTTAGATGTGGTGAAGGATTATGACTGTGAGATCCTTTACCACCCTAGAAGGCCAATGTGGTGGTTGACGCCCTGAGCCGCAATTCGGTGACGGCTCCGATTAGAGACATATGTTTGAGGATGCCAGTGATTACTCCGTTTTTGGAGCAGATTAGAGAGGCGCAGGTTGAGGGCCTGAAGGAAGAGCGCCAGAAGTGCGAGTGGGTTGTAGGTCGGGTGGCCTCGTTTGATTATGACAACCGAGGGTTGTTAAACCTGCATGGGAGGGTATGGGTTCTGTATTGGGGCGGAGTACAGCAGGTTCCGATGGATGAGGCCCATATGTCGAGGTTCTCCATCCATCCTGGGGCGACGAAGATGTACCGAGATATTCGTCCTGATTAGTAGTGGCCCTGCATGAAGCGCGACATTGCTTGGTACGTGGAGCGGTGCTTAACCTGCAGGAAGGTCAAGGCTGAACACCAGAGACCACACGGCAAGATGCAGTCGCTAGACATTCCCGTGTGGAAATGGGAGGATATCACCATGGATTTCATTACCAAGCTTCCTAGGACCACACGTAGAGTAGATTCGATATGTGTCATTGTGGATCGGTTGACCAAGAGCGCTCGTTTTATCCCGATCCAGGATAGCATATCGGCCGAGAAGCTGGACGAGATATATGTGCGTGAGATAGTGGCACGACATGGAGTGTCTGTCTCGGTGGTGTCAGACCGAGATGTCCATTTCACTTCCAGATTTTGGAAGCGATTTCACGACGAGATGGGTACTCGTCTCCACTTCAGCACCACTTTCCACCCTCATTCAGATGGACAGAGCGAAAGGACGATACAGACTCTCGAGGACATGCTATACGCATGTGTTTTGGATTTCGGTGGAAGTTGGGATATGTATCTTCCGTTAGCGGAATTTTCGTATAACAACAGTTACCACGCCAGCATAGACCGACCTCCATTCGAGATACTCTACGAGAGGAAGTGTAGGACCCCAATCTGTTGGGGTGAGGTCGGTCAGAGAGTCATGGGGAGTACAGAGGTAGTACTCAAGACTACAGAGCGGATCCAGCAGGTCCGGAGCAGGCTCCAGACTGCTCAGAGTCGGCAGAAAAGCTACGCCGAAAAGCGGCGTTCAGACTTAGAGTTTCAGGTGGGCGATATGGTCCTTCTCAAGGTTTCACCTTGGAAAGGTGTCACCCGGTTCCGAAAACGGGGCAAGCTGGGCCCCAGGTATATTGGTCCTTTCAATGTTATAGCCTGGGTGGGCAAGGTGGCATATCGGATGGATCTACCAGCAGAGCTCAGTCAGATCCAGAGCACTTTCCATGTTTCCCAGTTGCGGAAGTGCTTAGTGGATGATTCAGCGATTGTGCCCTTGGAGGATATTCAGGTTGATGACAGCCTGAACTTCATTGAGAGACCGATGACGATTCTGGATCGCAAGACGAAAACCTTGAGGAACAAGGTTGTTCAGTTAGTGAAGGTGTAGTGGTAGCACCGCAATGGCTCAGAGTGGACGTGGGAGCCCGATGAGGAGATGAGGGAGCATTACCCGGAGTTGTTTTCAGACGCAGCAGACTTCGAGGACGAAGTCTAAGACAAGTGGGGGAGAATTGTAACATCCGGTTTCTGGTACGCATTTGTTTACAAATTATTCATTTTTATAGAGCTACTCGAAGAGTTGGAAACTCCAGACTCATCGAGTAGAATTGATTCTTGGACGCGGGATTTCAGCCATCTACTCGACGGGTCAAGAGCCCTCGACTCGGCGAGTAGGTCTGTCAGAGTGAAACCTTAATTCCGGGGTTTGCACCCTATTTAAGCATCTTAATCCCCACCTTTTAGCCTCATTTCCAGCCTCCAAGTCCTAAACCCTAATCCACGAAACCCTAGAGTATCTTGTGAGTTGTGAGCCATTCTTTAGTGTTTTGGTGTGTTCTTGAAGCTAGAAGAAGAAGAAGGAGCTAGAAGGTTCTAGGAGAAGATAGTAGATCCAGGGATTACCTTCCATCCTCATCACTTTCTAGTAATCAAGTCTCTAACTTGATCATTCAATTCTTAGATCTATTTACTTCTATTTGATGAAGGTTTTGGTGCAAAAACCTTTTTCTTTGGGATTTGGACGTCCCAAGTGACTTATATTTCAGATCTGGGATCTAAGAGGGGTTCCATGGCCAAAAGGTGCAAACTTTATGACCATGGAAGCCCCATGCAAGCTTATAAGCGTTAATATGGCCATTTTAGTCCTAAGAGGCCATGCTTGGAAGGAAAGCTGGGAACTTTACGTGTCCAAGTAGTGTTAGGGGTTTAGATCTGAGGTTGTAAGCTTTATTTTGGTGTATGGGTGGTTTAAGGACCAAGTTCTAGGTCCCAAGGAATTAGGGTTTGAGCTAAACTCTTTAAGAAGAGGTATTAATGGGTAAAGTCAGAAACTTTACCCTTAAAAGGACATTATCAGAGTTTTTTGTGAAGTATGAAGCTTGGATCTGAAGTGTAGGGGCTTAATCCATTGATAGCCCAAATAGATTGGGGAACTCGACAAGTCTAGTAAGGGACTCGACGAGTTGAAGTCGAGTTGTCCCGATTGTATGCCAGGTAGAACTCGACGAGTCTGTGAAGGGACTCGACGAGTTGACTCGGCTGACCACGAGTCTGAGTAGTACAGGAACTCGCCGAGTTAATAGGTAACTCGACGAGTTGGGTTGACTGGGAGTTGATCTTGACTTTGACTTTGACCAAGATATTGACTTTGACCAGGGGAGTCGTTGGAGCAGCCGTCAGAGATTCCTCACACGAGATTTCACAGCTAGCATTCGAGGCGAGTTTCCTCCAGTAGGAACGGGTCTAAGGCATCAAGGCTGGCTCGTTTAGCTAGTAGTAGTTCCGGACTATGGTCCGATGTCGGGCGGGGCCCTATGTAGGTTTATATGCTTTTCCGGATTTCGATCCGAGGCCAGGGCGGTCCCGAGGAATGGTTGTATACTTTATGTCTCTGTGATTCTTGCATGTGTTTGTATTATATGTTTCCGGACTTCGGTTCGATGCCGGGGCGTTCCCGAGGAATGTTAGTATGTTACCGGATTACGGTCCGATGCCGGGCGGGGCCCGAGGAATGTTTAAGCGTTAATATTATATGCTTAGGTTTATGTGTAATATTGATTATGCTCATATGTATTCTGATATGTGCTCGATGTCGGGCGAACCTCGATGCCGGGCGGGGCCCGATGCCGAATAGGGTTCGATGTCGGGCAGGGCCCGATGCCAGGTGGGGCCCGATGCCGGGAAAGCTGATGCCGAGTTTTTCTCGATGTAGCAGGGGCGGGGCCCAAGATATGTTTATGTGTTATGTGTGTGGTATGTGGTAGTTAGGGAGACTCACTAAGCTTCGTGCTTACAGTTTTCAGTTTTAGTTTCAGGTGGTTCCGCTAGTAAGGGGAAGAGCTCGGGATGACTGCATGGCACACACCACTGTTGTTAGCCTGGGAGGATCCACTCTGATTTATGATATATGGTTTTGATACATTGACAGATATGACGATGTTTTTGTGATACATGATTATGATTTTTATGTGATTGAGAATATTGATGGTTTTTATTACTGATTTAAAACGAAATTTTTGGTGTATATTTTTGGGATGTTTCACCAACGTGGTAGCAGATGCCCTAAGTTGAAAGGAGTACTCGGGTCGCCGAGTAAAATCATTGACAATGACTATCCATTCACATCTGCCCACTCGGATCAAGGAGGCACAACTTGAAGCCTTGAAACCTGAGCATGTCGCAACTGAAGCCTTGCGAGGAATGGATAAAAACCGTGAGGTCAAGGATGACGAAGCTCATTACCTCATGAATCGAATTTAGACACCGAGATTTGGCGGGTACAGAGACATTATCATGAACGAAGCTCACAAGACCAATTACTCCGTTCATCCCAGGTTAGAAAAGATGTTTCTAGACCTCCAGGAACTATATTGGTGGCCAAACATGAAGACGAAAATCGATACTTATGTGGGCAAGTGTTTGACTTGCACCAAGGTCAAAGTAGAGTACCAAAAGCCCTCGGGTTTGCTACAAAAACCTGATATACCCGAGTGGAAGTGGGAGCGGATAACCATGGACTTCATAAGTAAATTGCCCAAGACAACTGGTGGACTTGACACCATATGGGTAATTGTCAATAGGTTTACCAAATTCGCGCACTTACTACCAATAAAGGAGACCGACAAAATGGATAAACTAACAAGGACGTACATCAATGAGATTATATCTAAGGCTCTAAATTTTCAAATAAAATTTTCATTTTTAAAACCACATAAACACAATCACACAGTTTCAAAAACCCAAATGTATAAGTTGTTCAAAACACAAGACAACAAAATGTTTTATAATATCCCAGAATCCTCAAAACAACATAAAATCAAGCTGGTGTGTACAATCAATTCGGCGCATTCCCGCGATCCTGAGAGGTACCTAAAACACATTTCACACAACACTGTAAGCACGAAGCTTAGTGAGTTCCTCAAAATGTCATGCACAAATAATTAGCCTCTCATGACTATATCTCAATAAGGACCCTCCGGTCTCACAGCTCGGGTCGGACCCTCCAGTCCGGTATCTTAGTGAAGACCCTCTGGTCTCACAACTCGGTTTGGACCCTCCGGTCCTAACTCAATAAAGCATATAAATAATATACATAATAAATCACAAAGACAAAATGCACGATATCACATAACTCAATATAAGCACATAAGACCCTCTGGTCAGTAACTCAGATAAGACCCTCCGGTCAATAGCTCAAATAAGACCTTCCGGTCACACAGCATTACCACTCAGGTAAGTATAGTGAGAAGACTCACCTCGTAAGCAAAGCAAGTATGTCTCGTATTCAACGATCAGTCTTGACTCCGCCTACATATGTCATAATCATCTCTAATTAACACTTTATAACAACAACTCTAAAGATTTTAAGCTAACCCCTTTACTAACTCTTGGAAAGGGTGAAAAGCCCATTTTACCCTTCCATGGTCTCCACAATCCATAACTTGACCAAACCATAAAAGTCAACAAAAGTCAACACTCGAGTCAACAGTCCATGTTGACCCAACTCGTCAAGTGCACCTATGCGACTCGTCGAGTTCCTCCTGTTCTCAGAAAATTAGGAAAACTCCAACTCAACTCGCCGAGTTTGCACGTGTCCAGACTATTGAGGAAAACCCTAACCGACTCGTCGAGTTGTCTCATCAACTCGTCGAGTCCCTTCAGTCCATTTTCTCATTCAGACGATTTTAAGCAGAACTAAGACCCCATACTCTAGATCTAGCATTCTAAGGCTGAAGTATCACGTAAAGCTGCAAGCTTTATGTCCATGCATGTCACCTAGGGCTCAAAATGCCAAAATAAAGCTCTATAGAGAGTTTATTGTATGAAACTTGGCCAATAGCTTGATAAAGATTGAATCTTTAGGCCCAAGGGACCTCATACTGTCCAGATCTGAAGTTTTAACTTCATGTCATGCTCAAACGACTTAAAGACTCAAAGAGGAGATGGAAATGGTCACAAACTCCCTAGTGAAGAGATCTAACCAAACATTGATCAAGGTGATAGCTTTTTACCTCCAAATAGCAGCTAGCACTGAAAGAACACTGGATCCAAGGGCTTCTTCTCATTCCGAGCCTTTTGCTCTTCTATCTCCTTCCAAGAATGCACCAAATCACACACTTTTAGCCTCTCTCTCTCTCTCTCTCACTCACTCACAGATGATACCAGCTCGTTTAGGGTTTCTCTCATGGTGCTAATGTGATAAGGGAGGCGGAATGAAAGGCTTAAGGTCCATTAAATAGGGCACAAACCCTGAAAATTAGGGTTTTCACACTCAACTCCTACTCGTCGAGTTGGGGTCCTCCACGTCGTCGAGTAGACTCTAAAAATCCCGCGGCTATCTCCATATCTACTCGTCGACTTGGGGACTCAAACTCATCGAGCTGCCCTGACAAAATGAATATAAATTAGTTAAATATTATACCTCGGAGTCGGGATGTTACAATTCTCCCCCACTAGAATCAGACTTCACCCTCAAAGTCCTTCTCCGAAAACAACTATGGGTAATGATCACGCATCTCGGACTCCGGCTCCCAAGTCCACTTGGATCCCTTCTGATGCTTCCACTAAACTTGAACCAAGGGCACCTCTTTATTCCTCAAGACCTTCACCTTCCTATCCAAAATCGCCACCGGCTTCTTAATGTAGTTCATGCGATCATCAGCCTGAATGTCCTCTAAAGGAACCGTTGTCGTCTCGTCGGCTACACACTTCCTCAGCTGGGACACATGGAAGGTGTTATGGATCTGGCTCAACCCCGCAGGATGCTCTAACCGATAAGCTACCTTACCCACTCGGGTGATCACTCTGAAAGGACCGATGTATCTAGGGCCCAGCTTGCCCCGCTTCCTGAATCGGATCACCCCTTTCCATGGGGATACCTTCAGGAGGACATAATCTCCGACCTGGAACTCTAGCTCTGAACGTTTCCAGTCTACGTAACTCTTCTGAAGACTCTGGGCCGTCAGTAATCTCTGCCTGACCTGCTGGATCTGCTCTGTCGTCTTGAGCACTATCTCAGTGATCCCCATCACTCTCTGCCCTACCTCTCCCCAACATATGGGAGTTCGACACCTCCTCCCGTATAAAAGCTCAAAGGGAGGCATACCGGTACTGGAGTGATGGCTGTTGTTGTATGAAAACTTATCCAAGGTCAAGAAAGTGTCCCAACTTCCACCGAAGTCCATAACACATGCGTGTAGCATGTCCTCGAGCATCTGAATCGTCCGCTCGCTCTGCGCGTCTGTCTGTGGGTGGTATGCGGTGCTGAAATCCAACCGGGTACCCAACTCCTCATGAAATTTCTTCCAGAACCTGGAAGTATAACGCACATCACGGTCTGACACTATTGATGTTGGCACCCCATGTCGTGCCACCACCTCTCGAACGTAGATCTCGACCAATTTCTCCATAGAAGAGCTCTCACTTATAGCCAGGAAGTGAGCACTCTTCTTCAACCGATCTAAAATCACCCATATTGCATCAACACCTCGCGCAGTCCTCGGTAACTTGGTAATAAAATCCATGGAAATTTGCTCCCACTTCCATAGAGGAACCTCCAAAGGCTGCAACTTTCCATGAGGACGCTGGTGTTCTGCCTTGACCTTACAGCAGGTCAAACACCTCTCGATTGTCCATGCCACATCTCTCTTCATACAGGGCCACCAGTATTCGCGTTTCAAATCCAAGTACATCTTAGTGGCCCCAGGGTGAATAGAAAACCTCGACTTATGGGCCTCCTCCATCAAAATCTGTCGAGCTCCACCCGAATATGGCACCCATATCCGCCCATGATAGGTCATAAGCCCACGTCCATCCGCCTCAAACTCAGAAATCTGCCTAATCACCCGTTCTCTCTTGCAGTTCTCTGGTCTCATGGCCACCGCTTGGGCCTCTCATATGGTATCTAAGACTGAAGTCATCACTATCATCCTCATGCATACGTCTCGGATCGGAGCACTCGCTTCTCTACGACTCAGGGCATCGGCTACCACATTAGCCTTGCCAGGATGATACAAAATCTCACAATCGTAGTCTTTCACTACATCCAACCACCTCCTCTGTCTCATATTCAGGTTGGGCTGATCCATAAGGTACTTCAGTCTCTTATGGTCCGTGTATATCCTACATCGGACACCATAAAGATAGTGGCGCCAAATATTGAGGGCTAATACCACCGCCCCCAGCTCCAAATCATGGGTGGGATATCTCTTCTCGTGAGGCTTCAGCTGCCTCGATGCATATGCTATAACATGCCCCCTTTGGTCATGTGTCTCAGTGAGGACCCTCTGGTCTCACAGCTGGGGTCGAACCCTTCAGTCCTGTATCTCAGTGAAGACCCTTCGGTCTCACAACTCGGTTTGGACCCTCCGGTCCTAACTCAATAAAGCACTTAAATAATATACAACATAAATCACAAAGACAAAATGCATGATATCACATAACTAAATATAAGCACATAAGACCCTCCGGTCAGTAACTCAGATAAGACCCTCCGGTCAATAGCTCAAATAAGATCCTCCGTCACACAGTATTACCACTCAGGTAAGTATAGTGAGAAGACTCACCTCATAAGCAAAGCAAGTATGTCTCGTACTCAATGATCGGTCTCGACTCCGCCTACATATGTCATAATCATCTCTAATTAACACTTTATAACAACAACACTAAATATGTTAAGCTAACCCCTTTACTAACTCTTGGAAAGGGTGAAAAGATCATTTTACCCTTCCATGGTCTCCATAATCCATAACTTGACCAAACCCTAAAAGTCAACGAAAGTCAACACTCGAGTCAACAGTCCATGTTGACCCAACTCGTCGAGTGCACCTATGCGACTCGTTGAGTTCCTCCTATTCTCAGAAAATTGGGAAAACTCCAACTCAACTCACCGAGTTGTCTCATCAACTCGTCGAGTTGGCTCATCAACTCGTCTAGTCCCTTCATTCCATTTTCTCAATCAGACGATTTTTAAGCAGAACTAAGACCCCATACTCTAGATCTAGCCTTATAAGGCTGAAGTATCACATACAACTGCAAGCTTTACGTCCATGCATGGCACCTAGGGCTCAAAATGCCAAAACAAAGTTCTATAGAGGGTTTAATGTATGAAACTTGGCCAATAGCTTGATAGAGCTTGAATCTTTAGGCCCAAGGGACCTCATAATGTCCAGATCTGAAGTTACAACTTCATGTCATGCTCAAACGACTTAAAGACTCAAAGAGGATATGGAAATGGCCACAAACTCCATAGTGAAGAGATGTAACCAAACAATGATCAAGGTGATAGCTTTTTACCTCCAAATAGCAGCTAGCACTGAAAGAACATTGGATCCAACGGCTTATTCTTGTTCCAAGCCTTTTGCTCTTCTATCTCCTTCCAATAATGCACCAAATCACACACTTTTAGCCTCCCCCCCCCCTCTCTCTCTCTCACAGATGATACCAGCTCATTTAAGGTTTCTCTCAGGGTGCTAATGTGATAAGGGAGGCGGAATGAAAGGCTTAAGGTCCTTTAAATAGGGCACAAATCCTGAAAATTAGGGTTTTCACACTCAGATCCTACTCGTCGAGTTGGGGTCCTCCAACTCATCGAGTAGACTCTAAAAATCCCGCGGCTATCTCCATCTCTACTCGGCGAGTTGGGGCCTTCAACTCGTCGAGCCGCCCTGACAAAATGAATATAACTTAATTAAATTCTATACCTGGGAGTCGGGATGTTACATTATATGATTACATGGTGTGCCAATATCCATTATCTATGATAGAGATAGCAGGTTTACCTCACGGTTTTGGCAATCACTACAAAAGTATTTGGGAACCAGGCTCGACATGAGTACAACCTATCACCCACAAACCGACAGGCAAAGTGAGAGAACTATTTAAACACTGGAAGACATGTTGAGATCTTGTGTGCTAGACTTCGGTAAAGCTTGGGATACCCACTTACCACTCATCGAGTTCTCATACAACAACAATTATCACTCTAGCATTAAAGTTGATCCATTTGAAGCCCTCTATGGGCGCAAGTGCAGATCACCCCTGTGTTTTGCTGAGCTGGGTGACACTCAGCTAGCTAGAGGACAAGTGCCTAACAGCACTCTTACCGGCCCTGAGATCATACGGGAAACGACAGAGAAGATCGTTCAGATCCGTGAACGACTAAAGGCATCTCGGGACCGACAAAAGAGTTATGCGGATAAAGGATGCAAACCCTTGAAATTCCAGGTTGGTGATCGCGTATTGTTGAAGGCCTCACCCTGGAAGGGAATGATACATTTTGGAAAATGTGAGAAACTAAATCCAAGGTATACATGGCCATTCGAGATCCTTGCCAGGATTGGCCCGGTAGCTTACAGACTTCAGCTACCGCAAGAACTCAACAACGTGCACCCCACTTTCCATGTGTCCAACTTGAAGAAATGTTTTTCCGATGAGACTCTCGTCATTCCACTTGACGAAATCGAAGTAAACGAGAGTCTCTATTTCGTCGAGGAACCCGTGGAAATCATGGACAAGGAAGTCAAAAAAACGAAGCAAAGTCGCATACCAATAGTAAAGGTCCATTGGAATGCCAAGCGAGGACCTGAATTTACCTGGGAACATGAGGACCAAATGAAATAGAAATACCCACATCTTTTCCCTAACTCTTGAGAACCCACTCGGAGTGCTAATTCCGGAACAAAATTCCTTCTAACAGGCGGATGATGTGACAGCCGTCAATTTTGGTCAAACAAAGTCAACCAGGTCAACTCAACTCGTATTAGAATTTTAGGAGAAATGTGATATTCCCTAATGTTACTAATGTACTATTGGCAAGTTAAATTCAAAGTACGTCTCTTTTTACCAATTATTGAATATCAACCCTAATTAGGGTTAGTAATGTAAAATTTCGATAATTCAATTATATATTATTTAGGTATAAATAATATTCATAACACAATGTAGTTGAGTTCATAAACCTTATACTACATGACAAATCCATAACAAAGGTTACATATTCAATTTTTTGGTGAATTCGTCACCAAATGCGACAGATTCTATATTCGACTTAAACACTCAAACTTTTACGAAAAGAATTAGGAATCATCCAAACTTTCGTGTAATGTGTTATTATTTGTGATGATAATGATTTTTATAATAATTTGAATTTAGATGATTCAAATTAAGTAATTATACATCATTTTTACCACACTTTTTATAAAAATCACAAACTCTTATAAAAATTACTCATTCTTTTTATAAAAATAAACTAAAGAAACCACGTTTGTCTTATATGATTATTACATCTTTTATAAAATATTATTAGTTAATTGAAAGAGCAATTCTTGAATATTTAATTCAAGAAACCATACCCTACTTCCCCCCCCCCTCACCCTCCCTCTTTTCTCTTTATTTTCGGCCGAAACCCTCCCCCCTCATCACATTTTATTCATCTCTTTCCTCAAGAACAAGTTCACTATCTCAAGATTAATTCCCATAAGTTGGTTCTTGATCTCTTGGTAAGTTTTTCCTTACTAATCTAGTGATTCTATACATATATATATACTAGTTTTGTTACAATTACACACATTAATATGTGTTAATATCCATAGGATCTTTCAATCTTCAAGTGTTCTTAACTTGAAATGTTTAATCTCCACCTCTTTATCCACCAAGAAACACACTCAAGGTGAGTTCATACCCCTCATTTTCATCTTTATCCAAGTTTTAGGGGGGGATACAAGTAAACTTGTATAAATATACAAGTTGTTATGCATGCCTTACTTTCATGTTGTGTAAAAATGCTATCTACATGAAATAATGTTATTACCTAGTATCATGAACATCTATGTGTGGTATGTTGTTTAAAATACAAATCTATGAAAAATGAGTATAAACATGCTATATGTTCTTAAGAAAAAGTCATAAAAACAAAATTATAAATACTCTGTTTTTTTATGAACATAATATGACTTTTCTAGCAAAAATGGTTATAACCAAGTTATTACACCATTTTTATGGGGTATAAATCAAAATATTTTATTTTGGACATATGTTATGAAACTAGTTATGAATACCAAGGATTTGGTTTTACAAAAAGAAAACCTAAAAATTTATCATGTTATGTGAAAATTAGGGTTTTCTAACAAAAATGGACATAATCAGGTTGTGGTACCATTTTTGTGAGATTTGACCTAAAATATGTTGTTTTAAATACATAAGGTTAACTTGAATTAAAAGTCACAAAAAGGTAAAAATAAATTTTACAAAGTTTGTAATTCAATATTTACCGTTTGGTGACGTAAAGGAAGCCAAAACTAGAAAACTGACTTTATCATACTAAAAGTTCATATACTTGTGTTAGATGTATAATATATGTTATTTATGAACATCTATTATAACATTTTGGGACAAGACGAATAATTATATAAAAATATATAATTATTATACACTATATTAATACTATGAGAAAGTGATATTTACAAATACAAGGGTTTTCATTACACCAAAACGTAAACTTGTTGAAACAATTATGTGAGACAAAGTCTTCACCGTACCTACCAGAGTACACACTAAAGTCCTGAATTATAACCAGAATCTCGGTAAGAGAGCATGAGACTTATGTATAGATCTATACGAGACTGACAATCCCGCACCTAAGCTACTATCTACAGCTAGACCGGCGGGTCTGGGGTGACAAATGTCTAACATTACGACGCCTGAAGAACGTCGCAGCATGGCAACTTCGGTTTTAGCATGGTTGTAATAACTCACATGGGTAATCAACGATACATTTACTTTACGGGGTAACATGCATTCAAATGGTTTTATATAATAATAAAACTACGTAATACCATTTTAAGCATAGAAATACTTATACATTTTTGATCTTAGGGTTTTTAAGACTACAACTCATTTTTAAGGAAATACTGGATTTTCTAGGAACAAACACTATCATTTTACAAGGAAAGAGTTACATAAATTTTCACATACAAAACTCTTATGAACTCACCAACTTAATTGTTGACACTTTTCAAAATTACTTGTATTCTCAGGAAACCGTTAAACACGTAGTCACAAGGCTTTTGAGGATGGGACGTTACCGCGTCGTACTATTCGTTTTGTCATCATAATGTAATTGGTTTTGAAACATACAATACTTGGAAACAATGTAATATTCTCAGTTATATTTATGATGGTTGTGTTTGCTTTGATCACTGTTGTACATTATGTTGTGATACTGTTCATGAAGTCATCCACCCCCAGACGTTTCTGCCATCCTGGTTTGGGGGTGTG
The DNA here is from genome assembly GCF_052849685.1 of Lactuca virosa. Taxonomy (NCBI): domain Eukaryota; kingdom Viridiplantae; phylum Streptophyta; class Magnoliopsida; order Asterales; family Asteraceae; genus Lactuca; species Lactuca virosa. The sequence goes on along the minus strand of NC_136426.1, from coordinate 111,272,330 downwards.
ACAATGGGGGAGGCTGAGATGGCGGCGGTAGAATCTTGGCTCACCGGCGGTTAGCTTTGAAGGAATAGGTCCTCAACGGGGTAGTTTTGGTCATTGATGGGTAGCAGTATGCGTCTCCAACGAGCCTTTTGTGGCTGGTTCTTCGTGGGCGGCTGATATTGGAACGAAGAAAGGAAGTAGCAGAAGATTAAGGGGGTGTTTAGGGTGGTTGTGCGAGTTGGTTGAAGGGTGAAGAGGGGAGGTTAGATCGGAGTGGCAGTCCCCACTTTCTGCTTTGTTTTTTCGGTGAGCCATGGAAGGAAATGGAATCGAGGTTATTAGCAGGTGTGATGGGGTGTTTGGGTTTGTCACTTGACGGGAATAGGTGGAGAGGGAAGGAGAGGCAACAATCTCTTGCTGGTGACCGGAAAACACTCACCTCTAGTGGGTGTTCTTCAATGGTGAGTAAGAAAGAGAGGTGGGAGATGAGAGTGATTGAGAAATAAAATAAGGAAAATGATAGTTTCCATCTGAAGCATTTGTATTCAAAGTCTTAATTTTGACTTTTGAATATATTTTGGGTTATACAACAAATGCTATGTGTTTTATATATTTATTTATTGGTTTTGTGATGTCGTTTCGTTTCTTGGTTCGCGTGTCGATAGATCCCAACATATGAAAAAATTTCTTAATGTGACTGCTTATTGTCTCAGTTGTGGTGATTCCAGAAATGCAGACGGATTTAAATTTTGATATACCAAACTCCGTAAATTAGCGTTTAAAGTTTCGCGATTAATTGATTTGGATTCGATAGATTTTTACGAAATTGATTTTGGTCGAGGTTAAAAATATTATAAAAATAAAATAAAATAATAGACCGTATTCTGAATTTAAAAACATGCTCAAAAGTGATTTTCGAGGTTCGTAGCTATTCCAAATGAAACAGTGTACGGTTTGTTTCAGGAAAATCAGATAAATATTGATTTTTTTAACTTTAAAGAGGCGTAACTTTCTCACACGACCTCCGTTTTGGACATTCTTTACATCTACGGAATCAGGAGAACATAATCTAGTCAAATTCCTTATCCATAACTCTCAAATTATCCAATGCAAAAATTTATTTTTAACGTCACAATTAAAGTTAATATTTGGTGATGTTCGATTCGATCTTCAACGATAGATGTTTTGAACATTTTGAGATGTTCGATAGGTACTTATGAATATAATACCTTTAAGATACATTATAAACATAAACTTACACACAATTGGTCTTTAATACCCAACGTTTCGTGGTGGTTTGACCGTCAAACTCTGATAATTTTTTTACCAATTGTTACATCTTCATTCGCTTGTTTAAGCTCTCCATACTGTTAATGGATCATTATTTATGTATTCTTGTATTATTGTCCAGTATTATAAAGCCCATTTGTATTCGGGCTTATACCTCTTGCATGATGTATATATATATATATATATATATATATATATATATATATATATATATATATATATATATATATATATATATATATATATTATGTGAATGAGAGAAGGGTACGGGAAAATCATTGACTTTCATGGTATCAGAGCGTGAAACTTTCTCGTAAAGTTTCTCTCCAACAACCCTAGTTCCTGTCGACTGTTTCCCTACTGCTGACCATCTTCTCATCCCCTTCTCTTCTCGTTTTCTTCTTCTTCTCTCATTCCATTCAATCATCATGACTGGATCTCCTAAACCAAACTCTTATCCCTTTATATCTGACAAGCCATTATCCACAATTAACATTAAACATGTTGTCCCTCTAATGCTTGATCTGGACAGAATGAATTACAACATATGGAGAGAACTCTTTGAGATCCACTGTATCGGCTATGGAGTTGCCGATCACCTGCTGCCACTGAAGGAGACACAGGCCACCCCCTCTGATTCCAATGAATAGGAAAGATTGGACTCTATAGTTAAGTCCTGGCTGTACGGTACTCTCATTATCTCTCTTCTCCAAATGATCTTTAAGAAGAAAGCTACTGCATATGAAGTCTGGGTAAATATTGAAAAGGTATTTCGTGATAACAAGGCAAACAAGACTATTCAAATTGACAACGAACTTCGCAACATATCCATTGGTAACTCTATAATTACTGAATATTGCAATCGTATAACAAATCTTGCTGACCTGTTGGATAACATGGATGCAAAAGTTCCTGGACACAATCTTGTTGCCTACACGTTGAATGGTTTGTCTAAAAAATTTTGATTCATTGCAACCACCCAACGCCATCGTGATCCTCTGCCTTCGTTTTGGGATACTCGTTCCATCCTCCTACTTGAAGAACAACAGATGCAACAAGATGAGTCCAGACTTTCGACTCAAATCCACTCAGACCATTCGTCATCTTCCATGGTTCTGGTCTCGGAATCCTCACAATCTCACAACAACAATCGAGGGGGATATCGTGGGGGTCGCAATCAACAGTGCGGGGGTCGAGGCGGCGGACGCTATGGTGGCCGGAACAATGTTCAGGGCGGAGGTGGTGGTCACACATCGTCGTCGTCCACATCAGCCATAGAAAAGGAGGTGGTCCTTGGCTGTTTGGTTGGCATCAAGTGCCGCCTGGTTCTAATTTGACGCAGGTTGGTCATCTTCTGCTTTTACCTAATCTGCCCCAACAACACTTAAATGGGACTCGCCAATCCTCAGCTAAGCAACATGTTGCCCATCAGTTTTTTCAGCAAGGACATAACAGCCCATTTTCGCCCCAGCAGGCTTTTCATGCTTCTCAAACTGCTCATCAGGCCCCATGGCCCAATAATGCATATACCGAGCCCACCTACATGTAACACTCTAAATTTTCAAACAAATTTTTCATTTTTAAAACCACATAAGCACAATCTCACAGTTTCAAAAACCCAATGAATATGTTGTTCAAAACACAAGACAACAAAATGTTTGATAATATCCCAGAATCCTCAAAACAACATAATCTCAAACTGGTGTGTACAATCAAGTCGGCGTCCTCCCGCGATCTTGAGAGGTACCTGAAACACATATCACAAAACACTATAAGCACGAAGCTTAGTGAGTTCCCCAAAATACCATGCACAAATAATTAGCCTCTCATGGCTATATCTCAATAAGGACCCTCCGGTCTCATAGCTCGGGGTCGGACCCTTCAGTCCGGTATCTCAGTGAAGACCGTCCGGTCTCACAATTCGATTTGGACACTCCGGTCCTAACTCAATAAAGCACAAAAATAATATACAACATAAATCACAAAGACAAAATGCATGATATCACATAACTCAGTATAAGCACATAAAACCCTCCGGTGAATAACTCAAATAAGACCCTCCGATCAATAACTCATATAAGACCCTCCGGTCACACATTATTACCACTCAGGTAAGTATAGTGAGAAGACTCACCTCGTACATAAGCAAGTAGGTCTCGTACTCAAAGATCGGTCTAGGCTCCGCCTACATGTCATAATCATCTCTAATTAACACTTTATAATAACAACTTTAAAGATATTAAGCTAACCCCTTTACTAACTCTTGGAAAAGGTGAAAAGACAATTTTACCCTTCCATGGCCTCCATATCCGTAACTTGACCAAACCCTAAAAGTCAACGGAAGTCAACACTCGAGTCAACAGTCCCTGTTGACCCAACTCGTCGAGTGCATATATGCGACTCGTCGAGTCCCTCTTGTTCTCAGAAAATTGGGAAACTCCAACTCAACTCGCCGAGTTATCTCATCAACTCGTCGAGTTTTCACGCGTCCAGACTATTGGGGAAAACCCTAACCGAATCGTTGAGTTGGCTCATCCACTCATCGAGTCCCTTTAGTCCATTTTCTCATTCAGACGTTTTTAAGCAGAACTAAGACCCCATACTCTAGATCTAACCTTCTAAGGCTGAAGTATCACGTAAAGCTGCAAGCTTTACGTCCATGCATGGAACCTAGGGCTCAAAATGCCAAAACAAAGCTCTATAGAGGGTTTAATGTATGAAGGTTGGCCAATAGCTTGATAAATCTTAAATCTTTAGGCCCAAGGAAGCTCATACTGTCCAGATCTGACGTCTCAACTTCATGGCATGCTCAAACAACTTAAAGGCTCAAAGGGAAGATGGAAATGGCTACAAACTCCCTAGTGAAGAGATCTAACCAAACAATGATCAAGGTGATAGCTTTTTACCTCCAAATAGCAGCTAGCACCGAAAGAACACTGGATCACACACCTTTAGCCTCTCACTCTCTCTCTTTCTCTCTCAGATGATACCAGCTCGTTTAGGGTTTCTCTCAGGGTGCTAAATTGATAAGGGAGGTGGAATGAAAGGCTTAAGGTCCTTTAAATAGGGCACAAACCCTGAAAATTAGGGTTTTCATACTCAGCTCCTACTCGTCAAGTTGGGGTCCTCCAACTCGTCGAGTAGACTCTAAAAATCACGCGGGTATCTCTATCTCTACTCGGTGAGTTGGGGCCTCCAACTCGTCGAGTTTCCCTGACAAAATGAACATAATATAATTAAATATTATACTTGGGAGTCGGGATGTTACACTACATTTCACAAATGTTCAACTCTATGACATTAAATGACTCGGGACAAGGCGGATGGTACATGGACACGGGCGTTACGGCTCACCTACATTCCGATGCAGGTATACTCAAGTCTGTTTTAGATAATGAAAGTAATTTTTCACATCGGTTTTAGTTGGTAACAAATCTTCTATACCCGTTACTATTATTGGGCATACCACTCTCCCAAATCCATATCGAACTCTCAATCTTAAAAATGTCTTGATTACTCCTCAAATAATTAAAAATCTCACATTTGTTCGTCACTTTACTCGGAAAAATAAGTGTTCTATTGAATTTGATCCTTTTGGTTTTTTTGTGAAGGACTATCGGACAAAATAAATCCTCATGCGATGTGACAACACCGGTGACCTCTACCCTGTCACTGCACCTACTCCTCAAGTTTTTGCTTCCGTTGCTCAGTCTGTCTGGCACCAACGACTCGGTCACCTCGGTCATCATGTCTTCAAGCATTTAGTTAATACTCATAGTATTTCTTTTTGTGCCATGCTTGTCAAATTGGCAAACATGTTAGGTTACCATTTAATATGTCAAATTCTATTACTCAGTTTCCTTTTGACATTGTTCACTAAGATGTTTTGACCTCTCCTGTTGAGAGTATTAGTGGTATTAAATATTATGTCATTTTTTGGGATGCATTCTCTCATTTTTGTGGGTTTATCCTCTACGTGCTAAATTTGATGGGTTCTCTAAATTCCTTCACTTCCGTTCTTTTGTTAAAAATCAATTTCAATCTGACATCAAATCCTTTCAATGTGATAATGGTGGTGAATATGAAAATCACCACTTTCATCAATTATTTGCTCAAAATGGCATTCAAATGCGTTTCTCATGTCCCTACACTTCTCAACAAAATGGCAAATCTGAGTGTATGCTCCATACCATTAATAATGTCGTCCGTACGCTTCTATTTCATGCTCGCATGCCTCCAACCTATTGGGTTGAAGCTCTTCACATGGCTACACACCTTCTTAATATCTTACCTACCACCACCCTCCACAATGACACTCCCTATCATAAATTATTTCACAAACAACCCTCATATTCCCATCTTCGTGTATTCGGTTGTTTATGCGTTCCTCACATTGTCACATCTCATAAACTATCCCCTAAATCCACTATGTGCGTCTTCCTTGGGTACCCATCCAATCACAAAGGGTATAGATGCCTAAATTTAGACACTCAAGAAATTATCATATCACGTCATGTTGTTTTTGACTAAATTGTGTTTCCTTTTGGTTCTATGACTCCCAATGTCGCTCCATCCTATACTTTTCTTGATAATAATGTTGTAGGAGGTCTTCCTCACAAAACCTCCCTTCCTACTTACCACTTTATCTTCGATGAGACTCCCTTGCCTTCCTCTTCGATCCCCTCTACATCAAATACTCTGACTCCCATCCCTTTATCTTCTCAATCGTCGACTTCTCCTAGACCCGAGTCGGCCTCTTTGGATACATCCACTTCCTCTCCCCTTTCACCCACCTCCACCTCATCCACTCCCTCTCCTAATGTTGATTCCTCTCTATCTCATCACCCCATGGTGACTCGTGCAAAAATGGGCATCCATAAGCCCATTCGAAAACTTAATTTACACATTGATTCATCTTCTCTCATTCCTAAAAACTACCTTCAAGCCTTTAATGATCCCAATTGGCTAAAAGCGATTACTGACAAATTTACTGCACTTATCTCTAACAAAACATGGGTTCTTGTACCTCGACCACTTGTTGCTAATGTTATTAACTGTATTTGGTTGTTCAAAAATAAATTTAATGCAGATGGTTCTTTATCTCGCTACAAAGCGAGACTTGTTGCTAATGGTCACAATCAAAGACCCGATATTGATTGTGATGACACATTCAGCCCAGTTGTGAAGCCTATTACTATCAGGATTGTTTTTTTGCATTGCTATCACTCATCAGTGGACCATACGACAACTTGATGTCAAAAATGCTTTTTGTCCATGGTCACCTCTAAGAAACCGTCTACATGCATCAACCTCCTCTTCAAAGATTCTACTCGTCTTGATCACATTTGCTTACGGTCTCAAACAGGCTCCTCGTGCTTGGTTTCAACGGTTTGCTATGTTTATCTCACGTTTTGGATTTGTTCATAGCAGGTGTGATTCTTCACTATTTATTTACAGACATGGTGCTCACATGGCTTACTTGCTCTTGTATGTCGATGTTATAATTCTCACTGGATCTTCTCCACAGCTACTATCTCGCATTACATCCATCCTCAGTTCTAAGTTTTCCATGACTGACCTTGGTGATCTTCATTATTTCTTCGGCATTTCAGCTACTAGATCCAAAGATGGTCTTTTTTTATCTCAACAAAAGTATGCTACTGAGATACTTGAGCGAGCTTCTATGCTTAACTGCAAACCGTCCCGCACTCTTGCTGATCTTTCTGCAAAGTTTGATGGTTCCGGTCCTCCGGTTGCTGATCCCACTTTATATCGCAGCCTTGATGGTGCTTTACAGTATCTTACATTCACTAGGCCAGACATTACATACGTTGTTCAACAGATTTGTTTATATATGCATGACCCCTGCGAACCGCACTTTACAACACTCAAGCGTATCCTTCGTTACATATGTGGCACAACGGGTCATGGGCTTCAACTTTTTAGCTCACCATCTCATGATATCATTTCCTATTCTGATGCTGATTGGGCCGGTTTCCTTGTCACTCGTTGGTCCACATCCGGGTACTGTGTTTTTCTGGGGTACAATCTCTTATCTTGGTCTTCCAAACGTCAACATACTGTATCTCGGTCTAGTGTAGAAGCTGAATACCGTGGAGTAGCGAATGCTGTTGCTGGAACGTGTTGGATTAGCAATATGCTTCTTGAGTTTCATTACTCTCCTCAAAGGGCTACTCTTGTTTATTGTGATAATGTAAGTGCAGTATACATGTCTGCCACCGAGTTCAGCATCAACAGACCAATCATATTGAGATTGATCTTCATTTCGTTCATGATAAAGTTGCAATTGGTCATATTCGTGTTCTACATGTGCCATCATCTTCTCAATATGCTGACATTTTCACTAAGAGTCTTCCATCTCCTTTTTTTCTAGAGTTTCGGTCCAGCTTGAGCATCCGGGATTCCCCTCCCATTCGCACTGCGGGGGGCTGTTAGCAGATCATTATTTATGTATTCTTGTATTATTGTCCAATACTATAAAGCCCATTTTGTATTCGGGCTTATACCTCTTGTATGATGTGTGTGTGTGTGTGTGTGTATATATATATATATATATATATATATATTATGTGAATGAGAGAAGGTATCAGGTGTATTTTCACTTAAAATATCATTGATATTATTCATGTGTATATATAACAGAGTACAAGATATGTGAAACTAACTAAGCTAATAAACAGGAGTTTAAATCGTATACAACTGTTAAGTATGTTATCTATCAGGATCATAGTTATCTTTAGTATCTAGAATATCACCAATACCCCCCCCCCCCCCCCCCCCGCAAGCTGAACGGTGGTGGTCCAACACGAAGCTTGGCACGAAACTGTTCAAACAATGGCCTCGGCAAGCTCTTGGTAAATATATCTGCAAGTTGGAGATTAGTGGGAATATATTTGGTTTCAAGCTTGCCAGACGAGACGAGTTCTCGTACAAAATGATAATCAATATCAATGTGCTTAGCACGTTTATGTGAAATAGGATTTTGGCTGAGGAATAAAGCGCTTTTGTTGTCACAAAGTAAGGTTGGCACAGAAGGCAGAAGAGCATGAAGTTCACAGAGGAGATGTGTTACCCAAATGATCTCAAAAGCGGTGTTAGCCATTGCCCGATACTCAGACTCACAACTTGAACGAGAGACTGTTGGTGGCTTTTTAGCACTCCACGACACCAAATTACCACCTAAAAAAATCGAATAACCATAGGTAGACCGTCTTGTTTCAATAAATCTTGCCCAGTCAGCATCCGAGTAGCCCATGACAGAGGAGGAATGAGGTCGAGTGAAATGTAACCCAAATGAGAGTATGCCCTTAACATATCTTAAAATGTGTTTGACAGCTTGATAATGATCAATGGTAGGTTCTTGAAGAAACTGGCCAACTTGGTTTACCGCATAAGACAAATCAGGACGAGTGATTGTAAGGTATTGGAGTGCCCCAACAAGCGATCGGTACAAGGTCGGATCAGAGAACTGGGCCCCATCACTGAGCAACTGATCAGTGGCGTGAAGTGGAGTGGACACTGGTTTGGATTCGAGAAGACCTGCACGTGTAAGAATATCATGGGCATACTTTGCTTGAGTGAGAAACAAGCCATTGTCAGTGTAAGATGCTTCTAGACCAAGGAAATAACTTAGCTGCCCAAGGTCTTTAATAGCGAATTTGCCATTTAATCTAGTGATAAAACTGCAAATAAGGGATGAGTTGTTGCCTGTAAGAATAATGTCGTCCACGTAAACAAGTAAGTAAAGCAATGTGGAGCCTCGTTTGAAGACAAAAAGGGACATATCTGCCCTGCTGCAATAGAAACCAAGTGAAACAAGGAATGCACTCAATCATTGAAACCATGCTCTTGGAGCTTGTTTAAGGCCATAGAGAGCCTTCTTCAACCGACATACATGAAGAGGAAATTTTTCATCAAGAAAACCAGGTGGCTGTTCCATAAAAACTGTATCCGAGAGACACCCGTTCAAAAAAGAATTTTTGACATCTAATTGATGTAAAGGCCAACTTTTCATGACAACTATGGTGAAAACGATGCATACTGTAGATGCTTTTACAACATGGCTGAATTTATGATAATAATCAATTCTATGTACTTGAGTGAATCCATGTGCCACAAGACGAGCCTTGTACCTCTCTATCGATCCATCAGAACGGCACTTAGTTCGAAATATCCATTTGGAACCGACAACATTTGAATTAGAGGGTCTAGGAACCAAATCCCATGTGTTGTTGGAACGTAACGCAACCATTTCTTCTTCCATTGCCATAAGCCACTGAGGATTTTTAGATGCTGATTTGAACCCCTTTGGGACAGTTGTAGAGAACAAGGAGGTGATAAGCGGTGTGCTAGCCAATGAGGCCATGTCAGCAAAAAGTTTTCGTTTAACAATACCATCTTTAAGACGAGTAACCATTGGGTGAACAGAGCCTGTATGTTGCGGTACAGAAGAATCATGATGGGCTGGTGACTGTTCTGGAGGTGCTTCATCAGCAGAGGATTCTGCAGATGGCGACGGTGATGACGATGTTGTTGATGATGGTGAAGGAGAGGGTGAAGGTGAGGCATGTGTGATTGGTAGATTGGGGGTTGATGGTTGCTGAAGTGGCGGACAGAGAGCACATGTTTGTGGTATCGAACTGGGTTAAAGAAGTTGTGGCAACGGTGGAGAAGGAACATCAGCCATTGTCGGTTGTGTTGGTTCATCAAATGTCGAAAAAACGGTTTGTGCAAGATCAGTAGCGGATAACACACCAGAAAATGGTAAAGTATTTTCGTCAAACTGGGCATGCCGAGATATGTAGACTCGTTGGATGCTTGGATCTAGACACTTGTAGCCTTTATATTGAGTTCAGTAACCAATGAAGATACATGGAGTGCTTCGTGGGGAAGCTTATGAGGTGCATAATCCCTTAGATAAGGGAAAACGCGACAGCCAAATACCTTGAAAACTTCATAATTTGGTACTTTATGAAAGAGTACTTCAAATGGACTTTTATGGAGGAGAACTTTGGTAGGCAACCGGTTAATGATGTAAACCGCATAACTGAATAACATAGCTAGGCCAGTTTTCGTGATATGTCTATGTTTTCTTTCAGCACGTGTATTCTGTTCAGGTGTATATGGACACGAAATACGGTGATGAGTTCCATTAGTGTCAAAGATATGGCGAACACGATTATTAATGAACTCAGTTCCTCCATCACTCAGAAATTCTTTGATCTTGCAGTTAAATTGAGTTTGAACAAAAGTGATGAAGATAGATAGTATGGCTGAGAAATCTGATTTCTTCTTGAGTGGATAGAACCAGGTGAAACGTGAGTGGTCATCAACAAAAATGACATGGTAGAGATATCCATCTGTAGATGGAATGGGTGCAGGACCCCATAAATCACGGTGAATAAGGTCTAAAACATGCTCAGCTCGTTTCAAGTTGTCACTGAAAGGTAATCGAGAGCTTTTGGATAATTGACACGAAGTACATAAACCAGGTTTGGGCAAGATAGATGAAATAGACAAAGAACCAACTTTATGTAATAAAGAAATAATGTCAAAAGCTACATGACCTAATCTACTATGCCAAAGTTCAAAAGATGCAGTAATGCATTTATTTTTTAAAGCTGCAACGAAAGCCTTGGTTCCTTGCTCAAGCACATAGAGTCTATCCTCACGTTTGCTACTTGCTATTATGTCCTTGGTGTTGCGATTCTGAATAGCAAAAGATTTATTAGAGAACAATATGTCAACCTGTGAATCATCAGTTAGTTTGCTAATGGAGAGAAGGTTCTTAGTAAGGTGAGGAACCACAAGAACATCCAACAGCTTAAGATTATTTGAAACATTAGTGGTGCCAATTCTAGAGATATTTAAATAGTTACCATTCCCAAAAATAACTTGGTGTTTACCCGAATAAGGATCGGAGCTGTCAAGATTACTGGTGGAATTGGTCATGTGGGCCGATGCTCCAGAGTCAACATACCAATCCGGGCGGGATTGAGTTAAAGTGCATTGATTCTGAAAGGACTGAGCAAGGTTAGTATCAATTGGAGACTCACGTTTGGCATATGTAGATAGGTTTGGACACTCCGAGGCATAGTGCCCATTGGTTCTACAGAGTTGACAGTGTGGGGGGCGCCTGCCACGTCCCCTTCCTCCTGAGAAATTACCCCTGCCATGTCCTCCTGAAAAATTCCCTCGATTGGAGGCTGAGCCATGGGAATTGGATTGAGGAGCACGGTACTGTTGTGCCTGGAAAGCAACAGCAGGTGGTGTAGAATTGTTGTGAATTGAGTTTAAAAATAACTCATGACTTTCAGCTAGTGAGAGAAGAGTGCGAAAGGCAGGAGCTGGCTTGAGAGCACGATGAGTGGTGGAAAATGACTCATAGCCAGAACCCAAACTGCACAAAAACCAGTGGTTTTTGTGCAGGTTATCAATAGGTTGCCCAATAGCCGCTAGTTGGTCACAGATGCCTTTAAACTTGCGACCGTATTCAGAAACAATGGAAGTACCTTTGTGTAATTGTCGCAGGGAGTCACAAAGGTTATGCATTCGTTCCATGGAGTCATGGTTGTATGCAGCTTCAAGAGCATTCCATATAGCTTGAGCGGATTTGAGGCCTATGGTCTCTGCCATAGCTTCTTCAGAGAGAGATGATTGAATAATGAGCAAGGCTTGTTGATAAGCCTTGTGCCACGGTGGATACAGAGGGTTTTGTTGAGGTGGTTTGCCTTCAACCTCAACAATGGCAGCGGGTGGAGGAGCTGTACCATCAATATGTCCCGAGAGATCCTGATAGGACAATAAGGGGGTGATTTGATTTTTCCACAGCAGGTAGTTTGTGGAAGAGAGTTTGATGGTGAGAAGATGTAAGATAGTGTTGAGAGAGATGGGAGTTTCAGATGTAGACATTGGAAAATAATCGAGAAAAGAGAAGAAACAAAGGGGAGGTCGGCTAGGGTTAATGTCGTGCCCGCTCTGATACCATATCAGGTGTATTTTCACTTAAAATATCATTAATATTATTCATGTGTATATATAACATAGTACAAAATATGTGAAACTAACTAAGCTAATAAACATGAGTTTAAATCCTATACAACTGTTAACTATGTTATCTATCAGGATCATAGTTATCTTTAGTATCTAGAATATCGCCAATAGAAGGGTACGGAAAAATCATTGACTTTCACATACAAGAAACCCATTGAAGGCCTGATCGAAGGACTTTAAATAAAGACTATAAGAGAGAAATCTCCTTCAAACATAATTTTACTCCGATCCAAGACGATATGCTCATGATAATTGCGTATGCTTATTTTATTTTATTTATTTGGTTTTCGCCCATTTAGATTGTGTCGATTCATCACTAACAAACACAAGCCTTAATTTTTCCCTTTTCTCCATCAAACTTTGCAAAGTGAGAAATGTTGTAAAAACTTAGTAACTCCTAGTATCACGACGTGTCTTACACATCGTAAAATTTTGCATTAATGTCAATGTCCTAAAACATTATACTTTCAATTTCTCATATCGAGGCATACTACTCTATAAAACATTGTAGTATTATACTTTCGAGTTTTTATTATTGTATTTAATTTGGCGAAATTACTATAATAAACTAGATTTTTCAAGGTACAACAAAAATATAAAAATATGATGCTACAATAAACTAAACAACGAAAGGATGATGATATTTCTTGCTATTAACTTAAACTTTATAATGTCCATATATATACCGAGATTCTCGAAGAAGATTATCAAAAGTTTAAGCTGATTAATAGGAATTTTATCTATTCTTATATGACAGACCAAAAGTTTACGATAACCTCCATTTTCTAATTTCTATTTCTCGAAGCGACCATATGTTTTCTTTGTGGAGTTATGACAATTAGCTCTTTTAGGAACCCCATTTTGAGCACCAACTAAGCTTTGGCTCTATGGTAAAGTGAAGTGATTAGGGAAATGCAAAATAACACTAGAGTACATAAGAATGAACGAGTTTGATTATATCGTGGGAATCTAACTATAAAAATAACCATGAAGTTTGACATTGAATTCTTGATGCTTTTTCACATTTTTTGTAGTAGTTTTTGCAATTTAAGCGGTGTGTAATCCATGGGACAAATCAAAAGCAATCATGGATTTGTTGGTCGTGCTTAATACGACCCTTATGAATTTTAAATTACCTAGTATATGTATAATCTTTTGAAAGTCTTAATGGCTTTTCTCTACCAATAGTTGTAAATCTTGATTGAGTAGTACAATTTTGTTATTTGTAATTTCATTCACACCAAAAAAGTGATAACAACGTTATATCTCACCAGACCATTATTTTGATGGTCCCAACATATTTAATAAAGAGTTATATTGTTTTGTTTGATGTATCATATCAACTCTAATATTAAACATTTTTTTTACAGACCCTTTCTACTCATTAATAATATATACCCTTTTCTTTTATAAAGTTGATCCTTGTATCGTAACCTTATGATTTTATTATTCTGTATTAGCATTTGAAAATGAAATATAGAATATACGGTTGGTATTTTTTTTCTTTATACCTTAAATCATTCCATCTATTAAAATGTTTTGTCCAAACTTGAATTACTAACTTTAGCAGAAATTCGTTAAATAATAACGTAACTTTTGATTTGATCTACAACCTCTTGGGATGACAACAAAACAAGTTAAGCACTCCAGATAAATGTCAAATAAACTTCGGTGAACTTGCGGAAATAAAACTTCTGAAAAAACATAAATCAAGTGAACACAATATTTAACGTTGTTCGGTTAATGTGACCTACATCCAAGAGAGAGAGAGAGAGAGAGAGAGAGAGAGAGAGAGAGAGAGACTTTCTTGAAATTTATCTGTCCCTTCCAAGAACAATTACAATCACACATAAAAGGTTACACTTACACCTCATTTGAACTCTCAAAACAAAAGAAACTTTCTTGCTTACAAACTGCTCCAAAGGATGTGCTCTCAACCTCACAATGATTGCTCTCTTGAAATTTATGTGCCCCTTACAATGATGGGGATATGAAACTATTTATAGGCAAACATGGGAAACCCAAATTCAGATAGGCCAGACCCATCTATAATTAGCCCATTAAGGAAATGCCCTAATTTCTAACCACTCACGGGGGTGCCATGCAGACGCTTCTAGAACCTTCAACCTCATGAGCATCACCAACTTCTGAGCAACCTTGAACAGTCTTGAACATCATAGAGGACTTCATAGCATACATGGGTCGTCAGGGTTACCATGGCTCATCAAGGAACCAAGGTGACACATCTTGTACCAAGATGACGACGGCCTGATAATTGTGTCGTGTTCGGGTTGACAGTCCGCGGGTTGGTGGGTTGGCGGGTCAAAATACACCAACCCGAACACGAGCCATTTAACTATAAATGTCATGGGTTGGCGGGTTTGGAACATAAACCCATATACGACCCGTCAACCCACTTATTTACACGGGTTCACTGGTTGGGGGTTTGTGGGTCAGATTACATAAATAAAATAGATAATTAAACATGAATAAATTCTAGATGCAAATGAAAATTTAAAACATTCATGTAAACATGTTCAAACTAAAACATTAATACAAACATAGATAAATTCAAGTGCTAATGTAATAGCCACATTAATACAAACATTAATCCTACATTCCTACGAATAATACTTAATACATTTAAAAAATATATAACCTTTTTAATAAAATTCTAAACGGGTTGAAGGGTCAACCCATATGGTTTTTAATAAACCCATATATGACTTGTTTAATAAACAGGCTGGCGGGTTGACGGGTTGAAAAACTCAACCCAAACCCGTTTATTTCGTGTCGCGTCGCGGGTCGTGTAGAGAATTGTTAGGCCTAGATGACACAACATATATGATGTTGCCCATCTTGTGCAAGGATGACGCAACATCCTTCTTGGCTCAACATCTCCTTGGCTCAACATCGCATTGGCTCAACATCTCCTTAGCTCAACATCGTCTTGGCTCAACATCTTCACTTGGCTCAACATCTTCATGGCTCAACATCTTCAGTTGGTTCAACATGTTCATGGCTCAACATGTTGAACCATGTTACTCCAAGGTGCTCCAAACTACTTTTAGATGATTTGTTCCTTTGGCATTTGATCTATTCCTTTGTCAGATAATCAATTCCCTTTTTAGATGATTCGTTCATTTGTTACATGCTCCATGAACCTCAAGTGCTCCATTTAATTCTAAGCGCTTGGACAAGACTTCATACCCCAACACAACCTTTTGTGTTTGAAGATTTTTTAACACA
The DNA here is from genome assembly GCF_052849685.1 of Lactuca virosa. NCBI lineage: Eukaryota > Viridiplantae > Streptophyta > Magnoliopsida > Asterales > Asteraceae > Lactuca > Lactuca virosa. The sequence goes on along the minus strand of NC_136426.1, from coordinate 111,256,739 downwards.
ACTATGTTAATGATCATATTCTTGAAACATATATAAGGAAAGCCAATATTTTCTTTAGTACAACCTTTTTTTTCTGCAAGTTAACAACGAGCATAACAAAGAAAACGCTGCTAAAAAGACCTCCAACAATATGTCTTTAAAGAAAACAAAACATATTTTTAACAAAACTATGTTAAATTTAATAAAAGTAGTCAACATTGTATTATTTTACATCGGTTTTGACTCATATTTTGGAAGAATATTCATATTTTTAAAGATGAGTTTAGTCATGGGAAGGAAGGAGTGATACGTCTGAGTCTTTGTTCATTCAAGACTTTCATCAAACATGTAGAGTGCATAGTTTAAGAGAATTTGGTGAGCAATAATTATTACTTTGTACATAACATACCCTGTTAATTTTACATAAAAAACTCAAAATAACTTGACAAATTTGTTGTTTATGTTTGCATCTTTTCATGTATTATGTGCTCGAATGTGGATAAAAGAATAAAAGCTTGAAACCAATGATCGATTGTTATAATCAAAGCTCCAATTAATAATTGATACGAGATGATGAAAATCAATGTTCTAAATAACGTAAGACGTAACTTGGCGGCAATTTCAAGCCTCAAGTTTTTTCAAGCCGTGGCGAGTCACGTCATTTGTAAGGCGTGACTTAAGGCGACAATTTTGTATAAAATTCATAATTTTATATATATATATATATATATATATATATATATATATATATATATATATATATATATATATGACTTAAGACGGAATTTTGTTAAAACTTGGCGGCAAGTACAAGCCTTGAAGTCATGGCGCGCCATGTCGAAGCCATGACAAACTTTTTAGAACCTTGATGAAAATATAAAAATCTGAAATCTGAGATTTAAATCAAAGATTTAAAGTGCTCAAAGTAGATCTCAAACACCTAAACAAATGTGATTAAATGAATAATTAATGAAGTAGATGATCAGAGAACAAAAACTAGCTGTATTTGTTGAAAGTCAACGATCAAGATGCTAAAAATCGATCACAATCTTATGATTAGTTTATGATGTGGATATTTGTGATTTGATAAAACCTCTTCGTTGAAAACTGACATCTATTTGATGATGAGTTTCAGATGTCGAAGAATTAAAAAATGAAGACACAAAACACCAAAAATGTGATTTTGATAAGAAAGAATGCTTAACCGATCAACGAAAAAGTTGATCATATAGCAAAGATTTTGATATTTGTGATAAGATCCTACATACATGGTTGAAGATATTGATGATTGAATATGATGAAGATTTGATTACATTAACAATGACGGTAATTTTGATAGCAAATTTGGTTTTGATATATTTAACCTAACATTGACTAATCTGTCTCTAATTAAGACATATTAATAAGCTTTAACTATGTTTTTTTAACAACCACAAGATCAATTTTGATCAAAGACCGAAATGTTGTCCATTTGTCTCATAAAATAACATTGGCCTCAAATTATTATTATTATAGAAGCTTGCAAACCATGCTAACAAAATTTGCAATTTTCTTATAAAAAATATAAACGATATGGTAATTTATTTGAATTTAACATACCTAAATAACATATTATATATAACATAAAAGCTTAAAAAGTTGGGGAACAGTATAATTTTTTCTCTTTCATGTTTGGCCACGAAGCTTAAGTTTTCGTTATTTTGACACTTAGAGTTTTGCTTTCGTTGTTTTCTTTTCTTTGGTTCCAACTTCGCGCTTTATTCCACCACCGTCAGTACCGTCAGCTTCTGACACAACAGATACGTGCCTTCTTCCCCTTTTTTTCCTTGCTTACTCACCCTCAATTTTATCTCTTCCCACCGCCATTGTATTCAATCAGATAGACCTTCCACCGCTTTTTTTTCTTCTGCATCCCTTCAAGGCGATTCTTACCCTTCTCCTTCCAATTCTGTAAATCATCCGTCAATCGATACATCGCTCTGTCGATAACTGCCTCTCACAACTCTTCCTTTGTCTTAGAAATTCAGCTTCTGCTTCTCCTCTCACCTCCACTGTTGTTATGTATGGACATCAAATCGTCGAATTGACGTCTCAGGTGAAGTCCCCATTTTTTAGGGCAAAGTAATTCCACCGGCGCGCCCCTTTTTTTCTCAGCAAACTCTGACACCGGCAGCAAACAAGCAGCCGCCACCAACTGTTGCTTCCTCTTTTTGGCTATACCACAAGCAAACACAAAGTGCACCGTCATACTGTCGCCGGTGCATTGAGGTTCTGGTGAAAGCGCCCTACCCGGCGGCCTTCAACCATCATATGTTCGACATCTCTGAGTAAGTTTCTCAAATCCATCTCCACTCCTTTGAACGGGTTGTTATTCAGTCATGGATGGAACCATGTATGTATTGGTTTTATTTGTCTTGATGACAGTTGCAAGGACACCTGCGGACTTGTGCACTGCAGCTGACCAGCTTAAAAGCCACCCTGGATCTTTAAATTACTTTATTTTGACCCTAATTTCGCCAAATTTTAGAATTTAAACTCATTTTTTTGAATTTTTTATTAAAGTCACATCCTTCATCTATTCTTTACCCAAAGTTTTGGGGTTCTCTGCAACATGTTTAAATTTTTATATCTTTTTTCATGAACTTCTGTTGCGATGTTACACAGAATCTGACAATTACCAACTACCTACAGTGTAGTAACAGATTTGGAGAAGAGGGGGAAAGGGATGTGGCAAAATTCAAGTAAACCAAACTTTTGGGTCCACTACGGCTGACTTACCACCTGAACAATGTATTGATCCATATCACTCTATGATAGTAACTTGCTAGAAGTAGGCAATGTTTGATATTGTGCAATATAGGAAAGAACCGGATGGTTCACTCCATTAGAATTTAAAAAATATGTTTCATTTGTCAAGAAATCATTTCATTAGAATGAAAGCCTTTAAGAGAAAGAAATATATAAACTTTTTGCTGTAAGGTGAGTTTGTAAGTTAGTAAAACCCAAAAAATATATATATATATACTTTTATATGATACCGTAAAAAATCATAATTGTATTTCGTATTTTTGATGCCCTGAAAAGAAAGTAGTTCAAATATTCAGAAATCATAAGTAATCATCGTTTGAGGAAATCTAAAACCATGTAATTAATAATTGACTTTGTTTATATGTTAGGATATTACATTTGGAGGAGATACCAGTGCAAATAACCAAGAGCAGGTTAAGCCGTATGGTGGAAAGAAAAATCAGAAGAGGAAGCATCGGTAAACCCAAAACAAAACATCTTCAAGCCGAGTAGTAATTTCATTTTGTACGTTATTCTTTTTAGAGGTCACAATTCCGAGGTTACATTTGGTCGATATTTATTTCCACATATACCCTTTTAATTTGATGACATTCTAAATTCTTATAGGTACTTTGAAGCTCAATTCATTATGGATGACTAGAAACGAGGCAAAAAAGAATGATCAACAACATGGAGTCTGCTGCATGTTCACGATCATTAAAAAAGAGAGTTCTATATGGTTGGATAGGCTTATACCCATGAACCGGAGAACAAAGTTTAATGTTTGCAAGAGGAAAATGAAAACTCAGTAGAGGGCAGGTATCTCTTATTTTATAGCAATTAATGTTCACCTGATCTCCGTGTAAAACAAAGTTTTATGGAGGACTACATCTGATTTGGAGAGATTAGAAAACATGATGTATGATTCAATTCGACTGGCAGCAGATGTTCATCGGCAGGTTTAATATTTTACATAAATGTTTTTATTTTAATTATATTTTGATTTTCAGAGTATGGAATATTTATTTCTACTTTTGTTCTTAAATATGCAAGTTGAATAAGTTGTTGTTCAGGGTATGTATAATCACAGAGCATATTTGCCTCTAACAGTCCCTCTCTAACCCTAAAAACTGAAGAGAGGAGCATGGCGGTTTTCATATGCGAGAGGTATGGGAGAGACAATGGAAATAGGAAAATCGAAGGGGGGCATTCAAGGCAGAGGCTAATTGCAACTTTTTCCACTAATGCCTAATTGATTTGTTAATGAAATGTCAGGGAAAGCTATCAGATGTTCAGGTAAATTTTTTTTACTCATGTTTCAGCACTCTGATTATAGGCTTTTGGCTTAAAACTATAGAAAATTTGTTTTAAGTTTTGATACATTATGTTTCTCTGATTATCAGTGCGGGGAGCAGATGGAACTACAACAGAATCTGTAGGTTGTGCACTATTCTTCTTTCTGTTTTCTACGTCTTCCCTTTTCCATCTTAGTAGGTAAAAAAGTTTCCAGTTGCTTACTTGCTCCCACATGTGATTGTAGTTGATTAGGAATATGGTGTTTGGATGGTAACATAATGTTTTTCTTTTGATTTACTGTTGGACAGATTATGTTATTAAAAGAATGTAAAGTTTTTAATTTGTACAATGATATCATATGGCTTAACATTATTCTTAATGGATCTATCTTTGGATCCTACTCTTTGGATATAATCAATGTTTGTATACAGATTTTCACAGAATTTTATGGTGGTTTTATAGCTGTATGTTATTCTTTTTTGCAGGTTTTGAAATACAATATATCAGTTGCTCATATTAGATAATTATGACTTTTTTGGTTATAGTAGCCTGATGCCTCATCAACGATTCAGATTATGTTACCATCCAAACACCTGCTTTTATGCTCAGTGGAGAACCTGATTTAAATTCAGGCTCTACACAGGATGGGCTACCATATTTTAGGCGAAAAAGGTAATGTTCCAACTAATTCTTCCTTTTCCATTAAAAAGACTAATTCTGACATTCAAATGTGATGAAATGATAGATTTGTGTCTTTCATATAGCATTTCCTGTTCTGCTTTCAATGTCTGAGCCATAGGTTTTCGTTTCTTCCTTCTTTTGCTCTCAAAATTCCATGCTTACATTTTAAGATATGTTGTATGTTCCTAACTTATCATTTGGTGGAAATTAATATAACTTTTTCTTAATTTTTATTAGGCACAATTGATAGAGCCTCTGGTGAAGGGGACACTTAATGTTCTTACATCTGCTGCTAAAGTTCCATCATCTTCCATGGTTGCAGTTGTGTTTCCTTATGAACCTCTGTTTTTTTTGTTATAGATACGGGGTTGGTGGGATGCCTTGCAGCAAGAAGAAAAATGCAATGCGAGTTAGTGTTTTTAAGTTTCAACACTGCAATCTTATATAATTATTTCCGTACAATAATCTTGACATTTATTTATTTATGTATTTCAAGTGGTTAGTTATTTATCGATTTTCGTGGATGATGATACCTTATGGGCTTTAATACTGGTTGCACTCTCTAATCTGGTGACCTACCCACTTTGTATTTTCTTTAACCGATCTTTGTTTTTTTTAATTATGGAATGGTTATTTAAAACACTTAACCATGTTGAATATGTAATTGCAGGGACAATAATCATTTCATCAACTACTTCCTTTCCTAAATTTCTATATAAGACCTATCCAAAAATCTCTTGTATGTTAAATATATTTTTATCAATATAATGGTACGTTGCAGTACATATACAACCTGAAAGAACAAAAAAAAAATGAGTCAGCGCCAACGGGCGCACATGATTCCCATCTAGTTATTGAAAAAAGGCCAAAACTTAAATCAAAAGAGGCCCACAAAAACATTTTTCAATTTTTTTTTAAACTAAAACAAACGGCTATATAAAACTTTTATATCCATTCGAAATTAAAAATAGACAAAACTTCAAAAATGGTCCATGTGGTTTCCGAAAATATCAAGTTTAGTCCCTAAGTTCAAAAAACCTCACAGATGGTCCCTGTGGTTTCAAAACTTTTAATGTTTGATCTCTCTCTCACTCTCTCTCTCTCTCTCTCTCTCTCTCTCTCTCTCTCTCCCCCCATTGCTTTGAGACTTTACAGTACGTATTCTTATAGCTTCATCTTCCCCAAAAAGCCAAACCAACTTTGACCTTGAATAATCATCGTATCCATCAGATTGGGCAAGGAACAGACGAACGAAAGGCAGATCGATGGGAGGTTCGGTGCGGCTGGGAAATCACGAGGAGGGAAAAGGGTGTCCGTCGAGACCGATAACCCCTTGTTGGTTTACGCCTCTTCTTCATTGATCGGGAAAGGGAAGAAGGAACACGAATGAAAGCACTCAAAATGGTGGTCTGATGGTTAAATAGATCGCAAGAAGGGAGTCGATCTCCGACAAACTCCCCTTGGCTCTTCTCTCGTCGTCGGCGATCACAAATCGAGGGGAATGGGAAACACTGGATCGAATGGAGAAAGAAGAATGGAAGCAGAGGTGGTTCGGTGGGGGGTTTGGACAATCGCCAAAATGAAGGAAGAAAACGAAGGCAACTTATGATGTTGGGTGACTGTTACAGCAAGGGGGTTGCTCTGGTGGCCTCCTTGGTCGTTCCTTCTCTGTTCCATTGGAAAAACACGAGAGAGGAAGGGAAGGAAACAACGAAGTAGCAGCGGAGGGAAGCAGCGATCCTCAGAGGTGTTTGGTTGTTTCCGATCAACAAGAGGAGGGGTGGAGGAGGGCTGTCCCCATTTCGTCTTCTGGCTGCTCCGGTGACTAAAACGGAGAACCCGTTTCTTGATTTTTGTGAATGATTTCATTGGGGTTGCTAATCGATTTCATGTCTGTTACTCAGGCTCAATTTCTTGGTGAACTTTTAGGGAGGAAGAGAAGAATGGGATGGGGATCGGAGTGTTTCCCAGAGGAACCGGTGGTAGAATTTGGTGGTGACAAACGGTGAGGAATGATGCGATGGTGGGGGCAACGAAGAATGATTTGATTCACGAGAGAGAGAGAGAGAGAGAGAGAGAGAGAGAGAGAGATGATGTTTAATATTAAATAATTATATTTATTTTTTTTAAAAAAAAAGTTAAGGCAAAACTTCATAAATGGTCCCTTTGGTTGTGAAATGACAGAAATGCCCTTCACTTAACGGCTAAATGTTAACGGAGTTAGCGAAAAGGATCATTTGTTAAAAGTTTTGAAACCACAGGGACCATCTGTGAGGTTTTTTGAACTTAGGGACTAAACTTGATATTTTCGAAAACCACAGGGACATTTTTGAAGTTTTGTCGTAAAAATATTTTAATACACACCTAAAACATTGTTGAGACTTGTACCAGTGAATTTTGTACGATTAAACAATACACCAACAAACTAATTTCTTCCCTACATCTTGCTTCCACCTTCACACCGTTCACTCTACCTCGTATAACATAGATTCCCTCTCTCTCTCTCTCTCTCAACAAAAGCACACCCTTTTACACAGCTAGCTTTCCTTTTACTAATTGACTAAGTGTAAACACGCCTTTCGATACTAACATCAAGAATGGCCGACGACAGTCCCACTACCGCCTCACCTCCGCCGGAAATGGCTAGTGAGCAGCCCATTTTGTCTCACCCTCCACCATCACCTCCGCCACCTGGTTCTGTAACAGAGAAGGAAACCCCATTTTCACCACCATCCACCACTACCATAGGTCAGGTTATTGAACAACCAGAAAAATCCATATCCAATGAACCCACCAAAACCCCTGAACACATGCCTTCTTTCAAGGAAGAAAGCAACCAAATCAAAGATCTTTCAGCTTCAGAAAAAAAATCACTTGATGACTTCAAACACATTCTCCAAGAAGCCATAACCAAGAAAGAGTTTACCTTTTTGACTAAACCAGAAGAACCCATTTCAGAAATCACTTCACCTCCTGAAGAAATTTCAATTTGGGGCATACCCCTTTTGAAAGATGAAAGAACTGATGTTATTTTGCTCAAGTTCTTGAGAGCTAGAGACTTCAAAGTCAAAGATTCTTTCACAATGCTCAAAGACACACTCCAATGGAGACAAACATTCAACATTGATTCTTTACTTGACGAAAACTTAGGAGATGATCTTGAAAAAGTTGTGTTTATGCATGGATTCGATAAAGAAGGACACCCTGTTTGTTATAATGTATACGGCGAGTTTCAGAACAAAGAATTGTATCAGAAAACTTTTTCCGATGGAGAAACGAGGCTGAAGTTCTTGAGATGGAGGATTCAGTTTCTTGAAAGGAGTATAAGAAAGCTAGATTTCACCCCTGGCGGTGTAAACACCATTTTCCAGATCAACGACCTGAAAAACTCTCCGGGACCGGCCAAGACGGAGCTCCGGCTAGCCACCACTCAAGCTCTGCACCTCCTGCAGGACAACTACCCTGAATTTGTAGCAAAACAGGTAACTCTAATGGCGAATATTCGCATATTGCCTCCATTTATGTTCAAATTTTGTTCCTTTTTTGTATTCTAACTACGAATGATTATTTGAAGGTTTTCATCAATGCTCCATGGTGGTATTTAGCTTTCTATACAATGATCAGTCCATTCATGACTCAAAGAACCAAGAGCAAGTTCGTATTCGCAAGCTCTGCAAAAACCCCCGAAACCCTTTTCAAGTACGTTCCTCTTTTTCGTTATAAACTTATGAATCTCCTTTCCATTACCGATTCTTTAAGCTTTTAGGGTTTTGATTTTTGAAATTAGATACGTGACTCCCGAGCATGTTCCAATTCAATACGGTGGGTTGAGCTTAGATTACTGTGATTGCAATCCGGAATTCACCATTGATGATCCAGCTTCAGTGGTTACAGTTAAACCTGCAACTAAGCAAACTGTGGAGATTATAGTCAACGAGGTACAATTTGCTATTTACTGTTTTACATGATCCGTTTTCTCTCAAAATGTTGATCGATTTCTTTGTGTGCTTCACCATGAATTGTTCCAGAAATGCGTATTTGTCTGGGAGCTACGTGTAGTTGGTTGGGAAGTGAGCTATGGTGCTGAGTTTGTACCCAATAACGAAGATCTTTACACCATAATCATACAGAAGGCGAAGAAGATGACTCAAAGTGATGAACCTGTGATTAGTCACAGCTTCAAGATCAGTGAGATTGGTAGGATACTTCTTACTATTGACAACTCGACTTCAAAGAAGAAAACATTGCTCTATAGGTTCAAGGTCACTCCTTTTTCAGAATGAAGAACTTACAGAAGATGAATCTGTTCTTGTTGTCTAGGATTTGGATATGAGTCTTTATTTATATTATAGATATATTTCTTTTATGGTAATTTGAAGGCGTGAACTTGATTTCATCTTTGTTGCTTGTAACTTGTAAGTGTGTGAACGACAATCAGTTTTAATTTGGATTGGTTATGGTAGAGATATGAGTTTCAATTAATTTACTTATGAAGTGGTAGGTGTTGTGGTATGTATATATGTAATTGTGAAATGAGTCGAATGAAAAAATTAACTAAAAGTGAAACAAATGGGTAGAAAGTTTTTCCAAGAGTAGTATTAAGGTATCCCTTAAATTTGTTTTATTTAAAAGTATCATATTTGATGCATTAATTATTTAAAAAACTAAACCAAAATGTGTTTCAAATTACAACAATTTACTTATATCCATGCCTCCATGGTCTATCATAAAGCCTATGTATTTAGCCTTTGCGATAATACATAGGTCCTTTGTATAAATAGATAATAATAACAAAATAAAATAAAATAAAACACTGCTACGTCTAACTAAGTTTTTGAACAGAACCAGAGCCGAGAGGCATGTATAGGAATATAGGATATTTGAAATTTGAAATCAAGAAATAAAGGAGTAGTTTTTCAAGAAACTTGGGCCATCACTTCTCATGCTAAATATTGAATCATATAGGGACTCTAACTCTGACCCATATGACCATATCTGTTAAATGATGAAACCAAGTGACAATGTATGGGCCGATGCTTCTTGAAATCTTGATACTCTTTCTAGCTTCATCAATGGTGAATATTCGGAACACCCAACAATCTTGTCATACAATCGTGTTCAATTGGTAGAAATTTTGACATCATACAATTCAGAGTTGTTTTGCTTTATATTATATAATTTTATTTATAAAAGGATGATTTAGACATTCTCTTTAATTGTTTAAAGAAACGTCCAAGTGTTAGAATTGATACATACATATGTATGTGGTCCTAAGAGCATCCACAATGGTGAGTTCAATGGAAGAGTTGAATGAGGTGGCAAATCTAGTTGTCATTCAATGAATGAAACTCTACCATAGTGAGATGTCACCTTGACATTCAATGGATTTGGAGTTCAATGGTCATTGAACTCTTCAATGGGAAAATGACTGTTTTTAATCTTAAATACATACTATAAATTAGCTTTTGTAACTTTCTATTGAACTTTGTAGAGTTGAATGCATTGTAGGAAAAAAATTGATTGAGTTGTATAGAATGTAGAAAAATGATATGGCAATCCATTGAACTGTATAAAGTTCAATGCATTGTGGATGCCCTAATAGGAATATGTCGAGATATTCCAAAGGTGTCTTAATTAAGAAGGCGATTTTTCATAAAACGATCCCAAATTAAAGAAGATGATCAAGACACCATATTTATTATGATATGAAGAGGTTTTCCAAGGTGGTCTTAATTAAGAATTTGGAGATGAAAAAAAGCTACGTAGGATGTACAACTTGTGCAAGTTGGAATCCACGATTATCAAATGTATTTGTAGAATAGCCCACCAAGAGCAAAATATGTTTTGTTGCTTGAAATGATGAGTATGAAGAGAAAAGTTTCTTAAAACAAATGGGAGCTATGTAGATTAGAAATCGAACAACAACACAATACAATACATTATATAATTACTAGCTAGAATTGTTAGAATGACAACAAAACAAGTTAAACACTTCATAAAAATATCAAACAAACTTCGGTGAAACTTGTGGAAATAAAAATTATGAAAAACTTAAATCAAATCGGAACACAATATTTAACATGATTCGGTCAAGGTGACTTACATCCATGGACGAGAGAGAGAGAGAGAGAGAGAGAGAGAGAGAGAGAGAGGATTTATTAAACTTCCAAGAACAATTACAATCACACACAAATGTTACACCTCACTTGAGCTCTCAAAACAAAAGAATCTCTCTTGCTTAGTAACTACTCCAAAGGATGTGCACTAAACCTCACAATGATCGCTCTCTCGAAATTACTGTGTACACACAAGCATTACCTCGCAATGAATAATGAATAGAGATATGAACATATTTATAGGAAAGCATAGAAAACCCTAATTCTGATGGGCCAGACCCATCCATAGTTAGCCCATAAAGGGGATGCCCTAATTTCCAACCAATCATGGAATGCCATGCAAACACTTCTAGAAGCTTCTGATGGGTTTTGAGCATTCTAACACTCCTATGGTGTACATGCAACCCTATAAACCTTGGATCTATGTTTTCTCTATTATACATGCAAACATTCAATATTCCAAGGTTTCATCCTAACTAGCATAATATGAAGTATATACAATACAAGAATCTAGTAGAATGACATACCTTTTGATGGAGCTTGTAGTCTTGAACCTTTAAGAGCTTAACCCCAATAATGTGGAAGCCTCAAATGGAATCACAAATCACCAAAAGCACTTTGAAAACTTGAGAGAATAGAAAACACTTCTAGAAATCGGCCCACCCTTTGTACTCACACACTAGTGCTATTTCATGTGCCAAAGACCTCTTTATATAGTATGGAGGATTAGGGTTACATTCATGTAAAACCTAATACCCAAGACCTTTCATTTCCATAGGATCCATGGGTTAAAAACCGCATGGACTATCCATGCAAGCTTAGCCCATCCTAAATGAACTTGGCCCATTCTATATATATATAAGAGTCCATATTTAATTAGTTCCTTTTGATCACTAAATTAATTCTAAATTAATTCTTGATCAATACTAATTAAATAATATGATTTCATATTAATATATTACAACTTATAATATATTAATAAACCATAGACATACTATTCTCAAAAGACTATCCATACAAATTGTTTCGGTGAAGTGCAACCCAAATGGACCATGCTACACTCGGGTCGAGTACATACCAATAATAGTTATGGACATAGACATCTAATCCAACAATCTCCCACTTGGATAAGTCTAAAACTATTATTCAAGTATGACTCCAAGACCCCGACTAGCAATCATAGCTCTTAAAGCCGCTGTCGAAATCTGACCTAGTCAAATGACGTGTCCATTAGATAAGGGATCATATATTCCTCCATTCTAGATATCATATGAACTGAGACATGGATTATAATCATTCTCTCTGTCCATTTTTTGTTTCCCGATTTTCGATTTATGACAACTGACTAATTAAACAAATCAAATCAGTCTAGGCTTGGCCAAGCACTTACGTGTGTCATCACTAAATCATCGAGGGGCCCACAAATATCGCTTTTATCCCTCCAAGGGTAAAAGGAATGGATAAACTTCGAACCAAATGTTCGCTTGTACTTACTCATCAAATTACACACAACAATATGTTTTATAACAACCAAGTTACTGGTTGCGTTTACATATGTCAATGTGCAACTGACGGGCAACTACAACTCACACGTCTCTGTTTGAAGAATATAAGGTATTATCGTCTCATGATCACTCGTGATAAAATCCATGAAGTGATACAAATGAGCGTGGGTTTAATCCAATACTCGAATCTCATTCCAGGAGCACTCATGAATGTTGTAGCAACTTTTGCTATGTCTAAACTCTTTAGACATCTACAAGCCCACTTTATGACAGTCTTCATTCATACCTACTTCCAAAGTATGATTGACTGTGGAGAGTTTGAATAACCTAGTTATTCGGGAAGTCAAAAAATGCAAAGTGAAACACAAGAATAATCGAATCCAATATGGTCTCGGAACTTATGAATATAAATAAAACACCTTTTATTTATCACCATATTAATTACACATTATTCATTGTAGAATGTTTCAAATAATCAACTTAATACTTGAATTAAAACAATAGTTGTCCCATGCTCCAAGCATGCACACTATGTTTTCTAAACAATAGTTATGTCATACACCAAGTATGCACACTATGTTTGTCTATGATCCTTACTTTGTGAAATAGTCCAATTGAACATGATTCCAGTTATGCTCATTTCACAATCCCAAATCCTTACCGTAAATGTAAGAATACAATATTCTTTGCCATTTACCGAAATCTGTTAGATTCTAAACTTATATGCATTGATCCTCTTGTAATGACTATGCACAAAAGTCACAAAGACTTGGCAACAAACATTACAAAGTATTCCAATGGAGAGCAAATTCCACGGAAACGAAGTCTCAAATTCAAAGTACATTCCTTTGAACATCCTTCTTGCATTAAGTTTTCTAATCTTACAAGATTGAATAACTTCCACCTATGGAGACATTTCCATATTCTCATTTTGACTATCACTTCTGAACAAGAGTTGCCTCTTTTCAAAATATGTCAATATGGTCCTTTCCAAAAATTTACACCATACTTCTAACTGTCCATGATCAACCAATCTTTGGTAAACCTCAGATTGTCCTCGACAATTGCTTAATCATTTTAGTCATATCCAATTCTAGACCTTTTCCCCTCTTAATGCTCTAGGCATTAGGAAAATTTAGAAAGGATAAATATTATAGCACATGTAATCGATCCTATATCCGAAGCATATGGGACACGATTCATGATGTCTCACATAAAGACATGATCCTAGATCAGTCTTTTGCTACAATATTTTTTATTTGCCATGTTTTCATAATTTGACTATGAAGAGGGATGTCGTAATCATAATCGAATTTGAGAACGCAATATATATAGAATTTCCTCATGTTGAACCATTCCAACATAAAATTCATATATATATATATATATATATATATATATATATATATATATATATATATATATATATATCCTTGACTAAAGATGATTAAAATCTCAATCTAAGCTTTTAGAATTGAAATGAAGTATAATTTCCTCTCCCTTAATTATAGCAAAACAACTTTTCCCAATTGAAACTTTTGTTTTCTATAATTAACATTGCTAACTTGCAATACTTATCATAATTATCATGCTCCTACTAACATGATAATTATTAGCATAACACTTATGCTCCCACTAGCTTTGACATGTACTCAGAAATCAGCTGGACTTCTAGAAATCAATACTTTATTGACTTTCTTACCAAAGTTCAGATTTCTGATACGAGATGCTTTGATAAAACTTTATCAAAATCATACACCTTTCCTTAGATAGCTTACATGTGTGTCTAAACAATTTTTAGAACCATGAAAAAGGATGTTGTAATCACAGTCTCAATCGTTTAGACCTTTGCCATTTCTCACAAGTCCATGTTAGTGTACCGGTTACCCACACACGCTCCACTAACGACTTTGAGAATGCAAATATCACAATTGCTATCTACTTAAAATCTATTTAGCGAAAGCGTTTCCTCACCATCATTTTCATGAATCGGAGAGAAACCTTATGGCACTTAGATTTTATGGTGTATGTGTTGCTATCCATGTGAATTTGTCAAAACCATAATCACAAGACAAGGTTAGTGACAAATCCAAACTCATATGGACTGAACTTGTGCAATCTTAACTTCTTGCCACATGGCAGCACAAGGCCTACCATTGCTTCCAGGTTGTAATCAAAACAATTGAGAACTTGTAGAACTCAGATGCATAGTCAAGTTTAACTGGAATAGGCACAAAAATAAGAGTATGTCAACACGATAGGTTACAAACCTCAAGTCGTGCGCTAGTGATAAACTACAGGTTTTATTCTTGATTAGTTCTTGAAAATCTTTCAGGATCTTTTAGACTCCCACTGTCCTCTTGACATATAAGACTCTCTTGCCAAGAACCATTCCTTACCAAACAAATATTCAAGAGATAGTGCGGATTCTTATCAAGACAAACACTTCACACAATTGGCCTTAGTTGGTTTTTGTTTTATCCAAAACATCACAACTTACCAATTTCAAATGTACAAGAGTAGAAAACATTTTACTCTTACATTTGACAAGTGTTATAAACCTTCTTTAAGATGTATCACTCAAGTTACAATCTTGGAGTATGACTCTAAGAATTGTTTTTGGAACGAAGTATGACTCATCTTCTTGATTTTAACCATTTCAACAATTCATGATTCCTCTTCTTAGCCATAGGAATGCACTAAGATGTCCTTAGAGGACCAATTGTGATATGGTTTCTTAATCATTAAGATGATCACAAAACATGATACTAAAGTACTCTCCTATCTTTCCAGATTTGAAAAACTTTTATCTTTCTGCCTAATTTGATTCTTCTCATTCGTTCTGTCGTACATCAAAACTTTTCCAATGTTTCAGAATTATACTTAAACTTGTAAGTATAACCATATCTACTAAACTTTAGTAAATCATGACAAATAGTCTTATCGATATTTGTGGTGGACTTGACCAGTGCACAAGAATGTGTACTCGATACCTTAGTCCTTCACTTGACTCACATATACATGTGATCAAGGAATTAGTCTTAATTTTCCAAAGATGAAAATTCTCATTCATCATACAATACAACTCGCATGATTCCAAGTTCTTGTCCAATTGAAACTTGGGTGATGAGAATCTTTCCTTATTTGGTAAATTTAGACACTACCACAAATGAAAGAATCAAATTCATATTTCCATTATTGCTAGAAACATACAAACATCAATTTTTCATAAATGTCATTGTAAGGATATATAATAAAATAAAACAAAATTTTATTTATTTATGAAATGCGGAAAAAAACTTTTTCCTTACAATGCAACTTTAAATGAAAACTATGCTATTACATATTTCCTAGCAATTTATCATAACCCCTAAGTAGTAGCTCAAAAATCCGATCTTCGAACCATGCGATTGAAATCCATATTCACGATCAGATTCAGCATACTCTTCTTTTAAGCTTTCTTCCCTTTGCTTGATCCTGCAAAACATCAAAATGTAACCTAGTCACATCATGTATTAAGAATCAACAATTAGGAACTTAACAGAGTTAGATAGTGGACTTAACTGAAGCAGAGTCAAACTTTTTTGATTCTTCCTTCTCTCAGATCTTTCAGGTAGTTAGGGCAGCTTCGCAACCAATACCCCTTATTTTGACAATAAAAACATATAGACTCTTTGGGAATGGTACACAGGACTATCACAGACTTAGCCTTTCCCTTTACCTTTTGGTCAACTGGGTTGACCAAGGCCGATCCCTTTCCATTGGGAAGAGAAAGCTTTTCTGGACTTCCAATGTTACCATTGTCAATGTCCATGGAAGTTTGAGAAGTAGATCTTCCACCCAAATTTACTTTTCCAGTGCGCCAAAACATTTTTGATTCAGCAGCAACAAGCAAATAAGTAAGATCAATAAGGGTCATGTCGTGATCTGTCACATAGTAGTCCTTAATGAACTCACTATATGACTCAGGAAGTGACTGAAGAACCCAGTTAATAGCCAACTTTCGTGAGATATCGACACCCAACATTCTCAACCTGTCAATGTGACTTCATCTCTAAGACATGAGTACACACAGGTCTTCCATCTTTATTTTTCATTGCAAGTAGGACTTGAGTGATCTTGAACTTTTCAAGCCTTCGAGCTTGTGGGTCAGGGAGAATAATTGGAGGAGGTGGAGGAAGAGAAGTATAATTTCCATGATCCAATCGCGGGACATCATCTTCATTAAGAAAACTTGTTCCAAAAGATTTGGGAATATCATAATTATGTGAACCAGACATCTACAATGGGAGAAATCCAAGTTAGTTGATTTAAGTCCTTAATATAACACCCAATATGTATTAAGGCTAGGACCCTACACAATATTTTATAACTTGCAAGAGGGATGTCGTAATCCAAGCTACAAAATATTTGAAGGTAGGCGAATGAAGATTCACCAATTGCCACCATGAAAAACGAAATAAATTATTAGGTTTTAATTGGATTTGAAACTCCTAGATCTTTTGAGATTCATTGAACTTTTCAATGGCATGTTTAAATCTCTATTGTGCCCTCTCAAGTTTGTGACTGGGATGCCGAGGATCACAAACAATGTGTGAATAACCATGCAAATTAACTTGGTACCCTTAACTTTATCACCTAATCGATGTGCCGGTTACCCACACGCGCTCCACCGATCTATGATAAACATTAAGTCATCCTTTGCGACTCTTACTAGTCCATGTTAGTGTGTCGGTTACCCATACACGTTCCACCAACGACTTGGTAAGGTACAAAGTGTAATTTCATGGGTTAGCATCAATTTCACATTTTCCTAAAGTAACTAAGATTGAGAATTTATAAAAGGTTTAGTTACTTTATATTTATCATTATACTTATAATGAGAATTATAGTCCTTGTCCTACCCGTTCGGGTAACGACCCTCCACCAGTCAAGGAAGCAGTGGGTGAGAGTGGACACCCATTAAGCTGCCATTTTATAGGCAACAACCTTATACCCCCTTATAGACCGACTTCGTTAATGAGGCCTACTAACGGTAAGACTAACTTGTTCTTATACATATATATATATATATATATATATATATTAATAACTTATAATACTATAAAGTATAAGGGTTGAATTTTAACTTTTAAAACTCTAGGGTTTGGAATTAAAGTGTGTATGAGACTTTACAAATTCCAAAACTTGAGGGCAAGTTTTGATCAATTCAAAAAACTTTTGGTTTTTCATAACTTATGAGTTTAATTAAGATTTTTAAAAACTTTATTGAAGAGACTCTTGAACATCTATAACTTGAGGACAAGTTATGGAGTTCATAAAACTATTTATGAGAAAGACTCTTCAATTATGTAACCTATGACTCTTTAATGGATCTTTAAAAGAAATGACTTTTGGTAATCCATAACTTGAGGACAAATTATGGACTCCATTAAAAACATTTAGATCAAGAATTAACTAACAAACAATTTGTAAATAATTCCTATGATCTACCAAAACTCATAAGTGTATGAACAATCATATCAACAATTTTTCAAGAATCATATAAACACATATAAAGCTTCAAATTTTGATAATAACCTTTGAAATTGGATTAGCATAATCATTACCACATCAAAAACAAGTTTTAAGGTTCAAAAAACAGTTTAGGGTAATGATCCTCATCCAATACCAAGCAAAACCCCGAAATTCTGCATACAGGGGCATCACCACGTCGTGGTAAGCAGTCAGATGCAAAAAATACATAATTTCAACTTTGGAAAAACATGTAGCATCAAGTATAATTGAAAAAAAAGCCTAGGCTCTGATACCACTGATGGGTTTTGAGCATTCTAACACTCCTATGTTGTACATGTAACCCTATAAACCTTGGATCTATGTTTTCTCTATTATACATGCAAATATTCAATATTCCAAGGTTTCATCCTAACTAGCATAATATGAAGTATATTGTAACATCCCAACCGTCAAGTATTATTAATTTTTTTTCCATTAATACTTCATGTCTAAGGTCTACTCGACGAGTTGGCGCTTGACTCATCGAGTAGCATCGGGCCAGGACACGTCAATTGATGATTGACTCGTCGAGTCGACATGAAGACTCGACGAGTAGGAGCTGGCAGTGGAAACCCTAATTCACAGGGTGTTGCACCCTATATATTGGACCATTAGTGCCTCCCACTGTCCTCTATCACCCTCTTGAGACCCAAAAACCCTAATTTCCATGAGTGAGAGATTGGAGAGTGTTTTGGAGCTTTGGGAAGTGACTTTTGTGAAGGAAATTTGTAGATCAAGAGGCTAGAATCAAGATTTCTGTGTGGATTCAGAGTCTACTTCAGTTTGGGCACGTTTTGGAGGTTCCAGCTGTTACCTTAACCTCTTTTTCTTCTAGAATCATTCATATGTGGAAACTAGGGCTTTCTTTAGTTATTCATGAAGGGATTTTGGTATGGGAGCTAGATCTGAAGTTGAAACTTCATATCTAAACCTCTTTTGAGTCCTAAGTCCATAAAGTTTCTAGCTTTTGCAAGGATGAGACTCTCCTATGGTGTAAAGCTCCATTAGAAGCTTAGATTGGTCATTTAGAGCCTTTAGGGCCTTGCATGCGTGTAAAGTTTGCAACTTCACATGATAAACATGCCTTAGAAGCTTGGATCTGTAATCTGAAACCTTGGTATGGCTTGAAAAGTGTCTGCATGGATGAAGGTCTGCAAGGAATCGGCGAGTTGCATAGTCAACTCGGCGAGTCATATGAAGATGGTCATGAACTCGTCGAGTTGATGAACAAACTCGGCGAGTCCGTTGAAGATTGCCTTGAACTCGGCGAGTCGTTCGAAGACTCGGTGAGTCGGCTAGGGTTTCTCCCAATTCTTGGACACGTATGAACTTGGCGAGTTAAAGGGGAACTCGACGAGCCAATCAAGGATTTCACGACTTCTCGAGTTCAGGAAGGACTCAACGAGTCGGTAAACTACACTCGACGAGTTGAGTAGACATGGACTGTTGACTTTGACTGTGGACTTTGACTTTGACCAAGAATTGACCAGTTGACTTCTGAGGGTATTCTGGTAATTTGGAAATTTATGAAAAAGGGTTTTATGGTAACTATAGGTGGTAGAGTTCGTGTTGGTGATCCAGGAGTTGGGATTTCTAGTTTCAGACGTCAGTTGCAAGGTGAGTTATCCTCACTATATCAACAGGGTCTAAGGCACCAAGGCCGACCCTTATGGATTTGTATTTGGATTATTACATAATATGTGCATTGTTTCGCATCCTGTTAGTTAGGATGGTGATATGCTTATGCTTAGTGATCGGGTTCGGTCGATATCCTTGTTACAGGATTATGCTATGATATGACCTGGGTAGGTCGGTGTCCTGGTTTAGGACGTTGCTATGCTATTTGATCTGTTAGATCGGTTTGTCTGTTATTATGATAGCCTATGAATGTATATGCACATGTTGTTTGATTTGGGTGTTGGGTTGAGGCGGTCCTGCTTTGTGCTGAAGGACAACATACCCAGGGGGGTCCGGATAGACTACAAAACCCAAGAGGGTATGATAGTCAGACTGAAGGCCCGACGAGCGGTCTGGATAGGCTGAAGGCCCCGCGAGGCGGTCCAGACGTGCCGAAGTGTAGCACCTGGTTCTTGGTATGTATTTTATTTAAGTATTTTGCATTTTTGACCTTGGACTCGGCGAGTTGAAGGACCAACTCGCCGAGTAGAAGCGGGATGAGACGCGGGATTTAAGTTATGGACTCGTCGAGTCGGGTCCCGGACTCGACGAGTAGGCTCTGACTGGACAAAACCCTAATATGAGGGTTTGCACCCTATTTAAACAACCTTATACAACCTCCATCGCCCCTTTATGCTCCCAGAAACCCTCCATAGCAAACCCTACGTGTTTTGGTGCAAGATCTAAGGCTTTTGAGTGATTTTTGTGGGTTTTGACCTAATGGAAGAAGGAAGAGCATAGAAGGATCAAGAGGATACTGAAGGATTCGAGTTTGGTTCATCATTTGTAGTCTTTGAAAGGTATAAAGTCTGTACCTTGCTTGCTTGTTTGTTAGATCCCTTTTTGGGGAAGATTTAGGGCTTTTTTAGCCATATGAGGTAGCCAACCATGATTGCAAACATGGTTGGGGGTCAAGACTTCAGATCTAAGTCTTGGGAGGGGTCACAAGGCAGATTTGGGTTGCTTTTGCACTCAAGGAAGGCGCCATGCAACATAAGAGCCATTTTAGAGCCTTTTTGGCTCAAAAGTCCCATGCATGCACGTAAAGTTCATAACTTTACGTGCTAGATCGAGCTTAGGGGCTTGGATCTATCATTTGGTCAAGTGTTGTACATCAGAAATCGAGGATTTAGGGTGTGGATGTTATCGACTCGGCGAGTCCGTTCTTGGGACTCGACGAGTCCAAGGCTTTGAGTCCCATATCTGTTGAGGGTCAAAAGGACTCAGTTGGGTGTTAGAAGGGTTGTAGCAGGACAGAAAGAGTGACCCAACGCATTGGACTTAATTTTAGACCTGGAGTTCATGGGACTCGACGAGTGCTAGATCAGACTCGGCGAGTCCAAGGCAATCTCCTTATGTTTGAAGATGAACTCGACGAGTTGTTCATACAACTCAGCGAGTCAAGGTCAGGACTTGTTCATCAGTTGAAGGTGAACTCGGTGAGTCGGATGAAGGTTATTTGATGTTCGTAAGGAAGGGGAACTCGTCAAGTCATTGCCAAACTCGACGAGTCGAGTCGTGGATAAGGTC
This sequence comes from Lactuca virosa, assembly GCF_052849685.1. Classification (NCBI taxonomy): domain Eukaryota; kingdom Viridiplantae; phylum Streptophyta; class Magnoliopsida; order Asterales; family Asteraceae; genus Lactuca; species Lactuca virosa. The sequence goes on along the minus strand of NC_136426.1, from coordinate 111,235,612 downwards.
GAGTAAAGGGAAGGGACTCGACGAGTTGACGGCCCAACTCGGCGAGTCGGGTCAACTGGAAGTTTACTTTGACTTGGACTTGGTTAGGGGTAAAATGGTCATTTTACCCTAAGAGTAGATATCAGTTTCTAACTGAGTGTTTTGTGGGGATTGTAGCCGGAGGATTTCCGGAACAGCAGCGGACGGAGGTTTCCCGCACAGCTTATCAGCAGTTTCTCGTACGAGGTGAGTTACCTTCCAGTAGGGGTGGGTCTAAGGCCACAATGCCGGCCCACCGAAGAGGAGTATTTAGAAGATGATTGTCTTTGTGATAATTATCTTGGTTTGGTTACATGCTTTGGTCATGAGTTTTATTTGTATGACATGTTACGTGTATGATAGGGATTGGTTTCCCTGATAGCGGTCCTTAGGACCAAAGGGTAGGTCAGTACCCGGATATGCCTGACTGTATGTTTATATCTTGTTGTTGTATGCTAGTGGTAGGGGGTGGAATAGTCCCCAGTTACCGGTTGAAAGATACCGATGACAGTTACCGGTTGAAAGATACCGATGATGATTACCGGTTGAAAGATACCGATGATGATTACCGGTTGAAAGATACCGATGATGATTATCGGTTGAAAGATACTGACGATGATTACCAGTTGAAAGATACCGAGGATATTGTATGGTATGTGGTATGATGGGGGAACTTACTAAGCTTTGTGCTTACGGTTTCGGTTTTGGATTCAGGTACCTCTTCGTCCAAGGGGAAGGAGCCGGCGGCGTAGCATCGCATCACACACACACACATGATTTCCGCACGGAGCTTTCTGGGATTGTACTCTGATATATATTATTTTATGACTTGGGTTTTCAGACATGATTCTTTGTTTTATGAGATGACGTGTTTTCACAGTATTTTCTTATGAATGTTTTTATGAGTCAGTTAATCAAAAAGAAATTTTTGGACTCGAAAATTGGGTCGTTACAAGTTGGTATCAGAGCCCTGGTTTGAGGGATTCGGACACACCCTCGGGGGTGTCTGGACTCAAACTGAGGGGCTAAAAGGTTTTTACAAGGAAAAATGGTTTTTCTAAAATCTAAATGGAAGGATTTTAAGAAAGTCAAAGTGTGTGATGCATGCGACTGGCCGGGCTCAAGTAAGTTTTCCCCAAGATACCCATACTTGATATGTTATGCTATATGGTTTTGATTCAGAAAACTGCATGCTAGAATAGGACTAAGGATCTAGGAGGATGCCTTGTGTGCCTGATATATGATTCTGAGAATTGCATGCTAGTTAGGGCTAAGGATCTAGGAGGATGCCTTATATTCCTGTTGTATGAGCTGTATGCTAGGACTGTTTAGTCAGCAGTAGGATGGCCTGTGTAGGTTATGCTTGATTTGGTTACCCAATGCACGAATGCTGCTTGCTTTGTGCTATGGGGGTTCTGGCCACCTTCAACTAGCTAAGGAACGGATATGTAACAGTATCTGAAAGTTAGTTAGGGGGAAGTGGTGGGGACTCCTAGTGCAGCTGATGGCGGAGGGTAGGTCGGAGAGTGCCCCAGGAAAGCGTGGGATGAGACTAGATGGAAAGGGATATTGGGTAAGGGACCTGGCGAAGTCGAGACAGTCCTTGAGGAAAGTACGGATAGATGTGGAAGGTAGTATGGGCCCGTACTACTGGAAGCAGAGGATCCGTACTCGGATCAAGGAAGGTTGAGACAGAACCGGGAACCTTGGAGAGTGTGTTAGACCTCTCGAGAGTATGTATGATCCTGACATTTATGCGTGTATTTTCAGCATGGTGACCACGCGACATGGAGCAGGAGGTTCCAGATCAGGATCAGGATCATGCTCGGGTGCAGGATCCGAGCAAGTTGATGACGGGATGCGCGAATTCATCGCGTCTGAGATCACGAGAGGCATTCTTGAGTCGACGCCGGTCATTTTCGGGTCGATCAAGGAAGGGATTGTTGAGCTGATGGAGGATCGCCTCCGGGCATTCAGGAGTGATATGGCGTCTAGCCAGACGAGTACGCGCACACTGTCCTTTAAGGACTTCCGCGGGAGTGGTGCGTCGGATTTCCATGGGGTGAAAGACCCCATTGCTGCTAGGAGATGGATCGCAGACATTGAGTCTGCACAGTTGACTAGCTTCTGCCCCGAGGGGTCGAAGGTAAGGTATGCATCAGGATGCTTGAGAGACAGGGCCAGAGATTGGTGGGAGTCGGTTGGTGACTCTCTGGGAGCCTCGGCTATTGAGGCTATGACATGGCCGGATTTTGTGACCCGGTTCAGGGCGGAGTTTGCGCCAGCTGTGGAGCTTCAGCAGCTGGCCAGGGAGTTCTTGGACATGAGACAAACTACGGAGACTGTGGCGGAGATCACCGCCAACTTCCGGGAGAGGGCATTGCTGGTGCCCCAGTATGCGGGTGATAAGGACATGAGGAGGACCCGCTACCATGATATGTTACGAGCTGACATCCGGGAGCATGTCAGTTTCTCAGCTTGCCCTACCCTGGATTCCATGATTGTCAGGGCTAGGGAGAGGGAGATTGATCTGGAGCACATCCGGAAGAGGAAGGCAGCTGAGGGGCTGACGACGGGGGCTTCGGGGAAGAAGCCCAAGGGATCCGATGGTAGGCCGAAAGGCCAGTCAGGGCGGGATCGCTGTGGGAAATGCGGTCGGTCACACGAGGGAGCTTATCGCACTGGGCCGGGTTCAGGCTACTATAAGTGTGGCAAGGTTGGGCATTTTGGCAGAGATTGCACTGCCCCTGCTCCTGTGATTCAGATATCAGACCTGATTTGCTTTCATTGCAATCATAAGGGCCATAAAAAGGCCAGTTGCCCCAGATTGACAGCAGCAGCGACGCCGGCAGTGGCGCCAACTACAACGACAACACGGGTTGTGGATGGCCGGAAGGCCAAGTTGGAGGCTCCAGTGGTTTGAAGCCGAGCATTTCAGCTGACAGCTGAAGAGGCACACGCTGCACCCGATGTGGTGACGGGTATGATTTCTTGTTTTTATGCTTTCATGTTATGTCGCTATGATTTTGATATATTATGTGCCTTGCTTAGGATCGTTCCATGTGAACGGTATCCCAGTTCAGGTGTTGTTTGATTCGGGTGCCACCCGATCATTTGTCTCTCTTGCGCTTAGCAAGAAGTTTCCAGAGTCTTCGGGCATGTTGGATTGCCCTCTAGAGGTCGAGATTGCGGACGACCGGTCGGTACGGGCGTCAGAGGTCTACCGGGATTGTGTTTTGAGGCTGTTTGAGAAGCGTTATCTGGTAGATCTGGTTCCCATACCTTTGCGGGGGAACAAGGTATTTATCGATATGTATTGGCTGAGCCCCAATGGGGCAGTGATTGACTGTGCGCAGCAGTCAGTACGGATTAGACCCCTAGTGGGGGAGAGCTGGTGGTTCAGGGCGAAGGGCCACAACAAGGACCGGCTTTATGTTCGGCAGCGAGGGATAGGCGCTACCTCCAGCAGGGTTGCGCAGGTTATGTCGCCTATGTTATGGATACCCGGGAGGCGGGTAGGGCGACGGTGGGCGATGTGCCCGTAGTACGAGTGTTTGCAGACATATTCCCCGAGGAGTTGCCTGGGATACCTCCGGAGCGACAGGTGGAGTTCAGGATCGACCTAGTCCCTGGTGCGGCTCTGATAGCCAAGGCACCGTATCGGTTGGCTCCTCCTGAGATGCAGGAGTTGTCTACACAGCTGCAGGAGCTGTTAGACAAGGGATTCATTAGACCGAGTAGTTCTCCCTGGGGAGCCCCGATTCTGTTTGTGCAGAAGAAGGACGGGTCGCATCGGATGTGTATAGATTATCGGGAGCTGAATAAGGTAACGGTGAAGAACCGTTACCCACTCCCGAGGATTGATGACCTCTTTGACCAGCTACAGGGAGCGTCTTGGTTCTCCAAGATTAATCTGAGTTCAGGGTATCACCAGATGAGGGTCAGAGAGGCGGATGTGCAGAAGACTGCGTCTCGGACGTGCTATGGCCACTATGAGTTTGTGGTGATGCCTTTCGGGCTCACCAATGCTCCTGCCGCGTTCATGGACCTCATGAACCGCGTGTGTAGACCGATGTTAGACCGGTCTGTGATAGTGTTTATTGATGATATCTTGGTTTACTCTAAGACGCGAGAGTAGCATGAGGAGCATCTGCGAGAGGTTCTGGAGACTTTGAGAAGGGAGAACTTGTATGCTAAGTTCTCCAAGTGTGAGTTCTGGTTGCGCGAGGTGCAGTTTCTTGGGCACCTTGTCAACCAGAACGGGATTTCGGTAGATCCGGCCAAAGTGGAGGCGGTGATGAGATGGGAGGTTCCGAGGTCTCCATCTGAGATTCGGAGTTTCCTAGGATTAGCCGGCTACTATCGGAGGTTCATCCAGGATTTCTCCAAGATAGTCGTACCCCTGACCAGGCTAACGAGGAAGGCCTTGGTCTTTCGTTGGGGGCCTGAGCAGCAGGCTGCATTCGAGACATTGAGGCAGAGATTGTGCGAGGCGCCAATCTTAGCCCTGCCAGATGGCATGGAGGATTTCATCGTGTACTGTGATGCGTCCATCACGGGTTTGGGCGCAGTATTGATGCAAATAGGGCATGTCATTTCTTACGCTTCGAGGCAGCTGAAGCCTCACGAGGCGAACTACCCGACGCATGATTTGGAGCTGGGGGTTGTTGTGTTCTCCCTCAAGATTTGGCGTCATTACCTCTATGGGGTTCGTTGTACGATTTACACGGACCACAAGAGCCTGAGGTATCTCATGGACCAGCCAAATCTAAATATGAGGCAGCGTCGGTGGCTTGATGTGGTAAAGGATTATGACTGTGAGATCCTCTACCACCCGGGGAAGGCCAATGTGGTGGCCGATGCGCTTAGCCGCAAGGCAGCGCCGATCAGGGATATCTGTCTGAGGATGACAGTGGTGACTCCCTGTTGGAGCAGATTCGGGAGGCCCAACAGGAGGCCATGAAGGAGGAACATCGGAAGAGCGAGCGGATTGTGGGGCAGGTTTCCTCCTTCGACTATGATAACCGAGGGTTATTGACTCTTCACCGTAGGGTGTAGGTCCCTTATCATGGAGGCGTGCGCCAGATCCTGATGGAGGAGGCACACAAATCCAGATTTTCTATCCATCCCAGAGCGACGAAGATGTATAAATATCTTCGTCCTGATTATTGGTGGCCCTGCATGAAGCGGGACGTAGCATGGTATATGGAGCGGTGTTTGACCTGCAGGAAGGTCAAGGCCGAGCACCAGAGGCCACACGGCAAGATGCAGCCGTTGGATATCCCACTGTGGAAATGGGAAGACATTACGATGGATTTTATCACAAAGCTTCCCAGGACCGCGCGGGGAGTGGATTCGATTTGGGTCATCGTCGATCGATTGACCAAGAGCGCTCATTTTATTCCGATTCAGGAGAGCATCTCAGCCGAGAAGCTGGCCGACATCTATATCAGAGAGGTGGTGGCGCGGCACGGGGTGCCAGTTTCAGTGATTTCCGACAGGGATGTGCGGTTCACTTCCAGGTTTTGGAAGAAGTTTCATGACGAGCTGGGTACTCGTCTGCATTTTAGCACCGCCTTTCACCCGCAGACGGATGGTCAGAGCGAGCGGACCATCCATACGCTAGAGGATATGCTGCGGGCATGTGTTTGATACTTCGAAGGTAGCTGGGATACCTACCTTCCGTTGGCGGAGTTCTTGTATAATAATAGCTATCATGCGAGTATCGACCGTCCTCCCTTCGAGATGTTATACGGGAGGAAGTGCAGAACCCCGATATGTTGGGGCGAGGTTGGCCAGAGGGTCATGGGAAGCACCGAAGTGGTGCTCAAGACGACAGAGAGGATTCAGCAGGTTTGGAGCAGACTTTAGACTGCTCAGAGTCGGCAGAAAAGTTATGCCGACAAGCGCCAATCGGACCTGGAGTTTCAGGTCGGGGATATGGTTCTTCTGAAGGTGTCGCCATGGAAGGGCGTCATCCGATTTAGGAAACGGGGCAAGTTGGGTCCCAGGTATATTGGACCCTTCAGGGTTATAGCCAGGATGGGCAAGGTGGCTTATAGGTTGGATCTGCCAGCCGAACTCAGCCAGATCCACAACACTTTCCACGTCTCCCAGTTGCGGAAGTGCCTGGTGAACGACGCGGCAGTGGTACCATTAGAGGATATTCAGGTCGATGACAGCCTGAATTACATTGAGCGACCTGTAGCGATTCTCGACCGAAAGTCGAAGGATCTGAGGAACAAGAGGGTGGAGCTCGTGAAGGTGCAATGGCATCACCGGAAGGGCTCGGAATGGACCTGGGAGCCGGTGGATGAGATGATGGAGCATTACCCAGAGCTATTCCAGGATCGAGCAGCAGACTTCGAGGACGAAGTCTAAAATAAGTGGGGGAGATTTGTAGCACCTGGTTCTTGGTATGTATTTTATTTAGGTATTTTGCATTTTTGACCTTGGCCTCGACGAGTTGAAGGACCAACTCGCCGAGTAGAAGCGGGATGAGACGCGAGATTTAAGTGATGGACTCGTCCAGTCGGGTCCCGGACTCGACGAGTAGGCTCTGACTGGACAAAACCCTAATCTGAGGGTTTGCACCCTATTTAAACAACCTTATACAACCTCCATCACCCCTTTATGCTCCCAGAAACCCTCCATAGCAAACCCTAAGTGTTTTGGTGCAAGATCTAAGGCTTTTGAGTGATTTTTGTGGGTTTTGACCTCAAGGAAGAAGGAAGAGCATAGAAGGATCAAGAGGATACTGAAGGATTCGAGTTTGGTTCATCATTTGCAGTCTTTGAAAGGTATAAAGTCTGTACCTTGCTTGCTTGTTTGTTAGATCCCTTTTTGGGGAAGATTTAAGGCTTTTTTAGCCATATGAGGTAGCCAACCATGATTGCAAACATGGTTGGGGGTCAAGACTTCGGATCTAAGTCTTGGGAGGGGTCACAAGGCAGATTTGGGTTGCTTTTGCACTCAAGGAAGGCCCCATGCAGCATAAGAGCCATTTTAGAGCCTTTTTGGCTCAAAAGTCCCATGCATGCACGTAAAGTTCGTAACTTTACGTGCTAGATCGAGCTTAGGGGCTTGGATCTATCATTTGGTCAAGTGTTGTACATCAGAAATCGAGGATTTAGGGTGTGGATGTTATCGACTCGACGAGTCCGTTCTTGGGACTCGACGAGTCCAAGGCTTTGAGTCCCATATCTGTTGAGGGTCAAAAGGACTCAGTTGGGTGTTAGAAGGGTTGTAGCAGGACAGAAAGAGTGACCCAACGCATTGGACTTAATTTTAGGCCTGGAGTTCATGGGACTCGACGAGTGCTAGATCACACTCGGCGAGTCCAAGGCAATCTCCTTATGTTTGAAGATGAACTAGACGAGTTGTTCATACAACTCGGCGAGTCAAGGTCAGGACTTGTTCATCAGTTGAAGGTGAACTCGGCGAGTGTTCGTCCGACTCAGCGAGTCGGATGAAGGTTCATTGATGTTCGTAAGGAAGGGGAACTCGTCGAGTCATTGTCAAACTCGACGAGTCGTGTCGTGGATAAGGTCGAGTAAAGGGAAGGGACTCGACGAGTTGACGGCCCAACTCGGCGAGTCGGGTCAACTGGAAGTTGACTTTGACTTGGACTTGGTTAGGGGTAAAATGGTCATTTTACCCTAAGAGTAGATATCAGTTTCTAACTGAGTGTTTTGTGGGGATTGTAGCCGGAGGATTTCCGGAACAGCAGCGGACGGAGGTTTCCCGCACAGCTTATCAGCAGTTTCTCGTACGAGGTGAGTTACCTTCTAGTAGGGGTGGGTCTAAGGCCACAATGCCGACCCACCAAAGAGGAGTATTTAGAAGATGATTGTCTTTGTGATAATTATCTTGGTCTGGTTACATGCTTTGGTCATGAGTTTTATTTGTATGACATGTTACGTGTATGATAGGGATTGGTTTCCCTGATAACGGTCCTTAGGACCAAAGGGTAGGTCAGTACCCGGATATGCCTGACTGTATGTTTATATCTTTTTGTTGTATGCTAGTGGTAGGGGGTGGAATAGTCCCCAAGTACCGGTTGAAAGATACCGATGACAGTTACCGGTTGAAAGATACCGATGATGATTACCGGTTGAAAGATACCGATGATGATTACCGGTTGAAAGATACCGATGATGATTACCGGTTGAAAGATACCGACGATGATTACCGGTTGAAAGATACCGAGGATATTGTATGGTATGTGGTATGATGGGGGAACTCACTAAGCTTTGTGCTTACGGTTTCGATTTTGGTTTCAGGTACCTCTTCGTCTAAGGGGAAGGAGCCGGCGGCGTAGCATCGCATCACACACACACATGATTTCTGCATGGAGCTTTCTGGGATTGTACTCTGATATGTATTATTTTATGACTTGGGTTTTCAGACATGATGCTTTGTTTTATGAGATGACGTGTTTTCACAGTATTTTCTTATGAATGTTTTTATAAGTCAGTTAATCAAAAAGAAATTTTTGGACTCGAAAATTGGGTCGTTACACGAAGGCTCGGAGAGCGGTCCAGATAGACTGAAGGCTTGCGAGGCGGTCCAGTCAGGCTGAAGGCTCATTATGCTTGCTGTTTGGTTATAGGTTTATATGGCATGGTTATGTGGTTGGTATTTTGGGGGATAGCTCACTAAGCTTTCAGGCTTACAGTTTCAGTTGTTGTTTCAGGTACCTCTGGTGATCGCGGGAAGGCGAAGGCATGATCGTACCGCTCCTCTTGCTGTTATGACTTTTATGATTTGATACTGGGATACTCTGATAACTGTATTTTGAAAACAAACTATGTAATGACTTAATGGATTAAAATGTTTTTAAAAGTTTAAATTGGCTTGAATTTTTAGGTGTCACAAGTTGGTATCAGAGCCTTGGTTTGAGTGAATTGGAGGAACATGCGTGTGAATCCAGTCTCAAATCAAGGAAAGGTTTTCAAAATGATTTCTAAACGATTTTCAAAATAAGCGAATGAGGATGCAGGATGTACGATCAGCCGGAGCCAGTAAGTATCCCCAAAATACCATACAGTTATTTGATTATGTGATATGTTAAAACAGCATGTTAGTACTAGGCTAGGGATCTTCAGGAATTGCATGATAGAATTGCCTGATTACATGATGCCTGCTAGCCTAGGGTTATCTTTATATAGGATTGACATCATTACTGTAGTTGCTTAATGTATGCATCACGGCTATACATAACTAAGATCTTATAGCCTGAGAATGTTTGATTTGGACTTATGTTCTGTTCTTGTTTGATTGGGAGCTTTGGGTAGGATTGGATATTCGAAAGTCTATAGGTTCCAGCGTTATGTATGACTAGCATACACTAGTGCTGCAGGGTTGGTGGAAGTTCCATGGACGGGTGGGTTGTGTGAGGCCGGGAGGCTAGTTATGAGATATTTAGCATTTCCTCTAAGAGTGAGGATTGAGCGCTTGCCATGTTGAGTATTCAGTTAGGGCATTGTGGTGATGCTTGAGGAAAATATGGGTAGGTGTGGAAGGTAGTATGGGCCCGTACTACTGAAAGCACAGGACCCATACGCGTGTCAAGTAAGTCACAATACCTAGGGATTAGTAGGGAGTTGACTCCAAGTTATTTATATGGATTATCTGATATCTTGTGCTGTGTTTCAGAATGGTGATGACGAGGTGCTTTGTGGCTGGATCCGGTTCGGGATCAGGATCAGGGGACGGAGGCCAGGAGGGGCCAACAGCACCTGAGCCGGTGGTATAGATGGGTACGGACGAGTTGGATGCCAGGATTCGGGAGATTCTGCATGATGAGGTGGCTGCTATGTTCCGGACACAGCTGCCGGAGATGTTCGGGTCGATTAAGACCGCCATGGTTGAGTACTTTGATGAGTGCTACGTGGCTCTTGTAGAGACAGCTGCCGCAGCAGCTGCTTCAGCTGTATCCGCGGCAGGGGGAGGAGTCAGTAGGGGTTTCCAGTACCGGGACTTCGATAACACGAAGCCCCCGACATTCGACTGTACACAGGACCCTATTCGAGCCATGAGGTGGTTATCCGACGTGGAGGGTTGTTTCTTCACGTGTTCATGTCCTACTGACCAGAAGGTCAGGTGCGCCCTGAACATGCTGAGGCTCGGGGCCAAGGACTAGTGGAGACTGACGACAGGGTCATACACGGATGAGCATAGAGCTGCGGTTACTTGGGAGCGGTTCTGGGACATGTTCTGCGCCCGTTACATTCCGCGGGTCGAAGGGGAACGTTTGGCACAAGAATTTTTAAGTTTGAGACAGGATGGAGAGACGGTGACGGAGATCACCCGCATGTTCACTGAGAGGGCAATGTTCTGCCCTGATTTCACGTCTGAGCAGGCCCAGATGACACGTTATCTGAGCATGCTCAAGACTGATATTCGACAGTTTGTTGCCACACAGCGATGTGATACTCTATTGGAGTTACAGGAGGCCGCTAGGCGGTGTGAGTTGGAGATCGAGCTGCAGTTGAGGGAGCAGCGGTCGGCCCCGGTGCAGTCGTAGCCGGCGCCGAAGCGGTCTAAGACCGCTGATTCTAGGACTGGGGGTCAGCAGGGCCGCACTTGTGGAAAGTACTGCAAGGGTCATACTGGAGCTTGTCGATCTAGTAGCGGGTGCCACAGGTGTGGCAAGGAGGGGCATTTTGCTAGGGACTGCCGTCAGTCTGCCCCTGCCTCGGATATGAGGATATGCTATCATTGTCATCAGGTTGGTCACGTGAAGACCAACTGTCCACAGCTGGCGGCCAAGCCGGCGCAGGCTCCAGCGCCAGCTACACTGAGGATTACCGATGGGAGACAGGGTAGGGCAGAGCCCCCGAAGGCACAGGGGCGCGCCTTTCAGCTTACGGCCGAGGAGGCCAAGGCAGCACCAGACGTGGTTTTTGGTATGTTTCTGTTCTTTATCTCATTTACTATATCTGATGTATGCTTATCTGTTGTACCTGTGATTAGGTACGTTTTTAGTGAACTCTTTGCCTGCTTTGGTCTTATTCGACTCGGGGGCGAGTCGGTCCTTTGTATCTCAGTCATTTAGTAGGGAGTTCAGTGTGCCAGTAGGCGAGTTAGAGTGTCCGTTGCGAGTGTCTATCGCCAACGAACACGAGGTTTCTGCTTCTTCTGTTTATCGAGGGTGTGATTTGGAGATTTTCGGGGTGTCCTTTCCGATAGATTTGATTCTAATCCCCATGGGGGAGGTGTGCGTGATTGTAGGCATGGATTGGCTCAGTCGGTTCGGTGCTATGATTGATTGCGAGGGCCAGCGAGTGGTAATTCGAACCCCAAGAGGGGGAGAACTGATTGTATATGGCGAGGGCACCAGAGTGGGATCAGGGTTTTGTTCAGCTGCCAGGGCTCGGCAGTACATTCAGCACGGGTGCGCGGGTTATCTAGCGTATGTGGTAGATACGCGGGTCAGGGATCAGATTTCGGTTTCCGATGTATCGGTGGTCAGGGAGTTTGCAGATGTGTTTCCGGAGGAGTTGCCAGGGATACCTCCGGAGAGGCAGGTCGAGTTCAGGATCGACCTGGTGCCAGGTGCGGCCCCTATCGCTAAGGCGCTGTACCGATTGGCACCGCCAGAGATGCAGGAGCTGTCGTCACAGCTACAGGAACTGCTAGGCAAGCAGTTCATCCGTCCGAGCAGTTCTCCATGGGGAGCACCGATTCTTTTCGTCCGGAAGAAGGACGGTTCACACCGGATGTGCATTGACTACCGGGAGTTGAATAAGTTAACGGTGAAGAACCGTTACCCACTCTCGAGGATAGACGATCTCTTCGATCAGTTGCAGGGTGCATCTTGGTTTTCCAAGATAGACTTGAGGTCTGGGTATCATCAGGTCAGCTTCAGAGAGGAAGACGTGGAGAAGGCCGCGTTCCGGACTCGTTATGGACATTACGAGTTCGTGGTGATGCCGTTTGGGCTCACCAACGCGCCAGCAGTGTTCATGGACCTGATGAATCGGGTCTGCAGACCGATGCTCGATCGCTTGGTCATAGTGTTTATAGATGATATCTTGGTGTATTCCAAGACCCGAGAGCAGCATGAGGAGCATCTGCGGGAGTTGTTGGGAGTTCTGAGACGAGAACGGTTGGACGCCAAGTTCTCGAAGTATGAGTTTTGGCTACGAGAGGTCCAATTCCTCGGACATCTCGTTAACCAAGAGGGGATTTTGGTTGATCCGGCCAAAATCGCGGCGGTTATGCAGTGGGAGGTTCCGAAATCTCCCTCAGACATCAGGAGCTTTTTGGGATTGGCAGGGTACTACCGGAGATTCATACAGGACTTCTCCAAGATTGCGGTACCCCTCACTCGTCTGACGAGGAAGGGGGTAGATTTCCGGTGGGGCCCTGAGCAGCAGAGGGCGTTTGAGACCCTCCGACAGCGGTTGTGCGAGGCCCCAGTCTTGACACTCCCGGAGGGAGTTGAGGATTTTGTGGTGTTCTGTGATGCATCCATCATAGGGTTAGGGGCAGTCCTCATGCAGAGAGGACGAGTGATAACTTATGCGTCGCGGCAATTGAAGCCGCATGAGACAAGATACCCTACGCATGACTTGGAGCTGCGGGCGGCGGTGTTCGCCCTCAAGATATGGAGACATTACCTTTACAGGGTCCGTTGCACCATATACACAGACCACAAGAGCTTGAGACATATCATAGATCAGCCAAACCTGAACATGAGGCAGCGCAGGTGGCTGGATGTAGTCAAGGACTACAACTGCGAGATCCTTTACCACCCTGGTAAAGCGAATGTGGTTGAGGATGCTCTGAGCTGCAAGTCAGCTAGGCCTTCCGCCCCAGCAGTATGTATGAGGATAGCAGTAGACTCTCCGCTTGTGAGTTTGATCAGGGATGCCCAGGTTGAGGGCATGCGACCGGAGAATTGGAAGCTGGAGAGGATCAAGGGTGAGAATGCCCGGTTTGTGCAGGATAGTCGGGGATGTGCTTGGTACGTGCATGAAGCGAGAAATCGCTTGGTACGTCGAGATGTGCTTGACCTGTAGGATGCTCAAGGCCGAGCATCAAAAGCCGCATGGCAAGCTACAGCCCCTGGAGATTCCCATGTGGAAATGGGAACAGATCACGATGGATTTTATTACCAAGTTGCCGAGGACGGCGAAGGGGTTTGATACTATATGGGTCATCATGGATCGATTGACCAAGAGTGCCCATTTCTTGGCCATACGGGAGAGCTTGTCGGCCGAGAAATTGGCCGACGTGTACGTTCGCGAGATCGTGTCTCGCCATGGGGTTCCCGTTTCTATGGTCTCTGATTGCGATGTCAGGTTTACCTCCCGCTTCTGGCAGAAGTTTCACGAGGAGCTGGGCACATGGTTACACTTCAGCACAGCATTCCATCCGCAGACTGATGGTCAGAGCGAGCGGACCATTCAGACCCTCGAGGATATGTTGAGGGCGTGTGTCATTGATTTCGGTGGGAGTTGGGATTCCCACCTACCGCTTGCAGAGTTCGCCTACAACAACAGCTATCATTCCAGCATTGGCGCCCCGCCATTCGAGCTGTTGTATGAGCAGAAATGTCGCACCCCGGTCTGTTGGGGGGAGGTTGGTCACAGGGTGATGGGTCGGACGGAGGTGGTCTTACAGACTACCGAGAAGATTCAGTAGGTTAGACAGCGGCTACAGAGCGCTCAGAGTCGGCAGAAGAGTTACGCTGACCGACGCCGATCCGAGTTAGAGTTTCAGGTCGGTGACATGGTACTCCTGAAGGTCTCGCCCTGGAAGGGCGTGATCCGCTTCAAGAAGAGGGGAAAATTGGGTCCCCGATATACTGGGTCCCCGAGTAGACATGGGAGTCAGAGGCTGAGATGCGGGAGCATTACCCGGAGTTATTCGCTACAGCAGACTTCGAGGACGAAGTCTAAGTCAAGTGGGGGAGAATTGTAACATCCCAACCGTCAAGTATTATTAATTTTTTTTCCATTAATACTTCATGTCTAAGGTCTACTCGACGAGTTGGCGCTTGACTCGTCGAGTAGCATCGGGCCAGGACACGTCAATTAATGATTGACTCGTCGAGTCGCCATGAAGACTCGACGAGTAGGAGCTGGCAATGCAAACCCTAATTCACAGGGTTTTGCACCCTATATATTGGACCATTAGCGCCTCCCACTGCCCTCTATCACCCTCTTGAGACATAGAAACCCTAATTTCCGCGAGTGAGAGCTTGGAGAGTGTTTTGGAGCTTTGGGAAGTGACTTTTGTGAAGGAAATTTGTAGATCAAGAAGCTAGCATCAAGATTTCTGTGTGGATTTAGAGTCTACTTCAGTTTGGGCACATTTTGGAGGTAACCAGCTGTTACCTTAACCTCTTTTTCTTCTAGAATCATTCATATGTGGAAACTAGGGCTTTCTTTAGTTATTCATGAAGGGATTTTGGTATAGGAGCTAGATCTGAAGTTGAAACTTCAGATCTAAACCTCTTTTGAGTCCTAAGTCCATAAAGTTTCCAACTTTTGCAAGGATGAGACTCTCCTATGGTGTAAAGCTTCATTAGAAGCTTAGATTGGTCATTTAGAGCCTTTAGGGCCTTTCATGCGTGTAAAGTTTGCAACTTTACGTGATAAACATGCCTTAGAAGCTTGGATCTGTAATCTGGAACCTTGGCATGGATTGAAAAGTGTTTGAATGGATGAAGGTCTGCAAGGACTCGGCGAGTTGCATAGTCAACTCGGCGAGTCATATGAAGATGGTCATGAACTCGTCGAGTTGATGAACAAACTCGGCGAGTCCGTTGAAGATTGCCTTGAACTCGGCGAGTCGTTCAAAGACTCGGCGAGTCGGCTAGGGTTTCTCCCAATTCTTGGACACGTATGAACTTGGCGAGTTAAAGGGGAAATCGATGAGCCAATCAAGGATTTCACGACTTCTCGAGTTCAGGAAGGACTCGACGAGTCGGTAAACTACACTCGACGAGTTGAGTCAACATGGACTGTTGACTTTGACTGTGGACTTTGACTTTGACCAAGAATTGACCAGTTGACTTCTGAGGGTATTCTGGTAATTTGGAAATTTATGAAAAAGGGTTTTATGGTAACTATATGTGGTGGAGTTCGTGTTGGTGATCCGGGAGTTGAGCTTTCTAGTTTCAGACGTCAGTTGCAAGGTGAGTTATCCTCACTATATCAACAGGGTCTAAGGCACCAAGGCCGACCCTTATGGATTTGTATTTGGATTATTACATAATATGTGCATTGTTTCGCATCCTGTTAGTTAGGATGGTGATATGCTTATGCTTAGTGATCGGGTTCGGTCGATATCCTTGTTACAGGATTATGCTATGATATGACCTGGGTAGGTCGGTGTCCTGGTTTAGGACGTTGCTATGCTATTTGATCTGTTAGATTGGTTTGTCTGTTATTATGATAGCCTATGAATGTATATGCACATGTTGTTTGATTTGGGTGTTGGGTTGAGGCGGTCCTGCTTTGTGCTGAAGGCCAACATACCCAGGGCGGTCCGGATAGACTACAAAAACCAAGAGGGTATGATAGTCAGACCGAAGGCCCGGCGAGCGGTCCGGATAGGCTGTAGGCCCCGCGAGGAGGTCCAGACGTGCCGAAGGCTCGGAGAGCGGTCCAGATAGACTGAAGGCCTACGAGGCGGTCCAGTCAGGCTGAAGGCTCATTATATACACATCTAGCCATCAGAGCACTTTTTGGTTGTGCCTTACAGATGTCTCCTTCCAGGTTATCATCAATGAGATCGGTTATATACACATCTAGATGCTCTAGACGGATATTATCAGAGGCTATTCCATTCGAAATAGAAGTGATTGTAATCACCTTCACAATTGGAGAATCGTCGTCTTTCTTTTTTTGGATTCCCCTGAAACATCGGTTAGATTGTAGTCACCAGTATTCTATTGCAAGTTTTTTTTACCATCTATCTCATCCTTAACCGGAAACATCTGACTGTTCTGTAGTTTGCTCAATTCGTCATCCATAACCTTCTCCCACTGTATGTAGTTCATCCTAAAGGCCTATGGTTTTTACTCATTCTCACACATCAACAAGTGTCTCGCCCCGGTCGGCGGCTGAAACGTCGGGTGGTGCGACATAGTCATGGATCACAATTATTGAACATACATTGAACAATACAAAATATAAACTTCTATTATTATCGAAATAGAATTTACAATGTCGTTGTCTATTACTAAATCACAATACATGCCTAATAGTTTGGAGTTTACAAAATGTAATGCAAAATCAAAAGTATTCAATGTGCGCATTCTTTTAGCTACTTATGATTCCTTAGAGTACATACGTTTTAAAAATACATCAACATAAAGTTGGTGGATATTATAGGTTTTGACACGTTGTACTTTTATAACGAAAAGTGTTTTTATAAAATTTTGACTCGTTGAACTGCTTTTATAAAAAGTGTATTTTTTCTAACCAAAAAGTATAGAATAAAATAGATATATAAGTGTTCCAGACTTATATCAAATATTACTTGTTCAAATCTAAAAGCATAAAACAAAACAAATATATAAGTGTTTCAAATTTATATAAAACATTACTTTTTCTATTACCAAAAAATATAAAAAATGGAAAGTATATGTATTTACCTTGCTTTTGTGCATGTGTGTGTGCTTGTAACTTCGTACTCGTGTATGTGTATTGTTTATGTTATGTATCTTATTAAGTTGAAGTTATTAAACAATAATAGTTCGTGCCGTATATTATTAAGTATTTTCATACTTAGTTAATGTGCCGATACTCACAAATCATCGTGCGTATATTCAAGCTCCATACAGTCCTAGTTCAACTCATATGAGTATCCACTACCTATAAATTCTATTTCCATTCTATACGAGGGCAACATCATTTAAATCCCATTACCAGCGAGGGTGTTGTTTATATTGATAACTTATTAAATGTAAGTTTATACAAAATAAAAGTCATTTCATAACATTATTACGTTTTATTTACTTTATTAATTAACCGACACTTATCAATTGAGTAAAACGATCCTACTCCGTACAGTCTTATTTTAACTCATACGAGTATTCCAAATACGTATAAATAACCATTTTCATTCTATACGAGTTCTTTTATAGTGCACTCCAGGGTCTATCATGAGCGTATAACTGAACTATGGACGATAAAGCCTCTAAAGAAGCACCACAAAGGGGCGTGCTGAAATCATCACCAACACTTCATCGACGTCATGAATTAATAAGAGAAAGAACATTAACACCCATTTCGTCAGACATAGGTTGTAGCTAGCAACCACAGGCGATGCTGTCAACCCGTATAGATCTATACAAAAAGTCCCCGTTCCTTACAGAATAACAGTTATAACACAGAGGGCTTTAATAATTTTTTGTATACTTAGTTAATAAAGAGAATATCTCATATAGTAAATCCCGACTTTTATAGATTCAAAGGTGTGTGCGTACATTTAAAATTAGTCTCGCGATAGAGTGTTATATATAAACTCGGTCCCGTGATGAGAGCACATTTATATATAACCCAAACATATAGAAAACCCAAACCCTCGATGAAAATACAACGCATGGTTTTAGGTCAAATACCTTAGCTAAATTTCATTGCACATGGGCTGAACCACAACTAAACGTAGACTGATCACCTATGTTTAGATATGGTTAGACTGATGCACAACTAAACTTAAATACGGTAGTTGATAGACTAAAGCGCATGGATATTCTAGGAGACTCAAGAGAGGTAACAATTCGATACACAAAGGAAAATATTTAGGAACTCTCGAAAATTTTGGTGAACGCCTCATAAATATTTGATAGATATTTACTTCAGATCCTCAGAAAACTCTAGCACTCATAAAACATCAATCATGTCTGATGTTTACTCAGCTATAGTACTCTACGCATATTCCTATACGCATACTTGTGAACCATTACGAATCACGATCTCAAACTTCTGCTACGCTATTAATATCAATGATTGTAGTATTATAACTTATACATACAATGATAATTTCACGCAACTTATACTTTTTTCAAACCTATGTATAATAGGATGAAACATGCCTCCCAAGAGATCGAACAATGATCATCTAACACCGACACCATCACTAGACACAACTATAATCGGTTAATGATTGCACAACATGTGACTAACACCTTGGTCTACTATGAAGCCAATAGGAACAACGCCCCTGATCAAAGTAGAGTTGGAAGCAATATTCATGTGAGTAATACTAACATCCCAAGGGCATGCACATACAAAGAACTCATGAACTACAAACCCAAATCCTTCTACGATAATGAAGGAATTATAAGGCTGACTCACTGGATTGAAAACATTGAATCAATATTAATGTCAATTCATGTGCAGAAATCTGTTGTGTTAAGTTTGATACATGCCCCTTTATGAACGCATCCCTTGACTGGTGGAATGACTATACAAAAAGCATGGGAAATGACGCAACCTATGCTACTGATGGATTTATTAGGTTACAACAAAATGCTTGATATGGAAAACACTTAACAATTAAGAAGGGAACATGCAACCTAAAAGGATCTATGTCTTCACATTAAGGTAACATACTTTGAATTACAAAAACCTAATATGCATCCTAGCAATTTCGAAAATCAAAAAATTAAGATACATACCTCAAACTTGTTATAGCAAACAAGTTACTTCAATCCTTCATTTGAAGGGCTTGGAAAGCTAGCACCAAAAGGATGATGCCTCTAATGGCTCACCCCAAACCTTAGAACTAGAAGACACTTGAGGAGAGAAGAAAGATGTATAAATTTCGTTCTCCACCTTTCAGGGAAGTGTATCCACGAATTTGAGGTCTCAAGGGGTCCTATTTATATTTTAGGTAACTTAGGGACAAAGCAAGAGTTGAATAATTAAATAATAGATTTAATCACTATTCAAATTGTCACACCCCCAAACCAAAATGGCGAAAACGTTCGGGGGCGGAGGACGTCATGTAAGTATCACAACACGTGCATTACAGTAATCAAAGTACAAACAACCATGCATTAATAAGTATAAGTTTTACATAAGTGTTTAAACATTACATATTCAAACATCAAAGTAGATACAATAGAAGACAAGAATCACAGATCGGTACTAGGCAATCTTCTCAAAAGCTTCGGGAGTGTACCTGTCTACTGGATTCCTGAGAATACAAGTTATTTTGAAAGAGTAGATCAGCATTTAAGCTGGTGAGTTCATACATATTTTAGTTATATGAAGTATACTCTAAGTTCTTGGAAAAGTTAACTGGTTCCTCCATAAAATCCTATATTTTCTGACATGACAATATGATAACCGTAAGAGTTCCCTCTACAATTACTTAGTTTATACTAATCATATATAACTTAATATCGAACTGACAGTTAAATGTGTGAATCTGCCCAAAACCCACAACCAAACAAGGAACAGGAAGTAAGGCGGAAATCACACATTCCACTGTTAGTCGGATATTAATTATATATAACTCTGGTGTATAAACTAAGGAATTATAAAGTTAACCATTTAAGGTCCTTTATTTTATACAAGTTTTTGAAAGAACGAATGATGATATTCCAGAAAATTCTATATTTTCAGCTTTACAACTGATAAATAGTTTTAATTCCATAAAACTATTCCATATAAGTAATATTATACTTATAATAAGGTTTAACATAATTTTAACTATCCATAAAATTATGAAAAGATTGTTTTCCGTTTTAATGGTTAAAAGTGGTTTTAAATCCCCATAAAACCGTTCTGATAAGTAGTTTTAAATCCCCACAAAACCGTTCCGATAAGTAGTTTTAAATCCCCATAAAACCGTTTTGATTTTGGAAAGTGAATACTACAGTAGTATTTCTTAAAAAGAACAAACTACTAGTGAATAACTACCCTAATATTAACCTGGTTAATTAGGGTTTAAAATGTGATAAAGTTGTAACCATGATGGACTAGAATGAACACGACGACCTAATGGTGTCGAAACTGGATATGTGACATTTGTCACCCCATGGATGGTCTGCCTGACTGTAGCTAGCAGTCGGGATGTGGGATTGTCAGTCTCGTATAGATCTATACACACAATACCCGTTCTCCCTCCAGCAGACTCTGGTTACAAGAATATAACATAGCAAGTATTGTTATGTCCTGAATACGTACCATCACATTTTACTTTGAATAAAGATCGAATTATATCCTTTTCTTGAATAAGTAGTTTAGACCTCGTATACTTATATTGGAAAAATAGATTTCTCGTTTGATTCATAAATTATACCTATTATAATTTATACGTTCTATCTGATTAGCATGATTTATCCTGAAAGTATCCCTTTGCTGAGCATGATACAAAGGTAATGATACCGAATGCAGTAACCTTTTATATTCCCATATGTATAATGTATATAATTAAGAAGGAAATGACCTTCGGACAAATATCCTCACCTTAAACCACATCCAAACAAGGAAAAGGAGATAAGGCAACTCATTAGTCATAAGCCCTTTAAGTCTTATTTATATACTTATATATATGTGAACATGATTTTGACAATTATAATATGGAATAGTTATAAGACCTTTTTCAAAGAGTTTTAACAATATTAAAGGAGTTTTAACAGTGTTTCAAAAAGAGTTTACATGACTTTAAATATTTAACATGACTTTAAGTCATTTTGGAAGTATTTGGTAATCCTTAAAAGTATAAGGAAATCCTTAGTGTAATTGATATCACATACAATTATTAACACAATTTAACAATTGTGTTCAACTTGTATTCCCCCTAAAAATCTTTAAAAATCATTTAAAAAGGTAGATTAAAGGGGTATGAACTCACCTTATGTGGGTGATTCAATTGAAGATTCGTGTAAGGATGATAAGTTCCACGAATGAATTCCCGAGACACAAACGAGTCCTAAATGACATATAATGGCATATATATGCATGTAATTAGTGTTTAACACAACTAACATGCAAGGAAACTACCTTATGGACTAGGAAACACTTGTAAGGAAGTGTTACAATCACATGTGATTGCATTAAAGGGTTCTCGGCCACACAAGGGTGTGTACGGCCAATATGTGTACGGCCATACACTCATGGAAGAAACATGCAAAAGTGGTGTCTTATGGCCCTATCTAGCACCCATTAAGTGTTCAACATCCTAGAGTGGGACATAAGATGAGTTTGAGGCCAAAAGATGCACCAAACAAGGGTTTACGGCCATAAGAGGGGTGTACGGCCGTACACCCTTGGTGTTCTTGCATTATATGAAGATTCAAGGCTAGGAATCAAGTGTTTTTCAAGCTTAACTAGAAGATAGAAGAGATACTCACACTTTTGAGGGTTCCTATGGAGTTCACGGATTGATGATAGTTGAGAGAGAATTGGATTTCTTGACTTGGAAGTGTGAAAAGTGAGGGAAAAAGAAGGAAGGACTAATGGGCATGAGTTCACGGCCACATTGAGTGTACGGATGTACACTCATGTGTGCGACCGTACACTCCTCTTGAAGGAGTGTTTGGTTCGAATGCAATACGAAGAACTTAAGTTAACTCCTCCCTAAACCCAAAACTTGAATGTACTAGGCTTAGAACACTCGAACAGACCCTAAACAATGCTAGAAAGCAATAGAATTAAGACTGAATTTTGGTTGATTGGTTGGACTTACAAGAAGGAAATAACGAGGTGTTACACAAATCTTTTCCCTATCATCATCCACGAGGCTTCTGGAAACAATAGAAAGGCTCCCAAAACCGTCCATACTTGGATGGTTCTAGAATTGCCTTTTTTGTTCAACTATTGAACAATTACAATTTACCCCTTTCACCTTTAATTAATTCCAATTAATCCCAAAATTCATTCTAGATTAATTCTAATTAATAATTAATTAATTCTAATTGATTTCTTATTAATTTATTAACCATATAAATTATCAAATCAATTGTTTAAATATTGATCTCATATTAATTTATTAATCACATAATAAATTAACAAATCAACTATCTATTTCTAATTAATATATTAACAAATCATTTCCTCATAATTTCCAATTAGTTTATTAATCATATAATAATCTAATAAATCATCATCTCTCTATAAATGTCATTCTAATCAAGTTCTAGTGATGAGGCAACCCAAAATAGACTTTGCTTCTAATTAAAAGAATATACCAATTAGTTACTAGCTTAGACACCTTAATCCAACAGTCTCCCACTTGGATAAGTCTGTAACTATAATTGCAACTATAGACCTTGAACTAAACAACAAAGAGTGCTTTCCAAGCCACTTCTGAACTCTGATTCAAATCAAACGTTCGCCCTAAGATAAGTGATCAGCTATTCGTTCGTTCTATAAGATATCGTACGAACCGAGTCATGGATTAAATGATCAACCTCATGTTTATTTGTTTGTTTCCCGATTTCCCAATTTGTGATCAATTTAGACTACAAAATCGAATGCATCAATTTAGTCCAAACCATGCACCTGGTTTTTCATAGATAAACTCAAATCACCGAGGGGGCCCACTATAACACCCAGTTCATGTAATTATTTCATTAAGTTAAATTTGGAAGTCTCACCTGGCTCACGATGTGAGCTATGTTTGCCAGGTCGTGAGGGGTATGTTTGAAAACGTTCATCATATTGGGGCTCACGACGCGAGCATATATGGATAACGACGTGAATTCGATCTTAGAGGAAAACCCTCATTTTGAGGCTTGTATCTGTATTTAAAGGGAAGTGAGGGCTAGGGTTAGCCCACCCTCAACCTCCATTACCTCTCAACACTTCCCTTTGAGCCTTAGCACTCCATAGTTGATTTTGAGCTCATTTGTGATCATTTCTTACAGAAGAGAAGAGGAAGAGCATCTAGCCATCACCTCAGCACTCAAGCCTCTCCATCATTCATTTTCACTCCTTCTGGACCTTTTCAAGTTTTTAAGATCATCCCTTTATGGGCTTACAAGCTTAGATCTAGGTTTTTATGCACTTTTCTTCATGGATTTGATGATATAGCGGTTGGAATCCATAAAGTTGCCAACTTTATAGATCTCCAACATCCCTTTGATCAAATAGGTGCTAGATTTGAAGTATGGATGGGTCTTGTGACTCTTGCATGAGATTTGGTGTCATTTCTTCCTTTTGTGCCCTAATTTGTGTTGGAACATGCATTGGACATGAATGTCCAAAAATCCATGACTTTTATGATGTTCTGGAATAGATAAGACACCCTGGAAGTTTTGGTCGCTTGGCTAAAGGATTAAGTACTTTATTAAGTTTTTTCTGTCCAGAGCGTCATCACGATGTGAGAACCTGTGTGTCACGATGTGAGGATGAGATTCTTCAACTATTCTGTCTTATTAGGTCATGACGTGACCACTAGAGGGCCACGACGTGACAAGTGGCTATAGGACTTTTGAGTGAGGATTGACTTTGACCAGGGGTTTGAACAAGTTTGGCTTAGGGGTATTTTGGGTCATTTGTGTAGTAATTGAGTTTGGGT
The DNA here is from genome assembly GCF_052849685.1 of Lactuca virosa. Taxonomy (NCBI): domain Eukaryota; kingdom Viridiplantae; phylum Streptophyta; class Magnoliopsida; order Asterales; family Asteraceae; genus Lactuca; species Lactuca virosa. Next base: position 111,212,098 of record NC_136426.1, on the reverse strand, counting down.
CACTGCTTATTGTATAAGTGACCGGTAGAGCCAACATTCAAAGCAGTGATCAGTTCAGCTACATTTCAGACTGTGAGGTGAGTATTCCTTACTGTAATTGCGGGTCGAAGGCACCAACGCCGACCCATTAGGTTATAAGTCCTAGTTTAGAGCATGTTGGTACGTTGTATTGATCTGTTAGTACTAAGTCCTGGTATACAGGATGTTGTTATGCGATAGTGATCTGTAGATCTGCCTATTAATATGATTGACTGGTTATATGTTTATTTGTTACTGTTATATGTTATCTGTAATGTGCATGTAGACATAGTATTGTTGCTTTGATGAGTTACTACTTTGTGCGGAAGCCAATAAACCTGGGAAAAATCCAGACATAAGCTGTCAGCCTAAGGGGCAAGCCAGACTTATGCTGTGGGCTCGGGAGTAAGCGAAACATGATATGTGGGCCTAAAGCAAATACAGACTCATGCTGTGGGAACTCACTAAACTTCGGGGGAACTCACTGATATATGATTTCTATGTTTGAGAAAAATATGGGAACTCACTAAACTGTGGGAACTCACTAAACTTTGTGGTACTTTGGGGGAACTCACTATACTTTGGCTTACAGTTTCAGTTCTATTTTTCAGGTACTTCGGATGACCATGGGAAAGCGAAGGCGTGATCGTGCACATCCTCTTCGTTTTGTTGATTTTGATTTAGGACACTCTGATATATGATTTCTATGTTTGAGAAAAATGTTTTGTAAACGTTTGGTTGATTTGGGATTTTATTTGAAAATAATGATTTCACTTGATTTAAAAATGAAAAATTTTACCTAGATTTTTGGGGTGTTACAAGTTGGTATCAGAGCCCTGGTTTGAGAGAATTGGATGAACATTCGTATGAATCCAGACTCAAACGACGGATCTGTAAAAGTTTACAAAATGGTTTTCAATTTTTTTTTCAAAAGTAACCAAGGAAGGATGTGATGTGTACTATTAGTTGGAGCAGAAGTATACCCCAAGTTACCCACACTGTTGTTGTTATTGATGATTATAATAGAACTACATGTTAGTGGTAGGCTAGGGATCTTTAGGAATTGTATGATAAGATTGCCTGATGTATGATTCCTGGTAGCCTATGAGGACTTCTTGTATGAAATTGACATCATTGTTGTACTTGCTTAGTGTATGCATCATAGTTGTACATAAAAAAGATTTTATAGCTTGAGAATGTTTGGTTTAGCCTTATTTCTAGTTCCTTTTTTAGTTGTCGGCTTAGGGTAGAATCAAGTATTCAACGGTCTATAGGATCCAACGTTATGTATGATTAGTATGCACGAGTGGCTGCAGGGTTTGTGGAAGTTTCGTGGATGAGTATGTGTGTGAGCAACCGGCCAGATAAGGAATGATTAGCCACTCTTGATAGTGTGAGTATAGGATGTATGCGTATACTGGTTGTGTATTTGTATAGGGTGTTTGTGATGATCCTTAAGACAAACATGGGTAGGTTTTGAAGGTAGTATGGGCCCGTACTACTGGAAGCATAGGACCCGTACGTGTAGCAAGGAAGTCACAATACCCGAGGGTTTCTTCTATCTGGGATGGTTATGATGTTATGAATTATGACATTTCTGATATATTCTGGTTTATTTTCAGTATGGTATTTAAAAGGGGACCTGGTTCTGGATCTAGAGCGAGCGGCCAGGATAGGCCAGGGTTAACTGATGATCATATACGAGAGATGATTGTCGCTAAGGTGGCTACTGATGTACGGGGATTTGTTCCGGAGTTGTTTGGGTCAATCAAGACTTCCATGATTGAGCTATTCGATGATCGCTACGCTGCACTCTCTGAGGCGGTTGTTGCTGCAACTACTACAGTTGTTGCTGCCGCAAGGGTTGGAGGGGAGAGAACTTTCCAATATCGGGTCTTCAACAAGACGAAGCCCCCAGAGTTTGATGGGGGTTAGGGACCCGATTGTAGCGATGAGTGATGGGTTTTGAGCATTCTAACACTCCTATGGTGTGCATGCAACCCTAGAAACCTTGGATCTATGTTTTCTCTATTATACATGCAAATATTCATTTTCCAAGGTTTCATCCTAACTAGCATGTGAATGGGGTACATGTAATATAAAAACTAGTAAAATGACATACCTTTCTTGTTGCTTGGATTCCTTAAGACCTTGTGAGCCTAGCACCCCAAATGTGATTCCTCAAATGCTTCACACAACACCACAACTCTTGGAATAACTTGAGAGAAGTACACTTGTGCACAAATTCGGCTAGCCCTCCCTTTCTTAGTCTTAGTCGCCGATTTTTGCTTGCCATGGACCTCTTTATATAGTGTCCCAAATGTAGGGTTACACCATGTAAACCCTAATGTGCATGGATTTTCATTTCCTCAATGACCCATGGGTTTTAACCTCTATGGAGCATCCATGGAGCACCTAATGAGACTTAGCCCAATCTAGTGAATCATGGATTATAAGCACACTATATAAGAATGAATGATTACATAATCAATCCCCATATATTTAATTAGTCTCTTTTGATCACAAAATTAATTCCAAATTAATTCTTGATCAATACTAATTAAATAATATGATTTCATATTAATATATTAGAACTTATAATATATTAACAAATCATAAGTGTCCTTTTCTCATTTTGTCTATCCAATTGTTGCGATGCCATGCAACCCAAATGGACCATGCCAAGCCGGGTCAAGTACATACCAAATATAGTTATGGACTTAGACACCTTATCCAACAGTCTCCCACTTGGATAAGTCTAATAACTATAGCTGCAAGTACGACTTCAGGATCTGACCATCAATCGTAGCTCTTTCAAAGTATCGTGGAACTAGGGTGATGCGCCATTTAAGATAAGTGATCATATAATCCTCTATTCAAGATATCATCCGGAAAAATACATGGAACAACGTCGTACTTATTGTCCAGCAGTTTGTTTCCCGATTTTCGATCTGTTTGACATAGAACTTAATTGAACACATCAATTCAGTTCTTACCGGGCCCGACACATAAGTCAAAACAAAATCATCGAGGGGCCCAAGATATCGCTTTTAATCCTCCAAGGACTAAAAGGAACAGATAAATTTCGACTCATATGCTTGTACTAGCTAATCATCAAATTATACACAACAACACGTTTTATAACATCAAGTTATTGATGCGGTTTCGTACTATCAATGTACAACCAACTCATAGTCAACAACTCATATATCTTGGCTTGAAGACTTATATGATATTACCGTCTCACAATCACTCGATATAAATTCCATGAAGTGATACAAGTGAGCGTGGGTTGAATCCAATACTCATAACTTATGAGCACTCATGAATGTTGCAGCAACAATTTCAATGTCTAATACAATTTAGACAAATCTACAAACCCAATTCATGACAGTCTTATTTCAATACCTACTTCCAAAGTATGATCGACTGTGGATAGTTTGAATAATATGATATACCATAACATAATTATTCTGGAAGTCAAAACATGCAAAATGAAACAATAGTAAACGATTGACACAAGACAGTACAATACTAGTAAATAAAAAACACCTTTTATTTAAACATCAAATATCAATTACATTTCAACTATTACAAGTTCCGAAAGCTATCTAATTACTAAAACTAATATCATCCTTCAGCCCAATGTGCCTCGCATGCTGTAAATGCTTAACCCTACACAGTCCCTTCGTGAGGGGATCTGCTGGGTTCTCATCCGATGATACCCACTTTGCCACGAGGAGTCCTTCTTCTATTTGATGTCTAATGAAGTGGTATTTTCTTTCGATATGCCTGGATCTCCTGTTATCCCTTGGTTCCTTGGCTAAGGCAACTTCACTCTCATTATCACAGAAAATCTACATAGGCTCCTTTATAGCTGGTACAACTCCAAGGTCTCCAATGAAGTTCTTCAGCCATATAGCCTCCTTCGCCGCCTCGCTTGCTTCTATGTACTCTGATTCGCAAGTTGAATCAGCTACTGTCTCCTGCTTGGAACTTTTCTAAGTAATTGCTCCTCCATTTAGGGTAAAGACCCAACTCGACTGAGAGCAGAAATTATCCCTATCAGTCTGGAAGCTAGCATCACTATACCCCACTACTCTCAAGTCATCACTCCCACCAAGGGTAACGACCCAGCCCCTAGTTCCCCGTAGGTACTTGAGAATGTTCTTTACCGCAGTCCAGTGAGCCTTGCTCGGATTCCCTAGATATCTGCTGACCATGCTCAAAGCAAAGGCCACATTAGGGCGAGTACAAGTCATAGCATACATGATCGAGCCTACAGCGGAAGCATACGGTAGTCGACTCATCTCAGCTATCTCAGCCTCTGTACTCGGGCTCTGAGTCTTACTCAGTTTAGCATTACTCTGGATCGGTAAGTCACCTTTCTTGGAATCCTGCATGCTGAATCTTTTCAGCACCTTATCCAAGTAGGTACTTTGACTAAGTCCAATTAGTCTCTTACTCCTGTCTCTTAATATCCTTATCCCTAGGATATAGGCAGCTTCTCCAAGGTCCTTCATAGCGAAACACTTCCCAAGCCAGGACTTAACCTCCTGCAAGGTTGGGATGTCATTTCTTATGAGTAGTATGTCATCCACATACAATACCAAAAAGCTAACTATACTTCCACTAGCCTTAACATATGCACATGACTCATCCTCGCTCCTCGAAAAGCCAAACTCTTTGACTTTCTCATCGAAACAAAGATTCCATCTGCGAAATGCTTGTTTTAATCTATAGATGGATTTCTCAAGCTTACACACTCTATTAGGGTGCTTTGCATTGACAAAACCCTCTGGCTGACTCATTTAAACATCCTCAACCAACTTTTCATTAAGGAAAGCGGTTTTGACATCCATTTGCCATATTTCATAATCATGAAATGCAGCAATGGCTAGCATAACCCTAATGGACTTAATCTTCGCTACTGGTGAGAAGGTTTCATCATAATCAACTCCTGGAGTTTGAGTAAAACCCTTCGCAACCAGTCGCGCCTTATAAGTGTGTACATTTCCATCCATGTCGGTCTTCTTCTTGAAGATCCATTTGCACCCGACTGTCTTACGACCCGGTACATTGTCAACCAAGTTCCAAACTTGATTGCCATACATGGACTGAATCTCGCTGTCCATAGCCTCTTTCCATTTGGCGGACGCGTGGCCTGTCATGGCTTCCTTAAAGTTGTTAGGCTCATCCAAATTTACCAGTGTACTATCACTGATAAATGCATCACCTTCCGCAGTAATATGGAAACCATAGTAATGCTCAGGTGGATTCCTAACTCTGGTGGAACGCCTCAGAGGTACAGACTCATCAACATGAATTTCCTCCTCAGGTTGATTGCTAGTGTTTGAGGTTCCTTCACCGCTTGACTCTTGAAGTTCTTCAAGGTTAATTTGCCTCCCACTGTTTCCTTGGCTTATGAATTCTCTCTCACGAAAGACTCCTCTCCTCGCCACAAAGACCACATTCTCACTGGGTCTGTAGAAGAGGTAACCAAAGGATTTCTATGGGTAGCCGATGAAAATACACCGCTCACTTCGAGGTTCGAGCTTTTCGTGAGTTTCGCACCTCACGAAAGCCTTGCAACCCCAAATCTTGATGTGGTCTAAATTGGGAACTTTCCCAGTCCACATCTCGTGAGTTGTTTTGGCAACCTTCTTGGTAGGGACTTGATTAAGGATATGGGTGGCAGTCTCTAAGGCATACCCCCAAAATGAGATCGGTAATGAAGCTCGACTCATCATGGAATGAACCATGTCCAACAAGGTTTGATTGCGCCTCTCAGCCACACCATTCAGCTGTGGTGTTATAGGAGGTGTCAACTGTGAAACAATTCAACATTCCTTAAGATAGTCAAGGAACTTGATACTAAGATACTCACCACCTCGATCGGATCGGAGCATCTTTATCTTCCTGCCCAACTGATTCTCCACTTCCTCTTTAAACTCTTTGAATTTCTCAAAGGTTTCTGACTTATGCTTGATTAAGTAGACATAACCATATCTACTGTAATCATCAGTAAAAGTCACATAGAAGCGGTTAGCATCCCTTGTGGTGGTTCTGAAGGGTCCACACACATATATTTGTATGAGGTCCAAAAAACCTTCACCCCTAGCACAAGTACCAGTGAAGGGTGACTTAGTCATTTTTCCAAGTAAACAAGATTCGCAACTATCATCTTACTTTAATTCAAATGACTCCAAGACTCCAGCCTTTTGGAGTTGGCCTATGCGCTTTTTGTTGACATGTCCAAGACGACAATGCCACAAGGATTCCTAATCTAAACTAGTGGAAGAATCAATATGCAAAACATTATTTCCTAAGTTGTCTACAATCGACACGGTTTCATATATACCATTACAAGGTAATGATTTAAAATAAAGAACACCATTATAGAAAGCATCAATACCACCACATTCATTATTAAATGAAAAAGTAAATCCTTGTTTGTACAAACCATGAAAAGAAATAATATTTCTCGCTATTTCAGACGAGTAACAACATTTATTCAAATCTAATACTAATCCACTACTAAGCAATAAAGAATAAACTCCAATCTTGGTGACAGGTGAAACTTTACTATTCCCCATGATCAAGTTTATCTTCCCGTGCTCCACATCCTCTCTTCTTTTTAGGCCCTGCAAATCAGAACAAATGTGAATTCCACACCCTGTATCAAGGACCCAAGAATTAGTATGTGGTGAGTTATTAGACAATATAGTGTAAATACCTGCATGGGTGGGTTTCACCTTCCCATCCTTAAGATCCTGCAAGTACTTGGGGCAGCTTCGCTTCCAGTGCCCCTTTTCCTGACAGAAGAAGCATTGTGTATCCTTCGGGTTGGAAGAGGGAGTAGCAGAACCTCCTTTGGTTCCACTTGAAGAGGAGCCATCAAGAGACTTTCCCTTGGCACCCTTCGAAGAGGCCTTCCTCTTTTTCCCTTTACCTTGCCCGATTTCCAGAACAGGGGCTGTGGTAGGAGTAGATACAACTGTTTTACCTTTGAGAGCAGTTTTGTCTGTCCTCAAAAGTCTTTGAAGTTTGCTAAGTATGACCTCCTCCTTGTTCATATGATAGGTCATACGGAACTGATCATAACATGGAGCTAAGGAGTGCAATCTGATATCAATAGCCAGCTCCTCAAGGAAGTTCACATTCAACTTAAGCAATCGGTCCACAAACCTTTGCATCTTCTGCAAGTGGCCCGTGATGGGTTCACCATCCTTCATCCTGGTTGTTATCATGGAAGAGATGATTTCATACCTCTCTTGACGAGCACTCTGATGGTATGTCTCCATTAGGTCCTGGTGCATCTCATAAGGGTAGAAATATTCATAGGAATTCTGGAGTTCTGCTGTCATGGTAGCCAACATGATACAAGACACCTTAGTGGCATCCTTCTCATGGATAGTGTACTCAGCAATCTCCTCTGGAGTAGCAGAAGACTCATCGATTTCCTTCAGCTCCTTGTCTAGGACATATTCCTTGTCCTCATAACGAGTGACCGTCCTGATGTTCCTAATCCAATCATTGAAGTTGGAACCATCAAAGATGACTCTCCCGCAAATGTTCATGAGAGAGAAGGAGCCAGAAGGGTCTGAGTCAGAAGCATTGTTGGAAGACATCTGAAAAGGAAGAAAGACAAGTTTAGATTAGATATAGAATCCTTAATAGGACACCCAAATGAAATATTAAGGTTAGGACCCAACACAATATTTTATAACTTGGAAGAGGGATGCTGTAATCCAAGCTACAAAATATTTGAAGGTAGGTAAATGACGATTTACCAATTTCCACCATGAAAAACAAAATAAATTATTAGGTTTTAATTGGATTGAAACTCCTAGATCTTTTGAGATTCATTGAACAATTCAATAGCATGTTTAAATCTCGATTATGCCCTTCAAGTTCGTGACTGGGATACCAATGATCACAAACAAGGTGTGAATAACCATACAAATTAACTTGGTACTCTTAATTTTATCACCTAAACGATGTGCCGGTTAACCACACACGCTCCACCGATCTATGATAAACCTTAAGCCACCATTTTCCACCCTTGTTAAGTCCAAGTTAGTGTGCCGGTTAACCACACACGCTCCACTAACGACTTTAGCAAGGTGCAAAGTGTAATTTTATGGGTTAGCAACAATTTCACATTTTCCTAAAGTAACTAAGATTGGGAATTTATAAAAGGTTTAGGCACTTTATGATCATTATACTTCTAATGAGAATTATAGTCTTTGTCCTACCCGTTCGGCTAACGACCCTCCATCAGTCAAGGAAGCGGTGGGTGAGAGTGGACACCCATTAAGCTGCCATTTTATAGGCAACAACCTTATACCCCCTTATAGACTGGCTTCGTGAATGAGGCCTACTAACGATAAGACTGACTTGATCTTATATATATATATATATATATATATATATATATATATATATATTATTAACTTATAATACTATAAAGTATAAGGTTTGAATTTTAAACTTTTAAAATTCTAGGGTTTGAAATTAAAGTTTTCTAAAGTGACTTTACAAATTCCAAAACTTGAGGGCAAGTTTTGAAACTATTCAAAACTTTTCATTTCTATAACTTATCAGTTTTAATGGATTTAAAGAAAAGACTTTTGGAATTCCATAACTTGAGGACAAGTTATAGAGTCCATTAATTGGCATTAAAATCAAGAATTACACTAACAAACAATTTGCAAATAATTCCTATGATCTACCAAACTCATAAGCATGAACATTCATATCAACAGTTTTCAAGAATCATATGAACATATATAAAACTTGAAACTTTGATAATAACCTGTGAAAATGGATTAGCATAACCATTACCACATCAAAAACAGATTTTATAAGTCCAAAACAATTTAGGGTAATGATTCTAGTCCAATTCCAACAACAAAATTCGAATTTCTGCACTCAGGGCCACCTACTCGCCAAGTGCAAGAACCTACTCGACGAGTAGGATGAACTTTCACTTGGACTCGTCGAGTCCCCCATGGACTCGGCGAGTTCACTGAACAGTGAGCAAAATTTCGACTTTTTTTCAGCAATTTGCATCAAGTATAATGAAAACAAGCCTAGGCTCTGATACCACTGATGGGTTTTGAGCATTCTAAAACTCCTATGGTGTGAATGCAACCCTAGAAACCTTGGATTTATGTTTTCTCTATTATACATGAAAATATTCATTTTCCAAGGTTTCATCCTAACTAGCATGTGAATGGGGTACATGTAATACAAAAACTACTAGAATGACATACCTTTCTTGTTGCTTGGATTCCTTAAGACCTTGTGAGCCTAGCACCCCAAATGTGATGCCTCAAATGCTTCACACCACACCACGACTCTTGGAATAACTCGAGAGAAGTACACTTGTGCTCAAATTCGGCTAGCCCTCCCTTTCTTAGTCTTAGTAGCTGATTTTTGCTTGCCATGGAGCTCTTTATATAGTGTGCTACAAGTAGGGTTACACCATGTAAACCCTAATGTGCATGGATTTTCATTTCCTCCATGACCCATGGGTTTTAACCTCCATGGAGCACCCAATGGGACTTAGCCCAATCTAGTGAATCATGGATTATAAGCCCACTATATAAGAATGAATGATTTACATAATCAATCCACATATATTTAATTAGTCTCTTTTGATCACAAAATTAATTCCAAATTAATTGTTGATCAATACTAATTAAATAATATGATTTCATATTAATATATTAGAACTTATAATATATTAACAAATCAGAAGTGTCCTTTTCTCATTTTGTCTATCCAATTTTTGCGATGCCATGCAACCCAAATGGACCATGCCAAGCCGGGTCAAGTACATATCAAATATAGTTATGGACTTAGACACCTTATCCAACAATGAGGTGTCTATCTGACGTGGAGGTCTGTTTCTTTACATGTTCTTTCCCTACTAACCAGAAGGTCAAGTGCGCCCTGAACCTTTTCAGGTTGGGGGAAAAGGATTGGTGGAGATTGGTGACTGATACTTACACTCCTGAGCATAGGGTTGCTTTTACTCAGGAGCAGTTCTCGGAGATATTCCAAGCGAGATAAGTTCCCTTGGTGGAGATAGAGAGGTTGGCTCAGGAGTACTTGGGCCTGAGACAGACGATCGAGTCGGTGACAGAGATCACCAAGATGTTTCTTGAGAGGGCTTTTTCTGCCTTGATTTTTCTGTTTCGGAGCAGGCTCATATGACTTGATACTTCAGCATGGTCAAGAAAGATATTTGGCAGTTCGTGTCCACCCAGCGTTATGCTACGCTCGCTGAGCTTCAGGATGCCGAAAGGAGGCGGGAGATTGAGTTAGAGATTCAGACGAGGGACTATAGCAGGCTCTTGTTTAGTCATAGCCTGTAGCGAAGCGGTTCAAGCTTTCTAATTCGAGATCTAGGGGGCAGAGGGGCCGCACTTTTGGCAAGTGCGGCAAGGTTCAGTATGATGGGTTTTGAGCATTCTAACACTTCCTAAGTGTACATGCAACCCTAATAACCTTGGATCTATGTTTGTCTAATTATCATGCAAAGTTGAATTCCAAGGTTATATTCCTATCTAGCATACATGGGGAACAAATTTTAACTTGCATGAAAGATAGAATAACTTACCTTGTTGTTGCTTATGATCCTTGAAACCTTGTGAGCCTAGCACCCCAAGTGTGATGCCTCAAATGCTTCACGCAACATCAAATGCTTTTGGAATGACTTTAGAGAGAATACACACTTCTAAAATCGGCCTAGCCCTCTTGTTTCTTATTGTCGCCGATTTTGGTGGAGAACATGTTGCTTATATAGTGTGTCACATCTAGGGTTACACCATGTAAACCCTAATGTGGCATGACTCTTCATTTCCATGACCCATGGGTTTGTAACTCCCATGGAGCCTCCATGGAGCATTCAATGGGTTTAACCCAACTTGATTATCCATGGAGCCTTTTAGCCCACTATACAAGTTATGGATGATTTACATGATCAACCCATATATTTAATTAGTCATCTTTTGATCACTTAATTAATCCTAGATTAATTCTTGATCAATACTAATTAAATAATACTATTAATATATTAGAACTTATAATATATTAATAAACCACAAGTGTTATTTCTCTCATTTAGTCTATCCAAATGCATGATGCCATGCAACCCAAATGGACCATGCCGGGTCGGGTCAAGTACATATCAGAAATAGTTATGGACTTATACACCTTATCCAATAGTTTCCCACTTGGATAAGTCTAATAACTATAACTGAAATACTTCAGGAACCGATCGGCAATCGTAGCTCTTTCAAGGTCTCTCGGAACTGAGAAGATGATGATACGCCATTTAAGATAAGTGATCATATAATCCTATGTTCTAGATATCAGCCGGACAAATACATGGAACAATGTCTTACTTATTGTCCAGCAGTTTGTTTCCCGATTTCCGATTTGTTTGACAAAGAACTTAATTGAACACATCAACTTTGTTCTGACCGGGCCCGGTACATAGGTCAAAACAAAATCATCGAGGGGCCCAGATATCATCTTCTAATCCAAGAAGGAACAGATAAACTTCGACTCATATGTTTGTTCTACCACTCATTGAATTATACACAAAAGCACGTTTTATAACATCGAGTTACCAATGCGTTAACGTACAATCAATGCATAACCAACTCATAAGTAACAAATCATATCTCTAGGTTTGAAGACTTGTATGATATTACCGTCTCACGATCACTCGAGATAAATTCCATGAATTGATTCCAGTGAGTGTGGGTTGAGTCCAATGCTCAGAACTTATGAGCACTCATGAGTGTTGTAGCCATGTCCAACAACTTAGACCTCTACAACCAATCATGACAGTCTTGATTCATACCTACTTCCGACATATGACCGACTGTGGAGGTTCGAATAATATGATATACCAAACATAATTATTCTGGAAGTCAAAACATGCAAAAGAAATATAGTAAACGATCGACAAGAGATAACAACACTTTACTCATAAATAAAACACCTTTTATTCATCATCTAATGTCAATTACACTTTACAAATTTCAAGGTTATCTAACTACTAAATCTAATATCATCCTTCAGCCCTATGCTCCAAGCATGCTGGAGATGCTTAACCCGAGTCAGTCCCTTCGTGAGGGGATCTGCTGGATTCTCATCCGATGATACCCTCTTTGCCACGAGGAGTCCTTCTTCTATTCGATGTCTGATGAAATGGTATTTTCTGTCGATGTGTCTGGATCTCCCGTGATCCCTTGGTTCCTTGGCTAAGGCAACTGCACTTTCACTATCACAGAAAATTTCCATTGGCTCTTTAATAGCTGGTACAACTCCAAGGTCTCCAATGAAGTTCTTCAGCCATATCGCCTCCTTTGCTGCCTCGCTAGCTGCTATACACTCTGATTCGCAAGTTGAATCAGCCACTGTCTCTTGCTTGGAACTCTTCCAAGAAATTGCTCCTCCATTTAAGGTAAAGACCCAGCCTGACTGAGAGCGGAAATTATCCCTATCAGTCTGAAAGCTAGCATCACTATACCCTACAACTCTCAAGTCTTCACTCCCACCGAGGGTAAGGACCCAGTCCTTAGTCCTCCGTAGGTACTTGAGGATATTCTTTACCGCAGTTCAGTGTGCCTTGCCAGGGTTCCCCTGATACCTGCTAACCATGCTCAAAGAAAAGGCTACATCAGGTTGAGTACACGTCATATCATACATGATCGATCCTACAGCCGAAGCATAAGGTATTCGACTCATTTCTGCTATCTCAGCCTCAGTACTAGGGCTTTGTGTCTTACTCAATCTGGCATTACTCTGGATGGGTAACTCTCCTTTCTTGGAGTCCTGCATGCCGAATCTCTTCAACACCTTATCCAAGTAAGTACTCTGACTAAGTCCAATTAGTCTTTTACTCTGGTCTCTCAAGATCCTTATCCCTAGAATATATGCAGCTTCTCCTAGGTCCTTCATAGAGAAACACTTCCCAAGCCAGGACTTAACTTCCTGCAGAGTTGGGATGTCATTTCCTATGAGTAGTATGTCATCCACATACAATACCAAAAAGCTAACTATACTCCCACTAGCCTTGACATATACACAAGATTCATTTTCACTCCTAGAAAAGCCAAATTCCTTGACTTTCTCATCAAAGCAAAGATTCCATATGCGAGGTGCTTGCTTTAACCCATAAATGGATTTCTCAAGCTTACACACTCTATTAGGGTACTCTGTGTTGACAAAACCCTCTGGCTGACTCATGTAAACATCCTCAGCCAACTTTCCATTAAGGAAAGCGGTTTTGACATCCATTTGCCATATTTCATAGTCATGAAATGCAGCTATGGCTAACAGAACCCTAATAGACTTAATCTTGGCCACTGGAGAAAAGGTCTCATCATAATCAACTCCCGGAGTTTGTGAGAAACCCTTTGCAACCAGTCGTGCCTTATAAGTGTGTACATTACCATCCATGTCGGTATTCTTCTTGAAGATCCATTTGCACCCTACAGTCTTACGACCTGGTACATTCTCAACCAAGTTCCAAACTTGATTGTCATACATAGACTGTATCTCGCTGTCCATTGCCTCTTTCCACTTGGCTAACTCAGGGCCTGCCATGGCTTCCGCGTAACTGTTAGGTTCATCCAGACCTATCAGTGTCTCATCACTGATAAGTGTATCACCTTCCGCAGTAATATGGAATCCATAGTAATGCTCAGGTGCATTCCTAACCCTTGTGGAACGCCTCAGAGGTACAAACTTGTCAATTGGCTCAACTGGAGTTTCCTCCTCAAGTTGAGTGCTAGGGTTTGAAGTTCCTTCACCACTTGACTCTTGAATTTCTTCAAGGTCAACTTGCCTCCCACTGTCTCCTTGGCTTATGAACTCTCTCTCTCTCTCGAAAGAAAGCCCTCCTAGCTACAAAGACCACATTCTCACTAGGTCTGTAGAAGAGGTAACCAAAGGATTTTTGTGGGTAGCCGATGAAAATACACATCTCACTTCGAGGTTCGAGCTTATCATGAGTCTCGCGTCTCACGAAAGCCTCGCAACCCCAAATATTAATGTGGTCTAGTTTGGGTACTTTACCAGTCCACATCTCATGAGGAGTTTTGGCAACTTTCTTTGTGGGAACTAGATTAAGGATATGGGCGGCAGTCTCTAAGGCATACCCCCAAAATGAGATTGGTAGCGAAGCTCGACTCATCATGGAACGAAACATATCCAACAAGGTTCGATTACGCCTCTCAGCTACACCATTCAACTGCGGTGTCCTGGGAGGTGTCAATTGTGAGACAATCCCACATTCCCTAAGATAGTCGAGGAACTCTGAACTAAGATACTCACCACCTCGATCAGATCGAAGCATCTTAATGTTCCTGCCCAATTGATTCTCGACTTCCTGTTTAAACTCTTCAAACCTCTCAAAAGTCTCTGACTTATGCTTGATTAAGTAGACATATCCATATCTACTGTAATCATCAGTAAAAGTCAAATAATAATGATTAGCATCCCTTATGGCATGTTTGAATGGCCCACACACATCCGTGTGTATAAGATCCAACAAACCTTCACCCCTCTCACAAGAACCTGTGAAGGGTAAATTTGTCATTTTTCCAAGTAAGCATGATTCGCAACTATCATCTGACTTTAGGTCAAATGACTCCAATACTCCATCCTTTTGGAGTTGGCCTATGTGTTTCTTGCTTATATGTCCAAGACGACAATGCCATAATGATGCTTTATCCAAGTTATTATCATTAACAGAATCAATACACAATACATTATTTCCTAAGTTATCAACCACAGATACAGTTTCATACACACCATCACAAGGTAATGCTTTAAAATAAAGAACATTATTAAAGAAAGCATTAATCGAACCAACTTCATTATCAAATGAAAAGGTGAAACCTTGTTTATACAATGCATGAAAGGAAATAATATTTCTTGCCATTTCTTGCGAATAACAACATTTATTCAAATCTAAACTAAACCCACTACTTAGCGATAAAGTATAATCTTGGTGACAGGTAAAGCTTTCCTATTCCCCATGATTAAGTTTATTCTTCCATGCTCCACATTCTCACTTCTTCTTAGTCCCTGCAAATCAGAACATATATGAATACCACAACCGGTATCAAGAACCCAAGAGTTAGAATGGGGTGAGTTATTAGATAAGATAGTGTAAATACCTGCATGGTTGGGTTTAACTTTCCCATCCTTCACATCTTGCTGGTACTTTGGGCAGTTCCGCTTCCAATGTGACTTTTCATGGCAATAGAAGCATTCAGCCTCTTTAGGGTCAGAAGAAGGAGTGACAAAACCTTTCTTGGTTCCACTTGAAGAAGAGCCATCAAGGGTCCTAGCCTTGGTACCCTTCAAAGAGCTCTTCCTCTTCTTCCCTCTACCTTTCCCGATTGCCAAAACCGGGGCGGAGTTTGGAGTAGGAGTGTTAACAACCGACTTACCCTTAAGACCTGTTTCTGCGGTCTTGAGGAGTCCCTGAAGTTTGCTGAGTGTGACCTCTTCCTTATTCATGTGATATGTCATGCGGAATTGATCATAGCACGATGGTAAGGAGTGTAAAATGATATCTATTGCAAGCTCCTCAGGGAAGTTCACATTAAGCTTCAGCAACCGATCCACATACCTTTGCATTTTCTGCATGTGGCTCGTGACGGATTCCCCGTCCTTCATCATGGTTGTTATGATAGAGCATATGATTTCATACCTCTCTTGTCGTGCACTCTGATGGTATCTTTCCATCAGATCTTGGTGCATTTCAAAAGGGTAGAAGTCCTCATAGGACTTTTGGAGTTCTGCTGTCATGGTGGCCAACATGATGCATGCCACTTTTGTAGCATCCCTTTCATGTGCCCGGAAGTCAGCGATCTCCTGGGGAGTTGCAGTGGTCTCATCAATCTCCTTAAGCTCCTTGTCAAGGACATATTCTTTGTCCTCGTAGCGGGTAATCATCCTGAAGTTTCTGATCCATTCATTGAAGTTGGATCCATCAAAAGTGACTTTCCTACACAAGTTCATAAGGGTAAAGGAGCCATTAGGATTAGAGCCAGAAGCAGCATTGTTTGAAGACATCTGAAAGAAGAGGACAAGATTAGTTTAGATATTAAGAGAGTCCTTAATAAAACACCCAAATGTAATATTAAGGCTAGGATCCAATCACAATATATTATAACTTAGAAGAGGTATGCCGTAATCCAAGCAATAACATATTTGAAAGGTAGGTGAATGACGATTCACCAATTTCCACCATGAAAAACGAAATATAAATATTAGGTTTTTAATTGGTTCTTAGAAATTCCTAGATTCTTTTGAGATTCAATGAACTTTTCAAAGGCATGTTTCAATCTCGAGTGTGCCCTCCAAGTTTTGTGACTGGGATACCGAGGATCACAAAACGAGGTGTGAAGTAACCATGCAAATCACTTGGTACCCTCAAGGTTTATCACTCAATCGATGTACCGGTAAACCACACACGCTCCACCGATGCTATGGTAAACCTTAAGTCACCCTTTACCTACCTTGTTAAGTCCAAGTTAGTGTGCCGGTTAACCACACACGCTCCACCAACGACTTAAACAAAGTGTAAAGTGTAATTTCATGGATTAGCACCTTATTCACATTTTCCTAAAGTAACTAAGATTGGGAATTTAATAAAAGCATTTAGTTACTTTATAATATTCATCATACTTTTAATGAGAATTTATAAGTCCTTGTCTTACCCGTTCGGCTAACGACCCTCCACCGATCAAGGAAGCGGTGGGTGAGAGTGGACACCCATTAAGTTGTCATTTTATAGGCAACAACCTTATACCCCCCTTATAGACCGGCTTCGTGAATGAGGCGTACTAGCGGTAAGACGACTTGACGTTATACATATATATATTAGTAACTTATAATATTATAAAGTATAAGGGTTGAATTTTAACTTTTAAAATTCTAAGGGTTGGAACTAAAGTTTTAATCAAGACTTTACATGTTCCAAAACTTGAGGGCAAGTTTTGTAAACTTCCAAAACTTTTCATTTCTTATAACTTATGAATTAATTGAGTAATAAAAATGAAGACTCTTCATTTTTATAACTCTTGTGTTCTTTTAATGGCTTTAATAAAAGTGAGACTTTTGGTTTTCCATAACTTGAGGAAAAGTTATGGACTCCATTAAAACACATTATGATCATGAATTAAACTACCATGAAGGTTACAAACAATTCCTATGATCATCTAATCTTCATAAGTTCAAGAACATGAATATGAACACTTTCAAGAATCAAAAATTACACTTAAAAAAACTTGTAATTTTAATAATTGCCATTGTAAATGGATTAGCATAAACATTACACCATCTAAAACAAGCTTTAAAACATCAAAACAGTTTAGGGTAATGTTTCTAGTCCATTTCCAGCAACAAATGTGCAAAC
This sequence comes from Lactuca virosa, assembly GCF_052849685.1. NCBI lineage: Eukaryota > Viridiplantae > Streptophyta > Magnoliopsida > Asterales > Asteraceae > Lactuca > Lactuca virosa. The sequence continues at coordinate 111,194,622 of NC_136426.1, read as the reverse complement.
TTTCATACGAGCAGAAAACAGAAAAACGATTTTTTTCAAGCTGTTTGCACACAAAAAAAAAACAACAAACAAACCTGAGCTCTGATACCACTGATGGGTTTTGAGCATTCTAACACTTCCTAAGTGTACATGAAACCCTAATAACCTTGGATCTATGTTTGTCTAATTATCATACAAAGTTGAATTCCAAGGTTATATTCCTATCTACCATACATGGGGAACAAATTTTAACTTGCATGAAAGATAGAATAACTTACCTTGTTGTTGCTTATGATCCTTGACACCCTGTGAGCCTAGCACCCCAAGTGTGATGCCTCAAATGCTTCACACAACACCAAATGCTTTTGGAATGACTTTAGAGAGAATACACACTTCTAAAATCGGCCTAGCCCTCTTGTTTCTTATTGTCGTCGATTTTGGTGGAGAACATGTTGCTTATATAGTGTGTCACATCTAGGGTTACACCATGTAAACCCTAATGTGGCATGACTCTTCATTTCCATGACCCATGGGTTTGTAACTCCCATGGAGCCTCTATGGAGCATTCAATGGGTTTAACCCAACTTGATTATCCATGGAGCCTTTTAGCCCACTATACAAGTTATGGATGATTTACATGATCAACCCATATATTTAATTAGTCATCTTTTGATCACTTAATTAATCCTAGATTAATTCTTGATCAATACTAATTAAATAATACTATTAATATATTAGAACTTATAATATATTAATAAACCACAAGTGTTATTTCTCTCATTTAGTCTATCCAAATGCATGATGCCATGCAACCCAAATGGACCATGCCGGGTCGGGTCAAGTACATATCAGAAATAGTTATGGACTTATACACCTTATCCAACACATTAGGGTGCTTGCCAATCATCATCTGGATGCCACAAATGTGGCAAAGAGGGGCATTATGCCAAGGATTATTGTCAGCAGGCCATGCCCAGGGGTCCTAGGATTTGTTACAACTGTGAGCAGGTTGGCCATGTGAAGGCCAACTGTCCCTTGCTTTCTGCGAGGCCAATGCAGGCTCCAGTACCGGCTACTTTGAGGATTAGTGGATTACAGATGGATGCCAGGGTAGGGGGAGCCCCCGCGGGCTAGAGGTCGTGCATTCCAACTTGTTGTAGAGGAGGCTAGGGCGGCGTCGGATGTTGTTACTGGTATGTTTCACTTTATTATCCTATCAATTATTTTATGGTATGCTTATTTTTATGATTCTGCTAGGTACCTTCTTAGTGAACTTTTTGTCTGCTCTTGTGCTTTTTGACTCGGGTGCAAGTCGGTCCTTTGTGTATTGGTCCTCAGTAGGAGTTTTGATATAACTCTTGGAGAGTTGGAGTGTCCGTTGCGGTTTTCTATTGCCAATGAACACATGATCTCTACATCGAGTGTTTATCAGGGTTGTGTTTTGGAGATCTTTGGGGTGCCTTATCCGATTGATCTTATCCCTATCCCCATAGGATACATGTGTGTGATAGTGAAGATGGACTGGATGAGTAGATTTGGGGCTATAATTGACTGTGAGGGTCAACAGGTGGTAGTTTGAACCCCAAGTCGGGGAGAACTGGTTATTTATGGAGAGGGTGCCATGATTGGGTCAGCCTTTTGTTCTGCTGCCAGGGCTCGGCAGTATATTCAACATGATTGTATGGGTTCTCTTGCTTATGTGGTGGATAATCAAGCTGGGAAGCAGGTTTCGGTTTTGGATGTGCCTGTTGTTAGAGAGTTTGCAGATGTGTTCCCAGAGGAGTTACCCGGTGTGCCTCATGAGAGGCAGGTTGAGTTCAAGATTGATTTGGTTCCATGTGCTACTCTGATTGCCAAGGTATCGTACCGATTGGCACCACCTGAGATGTCGGAGTTGTCCTCTCAGCTTCAGGAGCTGTTGGGCAAGCAGTTTATTAGATCGAGTAGTTCGCCGTGGGTAGCACCGATCTTCTTTGTCAAAAAGAAGGATGGTTCACACCGGATGTGCATTGATTATCAGGAGTTGAACAAGTTAACGGTGAAGAACCGTTACCCACTTCCGCATATTGATGACCTATTTGATCAATTGTAGAGTGCATCTTGGTTCTCCAAGATCGATTTGAGGTCGGGGTGTCATCAGATAAGGGTTAGAGAAGAGGACGTGGAGAAGACCGCGTTTCAGAATTGTTATGGTCATTACGAGTTCATGGTGATGCCATTTGGACTCACCAAAGCGCTTGTGACATTTATGGATTTAATGAATCAGGTATGCAGGCCGATGCTCAATCGACCAGTCATTGTTTTCATTGATGATATCTTGGTGTAGTCCAAGACCAGGGAGCAACATTAGGATCTTCAGAGCTTCTAGGAGTTTTGAGGCGAGAACGGATGTATGCCAAGTTCTCGAAGTGTGAGTTTTGGTTACGAGAGGTCCAGTTCTTGGGACACCTCGTTAACCAGAATGGGATCTTGATCGATCCGGCCAAGATTGAGGCCATGATGCAGTGGGAGGTTCCGAAGTCTCCCTCATAGATTAGGGGTTTTGGGGATTAGCAGGGTATTATCAGATATTTATTCAGGACTTCTCCAAGATTGTTCTACCCTCACTCGTCTGACGAGGAAGGGCGTAGATTTCTGCTGGGGCCCTGAGCAACAGACTGCATTTGAGAGTTTGAGGCATAAGTTATGTGAGGCCCCAATGGTGATCCTTCCGGAAGGTGGTGAGGATTTTGTGGTATTTTGTAATGCATCCATCATCAGCATGAGGTTAGTTCTTATGAATCAATAGAGGGTTATTACTTATGCTTCTCGGCAGCTGACGCCGCATGAGGTTCATTATCCGACTCATGATTAAGAGTTGGGAGCAGTGGTGTTTGCTCTAAAGATTTGGCGGCATTATTTTTATGGGATCCGGTTTACTATCTGCACGGATCACAAGAGTCTGAGATATCTCATGGACCAGCCAAATTTGAATATGATACAACATAGGTGGCTTGACGTGGTCAAGGACTATGAATGCGAGATTTTGTATCACCTAGGGAAAGAAAATGTGGTTGTTGATGCTTTGAGCTGCAAGACGACTAGTTCTGCTATTGAAAGCCTATGTATGATGACTTTATTGTTCACCATTGTTAGATTTAATTAGGGAGGCTCAGGCTGAGGGATTCAAGAAGGAGAATTGGAAACAGGAGAGACTCAGGGGTGAGGTTGACATGTTTGCTATTGTCAGTCGTGGATTATTGACTCGGTATGGACGGGTTTGCGTACCAAACTTTGGTGGGATCAGGCAGCCTGTGCTGAAGGAGGCACACAAGTCCAGATTTTCGATACACCCTGGAGCCAACAATATGTATCAAGATTTGCGACTTAGTTATTGGTGGCTATGCATGAAGAGGGAGATAACATGGTATGTCAAGAGGTTCTTGACCTGTCAGATGGTCAAGGTTGAGCACCATAGGGTGCATGGGAAGCTTCAGCCTTTGGTGGTTCCCATGTGGAAATGGGAACAAATCACCATGGATTTCATCACCAAGTTACCCTGGACGACTAAAGGGTTTGATGTGATTTGGGTGATAGTGGACCATCTGACTAAGAGTGTCCACTTTTGGGTTTTATGTACTATAACACTCCTATGGTGCACACACAACCCTAATGCTTTGGATCTAAGTTATCTCTAGTTATACATGCAACAAAATCATCCAAAGCATGAAACCTATAACTACCATACAAATTTAATATTGAAACATAAAAAACAAGTTAAGTTATTAACTCTTTGTTGTAGCTTGTAGAATTTTGGCCTTTCAAGAGGTTAGCACCCCAAGTGTGATGCCTCAAATGGTTCACAAAACACCATGAACAAATGGAGGATAATGAGAGAGAGGTTATGAAGCTCCAAATACGGCTAGGGTTTCATCTATGATCACAAGTGCCGAGTTTAGGGTTGAAGGAGTTACATATATAGTGTAGAATTCCAAGAGTCACTTGTAAACCCTAATACTTACACTTAGGCTTATTATCCAACAATTGATTTGGACAAACACTTTATGGACTTCCACATAAACTTAGTCCATTACAAATCAATCATGGATCATTAGCCCAAACTATATGTATCACTGATTTACATAATCAGTCCACGTTAATTTAATTAGTCTCTTTTGATCACTAAATTAATTTCAAATTAATTCTTGATCAATACTAATTAAATAATATGATTTATCAATTAATATATTATACTCATAATATATTAATAAATCACAAATAACCTCTTTCTCAAATATTCATCCTATCAAATTGCTCTGGTGAATGCAACCCAAAATGGACCATGCTACTCTCGGGTCAAGTACATACCAATTATAGTTATGGGCTTAGACACCTAATCCAACAGTCTCCCACTTGGATAAGTCTAATAACTATAACTGCAAGTATGACTTCAAAAACCGACTAGCAATCGCAGCTCTCAAAAGCCGCTGTCGAACTCTGACGCGTCCATTAGTTAAGGGATCATAGATTACTCCATTCTGTAAGATATCGTATGAACTGAGACATGGATTATAATCATTCTCTCTGTTCATGTGTTGTTTCCCGATTTTCGATTTATGATGAAAGACTAATTGAACAAATCAAATCAGTCCAGGCTTGGCCAAGCGCTTAGCGTTTCATCATTAAATCATCGAGGGGCCCACATATATCGCTTTTATCCCTCTTAGGGTAAAAGGAACGGATAAACTTCGAGTCATATGGTTGCTCTATTTACTCATCAAATCACACACAATGATACATTTTATAACACCAAGTTACTGGTGCATTTACATATCATCAATGTACAACCAACTTGTAAACTAAAACTATATGTCTCCGTTTGAAGAATATAAGATATTATCGTCTCACTAATCATTCGTGATAAAATCCATGAAGTGATTCACGTGAGCGTGGGTTTAATCCAATACTCAAATCTTATTACAGGAGTACTCATGAACACTGCAGCAAACTTTTGCTATGTCTAAATACTTAGATAATCTACAAACGGATTCATGACAGTCTTACTCATTACTTACTTCCAAAGTATGAACGACTGTGGATGTTTGAATATCCTAGTTATTCGGGAAGTAAAACATGCAAAGTGAAACACAAGAATAATCGAATCCAATATGGTTTCAAAACTTTTGAATATAAATAAAACACACTTATTATTTAATCACCATATTGATTACACATTATTCATTGTATAATGTTTCGACTAATCAACTTAATACTTGAATTAAAATGATAGTTATCCCATGCTCCAAGCATGCACACTATGTTTACCTATGGTCCTTACTTTATGAAATAGATCAATTGTAAACATTTCCAATGACTCTCATTTCACAATTCCAAATCCTTATCACAAGTGTAAGAATACCAATTCTTGCCACTATTAGAATGTGTTAGATTCAATACTATCATGCAATGATACTTTTGTAATGTCAATGCACCAAAGTCACAGAGACTTGGACAATGATATTACAAAGTACTCTACTGAAGATTGTTACAAGACAATTCCACAGATACGAAGTCTCACATTAAAAGTACATTCCTTTGAATACCCTTCTTGCATGAAAGTTTCTAACTTACACATAGATTCTTAATATCCAACTCCCATTATGGAAACATTTTCCATATTTGCCATGTGACAACTCATTGTTCATAATAATGTCAATATGGTCCATACATTACTATACTTCCAACTGCCCACAACCGACCAATCTTCAGCGAACCTTAGATCGTCCTTGACAGTTGTTTAACTACTTTAGTCATATTCGGTTCTGGTCCTCTTTTCCCTTTTAATGCCCTAGGCATTTGGAAAAACAGAACACATGAATATTATAGTATATGTAATCGATCCTATACCCGAAGCATATGGGATACGATTCATAATGTCTTACAAAAAGACATGATATTTTACCAGTCTCTTGCTATAAAATTTTCATATATAGAATTTCCTTATGTTGAATCATTTCATCATAACATTCATATATGTTCACGACTAAATTCTATTAAAATCTCAATCTAAACTTTTAGATTTGAAATGAAGTATGAGTTCCTTTCCCTTAATTATAGCAAAACAACTTTTCAAACTTTGCAACTTTGCAAATTTAAACTTTGTTTTCTATAATTAGCATTGCTAACTCGCAACACTTATCGTAATAATTGTGCTCCCACTAGCATAATAATTACATTCTTACTAGCATAACCCTTATGCTCCCACTAGCTTTGACATATATCTAGAGATCAGCTGGACTTCTAGAAATCAATACTTATTGACTTTCTTACCAAAGGTCAGATTTCTGATACGAGATGCTTCGATAAGCCTTTACCTAAGCTCATACACTTTTTATTAGAAATCTCATATGTGTGTTTAAACTATTTCAGAACTTAGAACAATAAGTTTTGAATGTCCAAACTATTTGCCATTTCTCACAATTCGAACTATGAAGAGGGATGTTGTAATCATAATCGAATTTGAGAACGCAATTAACACAACTACTATCTTCTCAAAATCTATTCAGTGAAAGTGTTTCCTCACAATCATTCTCATGAATTGGAGAGAAACCTTATGTTAGTTAGATTTTATGGTGTATGTGTTCCTATCCATGTGAATCTGTCATTCCCAACCATTATCATAAGACAAGGTCTATGACAAATTGAAACTCATATGGATTAAACTTGTTCAATCTTAATTTCTTGTCATTTAGTAGCCCAAGAGCCTACTATTGTTTCCAGGTTGTTCAACAACTCACCCTTACTCATCAATGAACTTTCACTGATCAAGATGCTTTGCCTTATGCAAACAGATGAGAACTCATAGAACTCACATGCATAATCAACTTTAACTGGAATGGGCACAGAAACAAGAATATGTCAACACGATAGGTTACAAACCTTAAGTCGTGTGCTAGTGATAAACAATAGGTTTATTCTTGATTAGTTCTTGAAGCTATTCAAGATCATTAAGACTCCCACTAACCTCTTGACATATAAGATTCTCTGTCAAGAACCATTTCTTGACAAACAAATATTCAAGAGTTAGTGTGGATTATTATCAAGAAAAACACTTCATACAATTGGTCTTAGTTGTTCTTTGTTTTATCCAAAACATCACAACTACCAATCTCAAATGCGCATGAGTAAGAAACATTTCTACTCCACATTTCATGAGGCATTATAAACCTACTTAAGATATGTCACTCAATGTACAATCTTCGTGTATGACTCTAAGACTTGATTTTGGAATGAAGTATGACCCATCCTTTTGATTTTAACCATTTTAAAAATTCCCGATACTTCTCCTTAGTCATATAAATTCACTAAGGTATCCTTAGAGGATCAATTGTGACATGGTTCCATAATCATAAGGATTATCCTTTCCTTTTCAGATTGGAGAAACCTTTTATCTTTCTGCCTAATTTGATTCTTCTTATTCATTATGCTATACTTTAAATCTTTTAAGTGTATCAGAATTATACTTAAAACTTGTAAGCACAACCATATTTGCTGAACCATTAGTAAATCATGACGAATAGCCATTATCATCCTTTGTGGTGGACCTGACCAGTACACATCAATGTGTACTAGATCCTTTCATCTTCCACTTGAATTACATACATAAGTAAACAAAGAGTTAGTCTTAATTTCCCAAGTAACAAGATTTTCATACATCATATGATTCCAGGTTTCTATCCAATTGAAACTTGGGCGATGAGAATCTTTCCTTAGAAAATTACGACACTGCCACAATTGATAAAACTAAGAATCAAACCATTTTCAATATTGATATTAATAGAAACATATAAACAACAAGTTTCACAAATGCCATTGCAAGGAAATATAAAACAAGACAAAAAAAACTATTTATAAAATGTGCGGAAAAACTTGTCCTTACAATGCAAATACAAATGAAAACTATGTTGCCATCTATTCCTAAGCAATCTATCATACTCCTAAGCAGCAGCTCAAAAATCTGATCATCGAACCATGCGATCAAAATCCATCTCTTAGCGATCAGAATCAGCTTACTCTTCTTTCAAGCTTCCTTTCTCTTCTTTGATCCTACAAAACATCAAAATGCAATCTTATCACATCATGTATTAAGAATCTATAAGTAGGAACTTAATAGAGTTAGATAGTGAACTTACCTGAAGTAGAACCATACAATTTGATTTTACCATCTCTTAGATCTCTCAGGTAGTCAGGGCAGCTTCGCAACCAATGCCTCTTCTCTTGGCAATAGAAACAAACCAACTCTCTCAGAATGGTACACGGGACAATCACAGACTTAGCCTTTCTCTTTACCATTTGGCAAACGGTTTGACCTTAGCCAATCCCTTTCCATTGGGAAGAGAAAGCTTTTCTGGACTTCTGATGTCGCCATTGTCAATGTTCATGGAAGTTTGGGAAGTAGATCTTCCAATCAAGTTTGCTTTACCAGTGCGCCAAATCATTGCTGATTCAGAAACAATAAGCAAATAAGTAAGATTGATAAGGGTCACGTCGTGGTCTGTCACATAGTAGTCTTTAACAAACTCACTATATGACTTAGGAAACGAATGAAGAACCAAGTCAACAACCAGCTTCCTTGGGAACATGAAACCTATAACTAGCATACAAATTTAATATTGCAACATGAAAGAATCTCTTTCTAAACTTTCGTATTTCTGAAAACATTGTTACCCCAGAACATGCTACATGCATATTAAAAAATAATATTTTACATTGATACTTTGATTACAAAGACTGGATACAAACCGACTAAGTTTTATTATATTACAAAGTGTTATATTTATTACAAAACTACCCAGGATATTATAGTTTTATACATACGTAAACCCAATACAAAAGTAATAGTATAAACTATTCTAAATCTTCTAACAGTATATGACTATACTGGATTCTCATTACCTGCAATTGTTAAACACTGAGAGGGGTAAGCGGTGACGCTTAGTGAGTTCAATAATAGATACAATATAACGTTATGTCACATATATACTTCAATATGGCAAAAACAAAGGGAACAAGGAACAACAAAGGCATATGTGAAGCATGCGACAGGCTTTCCATAACAATCAATGAGACATAACAATTTCAATACTTGATATACATCAATAACGCTTCGGCCCAAGTGGCACAAAAGACATACAATTTCTGATTTAAACATTTTGGTAGATTTCAGGCTTTTAGCCCTATCTAACCTTCTGCCAATGCCATAGTGGTAGAAGTCATTCTCTTACGAGAGATGCTCCACACGGCCATAGGCTACATACCAATACCACTGTGAATCTAAGTCCTTTCACTGATCACATGGCCAAAGATACAACTTTGCTATCAAAATAGCAGAAATAATAACACCAGATGATAACACGGAAAAGCACATAGCACATATAACACATAACATACAATTGTTCCTATATATTGAACTCACCGTGAAATAACCGGGGGTTATAGTATTAATTTGGGCAGCACTTCGACTCTAAAAATGACTTTCTGTGAAGAAACCGGGGATTTTAGTTGAAAACCGGGCCTTACTCGGGCAGAGTTTCAACTTGAAAATATTATTTTCTTGGGTCTTCGGGGCGTCGGGACTTGCCTCGGGTGTCGGGAATGATACCAGGACTTCGGAGGGTGTTAGGAGATTTTGAGAGAGAGTAAAATGGTAGGAGAGGGTGAAATTGTAAACCAAATTCGGAAGCCTTCAGTTTCTATTTATAGTGGGCGGACCTCGCATTACGTGGGGCGTAATCCTCGCACGCTGGGCGTACGCGTTGCGACTTAGTACGCTGGGCGTACACTGAGTACGCGGCGCGTAGCGTGATGCGTGTCCTTTGTTCGACTTCTGAGCTTCAGACGTGTCATTTATCGTGGCATCTGAGCGAAGAGAGGGGTGAAGTGGCTGATCTCCGACCGTGTCCACGAGTACGCTGGGAGTACCTCCCCGGTCCAACCTCGTAATTTGTGACATAAACTTCAAAAATTCGTATCTTTTGCATACGAACTCCGTTTTTGACGTTCTTTATATCCACGCGTAGGTGAAATTATACTTTACAACTTTCGTTTAGACTCCGTCGGCTAAGTTTGAATTCATTTTTAAAGTTATACTTGTAACAGGCCGGGACAGGAAAAGTCCGTTAAAAATTCATAACTTCTTCATCTGGCATCCATTTTCGTTTGTCTTTTTACCGTTTAACTACAATTGACGAGATATTCGATTCTCGTTTAGGTTGTGTTGGCTAAAAATTACTCGATCTTTATTTCGAGTTTTTAGCTGTCTAATGTTATACTGAATCTTATAAAAATCATAACTTCCTCATACGAAGTCAGATTTGGACATTTTTTTATGAAAATTCTTGGTTTAACGAATACTACGACTTTCGTTTAGATCACTAAAGCTAAAAAGTAGTTTATCAAAAACTCACTTTTTACATCATACGGCGTCGTGCCGGTTCTGTCGCGAAACTTCAATAAGTCATAACTTCTTCGTTATAACTCGGATTTCGATGAGGTTTTCGCCTAAACGTTTCTAACGAGATTCTTTACAACTTTCAATAATATAATTTTACTTATTTTCAATATTATATTTTCGTTAAATTTCAATATTTGACTTTTGATTGGAATCTCATAAGACTTCCAATATTTTCCGAGCGATTCTAAACATAGTTTAATTCATTTCTGGTAAAAACAATCTGTTAGAACTCAACGCTCAAATTACATAATATTTCATTATATTATTCACTTTTAAAATTACATAACACGATAACTGAACGTGTATGTTACAAATACCTCCTCCTTTTGAGGATTTCGTCCCAGAAATCAAAACGATTTAAACAATTGGGGATATTTCGTTCTTATCTCATTCTTATTTTCTCAATTATAACTTGGGCCTCGATGGTGTTTCCACTTGACGCGCACCAATTCCAAGACGTATGCACAAAGCATATCTTCTACTGTTTGGATTGTTCTCTCCGTCTGACCATCTGTCTGGGGATGATAAGATATGCTAAGAGCAACACGAGATCCCAATTCATGTTGCATACTCGCCCAAAAATGAGAAGTAAAGCGAGTATTACGATCAGAAATAATCTTCAGTGGTACACATCATTTACAGTTTTCTTCTCCTCTTTGAGATATCAACTGTATAGACCAGATAGATAGAACACCCCTTCGATATAAATTTACGAGTTTTTAAGAAAGAATTTATCTTTAAGATTTTTAAGTCTTTGTTCACTGTAGACATAAATAGGATGCTTCCCTTCGATAGGGTTGTGTACCATCTTTTCGTAACACCAGAGTTCTGCGTGGTTCTTTGACAACCAATTCATGCCGAGAATAATTACAAAGTTGGGCAAAGAAATAGGAATCAGGTTAGCAAGAAAACTATAACCTTCAATTTCTATGACACAATCTCTATAGACTTTATCAGCAAGTAATGATATACTTCCCGTGGTATCTACATGAAATGATTGGGCGAATGAATAACAAGCAATTTGGAAGGAATACACGAATTCATGAGACACAAAAGAATCTGAGGCACCAGAATCAAATAATATATGAGCAAGTCTAGAGTTGACGAGAAATGAACATTTCACAACATTCGGGTCCTCATGTACCTCCCCGGTCCAGCCTCGTAATTTTTGCCATAAACTTCCAAAATTCGTATCTTTTGCATACGAACTCCCTTTTTGACGTTCTTTATATCCACGCGTAGGTGAAATTATGCTCTACAACTTTTATTTAGACTTCGACGGCTAATTTTGAATTCATTTTTAAACTTATATTTTTAACAGGCCGGGACAGGAAAAGTACGTTAAAAATTCATTACTTCTTCATCTGGTATCCATTTTCGTCTGTCTTTTTACCGTTGAACTACAATTGACGAGATCTTCGATTCTCGTTTAGGTTGTGTCGGCTAAGAATTACTCGATCTTTATTTCGAGTTTTTAGTTGTCTACTCCTATACCGAATCTTATAAAAATCATAACTTCCTCATAAGAAGTCAGATTTGGACATTATTTTTATGAAAATTCTTGGTTTAACGAATACTACGACTTTTGTTTAGATCACTAAAGCTAAAAAGTAGTTTATCGAAAACTCACTTTTTACGGCGTCGGGTCGGTTCTGTCGCGAAACTTCAATAAGTCATAACTTCTTCGTTATAACTCGGATTTCGATGAGGTTTTCACCTAAACGTTTCTAACGAGATTCTTTACAACTTTCAATAATATAATTTTACTTATTTTCAACTTTATATTTTCGTTAAATTTCAATATTTGACTTTTGATTGGAATCTCATAAGACTTCCAATATTTTTCGAGCGATTCTAAACATAGTTTTACTTCATTTCTAGTAAAAACTATCTGTTAGAACTCAACGCTCAAATTACATAATATTTCATTATATTATTCACTTTTAAAATTACATAACACAATAACGGAACGTGTATGTTACACAACATAAAAAACAAGTTAAGTTATTACCTCTTTGTTGTAGCTTGTAGAATTTTGGCCTTTCAAGAGCTTAGCACCCCAAGTGTGATGCCTCAAATGGTTCACAAAACACCATGAACAAATAGAGGATAATGAGAGAGAGGTTATGAAGCTCCAATACGGCTAGGGTTTCATCTATGATCACAAGTGCCGATTTTAGGGTTGAAGGAGTTACATATATAGTGTAGAATTCCAAGAGTCACTTGGAAACCCTAATTCTCACACTTAGGCTTATGATCCAACAATTGATTTGGAGTAACACTTTATGGGCTTCCACATAAGCTTAGTCCATCACAAATCAATCATGGATCATTAGCCCAAACTATATGTCTCACTGATTTACATAATCAGTCCCCATTAATTTAATTAGTCTCTTTTGATCACTAAATTAATTTCAAATTAATTCTTGATCAATACTAATTAAATAATATGATTTCTCAATTAATATATTATACTCATAATATATTAATAAATCACAAATAACCTCTTTCTCAAATATCCATTCTATCAAATTGCTGTGGTGAATGCAACCCAAAATGGATCATGCTACTCTCGTGTCAAGTACATACAAATTATAGTTATGGGCTTAGACACCTAATCTGACACCCACTTCATTAGCTATTCGGGAGAGCTCTTCGGCTGAGAAATTGGCCGATGTGTATTTGTGCAAGATCGTCGCCTGTCATGGTGTCCTGGTTTCTATTGTATCAGATTGGGATGTTCGGTTCACTTTACGATTTTGGTAGAGGTTCGACGAGGAACTGGGTACGAGGTTTCACTTTAGCACTGCTTGTCATCCGCAACCCAATAGCTAGAGCGAGAGGACCATTCAGACGATTAAGGATATGTTGCGAGCCTGTGTGATCGATTGTGGTGGGAATTGGGATTCCTACCTTACCTTAGCTGAGTTTTCTTACAACAACAACTATCACTCCAGTATCGGTGCACCGCCATTCGAGCTCCTCTATGGGAGGAAGTGTCGTACCCTATTCATTTAGGGAGAGGTTGGTCACAGAGTCATGGGAAATACCGAAGTTGTTTTTCAGACGATAGAGCTTATTCAACATATCAGACAGAGGTTACACACAACTCAAAGCCGACATAAGATATGGTACTACTAAAGGTATCACCCTGGAGTTCCAGGTCAGCGATATGGTACTGCTAAGGGTATCACCTTGGAAGGGTGTGATACGCTTCAGGAAGAGGGGTAAGTGGGGTCCTCGGTATATTAGGTTGTTTCGAGTGATCGCTAGGCTTGGCATGGTATATTATTGCTTGGATTTGTCTGAGGAGCTCAGTCAGATTCACAACTGTTGGATTAATGTCTAAGTCCATAACTATAATTGGTAAGACTTGACCCGACCCGGCATGGTCCATTTGGGTTGCATGGCATCGGGACAATTGGATAGACAAGATGAGGAAAAAGGATACTAGTGATTTATATTAATATATTATAAGTTCTAATATATTAATATATAATCATATTATTTAATTAGTATTGATCAAGAATTAATTTATAATTAATTAAGTGATCAAAAGGAACTAATTAAATATGGACTCTAAGATATATGTGTGTGATGGGCCAAGTTCATTTAGGTTGGGCTAAGCTTTCATGGATAGTCCATGGAGTGTTTAACCAATGGATCATATGAAATGAAAGGTCATGGGTATTAGGGTTTAACCCTAATCTCCACACTATATAAAGATGTCCTTGGTTGGTGAAATGGGCACTAGTGTGGGTACATAAAAAAGGGCAAGGCCGATTTCACTAGAGACAACCAAAGTATCCTTATTCTCAAGGTTATTCCAAGTGTTCATGGTGTTGCGTGAACCATTTGAGGTGTCACACTTGGGGCACTAGGCACTCAAGCTTCATGGAGTCAAGCAACAACTACAAGGTATGTATTCTATCTGTTTTGTTATCCTAGTATCAATGTTTTTGGTATGCTAGTTAGGATAATACCTTGGATATTCATATTTGTATGTATAATAGAGAAAACATAGATCTAAGGTATTTAGGGTTTCATGTACACTTAGGAGTGTTAGAATGCTTAAAACCCAACAGTGGTATCAGAGCCATGGGTTGTTTTCTGTTATATTCATGCAAATGTTTGATTTTCAAAGTTGAAAAAAAAAGAAAAAAAAAACATGAAGTTTGTCAAATTTTAAGATAATTACTTGTTTTTGTGAAAAACTAATTATATGTAAAATTTGAATCATTTGCTATATAAGTTGAATTAGGTCAAATTTAGTAAAAGATAAAATGATATGATTATTTTATTAGTTTTAAAAGTTTGATCTAAATGTTTTAAGGAGTTACAAATTTTGTCATAAAATTTTGGAGCTCAAAAAAAAGTTTTTTTTAAAGTTGTGATGTTAAGTGTTTTGAAACCTCCATAAGTTATGGATATGAAAATGTTTTAAAAAAATTGATTCAAAGTTTTTATGGAGTTACAAAATTTGGTGTTAATGTTTTAGAGAATTCCAAAACTTATTCTTAAGTTATGGAACATGAAAAGTTTCATCATAAAACAAGCATTTAACTCCATAAGTTATGGATTACCAAAAGTTTTATGTTTCCTTGATTTATGAGTTAGTTTAGATTAATGGAAAAAAATTGTGTTTTAGTTGTTTTCAATCCTAATTAATATAGAGGTAGTTCATAAAATGTGTTTTTGTAACTTGTCCTCAAGTTACATAAAAGGTCACATTTATGAATCTTAAAACTCATAAAAATGCCTTAGGTTACAAAAAATGAAGAGTTTTTTTCTTATAAATAGTCTTTATGGCTCCATAACTTGTCCTCAAGTTATGGATGTCCAAGAGTCTCTTCATTAAAAGTTTTAAAGCTTTAATTAAAACTCATAAGTTATGAAAATCCAAGAGTTTTGAATAGTTTCAAAACTTGCCCTCAGGTTTTGGAATTTGAAAAGTTCTCTAATGAATACTTTAATTCCAAGTTAAGCCCTTAGAATTTTAAAAGTTAAAATTCAACCCTTATACTTTATAATATTATAAGTTAATAATATATATATATATATATATATATATATATATATATATATATATATATGTGTGTGTGTGTGTGTGTGTGTGTGTATAAGAGCAAGTCAGTCTTACCATTAGTAGGCCTCATTCACGAACCCAGTCTATAAGGGGGTATAAGGTTGTTGCCTATAAAATGGCAGCTTAATGGGTGTCCACTCTCACCCACCGCTTCCTTGACTGGTGGAGGGTCGTAAGCCGAACGGGTAGGACAAGGACTATAATTCTCCCTTCATTAAAAGTATTAATGATAAATACTAAGTAACTAAACCTTATAAATTCCCAATCTTAGTTACTTAGGAAAATGTGAATAAGGTGCTAATCCATGAAATTACACTTTGCACTTTGTTTAAACCGTTAGTAGAGTGTGTGTGGTTAACCGGCACTCTAACCTAGATTTAACAAGGTAGGCAAAGGGTAACTTAATATTTATCATAGTATCGGTGGAGCTCGTGTGGTTAACCGGCACATCGATTGAGGGGTAAAATTAAGGGTACCAAGTCAATTTGCATGGTTATTCACACCTTGTTTGTGATCCTCGGCATCCCAGTCACAAACTTGAGAGGGCACACTCGAGATTCAAACATGCCATTGAAAGTTCAATGTATCTCAAAAGATCTAGGAGTTTCAAATCCAATTAAAACTTAATTATATTTCGTTTTTCATGGTGGAAACTGGTAAATCGTCATTTACCTACCTTCAACTATTTTATAACTTGGATTACGGCATCCCTCTTCCAGTTATAAATAGGTTGTTGGGTCCTAGCCTTAATATTTCATATTGGGTGTTATATTAAGGACTTTAAATCAACTAAACTTGAATATCTCCCAAAAGATGTCTAGTTCAGACATCTATGATCTTCCCAAATCTCTTGGAACTTTACTTCCTCCACCTCCTCCAATTATTCTCCCTAACCCACAAGTTCAAGGTCACTCAAGCCCTAATGGCAAGAAAGGTCTATGTGTGATCACATCTTGGAGATGAAGTCACATATTGACAAGCCGGGAGAGTTGGGTCTCAAAGTCTTGAGAAAGTTGGATGTTCAATCACTTTCTAAGTCACATAGTGAGTTCCTTTGGGACTACTATGAAACAGACTATGACATGAACCTTAATGATCATATCTATTTGCTTGGTGCTACTGAATCAGCAATGATTTGGAGGACCAGTAAAGCAAATTTGATTAGAAGATCAACTTCCTAAACTTCCATGGACTTTGAAAATGGTAACATTGGATATCCAGAAAATCTTTCGCTTCCCAATGGAAAGGGATTGGCCATAGTCAACTCGGTTGACCAAATGGTAAAGAGAAAGGCAAGTCTGTGATAGTCCAGTACACCATTCCCAAAGAGTCCATATGTTTCTCTTTCCAAAGGAAGGGGCATTGATTGCGAAACTGCCTATTTACCTGAAAGATCATAAGGTTGATCAAGTCAAGAAGTTTGACTCTTCTTCAGGTAAAAGTCCATTATCTAGCTCTGTTAAGTTTCTATTATGAGATTCTCATTACATGATGTGACTGGGTCACATGTTGATGCTTTAAGAATCAAAGAAAAGTGAAGAAACTTAAAGGAAGTACATGCTGATTCTGATCACGAAGATGGATTTCGATCGCATGGTTTGGTGATCAGAATTTTTGAAGTTTTTACTTAGGAGTTATGATATATTGCTTAGGAATAGATAACAACAAGTTTTTCATATGCATTTGCACAGTAAGGATAAGTTTTTTCCGCAAAGTTTTGAAATAAAATAAAAGGTTTTAATTTTATATTTATTTTTAATATCCTTACAAGTGGCATTTGTGAAAAATGGTTGTTTATATGATTCCATTGATAGCAATATTTGGAAAAAAATGGACTTGATTCTTTCGTTTGTGGTAGTGTCATAATTTACCAAATAAGGAAAGATTCTCATTCCCAAGGCTTCAGTTGGATAGAAACTTGGAATCATGCAAGTTGAATAGTATGATGAATGAGAACTTTCAAGCATTGGAAAATTAAGACTTGTTCACATGGATGTGTGAATCAAGTGAAAGACTAAAGGGATCGAGTACACATTCTTGTGCACTGGTCATGTCCACCACAAAGCTCGTTAAGACTATTCGTCATGATTTACTAAAGTTTAGTAAATATGGTTATACTTACAAGTTTAAGTATAATTCTGAAACATTGGAAAAGTCTCAATGTATGGCAGAACGAATGAGAAGAATCAAATTAGGCAGAAAGATAAAAGTTTCTCAAATCTGAAAAGATGGGAGAGTACTTTAGTATCATGTTTTGTGATCATCTTAATGATTAAAGAACCACATCACAATTGGTCTTCTAAGGACATCTTAGTGCATTCTTATGACTAAGAAGAGGAGTCATGAATTGTTGAAATGGTTAAATCAAGAAGATGAGTCATACTTCGTTTCAAAAAAAGTCTTAGAGTCATACTCCAAGACTATAAGTTGAGTGACATATCTTAAAGAAATGTTTATAACACTTGTCAAATGTAAGAGTAAAAGTGTCCTACTCTTGTACATTTGGAGTTGGTAAGTTGTGATGTTTTGGATTAAACAAAGACCAACTAAGGCCAATTGTGTGAAGTGTTTGTCTTGATAAAGAATCTGCACTATCCCTTGAATATTTGACAAGAGAGTCTTATATGTCAAGAGGACAGTGGGAGTCTTAAAGGTCTTGAAAGTCTCAAGAACTAATCAAGAATAAAACCTGAGATTCTTCACTAGCACACGACTTGAGGTTTATAACCTATCGTGTTGACATATTCTGTGCCCATTCCAGTTAAAGTTGGCTTTGCATAGGAGTTCTGAAAGTTCTCAATTGGTTGCATAACAACTTGGAAGCAATGGCAGTCCCTGTACTGCCAGGTGGCAAGAAGTTAAGATTGCATAAGTTCAGTCCATATGTGTTTGGATTTGTCATTACCCTTGTCTTGTGACTATGGTATTGACGATTCACATGGATAAGAACACATACACCATAAAATCTAAGGGTCATAGGGTTTCTCTCAGATTCATGAAAATGATGGTGAGGAAACACTTCCACCAAGTAGATTTGAAGCAGATGGCAAAAGGTCTAAACAATTGAGACTATGATTACGGCATCTCTTTTCATAGTTCTGAAATTGTTTAGACACACATGCATGCTATCTAAGGAAAGGTGTATGATTTTGATAAAGTTTTATCAAAGCAATCTAGTATCAGAAATCTGAACTTTGGTAAGAATGTCAATAAAGTATTGACTTCTAGAGGTCCAGCTGTTTTCTGGATACATGTCAAAACTAGTGGGAGCATAAGTGTTATGCTAATAATCATCATGTTAGTGGGAGCATAATAATTATTGTTAGTGTTGCAAGTTAACAATGTTAATTATAGAAAACAAAAGTTTCAATTCGTGAAGCTGCAAGGATTGAAAAAGTTGTTTTGCTATAATTAAGGGAGAGGATATACTTCATTTCAGTTCTAAAGGCTTAGATTGAGAACTTAATCATCTTTAGTCAAGAATATATATATGAATTTCATGTTGGATTGGTTCAACTTAAGGAAATTCCATATATTGCGTTCTCAAAATTCGATTATGATTACGACATCCCTCTTCATTGTCAAATTTTGAAAACATGGCAAATAAAAATATTGTAGCAAAAGACTGGTCTAGAATCATGTCTTTATGTGAGACATCATGAATCGTGTCCCATTTGCTTTGGGTACAGGATCGATTGCATGTGCTATAATATTTGTCCTTTCTAAATTTTTCCAAATGCCCAGAGGCATTAAGAAGGGAAAAGGTCTAGAATTGGATATGACTAAAATGATTAAGCAATTGTCGAGGACAATCTGAGGTTTACCAAAGATTGGTTGCTCAGGGACAGTTGGAAGTATAGTGCTAATTTTGGAAGGACCATATTGACATATTCTGAAAAGAGGCATCTCTTGTTCAGAAGTGATAGTCAAAATGAGAATATGGAGTTGTCTCCATAGGTGGAAGTTATCTGTGTAAGATTAGAAAACTTAATGCAAGAAGCATGTCCAAAGCAATGTACTTTGAATATGAGACTTAGTTTCCATGGAGTTGATCTCCATTGGAATACCTTATAATGACTGTTGACAAGTTTTTGTGACTTTGTACATATTCATTACAGGAGGGTCAGTGCATATAAGTTTAAAATCTAAACAGATTTCGATAAATGATAGGAATTTGAAATTCTCACATTTTTCGATAAGGATTTGGGAGTGTGAAATTAGAATCATTGAAATTATGTTCAATTGGTTTATTTCACAAAGTAAGGATCATAGACAAACATAGAGTGCATACTTGGTGTATGGCAAAGCTATTGTTTAGAAAAACATAGTTTACATGCTTGGAGCATGGGACAACTAGTGTTTTTAATTCAGGTATAAAGTTGATAAAACCGAAACAATGAAATAATGAGTAATCAGTATGGTGATAAATAAAAGTGGTCTATTTATATTCATAGGGTTTGATACCATATTTGATTCATTTATTCTTGTGTTTCATTTTTCATGTTTTGACTTCCAGAATAAACTAGGTCATTCTTCCTGAATGACTAAGTTATTCAAACTATCCACAGTCGGTCATATGTTGGAAGTAGATATGAATCAAGACTGTCATGGGTTGGCTTGTAGAGGTCTAAGATGTTGGATAAAGCGGTGCTATAACACTCATGAGTGCTCATAAGTTCTGAGTATTGGATTCAACCCACGCTCATTTGAATCACTTCATGGATTTTATCACGAGTGATCATGAGACGATAATATCTTATATTCTTAAAACCTAGAGATATGAGTTGTTACTATGAGTTGGTTATACATTGATTGCACGAAAACGCATTGGTAACTCGATGTTATAAAACGTGCCTTTGTGTATGATTCAACAAGTAGTAGAACAAGCCATATGAGTTGAAGTTTATCCATTCCTTTTACCTTTGGGATAAAAGCGATATCTGTGGGCCCCTCGATGATTTAGCGATGACACATGTGAGTGCTTGGCCAAGCCAGGACTGATTTGATTTGTTCAATCAGTCAGTCATCATAAATCGGAAATCGGGAAACAACAAATGGACAGAGAGAATGATTGATAATCCATGTCTCAGTCCATACGATATCTAGAATGGAGGAATATATGATCCCTTATCTAATGGACAAGTCATTGACAAAGGTCATAGTTTATCGGCAAGGTCAGAGTTCGACAGAAGCTTTTGAGAGCTACGATTGCCAGTTGGTTTTTGAAGTCATACTCAATAATAGTTTTAGACTTATCCAAGTGGGAGACTGTTGGATTAATGTCTAAGTCCATAACTATAATTGGTAAGACTTGACCCGACCCGGCATGGTACATTTGGGTTGCATGGCATCGGGACAATTGGATAGACAAGATGAGGAAAAAGGATACTAGTGATTTATATTAATATATTATAAGTTCTAATATATTAATATATAATCATATTATTTATTTAGTATTGATCAAGAATTAATTTATAATTAATTAAGTGATCAAAAGGAACTAATTAAATATGGACTCTAAGATATATGTGTGTGATGGGCCAAGTTCATTTAGGTTGGGCTAAGCTTTCATGGATAGTCCATGGAGTGTTTAACCCATGGATCATATGAAATGAAAGGTCATGGGTATTAGGGTTTAACCCTAATCTCCACACTATATAAAGATGTCCTTGGTTGGTGAAATGGGCACTAGTGTGGGTACACAAAAAAGGGCAAGGCCGATTTCACTAGAGAAAACCAAAGTATCCTTATTCTCAAGGTTATTCCAAGTGTTCATGGTGTTGTGTGAACCATTTGAGGTGTCACAATTGGGGCACTAGGCACTCAAGCTTCATGGAGTCAAGCAACAACTACAAGGTATGTATTCTATCTGTTTTGTTATCCTAGTATCAATGTTTTTGGTATGCTAGTTAGGATAATACCTTGGATATTCATATTTGTATGTATAATAGAGAAAACATAGATCTAAGGTATTTAGGGTTGCATGTACACTTAGGAGTGTTAGAATGCTTAAAACCCAACAACAACACCTTCCAAGTCTCCCAGCTTTAGAAGTGTATGGCTGATGATTCAGCGGTAGTTCCTTTGGATGATATTCAGGTTGATGATCGTCTGGATTACGTTGAGAGACCAGTGGCGATCCTGGATCGTAAGACGAAGTCCTTATGCAACAAGGAGGTGTCTTTGGTAAAGGTCCAATGGCAGCATCAGAAGGGTTCCGAATGGACTTGGGAACCCGAGGCTAAGATGTGAGAGCACTACCCTGAGTTATTCGTGACATCAGACTTCGAGGATGAAGTCTAATTCAAGTAGAGGAGAATTATAACACCCAGTTCAAGTAATTATTTCATTAAGTTAAATTTGGAAGTCTCACCTGGCTCACGATGTGAGCTATGCTTGCCACATCGTGAGGGGTATGTTTGAAAACACGCATCGTCTTTGGGCTCACGACGTGAGTATATATGGCTCACTACATGAAGCCGATCTGATAGGAAACCCCTAATTTTGAGGCTTTTGTCCATTTTTAAAGGGAAGTACGGGCTAGGGTTAGCCCACCCTCAGCCTCCATCGCCTCGCATCACTTCCCTTTGAGCCCTAGCACTCCATAGTTGATTTTGAGCTCATTTGTGGTCATTTCTAGCAAAAGAGAAGAAGAAGAAGAGCATCTAGCCATCACATCAACACTCAAGCCTCTCCATCATTCGTTTTCAATCCTTCAGGACCTTTTCGAGTTTTCAAGATCATACCTGTATGGGTTTATAAGCTTATATCTATTTTTTATGCCCTTTCCTTCGTGGATTTGATGATATGGTGGTTGGAATCCATAAAGTTGCCAATTTTATGGATCTCCAACGTCCACTTGATGAAGTAGGTGCTAGATCTGAAGTATGGATGAGTCTTGTGACTCTTGCATGAGATTTGGTGTCATTTCTTCATTTTGTGCCCTAATTTGTGTTGGGATATGCATGTCCAAAAAGCCATGATTTCTATGATGTTCTGGAGTAGATAAGACACCCTGGAAGTTTTGGTTCCTTGTCCAAAAGGATTAAGAACGTTTTTTATTTTTTCTGTCTATAGCATCCTCACCATGTAAGAACCTGTGTGTCACGACGTGAGGATGAGATTCCTCGACTATTATGTCTTATTAGGTCACGACATCACCACTAGAGGGTCACGATGTGACAAGTGGCTGCAGGACTTTTTAGTGAGGATTAACTTTGATCAAGGGTTTGACCAAGTTTGTCATAGGGGTATTTTGGGTAATTTGTGTAGTAATTGAGTTTGGGTCACTGCTTATTGCATAGGTGACCGGAAGAGCCAACAGTCATAGCAATGATCAGTTCAGCTACATTTCAGACTGTGGGGTGAGTTTTCCTGATATTTGCATATTTAGCCATATATTTAGTATAGATTTTTATCAATTATTAGCTAATTATTTGCATATTATGGACAAAAGGTACTTAATATTGCTCAAATTATATTTTCAGTTCAAAAAAGAAGCTCGGAAGCTAAAGGAAGCAGGAGTCATGAACGAAAGCACGGGAATGGAAGAAAGAAGAAAAAGGCTTAAATCTGAAGCTACTCGGCGAGTAGGGTCGTCTAGTCGACGAGTAGACACGAAGATTCGCGAAGAAATACGAGAAGTCCTTACCGCATACGGATTCAACAAGGGGACTCGTCGAGTCCGTTATCTACTCGACGAGTAGCCTCTGTTTTGAGAAAATTATAAATAAACTTCACAAACCCGAATTGAGGACTCTCTGGCTTTTTGGAGAACTTACTTGGTGACTAAGGAACTTGCTGGAGATCAGAAGAACGTGTGAAGAACCCTAATCCTTCATTCTTAAGAGATTAAGGCACTTTAGGTTTAATTTTCCACTTACCTTTGAATAGAATTATGTTAGGTTTATTTGAATTCGTTTTTAAGCTTGCCTACACTGAAATCATGAACTAATTTCGTTAGTTTCTGTTTGGGGAAGACAAATTTGCTCCTTTGGTTTAATTTACTCTTTTGATTAATTGTTAGTTGGTGATATTGTTAAATTAAGCTTGTTAAAGACCCTTATGCATTAACTACAACTATTTTCTGTTAATTGCTAAGTGATTAAGCTGCATGAACATCTCTTAATTGCTTATCTCATATAATTTATGTGAACACAATACTATATGCCTAGGAATAATGAAAATGAAACTAGGATTAATTAGAGAATGGGTAAATTAATGTGTGAGCTTGTATGATACACCATCAACAAGAGGTTAATTGAATCACCAAACTTAATTAGCTAGCTACAAGTCTTATTTAACCCGAATAATCAACCTAGGAAATCTATTAGTTTAATCAACTGGCCATTTTTTGAATTGGTATGTTTTCTAAGGATTAGTAATAGCGAATGCGAATCTAATCACTAGAGTCGGTAACCAATAACAATTAATCTATTATATTATCATAAAAATTAACCATAGGAGTAAATAAGTTGAACCTAAACAGAAACCCTTTTTGATCATTGAATTTAGTTTGTTTTTACGTGTTTTCAGCTTTTAATTGAGTAGTAAATTTTTAGTTAAGTTTCTATTACTTGTTTTTAGTTAATTCTAGTTTTTAGTTTTAATTTTCTGTTCCCTGAGTTCGATACCATATTTATTTAACTACACCACAATTGACAGGTCCACTGCCTTTGTGTGTCAATTTTATAATTAAAAGTAGGATTAAAACCAATTGAATTTACACACATCAAGTTTTTGGCGCCGTTGTTGGGGAACGGTTCAAAAATTAGCACTAATTTCTAGTTTTATCGATCCTTTGTGTGAGATTTATCTCGCACAAAGTTGTTTTTTTTAGGTAATTTAGTTATTAGGATTAGTTTTCATAGTTTTCTGTTTTAGAAATTTAATTAGATTTTTTTTCTGTTTCTGCCTTGAACTCGCCGAGTGCAATCGACGCTACTCGGCGAGTCCAGCGCTGTTTCACAGTTTTTAATTTTATTTTCTTTTTGTTCTTTTTACGCGTTTTTCTTACTTTGGTTGCAGTTGTTACATGACCTGAGGATCCAATACGTCTTTGGTTCCTCCACTTGAAGACCCGGAGTCCGCTCTAAGAAAGAACAAAGGAAAAGCCGTTGGAGAATCCGCCTCTTCAAAGAACTCACCTTTGAAGAATCTCAAATCCGTTTTTAGCAAGAAAAAGAGCAGCAAATCAGGATCATCCAGCACCTCTTCCTTGGCAAACGAAGATCCAATCAAGGAAGACATCGTGAACGAGTCTGAAAGAGAAGAAAGCGAATTTGAAGAAGGTAGCGATCTAGAAGGTGACTTTGACAACACCATGGCGAACATCGATGAAGTTCCCATGGGTGAATGGAAGAAGAGGATACGTGATGATACCGGCCCGGGACTTGTGCAACCCGCAATTGCCGCGACTGCCACTTTTGAGCTTAATGGTCACATACTTGCTCAACTCAAGGAGATCCCCTTCTACGAAAAAGACCACAAAGATGCCTATAAACACTTGGATGAAGTCAATGATGTGGCTGATTATTTTAATGTTCCAAATGTGGCTCGCGAAACCCAGCTGCTTCGTATGCTTCCAGTGACATTCAAAGGTGCTGCAAAGGATTGGCTCAAGTCACTCCCTCCCGGATCCATCACTACATGGGCTAAGATGAAGGAAGAATTTATTGACCAGTTTTGCCCACCTTCGAAAATAGCCAAGTTGAAGAAAGCTATTGCCAACTTTGAACAACAACCTAGAGAGTCCCTTTATGAGGCATGGGAGAGATACACAAGTCGACTAAGGAATTGCCCACATCATGATCTTAATAGCCAGCAAGAAGTCTCTATTTTCTATGATGGAGTCAATGTAACAACTAGGCAGCTCCTTGACTCGCAAGGACCCCTCACAAAGAAGGCACCCCCGGTGATCAAAGAACTAATTGAAGAATTCTCTAATCATTCTAGAGAATACCACAATCCAAGGAATGATATGACCAAGGGATCGGCTTATGCAGCTTGTGAAGATTTGTCGGCAGTTATGGCAATTTTGAAAACCATGGATAGGAGGATGGATAAAATGGATCAAACAATCCATGCTATTCGGGTAGAATGTGAAAATTGCAATGGGCCTCATCTAACTAGAGATTGTGATTTGGACGAGAACGGGAATAAGAAAGTGCAAGTATGCTATTCTAGTGGTGATAGATTTGATGACGATTGGCGAAAACCTAAGAAAGAATGGCTCCCTTATGATGAGTACAAGAAAGCGAGGGAGGAGAAATTTAGACAAAAGGCAAGGGGTTTTTACGAAAAGGAGGAGCCGGTACAAGAAAAGAAACCAAATCTAGAAGAAATGCTCACCAAATTTGTGGCTGCATCCGAGAAAAGACACAATGACCACGATGCTGCAATACAAGATACAAGAACAATATTAAGAAATCAGCAAGCATCTATTCACAACATTGAGAAGCAGCTGGGGCAACTTGCCCAACAAATGAATCAAAGAGCACCGGGAGAACTACCTAGTAACACCGAAAACAATCCAAAAGGCACACATATAAACATTGTCACAACTAGGAGTGGAAAGATAATAACTCCTCTGGCCCCTATTCAGAACGAAGATCCGAAACCGGTGCACGAGAAGGAGGCAGAAGGGCAGAATCAAGATCAAACCCAGCTGAACCCAGACCCTACTCGCCGAGTCCACGATATGGACTCGACGAGTCCGACACCTGATCAGAAAAATAAACCTCCTGTTAAGCCATATCAGCCTCCACTGCCATATCCAGCCCGAGATAGACAAGAAAAGAATGAAGAAGACTACCAGAAGTTTCTAGAACACATAAAGGCTCTTCAAATTAACTTACCATTCATAGAAGCGGTTGCTCAAATGCCAAAATACGCCAAATTTCTCAAGGATCTTCTAACTAATAGAAGGAAGATGGAAGAAGTGAAGAAGATGGTCCTAAACGAGAACTGTTCAGCTGCTATGTTGAACAAACTTCCTAAGAAGAAAGGAGATCCGGGAAGTTTAACATTGCCCTGCCAATTTGGAAACTTGGCTACCATTTACGCACTAGCTAATTCAGGGGCAAGTGTAAATCTCATGCCTTACTCGTTTTTCAAAAAGTTATATCTCCCCGAGCCAAGACCCATTCGTATGGCAATCCACCTAGCAAACAAAACGGTTGCATTTCCTAGAGGAATTTGTGAAGATCTTTTGGTGAAGGTGGACAAGTTCGTATTCCCCGCGGACTTTATAGTTCTAGACATGGAAGCGGATCCCCAAGTCCCGATCATATTAGGAAGACCTTTCCTTAATACAGCAAGCGCTATCGTCGACATGCGAGATTCTAAACTTACCCTTCGGGTAGGAGATGAATCAGTCACATTTGGAGTTGATCAAGCCATGAAGCATGCAAGGAGTAGTGATGACATGGCATTTTCAATTGACATGTTGGAAGAATTGTTGGAAGATTGGAAAGAAGAAAAACCAAGCAAGTCCACCGTCTCATTTGAAGAAGAGTTTGATGCTGAAAGGGACCTGATGGAGTTAGAAAGACTGCTCGAGGAAGCTGGGTATGACGATCTGATCAGAAGTGCAGAAAGACCGACTCGGCGAGTCCATTCGAAGAAACCCGAACAGTCGCAAAAATTAAAACGGACTCGACGAGTCCCCTTACTGGACTCGACGTGTTCAGCATTCAGAACACAAAAAATGAGCTCAAGGCACTACCAGATCACTTGGAGTACGCATTTCTTGAAGATGGCCAGCAAAAACATGTAATTATAGCTGCTGATTTGGCCGAACATGAGAAGAAGAGCCTTGTGGGTGTACTAAAGAAGAGGCAAGGTGCTATAGCATGGAAGATAACCGACATAAAGGGAATTAGTTCGGCCTATTATTCCCATAAAATCAACTTAGAAGATGGATCAAAAGTTGTAGTACAACGCCAAAGAAGACTCAACCCGAATATGCAAGAAGTTGTGAAAAAGGAGGTGGTGAAATTACTAGATGCCAGAATCATTTATTCAATCTCCGATAGCCCATGGGTGAGTCCGGTCCAAGTGGTTCCGAAGAAAGGAGGCATGACGGTAGTGGCTAATGAAAACAACAAATTAATTCCAACTAGGACGGTAACCGGGTGGCGAGTTTGCATCGACTATAGGAAGCTAAATGAGGCCACATGCAAGGATCACTTTCCATTACCTTTTATCGATCAAATGCTTGACATGCTTTCCGGTCATCTTTATTATTGTTTTATCGATGGGTTTTCGGGGTATTTTCAAATTCCAATCGACCCACAAGACCAAGAGAAGACCACTTTTACATGCCCGAGTGGAACATTTGCATATAGACGCATGCCTTTTGGGTTATGCAATGCACCAGCTACTTTCCAGAGGTGCATGATGGCTATCTTTCATGATATGATCGAAAAGTTTATGGAGGTTTTTATGGATGACTTCTCGGTTTTTGGGTCCTCTTTTGAAGATTGCTTGTCCAACTTGGATCTAATGCTAGCAAGATGTGAGAAGACCAACCTTGTTCTCAATTGGGAGAAGTGTCATTTTATGGTGAAGGAAGGCATTGTGTTAGGACACAAGATCTCTAAGAAGGGGATAGAGGTGGATAGAGCAAAGGTTGATACGATAGCCAATTTACCACCTCCATCAAATGTCAAGGGAGTAAGAAGCTTTCTAGGCCATGCGGGATTTTATCGCCGATTTATTAAAGATTTTTCAAAGATTGCTAGGCCCTTGACTCAATTACTCTTGAAGGACGCACCATTTGATTTTTCCAAGGAATGTCATGAGGCATTTCATTTTCTAAAGGAAAAACTAACCACTACTCCTATCATGATAGCACCAAATTGGAATTTTCCTTTCGAGCTAATGTGTGATGCTAGTGATTATGTTGTGGGTGCTGTTTTGGGGCAAAGGGTTGATAAACATTTTCAACCAATCTACTACGTAAGCAAGACATTGAATCCTACCCAAGAGAACTACACTACTGCCGAGAAGGAGCTGTTAGCGGTGGTATACGCTTTTGACAAGTTCCGGCCATACTTAGTATTATCCAAGACAATCGTTTTTACCGATCACTCCGCGTTGAAGTATCTATTTGCCAAGCAAGATGCGAAGCCCAGATTGATACGTTGGGTCCTACTTCTACAAGAGTTTGATATCGAAATACGCGATAAAAAGGGGATGGAAAACGTAGCTGCCGATCATTTATCAAGACTAGAGAACCCACTTTTGGAGAAGTTAGAAGAAAATAAAATTGGGGATGATTTTCCCGATGAGTATATCTTGGTAGTAGCGGGAGAAGTGCCATGGTTTGCGGATATAGCAAATTATATAGCAACCAAATACATCCCAAAAGATTTGACTCGCCAACAAAAGAAGAAATTCTTTTCGGAAATTAAATACTACTTTTGGGACGAGCCATACCTTTTCCGAAGCTGCGCGGATGGAATGATAAGAAGATGTGTATTCGGGAAGGAAAGTCAAGAAATTTTGGCACATTGCCATAGTGGACCCGACGGAGGACATCATGGAGCACATTACACCGCGAAGAAGATTTTTGATATTGGGTTCTATTGGCCTACAATTTTCAAGGAGGTTGCTCAATATGTCAAGGAATGTGACTCATGCCAAAGAGCGGGAAATATATCATCCCGAAATGAAATGCCCCAACAAAGCATCCAAGTGTGTGAAGTATTTGATGTGTGGGGGATTGACTTCATGGGACCCTTTCCTGTGTCTAAAGGAAACAAATACATCTTGGTGGCGGTTGATTACGTATCTAAATGGGCGGAAGCACAAGCATTACCCACTAATGATGCTCGGGTGGTGGTACGATTTTTAAAGAAATTATTCTCAAGATTTGGAGTTCCTAAAGCTCTCATTAGTGACCGGGGCACTCACTTTTCCAATGATCAATTAGCTAAGGTATTGCAAAAATATGGTGTTCACCATAGATTTTCAACATCATATCATCATCAAACAAGTGGGCAAACTGAAGTTACAAATAGGGCATTGAAGAGAATACTAGAAAGATCGGTTGGAAGTAATCGGAAAGAGTGGTCGGATAAGCTTCATGATGCACTTTGGGCTTTCCGGACAGCTTTTAAGACACCTATTGGTACTACACCATATAGGCTAGTCTATGGAAAAAATTGTCATTTACCGGTTGAAATAGAGCACAAGGCTTATTGGGCATTGAAGGTGTGCAATTTTGATCTAGCTGAACTTAGAACTAACCGGTTGATGCAAATGAATGCCTTGGAAGAACTTAGGAATGAAGCTTACACTAGTTCCTTAATCTACAAAGAAAAGACCAAGAGTTGGCATGATAGAAGATTTAAAGGTAATAAAGACTTTAGAGAGGGACAAAAGGTGTTACTCTTCAATTCAAGGCTCAAACTATTTCCGGGAAAGCTTAAGACACGATGGGATGGTCCATTTATAGTGAATAAAATTTTTCCACATGGAGCTATTGAGCTAATATCAAGAGATGGAACTCCTTTCAAGGTCAATGGTCATAGGGTGAAAAAATATGAAGAAGGAATTCCAAGGAATGAAGAACTTCAATAGGGGCTGCTACTGGAAGGGATTACAGAAACGTAGAGCGGGAAGGAGTCCAGCTAATGACTCCTTAAAAAGAAGCGCTTCCGGGAGGCAACCCGCGTTTAGAGTTTGCTTTCTTTTCTTCTCTTTTTCGTTTTTTTTCATTTTGCTTAGGATTTGTTTTTTTTTATCAATCTTCTTCTATGTTCAAAATGATTGCTTGAGGGCCAGCAATGCTCAAGTGTGGGGTGGCATACATTTCATTTTACAAACTCAAATTTTTCACAGAATGAAAAACTCGACGAGTCTCTAAGGCTACTCGACGAGCCCATTTCAGAAATCCCGAAAAAATGCTGAATCAGGCATCTACTCGCCGAGTAGGTCCGCCTACTCGACGAGTACATATATTTACACGAAAAAAAATTATTTTTATTACATTCTGTAAAAGAGGGGTTTTTACCCTAATTTGCAAACAATCAGCCATTCAAACGAGCCGCCTCCCCATACTCGACGTGCAAAAACTCTCAAGCATCCATCTTGATTTTTCTCTTCTTCTGCAAATTCAACCAACAAGGTAACAACTTTAGCTCTTAATCCTTTACAAGTTTCGATCTTTGGGGTAATAACACCTTTAATTTCTGGAAAATCCCGTTTTTGGGAAGACTTGGATTTTAGGGTTTTGATTTTTGACAAATTAGGACGTTTTAGACGTAAATTTTTACATTCATAGACTCCTGGGACATTCCGAAGCAAACCCCTGAAACAATTTATGGATTTGACCGGTTAATTTCATCAGAACGGATTTTGACTCGAGCATTTCGTCCTACTCGTCGAGTAGTTTGTGGACTCGGCGAGTCCATGTTGCTGATGCCCAGTATTTTGCCATTTTTAATACTTTAGGTATTTTGTTTGTGGTCTTCTTGTTTCTTTGTTGTGCAGGAACCATGTCTACGAGAGGACAAAGCTCACGAGGAGGCGGTTATGGGGACATCCCATGGTTGACTTTTCCAAGCATCACCAACAAGTCTTCACTCACACGAACAAAAAACAAGCTGGAGGCTTTGAGGCGGAAGGAAATTTATGTTCCTAATGAGTTGGACTGGTCATGGATGGGGCAAGCTGGGTTGGAAGAAGCACTAAGCCATTATTTGGTCAAGTCTTGTGAAATTAATGGGGTACAAATAATCTGTGACGGGTGGAGTCGGTTGTTTAAGCTGCAAGAGCCGGTATATCAAGAGCTTTGCTGGGAATTCTTTGCTACCATCTCTTTCCGTGGTGGTGATGACTACTATAGTCCAAACATTATTTCATTCTGCCTTGGAGGAGAGTTTCGCCAGTGTAGCATGGCAGAACTGGCATGGAGGCTGGGAATTTATGATCAGAATGAGATAATATCTGAGACTTTTGAGTCATTTTTGGAGCAATGCCACAAAGACTTGCCCGAGGGTGTTGTTGCCTCTACTTGGTGGAACACCATTGCCAACCAAGTCTACATCCCTTCATCCGCTCAAGAGGGGATGATCTGATCCCCGATTCATCGCCTAATACATCGTCTGATCGCAAGCTCTATAAACATGCGAAAGGATGATGATAAAGTCCCCACTCTAGACATCTTCTACATGTGGAGTATTATTTCTCCTAATGTATTTTGCAATTTGCCATATTGCATGGCAAAATACTTGGCCGAGGGGGCAGTGAAAGAGCGGATGACTTCAAAAATCAATGGCGGCATGTTTGTGACAAGGCTTGCAAGAACCTATGGTATTTTGGACCGGCAAGAGGCACGAGCATTGACTATGATTCCTAGGCCTCCCTTCACCACAAATTTATTTAGGAGGGCTAGGATCATTGAGGATTATGGAGGGGGCCATGTTAGCATTCCAAATGATGATGAACCGTTGGTGCCGGAAGAACCGGGAAGGAGGGTAAGGCGAAGGAGAGAGCGGGTGCCACGAGACCCACCGGTTATTCCGGTGGATGAGGAGCTACCTATGGATTGGTATAATGTGGAGCAGAGAAGGTACCAAGACGATCTCGGGCGGGGCGTGAACTATGTCAATGAGTCATTTACTTATTTATTTGAGAAAATGCATTTTGTGCCAAGGCCCGGGCCCGGATTCCTGTATGTGCCCAGTTGGGATGAAAGGTTGCAAGCGAGAAGAAACCAAGCGGGCGGAAGTGGAGCCGGAGGAGATGAAGACGAAGAGGAAGATTGATGCTTTATTTTATTGTGTTTTTGATGTTTAAGACTATTTATTTTTATTCGTGTTGAGTGTTGAACTTGTAGGATGTTTAAGTAGGAACTTGTTTTCTTTTATTACTTGTGGTTGTTTTCTTTTCAGGTTGAAGGATGGGATGCATGCAAGAGTCTCAATGGTCAAGTTTAGAGTGAGGATCGGGTCTAGATGAGAATGTACATAAGTTAGGGTCAAGTCCGTTTTCAAGAAGGGTCTTAGAGTGTTATTTGTTGAAGAAAAATGAAGAAAATACACTGAGTTATCATACCCAGCCATGTCAGAAACGGAACCCAAAAGCAGAATATTTATATTTCTCACTCAGCGATGGACTCGCCGAGTGCACCATACCTACTCGACGAGTCCGAGTCCAATTTCACGATTTCTCTGCTTGATACGCTGCTGCTCGACGTCTTTCCGTATAGACTCGACGAGTCTACCACTTTTTCATTCTCAAGGCTTATATTTTGCTCATATTCACTACGGGTCGCGCTCATATTCCTTAGAGTTTTAATTTCTGAAGATTTCCGAGTATTTTTTCTGCATTTTTGGAGCCTTCCCCCACAAGATATGACACCCAAGACATGGATGAGCTGTTCCCATGTCTAAAGTCAGCTGAAGATGGAGCTTCACATGAAGAAGATCGACCTCGCCACTACTACCCCAGTGGAGTTTGTTTCAATTCTCTCTCTGTGTTTTTATTATTCTTTATCATGCATAATATGCAATGGGGACATTGCATAAATTAAGTGTGGGGTAGGGGGTTGGTTAACTTTAGTTAAAATTTTAGTTAAATTTTGAAAATTTTGAAATTTTGCATAAAAATTGCTAGGATTAATTTAGAAAATTTTGGTAAAAGCAATTAGGAATCATGCTAGTGTTATGTTTGATGATTGCATGAAGACCCAAATGTTTAGTTGAGCCTATATACGTTCTAGTGCATTTGTGGCCTCCTTTATTCTAGTGAAATCATGGGACAAAAACACAACCTCGCTTAGTTTGAGGGATGCAATATGTTTAGCATCGTGTACCAGAAATGTATCTAGGAAAATTTTTATCTTTAATCAATAAAGGTTGAAGTTGAGCGCCCCTGCTTAAGCATGTAGGAATTGAGAGGAAAAAGTGAGATACATGTAAAAAAAGAATTACCAGAAAAGTTTGAAGAAATTTTGGAGCAGTTAAAGTGAAGATCAAAAGGTCAAAATCCCAAAAGTTCAAAAGTGAAGATACCCAAAAATCAAAGAAAATCAAAAAGGAAGAATTCAAAGAAATTAAAGTTCAAATTATCAAGAAAGTGAAGAATTCCAAAAAACTCCATAGTGGTATCGAAAATTGTAATTTTTAGAATATGTATGCTTGGGTTGCTCAACCAAAAACACCTTGAGACTAGGAGGTTTTCTGCGGATGGATTCGGAGGGATGCATAAAATGAGCATTGTTCAAAAGAAGTGGGCGAGTGTTTATGAGGATTGTGAGTATTTAGGATGAGGGGGTCGTTTAGGAAAAACTTAGTCACAAATGCATGCGTTGCGGTCTTGGTATAATGGTTGGGTTTGATTGGGATTGTCTTATGTGATATTAGTGTGTTAAAATATATTTTTGCTTGGGGGCAAGCAAAAGTCAAGTGTGGGGTATTTTGATATTTGCATATTTAGCCATATATTTAGTATAGATTTTTATCAATTATTAGCTAATTATTTGCATATTATGGACAAAAGGTACTTAATATTGCTCAAATTATATTTTCAGTTCAAAAAAGAAGCTCGGAAGCTAAAGGAAGCAGGAGTCATGAACGAAAGCTCGGGAATGGAAGAAAGAAGAAAAAGGCTTAAATCTGAAGCTACCCGGCGAGTAGGGTCGTCTACTCGACGAGTAGACACGAAGATTCGCGAAGAAATACGAGAAGTCCTTGCCACATACGGATTCAACAAGGGGACTCGTCGAGTCCGTTATCTACTCGACGAGTAGCCTCTGTTTTGAGAAAATTATAAATAAACTTCACAAACCCGAATTGAGGACTCTCTGGATTTTTGGAGAACTTACTTGGCGACTAAGGAACTTGCTGGAGATCAGAAGAACGTGTGAAGAACCCTAATCCTTCATTCTTAATAGATTAAGGCACTTTAGGTTTAATTTTCCACTTACCTTTGAATAGAATTATGTTAGGTTTATTTGAATTCGTTTTTAAGCTTGCCTACACTGAAATCATGAACTAATTTCGTTAGTTTCTGTTTGGGGAAGACAAATTTGCTCCTATGGTTTAATTTACTCTTTTGATTAATTGTTAGTTGGTGATATTGTTAAATTAAGCTTGTTAAAGACCCTTATGCATTAACTACAACTATTTTTTGTTAATTGCTAAGTGATTAAGCTGCATGAACATCTCTTAATTGCTTATCTCATATAATTTATGTGAACACAATACTATATGCCTAGGAATAATGAACATGAAACTAGGATTAATTAGAGAATGGGTAAATTAATGTGTGAGCTTGTATGATACACCATCAACAAGAGGTTAATTGAATCACCAAACTTAATTAGCTAGCTACAAGTCTTATTTAACCAGAATAATCAACCTAGGAAATCTATTAGTTTAATCAACTGGCCATTGTTTGAATTGGTATGTTTTCTAAGGATTAGTAATAGCGAATGCAAATCTAATCACTAGAGTCGGCAACCAATAACAATTAATCTATTATATTATCATAAAAATTAACCATAGGAGTAAATAAGTTGAACCTAAACAGAAACCCTTTTTGATCATTGAATTTAGTTTGTTTTTACGTGTTTTCAGCTTTTAATTGAGTAGTAAATTTTTAGTTAAGTTTCTAGTCTTGCAAAACTAGAGAAACCCCTATTGTCTATTACTTGTTTTTAGTTAATTCTAGTTTTTAGTTTTAATTTTCCGTTCCCTGAGTTCGATACCCTATTTATTTAACTACACCACAATTGACAGGTCCACTGCCTTTGTGTGTCAATTTTATAATTAAAAGTAGGATTAAAACCAGTTGAATTTACACACATCATTTCCTCACTGTAATTACGGGTCGAAGGCACCAATGTCGGCCTATTGGGTTATATGTGTAACATCCCAAAATACAGTCTGAAAATTTCGTTTTAAATTAGTAGTAAAACCATATTCATCAAACGTCATATAAGAATCATAAACAATGTATCTCAAAATATCATAACAACTGTCAAATATATCATAGTATAAACATCCCAGGCTAAACAAATGGTGTGTGCACTGCAATCTTCCCGAGCTCCTCTTTTGAAAACTGAGTACCTGAAACCAAAACTGAAAACCGTAAGCACGAAGCTTAGTGAGCTCCCCCAAACTACCACATACCATACAATAACATATAAAGCAACTACTGGGCCTTGCCCACTGCATCGGACCGAAGTCCGGACTAATTGGGGCCTTGCCCCCTGCATCGGACCGAAATCCGGACTAACTGGGGCCTTGCCCCCTGCATCGGACCGAAGTCCGGACTAACTGGGGCCTTGCCCCCCTGCATCGGACCGAAGTCCGGACTAACTGGGGCCTTGCCCCCTGCATCGGACCGAAGTCCGGGCTAACTGAACATAGCATAACATGATCATGGCATATAACGTAAACACATATACTGTATACTGCATCGGACCGAGGTCCGGACTAACTAACACAAAAACATGCCTGAATCACAAAGACATCAAACATACTGAACTACTGCATCGGACCAAAGTCCGGAACTACTGCTATCTAAACGGACCGGCATTGTGGCCGTAGACCCGTTCCTACTGAAAGGAGACTCGCCTCACACTGGTGAAGTCTCGTAGACATAATCCCACACTGTTGAAGTCCCGCAGACTCAACCCTAGCTGCTGGATGACAGATTCCTGAACTGTCAACACCAAAATAACACCCAATTAATAATTGGGTTCTAACACATAACTATAAATACATACTTTGGATAATTACTACATTACCCCTAGCTTGGCTTACCCAAGCCCAAGGCCCAATCCATAGGCCCAAAGTCAACTAGGGATCAAAGCCCAACACATGGCCCAACTTTCCAAATTGGGCCCAATTCTCTACATGGACTTCCCTTAAGGCCCATATGTTCAGTCCAGTCCAACATGTCTCATTCTAAGGCCCAATATTATACAATTATCTAGGCCCAAACTAAGGCCCATCTATGGCCCAATTTTCTAAATTAGGCCCAATCCTTCATATGGGCTTTACCCTAAAGCCCAACTAATTACTCTAGTCCATTTGATTATCCTTGGATGGCCCAACACAAAGCCCAAGTTAATATTAAGGTTTTCTCACTTAGCCCATTAAGGTCTTAATCCATTAAGTCCTTTACTCTACTAGATAATTGA
Organism: Lactuca virosa; assembly: GCF_052849685.1. NCBI lineage: Eukaryota > Viridiplantae > Streptophyta > Magnoliopsida > Asterales > Asteraceae > Lactuca > Lactuca virosa. Next base: position 111,157,905 of record NC_136426.1, on the reverse strand, counting down.
TATGGAGAAATTGGGCTTAATACACAATCCAATCTCAATGGCCCAAAAGTGGGTTCAGATAAGTCCAAGGCCCAAATACTCATAATTAGGGTTTTTCACCCAAACATGGCCCAATAGGCCCAAAACTAACCCTTAAGCCCATTAGGGTTTTGCTAAGTTCATTAGGGTTTTGCTAGTGGGGCACCACCCACTACCACCTTGGGTAGTGGTGGTAAATGGCGGCTCACGGCGGCGGCCACCACCTTATGGTGGTGGTTACTATTATTTTTTTTATTCATTGCTAATTACAGTTACAAAACTTTAATCCAAAATCACCCACACACTAACTAACACACACACACAGCCACCCTAGTGGTGGCCGGCGGTGGCTCGTGGCGGCAGTGACTCTTCCATGAACTCCGGCTAACCAAAATACCCAAACACGCATAACTAATAAAAATACAATCACACACACCTAAAACAAAACAAACACACACAACCACCTTATGGTGGCCGGAGGCAGCAGGTGGTGGCGGTGTTCGCTCTTGATTTCCGGCTAGACCAAACGACCACACTTCACTCGAACTTGAAGCAGCAACGCACTCGCAACCTTCTAAAATACAAGCAGGGTCGTCCCTTAGGACGCTAAGCAACAACCGGAGTAACATGAGGGCTGCATAGGCGGCGAAGACAAGTCGTGGCTGGAACACGACAGCCACTAGAACGGCAGCATCAGCGACTAGCAGCGGCAGGTGACGATGAGAGTCCGCCATCGACGGTAGCGGCGCAACAGCGGTAGCAGCGAACGGCGACAGAAGAGGGTCCTTTGCTCGGCTTCTATTTATGGCAACGCAACAGTCGACGCCACCGGGAAACGATGGAGGTGGCGGCACTAAACGGCAACACCGCTGCTCCTCAGCGCCATAGCGACGGACGTGGGCTGGGGCAGCCACCCAAACGCAAATAGCAACATACCCACGAACGAGTTCCTAATCCCTTGAGTCTCTTCGTCTTGCCGGCGGTGGAACTAGGTGGCTGCTCCGGTGGTTCTTTGGTGATGGCGGCTGGGAGAAGAAGAGGAAGGGGGTGGCGGCTGTAGGTGCTCCCTTCAGTTTAGGGTTTGTGTTTTTCCAACGATGGGGAAGGGGTCACCGGGTATATCCTGTGTCCTCATGAAACTTTGATCAATTTATTCAACTTCAGCCCCTCCATCCTAATTTGTTTTCAAACTAAATCCAAAACATACCAAATAGACCCTGCCCTCAGAAATTTTTACAAACTGAATCCAAAACTTACTTTTTAAACCATGATCCCATAAATTTCTTTCATAAAAGATCCCTAAATCACCAATAAACCCTTAAACCTTCAAATCTTTTCAATTTAAGTCCTGAACGTACACTTTTAACCCTCGACTTTCAAAATTCTTCACAAACTAGTCCGGGACTTACATTTATTAATTTATTTAAATAAACGGGGCGTTACAATATGTCCTGGTTTAGAGGATGTTGCTATGTTGTATTGATCTGTTAGTACCGAGTCCTAGTATATAAGATGTTGCTATGCGATATTTATCTGTATATCTGCCCGTTAGTCTGATTGACTGGTTATATGTTTATCTGTTACTGTTATATGTTATGTGTTATGTGTATGTAGACATAGTATGGTTGGTTTGAGGCGTTACGGCTTTGTACGGAAGCCAATAAACTTGGGAGCAAGCCAGACATAAGTTGTGGGCCTAAGGGGCAAGCCAAACTTATGATGTAGGCTCGGAAGTAAGCCAGACATGAGTTGTTGGCCTGAAGTCAAGCTAGACATAAGTTGTGGGCTTAAAGTCAAGCCAGAATCATGCTGTGGACTCCAGGGTAGTCCAGTCTGTTAGTTGTGGACCCAATTTGCATGCTGTTATATGTTGTGTGGTGGTACTTTAGGGGAACTCACTAAGCTTTGGCTTACAGTTTTAGTTTTATGTTTTAGATACTTCGGATGACCGTAGGAAAGCGATGGCATGATCGTGCACATCCTCTTGGGTTTGATGATTTTGATTTGGGACACTCTGATATATGATTTCTATGTTTGAGAACAATGTTTTGTAAACGTTTGGTTGATTGGGGATTTTATTTGAAAACAATGATTTCACTTGATTTAAAAATGAAAATTTTTACCTAGATTTTTAGGATGTTACACCCACATATATCGTTTTTCGTGTTAAGGCAAAAGGAACATATTACTTTGACTATATAGTCATACAACTTACATGTCAAATCACACATGGAATAACCCTTTATAACATCTACTTACGAGATGTGTTTGAGCAAACCAATGCACAACTGATCTATAAACTATGAACTATATATCTCTACTTTAAGAATAGAAGATATTATCGTCTTAGAATTACTTGTGATTAAATCCATGAAATAATCTCTAAGAGTGGGTTTATCCAATACTTAAATCCCTATTTCCAAGTACTCATGAATATTGCATCAATCCCATGCAATGTCCAATCCATATGGACAATCTTTAAATCAATTCATGAAAGTCTTAATTCACTACTTACTTCCAAAAGTTTGAAAAACTACGGAATTTTGAATAATATTTAATTTACTCATGGAATTAAAACATGCAAAGTGAAACACAATAATAAATTAACCAACTATGAAATCATACCCATTGATTATAAATAAATCCCTATTATTTAATCATCATAAAAAATACGAATATATTCATTGTATAATTTTTCAAGTAATCAACTAACCATTTGAATAAATAACATCAGTCATGCCATGTTGTGAACATGCATACTATGCCTCTCGATGGTCCTTCCTTTGTGAACAGATTGACTGGACACTACTCCAATGATGCTCATTTCACTATTCCAAATTTTTGTCCTTAATTAAGATGTAGTGGAATTTCATCTTTACATGCATTGTCTTTCTGTGATGTCGAGGTTCTAAAGTCATAGAGACTGAGCCTTCGATATAATAGAATTTTCCACTGGAACTTGTTACTTGAAACAATTCCATGGTTATGAAGTCTCAGATTTAAGGTACATTCCTTGAACACTTCTCTTGTATTAAAGTTTCCAACTCACATGTACATTCTATAAGCATCTCCCATTATGGAAACATTTCCATATTTCCATATGATCATCAATTCTGAAAAAGAATCATCTTAATCCAGAACTTCTCACTATGGTCCTTCTCAAAATAATGTCATACTTCCAACTGTACGCAAGCAACCAATCTTTGGTAAACCTCAGAATGTTCTTGAACGTTGTTTAACAACTTTAGTCACTTAAAATTCTATTCCTTTTTCTCACAATGCTCAGAGCATTTGAAAAAGTAGAATAAGCAAATATTACAGCATATGTAATCGATCGGAGGATTCGAAAGATATGGGGCGCGAGTCATTATTACAACGATCTAATTTTTGTTCAATTCCTTGCTATAATATTTCCATATATAGAATCTACAATGTTGAAACATTTCAACATGCTATTCATATATGCCTTTGAGTAAGTTATATTAAACTATACACTCTAAACCTTTCAGATTCATAATAAAGAATGTGTGTCATCCCCTTATGTCCACTATAGCGAAACAGTTCCCAATTTTTGCAACTTGCAAACTAGATACATTGTTCCCTATGAATAGTATTGTCAACATGTAATACCAACATAACAATTACGCTCCCACTAGCTTTGACATGTGCTCAGAAATCAACTGGACTTTCATAAATCAATACCCTTTGACTTTCTCATGTAAATCTAGATTCCTATTTCGTGATGCTTCGTCAAGCCCCTAATTAGGTTTCTTAAGCCTATGCACTTTGTCCGGATAGTCTATGTGTTCAAACCTTTTCAAGACGTGATAAACATATCTTTTGAAAGTTTAAATAATTCCTTGCCATTCCTCAGAATTCAAAATATGAAGAGGGATGATGTAATCATATTGTGAATTTGAGAATGAAGTTAATACAAAAAATATTTGTATTGATCTTTATCGGATCCTTAAAATCTGCTAGCGAAAGTATTTCCTCATAATATTTTCATAAGACAATGTTTGGAATAAACCAAATTTAATTTCAGTTTCCTTCATGGACTGAACTTTTCTATTATTTTAATTTCTTGCCTTTTGGCAACTCAAGGGCCCACCAGTGCATCCATGTTTTTAGTAGATCACCCATATTGATCAGTACACTTTCACTGACCAACGTGCTTTGCTTTTGCCGTTAAATGAAAAACATAGAACTCATAAGCATTGCCAACTAAACTGGAAGTGCACATAAATATGAATATGTCAATTGAAACACAACAGGTTATCAACCTTTAGTCGTGTGCTAGTGATAACTAAAAGGATATTGTGTTGGATTGGGTGTCTACACCCATACTATAAACTTGAAATGATAGTAGCATGGTCTTTTAGGTTTCCCTCAAACCTAGAAATTAAATAAGATAGCTTTTAGAGAGAGAGAGAGAGAGAGAGAAAGAGAGAGACTGATTTATTAATTTATTATATGGTTAATAAATTAATTAGAAATCAAAATAAATAACTTGTTAATATACTATGAGAATAATAGATTAATTATAAATAGTATTATTTAATTAATAATTAATCATAAATTAATTGGAATTAATTTTGGGATTAATTGGATTAATTAAAAGTAGGAGGACTAAAGGTGACAATGTTCAATAGTTGAGCATTAAGCAATTCTAGAACCTCCCTAGGCGGGGGACGAATTCTAGAAGGCTTTCTAGGGTTTCCTTGGGTATTAAGGGTGCCTTGGATGCCTTAGGGAGGAAGTTAAGGGATTAGGGTTATCTTGGAGATACCTGCCTTATCTAATACTTTTCTATCACCTATATAAACCCCTATTGGGTTTGATTTTCGTCACGGACTTCATTCCTAAGAGGAATTCCGAAATTTCCATCTCTTATCCTCTCTCTCTCTCTCTCCCTTTAAGCTCCTTGGTTGCTAGGTGGGATTTTAGTGTGAACCATTGGAAGCACGACACTTGTGGTGCTTTCTTCCAACAGTTTTCAAGAAGGAATTCAAGATTGTTTGCAATAACAATCTTCAAGGTAAGTTTCTTGTTCTTATGAGTTAGTTTTCATAGGAAAGTTTTGTAGGTTAATAGGTCATAGTATGTTGCCTATATGTGAAAGACATGGATCCTATTAGGTTTCATGTGCCCTAATAATTTGAATTGTTTAAATGTTTTTCCGCTTAGAGAATTTTAGTTGTTACCCTAATAACCCATCAGTGGTATCAGAGCCTAGGGTTTTCTTTCATGTATTTGCATATTGGTGAATCGAAAAGATACCCGGTTTTGGTTTTGTCGTTGCTCACGACGTGAGCAATGAGGCTCACGACATAAGCTTGGTCAGATCCGAGATTTTGTGCCTTATCTGCCTAATCAGCTTTTATGTGATAATTACTTGCTATACTTATCCTCCAAATCCAATTTTGGTGTATCTATGATGATAAATTAAAAGCCTAGAAGTTAGGAGATAAATATTTGACTTGATAAATTTGTTTGTTGATGAATATAGTTCATAAATAATAAGACCCTAATTAGAAATTAGGTCAATAACCTAACCCGATATTTCAAACCCTAAATCCCGACTCCCAAGGTAAAAGGCTGCTTAGTCCTTGACTTATTGGGCCTAAGCCACCAAGGCCCAAAAGATATTCCATGCCTAAAATGGGCCCAAGTCTAAAAGGCCCATCACATAAAAGCTTCCGTCCCAACAAGGTTCCAAATTCGTAAGCCCACGGTGGCCCAAAATAAAAAGCCTAAAATGTCCCTCTGGGGAATACGCTCAACGTACCATCAGTATTCCCATCGTACTTAAGACCCTCATATCGTCGGGACCTCGGGGGCGTACGCGCGGCGTACATCTAGGTACGCCTGGCGTACGCTGCAACTGGCCAATTCCTCCTTTTAAGGTCTTAATCAGTTAAGACCTAACGTCCAATTTTAGATCTACGCTTATTTAAATGTATTAAGCCATAAATTTGAAAACTTTATGCTTTTGCATGGCTTAAAAAGATCAAATCTTGGATTTTATCATACTAACTTCATGAAACAACCTTCAACCCTTGCATGGTTCAGTTTAATCCATCAAGACACCATTTTTATGCTCAATGGACATCAGAAAGACTAAGATCTATCATTATAACCTTATGGGGTGTAACATCCTTAAAATTCAAGCCAATTTAAAACTTTATAAATTATTCAAAACAAAATAATTATTACAAATTGTTTTCAAAATAGTTTCATGTCAGAGTATCTCAGAAATCAAATCATAAAACATGAGGAGGTGCACGATCACGCCTTCGCCTTCCCGCGATCGTCTGAAGTACCTGAAACAAAATCAACAACTGTAAGCCCGAAGCTTAGTGAGTTCCCCCAAAATACCCGCACAACATATAACACATATACAATAACAGCATACTATGGGCCCAATCAACCATCGGGTTGGAATGCCCCAGGCCCTCAACCATCGGGTTGGAATGCCAACATAATATGCGTCCAATCATCCTCAGGATTGTATACCCTCGGCCCACAACCATCGGGTTGGAATGCCTACATCCTAAGAGTACAATCATCCTCGGGATGGAATACTCTCGGCCCACAACCATCAGGTTGGAATGCCCGGGTCTGTTGGATCATACTCAAGTAGATGCCTCAACCACCAATCAAACATGTGCACACATATCAAATAACCACATAACAGTCTACAGACAGTCAAGCCGATCTACAGATCACTAAGAATTAGGAACATCCAATCTACCAGGATACCGATCTAACAGATCATAATCACATAGAAACATCCTATCTACTAGGATACCGATCTAACAAATCATAACAGTAACAATACAGGATAACAATCCAAAGGGCCGGCCTTGGTGCCTTAGACCCTTGAGTATAGTGAGGAAAACTCACCTCACAAGTAGCTCTAGATGATAATGTCAACTCCCCAAATATAGCTCCAACTCACACACCTACAGTTAGCATGGAACCAAATCTATAAAGCCCAAATTACCAAAATACCCTTATAAGTCAACAGGTCAACCCTTGGTCAAAGTAAAAGTCAACGATTAAGGTCAACAGTCCATGTTGACCCAACTCGTCGAGTGTAGCCCACTGACTCGTCGAGTTCCTTCAGAACTCGAGAAATCATGAAAACCCTAGTTGACTCGCCGAGTTTCCAGACAACTCGTCGAGTCCATGTGGTGTCCAAATGTCAGGAAAAACCCTTACTAACTCGTCGAGTCATCTCACTGACTCGTCGAGTCCATGCAGAAACCAAAAACGGCCAATCTTCATCCTACTCGTCGAGTTCCTTCAGTCCATTTCTCATTCAGATGCTTTTACGTGAAACCAAAGCTCCAAACTGTAGATCTAAGCTCGTAGGGTGTTGTTATCACGTAAAGTTGCTAACTTTACATGCATGCAAGGCTCTATGAAGCTAAAACACTCATAACTAGCTTTAGAAGAAGGTTTTAGACATGAAGGAGGGCCAAAGCTTCATAAAGCTTGAGGCTTTATGTTCATAAGGGCCTAGAGGAGTCCAGATCTGAAACTATGCCCTTGTGACAAGCTCAAATCCGAGAGTGACACCATTTTTGCTCTAAAATGCCCATATTCTCACTTAAGAAGAGATCTAACAAATGGAAGGCCAAGGTAAAGGCTTTTTACCTTCAAATGCAAGCCAAGACAATTTAGACATTGGATCTACAGGCTTCTTCTCATTGCAAGCTTCTAAGACTCCAAGCTTCTTCAACAAATGCACCAAAAACACACTTTAGCTTCTCACACACTCAAGAATAGGATTTAGACCGATTAGGGTTTCTTCTGGCCGTCAAAAGGTGGTAAGGGGTTGGAGGAAAGGACTTGAGGTCCTTTAAATAGGTTGCAAACCCTAAAAATTAGGGTTTCATTTTCCAGCTTCAACTCTTCGAGTTGGATCCTCCAACTCGTCGAGTAGGTCCTTTAAGTAACGGGGCCATATCCGATTCTACACGATGATTTGGGGCATCCAACTCGTCGATTAGGCCTTTGAATATGAATATAAGCTGTAAAGATTATACCTGGGAGTCGGGGTGTTACAATTCTCCCCCACTTGAACTAGACTTCGTCCTCGAAGTCTACTGTGGTGAACTACTCAGGATAATGCTCCTGAATCTCTGTCTCCGGCTCCCAAGTCCACTCGGATCCCCTCCGATGCTCCCGTTGTACCCTTACCAAAGGTACTTCCTTGTTCCGTAGAACCTTCACTTTCCTCTCCAGAATGGCCACTGGTCTATCCACGTAATTCAGGCGCTCATCGACTTGAATATCATCTAACGACACCACTGCCTCCTCATCCAGAATGCACTTCCACAATTGTAAAACATGGAAAGTGTTATGAATCTGACTAAGCTCCTCCAGGAGATCCAACCTATACGCCACTTTGCCTACCCTAACATTGATCCTGAATGTGGCCCGATGTATCGGGGACCCAACTTCCCCCTCTTCCTGAAGCGAATCACACCATTCCAGGTGAGACCTTCAGGAGTACCATGTCACTGACCTGAAATTCCAACTCAGATCGGCGTCGGTCAGCGTAACTATTTTGTCGACTCTATGCGGTCTGCAACCGCTGTCTGATCTGCTGAATCATCTCGGTAGTCTGCAAGACTACCTCGGTCCGATCCATCACCTTGTGACCAAACTCGCCCCAACAGACTGGGGTGCGGCATTTATGTCCATACAATAGCTCATAAGGTGGAGCACCAATGTTGGAGTGATAACTGTTGTTGTAGGAAAACTCTGGAAGGGGTAGGTAGGAGTCCCAGCTCCCATCGAAGTCATTGACGCAAGCCCTCAACATATCCTCGAGGGTCTGAATGGTCCGCTCGCTCTAGCCGTTTGTCTGCAGATGGTATGCGGTACTGAAATGCAGACGCGTGCCCAGTTCCTCGTGGAACTTCTGCCAAAAACAGGAGGTAAACCGAACATCGCGGTCTGAGACAATAGATCCCGGAACCCCATGGCGAGCTACAATCTCGCGTATATATACATCGGCCAACTTCTCGGCCGATGAGCTCTCCCGAATGGGCAGAAAGTGGGCACTCTTGGTCAATCGATCCACCATGACCCATATGGCATCGAAACCCTTTGCCATTCTCGGAAATTTGGTGATGAAGTCCATCGTGATCTGCTCCCATTTCGACATAGGAGTATCTAGAGGCTGCAGCTTGCCAAGCGGCCTCTGGTGCTCGGCCTTGACCATCCTGCAGGTCAAGCACCTCTCAACGTACCAAGCGATCTCTCGCTTCATACACGGCCACCGGTAACTCAAACTCAGATCCCGGTACATCTTGGTGGCCCCGGATGAATAGAGAAGCGATACTTGTGAGCCTCCTCCAGTACAATCTGTCTGACCCCACACGACATCGGAACCCAGACCCGACCGCAACGGGTCAATAACCCCCGACTGTCCTACACAAATTAGGTGATCTCGCCTCTAATCCTCTCCAACTTCCAGTTCTCCTACCGTGCACCCTCAGTCTGAGCTTCCCTGATCAAGCTCACAAGTGGAGAATCCACTGATATCCTCATACATGTCACTGGAATAGAAGATCCAGCTGTCTTGCGGCACAGAGTGTCCGCAACCACTTTCGCTTTACCCGGATGGTAAAGGATCTTGCAGTCATAATCCTTGACTACGTCTAGCCACCTACGCTGTCTCATGTTTAGGTTCGGCTGATCCATGATGTGTCTCAGACTCTTGTGGTCTGTGTAAATGGTACAGCGGACCCCGTAGAGACAATATCTCCAAATATTGAGAGCGAATACCACCGCTCCCAACTCCAAATCGTGTGTGGGGTATCTCGTCTCATGCGGCTTCAACTGTCGCGACCCGTAGGCTATCACCCATCCTGTCTGCATGAGGACCACTCCCAGTCCCGTGATGGGTGCATCATAGAACACTACAAAATCCTCAAATCCCTCCGGGAGAGTCAAGACTAGAGCCTCGCAAAGTCGCTGTCTGAGGGTCTCTAATGCCCTCTGCTGCTCAGGGCCCCACCGGAAATCCACCCCCTTCCTCGTCAGACGAGTGAGGGTACTGCAATCTTGGACAAATCTTGTATGCATCTTCGGTAGTACCCTGCCAATCCCAATAAGCTCCTAATATCTGAGGGAGATTTCGGAACCTCCCACTGCATAACGGCCTCGATCTTGGCCAGATCGACCAAAATCCCCTCCTGGTTAACGAGATGTCCAAGGAACTGAACCTCTTGTAACCAAAACTCGAACTTCGAGAACTTGGCATAAAGCCGTTTTCGTCTCAAAACTCCCAATAGCTCCCGAAGATGCTTCTCGTGTTGCTCTCTGGTCTTGAAATACACCAAGATGTCATCTATAAACACAATGACTGAGCGATCAAGCATCGGTCTGCATACCCAATTCATCAGGTCCATAAATATAGTTGGTGCATTGGTGAGCCCAAACGGCATCACCACAAACTCATAGTGTCCATAACGTGTCTGGAACGCGGTCTTCTCCACGTCCTCCTCCCGTACCCTGACCTGATGGTACCCGGACCTCAAATCTATCTTGGAGAACAAAAATGCTCCCTCTAATTAATCGAAGAGATCATCGATCCGTGGTAGTGGATAACGGCACTTCACCATTAACTTTTTCAAATCCCGGTAGTCAATGCACATTCGGTGTGAACCATCCTTCTTCTTCACGAAGAGTATCGGTGCTACCCACAGAGAACTGCTCGGATGAATGAACTGCTTACCTAGCAGCTCCTGTAGTTGAGATGACAGCTCCAATATCTCAGGTGGTGCTAATCGGTACGACGCCTTGGCGATAGGGGCCGCACCTGTCACAAGGTCAATTCTAAACTCGACCTGCCTCTCCGGAGGAACTCCGGGTAACTCCTCTGGAAACACGTCAGCGAACTCCCTGACGACTGGAACCTCTGAAACTGAGGTGTTATCCCTGCCCCGTGTATCCACCACATACGCTAGATAACCCGCACACCCATGCTGAATATACTGTTGCGCCCTAGCGGCTGAGCAAAACCCTGATCCCACTCTGGTACCCTCACCGAAAATAACCAGTTCTCCCGCACTTGGGGTTCGAACTAGCACCCGCTGACCCTCGTAGTCGATCATGGCACCGAAGCGATTAAGCCAGTCCATACCCACTATCACACATACTTCCCCCATGGGAATCGGAACCAGATCTATCGGGAAAGATACCCTGAAGATCTCCAAAACACAGCCCCGATAAACCGAAGAAGCAGAAATCCCGTGTTCGTTAGCGATGGAGACTCGCAACGGACACTCTAGCTCTCCTACAGGGAAACCGAACTCCCTACTGAACGACGGAGAGACAAAACACCGACTCGCCCCGGAATCAAATAATACCAAAGCAGGTAAGGAGTTCACTAAGAATGTACCTAACATGGTACAACACATATAAGCATAAAACAATTATAATAAAAAAGATAAGGGATAGAAATATACTAGCAACCACATCTGGTGTTGCCCTGGCCTCCTCGGCTGTAAGCAGGAAGGCACATCCCTGAGCCCTCGGGGGCCCTGCGCTACCCTGACTCCCGCCAGTGATCCTCAGTGTAGTCGGCGCTGGAGCCTGAGCCGGCTTGGTGGCTAGTAGGGGACATTGGGCCTTCATATGGCCCACCTGCTCGCAATGGTAACAAAGTCTGACCCCAGAAGCTGGAGTCTGCTGCCTACAATCCCTAGCAATGTGGGCCTGCTTGCCACACTTGTGGCACCTACTACCAGATCGGAAAACCCCCGAATGAGCCTTCCCGCACTTCCCACAAGTGCAGCCGTGCTGACCTCCAGACATAGAATCAGCGGTCTTGGACCGCTTTGGCGTCGGTTGTGTTTGTGTTGGGGCCTGCCGCTGCTCTCTCAACTACAGCTCAATCTCAAGATCACACCGCCTAGCGGCCTCCTGTAACTCAAAGAGTGTATCACAACGCTGGGTAGCCACAAACTGTCGGATGCCAGTCTTGAGCATGCTCAGATAACATGTCATCTGAGCCTGCTCAGAAGCAAACTCCGGGCAAAACATCGCCCTCTCAGTGAACATATGGGTGATCTCCGTCACCGACTCTGCATCCTGCCTCAAAACCAAGAATTCCTGAGCCAGCCGCTCTCGCTCAACCCGTGGAATGCAGCGAACGCGGAACATATCCATGAACTGCTCCCAAGTAACTGCAACTCTCTGCTCATCAATATACGACCCTGTCATCAATCTCCACTACTCCTTTGCTCCGGACCTCAGCAGGTTCAGAGCACATCTGAGCTTCTGGTCAGCAGGACATAAGCATGTGAAGAAGCATCCCTCCACATCAGATAGCCACCTCATGGCTACAATCGGGTCCCGAGTCTCATCAAAATTCGGGGGCTTCGTGTTATCGAAGTCCCGGTACTGAAAAGCCCGACCTACCCCCGCACCTGCAGCTGTCACAGCTGCGGAGGCTGCAGCAGCCGCAGTCTCAGTAATGGTTGCGTATCTGTCATCAAAATACTCCATCATGGCGGTCTTGATAAACGCAAACATCTCCGGAATCTGACTCCGGACAATCTCGACCACCTCCTCGCGGATGATCTCCCTGACACGATCCTCTGTCAACGCTGGCCTATCCTGGCTGAGAGTCTCGGGCACTGCTAAGGCACCCTGATTGCCCTGCCCTGATCCCGATTTGGATCCAGTCACAAAACGCCTCGTAACCACCATACTGAAAATATACCAGAAAGATATCAGATACTCCATATAACAATGGGAAACCAACTCCCGATAAATCCCTCGGGGTTGTGACTTCCTTGCTACGCGTATGGGTCCTGTGCTTTCAGTAGTACGGGCCCATACTGCCTTCCACACCTACCCATATTTGTCTCAAGTATCATCACAACGCCCTGACAATATACATAAGCATGGCGAGCGCTCAATTCTCACTCCTAGAGGAAGGCTAAATATCTCATATCTGGCCAACTGACCCCGCATAACCCACCCATGAAACTTCCACCAACCATGCAGCACTCGTGTATGCTAGCCATACATAACGTTGGACCCGATAGACTTTCGAATACCTGATCCTACCCAAAGCCCTTCATCAAACAAGAACAGGAAATAAGGCCAAACCAAACATTCTCAGGCTATAAGATCTTAATTATGTACAGCCGTGATGCATACACTAAGCAAGTATAGTAATGATGCCAATTTCATATAAGGAAAAACCCTTGGCTATCAGGCATCATATAATCAGGCAATTCTATCATGCAATCCCTGAAGATCCCTACCCTAGTACTAGCATGTTGTTCTAACATATCACAAAATCAAATAATCTGTAAGGTATTTTGGGGTCTACTTACTGGCTCCGGCTGATCGTACATTTTAATCCTCCTTAAGTATTTTGAAAACCATTCGAAAATCATTTTAAAAATCTTGCCCTTAGTTTGAGATTGCATACACACGAGTGTTTCCTCCAATTCACTCAAACCAAGGCTCTGATACCAACTAGTAACATCCTTAAAATTCAAGCCAATTTAAAACTTTTTAAATTATTCAAAACCAAATAATTATTACAAATTGTTTTCAAAATAGTTTCATGTCAGATTATCCTAGAAATCAAATCATAAAAACATGAGGAGGTACACGATCACGCCTTCGCCTTCCCGCGATCGTCTGAAGTACCTGGAAAAAAATCAACAATTGTAAGCCCGAAGCTTAGTGAGTTCCCCCAAAATACCCGCACAACATATAACACATATACAATAACAACATACTATGTGCCCAATCAACCATCGGGTTGGAATGCACCAGGCCCTTAACCATCGAGTTGGAATGCCAACATACTATGGGTCCAATCATCCTTAGGATAGTATACCCTCGGCCCACAACCATCGGGTTGGAATGCCAACATACTAAGAGTAAAATCATCATCGGGATGGAATACTCTCGGCCCACAACAATCGGGTTGGAATACCCAGGTCTGTTGGCTCATACTCAAGTAGATGCCTCAACCACTAATCAAACATGTGCACACATATCAAATAACCACATAACATTCAACAGACAGTCAAGCCGATCTACAGATCACTAAGCATAGCAACATCCTATCTATCAGGATACCGATCTAACAGATCATAATCACATAGAAACATCCTATCTACTAGGATACCGATCTAACAGATCATAACAGTAACAATACAGGATAACAATCCAAAGGGCCGGCCTTGGTGCCTTAGACCCTTGAGTATAGTGAGGAAAAATCACCTCACAAGTAGCTCTGGATAATAATGTCAACTCCCCAAATATAGCTCCAAATCACACACCTACAGTTAGCATGGAACCAATTCTATAAAGCTCAAATTACCAAAATACCCTCAGAAGTCAACTGGTCAACCCTTGGTCAAAGTCAAAGTCAACGGTCAAGGTCAACAGTCCATGTTAACCCAACCCGTCGAGTGTAGCCTACTGACTCGTCGAGTTCCTTCAGAACTCGAGAAATCATGAAAATCCTAGTTGACTCGCCGAGTTTCCAGACAACTCGTTGAGTCCATGTGGTGTCCAAATGTCGGGAAAAACCCTTACTAACTCGTCGAGTCATCTCACTGACTCGCCGAGTCCATGCAGAAACCAAAAATGGCTAATCTTCATCCTACTCGTCGAGTTCCTTCAGTCCATTTCTCATTCAGATGCTTTTACGTGAAACCAAAGCTCCAAACTGTAGATCTATGCTCCTAGGGTGTTGTTATCACGTAAAGTTGCTAACTTTACGTGCATGCAAGGCTCCATGAAGCTAAAACACTCATAACTAACATTAGAAGAAGGTTTTGGACATGAAGGAGGGCCAAAGCTTCATAAAGCTTGAGGCTTTATGTTCATAAGGGCCTAGAGGAGTCCATATCTGAAACTATGCCCTTATGACAAGCTCAAATCCGAGAGTGACTTCATTTTTGCACTAAAATGCCCATATTCTCACTTAAGAAGAGATCTAACAAATGAAAGGCCAATGTAAAGACTTTTTACCTTTAAATGCAAGTTAAGACAATGTAGACACTGGATCTAAAGGCTTCTTCTCGTTCCAAGCTTCTAAGACTCCAAGCTTCTTCAACAAATGCACCAAAAAGACACTTTAGCCTCTCACACACTCAAGAATAGGGTTTAGACCAATTAGGGTTTCTTATGGACGTCAAAAGGTGATAAGGGGCTGAAGGAAAGGACTTAAGGTCCTTTAAATAGTGTGCAAACCCTAAAAATTAGAGTTTTATTTTCCAGCTTCAACTCGTCGAGTTGGGTCCTCCAACTCGTCGAGTAGGTCCTTTAAGTCACGCGGCCATATCTGATTCTAAACGACGAGTTGCGGCATCCAACTCGTCGAGTAGGCCTTTGAATATAAATATAAGTTGTAAAATTTATACATGGGAGTCGGGGTGTTACATGGGGTAGTTTATAATCTCAAGAAACACTTTAAGGACCATTATATGATGAAAATGAGCCCTAAACTAAACCTAACACATGGAATCATCAAGGTAGGAGCTTTATATCTCCAATAAGCTGGAAATGGTGAATAACCTCTGGATCTACAAGTTCCTTCTTGTCCAAAGCTTCTCCACAAGTCATCTTCTTCTTTACTAAGCACCACACACGCACAAAACACCCACATAAGCTCAATATCTTTGGAAGATGGATTAGGGTTTCGAGATATGGCTCAAAAGGCAATGGACGTCAAAATGTTTGTGTGTCCTCTTCTCCAAAAAGACATGAACCAAAGTCTGCATGCGGGAAGACATTTCTTGCAGACATCTTCTACGCAAAAAAGAAAAAGAAAATATATAACTTGAAAATTTTAGATCACACTTTTCTTTCAAAAACCCCCAACCTTAGAATAAAATTAATATACAGAAGTTTAAAACCATTCTTATGTAAATAGATAATATAAGGTCAAATTTGATTTATATACTTTTTTATAATATTTAAAATAATAAAAAAATATTATATTAGAATAAAAATGTTTCAAAAATAAGATTTAATATTAGGATGAAAAATCTACTCTAATAAATAAAGATCATTTTTGCCAAATGTCACATTCACATTCAATTTTTCAAATGTCATTTTGTGATTATTTTGAATTAATTTTTTTCACATTTCATTTCATGGGTTTTCCTATTTTATTAAATTTCACATAATATTTTAATGTAATAATTACAATAAATATAGTATTAAATGAATATCATTTTTATTAATGGACTTAGGTTCTAATTTCAAAATTCTCAAATTAAAGATCATTAATTTCTTTTATTTATTTATTTAAATTATTTGTTTAAATTTAAAAGATAAAAACATTTTAAATTCATTGTTTTTCTTATTTTCTTATAAATTCAAAGTTCTTAAATATTTAGACATTTATATTTATCTTTTTAAAAAAAAATTAACTCATATAATATATTGGTCTCACAACTAATGTCATAAATATTTTTATCTCGGTTATTCAAATTTCATATAATAATCAATAAAAGCAACCGTCAGAACTAAGATTTTAAGTTAATAAGAGATTAATCATTTGAGTGAGAAAGAGACAATTACTATAATTTTACATAAATAAAAAAACCTAAATATTTTAATTAATTTTTTATTTAAAATAATTGATTAATAATTATAAATTTTTATTATAAAATTTAATTAAAAAATCAACCGTAGTTTCCACAGGCTATAATCTAGTTGTTAATATATTATTATTAAAATTTATGTTTTATCCCTAACTTTTGAAAATTGACTTATATAAATACATTGTTTTCTTAATTACTAAAATATAATGAAATACAAAATAATTTCATCTATTACGCACCATATTAAAAATAAAAACATTTTAGTTTTTGTTTTAAAAAAATATGGAATGAATAATTAATTTTTTTTTTATTTTGGTAATATGAGTTATATTTAAGTTTTGTAAAACTATAATTATTTAAAGTTTCGGTGTTAGAAAAAGAAATTATATTTCAGTTTATTTTAATATCCTATAGATGTTAAAAAACAAACATTATTTTTTTTAGACTGCAAATGTTTTGTCAATTTCTTTATCTGCAGATATAATTCATAAACTTTAGTTCTTTTACCTTTAAAAAACAAACAACAATTAAACCATAATGACCAAACATAGTTATATTGAATCAAATATGTTTTAGCAAAGTAGGGACCAATCACGTTTTTTCTTAATACAATGTTTTTGTGATATTATATGTTGATTTTAATAAACTTTACATATATAAGCATTCCAGAAGAGTCTTTTCTATTTTAGGAACTGTTCTCTTCTTTTACCCACATGCACACTTAAGTTCTGAATAACTAAAAACAAAAGTACTTTTTAAGTTTTCTTAAATAATTTAAAGGAATACCAATCATTTCTTTGATTCTAGGACAATTAAATACTGACAAACATTAATGTGGATGGAGAGCCCTCAACCCTACCAATAGATGCCCATGGTTCATTTCTTCATCAAACTCAAGTGACCAATAAACACTTTCTGTCGCATATAATGAGCTAATGTTAAAGGCTTTCTTTAACACAAGTTTTACAGTTTGTTGAAGGTCAGAATCAATGGCGCGAAGACTAACGCCGGATCATCCACTGGTGATTGGGAGGGTGGTCGGGGATGTAGTCGACAGTTTCACTCTGAGTGTGAATATGCTAGTAATGTACAAATTATCAAACCAAGTGTACAATGGGCATGAGCTGTTTCCTTCTTCTGTTACTGGTAAACCTAAGGTTGATGTTCATGGTGGTGACTTGAGATCCTTTTTTACACTGGTACAATACTCCTTTACGTCTTTGTTATTTTTGTAAAGGTTGTGTTAGTAGTTTTCTTGTAAGTAAATCATTTAACTTCTTAATTATAGTGCAAGAGAAACACTAAAATGTGTTGGAATGAACAATTTTAGGCAGCTCTCGATGTTCGATTTATAATGAAATTACAAATACAATACTTACAACTGTTTTTCCTAACAGACTTAAGTGTTCTACTCAAGCAAATAATAGCACACTTATGATATAGTCCAAGAAACTCTTCGACTAATGAAACCCTAGAAATTTCAAACAAAAAAAGAGTTGGGATTTGACAAAAATAATGAATGATAATCTTCAAAATGCCACAAACATTATCGTGTCCACCATATACTAACGTTGTTTATTATTAGTTTTATGTACTTATTTAATATTTGATAGTTAGTTTATAATAATAAAAGACAACTATAAAAAACCTTTTTTTATCAACTAATTAATACTCTTATTTAAGAAATATATTTTATATTTTTCAGATAATGACAGACCCCGATGTTCCTAATCCTAGCGATCCATATCTCAGGGAGCATCTGCACTGGTATTATTATTATTATTATTATTATTATTATATTTATTTAACCTAGCATTTTATTGTTTTGCAACTTTTTATTATTATTTTATTCACGTTCAAATGTCCTAAAACGTAAAACCCTAATGGCATCTACACACACAGAAGGTTTTACCAGTTTGTACATCAAATTAATGTTGCAAATGCTATCATGAATTTTCTAATGTGAAATTTAGTTATCATTTATTTGGTTATAATAAACATGCATATACATCACACATAAATATGTATGAATCCATCCCATTTTATACAAATTTGCCGAATTTTCATTGTATTTTAAAAACAATCAAGTTATGCTCGTTTCTGATTAAAGCGTTTCTAAATGAAACAATATGTCGATTCTAGCTAGATAGTAAATTAGCATTACGAATGTGAATAAACTTCTCATGGCATAAATTTGTCAAAAATTTGTATTAATTATAAAAGTCATACGTGCATAAAATAATCTATATCATCATCATGAGAATACCCTTGCATCTTAATTTGTTTTGGTACTGGCATTGCTTATTTAAATATATATTTGTTTAAGTGGTATCAATAAGGGGGTTTTAAAAAATGTTTCACTTATCTTATGTTCTTCCTAAAAGCAATAAGATGATAACTTGTTTTTTTTTTTTTACTGTTTGTTGTTTGACAAATTTTGATTATACATGTTACTTATAAATTTATCAAAAAGACAAGGGTAAAAAAGTAAATTGATATGCACGTCATTGGTATGAAAATGAAAGGAAAACGATATTATGATCGCTATGATTTTTTTAAGGGTAATTAAATATTTGTAAACTAGTAAAGTGGTTTTCATAAATAGTTATCACTTTCAAATAAGTTTAACTTGAAGGAAAAAAAATTATTAATAATTATTTATTTAAATCAATAAACATATTTTATTTTATTTTTACCCTAACAATAAAAAAACACTTATTATAAGTATCATATCGTAATAAGCTATATCAGCTTTCCTAATCCATCTCAAACACTTATATTTAACTTATATATTATAAAGATTAGACTATTTTAAAATCAAGATATCATATATATTTTTTTCATAAAGTTTTAACCTATTTATTTATTTACTTATCATTATAATTATATATCAATACTGATTATACTAAGGGTGAGCATTTGGACCGGATCGAGCCGAATCGGACCGGACCGGTTTCGGAGAATATTATGGACCGTGGACCGGACCGGATGAGATTTACCGGATCCAGGTCTGGGTTTACCGATTCTTGGACCCGTTTGGACTGATACAACTTTACATTCATATAGTACAACTTGTTAAAACGCGTTTTTGGGTTTGATACAACTCGTTAAAACGAATATGTTGTTGGGTTTGATATGTTATAACCCGTTAAAATGAATATTTTTTTGGGTTTGATACGGTACAACTCGTAAAAATGAATATGTTTCCGTTTCTTGTGTCTTTGAACCGATCAAACTTTGATTGTTTATACTTTATACCATTTGTTTGAAGGATTCTAACTCATTGAATATAACAACAAAAACAAAAAAGTTATAGTCTAAACTCATCTACAAACTCCAAATTACATGTTGGAAAAAACCACATGTCAACTCGACTTAAAGCAGATAAGATATGCTTGTTTAAAGAATTTCACATAATACAAAAGTTTAAATTTCTTGTTGAAAATGTGAAATATTTCAGCTTTGATATCTCATCTTTAAAAGATTGTAACTCATCGAATATAACACCAAAAACAACAAAATTACAGTCTAAAATTATCTATAAATTCTAAATTACACAGTGAGATATATTATTGTTTAAAGAATTTCACAGAACACAATTGTTTAAATTTCTTGTTGAAAAGTTGAAATATTTAAGTTTTGATATCTCATCTTTGAATGATTGTAATTCATCGAATATAATACCAAAAACAATACAATTATATTCTAAAATCATCTACAAACTCTAAATTACACGTTGGAAAGACCGTATGTCAATCTGACTTAAAACGAATGAGATATTCTTGTTTAAAGAATTTCACAGAATACAAAAGTTTAAAATTTTGCTGAAAAACAGAAATATTTTAGTTTTGATATCTCATCTTTGAAGGATTATAACTCATCGAATATAACACCAAAAACAACAAAATTATAGTAAAAAATCATCTACAAACTCAAAATTACATTTTAGAAAAAACCACATTTAATCCGACTTAAAACGAATGAGATATGTTTGCTTAAAAAATTTCACAGAGTACAAAAGTTTAATTTCTTTGCTGAAAAACTGAAATATTTTAGCTTTGATATCTCATCTTTGAAAGATTGTAATCCATCGAATATAACACCAAAAACAACAAAATTATAGTAAAAAATCATCTACAAACTCTAAATTACACGTTGGAAAAAAACTACATGTCGATCCGACTTAAAACGAATGCAATATGTTTGTTTAAAGATTTCACAGAATACAATTTTTTTAAAAAAATAACCCGGTCCAAAACCGGTTTTACTCGGAAACGGCCGGACCGGACCCGTAAAAAAGTCGGACCGGTTTGCTAAAATCCTAGAACCGAGAACTGGTCCAGGGGTCCAAAATAACGGTCCGGTTCACTAGTCCGATCCGGTCCACAGATCCAAATGTCCACCCATAGATTATACTTCTAAATATTTTTATTGTCCCACTAGTCATTTAGTCGTTTAATCATGCTTAATGATTTTTGTTGTATTTTGAAAATTTTAGATTTTAGAACTTGCATGTAATTCGTAAAATTCTATACATATGTGATCTTCAAATTAAATTTTAATAAATTAAATTTATAATTTATCTATGTGATGCATCAAATTCATTTGAAAGTTTTACAATTTATTAACTTTTAACTGATTAATCAAAACAACTTAAACGTTTTTTAGCGTATATTTTAACCATATTAATTTGAAAAAAAAATACGCTTGAAGAAATATTTTAATACTATAACTATCCAATTTTAAACAAATTAACTAGTATAATTTAAAATTTGTTTGAAATTATTATACTTAATTTATATTTATGACATTTTTCTAATACAATATTAAATTTTTGTCATTATTTTTTTATATTAGTTGTTCAAATTTCAATATAGTATCCTTAATTCTTTACTCTAAATATGTTGATGTTGATGGATATAAAACATTACCTTTTTAATATTACAACTTTTAAATTTAGAAATATATTTTTATTGTTATTTGAAATAATAATGATGATCAAAGATAAAATGATATGACTTTAATATATGTTTATCTAATTAACCGTCGGGATAGAAACTATTGAGATTGTAGTATATATATCTTATAATATATTTAAAATATATATAATATTTGATATCAATTTAATATAAAAGTTATCTTATTATAATTAAGTTTATATATATATATATATATATATATATATATATATCGAAGTTATATCTTAATAAACTCTGCCTGCAATCTCTACCAAAATGACCATCCTCGCCTCATCTGCAACATACAAAAGATCGGCACCTCCCATCATGAAACTTCTCGCACCTGCCACACTTGGAACTCCTCCCCTTAGTTGGTCATGAACCCGAGTCAGCGGACATGACCTGTTGGCCGCCGGTTGATATCGTCATGACCCTAGATTATCCACTAGCATTCTTTCTAATAGTTCACATATCAACAAAATCAAAAACTCGGTGCATATAACAAGTATGGGTTTTTTGGGAACCACTCTCCTGTTTGGGCTCTGACTGACTGTACACACCACATCTTCTTGTAAAACCAAAGTTAATTCAAGGTCCACGTTCCCGATCCTAATCCAACAATCAAACAAGAATTTTTACAACCAAAAAGTCAACAGTCAATGTGGAATCCCATTTTCAAGGTCCATGTTCTCCTAGTTTGAGACTGTATTCACACAAGTGTTTTTACAGGAAGATGCGGTGTGTACAACCAAAATTCTCGGATCCTAGTTTGAGACTGGATTCACACAAGTGTTTTTACTCTGGTTTTCAAGGTCCACGTTCTCCTAACACCAGAACTAGGTAGAATCTTAATCAGTAGCCCAAAATCCTCAAGTTTGACCCAAAGTCAAACTTGGTCAAAAAGTCAACAGTCAACGAAAGTCAAAGTCCAAGGTCGTTGCTTATGCCCAGCGTACTCCATTTACACCCGACGTACGCGGCCTAATCCTACTCCTTCATTAAGCACTTTATCCCTTAAGGCCTTTTGTCCATAGCTCAGATCTAGCCTCAAAACATCGACTTAAGTCATAAAGTTTCCACCTTTATGACTTTCCATGGCTAGAAAGGTCGAAAAGCTAAAACCCTAACTTATTAATCCATTAAGACATCAAAACTCTTGCATAGAAGGGATAAAAAGACTGAGATCACATTTTTGTGGTTCCTAATAGCTCCATAACGGATAAAGTTTCCAACTTTATCTATTAGGATGGTCCAAAAAACCAAGATCTAGTCTTTAAGTTTCAAAGGGACCAAAAGTGCATCTTTCTCAACTTAATCCATTAAGTCAAAGTCTTCAACTTTCAGATCTGAATCAATATGATATTTAGATGGATAAAGTTTCCAACTTCATCCATAACAAGGTCACAATCTTGCAAGATCTAAACTTTGTGCACTAAAGTGACCAAAAGCTCATAACACCCCAAACTAGCTAGATCTAACAAATGTATCATCAAGATTCAAGCTTTATACCTCCAGAAGAAAGATCAAGGTGAACAAGGTTTGGATCTACAAGATCCAATGCAACCAACACTTCTCCAATGAGCTCCTTCTTCTCCAAGATGCACTAAGAACACTCTAAAGCACTCAAAAGACCTTCTTTTGCACACAAGGCTCAAACTAGGGTTAGCGTTTCAAGGGAGGACATTGGAGAGGCGGAGGCTGAGAATGAAAAGGGTTTAGGGAAGTTAAGGAGCTTAAATAGGGCTCAAAACCCCAGAATTAGGTTTTGGGTTCTGATTGCATATGCCTATCGTACTCCTGGTAAGCTCAGTGTACCAGGTTGAACTTCCACGATCAGACATGCCTAGTGCGCTGAGCGTACACCATGTACGCCTAATGTACTAGACTAACCCAAAACCTTCCTAACTTCTAACAGTCATAACTTCTTCGTTCCAACTCCATTTTTCGATGATCTTTATATCCACAGAAAGGTATTGAAGATCCCCACAATATTATCTAAATATCTTGGACTAAAAACTTCTTGAACAAAAATCCATATTTCATGCAAGAACCTTGCCTATGACTTTCCCCTTTCTACCCTTCGAACCAGTACACAGTTCAAGGGTTAAATTTTTTAACCATCATTACCTCCTTCCAAAAGGTCTAAACTTTGCCTCCTTAAGGCCCAAATCCTTTACACAATCGACTTCCGGCCGACGACCCTAAATTAAGAAACGACAGGAAACAAGATGTTACATTTTGATTAATTCTTAATTAAACAATACTATTTCTATTAATATATTATTCTCGTAACATATTAATAAATTCATTTATTGCTATTTATTAATCATATAATAAATCAATAAATCAACCTCTCTCTCTCTCTCTCTAAAAGTCATCTTATTTAATTACCAGGTTTGAGGGCAACTCAAAAGGACTTTGTTAACAATTCAAGTATATACCAATTTAGTTATTGGCTTAGACACCTAATCCAACATAAACTCCATAATTTGATCCATATAAGACTAGCTCAAAGAATCATATGTATTTTTGAAGTCAACTTTGAAAATCATTAATGGTTTTTTTGCCTTTTATACCACTCCACAAATTCATTAACCATTAGATAACCATTTAGAATTTGTATACCGTTTATAATAAATGCATATTAATTCATACTAATAATACTATCCATTAATTTAGAAAGTATATTCATCAACAACTTTGTAGTAATCTTATATTGGACACCAATGAGACTAATATGACAAAATTCATTCTCAAGGGTGGGACTTTGGACCTTGGGAATCAGAGTGGTGAAAGATGAATTGTGCCCTAAATTCACCTATATGATCAATGATTTATCTAATAAATATGAGAATATTGCAATAGTTATTTGTAATATCATCGCATTCCAAACCTTTCTCCAAGCTCACTCTGTGTTTATTCTTGAGGAATAACATTTATTCTTTACATTTCAAGGTTAACCTACTCATCTTGATCATTGTTATTCACCCACCATATTACACATTAGAAATCCACGTAGTCAAAATATAGGATCTTACTAACATAATAATTTTCTCTCCAATCAATGGAACGAACATCTAGACAACCATTATATTCCACAACCGCCGCCTATCTATTGTCAGATGCTAACACCTATAGTATTGGTTGATTGACGATTAAACGTCCCATTTCCTTTATATTGTGCCATTATCACCATACTACTTTCCATCAACACATCTATATATATATATATTGTAACATCCATAAAATTTCATAAAAATTTAAACTTTTTCAAACCAACCAAAAATCATAATTGTTTACATTGTAGTTTCGAAAATATGTTTAACATCACAGTTTTTCCCAAAATCACAAAACACAACATGAGGAGGTGAACGATCAAGCCTTTTCCTTCCTACGATCATCTGAGGTACCTGAAACATAACCCAAAATTGTAAGCCCAAATCTTAGTGAGTTCCCCCAAAATACCAACACAACAAATAACACATATACAATAACAACATACTATGGGTCCAATCAACCATCAGGTTGGAATACCCCAGGCCCCTCAACCATCGGGTTTGAATGCCAACATACTATGGGTCCAATCATCCTCGAGATGGAATACCCTAGGCCCTCAACCATCGGTGTAACGACCAAAAATTCCAACCAATTTAAAACATTTTATTTCATTCAAAAACCATTAAGTTCATACATCTTGTTTTCAAAATAGTTTAGACATCAGAGTATCCCCCAAAACCATATCACATAAATCATAAAACATGAAGAGCGGTACAATCAAGCCTTCTCCTTGCCACGATCTCCTGAAGTACCTGAAACAATAAACTGCAACTGTAAGCCCGAAAGCTTAGTGAGTTTCCCCCAAAGTACCCATACACACATAAACATACGCATACAACAAAGAACAGCATACTATGGGTCCAATCAACCTTCCGGTTGGAATACCCCTGGCCCTCAACCATCGGGTTAGAATGCCCATACACTTATACGTATAACAATAACTACTATGGGTCCAATCATCTCGCAAGATGGAATACCCCAGGCCCCTCAACCATCGGGTTGGAATGCCAACATACTATGAGCCCAATCATCCTACCGGGATGGAATACTCCTGGCCCACAACCATCGGGTTGGAATGCCCCACTTCCTATACATACAATAACTACTACTATGGGTCCAATCATCCCTCAGGATGGAATACCCCAGGGCCCTCAACCATCGGGTTGGAATGCCAACCTACTACGAGTCCAATCATCCCACCTGGATGGAATACTCTCGGCCCACAACCATCGGGTTGGAATGCCCCTACACTAGCAACATGCACACATAACAGGCAACCATATAACACTCTACAGAACCAACATACTAGGGCCCTATCATCCTACCGGGATGGAATGCCTTCTGCTACGGCTCAACATACATATCCCGCAGGTAACCTCCTACCAGCGTACATAAGGCAAGACCAACTACAGGTCTATAAATATAACCACTACCCAACTACCAGGGTGCTGATCCAACAAAACTTGCCATCACTTAACTACCTAATCCTCCAGGGTACTAAGCTAACAGAGCATAACATCATATCATTATCCTATCTACCAGGATACTAGCAAGCATATCATCACATAAGCATAACAAGCTCTAAACAACAATTCAAAGGGCCGGCCTTGGTGCCTTAGACCCTTGAGTACAGTGAGGATAACTCACCTGAAACGGAGAACCGAACCACGAAACCACACTCCTGAAGCACTGCTCCAAACCCCAACACCTATTGCCATCAATGGACCATTGACATAAATAACCAATTACCATAACACCCATGAAGGTCAAAGTCAAAGTCCAGGCCAAAGTCAAACTTCATGACTGACTCTACTTGCCAAGTCAACCCGTTGACTCGTCGAGTCCTTATACTCTGAAAACTCTTAGAACACGACTCAACTCGCCGAGTCACCCCAAGACTCGTCGAGTCCAACGATCTCCGAGTCCCATCCTGCTCGACTCACCGAGTCACCTCCGGACTCACTGCTTCAAGGTTTAACCAGAAGAGATTGGGGTTCTGCGACCAGACTCGCCGAGTCCAAGGCAATCTTCAATAGACTCGCCGAGTTGTTCTTCCAACTCGCCGAGTCCATGAACATGTTCATACAACTCGTCGAGTACACCCATGTGACTCGTCGAGTCTCTCCAGTTTTCAATCCATACAGTGGCTTTTCGAACCGTGCAGGGGCTCCAATCCATAGATCCACTCTTCTACAGTCTAACCCTCACATAAAGTGGCAAACTTTACGTGAAACCAAGGAGATATAGGCCCAAAACACTCTAGGGCTAGGGTTAAGGACTATGGGGCTTCATCAATATCTCTTAGACAGGAGCTTTATGACATTTTGGACCATCACAAGCCTAGATCTGAGGTAGCAATCTCAGATCTAAGCCTCTAACTCGAAGTAGCTCTCAATCATACCAAAAATGCCCCAAATCTCAATGATAAAAGATCTAGATGCAAAAGAGCCCAAACAACAGATTATTACCTCCAATATAAGCTCCAACTGAAGTAGATCCCGGATCTACACCACTCCTTTGCAGCAAGCCTCTTGATCTTCAAGCCCCTTTCCAAGATTTCCTCTTCCAAAGCTCTATTCTCTCTATTAATGGAGGCTCACTCGATTTTAGGGTTTCTGGATCTCAAAAGGGTAGTAAAGAAGCTAAGGGTGGGTTATAATGTTCTTTATATAGGGCACAACCCCCGGGATTAGGGTTTTCTCTCTACAGCACCAACTCGTCGAGTCCAAGCCGCCGACTCGGCGAGTTGGCCACTTAAACCGCGATAGAATTCCCGCTCCGACTCGGCGAGTAAGTAGGCCTACTCGTCGAGTCCTTTATTTTTTTTACACTTTTGGCCCTTCATTGAACTTCTGAAATTTCGGGATGTTACAACTCTCCCCCACTTAAATTAGGCTTCGTCCTCGAAGCCTACTGCAGCATACGCTTCAGAACAAACCCCTTGCACTGCAGACTCCGATTTCTCAATCAACTCAGGTTCTTACAAACCCTAATTCTGCATCTCTCTTAAGATGGCTTATTCTCGCGTGGCATCCTTGCCACTACTCCAAACTAACCATTGGCCTTTCAACTCAAAAGCACCACCTATCAATCACGAATCACCCGATAATATTAACCCTTCATATCAGGGGAACACTTTCGCGCCCTGCAAACGCTAGATTCTACAAACACCCACTAAGCTCTGCTAAGACACTAATCCATCTTCCTTCGCCCAAGATTGGCGATAACCCTGATAACTTGCAACCTGGAACGAACCTTGTTCCCTTTTCTGATTCTATCCCTTACGCGCTGACAGGATACTGCATCCTTCAGCTCCCATAACCCATCAACCAACCATATCGCGTAACCACTCGTACCTGGCCCAATTAGCCTCGGGCTGGAATACCAGGCACGCCTATAACGGGTCCAGTCATCCCCAGGATGGTATACCCACGCATCCTCATGTATGTTTGGCCCAATCAACCCTCGGGTTGGAATACCAAACACACCAGGTCCAATCAATCATAGGGTCCGGTCATCCTCATGATGGAATACCCTAGATTGGAATACCTCCACATACATGACCCAAACCTACAACCATGCTCGGGACCCAAGGACCTTGTCCTTGCGTCACCCTCGAACCCTTCGGTTCGACAAAACTAAGTGTAACCCACTCACACCTCTTTATCACGATCTCTAGGTCCTCGCCCTCCGACTGCAATATCCTTATAAATTCCTCATCACCGGTCCAGACTACTCCCGAGTCTGTCAACCTGCCATCTCACTCTCCTCTGTCCAATTCTCCAATCTGGAATTACTATCCCTCTCCTCTTCCAAGGAGGCTGAAATCATGTCTACATATCATCCAATCATTGCCACAACGACAACACCTCACTATACATCACCCCTTAGCGGCGCACACCGCTATCTCATAACATGCATACATACCCAGAGACTGATCGCATAACCAGCAATCCATACATAGCCTGCCGCATTTCCTCAGCATTTCCACCATTCGGGGACAACCCCACCAGCCGCTATCACATAGCCGCATCCTCCCTACTTGCTCCAAGATCCATGATACATGCCAAGCCCTTACTACAACTGAACCGCCTCATTGCACCACTCCAATGATCAACATTCAAACCGCGACAGGTAACACTCTACACCCAGCAACTCATCCGAGAATTTCCAATTCTACCCCACTTAGAGCACTAGCTATTATACACAGGCAGCGAGGCTGACATGCTGCTCAATCGAACCCCACCAATACACCGAACTTCAAGGAACCTAAGTTCCTGCTGAAAGTTTCCAATTCCCCGAATCATGACCTTCCTTTCTCACGAATTCCACACCGGATACTATCTCTCTAAAAACTCTCAATACTAACTCTTCTCTAACGCATACAACACTTTATATCTCATGAAAGAAGCAACAACACATAATCATAACATAAACGAGATAAAGCAGAAAAACATACCGGCTGACACCTCTGGCGCTGACCTGATCTCCTCGGTCACAAGCTGATAAGCACGCCCTGGAGCCTTCGGAGGCTCTGCTCGACCCTGACTCCCGTCAGTAAGTCTCAAAGTGGCTGGCGCTAGGGCCTGCACTGACCTGGCAGCCAGCAGAGGACACTGGGCCTTCATATGGCCCACCTGATCACAATGATAACAAAGTCGGACTCTTGCAGCTAGAGTCGACTGCCTGAAATCTCTGGCTATGTGGCCCTCCTTGCCACACTTGTGGCACCCCGAAGAAGAACGACAACTTCCCTCGTGCACCTTGCCGCACTTCCCACAAGTGCGACTCCTCTGACCTCCCTGTCGATAATCAGCGGGCCTCATCCGCTTCGGCGCAGGCTGCGACTGCACCGGGGCCTGCCTCTGCTCTCTCAACTGGAGCTCAATCTCTAACTCGCGCCGCCTAGCGGCCTCCTGCAACTCCAACAAGGTACTACACCTCTGCGTGGACACAAACTGTCGGATATCCCTCTTGAGCATGCTCAGATATCGGGACATCTGAGCCTGCTCCGAAGCAAACTCCGGGCAAAACATCGCCCTCTCAGTAAACATCCTGGTGATCTCCGTCACCGACTCTGAATCCTGCTTCAGCTCCAGGAACTCCTGAGCCAACCTCTCTCTCTCTCAACCTGTGGAACATAACGAGTACTGAACATCTCCCGGAACTGATCCCATGTAACCGCAGCCCGTTGCACATCAGAATAAGATCCCGTAGTCAACCTCTACCAATCCTTCGCCCCGAGTCTCAAAAGGTTCAGAGCACACCTCACCCTCTGATCCGCAGGGCATGAACATGTGAAGAAACAACCCTCCACGTCTGACAACCATCTCATAGCAATGATAGGATCCTGAACTCCATCAAAGGTAGGGGCTTCGTATTATCGAAGTCCCGATACTGAAAACCTCGACCGGTTCCTCCTCCTGCCGCTGTAGCTGCCACAGCATCCGTCTCTGCAAGAGCTGCATAGCGCTCATCAAAGTACTCAACCATGGCGGTCTTGATCGACCCAAACATCTCCGGCAACTTAGCCCGGAACATAGCAGCAACCTCATCATGCAGGATCTCCCGAATCCTGGCATCCAACTCATCCGTACTCATCTGACCAATGACCTCGGGTGGTACTGACCCATCCTGAACACCCTCTCCTGATCCTGATCCCGAACCAGATCCTGCCCTGAAACGTCTCGTAATCGCCATACTGCAATACACCAACAAGACCCTTAGACACATCACATATCCACCCGGGGAACTATCTCATATCCGATACCCTAGAGAGTTGTGACTTCCTTGATACGCGTATGGGTCCTGTGGTTTCAGTAGTACGGGCCCATACTACCTTCCACACCTACCCATATTTGTCTCAAGTATCACCACGACACTCTAACCATATACACACACACGGCGAGCGCTCAATCCTCACTCCTAGAGGAAAGCTGAATATCTCATATAAGGAAAACCTTAGGCTAGTAGGCATCACATAATCAGGCAATTCTATCATGCAATTCCTGAAATTCCCTAGCCTAGTACTAGCATGTTGTTCTAACATATCACATAAACAAATAACTTGTATGGTATTTTGGGGTAACTTACTGGCTCTGGCTGATCGTACCCTCTGCATCCTCCTTTACTTATTTCGAAAACCTTTTGAAAACCATTTTGAAAATCCCTCCTTGATTTGAGACTGGATTCACACGAATGTTCCTCCAATTCACTCAAACCAAGGCTCTGATACCAACTTGTAACGACCAAAAATTCCAACCAATTTAAAACATTTTATTTCATTCAAAAACCATTAAGTTCATACATCTTGTTTTCAAAATAGTTTAGACATCAGAGTATCCCCCACAACCATATCACATAAATCATAAAACATGAGGAGCGGTACGATCACGCCTTCGCCTTGCCACGATCTCTTGAAGTACCTGAAACAATAAACTGCAACTGTAAGCCCGAAAGCTTAGTGAGTTTCCCCCAAAGTACCCATACACACATAAACATACTCATACAACAAATAACAACATACTATGGGTCCAATCAACCTTCCGGTTGGAATACCCCTAGCCCTCAACCATCGGGTTGGAATGCCTACATACTATGAGCCCAATCATCCTGCCGGGATGGAATACTCTCGGCCCACAACCATCGGGTTGGAATGCCCATACACTTATACGTACAACAATAACTACTATGGGTCCAATCATCTCGCAAGATGGAATACCCCAGGCCCCTCAACCATCGAGTTGGAATGCCAACATACTATGAGCCCAATCATCCTACCGAGATGGAATACTCCTGGCCCACAACCATCGGGTTGGAATGCCCCACTTCTTATACATACAATAACTACTACTATGGGTCCAATCATCCCTCAGGATGGAATACCCCAGGCCCCTCAACCATCGGGTTGGAATGCCAACCTACTACAAGTCCAATCATCCCACCTGGATGGAATATTCTCGGCCTACAACCATCGGGTTGGAATGCCCCTACACTAGCAACATGCACACATAACAGGCAACCATATAACACTCTACAGAACCAACATACTAGGGCCCTATCATCCTACCGGGATGGAATGCCTTCTGCTACTGCTCAACATACATATCCCGCAGGTAACCTCCTACCAGTGTACATAAGGCAAGACCAACTACAGGTCTATAAATATAACCACTACCCAACTACCAGGGTGCTGATCCAACAAAACTTGCCATCACTTAACTACCTTATCCTCCAGGGTACTAAGCTAACAGAGCATAACATCATATCATTATCCTATCTACCAGGATACTAGCAAGCATATCATCACATAAGCATAACAAGCTCTAAACAACAATTCAAAGGGCCGGCCTTGGTGCCTTAGACCCTTGAGTACAGTCAGGATAACTCACCTTAAACGAAGAACCGAACCACGAAAGCACACTCCCGAAGCACTGCTCCAAACCCCAACACCTATTGCCATCAACGGACCATTGACATAAATAACCAATTACCATAACACCCATGAAGGTCAAAGTCAAAGTCCAGGCCAAAGTCAAACTTCATGACTGACTCTACTCGCCGAGTCAACCCGTTGACTCGTCGAGTCCTTATACTCTGAAAACTCTTAGAACACGACTCAACTCGCCGAGTCACCCCAAGACTTGTCGAGTCCAACGATCTCCGAGTCCCATCCTGCTCGACTCACCGAGTCACCTCCCGACTCACTGCTTCAAGGTTTAACCAGAAGAGATTGGGGTTCTGCGACCAGACTCGCCGAGTCCAAGAACAGACTCGCCGAGTCCAAGGCAATCTTCAATAGACTCGCCGACTTGTTCTTCCAACTCGCCGAGTCCATGCACATGTTCATACAACTCGTCGAGTACACCCATGTGACTCGTCGAGTCTCTCCAGTTTTCAATCCATACAGTGGCTTTTCGAACCATGCAGGGGCTCCAATCCATAGATCCACTCTTCTACAGTCTAACCCTCACATAAAGTGGAAAACTTTACGTGAAACCAAGGAGATATAGGCCCAAAACACTCTAGGGATAAGGTTAAGGACTAGGGGGCTTCACCAATATCTCTTAGACAGGAGCTTTATGACATTTTGGACCATCACAAGCCTAGATCTGAGGTAGCAACCTCAGATCTAAGCCTCTAACTCGAAATAGCTCTCAATCATACAAAAAATACCCCAAATCTCAATGATAAAAGATCTAGATGCAAAAGAGCCCAAGCAACAGATTATTACCTCCAATATAAGCTCCAACTGAAGTAGATCACAGATCTACACCACTCCTTTGCAGCAAGCCTCTTGATCTTCAAGCCCCTTTCCAAGATTTCCTCCTCCAAAGCTCTATTCTCTCTATTAATGGAGGCTCACTTGATTTTAGGGTTTCTGGATCTCAAAAGGGTAGTAAAGAGGCTAAGGGTGGGTTATAATGTTCTTTATATAGGGCACAACCCCCGGGATTAGGGTTTTCTCTCTACAGCACCAACTCGTCGAGTCCAAGCCGCCGACTCGGCGAGTTGGCCACTTAAACCGCGATAGAATTCCCGCTCCGACTCGGCGAGTAAGTAGGCCTACTCGTCGAGTCCTTTATTTTTTTACACTTTTGGCCCTTCATTGAACTTCTGAAATTTTGGGATGTTACAATCGGGTTGGAATGCCTCAGCCTGTTGGCTTACGCACAATACAGTGAAGCCTCAGCCACCAACCAAACATGTGCACATATAACAGTCTACAGCCAGTCAAACAGATCTACAGATCACTAAGCATAACAACACACTATCTACCAGGATACCGATCTAATAGATCATAATAGCATAGCAACATCCTATCTACCAGGATACCGATCTAACATATCATAACAGTATAATAGCATGCATAACAGGATATCAATCCAATGGGTCGGCATTGGTGCCTTCGACCCGCAAGTACAGTGAGGACAACTCACCTCACAAGATGAATAGAATTGATAAGGCCAGACTCCGAATCTCATCTCTCAACTCAAATGCCTACAACCACCAAGTGACCAATTCCATCAAAACCCCAAAAATACCCTCAACAGTCAAACTTCTTCAAACATGGTCAAACTCGATAAATACATTGAGTCAACCAAGCCGAGTCAACCGAACCGAGTTAACTCAAAATTGGTTGTTCCATGCGAGTACGCGGGGCGTACTCTGGAGGTACGCTCAGCGTATGCAAGCCTCGCATTGACTGATTACGGGGTATTTGACCGAGTACGTGGAGCGTACTCCCTTCTACGCGGGGCGTACCCTCGCAGATATAACTTCTTTATTAAGTGCTTAATGGCTTCAGCACTTGAGCTCATACTTCAGATCTAAGGTCCAGAGGCATACTAGAGTCATAAAGTTCCCAACTTTATGACTTTCCACGTCCAAAAAGTCCTTAATGCAAGGTCTTAATCCATTAAGACATTCTCAAGAAGCATGGAGACAAACTAGCTAAAGGGCCCTCATTTTTATGGCTTAGAACCCTTCCTAGGGTCTAGAAGGACAACTCAAAACGTCCAACACCAAACATGCATAGAAATGGGACTTTTGGGACAAGAAGAACACATAAAGCTACCAAAAATGAGATCAAAGCAAATAAAACATCAAGGTGAAGACTTTTTACCTTCTGGAGCTTCCCAAGAAGGTCATGATCCAAGATCCACAAGCTTGCTCCAACTTCTAAACTCCTAAATGCAACTCCTTCTTCCTTACGCACACAAAGGACACACTTTTAGCTCAAAATACACTCTTATGGGGTTAGGGTTTGCCAAAAATGACTCAAGGGCTTGGAGGCTGGAAAGGTGGGGGTAAATGAGCTATAAAGGTGCTTAAATACCCCACAAACCCTAAAAATTAGGGTTTCACTCGGACATGAGTACGCCCAACGTACTAGGGCATGCCCTAGTATGCTTAGCGTACTCACATGTACGCTTAGCGTACTCCTCCCACATCCAAATTACAAATTTGCCACTAGGGCTTCCTATGGCCACTTCCTTCTAATTCCAAGGACCAAAAGTGACATAATTAAAACCAAGGGATGAATTGTAGAATACCTGAAATTCGGGGTGTTACATATAGCCACCACACCATGGTTGAACAATGTTGTAAATATTCAGTTTGTTGGGGTCGTCCCCTCTAGTATGACCTCATGTCTTGTATGTTGGCCTACTTGCATCCATGTATGGGTCATCATGGTGTCGATGTGCTACATAAACTAA
Source organism: Lactuca virosa (assembly GCF_052849685.1). NCBI lineage: Eukaryota > Viridiplantae > Streptophyta > Magnoliopsida > Asterales > Asteraceae > Lactuca > Lactuca virosa. The sequence goes on along the minus strand of NC_136426.1, from coordinate 111,123,042 downwards.
TCTTTAGTTGTTTCATTTATTGTATTAACAAAAAGTCATGCATGCTATGTTATTCATGTTAAGTTGGAAAACATATCAGAATTCCTTTTGGTCTTTTTGAGTCTAGTTAAGTCTAGTTTTTATATTATATATTATAATATGTAGACATCCCCACTTTTAATGTTAGTATCGTATTTTTATAGACTTATCTATGTTGTTACAAATCAGACTCCTTTGAAACATTCCTTGCGTTTCTTGTATATGTAGAAACTAAATTTAGTTGTGAGACCAAGGTCTTACAATGTGATCATGTAGAATATTTTGACAATTCTTCTCTTCATGGGACCTTTGACTCTAATTGAATTCAAATCTATTTGTGTGCTTTCGGATGTAACGACAAAATGTTAAATAAAAAAATGATCTACAACATGAATAAATATGGTTTGCACTCTCGTATTACAATGAACTTAACCACCCTACGCACATACACTTTGGGTTGAAGTGCTACACGTAGCTAAAAACATATTACATATACTTCTTTCCGTCTCACTCCAAAACAACATATTGTAACACCACTAACTTATTATTATAAAATCATTCATTTAAAACTATTTGCAGTTTTAAAAATAAACTTCAGAGTTTTAACAAAATTTGTGGAATGTCAAATGGTCCCAAAAGTTATCAAAAGAACTGTCGTTTAAAAATGCGAGAGAATAATAGGTATCAGAACATAGTTCAAGCTCTCCAGTGTCTTCTGAAAGTATAATCCTTTATTTCCTCCAAAAACTTCAATCCGAACACACATCAATATAAGTTAGGCAACGAAATTGCCTAATGAGTTACTCGATGTTGATTCATTTGGAGTAAGGGCTAACATTCCAACTTACTCGAATCAAACATCCAAAAAAATGTTTAAAATGTATAAAATAATAGTTTTAATAAACCAATCAAAACAAATGGATCTTATATGCCCAAGAGTTTAGCTTCAACAGTTATATTCCCAAAAGGACACAAAGGTTCTTTGGAATGCAAAAAGGGTAAACCATGATTTTATCATAAGATTAGATGCAATGCATGCAAACACACCCACCCTTTTTCCATTTCAAAAGTATAACTTACAAAATTGGTGGTTTAATATCGCAGACTCATGGTTAGTGCCAACAAAGAACCACTACCAATTGTTATCCTGCAAACCAATCGATAGGGAATTAGGGGAGCCGCCACCCTACACCACATAATGGGTATATACCCTAGATATTCACGTGAGGATTATCTAGAAATCTAATAAAAACAATGAACATGACGAATGGTCAATATTTTTGGTACTCAAGATCTTAAACTCACATCTCATCCTAGCATGGTATGCACAAGTAGGATGCCCAAATCATTTTTCAAGAACATAGGATTTTTTGCTTGTATAATCAAACTAATTTCCAAAAATGATTTTTCATGAATACATAGATACATATAGCATAAAAGTAGAAAGAAAAATCATTTAAGGAAAACTAAAAAAAATTCAAAGTAAGGTAGGGGATGTGTGTTCCTGGTAACTCACCTCGACTTTTAGCTCCAAAAACTCTCTTTACTTTTATAAAGTCCCCTCAAACACCACCTATATAATTTAAAGTGTATTACTATAAATCACCAAAATTTCCTTGGTGTCAGAAAATTTTTGAACTCTCAAATTATTTGTTATTTATATAATTAGGAGTAATGTAATTCAAATAATGTTAAACAGATGTGACAAACTCCACGAAAAGGAAATGCTCCTTAACAAAATGTTTTATGTGTCAAGTGACAAGTCATGTTTTTCTAAGGAATGCATCATGTTTCTAGGTAACTTCCTATTTTATACGTCGTACTTACATTACGCATCACGTTTTACTATGAAACACATTGTGTTCTGTACAACAGAATACCAACTTAGTTTTTCACTCACTTCTATCCATTCTAACTTCACTTAATCAAGTGGATTCCAAAATACTCATTTGTATAGCCATTATGGACTTCTAAACATCATTAATAGTCACTAATCCATTCAAAATTCATTGACTTAATCATTTAAGTCTTCACAATAAACCATGACGTTTATTGATGGTTATAATTCTTTTCTTTGACTTAAGTGGTTAACGTGACCAACGAGTCACTAGTGTTCCTTGGAACATCCTAAGTATTGAATCTACCAATTCATCATAGTGATGCAATTCAATACTTCCCAATCTAATTAAAATTTTGAGCTAAATTTCTCAATGATATCATAATTCGTTTCCTATATTTCGTAATTTGCCCTTATGGCTAACAACCCTTAGAATGGTTAAGTGTTTCTTCATGTTTTCTATCTAATTTAACATCAATGCATCAATTCATGATTATGAATATCATTTATGTGAATAATTACCAACAAACTATGTAGAAGCTCATCAATCAACTAAATATCCCCAAATCCATTTCATAATCACTTTATTCTCCCATTACCTTGAGTTTGTGCATCCTTGAAGGATTATTGCATCAAAACTACTTTAATGATCATATAATCATCTAGGGAAAATGATAATATGATGATTATTATTGGGATCTAGGGTTTGTGGTGAGGTTATCACTCAAACACCAAATCTATCAAAGGGATGATAAATTTGAGCATAAAAACCACACCAACCATCTTATAATTTTTATAAAAGAAAACCCTAGCCCGCAATTGGCCATGGAATCCACATTTACTTTCACTCTATGCCTCAAATTCGAAATTAGTGTTAGTATATGAAGCATTCATACCTTAAACCCCAAATTGTTTCCGCTCTTTGCACTAGATGATTTATAATTGCTTGATTTAAACTCTAGAAGACATTACTTAATGCAGTTGCCATTTCTCCAAGCCCTCTAGTTCTACAATCATTTATTTGGCTGAAATGAGGAAAGAGTGTTCTTTATATAAGCTCGATTTCATTTTCCATTCTCACATCTTCATATTTTTACAAGATTGGTCCTAAACTCCAACTAGTGGGAATTATCATCTAGGAGTTAACTCTTTTAGTCCCTCTCCATCATATTTATGATTTGAATGGCTCACGATCATTTAAGTGAGTCAACACATTGGTCAAACCCTCCTTTGACATTTTTACATCTTTAGTCCCTAACTTCTAAATGTTGTAATTTTAACATTTGTTCTTCCAGTGTTTTTATTTATTTATTGCTTAATTAATTAAATGAAAAATTCTATCCCTAAATGTGGAATATTACACATATCATTTTCCAAATTGTTAAAAAGAAATCATCTCACACTCCCTTATAAGGTCTTTGGGTGGATTTGATATCCCCACATCCCACCACCATATAGAAGTACTCTTCGTGCCACGTAGTGTGTTTTTCTTGGCTATCCTATCATGTATGAGTTTTAGATAACATTACCACTCATCCCTTATCTTGCATCGACTCCTTAAAGTGACCTAACCTCCAATATCCTACCTTGACAATGTCCTGACTCCATCCTAGCTATTGGTGTAATCAAGCATGTTGTACCACCATATTAATTTATGTCCACTCCTATAAAAAGCGGCATATCTAAAATCATTTATTTCTTCTATCTCCATACTTCCAATGAACATGTATGTCATGTTCTCATGTGATATACATTAACTATCATCGTTGAGAAAAGAAAATGAAAGATAAATACAATTCCCTTATTAATATTGTAACTAGCCTAATTTTGGTGAGGAACCTTGAGGCTAATATTTACACATCTATTTGTTGTTTAAAAAAAGCTTTGTGTCGATTATACACTAGCTGTATATAAATTTTGTTTGGTTGTAAACATAAAGATGCAATGGATCGAAATTAATTGCAATTAAATCTTTAGTTAGATCATCAAATCGACAAACATTCACACATTTATTAGCCTTTTTATGTCCATATATTGGCTTATTCACTAAATTGATGTATAGCACACTTTTTCATGGTAATCTTAAATAAACGGTTTACATGTACCAACGACTCAGTCTATGCATGCCATATCCTAAGTATGTATGTTAACTTTAGAGATCTTTGTATGGATTAAACAAATTCAATTCCTTCACGCTTAGTTTCAACATTTTCCTCGTATTTTTCACCTATGTTAGTTTCTAGTCAAGAAAATCATACTCCTCCATGTATATCTCCTACTATATATTGATGATATTCTTCTTACGACCTCCACTTTCGTTATCCTTCGAATGTTTATGGCCTCTCCCAATAGTTATCATTTTGACATATTTCAGACCTTCAAGATATTTTCCCAACATCTATGATACCAAAATAAAGATGGGATTTCCTCTATTAGCGCCAATATACGAAGTACATTCTGAAGTTGACCAGTTGCTCAACTAGAGCACATGTCAAACTATGTTTGATATTTATCCAAACTTGAACTGTAGTCACATTCTCTGTCACTACTAGTTAGGGGAATATTGTATCTAATGTTCACATCCCCGACTTAAACTATGTCATCTACAAAAATATGCATGATTATGTATGATTATGAGAGCTACACCTTAATGAATGGAAACATGTTGTATGATGCGATCGAGGCACCCTCTACCTCCGAATTTAGTTATATGCCTCCACCATCATTTGTCTTAATGCCTCATATAGTACCGATTGGGGATGTACCTAAACTCATCACTTCACATACAAATACTATGTTTTTCCTTAGTAATAGTTTACTTAATATTTATCTAAATGTTAATCAAATGTATTCCACTCTAATGTCGAATTTGAATACCATGGGGTGGCTAATGTGACTGTTAAAACATGTTGTCTTTATAAACATCACTCGCCTTTCACCAAAGTTACCAAATTTATTGTGACAATGTAAGGTCCATTTAACTTTACACCAATCATACTCAGTGCAAACATACTAAGAACATCAAGATCAATATACACTTTGTTTGCAACAATGTTACTACATATCGTAAATTTTCTTTTCTTGATTTCAAATATAGTTTGAATGATCATATTCAACATCACGATCATAATATAGGGGGGCATTAACATATATTTTGTTTCTTTTTCTATATTGTCTATTTTAACCCTTATCTTGTAATTTGATAGCAGCTCATGGCCTATTGTACTGCTGTATAAATTTGTTTACAATGAGAACTCATATCGGCTAGATGATTTTATTTTTCATTTAAAATGTTATCTAAAATACATATTTATAAAATAATAATAATAAAACTTTATAGAATATAGGTCCCAAATGGTTAACTCTTTAACATATTAAAGTATGTGAAGGAATACAAGGGTGTGCAAAAGTTATAAAGAGACAATATCTTAAACTAAGCTTAGAATCATTACATTATAAATTTATAATCTATTTAAAATATCTAGAAGTTAGGCGTGTCTTCGGTTCTTACCGAATCTTTCAAACCGAGTAGATATCAAAATAAAAGTGTTAGGCTTAGAAAGATCGGTGAGTGTCCCAGGGTCAACTCTTAAAGAATATTAGATAAGGGAAATAATCTAAACTCAAAGTCAAACCCCCAAAAATAATTTCAAATCATCTCAAGATTTTGGTAGTTTCAATAGACCAATAGCTTACTCATTCAGTAGACCAAAAGTTCAATAGTTTATTTGTTGAAAAGTTCAAGGGTTTAATAGACCAATAATTTAATAATTTAAATGTTCAATAAACCAATAGTTCAAAGTTCAATAGTTAGGGTATAGAGAGCTTCAAATGAAAAATAAATACAATATCAACAATTTCCATGGTCTACTTAGTAATTTCAAATAATTAATGGATATGATTTTATTCCCAATTCCAATTCAATATCAAAGTCCAATATCACAGTGATGATTATGTTTAGGTCTTAGGGATCATGCACAATGTCTCATTCTATACGATACACTTTCAATGCTCGTTCTAAGGTTATGGATCATGTGCAGTTATCATAAAGCACCCTATACACATTGTATACTTCTTCTAGTCTAAACTAGGTGTCTTCTGAACAATCAAACAAGCACCGCTCAAGGGGTTCTAAATTGCTTACGAACGTGGGGCTTACTAGAAAGACACACCTTAAATCATAAGATCCAAAATAGGTCCCAATAAATGCCACACAAAATCTCATCCCATCTTAAGTGGACACACAAATAAATGTATCTTAAGTGGACACACAAATAAATGATCAAAATCATTTCACATCAAACAAAAAGTTTTCCCCATTTACAATAAATCTCTTTCAAAAATAAATTTCGTTAATGCATAAAATACATATTGTATTCATTTAGAACATGTGATGTTTAGCATATAAAAACAACTCTTCAAAATCATCAAAATAAGTTTAATGACATGTATAATTGGTATAACTCACCTTAGGTTATTGTAGGTATCTAACTTCAAATCTAGTAGTGATTGGTAGTCCAATGTTCACTTATACATCAAGGTTATACTCATCGCTTAACCATTAAATTAATCTCTTAAGGTAACAAATATTTAGAATCTTATTTTATACCTTATAAATGTTCCTTAGGTCACTGGAAGTGTAATGGAAGTGATTTAAGGTCAATCAAATTAGTAGAGAAAAAGTTATGACTTTTAAATATATGGTCGTGTCAAATATGCCTAGTAAATTATACGACCATGCAATTCATTAGGTACCTCAATTCATACCAAAATTTGTATTTTACTTTGTGCTCTTGACCCAATATTTCATTAATCATTATAATTGACCTCTAAGGATGGAATAAGATTTTGAAATTTGTTTTATGTTATTATTAACATCTTAATTCATCCATGACTTAATTATTTATAAGCTATTATTATAGATTTAATTAGTTTATATTCCATGTCCATCAAAAGAGCTTATAGGTTCCTTTTCCATGTGTTCAGTCACCCAAAATGTATTTAAATCTCCATACAATGGCTATATTTAATGAGTTCAAACTAGTTTTAGTTACATAGATTAATATTCTAACATTAATCCAGTCTATTTATTTGTCATTATTAAATTCAAAGCACAAAATGAAAACATGATTCCTACTTTTAGCTTGAAATCCATTCAATGACAATTTAAAGCTACAATAATTCACCAATCTAGGCCTTATAACTTCCCCAAGTTCACTTTTAATATGGAAATCAAGCAACATGGCAGAAAGTTGATGATAGAAAGACAAACTATTGATGAAACATAAACTAAAGAACCAAATCAAATCCAATTTACTATAGGATTTTGGATTTGTGAAGATCCAAAATTCCATGTTGCTAAAATGAAGAAAGATAACTAGAAATTATACTTTCTAGAGCTCCTAGTTAATTATTCTAGTGGAATTCCTTCAAAGACACTTCATAATGTCTTCAAATCTTCCTTCGAGCTCTCAAATGTCCTTTCTAAACTCTCCTAATTTCCAAAATCATGACAAAAGATCAAAATGAGAGGTTTGGGGGTTTAGTTAAAAGTTTTCCAATTTAGTAACATAAACCCCTCAAGTTTCCATTCTCATATTGGACTCTATATTGTCTCAAACTTATCATCTAACCTTGAAGAATTTTACATATATAACCGTTAAAGTTACTATCATGACACTAAAATTCCAAAAACCTAATTCACTTAGTTAAGTCCAAGTTATACTTAAGTTTTTCGGATTTGAGATTTAACATGTTTATTTCTTGAACTTTAAATCTTCTTTTTAAGCCTAATTTAACCTTTTAATAACCTTGAAACTTTCAATTTCACTCATATTTATTTATATCATTTATTTCTATAATTTATTTCATTTATTTGTATTTAATTTAATTACTTTTTTATTTAATTTTTCAAAAATTTAATTTTGCTAAAATTGTCAAAAGCTTTAGTCCCGAAATACATATATTACGGTATAAATTATAGAAAAGTTAACTGTTCTTTAATATAAAGGGCATGGAGAAGCCAAGATAGGAGCATCTCGAACAATTAGGATTTTAACTTTATATTCTTAAATTTGAAATTATTTTTAATTTATAATTACAATATTATAATACTTTGGGTTGAACAAGGCTTCTTTCAATATTTCCTGTTTTTACGATCTTGTTATGAGAACTTGGATCCTCTTCTTATTGGTCTTCAAAGGAAATATTTAGATGTTATTGTTCTCACGATATTTTGGATGCTACGGAGGTTTCGAAACACCACTCTTTTCAACCAAGCAAAACAAAGAAGACACGTTAATTACTTTAAAGAAAACATAGTTATTTAGGGCTGTAAACGAACAAACCAACACGAACGGGGCTTGTTCATGTTCGTTCGTTTAAGTTAACCGAACAAATGAACGAACACGAACGGTTAAATGAACGAGTTTTCTTGTTCATGTTCGTTCATTTAACATATTACATTGTTCATGTTCGTTCGTTTATGTTCGTGAACATGCTAAACGAACAGAAACAAACGAACATAAACGAACAAAGATAAACAAACATATATAAACATAAATGAACATATAATATAATAATGTAATCAAACACAATTAAACATATATGAAGATAAAACGAACTTATATGAATGAACATAAACAAACGTAAACGAACAACATAAATGAACGTTCACGAACATAATTGAACGAACGAGACCATTGTTCATGTTCGTTCGTTTAACTAAACGAACAAGAATTTGCGTTCATGTTCGTTCATTTATTAAATAAACGAACATAAACGAACTTCCCGCCGAACGGTTCAAGAACAATTCGTTGATCGTTCAGTTCGTTTACAGCTCTATAGTTATTCAATCGTACTTTCGAATTTAATTACAAGAAGTAGAACATTTAAACTTAATTGGATTAGTTAGCTTCAAAATCCAACCCTTGTTTTAACTTCTTTGTAATGTTCCTTGTCTACTATCTTACAAACATTTATAAAATCCTCCCTTTTAAAAAAAAAGTGTGTAAACTTTGTACCGTACTAAAATTTACCAAGTTTATAGATGTTTTGATTGCTTTTATAATATGTTTATTAGCTTATTGCCATTATCACTAAAAGATAACTTGAGCGTTTAGATTGCACAAACTAGCTTGTGTATATCGACTTAAATAAAAACTTTATAAATTATTTTATTTTAACTTATTAGTTTCTTATAAACTAATTTAAGTGGTTGGTACCAGAAAGATCAATATAAACATATATTTTTGGTATTACATAAAGAAATAGAACATAGATAACTAGTCAAAGTTATCATTATCATATTCATATAAATAAAACATTTTACATTCTTTTTGTGAACCCGAAGACTATTGACTATTGAGAAAGGAAGATGCCACTTGTAGAAAAAAGAAACAAGCAAATGCGATAGAGATTTAACATTGAAGTGACAATTGCCACTCTTTTCTTGTTTCTTTTTCAGGATGGTTACAGATATTCCAGGCACCACTGACTCCTCTTTTGGTATGTTCTTTTCCTTCATTCAATCATCCCTACCCATTCATATTTCATCATATTCTATTATTCTTAATATTATATTTTATTTTACTCTTTTATAAATTATTTACAATGTCATTAATTTTATATCTTGCTAACTTGGCTAACAAAAAGTGTTTTTAATAAAGATGTTATGGGTTCAAACTCAAACATTGTAAATATACAATCTCGTAGTTCTAAAAAAATTAATTTCATATTTTTTATTAAATGTATACGTATTTTTGGTTGGCTCATTAACGAGGGTAAATTATGTATTCTAGTACTCCCTTTGACAACGAAGTCCACTTTGCATGAACAATAGAGTCATGTCCCATAAAAGGAAAGTGCACTGCGTTTTTCCCTACCTAAAAATATTAACATAAAGATTCAAACTAGCCGGCCGACAAATATCACAGCTCTATAAAAGGAAAGTGCACCAAGTTTAGAATATTGTCTTGAGCAGCTACGGCCTATAAAGTTGTAGAGAGTGACTCGGAAGGGAGCTCGGCACATCCTATGTGGCTTTGGTGCACACCACCTCACAACCTCGATAAAGGTGATTTGGCAACCATACTCGACAGTCGACATATATCTACCGAGTTCAAATCCTAACAAATCTCACTCACCAACCAATCAAACTACTGTTTTTTTTGTTTTTTTATTTTCTATTTTTTTAGTTCTCAAACTCTATAAATTAAATTGCTTCAAACCACCCCTCCAAAACGACAAAAATTTTATGTACAATAACAAAGATGATGTGACGTCCAAATGGTTAACAAAAAGGGTGTGACAACCTAAGAATCAAGATGTGCACTTCTCACATTTTTTCGCTTGCCAAGTGTCACATTAATTTATTTATTTTATTCTCCCCACACCTTATAAATGGTCACAATTCACTTTTACTCATCTATTATTTTATTTTGTTTTAAATAAATAAATAAATAAGATATTTTAATAAAAAAGAAATACTTCGCTACTTTAAAATAAATCAAAAACATTACATTTAAAAAAAAAATACTACTCCAAAAACATATCAATTATAACATCCTAATTTTTATAATAAAATTTTCATTTTTAAATAAGATAAATACTCATTTTCATAAACCTTAATCAAGATAAAATTCATTTGTTCATAAAATCAAAATCCTAAAATCAAGATCATAGTGTAAACATCGCGTAAGTCTCAATCATAAAAGTTGATGAGTATATACGGTTACACTTTTGTCTTTCCCTTTGTCAGAAGAAGCACCTAAAAGACATTTAATCTACAAACGTAACTTAAAGTTTAATAAGTTTCCAAAAAATACTACATACCACAATACACATACAATGCATACAAACAATAACCTTCAATTTATAGTTGGTATGTTGCTTGACCTTCAGCTTAAAGTTGGTCCGCCCCCTTAGCCTTCAGATTATAGTTGGTCTGCCCATTGGCCTTCAACTTAACGTTGGTCAGCCACCAAGTATCTTGGCCTTCAGTTGATAATAGGTCCGCCCTCAACCCCCAAATGTTATTTATCGATATATAACAAACAAGCAAACAAACAATCAAACAACAAAGGGAAAACGACTATGCTAGTATACCTTCCTAACAACATACAACAACATACATACATCTTAACATACATAGTATATATACTGTAACATATAGTATAGTGAGAAAACTCACTTGAATCAAAATCTGAATCCCAACTGCTCAAAGTCTTGTAGAATCAACTACATGAACCACTTAAAATCAAACATAGACTAAACCTTAGTATACAGCTCAATTCCTCCAATTTGGCCGAAAGCCAAACTAGTCAAAATGTCAACAATCAACGGTCAATGGTACCTGCGCCGCGACCAGCTTCTTGGTCGCATCGTGATCACTAAACGCCGAGACAATCATGATTGCTCACTGCGACTCGCATCACGACACGCACATGTACCGTGTCACGACGCAAATCCAATCAACTTAATCCATTAAGCTCTTAATCCTTAACGTCCAGAGCTTAAAAGCTCATATTTGAGTCTTTCGGAGCTTTGCATGGATAAAGTTTCAAGCTTTATCCATCTCCTAAGTCCAAACTTCTAAGATCTAAAGCCCTAGATCTATAAATGACCACAAAGATCCAATGAGTCATGCATAGCTAGAAATGAGTGCCAAAATCATCACTTAAAGACCAAAAGGTCCAAAAATCAACTAGATCTAAGGCAATGGTTTTGGAATCAAACTCCAAGAACCTTCCATTATAATCCAAAATAATGATTCAAATCATGAAATAACAACTAAGAACCCATAAATGTGTGATCTTTATACCATCACAAGGTCCAGGAGGTGCGAAAGATGTAAGATCTGATGCAGAAACCACTCTTCAAACAACAAGCTCACCGAATTCTTCCACCAAAAGCACTCAAAGGCTTCAAACACCAAGAACACGTACACACAAAGGCACACTAGGGGTTAGGTTTTTGATCTTGGGGATGGAGGATGAGAGAGTCAACAAACCCTAAAAGTTAGTGCACTTATATAGGGCCCAAAACCCGAGATTTAGGGTTTTGTGCCTAGCTGCCACCGCATCAAGAAACACCTCTAGACCGCATTGCAATTTTAAATGACGTGGCCGCTTCATGACATCTAAAAGTCGTGTTGTGCTAGCCAGATGTTACAACTCTCCCCCACTTGGAGTAGATTCCGTCTTCGAAATCCGGTGCGGTAAATAATTCAGGGTAGTGTTCGCACACATCTCTTCCTCAAGTTCCCATGTCCACTCGGGACCCTTCTAGTGCTACCATTGCACCTTTACCACTCCCACTACCTTGTCCGCAAGTTCTTCGTCTTTTTATCCAAGACCGTGATCGGTCTCTTCACATAGTTCAGATGGTTGTTCACCTGAATATCATCTAACGGTACCACCGCAGAATCAAGAAATATGAAAAGTGTTGTGGATCTGGTTGAGCTCCTCAGTCAGATCCAGCAGGTAGGCAACCTTGCCTACCTGAGCAATCACTCTAAAAGGTTTAATATATCTGGAGCCCAACATGCCCTACTTCTATAAACGAATGACACCCTTCCAAGGTGAAATATTTATAAGTACGAAGTCCCCAACTTGAAACTTAAGATCGGACCAACGTCGATTTGCGTAACTCTTCTATCGACTCTGTGCGGTCTGTAGTTTACCGTGTACTTGTTGTATCATCTTAGTAGTCTTGAGCAAAACCTCAGTGCTCCCCATAACTCTCTGACCAACCTCACACATCAAATCGAGGTCCGAAATTTCCTCCCATAAAACAACTCAAAGGTAGGCATACCAATACTATAGTGGAAGTTGTTAGTGTATGAGAAATCTGTTAACCGTAAATATGAATCCCAACTTCCATGGAAACAAAGAAGGCATGCCCTCAACATATCCATCAAGGTTTGAATAGTCCTCTCGCTCTTCCAAAAACTAGAAGTAAAGCGAACATATCCGTCGGAAACTATAAAGGTCGGCACCCCATGGAAAGAAATCACCTCTCGAATGTAGATATCGGCCAAATTCTCAGTTGAGGAATTGTCCTGGATGGCAATAAAATGAGCACTCTTAGTCAATCTGTCCATGATGACCCAAATAGAATCGAACCCTCGTGCAACCTTTGAGAACTTAGTGATGAAATCCATGGTGATATGCTCCCATTTCCATAATAGGATATCCAACGGTTGCAACTTGCCATGAGGCCTCTGAGGTTCTGCATTGACTTTCCGACAATTGAAGCACTTCTCGACGTACCAAGTAATGTCCATTTTCATGCAGGGCCAACAATAGTGTAACACCCATAAAATTTGAGCCAATTTAAAATATTTTAAATCATTCAAAAACCATTACGTTCATACAATTCGTTTTCAAAATAGTTTAAACATCAGAGTATCCCCCAGAACCATATCACATAAATCATAAAACATGAGGAGCGGTACGATCACGCCTTTGCCTTGCCACGATCCCCTGAAGTACCTGAAACAATACACTGAAACTGTAAGCCCGAAAGCTTAGTGAGTTACCCTCAAAATACCAACCACACATATCATACTCATAACCTATCACAAATAGAATAGCCATGCACATCGGGTCTACTGTGTGACAGGTCTGTCCGCACCGGGCCTTCAGTCCACCTGGTCCACCCTCCGAGTCTAGCCATGTACATCGAGTCTACAGTGTGATTGGTCCGCCCGCACCGGGTCTTCAATCCACCTGGTCCACTCTCTGAGTCTACAGTATGACTGGTCCGCCTGCACCGGGCCTTCAGTCTGCCTGGTCCACTCTCCGAGCCTCGGCACGTCTGGTCCGCCCTCTTGGGGCCTTCAGCCTATCCGGACCGCTCGTTGGGCCTACGGAATATCCGGTCCGCCCTGGGTATGTTGGCCTACAGCACAAAGCAGGACCCGCCTCAACCCAACCCCCGTCAAACAACCATGTGCACATAAAACAATCAATCACATAAAAAATCCTTAACCAGACTATCAGTCTAACAGATCACATAGCATATCAACATCCTAACCAGGATTCCGACCTAACCGGTCACTAGCATAACATTACCCTATATACCGGGTACCGACCTTAACCAGGTCACTAACATAACACCATCCTAAATACCAGGATACAGATCTAGCAAAGCAATAACATAACAAACAATACCCGGATTTCCATCCGATAAAGGGCCGGCCTTGGTGCCGTAGACCCTGTCGATATAGTGAGGATAACTCACCTGCAATTGCAGACTGAAGAGGTAAAACCAAGCTGCTCCGACCACCGACACGAACTTCACCACAAAACACTACCAAAGAACCAATTCCATAAATACTAAAATTACCAAAATACCCTTGGAAGTCAAACTGGTCAACTCTTGGTCAAAATCAAAGTCCTCAGTCAAAGTCAACCCTCCTGGTTGACTCTACTCGCCGAGTCAATCCGTCGACTCGTCGAGTCCTTATACTCAGAAAACTCCATAACACGACTCAACTCGCCGAGTCGCCTCAAGACTCGTCGAGTCCAACGATCCCCGAGTCCCATCCTGACCAACTCACTGAGTCACCCCTCGACTCACTGATCTGCGTCTTAAACAGAAGAGGTTAGGGGTTCTGCGACCTGACTCGTCGAGTCCAAGAACAGACTCGCCGAGTCCAAGGCAATCTTCAACAGACTCACCGAGTTGTTCTTCCAACTCGTCGAGTTCATGCCTATCTTCATGTGACTCGCCGAGTCCACCCATGTGACCCGCCGAGTCCCTTCAGTACTTCATCCATACAGAGGCTTTTTGAGCCATGCAGGGGCTCCAAACTATAGATCCACTCTTCTAGGGCATAACTCCCTCGTAAAGTTACAAACTTTACGTGAAACCAAGGGGTTAAAGGTCCAAAATCACTTTAGGGATAGGGTTTAAGACAAAGGGGCTTCACCAACAACTCATTGACTGATGCTTTATGACATTCTAGACCAACACAAGTCTAGATCTGGAGTAGCAACTTCAGATCTAAACTCCAAACCCGAAATAGATCTTAAACACACCAAAATGGCCCCAAATCTCCTACATGAATAGATCTAGATGCAAAAGAGTGAAGGTAACAGCTTATTACCTCCAAGATGTGCCCAAACTTCAGTAGATTCTGGATCTACACCACTCTCTTGATGCAAGCCCTTTTGATCTTCAAGTTTCTTCCACTAGAAACAACTTCCAAGCTTCAATCTCCCTCCAAAGGCCTCACACACACGAGCTTAGGGTTTTCTGGTTCTCAAGGGCAATAAGGAGGCTGAGAGAAGGACATAAAGTCCTTTAAATAAGGTGCAACCCCCGAGATTAGGGTTTTCTCATTCCAGCACCAACTCGTCGAGTCCAAGCCGCCAACTCGGCGAGTTGGCCACTTAAACCGCAACCCAAACCCGCTCCGACTCGGCGAGTAAGCGTACCTACTCGTCGAGTCCCTTCTTCGAGATTACACTTTGCACCCTTCAACTTCTTGCTTCCGAACTTGGGATGTTACAAATAGTCATGTTTCAAATCCATGTACATCTTTGTGGCACCCGAATAAATTGAAACTATGATTTATGGGCCTCCTCCATCAATGTTTTTTGGCCCCCACCCGAATAAGGAACCCAAACTCTACCATGCAGAGTCAATAAACCCCGACCATCAATATCAAATGTTGAACCCTAACCAACTACCCTATCGCTTTTTCGGTTCTCCTCCTTGACCGCCTCAGCCTGCGCTCCCTTATTTATTTTCAGTAATGGAATCAAAACGGTCACCCTCAAGCATAGATCTTGAATATGTGAACATAGTCGTCTTACGACTCAACGCATTGGCCACCACATTGGACTTAACTGGATGATAAAGAATCTCTAATCATAATCATTCACTACATCAAGCCTTCTATGTTACCTTATATTCATATTTGGTTGGTGCATCAAATATCTTAAACTCTTATGGTTTGTGTAAATGGTACACCGAACTGCATACAAATAGTGAGGCCAGATCCTGAGGGCAAAACTATTGTCCCAAACTCAAAATCTTGAGTCGGAAAGTTATCCTCTTGAGGCTTCAACTGCCTAGAAGCATAAGCGATCACCCGACCTCGTTGCATGAGTACAACCTCGATCCAGTGATCGAAGCATCACAATAAACCACAAAGTCATCAACACCCTCGAGAAGGGTCAACATCAGCGCCTCACACAACTTGTACCTTAAGGTCTTTATGATGCCTGATGCTTAGTCCCCTAGTGAAAAGTAACACTCTTTTTGGCCAAACGGGTCAGGGGAACTGCAATCTTGAAGAAATCCTATATGAATTTTCTACAATATCTAGCCAACCCAAGGAAACTATGAATACCAGATGGAGTCTTTGGAACCTCCCACTGCTTCACTACCTCAATCATTACCGAGTTAACCAAGATACCATTCTGGTTGACAAGATGTCCTAAAAACTGCACATCGCATAACCAAAACTCACACTTAGAGAAGTTTGCATACAACCTCTCACTCCTCAAAACCTCAAGAACCTCCCGTAAAGGCTATGCATGCTGCTCCTTGATCTTAGAATGGATCATGATATCATCAGTAAATATGATCACAAACTGGTCAAGTATGGCCTACACACCCAGTTTATCAGATCTATGAATGTTGTCGGTGTATTGGTGAACCCAAATAACATCACCATGAAATCATAGTGACCATAACGAGTCTGGAAGGTTGTCTACTGAATATCCTGATCTATGACTCTCATCTAATGGTAGCCTGACCTCTAATAGATCTTGGAAAACCAAGATGCACCTTGAAGTTGATCAAATAAATCATCGATCATGGGAAGTGGTTAACGATTCATCACTGTGAGCTTATTCAGCTCCTTGTAGTGAATACACGTCTTGTGAGAACCATTTTTATTCTTGACAAACAAAATCGATGCACACCATGGTAAACTACTCGGTCCGATAAACTCCTTGTCCAACAGTTTCTGAAGTTGAGAGGATAATTCTTATATCTCAGGTGCTTCAAGACAATATGGAGTCTTGGAAATCGGGGCTTCACCAGGGATCAGAAAAGGGAACGAGATCAATTGGAAACCTCACTCCAAAAATCTCCAATCCATAATCGCGATAAACTCTCGAAGTTGAAACCATACGATCGTCAGTGATAGCGACCTCCAATGGAAAATCCAGTGCTTCGGGAGAAACATAAAAATCCTATTGAATGAGAGTGATACAAAGGACCGACTTGCACCGGATTCAAACAATACTAATGCAGTCAGGGAGTTAAATAGGAACGTACTTAATCAAAAACATAAACATAAGCATACAATAGGGTATAATCAACATAAAAGATAAATAGATACATACAAATAACAACGTCAGGCGTTGCCCTGGCCTCCTCATCCTTAAGTTGATAGGCCCGACCCCTGGCCTTCAGGGGACTCATCTCTCTTATGGTGTCCGTTAGTAATACCCAGTGTCGCAAGAGTTGTAGCCTGCACTGATATGGCTACAAGTAATGGGCAATCTGCCCAAAGATGACCTAGATGATTGCAGTTGAAGCAAACTTGCATGCCCTGCGGGAAATCTTTAGCATAATGCCCCTCATTGCCATATTTATGGCACCCAGCTCCTCATCGACGAGGATCCTCATGAAACTTCCCACACTTGTTGCAAGTGTAGCTCCTATGTCGCATAGACCTCGAATCAACGGGCTTGAACTGCTTAGCTACTAGGTATGGTTGAACTGGAGTATGTATCTTCTCTCTCTTCTGGGTCTCCAACTCTAACTTTCTCCACCTAGCATGTGATTGCAACCCCGAAAGGGTCTAATACTTGGAGTTCTCCATTAACTTCCTAATCTCGGTCTTTAGCATACTCACATATTGAGACATCTTTATCTCCTCATTGGTTGCATACTCTTGGTAAAACAATGCCCTTTCAATGAACTTTTTGGTGATCTCAGTCACCGACTCAGTCGTTTGCTTCAGGGACGTGTACTCATGATTCATGCACTCCTTCTTAACTTGTAGAACATACTCTTCTCTAAACATGTAAGTAAACTGCTCCCAGGTCAACGTAGTACGCTTAGTAGGAGAAAAGTGTTGGGAAACCAAACCCCACCAATCCTTCGCCCCAAGGCGAAGAAGGTTCAGCGTGTACTTGACCTTCATCTCTTCAAGGCAACCATACATGCTAAAAGCACCGTCCATATTGGTGATCTATCTCATGCTGACAATTAGATCTTTTCCACCTTTAAACTTGGGAGGATGGTTAATATGAAAGTCATGATAGGTCGCAATCTAGGTCATCTGCTCTCCAGTAGCAGTAGTAGCGACAACAACATCAATAACAAAAACATATCTCTCATCAAACATCGTTATCGGTTCGGTCTTGATAGACCCGAAGATCTATGAAATCATTTATCTCATGGTCTCAGATACCTCAGCGACAATCCAATCACGAATCTCAGCATCAATCAGGCTCGATCTCTCCAGATCACTCATGCCCGCACCGGAACCACCACTCAGTCATGTCATCACCATACTGAAAGATATAAAGGAAATATGTCAAAACCAGTTCATGGTGCTAAATCACACCATTTACTCATCTACTAGTTTATATGTAACTCTGTGACTTTTCCTTATCCCCGTACGGATCTTGTGTTTCCAATAGTACGAACCCATACTACTTTCCATACCTATATGTACTTATCCTAAGAATTATCCCAAAGTTTCCAAGTCACTACACTCGACTACTGCTAGATGTCATAACACACACCTATGTACTCAAAGAGCGACATGCTAATCTTTCTAGACTATCTAGTATTTCTTCCATCCTCGCTCTCGTACCACTAAAAGTCTCTCCTAACATTGATGGTGTGTATGCAAGTCGTACGTAACCCAAGATTAGATAGACGTTCGAATAAATCATTTTGCCATAAGTCCACAACCAAACAAGGAATAAGAAGTAAGACTAAATCAGACATTATAAGGCTATAAAATCCTATTTATGTACAACTCTAAAGCATACACTTAACAACTAACATCATCATATACTTTAAGTAGCACATAACAAGCAATTCCTAGGCTACAAGGCATCACAAATATTACACAATTCTGACATGCAATCACTAAGAAGATCCTTAGCCTACTTATTAAAATGCATTTATAACAGTTCACATCTCAATAGATATATCTTAGAATGGATATTTTGGAATTCACTTTTCTTTTCGGGCTCCGACTGACTGTACACATCGCATCTCGTTTCTTATTTATTAAATTCTTTTTCGAAAACGTTTGTAAAAATTCTCAAATCCTAGTTTGAGTTTGGAATCCCACAAGTATTCATCCAAATCCCTCAAACTAGGGCTCTAATACCAACTTGTAATGCCCATATTTTTACAATAAAATTTTCATTTTTAAATAAGATAAATACCCATTTTCATAAAACCATACAAAAGATAAAATCCTTTTTTTTTCCATAAAATCACAATCCCAAAATCCAAAATTTGTAAATAAAATCATCGTGGAAGTCTTAATCGTAAAAATAGCTTAAGTTTTATTGTTGTTTCATCTACGTTATTCAAACCTTTTAAGAAAAGTTAAGCAATCAAGTTCTAAATTTGTATAATTTCATGATATCGTGATTTTTCTATTGAAAATTTTGTTTTTGTAACTTTTTGAAAATATCATTTTATTTAATGAATTAGATATTTTTAGGCTTGTGAAATTGCTAATTAATATTTAAAACCCGTAATATAATCATGGTATAATTTTCCCAATTTATTAGACACATAACTTTGAAGATAATATGATTGATTTAAGGTAATAATCATTTTAATTGTGTTAGAAATAACATGTCTGCTCAAAGAAGCTTGACATAAACGCAAATGCTTCTTATTCGTATATGGAATCAAATTATTAGAAACTAAAAGTTTGAAAAACATGTTTAATTGGGTGACCTAGACGCTGATTCCAAAAAGATGATATGAGATAGATAGGAGTTAGAATGACCTCGACGTTGATGACAATGAGATAGATAAGAGTTATAAGAATCAATGTTTTTTTTTTGTTGAACAGCTGAATGAACATATAATAAAAATAAAAAAACAAAGGGATTACAATGAAATTGACATGAGCGGATTTTTTAACCGCTCTTCTCACTTAACGGTCATTTTTTTTAATCATATTCACATACCACACAAATGAATAATAACAATCATATCTATTAAGGAATCTCTTCTAACAGAAGCCTGACGAAAAACAAAATTGTTATTGAACTTCCAAATCGACCACCACATCGTCATAACAATGGCTTTCAAAACTGTGTGTCAAGCTTGTGAGGAAATAGAGATTATGTTGGTGATTTTAGTGTCACCATGTCATTTTATGTAACCGGAATTAGCATGTGAGCTAAGGGGCTTCTTAATTTGTTTTCTATGTGTACGGGTTGGTGCGGAGTGCACGCATGTATAAGATCAAATTAGTAACTGGTTCGACGACTAGTCGGGGATTAATTTTTCATGATAGTGGTTAAACCAAAAAAATATTTAATGAATACATATTTTATAGTTTACATCTATAAATTAACATTTTATATTTACATTGATCGATAGTCACTAAAAAATATTTTCATAACTCATTATTTAACTAGTGGAAAAACCCGGGCTTCGCCCCGGGCCGTTTTTTGTGTTTTCTATGATAAAATGTAAAAGTTTTGACTGTAAGGACCAAAAGTGTCAAAATGACTAAAGAATTAAAGGGGTTGGAATTAACAAGTTTTTTTTGAAAAGGGACCAAAGTTGTCAATTCCTTGTTTTGTGGTGAAACTTTGAATATTAAAAGGTTCCTAAAAAAAGGGACCAAAGTTGTCAATTGCTTAAAGTTTTGTGGCCAAACTTTGAATATTAACAGGTTTTTAAAAAGTGTAAATTTTTTTTGTATTTTTTATGAAAAAAATATAAAAGTTTTGACTGTAACGACCAAAAGTGTCAAAATGGCTAAAAAATTAAAGGGGTTGAAATTAGCAAGTTTTTAGAAAATGGACCAAAGTTGTCAATTTCTTAAAGTTTTGTAGCCAAACTTTGAATATTAAAATGTTCCTAAAAAATGTAAAAATTTTGATTGCAATGGCCAAAAGTGTCAAAATGGCTAAAAAATGAGGGGCAAAATTGACAAAAAAACATACAACTTTACTATTCATAAGGGAACAATCTTTTAATAATAACTAGAGGGTAACCCCCGCTCCGCGGGGGGCAAAATTTCAATCTCATCTAGCTAAAAATAAATTAGAATCGGTGCGACACTAAACAGAGAAAAATGCTTGATTGGTTATTTCCTCAAATGTCCTTGTCTCCACCTGTTCAATAAAAAAAATTGGCTTTGAAATTAAAAGGGAAAGAAACAAAGAAACTCACTGAAATTGAAATTGAAATTACCTCAACTCCCATTTGAAGATTGTTGTTGGTCAACAAATTTAAGGGAATTTGAGACACCTTCGGATATGGAGATATGATTGTCTTTTATCATCACCATATCAAATAAACCCATTATGTGATTCTTCCCTCGACCTATCAATACGTGTTGGCGTGTTAGTAAAAAGATCATATAAAAAATTAGGGTTTATGTAAATAAGATCAAAGGGTAAAAAAGTAAAAGAACACCGCCCAATTATCCTCCAAACATAATGCTAGTACAGTTTTTGTTGTTTCCAATATGCACGCAGGGTTTGCAGCTTCTACCATCGCCTATAACAGTTAAAAAAAACTAATATTTTTTTTAATGGTTATAGATTATTATGTAGTATTATTAATTTTTATAAAGTTATGGAGATGTTATTGTTACCTTTGTGAGTGTGGCAATGCAACTCATTCTTTGCATAAGATTTAGCACAACTCTCCCGGCTAACACAATACAATATGCTCTTCCTAAAAATGATTAAAAATTAAAAATCAGTATATCATCTTGCTAACAGCAAGAAATAGCAACCAACGTGTCTTCTTACCTGCGTCGTTTACTGGCGGACCCCGGTTTATGTACAGTCATTATCAAGACGCGCTTTTAATATGCAGGGTCTATGGCAATCCACAGTACTGTTTACCTGCGTCGTTTACTGGCGGACCCCGGTTTATGAAAATGCACTTAACAGAAGACACATCGGCTATCAAGTCTAGCAAGATCGAACACATTTCAAGAGATTAAAAATAAAAAGTCAAAAAAAAAAATAAAAAATTGGGCCTTAAATATCCTAACCAAAACAAATAAACGTCAAGAAAAATGGGGATTAGTATTTGCTAAATTGTTATATTATGAATCTAATAATTACAGTGAATTATTTGTCTATTTGGAGATTTTTGTGTATCTGTTAAAAAAATGTAGTTTTTCAGTCATTGGTTTGCTCACTACTCATGTAATTACTATTATGAGTGATTACGTATTTAAAAATATATTTACATTATGATAAACATATATGTAGACAACATTTCTTGAGTACCTCTTCCCTCTTCCTGAAATTGGCTTCCCTAGCTTGCAGCTTCTCTGTTTGTTCTTGAAATCCTTCAAAAATAACCATAAAAAACCAACAATTATTATTAAAAAGAAGCCACAATACTTCAGAAATAAACATATAAAGAGAACCTATAACCAAAATTATAGGTGGGTAGTGATTAAGCGGAGGGAATAATGATCTAAGATAGTGCTATTTTTTTCAACGACTAAAATCAAAATACAATCTTTGATGTTTGCCTGCTCTAAAAGAAAGAAAGTACACTGGTAAAGTTGGTTATTAAAACGTTATATTTAGGCTTATTTTCAAAAAAAAAGTAAATAAAGAAAATAAAAGATGAAAATAAAATGTTATGTATAATTTTTTTATAAAATTCAGACCTTATCAGAATAATGTTTTAGTGTTGTTTTCCGGTATGCCATCTAGACTTCTGATGCATCAGCAGTGGAGTCAAGCTCCCTGGTGTTTTTTCATGGGTGGTCCATATAAGAGGTAAAGATTTAAAGGGTTCCCGCAAAAGGCTGCAATAACTAAATTTATTAAGTTTATAACAAACTGTAGGTATGATAAAACAAATATCCTTTTTATGCCACATTCTCAAAGGGGTGAATTCATACAAAATTAGACCCTATGACAGCCGCTTTCAAGCAGGTATTTGATGTGCCTTTTGAAAGTAATCATCTCCATTCTTACCTGCGTCATTTACTGGCGGACCCCGGTTTGATTGAAATTTTGGATCTTTCCTAATTTACCCCTGTGTTTTGTATTATACTGTTTCCTATACAGAAAAATAACATCCACTTAATATGCTAATTTTTTTTTCCTTTCCTAATTTACCCATGTGTTTTGTATCCTACTGCTTCCATTTGATTCACCACGTCATAATTTATTCCTTTTTTTATATTGAATTTTACTGTTGTAGTTCTCTATGAAAAAGTTTACTATTTGAAGGATTGGCCATCCTCTTATTGCTATTTCAACTGTCCTACTGATTTCTTTTTTCGTAATTTTTTTTATCATTTCCTACAGATTAAACTTTCCACATATACCCCTCTCATAAAATAAGTTGCTGGATACTCTCATGCGATTGATTTATGCTTTTTAAACATTTCCTACTTTGCTGTTGTCACTAATAAGAAATTATTTAAACAGAACCACTAATATTCTCCAAATGATTAAATAGGTAGTATACAAAATCATACCTTTAATGGACTGCAAGTGTCCTCAGAACAAAGAACAAAAGGCCAAGACAGAAGGTTGGGCGTAGCTTGAAGAATCAGTCCAATCAGTAGAATCCATTACAGGCGAATAAGGCAACCATTTATACCGTAAGCGGTGGTAAACAATTTGTTGATGCAATAAGGCAACCAAACAACATCAGTCCTGATATAAATGAAAAACCTGTCAAATAGAGTTGCATCAATGTTTTTGGTGTTTACAGGCATTTTATCGAACAGTTGGTGTACATTATGAAAGTTAATTTCATATCTCATAATCATGTGGGTAAGTATAACTGAATTGTATTGTTGGGATACAAAGTGTAAACATGTATTTGGCAAAAAAAAAACCGTAAGCTTTCATGTGAGGTTTGGACCGATTGGTACCTTTCACCTGGCGAAGGTTGCAGATCAATGGGAAAAGTTGCTGCTTCCTTGTTCTTCGATGTCGTCAGGTGGCTGTGATAACTAAAACTCCCTGGCCCCTGCGCCTATGTCGCCACTGGTCGACACTGTTACAAACGATCGCTAAAGCTAGAACCCTTCGATTCTCCACTAAACAAATAACAGAGGAGAGAGGGTGAGATAAAAAACGAAGAACAAAAGGAGGTAAAAAGAAGTAGAGTAGGAAAGGAAAGATGATGGAATCGGCTCTAGAAACACAGTTGAAGACAACAAAAGAAAGCAGGTGGGTATTACTAAGGGAATTTCTAATTCGCCTAGTTCGACGTCGAAGTTGGAGACCATCTCGGCTTTGCAAATCGACCGATGCGCCTTCACTTTTCCCTCTCTTTCGTTCGTCTGCTTGCAGGCGTTCTTCCGACTAAACGTGAATTGTGGATAGTAATAGAGAGTTCTGGAAGGACGGAAGATATTTCAAAGAGGAGCGAAAGAAAATCGGGAACATTGTAGAAGATACCGGATGAGAGAGACACTGGGGGAAGATAATGACGCCTTAGATTGCTAACACGTATACATAAAGAATATACATAATGTCAAAAAATACCCTAAAGAATATACTTAACGTAAAAAAAGCCAGAAAACGACCCAGGGACCATTTCTGCCAAAAAAATGGCCAGTTTACTATTACTTTTCTTCACAACTTTAATATATATATAATAATTATTAACCACTATAAATTTATAATTGTTTATATATTTCATTAAAAAGCAACAACTAATTAGTCAAATGTCAATTAACCTTCGGTCATTTCTTTCATTTTTATATACGACTAAAGTTATATTAACTTTTATCTAAAACTTGTGTGACTACATCGATACTTCAAGACTATATATTATGAAAGACTGAATATAATATGTTATGTATTAGTGTTTTTTTTTTTCATTTGGTAAAAGTTTAGTAAGTTTTTTCTCTTTTAGTTTAATATTTATTGTTATGCAAAATTTTATTTAGTTTAACCGATAAACCGAACCGATTAAAATGAACTTTATTTGGTTTGATTATGATTGGTTTTAAGATGTAATAAAAATCGATAAAACCTAAATGTATACACCGAAAAACTAAAAACCCAAACGAATAACACCCCTAACCATATGGGTTACGGTGTGGAATGTTGGTGTGACATGTTTTATTTTTAAAAAATTTATATCTATTAAGGTGGAGGGAGTGGTAGCATTCTTAGCATGATGACATATCATATTTTTTGAAGCCACATAGGATAGATAGAATTATAGCATCCAAGTTGTAAAAGAATAAGAAGTGGTAGCATCCAAATGGTGTATTATTTTTAATTGGTTTTATTTTGGAAGAAAATAAAAAAGAAAAAAGAATCAGCCAATCACAGCACTTTGATCCCACATACTCTCTCATCTCTCCTCTAGCTACACCAGTAGGCAGTGGCGATGCATGGTTGGCGAGCATTTTGACGCAAGCCACAAGCGGTGTTTGGCGAGGGTGGCACATGTTGGTGACCCCCTTGGCGCTTGCCACTCCATGAAGTCTTACTGAAATTTTAACTCATATAATCTGATTAGGGTGGAAAATTAGTTTAAATCAGTTACCGACTAAATTAGATAAAATACAACCCTCTAGCATTTAAACCATGGTTGCAGAAATCGGGATTAATCGGCGATTAATTGTGCATTAATCGCTTGGCGTTCTCCAACCGTCGAGGATTAGGGTATTAATCGGAAATTTAGGATTAATCGGGTTTGGCGGGATTAATCGGTCTTGGCGGGATTAATCGGTCAACAAAAGTCAACAAATTCGAAAAAAGTCAAAAAATGTCAAAAAAAAATTAAAAAATTAAAAAAAAAGTTCAAAAAATCAACTATTGTTTTTACTTCAAAATTTTCAAATATTCAAAATTTCAAATATTATACCAAACTGTTCATATTTTCGTATTTTTAAATTTTCAAATTATAAATTTTTTTATTTTCTAAATTTGAAGTACTTGTTTTTCTTAAGATATATTAATATTTGATTAATTTTAATATTTTACTAATAATCTATGCTCCTTGATTAATCCCCGCCAAGACCGATTAATCTCTTAACACCAATCGACCGTCGAGCTACCGTCGAGCGATTTTTACAATCTTGATTTAAACTAACTCTCATCCCTAATATCTTCAACACACATCGTACACGTTAACAAATTCATATTCAACCCTCTAGAATTTTCATTAGACCATCTAGACTATAATCTTTTTCAAAAGCTTATTATCTTTTGAATATATCATTTAAGGAATTATGACCTCCTAGCAAAAAACCTTTTAAGCAAAAGCTTTTTATTCTATAAGTCATTCTCAAGAGATTTTAATATATATATATATATATATATATATATATATATATATATATATATATATATATATATATAGAGGCTTAAGTTATTCTATTCAAAGTAATTATTGTGTTATTGTATGCATAAATGTGGGTCAATCAATTTTGTTTATTTTAAGAAAGTGATTAATATATATTATTTAATTAAATATAATTGAAAATATCGTCTAATTTAATTACAAGGGTATTTTAGTCAACTAATATAGATTTAATAAAGGAAAATTGCATATTTTAAGGGATCATGGATTCTATTAATTTTAAAAATCCGATTTTACGAATTATAATTTTTTTTATTCGGACATTTTGACAGAATATGTTTATGAGTATATTCAAAAAATAAAAATATTCCTGAACCATAAATAATAAAAATATTTTTGAACCTATTTCTTGATCATGACTTTAGAAACTTCTTGTAGAATAACAAATTCTTGAACAATCAATTGAAGAATAAAAACAAAATATACATTATTTCTTATAGAATACGGGTAACAATTGTTAAGAATTACATTTATTGTTAAAGAATAAAACTAAAAAAACTTTCAAAACGGAAAAAAAAAACATCAAAATCTAACAATGACACTAATACATTCTAAAAGAATAATGTTGCTTAGTGGTCCGTTGTTCAAGCATCAACTTCTGTGAAACAACACCAAATTGTAGTTTAGATTCCAACAGAATTAGAATTCATGACTCCATTCCAACAGAATTAGATTTCATGATTCCATTCCAACAGAAAACTTGCAGTCCCTGCTTATCTAATATACGAAAACTTGCAGTCCCTGCTTTTGCTTTTCTCCTTTACCAGTTCCAACCTCCAGATCCTTTTCTGATAATAAAAAAGAAATATCAAACTAATAATCCAACTTAAAATTAAAATTGATATAAGTGGCATCACAAAAGGTCCATCAATTCGTTGCTTTTTGCGTCCTTTTGTGAGGTTCCCATGTCATAAAATGGTAATAAATTTTGGTTACTATCGGATTTAATGAAAATTAACACAAGAAGATAGTGTATATATGAATCTTGGACCTTGAAGTTAAGATACAATATCCTAAAAGATTTTAGCCAATAAATTATCATGATACAATATACAGATGAAGATCCAAGTAAATATAAGTTCATATCTATCAGAATTAGTATTTATGCAACCTATGATCTAAAAAACAGATTGGTTTCAAGAAAATAGTTTGATACCCTTCAGTGAAAGATAACCCTTGTCATTTTCTTCTTTTAGAAGTCAATGAGCTAACAACCAAAATTGCATATGGAATGATGAATAGACTTGAAGTGGTCCAACTGGAGTTAGTTAAAACATACGTGTTATGAATATTTTTTGTCTGGTTCTTCATCTTCTTTGGCAACAAGGAGTATCACCTTGAATCATCTACCAGTAGCACCGATGCAACATAAAAAAATACATTTTGAAAGGATTCTCTCTCCTCTTTCGCGCTCTGAATTTTCCCCATCTACCGATGGTATTTTGTTCACGAATTGTTCAACAATTTCTGAAATTCAAAATCGGAATTTTGATTACGAAAACGAATTGATTTGAATTTTGTAAACGGATAAAGTATCAATCGATTGAAAGAGAGAGAAGGGAGATTACCTCTCGAAGCTCGGAGAAGCTGACGACATAGAAAGTAACGGCAGCTGCTGCTACTATTCCGAGCACCGGGAGCCCTAATGGATTTCTGCCTCCTTCGATTTCTGCCTCCTGGCTCCACTGGATTTCTTTTTCTTCGAAAGTGCACAACGAGAGAGAGAGGAAGTTCCATTGGTGGTTGGTCAGTAGTAAGAGGGAGGGGGAGCTGCTAATCCCGGCGTGCCCTTCGTGGGTTTTTCTCCTTCGTCACTAACATCTGCAAGGTTGAAGCAAGCAGGAACAACAGTAGTGTTCGACCGAGAAACGATTGGGGGAAATCGAATGTAGATTGGGGTGGTTCGTGGTTTTTCTCAATGAAGATAAAGGGAAGAAATCAAAGGCAGAAATCGAAGGAGGAGATTGGGTATCAACAACGATCAGTAGCCGGTGATTGGATGATCGGCATGAAGGGGTCTTCAACCGGAGACGACCACCTCGCAAATGGATGACGGTTGTATATAAGAAAAGAAATTAGGTTAAAATTGAATGCTAGCATGATTATAGGACTATTTGTGGAAGCTATTTATCAAATTACTAAAATACCCTTGTTTATTTATTTAATTATTTAAATTTTTATCTAATTATGATTGGCCCACATTTATGAATACAATAACACAATAATTACTTTAAATACCTGAACCTAGCTATATATATATATATATATATATATATATATATATATATATATATATATATATATATATATATATATATATAGGGGATAGGGAATATACATTACAGCCCCACTTAAGCTTAGGTACTAAACCTCTAAAATATGTTGTTTTAAGTAGCTAAATATATCCGGTTTGGTTTCACTTGGTAAATATATCATCCTCCATAACATTTCTTTCTTTCATTATCGTTTTAGCATCTCTGTTTTCTTTCCTCAATTATCATTTATTACTTCACCCAAGTGAATATTACTAAACCCTAAACCTAAACCCTAAACCCTAAATTTAAACCCTAAACTCTAAACCTAAACCCTAACATAAATCCTAAACCCTAAACCGTAAACCCTTAATCTAAACCCTAAACCCTAAAACCTAAACCTAAACCCTAAACCGTAAACCGTAAACCCTAAACCCTAAACCCTAAACCCTATTGTGTCGATCTTGAATTTACATCTTGAAGTATTAATCGTGAATCCATTAACCGTAATCTTTATATAGTAAAACAATGTATTGTCAAGAGGTTTAGTACCTAAGCTTAGGTGGGGCTGTAATGTACATTCCCTTTTCCCATATATATATATATATATATATATATATATATATATATATATATATATATATATATATACACACACGCACGCATTTGCGTAAAAGCTTGTTTATCAATTTGTTAATTGGAAATCAGTTAGGCAAATACAATAAATCTTTGTAAAGACTTATGCATCGGATATGCTTTTAGTTTTGTCCCAAAAACTTCACACAACCATTCCGATAGTGTGGTTTACCACTTTTTTATATGTGGATCTCACGGTAAAGAAACCAGAATTCAAAAGATTTTTAACAATAAAAAATCTTAAATTTAGCAAGTCTATAATGTTTGCTATATTAATATAAACATTTGCGTTTAGGTAGATGTTTATTTACAGTCTCTCAATTACCAAAAAGTTCCACCAAACTTTCCCATATATATACGTTAATGTGTACATGAACTAGCTTATAAATTTGAAAGAACATGTACAACCTAAAACAACAATAAACAGTTGCATTTACATGCATTTCTTAATAATAAAGGACCATCGTTACGCCATCTTAATAATAGCTAAAATTATATGGATTATATCTTGTTTCAACCACTTGAAAAACTGCATCAGTGCTAGCTAGAATATCACGAAAGACCAAAGACACATCTTTGGTTGAATTGTCTATGTATTTTTTTCTTTTTTTTCAGGAAAAGAGTTGGTAAGCTACGAGATGCCTAAACCAAACATTGGTATCCATAGGTATATTCACATTTTTTATATTATTGTAAATCATATATTTGATTTAACTATATAATGAGGTGTTGTTTATATATAGGTATGTGTTCTTGCTTTTTAAGCAGAACGGAAGACAGACAGTGAGTTGTCCGTCTTCTAGAGACAGATTCAACACGAGAAGGTTTGCTCAAGAAAATGAACTCGGTTTGCCTGTTGGTGCCATCTTCTTTAACTGTCAAAGAGAAACCGCTGCCAGAAGACGTTAATTATCGTTGGTTAAGTAGACGTTAATTATCGTTGGTTAAATAGTTGAATAAAAAGAGAGAGATAAAAAAGAATGTTGTTCTTTCTTCTCTCGTTGCTTAAGTCATCATGAATCAAGAACATTATCTTTGTGTTTGTGTGTGTTAATGTAATTTCTGATAACATTTGTTTCATCCAATAAGCAAACGGATAGTCGGTTCTTATTTTTTAAATATTTTCAAGTGACCAAGTTTTCTAATCATGATAATCATATAGAAAAATATTTAATTATTATAAGGTCTCCAAATAATTGTAGCGAAAACATAATTCATTGTTTATATCACTTGTTGGGTAATGGCAATGTGAGACTTATTTTTCCAATTGTAGTTTCTCTTCTTTGGTGGAGTTTTTTATTAACCAATTAGTTTTTTCAATTATAGCAGGTTGGTGAGCACTTAACTTACCTTTTACAAAATATGCTTAGGTTATTAGGTGTAGGCCGGTTAAGTTTGTCGACATTCAATTTTTTGGATATTTTGGGAGTTGTTAGTTAATAAAAGAGTTATAATTGAAAAGTTTCTAGTTTATAATTGAAAAGTTTCTAGTCTAGTGATATCAGATGTTTTTTTTTTTGGTTCAAGTCTTGTTTAGAACATAAAATGGAACTAGAGTTTAGGGTATATTAAATTTAATGATTAAAAAAATAAGGAGTTGTATTTGATCATTTGTTTCATTTTATGTTTTGAAATATATAACTATTAAATTGATATGGAATTATGCTAATATGATATAACTAGGCGAATCCCCGCGCGTTGCGTGAGATTAAAAAAAATATTTTATATTAAAAATAACTAAATCATTGTTATTAACAATTAAATAATAATTTCATAAAAAATATAAAAAATGATTTTTAGTATTGTTATTATGTTGAACTATATTATAAGAGATAAGGTTGGAACTTGAAGTTGTTTTGCATATACAAAGTTATATGATTAAAATAAAATAAAAATTTTAATAAATAAATCGTTATTGTTATCTATTAAATAATAATTTCATATTAAATTAAAACGTTTATATTAAATATTATCATTATGTAGAAAATACGATAATAGAGACATCTTTTTATCTATCTTAAATTTTATCATTCTGTACAACATATGATAATAGAGACAACTTTTTATCTTAAATAGTAAAAAAAATGTTTTGTATCATAAATATTACCATAATTATGTAGAACATATGATAATAGTGACGTCTTTTATAAGGTTTAAACTTTAAATTGTATTACATATAGGGTTGTAAAATTTGGTTAACACAACCAAATACTCGGCATGTTACTTAAACTCGGCCTCCAATGGAAGCGAGTTTGCCTAACTCAGCCAGAAGACACTCAGATCCTTATTAAACTCGATCCAAATCTAAAAAATACGGTCCAAAATCATTTTCGAAATTCTGAAATTTAATTGGTCACTTGTCGACAAAGACAATCTCACCAAAGAATACACTCAACGTCCTACAAAGTTAGATGCAATGAAGATCTCATGGCTTAGTCCCTTTGAAATATTTCACAACCTTTCCTATTTATAGAGGAGAATACATTCTCTTGTTTACTCTTACGATCAATGTGGGATGAAGACATTTTAATTAAACTCATTTCTTTATTTGTCAATAATTTCATTTTGTTAAATAAAATATTAAATAATAAAAATAAAACGTTATCCAGAAAATTTATTGTTCAATAGTTCCATTTTTCAGTAATCTCGTAAGTTGCTATAAAAAATTAAGTTTTTATTGAATAACTTTTTGTTAAATCCTAAAATCATAAATTCAGTTAGGTACTTAATATAGAAAGTTTGTTTATATGTATTTTCATGATTCAAAATGTCATTATAAAATGAATTCATTTATAAAATATAATCGAGTATATATTTCGTGCTTTTGAATCAAAGTGATTTTTCAAACAATTATAATTTTATGTTTAGGTAGATTTTTTTATATTTATATAACATTATGTAACTTATAATATTATTATAAATAATTTGAATAATCATGTGAGTTTCAAATGTATGTGGTGAAAGGAAAATGTTTCATTTATCGGTCCAAATTGATCAAACTCGGACCGATTCAACTTAATATACCAAACTACATAACGTTTTTTCTATTGAAACCCGGTTTCTATATATTTTGTGTTTTTTAATCAAATTTATTTTTCAAACAATTATAATTTCATGTTTAGATAACTTATTTATAATATTATTAGAAACAATTTGAAAAATCATGGGAGTTTCAAATGTATGTGCTGAAAGGAAAATGCTTCCTTTATCGGTCCAAATTGATCAAACTCAGACCGATTCAACTCAATATATCAAACTACATAACGGTTTTTCAACTGAAACTCTGTTTGAACCTAAAAAAATCTTGTTTAAAACCATTTTCGGGATTCTAAAACTTAAATGGACAGTTGCCAATAAAGACAATCTCACCAAAGAATACCCTCAACATCCTAAAAAGGTAGGCATAAGAAAGTTCTCATGGTTTGGTCCCTTTGAAACATTTCACAACCTTTCCTATTTATAGAAGAGGAAACCTTCTCTTGTTTACTCTCACCATCGATGTGGGATGAAGACATTGTAATAAAACATGCTTTTTTGTTTATAAAACATTATTCAACTTATTTAGTAAAACGCCCTTTCTCTTGTTTACCCTTTCTTTATTGTTCAATAGTTCCATTTTTCTATAATCTCGTAAGTTGCTATCCAAAAAAGTAAGTTTTTATTGAATAACTTTTTGTTCAATTCTAAAATCATAAATTCAGTTAGGTACTCAATATAGAAAGTTTGTTTATATGTATTTTCAAGATTCAAAAGTTCATTATAAAAAGAATTCATTTATAAAATATAATATGCGTATATATTTCGTGCTTTTGATCAAATCGAATTTTCAAACAATTATAATTTTATGTTTAGGTAGATTTTTTTTTATATTTATATAACATTATGTAACTTTTTTAAAATATCATTGGAAACAATTTGAAAAATCATGGGAGTTTCAAATGTATTTAGTGAAAGGGAAATGCTTCTTTTATAGTCCAAATAGATCAAACTCGGACCAATTCAACTAAATATACCAAACTACATATTTTTTTTTTCTAGTGAAACCCGGTTTGTATATATTTCGTGCTTTTGAATCAAAGTGATTTTCCAACCAGTTATAATTTTAGGTTTAGGTAGATGTTTTTTTATATTTATATAAAATTATGTAACTTATTTATAATATTATTATAAATAATTTGAAAAATCATGGGAGTTTCAAATGTTTGTTGTGAAAGGAAAATGATTCCTTTATCGGTCCAAATTGATCCAGCTTCGTTCAACTCAATATACCCAACTACATAATTTTTTTTCTAACTAAAACACGGTTTAAACCTGAAAAAATTCGGTTCAAAACCATTTTTGGAATTTTAAAAGTTAACTGGACACTTGCCAATATAGACAATCTCACCAAATAATACCTTCAAAATCGTACAAAGGTAGGCATGAGGAAGTTCTCATTGTTTGGTACATTTGAAACATTTCACAACCTTTCCTATTTATAGAAGAGGAAACATTCTCTTGTTTACTCTCACCATCGATGTGGGATGAAGACATTGTAATAAAACACCATTTCTTGTTTATAGAACATTATTTAACTTATTTATAATATTATTGTAAAGAAATTGAAAAGTCATGGGAGTTTCAAATGAATGTGGTGAAAGGAAGTTAAAAAATGGGGTTTCAAATGCATGAGATTCAAGAAAAAATGTTAGCTTTATAAGTATGTATGATTATTAACATGGTTCCAAATTACAACAATTATAAGTTACATTTTCAAACACAAACTTGGTTGAATCATTTATATAAGGCCCAAAAAATGATTAGGGAACAATCGAATGCAAACATGATTATTTCTATATCTCTAACCACCTATTATTGATGATTGACATCATGTCGTCTAGGGACCCGGATATCTTTTATATTGTATTTATACTCGATATATATTGATTTTTGAGAATTTAAAGAAGAAGCAACGTTATAGTTTGGTGGTTTTAGGCTTAAAGGTGGTGGACTCTCAAATCCTACGTCTTAACCGTAACTCCTTTTTTATTAGTTTTTAACTTTTTGTTTGTTTGGACTTAATAGAACAATCAGAATATCAGATACAGACCCATTAAAATCATAATCTTATAGCCCATTAAGGTATTAGCATTTAAGAGATTACCAAACCCAATGCCCTTTTGATTAATGTTTACTTCTCTGATTTTCGGCAGCGCAATCGCAGGCAAGTCAAGATTGTTCATCTTCGGCTCTTCCTAGTCCTCGACATTTACAACCAGCAAACCAGGTATTTTTTAAGTTTCTAAAATCAAAATTATGATTTAGTGTAGCCATGTAAAATCATCTTTTGTACTATAATTCTTTTGTTTTGATTATTCTTATAAATAACAATTATGAAAGTATTAATTATAAGTAAAAAAAAAATACTTTAAGAGCCCGTTTTTTAATTTTGGCACTGGACCCTCGAAATCAACAACTAGCCTTTTGTACTATCTAAATTTTCTTATTTTGAGAATTCGTATCTTTATGTCTAACATTCAACATTAAAAAAATCATTTGTTTATTGAATCAAATCGAATCAAACAACATTCTTCTGTTTGCTTAATCTAATCGAATCTTCTTTCTTATCTATCATTCACAATTATCTAATTGAATATTAAGATTCCTTTTTTCTATGAATTTGTTATCAACGTCGCTTATTTCTTCAAATCGTGTCTCGGAGCTTTGAGAACAATAGTCCAATCGCTTCGCTAGATCGAATCTCAACATCATAACGTTAAACCTCATGATCACAACTAAATTAAATCTTAAGGATATCGTCGTAGCGTTCGAATAGTTAGACAAAATCCAAACTTAACAAAAGTTGGAATTGCCCTTAGAACGTCAAGGTATTCATGACACTTTCCATGTATGTTATTTGAAAAAGTACCATGAAAGGAAGAATAGGTGATTCAGTTACAATATTTGAGAGTAGAAACTCCCAACAAGCTAATTGAAGAACCTCCCAACAAGCTAATTGAAGAACCTGAGAGGCAAAGACTAAAAGTTAAAGAATAAAGAGATATAACCGTTCTTGTGAGATGGAAGCATTCTTTAGGACCAAATATGACATGAGAAACAAAGGAAGAAATAAAGAAACGTTACTCGAATTTTGTAGACTATGATGCGATCCCGAGGACGGAATCCTCTTAAGGG
The DNA here is from genome assembly GCF_052849685.1 of Lactuca virosa. Lineage (NCBI taxonomy): Eukaryota > Viridiplantae > Streptophyta > Magnoliopsida > Asterales > Asteraceae > Lactuca > Lactuca virosa. The sequence goes on along the minus strand of NC_136426.1, from coordinate 111,087,564 downwards.
GTAGGTAATTGTAACGACCGCAAATTTCATTTATTATTAATGATAAACAAGAGGGTAGTAAGTCATATTGTCTACGATAAAAAGACCAAATTGATCATAAGGGTAATTTGGTCAATTTATGAATATTTGAACTTTTGAAGTCTTAAGTCTTATAAGTATGTTAATATGAGTTATAATAGTCTTTATGACAAGTGAACTGTAGAATTAAGTGAATTCAGTAATGGAAAAGGCATAGTTTGGTTGAAAGGGTAAAATGGGAAAAAATTATGATTTTGAATGCCAATTTTATGAATTAAGTGATTAAACTCCATAAATGTTTAGTCAAAAAGTACTTTAATGAAATCGTTAAGCTCTTTCCCATCTTCGTGTGGATATAAAGTCCATGAATTTGGAACTAATTTGATGAAGTTGTGATAGTGTAAAGATAGGTGAGAGTAGTGTAAAACAGTGAATTTGAAATAGGAATGTAATCTACCAAACTTCAGCTTACGTAACGCATACAAAATTAAGATGCGTTGGTGGTAACAAGTGAAACGTGGCGCATTGCGTTAAATAAAAAACACAACGTGTATAAGACATGTATGTGACGCGTAAGCTGTACCTCCAGATGATGTTTTAAAGGATAAAGGCCGGTCATTTAGCCCTTAACTTCACTCCTCCAACTGGAATGATGTGAGAGGTGATTTTTGTAAGGAAACCTTTGATTGAAGTTCCTACTAAGGGTTTGTGAAAGGGGAATCAAATGCTTTAAGACCTAGAAAGTGGATCATGGTATTCTTCTTATTATTATTCTCAAGCTCTTTAGTTCAACCATGGTAGAACTTGGAATGATTTGTTAGAACTTGTTTCCTATGGAAAAATTTGTTAGTATAATATTATAGATAGTATTGTGATCACGATTTCAAGCTTATTGTGTTGAATCTATGGTATAAAGCATTAGATTGGAATTTATGAGTTCAAACCTAATTGGGTGTGTTGAAAATATGTTATATTTGCAATCTCATATTTATTATGAAATATAATGTATAGTTGAAGGGTGTATTGTGTAAAGAGTATATACAGCAAGGTGTTAGAGTGTTTATGCAGGTTGAAGGACAGGTTGAAGGAACAGGCGGGTCATATTTTGGGTCGAGTCAAGTTCGGGTTGTATCCGTATTTGGTATCCGAAGTATAAAGAAAGAGAGAGAAGGTTCGTGGTCATTCGTGTGTGAGTGTTCAGATCAGATTTAGGGTTTTCTCTCAAGTCTTCTTCGTTTTCACTTCATTGTTCATCGTGTTCATCTATTTAGATTAGGGTTCTGTAATTAACTCTTAGTCAATATTCTGATGTGAAATAGTTTAGGATGAGTGAATAAAATAGAGAGTAGAATAGGTGATTGTAGTGAGTTTTGAGTTGTAAGTAACTTGAAAAACCACCTGTTTCTTGATCCTCAAATGATATGAGAAATGGTGATGTTGGGAAAATTTGCCATGTGTGTTTTAACATGGTATCAGAGCTGTAAGGCTCGTGATTCTTGATCCTGACGTTCGCTTCTTGTTCGTTCATCGTTTGGCGTTCTGCGTTTGACGATCTGTGAAAGGTATATCTTTTTTCTTGATTTCTTTTTTGTTCATACGATTGAACGTTTGTAGTTTTAGGGTTTTGTTTTTATTTCCCTAAACTTGAATCTGTTTGTTGAGATCCTGGTACTGCGAGATTTTTTGGTTTGATCTTTCAGGATTGGTGAGGACCGGGTTCTTGACTAAGCATTGTTGTGTTGAGGATTAAAAACTCTGAAGCACAATCGACCAATCCCTTTTAATATGAAATAATCCTTTTGGGGTCGGATTTCATCACCGATAAACCCTTGTAGGAAACGGATTCAGGGAGTCAATTTCAATAACTGTTTTTGCCTATTGCACTGTGAGGATTTCTTGTACCTTTCATTCTCCTTTTTAGCTGTAGATGTGGGAGATCCTGGTGTCTTGAGTACACCAGTTATTTGTGATTGTGTTCTATAAGTTGTTCTTGTTTTTTTTTGTAACACTGTGTTTGATTGTCTTGGGCCCCGACATACTGTGGTGACCATCTGGACTTTAAGTCAACACAGGTGTTTTGTTTTTCTGATTTCTGATTTCTTGTTTTATTTGGTCTGCTATCTGCTATTTGTTTTCTATACTTGATTTGGTCTGCTATTTGCTATTTGTTTTTCGTTGGTGTATCTTCTGTGATTTACTATGGCTGGTGATACTCCTGAAGGGAGTGGTAACCCTAAAGATAATCATGTTGACTTTGATGATCCTTTATATGTTCATCCCTCTTATTATATTGTAACTTCTATTATAACAGTTAAGTTGACTGGTAACAAAAACTATCGTTTGTGGCGTAGTGCTATGTCTAGAGGTCTCAAGGCTAGAAATAAATTGGGTTTTGTGGATGGTACCATTCATAGTTACCAGATTCGCTCAAGTAGTGGCGTCCCACGTACCCAATCGCACTGTACCCAATCGATGCCGAGTCGTTCCGGTACGTAATATCTTGGCGAACCCCTAATTGGACCCAATCGATCCCAATCGCGATTGGAGACGTTCCTAATAGCGTTCCCGATGTAAAAAATGAGCGTACCTGAAGTTGATTTTGTAGCTTCCGATTGGATTTTAGGCGTCGACTGAACTTACGTTTTCGGCGGGAGATAAGGCCGCGTTTTACAGCGGCTCTTCGATTTCTCTAATTCTGTGTGTCGCTAGGTACGATGGATCGATTTTTAGTATCCCTAATCTTAATTTCACACTGTAAATTGTTCATAGTTGAGGTTATTATATATATACCTTCTAATCGGACATCCAAAATCAAAATCAGTTCCGATTTCATCTTTCTGTCTTCAATTTCTCCACTTAATTTTCCTATTTCTACCTTCCACTACAAATTGTGTATCCGATTGTGAATCCAATTGAGAAGATTGGCATTTGGAACTAGGAATACTGTACTAGACTATACAATACATTGTACCGGTTCGTACCAAAATGAGCCTACCCCCTCGTACCCGATACACTATATGTCGTGAACCCCGTACCGTACCGTACCTCGTTCCCCGTACCGTACCGCGTTTCTGGTAACTATGGTACTATTACTCTTGAAAACACTGAAACCACTAAAGCTTCTAAGTGGGAGCGTGTTAATGCTGTTATTTGTAATTGGATTTTAGGGTCAATTTCTGAAACCATATATGCTAGTCATGTATATTCAGATAAAGCTAAAGATATTTGGGATGAATTATTTGAGACTTACAATAAAACTGATGGGTGAGTAATTTTTAATATTCATCAACAAATTAACACCTTGAAACAAAATGGTTCTTCTCTTTCTGATTATTACAATAAACTTGATTCCTTGTGGAAAGAGTTTGATGGTTTAACTAGTTTAACTGAATGTGTGTGTGAGGCTGCTACAAAACTTAATGATCATTTTAAATTGATGAAGCTAATGCAATTTCTTAGTGGTCTTGATGATGTTTATAATCAAGTTAAGAGTCACATTCTTTTGATGGAGCCTTTACCAAATGTTAAATCTGCCTTCTCTATTCTTTCTAGAGAAGAGTCTCTTCAAAAGAATGGGTCTCTAGGTCCTACTGTTTCCTCAAAACCACAGGTCTCTGTTTTTAATAGTAAAGTTAATGATTTTAAACGGGGACAAAGTCAAGCTAGATCTAAAAACCAAGGTTTACAATGCAAACATTGTAACCTTAAAGGTCACACAATAGAAAGATGTTATAAACTGATTGGTTATCAAAAGGATTTTAAACCTAGAAATGACATTAATAATCAGAATAAGTCTTTTTCTGTGAATTCCTCTTCTGTTGGTTCTAACAATAATACATCAGTTTCTTCTGAGTCTGTTCTTGGAAGTGATGCTCACTTCCTCACTGGTGAACAATACTCTAAGTTTCTTCGTCTCATAAGTGAGAATTCTACTAGTGATGATGTGTCTGCTTCTGCGAATATGGCAGGTATATCAGTGTTTCATTGCTATAATTCTTTTGTTAGTTCTAATAATTCTCAAAGCTGGATTGTTGACTCAGGAGCAAATCAACATATGATAGCTTTTGAGTCACAACTTAGAGATGATGTAGATGTGTCTAGACTTAACCTTCTTGTCAAACATCCTAATGGTTATTCAGCTCCTATAAATAAAATAGGAAATCTTCAGCTGTCTTCACATCTTACTTTATTTGATGTTTTTGTTGTTCCTGACTTTAATGTTAATCTTTTGTCTGTCCATAAACTTTGTAAGGATAGTGGTTGTGAAGTTGTTTTTTCTGAACATAATTGTGAAATCCAGGATTCACTATCAAAGGAGATGATGGAGAATGGTAGAGAATCTGGGGGATTATATTACCTTGATTTTGTTCCCTCAGGTATTCCAACTAATGTGACTTCTAGATGTTGTGTTTCTAAACTAACTTGGCATAGTAGACTTGGTCATCCAGCAGACCAAGCTCTGACTTCTTCAAAGAAAGTTTTAAATCTTGGTAATGAGTCCCTTCCTCCATGTGATGTTTGTCATAAAATCAAAACAAACTAGAGAATCTTTTCCACATAGTCAGCATACTTCAACTAAATTAGGTGAATTGATTCACCTAGATGTTTAGGGACCTTATAGACTTGCTTCTGTTGAAGGGTTTAATTATTTCTTGACTATTGTGGATGATTTTACTGGGGCCACTTGGGTTTTTCTTTTAAAGTCTAAGATTGAGGTTTTTGATTGTTTTAAGTCTTTTGTTAATATTCTTCTAAATCAGTTTAATGTTAATGTTAAAATTGTACGTTCAGACAATGGTACTGAGTTTGTTAATAATCAAATGAAGTTTTTTTTGTTTTGAAAAAGGGATAATACATCAAACATCATGTGCTTACACTCCACAACAAAATGGTGTTGTGGAGAGAAAGCATAGGCATATTCTCAATGTAGCACAATCTCTTTTATTTCAATCAGGAGTTCCTGTTAAATATTAGGGAGATGCTGTTTTAACCTCTGTTTTTCTAATAAACAGCATGCCCACTTCTGTATTAAATGGCCAATCTCCTTATGAACCTGTTTTTAAAAGAATTCCTAGTTTTGATCATTTAAGGGTCTTTGGTTGTTTATGTTTTGTTGTTAAGCAAAATGTTACTGATAAATTGTCTGAACGTGCTGAAAAATGTGTTTTGTTAGGATATTGTTCTGATAAAAAGGCTTATAAACTTCTTAGTTTGGATACTAATTCTTCTTTTGTATCCAGGGATGTAAAATTCTATGAGTCTGTTTTTCCATACAAGCTAAAATCAACTGCTGTTGATAATGTTTCAAACAATTCTGGCCCTATTGATCCTTTTTCCTATGATGTATTTGACACTAATGAATATATAAATGATTGTATTAATCTTGATGAGCTGAGAGTAGAGTCCCAGTTGGATGGTACTGATGCAGCCATTAGTCTGGATGATGTCAGTTCTAGTGAATCTGTCAACCATGGTGGCGAGGCATATGTCCCTCCTACTGGTTCTTCTGTTCCTTCATCTTCAAGTGTGTCTGAGGAAAGTAGTCATTCTATCTTAACCCCTTCTATGGAACAGTCTATAGGTGCTTCTAGGGCTAGGCGTGAGTCTCATATGCCTGTTAAGTTTGTTGATTATGTTGTTGAAGGGAAATATAAATATGGTATTGAGAGGTCTATTAACTATTCTTTTCTTGATTCTGAAACTAAATGTTTTGTTTCTAATCTCAACAAAACTGTTGAACCTAAAAGTTATAATGAAGCTTTGTCTGATCCAAATTGGATTAAAGCTATGAATGATGAAATGGAAGCACTTCATCGAAATCACACATGGGAAATAACTAATTTGCCTAGAAACAGAAAACCAATTGGATGTAAATGGGTTTATAAAATTAAGTACAAGTCAAATGGTGAAATTGAAAGGTATAAAGTTCGTTTAGTTGCTAAAGGGTATAACCAAAGAGAAGGTATTGACTTTGAAGAGACTTTTTCTCCAGTTGCAAAGATTGTTACAGTTCGTATTGTTATTTCTTTTTCTGTTCATCATTCGTGGCCTTTGTATCGGTTGGATATTAACAATGCTTCTCTTTATGGTGATCTTACTGAAGATGTTTATATGTCTCTTCCACCTGGTTACTATTCTAATAATGATACTAGAGTATGCAAACTTACTAAGTCCTTATATGGTTTAAAGCAAGCTCCTAGGAAGTGGAATGAAAAACTTTGTGCTTCATTGTTTATGTTTGGTTTTCAACAGAGTATAAGTGATTACTCATTATTTGTTAGGAAATTTGAAGGGTCAATAACTGTGTTGCTAGTATATGTTGATGATATTATTTTAACTGAAAATAGTGAATCAGAATTGCAAAAGGTAAAATCTTTTATGAATAGTCAGTTTTTAATCAAAGATCTTGGAACTCTTAAATATTTTTTAGGAATTGAAGTGGTAAAATTTGATAATGGAGTGTGTTTAAATCAGAGGAAATATTGTCTTGAGTTATTACATGAGTATGGAATGCTTGGTTGTAAACCTGTAAGTACACCTTTGGAAACAAATTTTGTTATAAGTTCAGGTGATTGTGATGGAAAAGCTAAATTGTTGGAAAATAAAACTGAATTTCAAAAGTTGATAGGTAAACTTATTTATCTTACAGTTACAGTACCTGATATTTCTTATGCAGTTCAGGTTCTTAGTCAATATATGCATAATCCTAGAAAGTCTCATTTAAACATTGCTTTCAGATTGTTGAGATATTTGAAAAATAGTCATGGAAAAGGAGTTGCTTTAACTAAGTCAAATGTGTTTGAATTGAAAGGTTTTGTTGATGCAGACTGGGCTAAATGTTTAGCTACAAGGAGGTCTGTATCTGGGTATATGGTTTATCTTAATAATTGTTTAATTTCTTGGAAGAGTAAGAAACAGTCTACTGTTTCTAGGTCTTCTACTGAGTCAGAATATAGGGCTCTAGGTTCTATTACCTGTGAAATAATTTGGGTCTTAAAGATTCTGTTTGAACTAGAAGTTAAAAATCTTATTCCTGTTTCTATTTTTTGTGATATTGATTCCACGATTAAGTTAGCTCTTAATCCTGTGTTTCATGAAAGGACAAAACATTTTGAAATTGATCTGCATTTTGTTAGGGAAAAAATTTCTAGTGGTGTTTTGAAATTGGTTAAAATAGATTCTTCTGAACAGAATGCTGATATTCTTACAAAATCTTTAAGTGTGAAACAACATGATTTTTTAATAAACAAAATGGGTCTTATTGATGTTTTCAGAAAGGAAAAATAAATATTTCGATTGAGGGGGATGTTGAAAATATGTTATATTTTCAATCTCATATTTATTATGAAATATAATTTATAGTTGAAGGGTGTATTGTGTAAAGAGTATATACAGCAAGGTGTTAGAGTGTTTATGCAGGTTGAAGGACAGGTTGAAGGAACACGCGAGTCATATTTTGGGTCGAGTCAAGTTCGGGTTGTATCCGTATTTGGTATCCGAAGTATAAAGAAAGAGAGAGAAGGTTCGTGGTCATTCGTGTGTGAGTGTTCAGATCAGATTTAGGGTTTTCTCTCAAGTCTTCTTCGTTTTCACTTTATCGTTCATCGTGTTCATCTGTTTAGATTAGGGTTCTGTAATTAACTCTTAGTCAATATATTCTGATGTGAAATAGTTTAGGATGAGTGAATAAAATAGAGAGTAGAATAGGTGATTGTAGTGATTTTTCAGTTGTAAGTAACTTGAAAAACCACCTGTTTCTTGATCCTCAAATGATATGAGAAATGGTGATGTTGGGAAAATTTGTCTTGTGTGTTTTAACAGGGTGATTTTAGAATTTTTGGAAATCAAACTTGAATCTTGATGATTTAAGACCATTAGATGAGTTATTCACGAAGCATAATTAGTTTTGTCACAAAAGTTAATATGATAATTATATATGATCAAATGAGTGATTTTGGAGAAAAGATTAAGATTAAGTTCTTAATGGAATAAGTTATGTTAATAATAACTTAATATGTTGATTAATAAGGATTGAAGGCATTCTAGCCAAAAATACAAGTGAAGGACAAGAATATTATTTGGTCATCACTAACTACCTAAGGTGAATACATGTGGAATTCAAGTAGTACATAGCAAAACAAGACTTTTTTTTATGTGAATGTGTTAATGACAAGTATTTGGTACTTGAAGTTTTATGTTCTTACATGATATGATTTAAGGACGTTACTAGTATTTTGTTATGAAAGTTCTAGTATGCCATACGTTTTATTAAATGTTTGTGAATTCTATGTTTTATAAATGCATGCATGATTAAGAGATGTCCGAACATGTCCTCGTAACAGGAAAAATGATACACTACTAAGAGGGTACCTTCCATCGCAAAGTAGTTGTCGAGGGGTATAGACTCCCCAATGGACCAATGAGAGTAGCTCTCTCATGGCTAGTAAGGAGCCAGTTGTGAACCGACAAAGATATGAACTCCTCATATGCATGGGAAATCTGTAAGTCACGATATGGAATGTTTTTCATGAAATGTTGGTGATGTTATGAAATGTTTTGAAAGTATGTTTCAAATTTATCTTGTTGAGTCTAAACCCATTTATCTCATGAGTATTTTGATTTACATTTTTTATGTTGTTGAATTGTTATCTACTTAGGATCGGGATCTATGTAATAGGGGCTCATTTGTAGTAAAGATCTTTTGTAGGCTTAGAATAGTATTAGTTATGTACATTCCTTTCTCTTACGCTATGATTGTTATTTTCTTTTGTAACACTGTAGTTTATAAACTTTGATATACTCTTGAAAGTTTTATTGTAAAAACTATATTTTGATCATGACTTCTTGTCATGATGAAGGCACAATCATAATATTTTTATGTTATAAAAAGTATGAGTGTTACATTAAGTCTCGACAAGGACATATAAAATTTGAGGTTAGGTTTGCTTTAAAAATGCACATGTAGAACATTTAAATTTGGTTAATCACATTATAAAACCAATATAGATGATAATGAGTTAAAATATCATTTGTCTTGAGGTGTTCTTGCAGCTTTGTTCTTGTCTATTTGTTTTTTGAAATTACTTAACTATATTTAACAATAGACAAATTAACTTCTGGATTAAAGTTTTGTTTTGTGGATATACACTTTTACTACTGAGATGTTATGTGGACAGTTACATGTCAATCTCACAAAATGTTTGCTATGCAATTCCAATCTTTTTAGGAGTAATTACATTGAAGATGAAATATGGTGCTTCTACAAGTTACTAACGATGCTGCTTTGTGGTCCTACTCAACCTTCATGAGTCACGGAGTTTGTTTGCAATATATAATTTGTTTACTTGGTGTTTCAATTGATTATTTATGCTGATTAGGTGCAAGGCTCAATACATTTTGGCTTGCCGATTTCTTTGTACTCTTTGTTAAGGTGTATTATTTGTTGGTGCTCAGCTAATTAGTGAGATGTAATCTTTGTACCCTTTCCTAATTCTCTTCTGTATATTTTCTTTCTTTAATATAATATTCTCCTATGCTAATTTTTTTTCTTCAAAAGTAAGATTTTTTACTTATATACCCTCACCCTAACCAATCATTTAATAGTGATATGTGTTTGGTTAGTTTAATTTCTCATCAAACTTAAATCAATTTAATGGTGATGTGTGTTGTTAGTTTAGATTATCAATAAAGTGATATGTGTTTGGTTAGTTTAATTTCTCATCAAACTTAAATCAATTTAATGGTGATGTGTGTTGTTAGTTTAGATTATCAATAAATTTAATCACGTTGTTTGTTATTTTGGTGTAAATAAGATCTTTGATTGGGTTTTCGTATTTTCAAAGTTCACGGGATAGATATATTTGAAATGAGAGTTGGATACTTTAAAATGGGAAAATCAAAAATAAAAGTACTTAGATATCGTAATCTGAAGCTGAAAGTTGGATCCTATAAAATTTGAAAACTTTGAAAATTAATTTATTAGGTTAGGTAACTTTAAATTAATAAAGATGATAGGCTAAATTTAGTTAATAGTATAAAAGAGGTGAGTTTAAAAAAAATGGTAAACGGTCCCAAAACCTATGTAGGAGGTCAATACGGAACACTTACAATATTTTCAGTGTATTTTGCAGGTAAATTTTTTTATTTTTATTACTCGCTTTTTTTTACAATCTAGAACAATTCTGTTGTATGTTTTAAATTCTATATCAGAACTTTGATATTTCTTGCATTTATTCATACTTCAAACAATTTTTTTTTCAATTCTTATAATTAAATATATCACTGTACAATATAACCAATTAACCATTTATCATTAATTTAGACATAATGAATGATTGGTATCCTCAAAACACATTGCAAAATTAATTTAAATTAACAACTATAAAACTACGGGCAGAAGTTTCTAAAAAAATAAATCTTTGCAAATGTAATATTATTTTAAGGTTTATTAATTTTAAAATTATTTTACGGTGTCCCGTGTAGTACACGGGTTATAACCTAGTATATATATATATATATATATATATATATATATATATATATATATATATATATAACACTTCAATAATTTTATGACCAACTTCTAATCCATGAACTATAATCAATCCTATTGAATACAATATGATACCTTGAGGGGACGTGCTTTTAAGTTTTTAAGTTCTTAGTGAGTTTTTAGGTCAATCAAACCAAAACAATATTTTCGATAAATAAAGTGACTGTACAAAGATGTTATAACTAAATTAGGGTCAAGAATGTCATGTAATCCAAACGATATACAAAAAATGAGTTTTTTAGTATCCGCAGATGAATGGTGATGTATCCATCATGAATAGTATTTATAATTTTTTGGACTTTGGTTATTTTAAAAAAAAGAATATATATATATATATATATATATATATATATATATATATATATATATATATATATATATATATATATATACCAAAATTTATAAATTTTTATGATTTATTTATAGAGATCTGTATGATATACAAATACAAAAATACGATTTTATTCCTTGATGAATCACGTTGTATTTAATAGTGAATATTGTTGATTTTTTTGTATGTTGGGATAAGCCCGTTTTTGTGTTGGGCGGTGCCTAAGGTTATGTATGATATGTGGTATTTTGGAAAACTTACTAAGCTTTGTGTTTACGGTTTTGTGGTTTAAATATTTTCAGGTATTTCCAGTTCCAAAGGGAAGGGCCCGACTTGATTGCACAGCATCCCCTGATGACTTTTTCTGCACTGACTATTATTGTTTTACTTTGATATTTGAGCGATATATTTTACTATGATTGGTTTTGCAACAAATGTTTTATGAATTTGATTGTTTTAAAATGAAAATTTTAAAACAAATTGGTGATTCTTTCCGCAACGATTGGTTTATGACACATTATGAAATTGAATGTTTTCTAATAATTAGACTTTGGATTTATTAATTTGGAGAATCGGAGAAAGTTATGTTCAACTTTGATGATTTATCTGCATTATTTGTTGAAATCATTATTTTTGGTTGTGGTTTTTCCTCTCATTATTTTGGTGAAATCAAACTTGAAGATTTCTCTATATTCATTCAAGGAAAATTTTCAGAAAAAGTCTTGTTATTTTGACAAAAATGTTTATGTTGTCGAACATCATTTCTCAAATATAAAAAATCAAGAAAATAATTTTTAATAAATAATTTGATTACATTGACTTGTTGATAGATATTAGTAGGATTGTAAACGAACCGAACGAACACGAACGATGCCTTGTTTATGTTCGTCCGTTTAAATTAGCCGAACAAATAAGCAAACACATACAAATAAATGAACGAGTTTTTTTATTCATGTTCGTTCATTTAACAAATTACATTGTTCATGTTTTTTCGTTTATGTTCGTGAACATGCTAAACAAACATAAACAAACATAAATAAACATAATCGAACATATAATATAATAATGTAATCAAACACAATTGAACATAAAATGAATTAAATGAACGAACATAAACGAATGTTCACGAACATAATTAGACGAACGAGACCATTGTTTATGTTCGTTAGTTTAACTAAACGAACAAGAATTGTGCTCATGTTCGTTCATTTATTAAATAAACGAACATAAACGAATTTTTCGCCGAACAGTTCGTTGAAAATTTGGTTCGTTTACAGCTCTAGATAGGAGTAGTTTTAGAGGTCGTCAAAACACCTTTTACACTAAAAACTCATGACAAAAATGTTTAGGGACCGTTGTATCTATAACCAAACTATAGGGGGCTTAAAGTTAAATTATCCGAAACTGTAAACTTGTTTTCTCAAATTGTCAATGATCAACATATTTGAAGCTGGTTGACCACTTCGAAGCATGTAGATCAGTGATACTTTACTCGAATTTCATGATCAACCCAACAATTTTTCTTGAAATCCTTTCCAGTTTTATCGATTTCCCTCGAAAATCTTGTTCCCCATCATCTATTATGACTCAGTGTCACACATCCACCCTAATCCGTTTTTTCTTGCTGCTATTGACAACCCTAGACCTCTTCGTTTCCCCAATTACAGCTTCATCGTTTGATCATCGGTACAATGTAGGAGATACTGTACCCATATTTGTCAACATAGTTGGCCCCTTGAACAATCCCAGGTTAGTAATTGGTGTATTTGACTTTTCTCTTTATTCCGATTGAGAAATGCTATCTGTAGAATCAATGTTAGTGTACTTTCGTGCTTAAAATGACATTCCCAGTATAAACCCTAGAAAAGGTTAATTTGATATTCCCAGTATATCCAATTTAGATTATTTTTTTAATTAAAGTTCTTTTCAAGATTGTTTCCTTGATATTTCTTGCAGTGAAACATACCAATATTATGATTTGCCATTCTGCTCTCCAGGTACCATTATCTTTGATTAAAGATTGAATCTTTTCAATCTTTTTACTTCTTCAAACTTCAATCCATAATTTCTTTAATAATCTCGCAGATGAAGTGATCCCAAAGAAGGAAACTTTAGGGGAAGTTTTAAATGGAGATAGATTGAGCAACACCTTATACACCTTAAACTTCCGTGAAGATAAATCTGACAAAATCCTATGTGAAAAGAAGCTTAAAAAAGACGATATAACAAGATTCATAAACGCTATCAGCAACGAATTTTACTTCCAGATGTACTATGACAATCTTCCACTATGGGGATTCACTGGAAAAACAGAAGCTGATAGCTGGACAGGTGGCAGTAACAAAAACGGGCCCACATATTACGTGTTCAAACACCTACAATTTGACGCTCTTTACAATGATGATCAAGTCATAGAAATACGTGCGTTTAGTGATCCAAATCATGCTGTAGATATCACTGACAAAACCGAAGTCGACATTACATTTACTTACTCAATATCATGGAATTCGACTTCAATTGATTACAAGAACAGGATGAACAAGTATTCAAGAGTTTCATTGTTGCCCACACAACGACAAATTCATTGGTTTTCTTTCATTAATTCTGTAGTGATCATTGTGCTTCTTATGGGGCTCCTTATAACACTCTTCATGCGTCATCTGAAGAACGATTTAAAGAAGTAATGATAACTTCATCTCTCCAGTCTTCACTCTTCATTCAAATTAAACCACTTTCGAGTCTTTCTTCTTCATTTTCTTTCTTTAATTGCAGATATTCTAATGGAGATGAAGAACAAGATAAAGAAGTGGGGTGGAAGTATGTTCATAGTGACGTGTTCAGATGTCCTCAACGAATGGCGTTGTTTTGTGCTGTTTTGGGAACTGGGACACAATTATTCACCATGTATGAACATATTAAGTTGTTAACTCAAGATTACTTCATTTTTTGACTTTAATTAAGCCAATAATGTTTACGTTTTTTTGTAAACAGTGTTTGCTTCTTATTCCTTTTGGTATTTTTTGGAGTCATATATCCGTATAGCAGAGGGAGCATTTCAACTTCTCTTGTGGTGTTTTTTATACTTACATCCCCAATAGCTGGATACACTTCCGCTTCATTTTTTAGTCAATTCTCAGAGACTGGATGGGTAAGTAATAAGTTACCATATTTTATGTTGACTTTTAAGGTCAATTTTGACTAATAGTTGACTTTTTCAGGAAAGATGTGTTCTTTTATCTGGGATTCTCTACATTGGGCCACTTTCTATCACTATGTTTCTTCTCAATACAATTTCCATGTCAATTGGAGCTACTTCATCACTTCCAATTAGCACAATAATCATGATCATACTTTCATACACTTTAATTTCAATTCCACTTCTTGCATTTGGTGGAATAATGGGATACCGATTTAGGTCAAAGTTTCAAGCACCTTCAGCTACAAAGATATCACCAAGGGAGATTCCTTTGTTGACTTGGTATAGAAAGACTCATGGTCAAATGTTGATTTCGGGTCTTTTACCATTTAGTGCAATTGTTCTTGAGTTGCATAACTTGTATGCAACTATTTGGAGCTATAAAATCTTGACTCTTCCTATCATTTTGTTTATAACTTTTCTTCTTCTTCTTGTTCTTGTATCACTTTTGAGTGTTGGAATGACCTACATTCAATTAACTGTAGAAGATCATCAATGGTGGTGGAGGTATGTTTAGAATTCACATGAATTTAGAAGTTAGTTTGCTTTTTTTCAATAATGGTTGTTAAATCTTGATCTTGAATTAACTAAATTCAAAATTTGGGTTTGTGAAACAGATCTATTTTTCGTGGGGGATCGGTTGCTATCTTTATGTTTGGATATTGTGTCTACTACTATTCAAAGTCAAACATGAATGGGTTCATGCAGTCAACGTTTTTTTTCTGCTACAACTTTCTATTTTGCTATGCATTCTTCCTGATGCTTGCTACAATCAGTTTTCAGTCATCGTGGATCTTCGTGCAGCATATTTACAATGCTATTAAAAGTGAATAAACTTTCATTGTCTCTATATTTACAATATGAACCCTTATTTTTTTTCTGATCTTCCATTGAATTTTGTAAACGTAGGCCATGAGATTGTGTATTGTGTGTACACATTGTCTCTATATCTATTTGAGGTACAAAGATAAAGGAACATTACTTCACTTACCAAACCGAATTTCTCTTGAGGAATGTTCCTTTAGTCGAGTTTTTCTTATGGTTCATGCATATTTCAAGATGCATCTTCGTGGATGCTTTGCTGAACCTCCTAAAAGAAGTGATAAATTGAGCATATTTAACTTCATGGATGTGGTTGACGTATCTAAGTTTTGAGTTAATGAAATGAAAATCATAATGTCAAAGTTATGTTATGATAGTATTGTGCCAATGTAACTTTAGTTTTTAAAACCTAGAAAGGACTTCGACTTTAGCCATCTAAGTCTAATAACATAGAAATTGTAGAACTTGATGCCCTGCTCCACCAGAATTGAGTAGAAGAATGGGTCATAACTCATAAAATGAGCATGGATGGGGTTCATCTTGGCCAACGAATTTGTTATTAGAATGGGGTGACAAATGTTGTGTCGTGGAGTATGATCTTCCGTTTGACCTCATTGTCGCTACAAAGACTAAGCATTGAAGAAGAGTGTTGCTCTTTCAACCACAAAAAATGAGTTCATGGCTCTAGTAGAAGCTATCAAGGAGCTTATTTGATTGTAGAACATCCTATCAGAAACAAAAAGACTGTGTCATGCATTGTGATAACCACAGTGTTGTTCACCTCGTGAAGAATCCAGGATTTCACAATAAAATGAAACACATGCATAGGAGGTGTTGCTTTATCATAGCATTGATAAATGATGGTACTTTGAGCTTGAAGATCTTTGATACTAAGAATCCAGAAGACATGTTTGCCAATGTAGTGATAGCGATGACAGAGAAGTTGAAGTTATGAATGGCTTCAACTAGCCTTCCAGATACAATAAGACAATACACGGGCCAAAGAGATGGGTGTTACATAGTTCGAGTTTGGATGTCAGTGGACTGGTTTATCAACCTCAAAGCGGGAGATCATGAAGTTGTGGAGTAGGATCAAGACTACGGGGCAGATGTGGAGTGACTATAGAGTAAGCATGCGGGGTAGGCTGAGGGGCAGTTGCAGGGAATTTCAAAATAGGTTGAGTTATCCAACATATCATAATTGTTGTGCTCGATGAGAAAGGATGCATTGCCCTACATGTCGCAACTGTAGTATTCAAGCAATGAGCAAGATGAGTCGGTGACGTTTCGTAGCCCCAACCCACAACAAATTTTAGGTCAACTCGTCTATATAAATAGATCTCCTTGGTACAAATATAACCCTAAGCATAAAATCGTGTGTTTTGAAGGCTATAAATAAATAGTTCGTATGTGTATGTAGCTCTTTTTATCTCAAGTGAATCACCATAAATCTTTGTATTTTTTTCACATCTTTAATAGTCATGAGATCGTGTTTGCGTATTATTGAAGTCTTTATTCCTAACAACAAATTCTAAACAAATTGATAAAAAGATTATATATAACTTGGTATGGTTTCAAAGGAAGAAACATCAAAAGCATGGATCGTGATTTTCTTGTTTTAGATGGACCTTAATGCCGTGTAATACTAATGACAATAACTATTCTTTTATGTGATTGTGTTCATTTAATTGTTTGGTTAAAACTTAAACAAGCAAACACAAAAATATTCAAATGCAACACTTGATGAATTTGATAGAACAATCTCTCTCACAACATCAACCAAAATAAGTTTTTAAGCAAAGTTGATGAACCTAAATAATACTTATTTAAAAAAAGATTCAAATGGTTTGACCCTTTTAAGATCCCAAAAAGGTGATGAAACAATCACAGAAAGTGATTAAGTCATATGCCAGTTTCATTCAGTTGGTCTTTGTCCCAAAACAGGAATGTCCTCATATCGCTTCTGCATAATGATAACAATGTATTAGATATACATACACATACATACACACATGTATATATGCACCATATGTGTGTATACATATCTATGTGTGGAAAACAAAAGAAACTACAGAAAGTCAACCAAGAAGGAACAGAGCATTACCCCAATATTGTTATTCTCCCAGAGTTTATGAACTCCATAATCCACTGCCTGAAACATGTAAATCCACAAAACTAAATCAGTCAACTATATCAAAGAAGGAATGACCAGATACAATTATACAAACAACCTGCATTAAAACTCAGTAAAAAGAACTTGAACATGTAATTACACCAATGGATTCAACCAAGTTTTTCTTGCAGAATATAAAGATCGTATTGATGTGGTTAGTAGTTTTTCCAATGTCTGGTGTACAAAATATAATTTTACACTCTGTATTAACATTTTTCAAAAATCAAAATCGTAATCATACACTATTCCCTCAATCGTAGAATTCTTAAGAAAAAAATTCATTAATTTGATATTGAGTACGATTCTGTACATCTCCAAAAGAACGATGGCAAATCAGATCCAGCATTCGATTATTAGACACAATCAGCCGTATGGATATATGAAGAATCAAAGCTAGTAGCAGGAAATGAAATTAAGATATGTAAAAAAACAAAAACATAAGGAGAGATCGGAACCCTAACCCGTTCACCGATGAAAGCGCCGGCGATGACGAACGTGACATAGACGGAGTTACGGCGCATAAGGACTTTGTATAGCCCTTCGAAGAGACCTCCGCTTCTGCGAGCTGCCGAATTCATGGCGATGGCGTTCTCCTTCTCTCACGCTTGTTGACGAAATGGGGGAGAGATGCTGTTTCGCCTTTTGATCAGAATGGCGATGGCTCTCGTTGTTCTCTACTTTTTAGTTTTATTTTTTACGAGTATTTTTTAATGATTAAAACCGAAAAATCAATAATCGTTGTTTGAGTGTGATTTAAAATAATAATAATAATAATAATAAATAAATAAATAAAAGAATCTCATTAGGAAAATAGCATGAAAACCCTTATAGTTGTATCCAATTTTTTAAAAAATCATCCTTAATTTTTAGTTTCAATCAAATCATTCTTGAATACTTATTATTTTAATTTTGGATGTTGTTATTTGTTAAACACACACTAAACAACATTCTACCGGCCTCAAAATCCAAACCTCAAAAGCCAAAACATTCACATAATATGTTTGAATTATGGAGGGCCCGGGTGATTCTCATATCTCTCATCCGTAGTGAGTCACTAGTTAAACAATTTTATCATGTGATCAAACATTTTTGTCACATGTTAACCAATGGAAGATGTACAAGTACTAAAGCAAGTGTGTATGATACATGATTAAGTGTAATAAGACAAGATGAATAATGAAACAGGATGGTGTTCATTTGCATGGTGAGAAGTTTGTGGTTCTTAAATGGATGGAATTGTGTTTATTTGTAATACCTTTTTTTGGAACGGGTTTTGCAATACCTTAACATTTTTCATCCCTTCCCGAGCCATATTTTGTACATACGGTCAAACCTTATGTGCAATTCCATTTGATCAATGACCATTAGCTCATTATAATATTTTCATTCGAAACCTAGGAAGATATTTGTGTTGGGATAACAATACAAGTTAAGTACTTCAAACAAATGTCAAACAAAGTTTGGTGTAACTTACGGAAATAAAATTCTGAAAAGCTTAAATAAAAAACTAAACACAATATTTAATGTGGTTCGGTTAAAGTGGACAATGCCCACGTGCGAAGGAGAGAGAGAGAGAGAGAGAGAGAGAGAGAGAGAGAGAGAGAGATGTTATTTTATTAACTTTCAAGAACAATTGCAATCACACATAGAGATTACACCTCACTTGAGCTCTCAAAACAAAAAAAAAATCCATTTTGCTTATTAACTACTCCAAAGAATTTGTTCTCAACCTCACAATGATTGCTCTCGCTGAAAACTAGCATAAAACACGCAAGGAATAATGAACAGGGATATGAGCCTATTTATAGGCAGGCATGAGAAACCTTAATGTAACATCCCAAAATTCAAGGCCAAAAATTTTATTTTTAATTATGCAAGTATAAAACCAATTGTCTGAAAACCACATAGTAATATCATAAAAAGATGAACAATTGTATCCATAATCAACATGCCATACAAAATCATATCAGAGTATAAAATCCCATGGATCACTAGTGCGGAAAGTGTGTGTAATGCGCTGCAGTCAAGCCGGCTCCTTTCCCCGTGAGGAAGATGTACCTGAAACCAAAACTGAAAACCGTAAGCACGAAGCTTAGTGAGTTCCCTCATCATACCGCATACAACATAGTACCCTCGGTATCTTTCAACCGGTAACTGCCATCGGTATCTTTCAACCGGTATCTGCCTTTGGAATCTTTCAACCGGTAGCTGCCTTCGTTATCTTTCAACCGGTAACTGCCATCAGTATCTTTCAACCGGTATCTGCCTTCGCTATCTTTCAACCGGTGAGTGGGGACTATTACACCCCCTACCACTATCACATAATATCATCATGTAATCATAATCATACTGCTAGGCATGCATGGATTCTGACGACCCCTTCGATATCTTTCAACCGCTATCCTGGGGATGTTTTCCCCTACTTCTACCAACATATACAACAAAGCATCCTAGCACACATATAGCAACATACCAGATAATTATCACAAAGACATTCATCTAACCAACAACTCCTGCTAGTGGGCCGACATTGTGGCCTTAGACCCACTTCTACTGGAAGATAACTCACCTCAATGTTGTGAAGTGTCTGAACTGTCCTTGATGTTGGGATCAATACCTCTCAAACTCCTACACATAACAACCTTCCTTAATTACCATTTCATACTCTTAACCCTTTCAAGGGTCAACTCAGGTCAAAGTCAAAGTCAAGGTCAACACCCCGGTCAAAGTCAACATCCTGGTCGACTCAACTCGCCGAGTTGGTCCATCAACTCGTCGAGTTCCCTTTTATGCAAGTCGAGGCATTCTGCTCATAACTCGCTGAGTTCACCCTTGAACTCGTCAAGTCCATCTTCATCTCAGTTGGGACATTTGCGCTTCACTCGCCGAGTTCTATGATCTTCGAGTCCAAAACCAAGTCCAACTCGCTGAGTCATCTCCTAGACTCAACGAGTTCACTCGGAGCCAAAAAAGTTAGGGACCACGACCCGACTCGTCGAGTTGTATGAACAACTCGTCGAGTCCCCCATATACCAAATCCATACATGTCACACCCCCAAACCAGAACGGCGGAAACGTTCGGGGGCGGAGGACTTCATGTAAGTATCACAACACATGCAATATAGTAATCAAAGTACAAACAACCATTGCATTAATAAGTATAAGTTTTACATAAGTATTTAAACATTACATATTCAAATACCAAAGTAGGTACAGTAGAAGACAAGAGTCGCAGTACGGTACTAGGTGGTCTTCTCAAAAGCTTCGGGAGTGTACCTGTCTACTGGATTCCTGGGAATACAAGTTATTTTGAAAGAGTAGATCAGCATTTAAGCCGGTGAGTTCATAAGTATTTTAGTTTTATAAAGTATACTCTAAGTTCTTGGAAAAGTT
This sequence comes from Lactuca virosa, assembly GCF_052849685.1. Classification (NCBI taxonomy): domain Eukaryota; kingdom Viridiplantae; phylum Streptophyta; class Magnoliopsida; order Asterales; family Asteraceae; genus Lactuca; species Lactuca virosa. Next base: position 111,067,079 of record NC_136426.1, on the reverse strand, counting down.
CGCTGGTTCGTCCAGAAAATCCTATATTTCCTGAGGTGATAAACTGATAACCTCAATAGTTCCATCTGCAATTACTTAGTTTATACTAATTATATATAACCTAATATCGAATGGACAGTTAAATGGGTGTATCTGCCCTAAGCCCACAACCAAACAAGGAACAGGAAGTAAGGCGGAAGTCACACATTTCACTGTGAGTCGGATATTACTTATGTATAACTCTGATGTAAAAACTAAGGAATTATAGAATTAACCACTAAAGGTCCTTTATGTTATACTAGTTTACAGAGAGTGAATGACTAAGTTCCATTTGATAAGTAGTTTTAAATCCCCATAAAATCGTTCCATTTGTAAAAGTAGTTTAATCCCATAAATCGTTTCATTTGTAAAAGTATTCTTACTTATATCCGTTCTACAGTAAAACATTAGTATTAATCCTGGAAAATATTCTATTATCCATAATACTGCTTTGTGGTTTCAAATGTTCCAGAACCAGAAGTACAAGTATATTTGCCATACTTGATTTCATGATACGTAGTTTTTACTGTAAGTAAACACTAACAGAAGGTATATTTGGTCACGATGTAATTATCTTTTCTTACTGTTTTAAGAGAAGTATATTACTAAGTAATTTACTCGTTGTTTTATCCATGTGAGTTCTATTAACCATACAAATATGACTGATGTGCCTGATGCGACGTTCTTCAGGCGTCGGAAACGATATGATATTTGACACCCTAGGCCTGCCGGCCAAACTGTTGGGAACAGTGAAGGTGCGTGATTGTCAGTCCCATATAGATCTATACACAAATTCACGCTCTCCCTACAAGAGATTCTGGTTAATAAGTCAGGGATTAAGGTCGTACTTAGATAAGTACACCATGAAGAGTCTCACAAATTTATTGTTTCAACGAGATTACGATGTATTATTACCCCGTGATTGCTAACCCTGGTACGTTGTATTGTACCCTTATTAATGCAAACCCGGTATGATGTATTATTACCCCGTGATTGCTAACCCTGGTACTTTGTATTGTACCCTTGTTATTGCAAACCCGGTATGATGTATTATTACCCCGTGATTGCTAACCCTGATACGTTGTATTTGTACCTTTGTTAATGCAAACCCGGTATGATGTATTATTACCCCGTGATTGCTAACCCTGGTACGTTGTATTTGTACCTTTGTTAATGCAAACCCGGTATGATGTATTATTACTTCTTTAATATATTATCCTTATATTAAAAGTATTATACATATCTTGGTATAGATAAATGAATTGTTGGTAATTTCCTTGGAAAGTATACAATCCTGAATCATACTTGTATATTTAGTTTTGAATCATAAATTATACCTATTATAATTTATATGTTCTATCGGATTAGCATGATTTCTCATGGATGAACACCTTTGCTCAGCATGATACAAAGGTAATGATACCGAATGAAGTAACCTTTTATATTCATATATGTATAATATATATATATATATATATATATATATATATATATATATATATATATATATATATATATATATAATTAATTAAGAAGGAAATGACCTTCGGACAAATAACACCACCTTAATTCCACATCCAAACAAGGAAAAGGAAATAAGATAATTCATTAGTCCTAAGCCTTTCAAATCTTATTTATATACTTATACATATATAAACATGATTTTGGCAATTATAATTTGAAATAGTTTATTAAAACCTTTTTCAAAGAATTTAACGGAGTTTACATGACTTTAAAGATTTAACATGGCTTTAAGTCATTTTGGAAGTATTTGGTAATCCTTAAAAAACATAAGGAAACCCTTTGTGTGACTATTATCACATACAATTATTAACACACTTTATATTGTGTTAAACTTGTATTCCCCCCCCCCCCCCTAAAAAGCATTTAAAAACCATTAAAAAGGTAAATTATAGGGGTATGAACTCACTTGATAAGTGGTGATTTGGGCAGCGTTTCGTTTCTATAGATGATCTTTCTCGAAGAAACCGCGAGTTTTTGAGTAAAAACCGGGCTTTATGCGGGCAGCACTTCGACTGGAAAGAGGTTAGCTTCTCGAGAATTCCGGGGCTTCGGGACTTGCTTCGGGTTTTAGACTTGATACCGGGGCTTTGGGGGGTTGTAAGGAAGTTTGAAGGAGTGAAAAATGTGAAAAAGGTGAGAAAATGGAGTAAAAATGGTGAAGGAACTGGGAGGGTTCGCACCCTTTATATAGGGCTGAAGCCTCGGACAGGTGGCAAGGGGGAGAGGAGTCAGCAGCGAGGTGGCAGCGAGGGAAGGAGGCCACGTGTTCGGTTCGCAAGGAGCCACAAGGCCGAGGTTTGGAAGCTTCCACGGTGGTGTCGGATCAGGAGTGGACCGAACTTCGGTCTAATCAGGAGGTGTCACGAGTACTTCGGTCCAATCAGCAGCGAACACATGTCCGACACGGGGAGGCCTCGCATGCGAGGTGACGTGGACGAAGGGTGTCCATGCGATTTTTCCCGGTTTTCCACAAATTCTCGATTTTTGAGCCAAAAACTTGCGAAATTCATAACTTTCGCATACGAGCTTCGTTTTCGACGTTCTTTATATGCACGCGTAGGTAAAATTATACTCTACGACTTTCGTTTAGACTGCGTCGGCTAATTTTGACTTTATTTTTAATATTATTATTTTTAATATTATTTTTAATAGACCGGGACAGGAAATCTGTTAAAAATCATAACTTCTTTATCCGACGTCCGTTTTCGTCTGTCTTTTTACCGTTGTACTACTTTTGACGAGACCTTCGATTCTCGTTTAAGTTGTGTCGGCTAAATATCGATCGATTTATATTTCGAATTTTTAGCTGTCTACTGCTAAACCGAAACTTAGAAAAATTATAACTTCCTCATACGAAGTCAGATTTTTACGTTCTTTTTATGAAAGTTCACGGTTTAACATAATGTACAACTTTCATTTAGATTGTTAAGGCTAAAAAGCCATTTATCGAAAATTCACATTTTACACTGAACAGTGTTTTGCCGGTTTTGTCGCGGATCATCGATTGGTCATAACTTCTTCGTTATAACTCGAATTTCAGTGTTCTTTATATTTTTGGAAACCTTGTTACAATATCTACCACTTTGTTCATCCCAATTACGATTATTGGTCAATTTATTTTTGACCTAAATTTGACTGGTGTCACATTATCCCCCCGTTAGAGGGAATTTCGTCCCGAAATTAAGTCTAAAAGTGATACTCATGGACTAGGGGAAAGATGTGGATATTTTTGTTTTATCTAATCTTCCCTTTCCCAAGTGAATTCAGGTCCCCGGTTTGCAATCCAGCAAACCTTCACTATCGGGATAAAGCTTTGCTTGGTTCTTTTGATTTCACTATCCATGGTTTCCATTGGTTCTTTTACAAAGTGTAGACTTTTATTTAACTTGATTTCATCGAGTGAAATTACAAGTGTTTCATCGGACAGACACCTCTTTAGATTAGATATGTGAAAGGTGGATGAATGTTATTAAGTTTTGGTGGCAGTTTAAGTTTATAAGCTACATGACCGATTCTGGTAAGAATCTCGAATGGTCCTATGTACCTTGGATTTAGTATTTCACACTTTCTGAAGCGTATCTCGCCTTTCTAGGGTGAGACTTTCATATGACAAGGTCATCAACCTGGAATTCCAAGGGTTTTCCTTTAACGAAGCCGTAGCTTCTCCGATTAACTCTGGAAGCTTTATGTCGCTTCCTGATTCGTATTTTCTTTTTGGTAGTTTCTCGGATGAATTCCAGACCAACGAAGGTGCTGTCTGGAAATTGGACCTCTAGCTAGTTGCGTGTCACCTAACTTAGTCCAGTGCAGATAGGATCTGCACCTGCGACCACAAAAGGTTTCGAATGGAGCAACTTAAATGCTAGCATGATAAGGGACTTGAATAATTGATAAATGGGTATCCCATGCTTTACCAAGGTCGATCACATACGTTCTTAGCATGACTTCTAATGGTTGAATCGTTCTCTCATTCTGTCTGCCGGTTTGTGGATTAGTAGGCTATTCTTATGTTTAGCCTAGTTCTCAGAGATTTCTGAAGTGACTGCCTGAACTGGGAAATGATTCTACTATCTCGAACAAAGATAACAGATTTTGGAACACCGTGCAGTCTAGCTAATCTCTCGGACACACTTAATCGTTAGTTTCTTTATCTTCCGTGTTTCTTTTAATGGCATGAAACATACGGTTTTGACTTATTGTCCAAGTTCTTATCCATTCTTCCCAAGGTTTCACCTGCCACATTTTCAGGTTTCAAGGCTCCCTGTGGAACCTCCTTAATTTGTGTGGACAGATGTGAATGGGTTATCATAGTCAATGATTGGCTCTACAACCTGAGTACTCTTTCCGACTTAGGGTGTCAGCTACTATATTGGCTTTGTTGGGATGATAACGAATTTCGAATTCGTAGTCATTTAGTAGCTCGAACCACTGTCGTTGAATTCCTCCTGGTAGAATATATGATGAAGGCTTTTGCTCCGAACTTCATGATAAGACTCATACTTGGCTCATCCACCATCACCTCGTGTATACAAGTCGTATATAATTTAGATTTCACAAAACGTTCGGATGGGTGATTCTACCCCAGGTCCACAACCAAACAAGGAACATGAGATAGGGCGGAATTACACATCCTAAATCTTGTTAAGTCTAAACTATATACCACTCTCGCGTATACACTTAGTAGCAAAAGATTAACCTAATGAGTTCTTAGTCTTTATTCTTGAACTTAACCTGTGGTACAATGATTTTCGTATGAGATCTATTGGGGTACTTCAGTGGTTACTGAATTTATAAGACTACTTCGGTGCTTCTCGTTTCAAGTTTTCTATCTACTGGGCAGGCTAGAAGGGCGTGGTACCCTCGCATGGGTACTTCTGAAGTTTTGAAGCGAAAGGTGATATAAGGGTTTTCGTTATGGAGAAGAATTTTGTATGACGAATGATTAAGGAAAAGTTCTTTTACACAACATAAGAATTTGCACATGGTAAGGACCAGGCCAAACCATGTCGAATGAGGATGTCGGAATTTTCTCGACGAAATAGATATTAAGTCGTTCTGGGATGAATGATTACTAGGATGATGAACTATCCTATGTACATAAGTTTTCAGCGCTCCTGGTTTTATTTTGTTATTATCCTACGAACCCCTTTTTGATTCGAAATTGGCGGGTACTACCAATACGAGGGTTATGATAATTTAAAATTATGAACTTTCATGAAACGATCCTTACTAGGTCTCTCTATAATCGCTTGATGTACACAAGTCATGTATAATTAAGATTGGTAAGACCTTTGACTGAGCAACCCTGCCTTAAATCCACAACCAAACAAGGAACAGGAAATGAGGCGGGATTACTCACTCTAAGTCTACAAATCTTAATTATAAATGACCCTTATGTACACACTAAGCCATCATAGCTTACCTGTTAGGGTTTCAAATTTTATATGAATGTTGTGATTTAATTTGAACGGGAGAGTAATCATAATTATAGATAATTATTGGGGTTTGGATGCGTACCAAAAATATAGCAGGATTCTTTGATGCCTTCCCATGCATTGGGGTCAAACCCCTCCTGCTCACCCATCGTTCTTCTCTGTTGGACAATCCCTTTTGTAATGTCCTATTTCACCACAAAGGTGACATATTGGAATGGTTCCAATATTGGTAGTTGAAGTGATGAACTCAACCAGAGTTCTACAGATGCGGGCGATGTGCCCCTTCAGGTTGCATCTATTGCAATGCAGCTCTCGGCAGACTCCATGATGATGGTGGTTGCACTTGCTGCAGTGTGGGAAGTTTCCTAAGTACAGCGTGGTCGGTGCTGGAATAACAGGGCTGATGGGGGTATTGACTGCCCCAGTTCGTTGCCCTCTGTTAGGTTTTGGAGTTGAACAACTCCCTTTCTTGTTATCTTTCAAGATATTAGGCTTAAGGTTCGAAGTGTCCTTACAAATAGGTACTCGTTGCTGTACTTGGTCATCACCACGATCGGGGTTACCGATAGCATTACTACTAACATTTACGTTGTTAGCATTAAGGTGTGCCATGACAGCTGCTACAGCTGCTGTGACTGCAGCTTGAAACGTAGCTGCATCTATTTGAAGGATTGGTGTTTTGTTGGTGGGTTGGTTATGTTTCTTCGGAGGCATGATTCTGTTACATGATAAGAAAATGAGCTCGTGAGCAACGATAGTTGTCTCTAGGTGTATTCTAACCGTTTGTATCTACGTATAAATCTTTCGTTTTGTTATATTGTTCTCAATGATTCGACCTGCATCCCTATGATGCAGTCCTGGTAAGGAACATAAATAAGTTTCTAGAATGGTTATGAACCGAGTATCATCCGAACTAAGTTACCTTCGATTGGTGGATATCGTTTTCCAACTTTCGAAATGATTTGAAAACAATTCATAATAAAGTCTACATAAAATAGACTTATGAATTTGATAAGTAATCACTATCAATTGAGATTTCGTGATCGGATTTATTGTTATTAGCCGTGACAGGAAAAGAGGATATGCTCAAAACCTAACGTGAGTGGTATAAATACTAACTCACTAGGTTGAATCGATTTACTAGTTATTACTTAGATGAAAAGGCGCTCAAACACTTCACATGAATCACACGTCGTTTTCCTTTGTTCTCTGTTCTATTCTGGATGGTAATGATTTGTTCTCTCCTGGTATCTATAGGGTGTCCTTCTCCTCTGTAGGTATATTGAATTCCCGAGCTGTCTTACTTCCGATTCTGACATTGATCCCCATTACTTCGTAATGAAGATTTTGAATCTCGGAAGTTCATGCGAATCTCTCATTGGTGTCCTTAATAAGGTAGGGGCACTAAATGATTTCTATAGTTTCTTTACTTCTCATCTGTTTCTTTCTCGAAATTTTCCTAATGAAATTCTGTTGGATCCTCCTTGACTCTTCTATTGATTGCTGGAGTGACTACATCTATCTCAAGGGTTTATACGAGAATGGGAATGTCTAAAGAATCTATGAGAAAATTTCAATTTTTACGAAGGTGATCCTTTCTGGCCCTTCTATAATCACATGGTGTGTACTGATTATATATAATCCAGATCAAATAGGCATTTGAATAAGTAATCCTACTCTAAAACCACATCCAAACAAGGAAAAGGAAGTAGAGTGAAAATCACATATTCTAAGTCTATAAAATCTCAACTATATATAACCTTAATGTATCCACTTAGTAATTATAGACTTACCAGAAAAGATCTTTTTAACATTTCCCCAAAGTTATTTATGGTATCTAAAATACTTCCATGGTATTTTAATTATAAGTTTGATTCTCGGACTTCTAGATATAAGAAGTCGATAAGTTTTTAGTTTTCTTGTTATAGCATCCTAAAATACTCCCATAGTATTTTAATCTTTATGTTTGGTTCTAGAATTCTTCTGGTACCTAGGTAAGTTTTAGACTTGTTGCAACACTACAATCACTCCCAAACACATGTTGGTCATATCTCAAATGAATATAGTTGATCAGGCTATATTGATCCCAGATATGATTACGTCACTGTCTAGGTTTAACTGTAATGTCCAACATCCAAATAATTTTGTTTTGTTCCTCTTGTGATACTCATTCTAGTATATATATTCTGCATGTACTTATACTTTTATAAAATATTGTTATATTTTTAAAGTATAACTCTTGGTCAGAGTGTTTTTATCCCAATGGGTTTATAGTTGTATATCTTTTATGACTGATATACTGAGTTCACTATAAACACTGCTCTAATACCAATCTGTCACACCCCCAAACCAGAACGGCGGAAACGTTCGAGGGCGGAGGACTTCATGTAAGTATCACAACACATGCAATATACTAATCAAAGTACAAACAACCATTGCATTAATAAGTATAAGTTTTACATAAGTATTTAAACATTACATATTCAAACACCAAAGTAGGTACAGTAGAAGAAAAGAGTCGCAGTACGGTACTAGGTAGTCTTCTCAAAAGCTTCGGGATTGTACCTGTCTACTGGATTCCTGGGAATACAAGTTATTTTGAAAGAGTAGATCAGCATTTAAGCCGGTGAGTTCATAAGTATTTTAGTTTTATAAAGTATACTCTAAGTTCTTGGAAAAGTTCGCTGGTTCCTCCGAAAAATCCTATATTTCCTGAGGTGATAAACTGATAACCTCAATAGTTCCATCTGCAATTACTTAGTTTATACTAATTATATATAACCTAATATCGAATGGACAGTTAAATGGGTGTATCTGCCCTAAGCCCACAACCAAACAAGGAACAGGAAGTAAGGCGGAAGTCACACATTTCACTGTGAGTCGGATATTACTTATGTATAACTCTGATGTAAAAACTAAGGAATTATAGAATTAACCACTAAAGGTCCTTTATGTTATACTAGTTTACAGAGAGTGAATGACTAAGTTCCATTTGATAAGTAGTTTTAAATCCCCATAAAATCGTTCCATTTGTAAAAGTAGTTTAATCCCATAAATCGTTTCATTTGTAAAAGTATTATTAGTTATATCCGTTCTACAGTAAAATATTAGTATTAATCCTGGAAAATATTATATTATCCATAATACTGCTTTGTGGTTTCAAATGTTCCAAAACCAGAAGTACAAGTATATTTGCCATACTTGATTTCATGATACGTAGTTTTTACTGTAAGTAAAAACTAACAGAATATATATTTTGTTAGGATGTAATTATCTTTTCTTACTGTTTTAATAGAAGTATATTACTAAGTAATTTACTCATTGTTTTATCCATGTGAGTTCTATTAACCATACTAATATGACTGATGTTCCTGATGCGACGTTCTTCAGGCGTCGGAAACGATATGATATTTGACACCCTAGGCCTGCCGACCAAACTGTTTTATCCATTTGTGCCTTTGTTAATGCAAACCCGGTATGATGTATTATTACCCCGTGATTGCTAACCCTGGTACGTTGTATTTGTACCTTTATTAATGCAAACCCGGTATGATGTATTATTACTTCTTTAATATATTATCCTTATATTAAAAGTATTATACATATCCTGGTATAGATAAATGAATTGTTGGTAATTTCCTTGGAAAGTATACAATCGTAAATCATACTTGTATATTTAGTTTTGAATCATAAATTATACCTATTATAATTTATATGTTCTATCTGATTAGCATGATTTCTCATTGATGAACACCTTTGCTCAGCATGATACAAAGGTAATGATACCGAATGAAGTAACCTTTTATATTCATATATGTATAATATATATATATATATATATATATATATATATATATATATATATATATATATATATATATATATATATATATATATATATATATATATAATTAAGAAGGAAACGATCTTCGGACAAATAACACCACCTTAATTCCACATCCAAACAAGGAAAATGAAGTAAGATAATTCATTAGTCCTAAGCCCTTCAAATCTTATTTATATACTTATACATATATAAACATGATTTTGGCAATTATAATTTGAAATAGTTTATTAAAACCTTTTTCAAAGAATTTAACGGAGTTTACATGACTTTAAAGATTTAACATGGCTTTAAGTCATTTTGGAAGTATTTGGTAATCCTTAAAAAACATAAGGAAACCCTTTGTGTGACTATTATCACATACAATTATTAACACACTTTATATTGTGTTAAACTTCTATTCCCCCCCCCCCCTAAAAAGCATTTAAAAACCATTAAAAAGGTAAATTATATGGATATGAACTTACTTGATAAGTGGTGATTTGGGCAGCGTTTCGTTTCTATAGATGATCTTTCTCGAAGAAACCGCGAGTTTTTGAGTAAAAACCGGGCTTTATGTGGGCAGCACTTCGACTGGAAAGAGGTTAGCTTCTCGTGAATTCCGGGGCTTCGGGACTTGCTTCGGGTTTTAGACTTGATACCGGGGCTTGGGGGGTTGTAAGGAAGTTTGAAGGAGTGAAAAATGTGAAAAAGGTGAGAAAATGGAGTAAAAATGGTGAAGGAACCGGGAGGGTTCGCACCCTTTATATAGGGTCGAAGCCTCGGACAGGCGGCGAGGGGGAGAGGAGTCAGCAGCGAGGTAGCAGCGAGGGAAAGAGGCCACGTGTTCGGTTCGCAAGGAGCCACGAGGCCGAGGTTCGGAAGCTTCCACGGTGGTGTCGGATCAGGAGTGGACCGAACTTCGGTCCAATCAGGAGGTGCCACGAGTACTTCGGTCCAATCAGCAACGAACACGTGTCCGACACGGGGAGGTCTCGTATGCGAAGTGACGTGGCCGAAGGGTGTCCATGCGATTTTTCCCGGTTTTCCACAAATTCTCGATTTTTGAGCCAAAAACTTGCGAAATTCATAACTTTCGCATACGAGCTCCGTTTTTGACCTTCTTTATATGCACGCGTAGGTAAAATTATACTCTACGACTTTCGTTTAGAATTTGTCGGCTAGTTTTGACTTTATTTTTAATATTATTTTTAACAGACCGGGACAGGAAATCTGTTAAAAATCATAACTTCTTTATCCGACGTCCGTTTTCGTCTGTCTTTTTACCGTTGTACTAATTTTGACGAGACCTTCGATTCTCGTTTAAGTTGTGTCGGATAAATATCGATCGATTTATATTTCGAATTTTTAGCTGTCTACTGCTAAACCGAAACTTAGAAAAATTATAACTTCCTCATACGAAGTCAGATTTTTACGTTCTTTTTATGAAAGTTCACGGTTTAACATAATCTACAACTTTCATTTAGATTGTTAAGGCTAAAAAACCTTTTATCGAAAATTCACATTTTACACTGAACAGTGTTTTGCCGGTTTTGTCGCGGATCTTTGATTGGTCATAACTTCTTCGTTATAACTCGGATTTCAGTGTTATTTATATTTTTGGAAACCTTGTTACAATCTCTACCACTTTGTTCATCCCAATTACGATTATTGGTCAATTTATTTTTGACCTAAATTTGACTGGTGTCACAATACAGTCGATTATACTCGATCTCAATGCATCCAAAGCCTAGATCTAGCCTTTTGGGGTCGATATTACACGTAAAGTTACAAACTTTTCGTGCATGCAAGGTGTTGTGATCCAAAAACACCATTTCCAACTCTAACATGAAGTCTAGGCCAAGAGGAAGGGCTAAGGCATTATAAATTCATGAACTTTATGGCTATAGGGGCTGAAAGGGATCTGGATCTGAAGTTACAACTTCAGATCACATCCCATTCTGAGCTATAGGGGCTCCGGCTCCCAAGTCTATTCTGAGCCCTTGCGGTGCTGCCATTGCACCTTCACCAGCTCGACCCTCTTGTTCCTCAGATCCTTCGACTTGCTGTCGAGGATAGCTACTGGTCGCTCAATGTAGTTCAGGATGTCATCCAACTGAATATCCTCTAGAGGCACCACTGCAGAGTCGTCTACCAGGCAATTCCGCAGCTGGGAGACGTGAAAGGTACTGAGAATCTGGTTAAGCTCGGGTGGCAGATCCAGCCTATACGCCACCTTGCCCACCCGGGCTGCAACCCTGAAAGCACCGATGTACCTGGGGCCTAACTTACCCCGCTTCCTAAACTGGATGACACATTTCCAAGGTGACACCTTCAGGAGAACCATATCCCCGACCTGGAATTCCAGGTCCGAACGACGCTTGTCGGCATAACTTTTCTGCCGACTCTGAGCAGTCTGAAGCCTGCTTCGAACCTGTTGGATCCTCTCCGTCATCTTGAGTACCACTTCGGTACTCCCCATAACCCTCTTCCCATCCTCACCCCAGCATATCGGGGTTCTGCACTTCCTCCCGTATAACATCTCGAAGGGAGGACGATCAATACTCGCATGGTAATTGTTGTTATACGAAAATTCCGCTAACGGAAGATACGTATCCCAACTGCCACCGAAGTCCAAAACACATGTGTGGAGCATGTCTTCGAGATTCTAGATCGTCCTCTCGCTATGTCTGTCTGTCTGTGGGTGAAAAGCAGTGTTGAAATGAAGACGAGTACCCATCTCGTCGTGAAACCGCTTCCAAAATCTGGAAGTGAATCAGACATCCCGGTCTGACACGACCGACACTGGCACCCCGTGACATGCCACCACCTCTCGGACATAAATCTCGACCAGCTTCTCACCCGAGATGCTCTCCTGGATCGGTATGAAATGGGCACTCATGGTCAACCGATCCACGATGACCCAAATCGAATCCACTCCTCGTGCGGTCCTGGGAAGCTTCGTGATGAAATTCATAGTAATATCTTCCCATTTCCACATAGGGATATCCAACGGCTGTGTCTTGCCGTGAGGCCTCTGGTGCTCTGTCTTGACCTTCCTGCAGGTCAGGCATTTCTCGACGTACCAAGCTACATCCCACTTAATGCAAGGCCACCAATAATCAGGGTGAAGATCTCTGTACATCTTCGTCGCCCCGGGATGAATAGAAAACCTGGAGTTGTGCGCCTCTTCCATCAGGACCTGGTGCACACCTCCATGATATGGAACCCACTGTTGGGTTTTAGTATATTACAACATCCTATGGTGCACATACAACCCTAAATACCTTGGATCTATGTTTTCTCTATTATACATGCAAATATGAAGTTTCCAAGATATTACCCTATACTAGCATACAAATATCATATACTTGGGTAATAAAATAGATAGAATACATACCTTTTTTTGATGTAACTTGTCTTCATGAAGCTTGAGTGCCTAGTGCCCCAAGTGTGACACCTCAAATGGTTCACACAACACCATGAACACTTGGAATAACCTTGAGAATAAGGATACTTTGGTTCTCTCTAGTGAAATCGGCCTTGCCCTTTTATGTACACACACTAGTGCCCATTTCACCAACCAAGGACATCTTTATATAGTGTGGAGATTAGGGTTAAACCCTAATACCCATGACCTTTCATTTCATATGATCCATGGATTAAACACTCCATGGACTATCCATGAAATCTTAGCCCAACCTAAATGAACTTGGCCTATCACACACATATATCTTAGAGTCCATATTTAATTAGTTCCTTTTGATCACTTAATTAATTATAAATTAATTCTTGATCAATACTAATTAAATAATATGATTATATATTAATATATTAGAACTTATAATATATTAATATAAATCACTAGTATCCTTTTTCCTCATCTTGTCTATCCAATTGTCCCGATGCCATGCAACCCAAATGGACCATGCCGGGTCGGGTCAAGTCTTACCAATTATAGTTATGGACTTAGACATTAATCCAACAGTCTCCCACTTGGATAAGTCTAAAACTATTATTGAGTATGACTTCAAAAACCAACTGGCAATCGTAGCTCTCAAAAGCTTCTGTCGAACTCTGACCTTGCCGATGAACTCTGACCTTTGTCAATGACTTGTCCATTAGATAAGGGATCATATATTCCTCCATTCTAGATATCATATGGACTGAGACATGGATTATCAATCATTCTCTCTGTCCATTTGTTGTTTCCCAATTTCCGATTTATGATGACTGACTGATTGAACAAATCAAATCAGTCCTGGCTTGGCCAAGCACTCACATGTGTCATTGCTAAATCATCGAGGGGCCCACAGATATCGCTTTTATCCCGAAGGTAAAAGGAATGGATAAACTTCGACTCATATGGCTTGTTCTACTACTTGTTGAATCATACACAAAGGCACGTTTTATAACATCGAGTTACCAATGCGTTTTCGTTCAATCAATGCATAACCAACTCATAGTAACAACTCATATCTCTAGGTTTTAAGAATATAAGATATTATCGTCTCATGATCACTCGTGATAAAATCCATGAAGTGATTCAAATGAGCGTGGGTTGAATCCAATACTCAGAACTTATGAGCACTCATGAGCGTTATAGCACCGCTTTGTCCAACATCTTAGACCTCTACAAGCCAACCCATGACAGTCTTGATTCATATCTACTTCCAACATATGACCGACTGTGGATAGTTTGAATAACTTAGTCATTCAGGAAGAATGACCTAGTTTATTCTGGAAGTCAAAACATGCAAAATGAAACACAAGAATAAATGAATCAAATATGGTATCAAACCCTATGAATATAAATAGACCACTTTTATTTATCACCATACTGATTACTCATTATTTCATTGTTTCGTTTTTATCAACTTTATACTTGAATTAAAAACACTAGTTGTCGCATGCTCCAAGCATGTACACTATGTTTTTCTAAACAATAGCTTTGCCATACACCAAGTATGCACTCTATGTTTGTCTATGATCCTTACTTTGTGAAATAAACCAATTGAACATAATTTCAATGATTCTAATTTCACACTCCCAAATCCTTATCGAAAAATGTGAGAATTTCAAATTCCTATCATTTTTCGAAATCTGTTTAGATTTTAAACTTATATGCACTGACCCTCCTGTAATGAATATGTACAAAGTCACAAAGACTTGTCAACAGTCATTATAAGGTATTCCAATGGAGTTCAACTCCATGGAAACTAAGTCTCATATTCAAAGTACATTGCTTTGAACATGCTTATTGCATTAAGTTTTCTAATCTTACACAGATAATTTCCACCTATGGAGACAACTCCATATTCTCATTTTGACTATCACTTCTGAAAAAGAGATGCCTCTTTTCAGAATATGTCAATATGGTCCTTCCAAAATTAGCACTATACTTCCAACTGTCCCTGAGCAACCAATCTTTGGTAAACCTTAGATTGTCCTCGACAATTGCTTAATCATTTTAGTCATATCCAATTCTAGACCTTTTCCCTTCTTAATGCCTCTGGGCATTTGGAAAAATTTAGAAAGGAAAAATATTATAGCACATGCAATCGATCCTGTACCCAAAGCAAATGGGACACGATTCATGATGTCTCACATAAAGACATGATTCTAGACCAGTCTTTTGCTACAATATTTTTATTTGCCATGTTTTCAAAATTTGACAATGAAGAGGGATGCCGTAATCATAATCGAATTTTGAGAACGCAATATATGGAATTTCCTTAAGTTGAACCAATCCAACATGAAATTCATATATATATATTCTTGACTAAAGATGATTAAGTTCTCAATCTAAGCCTTTAGAACTGAAATGAAGTATATCCTCTCCCTTAATTATAGCAAAACAACCCTTTCAACCCCTGCAGCCTCACGGATTGAAACTTTTGTTTTCTATAATTAACATTGCTAACTTGCAACACTAACAATAATTATCATGCTCCCACTAACATGATGATTATTAGCATAACACTTATGCTCCCACTAGCTTTGACACGTAGTCAGAAATCAGCTGGACTTCTAGAAGTCAATACTTTACAGACTTTCTTACCAAAGTTCAGATTTCTGAGACGAGATTGCCTTGATAAGACTTTATCAAAATCATACACCTTTACTTAGATAGCATGCATGCGTGTCTAAAAAATTTCAGAACTATGAAAAGGGATGCCGTAATCATAGTCTCAATTGTTTAGACCTTTTGCCATCTGCTTCAAATCTACTTGGTGGAAGTGTTTCCTCACCATCATTTTCATGAATCGGAGAGAAACCTTATGACCCTTAGATTTTATGGTGTATGTGTTCTTATCCATGTGAATCTGTCAAAACCATAATCACAAGACAAGGTTAGTGACAAATCCAAACTTATATGGACTGAACTTATGCAATCTTAACTTCTTGCCACCTGGCAGTACAGGGCCTGCTATTGCTTCCAAGTTGTTATGCAACCAATTGAGAACTTTCAGAACTCCTATGCAAAGCCAACTTTAACTGGAATGGGCATAGAATATGTCAACACGATAGGTTATAAACCTCAAGTCGTGTGCTAGTGAAGAACCTCAGGTTTTATTCTTGATTAGTTCTTGAAATTCTTTTTAGGATCTTTAAGACTCCCACTGTCCTCTTGACATATAAGACTATCTTGCCAAATATTCAAGAGATAGTGCGGATTCTTTATCAAGACAAACACTTCACACAATTGGCCTTAGTTGGTCTTTGTTTTATCCAAAACATCACAACTTACCAATTTCAAATGTACAAGAGTAGGACACTTTTACTCTTACATTTGACAAGTGTTTTAAACCTTTCTTTAAGATATGTCACTCAAGTTACAATCTTGGAGTATGACTCTAAGAATTGTTTTGGAACGAAGTATGACTCATCTTCCTGATCTAACCATTTCAACAATTCATGACTCCTCTTCTTAGTCATAAGAATGCACTAAGATGACCTTTAGAGGACTAATTGTGATATGATTTCTAAATCATTAAGATGATTACAAACATGATACTAAAGTACTCTCCCATCTTTTCAGATTTGAGAAACTTTTATCTTTCTGCCTAATTTGATTCTTCCCATTCGTTCTGCCATACATTGAGACTTTTCCAATGTTTCAGAATTATACTTAAACTTGTAAGTATAACCATATTTACTAAACTTTAGTAAATCAAATAGTCTTAACGAGCTTTGTGGTGGACATGACCAGTGCACAAGAATGTGTACTCGATCCCTTTAGTCCTTCACTTGACTCACACATCCATGTGAACAAGTAATTAGTCTTGATTTTCCAATGCTTGAAAGTTCTCATTCATCATACTATTCAACTTGCATGATTCCAAGTTTCGGTCCAATTGAAACTTGGGCGATGAGGAACTTTCCTGATTTGGTAAATTTAGACACTACCACAAATGAAAGAATCAAATCCATTTTCCAATATTGTTGTCAGTGGAATCATATAAGCAACAATTTTCCACAAATGCCATTGTAAGGATACTTCAAATAAATAAAATTAAAACTTTTTATTTTATTTCAAAACTTTGCCGAAAAAACTTATCCTTACTGTGCAAATGCATATGAAAAACTTGTTGTTATCTATTCCTAAGCAATATATCATAACTCCTAAGTAACAGCTTCAAAAATTCTGATCACCAAACCATGCGGTCGAAATCCATCTTCGTGATCAGAATCAGCATGTACTTCCTTTAAGTTTCTTCACTTTTCTTTGATTCTTAAAGCATCAACATGTGACCCAGTCACATCATGTAATGAGAATCTCATAATAGAAACTTAACAGAGTTAGATAATGGACTTTTACCTGAAGAAGAGTCAAACTTCTTGACTTGATCAACCTTATGATCTTTCAGGTAAATAGGCAGCTTCGCAATCAATGCCCCTTCCTTTGGAAAGAGAAACATATGGACTCTTTGGGAATGGTGTACTGGACTATCACAGACTTGCCTTTCTCTTTACCATTTGGTCAACCGAGTTGACTATGGCCAATCCCTTTCCATTGGGAAGCGAAAGATTTTCTGGATATCCAATGTTACCATTTTCAAAGTCCATGGAAGTTTGGGAAGTTGATCTTCTAATCAAATTTGCTTTACTGGTCCTCCAAATCATTGCTGATTCAGTAGCACCAAGCAAATAGATATGATCATTAAGGTTCATGTCATAGTCTGTTTCATAGTAGTCCCAAAGGAACTCACTATGTGACTTAGAAAGTGATTGAACATCCAACTTTCTCAAGACTTTGACACCCAACTCTCCCGGCTTGTCAATATGTGACTTCATCTCCAAGATGTGATCACACATAGACCTTGCTTGCCATTAGGGCTTGAGTGACCTTGAACTTGTGGGTTAGGGAGAACAATTGGAGGAGGTGGAGGAAGTAAAGTTCCAAGAGATTTGGGAAGATCATAGATGTCTGAACTAGACATCTTTTGGGAGATATTCAAGATAGTTGATCTAAAGTCCTTAATATAACACCCAATATGAAATATTAAGGCTAGGATCCAACAACCTATTTATAACTAGAAGAGGGATGCCGTAATCCGAGTTATAAAATAGCTGAAGGTAGGTAAATGACGATTTACCAATTTCCACCATGAAAAACAAAATAATTTAATTAGGTTTTTACTTGGATTTGAAACTCCTAGATCTTTTGAGATTCATTGAACTTTTCAATGGCATGTTTCAATCTTGAGTGTGCCCTTCAGGTTTTGTGACTGCGATGCCGAGGATCACAAAACAAGGTATGAAGTAACCATGCAAATTGGTACCCTTAATATTTACCCCTCAATCGATGTGCCGGTTAACCACACGAGCTCCACCGATACTATGATAAATATTAAGTTACCCTTTGCCTACTTTGTTAAATCCAGGTTAGTGTGCCGGTTAACCACACACGCTCCACTAACGGTTTAAAAAAAGTGCAAAGTGTAATTTCATAGATTAGCACCTTATTCACATTTTCCTAAGTAACTAAGATTGGGAATTAATAAAAGGTTTAGTTACTTAGTATTTATCATTAATACTTTTAATGAAGGGAGAATTATAGTCCTTGTCCTACCTGTTCGGCTAACGACCCTCCACCAGTCAAGGAAGCGGTGGGTGAGAGTGGACACCCATTAAGCTGTCATTTTATAGGCAACAACCTTATACCCCCCTTATAGACCGGCTTCGTGAATGAGGCCTACTAATGGTAAGACTGACTTGCTCTTATAAACATATATATATTATTAACTTATAATATTATAAAGTATAAGCGTTGAATTTTAACTTTTAAAATTCTAAGGGCTTAACTTGGAATTAAAGTATTCATTAGAGAAAACTTTTCAAATTTCAAAACTTGAGGGCAAGTTTTGAAACTATTCAAAACTCTTGGATTTTCATAACTTATGAGTTTTAAGTAAAGCTTTAAAACTTTTAATGAAGAGACTCTTGAACATCCATAACTTGAGGACAAGTTATGGAGCCATAAAAACTATTTATAAGAAAAGACTCTTCATTTTTTTGTAACCTAAGGCATATTTATGAGTTTTTAAGATTCATAAATGTGACTTTTCATATAACTTGAGGACAAGTTACAAAAAAACACATTTTATGAACAACTTTTAGATTAATTAGGATTGAAAACAACTAAAAAA
Source organism: Lactuca virosa (assembly GCF_052849685.1). Taxonomy (NCBI): domain Eukaryota; kingdom Viridiplantae; phylum Streptophyta; class Magnoliopsida; order Asterales; family Asteraceae; genus Lactuca; species Lactuca virosa. The sequence goes on along the minus strand of NC_136426.1, from coordinate 111,048,126 downwards.
CAATTTTTTTTCCATTAATCTAAACTAACTCATAAATCAAGGAAACATAGAAGTTTTGGTAATCCATAACTTATGGACTTAAATGCTTGTTTTATGATGAAACTTTTCATGTTCCATAAATTAAGAATAAGTTATGGAATTCTTTAAAACATTAACACCAAATTTTGTAACTCCATAAAAACTTTGAATCAATTTTTTTTAAAACCTTTTCATATCCATAACTTATGGAGGTTTCAAAACACATAAGATCACAACTTTAAAAAAAAACTTTTTGAGCTCCAAAATTTTATGACAAAATTTGTAACTCCTTAAAATATTTTGATCAAACTTTTAAAACTAATAAAATAATCATATCATTTTATCTTTTACTAAGTTTGACCTAATTCAACTCATATAGCAAATGATGCAAATTTTACAAATAATTAGTTTTTCACAAAACAAGTAATTATCTTAAAATTTGACAAACTTCATGTTTTTTTTTCTTTTTTTTTCAACTTTGAAAATCAAACATTTGCATGAATATAACAGAAAACAGACCAGTCTCTGATACCACTGTTGGGTTTTAGTATATTACAACATCCTATGGTGCACATACAACCCTAAATACCTTGAATCTATGTTTTCTCTATTATACATGCAAATATGAAGTTTCCAAGATATTACCCTATACTAGCATACAAATATCATATACCTGGGTAATAAAATAGATAGAATACATACCTTTTTTTGATGTAACTTGTCTTTATGAAGCTTGAGTGCCTAGTGCCCCAAGTGTGACACCTCAAATGGTTCACACAACACCATGAACACTTGAAATAACCTTGAGAATAAGGATACTTTGGTTCTCTCTAGTGAAATCGGCCTTGCCCTTTTGTGTACACACACTAGTGCCCATTTCACCAACCAAGGACATCTTTATATAGTGTGGAGATTAGGGTTAAACCCTAATACCCATGACCTTTCATTTCATATGATCCATGGATTAAACACTCCATGGACTATCCATGAAAGCTTAGCCCAACCTAAATGAACTTGGCCCATCACACACATATATCTTAGAGTCCATATTTAATTAGTTCCTTTTGATCACTTAATTAATTATAAATTAATTCTTGATCAATACTAATTAAATAATATGATTATATATTAATATATTAGAACTTATAATATATTAATATAAATCACTAGTATCCTTTTTCCTCATCTTGTCTATCCAATTGTCCCGATGCCATGCAACCCAAATGGACCATGCCGGGTCGGGTCAAGTCTTACCAATTATAGTTATGGACTTAGACATTAATCCAACACCCACACCCTACGGTGTAGTGTCAACAGCCCACGACTATCATAGTCGAAGGAGGAAACCTGCCCCACAATACGCTCTCTCTTCTGATGTTCCTCCTTCATAGCCTCCTGCTGGGCCTCTCAGATCTGCTCCAGAAGTGGAGTCAATACTGTCATCCGCAGGCAAATATCTCTGATCGGGGCCGCCTTGCGGCTAAGAGCATCGGCCACCACATTGGCCTTCCCCGGGTGGTAGAGGATCTCACAGTCGTAGTCCTTCACCACATCCAACCATCGGCGCTGCCTCATGTTCAGATTTGGATGATCCATGAGGTACCTCAAACTCTTGTGGTCCGTGTAAATGGTACATCGGACCCCATAGAGGTAGTTTCGCCAAATCTTGAGGGCGAATACTTATGGGTTTTGAGCAAAAGAACACCCTATGTGCACATGCAAAACCCTAAAGCTTGGATCTAGGTTTCTCTATTGTACATGCATTTCATCCAAGACTTGAATACCCTAATCTAGCATACTACAAAACTTAAGATCTATATAAATAACCAAGTAAGAATATTACCTCTTGATTGTAGTATGAAACTTGAATCTTCAAAGCTTATGAGAACTAAGCACCTCAAATGTGATGCCTCTACTGGCTTACAAACACCAAGGCAAGAGGATGATTTTTAGGAGAGAGGATGAGAGGCTAGAAATCGGCTCCAAGCTTCCAAGGGATCAAGTGGCTGATTTCCAATGCCTTAGGGGTCCTTTTATACTTGAGTTGTTAGGGTTTCAGTCAAAAACCCTAATTAGATAGCTTAGGCCTTAAGCAGTCCAGAGAACCTTCCAGAATAAGGCCTCCTCGGACGAATTCAAGATGGACTCCACCTTAATTTCGTCCATACCCTAATCCATAAGGATTCTCAGCCCATAATCAATTATCATATAATTGCAGTTCCAGTCCCCTTTATTTAATCAATCTCTTTTAGTCACAATAATTAATTCTTAATTAATTATTTAACCAATATTAATTAAATAAATATGATTTCTCTTTTAATATATTATTCTTATAATATATTAATAAACCACAATATCGTCTTTCTTTATAAATCACCCTGTCCAGTTGCTTTGGTGAAGGCAACCCAAAAGGACCATGCTCAACCGGATCAAGTACATACCAAATATAGTTATGGACTTAGACACCAATCCAACAGTCTCTCACTTGGATAAGTCTAATAACTATTTGCAAGTACGACTTCAGGATCCGATTAGCAATCGTAGCTCTCATAAGCTGTTGTCAACTCTGATCTTATCAGTAACCTATCCTTTAGATAAGGGATCATATAATCCTCCGTTCTAGATATCGTGCGGACAAATACATGGAACATAGTCATACTTATTGCCCAGTAGTTTGTTTCTCGATCTCTGATTCCGTCTGACATAGAACTTAATTGAACACATCAATTCAGTCCTGACCGGGCCCGACACATAAGTCAAACCAAATCATCGAGGGGCCCAGATATTGTTTTTACCCTCTTAGGATAAAAGGAACAAATAAACTTCGACTTATATGCATTTACTATTCACTCATCAAATCGTACACAACAATGTGTTTTATAACATCAAGTTACTGATGCGTTTACGCATTATCAATGCACAACCAACTTGCAAACAATAAACCATATATCTAGGTTTAAAGACTATATGATATTATCGTCTTGCGATCACTCGTGATAAATTCCATGAAGTGATACCAGCAAGCGTGGGTTTAATCCAATGCTCAAATCTTAGTTCATAAGCACTCATGAACGTTGTAGCAAACTTTTTCTATGTCTGATACACTTCAGACAATCTACAAGACAATTCATGACAGTCTTCTTTCATACGTACTTCCAAAGTATGAGCGACTGTGGACTGTTCGAATAATCTTATTATTCAGGAAGTCAAAACATGCAAAGTGAAACAATAGGTAAATGATTAACACAAGACAATAACTTTACTATTTAGTCATCAAATGTTTATTACAATTTATCTATTACACGTTTCGAAGCTATCTAATCTAAACTAATATCGTCTTTCAGCCCAATGCTCCTAGCGTGCTGCAAGTGTTTAACCCTACTCAGTCCCTTCGTAAGGGGATCTGTTGGGTTATCTTCTAACGATACCCTCTTCACTACGAGGAGTCCCTTTTCTACCCCATGTCTAATAAAGTGATATTTTCTGTCGATATGTCGAGATCTGCCATGATCCCTCGGTTCCTTGGTCAAGGCAACCGCTCCTTCATTATCGCAGAAAATCTCCATAGGCTCCTTTATGGCTGGCACAACTCCAAGGTCTCCAATGAAGTTATTCAACCATATCACCTCCTTTTACGCTTCGTTCGCCGCTATATACTCTGATTCGCACGTTGAATCAGCTACGGTCTCCTGCTTGGAACTTTTCCAAGTCACTGCTCCTCCATTTAGGGTAAAGACCCAGCCTGACTGAGATCGATAATTATCTCGGTCTGTCTGAAAATTGGCGTCACTATACCCTCGCACCCTTAAGTCATCGCTCCCACCGAGGACTAGAAACCATTCCATGGTCCTCCGAAGGTACTTAAGAACATTCTTGATTGCGGTCCAATGTGCTCTGCCAGGGTTCCCCTAATATCTGCTGACCATGCTCAAAGCGAAGGCCACATCAGGGCGAGTACAATTCATAGCATACATGATTGAGCCAACTGCGGAAGCGTAAGGTATTCGGCTCATCTCTGCTATCTCGGTCTCTGTACTCGGGCTCTGAGTCTTACTCAGTTTGGCGTTGCTTTGGATTGGTAACTCCCATTTCTTAGAATTCTCCATACTAAAAGATTTTAGTACTTTATCTAAGTAAGTATTCTGACTAAGTCCTATTAGTCTCTTACTCCTATTTCTCACTATCCTTATTCCCAGAATATAGGCAGCCTCTTCGAGGTCCTTCATAGCGAAACACTTCCCAAGCCAGGACTTAACTTCCTTCAGGGCCGGGATGTTGTTTCCTATGAGTAGTATGTCATCGACATACAATACGAGCAAGCTAACTATACTCCTACTGGCTTTGACATATAAACATGATTCATCCTCGCTTCACAGAAAACCAAACTCTTTGACTTTCTCATCGAAACAAAGATTCCATCTGCGAGATGCCTGTTTAAATCCATAAATGGATTTCTCAAGCTTACACACTCTATTAGGATGCTTTGCATCGACAAAACCCTCTGTCTGACTCATGAAAACATCTTGAGCCAACTTCCCATTAAGGAAAGCAGTTTTGACATCCATTTGCCATATTTCATAGTCATGAAATGCAGCAATGGCTAGCATCACCCTAATAGACTTTATCTTCGCAACTGGTGAGAAGGTCTGATCATAGTCAACTCCTGCAGTTTGAGTAAAGCCCTTTGCAACCAATCGCGCCTTATAAGTGTGTACTTTCCCATCCATGTCGGTGTTCTTCTTGAAGATCCACTTGCACCCGGCCGTCTTACGACCTGGCACATTGTCAACCAAATTCCAAACTTGGTTGTCATACATGGACTGAATCTCGCTATCCATAGCCTCTTTCCATTTCGCAGACTCCGGGCCTGCCATGGCTTCCTTGTAGCTGTTAGGTTCATCCAAATTTATTAGTGTATTGTCACTAATAAACGTATTACATTCACTTGTTATATGAAAACCATATAACACAGGTGGAACACTAATTGTACTGGAACGTTTAAGAGGTAAGGACTCGTCAATCGATTCAACAGGAGTCTCCTCCTCAGGTTGAGCGCCAGTGTTAGAGGTTCCTTCATCGTTTGAATCTTCAAGTTCTTCAAGATCGATTTTCCTTCCACTGTCTCCTTGGCTTATGAGTTCTCGTTCTCGGAAAACCCCTTTCCTCGCAATGAAGACAACCTTGTCACTCGGTCTGTGGAAGAGATATACAAAGGACTTCTGCGGGTATCCGATGAAAATATATCGCTCACTACGAGGTTCGAGCTTTTCATGAGTCTCTCATCTTACGAAAGCCTCGCAACCCCAAACCTTGATATGTGCCAACAAGGGAGCTTTCCCTGTCCACATCTCGTGAAGTGTTTTGGCAACCTTCTTCGTAGGGACTAAGTTAAGGATATGGGCGGCAGTCTCTAAGTCATACCCCCAGAATGAGATTGGTAGCGAAGCACGACTCATCATGGAACGAACCATGTCGAGCAAGGTTCGATTGTGCCTATCAGCTACACCATTCAACTGCGGTGTCCTAGGTGGCGTCAATTGCGAAACGATTCTGCATTCCTTGAGGTAGTCGTGGAATTCAAGACTAAGGTACTCTCCACCTCAATCAGATCGAAGCATCTTGATTTTCCTGCCCAACTGATTCTCCACTTCCTGCTTGAACTCTTTGAACTTTTCAAAGGTTTTTGACTTGTGCCTGATTAAGTAGACATAGCCATATCTGCTATAATCATCGGTAAAAGTCACGTAGAAGCGGCTTGCATCCCTTGTGGTGGATCTAAAAGGTCCACATACATCTTTATGTATGAGATCCAATAAACCCTCACCCCTTTCACAAGAACCAGTGAAGGGTGACTTGGTCATCTTTCTAAGTAAACAAGACTCACACACGTCATCGTCCCTAAGGTCGAATGACTCCAACACTCCATCCTTTTGGAGTTGGGTTATGCGTTTCTCGTTGACATGTCCAAGACGACAATGCCACAAGCATGCTTTATCCAAATCATTGGAAGAATCGATATGAAAAACATCATTTCCTAAATTGTCTACAACCATCACAGTTTCATATATTCCATCACAAGGCAATGCTTCAAAATAGAAAACACCATTAAGATAAGCATTAATAGAACCCTTTTCATTATCAAATGAATATCTAAATCCTTGTCTATACAAACCATGAAAAGAAATGATGTTTCTATCCATTTCTGGCGAATAGCAACAATTATTCAACTCTAGTCCTAACTCACTACTAAGCAACAAAGAGTAAACTCCAATCTTGGTGACAGGCGACGATCTTCTGTTTCCCATGATCAGGTTTATCTTCCCATGCTCCACATCCCTATTTCTTCTTAGGCCCTGCAAATCAGAACAAATGTGAAAACCACATCCTGTATCAATAACCCAAGAAATAGCATGCGATAAGTAATTAGATTGAATAGTATAAATACCTGTGTAGGATGGTTTTATCTTTCCATCCTTGATGTCCTTCAGATACTTCGGGAAACTTTGTTTCCAGTACCCTTTGTCGTGGCAGTGATAGCACTCTGTATCCTTTGGGTTGGACAAGGGTTCAGTGGTACCAGCTTTGGTTCCACTAGAAGAGGTGTCATCATGAGACTTTCCCTTATGGTGGCTCTTTGAAGGAGCCTTCCTCTTCTTACCCTTTCCTTGCCCAATAGCCAAGACTGGGGCAGTAGTAGGAGTAGGAGTTGGTGCAACAGATTTGTCCTTGAGGTTGCTGTCAGCAGTTCTCAACAAGCCTTGAAGCTTGCTCAAGCTGACCTCCTCTTCGTTCATGTGGTAGGTCATGTGAAACTGGTTGAAGCAGGGTGGAAGTGAATGAAGAATGATGTCAATCGCCAGCTCTTCATCGAAGTTAACATGAAGAATGATGTCAAAAAAATGAATTCAAGCAATGAACAGTCATACAATGCATCAAATACAATAGAAACCAAACCAGTCTCTGATACCACTGATGAGTTTTGAGCAAAAGAACATCCTATGTGCACATGCAAAACCCTACAGCTTGGATCTAGGTTTCTCTATTATACATGCAATTCATCCAAGACTTGAATACCCTAATCTAGCATACTACAAAACTTAAGATCTATATAAATAACCAAGTAAGAATATTACCTCTTGATTGTAGTATGAAACTTGAATCTTCAAAGCTTACGAGAACCAAGCACCTCAAATGCGATGCCTCTAATGGCTTACAAACACCAAGGCAAGAGGATGATGTTTAGGAGAGAGGATGAGAGGCTAGAAATCGGCTCCAAGCTTCCAAGGGATCAAGTGGCCGATTTCCAATGCCTTAGGGGTCCTTTTATACTTGAGTTGGTAGGGTTTAAGTCAAAAACCCTAATTGGATAGCTTAGGCCTTAAGCAGTCCACAGAACCTTCCAGAATAAGGCCTCCTTGGACGAATTCAAGATGGACTCCACCTTAATTTCGTCCATACCCTAATCCATAAGGATTCTCAGCCCATAATCAATTATCATATAATTGCAGTTCCAGTCCCCTTTATTTAATCAATCTCTTTTAGTCACAATAATTAATTCTTAATTAATTATTTAACCAATATTAATTAAATAAATATGATTTCTCTTTTAATATATTATTCTTATAATATATTAATGAACCACAATATCCTCTTTCTTTATAAATCACCCTGTCTAGTTGCTTTGATGAAGGCAACCCAAAAGGACCATGCTCAACCGGGTCAAGTACATACCAAATATAGTTATGGACTTAGATACTAATCCAACAAAGACAACCGCCCCCAACTCTAGATCATGTGTCGGGTAGTTCGCCTCGTGAGGCTTCAGCTGCCTCGACGCGTAGGCGATGACGTGCCCTCTCTGCATCAATACTGCGCCCAATCCCGAAATGGACGCATCGCAGTATACTACAAAATCCTCCACGCCCTCTGGCAGGGCTAAGATTGGCGCCTCCCACAATCTCCATCTCAACGTCTCGAACGCTGCCTGCTGCTCAGGCCCCCAACGAAAGATAACGACCTTCTTCGTCAGTCAGGTCAAGGGTACTGCTATCTTGGAGAAGTCCTGAATGAATCTCCTGTAATAGCCTGCTAACCCAACGAAACTCCGAATATCGGATGGAGACTTCGGAACCTCCCATCTCATCACGCCCTCCACCTTGGCCGGGTCGACCAAAATCCCATTCTGGTTGACAAGGTGCCCAAGAAACTGCACCTCGCGCAACCAGAACTCGCACTTGGAGAACTTGGCGTACAAGTTCTCCCTCCTCAGGGTCTCCAATACCTCTCGCAGGTGCTCCTCGTGCTGCTCCTACGTCTTGGAGTAAACCAAGATGTCATCAATAAAGACGATCACGGACCGATCCAGCATCGGTCTACATACACGGTTCATGAGGTCCATGAACGCGGCAGGAGCATTGGTGAGCCCGAAGGGCATCAACACGAACTCTTAGTGGCCATAGCGAGTCCGAAAAGCAGTCTTCTGTACATCCTCATCTATGACCTTCATCTGATGGTAGCCCGAAAGCAAATCAATCTTGGAAAACCAAGATGCCCCCTGAAGTTGGTCGAATAGATCATTAATCCTCGGGAGTGGGTAATGGTTCTTTACCGTTACCTTGTTCAGCTCCGGTAATCTATACACATCCGATGCAACCCGTCCTTCTTCTTCACAAACAGAATCGGGGCTCCCCAGGGCGAACTGCTCGGTCTAATGAATCCCTTGTCTAACAGCTCCTACAGCTGTGTAGACAACTCCTGCATCTCGGGAGGAGCCAACCGATATGTTGCCTTGGCTATCGGAGCCGCACCAGGGACCAGATCGATCCTAAACTCCACCTGTCTCTCCGGAGGTATCCTAGGCAACTCCTCTGGATACACATCCGGGTACTCTCGCACCATTGGCACATCACTCACAGTCGTCTTACCCTCCTCCCGGGTATCCATGACGTAGGCGACATATCCGGCTCAACGCTGCTGAAGGTAGCGCGTAGCCCTCGCTGCTGAGCATAAAGTTGGCCCACGTTGTGGCCTCTCACCCTAAATCACCAGCTCTCCCCCACCTGGGGTCCTGACACGCACCAGCTGTTGCGCACAGTCGATTACAGCCCCATTAGGGCTCAACCAGTCCATACTAATGATAACCTTATTCCCATGCAATGGTATGGGAACCAAATCTACCATATAGCGCTCCTCGAACAGCCTCAAAACACAATCTCTAAAAACCTCTGATGCTCGTACTGGTCGGTCATCAGCAATCTCGACCTCGAGAGGGCAATCCAACATGCCTGAAGACTCAGGGAACCTCTTGCTAAGTGCAAGAGAGATAAATGATCGGGTAGCCCCCGAATCGAATAACACCTGTACTGGGATACCGTTCACATGGAACGATCCTAAACACAACACATAAACACCGAACATAAATATCACAATCGACATGAAATAAGAGTTAGGGAGAAGAAAATATACCCGTCACCACATCAGGTGCGACACGCGCCTCCTCGTCAGTCAGCTGGAAGGTTCGGCTCCTCACCACCGGAGCATCTGTCTTGCCCTGTCGGCCATCCGTAATCTGCAGGGTCGCTGGAGTTGGCGCCACCACTGGCATTGTTGCTGTCAATCTCGGGCAGTTAGCCTTTTATGGCCCTTCTGATTGCAATGAAAGCAAATCAGGTCTGATGTCTGGAAGGTGGGGGTAGGGGTAGTACAATCCCTGCCATAATGCCCAGTCTTGCCGCATTTATAGCAGCCTGATCCCATAGTCCGGCAAACCCCCTCATGTGATGTGCCACATTTCCCACAACGGCTCCGACCCTGCTGGCCCCTCGACCTAGAGTCGAAACCCTTGGGTTTCTTCCCTGAAACCCCAGTACCCTGCTCAGTCTCTGCCTTCCTCTTCATGAGGTGCTCCAAATCAATCTCCCTCTCCCTCGCCCTGGCGATCATGGAATCCAGGGTCGGGCATGCCGAGTAACTGACATGCTCCCGAATGTTAGCCCTTAACATATCATGGTAGCGGGTCTTCCGCATCTCCTCATCCCCCGCATACTGAGGCATCAACAAGGCCCTCTCTCGGAACTTGGCGGTAATCTCCGCCACCGACTCAATCGTCTGTCTCATATCAAGAAACTCCCTGGCGAGCTGCTGAAGCTCCACTGCTGGCGCGAACTCCGCCCTAAACCTGGTCACAAAATCCGACCAAGTCATATCCTCAATGGCTGGGGCTCCCAAAGAATCACCGGCTGCCTCCCACCAGTCCCTCGCCCTGTCTCTCAAACATCCCGCAGCAAACTGGACCTTCGACCCCTCAGGGCAGAAGCTCGTCAATTGCGCAGACTCGATGTCTGAAATCCATCTCCTGGCCACAATGGGGTCCTTCACCCCATGGAAGTCTGGTGCACCACTCCCCCTGAAGTCCTTGAAGGACAGTATGTGCGTGCCTGACTGGTCGAATTCCATGTCACTCCAAAACGCCCTGAGGAGATCCTCCATCAACTCGATAATCCCTTCCTTGATCGACCCGAAAATCACCGGAGTCGACTCAAGGATGCCTCTCGTGATCTCAGAAGCAATGAACTCATGTAGTCCCTCATCAACTGGCTCGACACCTGATCCCGAGCCTGATCCTGATCCTGATCCCGATCCTGAACCCCCCCCCCCTCTGTGTCGTGTAATCATCACCATTATGAAACAAAACACATAATCGTCAGGGCCATACATCACCTCGGGAGGTCTCACACATTCTACAAGTTCACTGGTTCTGTTTCGGCCCTCTTTGACTTGAGTACGGATCCTCTGCTTTCAGTAGTACGGGCCCATACTACCTTCCACATCTATCCGTACCTTCCTCAAGGATTGCCTTAACTTCACCAAGTCCCTTTCACTTCTACTGCTCGCTGCACTAACCTCATCCTAGTCTTACCCTATGGTAACTCTCCAACCTACTCTCTGCCATCAGCTGCATAAGGAATCCCTGCTACCTTTACCTAACTAGCTTGCGAATACCATTACATATCACTAAGACCAGATAATTCTTCGAATGAGAGGTCCTACCCTACAACAGTTGGACTCAAACGAGAGCTGTGAAATAGGGGTAGACCTAACCTTCTGAAATTATTTAATCCTCGCGATATGTAATTTAACGTATTCATTTACTAGTTAGCTAAATATGACTAGAATTCCTAGAAGCACAAAGCAAGCAGCATTTGGGCATTGAGTAACCCAAACCAAGCATACTCTAATCAGGCTATCATATCACTGACTATTCGGTTCTAGCATGATTCTCAATAAGCACATATAGCAGGAACATAAGGCATCTTCCTAGATCCTTAGCCCTAATCTAGCATGCAGTTCTCATAATCATATCAAAACAAACATGTATGGGTATCTTGGGGAAAACTTACTTGAGCTCGGCCGATTGCACGCATCACACACCTTGTTCTTTCTCAAAACTCCTTATTTTAAATTTTGGAAAATATTTTTCTTGTAAAAATCTTTTAGACCCTCGATTTGAGTCCATACACCCCCGAAGGTGTGTCCGAATCCCTCAAACCAAAGCTCTGATACCAACTTGTAACATCCCAAAATTCAAGGCAAAAAATTTCATTTTTAATTATGCAAGTACAAAACCAATTGTCTAAAAACCACATAGTAATATCATAAAAAGATGAACCATTGTATCCATAATCAACATGCCATACAAAATCATATCAGAGTATAAAATCCCATGGATCACTAGTGCGGAAAGTGTGTGTAATGCGTTGCAGTCAAGCCGGCTCCTTTCCCTGTGAGGAAGATGTACCTGAAACCAAAACTGAAAACCGTAAGCACGAAGCTTAGTGAGTTCCCCCATCATACCACATACAACATAGTACCCTCGGTAACTGCCATCGGTATCTTTCAACCGGTATCTGCCTTCGGTATCTTTCAACCGGTAGCTGCCTTCGGTATCTTTCAACCGGTAACTGCCATCGGTATCTTTCAATCAGTATCTGCCTTCGGTATCTTTCAACCGGTAATTGGGGACTATTACACCCCCTACCACTATCACATAATATCATCACGTAATCATAATCATACTGCTAGGCATGCGTGGATTATGACGACCCCTTCGGTATCTTTCAACAGGTATCCTGGGACTACTTTCTCCTACTTCTACCAACATATACAACAAAGCATCCTAGCACACATATAGCAACATACCAGATAATTATCACAAAGACAATCATCTAACCAACAACTCTTGCTAGTGGGTCGGCATTGTGGCCTTAGACCCACTTCTATTGGAAGGTAACTCACCTCAATGTCGTGAAGTGTCTGAACTGTCCTCGATGCTGGGATCAACTCCTCTCAAACTCCTACACATAACTGTTGGATTATGTGTCTAAGCCCATAACTATTTTGGTATGTACTTGACCCGATTTTGAGCATGGTCCTTTTGGGTTGTATTCACCATAGCAACTTGTATGATGAATTATGGAGAAAGAGGATTTATTATGGTTTATTAATATATTATGAGAATAATATATTAAAAGAGAAATCATATTATTTTATTAATATTGGTCAAGAATTAATTTTGTGGTCAAAAAAGATTAATTAAATTAACAGGGACTGATTATGTAAATCAGTAATATTTATAGTTTGGGCTCATGGACCTTATTGGTATAAGGTGGACGAAATCTCTATGAGAGTCCATAAAGATTTCGTCCAAGGCTTGTCCAATGGGAGTCCATATGTTGCTTAGGGCCTAAGCAAGGGAATTAGGGTTTCCAAGTTGATAACCCTAGAAGCCTCAACTATAAAAGGAACCCCCAAGGCTCCCAGAAAACGTCCATATGCCTTCTTAGAACGTTTTGGACGTTTTTGGTGCCTTCTCATCTCTCCCTTGTTCTTCCTTGTTGCTAGTGGTGTTTGTGACTCCATTAGAGGTGCAACATTTGAGGTACTAAGCTTTCAGAAGTCAAGATCAAGAAGGATTGTGATTGTTATTGCTACATAACAATCAAGGTAATGTTTCTAACCTTATTCATATGTCAATTTCGATATTTGTATGTTAGAATAGGGTTATTGCTTTGGTATTCAATGTTGTATGTTCAAATATAAAAAACCTAGATCAAAGCAATTAGGGTTGCATGAACACCATAGGCTTGATGTTATGCTCATAACCCAACAGTAGTATCAGAGACTAGGTCGTTTTTCTAGTTGAATAAATGCAAAAATGAACTGCCAAAGGATCAAAAAGTCGAAAATTCTCTATCTGATAAACGGACTCGACGAGTTGGGCCAACTCTACGAGTCCATAAACGGACTCGACGAGTCGGTTCGGCTGACAGCAAATTTTTCGGATTTTTGGCCAGATTTTTATTAGGATAATTATCGAAACTCGTTTTTATTGCCCAAAATCTATTTTTATGATTGGTATGAGATATCCTTATCAAAATTAATGGATTTGGTTAATATGGATAATATAGGATTATTTTGATTCAAATATTTAACCTAGTAATTTTGAAAAAATTTTAAATTACACCCTTTAGGTTTTATAGTTTAAATTTGAACTTAAAAGGTTTGGTTTTTTGAAATTTAAATAGTTAAACCTTAATGTTTTGAAAGGTTTCAAAACTTGTCCTCAAGTTTTGGAATTTAAAATTTAATTAAAAGTTTTAATTTTGAAATATTAAATTCTAAAACCCTAGTAATTTGAATAGTTCAAATTGGGCCCTTATGGTTTTATTAAATTAATTAAGTGTGTAATTAAAAGAGAATTAATAAATTCATAATGTAATGGTTTATATTTAATAAAATTACAAGTATAATTTATTAGATTAGACCATCTAGTATTTTAAAAGTGTAAAATACACCCTTATACTATATAAAATTAAAAGTCTAATATATTATATGTATAAGTAAAGAGTCGGTCTTACCGTTAGTAGGCCTCATTCACAAAGTTGGTCTATAAGAGGTGGTTAAGGAAGCGGCTTGTAAAATGAACGCCATTGGTTATCCACTCTTACCCACCACACCCTTGACCAGTGGAGGGTCGTTAGCCGAACGGGTATGATACGACACCACCTTCCATTATAAATATAATGTAGTTCAAGTAACTAAACATTTTATATAAATTCCCAAATCTTAGTTACTTTAGGAAAAATGTGAATTTGGTGCTAACCCATGAAATTACACTTTTCACCTTGCCGAGACGTTAGTGGAGCGTGTGTGGTTAACCGGCACACTAATTTGGGACTGGCAAGGGAGGCAAAGGGTAACTCGATGTTTGTCATAGATCAATGGAGCGTGTGTGGCTAACCGGCACATTGATTAAGTGATAGTAACATTGAGAGTACCAAGTACATTTGCATGGTTATTCACACCTTGTTTGTGACCCTCGGTATCCCAATCACAAACTTGAAGGGCATAATCGAGATTAAACATGCCATTGAAAAGTTCAATGAATCTCAAAAGATCTAGGAGTTTCAATTCATTTAAAACTTAAACTTCTTTTTCGTTTTTCATGGTGGAAATTGGTAAATCGTCATTTACCTACCTTCAAATATTCTGCAACTGGATTACGGCATCCCTCTTACAAGTTGTAGAATATTGTGTTGGATCCTAGCCTTGATATTTCGTCTGGGTGTTATATCAAGGATTCTTATCAACTAACTTGAATTTCTCTCGTTTTTTAGATGTCAAACTCTAACAACTATGATCTTCCTGAACCTTCTGGAAAAAGCTTTCCACAAGAAGATGATGTTCCACGATTGGATCATGGAAATGGAAATCATGGTTCACTTCCTCCACCTCCTCCGATAATTCTCCCCGACCCACGTGTTCGAAGACTTGAAAAGTTCAAGGTCACTCAAGCCCTATTGGCAAAAAGACATGAGAATGGAAAGTCTGTGTGTGCACACGTCTTGGAGATGAAGTCACACATTGACAAGTTGAGAATGTTGGGTGTCGATATCTCAAGGAAGTTGGCTGTTGACTGGGTTCTTCAATCACTTTCTAACTCGTATAGTAAGTTCATTAGAGAGTACTATATGATGGACCAGGACGTGACCCTCATTGATCTTACCTATTTACTTATTGTTGCTGAATCAGCAATGATTTGGCGCACTGACAAAGTAAATTTGACTGGTAGATCAACCTCCCAAACTTCCATGGACATTGAAAATGGCGACATTGGAAGTCCAGAAAAGGCTAAGTCTGATATTGTCCCGTGTGCTATTCCAAAAGAGTCTACTTGTTTCTACTTCCATGAGAAGGGGCATTGGTTATGAAGCTACCCTGACTACCTGAGAGATCTAAGAGATGGGAGAGTCAAGATGTATGACTATGCTTCAGGTAAAATCCGCTATCTAACTCTATTAAGTTCTTGATTGTAGATTCTTAATACATGATGTGATAAGATTGCATTTTGATGTTTTGTAGGATCGAAGAAAAGAGAGGAAGCTTAAAGGAAGAAGTGAGCTAAGTCTGATCATGAAGAAATGGATTTCGATCGCATGGTTCGAAGATCAGATTTTTGAGCTGCTACTTTAGAGTTAGGATAGATTGCTAATGAATATTTACATAGTTTTCATTTGTAATTGCATTATAAGGACAAGTTTTTCCGTGTTTTTATGAATAAAATAAATTTTGATTTTTGTCTTATTATATATATATATATATATATATATATATATATATATATATATATATATCCTTGCAATGATATTTGTGAAAATTGATGTTTGTATGTTCCTATTGTTAGCAATATTGAAAATTGGATGTGATTCTTAGTTATGTTATTTGTGGTAGTGTCAAAAATTTACCAAATAAGGAATGATTCTCATCACCCAAGTTTCAATTGGACAGAAACTTGGAATCATACAACTTGTATTCTGTGATGAATGAGGACCTTTGTATTTGGCAAATTGAGACTAATTCCTTGACAAAGAGTCAAGTGAAGGACTAGGGGATCTGGTATACATTGATGTGCACTGGTCAAGTCCACCAAAGAACAATAAGACTATTTGTTATGATTTACTAAAGTTTAGTAAATATGGTTATACTTACAAGATTAAGTGTAATTTTGAATCATTGGAAAAGTTTCAATGAATAGCAGAACGAATAAGAAGAATCAATTAGGCAGAAAGATAAAAGTTTCTCCAATCTGAAAAGAAGGGAGAGTACTCGAGTATCATGTTTTATGATCGTCTTTACGATTATGAAACCATATCACAATTGATCCTCTAAGGACACCTTAGTGCACTTGTTTGGCTAAGAAGAGGAATCGAAAATTGTTGGAATGGTTAAATCAAAAGGTGAATCATACTTCGTTCCAAAATCGAGTCTTAGAGTCATACTCCAAGATTGTGACTTGAGTGACGTAATTGTGAGAAGGTTTATAACACTAATCGAATGTGGAGTAAGAAATGTTTATTACTCTTGCGCATTTGAAATTGGTAAGTTGTGATGTCTTGGATAAGACAAAGACCAACTAAAACCAATTATGTGAAGTGTTTGTCTTGATAAGGACCCACACTAACTTTGGAATATTTGTTTGTCATGGAATGTTTCTTGACAAGAGAATCTTATATGTCTAGAGGTCAGTGGGAGTCTTAAAGATCTTGAAAAGGTTCAAGAACTAATCAAGAATAAACCTATTGTTAATCACTAGCACACGACTTGAGGTTTGTAACCTATTATGTTGACATATTCTTGTTTTCTTGCCCATTCCAGTTAAGGTTGAATATGCATGTTAGTTCTGTGAGTTCTCATTTGACTGCATAAAGGCAAAGCACCTTGATCAATGAAAGCACATTGATGTGTATAGGTGAGCTGTTGGACAACTTGGAAGCAATGGTAGGCCCTTGTGCTGCCAGGTGGCAAGAAATTAAGATTGAATAAGTTCAGTCCATATGAGTTTGGATTTGTCACAAACCTTGTCTTGTGATTATGGTTATGAAAAATTCACATGGATAAGAACACATGCACCATAAAATCTAAGTGATAAGGCTTCTCTCCATTTCATGAAAATGATTGTGAGGAAACGCTTTCACTAAGAAGATTTTAAGGAGTTAGTTGTTGTGTAAATTGCGTTCTCAAATTCGATTATGATTACGGCATCCCTCTTCATAGTTCGAACTGTGAAAAATGGCAAATGGTTTGAACATTTAAGACTTATTGCTATAAGTTCTAAAATTGTTTAGACACACATTTGTGCTTTCTAATAAAAAGGTGTGTGAGCTTAGATAAAGGCTTATCGAAGCGTCTCGTATCAGAAACATGAACTTTGGTAATGAAAGTCAATAAGTATTGATTTCTAGAAGTCCATATGATTTCTAAATACATGTCAAAGCTAGTGGGAGCATAAGTGTTATGCTGGTAAGGGTATAATCATCATGTTAGTGGGAGAATGATCATTATGTTAAGTGTTGCAAGTTAGCAATATTAATTATAGAAAACATAGTTTCAATTCGCAAGGTTGAAAGGGTTGAAAAGTTGTTTTGCTATAATTAAAGGAGAGAAATATTATACTTCATTTCAAATCTAAAAGCTTAGATCGAGAAATTTTAATCAAATTTAGTCAAAGAATATATATGAATGTTATGTTGAAAAGGTTCAACATGAGGGAATTCTATATATGGCAATATTATAGCAATAGACTCGTAAAGTATCACGTCTTTATGTAAGACATTATGAATCGTGTCCTATATGCTTCGGGTATAGGATCGATTGCACATGCTATAATATTAACGCGTTCTGATTTTCCAAATGCTTAAGTCATTAAGAGGGAAAAAGGACCAAAACTGGATATGACTAAAATAATTAAACAACTATCAAGGACAATCTAAGGTTCGCTAAGGATTGGTAGCTTGTGAGCAGTTGGAAGTATAGTAATGGATGGACCATATCGACATTATTATGAATAGATAGGATTCTATTTTGGAATGAGTTGTCATATGGCAAATATGGAAATGTTTCCATATTGGGAGTTGGATATTAAGAATCTATGTGTAGGTTAGAAACTTTTATGCAAGAGGATGTTCAAAGGAATGTACTTTGAATATGAGACTTCGTATCTATGGAATTGTCTTGTAACAATCTCCAATAGAGTATTTTGTAATTTCGTTAGCAAAGTCTTGGTGACTTTGGTGTAATGAAATTACAAAAGGGATCATTGCATAAAAGGTTAGAATCTAACACATTCTGATAGTGGCAAGAATTTGGTATTCTTACACTTATGATAATGATTAGGAATTGTGAAATGAGCATCATTAGAAATATGTTCAATTGATTTATTTCACAAAGTAAGGACCATAGGTAAACATAGTGTGCATGCTTGGAGCATGGGATAACTATTGTTATAATTCAAGTGTTAATTTGATTAATCGAAACATTATACAATGAATAACGTGTAATCAGTATGGTGATTAAATAAAAGGTGTTTTATTTATACTCAAAGTGTTGAGACCATATTGGATTCGATTATTCTTGTGTTTCACTGTGCATGTTTTGACTTCCCGAATAACTAGGTTATTCAAACATCCACAGTCGATCATACGTTGGAAGTAAGTATTGAGGCAAGACTGTCATGAATCCGTCTGTAGATTGTCTAAAGTGTTTAGACATAGCACAAGTCTGCTGCAGAGTTCATGAGTACTTCTGTAATAAGATTAGAGTATTAGATTAAACCCACGCTCACTTGAATCACTTCATGGATTTTATCACGAGTTATTAGTGAGACGATAATATCTTATATTCTTGAAACCTAGAGATATGAGTTGTAGTTTACAAGTCGGTTGCGCATTGATAATACGTAAACGCATCAGTAACTTGATGTTATAAATGTTGGATTAGTGTCTAAGTCCATAACTATAATTGGTATATTCTTGACCCGACCTGGCATGGTCCATTTGGATTGCATGGGATCATGCATTTGGATACACTAAAATGAGAGAAATAACACTTAAGGTTTATTAATATATTATAAGTTCTAATATATTAATAAGATTATTTAATTAGTATTTATCAAGAATTAATCTAGAATTAATTAAGTGATCAAAAGAAGACTAATTAAATATATGGGTTGATTGTGTAAATCATCCATACTTATATAGTAGGTTAATGCTCCATGGATTATCAAGTTGGGCTAAAACCCATAGGATGCTCCATGGATGCTCGATTGTGTATTTGAACCCATGGATCCAAGGAAATGGAAAGCCATGACAATTAGGGTTTACCCTAATTGTGACTAACTATATAATGATCTTATTATTGAAGAAATCGGCCACTAGAGAAACAAGTGAGGGAAAACCGATTTTAGAAGTGTTGTACTTTCTCTCAAGTTATTCCAGGTGTTTATGATGTTGTGTGAACCATTTGAGGTGTCACACTTGGGGCACTAGGCTCTTGAGCTCCATGGAATCAAGCACCAAACAAGAGGTATGTAATTCTACTAGAATTTATATTATGTGTACTTTATATTATGCTAGTTAGAACAATACCTTGGAAAATTGATATTTGCATGTATAATAGAGAAAACATAGATCCAAGGTATTTAGGGTTGCATGTACACCATAGGAGTGTTAGAATGCTCAAAACCCTACAATAAACGTATTGTTGTGTGTGATTTGATGAGTAAATAGTACAAGCATATGAGTCGAAGTTTATCCGTTCCTTTTACCCTAAGGGGATAAAAGCGATATTTGTCGGCCCCTCGATGATTTATTGATGACACCCCAAAGCGCTTGGCCAAGCCTGGACTGATTTGATCTGTTCAATTAGTCAGTCATCATAAATCTGAAATCGGGAAACAACACATAGACAGAGAGAATGATTATAATCCATGTCTCATGTCTATACGATATCTTGAGAATAGAGGAATATATGATCCCTTATCTAAAGGACGCGTTGCTGATAAAATCAGAGTTCGACAGCGGCTTTTGAAAGCTACCATAGCTAATCAGGTTCTGAAGTCGTACTTGCAAAATAGTTATTAGACTTATCCAAGTGGGAGACTGTTGGATTAGGTGTCTAAGCCCATAACTATTTTGGTATGTACTTGACCCGATTATGAGCATGGTCCTTTTGGTTTGCCTTCACCATAGCAACTTGTAGGATGAATTATGGAGAAAGAGGATTTATTATGGTTTATTAATATATTATGAGAATAATATATTAAAAGAGAAATCATATTATTTGATTAATATTGGTCAAGAATTAATTTAAAATTAATTTTGTGGTAAAAAAAGATTAATTAAATTAACGGGGACTAATTATGTAAATCAGTAATATTTATAGTTTAGGCTCATGGACCTTATTGGTATAAGGTGGACGAAATCTCTATGAGAGTCCATAAAGATTTCGTCCAAGGCTTTTTCAATGGGAGTCCATATGTTGCTTAGGGCCTAAGCAAGGGAATTAGGGTTTCCAAGTTTATAACCCTAGAAGCCTCAACTATAAAAGGAACCTCAAGGCTCCCAGAAAACTGTTGGGTTTTGAGCATTCTAACACTCCTAAGTGTACATGCAACCCTAAATACCTTGGATCTATGTTTTCTCTATTATACATGCAAATATGATTATCCAAGGTATTATCCTAACTAGCATACCAAAACATTGATACTAGGATAATAAAATAGATAGAATACATACCTTGTTGTTGTTGCTTGACTCCATGAAGCTTGAGAGCCTAGTGCCCCAAGTGTGACACCTCAAATGGTTCACACAACATCATGAACTCTTGTAATAACCATGAGAAGAAGACATACATGTTCAAATTGGCTAGCCCTCTTACATATGTATCACCAGTGCCCATTTCTTGAACTAAAGGGGTTCTTATATAGTGTTGCTATCAGGGTTACAGCATGTAACTCATGACTTTACCCATTCCTTATGCTCCATGGGTTTTAACCTCCATGGAGTATCCATGGATCACCACATGGGTTAAACCCAACATAAAGGAATCTTGGATCATAAGCCCACATATATAAGAATGAATGATTTACACAATCAATCCCCATATATTTAATCAGTCTCTTTTTTATCACTAAATTAAGTCCAAATTAATTCTTGATCAATACTAATTAAATAACATGATTTCATATTAATATATTAGAACTTATAATATATTAATATGTCACAAAATGTCTTTTCCTCATAAACGGTCTATCCAAATGTTCCGATGCCATGCAACCCAAATGGACCATGCCGAGTCGGGTCAAGTACATACCAATTATAGTTATGGACTTAGACACTAATCCAACAGTCTCCCACTTGGATAAGTCTAAAACTATTATTGCGTATGACTTCAGGAACCAACTGGCAATCGTAGCTCTCAAAAGCCGCTGTCGAACTCTGACCTTGTAGATGAACTCTGACCTTTGTCAATGACTTGTCCATTAGATAAGGGATCATATATTCCTCCATTCTAGATATCATATGGACTGAGACATGGATTATAATCATTCTCTCTGTCCATTTGTTGTTTCCCGATTTCCGATTTATGACGATTGACTAATTGAACAAATCAAATCAGTCCAGGCCCGGCCGAGCACTTACATTTGTCATCACCAAATCATCGAGGGGCCCACAGATATCGCTTTTATCCCGAAGGTAAAAGGAATGGATAAACTTCGACTCATATGGCTTGTTCTACTACTTGTTGAATCATACACAAAGGCACGTTTTATAACACCGAGTTACCGAATGCGTTTTCGTGCAATCAATGTACAACCAACTCATAGTAACAACTCATATCTCTAGGTTTGAAGAATATAAGATATTATCGTCTCATGATCACTTGTGATAAAATCCATGAAGTGATTCCAATGAGCGCGGGTTGAATCCAATACTCAGAACTTATGAGCACTCATGAGTGTTGTAGCCCCTTGTCCAACATCTTAGACCTCTACAAGCCAACCCATGACAGTCTTGATTCATATCTACTTCCAACATATGACCGACTGTGGATAGTTTGAATAACTTAGTCAATCAGGAAGAACGACCTAGTTATTCTGGAAGTCAAAACATGCAAAATGAAACACAATAATAATAGAATCTAATATGGTATCAAAACTTATGAACATAAATAAAACACCTTTTATTTATCACCATATGATTACACATTATTCATTGTATACTGTTTCAGCTATCAACTTTATTCTTGAATTTAAAACAATAGTTGTCCCATGCTCCAAGCATGTACACTATGTTTTCTAAACACTAGTCATGCCATACACCAAGTATGCATACTATGTTTGTCTATGATCTTCACTTTGTGAATTAGATCAATTGAACATAACTCCAATGATCCTCTTTCACAGTCCCAAATCCTTACTGCAAATGCAAGAATTCCAAATTCATGCCATTTACTGAAATCTGTTAGATTCTAAACTTATATGCATTGATCCTCCTGTAATGATTATGCACAGAGTCACAAGGACTTGACAACAAACATTACAGAGCATTCCAAGGAGATCAACTCCTTGGAAACATCCTTCTTGCATTAAGTTTCCTAATCTTACACAGATTGAATAATTTCTAACTTTGAAACATTTCCATATTCCATTTTGACTATCACTTCTGAACAAGAGTTGCCTCCTTACAGATTATGTCAATATGGTCCTTCCAGAATTAACACTATACTTCCAACTGTCCTTGAGCAACCAATCTTTGGTAAACCTTAGATTGTCCTCAACAATTGCTTAATCCTTTTAGTCATATCCAGTTCTAGACCTTTTCCCTTCTTAATGCCCCAGGCATTTGGAAAATTTTAGAAAGGATAAATATAGCACATGTAATCGATCCTATATCCGAAGCATATGGGACTCGAGTCATTATGTCTCACATAAAGACTAAACCAGTCTTTTGCTATAACATTTCCATTTCTATTTGCCAAGTTCTCATAATTCAGATTATGAAAAGGGATGCCGTAATCATAATCGAATTTTAGAACGCAAATAATGGACCCATATATAGAATTTCCTTATGTTGAGCCATTCCAACATGAAATTCATATATATATCCTTGACTAAATACGATTAAAATCTCAATCTAAGCTTTTAGAATTGAAATGAAGTATAATTTTCTCTCCCTTAATTATAGCAAAACAACTTTTTCAACCCCTGCAGCCTCACGGATTTTTGTTTTCTATAATTAACATTGCTAACTTGCAACCTCTATCATAATTATCATGCTCCCACTAACATGATGATTATTAGCATAACACTTATGCTCCCACTAGCTTTGACATGTAATCAGAAATCAGCTGGACTTCTAGAAATCAATACTTTATTGACTTTCTTACCAAAGTTCAGATTTCTGATACTAGATTGCTTTGATAAAACTTTATCAATATCATACACCTTATCTTAGATAGCTCACAGGTGTGTCTAAACAATTTTAAGAACTATGAAAAGGGATGCCGTAATCATAGCCTCGATTGTTTAGACCTTTACCGCTTCTCACAAGTCCATGTTAGTGTGCCGGTTAACCACACACGCTCCACTAATGACTTTGAGAATGCAAATATCACAATTTCTATCTAGCTAAAATCTACTTAGTGAAAGTGTTTCCTCACCATCATTTTCATGAATCGGAGAGAAGCCTTATGACACTTAGATTTAATGGTGTATGTATTCTTATCCATGTGAATTTGTCAAACCACAATCATAAGACTAGGATAATGACAAATCCAAACTCATATGGATTGAACTCAATCTTAATTTCTTGCCATGTGGCAGCTCAAGGGCCTGCCATTGCTTCCAAGTAGCTGTGCAACCAATTGAGAACTCTCAGAACTCCTATGCAAAGCCAACTTGAATAGGCACAGACATGTCGACACGATAGGTTATAAACCTCAAGTCGTGTGCTAGTGAAGAACTTCAGGTTTTATTCTTGATTAGTTCTTGAGACTTTCAAGATCTTTAAGACTCCCACTGTCTTCTTGACATATAAGACTCTCTTGTCAAATATTCAAGAGATAGTGTGGATTCTAATCAAGATAAACACTTCACACAATTGGCCTTAGTTGGTCTTTGTTTTATCCAAAACATCACAACTTACCAATTTCAAATGTACAACAGTAGAAAACTTTTACTCTTACATTTGACAAGTGTTCTAAACCCTTTTAAGACACGTCACTCAAGTTACAATTTTAGATTATAACTCCAAGAATTGTTTTTGGAACGAAGTATGAATCATCTTCTTGATTTAACCATTTCAACAATTCATAACTCCTCTTCTTAGCCATCAGAATGCACTTAGAGGATGAATTGTGATAAGGTCTCTTAATCATTAAGATGATTACATAACATGATACTAAAGTACTCTCTCATCTTTTCAGATTTAAGAAACTTTTATCTTTCTGCCCAAGTTGATTCTTCTCATCCGTTCTGCCATACATTGAGACTTTTCCAATGCTTCAGAATTATACTTAAACTTATAAGTATAACCATATTTGCTAAACTTTAGCAAGTCATGACGAATAGTCTTATCGATCTTTGTGGTGGACTTAATCAGTGCACAAGAATGTGTACTCGATCCCTTAGTCCTTTACTTGACTCACACATCCATGCGAACAAGTAATTAGTCTTAATTTTCCAATGCTTGAAAGTTCTCATTCATCATACTATACACCTTGCATGATTCCAAGTTTCTATCCAACTGAAACTTGGGTGATGAGAATCTTTCCTTATTTGGTAAATTTAGACACTACCACAAATGAAAGAATCAAATTCATATTTCCACTCTTGCTCTTAATGGAATCTTATAAGCAACAAAATTTTTTCACAAATGCCATTGTAAGGATATTTTTTTAAAATAAATAAAATCAAATTTTTTTTTCTTTTATTTTAAAACTTTGCGGAAAAACTATCCTTACAATGCAAAAGCACATGAAAACTTAGTTGTTATCTAATCCTATGCAATATATCATAACTCCTAAGATGTAGCTTAAGAATCCGATCTTCAAACTATGCGATAGAAATCCATCTACGCGATCAGATTCAGCATAATCTTTCTTTAAGTTTCTTCACTTTTTTCTTTGATTCTTAAAACATCAACATGTGACCCAGTCACATCATGTATCAAGAATCTCAGAATAGAAACTTAGTAGAGTTAGATAGTGGACTTTACCCGAAGTAGAGTCAAACTTATTGACTTTAATATCCTTAGGTAAATTTGGCAGCTTCGCAACCAATGTCCCTTTCTTTGGCAATGGACCATTGATAATGGGACTATCTCAGACTTAGCCTCTCTCTTTACCATTTGGTCAACCGAGTTGACTATGGCCGATCCCTTTCCATTGGGAAGAGAGAGCTTTACTGGATATCCAATGTCATCATTGTCAATGTCCATAAAGTTTTAGGAAGTTGATCTTAGCAAATAGATAAGATCATTAAGGGTCTTGTCATAGTCTGTTTCATAGGAGTCCCAAAGGAACTCACTATGTGACTTAGAAAGTGATTGATCATCAGCTTCCTCTAGACTTTGACACCCAACTCTCCCGGCTTGTCAATATGTGACTACATCTCCAAGATGTGATCACACATAGACCTTTGCTTGCCAATAGGGCTTGAGTGACCTTAAACTTTTCAGGAACTTGTGGGTTAGGGAGAATAATTGGAGGAGGTGAAAGAAGTATGATTTCCATGGGACATCATCTTCATTTAGGAAAGCTTGTTTCAAGAGATTTGGGAAGATCATCTTTTGGGAGATATTCAAGAGAGTTGATTTAAAGTCCTTAATATAACACCCAATATGAAATATTAAGGCTAGGACCCAACAACCTATTTATAACTGGAAGAGGGATGCCATAATCCAAGTTATAAAATAGTTGAAGGTAGGTAAATGACGATTTACCAATTTCCACCATGAAAAACGAAATATAATTAAGTTTTAATTGGATTTGAAACTCCTAGATCTTTTGAGATACATTGAACTTTCAATGGCATGTTTGAATCTCGATTGTGCCCTCTCAAGTTTGTGACTGGGATGCCGAGGATCACAAACAAGGTGTGAATAACCATACAAATTGACTTGGTACCCTCAACAATATTACCTAATCGATGTGCCGGTTAACCACACACGCTCCACCGATCTATAATAAAGTCAAGTTACCCTTTGCCACTCTTACTAGTCCATGTTAGTGTGCCGGTTAACCACACACGCTCCACTAACGACTTGGTAAGGTACAAAGTGTAATTTTATGGGCTAGCACCAATTTCACATTTTCCTAAGTAACTAATATTGGGAATTTATAAGCGTTTAGTTACTTAGTATTTATCATTAATACTTTTAATGAAGGGAGAATTATAGTCCTTGTCCTACCCGTTCGGCTAACGACCCTCCACCAGTCAAGGAAGCGGTGGGTGAGAGTGGACACCCATTAAACTGCCATTTTATAGGCAGTAACCTTATACCCCCCTTATAGACCGGCTTCGTGAATGAGGCCTACTAACGGTAAGATTGACTTTTCTTATACATATCTATATAATTAAAATTATAATAATAGTATAAGGGTTGAATTTTAACTTTTAAAATTCTAAGGGCTAACTTGGAATTAAAGTATTCATAAGTGAAAACATTTCTAATTCCAAAACTTGAGGGCAAGTTTTGAAACTATTCAAAACTAATTAATTCCATGACTTATATGTTTAAAGTAGTTTTAATTAAAAGACTCTTCAAGTTCCATAACTTGAGGACAAGTTATGGAAGACTTTAAACTAATAAAAGAATGTAACTTTTCTTTATTTTATAACTTATGGAATTAATTAAGGTTACACATTTTATTACTTAATGAAGTGACTCTTGAACCTCCATAACTTGAGGACAAGACTCTTCATTTTTGTAACCATTGCCAACTCTTATGAGTTTTATGAAACTTAAATGTGACTTTTCATATAACTTGAGGACAAGTTACAAAAACACATTTTAGAATCAACTCTTAGGTTAAAATGGATTGAAAACACATAATCAATTAACTTTTCTATTAATCTAAGCAACTCATAAGAACAAGATAATTCAAATCAAACTTTTTCATGTAATTAACCTAATCACTAAACTAATACAAAACATGAATCTATTGACAATTATCTTTGAAATTGGATTAGTATGAACATTACCACATCAAAAACAAGTTTATAAGTTCAAAAACATCTTAGGGTAATGTTTCTAGTCCATTTCTAGACAAAAAAAAACTCGAAAATATGCTGTCTGGGGCTCCTACTTGTCGAGTGTATCAACCTACTCGCCGAGTAGGATGATTTTCTTCATGGACTCGGCGAGTTCATCAGTGGACTCGGCGAGTACAGTGCCCAGAATGCCCGAAATTCGACTTTTTCAGCATTTTTCAGCAATTTGCATCAAGTATAATTGAAAACAAGCCTAGGCTCTTATACCACTGTTGGGTTTTGAGCATTCTAACACTCCTAAGTGTACATGCAACCCTAAATACCTTGGATCTATGTTTTCTCTATTATACATGCAAATATGATTATCCAAGGTATTATCCTAACTAGCATACCAAAACATTGATACTAGGATAATAAAATAGATAGAATACATACCTTGTTGTTGTTGCTTGACTCCATGAAGCTTGAGAGCCTAGTGCCCCAAGTGTGACACCTCAAATGGTTCACACAACATCATGAACTCTTGGAATAACCATGAGAAGAAGACATACATGTTCAAATTGGCTAGCCCTCTTACATATGTATCACCAGTGCCCATTTCTTGAACTAAAGGGGTTCTTATATAGTGTGGCTATTAGGGTTACACCATGTAACTCATGACTTTACCCATTCCTTATGCTCCATGGGTTTTAACCTCCATGGAGTATCCATGGATCACCACATGGGTTAAACCCAACATAAAGGAATCTTGGATCATAAGCCCACATATATAAGAATGAATGATTTACACAATCAATCCCCATATATTTAATCAGTCTCTTTTTTATCACTAAATTAAGTCCAAATTAATTCTTGATCAATACTAATTAAATAACATGATTTCATATTAATATATTAGAACTTATAATATATTAATATGTCACAAAATGTCTTTTCCTCATAAACGGTCTATCCAAATGTTCCAATGCCATGCAACCCAAATGGACCATGCCGAGTCGGGTCAAGTACATACCAATTATCGTTATGGACTTAGACACTAATCCAACAAAAACGTCCCTATGCCTTCTTAGAATGTCTTGGACGTTTTTGGTGCCTTCTCCTCTCTCCATTGTTCTTCCTTGTTGCTAGTGGTGTTTGTGACTCCATTAGAGGTGCAACATTTGAGGCATTAAGCTTTCAGAAGTCAAGATCAAGAAGGATTGTGATTGTTATTGCTACATAACAATCAAGGTAATGTTTATAACCTTATTCATATGTCAATTTCGATATTTGTATGTTAGAATAGGGTTATTGCTTTGGTATTCAATGTTGTATGTTCAAATTAGAAAAACCTAGATCAAAGCAATTAGGGTTGCATGAACACCATACGATTGATGTTATGCTCATAACCCAACAATAACAACCTTCCTTAATTACCATTTCATATTCTTAACCCTTTCAAGGGTCAACTCTGGTCAAAGTCAAAGTCAAGGTCAACATCCTGGTCAAAGTCAACATCCTGGTCGACTCAACTCGCCGAGTTGGTCCATCAACTCGTCGAGTTCCCTTTTATGCAAGTCGAGGCATTCTGCTCACAACTCGCCGAGTTCGCCCTTGAAGTCGTCGAGTCCATCTTCATCTCAGTTGGGACATTTGTGCTTTACTCGCCGAGTTCATCCCTGAACTCGCCGAGTCCTATGATCTTCGAGTCCAAAACCAAGTCCAACTCGCTGAGTCATCTCCTAAACTCAACGAGTTCACTCGGAGCCAGAAAGGTTGGGGACCACGACCCGACTCGTCGAGTTGTATGAAAAACTCGTCGAGTCCCCCATATACCAAATCCATACAGTCGATTATACTCAAGCTCAATGCATCCAAAACCTAGATCTAGCCTTTTGGGGTCGATATTACACGCAAAGTTACAAACTTTACGTGCATGCAAGGTGTTGTGAGCCAAAAACACCATTTGCAACTCTAACATGAAGTCTAGGCCAAGAGCAAGGGCTAAAGCATTATAAATTCGTGAACTTTATGGCTATAGGGGCTGAAAGGATTTGGATTTGAAGTTACAACTTCAGATCACATCCCATACTCAAAAAGGTCCACAAAATTGCTACAAGATGGCCCTAAACTCAAACATGGAGAGATCTAGCAATAAAGAAGTCAAGGAAGCAACGTTATACCTTAAATGGACTGGAAATGGGGCGTGAACCCTGGATCTTCTGCTTCCCTGAACCTTCTAGCTCCTTCTTCCTCTTCCTCTAGCTTCATGATCACACAAACACTCTCAAAAATGACTCACACACACCAATGCTCAAATTCGCGAGTTAGGGTTTTTCTGGGTTACGGGAGACGATGGGGGCTGTATTGGGGGCTAGTTAATGTGTTTAACTAGAGTGCAAACCCTAAATATTAGGGTTTCACCCAGACAGCGCTACTCGTCGAGTATGGCTTTTGACTCGTCGAGTAGGTGAGTTAAGTCCCGTGACCAATTCCCAGTCTACTCGACGAGTTGGGCCTCCAACTCGTCGAGTCCCCTTGCATAAAAGATTAATTCAATATATAAAAAAATGCATATCGGAAGCAGGGCGTTACACTTAATTTTAATGGGTCAGGCCTATCCATAATTAGCTCATAAAGGAGATGCCCTGATTTCCAACCAATCACAGAATGTCACGTGGGAGCTTCTAGAACCTACAACCTCATGAGCATCGTCAATGAGAATCTTCCATGAGCATCAACAATGAGCATCCTTATTGAGCATTTTCAACTTCTGTGCAACATTTGAGCAATCTTAAGCATCTTACCAAGCCTTACACCTAAGTTACGATTCAGAAGCCATGATGGCGCACCATGAACCTTGGTGGTGTATCCTTGCTTCTTGTTCAGCAGCAACACTTCAACATTATCGGAACACAACAATGTGCATAAGAGTGGCATACCTTGATCATAGGTGCTGCACCTTGTGCCAAAGATGGCATATTTTACACTATAATGGCGTATCATTGATGCCCCATTCTTCTTAGTGATACTCCGCTCCAACTCCAAGTGCTCCATGTTGATTCATGATGCTCCATTCAATATCCAAGTGCTCCATTACAACTCCAGGTGCTCACTTTCAACTCCAAATGTTCTATATTCCTCTAGGTGTTCCATGTAGACGTGCCAATAGGGCGGGTTTTGCAGCGAATCACCCTTGATCAAAACACTTTAAAAATTTTAAAAATGTGACTCGTCCCGCTCCAATAACCTTAAGGGTTTTAATTAATCGAATCCATACTTGTATCCACCGAATTAACGAATACCCGACCCATTGTAAAATGAACGTCGTTGGTTATCCACTCTTACCCACCACACCCTTGACCAGTGGAGGGTCGTTAGCCGAACGGGTATGATAGGACACCACCTTCCATTATAAATATAATGTAGTTCAAGTAACTAAACATTTTATATAAATTCCCAAATCTTAGTTACTTTAGGAAAAATGTGAATTTGGTGCTAACCCATGAAATTACACTTTTCACCTTGCCGAGACGTTAGTGGAGCGTGTGTGGTTAACCGGCACACTAATTTGGGACTGGCAAGGGAGGCAAAGGGTAACTCGATGTTTGTCATAGATCAATGGAGCGTGTGTGGCTAACCGGCACATTGATTAGGTGATAGTAACATTGAGAGTACCAAGTACATTTGCATGGTTATTCATACCTTGTTTGTGATCCTCGGTATCCCAATCACAAACTTGAAGGGCATAATCGAGATTAAACATGCCATTGAAAAGTTCAATGAATCTCAAAAGATCTAGGAGTTTCAATTCATTTAAAACTTAAACTTCTTTTTCGTTTTTCATGGTGGAAATTGGTAAATCGTCATTTACCTACCTTCAAATATTCTGCAACTGGATTACGGCATCCCTCTTACAAGTTGTAGAATATTGTGTTGGATCCTAGCCTTGATATTTCTTCTGGGTGTTATATCAAGGATTCTTATCAACTAACTTGAATTTCTCTCGTTTTTTAGATGTCAAACTCTAACAACTATGATCTTCCTGAACCTTTTGGAAAAAGCTTTCCACAAGAAGATGATGTTCCACGATTGGATCATGGAAATGGAAATCATGGTTCACTTCCTCCACCTCCTTCGATAATTCTCCCCGACCCACGTGTTCGAAGACTTGAAAAGTTCAAGGTCACTCAAGCCCTATTGGCAAAAAGACATGAGAATGGAAAGTCTGTGTGTGCACACGTCTTGGAGATGAAGTCACACATTGACAAGTTGAGAATGTTGGGTGTCGATATCTCAAGGAAGTTGGTTGTTGACTGGGTTCTTCAATCACTTTCTAACTCGTATAGTAAGTTCATTAGAGAGTACTATATGATGGACCAGGACGTGACCCTCATTGATCTTACCTATTTACTTATTGTTGCTGAATCAGCAATGATTTGGCGCACTGACAAAGTAAATTTGACTGGTAGATCAACCTCCCAAACTTCCATGGACATTGAAAATGGCGACATTGGAAGTCCAGAAAAGGCTAAGTCTGATATTGTCCCGTGTGCTATTCCAAAAGAGTCTACTTGTTTCTACTTCCATGAGAAGGGGCATTGGTTATGAAGCTACCCTGACTACCTGAGAGATCTAAGAGATGGGAGAGTCAAGATGTATGACTATGCTTCAGGTAAAATCCGCTATCTAACTCTATTAAGTTCCTGATTGTAGATTCTTAATACATGATGTGATAAGATTGCATTTTGATGTTTTGTAGGATCGAAGAAAAGAGAGGAAGCTTAAAGGAAGAAGTGAGCTAAGTCTGATCATGAAGAAATGGATTTCGATCGCATGGTTCGAAGATCAGATTTTTGAGCTGCTACTTTAGAGTTAGGATAGATTGCTAATGAATATTTACATAGTTTTCATTTGTAATTG
Source organism: Lactuca virosa (assembly GCF_052849685.1). Classification (NCBI taxonomy): domain Eukaryota; kingdom Viridiplantae; phylum Streptophyta; class Magnoliopsida; order Asterales; family Asteraceae; genus Lactuca; species Lactuca virosa. The sequence continues at coordinate 111,016,097 of NC_136426.1, read as the reverse complement.
CATTATAAGGACAAGTTTTTCCGTGTTTTTATGAATAAAATAAATTTGATTTTTGTCTTATTTATATATATATATATATATATATATATATATATATATATATATATATATATATATCCTTGCAATGATATTTGTGAAAATTGATGTTTGTATGTTCCTATTGTTAGCAATATTGAAAATTGGATGTGATTCTTAGTTATGTTATTTGTGGTAGTGTCAAAAATTTACCAAATAAGGAATGATTCTCATCACCCAAGTTTCAATTGGACAGAAACTTAGAATCATACAACTTGTATTCTGTGATGAATGAGGACCTTTGTATTTGGCAAATTGAGACTAATTCCTTGACAAAGAGTCAAGTGAAGGACTAGGGGATCTGGTATACATTGATGTGCACTGGTCAAGTCCACCAAAGAACAATAAGACTATTTGTTATGATTTACTAAAGTTTAGTAAATATGGTTATACTTACAAGATTAAGTGTAATTTTGAATCATTGGAAAAGTTTCAATGAATAGCAGAACGAATAAGAAGAATCAATTAGGCAGAAAGATAAAAGTTTCTCCAATCTGAAAAGAAGGGAGAGTACTCGAGTATCATGGTTTATGATCGTCTTTACGATTATGAAACCATATCACAATTGATCCTCTAAGGACACCTTAGTGCACTTGTTTGGCTAAGAAGAGGAATTGAAAATTGTTGGAATGGTTAAATCAAAAGGTGAATCATACTTCGTTCCAAAATCGAGTCTTAGAGTCATACTCCAAGATTGTGACTTGAGTGACGTAATTGTGAGAAGGTTTATAACACTAATCGACTGTGGAGTAAGAAATGTTTATTACTCTTACGCATTTGAAATTGGTAAGTTGTGATGTCTTGGATAAGACAAAGACCAACTAAAACCAATTATGTGAAGTGTTTGTCTTGATAAGGACCCACACTAACTTTGGAATATTTGTTTGTCATGGAATGTTTCTTGACAAGAGAATCTTATATGTCAAGAGGTCAGTGGGAGTCTTAAATATCTTGAAAAGGTTCAAGAACTAATCAAGAATAAACCTATTGTTAATCACTAGCACACGACTTGAGGTTTGTAACCTATTGTGTTGACATATTCTTGTTTCCTTGCCCATTCCAGTTAAGGTTGAATATGCATGTGAGTTCTGTGAGTTCTCATTTGACTGCATAAAGGCAAATCACCTTGATCAATGAAAGCACATTGATGTGTATGGGTGAGCTGTTGGACAACTTGGAAGCAATGGTAGTCCCTTGTGCTGCCAGGTGGCAAGAAATTAAGATTGAATAAGTTCAGTCCATATGAGTTTGGATTTGTCACAAACCTTGTCTTGTGATTATGGTTATGAAAAATTCACATGGATAAGAACACATGCACCATAAAATCTAAGTGATAAGGCTTCTCTCCATTTCATGAAAATGATTGTGAGGAAACGCTTTCACTAAGAAGATTTTAAGGAGTTAGCTGTTGTGTAAATTGCGTTCTCAAATTCGATTATGATTACGGCATCCCTCTTCATAGTTCGAACTGTGAAAAATGGCAAATGGTTTGAACATTTAAGACTTATTGCTATAAGTTCTAAAATTGTTTAGACACACATTTGTGCTTTCTAATAAAAAGGTGTGTGAGCTTAGATAAAGGCTTATCGAAGCGTCTCGTATCAGAAACATGAACTTTGGTAATGAAAGTCAATAAGTATTGATTTCTAGAAGTCCATATGATTTCTAAATACATGTCAAAGCTAGTGGGAGCATAAGTGTTATGCTGGTAAGGGTATAATCATCATGTTAGTGGGAGAATGATCATTATGTTAAGTGTTGCAAGTTAGCAATATTAATTATAGAAAACATAGTTTCAATTCGCAAGGTTGAAAGGGTTGAAAAGTTGTTTTGCTATAATTAAAGGAGAGAAATATTATACTTCATTTCAAATCTAAAAGCTTAGATCGAGAAATTTTAATCAAATTTAGTCAAAGAATATATATGAATGTTATGTTGAAAAGGTTCAACATGAGGGAATTCTATATATGGCAATATTATAGCAAGAGACTCGTAAAGTATCACGTCTTTATGTAAGACATTATGAATCGTGTCCTATACGCTTCGGGTATAGGATCGATTACACATGCTATAATATTAACGCGTTCTGATTTTACAAATGCTTAAGTCATTAAGAGGGAAAAAGGACCAGAACTGGATATGACTAAAATAATTAAACAACTATCAAGGACAATCTAAGGTTCGCTAAGGATTGGTAGCTTGTGAGCAGTTGGAAGTATAGTAATGGATGGACCATATCGACATTATTATGAATAGATAGGATTCTATTTGGAATGAGTTGTCATATGGCAAATATGGAAATGTTTCCATATTGGGAGTTGGATATTAAGAATCTATGTGTAGGTTAGAAACTTTTATGCAAGAAGGATGTTCCAAGGAATGTACTTTGAATATGAGACTTCGTATCTATGGAATTGTCTTGTAACAATCTCCAATAGAGTATTTTGTAATTTCTTTAGCAAAGTCTTGGTGACTTTGGTGTAATGAAATTACAAAAGGGATCATTGCATAAAAGGTTAGAATCTAACACATTCTGATAGTGGCAAGAATTTGGTATTCTTACACTTATGATAATGATTAGGAATTGTGAAATGAGCATCATTAGAAATATGTTCAATTGATTTATTTCACAAAGTAAGAACCATAGGTAAACATAGTGTGCATGCTTGGAGCATGGGATAACTATTGTTATAATTCAAGTGTTAATTTGATTAATCGAAACATTATACAATGAATAACGTGTAATCAGTATGGTGATTAAATAAAAGGTGTTTTATTTATACTCAAAGTGTTGAGACCATATTGGATTCGATTATTCTTGTGTTTCACTGTGTATGTTTTGACTTCCCGAATAACTAGGTTATTCAAACATCCACAGTCGATCATACGTTGGAAGTAAGTATTGAGGCAAGACTGTCATGAATCCGTCTGTAGATTGTCTAAAGTGTTTAGACATAGCACAAGTCTGTTGCAGAGTTCATGAGTACTTCTGTAATAAGATTAGAGTATTAGATTAAACCCACGCTCACTTGAATCACTTCATGGATTTTATCACGAGTTATTAGTGAGACGATAATATCTTATATACTTGAAACCTAGAGATATGAGTTGTAGTTTACAAGTCGGTTGCGCATTGATAATACGTAAACGCATCAGTAACTTGATGTTATAAATGTTGGATTAGTGTCTAAGTCCATAACTATAATTGGTATATTCTTGACCCGACCTGGCATGGTCCATTTGGGTTGCATGGGATCATGCATTTGGATACACTAAAATGAGAGAAATAACACTTAAGGTTTATTAATATATTATAAGTTCTAATATATTAATAAGATTATTTAATTAGTATTTATCAAGAATTAATCTAGAATTAATTAAGTGATCAAAAGAAGACTAATTAAATATATGGGTTGATTGTGTAAATCATCCATACTTATATAGTGGGTTAATGCTCCATGGATTATCAAGTTGGGCTAAAACCCATAGGATGCTCCATGGATGCTCGATTGTGTATTTGAACCCATGGATCCAAGGAAATGGAAAGCCATGACAATTAGGGTTTACCCTAATTGTGACTAACTATATAATGATCTTATTATTGAAGAAATCGGCCACTAGAGAAACAAGTGAGGGCAAACCGATTTTAGAAGTGTTGTACTTTCTCTCAAGTTATTCCAGGTGTTTATGATGTTGTGTGAACCATTTGAGGTGTCACACTTGGGGCACTAGGCTCTTGAGCTCCATGGAATCAAGCACCAAACAAGAGGTATGTAATTCTACTAGAATTTATATTATGTGTACTTTATATTATGCTAGTTAGAACAATACCTTGGAAAATTGATATTTGCATGTATAATAGAGAAAACATAGATCCAAGGTATTTAGGGTTGCATGTACACCATAGGAGTGTTAGAATGCTCAAAACCCTACAATAAACGTATTGTTATGTGTGATTTGATGAGTAAATAGTACAAGCATATGAGTCGAAGTTTATCCGTTCCTTTTATCATAAGGGGATAAAAGCGATATTTGTGGGCCCCTCGATGATTTATTGATGACACCCCAAAGCGCTTGGCCAAGCCTGGACTGATTTGATCTGTTCAATTAGTCAGTCATCATAAATCTGAAATCGGGAAACAACACATAGACAGAGAGAATGATTATAATCCATGTCTCATGTCTATACGATATCTTGAGAATGGAGGAATATATGATCCCTTATCTAAAGGACGCGTTGCTGATAAGATCAGAGTTCGACAACGGCTTTTGAAAGCTACCATTGCTAATCAGGTTCTGAAGTCATACTTGCAAAATAGTTATTAGACTTATCCAAGTGGGAGACTGTTGGATTAGGTGTCTAAGCCCATAACTATTTTCGTATGTACTTGACCCGATTATGAGCATGGTCCTTTTGGGTTGCCTTCACCATAGCAACTTGTAGGATGAATTATGGAGAAAGAGGATTTATTATGGTTTATTAATATATTATGAGAATAATATATTAAAAGAGAAATCATATTATTTGATTAATATTGGTCAAGAATTAATTTAAAATTAATTTTGTGGTAAAAAAAGATTAATTAAATTAACGGGGACTGATTATGTAAATCAGTAATATTTATAGTTTGGGCTCATGGACCTTATTGGTATAAGGTGGACGAAATCTCTATGAGAGTCCATAAAGATTTCGTCCAAGGCTTGTTCAATGGGAGTCCATATGTTGCTTAGGGCCTAAGCAAGGGAATTAGGGTTTCCAAGTTGATAACCCTAGAAGCCTCAACTATAAAAGGAACCTCAAGGCTCCCAGAAAACGTCCCTATGCCTTCTTAGAATGTCTTGGACGTTTTTGGTGCCTTCTCCTCTCTCCATTGTTCTTCCTTGTTGCTAGTGGTGTTTGTGACTCCATTAGAGGTGCAACATTTGAGGCATTAAGCTTTCAGAAGTCAAGATCAAGAAGGATTGTGATTGTTATTGCTACATAACAATCAAGGTAATGTTTATAACCTTATTCATATGTCAATTTCGATATTTGTATGTTAGAATAGGGTTATTGCTTTGGTATTCAATGTTGTATGTTCAAATTAGAAAAACCTAGATCAAAGCAATTAGGGTTGCATGAACACCATACGATTGATGTTATGCTCATAACCCAACAATAACAACCTTCCTTAATTACCATTTCATATTCTTAACCCTTTCAAGGGTCAACTCTGGTCAAAGTCAAAGTCAAGGTCAACATCCTGGTCAAAGTCAACATCCTGGTCGACTCAACTCGCCGAGTTGGTCCATCAACTCGTCGAGTTCCCTTTTATGCAAGTCGAGGCATTCTGCTCACAACTCGCCGAGTTCGCCCTTGAAGTCGTCGAGTCCATCTTCATCTCAGTTGGGACATTTGTGCTTTACTCGCCGAGTTCATCCCTGAACTCGCCGAGTCCTATGATCTTCGAGTCCAAAACCAAGTCCAACTCGCTGAGTCATCTCCTAAACTCAACGAGTTCACTCGGAGCCAGAAAGGTTGGGGACCACGACCCGACTCGTCGAGTTGTATGAAAAACTCGTCGAGTCCCCCATATACCAAATCCATACAGTCGATTATACTCAAGCTCAATGCATCCAAAACCTAGATCTAGCCTTTTAGGGTCGATATTACACGTAAAGTTACAAACTTTACGTGCATGCAAGGTGTTGTGAGCCAAAAACACCATTTGCAACTCTAACATGAAGTCTAGGCCAAGAGGAAGGGCTAAAGCATTATAAATTCGTGAACTTTATGGCTATAGGGGCTGAAAGGATTTGGATTTGAAGTTACAACTTCAGATCACATCCCATACTCAAAAAGGTCCACAAAATTGCTACAAGATGGCCCTAAACTCAAACATGGAGAGATCTAGCAATAAAGAAGTCAAGGAAGCAAAGTTATACCTTAAATGGACTCGAAATGGGGCGTGAACCCTGGATCTTCTGCTTCCTTGAACCTTCTAGCTCCTTCTTCCTCTTCCTCTAGCTTCATGATCACACAAACACTCTCAAAAATGACTCACACACACCAATGCTCAAATTCGCGAGTTAGGGTTTTTCTGGGTTACGGGAGACGATGGGGGATATATTGGGGGCTAGTTAATGTGTTTAACTAGAGTGCAAACTCCAAATATTAGGGTTTCACCCAGATAGCGCTACTCGTCGAGTATGGCTTTTGACTCGTCGAGTAGGTGAGTTAAGCCCCGCGACCAATTCCCAGTCTACTCGACGAGTTGGGCCTCCAACTCGTCGAGTCCCCTTGTATAAAAGATTAATTCAATATATAAAAAAATGCATATCGGAAGCAGGGCGTTACACTTAATTTTAATGGGTCAGGCCCATCCATAACTAGCTCATAAAGGAGATGCCCTGATTTCCAACCAATCACAGAATGTCACGTGGGAGCTTCTAGAACCTACAACCTCATGAGCATCGTCAATGAGAATCTTCCATGAGCATCAACAATGAGCATCCTTATTGAGCATTTTCAACTTCTGTGCAACATTTGAGCAATCTTAAGCATCTTACCAAGCCTTACACCTAAGTTACGATTCAGATGCCATGATGGCGCACCATGAACCTTGGTGGTGTATCCTTGCTTCTTGTTCAGCAGCAACACTTCAACATTATCGGAACACAACAATGTGCATAAGAGTGGCATACCTTGATCATAGGTGGTGCACCTTGTGCCAAAGATGGCATATTTTACACTATAATGGCGTATCATTGATGCCCCATTCTTCTTAGTGATACTCCGCTCCAACTCCAAGTGCTCCATGTTGATTCATGATGCTCCATTCAATATCCAAGTGCTCCATTACAACTCCAGGTGCTCACTTTCAACTCCAAATGTTCTATATTCCTCTAGGTGTTCCATGTAGACGTGCCAATAGGGCGGGTTTTGGAGCGAATCACCCTTGATCAAAACACTTTAAAAATTTCAAAAATGTGACTCGTCCCGCTCCAATAACCTTAAGGGTTTTAAATAATCGAATCCATACTTGTATCCACCGAATCAACGAATACCCGACCCATTAACCCAACCCTTTTTCAGTATTGCAATTTCATAATTTTGATGTATTCCACAACGTAATATTTATTAAAAAAGATAAAATGTCTACTTAAACAATATATACATTACTTAATACTCAAAATCCAATACAATAAGAATTACATTTTACTTAGACATAGAATTTCATATATGGTGTTATATATATATATATATATATATATATATATATATATATATATATACACACACACACAGTTAAATGGGGTGGGTTATAAATGGAGCGAATCGACAATGATCCATACCCAACCCATTTAATAAAATGGTAAACGGGTATGGATCGTAAACGGGTAAACGAATCAAACATTAAAATCCAAACTCGTAAAATTCTTACGGATTCGGAGCGAATCAGGGTCAAAACCCAGTCCACTGACAGGTTTAGTTCCATGTAACTCCAAGTGCTCCATGTTCCTATAGGTGATCCATGTACCTCTAAGTGCTTACTTGTGATTCCTGATGCACACTTTCAACCCCAAGTGTTTCATGTTGGACAAGACTTCATATCCCCAAAATATTCCACTTGATGGCTTGAAAAAATTCAACTGGAATTCAAAATTTTCATCATTCCTCAATCGTAAACTCTCAATCTCTTTCTCTCTCTATACCAACCTTCATCCTCAAATCTTTGGAAGTGCAGTTGAAGCCATGCACAACTTCAAATTTTCAGTGGTAGACACCTTAGTACATTCATCTGTTGAGTTCACCATACTAAGGACTTTCTTCAGCTTAGAACCCATTGGTTCATTATCTTGAATTTTCCGTTCAGCCGCATCTTAATTTCATTAATGTTCTACGTGTTGGAACCAACAATCAACACGTGATCAACATTCAATACGAGGATGATATAGGAGGATCTCAACATATTTAGGTAACAACCATGATCAACCTCACGTCTTCTGAACCCGCTTCTCTTTTTGAACTTATCAAACTTTAATTGCCACTCTTAGAAGTTTGCTTCATGTCATACAAGCTTTCATTTTTCTTGAACACCACCTTTTTCTTACTAGTTGTAAGAGAACTTTCTGGTTGTGCTTTCTAGATGTCTCTTTTCAAGTTATCATTAAGGATATCAGTTCTATTCACATATAGCTGCTCTAGATGGAGATTATCAGAGGCCACCGTATTCATGATGGAACTGATTGTAGTCATCTTCGCAACTGGAGAATCGTCATCCATCAATCTTCCCTTGAAAGTTTTTTTTGTTGTTTATCTTATCCTTAACCTGGAACATATGAATGTGTTGGATTAATGTGTCTAAGACAATAACTAAATTAATATATTCTTGAAGAATAACTAAATTGGTATATTCTTGAATTGGAAGCAAAATCCTTGTTGGGTTGCCCTCATAACTTATTTATTAATATATTATATGATTAATATATTAATTTAAAATAGCAATAATTAATTAAGAATTAATAAAAAATTAATTGAAATTAATTTCGGGTTAATTAGAATTAATTGGAAGTGTAGGGGCTAAGTTGTAATTGTTCAATAGTTGAACAAAATAGGGTTTCTAGATTCTTCTATGCATGTTTGGTTTTGGCTATGTGTATTAGGGTTTCTAGATTAATCATATTAGATAATTAAGGAGTTGGATAATTACCTAATTAAATATATTATTAATATATTCAAATTAGGGTTATCCAAGGCTTCCTTATCAGCTATAAATAGGACCCCTTAGGGTCTCTATTTTTCGTCTACTCCTTCATACTCTCAAGAGCCGAAATTTTTCTCTAGCCTCACCTCTCCTCAATTCTTCTAGTTATTAGGGTTTTGGGTACAAGCCATTAGAGACATTCAAGCTTTTGGTACTTGCTTTCCAAGGAACTTCAAGAGGATTGAATTTGATTATTTGCTATAATAATCAAGAGGTATGTAACCCTAATCTTCATGTGATTTTCGATTTTCATGGTCTTTCTCTAGGGTTTCTTGATATTCATAGTATATTACTATCAATAGAGAAAACATAGATCATTTCTAGGTTGTATGTGAACTTAAGGGTTTAAGTGTTTTTCCGCCATATAAATTTTTTATAATCTAGAAAATCCAGCAGTGGTATCAAAGCCTTATTTTTCTAATTGATTGTGCATAATAGTGAATTGATCAAAATTAGGGTTTATGGTAATTAAATCCTAATGACCATAAATTTTTGCAAAAGTTAGGGTTCTTGAAACCCTAGCCTCCACCCTTATTTTTGAAAATTGCTAGGTATCTTAGGGTTTCTAGTTTCCTTAATTACAATTTTAAATGCCTTAAAATTTAGACAATTAAAAACCTAGTAACCCTAATGCCTTATTTTTGAAAATTAGAAGGGTTATTAGGCCCAATACTACCTTCCACACATATTCGTACTATCCTCATGGGTCATCCTGAATCCTCTAAGTCACTCCACTAAGACAAATCACATCACTCTAATACTCTATAATAACCAGCATACACAACTTGCTACAATATTTCCTAAGCTCTCTTAGGAATCTCATTTCACTAGCTCCTACACTACAAGGAACTTCTACCAACACTGTTGGTTGCCTTATGCATCCAAATTATACACAAAATGGGATCACATAGACTGTCGAATAAATGATTCTACTTTAAGCCCACAACCAGATAAGGAACGTGAAATAAGGCCAAACCAATCATTCTAGGGTTATATGATCCTAATCGTATACAACATGCATACTGGTCTGATACATAACAGGCATACTAGTCATAATACTTAGGTATGGATATTTTGGGAATCAATTACTTGAGCTCGGCTGATTGCACGCATCATACCCCTTTTCTTTATAGAAATTTCATTTCATCTTAAAAAATATTATCAAATCCTCAGTTTGAGTTCAGACACACCCGAGAGTGTACCCGAATCCCTCAAACCAAGGTTCTGATACCAACTTGTAACATCCCAAAAACAGTGGTAAAATTTTCATTTTCAGACACTCAAAGGTACAACCAAAATGTTCCAAATCAACCTTAGTATCAATAGTATCAACATCGGAGTGAAATCAAATGTCTATGCAGAATAAAATCAAGGGGGATGTTGTGCGATCATGTCGAGCCCTACATTTAAAAGTACATAAAAACAACCAAGATTTATATTTATATATATATATATATATATATATATATATATATATATATATATATATTGTTAGGGTGCAAAGTCATGCTTGGATATGGAGTCTTATGATATACTCTCTTGAATGTGTAAATGGGTTGAGCCTTTCCTACAAATAGGAAGTGAGTGACTCTCATTATATAAGATCTTGTGTTGGAGTGTTAGACTAGAGAGAGAATTTGTACAAGACCCATTTGTATATTCTTTCTAGATCTAATAAGAGCTTAAAAATATTTATTTACTCCTTGTGTTCTTGAGTTTGTATGATGATTCACTAGATCTTTTATTATTCCGCACATGTCATCATAATCAACACCACTACAATTGGTATCAGAGCGGGTGTTCTTTGATTTGATCAAGAATTGATCCATGGTGGAAATCTTGATTTGGTGATTCTTCATTGTGTTTTGATCTTTGTGTTTTAGAGAGTTTTTGGATTCTAGAAATCGAATTCATCATTGATTCTATTCATAATTCGATTTTCTTCACTAGAATTCAAGTGATTTTTACTTTCTCTCTCTAGAAAACCCATTCAAAATCACTTTCTCTCTCTAGAAATTCTCAATTTCTTGTGATCATGGGGTATTTGGAGTATGATTCTTGGGTAGTAATCATTGAAGGTGTGAAATACAAAGTTAACGAATATCAATTCTATGGATTATTGTTGAAAGGAGGTTTGATTTCACGGGATTCAATGGTTTCGTATGGAGGTTTGAAAGATGATCATGGAAGATTGATTTTTCAACCACTTTCGAAGATTGAATGTTTGTATGATCTTTCCATGTTCATGTTAGCTCGTAGCGAGAATCGACGGGAAGGAGAAGAAAGAGATTTGTTTAATAAGAGATACATTTCTCTTGTTGAAAACCCAAGTGATCTTCATGCTCTTAAGTTTGTTGAAGATGTTCTTGATGTTCTTGATGTTCAAGTTGATTCTCATGATGAAAAAGTTTTTTGCTCGATTGGAGTTCAAACCGATGATATTTTGTGTTCTTGTGATTCGTTTGAAGGAATGATCCCTTATCGGAAGCCGGTGATTCAAGAAATTCACAAGTATCAAACTCCAAAAGATTTGATTCAAATTCACAAAGTTGAAGTTGTGGAAAATGGGTTTGTTCAGAAATCAAGTCTTCAAGATGCAAAAAGATGAGAAAGAAAAAGAAGAAGAAGATTAAACGCAAAAACAAGCAGGTTTATTCACAAAAATCGTCAAATGTTGTGAAGTCGAAATCCGTGAAACAATTTTGGGTTCCAAAGAAACAATCTCCAAATGTTACATTGAATTTGAAGTCAAAACCCAAAAGTGTTGGTGGTTCTTTTGAAGATGTTCTTGGATCGTTGAAGAACACGAAGAACGAGTTGTACATCACGCATAGTGGGTGGTACAATGTTCAAATTGGAGATTTTTTCTCGTTCCAACAAAAGAACCAAGATTTTCTAAATTCGATTCGTTCGTTGATAATGGAACTCGAGTCGTCAAAAAGGTATCTCAAATTCTCAAATGGATTCCAAAACGTCCATGATTTCGATTCGTATTTTTCGTTTTTCAATTTTTGATTGATTTGCCTCATTGAATCAAATTCGTTTCAACCCCTTTGATTGATCCAATTATTTTTGTTTAGATCAAAATTCCAAAAATCAAAATCATATTTCCAATTTTTTTTGTTCTCGAATTTACTGTTCATCCAACTAGTTTGAGCCCAATTCAAAAACCGTGTTCATGATTTGTTGTAGCCCAAAAATTGATCATTGTTCATTTCCAATTTTTAAGCCCAAAATGCTTTCAATCCAATATAATTGTGTGAGCCCAAAGTCAGTTGAAGTGTTTGATTCGTTTATCTTGTCGCTGGTCTCGTTTTTTCATCACATTCACACACATATCTCATTTGTACTCTCAATTCCATATATCTCGTTCTTAATCCATTGTTCTTGAAGTTCGATTTCGCTGAAATCTTACTGAAAAATCGATTAGAACTTAGAAGTTTGTGTTAATCAGTAATTGTGAATCGGTTGTGTATGCTTTCTTCCATTAACAAGTCGATGATGATCAAGTGATTGTCGATCAATGTTTTTGATTTTGAAAAAATTGATCAAAAACTTTGAAATTTTTGTGAAGAACATGTGAAGAACAGTTGGTTTATCACGTTTTTGATCTGAAATCGGGCATTAGAATCATCAATTTGGTGTTTTTTGATCTTTGACTTCGAAAAGTCAAACTGAACAAAAGTCAAACTCGAGATTTAAGAGATAAATCGATGAGTTTTAGGCTTAAATTGGTTAATACAGATTGTATTTGGGCTATGAATGTCGAAATCAAGGTTGATTTGAGGTTTAATTTCGAAAATTGGTTGGATTTATAAACTTGATGTCGAACACTGGAATAGTTTTTCATTCGACACTTGAATGTAGTTTTGGAAATCAAAGTCATTTTCTAGTCAATGATGATTTCTAATGATGAAGACTAAGGGTTGAAAGGAAGAAATTTCGACAACGATGGTCTATTTTGAGTTGGAATCGATTATTGTGAATCGAAGGCTTGATTGTTGAAAAGCAAAACCTTGCGTTGATTGACAAACAGGTTGATGTCGAACTGTTAGATGTCTAAATTCGAGTTTGATGTGTGAATGCGATTGGGTTAATGGTTTGATTTTAGACTTGGATGAAAGTCAACGTCTTTGAAAATGAAGTTTACTGGTTCGTTATTGGGAAATCGTAACGAAGCGATGGTATTTGATTTGGGTTGAAGTAAATGCGAAGAGTCAAGTTTTGGATTTGTTGATTGATTGGTTTGTAAATGCGAAGCCTTGATTTTAAGGATTCGATTTGGAGTTGTTGATGAGTTTGTTAACTGAAATCGAAGACTGTATTCGGTGATATTTTGTATCAAGCTGTTAATAGCTTGATAAAGAAGGACGAATTGGATGTCGAATTGTCGATATGGGTTTATTGGTTTGTGTCGACTGGGATGTGGTATTGATTTCGAAGATTTGTGTATTGATAGCGAAGGAATTGTTGGTGTTAAAAAGCGAAGGGTTGTTTGTTACTTTCGAAAGTTTGGGTTATATTTCGAATGTCGAAGATTTGGGAATTGGTGTCATGGACTAAAACTAACGAACTGAAGAAGAAAACAACCAACTTTCAAAGTTGGTCCCTGAAATTTCGAAGATATGGCAAAAGAGGTCCACTTTTGAATTTGCAGCAAAAGTTGTTGAGAATGCAAACTTTTCAAAATTGGTCCCTGAAATTTCGAAAACTTCGCAGCATTAGTCCAGTTTCGACATTGAAGAAAAAAAATTGTGAAGAATGCAGAAGTTTCAAGTTTAGTCCCTGCAGTTTGTGCGAACTTACATTTTATGCCCAGTTTTGCAAATAGGGTAGAGTTTCGCATCTTAGGCTAGTTTTGGCGCAACGGGTCCCTGTAAAATTCAGAAAATGACAATTTTTACCCGGATTTTGGAAAATCTTGCAACTTTCACCCAAAAGTCAAAAAATTTCAAAAATTGGAAATTTTTTTAGGCTTTTTCGTGATTGTTTTTCCGTGCAAGTTTTTCGATGATTCATTTTTGGTACATATCAAGATGGACTTTTGTGAAGATTAATCCTCGGGCGATTCTCACCCTTAATGGGTTTTATAATCATTTTTTGATTATAAAAAGGGGGAGAATGAAAAGTGGGTATTCGAAGCTTCTTGGGTTTTTCGGGTATTCATTTGCGGATTTGAAGACCAGTATTACTTCAAGGGGAAGGTTCGTCTTGATCGCACGAGCTCGTTGGATATTGAAGCCGGGACATCCAATCCTAACTTTGAGGGGGAGAATGTTAGGGTGCAAAGTCATGCTTGGATGTGGAGTCTTACGATTTACTCTCTTGTATGTGTAAATTGGTTGACTCTTTCCTATAAATAGGAAGTGAGTGACTCCCATTATGTAAGATCTTGTATTGGAGTGTTAGACTAGAGAGAGAATTTGTACAAGACCCATTTGTATATTCTTTCTAGATCTAAGATGAGCTTAAAAATATTTATTTACTCCTTGTGTTCTTGATTTGTATGATGATTCACTAGATCTTTTCTTATTCCGCACATGTCATCATAATCAACACCACTTGTAACATCCAGAATTTCAAGTATGTTATTGTATGGTTGAATTTTTGAAGCTTATGGAGGGATTCGACGAGTTGGTACCTCAACTCGTCGAGTAGGGTCGCGACTTGGTGACGTATTTAATGAATGGACTCGACGAGTCGGGTATCTGACTCGTCGAGTCAGCTCTGCTGAGGAAAATCCTAATTGTCCAGGTTTGTGACCTATTTAAAGGCCCTTATGGCCTTCATTTGCGGCCACACTTTCCCTTGAGAGACCCTAATCGATCCAGAGAGCATAGAGAGAAAGAGGGAGCTAATTTTCATCATCTTGGTGCATTCTTGCAAGGAAGAAGGAGAGGGTTCAAGCTAACCTGACTTGAGGGGCTCAGATCCTCTGCTATTTCCTTCAAGGTTGTTGTTTAAGGTATGAATCCATACCTGTTTTCGTATGAATAGTAGATCTCATGAATTTAGGGTTTCTTTACCCTCTTTTAAGTTGAGTTATGGAATATATTAAGTCCCTTTGAGGCTTAGACATCAGATCTGGACCTTGAGAGGTCCAGAGAGTCCCAAGAACCCAACTTTATGCAGCCACATAAGATTATTAAGCCTAAGACATCATTATGGGGGTCATTTTATCAAATAGAGCTAGATGTATGATGCATGGACATAAAGATCGAACCTTTGCATAATTAATGAGCCTTGTGAGCATAGATCTGAAGTTTGGGAAAGTATCTTGCACTAAAATGGTCTGAATGCAAAAGAGTCTGAATAGACTCGCCGAGTTGAGCCGCTGACTCGGCGAGTAGCCAGGGTTTTGTCCCGAGGAACTGAGTCACGTGGTGACCCGACGAGTCAGGGGTTAGCCCGTCGATTTGGAGCTTGTTGGGGTTGCCATGAATCGACTGGACCGACGAGTCTCCTGAGTGCACTCGACGAGTCTGGTCAAAGCTGGAGTTGACTTTTGTTGACCTTAGGGTTTGGTCAAGATGAGTGAAAGAGGTCAGGAAGGGTAGAATGGTCTTTTACCCATCTGAGAGAGCATAGGAAGGGAATAGTCTATCCTTTGAGAGCCATTGTTAATTAGAGGTAATTTTTGTATGTGATTAGGCGGAGGCTAGATCAGTGTTTCGAGTTCGAGATCATCCGAGTTTACCCGAGATGAGTCTTCTAACTATACTTTACCTAGAGTGGAAACTATGTGTGACCAGAGGGTCTTATGTGCTTGCTTGAGTTATGCATGTGTAACACCCAGAATCAGAAAGACCAAGAAATGAAAGAAAAAGCCCTAAGTCAAAGGAGTCAACTCGTTGAGTCCAAGGAAGAACTCGACAAGTCGTAGCGGGCTCTGTGTGGTAGATTAAGTGACCGACTCGACGAGTCGGCGAGTGGACTCGGCGAGTCTTGTCTGTGTTGGGAAACCCTAATTCCGGGACTTGGTACCCTATTTAAGCATCTCATTCTCTTCCCTAGTGTTCATATGCGGCCCCTATAGTCCAGAACTCGAAACCCTAGCCACCCAACCTCATTATTGAGCTAGTTTCTTGCCGTGTGAGCGAATTGAAGCTTGGAGAAGGAAGAAGGACCTTGGTGGTGCAAGCAGGAGACATAGATCCAGAGTTGGAGTAGCATTTCAGACCATTTGGAGGTAAAAAGCTTATACCTTGTCCATTAATCATCTAGATCCCCTTTCTAGTATAGATTTTGTCACATTTGGACCATTTCCTAGGTCAATCCGAACATTGAGCCTTTGAGGACGAAAAGGACTATAGATCTGAGAATTTCTGAGCTTGAGGAGCTCTGAGGGGGTAGCTTTTCCCAGCCATAGCTTCATTCCATAACCTAGACCTTCATATTAGCTTGAATTTGGTGTTCTAGCCTCATAACACCTTGCATGCACGTAAAGTTGGCAACTTTACGTGCAATGCTAGCATTAAGAGTCCAGATCTATGAGTTGGAAGTGTTGGAATGGACTGAAGTCGACAATATAGTGATGTCACAAGGAGGACTCGACGAGTCAGTTCATGGACTCGGCGAGTCGCGTCGTAAACCCAAACCTTTCTGTTTATGAGTCGGATCAGTGAGTGGGGTTAGTGAGGATTCAGTCAGTCGGGATCCATAATGATCATAAAGATCATAGCACTCAACGAGTTCAATGAGGAACTTGGCGAGTCCAAGACAATCTTCTTAGTTATGAAGATGAACTCGACGAGTTGTTCGTACAACTCGGCGAGTCAAAGCTTAGACATTCATGCGATGATGATGAACTCAACGAGTTCAAGGATGAACTCGGCGAGTCGGTTGAAGATGGTCCCGAAGTGTTAGTTGAAGGAGAACTCGTCGAGTTATTGTCAGACTCGACGAGTGGAGTTGGGGTTGTTTTGAGATTGAGGAGCATGGACTCGGCGAGTTGGTAGAACAACTCGGCGAGTCGGGTCAACTGGAAAGTTGACTTTGACCCGGACTTTGACCAGAGTTGACGTAGTTGACCTCTGGAGGACAGTTTTGGCTAAGTTCTATTATTTGGTATTGGTAGCTCCGGGAGCTAGAGGAGCAACGCTTCAGGGAGTTGTCGGATAGCAGCCAGAAGGTTATCAGCAAGTTAAGCAGTGCAGGTGAGTTTTCCTTCCAGTAGGAACGGGTCTACGGCCACAATGCCGACCCGTTTAGTTAGCAGTAGTTCTGGACTACAGTCCGAGGCAGTAGTTTAGTATGCTTGGTGTCTTTGTGATACAAGCATGGTATGTGTTATGTGTTCCGGGCTATGGTCCGATGCAGTATGCAGTATATGTGTTCATATTATATGCTATGCTATGTTGAGTCAGTTCCGGACTTCGGTCTGATGCAGTGGGCAAGGCTCTAGTTAGTTCCAGACTTCGGTCCGATGCAGTTCCGGACTTCGGTCTGATGCAGTGGGCAAGGCCCTAGTTAGTTCCGGACTTCGGTCCGATGCAGTTCCGGACTTCGGTCCGATGCAGTGGGCAAGGCCCTAGTTAGTTCCGGACTTCGGTTCGATGCAGTTCTGGACTTCGGTACGATGCAGTGAGCAAGGCACAGTATGTGCTTATATGTTGTAGTGTGGTATGTGGTAGTTTGGGGGAGCTCACTAAGCTTCGTGCTTACAGTTTCAGTTTTGGTTTCAGGTACTTCAGCTAGCAAAGGGAAGGGCTCGGGATGATGGCATGGCACACACCACAGTTTCAGCCTGGGATGGTTATACTCTGATATTTTGACAATTGTTATGAGATTTTGAGATACACGATTCATGGTTTTTACCTTTTTATATTTGATATTATGGTTTAGTAATGATTTCAAACAAAAAATTTTAGACTGTATTTTTGGGATGTTTCTAGTTGGTATCAGAGCCTTGGTTTGAGGGATTCGGGCACACTTTCGGGTGTGTCTGAACTCAAACTAAGGAATTGGTATAGAAATTTTCAAAAGGAAAATCGGTTTTTGTAAAAAGGGAGTTTTGAGAAAAGAAAAGAGTTTTAGAAAAAGCGAAAAGAATTTTTAGAAAGAAAAGAACTTTGAAAAGAGAAAAGGGTGTTGTGCATGCAATCAGCCGAGCTCAAGTAAGTACTCCCAAATTACCCATGCAAGTTTATGTTATGAGTATCAGTTTCAGTTTCAGTAGAACAGCATGCTAGAATAGGACTAAGGATCTAGGAGGATGCCTTATGTGCCTACTATATGTGTTCCAGCTTTATGAGAATTGCATGCTAGTATTGAGTAGATAGTAGTAGGATAGCCTGTTTAGGTTATGCCTGATAGTATGAGCTTAACATTGTATGCTAGTACAATTTCTTGTTATGAGGATAGATTTGTTGAGTAGTTTCCTGTGTCTGAATCCTGCTTGCTTTGTGCTTTGTGGGACTCTGAGTGATGGGAGTTAGCCATTAGGTGAATACGTCACGTCACATGTGATCAGGGTTGAATAATCTCAGAATGCTGGATTTGGCCCTATTGCGCAGCTCTCGTTTGAGTCTAACCGTTGTAGGGACGAGTCTTTTACTCGAAGGATTATCTGAGTCTCGTCACATGTGATGGTATTCAGGTGATGGCTAATTGGCATTACAAGGAGGCCTTCAGCAGCTGAGGACTGGTTTGGGTGGAGTCAGAGATTTCCCTAGGGCAAGCCTAGGATGAGAGTAGCAGAGATCAGTAGTAGTAGAAGGGACTTTGTGGAGTCGAGGCAGTGCTTGAGGAAAGTACGGATAGATGTGGAAGGTAGTATGGGCCCGTACTACTGAAAGCAGAGGATCCGTAATCGAATCAAGGAAGGCTGAGATAAGACCAGGGAACATGTAGTGTGTGAGATCCCTCGAGTTTTGATGAGTATTGTGATGTTAGTGATGGTATGTTGCCGAGTATAGTGACGCTACGTGGTAAACCATATGGTAGTTCTGGTGTCGACGAGGGATCAGGATCGGACTCTGGAGCCGGGCAGCTCGATGATCAGATGAGGGAGTTCATTCCATCTGAGATTACGCACAGTATCATTGACCAGACTCTTGTGATCCTCAGTATGATCAATGAAGGCATTATAAAGACTTGTGATGAGAGGCCGAGTGCAATTTTCACTGAGATAGCAGTCATGTTAGGGACCCGTACGTTGATGTTTCGGGAATTCAAATTTTGTGAGGCTTCAGATTGTCATAGGGGATTAGGGACCCCATTGTTAGCAGGATCCTACCTTTAGCTTTTGTAGTCTTGGATCAAGAGTGAATGGTGTACCATGTTTTCAAGGGAGTCATTTTCAGGAGTGGATTGCTACAGAGGTTTCGCAGGCCCTCCGCGAAGAGTTACCTGACACCATTGGGCGTGTCACCGATAGGGTGGTCGCTGGGATCGAGAGGCGGGCCTCAGCTATCCAGGCGAGGAGTGAAATGGTCAGGGTGACCCGGGAACAGGAGATTGGTTCAGAGAGTCAGCTGAGGAAGAGGAAGCGGGCTTCCGATCTAGCTCGGCAAGCTAGACAGTTAGACGTTGCCGTAGCTGGTTCCAGAGACCTGCGGGGTCAAAATGGTTGCACGAGAAAGGAGGGAATGTGGGATGACGTGTGCAGCAAGTCTAAGTGTGGCAGATGCGGATGGAAGGGACATAGGCGCCAAGAATGCACAATAGAAGTAGAGTTATGCCATCGTTGCCATCAGCCTAGTCATGTCAGGGCGAATTGCCCCGCTCAGCGGTTGGGGCAGTCTCGGTACCATCGCAGGCTTTGGAAGGAAGGAGGATTCGAGGGTTCTTCAGGGCAGGTTGCAGGTATGAATCTTTCTCTCTCTATCAGCTTATGTTATGGTACTGCATCGATATTAGTAAGCACATGTATTGGAGTATTATATTACCTGTTTATGATTGAGTTATATGCCATCTGCATACCTTGGATTTTAGAGTGATAGTTGGAGAACGTCCCCTGGGGAGAAGGTTACTTCGGACGTAGTAGCGGTAGCAAGTATGTGTAAGACTCGGTAGTGTCTCACTACTTTCGGGAAGGTGTCGTCTGGGTATAGATCGGTTATATCCCCAGCAGTGGTAAGCATGAGTTTCCAGCAGAGTAGCCAGAGGACGATAGGATTAGTAGCACGAAGATGGTGATGTCAGTTGCGGGTGTTAGATGCAGAAGTAGTTGGTCCTTTGATGTTCAAGAGAATTGCATTTCTTGCATGAGTGTTCGGGCCTTGGAGGTTTGAGAAAAATGCACTTTCACGCAGGTGTGATTGTTTGGAGTTCAGTTGTGATTCAAGATTGGAAGTGGGAACGAGGATTCGTCATCCAGAGTGAAGGTTAAGACCTTCAGTTGACAGCAGGGTAGATGGACTGAGGTGTCATACTCTACCAGATTTCAAGAGTACTCTTCAAGATTTTAGAGGACGGGCGGTCATAAGATTTGACTGGTAATTGATCGTTGGCATTGGTAAGCTCAGATTATCGGCAGTGGGCTATTAGGAAGTAAGAAGGATCGGGAATCCTTCAGCTCTCACGTGTAGTGAAGACTTAGTCGAATCTAAGTGGGGAAGAGACATTTGTAAAGTTCTCCAAATGTGAGTTCTGGTTGCACGAGGTGCAATCTTTTGGGCACCTTGTCTACCAGAAGGGTATTCTGGTCGGTCCAGGCCATGTTAGAGGCCGTGGTATAGTGGGAGATTTCGAAGTCTCCATCTGAGATTCGGAGTTTCCTGGGTCTAGCGGGTTATTATCGGAAAATTTACGCGGGACTTCTCCGAGATTGCAGATCCTTTGACCCGACTGACCAAGAAGTCGGTGGCCTTTTCGATGGGGGCCTGAGCAGCAAGCAGCTTTCGAGACTCACAGACAGCGGTTGTGCGAGGCACCGATTCTCACCCTGCCAGAGGGTGTAGATGATTTCATGGTTTTCTGTGACACTTTGATCACAAGCATGGGGGCGGTACTGATACAGTGGGGTCACGTGATAGCAAGTTTTGAGAACCAGGTTGGAGTTCCGGTTAGGACTCAAGTTCAGTTGAGTGTTAGGTTGAGTGCGTGTTCGACACAGTGTGAGAGTGTTGTAAGTCTGCGGATGTAGCCGTAGCATTCACTAGCAGTCAGATAGTGATAGAGTGTTGTAAGTCTGCGGGTGTAGCCGTAGCATTCACTAGCAGTCAGATAGTGATAGAGTGTTGTAAGTCTGCGGGTGTAGCTGCAGCATTCACTAGCAGTCAGATAGTGTGAGAGTGTTGTAAGTCTGCGGGTGTAGCCGTAGCATTCACTAGCAGTCAGATAGTGTGAGAGTGTTGTAAGTCTGCGGGTGTAGCCGTAGCATTCACTAGCAGTAAGATAATGATAGAGTGTTGTAAGTCTGCGGGTGTAGCCGTAGCATTCACCAGGTTGGTAGATAGCATGAGCGCGTTATTAGGACGCGGGAGGAACAGTAGTAACCACCAGTCGGGTGCAACAGGAGGATATGGAAATCCATGGATTGGATTTCGGAATTTCCCAAATGGTTTAGTTATGGTTGAGCCAGCGATGCGACAGTTGGAACATCACTACAGTTATGAGATCAGTGAAGCAATGGACTACTTAGGTTCGTGAATGATATAGGGCTATCGTTGGTCTGGGAGCCATCACTTTTAGTCTTGGATTTGATGATGTCAGGATTCGATGTATGGACCCGATCGGTTGGATCGGGAGGTTGTTTTAGAGCCACAGTGACAAGATAACTAGTGGCAACTAGTTCCAGAAAAGGATTTCGTTCAGAAGTCGTGTGAGCGACTAAGTAGGGAGTCCTTTGGCTTCGCAGTTGAGTTGGAACCCGATATTTCAGATGACTGACGAATGAATGGAGACCAGGAAGGTCTCGATATGTTTTGGGAAGCAGCCATGTAGCAGCGTGCTGTTTCAGGCAGTTTAGTGTTTCAGGCAGTTCAGTGTTTCGGATAGTTTCAGTGTTATGGTCAGTATTAGTATTTGTGTTTGGGTTGCAAGTGCAGACGGAATAGTTGGTCGATTGGGTAGTGACAAGTCACTCACAGCAGGATCAGCTGAGCCTTTGCCAAGTATAAGTGATCTGCAGGGATAATTAGGCATGTAATCCTACTTTTAGGTTGGGAAAACTCGAGCTATTAGAAGTTGAGTAGTCGGTCGAGAGATAAGCAGGCTGGATTCAGCAATATTGATTCAATATGAGTGGTCTGTCAGGGAGTCAGACTATCTCAAGACAGCAGATTTCAGACGGAGTAGATGTGATCATGTTGCGGGGGACTCGTTTCATCTTCGGGTTTTAGAACCCTGCGGGATTGGTCTTAGTTGCCATGGAAAGGTTGGGTATGCATGCGGAGGCGACCATGTCGTTCAAGTTGTCGGGAGATGCTAAGTTGCTCACCGCGGAATCAGGTAATCTCAGAGCGGTTTAATTGTCTATGTTGCATAGTTCTCGTTGAGTCTTGACCGTAGCAGAGAAGGATCCGTTTCTCGAAGGATTGTCTGAATTCTCGCACCGAGTGGGGATTTCAGTGCTGGAGCATCGTATGTGGAATTATTTCGTGAGTAGTGGTGTGATGGCCGACACTGGGAGTGGCCGGAATTGCAGCTCAGCAGAGGATTGAAGAATATTGGAAAGGTTTGTTGCTTGCGGAAAGTTGCCTTGGAAAGGCCAGTGGCGGTGCATGGTAGAGGGGTAAACCCCTTGTGTATCAGCTGTAAGTGTACCGGGGAGTACCGGTGGGATTTTCGGTTGGGTAAAAGTGTTGTACTGGAGGATACTAAGGAACAGATTGTTCGGGAGAAGACATTTTCAAGAATTCGATCGGATGGGTGAAGTGCGTATCTAGTGGTAAAGCTGTAAGTGGTTTGTGAGATAGTTGGCCGTAGCGGACTTCGAGGACGAAGTCTAGCTTAAGTGGGGGAGAGTTGTAACACCCAGAATCAGAAAGACCAAGAAATGAAAGAAAAGCCCTAAGTCAAAGGAGTCAACTCGTCGAGTCCAAGGAAGAACTCGACGAGTCGTAGCGGGCTCCGTGTGGTAGATTAAGTGACCGACTCGACGAGTCGGCGAGTGGACTCGGCGAGTCTTGTCTGGGCTGGGAAACCCTAATTCCGGGACTTGGTACCCTATTTAAGCATCTCATTCTCTTCCCTAGGGTTCATATGCGGCCCCTATAGTCCAGAACTCGAAACCCTAGCCACCCAACCTCATTCTTGAGCTAGTTTCTTGCCTTGTGAGTGAATTGAAGCTTGGAGAAGGAAGAAGGACCTTGGTGGTGCAAGCAGGAGACATAGATCCAGAGTTGGAGTAGCATTTCAGACCATTTGGAGGTAAAAAGCTTATACCTTGTCCATTAATCATCTAGATCCCCTTTCTAGTATAGATTTTGTCACATTTGGACCATTTCCTAGGTCAATCCGAACATTGAGCCTTTGAGGACGAAAAGGACTATAGATCTGAGCATTTCTGAGCTTGAGGAGCTCTGAGGGGGTAGCTTTTCCTAGCCATAGCTTCATTCCATAACCTAGACCTTCATATTAGCTTGAATTTGGTGTTCTAGCCTCATAACACCTTGCATGCACGTAAAGTTGGCAACTTTACGTGCAATGCTAGCATTAAGAGTCCAGATCTATGAGTTGGAAGTGTTGGAATGGACTGAAATCGACAGTATAGAGATGTCACAAGGAGGACTCGACTAGTCAGTTCATGGACTCGGTGAGTCGGGTCGTAAACCCAAACCCTTCTGTTTATGAGTCGGATCAGTGAGTGGGGTTAGTGAGGATTCAGTCAGTCGGGATCCATAATGATCATAAAGATCATAGCACTCGACGAGTTCAATGAGGAACTCGGCGAGTCCAAGACAATCTTCTTAGTTATGAAGATGAACTCGACGAGTTGTTCGTACAACTCGGCGAGTCAAAGCTTAGACATTCATGCGATGATGATGAACTCGACGAGTTCAAGGATGAACTCGGCGAGTCGGTTGAAGATGGTCCCGAAGTGTTAGTTGAAGGAAAACCCGTCGAGTTATTTCCAGACTCGACGAGTGGAGTCGGGGTTGTTTTGAGATTAAGGAGCATGGACTCGGTGAGTTGGTAGAACAACTCGGCGAGTCGGGTCAACTGGAAAGTTGACTTTGACCCGGACTTTGACCAGAGTTGACTTAGTTGACCTCTGGAGGACAGTTTTGGCTAAGTTCTATTATTTGGTATTGGTAGCTCCGGGAGCTAGAGGAGCAACGCTTCAGGGAGTTGTCGGATAGCAGCCAGAAGGTTATCAGCAAGTTCAGCAGTGCAGGTGGGTTTTCCTTCCAGTAGGAACGGGTCTACGGCCACAATGTCGGCCCGTTTAGTTAGCAGTAGTTCCGGACTACAGTCTGATGCAGTAGTTTAGTATGCTTGGTGTCTTTGTGATACAAGCATGGTATGTGTTATGTGTTCCGGGCTATGGTCTGATGCAGTATGCAGTATATGTGTTCATATTATATGCTATGATTATGCTATGCTATGTTCTGTCAGTTCCGGACTTCGGTCCGATGTAGTGGGCAAGGCTCTAGTTAGTTCCGGACTTCGATCCGATGCAGTTCCGGACTTCGGTCCGATGCAGTGGGCAAGGCCCTAGTTAGTTCCGGACTTCGGTTCGATGCAGTTCCGGACTTCGGTCTGATGTAGTGGGCAAGGCTCTAGTTAGTTCCGGACTTCGGTCTGATGCAGTTCCGGACTTCGGTCCGATGCAGTGGGCAAGGCCCTAGTTAGTTCCGGACTTCGGTCCGATGCAGTTCCGGACTTCGGTCCGATGCAGTAGGCAAGGCCCTAGTTAGTTCCGGGCTTCGGTTCGATGCAGTTCCGGACTTCGGTCTGATGCAGTGAGCAAGGCCCAGTATGTGCTTATATGTTGTAGTGTGGTATATGGTAGTTTGGGGGAGCTCACTAAGCTTCGTGCTTACAGTTTCAGTTTTGGTTTCAGGTACTTCAGCTAGCAAAGGGAAGGGCTCGGGATGATGGCATGGCACACACCACAGTTTCAGCCTGGGATGGTTATACTCTGATATTTTGACAATTGTTATGATATTTTGAGATACACGATTCATGGTTTTTACCTTTTTATATTTGATATTATGGTTTAGTAATGATTTCAAACAAAAAATTTTAGACTGTATTTTTGGGATGTTTCAGCATGTTTGTGTGATATGTATTGTATACTATATTATTTGTTGCTTAGACCGTACCGGAGGGTCCAACGAACTATGAGGCCAGAGGGTTCTCAACTAGACCGGACCGGAGGGTCCAACGAGCCATGGGACTGGAGGGTCCCAACCAGACCGGACCGGAGGGTCCAACGAGCCGTGGGACTGGAGGGTCCCACTGAGACACATTGACTGGAGGGTCTTGCAGAGCTATAGCCTCGAGTGGCTAGTTGTTGTGTGTGGTATTTTGGGGAATTCACTAAGCTTCGTTCTTACCGTGTTATGTGTTATGTGTTTCAGGTTGTTCTCAGGATCGCAGGAAGGCACCGGCTTGATTGTACACACCAGTGAAAGAGTTACGTTCTTGAGGATCCTGGATTATTATCAAACAAACATGGGTTGCGTTTTGTAATTTAAATAAACGAGATTTTATGAAATGTGTTATGAGAAATATGTGATTTAAAAATGAAAATTTTCCTTTGAAAATTTACGGTGTTACAAGTTGGTATCAGAGCCTTGGTTTGAGGGATTCGGATTCACCTCCGGGTGGGTTTGAACTCAAACTGAGGAATTGAGAAAGTGTTTAAGAGAAAACGAGTTGGAGCAGTGTGTACAATCAGCCAGAGCCCGAACGGTGATTTCCCAAAATACCCTTACTTTTGTGTTATGAGATAAGTATGAGATATTATGCATGCTAGGGGTAGGCTAGGTATTACATATTTTTGGACTAGAGTTGCCTGATTTGTGATGCCTTAGCCTAGGAGTTGCTGCTATCTATGATGTGCTCTTGAGTATGTGCTGAGTAGAGTAGTTAGATACCTTGAGAGGTAGGATTGCCTGAGTCGGCAATGTCTTTTGAGTTGGGAATAGAGCAAGAGGAAGTATATGCCAGAGTGGCTTTATGTGTTAGTAGGGGTCATTCGATGCCCGAATGCTGCTTGCTTCGTGCTTTGTGGAACTCTTGATGATGGGAGACAGCTACTAAGTGGATATGACGATATTCAGGAGGTAGATGGCTGGCATCATGAGGAGTTCTTCAGCAGCTGATGGCAGAGAAGTGTGAGAACCTAGGAAGAGCCTAGGGAGTGGACTTAGTCAGATGAGTACGCTTACGGAGGAGAGTATTCACTGGAGGGCGAACTTTCATATCGAGAATGGTGATCAAGAAGGTTAAACAACTACTTAGGAAATCTGGGACGATCTATGTGGAAAGTATGGGTAGATGTGACAGGTAGTATGGGCCCGTACTACTGAAAGCAGAAGACCCATACTCGAAACAGGGAGAATTCCAGAAGTTATAAGTAGCGGATTGAGAAGAGAGAACATGGTTCGAGTACCATGATTCGTAGCAGATTGAGAGGAGAGAACATGGTTCGAGTACCATGATTCGTAGCAGATCGAGAGGTGGCCACATGGTTCGAGTACCATGACTCGTGGCGGTTAGTGCTTCTGGTTTACCAGTTATTCTGTTGTAATTGTTTAGACTGAGATCAGATGTGATAGAGTGTGGGGCCAGAGGGCCATGTTGAACAAGTTTTAGTGGGACCTACCTTGAAAAGGAACTTGAGTTAGTTTCGAAAGATTTTACTGGTGAGGCGCCAGTTGGAGTCGCAAGACTCAGGGATGAGTAAGGATGAGGCTTTATGGAGGACCGCGGTTTGAGTTGAGCTGTCAGCAGGTAGATGAGGAGTCACATTCTGTGACAAGAGTTGCGCTTTTTCCGTTTCATGTTAGAAGCGAAGGAGATAACGAACTTTTGGTTCCGAGTTGGAAGTAAACCCTGCGGGGGTAGCATATGGTTGTGATCTTTTCACCAGAGTATATGAGCAGCATGTCTTATGCAAAGTATGTCCCATTCCATGAGAGAGTTATTAGGGAGGATTGAGACGTAAGAGAACAAGGAAGTACCTTCCTGGGTGAGGCAAACTTTTTAGCAGCAGTTCCAGTGATTTCGAGGAGTATACCGGGGCGGTGGCCCTTGTTGCTTATGTTGTGTATCGGTTGTGAGAGCGGAGCCTCCTATTTCTATGATGATCCACGCGATGGGACGTTGGAGGAAGGATTGGAGACAAGAAGTTTGATAGTGCATTATTTCCAGATTGAGAGACGGGACTAACTCGGGACAGTTAGGATATCCGGTGGTGTGTTGGTCTGAGATTTCGAGATGGCTGGAGACAGTATCGTGAGGGGGGTTTATGAGATTTGTGGATTTCGGGATAATTGGAGTTATGTGGTTATTATCCGGAAGATCATCGAGCGCGGTGTGGTATATTCCATGAGGCGGAATTGGTGCATCTGGCAAGCCAGTCTGTGGAGTAGACTGTGGTATACCAAATGGTGATGGTTCAAACCCTGAGTGGGAGAGAACTGGATTAATTACTGAGAGAATTATATAATTGTTCTAGTGCGGTTAGAGAACTGGACGTGGAAGACATGCGGTGCGGATTCATGAAATCATGGTTATTAGTGATCAAGGCAAGGTGCAGAGCGAGATAATGCGTGTTGTACGTGCTCAAGGAAGGAGGAGTGTTCCCACAACGAGTAGCCGTCGGTCAGGCGCCTTAGGGTGATGAGAGACTCTTCGAGGTTGTAATGGTCGAATTCGAGGTGGTTGGCTCGTAAGGATAGTTTCGACGGTTTAGAATTTCCAATTCGATGTATGGGTTGTTATGTTCACTTTGGGAAGGACAGAAGTTATTGGGAAACCAACTTCGGAGTCGGTATGAACATTCTTGCAGAGGTTTGAGCAACAGAGGAGGGATTTTCGGATCGTCGACAACGTGTTCTGAGTCATTGATGATTTCTCCGTGTTTCAAGTTGAGGGTTGGGATTTTCGAAGTTATAAGATGCGTGAGAGGAAGATCAGTTGTGAGATTCTGACAGGGTGCATTGCGGTATCTGAGTATGATGTCGTGAGTAGGAGATCAGTGGTGGGGGCAAGACATCATGAGATTCTGTAATGGTGTGCCGAGGCATCCGGGTATGATGTCCTAAATTTCGGATTATTTCGAGACTTGAGTTATGAGATGACGAGTGGTGTATCAAGTGTCTATGGTTCCTGTGGGGGCCCTTCAGCTAATTGACATCAAATGGGATTATCTAAGAATGTGAATTGCAACGAGAAAAAGAGGTTTTGCCATGGCAGTGGTCGTCCGAAGTAGTGATGCTTAGCCTGGATGGGTGTGTGTACCTATCTATGATGGGTCGCGGAGCATGAGTGAGTGAACGCAGGGTGGCGTCGACTTGAGGATGAGATCGTGGGGTGGTAAGAGAAAGCACGGTAAGACTACAGGGAGC
Source organism: Lactuca virosa (assembly GCF_052849685.1). Lineage (NCBI taxonomy): Eukaryota > Viridiplantae > Streptophyta > Magnoliopsida > Asterales > Asteraceae > Lactuca > Lactuca virosa. The sequence goes on along the minus strand of NC_136426.1, from coordinate 110,987,806 downwards.
TGTAGCATCCATGAGTTAGTACGAGAGAGTGTGGTGATACTGCGGAAAGCCGCAGTTTTCGCCAGTCAGCGAGCGAGCATCGTGAAACTGCGGGAGCCGTAGCCTTTACTAGTTAGAGAAAGGGTGTTGTGATACTGCGGGGAGCCGTAGTACTCACTAGTCAGTGAGAGGGAATTGTGATACTGCGGGGAGCCGTAGTACTCACTAGCCAGTGAGAGAGTGTCGTGATGCTGCGGGGAGCCGTTTTATTCGTTAGTCAGAGCATGACACAGGAGTGTTCCTAGGCTTGAGTAGCCTTATCGGATTGAGTCTTGGGGGACCCAGTGGTCAGACCATGAGAGAGACGGAGGTCTCCATAATGGTCGGGAATCAGTATATTTTGAGTTAGGCTGTGGAGACCGAAATCGGAAGGGATCGGAGAAGTGACGTACGCGTGGGTTGCGGGTCATGGGTCGCGAGTGGCGTGTTTCGTTGGGACGAGTGGTTCCAATTCTGTGACGGACCATACTCTCGAGTTGAGTTCGATTCTAGTGGTGTATTGAGTAGGCGGAATAAGATTCCGGATTCAGAGATGAATTTCATTTTGAAGGGGGTATTGTTTTCATATGGTGTCTTACACCTGAGTGGGTCAATTCGTTGGTGTGGGAAAATCGCGAGACGCATGGAACTAATGAGTAGTAGACGACAGAGGTCGAGGGTGAGACGACTTCCGTATTCTCTTGAGGTAAAGCGAACTTCGAGACTTGTGTGTCACACTGGGCCGAGATAGTTGTATTGAAAAGGAAGTCTGTGAGACGTTTTGGGACATGCAATGGGTAACCTTTAGAGGTTCAACTGCTGCATCGGGAGGTGACCTAGTGCTCAGTCTTGAAAGGGATATTGAGAAGGGAGCTGAGGTTTATGTTGTTAGATGTAAGAGGACGCTTCTGAACAAGCATGATCATTTTCCGTGTCTGAGGTCAGGGTGTTGAGGGTTCGTTGTTCAGATGGGTTATGATTGCAGTGCAGTGGATGGGTCCCTGGTGCGATGTGATCCTTTCATTTCTTAGTATATGATCTGGATTGCTTATCATGTCTGTGATGAGTGATCGGTAGCCAGTTTTGGGCATGAACTTGTTTTATCGGTCCCAACTAGAGAATCTGAGGGGCAGTGAGTTATCGGGGTTTGTTATTCGAGGAGCGAATAACTTGGTGATATCTTGATAGGGCGGTCTGGCGATGTGACAGACCACTAGAGTTCCCAGATTCTGGAGAGGCGGAAGGGGTAGCGTAGTGGCAGAGGGGTCTGTCCATTCTCCAGGAAGGAGTTCCTGTTTGGATTCAGGTGTCCCTGGAGAAAGATATCGGGTGGTATGAGATCCTTTCAGTGGTGCTTTTCGGGTTATTGAGTTCAATCTATATGTGGTTGAGGAGCGATTTCGAGGGCGAAATCTAATTCAAGTGGGGGGGGGGGGAATTGTAACATCCAGAATTTCAAGTATGTTATTGTATGGTTGAATTTTTGAAGCTTATGGAGGAGATCGACGAGTTGGTACCTCAACTCGTCGAGTAGGGTCGCGACTTGGTGACATATTTAATGAATGGACTCGACGAGTCGGGTATCTGACTCGCCGAGTCAGCTTTGCTGAGGAAAACCCTAATTGTCCGGGTTTGTGACCTATTTAAAGGCCCTTATGGCCTTCATTTGCGGCCACACTTTCCCTTGAGAGACCCTAATCGATCCAGAGAGCATAAAGAGAAAGAGGGAGCTAATTTTCATCATCTTGGTGCATTCTTGCAAGGAAGAAGGAGAGGGTTCAAGCTAACCTGACTTGAGGGGCTCAGATCCTCTGCTATTTCATTCAAGGCTGCTGTTTAAGGTATGAATCCATACCTATTTTCGTATGAATAGTATATCTCATGAATTTAGGGTTTCTTTACCCTCTTTTAAGTTGAGTTATGGAATATATGAAGTCCCTTTGAGGCTTAGACATCAGATCTGGACCTTGAGAGGTCCAGAGAGTCCCAAGAACCCAACTTTATGCAGCCACATAAGAGTATTGAGCCTAAGACACCATTATGGGGGTCATAGACATAAAGATCGAACCTTTGCGTGATTAATGAGCCTTGTGAGCATAGATCTGAAGTTTGGGAAAGTATCTTGCACTAAAATGGTCTGAATGCAAAAGAGTCTGAATAGACTCGCCGAGTTGAGCCGCTGACTCGGCGAGTAGCCAGGGTTTTGACCCAATGAACTGAGTCAGGTGGTGACCCGACGAGTTAGGGGTTAGCCCGTCGAGTTGGAGCTTGCTGGGGTTGCCATGAATCGACTGGACTCGACGAGTCTCCCGAGTGCACTCGACGAGTCTGGTCAAAGCTGGAGTTGACTTTTGTTGACCTTAGGGTTTGGTCAAGATGAGTGAAAGAGGTCGGGAAGGGTAGAATGCTCTTTTACCCATCTGAGAGAGCATAGGAAGGGAATAGTCTAGCCTTTGAGAGCCATTGTTAATTAGAGGTAATTTATGTATGTGATTAGGCGGAGGCTAGATCAGTGTTTCGAGGTCGAGATCATCCGAGTTTACCCGAGGTGAGTCGTCTCACTATACTTTACCTAGGGTGGAAACTATGTGTGACCCTTATGTGCTTGCTTGAGTTATGCATGTTTGTGTGATATGTATTGTATGCTATATTATTTGTTGCTTAGACCGGACCGGAGGGTCCAACGAACTATGAGGCTAGAGGGTTCTCCACCAGACCGGACCAGAGGGTCCAACGAGCCATGGGACTGGAGGGTCCCAACCAGACCGGACCGGAGGGTCCAACGAGCCGTGGGACTAGAGGGTCCCACTGAGACACATTGACCGGAGGGTCTTGCAGAGCTATAGCCTCGAGTGACTAGTTGTTGTGCGTGGTATTTTGGGGAACTCACTAAGCTTCGTGCTTACCGTGTTATGTGTTATGTGTTTCAGGTTGTTCTCAGGATCGCGGGAAGGCACCGGCTTGATTGTACACACCAGTGAAAGAGTTACGTTCTTGAGGATCCTGGATTATTATCAAACAAACATGGGTTGCGTTTTGTAATTTAAATAAACGAGATTTTATGAAATGTGTTATGAGAAATATGTGATTTAAAAATGAAAATTTTCCTTTGAAAATTTACGGTGTTACACCACTATATATATATATATATATATATATATATATATATATATATATATATATATATATATATATATAAAAGCTAGAAAACAACCAACATTAAAAAAACATACATTTAAAAAACGACCTACATTAAAAAAAAATGAAACGATCTAGGGGAAATATATTTTTCATGATCTTCTCATTCTTCTTCAAAACTAGCTTGGTCCAGTCCCGAAAGATGATCGATTTTTTCCATCAAGAATTTCATATCATCAATTTGCTTTCCTTTCTGCGCGCTCCTTCTTGTTTTTTGCTTCTTTTTCTTTGTCGAATGTCAAACGTTCAACGAAATTCAGATTGTATCAATCAAATCTTGTCATCGTTTTCCGCATTTCGTTTGCGTCCATGCTGAAATCGAATGCATTGGAAGAAGACCTTTTCCCCTTCCTTTTTGCTTTGTCCCTACCCATCAGTTGGGCAATTTCTTTTAGCTCGAGTTCGTCGTCCTCATTTAAATCTATCCCAACACAAGCATCATAAGAAGTTGTGTATCTACTGGAGCTTGTTTTGGTTCTTTGTTATTGTGCTCCTCCTAGTAGGAAATCGGCTTCATATTTTTTCCACCTTGGATGCAGAGCTAACAATTTCCCAGGCTCGTTAAACTTAAATGTCTTTCCTGTTTCCTCACGAAATAAATGCAAAGCCTTTAGAAGAATTTATTAATCTTCTCGAGCGCTTCTCCTTTGGGTTTTTAGGTTGTTATACAACCCGTTCATTTATTAAACACTTTTTTCTCTATTTCTCGAAACTTTGAATTAAGTTGGTGTTTGGTACGGTACTCATCGTCTTTACCCAAATCTATAGGAAATCTTTCAAGAATGTGAAGCCAAAAATGTTCAAGTGCTTGTACATTTCTGTGCTCAGAATCCTCCGAAATGTCAACCCAAGATTGTATCAACACTAGCTCTTCTTGTGGAGTCCATGCTTGAGGATTTTGCTTTGTCTTCTCATGCACCAATTGTTTTCCTTTGCGGTGTGGTGGGGGTGGAGGGTTGAGTTTCCCGTAAAATTTCGTTGTCCGACTCATTGAGGCTTTGGTATTGTGGTTGAGAGTGAAGGGGTGGGGTTTAGCTTTGTGTTTGTGATTGATAGAGTGGGGTTTGGATTTACGATTGATTTGGTGAAAGTTGATCGGGAAAAACGACAAAGTTGTTGAACATAGTTAGACTGATATTTGGTACTTACACAAGGTAGTATTGCCTAACATTTTTGTATTGAAATTGTGGAAGAGATTGAATGGGAGTATCAAGTTGGAGACAATAAACCGCTTGGGATTGATCGAAGACGAAAATGTTTCGGGTTTAAAAAAAGCATTTTATTCAAAGTAACCATTGGAGAGTGTTTGACAAAAAAAAAAAAAATAATAATAATAATGAAGAGAGGGGTGTGGTAGCCTCCCCTCACTTCGATCCCGCACCCATCGAACCGCAGCTCCGGTGTTTTGTTCAGGGGTGTGGTTCCATCCACCGCGCTTCTTTCCCAATCCGCTCCTAACGATCTAAATTTTGATCTCTAATTTTACAATTTAGACGATGAAGAATTCCAAAGAAGCTCAATACATCTTTGAATGTTGTAAATATATAAATGAGTTGTATTTTTTTCAAATGGTTCAACAGGTACATTTTTTTTACAAAAATACAAGCTAAATAAGATATTTGCACATCAAACCATTCCATTTTTTCATATCCTAAAGATTTAATAAAATTTTTGACATGTTATCCATCCAATCAATTCTATGTTATTTTAATTTGTCTACCGTGTGATACACAAGTTATAACCTAATAAAGATATATAAAAAAACAAATATAAGTTTTACAAATGGATTTTAGTTTTTGTTGTAGTATGAGTTGTTATCCTTCAAACTTTTACGGTGGAGAGTCATGGGTTCACTTTTGTCTGAAGCTGTTGGTGATCCGCCACAAAAATCCTTTCAGATTATGTAGAAAATTCAGAGTTTTATAACAAAGCATAGTATTTTTAAAAAGTATTTACCAATTCATTGTACTTTTAAAAATAATTACCAAAACATAGTTCCTTTTTCTATTGTAATAGTTTATATTAAACAATAAATGCTCGATGGGCTTAGATCTACTATATTTTATATAAAAAGAAAATTAAAAAACAAGTTAACCCAATGAATTCTTAATAAATTTTTGTCATTTCAATTGTTAACACAATAACTCAAATTGCATATATTAATTTTTTTTTTAAATTCTTTTACCCTTGACACTTTATCTTTTTACCAAAAAGAACATTTAGTTTTTAATTTCTATTATGTTTAAAAATAAAATAATGGACAGATGTTAGGAAAGTAAGAAGTGAAGACAAATGGCTCATAGGTTACGTCAGACGAGCATGTTTTTGTTTGCCATATATCAAGTTTCTGAAATATTATTTTTACAGATCCATAACGGTTAATGAATAACAACTGAAATTGATTTAATTATAATAACTCGTGAATCGGTTCAAAGTAAGTTGTTAATGTTCAAATGCTTAAGCAATGATCATTTTACTGGTAAGATTATTGAATTTTTATATATGAAGCAATGGCTAGGTTGTAGGAATACAAATTTACAGTAAATACATGGGATACGTTATTAATACCCCTTTTGTATAACTATACCTCTTTAATAATTACAAGTTTGGTACAGACTTTTTAGTTTTAAATTTTATAAAACTTTTTCAGAATTCTAACCAATAAAAAAACATATTCTCTTAACACACTGAAAAATGTATCCAATGCATGTAATGCTTTAGTATTCAGAAAAAGTGACTGTATTACATTGAAAATTACAAAACTCTAAATATGGTCCTATTATTCGGCTCACCCTCCCCTCTACAAACCCTATATTCACGTGCTTTTTGCATTGACATTCCTTTTTCTTTTTCAAATAAACTTTCTAATTTGCATTAGTGACCCTTTACTTTTAGAATTTGTCAAAATTAAAACTTTCCATTATTTTCTATTTTTTTCTTTTTATATTGTTTATTTTTATTTTATTTTCTCTTATAATAATATTTTTTACATGGAATATTTTATTTTTGAACTTTACACCTACATAAAAATCTTATATTATAATTGAAATATATTAATTTTTTCTTTAATATATATATATATATATATACATCAAATCAAATAAGGGAGGGGATATTAAATAGAAAGAGGGGGCTGAATACCTTTACCCCTCTAAATACAACAATTAACAATTGTGGACGGTCAGCTGCCGCCGGTAGCTACCGGAAAAACAGAAGAGAGTCCGAACAAAAGAGAGAGGAACGTCGCCATTAACCGGCGTCGTCTTCCATTAACCACTGCCATCGTCCCCTTAGTCGGACTACCTATTTCCTAGTTTTTGTCACAAATGTATGTGCACGATTAATTATTTTGTATTATTATCATATGAAACTAAGCTTTATGTTCAAAATTAAATTTATCATTTATTTTGTAGTATCTTTATTATTTTTTGAAGTAAACAAAATATGTTATGCTACATGTAAGACGCAAATTTAGTATTTATAAGTGGAAGTCAAGTTATTTAGTTAATGTTTGTTTACAATGTTTAAAATAACTTTTTTAGAATAATATATTAAATATATTTAATGTTGAAAAGTTTGTATACAAACCATTTAGATTATATTTTAAATGAGTCGTTGCTTATAAAATACTTGATTAAAAAAACTATTAATTATAAATGTTAATTATTCATACATTAAAATATATATATATATATATATATATATATATATATATATATATATATATATATATATATATATATATATATATAGGGATACGTTATTAATACCCCCTTTTGTATAACTGTACCCCTTTAATAATTACAAGTTTGGTACAGATTTTTTAGTTTTAAATTTTATAAAACTTTTTCAGAATTCTAACCAATAAAAAAACATATTCTCTTAACACACTGAAAAATGTATCCAATGCATGTAATGCTTTAGTATTCAGAAAAAGTGATTGTATTACATTGAAAATTACACAACTCTAAATAGGGTCCTATTATTCGGTCCACCCTTCCCTCTACAAACCCTATATTCACGTGCTTTTTGCATTGACATTCCTTTTTCTTTTTCAAATAAACTTTCTAATTTGCATTAGTGACCCTTTACTTTTAGAATTTGTCAAAATTAAAACTTTCCATTATTTTCTACTTTTTTCTTTTTATATTGTTTATTTTTATTTTATTTTCTCTTATAATAATATTTTTTACATGGAATATTTTATTTTTGAACCTTACACCTACATAAAAATCTTATATTATAATTGAAATATATTAATTTTTTCTTTAATATATATATATATATATATATATATATATATATATATATATATACATCAAATCAAATAGGGGGAGGGGATATTAAATAGAAAGAGGGGGCTGAATACCTTTACCCCTCTAAATACAACAATTAACAATTGTGGACGGTCAGCTGCCGCCGGTAGCTACCGGAAAAACAGAAGAGAGTCCGAACAAAAGAGAGAGGAACGTCGCCATTAACCGGCGTCGTCTTCCATTAACCACTGTCATCGTCCCCTTAGTCGGACTACCTATTTCCTAGTTTTTGTCACAAATGTATGTTCACGATTAATTATTTTGTATTATTATCATATGAAACTAAGTTTTATGTTCAAAATTAAATTTATCATTTATTTTGTAGTATCTTTATTATTTTTTGAAGTAAAAAAAATATGTTATGCTACATGTAAGACGCAAATTTAGTATTTATAAGTGGAAGTCAAGTTATTTAGTTAATGTTTGTTTACAATGTTTAAAATAACTTTTTTAGAATAATATATTAAATATATTTAATGTTGAAAAGTTTGTATACAAACCATTTAGATTATATTTTAAATGGGTCGTTGCTTTAAAAATACTTGATTAAAAAAATTATTAATTATAAATGTTAATTATTCATATACTAATATATATATATATATATATATATATATATCTTCATAATATAATTTTTAAAAGTAATCATAATTAATAAAAAACCGTGTCATCATAACGTAATGATTAAAAGCTAACTATTAAGGGGTAGTATTAAATAGTGAGGGGGTATGGATAAATGAGGCCATCTTCATAATATAATTTTTAAAAGTAATCATAATTAATAAAAAAACGTATCATTATAACGTAATGATTAAAAACTAATTATTAAGGGATAGTATTAAGTAGTGAGGGGGTATGGATAAATGAGGCCTAAATACAAAGTGTTTTGCATGTACAATTTGAGCTAGTCAACATGGTTAATTATATAGGCCCAGGAAATATATGGCCAGTGGCCTATACTAGTAGCCCCATCATTAACACCCTATCATCGTTTTGTGAGAATGTTGTCTAGTACAAAAGGTTTTGTAGAACATTTGTCGAGCGGTTGGTGGGTATAAACCCACCGTACCCATGCTTACATAACATAAAAGAATGAACCCGTAAGGCTATAAGTACATAATCTAAAAGAATGAAAGATCCACAATAATGAAAAAGAAAAAAGAGATACAATATTAAAAAAAGGAGATGCAGTTCTAATAGAATGAAGAGACCTATATCACATGATTATTTACAGCAGACGAAAAAAGAGAAGGTGAAAAAATGGTGAGGGAAACGGCAAGTCCAGCTAGCGATGGGAAGAAAGAAAGCGTGAGAGAAACTAGAAAAGATTAAGTTTTTCCATTTTAAAAGATAATACAGTTAATAGGTGAATAGATATAAAAGTACCACTAGTTACTAGTTAGTAAAATATTTTTCAAAAACACAATCCGATTTACTAATAACTAGCTAATTCTATTGGTTGGTACGATTACTACAATTTATATTAAAAATACTTAACTAATTGCAAAAGCAGCATTTATTACTTCAATTTACAGACACTGCCAAACACAATACATAGTATTAGTTTAACGTAATTAATACGTAGTTGGATTACTAAACCCTATAGATTGTCCAGGAAAGGCACACAAACACAATACATAGTATTAGTTTAACGTACTTTGCTGCTGTGTCTCTTAGTACGGAACCCAAACAACGTTATCTTCAGGCAAAAAGTGGCAAACTGGAACACTTCCTGGTTTCACTTTCAGCACCTGAAACGCTAAATGTTTTGGGTTCCATTTCGCAGTGTCTGTATGGCAAACCGCCACCCCTTTCACTTTAGTACCATCAGCGCCCACCAAAGAAACAGCATACGCTTTAACACTAACGGTTTTGTGGCAATAAAATACAGCGTACATGTAGTTTTGCTTATGGCAAGCCACAGCTTTATCTGATGCGAGTTTCTTGGAGCCCTCGATTGTGTACTTTTGTAACGGGGTACTTCCTTTAGCATTTACCTCTGTCGAGATCGCTTTCACTTTTTTACCTAACTTGTTAGTGCTGAAGTCCACCATGGACTCTAACGAGGTTGCACAATATTTTTCCTCGCCTTCAATGCCTTTGCTCTCGCAGACGCTTAGTGTTTGTTTCATGCTTTTGGCTTCCACTGAGTTGGACTTTATCGAAAACTTGTTGTAGATTTGGGGAAGTTTGTTTGATGAAAAGGGTATCGAATCAGCTACATGTCGAGGTAAAAAGGCTGCTTTTTGGTCGTCTTTCACGAAATGTAACTTCATTTCTGTACCTTCATGCAAGTCGTTCTCCAAGAAAAACGACGCTTCGTTTGGATCAACCTTGAGCTCATCCATGGGGACAGAGTATATTAATATTACTGTTTTATGTGTCACCCCTACATAGCGTTTCCCAACTCTGGCCTCGGTGTTCTTCTCTTCTGTTCATTCTAGTAAATCAACATACTGTTTCTTTGTACCAAATTTGTACGTACGAATAAACAATTAAAAGACTATGAAACAAAGAGAACCTGCAGTGTATAAAAGATCCTTGATTGCTTTGGGCATAGGACTGTTTGGCAACACAGACTTCCAGTAAACTTCAGGAGTCACTGCATGACTTCCTACCATTAATGATAGCTGATCCAAAAATTAAAGGCAACAATAATGAAACATGTCATCAATTGATACAATATTATAACATAAATATTACATTAACTTTTTATTTAATTATTACTTTATTATTTTACTAACTTCATTATAACCAAAAAAACCAAAAAAAGTAATTATTTTACTAATAAAAATATTTTTTTATTTTTTCAAACGTATAACATTAAATATGTTAAATAAAACACTTTTATATACTTTTTATATTTTTTTATGTAATTTATTAAAATCATTTTTATATAAAGTTTTAAAATTACAAATATAGAAAATAATTTGTTAATACTAAACTAAAAAACTGATTTAAATAAATTTAATAAATAAAAGCATTGTAAAAAGACTAATCTCGTTTAAATAAAAAGCCCATATTTTGTAAACTCAAAAAGCCCATATTTTGTTAGGTCATTACCCACCTATAAAAGAAAATAAAAACCCTAAAAAACCCTAATCTCTTTACAGCCCACCGTCAAAACTTCTCGTCACCTTACAACAAAAAACACCGGCGACCACCACCTGCGAATACCACCATAGTCGGTCAAGAACCATCTTCTGCCACCTAAGTACCATCGTCCGCCACCCAAGAACCATCGTCTGCCGCTTAAGAACCATCGTCTCTCTCTCTCTCTCTCTCTCTCTCTCTCTCTCTCTCTCTCTCTCTCTCCTGTTATTTTCGACCGGGTGGCTGGAGATAAGTTGCCGGAGGTGGTGAGGGCAGTGGTTATGGCGACGTTAGGTCGCGGGAGGTGGTAACATAGTCTTTAATGATTAAAGATTAAAATTGTAAAGATCTATGATATTATATAAAAAAAATTGAAATTACAGAGTCAAGCATTACAATTTCCAATGTTATAAAAACTGGAAGGTTAAGCCTTTCTAAAAATAGCTATAAACATTAAAAAAAGACCAATAAAACTATGTATCTTTTTGACATTATAAAATCTATTTTGAAGGTATGCATGTGCATGAACTATGTACATCCACTTCCGAAAATTTGGGTCGTTAGAATCTTGGGTTAACATCGTTCTAATCATTGCAACATATTACCTAATCTAGAACTGGAAAATTTGTAGTTTTTACATAAATTTCTAGAACCGGAGCATCTTGAACCAATTATAATGCATAAAGACATTAAAAGATTCAGAACTATAAGGTTCCTAAAAATTTAATGATGGTAAGAATATACTTACAGAAAAAAGTGCATAAACATTGAGAAGATTAAACATCATTGTGGATGATGTATGAAGACTCGCTTTGATGAAGTATTTATAATGGAGTTGAGGAGTAGCAAATGCACCACTCACCGTTTCACCGATAAGATCGACTTGTTTTATTTATGGCCCACAACCAACTTGCAAAGATCAAGTATGACAAGCCCACGTTCAGGAGCGCAAGAAAAAAACCGATCGACAAAATTATAGAAATGTTACTTGTAGTTTATATCAGTTGTTTTTTTTTAATTTCATTTTGTTGCAAAGTTGATTTTTAAGTCATTGAATCTAACTTTATTAATTTTTTTATAAAGACCATTTTGTCCTTACACCAAATCTTGAAATTATAATATAACACAATACCATTTTTGCTCGTATTAACTAAACTAGTAATTATAAATGAACCATTTAACAAAATTAACTAGGTTTTTAGTGTTTTGTAAAAGTAACCATTTTGTTCTAAATTGGTCATTCTTACTGACCAAAAATATATAATGTGTATTTTTTTTTCTTACTTTACTAGTTTCTTTTTCCAAAAACTCTTCTACTCATGTTTTAAAATTTCGTTTCAAAGTGTCTAATATTATTGTTTTGCAATCCAATATTTGATTTTAAGCTTTTATATCACATATTTTCCATTTGCTATATTGTTTTCAACTATTTGTTAAATTTAATAAAAAACATTGTATTTTTTTTAAAATTTCATATTTTGTTAATCGGATTTATACTTGTTTTTTAAATCTCGTAGTTTTTTTTTTCAAGATCCAAAATTTCAATATGAAATCTGGAATTCCAGATCCAGAATTTCAATCTAAAATTTATTTTGTTGTAAAAAAATAATATTTTTGAGGTGTTTGGACTTTGGAATGACCAAATCCGGACTTGCACTACAAGAATAAGGAGCTATGACGACGACACCTATGCCGACGACTTATGTCGTCGCTACAAGTAGGGTTATGCCGACGACTTGTCGTCGCAATAACTTTTGCCAAATTTGACCAAATTTCTTTGACCGGATGATCTGTGCCCACAACATGTCGTCGCCATAGATTCGGCGGGAATGACGAAATTATTCGCGGTTTTCTCAAACCCTATGCCGACGACAAGTCGTCGGTATAGGTTACGACAAATCTGATTTTCATTTATTTTTAGAGAAAATTACACGGATGGTCCCTATGGTTTGTGGTCACTTGCACGTTTGGTCCTTAGAAAGATTTTTTAACCCGGACCATCCCCGAAACTTTAATTTCTTACCCGCCCAATCCCCCTCTTAACGTTTCCGTTTGTTTAGGTGTTAGTAACCCACATAGTGGGGGTATTTTTGTTATTTCACCATTTCAAGCCTCTAAAACCCACCTCATTCATTCTTTTTCTCAATTTCTTCTTCTCACTTTCTTCCCTTTGTATTCTTCTCCTGGGCATGCGATCCAAACGAAGGGAAAAAGGTACATGTTCCCACTTTCCGACAGCACCATGTTGCTGCTCAGGTGTGTCTGTGAGTTGTAGTTGTCAGAGAAATATAAGCAGCCGACGACAAATGTTTGCAGCCGGAGCTGCTCGAAGAACAGAACCTGGACTATGAAACAGAGCGGTAGTCTCTTATTCTGGGTGGCATGTGTGTTGGCTTCTAGTGACAGTTTCTGACAGTCCATCAACCGGCAGTAGTTTTTTATTGGTTGGGTAAGTGATAAATGAAATTAATACGTTGTTTAAATATGTTATTATTAATAATTATAGTTTTTTATTGGTTGGTGTACAAGTCGAACACAAGAAGATTGGGTAAGTGATAAATGAAATTAATACGTTGTTTAAATATGTTATTATTAATAATTATAGTTTTTTATTTAAGGTATATTATTATTATTATTTTAATGTTTAAATTTAGTTGTTTGTTTTGATTATCGTATGTTTATTGTTTTCTTTATTTTAGGAGAAAATTCAAGACAAATATGAGAAAATGCAAAGCGAGGTCGGGGAAGGCGGAGAAGTAGATGAGGAAGAATGTCTTACGCGTGCCCTCGGAACGAGACGCGGGCATGCCCGTGGAGTGGGTAGGAGGCCAACCGCCAACTTCGGTCTAATTCCAAATGAACGGGCTTCCACTTCCACATCTTCCCAAACTCAATCTAAATCTCAATTCCAAATTGATGCACAAAAAATACAAGAATACTTAGCAACAATATAATGCATCATTGGCGGCATGTATTCCTAACTTCCAACTACCACCATTTCCTTGCTTTCTATTCAACTCTAACACACAAGGAAGTACCTCTTAAGAAAATGTCGAGCTTGAGAGGATGGAAGAAGAAGAAGAAGAAGATAATGATGGTTGATGTTTTGTGTTATTTTGAACAAAGTTATGTATTTATTATAATATTAAACTTGAATTTGAATGTTTTGAATTTAACAATGGTAGCTAGTTATTGTATCTCAATTGATATATGTTGCAAAGTGTTTGGGTTTGTTAAAAATGCAGGAATGGTAATGTATAAAATCACTAAAAACTATAAAAACACCTAGTGGCTATCCCGACGACAAGTCGTCGCTATATGTATTTAATCGAACCAGTGGCGACGACACGTCGTCGTTATGGCTGGTACCTACCCCGACGACATGTCGTCGCAAAACTATGCTGACGACATGTCGTCACCATAGGTAATTAACAAAAGTTTATTTTTTTCGAAAATATCCTCGACGAAACCTGTAACAACGACATGTCGTCGGGATAGGGGGAACCTATGCCGACGACTCCTGCGCCGACGAAAATTTTAACCTATCTGACAGACCTATGCAGACAACTCAGTACCGACAACTTGTCATCAGTATACCCTATGACGACGACAAGTTTTTGGTACAGGTCAGAAATTGTCGTCGCCGTAGGGGCTTAACGTTGTAGTGTTGTTAGTGATTTTTCAAAAGAAAATCTATTTAGTCCTTTTCTTTAATATTATCTTAACTGCGGTTAATTAGTTTAGTTATTTATATAATTTATTTTTATTTACTGTGTTATTTCTCTATTCGTTTTAAAATAAAATAAAAAAAGAATCTTTAAAGTAAAAACGAAAAATTAAGATGTTTGTTTTCTCGAAACTAAAAGTCTACTGATCACATCAGCAACCATCTGTAGTAGAAGAGGTAGAACAAATATATAAAAAATGCAATAAGAAGTATGTTTATTTTTTAACGTTTGTAACCTGCTAAAATAAACTGAAATTAATCATACAATAGTTAAAACTAATTCTAAATCAAAATTTTATTTAGTTTTAAGCATATATGCAAATCGAATATAAAGATAATTGTGATGATATCATTTTCAAATACGTTTATTTAAAATCATTAAACATAATAATTGCTAAATAGCAATAACATAGTGATCAACATGTTCATTTAATAAATTTGGTAATTTTTGTGATTAACTTTATAGTTTATTAATATTTTTTTATAAACAATGTAATACAAAAAAGTATTTATATGAAATTTATCAAATGGATTTGAAATTATGTAAAGTATACTTGAATTATTTATAATAACATTCATAATATTATTAAAATAATAAACATGTTGTTAGAAAAAATTAAAACAAACCTATGTTGAATAAATGGTTTGAAGATGAGGGTCCAATGATGCACCGCGCAGTACACGCGCAATAATCTTTAAGTTATAACTCTTTTAAAAAAACAAACATGTGCGAAATGCCAAGTTATGCGCGTGTTCTGTGTGGCGCAGCCATAAGTGGTCAAAAGTGAATTTTAAAAAAAAATAAATGCCTAAATCTTATCCATCAAAGAATGAAGTCTCGTGGTATTTATTAATATGGATATCAATCTTCGATGCAAGAAGCTACGGTGACGACTCCAATATTTTCAACCTCCATTACGACCCATCCTGTTTATTAGATCCACAGTCAGTGGCGGACGCAGAAGATTTTACTAGGGGTGGCACTATAAAATTTTTTCCGAAAAAATCTAAATTAGTAGTGGCATTTGTATTTTAAGCCGGTGCACATAATAGAAAAAACATAAAAAAAAAAAAAAAAAAAAAAAAAAAAAAAAATTACACTACGTGCCGGAATCGGACAGTGGCCCGGGACCCCCCGGGCACCACTAAGATCCGCCACTGTCCACAGTTGTTACAATATGATACTCATTTTGTTTATTGAATCCATAGTCCAAAAACCATCTTCAACATTCTTCTTGATCTTAAAAATATACAAAAAAAAAAAAGAAAAATACGATTTGAATGAACATAAGTTGGGGACGTGATGAAAAGTTGGAGAAAATATTGGAAGTGCTACCAACAATGTTGATGATGTGATCATAAATATTAACTTGGACACTATGTCCCTATTTTGGCCACAAATAATTCATTGCATGTCCAATTGGGTTGATTCAAAAATCTACATAAAGGTAACTCAGTTTCTCACAGCTCATATGATATCCTCATCTTCCAATTTGTCACGGATTTTGGCCAAAATTTCATACAAGACGGATGATGTCACCAGAAATGTCCATTTGCATACCTTGTCGGTATTTTAGTCATAAGTTGAGTATCTTAACTCATATGCAGTTAACTCAAAATTTCATGGAAAGCTTATTCAATTTCTTATAGTTCTCATATTTAATTGTTTCTTCTAATTATTCACTGGTTCCACTCATAAACCCATCCAAAATCGATGAAATTGTTAAAAAAAAAAACATGATGTTTACAAATTCTTACATGTAAAGATGTTTACATACATCACCAACTTGTTCTCATCCTCTCGCCATGTTAAATGCTATTGCACCTCTAACCTCCAAGTAGTTGTTCTTAACCACTTATTGCATTTTTTTAATTTCCCATAGTACATATTTATACAATTTAAACCCCTCTTACCCCATGCAGAAGTGTTGAGTACATGAAAAGGCAAAAGTTCACTTAGCATATAGCAATATGTAAATGTAATCATAGCAACCAAGGCATGTAAGGCATGCTAAAACACTCATGTCACCTTCATCACCAAAGCACTTACAATTTAAGTTTAATAAAAATCACGATGTTACATCATACTCTCTTTTTGCATGTCCATAATGCTATTGCATCTCCCTTTTCACCAAGCACGACACATTTCACAAAATATTACTCCCATTTACAAATCATAAACCCGTTTTGAGTCTAGGTTTTAGGGTATAGTGTATAAACACATGGTATTTCTCATACTTTTTCTCATTATCACCTAGCACATGTTAATACCCGGTCTTCATCTTTGATTCTAAGGAGGTTGTGGTATGGTCCTTGGAATGATATTATTCGTATGCTAGGACAATTGAGTCACAGGTTTTGATGTTCAGTCGTTTTGTCCGATTAGGATTAGAGATGGGAGACTTAAGTCCTGGTATGATTTGTGGGTACGTGATTTGCCTCTTGCGATAGTGTATCATCGGATCTTTGCTCTTGACAATCATATACATATTTCAGTCAAAGATCGTGTGTCCTTAGGCTGGGAGGTGGAGTTTCTTCGACATGTTTTCAGTATTTTCTACCGGTGCTTACTTGGATAGTAGGATGCTGATTTATGCAGATAGTGAAACTCGATGAAATAATTTGGTTCCTATCAAGTTGAACATTTTTTGTGGAGAGAGAGTCTTCAGATCAATCCTACCATATATAGATACTTTCTTATTGGGGCATTGAAGTATAGTCAATTTTATGTCCTGTTTGCTCATTGGCAATGGAGTGAATTGATTATATGTTCACAGGTTGTTTGGACCTTACTTAGGTTTTAGGTCGTACTGTAGTTTGGGGGGATGTGAAGCTTCCCAAGCATATTTTTATCCGTTCTTTGATTTCTTGGTCGAGCTCGTGTCGATTGGTTGGTAGCCAACACAAGGCATTTGATGTAGTGGTCTTGATAGTTTTTTGGTGTTTGTGGAATTTCCGTAATTGCATCGTTTTCTGGACGATTTTGTCTAAGAAATCATTGATCTTTGGTGACGTGGTAGATATATCGTTTTTGTGGATTTTCGATAGGTATTCTAAGGATAGCCGGAGTTGGACTTCTTGGTTACAAAATCCACCTTTTGCTTCCTCCCTTTTGAAATGTTTCTTTTTCTAGCTCTTTGTTAATTTTTTAATAAATACTCATCGTTCCAAAAAAAATATTAGGCATTCTAAGTTTTAATAATTGAAGAAATTGGTGAACATTACAAAAAAAGACGTGTGAAGGGAAAACAAGATGCATGTTTATGAGGATTTTTTTAAGATTAATAAAAAAGAGTGAATTTATTTGATAACTGGTTTCAAGCCTTTGTTATCATAACTTTATATATGTAAATATAAAAATTGGTTATTAGGTTATTGGAGTTCGGTTAAATTCGAACTAGTTTTTTATCGGATTTTTATATAAGATTAGCTTGCCTAACGTAAATAAACAAATCACCAAGAAAACAATATTTGATAATGAATTCAAACTAGTAAAGAACTTGCAGCTACGTCGTTTTTGGGGTGATATGGGAAAAATCGGCAAACTTTAAAAGATATGTGTTCAAAGTGTAAATCACCACAAATAGGGGAGAAAGTCGACAACCCCTAAAATTAGATGTCAAAAGTGTACAACAACCAAAAGAAGGGACACTGTTGGAGAAAATCCAAAAATGTTGTGGCAATAATGTGAAAGTTGCCAAAGTTAGGAAAATATGGTGGCAAAATTCTAAATGAGGTTTTTTGTGTTTTTTATGGGCGTGTTCAGCAAAACTAGTTGGTAGCGGGTAGCTTATAGCATGTAGCGGGTAACTTGTAGCTTGTAGCGTTTTGTTAAACGCTACATGAAGTAGCATTTGGATTTGGAGCGTTTTGATTAAACTAAACGCTAGAAGCTTGTAGTGCCAAACAAGACTTTTTGTTTTAAACGGAGTGTTTTGTCAAACGTTAGAAGCTAGAAGCTCTCAAACGCTCCAAAACGCTCCGTGCCGAACACGCTTTATGTCAAAATGTAAAAGTTTTGACTACAAGGGCGAAAAAGTGTCAAATTCATTAAAGATTTGTGGCAAAAACACCAAAATATAAAACTTTTCACTGCGAGGACGAAAGGTGTCAAAGTCACTAACGATTTGTGGCAAAAACCTAAAGGCACTAAAAGTTTTGACTTTAAGGACTAAAAGTGTCAAATTCACTAAACACATTTGTGGCAAAAACCTAAAGACATAAAAGTTACTATTGCTAACTTCCCAAAAGACAAAAATGTAAAAGTTTTGACTTTAAGGACTAAAAGTGTCAAATTCACTAAACATTTGTGGCAAAAACCTAAAGACATAAAAGTTACTATTGCTAACTTCCTTTGGATTATATATATATATATATATATATATATATATATATATATATATATTAAAAAAGTTTGAGGCCCGTGCTAAGCACGGCCCATGGAGGATAATTTGGGTATTTCATTCACTGTTATTTAAAAGTGCAATGCTATTATGGGTAAAAGATGAAATTACATTTCAATATAAAAAGTAAAGTAGTTAGCCTATATTGATAAAAAAAAAAAAGTAAAATCCAATGTTATTTCCGACAACATTATAATTCTCCCCAATGAAATTCATTGTCTAAGCATGCCTTTTCTCCCTTAACTGCAAAATTTCAGGACCAGAACTTAATTGTTAATGCATTTTTAGTTTAAACATCATATCAAAATCATTAATTAATCCCTAAACCTTTTAGGGTCTTAGTTATTTTCGGACAATATGTCATGCTTCTTGTAATGTATATCTTCCTTGATAGTGATGTGAGATATATGTCTTTTGTAGCGCATTGGTTTACTTTCATCTGCTTGCTCCTTCACCTTTAACACCATCATAACTACTCAAATTCAATATTTTCTCTGTCGATCCATGGGTTTCTTTTTCATTCCATCACTGAAAGGAACGGAAATTGCAATATAGCCCATTTTAGTTCTTTTAAATCTTAATGACATGAAACTTTTTCATGATTATGTATAATCTAATTATTTTTTTATATTTTAAAAGTAACTGTGTTCAAAATGGTATGGATTTGTTACGTTTGGTGACGAAAAAAGAGAACAATGATGTGAATAAAATCAATGGCATGTATTGTTTAACCAAGCACATGTGAACCGATCACCCTTAAAATGCACCTACTTAACAACAATATAGGCATCTTATCTTGGTCTCCCAACCAGGTAAGGGCGTGAGGCTTTGTGTTCAGAAACATTTCTAACATCGTCCCCTTTATGATATGACGATCTTTAAACTCTACTATTAACTAATCAACATTTATATTCAAAAAATCGAGAAAATCTATAAATATATTTTATTGGGAAATCTCAAGGAAAGTCCTAAAATTTTACCCTAATTTACGAAAAACTTCCAAACTAAATTTTGTTTACGAAAAAGCATGAATTACCGGTAAAAATGGCGATCTGACCCCTTTTTTCGGTTTACCGGTTATATTACTTATCTGTTTCACTAAAGTTGTAACACCCCGTTTCCAATACAAACCCTAAAATCTGAAGATGCGTTTCAAGTATTATTTTATTCTAGCATATGAATATATTTAAATAAAGAATTTAGTGAAAAAGTGTGTAATTGACATTGTAATTTGTTTTGGAGGTCTAAAGAATGCTTTTGGGATTAAATTAAAAAGATTTCATGGAATCAGGGTCTAAAAGTGTAAGTGTTGGATTCAAATTAAGAATAAATTGTGGAGGAGGGACTGTTTAGTAACTTTTGGGCTTATTCTGAAAAGAATTTAGGAGTCGGGGTCTAAAGTGTAAATAAAGGAGCAATATTGAAAGGAATAAGAGAAGGAGGGGCTGGAATTGTATATTATGGGAAGTTTGGAAGTAACCGGGTATATAAACCCGTCACTCTTCGGGAACCCTAACCCTAGGAGCCCTTAGCAGCCGCAACCACCTTATATCCCCTCCGCCGATCGCCACATTCCCCTCTTGACTTCCGGCGCCGCACCACCATCCTCGTGGAGATCAGAAGCCACCGGCGAACCATTGTTGTCGGCGAAGACAACCACCATGAGTCAGCGACGTACGGGTTAGGAAGACCGGAGTGATGCCGCCGCTGCACCGCCACTGTGAAGAAGACGGAGCCACCGCCCGAAACCGCAACTGCCATTCCCTGTGGCGGCGGTTGCTCATGTGTCGTCGTGAAGACCGAGCGGACGCCCTCCTCTGTAGCTGCTGTCACGACCGTTCTCTTCATCCCTTCTCCTCCATTTTGGCGTTACACCTCAGCCAAGACCCGCCGTCCGCCGCTGATGTCGATCGTAGCTCTTGTCGCCGGCGACGACGGGGACTCACAAGCGAGCGGACGCATTCGCTGCTGCTGTTGTCGTGTTTGCGTGTGTGTTGCTGCTCCTCCGTGGCGTGTAAAAGGTTGCTCGCTGGACGGAAAAGCTCAAGGAAAACCACCATGGCCGCCAGCCATGGTGGTTGCCACCGCTCTTTCATCTCCGCCGCCAACAGCCACCGTGGGTGGGTGGTTGTATGCGAGTATTATGGTGCCATTATTCTGAGGTGTGTAGTTGTTGAGTTGTAATCTTGGCCGGAAATAGAAGAAGACCGCCACCACCGTGAGGTGGTGGCTGCCACCACATGCTGCCGCCGGCCACCAGGTTGTTGTGTATAAGTGTTTTGTATTAGTGTGTGTGTGTGTGATTATTGGGGTTTAGCAATGTAAATGTAACAAAAAAATGGAATAATTAAAAGAAAGTCATAACCACCACCGTGAGGTGGTGGCTGACGTCTCCTGCCGCCACCGGTCGACGTGTCGGGTGGCGGTGTGCCTTGCCTCGTTGAGTTTGATTCGTTTGGGGTGCTTGAAACCCTAATGGGTCTTGTAATCCCTAATGGGCCCAATGAAGCCAAATGGGCTTAGTGAAAATCCTAATGGGTCTAATGGACCCTAATTGACCCAATAAAACCCTAATGGGCTTAATGATATTCTAGTGGGTCTAATAGGCCCAATAAAGCCCTAATTGACCTAAAATCCCAACAAATTGATAAATGGGTAGTATTTGGGTTGGAAACCCTAATTAGGGTTTGGAAAACCCTAATGCCAATAAAACCCTAATTTGGGGAATTAACCGGGACACACAAGAATTATTTAATAACTTGAGATATTAAAAAAATAATCATTGACAAAGATTAATCTAAGCAATATTGGACTTAATGGATTAAGTCCTTAGTGGATTAAGTCCTTAATGGGTTAAGTTGGAAACTTAACCCTAATCATCATTTTATGTGAAACCCTAATTTCACTTGGGCCTTAAGTTGGGCCTTTCTATTGGGCCTTGATGATTGGGTTATTAAAGGGTCATCCAAGATCAAGCAAATGGACTAGAATAATTAATGGGCTTTGAGGTAAGGCCCGTATGGGAGTTGGGCCCAATTTGGAAAATTGGGCCATAGATGGGCTGTAGTTTGGGCCTTAATGGTTATATGATTTTGGGCCTTAGAATAAGATCATGTATAGGCTTGGGCCCAATTTGGAAAAATTAGGCCATGTGTCGGGCTTTGATTCCTAGTTGACCTTGGGCCTAAGGATTGGGCCTTGGGCTTGAATAAGCCAATCTTGGGGTAATGTAGTAATTATCCAAAGTATGTACTTATGGTTATGTAGTGGAACCTAATTATTAATTGGGTGTTATTTGGTGTTGACAGTTCGGGAATCTGTCATCCAGCAGCTGGGGTTGAGTCTGCGAGACTTCAGCAGTGTGGAATTGAGTCTGCGGGACTTCAGCAGTGCCAGGTGAGTCTCCTCACCATACCAATGGGTCTAAGGCACCAATGCCGGCCCATTTTATGATATGTGATACACTAGTTGAAGTTGTATTATGTTGCATGTTAGCTGGTTATGTGATAGGGAGTATGCTAGTGATTATGTGGCATGCTAATTGATTTTGTGGTGCGTGATATGCTATTGGTCTTTGTGATACTTGCATGGAAGACCTCGGGGGGTTCCCTGGGCACTTAGGTGTAAGACCTTGGAGGGTTTCCTTGGCATCCTAGGTCAAGACCTCGGGGGGTTCCCGAGGCACTTAGGTGTATGTAACGCCCGGGTTTCGGGGCTAAGCATTTTAGACGGTGTAATAGTCTAGGTCAACTATTGTAACTCTTTTGATGTAATAAAGATGAAATATTTGAGTATTTTGTGAATTATGTGAATTTATATGCTTATTGTTTAATTATAAATGTATAATTCATAAAGAATAAAAATAAGCGTCAAAATTAAAGTATGAGATAAGCCCGATATCTTTACATAAAGTTGTAGTGGTCGAAACAAGGATTCCAGAGATATAAAGAACGCCGAAATCCGAGTTATAACGAAGAAGTTATGACCCGTCGAAGTTTCGCAATGCAACCGGCACGATACCGGGAAACGTAAATAGTGAATTTACGATAAAGCGATTTTTAGCCTTAGCGATCTAAATGAAAGTCGTAGAAAACGTTAAACCGAGAGTGTCCATAAAAAGAACGCCCAAATCTGACTTCGTATGAGGAAGTTATGATTTTTTGAAGTTTCGGCTTAGCAGTGTACAGCCCGAAGTTCGAATATTAGATCGAGCGGTTTTTAGCCGACACAACCTAAACGAGAATCGAAGATCTCGTTAATAGTAGCGTATCGATAAAAAGACAGACGAAAACGGACGTCGGATGAGGAAGTTATGAATTTTTAACGGACCAATCCTGTCCCGGCCTGTTAAAAATATAACTTTTAAAATAAAGTCAAATTAGCCGACGGAGTCTATACGAAAGTTGTAGAGTACGTTCCTGCCTACGTGTGGATATAAAGAACGTCGAAAACGGAGCTCGTATGTGAAAGTTACGAATTTTTAAAGTCGAGAGTGCAATTTGCGAAACTATGATGACGTGGCAAGATCCTACCCGTTGCTTGCTCCCCACGGTCTCGCTTCGGATGAAGGACACGTCGCCCCTTCGCTACGCCCCACGTCCGAATTTGGGTACGCCCAACGTACTTGATCTTGTGCGGTCCGAGAGATGGCCACGTAGCCCCACCGAAGCCTCGCCACCTATACCCTATCCGAAGTTACACCCCGCGTAACTTGCTGAACGCGCAGCGTAGGTCCGATGTTCAGCAGCCTATAAATAGCTGCGAGATTTCCCAGAAAATTCACACCAATTCACTTCTCTCTCTAAATACTTTCTCTCTCTAACCCATTCCAACTCCCCTAAACCCTAGTAAATCCCTAGCACCCAAAGGAAGCCCCGAGGCTCTCGGAGTCCCGAGAAAAAGGGTCTTTCGGTTCGGAAACGCTGCTCCGAGCAAAGCCCGGTTTTCTTTAAAATCCGCTGTAAGTGAGCTACGCCTACGCAATTTTTAATATAACTTTTAAATAATTATAGTAATGTTATTAGGTCCTTAAAATAATTATTTGGGCTATTATTATGAGTTATATTGAGTGTTATTTAACGCTTATATAATAATAATAATAGCTAGACTATTAATTAGTCGCGGTTAACGTTAAAACTAAACTCTAGTGGTACTAATACTAGGTTTTGGTCAAGGAAAAATTGTTTTGAGATAACGAAGTGTTGTTCAAATACCGAGTCACCACCTAATCAGGTGAGTGCATAGTTACTTTCATCTTACACATAGATATGAAGTATTTTATATAAATTACGTGCTATGTGTGCATATTATCTGAATACTTGTCGTCTATGTTGGATGAATGATTTTATACACGTTTTTCATGATTTAAACTGTATATGTATTTTATATCTACCAAAAATGTTGGGGTAAAACATGGGTAGATGTAATAAGACGATGTGTGATAAAATGATGAGAGACCTCGATGTTGTTGGTGATCCAGTCATCTAGCGGAGTATAGATGACGACCACGGACTCTTCTAGACAGTCCAGTGGAACGCTAGCAGGCTCGCAACCTGTAGGTGTTTGTGAACGATGTGTTCACCGGTGTACTCCATCCCTCTCATGGTTGGCTTTAGGACATTTATTGCTGAGGAACCCCCTTAGCAGTAGTGCCCATGCCGATGATGATCCTTAGGCTATGTCCCTTATGATAGGTGTTTAGGGACGTAAAGTGAGGATAACGGGAACGGGTAATCGGGTTATTGTTGATTGATGAAATTAATAAACTTATTTATTGTGGGTTGAAAACCCTATGTGCTCACTAGGCTCCCAAGCCTGACCCACTCAGTTTCATGTATTACAGGTAGTGGCGCTCGAGCATAGATGTGATGTTTTGGATGAGGGATTACGGATATAGGCCTATAGACATGAAATAATGTAGTAAGGCTTATATTGTACTGTTTATGCTTTTGATCTGTATCGAACATGACATCCCGAGTCTTTTAATGAAATACATTTCCTTGGAAATGCTTTTGATAAATCATTATCATATTTCGTTTTGGGACAAATTCCGCAACACTTTTATTTAAAATGTTACTCTGATTTTCAAACAAGCATAAACAAAATCGGTCTTTTCTGGCCGTGAAAATGGGGATGTCACAGTTGGTATCAGAGCATTAGTTTAAGCGAACTAGGAATTTGTAGGATTTCTAGACTTAAACTTAGAATGCTAAGCGATGATTGTGAGGTGTGAGCACTAGCTTATTTTAGGAATTATGCCTAAAATGCTTTTATGTGCTAAATGTTTTATGTCTTATGTGCTGTTAATTGTTCGGATCTGTGGTCTGTTGCCGACCGGATCTGGAAACCTTATGTGTTTAGGATTCTAAACGTACGACTACGATATTAGAACTAGCATGTAAACGTTTCGGAGAGATAAGGATGATTTAAACGTCTATCCTGAATAAAGATCTAAATTCACTTTATTCGGTGTACAGATCAAAATGGCAAGAACCCGCAGTGGAGCTGGGAATGCAAATGGGAATAGGAATCAACCCCCAGTGATTCAGCAAATACCTGTTGTAGCGGATGTTCCTGAGCCAATCACGATGGCCGGAGTGCAAGCGATGATCCAGATGATGTTGGATCGTCAAATGGAGGAAACCAGGCGTTTGCTCCAACAAAATCGCGAGGAAGCTACCATACCAATCGTAGAGCCCGAGCTGAATGATGGGTCGTCTGAAGGAGGAAACTAAAGTGGGACTGTTGGTCAAGCCAACCCACCGATAGTTAGGCAAAACCACCAGGATGGAGGAAATGACGGACGTGGATGCAAATACAAGGATTTCATGGCATCTAAACTACCGTGTCTATCTGGAAGCCCGACGCCGGTGGAAGTCATGAACTGGATCTCTGAGATGGAAACGATGTTTGAAAGTTGCAGAGTGTAGCAACAGGTAGAAGACCGTTCTCGCGGTTCCTCTGTTGAAATCTGGAGTACTAAGCTGGTGGAAGCTACTAGCTGATTCAATGCCCAAAGGAGAAGCGAGCAAGATGTCGTGGGAGAATTTTCTGGTGCAGTTAAAGATGCAATACTGCTCTGAGCAGGATCTTCTGGAGATCAACAACGAATTCCAGAATCTGAAGAAGGGAAGAATGAGCGTTACTGAATACGCTGCAAGCTTTACAGAGAAAATGAAGCTTGTTCCTCACCTCGTCCCAACTGAACTCTCCAAGGTTAACAAGTTTGCCCTCGGATTACCAGCGGACTTCGGTCCAATGGTCAAGCAAACAACCACTCTGAAAGCCGCCATCTGGGCTGCTAAGAATGTGGAGACCCAGATACGAGAGAAGGGTCTGGAGAGAGCGGAGGTGGGAGAGAAAAGGAAATTTGATGGGTCGTCGAAATTCAGCAAGAAAAGCAAATTCTCAAGGTCTGGTACGCAGAAGTCTGGAGGAGGTGAAGCCAAATGGTGCGACAAGTGCAAGAAGAAGCACCAGGGGAAATGTGACGGAGGAGTCACTTGTTTCAAATGTGGAAAACCTGGGCACTATGCCAACGAGTGCACGTTCACTAAGAAGGTCTGTTATGAGTGCAACGAGGAAGGGCACATTTCAAGGGACTGTCCGAAGAAGAAGGAGGCAGGAAGACCCAACATTCCACCGAAGCCGAAGGCAAGAGCCTTCCAGATGACGCTCGAGGATGCAAAGGAGGCAGCAGACGTCGCTTCAGGTACCTTTCTTGTAAATGGATTGTCTGCCAATATACTATTTGATTCGGGAGCAAACTATTCCTTTGTATCGCATAGATTTGGAGGAAAATTAGCATTGCCTGTAGAAAAACTTGATAATGCCCTAATTGTGGAAGTTACCAGTGGCAAGTTCGTACCTGTTAGTAATCGTATTAAGAATATCGTCATCGACCTAAACGGAAATGAATTCCACAAGGAGCTGTTACCCATAGAATTGAACGGTTTCGACATCGTTCTGGGAATGGATTGGCTTAGCGCCAACGATGTTGAGATTCAATGCCGAAATAAGATAGTAAGGGTAAACCCACCCGGAAAAGAGTCATTTATGGTGTACGGGGACAAACGCCGAGTAAATTCTGGAATCATCTCCCTGATGAAAGCCAGAAAATGTTTGTCCAAGGGATGTGCATCATACTTGGCATTCGTAATCGATGCTAAGAATGAAAAGAAAGAGGTGCAGAATATACCGGTTGTGTGTGATTATCCGGAAGTCTTTCCCGAAGATCTTCCCGGATTACCGCCTGATAGACAAGTGGAGTTCAGAATAGATTTGTTACCAGGAACAACACCGATAGCGAAAGCACCATACCGATTAGCACCGACGGAGATGAAGGAGCTCATAACGCAACTTCAGGAGTTGTTGGACAACGGTTTCATTCGACCTAGTTCATCACCCTGGGGAGCTCCGGTGCTATTCGTAAAGAAGAAAGACGGAAGCATGAGAATGTGTATAGACTACCGAGAGCTGAACAAGGCAACGGTGAAGAACAAGTATCCATTGCCGAGGATTGATGACCTATTCGATCAGCTGTAAGGTTCGAGCTACTTCTCAAAGATCGATCTTAGGTCAGGATATCATCAGTTGAAGGTGAGAGAGCAGGATATTAAGAAGACTGTGTTCAGAACGAGATATGGACACTACGAGTTCTTGGTTATGTCGTTTGGACTAACCAATGCTCCAGCAGCATTCATGGATTTGATGAACAGGGTTTGTAAACCATTCCTCGATAAGTCTGTGATAGTGTTCATAGATGACATTCTCATCCACTCGAAAAGCCAGGAGGAGCATGGTCAGCATCTACGAGAAGTGTTGGAAGTCTTGAAGAAGGAGAAGTTGTATGCAAAGTTCTCCAAGTGTGATTTTTGGATCCGAGAAGTCCAATTCTTGGGTCATGTGGTTAACCAGGAGGGAATAATGGTTGACCCAGCAAAAATCGAAGCTGTGATGAAGTGGGAACATCCGAAGAGTCCCACAGAGATTCGAAGCTTTTTAGGATTAGCCAGATATTACCGACGATTTATCCAAGACTTTTCTTCGATAGCTGCTCCATTGACTGCTTTGACCCATAAAGGAGCTACATATACGTGGGATGAGAAACATGAAGAAGCATTCGAGAAGCTAAAGAAGAAGTTATGTGAAGCACCGATTCTTTCTCTGCCCGATGGAGTTGAAGACTTCGCGGTCTATAGTGACGCATCTGGAGTCGGGTTGGGTTGTGTTCTGACCCAAAGAGAAAAGGTGATAGCATACGCGTCTCGACAACTGAAGGAGCATGAAAAGAACTACCCCACTCACGATTTGGAGTTGGCAGCGGTGGTTTTTGCTCTAAAGATATGGAGGCATTACCTCTATGGCACAAAGTGCAAACTTTTCACTGATCATAAGAGTCTCCAGTATCTCTTTAATCAGAAGGAGTTGAACATGAGGCAACGACGATGGCTAGAGTTACTCAAGGACTACGACTGTGAGATACTTTACCACCTCGGTAAAGCAAATGTTGTTGCTGATGCTCTAAGTCGAAAAGTCAATCTTGAAAGGAAAAGGCCAAGAGCGTTGAGAATAGAAGTTGTCTCGACGATTGTGGAAAGTATCAAGAAAGCTCAAGAAGAAGCTTGGGAAAAGAATGACCGAAAAGAAGAACGTTTGGGAAAGACGTTGGTATTCGGTAAAAACCGTCAAGGACTGAAGGTATTCCAAGATCGAATTTGGGTACCTAAGACGGGAGGAATAAGATATCTTCTGATGGAAGAAGCTCGCAAGACCATGTACTCGATTCATCCCGGTAGCACTAAAATGTATAGGGACCTAAAACCCTACTACCGGTGGCCGACGATGAAGTTCGATGTTGCAAAGTATGTGGTCGAGTGTATAACTTGTGCAAGAGTTAAGGCACAACATCAGAAACAGTATGGGAGTTTAGAACCCTTACCTGTACTCATGGGTAAATGGGAAGATATCACCATGGATTTTATGACTAAACTTCCCAGGACGAAGAACGGACACGACATGATTTGGGTGGTCGTGGATCGTTTCACAAAGAGCGCACACTTCATAGCTGCCAACGAAAGGTGGTCTATGGATAAGCTTGCAAATGCTTACGTGAAGGAAATTGTAAGACTTCACGGTGTTCCTCTAACGATTGTGTCAGATCGTGATAGTCGATTCACGTCAAGGTTTTGGAGGAGTCTACAAGAGGAATTGGGTACGAAATTGTGTTTAAGTACAGCTTATCATCAGGCAGACCGATGGTCAGAGTGAAAGAACGATTCAAACACTGGAAGATATGCTAAGAGCATGTACCCTGGAGTTCCAAGGTAACTGGGATGAGCACTTACCTCTGGTAGAATTTTCCTACAACAACAGTTTCCACTCGAGCATCAAGATGACACCCTATCAAGCCTTGTACGGACAGAAGTGTCGTACGCCGTCTTGTTGACTTGAGGCTGGAGAAAAGCAGTTTATGAGCCCCGAGATAGTCCATGAGACTGCTAAAAAACTAAAGGTGATTAGGGAAAGAATGTTAGCAGCTCAGGATCATCAGAAGAGTTATGCTGACAAGAAAAGACGACTGATGACCTTCGAAGTTGGGGATTCGGTTTTGCTTAAAGTCTCACCGTGGAAGGGACTTATAAGATTCGGGAAACGAGGAAAGCTAAGTCCAAGGTTTATTGGATCGTTCAAAGTTCTTCAGAAGATTGGGAACCAAGCTTACAAGCTGGAATTGCCCGAAGAACTCGATGGTATTCATAACACCTTCCATGTGTGTTATATGAGAAAATTCACGGGAGAAGTTCCCGACATAATTCCGATCTCAGAGCTAAGAATGGATGAAAACAAGAGGCTGATTGAAGAGCCCGAGGCAATTGTTTACCATAAGACTAAGAAGTTACGACGCAAGATGGTCGACTTAGTGCTAGTCCAGTGGAAACATTCGAATGGGCCGAATCTCACTTGGGAAACAGAGGATGACATGATGAGTCGCTATCCGCATCTGTTTGCTGACGCATGATTCCGGGACGGAATCATCCTAAGGGGGAGAGAATTGTAACGTCCGGGTTTCGGGGCTAAGCATTTTAGACGGTGTAATAGTCTAGGTCAACTATTGTAACTCTTTTGATGTAATAAAGATGAAATATTTTGGTATTTTGTGAATTATGTGAATTTATATGCTTATTGTTTAATTATAAATGTATAATTCATAAAGAATAAAAATAAGCGTCAAAATTAAAGTATGAGATAAGCCCGATATCTTTACATAAAGTTGTAGTGGTCAAAACAAGGATTCTGGAGATATAAAGAACGCCGAAATCCGAGTTATAACGAAGAAGTTATGACCCGTCGAAGTTTCGCAATGGAACCGGCACGATACCGGGAAACGTAAATAGTGAATTTACGATAAAGAGATTTTTAGCCTTGGCGATCTAAACGAAAGTCATAGAAAACGTTAAACCGAGAGCGTCCATAAAAAGAACGCCCAAATCTGACTTCGTATGAGGAAGTTATGATTTTTTGAAGTTTCGGCTTAGCAGTGTATAGCCCGAAGTTTGAATATTAGATCGAGCGGTTTTTAGCCGACACAACCTAAACGAGAATCGAAGATCTCGTTAATAGTAGAGTATCGATAAAAAGACAGACGAAAACGGACGTCGGATGAGGAAGTTATGAATTTTTAACGGACCAATCCTGTCCCGGCCTGTTAAAAATATAACTTTTAAAATAAAGTCAAATTAGCCGACGGAGTCTATACGAAAGTTGTAGAGTACGTTCCCGCCTACGTGTGGATATAAAGAACGTCGAAAACGGAGCTCGTATGTGAAAGTTACGAATTTTTAAAGTCGAGAGTGCAATTTGCGAAATTGTGATGACGTGGCAAGATCCTAGCCGTTGCTTGCTCCCCACGGTCTCGCTTCGGATGAAGGACACGTCGCCCCTTCGCTACGCCCCGCGTCTGAATTTGGGTACGCCCGACGTACTTAATCTTGTGCGGTCCGAGAGATGGCCACGTAGCCCCACCGAAGCCTCGCCACCTATACCCTATCCGAAGTTATGCCCCGCTTAACTTGCTGAACGCGCAGCGTAGGTCCGATGTTCAGCAGCCTATAAATAGCTGCGAGATTTCCCGGAAAATTCACACCAATTCACTTCTCTCTCTAAATACTTTCTCTCTCTAACCCATTCCAACTCCCCTAAACCCTAGTAAATCCCTAGCACCCAAAGGAAGCCCCGAGGCTCTCGGAGTCCCGAGAAAAAGGGTCTTTCGGTTCGGAAACGCTGCTCCGAGCAAAGCCCGGTTTTCTTTAAAATCCGCTGTAAGTGAGCTACGCCTACGCAATTTTTAATATAACTTTTAAATAATTATAGTAATGTTATTAGGTCCTTAAAATAATTATTTGGGCTATTATTATGAGTTATATTGAGTGTTATTTAACGCTTATATAATAATAATAATAGCTAGACTATTAATTAGTCGCGGTTAACGTTAAAACTAAACTCTAGTGGTACTAATACTAGGTTTTGGTCAAGGAAAAATTGTTTTGAGATAACGAAGTGTTGTTCAAATACCGAGTCACCACCTAATCAGGTGAGTGCATAGTTACTTTCATCTTACACATAGATATGAAGTATTTTATATAAATTACGTGCTATGTGTGCATATTATCTGAATACTTGTCGTCTATGTTGGATGAATGATTTTATACACGTTTTTCATGATTTAAACTGTATATGTATTTTATATCTACCAAAAATGTTGGGGTAAAACATGGGTAGATGTAATAAGACGATGTGTGATAAAATGATGAGAGACCTCGATGTTGTTGGTGATCCAGTCATCTAGCGGAGTATAGATGACGACCACGGACTCTTCTAGACAGTCCAGTGGAACGCTAGCAGGCTCGCAACCTGTAGGTGTTTGTGAACGATGTGTTCACCGGTGTACTCCATCCCTCTCATGGTTGGCTTTAGGACATTTATTGCTGAGGAACCCCCTTAGCAGTAGTGCCCATGCCGATGATGATCCTTAGGCTATGTCCCTTATGATAGGTGTTTAGGGACGTAAAGTGAGGATAACGGGAACGGGTAATCGGGTTATTGTTGATTGATGAAATTAGTAAACTTATTTATTGTGGGTTGAAAACCCTATGTGCTCACTAGGCTCCCAAGCCTGACCCACTCAGTTTCATGTATTACAGGTAGTGGCGCTCGAGCATAGATGTGATGTTTTGGATGAGGGATTACGGATATAGGCCTATAGACATGAAATAATGTAGTAAGGCTTATATTGTACTGTTTATGCTTTTGATCTGTATCGAACATGACATCCCGAGTCTTTTAATGAAATACATTTCCTTGGAAATGCTTTTGATAAATCATTATCATATTTCGTTTTGGGACAAATTCCGCAACACTTTTATTTAAAATGTTACTCTGATTTTCAAACAAGCATAAACAAAATTGGTCTTTTCTGGCCGTGAAAATGGGGATGTCACAGTGTAAGACCTTGGAGGGTTTCCTTGGCATCCTAGGTCAAAGACCTCGGGGGGGGGGGGGGGTGGGGGGTTCCCGAGGCATTGGGCTAAGACCATGTGGGGGTTCCCATGGCACCCGGTGTAAGACCCTGGAGGGTTTCCAGGGCTTCCCTATATTTTTATATGCATGGCTGGTGTAATTGATATGATTTGCGTGAGTATGTGAATAAGACCTTGGAGGGTTTCCATGGCATCTTTATATGTGTATATGCATGCTTATGCGATTGTTACGGTTTATGTAGTTGTTGATATGGATTATGTGGATATTTGGATTGTGTGGGGTATGCTCTAGGGAACTCACTAAGCTTCGTGCTTACGGTTTATAGTTTTGGTTTCAGATATTACTTTCAAAGGAAAGAATGCAGCTTGGTCGCAGCGCATCACACTATGTTTCCGCACCTGAGATCTTTGGGATTATACTCTGATATTATTTATGGTGACATGTTTGTTTATTTACACACTGGTTTTGACATGAGTTAATATTATGAATGTTTTTATACTAATGGTTTATATAATTACACAATTAAAAATGAAATTTTTACCCTTGACTTTTGGATCGTCGCAAAAGTCCCATTATTTTACCCTAATTTGCGAATAAGTTCCAAAATAAAATTTACTGATGATTTGGCCATTTGCTCTATGTAACGTACATTTTACCGGTTTCATTGCTGACCCAGACGCCTAGTCATTAAATAAGATGATGAGATGGATATGTTGAGTTATATAATGCTACGTTTAGCATAAAACTTGATATACTGATGTATTTTATATCTTTTTGGAACATAAAATGCATCCAACGAAGACTACAATAATTACATAAACTAACAACAACTGCGTTATTTTTTACGTTTATAAGAAATATCAAATTGTCTATCTAATCTTATGTAACCCAATATATCCATCTCATCAGACATCAACTCATTTTCTGCCCTTTTTTTTCTTGGAAACACATATTTTATTGGTTTCATTGCTAACGTAGATACATAGTCACAAATGAGTCGATGAGATGGATATCAAATTTTACAGTAAATGTGACATTATATAACCCATCGTATTCATTTTATCAGCTAATTTAATGACTAGATCTCTAAGTCAGCAATGAAACCGATAAAATGTAAGTTACAAGAAGAAAATGTTCAAATCATTAGTAAATTTTATTTTGGGACTTATTCGCAAATTAGGGTAAAATAATGAGACTTTAGTGAAACATGTAAGTAATAAGACCAGTAAACCGGAAAAAGGAGTCAAATCGTCATTTTTACCGGTAATTCATGTTTTTTCGTAAACAAATTTTAGTTTGAGACTTTTTCGTAAATTAGGGTAAAATTTTAGGTTTTTTCTGGAGATTTCTCTATTTTATTTATCTAATATTCTAATTAACTAATCAGTTTGAGTGTAAGACTAAGAGTACTGGTAAATGAAAATTTAGTTGTCGAGGTGATTTTTATGAAGATCAATTCAAGAATAGTTATATTAATGGTGTGCGACGAAGCATATATGTTAAATAGGCATAATCTTGAAAGAATACACCTTCTTATCTATTAAAATGACGTTTCAGGTAGTTAAGGAGAAGGCAAACTTGCAACACATTTGAATTGTAAACACAAAAAACAAATAAAATTGACAATTTTTCAGATTAATGGTTAACAAGTTAAAAAGAACAAAAAGGGTTTCTCATTAGCTACCTTCGCTTGCCTTCTACTTTATTAAAATCTTTTACAATAAACATATGAGTAGTCAACGTAACATTTATAAGAAGTAAATGTGTGCATCGCCATGAGCACACCTATAAATTTGCTAGGAAATGGAGATTACTATGAATTTCAAGCTAGTTCCCGTTTTATTCCATTTTGGAATGATAAAAAGATAAAGAGAATTTATACCATAAAGTTATACTCATTAGCAATGATTTGTGTGCATCAAAGACTCCATGTAAACAAGCTAGCAAGGTCATGGGGTTAGAAAGTGGTGGTAAAGTAATAATGACTTGTCGAGCCTTTCTTCTACCCCCTAAGAAGATAAACTTGAAATCAATATTTAATAGTTTTTATCCATTGAAGTTGTACACCTACAACATGTCATCTACAAAAAAAAAGATTCATAATTTTATTTGCAACATTTCATATGTAATGAAATATGTTTGAGAGTAACCATAATTTCATATGTCAACAAATATGTACCAGAGTAAGCAAAATTCCATACAAATCGTCATTGAAGATAATTCTGAAGTTCAATTGGAGTATTAAAAAACCCAAACACAAAATACGTCAGAACTAACAAACCCATTATTGTATTTCTTATATATGAATAATAAAGCAAGTAAACTCGTAAACCTCATTTACCTATGTGATAAGATTGAAGCAATTTCCATAAGTTGTTCCTAAATCAATGTCCATGCCCTTGCCTTGGGATTTAGCCGATCAACATATTTTACACCACTATGTGAACAATCATTTCCCCACGAACCAACTACTAAGAGATTATCCACCGATCAATGCATTCCAGATTAATAAATTTCTTTGTGGCATTTTGTCAAACAGTTTATGGGCATATGACAAGAGCTCATTTATATATAATCTACGAGTGTATTCCAACCCAACCAGGAAAACGACTAACATCCACATTTAAAATCTTCAATCTTTCTCTTTTGGATAGAACTTAATCGAATGTTCATCAAAATTTGATTAATGAAGATTCATACATGTTGTTTCATCACTTAAGAAGTATTTCCAACTAAAAATGTAGATGAATTGCTCATATCTGTGACATTTAAGATTCTGAAACCAAACTCCAATAAATCATATGAAACATTACATTTTATGATCTGATATGCATTGTATGAAATACAACCATAGAGAATACTTTTCGACTTGGCTTGTAGCATCACTTGATAAAACTCTCTTAAATTTTCAAAAAATTTGGGTTCTAGAATCAATCGATAGAAATGGGTTCCTACCCATATAACATTAATGAACGGAGGTTCAGTAACATCTACACCCCAAACCTCATTTCCTCCGTTACATATACACTTCATTTTCCTGTCAAACGGGTCGACTTTAAGTCAAAATTAAAGCGACTGTTCTTTCTCTTTTTTATTTTGAAGATAAAAAGTAGATTATATAGGCTAATAGAACGGAAAATAAGTGTAATTACTATAACTTGAGGCGACGTAAAGCAATTTTGAACTTACAGGTTTTCCGTGTGCGAACTGCGATCTTTCAATGGAAAACATCGTCATCCAAAACGAATTCCATGTGTTATAAACCCATTAAACTCACGTTTTCGTTTGAGATGGAGGGAGAAAGAAGAAGAAAGGCGTTGCTTGAGGAAAAGGCGTTGTAGGATACACCGGTTAATGAATGGGCACGCTTTTTGAAGGAAGCAGTAATGAAATCGGTGAAACGTCTTGTTCTAACATTATCACACGCGCCGTACGCGCTACCCTCAAGATAATAAAGAAAATAAAGCAAAATAAATAAAATCACTAATAAATAATAAGATAAAATAATATATAGTTTAAATAACTAAATAAAAAAATCAAAAGAATCAATAATTATATTATTAATATAAAAAAAATAGAAAAAAAATAGATGTTAATGATATGACAAGAGGGTTTTTTTTAAAGATTTTTGGAGTTTTTTTTATTATATCATTTATTATAAATAGTAGTAATAATAATCATGGGAATAAATATATTTATAAAAATTAGACAAAATTTCACAAATGATCGTAATAAGGTTTTTAAGCTACCCGTTGTGGCGAAAGTTTATATAATAATTTTTTTTTATGATGTAATATATTTTTTTGATGTATTGCGACATAATTACACTTCGAAAACACTATAAAACTGAATAAAGTACGATTTATTAAGATTAAATAAACATTTATCTTACCTCCATTAGTGGATATATGTGAACTTCTTTAGTAGTAGAAGACGTAGATGCAATGCTCCCACAACCCCTCACATAAACACATGTGCGTTCAGGCTCACAATGACTGGAAATGAGAGCAGAGAGAAGATGAGGCTACATTTCAGTTGAGAATGGTCGGAAAATGTAGGAAATGCATGAAGGGGGGTCTTCTTTTAAACTATATATAAGAAAACCGAAAACATATGAGATTGAGGTTATGTTTGAAAATGAGAATATGAGGGGGGCTTTTGAACCCCACACCATCGAACTGTTTTTGAGATTTCACTTTAAGTGAACATTTGTAAAATATTGTGTCTCATGAAGCCCTAACCCAGTTTACTCGAAACCCGTTGGGGTAACCCCATTAACACACCTACTTATGTCATTAACATGTACAATGCTCTAATAAGAAATAACTACAAAATACAATAGTGTAATAAAAATATTTAAAAGTATAGTGCCCTACTAATAGCTACAAAATATACAAATGATAAGAACCAATATATATATATATATATATATATATATATATATATATATATATATAACAACATATTTTTGCTTCTTTGTTTATTACTTTCATCATAATATAACATTGTGCTTTTATTAATATACCCAATCATAGAAATGTCATCAAAATTACAAAGTATTTTTATTGATGTAATCAAATAGATTTTTCTAAGTACGTTGACTTAATAAGAAAAAAAAAGTAAACTCTTATAGGCAATGTATTTTATCTTTTACTGACCTCACGGAGAAAGAAAAACAGTGAGTTTCCACTTTTTTCAATAAATTGTAATGCTTTATTGATTATCAACTCACTTATGCTTAGATAAAACATACACAATAATGAGTAATTTCGGCAAAATAGTTGTAACATCCTGTTTCGGAGCATTCTGTGATTTAATGATCGTGGGCGGTAATTTGGGTATGAGAAGTTTTGAGGCTTTAAAGAAGGAAGGTTTAGTCCCTTTTGGGATGTGGTTAAGGTAGGTTGTGTGATAAAAGAGTTCGGTTTGTGCTTTAGAGCCCAAGGGTATTGTTAAAGGCATTGGTTCGGGCCTTTCATGAATTTTGGATCTGAGTTCGAGTGGGCTTTAGGAGAAATAAAGTTGATAGAAGTGTAGGGCTTCTCGTTACCTTTTCGTGGATATAAGGATCATCGGAAACGAACTTATAACGAAGAAGTTATGGCTTCCAGAAGATTGGTGGTTTTGGGGTTCAGTCGGGTACGCGGGGCGTACACAAAGATTACGTGGGGCGTACTAGTGAAGAGAGCAGTACGCGAGGTGTACCTTGGAGTACGTTAGGCGTACTGACCAGGATGATCGCGGGTGCTCTTCAGAGTACGTTGGGCGTACTCCAATCAGACGCAAACCCTATTTTAGGGTCTTGGACCCTATTTAAGCTCCTTATCTCATAACTTAACCCCAATATCTTCAGCCTCCATCCCTCTAAACCCTAGAAATCGACCCTTAGCCTTCATTTGAGTGATTCTTGAGCTTTTTGGTGATTTAGTGGGTTTTTGGTGCTTATTGTGGAAGAAGGAGTTTCTTGAGGAAGCATTGTTTGGCTTGTAGCTTGTGGATACATGCCCTAATCATATCGATCTAGATCCAGAAAGTATAAAGTTTGAATCTTGGTGGCTTTCTCATGTGGATCTAGTTGGGTTATGACTTGCTATGTTTGGCCCTTGAAGAAGAAGGAACTTGGTGATTAAGATATGGTTGGAGTAAAGCTTCTAGATCCAAAACCTTCATCAACTTTGCAAGCTTCTGGAGGTATAAAGTCTCAAACTTGGCAACTCTTTCATGTAGATCTAGCTAGGTGGTTTTTAGTTATGGTTTTGGTCCTTTTGTGGTGGTTCTTGTGAGTAGAAGTTACTCTGGGACCTTTGAGCTTCATATTTGGTCCTTGTTAGGGTTATGGATTCTTAAAGTTTGGATCTTGATGAGTATAATCCTTTCATGTATAAGTTAATATTCATTTGGTGGAAGTAGAGTGTTATTTCTTGAGATTGGGTCCTCTTGGGGCATGCAAAGTCACCAAGTCCATGACTTTATGGTTCTACACATTCATTAAGAGTTTGATCGGTGTTGTGGGCTTCTGGTCTTAAGCATTAAGTGCTTAATGGGCATTTTGGGTTTCTGGCGCGTAAGTCGAGCATAAAAATGGGTACGCTTAGCGTACGCATGCAGCTCCCCGTTTTCAGCCGAGTAACCTGGTACGCATGGCGTACCAGGATTACGCCCAGCGTAATGATGGTCAGTAGGCTTTCAGACTTGTTCTTCGTTTGGACTTTGGGCCTTGAGTTTTGGCTGGGTTTGTGCTCTATGGGCTTTTGATGGACTGAGGACTTGCATTAAGGATTGGACTTATTTATGGGCCTTGGTGGGCCCAATGGGCTTGGACCTTGGTGGGCCCAACTGGTTTGGGTCATTAGTGGGCCTGGTTAGTTAGGGCCATCTTTGGGCCTAGTGTTGGGGTTTAGCCTTGTTTAGTTATTGATTATGGTGTTGGGTTGTTTGGCTCAATTCGGGATCCATTTCGCAACAGCAGCGGCAATGTAGGATTACTCGCGTAGCGGTTGAGGTGAGCCTTCTCCTGGTGCTCGTGAGTCGAAGGCACCAATGTCGACTCACTAAATTATGTATGTAGGATGCTAGTTGTCTTTGTGACTCTCGCATGTTTGTATGTACCTGTGTGGTAGAATAGTTGTATTTGTGATAACCAGCTGGGCTAGCTATTATTATTGTCTTATGTTGTTTATATGTGATTGAGACTGCTGATAGTCTCCAGGGTTGCTGATAACCCACCAGGCGTGTTGTTAGCCATTGGCACTGCTGATAATCCCCAGGGTTGCTGATAACCCATAGCTATTTATTTCTGTTGTCTTGTATGTGGTATTTTGGGGAACTCACTAAGCTTCGTGCTTACAATGTTGATTTAAATGTGTTTCAAGTACTTTTTGTAGATTCCGAGAAGGCGGAGGCGTGATTGTACACATTCGCCTGCTTATGAAGACTTGAGGATTTTGGGATACTCTGATATTGTTTTGATAATAACTTACAATTTATGTGATGGCTTGAATTTATGAGTGATATTTTGAGAATTAAAAATGAAAAATTTGTCTTGAAATTTGAGGCGTTTCAATTTGGTATCAAAGCCTCTATTTGAGAGATTCGGGCATGTCTGGACTCAAACTGAGGAGTTGATAACTTTTCAAAAGAAATGATTTTTCATCACACGATTTTCCAAGGAAATTAAAGAGTTTTGAAAGCAGGTCCGAAGTGGTGTGTACAATCAGCCAGAGCCCGAGCGGTGATTTCCCAAAATACATTTACTTGATTGTGCTGTGATGAGTTGTTATTATGAGCTGATAGAATTGCATTCTAGTTTAGGGCAAGGGATTTGCTCAGTAATGCATGCTAGTGTGCATTCTTAGGAGAGATTCCTTATATGCTTGTTATGTTAGTTGGTAGTGTTGCATGCATATGTCTAGTGATCTCCAAGAGTTGTGAGGTAGGATTTCCTGAGTTCGATGATGCATTTTGTGTTGTGGTTAGAGCAGTTGAGGCTGTATTCTAGTGTGGTTTCATGTGTTGGTTTGGATAACCTGTTTAGGTTATGTGCTGGTAGAGGTTGCTTGATGCGCGAATGCTTTTTTCTTTGTGCTTTTAGAGACTTCCATTAATATCGACTAACTATTAATCGAATACGTTAGGTTGCACGTTACAGGGATTAGATAATTTTAGAAGGTTAGATTTAGCTCTACTGCGCAACTCTCATTTGAGTCTAACCGTTGTAGGGTGGGATCTTGCACTCGAAGAATTATCTAGTGCATGTAGCATGTAATTATATTTGAGAAGTAGTTAGTAGGTATTTAAGGGAGTTCATTTTGCAGCTGATGGCGAAAAGAGGTGTGAAGGGAATCCTAGGAGATCCTAGGGAATATTTTCAGTCCGAAGGGTGCGCTTTTTAGCGGTGAGTATTCGATGGAGAGCAGGTATGTGGAATTTGATTGGTCGATAGTGTAGTAGAGTAGCTACTTAGAGAATCTGGAACTATTCTTGAGGAAAGTATGGATAAATGTGGAAGGTAGTATTGGGCCCGTACTACTGAAAGCAGAGGATCCATACTCGAATCGAGGAGAATTCCAGGGGTTCTAAGTAGCAGGTTGAGGGTGGATAACATGGTTTGGGTTCCATTATTCATTGCATAGTGTGTTTCTGTCTTTACCGGTTATCCGGCTGCGGTTGATCAAACTGAGAATGGGCCTGGTGATTGTTGGGCCCGAGGGCCATGTCAATCGGGTTTGAATGGAGTAGGCCTTGCGAGAAAGTTGAGTTTAGGTCTCAAGGGATTTAACCGGTGAGGTGCCAATTGGAGTTGCATGACTCAAAAAGGAGGTGGAGGCGATGCGCTTAGGGGTGCAAACGAGTCGAGCCGAGCCAAAGCCTGGTCAGGCTCGGCTCGGGCTCGTTTAAGTTATACGAGGCTCGACCTCGAGCTCGACTTGATTCGATCTTTCTTGTACTGGTCTCGGCTCGATTCGATCTTTCTTGTACTGAGCTCGACTCGAGCTCGTAAAAAATTATACAAGCTCGGGTCGGGCTCGGGCTCAACTTGTTTTTCGTTTGACGTGTCTAAATAATCTTAAGCTCGGCTTGAGCTCGTTAAGAAACTCATTTACTAATACCCTAAATCCCTAATTTCCCAAATACATTTTTATTTTAATATATGAAAACTATAATAAATTATATTATATAAGGCTCGTTTAGGCTCGTGAGCCTAATCGAGCTTAGTGACATAGGCTCGAGCTCGATCTCGTTTAATAAATGATCTTAATATTAAGCTACAGCTCGACTCGGGCTCGTTTAAAATCGGTTTCGAGTCGAGCTTTTAACGAGTCGATCCCGAGTAGCTGTTGAGGATTGCAGTCTGAGTTGAGTGATCGGCCGATGGTTTGTGATGTTAATTTCTATGATGAGGATTATATTTTCCCGTTTTCCGTGTTGGACGGAAGGGATAACGAGCTTCCGGTTTCAGAGTTTGGAGGTAAATCCCGTGGGGTAGCAGATAGTTGCGGTATATACACCAAAGGATTTTTGTAGTATGTCTGTCGGGAGGTATTGATGGGTTTTGAGCACTACAACATTCCTATGGTGTACATGCTACCCTAATGATTTGGATATAGGTTTTTCTCAAGTTATACATGCAAATAATCATCCAAAGCATAAAACCTAAGACTATCATACAATTTTCGAAAATCACATGTAAAATAGGGTTTGGAACATTACCTCACTTGTTATATTGCAATAACAAGAATAATCCTTCTTGATCTTGACTTCTGAAAGCCTAGTGCCCCAAGTGTTGCACCTCTAATGGAGTCACAAACACTCTTGCAAAGGATGATTTAGAGAGGTGATGAAATCGGCCAGGATTCTTCTTAGAATGCTTAGAGCCTAAAATCACATGTAGAGGGGTCTTTATATAGCTGTGGATGCTAGGGTTTTTAGGTGGAAACCCTAATACCTTGCTTAGGCACCAAGCAGCCTATGGACACCTCCTTAAGAGGCCTTATACAGAATCTATAGGGCTCTTATATGATTTCGTCCACTCCATAATTAAGGAGTCCAATCAGCCCAGTTTTGCAACTATCAATGATTTGCAAAACAGTCCATCTATTATTAATCAGTTCCTTTAATCCTGAAATTAATACTATATTAATTTTTGATTAATCACTAATTAATAATATGATTTCCAAATAATATATTATTCTTGTAATATATTAATAAAATCATTCTGAGTACCAATTTATTATTCATATAATAAATCTTACTCTCTCTCCACTTGTCATCCTATCAATTTGCATAAGTGAAGGCAGCCCAAAAGGACCATGCTCATAATCAAGTCAAGTATATACCAATTATAGTTATGGGCTTAGACACCTAATCTAACAAGTATTTCTTATGATGCAAGAGAGTCACCAGTGGGGGGCTGTGACAGATGAGGACAAGGATATGCCTTGATTGATTATGGTAAGTCGTATTCAAGCAACTGTTTCAGGTAATCAGAAGGAGTATATCGGAACGAATACCCACGTTGTATATGATGCGAATCGACCTTGAGGGTGAGGTCTCCTGTTTCTATGTTGATTCTTGCGATGGGGTGGGGGTTGAGGATTCAGAAATGAAGTGTGGTAGTCCATTATTCCCAGATAAAGATTCTTTGCTATTTCGGGACAATCAAAATATATGTCTGTGCAGTTGTATGAGATTCTTGGTGATTGGAGGCAGTCACAGTGGGAAGTTTCTGAGGTCTCCATCTGAGATTCGAAATACTTGGAGTTGAATGGTCTTTATCTGGAAGGTCATCGAGTGTTGCGTAGTACGTCCCAAGAATCGGGTATGGTATATCTGGTGAGTCAGTTGTTGTTTGGTCTGTTTGGAATGCCAATTGGCGGTGGTTCGAACCTTAAGTGGGGGAGAATTGGGCATTATGATGAGAGGATCATCAATCTGTTGGGATGTGATTCCAAAAGATTGGGTTATAGGGATCTGCGATCTGGGTATATGAGACTTGGGACTAAATGTGGTCAAGGCAGGGTACAGAGCGAGATGATGCATGTTTTATGTGCTCAAGAATGAATGAGTGTCTTCACGACAGGTAGCCATTGGTCGGGGAGTTTGTTATGGTCAATGTTTCCTTCGAGTTCGTCAATGTTCGAGTTTTGGGGCGATATATTCGTTGAGGTCAAGTTTTGATTGTTGGGGGTTTTTCCAGTTCGGCGTATAAATTGCTATACTCCAGGGAGGATAGTGGTTGGTCTGTCAATTAACTTCAGAGTTGGTATGAGTAGCTCGCGAGGGTTATGATCGGTGAATGTTGGTTCATGGAGAATTAGTTCAGTTAACTCAGTATGGTGGTGGTTTGATAATGAGATTGTGGGATTGTTCGGTAATCTAGCAGTTGCGAGGTTGTAAGAGAGTGGATGAATCCAAGTGGGGGTAATCACTTAGGACTTTCGGGAAGGACCGTGGGGTGAGCCCATGGAGAGTGAGAGAGTGTTGTAAGACTGCGGGGAGCCGTAGCATTCACTAGTCAGTGTATGTGACGCAGAGGGGTTCTTAGGCTGGGTAGCCTTGCCATTTGAGTCTTTGGGAACCTGGTGGTCGGACTAGGTGCGAGGCTGGTGGTCTCAGCGAAGGTCGGTAACCGTTATATCCTGATTTAGCAAGGGTTGTCGCAAATCTGGAGGATTGGGGGTGTAATGTACACGTAGTTTTGTGGATCTCTGGTCATGAGTTGAGTATCAGGTTGGATATAGGTGGTTTCAATTTTGCTGTCAGATCAGGCTATTGTGTTTGAGTTTGGCTCCATCTGTGTAGGGGATAGGCAGGTTAGGATTCCGGATTTTCAGATGGATTTCATTTTGAGTGGTCATGGTTTCAATTCGATGTATTATACCTGGTAGGATCGGTTCGTTGGTTGGGGGAGGACCACAAAATGCATGGAATTAGTAAGGGGTAGGCGACAGAGGTTAAAGGTAATGTGTGACTACAGATCGGTTGTAATATTCACTTGAAGTAAAGGGCACTTAGTGATTGCATGTGCAATGTGATTGGTTGAGATAACTCTGTTGGATTGAACGGCTGTCGGATTCGTTTTGACGAATGGGCTAGGGCAACCTTTTTGCGGTTCAACTTTTGGGTCGGGAGTCGATCTTGTATTCAGATTTGGTGTTAAGCATTGGAAGGTAGTTGGGGCTTATGTTTGCGGATATCATTGGATAGTTTCGGTCGGGCATGGTCATTCAAGTCGGGGTCGGAGCTGAATCGTCCTTGGTTTGGTATTGGCATGGTTCTGTCTGACGGGAGGTCAGACATAGTGCAGAGTTTCAACTTCCATGCGGTTCGGCAGGTGATTCTTTTAATGTATGAGGGCAAAGTATTGAGGTTCATTCTTCAGATGGGTTTTGATAGCAGTGTCGGTGGTGGGTCTTCGATGCAAGGTGACCCCTCCATTTCTTTTGGGTTTCGGTCAAGATCGACCGGTATGTCGAGCATAAGTATTCTGCAGCTGATTACGATCAACGTCTTGTTTCCACCAGTCGCATCAAGATAATCAGGGTTGGAAGTGTTGTGTTTGGTCTGTTATTCAATGAGGGTTTGACATGGTGATGTTTTACCTGGGCGGTCTGTCGGGGAGTCAGACCAATTTAGATTTCAAGTTTGGAGAGGCAGAAGTGGTTCTCCAGTGGCAAAAGGTTCATTCTTTTTCGGGTTGGAGTTTCTGTTGGGTTCGGTTGTCTTAGGGAGATCATTTTATGTTCGAAATTTTCGGTTGTTCTTTTCGGGTTGTTTGGAATGATCTGAGTGTCAGTAAGGAGCGATTTCGAGGGAGAAATCTAAATTTTCGGTTGTGCTTTCCAACCTAACTGGGCTTCAAATCGTGACAACTGATTACAAACCATATGTTCCTGATTTGGGTTACATGGGTTTATGGGTTATATATCCAAATACATAATTTTATTCCTCAGAAGCCATTGATGGAGAATGTTGGAGAACTTGTTCGACATTCTGAAATTACCGTCCATGAAGATGGACTCATGTCATTGACTGGAACTAAGAAAGAGATGAAGGACATAATTTCGATTCTTGTTGAGATTTAC
Organism: Lactuca virosa; assembly: GCF_052849685.1. Taxonomy (NCBI): domain Eukaryota; kingdom Viridiplantae; phylum Streptophyta; class Magnoliopsida; order Asterales; family Asteraceae; genus Lactuca; species Lactuca virosa. The sequence goes on along the minus strand of NC_136426.1, from coordinate 110,942,928 downwards.
TTGTCAAAGAACTCAAATAATTGGAGAAGAACGATGCTCTTGAAACTCTAGCCCTTTCCAACACAAGGAGGAAGGCTTTGGCAACTTCATCTTGTCGGAATGTTAACAGTCAACTGAATGATATCCATTGTGTTCTTCCTGAATTCAAACCCTTATACCTAAATTACACAAACAAAATCCCTTCCCCCTTTGATTCCTCATAGATTCTCTTTCTGTGTTCTAATCAAGAGTTCTCAATAAAGTCTTAACTCTTAATCGCTCGCCCCAGAATAAGATTAAGAGAAGAAAACCTGATAATTTCTTGTGTTTTTAGAGTTCTTGACAAACCCTCTACTTAAATCCACACCGACGAAGAAGAAAACCTGTAAATTGCGATTAAATCTCTTACGTGTTTATTTTAATCCAAAAAACTTCATCTGCCTACACCACCAAAGGTCTAGTCAAACCTCTCTGTTGCCCCCTTCCGGTAAAAACCACGATTCCACCAAAACTGCTCACATAGTGAAGAAATCATCAAAAAATTGTTACAAAACCTTGATCCAAGAATGATTGCAAGTATGTTTTCCAATGCAAAATGGGAAGGATGGATAAAGAAGATGAATTGGGTGATTTGTATTGTATGCGTCAAGGGGAGAGAGAGGGAGAGAAAGAGAGAGAGGTATGTGGGCTCTTATTTTATATATATATATATATATATATATATATATATATATATATATATATATATATATATATATATACTTATAGGAAAAAAAAGAAAATGGAAAATAAATATAATAAGGCCAATTTAGTCTTTTCAGTTTACCGAAGGACCAAAATCACAAGCAAACTACCTAAAAAGGGCAACCAACCTAAAAAAAGTCGTGGTTTGGACTAAAACCCCAAAATAATGCATACCACAGGGACCATTTTTGCAATTTTTTCTAAGTATTTGCTTATCAAGAATAATTTAGAAGGTAATACTTTTACAAAATGACAAAAAAAATCAACCTACAAAATTAAGTAAGTAATTAAATTTAATAAAAAATATTAATTACTATTTTATCTGTTAGTATATTGGTTAAAATTAGATCGAGGACTTAAAATTGTAAGCCTGAACATATGTATTATGGGCTTTCTTGTGTGTTGAGAAAGAATCTAGAGCATGCCCTTGAGTCCTCTAAATCTGGAAAAAAAAAATGTAGTAAAGCATAATAATATCACTATAGAGTGATATGCTCTTATGTACAGGAGACTAACATTTGTTAAATGTTAGAGTTTATAATTCTTTTTGTTTTTTTCCCTAATATAGTCCTTCTGAAACTTTTTTTTGCATGGATGGTCTCTTTGGAGCAAACCTTGCACGCAAATGGTTCTTATGACTAACTTTGTTAACAGATTTTGTTAAGTGTTTGTAAAATGACGAAAATACCCTTTGTTTTACACAAAAATAGTCACGATGACTCCCCCACACACACACTCTCTCTCTCTCTCTCTCACATCCACACACACACACAAGAACACACACAATAAAAAACACACTCTTTCCCATTGTTCTTCCTTACCCTTCGTTCCGCCTCCTAATCGTTTCGACTTCCTTTGTTTTTCTCCAGTGACCACCATCCATCGTCGACACTATCGTTGACCCACTTGTAGGTTTATGTTTTAATGGTGATGTGTAACACCCATAAAAATCGTGCCAAATTTAAACTTTTAAAACATTTCAAAACCATTAATCATTACAAAACTTGTTTTCAAAATGTATAATATCAGAGTATCCCAGAAACATAAACATAAATATGAGGAGCTGTACGATCACGCCTTTGCCTTGCTGCGATCCCCTGATGTACCTGAAACAATAAACTGAAACTGTAAGCCCGAGGCTTAGTGAGTTCCCCTAAAATACCGATACACTGCATATAACACATTTACAAATAACAACATGTACTGGGTCCACAACTTTACAGTCTGGATTACCCTTGGGCCCACAGTGTAAGTCTGGATTGCCTACCGGGCCCACATATCACATCTGGATTGCCACCGAGCCGACAGTACGAGTCTCCCTCATCTCGTATCTGGAATGCTCCCGAGCCCACAGTACGAGTCTGGCATGCCCCACCTGGCCCTCAACTCATATCTGGAATGCTCCCGGGTTTGTTGGTTACCGCACGGAGCAGTATCACCTCAACCCATCCCACATAATATGTCGACATATAACACAACTAATGCACATACACATGATCACATAAAACTACAAGTAGTCCTACAGCTCTACCTAACTGGCATAGCAACTAGCATGCAACACTAACTCATACTCAACATACTACCACTGCTACGATATCATATCCAATGGGCCGACCTTGGTGCCTTAGACCCTTAGTATAGTGAGGTAATTCACCTCACAAATGTCGCACTAAAGCGATAAGTTCAACTCTCGAATCACCGACACGAACTCCACCACCTATAGTTACCATAAAACCATTTCCATAAATTTCCAAATTACCAAAATACCCCAAGAGGTCAAACTGGTCAACCCTTGGTCAAAGTCAACAGTCAAGGTCAACAGTCCATGTTGACCCGACTCGTCGAGTGCAGTTCACCGACTCGTCGAGTCCTTCCTGAACTCGAGAAGTTGTGAAATCCTTGGTTGACTCGTCGAGTTCATGCATGTCCAAATGTCGGGAAAACCCTAGTTGACTCGCCGAGTCACCCCACTGACTCGCCGAGTCCATGCAGAAGTCCTTGCACGACAATCTTCATTGGACTCACCGAGTTAGCCATGCAACTCACCGAGTCCCTTCAGTCCATTATCCATTCAGATGCTTTTTAAGCCATTTTAAGGTTCCATATTGCAGATCTAGCTTCCCAAGGCATGTTTATCACATAAAGTTGCAAACTTTACATGCATGCAAGGCTCTAAAGACTTATAATGTCAAAACCAAGCTTGTGATGGAGTTTTACACCTAAGGAGAGGTTCATACTTGCTAAAGTTGGAAGCTTTATGGACTTAGAGACCAAAGAGAGTTCAGATCTGAAGTTGCAACTTCAGATCTTAACTTATACCCAATAATAGCTTCCTAATATGCTAAAAAAATCCCTAATCTTAGCCAAATGATATCTAGAATGAAATGAGGTCAAGGTAACGACTTGATACCTTCAGAAGATGCTAACTGGGGTAGATTTCAGATCCCCACACTCTCCTTGCTTCTAGCCACTTGTTTCTCCAAGCTTTTCTCACTAAGATCCACCTTCCAAAGCTTAAAATACACAAGAATGGAGCACACACACGGATTATGGTTTGATGGACTCTCAAGAGGCTGTAAGGGGCTAAAGGAGGCTAATGATCCTTTAAATAGGGTGCAAAACCCCGAAAATTAGGGTTTCATACCCTAGCTCCTACTCGTTGAGTCCTATCTTGGACTCGACGAGTCGGTCACTTAACACGTGGCCAAACCCGCTCCTACTCGACGAGTCAGTGCATCCAACTCGTCGAGTAGACCTTGCAATTTATGAAAATTAAAGCCATAAAATTAATACCTAAGAGTCGGGGCGTTACAATTCTCCCCCACTTGAACTAGACTTCGTCCTCGAAGTCTGCTGCGGTGAACAACTAGGGATAATTCTCCCGCATCTCAGCCTCCGGCTCCCAAGTCCACTCGGATCCCCTCCGGTGCTCCCATTGTACCTTTACCAAAGGTACTTTCTTGTTCCGTAGAACCTTCACTTTCTTTTCCAGAACTGCTACCGGCCTCTCGACATAATTCAGGCGCTCATCGACCTGAATATCGTCTAATGACACCACCGCCTCCTCATCCAGAACACACTTCCGCAATTGCGAAACGTGGAAGGTACCGTGGATTTGACTAAGCTCCTCTGGTAACTCGAGTCTATATGCCACCTTGCCAACCCTGGCAATGATCTTGAACGACCCAATGTAGCGGGGACCCAGTTTCCCCCTCTTCCTGAAGCGGATCACACCCTTCCAGGGTGAGACCTTCAGGAGTACCATGTCACCGACCTGAAACTCCAACTCAGATCGGCGTTTGTCAGCGTAGCTCTTCTGCCGACTCTGTGCGGTCTGCAGCCGCTGTCTAATCTGCTGAATCATATCGGTAGTCTACAGGACTACCTCGGTCCGACCCATCACCCTGTGACCCACCTCACACCAACAGACCGGGGTGCGACACCTCCGCCCATATAACAACTCATACGGTGGAGCACCAATGCTGGAGTGAAAAACCTTGTACACACTATCCCGTGTGGTACGCTCAGACATCTGTAAATACTCGTCCCATTTATCTGTCCCCATGTCGTATGCTAACTGATGAATTGCAGTTATGTATTTTTGAATTGGAGAAAAACCTTTGTTACGTCTCGCATTCCGCTTCCATTGGAAAAACTGAAATCGACCTTCCAAATCTTCAACAATACGTAAAAATAACTCTTTCCTTATCCGAAACCGTCGTCGAAACTTTTCAGTGTACACGGCGTTGTCTACAAAATAGTCTTCTATAAGACGATTATCCCCGCCTTCACGATTTCTCCTCAATGGAGGTCTTCTTATTTGAGGTTTTGAACGTGAACTTTGACCTTGTTGGTTTCAGAAATACGTCACTGTTTTAGTTATGACGAAACCGACAAATAATGTCTCTTCCTGTGCCATCGAATCGGAGGACGAAGATGATGATTATGACATTGTGGTTGAGTGGATTTTTTTAGAGAATATGTAGAAATAAGTGTGAATTATGTTAGGTTAGTTTGGTATTTATAGAGTGGTAAATGTATTAAAAACATAATTTTCAACAATTTATTGTCGTAGTCGTTGGGAAAAAAAGGTTTTTTTATGTTATCGTTGGAAATCAGAAAACGGAAAAAAAATCGACCAACGAAATGAAGAGAGGCGCTGGGGTAGCCTCCCCTCACTCTGATAAATTACTTTTAGATATTCGATTATTGCAAGTGCTGAAACGAGAATACGTCGTTGCTTGTTGTGTGGAGAAGAAAGAGACAAAACAATTTCCGAAAAAATCAGCTTTGGTCCTTGAAGACGCCCATGATAAAATCTACCCCTAAACCGAAATTCTTTAGCAAATTGATTTATAGAATTAGCACAATACCCTTGGACATATAAATCTTATTTATACTAAATAAATTGGTTTATTTTAATATTTTAATTATTATTGTTGTTGTAGTTGTTGTTGTTATTTTTAACTATAAAAATAATCATAATGACATACCTGAAATCAAAATGGGCATTACACATCTTCTTTGACTCTTAAAGACGTCATCAATACCGTATTTACCAACAACAACTTAAATATAACTCAGGTGAAATTTATGAATAGTGTTTTGATTTTTAGTATAGAAAAGAAAATACTTAAAAATGTTAAGACTTAAAATGTAATTACTCGTTTAAATAAAATGAAAGAACGTAGATATGAACTTTAAAACGTAATTTTATTATGAAAATTGTACTTTATATTTAATGAAATTGCTGTTTTTATTTTTTTATTATTGTATATTATGCAATTTGTTTTGGAATACTCATTTACTTTTACCGGCTTCATCACTGTCTTAGTAATAAAAAATTGGAGTTTAATATGCAACTTATATAAAATAACTTTAAAAAAAATATTTAGTCTATTATTTCGTCTACATCTTTAAATTTTATAGAATAAATAAAAACTCATTTTAATATTTCTACAAATTTCAAAAATTCATCCATCATTATTGTCGACTTATAAATTTTAGAGAATAGTTTATCATTTTACTCTACAACTTTTTAAAATACTAAAGCATAAAGTGGCAGTGGTGGAATAAGTGGAGCATTTATTTAATTATAATAACAGATGTAATAATAGAAAAAGAAAGACATAAAAATGAAAGCAAAATCTTTTTATTTCACAAATGGAGATATGTAATGAAAACTCTTATGGATTTTGAAACCATAATAAATATTGATATTAGACAAAGTTTCATAATTAGTCACTATGGTTAGATTTTTCATGGAAAACGACATGTCACTGGTTTCTGTGGTTTGCAAAATTTCATGAATGGTGTTCTTGTCGTTAAATCTAACTTTTTAGCTGTTAGATTTTTATGAAAAAGACTATTTTACCCTTGTACTAAATTTACCATACACTACAAACCTTAAGGACCATTTGTGTAATTTTGTAAATTTGTAATTTTGTATATATATAAATTATAAGTCTAATACTGATATATATATATATATATATATATATATATATATATATATATAATTTTAGTTGTTTATAGTTTTTTTAATATTTATATTTATTTTGATTAAAGTAAATGAAAGAAATTGGGCCGATAATTATATGATTCCGGGCTTCCGGCCCCAATAATATGATTTCGAGTGAAGAGTGAAGACTTCCACGACCCAGGCCCAATTAGGGTTTCGCCTCCATATTAACTTCATTTGGATAGCTCGGCCGCTGTTTCCCTTTGAACTTCTTCGGCACTGCTGCTACCCTGATAGGGTTCTCACAGAAGGTAAAGATCTTCCTTAGCCTCTCAATCTCATTCTCCCCTTTTATTTGCATCTTGTTCTAATCATAACCGTTTAATCGATTTTGTATGCTCCATTTCTTTGTACATTTGGAGGAGTTGATGATAAATAGTATGTAGTATACGATTGACGATCGGTTTAGGTTTTTTTATGCCTGAATGTAGTATACGATTGATGATGAAATTGATAGCTTATACTCTGTTTTATGTCTATGCAGAAGTGAAGTTTAAGGCAGCAACAGTTAACAACCATGAGGTATGTGTGTAGATTCAGCCATTTGAGTTTTTCCTTTTCTCAAAAACTTTTTACCTTCTATGCGACTCATGCTATACAGAGATTTTAACATTTGTTGCGAGTTTTTAATAATCGAATCGAATTTTTATTTAATTAATCAAGATTATGTTTACTTTCTGTATGTTTTAACAATTCCAATAGACGTGTAGTATTCTCGATCCACAGGAGATTTATAGTGTTGCTCTTCAAATTAAAACTATTTTCTCTGTTTCTATGCCGATTCTTATAAATGCGCATCATTTTAAAACTAATTCACATGTTTCGGCTGATTCACAACTAATTCAACAATTAATATCTCAATATCTGCTTTCACAGTAAGCTTCAGAGTGAAGCCCTAAGAGAAGCCATTACTCAAATCACCACAGATGCAAAAGAGAAGAAGCGTAATTTCACTGAAACCATTGAACTCCAAATTGGACTCAAGAACTACGACCCACAAAAGGACAAACGTTTCAGTGGAACAGTCAAATTGCCTCACATTCCTAGACCTAAATTGAAAGTTTGCATGCTTGGAGATGCCCAACATGTTGAAGAGGTAATAAGCTTTCTCTTTATCATAAAACAATACTCAAGTCACCAAAAAGATTCATATCTTTAATATTTCATTTAACATGTTCTTGAATACTTATGTAGGCACAAAAGATTGGACTTGAATACATGGATGTTGAAGGGCTCAAGAAGCTGAACAAGAACAAGAAGCTTGTGAAAAAGCTTGCGAAAAAGCACCAAGCTTTTTTGGCTTCTGAATCTGTCATTAAGCAGATTCCTCGTTTGTTAGGCCCTGGTCTTAACAAAGCGGGTAGAATTTTTTAAACATAGTTTTAATGACATAAATGTATTATTTATTTACTTATATTTGTATATGTTAAAATTCAGGAAAATTCCCAACACTTGTTTCTCATCAAGAATCCCTTGAAGCAAAAGTAAATGAAACTAAAGCAACTGTGAAATTTCAATTGAAGAAGGTTTTGTGTATGGGAGTTGCTGTTGGAAACTGCAGCATGGAAGAGAAGCAGATTTTTCAGAATGTTCAAATGAGTGTTAACTTTCTTGTTTCATTGTTGAAGAAGAATTGGCAAAATGTGAGTTCTCTTTTTTTTAATAATTTAAAGTTTTTTTAAAAAAGTTTTGAAACTAATTGTTGTTGTTTGGATGATATTGATAACAGGTGAGGTGTTTGTATTTGAAGACAACAATGGGAAAGCCAGTGCGTATTTTTTAGGTTGTTTTTTTTGGGATTTGTTTTTGTTTGGAGACAAAGATTAGTGAATTGAGTACTTGGAAGCAATTTTTGCTTTATGTTTTTTTGGTTTTGTTGGATGTTTAATTTTTAATTGTATTGGATTTTGCTATGAGGATTATGTTTTTAATATGGTCTACTTATTGATAAAGTTAACATGAAGTCGCTTATTTAAAAGTGTTTATTTAACTTGATAAACAAAGCAAAATTTGTGAAATTTAAAAAAGGTAAAAAGACATAAAAGCTAAAAGCTAGTTTATACTATTATATAATTTATCACATTAATATTATAAACCTAAGTACAGTTTGCTGTCTTCATTTTTCTTCTTATAGAAAAGTCGAGTTTTAATGAAATTTTCAGTTATGCATTAAAGCTATTGTGCATCTAAATGATACTTCTACATATCGATGGGTTTTTCAAAACTTAATATTATAATACAAATAAAAATGTATAATAAAATATAAATCAAATTTCTTGTAAGAGTTGTATTCGCCTGTGAAAACCATGGCTATTTTAAGCATTTTTGAAATTCTTTTATTTTTATCTATGATGAAAAATCATTTAAAGGAAAGACTAGTTATTTTAGTAAATTTCTTTAGATATTAAATGAATAAGAAAGAAGGTGGCTTTGTTACGAATAGACGAAATGAAGAATACCTATTAGTCATGGCTAAGAGCCACTCAATCATTTGTAGAATTGTAGGGCCCCTATTTAGCTCTAAAAACCTCTTATGTGACCAATTTAGACTTTGGGTGTTTGGTGCTTCAAATTGAATTATTTTAGTAAAAGCATATTAATAATAATTAGCTGTATGAAGCAAATTATTAGATAATAAATGAAAAATAGTTAGGAACTAAAATCAAAGCTCGATTATAATGATACTAATATACAAAAAGTACAACAACAAAAATCTTTTACCAAAAAACTGTTGTATGAAAAGAAAAAGCACACTTATAAAGATTAATAAGAGCATAATTGATTCGAGTTTAGTTTTAAGGCGATATAGATCTTTATTATACTAAGTACAGAATGTTGAACAAGAAGTATCATATTACAAAAGATAGCCTTGTACGAATCCAACTGTAGTCACGAGCTTAATGTGATCGACTACTAAATATTACTTTATTTATTAGCAATTCTTTTTCTATAAACAAATTATTCCTTATTGAATGGGGACAAACTAAAACCTTGGAGTTTGTGGTAAATTGCAATAGAATATATGACGATTGACAATAATTCATATAACCCCCTAAAGTCTATACAAAATAAACAAGCAATACTAAACATTATTTATTTAACAAATCTTCTCCGGTTCGAGTCGTAGTTTCCAAATGTTCAAACTAGACCTAAAATCAAAACATCTACTTCGAGGGTAACTCATTCGTTAAGATATGAGCACATTGGTGAGAAGACGGGACATCTAGAACTCTAATGTGGCAAAGGTCATACATGTAAATTTAAAAAGAAATAATAAATTGTACCATTTGAACTTCCTACAAGTACATGTCGAACCGAACCAACCTCAGGTCCCATCACATGGGGATAAATCATGGAGCACTAGTGATATGTTAGAAAAACAATGTTTGAACCTTGAACTCCTATATGGAATTTCGCACGTCGACTGTCAGGTTCCTATCGTTTGGGTTACAATATATATCACAAAAGAATATCGTTGCACGAGACAAAAGCCAGTGAAGTTAAAGAAGATTGTGAAACCAAACAACCTCTACAACGACAATAACAACATCGCAACATTCAAATTTGACACCGAAACAAGAGACAATTTGTTATCATCAAGAAAGACACAACAAACATACATAGATCAATGCATTTCATGACATCCCACCGACTTTATGTTGATGTAAGAGACCAAATGAAATACCATTGACGGATGAAGTTGAAGCCAATGACTGAGAGTGCCCTAAAGATAGCAAATGATGCATTTTAGCACATTCATATAGTGCTTACGTGGATCATGCATATAGACGCAAGCTTGGTAGACCACATAAGTTAGTTCAGGATGAGGAAATTTCGGTTTGAATGGGAACCAAATGGGGTACAATAAAGAGTTGTATTTGAAAGTAGTTTACTGTTAGAGGGAAATGTGAATTTTATGTCCGTATGTGTTTTGAGGATTACATGAGAGCATATTCAAATGTTTTTGTGTTACCATAAAACACATATTGAGAAAGAAAGAGTCTAGAATTTGAGCGAGAAGTCATAATTCCATTAAAATACAAGAGATAACATAAGTTAGTAATTGTAAATTTGATTGAAAGGAAGGAGATGAAAAACTTAATCATGGTGAATGATGCAATAAGAATAATGTCATTAACATGGAGAAGTAGATAGATAATGTCATGTCTGTGATGAAATGTGAAGATGGAAGTATCGAATTTGTTACTATGGAAATATAAGGAAGAAAGATAAATAACAAACCAGTGATAGTAAGCACAAGATGCTTGTTTGAGGCAATAAAGATCCTTTTTAACTTGACTAACATGTTTTAGAAAAGAGGAATGAACATAACTTAGACATTGTCGATAAAAACCTCCTCACTCAAGTCGATAGTCATGAATGCATTTTTAACATCATGCTACCATATTAGTCCGCAACGAGAGACAATAAAAAAGAACTGATAACTAAAATAGTTTGTGTAACTTTAATACGAGTGTTTTGGACTTATCGGAATTCGTTGGTCTTCGGAAACGAAAAATTTAGAAAAAATATGATGTTTGAGTCTGAGAAGTTTACAACGTCAACACATTTTCACAGGTCACATCGAAGATTTGATGTGCCATCATCGAATAACTTAGTGTTAATATGAAATATAATTGAATAGTTTATTTGAAAACTTATTTTGTTATATATTTTAAGGGGAAAAACAAAACTTATATTTGTATAAACTATAAGGGTTATTTTCATAAAAGACCCTACATTTTGATTTTTTTTCTTTTTAGACCTAAAACTTTTTTCTTTTCCGAAAAAGACCTAACTTTTAGCTTTGACTTGTTATTTTAGACCCTAACAAGTAAATTAAGTATTTTTATTTCATAAAAGACCCTATATTTTATACTTTTTTCCAATCTAGACCTAAAATGTTTTTTATTTCAAGACTAATTGTATAAAAACATGATTATATCCTTTTAGTTTAAAAATAGACATCGATTTAAACAATGTAATTATTATGCCTACATTTATTTATGATTGGAAAATTCTTTTTCCACGTATATTTATAAAAAAAAGACCCTATATTTTGTTACTTTTTTCCATTTTAGACCTAAAATGTTTTTTTTTTTCAAAATAAACTCAACTTTAAAATTGGTTATAATCTTCAAGACCAAATATATAAGGTACTTCTTGACTATACTGAAAAAGAAAGTATACATGTATACACAAAAAATGTTATCTGATCTATTATCTTTTGAGCGAATATAACCTAGAAGAATTACAAAATTTTATTTTTTTCTAAAAGATATAATTAAACTTTATCTTGGATATATATATATATATATATATATATATATATATATATATATATATATATTATATCATTAAACTTGATATATTGTTTATAAAAAATGTTATTATTACCGCTAATAAAAAGTTCGATGTTAATTTGATGTTTTTTGGTAACATAGACAATACATGGCTAAGATGAATCTTTTAGCATAATAACAACTTTTTTATTTGTAGAAAAAAACAATATACCATGTAATTTAATAAACTGTATACAAAATAAGATTTTGCAATTTTAAACAAAACTTGAATTTGATATATCTAAACAAAACTATTATGAATGTTTAGGATTAATATTTTTATGTATGTATTTGATATAGTTATACCATATTATTCAATAACGGGCTAATGCTACAAAATATTCTATGGCTTTGGTTTAGGAGTATGATAGTTAGTTCGTTTGTTAACTGTTCCAAAAAAATTGATTAAAAAATTCAACCAAAAAAATAATATAGAAAAGTGAGAGAGGGAAATATGTCCAAACTCACGAAATAAGTATAATAGACAAACTAAAAAAAAATATTTTGTATACAGTTTTGTTAAATTACCTGGTATGTTTATTTCCTACAAATAAAAAAAAATGTTATTATGCTAAAAGATTCTTCCTAGCCATGTATTATCCATGTTACAAAAAAATATCAAATTAACATCGAACTTTTTATTAGCAGTAATAATAACATTTTTTATAAATAATATATCAAGTTTAATGATATAATATATATCCAAGATATATCTTTTAGACAAAAATAAAATTTTGCAATTCTTCTAGGTTATATTCGTTCAAAAGATAATAGATCAGATAATATTTTTTAGTGTATACATGTGTACTTTCTTTTTCGGCGTAATAAAAAAGTACCTTATATATTTGGTCTTGAAGATTATAACCAATTTTAAAGTTGAGTTTATTTTGAAAAAAAAAACATTTTAGGTCTAAAACGGAAAAAACTACAAAATATAAGGTCTTTTTTTATAAATATACATGGACAAAGAATTTTACAATCATAAATAAATGTAGGCATAATAACTATATTGTTTAAATCGATGTATATTTTTAAACTAAAGGATATAATCACGTTTTTTATATTTTAGGTCTAAACTGGAAAAAAGTACAAAATGTTGGGTCTTTTATGAAATAAAAATACTTAATTTACCTATTAGGGTTTAAAGTAACAAGTAAAAGGTAAAAGTTTGGTCTTTTTCGGAAAAGAAAAAACTTTTAGGTCTAAAAAGAAAAAAAATCAAAATGTAGGGTCTTTTATGGAAATAACCCAAACTATAAACTATAAAGTATAAAAAAAATTTAACTCTTTTTAAACAATTAAAAAAAAAAAAAAAGCGGCGAGTTTGTCTGTGCAGTTAGGGTATCATTTGGTTAACTCAATTCTTCGTCTCTCTATAGATGCCAAACGCCACCTTCCAAGTTCCAACCCCCTTCTCCTCTCTATAAATAAACCCTCCTTCTCAAATTTTCATAAACCTCGATTCCTCCGCTTCATTGTATTTCTCTTCCGTAAGTAAACTTCAAATCCTATTTTTCTTTGATCTGTTGTTCTTATGCTATTTTTTTCGTCCAGAGATCTTCATAGTTAATGCCGTAGTTTTCTGTATTATGTGTATCTGTTCATTTCCTAGTGGTTGACTGGTTGGTGATTAATTTATGTCTGTTCTAATCGTAGATGTAAGTTGATATCGTCACGAAATTATCATCTGAGTTTGATTAGATCTGTTTCAGCGGTGTTCCTTTTCGAATCGTGTGTACTGTAACTTGTTGCGTCAATTAACACTCTTTCATAGCGAAAAAAATTGTACTTGATTTGATTCAACATCTAAGAATTCAGTAGAAAATTACAAAATTGGGGAAAACTTTTTGTTGCGATGAGAGCTTACATGCATGAGAAATTACTTGTTGAAATCTATGAAGGATTGCGAAATTTACATAGATCATGTCTTTGATACATTCAATTGTTATCATTTACATAGCGAATTGAAGCCCTAACTTACGAATGTTTTTCAGGTCACAAAATGTCGGCCATCAGACTTACTACCCCAACCACCATCATAACCACACCCAAAACCTCCACCACCCCCAGCGCTTTCCTAAAATGCCCCTCCACTCTTCCATCAATCAAGAGCATCTCAAAAGCTTTTGGCTTGAAATCAGGGTCGTCTTTCAGGACAACAGCCATGGCAACATACAAAGTCACGCTAGTTGGACCAGATGGAGAAGAGAATGAATTTGAAGCACCTGATGATTGTTACATTCTTGATTCAGCTGAAAACGCTGGAATTGAACTGCCATATTCTTGCAGAGCTGGTGCGTGTTCAACCTGTGCTGGAAAGATGGCTACTGGATGTGTTGACCAGTCTGATGGGTCTTTTCTTGATGATAATCAAATGAAAGAGGGATACTTGTTGACTTGCATTTCTTACCCGACTTCTGATTGTGTGATTCATACCCACAAAGAAGGTGATCTTTATTGAGTTTGGTATGTTTTTCTGATTATGTTGGTTCTTGTTTATTATCTTGGATTTTGAATTGTTTGTGGTAGTAGGTTTTGAAACTTTGTTGTCTAGAATCGAATGTGTTTTATGATGCGGAATGTTAGTTTTTGTTGTTAGTAATAAGTGATTAAGTGAAATTAAAACTTGTTTCTGATCTTATCTTGAATTAAGGTAAAGAAATTATAAACCCAATTGATTTCTATGGCTATTTTCTTAATGCATATCTATTCCTAATATTCCAATAAGGCACCACCTTAATGGTTATGGAATAACAACAGTTCAATCTTCTTAAAATGTATAAAGTTCAAAGTTGAATAAACAAATTGTAAGTAACAATAAATTTGGTGTCAATGAATGGCACTATCATATTTGGTGTTATGTTATTCCTAAACATTGAAACTGTGTAAAAATGGCGATGAATTTGAGCAATGTTACATTAAATTTCAACTTGAGATACCTAAGCAACAAGTGCGACATGAAAGCGCAAGAAGAATCCAAATTGAGTCATTGTAAGTTTGCTTGGTGTTTAGATTTGAACTTGGTGAAATTCAACTAATTAGCTCAAATCAAGTTATAATTTAAATTATGGTTACAAATATAGCGTCAAATAAGTCAAAATATTGTCGAATAAGTGGAGGACCACTTCCATGACATGGGTTTGCCTAACCCTAAGAAAATTGTAGATTTACGTAGAATGAACGTTTTCATAAAATCAATGCATTTGGGAAGTCAAGATTCCAATAATCATGATAAATAATATTTGATCTTATTACAACTATTTATTTGTCGACTTGCCTTTTAAAAAAAAGCAAAGAGATTTGCCGTGTTTATGTAGAATATGAACCATGGCATAGAGTGGGGTGCTAAGCAGCTGAGAACTGAGATGAACACGTGGGTTGGTCTCATTGGGCCTGATTGGGCTAGGCCGGTTTTGTATCAGATACTCTCAGTCTCAGATAGTAGAAGAAACATTTCTTGTGGTTTGGACTCGGTGATCAGTAGGCTTTGACTGGGCCGATGTTTTTATTGGACCAGCCCGATATTGGGCAAATTCTATAAAATTGATTTTTCGTCGTAAAATATACATAAAACTAGCATTGTACAAAACATTTTCTTCCTACTTATCTTCCTACCCATATGAAATTGTGACAAGTGTCATATTTAGATAAAACTAATAATATTTTAAGACACTTGTCATCATTTCAAATGGGTAGGAAGATAATTAGGAAGAAAAATAGGAGGATATTTAATTTCTCGGAAAGGAAAAGCCGGTTTGAAAGAAATCAATCCAGTTTGAAACCGAACCGTTTGTTAGTATAAGTTTGAGCGGATTGGAATTGCTTTCGGTTAAAGCGCTTTTAAATAGAAAAAAATCGTTCCCATCAATAGTATATAACATGAATTCTGGGGAGCTTTATGTACATTTCCTTTTTTGTTTTTACTACTTTTGCCACGATACTTTCTGCCTTTTAGATTTTGACCACATAAGTTTTGGTGGTCATAGGTTTTACAAGAAATGTTTTGATGGTTAAACAATCTTGAATGAAACATTTTATTTTTGGGTTTATGCAGAAAAATCTCATTATTTTGAGAAATTTTTTAATAATGTTCTAAAAGTATTTTTTTTGAATGGAAAAGTCCCGATTATTTAATATTTTGTCCAAATTAATGAAAAAGTCATTTTTCATATTTTAACAGGAAAGTACAAATTATGTGATTTTTCCAAAATAATAAGACTTTTCTGTTAAAAAAAAGAACTTTTAGAACTTTATCACAATTTTTTCCAAAATAATAAGACTTTTCCGCATAAAATCTTTTTATTTTTGAACCTCTAAACAAACTTGACTCCTTGAGTGTTCGAAAACAATTACATGACGTACCAATAATTTTTGATTGGCTCACTTTTCATCAACCGTGATAATTTTGTCAAATCCTAACTCCTTCACCAAAACGCGACAACAATGTTGAAACATAGGTTTTTCAATCAGTTTTATTTATATGATTTTTAACCAATTTTAACGGGTTCTTGTAACGAAATGGCTATGCTTATGGGATGTTGATCGAGTATCTTTGATTATATGTATCTTGGCATGCCAATTGGGTGTGATATGTAAAATACAAACGGGTGAAAAGTTGTTATTCACCATTTTATAAGTAAACTGCCAAGGAGGAAAGTGAAAGCTCTTTATATAGGTGGCGGTACTCTCTTAAAACTAGTTTTGGGAAGTTTTATATTTTGCTTTTTTTTTTCTCTTTTTCGAGCTACAAATTTGATTCTAAAATTCTTGGAGATATTACATTGTCAATTCTTTTGGTAAGGGGAGATTGACACATAAGATGTGTTAGACCAAAAGGAATAAAGTCATAGCTTCTAAGGGTGAAGGTGATTTGGATATTGATAATTTATTTGCTACAAATCATGTAATGCTTTATGCAGTTGGAAATTGTTGGAAATTCCTATATGGGACAAATACCTTTCCTTGCTTATCAAAGTTATTCATGATAAATAATAGAGGGTTTGGTTATATCAAGGCCCAAAACTAGAGGTGTTTGGTAGACCACTGTTTATTCTTTTGTTAATCTTTGTACAAAAGATATTGATCTCACTATATACACTTTTACAAAAGAGTGCGTGATAGAACATTAACTTCTTTTGATAATCTCACGACTTCGGTTTTTGATCCACAGTCAAACACGGTTGTATACACAGGATATGGATGTGTTTCCTAATCCAACGGATCATATTTATCATATCTAGTTTTGCTGATCAGTTAAATTCGATTTTTGGGTTGGATCAAATTTTGGCCCGAATACGATTCTTTTGTGCATCCTTATATGAGATGTTACTACAAGGTAGGAAAAGTGTATATTAAACTCAATACCTTGGGATGAAGAATTATCCTAAAGTGGTTATAGATGGCTAATTTGAATGATATATCATTGTGCCCAAACTTTGTTGTGTGTGCTCGTTATGTTATATGATGAAGATATTGATTCCATTGAACATATTTTTGTTTCTTGTTCTTTAGCATGTCAATTATGGTGTCAAGTTAGCATCTAATAAGAAATTCAATACCCAAACTTTACTATAGCTAAGGGATGGTCTATGTGGGTGGATTAAACTCAACTAAAGATTGAGCAAATATAAATCTTGATGATATTTTTCTTACTGATTTTTGGGTCTTAAAATTTATTGGAACGCTTGCCTCTTTGACACCACTAAGCCAAGACATAATGATTTATATGATAACGTTGTATAAGATTTATTTTCCTTGAATTATACGTGCCTTTCGTTACATATATATAATATGTACAAGAAATGCAACAGATAATAACTAGCCTAAGAGATAATTATTTAAATTACAAACGATGTTATCTCTAAGTCTATATATTGCTAATACCCCCCGTCAAGCTGAGCGATGGAGGACCAACTCGAAGCTTGGTGCGAAAGTGTTCAAAAAGAGGTATAGGAAGACTCTTGGTGAATATATCAGCTAGTTGTTGATGCGTGGGAATATATTTGGTTCGAAGTTTCCCAAAGGCAACAAGTTCTCTAACAAAGTGATAATCAATATCAATGTGTTTGGCACGTTTGTGAGCAACGAGATTCTAACTGAGAAAAAGTGCACTTTTGTTATCACACAGTAAGGTGGGAATCGAAGCAAGTAAGGCTTGGAGATCCTTAAGCAAGTGTATCACCCAAACGATCTCAAAAGCAGTGTTGGCCATGACACAATATTCTGATTCACAACTTGAACGAGATACAATAGGTTGCTTTTTGGCATACCACGAGACTAGATTACCCCCAAGAAATATGGAATACCCATAAGTGGAACGACGAGTTTCAATGCACTGAGCCTAATCAACATAAGAAAATCCAACTATTGAGGAGGTATGAGGTTTTCTGAAGTGCAAAACAAAGGAGAGAGTACCTTTGACATAGCGTAGTATGCATTTGACAACTTGAAAATAATCGTCTGTTGGTGCATGAAGGAATTGACTAACTTGATTCACTACATAAGAAATATCTTGACGTGTGATTTTAAGATATTGTAGTGCACTGACTAGCGATCTAAAGAGAGTTGGATCCGAGAATTGAACTCCAGTGGTAGTGAGGTGATCAGTTATGGACAATGGGGTAGAGGTGGGTTTGGATTCCAACATACTTGCTCGTGTGAGAATATCATGCATATACTTAGCTTGAGTAAGAAAGAGATTTTATCCATATATGAAACTTCAAGGCCTAGAAAGTAGCTTAAGTTCCCAAGGTCTTTATGAAACATCCCAAAAATATGACCCAAAAATTTCGTTTTCAAACCATTATTAAAAATCATAAATCATCCAAAGTCATTAGTGAAATCATAAATCATGTATCATAAAACATCATAGTATATGTCTCAAATCAAAATCTCATAACAAATCATCAGAGTAAGCTCCCAGGCTAATAAAATTGTGGTGTGTGCCATGCCATCAACTCGAGCCCTTCCCTTTGCTACTAGAAGTACCTGAAACCAAAACTGAAAACTGTAAGCACGAAGCTTAGCGAGCTCCCTCAAACTACCATATACCATATAATAACACATATAACACATACTGGGCCTTGCCCACTGCATCGGGCCCCGCCCGACATCGGACCGAAGTCCGACATAAATTGGGCCCCGCCCGTAATCGGACCGAAGTCCGGTATAAGCTGAACATAACATAAACATAACATATAACATAATCACATATACTGCATCGGGCTTGCCCGGCATCGGATCGGAGTCCGGAACATATAACACATATCATAACATGCACTCACAAAGACATCAAGCATACATAACTACTTCTCGGGACCACCCCGATATCGGACCGAAGTCCGGAACTACTACCATCTAAACGGGCCGGCATTGTAGCCGTAGACTCGTTCCTACTGGAAGGAAACTCACCTCGTCTGACTGACTGCTGAAACTCTGGGCGAGGAATCTCTGTCTGCTGCTCCGACGACTCTCCGACTATAATTTAATAAGGACACTTAGTCAAAAGAGATACTATTCTTAGGGTAAAATGATCATTTTGTCCCTGGTCAAAGTCAATCATCCTGGTCAAAGTCAACCTTTCAGGTTGACCAAACTCGCCGAGTCAGCCATGTGACTCGCCGAGTCCTAGAATTCAAAACCCTAGAAATCGCGACTCGACTCGCCGAGTCACCTCTTGACTCGACGAGTCCTTAAGCTACTTGCCATCGCGGTTTGTCGAACTGACTCGTCGAGTCTTCTTCAGACTCGCCGAGTCTTGGCATAATCAGGGAAGGGACAAGATCATCCTACTCGCCGAGTTCCTAACCAACTCGCCGAGTTCTATGAACATCATCGGGGTTTCTTTATCGGGCTCGCCGAGTTCCTTATGAACTCGTCGAGTCCCATGTAGATCTAACCTAGTTAGCTGGTTTCACACTTTTACAACTCCAAAATACAGATCTAGATTGTTTCCAAGGTCCATTTCTATAAAGTTGGAGACTTGAGGGCTTTGCACACCTCAAATGAACCCAAACTCAAATTATAGCAATCTACTTTCATGAACATGGTCATGTCTTGCATGAAAACGGGTTCAAGACCCTTTTTATGGCTCTAGAGGCCCCAAACTACAGAAAAGGGGTAAAGTCTTGCAACAATCCAATAGAGTAGCTTTGCCTAATCAAAAGGGTCAAAAGACCCAAGAATCCACATGCAAAAGATCTAAGCTATAGCTCATCAAGATTAGAACTTTTTACCTCAGAAAGCTGCCAAAGATGTTTAAATAAGGAAACCCTGAAAAGGGGTTTAAGATGTTTAAATAGGGTGCAAAACCCCGAGAATAGGGTTTCTTCCTGGCAGTCCTACTCATCGAGTCCATGCTTGGACTCGCCGAGCAGGATTTTTAAATCCCGCGTCTTATAAGGCATCTACTCAACGAGTTAGGGCTACCAACTCGTCAAGTGGCTCAATCCTAAACACTTGAATAAATAAATAATTGCGTACCAGGAACGGGGCGTTACAATTCTCATCCACTTGTCTTAGACTTCGTCCTCGAAGTCTGTTGCGCCTGAAAACAACTTCTGGTAGTGCTCCCTTATTTCCTCCTCAGGCTCCCACGTCCACTCTGAACCCTTGCGGTGCTGCCACTGCACCTTCACTAGCTTGGCCCGTTTGTTCCTCAGCTCCTTCGTCTTACGATCTAAGATCGCCACTGGTTTCTCTATGTAATTCAGGCTGTCATCAACCTGAATATCCTCCATGTGTATCACTGCTGAATCATCCACCAAGCACTTCCGCAGCTGGGAAACGTGGAACGTGCTGTGAATCTGGTTGAGCTCTACTGGAAGGTCTAACCGGTAGGCAACCCGACCCACCCGATCCAAAACCTGAAACGGACCAATGAACCTGGGGCCCAGCTTGCCCCGCTTCCGAAACCTGATAACACCCTTCCAGGGTGACACTTTCAGGAGGACCATATCGCCCACCTGAAATTCCAAGTCCGAACGCCGCTTATCGGCATAACTCTTCTACCGACTCTGAGCAGTCTGGAGCTTGCTCCAGACCTGCTGAATCCGCTCCGTGGTCTTGAGCACTACCTCTGTACTCCCCATGAGTCTCTGACCGACCTCACCCCAACAAATTGGGGTCCTACACTTCCTCCCGTAGAGCATCTCGAAGGGAGGTCGGTCTATACTGGAGTGATAGCTGTTATTATACGAAAATTCCGCTAACGGAAGATACGTATCCTAACTGCCACCGAAATCTAGCACACACGCCCGAAGCATGTCCTCGAGAGTCTGAATCGTCCTCTCGCTCTGCCTGTCCGTCTGAGGGTGGAAAGCGGTGCTAAAATGGAGACGAGTACCCATCTCGTCGTGAAACCGCTTCCAAAACCTGGAATTAAACCAGACATCTCGGTCTGACACCACCGAGACAGGCACTCCATGACGTGTCACTACCTCTCGTACATAAATCTCGGCCAACTTCTCGGCCGAGATGCTCTCCTGAATCGATATAAAATGGGCGCTCTTGGTCAACCGATCCACGATGACCCATATCGAATCAACCCTACGTGCGGTCCTGGGAAGCTTAGTAATGAAGTCCATCGTGATATCCTCCCATTTCCATACGGGAATGTCTAAAGGCTGCATCTTGTCGTGAGGCCTCTGGTGCTCTGCCTTGACCTTCCTGCAGGTCAGGCATCTCTCCACATACCAGGCTACGTCCCGCTTCATGCAGGGCCACTAGTAATCGGGTCGAAGATCTCTGTACATCTTTGTCGCCCCTGGATGGATGGAGAACCGAGACTTGTGGGCCTCATCCATCAGGACATGTCGTACTCCGCCCCAGTACGGTACCCAGACCCTCCCCTGTAGGGTCAACAATCCTCGGTTACCGTAATCAAATGAAGCTACTCAGTCCACTATCCTCTCGCACTTCTGGCGCTCCTCCTTCAGTCCCTTAACCTGCGGCTCCCTAATCTTCTCTAGCAATGGAGTAATCACTGTCATCCTCAGACAAATATCTCGGATCGGAGCCGCTACTGCCTTGCGCTCAGGGCATCGGCCACTGCGTTGGCCTTGACCGGGTGGTAAAGAATCTCACAGTCGTAATCCTTTACCCCATCTAACCACCGACGCTGCCTCATGTTCAGACTCGGCTGGTCCATGAGGTACCTCAAACTCTTGTGGTCCGTGTAGATGGTACATCGGACCCCGTAGAGGTAATGCCGCCAAATATTGAGGGCGAACACCACCGCCCCCAGCTCCAAATCATGCGTCAGGTAGTTGGCCTCGTGAGGCTTCAACTGTCTCGAGGCATAAGCTATCACATGCCCCCGCTGCATCAACACTGCTCCCATACCTGTGATCGAAGTGTCACAGTAGACTACAAAGTCATCTACTCCCTCTAGCAGTGTAAGAATCGGCGCCTCGCATAGTCGCTGCCTGAGTGTCTCAAAGGTTGTCTGCTGCTCAGGACCCCAGCGAAACACCACAGACTTCTTGGTCAGTCGGGTTAGCGGAACTGCTATCTTGGAGAAATCCTGGATGAATCTCCTGTAATACCCTGCCAAACCCAGGAAGCTCCGAATCTCAGATGGAGACTTTGGGACCTCCCACTACATCACGACCTCTATCTTGTACGGATCGGCTAATATACCCTTCTGGTTGACGAGGTGTCCCAGAAACTGCACATCGCGCAACCAGAACTCGCACTTGGAGAACTTTGCGAAAAGTCTCTCCCTCCTCAAGGTCTCTAGCACCTCTCTCAGGTGCTCCTCGTGCTGCTCCTGAATCTTGGAATAAACCAAGATGTCATCAATGAATACTATCACAGACCGATCCAACATCGGTCTGCACACGCGGTTCATGAGGTCCATGAACGCGGCTGGAGCATTAGTGAGCCCAAACGGCATCACCACAAACTCATAATGACCATAGCGGGTCCTAAAAGCGGTCTTCTGCACATCATCATCTCTGACCCGAATCTGGTGATATCCGGACCGTAGATCAATCTTGGAGAACCAAGATGCTCCCTGAAGCTGGTCGAACAAATCATCTATACTCGGGAGTGGGTAACGGTTCTTCACCGTCACCTTGTTCAGCTCCCGGTAGTCTATGCACATACGGTGCGACCCGTCCTTCTTCTTTACAAACAGGATCGGGGACTCCCCATGGTGAACTGCTCGGCCTGATAAAACCCTTGTCTAGCAGCTCATGCAGTTGCGTAGACAACTCCTGCATCTCGGGAGGAGCCAACCGATATGGTGCCTTGGCTATCGGAGCCGCACCAGGGACCAGGTCAATTCAGAACTCAACCTGTCTCTCCGGAGGTATCCCAGACAACTCCTCCGGGAATACATCCGGGTACTCTCGTACCAATGGTACATCATTGACTGTCGTCTTACCCTTATCTCGGGTATCCATGACGTAAGCAACATATCCTGCGCAACCCTGCTGAAAGTAGCGTCTTGCTCTTGCTGCTGAACAAAGAATCGGTCCGCGCTGTGGTCTCTCACCCTGAATCACTAACTCTCCACCACTGGAAGTGCGAACTCTAACCAACTGCTGCTCACAATCTATCACCGCCCCATTGGGGCTCAACCAATCCATGCCTACTATAACCTTATTCCCTCGCAGGGGAATAGGAACCAAGTCCACTGAAAAATGCTCATAAAATAACCGAAGTGTACATCCTCTATGAACTCTTGCGACCCTGACGGTCCTATCATCTGCTATCTCAACGTCAAGTGGGCAATCCGGCTCCCCCAGAGCTCTGCTAAATCGCTTGCTAAGTGCAAGTGACACAAACGATCGGCTAGCCCTCGAATCAAATAATACCATAGCTGAAATGTCGTTCACTAGGAACGACCCTATAAACAATACATAAGCATGAGTAATAATCAAAAGTAATAAAGAGAAGATGAAGAAAAATACATACCAGCAACCACATCAGGAGTCGCTCGTGCCTCCTCCGCTGTCAACTGGAAGGCTCTGCTCTTCGCCACTGGCGCCTCAGCATAACCCTGTCGGCCGTTTGTAATCCTCAGTGTGGTAGGAGCGGGTACTACCACTTGTCCTGCTGATGCTAAACTCGGACACTAGGACTTCTTGTGTCCCATCTGATTGCAATGGAAGCAAATCAGATCAGATGCTGTAGTGGTGGTAGTGGTAGTAGCTGTACAATCTCTACTCATATGCCCAATTCGGCCACACTTGAAGCAGCCGGAACTCCCCGCCTTGTACACCCCATCGTGCAACCTGCCACACTTGCCACACCGACTGTGGCTCTACTGTCCCCTAGGCCTGTGATCAGATACCTTAGGCTTCTTGCCCGAACTCGATGCGCCAGATGCCACCTCTGGCTTCCTCTTCCTCTCCATCTCTAGATCAATCTCCCTCTCACGAGCCCTCGCAATCATGTCCTCCAGCGTATTGCAGCTGGAGCGGCTCACAAACTGGCGGATATCACTCCGCAACATCTCATGATATCGGGCCTTCTTCATCTCCTCGTCTGCCACATACTGCGGAACGAGAAGGGCCCTCTCCCTAAACTTGGAGGTAATCTCCGCCACAGTCTCCGTCGTCTGCTGGAGGTCCTGAAACTCTCTAGCAAGCTGCTGCACCTCAATGACAGGTGCAAACTCGGCCCTGAACCTGGTCGTGATATCACTCCAGGCCATCGCATCCAAAACTGAGTCATCACCAATAGCTCGTCCGATCTCCTCCCACCAATCTCGTGCCCTGTCCTTCAGAAGGCAGGATGCTAATCTGACCTTGTCCCCCTCGGGACATCTGCTGGTGCGTGACGCGTTGGCGACATCCGCCAACCATCTCGTACTCGCAATGGGGTCCCGAGCCCCATGGTAGTCGGGAGCTCCACAAGCTCTGAACTCCCTG
Organism: Lactuca virosa; assembly: GCF_052849685.1. Taxonomy (NCBI): domain Eukaryota; kingdom Viridiplantae; phylum Streptophyta; class Magnoliopsida; order Asterales; family Asteraceae; genus Lactuca; species Lactuca virosa. Next base: position 110,918,464 of record NC_136426.1, on the reverse strand, counting down.
AAAGTCAATGTGCGCGACCCCATCATGGCCGCTATCTCAGTACGGAACGCGCCTAACTTCTCATCCAGAAGCTCTAAGATACCCTCCTTGACCGATCCAAAAATCACAGGAGTCTGGTCTAGTATGCTGCATGTGACCTCCGAGGAGATGAACTCCCTGGTCTGCTCATCTAACTGTCCAGCTCCAGAGCCTGAGCCCGATCCCTCTCCTGCACCTGAACTACTAACTGCTGGTCTAGGGCGTAAAACCACCATTCTGAAAACACATCATAACAATCATTAGAATACTAATATAACTAGAGGGATCACATACACTACAAGTTCCCTGGTCTTATCTCATCCTTTCTTGATTCGAGTACGGATCCTCTGCTTTCAGTAATACGGGCCCATACTACCTTCCATATCTATCCGTACTTTCCTCAAGAACTGTCTCGACTCCACCAAGTCCCTTCTACTGCTACTGTTCTCTGCTACTCTCATCTTAGGCTTGCCCTAGGGAAATCACCATCCCACTCTCCGCCATCAGCTGCATAAAAGTCCCTGTTTTCTTCCCCGAACTAGCTCGCGAATACTATTACATCTTACTCAGACTAGATAATTCTTCGAATGAAAGATCCTACTCTACAACGGTTAGACTCAGACAAGAGCTGCGAAATAGAGCTAGACCTAACCTTCTGAAATTATTTAGTCCTTGCGATATGTAACTTAACATATTCGTTTACTAGTTAGTGAAAGACAACTAGAACTCATAAAAGCACAAAGCAAGCAGCATTCGGGCATTGAGTACACATATTCAAGCATATACTACTCTGGCTATCATACTAACAATTATGTACTAGCATGCAGTTTTCATAAAGCTCAAACACATATAATAGGCACATAAGGCATCCTTCCTAGATCCTTAGTCCTAATCTAGCATGTTGTTCTAATAAAGCTGATAATCGTAACATATTGTATGGGTAATTTGGGAGTACTTACTTGAGCTCGTCTGATTCCATGGACCACACCCTTTTCTTTTTTCAAAGTTCCTTTCTTTATACTTTTCTAAAATTGTTTTCTTTTCTCAATTTATAAACATGGTTTTTCTTTTGAAAACTTTATACCACTTCCTTAGTTCGAGTTTAGACACACCCGAAAGCGTGCCCGAATCCCTCAAACCAAGGCTCTGATACCAACTTGAAACATCACAAAAATATGACCCAAAAATTTCGTTTTCAAACCATTATTAAAAATCATAAATCATCCAAAGTCATTAGTGAAATCATAAATCATGTATCATAAAATATCATAGTATATGTCTCAAATCAAAATCACATAACAAATCATCAAAGTAAGCTCCCAAGCTAATAAAACTATGGTGTGTGCCATGCCATCAACTCGAGCCCTTCCCTTTGCTACTGGAAGTACCTGAAACCAAAACTGAAAACTATAAGCACGAAGCTTAGTGAGCTCCTCCAAACTACCACATACCATACAATAACACATACTAGGCCTTGCCCACTGCATCGGGCCCCGCCCGGCATCGGACCGAAGTTCGGCATAAATTGGGCCTCGTCCACTGCATCGGGCCCCGCCCGGCATCGGACCGAAGTCCGGAATAACTTGGGCCCCGCCCACTGCATCGGGCCCTGCCCGGCATCGGACTGAAGTCCGGTATAAGCTGAACATAACATAAACATAACATATAACATAATCACATATACTGAATCGCGCTTGCCCTGCATCGGACCGGAGTCCGTAACGTATAACACTTATCATAACATGCATGAATCACGAAGACATCAAGCATACATAACTACTTCTCGGGACCACCCCGACATCGGACCGAAGTCCGGAACTACTACTATCTAAACGGGTCGGCATTGTGGCCGTAGACCCGTTCCTACTGGAAGGAAACTCACCTCGTCTGACTGACTGCTGAAACTCTGGGCGAGGAATCTTTGTCTGCTGCTCCGGCGACTCTCCGACTATAATTAATAAGGACACTTAGTCAAAAGAGATACTATTCTTAGGGTAAAATGACCATTTTGTCCCTGGTCAAAGTCAATCATCCTGGTCAAAGTCAACCTTTCAGGTTGACCAAACTCGCCGAGTCAGCCATGTGACTCGCCGAGTCCTAGAATTCAGAACCTTAGAAATCGCGACTCGACTCGCCGAGTCACCTCTTGACTCGACGAGTCCTTAAGCTACGTGTCATTGCCGTTTGTCGAACTGACTCGTCGAGTCTTCTTCAGACTCGCCGAGTCTTGGCATAATCAGGGAAGGGACAAGATCCTCCTACTCGTCGAGTTCCTAACCAACTCGCCGAGTTCTATGAACATCATCGGGGTTTCTTTATCGGGCTCGCCGAGTTCCTTATGAACTCGTCGAGTCCCATGTAGATCTAAGCTAGTTAGCTGGTTTCACACTTTTACAGCTCCAAAATACAGATCTAGATTGTTTCCAAGGTCCATTTCTATAAAGTTGGAGACTTGAGGGCTTTGCACACCTCAAATGAACCCAAACTCAAATTATAGCAATCTACTTTCATGAACATGGTCATGTCTTGCATGAAAACGGGTTCAAGACCCTTTTTATGGCTCTAGAGGCCCCAAACTACAGAAAAGGGGTAAAGTCTTGCAACAATCCAATAGAGTAGCTTTGCCTAATCAAAAGGGTCAAAAGACCCAAGAATCCACATGCAAAAGATCTAAGCTATAACTCATCAAGATAAGAACTTTTTACCTCAGAAAGCTGCCAAAGATGAGTGTGTTCCTGGATATAGTTCTCTTTCCCCAAGCTTTGCTAGCTCAAGCTCTTGCACCCACCTTCAAAGGCACAAAACTCACTCAAAACTCAAGAGAGAGGCTCACAAACGAACTAGGGTTTTCTGGAGAAAAGGAGGCTGATAAAGGAAACCCTGAAAAGGGGTTTAAGATGTTTAAATAGGGTGCGAAACCCCGAGAATAGGGTTTCTTCATGGCAGTCCTACTCGTCGAGTCCATGCTTGGACTCTCCGAGCAGGATTTTTAAATCCCGCATCTTATAAGGCATCTACTCGATGATTTAGGGCGACCAACTCGTCGAGTGGCTCAATCCTAAACGCTTGAATAAATAAAGAATTGCATACCAGGAACGGGGCGTTACACTTTAGTAGCAAACTCAGTGTTTATACGTGTGATGAATGTATGATATAGTGTAGGATCATTTCCTGTGAGGATAATGTCATCTACATAAACAAGGAGGTAAAGCAATGTAGAGTTTCGTTTAAAAACGAAAAGTGACGTGTCAGCCGGAGTAATTGCAAATCCAAGATTAGTAAGAAAAACATGAAGGCGTTGAAACCATGCTCTCGATGCCTTTTTAAGACCATATAGCACCTTCTTTAATCGACATACATAGGATGGATGTTGGTCATCACCAAATCCTGGGGGTTTCTCCATAAAAATGATGTCTGTGAGATGACCGTTGAGCAAGGCGTTCTTGACATCCAATTGATGTAACGGCCGTTGATGCATAACTGCTATAGATAGAACAATATGAATCGTGGAATATTTGAATACTGGATCGAATGTGTGAGAGTAGTCAATGCCTAAAACTTTAGTAAAACCTTGAGCTACTAACCGGGCTTTATGTCGCTCAATTATACCATCAGATCGAAAAATCCATTTTGAGCCAACCACATTTGAGTTTTTTGGTCTTGGTACTAAATCCCAGGTGTCATTATCACGCAAGGTTGACATTTCTTCTTCCATTTCCATGAGCCAATGAGGGTGTTTTGCAGCCGATTTAAACCCTTTGGGGACTTGAGATGCGAGAAGGGAATGAAAAAGACTTGTTTTACCTAGTGATGCAAAATCAACAAACAATGTTTTGGCTTGAAGATACCCAATTGAGATTGAGTTTTCATTGGACAAGGTGGTGGTCGACAAGGAGTTGGGTGAGGTGATGGTGAATGAGGTTGCGATGGTTCATCAAATTCAGTAGGTGCAATGGTGGGAGTGACAAGTGATCTGGACAAAGCAAGCACATAGGAGATGACATTGCTTTTTTCATAGAGTTTGAATCAGGGGCTGTTGCGTTGTTATGTGGCTCATGGGCTGGTGGGTGAGCTCCCGATGGGAGTAAGGAGATCGGCTCATTAAAGGAGGCAAAAACGAGTGTAGTGGAATCGGTTGGTGAGGATTGATCAATGAAAGGAAAAATGTATTCATCAAACTGAGCATGAAGAGATGTATATATGTGATTTGTAGATGGGTCAAGGCAATGATAACCCTTGTAGGTGGTTCTATAACGGATGAATATGCAAGGATGGCTGCATCGAGCAAGTTTGTGTGGCGAATAATCACGAAGATAAGGAAACACTCGAAAACCAAAAATTCTAAAGATATCGTAGTTGGGGGGTATACCAATTAGTTATCTCAAATGGACTTTGATTTTTCAAGAGTTTTGAAGGTATTCGGTCGATGATATAAACATCAGAACTGAATGCATCTACCCAGAGTGACACAGGAGCATGAGCGTCAAAAAGCAGGGCTAATCCAGTTTCAGTAATGTGTCTGTGTTTGCGCTCTACACGTCCATTTTGTTCTGGAGTATACAGGCATGAAACACGATGATGAGTTCCATTTGTGGTAAAGGTTTTTCGAACCCGTTGATTTAAAAATGCAGTTACCCTATCACGTTGAAAGACTTTAACCTTCATGAAAATTGAGTTTGCACCAAAGCTAAAAAATCGTTAAGAATTGCAAAAAAAAAAACGATTTATGCCTTATGGGGTAGAACCATGTAAACCTTGAGTGATCATGTACAAATATAACATAATATAAGAAGCCATCAGTGGATGGTATGGGAGCCGGACCCCATAAATCACAATGAATGAGATCAAGAACGTGTAATGATCGTTTCATATTATCATCAAAAGGTAGTCGATTGCTTTTAGATAATTGACAAGATGTGCAAAGTCTAGGCTTAGGTAAAATAGAAGAAACAAATAAACAACCCGAGTCTTGTAGTAATGTAACAATATCAAAAGCAACATACCCTAGTCTACTGTGCCAAATATCAAAAGAAACACTAGTATTTTTACGACGTAAAGCTTCTAACAACGCCTGATGTCCTTGTTTGATTATGTAAAGTCCATCTGCACATCTACCTGTTGCGAGAATTTCTTTGGTTCTATGATTCTGAATGGCAAAAAAAGTATCAGAAAGCAGTATGACAACCCGAGAATCTCTTGTGAGTTTGGTAATAGAAAGGAGGTTCTTGGTAATATGAGGAACCACAAGAACATCCGATAATTTAATGTCGTTGTAAATAATAGAGTTACCAATATGAGAAATATTAAGACGATTACCGTTTCCAAAAATGACTTGATCTTTCCCAGCATAAACAGAAGCATCGTCCATGTAACATCCCAAAATCACAATAAAAGTTTTCATTTTTTAAATTACGGAGAAATCATTGTTTTCAAACAAACTCTAGTCATAAAAACCAAAGATGAAATACAAATGTTCCAAAATCAATATATCATAACATATCTAAAACGTGTCACCGAAGGATGTGTACGATCACGTCTTTGTTATCCTCCGATCATCTGAAGTACCTGAAACATAAAACTTAAACCGTAAGCCAAAGCTTAGTGAGTTCCCAAAAATACCACCACACAAACATATAACAACGTGCATACTGGGTCCATTACCATCGGGCAAGATTACCCCTGAGTCCATAACATGATTCTGGCTTACCTTCTTGGCCCACATCTCATGTCTGGATTGCTCCCGAGCCCACAACATAAGTCTGGATTGCCTTCCTGGCCCACAACTTATGCTTGGGTTGCTCCTGGGCTTGTTGGCTTCCGCACAGAGCTGTATTGCCTCAACCCAACTGCACTATGTCGACATATGCAATAGATAACCATATAACCAGCAAACAGATAATCATAAGATCACTACAACATAGCAACATCCTAAACCAGGATACATAGTCTATTGGACCGACATTGGTGCTTTCGATCCCCAAGTATAGTGAGGAAACTCACCTCGCAATTTGAACTGACAGCTAAACAAAAAACTACTCCGAATACGGCCTCTATGGATCACCTATACAATAAAATGGACTCAAACTTCAATCTATTACTCAAAATACCCAAAATGACCTAAAGTCAAACTTGGTCAAAGTCATCGGTCAAAGGTCAAATTTCAAAGTCAACTTTAACTGGTTGCCACGTAGTGGCCACTAAACAATAAAACAAACGAGCCTCAACCCAGTTTGTCATTTTTTCCCAACTTGGCAACTTAAGCTTCAAAGCTTAAAGCTCAGATCTGGTCCATTCTGGACAACTTAAACCATTAAGTCATTTTTCCCCAACTTCAAGAGCTCCAAAGCTCAGATCTGGTCCATTCTAAGGTTCAAGTTGATAAATTTTCCAACTTTATCCCTTTAGACCCTCCAAGAGATAGAGATCTCACTTCTAGGTCTAGATAGGGCAAAAACATAACTTGGCTTAACCCATTGAGCACTTTCTCTTGAAGACTACTAGATCCCCACTTCCAGAAACATTCCTAGCATCCTTTAACAACATAAAAATACTTACTTTCCAGACACGCATGACCAATGCATGTCTTGGACCCTTAGTAGGTCAAAATGAGGGTTTTTGACCCAAAGATCCAAGCATGGCATCATAACTCACTAATACTTCATATCCAATGCACCACATACCTTAAATGGCATGGAGATTCATAAAGTTGCAAACTTTATGAGATCTCACCATCCAATAATCAAGAACATGAAGTTTAGGGACAAAATAGCTAGATCTAGACATGTAAAGCATAATGATTAGATCTTGAGGACTTACAAGAGTCCAAAAACGTGCTCAAAGTAGATGGGGAGATTTGCTCACTGAAAACAAGATGAAGGATGTCTCCTTCTTCCTAAAAATACCACCAAAACTCACACAAGAGCTCAAAAATTAGCAATGGAGGCTAGGGTTAGGGTTCTAAACTTGAAAGGGTGATGAAGGCTGGTAATGAACCCTAGGAAGGACTTAGAGGGGTTTAAATATGAAGGGAACTCTAAAAGAATCATGGGCTTGGGCTAGAATAGCTGCTACGTCGTGGCAACCCTTGACCAGGCTGTGGCAGTCCAATAAATCTTGTGTGTTTTTATTTGATGCCATGTCGTGGGCATCCTTGCACCACACCGTGGTGCAGAGTTTTCCCAAAAACTCTATCTTTGGTCTCTGATAACTATAAGGCTAAAGCAATTTGGAACACGAGTGTTACAATCCAGGTATGTAGAGGAGTTTGTCATATGATAAGAGGCACTCGAGTAAACATACCAATCATGTATAGCTTTGGTGGTGTTGCATTGATTTTGAAAGGCATGAGCAAGATTACATCAATTGAAGATGTTTGTTGAAAGGTTACAAGATCGGGACATGAAGAGGCATAATGACCATTCTTTCCGCATAATTGACAGTTAGGTGGACGTCTGCCACGTCCCCGTCCTCAAGAAAAGCTTCCAAAAGATTGATTTCCACGACCCCTGTTGGAATAACCACAACGAGAAACAGTTGATGATGAGCTTCGTGGAGTCTTGACTGTAAGCTTGCTCTAATGCTATCCAGATGTCATGTGATGTGGAGAAACCAAGAGTTTCTGTCATAACCTCTTTAGAAAGAGAGGACATAATGATTAGAAGAGCCTTCTGATCTAACTCCTGCCATGTGGTGAAAGCCGGATTGGGGGGTGGTTTTCCCGTCAGCTTCAATGGTTGAGGGAGGAACTGGAATGGTCCCATCAACATGTCCAAGAAGTTGCTGGTAACAGAGGAGTGGACGGATTTGGTTCTTCCATAGTAGAAAATTGGATGAAGAAAGCTTGATTGTTAACAAGTGAAGGATCGTATTGAGAGAGAGAGAGAGAGAGAGCAGAATCAGATGTAAACATGGTGAGTTTGAGTGGGGAAGAAGAAACAAAAGGGGTAGGCGGCTAGGGTTAAAGAAACCAAGTTGATACCATATAATATTTATTTGCCTTGAATTATACGTGCCTTTCGTTAAGTATATATCATGTGTACTAGAAATACAACAGATAATAACCAACCTAAGAGATAATTATTTAAATTACAAAAGGTGTTATCTCTAAGTCTATCTATCGCTAATAAGTAGGCCTGGAAATGGAGCACGTTTTGAACCTGATCCGATCCAAACCCTTAACAATTATACGGGTTTGGAGCATAGTTTTTGATCTGTTTGCCCATTAACGACCCATACCCGCTAACCCTTTTATTAAAAGGGTCGGGTATGGATCATCACCAATCCGCTCCATTTATAACCTGTCCCATATAAATTTTATAATTATACATTTATAGTTTATACTACCTAAAGTTTACTTTAAATTCCAATCGAAAGTCCAAAGAGAAAAGGCCAAAAACTAAACCGTTTTTACATAGGACTCAACTTCTAGACTTCCGGTTTTCTCCCAAGAATCATGATGTCATTTCATTTATATTTCATCATGTAATCACCAATTTCATTTATAAATCAATAAGTTCATTTATCAACCAGAAGAAAGTTTGTAATTCCTATTCTTTATCAATGCAATCGACGGTCAAAAACCAATCGGAAGTAACTACGATAATGATTTTAATTCCAATCGGAAGTCTTCGAGTACATAATGTGTTTTCTAAATCAACATTTGTTTTATTTAATAAATGTGATTTTATGATTTAAGTAAAATGTGTTTGATTATTCAAAAAACCTATGGGTTACGCGGGGGGGGGGGGGGGGGGGTTTGGATATCTGCTGATTCGGTGGATAAGGGTATTGGTTTGATTATTCAAAACCCTACGGGTTACGAAGCGGGTTTGAATCGGATTTTGGAATTTGTTAAAAGGGTTTGGATCAAGGTTGATTCGCTCCAAACCCGCCCCATTGCCAGGTCTACTAATAAGTTGTTTTTCAATCATTTTCTTTATGGTTTAACAGATGTCGCTTAATGAATAATTAGGTGGCATTTTTTTTTGTTTTCTTTTTTTTTTTTTTTGCAAAAAGCTCTTTTTGAGCACTTATGTTGCGGGTGGGAAGACCTTTATGTCTGCAAAGTTTTGAAAAATGTTTATTTTTTAGAAGACAGCAGACGTCTACAGACGTCAAAACGTATGCACATTACAAGACCTAGACCAATGTCTTCGGGCGAGAAGACCTTTCTTGCAGGCCTCTTCTAGACAAAAAATTATAAAATAAAAGTTAATACCCTATGTTTTAGTTCATGCCTCCTTTTTCCATAAAAACACCGAACATCATCAGCTCTCCTCTTCATCGAGCATCTCCTTCTCACAACGCATCCCTTCTCCACCGGCGATGTTGCCTTCCTCTACCAACATTGCTGCCGTCGACACTTCCTCATCTGAGTCCTTGTCGTCGCAAGCCGTTGTTGCCGTTGCCGAAACCGTTGCCTTCATCGCCGAAATCTGTTTCTTCATTCATCGGAATCTGCTTTGCCTCCATCTACCTTCGCCGAAGCTACTTCTACCAGGTAAGGTCTTGAAATTTGTCTTATTGCTAGAAGTTTCTTGTTCCTTCATGAACTCGCTAAATTTGAATTTCATAAATTGTTTTGTTATATTTCACCATTCTTTGGATTTCTATTTCATACCTAGACAACTTGAGGCTGAATTTGATTTTTTCGAGAATTTTATTACATAGGTTTGCTTTTTTATGAAGTTTGATATATGAAGTTATTATACATGAATTTTTCCAGACTCCATGAAGATGATTTTGAACTTCTTATTTGTTATGAAAGCTTTATGAAATTGATACTTGAAGTTTGCTTATATCTGAATTTCTGCCTTTATTTATGAATTCCACGCTCCATGAATATTATTTTTGAATTTCCAACACATGCAGTAACATGGTACCACATTGGACTGTGAATATATAATTCATTTACAAGATGAAATTGCTGAGTAGCTCAATACAAAATATAGAATGAATTAATTTAACTGGAATTGTTATTGTAAGATTAGAATTATTGTGGTTGTATAAATTTTATTTAAGTATTGTAAGACTATATCTATTTAAATTTCGGTGTTGAAAAACAATCTTAAGTTTCTAAAATTAGTTTATTTAAATTTCGTTTTTTTAGCAACTTACAGATGTTAAAAACCAAACAACTTTTTTTTATAGAATGCAAACATTTGGTCCACATCTTTTCTGTTGAGGTTTAAGATATGATCCGTAAACTACAATCATTTTGGCTTTGAAAAAATCAACATTGATGTGTGTTAAACATACTAGTTTTAGTCCTACTTTTTTAAATATAATTTAGACATACAAATGACAGTGTACCTGTCAATTGGTTAGTTAAGAAAGCAGGGTATCGAACTCAGGGAACGGTAATTAAACTAACTACTAGAATTATCTAAAAAGCAAATAATAAAAGGGAAGATGTTTTCTCTAGTTTTACAAGACTAGAAACTTAAGTACTTAACTAACACTCAAACAAAACAATTAACAGCTAAGGCAAATAAAAATCAACTAAATTCAATAATAAAGGAGACTTATGTTCAGGTTCGACTCACTTATTCCTATGGTTGAATTTATGGCAAATGCAATGAATTAATTTGTCCTTGGCTACCGATTAATATGATTAGGTTCATGTTCACTATTACTAATCCTTAGAAATCAGATTAATTCAAACAATGGCCAATTGGTTAAACTAATGAGTTTTCTAGTTTATTGATTCGGGTTAAGTAAGACTTGTAGTTAGCTAATTAAATTACTAATACAATTAACTTCTTGTATGGTTGTACGCCACACAAGCTCACACATTGACTTACCTATTTTCTAATTAACCCCTAGTTTCATGTTTACTATTCCTAGACATATAATATTGTTTTCACATAAATTATATGAGACAAGCAATTAAGAGATGTTCATGCAACTTAATAGACTTGATAATTAACAGAAAATAGTTATTGTCAACACATGAGGATCCTTAACAAGCTTAACAAAACAATTCATCAAATTAAATAATCCAAGTCATAAAATTCAAACCATAGTTATAAGTTTGTCTACCCTAAACATATGCAAAGAGTTTTTAACTCATATTCATAGCAGAAAATATCTCGCAAACTAAATCTAATGACTTAAACATGATGTAAACACTAGGTTAAGAAAAGAGAATTTATTTGTGCCTTTCGATCTCCTCAAAATTGAATGCTAGGATTGATTTTCGATTTCCAAAGCTCCAACAACACTTTCAATCGCAATTCAGTCTCCAAGGGTTCCAGAGAGAGGTCATTGTCTCGTAAGTCTATGCCCTTTATATAGTTTTCTGAATACATGGGCGACTCGTCGAGTCCATGGCTGACTCGCCGAGTCCCTCACTTAAAATCCGTGCGCGGTAAGGTACTTGATGGTTTGCGAATGTTCGTTCCTACTCGTTGAGTAGGTGTCCGACTCGCCGAGTTCTTTAGGTTTTTGACTCTTTTTCTTCTTTCTTCAATTCCTGAGCTTCCGATTGTTATTCCCGCTTCCTTTTGCTTCCGAGCACATCTTTTAGGCTGAAAATGCAATTCAAACATAATTAAGTACATTTTGTTCATTAATTGAAATAAAATAGCCAAAAATTATTAAGATTCTACACAAAGTATATAACTGAATATGTACATATCAAACACCTTAGATAGGATCAATGTTTTAAAAAACGGTTTGAATCGGCCGGTCAAACTGGTTGGACCGGGAACCGGGGAAGGGAGCGGTTCAACTATCACCGGTTTTACGTTGATTTTTGAACCGGATTGAACCAGCCGGTTTTTAGAAAAAACCCGGCTGAACCGGTCAAAATATACCGGTTGAACCGGTTAAACCAAATAAAAACTAATGGAAAAGAACCATTTTCATAATAAACTTTGGTGAATTTTTTCAAATTTATGTAGTTTTCTTTAAATAAAAACATATGATAAATGTTATAAAGTTTTTAATGTATTTGGAGTGATCTACAACTTATTTGTATGTATATTTTTAATGTTTGAACTTGTAAACGTCAAACTCATAATTTATAAATGTATGTATGCATAGGAAAATAGGAAAAAATATGAAAATTATAGAAATCGGTTGACCCGCCGGTCGAACCGGTTAAACCGGAAACCGATCACTATATCGGTTCAACTAAAAAACCGATTTTTAAAACATTGGATAGGATCGAGTGACTTAAATTTCAATACAAACTATTTCCATAATGTAATTGGTCTAATTTCCATGTTAATCGCTTTGAAAAAAAAAAGTTAAAAGGAATCTATATGTAATTATTGTTATTTATTGCATTCATTGATTTTTTTTTGGTTTTTTGTTTGCTTTCTTATTTTTTTATTTTGTTTTTTTTGCCTTCTATTATTATTATTATTATTATTTTTTCTTTTAATATTATTTTTATATTATTAGTATTAAAATACAAGCTATATTTATGTAATTCATGATTTAATTGTATTTTTCAAATAATAAAGAATATATTTAAACTTTAAATGTTAAAATACCACCTAAAAATATATATTAAATATTAAATATATGTGGTTTTTATTTGAATTTTTCTATATCAAGCTTTCAGTGAAAAAAGGGCTTAGGTTGTAATTATTTAAAATACATTATATAAATTAACAATACAAAGAGGAAGGGATTATTTATGATATTTACAAAAATACCCCTAAGTTGATGAAAAAGAAGAAGGGGGGCATTAATGTTATTCTCGTTCAAAATTTGGGGATTATATCGTAATTAATAAAAGTGATGAATAATTATTATATATACATATTAAACTTGGACAATGTTGGGGAACAGTAAACATCCGCCTTTTTTGGTAAAACTGATCCTTCTTTTATGGTTGTCTGTGTATTTTTGGATTTCTTTTTCCGTCTTTGTTTTTTGGTAGTTTTTGCCATTTTTCTTTTTCATATTAAAACTGAGAGGAGTGGATTAGTGTCCAGAACACGTGATATGTCCCCCTTTCCACCTCCCCGGATTCCAATCGGATGGCTACATCTGCCTTTCTTTTTACTACGTGTCCTCCACCGGCACTATCATCCAATAGATACACACCGATGCCTCTTGATACAGATCTTGATACACAGTTTATCCCGATGCCTCTCCAAAACCCGATCCTTCCACCACTCAGTCACTCCATCTTCCCTCGCCGTTCCACATACCGACTGCTTCTTCTTCTACTCTGATTTCCCTCGCCACTCCATCAGAACCAATTTCTCCCCACACTCTTCCAAAACCAATCTTGCCAGTCACGTCGCCTCCGTCGAGTGCCGATGGTGGATCTGACGAACCACCAACGGTTCCTCCGGTTCAGATTGTAAATCAAGTTTTTGGAGATGATCGGTGACCACCGACTATTGGTTTTTTTGGCGCCGGTTTTCCCCTCTACTCTTCGTTTTCGTCCAGGTAAACCCTAAACTTTTTTTCCCTTTCATCTTTCTGTTTTACCCGTAAATGTCAGTTTTTTGTTTCTGAATTTCTGTTGGGTGTTTGATTTTTTGTTTGAATTTCTTCGCCTTCGAACGTCAGATCCTTCCGGTGTCGGAAGATTTTCAATTTGACATTTTTTTTTCCGTTGGGATTAACTTTTCCAAGCCTTTTGAGTAGTTAAAGAAGGCGTTAAGAATCATCCAGGGGCATTATCGTCCAAAGGCAAGCGACCAACCAAACGTATCACAAACGAAGGGAAACAAAAATCATGTCAGCTTATTTCTGAAGGTCATAACAGATATTGTTCGATGCCTAATCTTCAACTAAGAATCAGGTAAATAAACCATACTTGAACATGTCAATATTATTTATTTATTTATTTATTTTTGAAGTTATGCATGAACTTTGGATTGATTTTCAATTTTAGAAGTGACCTAACAAAACTTGGTAATTAATATGTCAGTTTAGAGCTTTTCTGTATATGTACTCATATTTTATTCAATTTGAAATGACACATTTTCAGGTCTTAGAAACTGAATTCAGAGCTTCAGATGTTGTATGTGCGATAAATACTAATGATTATGATGTTATGGTTCAAGATGTCATTAGTGAAAAGGTAAAAAATATCAAGTCTTTTTGTTGGGTTATGAACTGATGCATATGAGATTATTAACTCTGTGTGTATGTATGTGTGTGTGTGTGTGTGTGTGTTCAGCTAAGGAATTTTATACACTATATGGCGACATTTGTCTCTGGATTTCTGGTGGGATTCACAACAGTTTGGCTTTATAATTCTCTTTGGCATTGCTTAATGGGTAAAAAGGTAATCTTATAGTTTTCATACCATTTTTTAAATATGAGCATTATATCCAAACAGAGGAATTGGCAACAGAGGCAGGTCCATATTTATATTTTTGTATTGTGTTTCAAAAGAATGAAAGTTTTGATTTTGTTAAAGGTTGCAAAGCTGTTGGGATGCACTTCATGGTTAGGGGCTGGACCAGGGCTGATGGATGCTGCAACTCGGGATGCTCTTGAAGCAGGAAAGTCGGTTGGTGGGTTCAACATTGCTAAAGAAACAGGGGAATGGACAGTAACCAATTTTCATCCGTATCTTCCTTCTCATGCTTACCTTACATGCAGGTAGATAGATGATGATATGGTTAGAATTATTGGATTTATTTACTGACTGAATCTGAATCTGAATGCAGGTTTTTTTCTGCAAGAAAGCATGGGTTGATGGATGCAGTCGTTAGAAGTAGTAAAGGGGAGAACACGGGTGTAATTGTGTTACCAGGTGGAATTGGTACTCTGGATGAGGCTTTTGACATTCTTGCACTCATCCAGTTAGAGAGGATAGGTTTTTCACTCCCTGTTCCTTTTGTTTTGATGAATTATGACTCCTTTTATTCCAAGCTTTTACAGTTTCTGGAGGTATGTCAGGATTGGGGGACTATTTCCAAAGGAGAGGTTTCCTCCCTTCAATGCTAAACAGGTATACTTTTATAATCAACTTCTCCACTTTCATTGTTTCATTACTCGATACTCATTTTCATATTGTAGTCTCTTTGCCCTTCTTGTGGACATACGATCCAATCGAGGCTAAGGTATATCATGTGAATTACTTTTCTTATTATTCTCCTGGTGTAAATTTTATTTGTCTTTTAGATAGATTCTGAACTGATAATTGATGGTGGTTCGGCAATGATCAGGGGCTGATTCCAGATTTGCCTGGATTACCAGCCGAAGTGAAGTTTGACCCGAAAGATCAAGAAATTATTGAGCAATTGAAGGCTAAGGTTGTGGTGGCTTTGCTTATTAGCAGAAATTATTGAGAAATTATGGAATCTAACAAATCCGGCGATTGAACTTATTAGCAACACACACTCATCAACAAATTTGATTTTTTTTTTGTTTTTTTTGTGGTGGCTTTGCTTTTATGAGATATGTGTGTTAAATGTTATACTTAAACGACACTTAATGAGGAAAAATAGAAACAGATCCATGATCTCATATGCTTTCGGATTGTTTTATTTCATAATTACAATGATTATGGATTTACATTCTTCCCTATTTTACTCATACAAGATCGGATAATGTGGAAGATTATGAAAAGGTACTTCTTTACGTCTTCATTCATCTCAATTTTGTTATTTGACGTATACATTTTAGTTCTATATCAGATTTATTACATTGTATTTCACTTTGGCAGTTGGATGGCTACATTGTACTATTTATTTTTTATATTTACATAGGTTTGAAGCTGGTGCCGATAGGCAACAATTACAACTTCTATACATTGGCCATTATGTGCATTCATACCTGAATGTATTTGATATATTTTCCATAATGTATTGTGATGTGATTCTATTGACAATGAGATGGTACTTACCATGTTTCTTTTTAAATGATTACGATGGCGAACCCATGACGCTCCACAAACAAAAACCCTTCATATCCATAAGAACGACTAGATGCCAAAAATAATCATATCTGTTTAGATCCATCTCTGCAATGCGGGGCACCTCATCTAGTTGGAAATAAGGAATAATTATTTAATATATCTTATAAGTAATAAAACCCTAATTAAATAAACAATTCTAAAATAATAGGGGGTTGGGATGTTTGAATGATTGATATGAATAGAAGCATAATTAATAAAAAAATAAAACTATATTTGTTTGATTATAAAATATATAAATTTCCTTTGATTGATTAAATAAGAGAAAGAATAGAAATAAAGAGCAAATAATAGCACCTAAAAAAATTATCAGTGTTTATTCTAAAACAAAAAATTAACAAAAGTCATTACGTACGTAATATGTTAGATCTATACTTGTGTTCATATCGACACATGTCTCTTACTATCAATAGGTGTCATCACGTTTTCAACCGACATATTTTCGTCATCACCACATTGCCTTATCATTACTCCAAATGGCAAAATGCGTAACCACATTCACATGTGGTTGTGAAGTTGTTCATGACTATGCTCATCTATTAGTAAAATTTATAAAAGTGTTATCGAAGATTTTATATTTTCAATTCCGCCATATAGTTAGGCGATACGACGTACCTCTACTTAATATCTATGGTGTGCTGAGGTGGCCTCCAGTCCGACAATTTTACTAATACACTCTTAAAACACTCCTTTTTTTTAACATTGGATTCAAACAATTTGTTTAATTACATCTACCCGTTATCCACATCTAACACACCTCGTGGTTCAAGACCAAACACACCATCTGTTGATAATATTTTTTGTTCAGATACTCTTTAGGGATGAACATGGCACCGAATCGGTAAATAAACAATACCCGAAACCTGAAACACAAGCCGAAGCATCCAAAACGAAACGAAAGTCCAAAAGAAATAACACAATAAATCTTATTCGTCCAACTACCCCTCAAACATGGAGGAAGAGGCGGCATTGTCAACAACATACATACGAGGATCCTATAACCACTAGCATGCAAAAGTAGAAATGTTTGTGGGACCGCATTATGGAGGTATCTATTTATATTTACTATAATAAATGAAGATCCATTTTGTCACATTTCGATCTCTAATGAGTTTTGACACTTGTCATTTTATGATATTTTTGAAAATAAATAATATTCATGTGTAAATTTCTGGGTTTTTTCAAATTTTACATTTAAAATGCCACATAATACTTGTATTTATATATATAAAGTATTAAATGTAATAAATGTGATAGTAAACTTGCAATTAATACGTTTTCTTCATTTCTTATTTATTATTTTATTTTAAAAAATACTTATTATTTACCCTTTAATATTTAATATTTTTTTTAATCAACCCGTGTAATACGCGGGTTTTACACCTAGTATATTTATAAAAAAAACATTTTTACTTAGTTGAAATCTCTATGATTTTTTAATTTTTTTCTAATAATCATTATAAATTGGTAAATAATATTAAATTAATATAAAAACTAAATTCAATTCATAAACTAACTAAACTATAATATTAAAATATTATATTTTATTTATATTTATAAAATTAAGACTTTAACTTTTTAACATATTATAGTTAACTTATCAGTTTAAAAATGTAGTCATATGTGAGCATATGCAAAATAGTTAAATTATTAATTTCAATATAATGTTAAATGGTTAACTTAAATTCAGTTAAGTTTGAAAAAAAATTTATAGACTATATTATAAATAGATAAAAAATTATAAGTTATAGTGTTAAACCTAAATTGTAATTCTTAATTAACAAAGAAACCATGAAATTATAAGAATTTTCAAATAAATAGCTTAAAAATAACTAACAATAAGAATAGTTAAAGTTAATATTATATAAAAGTTATAATTTTATATTTAAAAACAAAAACAATGTTTGATACTTTAAATGATAACAATAAAAGAAACCACCAATATTCATCAAATAAACTTTTAAAAAGTTAAATTTTTGAAACTAAATTAAAATAATTAAAAATTTCAAAATACGTTATTTTAAATAATTTACAACAACAATAGTTAAAAATAACATTATATACAAAAATTATATTATTACCTATAAAAACAAAAACAATTTTTGATGTTTTAGATGATTACAATGATAGAAATTAAAATCTTAAGCAAAATAAACTTTTTAAAATTAATTAATCATAACAACAACTATAAATATATATAATGCGTACATTATATTTAATTTATTCATGAGTAACCGACAGATAGAAGTCATCAAGACAATTGAGATTATATAATTTTAAAAGATATCTATATTATCATATAATTCAAAACAAACAATGTTTATACCAACTTTTAAGAGCTAACAAAAACGTCATTGATATATTTAAAAAAACATATATTTATAAAGATTTCAAATATATTGTTGTATCCGTCGCAACGTAGAGTATTCGCCTAGTTTTACAATATAATAAGGTTGGAGTGATAGCACGCACGTTTCCACATATAATTTTTTAAGGCCATGTACAATTTTTTGAAGCCACATAAGATGAAGGAAGTGGTAGCATCAAAGTTGTAAAAAGGTAGGGAGTGATGGTTGTTATTTTATTAGGGCTTATTTTGAAAAAAAAATTAAAAAAAAATAAAAAATAAAAACAACCAATCAAAACAAGAATCTCCCATTTCTCTCACATTTCTCATCTCGGTATCAGATTGGTGAGGTCTCCCTAGGGGTATCACAAAGTGAGAGGTGGTGTAGTGAATCCCTAGTTGTAACATCCCGATGTTCAGGTACTTCTAAATTCATTCCTATAATTCTATTTCATGTCAAACTGGTCCCTAGGTCCAAGAATTATTCTTTGAAGCCCTAGTGGCAATTTCGTTGTAACACCCATAAAATTAGAGCAAATTTAAAACTTTTAAAAACATTTAAAACCATTAAGTTATTACAGTTTGTTTTCAAAATAGTTTAAACATCAGAATATCCCCGAATCCAATCATGAAAATATAAGGAGGTGCACGATCACGCCTTCGCCTTCCCACGATCATCAGAAGTACTTGAAATATAATCAACAACTGTAAGCCTGAAGCTTAGTGA
This sequence comes from Lactuca virosa, assembly GCF_052849685.1. NCBI lineage: Eukaryota > Viridiplantae > Streptophyta > Magnoliopsida > Asterales > Asteraceae > Lactuca > Lactuca virosa. The sequence continues at coordinate 110,899,477 of NC_136426.1, read as the reverse complement.
GTTCCCCCCCAAAATACCAACGCCATACAGATATAACCATATCATATAAAGAAACACAACATGCACAATGAGCCATCAGTCTGACTGGTCCGCTTCACAGGCCATCAGTCTATCTGGACTGCTCTACGAGCCTTCGGCACGTCTGGACCGCCTCTCAGGGCCTTCAGCCTATCCGGACCGCTCGTCGGGCCTTCGGCCTGACTAGTATGCCCTAACCGGGTCTGCAGTCTATCCGGTCCGCCCTGGGTATCTTGGCCTACAACACAATGCAGGATCTGCCTCAACCCAATTCCCCAAACCAATAAACATGTGCACATAAACATCGTACGCTAGCATGCAAGTACAAATAGTCATACAGATCTAACAGATCACTAATCATGGCAACCATCCAATAACCAGGATACCGATCTAACCGATCAATAACATAGCAACCATCCTATATGTGACAACCCGAAACTTTGTCCGTTTCCGTTACGCGAGTTTCGTTAATAAAATTTCGAATTTGTTAACTTTTCCGTCAAACTCCTTGGTTTTGAAAATAATCTAGTTATGTATATAATTAAATTATTTACGAGTCGGAACGAAAAATCGCGCGGAAACCCAAAAATCTCGAAAAATCAACATTCCCGGTCTAAGTGAGGTTACGACCGTAAACGTGTTTATGACCGTAAACTCGTTTACGGTCAGTAACGAGTGGACTCCCCATCACCGACCACCTCACCCCTATAAATACGATACCTCCACCTTCATTAGAACATTTCTGGCCAAAAACTCTCTCCTTCTCTCTCTAAGAACCTTAACCGTAAACACTCAAAACGCCTTCAAACTTCGGAAATCATCGAGAAACCACGTTTGGAGTCACTTGGGAACGCCTGGAAACGATTATCTCTTCGAAATCAGCACTAGTGTTCTTGAGTTTACGGTCAGCCTTCAGAAACCGTAAACTCTGTTCTTGAGTTTACGGTCCAAGCCTTCAAGAACCGTAAACTCTGTTCTTGAGTTTACGGTCCAAGCCTTCAATAACCGTAAACTCACCGAGTCTTCAGAAACCGTAAACTCTAGCTTACGACCGTAAACACCTTTTTGGTGGTGCTTTTGACTGAAAACCCACTTTCATCGATTCGATCAAGTCCCGGTAACATTCCTCAACCGAATACAAGTGTACCTCTAACACGTTATCTAACGAAATCGCTAATTTAGATACATATATGTATTTATTTGATAATAGGATTCCGTTAAGTGTCACGTGAAACAACTCGAGGATCTTCATTTCAGTCAACTATTTCACAACAAGAACTGTGAGTTCATACCCCTACATTTTCCGTATTTTTAATGTTTTCAGGGGGGAATACAAGCTAAACATAAATGTTTTCAAAACTTATGCAAATCTCATACTTTAACCCTTTTGTACTGTGTTGAGCATAAGGGACGTTTTCACAAAAATTTGCATAGTTTTCCGGACACGCTATTCACTATACATGCAAACTATAATCGGTATAATTTGGGATTTTCTAAACATCACGAGTACAGAAACTTTCACTATTAAACATATGCACTAAGACAGAAATAGTTTACAGTTACATCACCACTTTATCATGGTTTTTCATAACTGTAATTATCATTATATACGGTATACATACAGATTTTCACTACGATAGAACGCTACTACACTACATGTAAACTAGATTGTACGATACTGTGAGGCGCTACTTCACTACTGTACCCTTAGGTGTACAGGGATAAATCCTACCATAGTATAACCAGAGTCTCCTGGAGGGAGAGCGTGAGATTTGTGAATAGATCTATTCGGGACTGACAATCCCACATCTGGACTGCTAGCTACAGTTAGGCGGGCACGCCTGAGATGTACAAATGTCATTTAACTCGACGCCTGAAGAACGTTGGAAAGGTCTCTAGTCATATCAAGCATGGTTATACGACTCACAATATGTATAAATCACCTTTAGTTTACAACTTAACACTCTTCAACAGTTCTATTTTTGCTAAATAGAACTGATACACACTACGTATACTGGCTAAAGCCAGAGTTTTTCAAACAGAACCGATTATGCAATGGTTTCACATACAAAATACTTACACTTCATGATTAGTTTTAGCTAGTCACATGAGGTAGTATTTTCGCATATCACTACAGTTTTCAGTAACGAACATTCATGGTTTTATACGAAATCGATAACGATGCCTTTTCACTAAAGAAAATATCGGATTTTCTTGGAAACATACAGATATTCATGGTTTATTACAGAACTGATAACACTACATTTTCACTAAGGAAAAAATCGGATTTTCTTGAAACTATACAAATATATTCCGAGCTCATCAACGATTTTCACTACAAACCACCGCTTATGAACTCACCAGCTTTATGCTGATACTCTTTTAAACTGCTTGTATTCTCAGGAAATCAGTAGACAGGTACTTGCTGGATTTTCGAGGAACTGGAGCAATAAGAGTTTTATGTTTATACTATACAAAGCTATTGGATGTAATCCAAACAAAGTTTCAGACAAGTTTCAACTGATGTAAACATTTTTATTTAAGTATTCACTGTAATGGTTGTGTTGCTATGATTGCTGTTATTCATTGGTTGTGATGCTACACATGACGTCCTCCGCCCCGGAACGTTTCCGCCATCGGTTTCGGGGTGTGACAGATTGGTATCAGAGCCCTTGTTTATAGCGAACTAGAATACCGAACCTTACATGGTATACAACTATAAACACTAAAGGGGCCTAAGTGCTCTACGCTAAAAGTATACTTTCAAAAATATAAGTATTTTTATAAAAGTATACGAGCATGCAAACCTAACAGAATTCATGTCATTAGTGGAACAACACAAAAAGTATTTGGATGTTGGGACACTGCGGTCAAGCCTGGGCAGTTATGTAATCATGTTTCGGGTGAATATAGCCTGATCAACTATATTCAGTCAAAACATGACCAACATGTGCTTGGGAGTGACGGTGGTGTTACAGAAGACCTAAAACTTACCAAAAACATTCACTAGAAAATACTATAGGAGTATTTACCTAGAGCCAAATTCAGTGAGGAGATTCATTCTTAGTGTTACTACCTATCTATTTCGTAGCGATAACTTAGTTACATTAGTAACCTTTCTTGCTTATCGCTTGGTAGAACACTTGTTTATCAGGATGAGATATATTTTGTTTCATATATCTTGAGGACTTACCATCCTCTTCTTCCTGATTGTTTCTAGAAGAAGATGCCTCCTCGACCAAGACCCATCAGAAGAAACGACAACACTCCGCCACCACCACCACCCCCTCAGTTCGACCCCGTCATGTTTCAGGCAGCAGTTACAGCCGTCGTGACTGCAGCAATGGCACAAGTGAATGCTGGTGGGGCTGGAGGTGGAACCGACCCACAGAGACAAGGTGGAAGTCAAGGACATCAAAAAGAGTGTTCCTACAAGGACTTCATGACTGCGAAACCCAAGTCCTTCGACGGAAATGGATGTGTCATCGCCCTAACTCGATGGTTCGAGAAGATCGAATCCATTTTCGAAATTTGTGTTTGTTCTGAAGCAAACAAGGTGAAGTTCGCCGCCTGCACCTTCACCGACAGAGCCTTGACCTGGTGGAATGGTCGAGTCAAAACCCTAACCCTGCCAGTGGCTAATGCCATGGGTTGGGAAAGACTGAAGGAGCTCATGCTCGTGGAGTACTGCCCGAGGGGCGAAGTGCAAAAGTTGGAACACGAACTCTGGAACTTGAAGATGAAGGGTTCAGACATCGCTGCCTACACCGCGATATTTTGTGATATGGCTCTCCTATGTCCGGGAATGGTCACCCCGGAAAGCAAGAAAATCGAAAGGTACATCTGGGGACTGACACAACCAACAAAGGGGAATGTCTTGGCTGCTAGACCGATTACTTTTGAAAGCGCCAAGGATCTGGAAACAGACTCTGATCGATCATGGAATCGATCTGGATGAGGTGGCAGCTGTCTCCGAGCCACAAAAGGAAAGCGGTGGGAAGAAGAAGAAGTTTGGTAACAAACAAAAGGGTCAGTCTTCGCAGGAGCCCTCCAAGAAACAACAAACAGTGGCAATTCATGCTGTTACTGCGCCTGCTGGTGCTCCCACTGCTGTTCCAACCACCCAATCTCCTACCGGTGGTTATGCTGGAAGACTACCCCTGTGCAACAAGTGTAATTTCCATCACCACAGACCCTGCCGTGAGTTGAGTTGCAACAAATGTGGAAAGAAAGGACACACAGCTCGATACTGCAAGGTGCCAACCCAACCAACCAACCAGGCTCCGGGAGCGGGCGCTGGTCAAACTTGTTATGGATGTGGAGAGGCTGGGCACTTCAGGAGAAATTGCCCCAAGGCAACAACTGGTGGCAATACAAGGAGAGTTCTGGTGATGGGCCAGGAGGAAGCAGTTGCTGATCCTACCGTTGTTACGGGTACGTTCCTCCTTGACAACTCTTATGCATGCATTCTCTTCGATTCTGGTGCGGAGAGGAGTTTTGTTAGTCATACATTCAAACATCTAATCAAATGTAAATCCCAACCTCTAACCGAAACATTTACCGTCGAGATGGCTAACGGAAAGAAGGAGAGCACTAACGACATATTCATAGGCTGTACTCTTACTCTAGACAATTATTTGTTTCCCATCGACCTTATGCCTGTGTCCATCAATAGATTCGATGTCATTATCGGCATGGATTGGTTGAGTCCCAATCATGCTGATATTCTTTGCTTCGAGAAGGCTATCCGTCTCAATCTTCCCTCTGGCGAAGCTCTCATGATTTACGGAGATAAGCCTAGCTCGAACCTCCGTATCATTTCATGCATCAAAGCTCGGAAGTATCTGCGAAAGGAGTGCCATGCATTTCTAGCTCACGTTATAGACGTGACGCAAGGAGTTAGAGACCTCGAGAGCATCCCCGAAGTCTGTAACTTTCCTGATGTTTTTCCCGAAGATCTCCCCGGAATCCCTCCCGAGCGCCAAGTCGAGTTTCGTATCGACTTAATCCCCGGAGCTACTCCTGTAGCTAAATCTCCTTACCGCTTAGCGCCAGCGGAAATGCAAGAATTATCCAGTCAGCTCAATCAGCTGATCAGCAAAGGATTCATAAGGCCGAGTTCCTCACCCTGGGGAGCTCCGATCTTATTCGTGAAAAAGAAAGATGGATCCTTTCGGATGTGCATTGACTACCGAGAGTTGAATAAACTTACCATCAAGAACCGATATCCCTTACCCAAAATCGACGATCTCTTTGACAAACTTCAGGGAGCCAGTTATTTCTCAAAGATAGACCTAAGATCAGGGTACCATCAGTTGCGAGTTCATGAGAATGATGTGCCCAAAACAGCATTCCGAACTCGTTATGGACACTACGAGTTTGTAGTAATGCCCTTTGGTCTAACCAACGCACCGGCAGTATTCATGGACCTGATGAATCGGGTGTGCCGCCCTTTCTTAGACAAGTTTGTGATTGTGTTCATCGACGATATACTTGTCTATTCGCGGAGTGAGAATGAACATAAACAACACTTAAGGCAGGTGTTGGAAACATTAAGGGCAGAAAAACTATACGCGAAATTCTCGAAGTGCGAATTCTGGATCAAGAAGGTAAATTTCCTAGGACACGTGATTAGAAAGGAAGGAATACACGTGGACCCTTGCACGATCAAAGCGATTGAGAATTGGTCTGCACCAAAGACACCCACAGAAATTCGACAATTCTTGGGTCTCGCGGGCTATTATCGCAGGTTCATCCAGAACTTCTCCAGAATTGCTAAGCCTTTAACTACCCTGACACAGAAGGGTGTAACCTTCAGTTGGGAAGCCAAGCAAGACACTGCATTTCAAACATTGAAGCGGGCCCTGTGCAGCGCACCTATCTTGTCCCTGCCCGAAGGGACAGAAGACTTCGTGGTCTACTGTGATGCATCCAATCAGGGCCTAGGGTGTGTGCTCATGCAGAGAGGAAAGGTCATCGCCTATGCCCCGAGGCAGTTGAAAACACACGAAGTCAATTACACAACTCACGATTTAGAGTTGGGAGCAGTGGTCTTTGCGTTAAAGATCTGGAGACACTATCTCTATGGAACCAAGTGCACTATCTTCACCGACCCTAAGAGCTTGCAACATATTTTCGATCAAAAGGAGTTAAACATGAGACAACGACGATGGGTAGAGTTACTCAGTGACTACGAGTGCGAAATTCGCTATCATCCCGGAAAGGCCAATGTGGTAGCATATGCCCTTAGTCGAAAGGAGTATTCAGGACGTAAGGTGAAGGCACTAACAATGACCATCCATTCCCATTTAACCGCGCAAATCAAGGAGGCTCAGCTGGAAGCCTTAAAACCAGAGAACATGCTGGGTGAAGCCTTGAGAGGAATAGAAAAGAACTTAGAGGTCAAGGGAGACGGAGTGTACTATTTTATGAATCAGATCTGGACCCCAAAGTTCGGTGGTTACAGAGAGGTTGTAATGAACGAAGCTCACAGGACAAAATAATCCGTTCACCCAGGGTCGGATAAGATGTACTTGGATCTCAAACAGCTCTATTGGTGGCCAAACATGAAATCAGAGATCGCTACCTTCGTGGGCAAGTGCCTGACTTGCGCCAAGGTGAAGGTCGAATATCAGAAGCCCTCAGGTCTTCTTCAACAGCCGGAAATACCTGAGTGGAAGTGGGAAAGGATAACCATGGATTTTATCACCAAGTTACCCAGATCTCCGAGTGGGCACGATGCTATCTGGGTAATTGTCGATCGGTTGACGAAGTCCGCCCACTTCCTGCCAATCAAAGAAAGCTTCAAAATGGAGAGACTCACAAGGATCTACCTTCAAGAGATAGTTCGCCTTCATGGTGTACATGCATCCATTATCTCCGATTGAGATAGCAGGTTTACATCGAGGTTCTGGCAGTCACTACAGAAAGCTCTTGGAACTAAATTGGACATGAGCACGGCTTATCATCCGCAGACTGATGGACAAAGTGAGAGAACAATTCAGACATTGGAAGACATGTTGAGAGCCTGCGTCATCGATTTCGGCGCATCATGGGACGCTCATCTTCCTTTGGTTGAATTTTCCTACAACAACAGCTACCATACCAGCATCAAGGCTGCGCCGTTTGAAGCCCTCTATGGTCGTAAGTGCAGATCCCCTCTGTGATGGGCTGAAGTGGGTGACACGCAGCTAGCCAGGGGTCAAGTCCCCGACAGTACTCTCACTGGTCCTGAGATCATCCGAGAAACAACTGAGAAAATTATACAAATCCGAGAACGACTGAAAGCCTCTCGAGATAGACAAAAGAGCTACGCCGATAAGAGACAAAAACCCTTGGAATTCCAGGTTGGTGACCGCGTCCTTCTGAAGGTCTCACCCTGGAAAGGCATGATACGCTTTGGGAAGCGTGGAAAGCTAAACCCAAGGTACATTGGACCGTTCGAAATCCTTGCTAGAATTGGTCCAGTAGCATACAAACTCCAATTACCCCGAGAGCTCAGCAACATCCATCCTGTTTTCCACGTATCGAACCTAAAGAAGTGTCCGTCCGATGAGACACTTGTGATGCCTCTCGACGAGATTGAAATCAACGAGAACCTCAACTTCGTGGAAGAACTTGTCGAAATCATGGATCGGGAAGTTAAACGAACGAAACAAAGTCGCATCCCGATAGTGAAGGTTCGCTGGAATGCCAAGCGGGGACCTGAATTCACTTGGGAGCGCGAAGATCAGATGAAACAGAAATATCCGCATCTCTTTCCTAATCCATGATTTGTATTCTATGTTCGAATTTCGGGACGAAATTTCCTCTAACGGGGGTATGATGTGACAACCCGAAACTTTGTCCGTTTCCGTTACGCGAGTTTCGTTAATAAAATTTCGAATTTGTTAACTTTTCCGTCAAACTCCTTGGTTTTGAAAATAATCTAGTTATGTATATAATTAAATTATTTACGAGTCGGAACCAAAAATCGCGTGGAAACCCAAAAATCTCGAAAAATCAACATTCCCGGTCTAAGTGAGGTTACGACCGTAAACGTGTTTACGACCGTAAACTCGTTTACGACCGTAAACTCGTTTACGGTCAGTAACGAGTGGACCCCCCATCACCGACCACCTCACCCCTATAAATACGATACCTCCACCTTCATTAGAACATTTCTGGCCAAAAACTCTCTCCTTCTCTCTCTAAGAACCTTAACCGTAAACACTCAAAACGCCTTCAAACTTCGGAAATCATCGAGAAACCACGTTTGGAGTCACTTGGGAATGCCTGGAAACGATTATCTCTTCGAAATCAGCACTAGTGTTCTTGAGTTTACGGTCAGCCTTCAGAAACCGTAAACTCTGTTCTTGAGTTTACGGTCCAAGCCTTCAAGAACCGTAAACTCACCGAGTCTTCAGAAACCGTAAACTCCAGCTTACGACCGTAAACCCCAGTTTACGACCGTAAACATCCTTTTGGTGGTGCTTTTGACTGAAAACCCACTTTCATCGATTCGATCAAGTCCCGGTAACATTCCTCAACCGAATACAAGTGTACCTCTAACACGTTATCTAACGAAATCGCTAATTTAGATACATATATGTATTTATTTGATAATAGGATTCCGTTAAGTGTCACGTGAAACAACTTGAGGATCTTCATTTCAGTCAACTATTTCACAACAAGAACTGTGAGTTCATACCCCTACATTTTCCGTATTTTTAATGTTTTCAGGGGGGAATACAAGCTAAACATAAATGTTTTCAAAACTTATGCAAATCTCATACTTTAACCCTTTTGTACCGTGTTGAGCATAAGGGACGTTTTCACAAAAATTTGCATAGTTTTCCGGACACGCTATTCACTATACATGCAAACTATAATCGATATAGTTTGGGATTTTCTAAACATCACGAGTACATAAACTTTCACTATTAAACATATGCACTAAGACAGAAATAGTTTACAGTTACATCACCACTTTATCATGGTTTTTCATAACTGTAATTATCATTATATACGGTATACATACGGATTTTCACTACGATAGAACGCTACTACACTACATGTAAACTAGATTGTACGATACTGTGAGGCGCTACTTCACTACTGTACCCTTAGGTGTACAGGGATAAATCCTACCATAGTATAACCAGAGTCTCCTGGAGGGAGAGCGTGAGATTTGTGAATAGATCTATTCGGGACTGACAATCCCACATCTGGACTGCTAGTTACAGTTAGGCGGGCACGCCTGAGATATACAAATGTCATTTAACTCGACGCCTGAAGAACGTTGGAAAGGTCTCTAGTCATATCAAGCATGGTTATACGACTCACAATATGTATAAATCACCTTTACTTTACAACTTAACACTCTTCAACAGTTCTATTTTTGCTAAATAGAACTGATACACACTACGTATACTGGCTAAAGCCAGAGTTTTTCAAACAGAACCGATTATGCAATGGTTTCACATACAAAATACTTACACTTCATGATTAGTTTTAGCTAGTCACATGAGGTAGTATTTTCGCATATCACTACAGTTTTCAGTAACGAACATTCATGGTTTTATACGAAATCGATAACGATGCCTTTTCACTAAAGAAAATATCGGATTTTCTTGGAAACATACAGATATTCATGGTTTATTACAGAACTGATAACACTACATTTTCACTAAGGAAAATATCGGATTTTCTTGAAACTATACAAATATTTTCCGAACTCATCAACGATTTTCACTACAAACCACCGCTTATGAACTCACCAGCTTTATGCTGATACTCTTTTAAACTGCTTGTATTCTCAGGAAGTCAGTAGACAGGTACTTGCTGGATTTTCGAGGAACTGGAGCAATAAGAGTTTTATGTTTATACTATACAAAGCTATTGGATGTAATCCAAACAAAGTTTCAGACAAGTTTCAACTGATGTAAACATTTTTATTTAAGTATTCACTGTAATGGTCGTGTTGCTATGATTGCTGTTATTCATTGGTTGTGATGCTACACATGACGTCCTCCGCCCCGGAACGTTTCCGCCATCGGTTTCGGGGTGTGACACTATAACCAGGATACCGATCTAACAGATCTCTAACATAGAAACCATCCTATAAACCAGGATACCGACCTACCAGGTCACTAAGCATATCACCATCCTAACTACCAGGATGTAAATCAATAAGCATATCAAGCAATAAACCCGCATACAAATCCAATAAGAGCCGACATTGGTGCCTTAGACCCTGTTGATATAGTGAGGAGAACTCACCTCACACTGCTGAAGTCCCGCAGGAAAAACCCTAGCTGCTGGATAACAGGTTCCCGAACTGTCAACATCAAACAATACCTAATTAATAATTGGGTTCCAAGCCCAAGGTCCAACTCACATTCTAAAGGCCCAAAAGTCAAGGAACGGGCCAAAGCCCAACATATGGCCTAATTTTCCAAATTGGGGCCAGACCTCTACATGGTCATACCCTAAGGCCGAACCATTTAGTCCAGTCCAAACATTTGGCATTTCACTTGGTCCAACCTCTCATAATCCTCAAGGCCCAGTTATGGCCTAATTTTTCCAAATTGGGCCCAAGCATGTCCAATGGGCCTTATCCTAAAGCCTATCTAAATATTTTAATCCATATGCTTGTTCTTGGATGGCCCATCAATAACCCAAACACCAAAGCCCAAAGGAAAGGCCCAACTCAAGGCCTAAGTAAAATTAGGGTTTTCACATGAAATGACGATTAGGGTTAAGTGTTTCTTACTTAACCCATTGAGGACTTAATCCATTAAGTCCAATATTGCCTTAGGTTAATTGCAAATGATTATGGTGGTTCTTCACGACTCCCATTCGATAGAAAACCACATACACACGCAACCTCATCACAAACCACGAACCACATCGGTCACTCGAGCTCGACGGAATAGAAAGACAGCCGCAATTTCTCGACGGCTCGGTGCATCAAGGGACAGAGGTGGTTGCCTCGGTGGTTCACAACAGCGAATCGGCGATCTTTCGTTTACTCACGACATCCGGTAGCCGGGGATGGGGGATACAAGGTTGGCGGCGCTGGAGGTGGTCAATGGTGACGGTGACGGCTGAATAGAATATTAGGGTTAGGGTTTGGGGAGGGCTATGGAACAGTTAAATACCCGGTGCCCTATCAAACTTATTCCATAATGGCAGGAATGGTCCCTCTCCATAAAATCTTTTCAAACCAAGGCCCATAATTTACTCTTCATACCCCTGCTCCCACAATTCTTTTCAAAACGAATCCTTAATTTACCATTTAAACCCCGCCTTCTGAAAACCCTTACAAATCAAGTCCGAAAATTTACCAAGCAGCCCCTGCTTGACAAATTCTTTTCAACTTAGGTACATAATTTACCCTTTTAGCCCCAGCCATCCAAAATCCTTTCATATTAAGTCCAAATGATACCAAACAACCCCTGACTACTGAAAATCTTTACAAAATAAGTCCCGAAAATACACTTTAACCCCCAAAACTCTAAATCATGTCATTTGACTCCCCGAAACCAACACCCCGATAAATACTATGGATTTTAGGGCTACAATTCATTCACCAAATTTTATCTATTTATTTATTTAACAAAAGGGATGTTACATTCGTAATTTGGGCAGGATGAGTACGCCAAGCATACATGTGTGTACGTTGAGCGTACTAGGGCATGCCCTAGTACGCTGGGCGTACACTTATGTATGTGGGGCGTACTAATATCATGAGGAAACCCTAATTTTTAGGGTTTGAGGGGTATTTAAGCAACATTATGGCTCATTTCTCCCCACCTTTTCAACCTCCACATTCTTTGAGACGTTTTTGCAAACCCTAGCCCCCTTAGTGTGTGTTTTGAGCTCAATAATATGTTTTTAGTGTGTTAAAGGAATAAGAAGTTGCATCAAGGAGCCTTGAAGTGGAAGCAAGCTTGTAGATCTGGGATCTTTGCCTTCTTGAGAAGCCCCAGAAGGTATAAAGTCTATAATATGATGTCTTGGTTGTTATATACCATTTTTGGGTGTTTTATGTTGCTTTTCTTGCCCCAAAGGTCCCATTTTGTGCATGGTTGGTTATTGTCATTTTGATTTGTCCTTCTAGACCCTAAGAGGGGTCCTAAGCCATAAAAATAAGGTCCCAATTGCTAGAATTGTTTCATGCATCTTGTAGATCTTAATGGATTAAGACCTTGTATTAAGCACTTTGTGGACTTGTAAAGTCATAAATTTGGAAATTGTATGACTGTAGGGTGCATTTGGATCGTAGATCTGAAGTATGGGCTTGAGTGATTAAGCCATTAAGCACTTAATGAAGTTTTTGGTTACGAGGTTACCCCCCGTGTAAGTGGGAGTATGCCCCACGTACTCGGTTAACCACCTCGATGGCGGTCTTCTGCGAGGCTTCGTGTACACTAAGCGTACTTCCGGAGTACGCCCCGCGTACTCTCATGAGTCAGCCTTGTTGAGTTGACTCGACTGGGTTGACTCGGTTGACTTAGTGAGTTTGATCAAGTTTGAACTTGAGGGTATTTTGGGATTTTATTGGAATCGGTAATTTGGTGGGAATAGGTATTGTTTAGAGAGCTGAGATTCGGAGTTGAGCCTCATCAGTGTTGTTCAGTTTGCGAGGTGAGTTTTCCTCACTGTACTTACGGGTCGATGGCACCAACTCCGGCCCATTGGATTGACATCATGTTTTGCATGCTATTGTACTGAAATGTTCTATTAGATCGATATCCTGGTATATAGGATGATGCTATGCTTAGTGATCTGTAGATCTGTTTGACTGGCTGTAGACTATTATATAATATATGATTATCTGCTATATGTGTACATGTTTGGTCGGTGGCTGAGGTTTCACTGTTTTGTGCGTAAGCCAACAAGCCGGGGAAAACCAACCCGTTGGTTAAATGGGCCTGAGGATATTCCATCCAAAGGATGATTGGACCCATAGTATGTTGGCATTCCAACTCGATGGTTGAGGGGCCTCGGGTATTCCAACCCGATAGTTGATTGGACCCATAGTATGTTGGCATTCCAACCCAATGGTTGAGGGGCCTGGGGTATTCTAACCCGATGGTTAATTAGACCCATAGTATGCTGTTATTATATATGTGTTATTTTTTTGTGTGTTGGTACTTTGGGGGAACTCACTAAGCTTTGGGCTTACAGTTTTGGGTTATGTTTTAGGTACATCAGATGATCGCGGGAAGGCGAAGGCATGATCGTGCACCTCATCGCGTTTTGTTTTATGATTTTAGGAAAACTCTGATATTAAACATGTTTTGAAAACTATTTTGTAAACAATGATGATTTGTGGATTGGTTTTAAAAGTTTAAATTTTCCATGAATTTTATGGATGTTACAAGTTGGTATCAGAGTCTTGGTTTGAGTGAATTGGATGAACACTAGTGTGAATCCAGTCTCAAACTAAGGAAAAGGGTTTTTAAAACAATTTTCAAATGGTTTTCAAAATAATCAAAGAGGATGCAACGTATACGATCAGTCGGAGCCAGTAAGTAGACCCCAAATTACTACACAGTTAATTGAGATTATGTTATGATATGTTAGAACAACATGCTAGTAATAGGATAATGATCTTCAGAAGTTGCATGATAGAATTGCTTGATATATGATGTCTTATATCTTGTAGAGTACTTGATTGATTGTTGTATGACTCTTTCGCGTGTGAACTAGCTATTAAGTGAATACGCTAAGTCACATGCTACATGGTTTAAATGATCTTAGGATAAAGGATTTGGTCCTACTGCGCAGCTCTTGTCTGAGTCCAACCATGTAGGATTGAATCTTTTAGTCTAAGATTGTTTAAAATGTGCGGCATGTGATTGTATTCAAGTGATAGTTATCTAGCACCAATGGAGGTTCGTGTGGCAGTTAGTGGAAGGATAGGTTGTGTGGGGTCAGCCGGCCAATCTCAAGATGTGTAGCTTTCCTCTAGTGTCTGAGGATTTCGTGTGTACACATGCTAGTATGTATTTTTAGGGTTGTTTTGATGATCCTTGAGACAAATACGGGTAGGTGTGGAAGGTAGTATGGGACATGTGCTGCTGAAAGCACAGGACCCGTAAGCGTAACAACGAAATCACAACCCCTAGGGCTTTGTTGGGAGTTGGTTCCCCAGATGATATGTGTGTTATTTGATATCTCCATGGTATATTTTCAGTATGGTGACTACGAGATGATTTGAGGTTGGATCCGGGTCAGGATCGGGAGCTGGCAGTCGAGGTGGGCCAGCAGTGTCAGAAGACCGTATCAGAGAGATTATCCATGAAGAGGTTGTGTCTATTGTCCGGGGGAAGATACCAAAGCGTTTTGGATCTCTCAAGACCACGATGATGGAGTTCTTTGATGATAGATATGCAACCATGGTTGAGACTGCTGCTGCTGCAACCTCCGCAGCCGTTGCAGTTGTAGGGGTCGGTACGGGTCAAGTATTTCAATATCGTGACTTCGAAAATACAAAGCCCCCGTCTTTTGATGTAGTTTAGGAGCCGATTATAGCTATGAGATGGTTGTCTGATGTTGAGGGATGCTTTTTCACTTTCTCTTGCCCACCTGTCCAGAAGGTCAGGTGCGCTCTGAACCTTCTGAGGTCCTGAGCGAATGATTGGTGGAGACTTGCTACTAGTTCGTTTTCTTCTGAGTAGAGAGCTATTGTTTCTTGGGAGAAGTTCTCGGAGATGTTTCCACTCTAGATATGTGCCGTTGGTGGACCATGAGAGGTTGGCTCAGGAGTAGTTGGATTTGAGGCAGGGTATGGAGTCGGTGACAGAGATCACCAAGATGTTCACGGAGATGGTCATGTTTTGTCCTGAGTTTCCCACCTCTGAGCAGGCTCAGATGACCCGTTACTTGAGCATGCTCAAGACAGAGATCGGACAGTTTGTATCCACCTAAATCTATGGTTATTTTTTGGAGTTGCAGGAGGCCGCCAGGCGGCGTGAGATTGAGATTGAGTTGCAGACGATGGAGCAGAGACCAGCACCGGCGCAGTCGCAGCCTGCACCGATGCAGTTTAGGACCGCTGATTCTAGTTCGGGGAGTCAGAGAGGCCGCACTTATGGGAAGTGTGGTAAGGTGCATGATGGAGCTTGTCGATCTTCTTCAGGGGTGCCACAAATGTGGCAAGCAGGGTCACATTGCGAAGGATTGTCGACAGCCGGCTCCAGCTCCTGGCATCAAGCTTTGTCATCATTGTGATTAGATGGGCCATATGAAGGCCCAGTGTCCCTTGATTGCTACCAGGCCGGCGTAGGCTCCAGCACCGGCTACTTTGCGGATCACTGATGGGAGTCAGGGTAGGGTGGAACCCTCGAGGGCTCGAGGTCGTGCTTTCCAGCTCACTGTCGAGGAGGCCAGAGCAGCTTTAGATGTTGTGAATGGTATGTTTCTATCCATTATCTTGTTGATTATGTTTTGTGTTATGCTTATAGATGTGCCTCTGTTAGGTACATTCCTAGTGAACTCTTTGCCTGCTCTGGTGTTGTTTGACTCGGGTGCGAGCCGGTCCTTTGTATCTCGTTTGTTCAGTAGGAAGTTTGATATGCCTATTGGGGAGTTAGAGTGTCCGTTGCGGGTTTCTATCACCAATGAACATGGGGTTTTTGCATCATCGGTGTATCAGGGTTGTGTATTGGAAATCTTCGGGGTGCCTTATCCGATCGATTTGATCCTTATTCCCATGGGGGATGTTTGCGTGATTGTGGGTATGGATTGGCTGAGACGGTTTGGTGCCATGATTGATTATGAGGGACAACACGTAGTAGTTCAAACCTCAAGTGGGGGAGAACTGGTTATCTAAGGAGAGGGCACCAGAATGGGATTAGGGTTTTGTTCAGCGGTCAGGGCTCGTCGGTATATTCAGTATCGGTGTGCGGGCTACTTGGCTTATATGGTGGATACGTGTGTTGGGGATCAAATTTCAGTCTCAGAGTCCCGGTTGTCAGGGAGTTTGCAGATGTATTTATGGAGGAGTTGCCCGGTACGCCTCCCGAGAGGCAGGTCGAGTTCAGGATCGACCTTGTGTCAGGTGCGTTTCCGATTGCCAAGGCACCATACCACTTGGCACCGCCTGAGATGCAGGAGTTGTCATCTCAGGTGCAGGAACTGTTAGGCAAGCATTTCATTAGGCCGAGCAGTTCTCCGTGGGGAGCGTCGATACTGTTCGACAAGAAGAAGGATGGTTCACACCGGATATGCATTGATTATCGGGAGTTGAACAAGTTAACGATGAAGAACCGTTATCCCCTTCCGTGGATTGATGATCTCTTCGATCAATTGCAGGGTGCATCTTGGTTCTCCAAGATAGATCTGAGGTCTAGGTATCATCAGGTTAGAGTGAGAGAGGAGGACGTGGAGAAGACCGCGTTCCGAACTCGTTATAGGCATTACGAGTTCAAGGTGATGCCATTTTGGCTCACCAATACGCCTGCAGTGTTCATGGATTTGATGAATCGTGTATGCAGGACGTGTTGGATAAGGTGTCTAAGTCCATGACTATAATTGGTATGTACTTGACTTGAAAATAGCATGGTCCATTTAGGTTGCATTTCACCGGAACAATTTGACAGGATGGACTTTTGAGAAGAGGTTATTTATGGTTTATTAAGATATTATAAGTTCTACTATATTAATGTGAAATCATATTATTTGATTAGTATTGATCAAGTAATTTGGAATTAATTCAGTGATCAAAAGAGACTAATTAAATATACAGGGACTGATTTAGTAAATCAATGATTCTTATAGTGTGGGCCTATGGTTATTTAGGATGGGCTAAACCAATAAGTTGGTCCATGGATAGTCCATGGAGGTTTAACCCATGGAGCCTAAGTAATATGAAAGGTCATGTCCATTAGGTTTTACATGGATGTAACCCTAGACTTTGCCACACTATAAAAGGAGACCCTTAGCTCCTAAAATCGGACACTAGTTGTTCTAAGAGATCATAAGAGCCGATTTTTGTGCAAGTCACTCTCTCTCTCAAGTACTCCATTGTTGGTGGTGTTTTGTGAAGCATTTGAGGCATCACATTTGGGGTGCTAGGCTCTTAAAGTTTCAAGTTTACAAGCTACAACAAGAGGTAAGTTATCTAACTAGTTTTGTTGTTCAAGTACCAACTCGACGAGTCATGTTCATGCACTCGCCGAGTTGATGGCTCTGTGTGCTGGATTTCGAGTTTCTGGCCAGAAGTAGATTAAGATCATTACCCCAAACTGTTTTTTGAAACATGAAATCTGTTTTTTGATATGGTAATGATCATGCTTATCCAATTGAAAGGTAATTGTCATAATTTCAAGATTTGTATTAGTTTATAAGATTAGGCTAATTTCTTGCAAATTGTTGATATGAATTATCTTGTTCTTATGAGTTTAACTAGATCATGGATGAATTATTTGATTATTGTGTTAATTAAGATTTTGATCTAAATGATTTAATGAACTCCATAACTTGTCCTCAAGTTATGGAAAATGAAAAGTCTTTTCTTTAAAAAGTCATTAAACTCATAAGTTATGGAAATGAAAGTTTTGAAGAGTTTCAAAATTTGCCCTCAAGTTTTGGAATTTGTAAAGTCACGCTTATGAATACTTTAATTCCAAACCCTAGAATTTTAAAGGTTTAAAATTCAACCCTTATACTATTATAATATTAAAAGTTTAATAATTATATATATGTATAAGACAAGTCAGTCTTACCGTTAGTAGGCCTCATTCACGAAATCGATCTATAAGGGGGGTATAAGGTTACTGCCTATAAAATGGTGGTTTAATGGGTGTCCACTCTCACCCACCGCTTCCTTGACTGGTGGAGGGTCGTTAGCCGAACGGGTAGGATAGGACATTAATTCTCGTTAAAAGTATAATGGTAATTATAAAGTAATTAAACTTTTATTAAATTCCCAATCTTAGTTACTTTAGGAAAAATGTGAAATTGATGCTAATCCATGAAATTACACTTTGCACCTTGCCAAGTTGTTAGTGGAGTGTGTGTGGTTAACCGACACACTAACATGGACTAGTAAGGGTGGAAAAGGGTAGCTTGATGTTTGTCATATATCAATTGAGCGTGTATGGTTAACCGACACATTGATTAGGTGATAATTGACTTCAAGTGTACCAAGTAAATTTGCATGGTTATTCACACCTTGTTTGTGATCACGGTATCCCAGTCACAAACTTGAAGGGCATAATCGAGATTTAAACATGCCATTGAAAAGTTCAATGAATCTCAAAAGAATCTAGGAATTTCAATCCAATTAAAACTTAATAATCAATTTCGTTTTTCATGGTGGAAATTGGTAAATCGTCATTTACCTACCTTCAAATATTTTGCAAGTTGGATTACGGCATCCCTCTTCCAAATTGTAAAATATTGTGTTGGGTCCTAGCCTTAACATTTCATTTTGGGTGTTATATTAAGGATTATTATCTAATCTAAACTTTGTCTTTCTTTTTCAGATGTCTTCCAACACTGCTTCTGGCTCAAACCCTTATGGCTCCTTCTCTCTCATGAACTTGTGTGGGAGAGTCATCTTTGATGGTACCAATATAATGACTGGATTAGGAACATCAGGATGGTCACTCATTATGAGGACAAGGAATATGTCCTCGATAAGGAGCTTAAGGAAATTGATAAGTCTTCTGCTACTCCTGAGGAGATCGCTGAGTTTAGGACTCATGAGAAGGATGCCACCAAGGTGTCTTGTATCATGTTGGCTACCATGACAGCTGAACTCCAAAAGTCCTATGAGGACTTCTACCATTTTGAGAAGCACCAAGACCTGATGGAAAGATGCCATCAGAGTGCTCGTCAAGAGAGGTATGAAATCATCGCCTCTATGATAACAACAAAGATGAAGGATGGGGAATCCATCATGGCCCACTTGCAGAAAATGCAAAGGTTTGTGGACCGCTTGCTGAAGTTGAATGTGAACTTCGATGAAGAGTTGGCCATAAATATCATTCTACACTCTTTACCTCCATGTTATGATCAGTTCTGTATGACCTATCATATGAACAAGGAGGAGGTCACTCTTAGCAAGCTTCAAGGCCTTTTGAGGACTACTGAAAGTAGTCTCAAAGGTAAATTTGTTGTTTCTACTCCTACTGCTACTGCCCCTGTCTTGGCAATTGGACATGGGAAAGGGAAGAAGAGGAAGGCTCCCTTTAAGAGCCGCAAGGGAAAGTCTCTTGATGGATCCTCTTCTAGTGGGACCAAAGTTGGTTCTGCTGCTCCCTCTACCATTCCTAAGGAAGCAGAGTGTTTCTATTGTCATGATAAAGGGCACTGGAAGCGAAGCTGCCCCAAATACTTGCAGGATGTAAAGGATGGGAAGGTTAAACCCACCCATGCAGGTGTTTATACTATTCTATCTAATAACTCATCACATTCTTGTTCTTGGGTCCTTGATACAGGTTGTGGAATTCACATTTGTTCTGATTTGCAGGGACTAAAAAGAAGTAAGGATGTGGAGCATGGGAAGATGAACTTAATCATGGGGAATAGGAAGGTTTCACCTATCACCAGATTGGACTTTATTCTTTATTGCTTAGTAGTGGGCTAGAATTAGATTTGAATAATTGTTGCTACTCGTCTAAAATGGCGAGAAATGTTATTTCCTTTCATGGTTTGTACAAACAAGGTTTTAGTTTTTCATTTGATAATGAAATTGGTGCTATCAATGCTTTTTATAATGGTGTTTTTTATTTTAAAGCATTGCCTTGTAATGGTGTATATGAAACTGTGATGGTTGTAGACAACTTAGGAAATAATGTGTTGTACATTGATTCTTCCAATGATCTGGATAAGGCATGCTTGTGGCATTGTCGTCTTGGACATGTCAACAAGAAGCGCATAGCCCAACTCCAAAAGGCAGGAGTCTTGGAGTCATTCGACTTAAGGTCGGATGACACTTGCGAATCTTATTTGCTTGGAAAGATGACCAAATCACCCTTCACTGGTACTTGTGAAAGGGGTGAGGGACTATTGGATCTCATACAAACTGATGTGTGTGGACCCTTCAGAACCACCACAAGGGATGCTAACCGCTTCTATGTGACTTTTACTGATGATTACAGCAGATATGGCTATGTCTACTTAATCAAACATAAGTCAGAAACCTTTGAAAGATTCAAAGAGTTTAAACAATAAGTGGAGAATCAGCTGGGCAAGAAGATAAAGATGCTCCAATCCAATCGGGGTGGTGAGTATCTTAGTATCGAGTTCCTAGACTATCTTAAGGAATGTGTGATTGTTTCACAATTGACGCCACCTAGGACACCACAACTTAATGGTGTGGCTGAGGGGCGCAATCGAACCGTGTTGGACATGGTTCGTTCCATGATGAGTCGAGCTTCGTTACCTATCTCAGTCTGGGGGTATGCCTTAGAGACTGCCGCCCATATCCTTAATCTAGTCCCAACTAAGAAGGTTGCCAAAACACATAACGAGATGTGGACAGGGAAGGTTCCCTCGTTATCACACATCAAGGTTTGGGGTTACGAGACTTTCGTGAGGCGTGAGACTCACGATAAGCTTGAACCTCGCAGTGAGCATTGTATTTTCATCGGCTACCCGCAGAAGTCCTTTGTATATCTCTTCTACAGACCGAGTGACAATGTTGTCTTCATTGCGGGGAGAGGAGTCTTTCGTGAGAGAGAGCTCATATGCCAAGGGGACAGTCGGAGGCATGATGACATTGAAGAGCTTCAAGAGTCAAGTGGTGAAGGAACCTCAAACACTAGCAATCAACCTGAGGAGGAAACTCCTATTGAACCAATTGACGAGTCCATACCTCTGAGGCGTTCCAGTAGAGTTAGTGTTCCACCTGTGTTATATGGTTTCCATATAACTTTTGAGGGTGATACATTTATCAGTGATAGCACACTGATAAATTTGGATGAACCTAACAACTACAAGGAAGCCATGGCAGGCCTCGAGTCTGCTAAATGGAAAGAGGCTATGGACAGTGAGATTCAGTTCATGTATGACAATCAAGTTTGGAACTTGGTTGACAATGTATCGCGACGTAAGACCCTCGGGTGCAAATGGATCTTCAAGAAGAAGACCGACATGGATGGGAAAGTACACACATATTGATGGGTTTTGAGCATTCTAACACTCCTAAGTGTACATGCAACCCTAGAAAACCTTGGATCTATGTTTGTCTAAAATACATGCAAAATACTTTTTCCAAGGTTCATAATCCTATCTAGCATACATGGGGAACTTTAAACATAAAAGATGGCTAGAATTACATACCTTGTAGTTGATTTGATTCCTTGTAAACCTTGAGAGCCTAGCACCCCAAGTGTGATGCCTCAAATGTTTCACACAACACCAAATGCTCTTGGAATAAACTTTGAGAGAATGTAGAACACTTTCTAATTCGGCTTGCCCTCTTGTCTCACTAGTGTAGCCGATTTTTGGTTGCTCTAAGTATGCTTATATAGTGTGTTGCATTAGGGTTACACCATGTAAACCCTAATGTAGCATGGCTCTTCATTTCCATGACCCATGGGTTTGTAACTCCCATGGAGCATCCATGGAGCATCCTATGGACCTTAGCCCAACTAGAAAATCCATGGAGCATCTATCCCACTATACAAGTATGGATGATTTACACAATCAACCCATATATTTAATTAGTCTCCTTTTGATCACTTAATTAATTCTAGATTAATTCTTGATCAATACTAATTAAATAATACTATTAATATATTAGAACTTATAATATATTAATAAACCACAAGTGTTATTTCTCTCATTTAGTTTATCCAAATGCATGATGCCATGCAACCCAAATGGACCATGCCGGGTCGGGTCAAGTACATACCAGAAATAGTTATGGACTTAGACACCAATTTCCACCATGAAAAACAAAATATATAAGTATTAGGTTTTATTTGGTTCTTAAAAACTCCTAGATTCTTTTGAGATTCATTGAACTTTTCAATGGCATGTTTCAATCTCGAGTGTGCCCTTCATGTTTTGTGACTGGGATACGAGGATCACAAAACAAGGTGTGAAGTAACCATGCAAATTACTTGGTACCCTTAATGTTTTTCACTTAATCGATGTGCCGGTTAACCACACGTGCTCCACCGACCTATGAAAAAACTTAAGTCACCCTTTGCCTACCTTGTTAAGTCCAAGTTAGTGTGCCGGTTAACCACACAGCTCCACTAACGACTTAATCAAAGTGCAAAGTGTAATATCATGGGTTAGCACCTTATTCACATTTTCCTAAAGTAACTAAGATTGGAAATTTATAAAAACATTTAGTTACTTTATAATAATCATTATACTTTTAATGAGAATTTTAAGTCATTGTCCTACCCGTCCGGCTAACGACCCTCCACCAGTCAAGGAAGCGGTGGGTGAGAGTGGACACCCATTAAACAGCCATTTTATAGGCAACAACCTTATACCCCCCTATAGACCGACTTCGTGAATGAGGCCTACTAATGGTAAAATGACTTGATCTTATACATATATATATATATATATATATATATATATATATATATATATATTATTAAACTTATAATATTATAAAGTATAAGGGTTGAATTTTAACTTTTAAAATTCTAGGGGTTGGAACTAAAGTTTATTAGATGACTTTACATGTTCCAAAACTTGAGGGCAAGTTTTGTAACTTTACAAACCTTTCAATTCATAACTTATGAGTTATTAAAATAAAGACTCTTCATTTTTTGTAACTTATGTGTTCTTTTAATGGATTTAATACAAAGTGACTTTTGGTTATCCATAACTTGAGGAAAAGTTATGGACTCCATTAAAACACATAAAGATCATGAATTCAGCATTAAACAAGTAATTCCTATGATCTATCAAGAACTCATAAGAACATGAATAATCATATCAAAATTTCAAGAACATATGAACACATATAATCATGTAATTTTGATATTAGCCATTGTAAATGGATTAGAACAATCATTACACCATCTAAAACAAGTTTTAACACACCAAAACAGTTTAGGGTAATGTTTCTAGTCCATTTCCAGCAGCAAAACTCAAAAAACTGCACCCAGAAGCTCCTACTCGTCGAGTGTAAGAACCTACTCGACGAGTATGATGAGTTTACTCATGGAATCGTCAAGTCCCCCCATGGACTCGGCGAGTTCATGCTTCAGAATGCATAAAAACGAGTTTTTTTCACAATTTTGCATCAAGTATCAAACAAACAAGCCTAGGCTCTGATACCACTGATGGGTTTTGAGCATTCTAACACTCCTGTAACGCCCGTAGATCCGGGATAGTTAATTTAGAGATAATAGGGGTCGAAAACGACTTTCCGACAAAAGATTATTTAGAATAAATAATCTTAACCAAGTTGTAGAATTTGTCTCAATGGTTCCGTACATATAAAGAACGCCGAAATCCAAGTTATAACGAAGAAGTTATGGTCCGTCGAAGTTTTTCGGCAAAACCGGCACGGCACCGGGAGACGTAAATAGTGAATTTACAATAGAGGACTTTTTAGCCTTAGTGATCTAAACAAAATTTGTAGTATATGTTAAACCGAGAACATCCATAAAAAGAACGCCCAAATCTGATTTCGTATGAGGAAGTTATGAATTTTCTAAGATTTGGCATAGCAGTACACGACCCGAAACTCGAATTTTAGTTCGAGCGGTTTTTGGCTTACACAACCTAAATGAGAGTTGAAGATCTCATTAATAGGAACTCAACGGTAAAAAGACAGACGAAAACGGAGTCCGTATGAAGGAGTTACGAATTCTTTGTGGTCATTTAACAGTCTAATCTCCTCCTACTGTTAAATTTAAGATCGGTCGAGAATTAACCGACGAAGTCTAAATGAAAGTTGTAGATCTTGATTTTACCTACGCATGGAAAAAAAGAACGTCGAAAACGGAGCTCGTATGCGTGAGTTATGATTTTTCTAAGTCGTGAGGCTGATATGCGAGTTTGGGTGACGTGGCACCACCAGAAAGAGGACACGTGACACCACCAGAAGGCTACCACATGCACCATCTCGGCGAGTTTGTGTCAAGACTCGGCGAGTCCATCAGATATTTTCACTATAAATAGAGGTGTCGGGTCTTGCCATTTCTTCACACCTCTCAAGCCTTCTTTCTCTCCCTACACTCTCTCTCTAGCCCCCAAAACCCCCCCTAAGCCTAGGTAAACCCCCTAGCACCCGAAGGAAGCCCCGAGGCTCCCGAAGCCCCGAGAAAAGAGCCTTTCGGCTCGGGAATGCTGCTCCAGCGAATCCCAGTTTTCGAGAAAACCCGCTGTAAGTGAGCTATGCCTACCCTATCTTTAGTATAACTTATGTTTCAATATAATAATGTTATTAGGACCTTATAAGGAGTACTTGGGCTATTATTATGGGTTATATAAGTATTGTTTAATGCTTATATAATAGTAATAATAGCTAGACTAGTAATTAGTCTCGGCGAATAATAGACTAAACTCTAGTGGTAATAATACTAGGTTTCGTCGAAGGAAATTATTTTTAAGAAGCGAAGCGCTGTCTGAGTTCGTAATCACCACCTTTTCAAGTGAGTGCATAGTCCCTTTCATCTTACACATAGATATGAAGTATTTAATATAAATTACGTGCTATGTGTGCATATTATCTGTATACTTGTTGTCTATGCTGGATGAACGTTTTTATACATGTTTTAACTGATTTAAATTGTATACGTATTTTATATCTACAAATATTTTGGGTATAACATGGGTAGATGAATGATGAGAGATAAAAGATGATGTGAGTAAACATTGGCAGCTATAAACTTAGTACCCAATAAATAAACACCGGCAGCTATAGACTTAGTGCCTATTCGACAAACGATGGTAGCAATGGACTTAGTACCTATTAGGTAAACATAGGTAGCTATGGACTTAGTACTTGTTAGGTGTTGGTAGCTATGGATTTAGTACCTGGTAGCTATGGACTTAGTACCTGTTAGATAAACGTTGGTAGCTATGGACTTAGTACCTACACTGGTAGCTATGGATTTAGTACCCGATGAAGGAACTTTTGCAGCTATGGAATTAGTGCATTGGCAGCTATGGACTTAGTGTCGGCCTTATAACCCTGGAAGCAAGGGACTTCAGAATAAACGAATAGATGACTCTTAGGGTAGACCCTTGAGAGTAAGGAAGATAATGGGGATGGGTAAATGGGGTTGATTGTTTGTTGTTTAAACATAATAATTATATTATTGTGGGTTGAAAACCCTATGTACTCACCAGGTTTCCCAACCTGACCCACTCAAGCTTATTTGTATCACAGGTGTCGATACGAAACTACTTTACACTGAGAGATTTAAAAGTGATGTAGATCACTAGTGTAAATAAATGTAAGTTCTGTTTATGCTTATGTTTCTGTATTGACGATGACATCCCAATGTTTTGAAAATGAATAAAAATACATTTCCTCGGAAATGCTTTGATAACCTATTTATCAAGTTTTCTGGGAACAAATTCCGCAACATTTTTATTAAAAGAGGTACTCTGATTTTTATAAAGCATAAACAAAATCGGTCTTTTCTGGCCGTGAAAATGGGGATGTCACAGTTGGTATCAGAGCATTAGTTTAAGCGAACTAGGAATTTGTAGGAAATTTCTAGACTTAAACTTAGAATGCTAAACGATGATTGTGAGATGAGTGTCTGCTATATTTTAGACACGAGCACTAGTTTATTTTAAGAAAGATGCCTAAAATGTTTTATGTGTTAAATGTTTTATGTTATAGCTATAAATATGCCTTATATGCTATTATTTGTTCGGATCTATGGTCTATTGCCGACCGGATCTGGAAATTTTATGTGTTCTGATTTCTAAACGTTTAATTACGATATTAGAACTGGCATGTAACTTTTCGGAGTAATAGGGAGATTTATACGTCTATCGTAAATAAAACTTTCCTATCTTAAATTCTCGCCTCGGTACACCAAATGTCTGCTTTGGTGTACAAAACGTCATGGTGAAGACAGACTAGGAAATATCCAAGGAAGATGACAACCTGAGCCGAAGAATGTGACGGGTCATGCATCGGTCGTTGCGCCTGCACCCGAACCTATCACAATGGCAGAAGTTCAAGAAGTGATGTGAACCATGATAGACTGATAAAATACAGGAAATAATAAGGCTTACGATAGTGAATGATACCTATCAGAAGATATCGTAAAAGAGGTATCTTGCCTTTAGAATGCGTCTAATAAATAATACGTCTAGTACGGGAGAAGTACACTTTCGATTGGCAGAAAGAAAGAATTTTAGGTATAATCCATAAAGTTATCCCATGGTCTTGAATTTCCAATACCAACCGAGTTGAAGCAGAATTGATGATTGAAGATGTGCATGTAAGAAGTCCTAGTAGAGTCTAGGGAATTTTTTTTATGATTATTTGGACACACTCGTATGTGTTAAATTGTTTTTTGATTTTAGGACTTGGGGACTGCGAGACAATACTTGGGACGAGTATGAGTAGGTGTGAAAGGTAGTAGATGCATATACTACCAGAAGCACAGGACTCACGCTTGGATCAGAGAAAGTCACAAGGTTACCAAGGAGCTAGTAATTCATTTCGTTTTATTCAAGTATGTCGTTACCATCGTTTCAGTAATGACTAAGAAGATGATTGTTATTCCGACCCTAGTGTTCATATCAAATTGAGTCCGACTACGCTGAGTATGTTATGTGGTTCAGAGAATCAAGTTCGATGTAGCATCTGACTTAAGACAGAAGATTGAAATGAAAAGCGATCAGTAGAGGTATCGCGATAGTTGCTTGTAGCTAGAAATGCTACCTTTTAAGATGTGATTATATCCCATTAGAACAATAAGGAAGGTATAGTCTGTTCTGGAATTTGACTCTAAGAGACCTGAGTCTAAGCGTTGCAACATACGATGATAGGTCATTAGAATATGACACATCGGTCCATTATAGTAATAAAAGAACTTATCTTAAGTTCGTGTCTAGTGAGGAACGAGATTGTGACTTGAAGGTCATAATTTGGAGTATAACGTGAGATAGGGAGCAAGTGCAAGATCGAACACCACCTGCAAACAAGGAGTCCAAGAGTTAGATACTCATTCGAAGGAACATAGAAGTTACGATTATTACCTAGGATGAAGAGATAACGTATGGAGTTATTATACAGCCCTGTTTTGTTGATGATTCCGGGACGTAATCATCCTAAGGGGGAGATAATTGTAACGCCCGTAAATCCGGGCTAGTCAATTTAGAGATAATAGGGGTCGAAAACGAATTTTTGACAAAAGATTATTTAGAATAAATAATCTTAATTAAGTTGTAGAATATGTCTCAATGGTTCCGTACATATAAAGAACGCCGAAATCCGAGTTATAACGAAGAAGTTATGGCCCGTCGAAGTTTTTCGGCAAAACCGGCACGGCACCGGGAGACGTAAATAGTGAATTTACAATAAAGGACTTTTTAGCCTTAGTGATCTAAACAAAAGTTGTAGTATATGTTAAACCGAGAACATCCATAAAAAGAACGCCCAAATCTGACTTCGTATGAGGAAGTTATGAATTTTCTAAGATTTGGCATAACAGTGCACAGCCCGAAACTTGAATTTTAGTTCGAGCGGTTTTTGGCTTATGCAACCTAAATGAGAGTTGAAGATCTCATTAATAGGAACTCAACGGTAAAAAGACAGACGAAAACGGAGTCCGTATGAAGGAGTTACGAATTCTTCGTGGTCATTTAACAGTCTAATCTCCTCCTACGGTTAAATTTAAGATCGGTCGAGAATTAGCCGATGGAGTCTAAATGAAAGTTGTAGATCTTGATTTTACCTACGCGTGGAAAAAAAGAACGTCAAAAACGGAGCTCGTATGCGTGAGTTATGATTTTTCTAAGTCGGGAAGCTGATACGCGAGTTTGGGTGACGTGGCACCACCAGAAAGAGGACACGTGGCACCACCAGAAGGCTGCCACATGCACCAACTCGGCGAGTTTGTGTCAAGACTCGGCGAGTCCATCAGATATTTTCACTATAATCAGAGGTGTCGGGTCTTGCCATTTCTTCACACCTCTCAAGCCTTCTTTCTTTCCCTACACTCTCTCTCTAGCCCCCAACCCCCCCCCCCCCCCCCCCCCCCCTAAGCCTAGGTAAACCCCCTAGCACCCGAAGGAAGCCCCGAGGCTCCCGAACCCCCGAGAAAAGAGCCTTTCGGCTCGGGAACACTGCTCCAGCGAATCCCAGTTTTCGAGAAAACCCGCTGTAAGTGAGCTATGCCTACCCTATCTTTAGTATAGCTTATGTTTCAATATAGTAATGTTATTAGGACCTTATAAGGAGTACTTGGGCTATTATTATGGGTTATATAATTATTGTTTAATGCTTATATAATAGTAATAATAGCTAGACTAGTAATTAGTCTCGGCGAATAATAGACTAAACTCTAGTGGTAATAATACTAGGTTTCGTCGAAGGAAATTATTTTTAAGAAGCGAAGCGCTTTCTGAGTTCGGAATCATTACCTTTTCAAGTGAGTGCATAGTCCCTTTCATCTTACACATAGATATGAAGTATTTAATATAAATTACGTGCTATGTGTGCATATTATCTATATACTTGTTGTCTATGTTGGATGAACGTTTTTATACATGTTTTAACTGATTTAAACTGTATACGTATTTTATATCTACAAATATTTTGGGTATAACATGGGTAGATGAATGATGAGAGATAAAAGATGATGTGAGTAAACATTGGCAGCTATAAACTTAGTGCCCAATAAATAAACACTGGCAGCTATGGACTTAGTGCCTATTCGACAAACGATGGTAGCTATGGACTTAGTACCTATTAGGTAAACATAGGTAGCTATGGACTTAGTACTTGTTAGGTGTTGGTAGCTATGGATTTAGTACCTGGTAGCTATGGACTTAGTACCTGTTAGATAAACGTTGGTAGCTATGGACTTAGTACCTACACTGGTAGCTATGGATTTAGTACCCGATGAAGGAACTTTTGCAGCTATGGAATTAGTGCATTGGCAGCTATGGACTTAGTGTCGGCCTTATAACCCTGGAAGCAAGGGACTTCGGAATAAACGAATAGATGACTCTTAGGGTAGACCCTTGAGAGTAAGGAAGATAATGGGGATGGCTAAATGGGGTTGATTGTTTGTTGTTTAAACATAATAATTATATTATTGTGGGTTGAAAACCCTATGTACTCACTAGGTTTCCCAACCTGACCCACTCAAGCTTATTTATATCACAGGTGTCGATACGAAGCTACTTTATACTGAGAGATTTAAAAGAGATGTAGATCACTAGTGTAAATAAATGTAAATTCTGTTTATGCTTATGTTTCTGTATTAACGATGACATCCCTATGTTTTGAAAATGAATAAAAATACATTTCCTCGGAAATTCTTTGATAACCTATTTATCATGTTTTCTGGGAACAAATTCCGCAACATTTTTATTAAAAGAGGTACTCTGATTTTTATAAAGCATAAACAAAATCGGTCTTTTCTGGCCGTGAAAATGGGGATGTCACAACTCCTAAGTGTACATGCAACCCTAGAAAACCTTGGATCTATGTTTGTCTAAAATACATGCAAAATACTTTTTCCATGGTTCATAATCCTATCTAGCATACATGGGGAACTTTAAACATAAAAGATGGCTAGAATTACATACCTTGTAGTTGATTTGATTCCTTGTAAACCTTGAGAGCCTAGCACCCCAAGTGTGATGCCTCAAATGTTTCACACAACACCAAATGCTCTTGGAATAAACTTTGAGAGAATGTAAAACACTTTCTAATTCGGCTTGCCCTCTTGTCTCACTAGTGTAGCCGATTTTTGGTTGCTCTAAGTATGCTTATATAGTGTGTTGCATTAGGGTTACACCATGTAAACCCTAATGTAACATGGCTTTTCATTTCCATGACCCATGGGTTTTTAACTCCCATGGAGCATCCATGGAGCATCCTATGGACCTTAGCCCAACTAGATAATTCATGGAGCATCTAGCCCACTATACAAGTATGGATGATTTACACAATCAACCCAGATATTTAATTAGTCTCCTTTTGATCACTTAATTAATTCTAGATTAATTCTTGATCAATACTAATTAAATAATATTATTAATATATTAGAACTTATAATATATTAATAAACCACAAGTGTTATTTCTCTCATTTAGTTTATCCAAATGCATGATGCCATGCAACCCAAATGGACCATGTCGGGTCGGGTCAAGTACATACCAGAAATAGTTATGGACTTAGACACCTTATCCAACACATATAGGGCGCGACTAGTTGCGAAGGACTTTACTCAAACTCCGGGAGTTGACTATGATGAGACCTTCTCGCCAGTGGTGAAGATTAAGTCTATTAGGGTTATGCTATCCATAGTTGCATTTCATGATTATGAAATATGGCAAATGGATGTCAAAACCATTTTCCTTAATGAAAAGTTGGCTGGGGATGTTTACATGAGTCAGCCAGAGGGTTTTGTCAATGCAAAGTATCCTAATAGAGTGTGCAAGCTTGAGAAATCCATTTATTGATTGAAACAAGCATCTCGCAGATGGAATCTTTGTTTCGATGAGAAAGTCAAAGAGTTTAGCTTTTCGAGAAGCGATGATGAGTCCTGTGTGTATGTCAAGGCTAGTGGGAGTACAGTTGGCTTTCTGGTGTTGTAAGTGGATGACATACTTCTCATAGGAAATGACATCCCAACCTTGCAGGAGGTTAAGTCTTGGCTTGGGAAGTGTTTCGCTATGAAGGACCTCGGAGAAGCTGCCTATATTATAGAGATAAGGTTATTGAGATACAGGAGTAAAAGACTAATTGGACTTAGTCAAACACCTTACTTGGGTAAGGTGTTGAAAAGGTTCAACATGATGGATTCCAAGAAAGGTGACTTACCCATTCAAGGCAATACCAAAATGAGTAAAACTCAGAGTCCGAGTACAGAGGCTGAGATAGCTGAGATGAGTCGAGTACCATATGCTTTCGCAGTTGGTTCGATCATGTATGCTATGACTTGTAATCGCCCAGATGTGGCCTTTGCTTTGAGCATGGTCAGTAGATATCAAGGGAATCCTGGTAAAGATCATTGGACTGCGGTTAAGAACATTCTTAAGTACCTGCGGAGGACTAAGGATTGGGTCCTTACCCCCGGTGGGAGTGATGACTTGAGAGTAACGGGGTATAGTGATGCCAGCTTTCAGACTGACAAAGATAATTTCCGCTCTCAGTCGGGCTGGGTATTTACCCTGAATGGAGGAGCAATAACTTGGAAAAGTTCCAAGCAGGAGACTATAGTTGATTCAACGTGCGAATCAGAGTACATAGCAGCAAGCGAAGCGGCGAAGGAGGCAATATGGTTGAAGAACTTCATCGGAGACCTTGGAGTTGTACCAGCAATAAAGGAGCCTATGGAGATTTTCTGTGACAGGGAGAGTGCGGTTGCCTTAGCCAAGGAACCAAGGGATCATGGTAGATCCAGGAACATCGACATAAAATATCACTTCATAAGACATCGAATAGAAGAAGGACTCCTCTTAGAAAAGAGGGTATCGTCAGAGGAGAACCCAACAGATCCCTTCACGAAGGTACTGAGTAGGGTTAAACACTTACAGCATGCGAGGCGCATCGGGCTGAAGGACGATGTTAGTTTTAATGATTAGATAGCTATTTTGAAACTTGTAATAGATAAAATGTAATTGACATTTGATGATTAAATAAAAGGTGTTTTTTATTTATAAGTAAGGTTACTGCCTTATGCCAATTGTTTACTATTGTTTCATTTGCATGTTTTGACTTCCAGAATAATTATATTATTCAAACTATCAACGGTCGAGCATACTTTGGAAGTAGGTATTGAGGCAAGACTGTTATGAATTTGGCTTGTAGATTTTCTGAAGTGTATTAGACATAGCAAAGTTTGCTACAATATTCATGAGTGCTCATAAGGTCTGAGTATTGGATTAAACCCACGCTCACTTGAATCACTTCATGGAATTTATCACGAGTGGTCGTGAGACGATAATATCATATAGTCTTCAAACCAAGATATATGAGTTGTTGACTATGAGTTGGTTGTACATTGATAGTGCGAAACCGCATTAGTAACTTGATGTTATAAAACGCACAATTGTGTATGATTTAACAAGTAGTTAGTACAAGCATATATTGTCGAAGTTTATCTGTTCCTGTTAATCCTTGGAGGATTAAAAGCGATATCTTGGGCCCCTCGATGATTTTGTTTTGACTTATGTGTCGGGCCCGGTCAGAACTCAATTGATGTGTTCGATTAAGTTCTATGTCAAACAAATCGGAAATCGGGAAACAAATGCTGGACAATAAGATTGACTATGTTCCATGTATTTGTCTGGCTAATATCTTGAGAACAGATGATTCTATGATCCCTTATCTAAATGGCATGTCAGAGTTCGACAGAGGCTTTAAGAGCTACAATTGCTAGTCGGTTCCTGAAGTCGTACTTGCAGCTATAGTTATTAGACTTATCCAAGTGGGAGACTGTTGGATAAGGTGTCTAAGTCCATAACTATAATTGGTATGTACTTGACCCGAAAATAGCATGGTCCATTTGGGTTGCATTTCACCGGAACAATTTGACAGGATGGACTTTTAAGAATAGGTTATTTATGATTTATTAATATATTATAAGTTCTAATATATTAATGTGAAATCATATTATTGATGGGTTTTATACACAAGAACATCCTATTGCTCATACAAACCCTAATACTTGGATCTAGGTTTCTCTATTGTACATGCTATTCATCCAAGACTCAAGAACCCTAATCTAGCATATGCATTTCGAAATTATCACATAAGAGCAGATCTAGATGATTACCTCTTCTTCAATGACTTGAATCTTCTTGTCTTTGGAGCTTAGAGTCACAAGTGTCACTCCTCTAATGGCTTACAAACACCACAAGCAAGAGAATGACTTATGAGAAGGAGGAGGAGCACCAAAAACGACCTAGGATTCTTCCAAGGGAGTTCACCACGTTTTTGGGGCCATAGGGGTCTTTATATAGTGAGGCTATTAGGGTTTTCAACTAGGAAACCCTAATTTGACTGCTTAGACCCTAAGCAGCCCATGGACTCCCTTTAGAACACCCCTTGGACGAATTCCTTATGGGCTTCCCATAGAATTCGTCCAACCTATGTTCCAAGGTGATCCATAGCCCAATTACAATTATCTTATAATTACAATTACAGTCCCCTAAAGTTTAATTAATGTCTTTTAGACACAAAACTAATTCTTAATTAATTCTTGAGTAATATTAATTAAACAATATGATTTCTCCTTTAATATATTATTCACATAATATATTAATAAATCATAATTAATCCTCTTTCTCCATAAATCATCCTATCAAGTTGCTTTGGTGAAGGCAACCCAAAAGGACCACGCACAACCGGGTCAAGTACATACCAAATATAGTTACGGGCTTAGACACTAATCCAATAGTCTCCCACTTGGATAAGTCTAGTAACTATAATGTAAATACAATCCGATTAGC
Organism: Lactuca virosa; assembly: GCF_052849685.1. NCBI lineage: Eukaryota > Viridiplantae > Streptophyta > Magnoliopsida > Asterales > Asteraceae > Lactuca > Lactuca virosa. Next base: position 110,865,880 of record NC_136426.1, on the reverse strand, counting down.
AATCGTAGCTCTCAAACATGCTGTCGAACTCTGATCTTATCAGCAACCTGTCCTTCAGATAAGGGGTCATATATTCCTCCATTCTAGATATCGTATGAACTGATACATGGATTTTAATCATACTCTATGTTCATGTGTTGTTTCCTGATTTCCGATTTATGACGACTGAAAACAGACTACAATTGAGCACATCAACTCAGTCCCGGCTTGGCCAAGCGCTTAGGGTGTCATCACTAAATCATCGAGGGGCCCACATATATCACTTTTATCCACTTTGGGTAAAAGGAACAGATAAACTTCGACTCGAATGCTTACTTGTACCTACTCATCAAATCACACATAACAATATGTTTTATAACACCAAGTTACTGGTGCGTTTACATATTATCAATGTGCAACCGACTTGCAGAATACAACTCACACATCTCGGTTTCAAGAATACAAGATATTATCGTCTCACCAATCACTCGTGATAAAATCCATGAAGTGATCCAAGTGAGCGTGGGTTTAATCCAATACTCTAATCTTATAGCAGCACTCATGAACTCTATAGCAAACTTGTGCTATGACTAAACACTTTAGTCAATCTACAGACGAATTCATGACAATCTTCATTCATTCCTACTTCCAAAGAATGAGCGACTGTGGAGGGTTTGAATAATCTTATTATTCGGGAAGTCAAAACATGCAAAGTGAAACACAATAATAATACTAATCCTATATGGCCCCAAACCTTTGAGTATAAATAAAACACCTTTTATTTAATCACCATATTGATTACTCATTATTTGTTGTTTCAGGTAATCAACTTCTTACTTGAATTATAACGACAATTGTCCCATGCTCTTAGCATGCACACTATGTTTACCTATGGTCCTTACTTTGTGAAATAGTATAATTGAATAACATTTTCAATCACACTCATTTCATAATTCCCAATCCTTACCACAAGTGTGAGAATACCAAATTCTTGCCACTTTTAGAATATGTTAGATTCTAACATTTTATGCAACGGTCCTTTCGTAATATCGGAGCACCAAAGTCACCAAGACTTTGCCAATGAAATTACAAAGTGCACTATTGGAGATTGTTACAAGACAATTCCATAGTCATGAAGTCTCACATTCAAAGTACATTCCTTTGAACATCCTTCTTGCATAGAAGTTTCTAATCTAGACATAGATCCTTAACGTCCAACTCCCAATAAGGAAACATTTCCATATTTGCCATATGACAATTCATTCTAAATAGAATCTTATCTATTTATAATAATGTCAATATGGTCCATCAATGACTATTCTTCCAACTGTCCACAAGCGACCAATCCTTGGCGAACCTTAGATTGTCCTTGATAGTTGTTTAACTATTTTAGTCAAATCCGGTTCTATTCCCTTTTTCCCCTAAATGCCATCGGCATTTGGAAAATTTTAGAATGGTCAAATATTACAGCATATGCAAGCGATCCTATACCCGAAGCGTGTGGGATACGATTCATAATGAAAAACGTGATACTTTACCAGTTTCTTGCTATAATATTGCCATAATATTTCTATTTGCCGTGTTCTCAAAATTCGAACTATGAAGAGGGATGCCGTAATCATAATCGAACTTTGAGAATGCAATTAATAAATATATCCTTGACTAAATTCAATTAAAATTTCTCGATCTAAGCTTTTAGATTGGAAACGAAGTATAACATTCTTTCCCTTAATTATAGCAAAAACAACTTTTCAACCCCTGCAACTTTGCAAAGTGAAACTTTTGTTTTTCTATAATTAATATTGCCAACTTGCAATAATAATCATGCTCCCACTAACATGATGATTATATTCATTCCAACATAACATTTATACTCCCACTAGCTTTGACACGTATTCAGAAAACAGTTGGACTTCTAGAAAACAATACTTATTGACTTCCAAAGTTCATATTTCCAATACAATGTGCTTCGATAAGCCTTTTATCTAACCTTCTGAAACTCACACACCTTTCCTTAGACAGCTCGCATGTGTGTCTAAACTAATTCAGAACTTATATTACTAAGTCCCAAATGTTCAGACTAATTGCCAAATCTCACAATTCGAACTATGAAGAGGGATGTCGTAATCATAATCGAATTTGAGAATGCAATTTACATAATCGCTATCTCCTTAAAATCTCTCTTTGTGAAAGCGTTTCCTCACAATCATTTTCATGAAGGAGAGAAACCTTATGACACTTAGATTTTATGGTGCATGTGTTCCTATCCATGTGAATTTGTCATAACCATAATCATAAGATAATGCTTGTGACAAATCCAAACTCTTATGGACAGAACTTGTTCATACTTGATTCTTTGCCATCAAGGGTCCCACCATTGGTTCCAAGTTATTTAGCAGCTCACCTATGCCAGTCAATGTACTTTCATTGAACAAGGTGTTTGCCCTTATGCAATCAATTGAGAACTTGTAGAACTCATATGCATAATCAACTCAACTGGATTGGCACAGAAACAAGAATACGTCAACACGATTGGTTACAATCGTCAAGTCGTGTGCTAGTGTTTAATAGGTTTACTCTTGATTAGTTCTTGAAAATTTTCAAGATCGTTTAGACTCCCACTAACCTCTTGACATATAAGATTCTTTTGTCAAGAAAACATTTCTTGACAAACAAATATTCAAGATTTAGTGCGAATTCTTATCAAGACAAACACTACACACAATTGGTCTTAGTTGGTCCTTGTCTTGTCCAAGACATCACAATTTACCAATTTCAAACGTGCAAGAGTAAGAAAAACAATTTTCTACTTCACATTTGAAGAGTGTGTTAGAACTTCTTAAGATATGTCACTCAATTCACAATCTTTGAGTACAATTCTAAGACTTGATTTTGGAACGAAGTATGACTCATTGTTTTGATTTAACCATTTCAACAATTTCCGATTCCTCTTCTTAGCCATACTAGTGCACTAAGATGTCCTTAGAGGATTAATTGTGATATGGTTTTATAATCAACAAGATGATCATAAAATACGATACAAAAGTACTCTCCCTTCTTCTTAGATTGGAGAAACTTTTATCTTTCTGCCTAATTGATTCTTCTTATTCGTTCTGCCATCCATTGAAACTTTTCAATGATTCAGAATTACACTTAATCTTGTAAGCATAACCACATTTACTAGACTTTTAGTAAATCATGACGAAGAATCTTATTGTTCTTTGTGGTGGACTTGACTAGTGCACAACATTGTGTACCGGTTCTCCTAGTCCTTCACTTGACTATTTGTCAAGGAATTAGTCTTAATTTTCCAAATATGAAGGTTCTCATTCATCATACAATACAATTTGTATGATTCCAAGTTTCTTTCCAATTGAAACTTGGTCGACAAGAATCTTTCTTTATTTGGTAAATTCTTGACATTACCACAAATAACATTACTAAGAATCACATCCATTTCATCATTGCTAAAACTAGAAATACACAAACATCAATTTTTCATACATGCCATTGCAAGGAAATATATAAATAAGACAAAATCAAAATTTATTTTATTGCGGAAAAAATTTGTCCTTACAACGCAACTCAAATGAAAGATTATGCTATTACATTTCTTAGCAATTTATCTTAACTCTAAAGTAGCAGCTCAACAAATCCGATCTTCGACGCGATCGAAATCCATTTCTTCGCGATCAGACTCAGCTCACTTCTTCCTTTAAGCTTCCTTTCTTTTCTTCGATTCTACAAAACATCAAAAATGTAATCTTATCACATAATGTATCAAGAATAAAAAATAGGAACTTATAGAGTTAGTTAATGGATTTTACCTGAAGCAGAGTCAAACCGCTTGACTCTCCCATCTCTTAGATCTCTCAGGTAGACAGCTTCGTCTCCAATGCCCCTTCTCTTGGCAATAAAAGCAAATTGACTCTTTTGGAACAACACATGGAACTACTTCAGACTTTGCCTTTCTCTTATTATCAAACTTTTCGATCATGGCATGCCTTTCGTTGCCATTGCCTATGTCCATAGACGTTTGGAAGGCAGATCCACCAATCAACTTTGCTTCTCTAGTGTGCCAAATCATTGCTGATTCAGCAGCAACAAGCAAATAGGTGAGATCGATGAGGGTCACGCCGTGGTCTATCATATAGTATTCTCTTACAAACTTACTATATGAGTCAGGAAGCGGCTAAAGAACCCAGTCAACAGCCAGCTTCTCACAGACAACGACTCCCAACATTCTTAACTTATCAATGTGTGACTTCATCTCTAAGACGTGTGCACACACTGATTTTCCTTCTTCATGTTTACTTGCCAAAAGGGATTGAGTGAGCTTGAACTTTTCAAGCCTTTGAACTTGTGGGTTAGGGAGAATAATAGGTAGAGGTGGAGGAAGTGAAGCATGATCTCGTGTTCCTCGATCGAATCGTGGAATATCATCTTCATGTGGAAAGCTTGTTCCACGGGATTTGGGAAGACCATAACTATAGTTGTCATACTTTGACATCTACAAAACGGTAGAAAATTCAAGTTAGTTGATTGATTGAGTCCTTAATAAAATACCCAAATGAGATATTAAGGCTAGGACCCAACACAATATTCTACAACTTGGAAGAGGGATGCCGTAATCCAAATTGCTGAACATTTGAAGGTAAGTGAATGACGATTCACTAATTTTCCACCATGAAAAACGAAAAAAAGATTAAGTTTTAAATGTATTGAAAACTCCTAGATCCTTTGAGATTCATTGAACTTTTCAATGACATGTTTAAATCTCGATATTCCCCTCGATTTGTGACTGGGATGCCGAGGATCACAAAACAAGGTGTGAATAACCATGCAAACTTACATGGTGTCCCCAATGTTACAGTCACCTATTCGATGTGCCGGTTAACCACACACTCTCCACCGAACTATGACAAACATCGAGTCACCCTTCGTTACCTTTGCTTAGAACCCATTTAGTGTGCCGGTTAACCACACACGCTCCACTAACGTCTTAGCAAGGGTACAAAGTGTAATTTCATGGAATTGCATCAAATTTACTTTTGCCTAAAGTAACTAAGATTGGGAATTTTGTAAAAACATTTATTCACTTTATAATTCATTATACTTTTAATGGAAAGGGTTTGCCCTATCCTACCCATTCGACTAACGACCCTCCACTAGTCAAGAGTGCGGTGGGTAAGAGTGGATACCCAATGACGATCATTTTACAGGTCGCTTCCTTAAACACCCCTTATAGACCAGCTTCGTGAATGAGGCCTACTAACGGTAATACTGACATTTAAGTTATACATATATAATATTAGACTTTCAATTATATATATATAGTATAAGGGTGTATTTTACACTTTTTAAAATACTATATGGTCTAATTTAACAAATTACACTTTTAATTTAATTAAATGTAAACCATATCATTATGGATTTATTAACTCTCTTTTAATTATATACTTAATTAATAAAATCATAAGGGTGCAATTTGAACTTTTCAAAAATTAGAGTTTTAGAATTTAACATTTTAATATTAAACTTTTAATTAAAATTTAAATTCCAGAACTTGAGGGCAAGTTTTGAAACATTTTAAATCATTAGGGTTTAGAATTTAAATATTTCAAAATTAAACTTTTAATCAAAAATTTAAATTCCAAAACTTGAGGGCAAGTTTTGAAACTTTTCAAAACTATCTAGATCAAATCACAAATAATTAAAATTAATCAAATAATTGGTAATTATTTAAATTTGACCTAATTCAATTTCTTACTAGATAATTCAAAAACAAAATTTCAAATAATTAATATTTATCTTATAAAACAAGTAATTATCTTAATTTTGACAATTATCCATTAATTTGATTAGGATATCAATTACAATAACAAAAAATCTGATTTTTATTTGAATAAAGCAATTTATGGTAATTATCCAAAGCAAATTAAGGCAAAAGTTTCGAAATCATGCTGTCAGACTGGTTTCACGACATGAACAGTATGTTCACGACGTGAAACTGGTTAAATTCGAAAAAATGAATTTTTCAGCTATGAACGAAAAAACTTTGCATCAAATACATTAGAATAAACCATCCTAGTCTCTGATACCACTGATGGGTTTATATACAAGAACATCCTATGTGCACATACAAACCCTAATGCTTAGATCTAGGTTTCTCTATTGTACATGCTATTCATCCAAGACTCAAGAACCCTAATCTAGCATATGCATTTCGAAATTATCACATAAGAGCAGATCTAGATGATTACCTCTTCTTCAATGGCTTGAATCTTCTTGTCTTTGGAGCTTAGAGTCACAAGTGTCACTCCTCTAATGGCTTACAAGCACCACAAGCAAGAGAATGACTTATGAGAAGGAGGAGGAGCACCAAAAACGACCTAGGGTTCTTCCAAGGGAGTTCACCACGTTTTTGGGGCCATATGAGTCTTTATATAGTGAGGCTATTAGGGTTTTCAACTAGGAAACCCTAATTTGACTGCTTAGGCCCTAAGCAACCCATGGACTCCCTTTAGAACACCCCTTGGACGAATTCCTTATGGGCTTCCCATAGAATTCGTCCAACCTATGTTCCAAGGTGATCCATAGCCCAATTACAATTATCTTATAATTACAATTCAAGTCCCCTAAAGTTTAATTAATGTCTTTTAGACACAAAACTAATTCTTAATTAATTCTTGACTAATATTAATTAAACAATATGATTTCTCCTTTAATATATTATTCATATAATATATTAATAAATCATAATTAATCCTCTTTCTCCATAAATCATCCTATCAAGTTGCTTTGGTGAAGGCAACCCAAAAGGACCATGCACAACCGGGTCAAGTACATACCAAATATAGTTACGGGCTTAGACACTAATCTAACAATTATTTGATTAGTATTGATCAAGAATTAATTTGGAATTAATTCAGCGATCAAAAGAGACTAATTAAATATACAGGGACTGATTTAGTAAATCAATGATTCTTATAGTGTGGGCCTATCGTTATTTAGGATGGGCTAAACCAATAAGTTGGTCCATGGATAGTCCATGGAGGTTTAACCCATGGAGCCTAAGTAATATGAAAGGTCATGTCCATTAGGATTTACATGGATGCAACCCTAGACTTTGCCACACTATAAAAGGAGTCCCTTAGCTCCTAAAATCGGACACTAGTTGTTCTAAGAGATCATAAGAGTCGATTTTTTTGCAATCCACTCTCTCTCAAGTCCTCCATTGTTGGTGGTGTTTTATGAAGCATTTGAGGCATCACATTTAGGGTGCTAGGCTCTTAAAGGTTCAAGTTTACAAGCTACAACAAGAGGTAAGTTATCTAACTAGTTTTGTTGTTCAAGTACCATTGATTTGTATGCTAGTTAGGATAATGGTTTGGAAAATCAAATTGCATGTATAATTAGAGAAAACATAGATCCAAAGCATTTAGGGTTGCATGTGCACCATAAGGTTATTAGAGTGCCCAAAAACCCATCAGGCCGATGCTCGATGGTTTCATTATCGTGTTTATTGATGATATCTTGGTGTATTCCAATACCAGAGAGCAGCATGAGGAGCATATTCGCGAGCTTCTGGGGATTTTGAGGCGAGAACAGATTTATGCTAAGTACTCGAAGTGCGAGTTTTGGTTACGAGAGGTTCAGTTCCTTGGGCACCTCGTTAACCAGGATGGGATTTTGATCGATCCGGCCAACATCGAGGCCGCGATGCAGTGGGAGGTTCTGAAATCTCCCTCATATATCAGGAGTTTCTTGGGTTTTACAGGGTACTATCAGAGAATTATTCAAGATTTCTCCAAGATTGCGGTACCCCTTACTCGTCTGACGAGGAAGGGGGTGGATTTCTGATGGGGCCCTGAGCAGCAGTCGGCATTTGAGACTCTTCGGCAGAGATTATGCAAGACCCCGGTATTGACCTTCCCGAAGGGAATTGAGGAATTTGTGGTGTTCTAGGATGCATCTATCATCGGTTTGGGGCAGTCCTTATGCATAGTGGACAGGTAATTGCTTATGCCTCGCGACAGCTGAAGCCGCACGAGATGCAATATCCCACCCATGATCTGGAGTTGAGGGTAGTGGTTTTTGCCCTCCAGATTTGGAGACGCTATCTGTATGGGATTTGTTGTACTATCTACACAGATCACAAGAGTCTGAGGCATATTATAGATCAGCTGAACCTGAACATGAGAAAGTGCAGGTGGCTGGACGTAGTCAAGGATTATGACTGCAAGATCCTTTACCATCCGGGTAAAGCGAATGTAGTGGTGGATGCTTTGAGCCGTACGTCGGTTGGGTCTTCAGATGGGGTGTCGTGTATGAGGATATCAGTGGATTCCCCGCTTTTGGGATTGATCAGGGAGGCTCAGGCCGAGAGTGTTCTGGAAGAGAATTGGAAGAAAGAGAGGATCATGGGTGAGATTATAAGATTTGTATCGGATAGTCGTGGGTTGTTGACCCGATGTGGTCGGGTCTGGGTTCCGATGTCTGGTGGGGTCACACAGATTGTGTTAGAGGAGGCTCATTTTCTATTCATCTGGGGGCCACCAAGATGTACTGGGATTTGAGATTGAGCTACCGGTGGTCGTGAATGAAGAGAGAGATAGCCTGGTATGTGGAGAGATGCATGACCCGCAGGATGGTCAAGGCTGAGCATCAGATGCCGCATGGAAAGCTGCAGCCTCTGGAGGTTCCCATGTGGAAATAGGAGCAGATTTCGATGGATTTTATCACGAAGTTTCCGAACACGGCACAAGGTTTTGATGCTATCTGGGTCATCGTTGATCGATTGACCAAGAGTGCCCAATTTCTGGCGATTCGAGAGAGTTCTTCGGCCGAGATCGAAGAAGTTCCGGTCTCCGTGGGTTCCGGTCTCCATGGGGTTCGCGAGATCGTTGCTCGCCATGGGGTTCCGGTCTCCATTGTTTCAGACCGTGATGTTCGGTTTACCTCTCATTTTTGGCAGAAGTTCCATGAGGAACTGGGCATGAGGTTGCACTTCAGTACTGCTTATCATCCCCAAACCGATGGCCAGAGTGAGCAGACAATACAGACCCTTGAGGATATGTTGCGGGCCTGTGTTATTGATTTCGGTGGGAGATAGGACTCCTACCTTCCTCTTACAGAGTTTTCCTACAACAACAATTATCACTCCAGCATTGGTGCTCCGCCCTTCGAGCTCTTGTATGGGCGGATATGTCATACCCCGATTTGTTGCGGCAAGGTTGGTCACAGAGTTATGGGGCGGACCGAAGTGGTCCATCAGACCACAAAGTTGATTTAGCAGATCAGGCAGAGACTGAAGAGCTCTCAGGTAGGGATGTTAAAAAGTCCCATGGGGTCCTCGTCCCGTTTGGAGGATTTTTTTTAAATCGGGGGCGGGACGGGTGCAGGGGTAAGGTTAACCCCCGTTTTAATTTCGGGGGCGGGGGCGGGGGTAGTATAATGTCAAAAAGTCCTGTGGGACCCCGTTCCCATGGGGACCTCGTTAATAAATTGCACATATATTTACATATATTAATTATATAAATATAATAAACAATAACATGATTTTGAGCTTCCAAAATTCATCAAAAAACATGTTTTTAAGTTGTTAGTATAATGTTTTTAAGATGTCATAATCTTTTTATTTTTAACATGTAAAATTCTGCTATAAATAATTATTTGTTACCTAAAAATAGCTTTTTTTATCCTAAATAACAACTTCTTTTAGTCCAAAAAAAGCAGCCCAAAATCAATCGGGGGCGGGGGTAATAAAGGGGATTCGGGGGCGGGGTGGGGGTAGGAAGGCTGAACATTTCAGGGGCGGGGGCGGGGACGGGGGAACGGGGAAATTTTGGGGGCAGGGACAGGGGATGCACTCCCCCATCCTGTTTGCCCCCATTGACATCCCTACGCTTAGGGTCAACAGAAGAGCTATGCCGACCGACACCGATCCGAGTTGGAGTTTCAGGTTGGTGACATGATATTACTAAAGGTCTCACCTTGGAAAGGTGTGATACGCTTCAGGAAGAGGGGGAAGTTGGCCCCCGGTATATTGGTCCTTTTCGGGTGATTGCTAGGGTTGGCAAGGTTGCTTACAAATTGGATCTTCCTTAGGAGCTCAGTCAGATTCACAACGCTTTCCGTGTTTTGTAGCTGAGAAAGTGCATATTGGATGAGGAGGAAGTGGTTTCCTTGGATGATATTTAGGTCGATGAGCGCCTGAACTATGTTGAGAAGCCAGTGGCTATCCTGGAAAGGAAAGTGAAGGTTTTGCGTAACAAGGAAGTACCTTTGGTAAAGGTACAGTGGCAGCACCGGAGGGGCTCCGAGTGGACCTGGGAGCCGGAGGCTGAGATGCGGGAGCATTATCCAGATTTGTTCACTACAGTAGACTTCGAGGATGAAGTCTAGTTCAAGTGGGGGAAAATTTTAACATCCCGATGTTTAGGTACTTCTAAATTCATCCCTATAATTCTATTTCATGTCAAATTGGTCCCTAAGTTCAAGAATTATGCTTTGAAGTCCTAGTGGCAATTTTGTAATTTTGGCAGGAGGAGTACGCCAAGCGTACATGTGTGTTAGGAGGAAACCCTAATTTTTAGGGTTTGAGGTGTATTTAAGCAACATTGTGGCTCATTTCTCTCCACCTTTTCAGCCTCCACATCCTTTGAGACGTTTTTGCAAACCCTAGCCCCCTTAGTGTGTGTTTTGAGCTCAAGAATGTGTTTTTGGTGTGTTAAAGGAAGAAGAAGTTGCATCAAGGAGCCTTGAAGTGGAAGCAAGCTTGTGGATCTAGGATCTTTGCCTTTTTGAGAAGCTCTAGAAGGTATCCCCGTCGAAAATACCCAATACACGAATTACCCGTCCGATTTTTTCGGGTATCGGGTAAATTTTTTCAGGTAACCCGAAATTTTTTTTAGGTTGGGTATAGGGTACGTTTGTTGGGTTTCGGGTATTGTCACACCCCCAAACCGGAACGGCGGAAACGTTCGGGGGTGGTTGACGTCATGCGTAGTATCACAACAGTTGTATCATAGCAAGCATAGTAAACACAACCAAACATTGAATACATATATGAAAAAGGTTTACATTGTTTTAATACAAGGTTTTATTCATAACAAAAGTAAAATTGAAAGACGTGACTCTAACGCGTCGACTTCTCCAAAAGCCTGGAAGTACCCGTCTACTAATTCCCTGAGAATACAAGCAGTTTTGAAAGAATATCAGCATAAAGCTGGTGAGTTCATAAGCGTTTAGTTTTTGGTGGAATATGTTCTTTAATCCTTTTGAAAAGTATTCCTCAAGAAAATCCTATATTTTCTTAATAAAAGCCTGTTTGAAAACCCATTCCTTCCATGACTTCCAGATTCATACCAAGATACGTACAATCCAAGGTGTTGTGGAATGAATATGAATATCCGTTGATTACATGATAAACAAATCTGTTTTGAATAGCCGGTTTATCCCGGGAAAATCCTATATTTTCCCTAAAGGTTGATGGTTGATTATTCGTTTTAAACTGAGGTATGCAAGTATCTACCATACTCGTATTAATAAAAGCAGTTTTCTTTTAAAAACACTGGTTACACCCAGAGAGGTACATTAGCTTTAATAACTAAATAAAAGAAAACCGTGATGAACTAAGTCCTAAAGATATTGTTATTAATACCCTCCAGTAATTAAATCGATTATTACTTTGAGGTTAGTTCACTTGATTCATTATTACAAAAGTAACTTACTGTTATCTAGGTTGTGAGTGTCATAACCGTACTTAGACTTGATATGGCACGTAACGGGCCATGATCTTTTTATGACTTTTTCACCCATAGACCTGCCGGTCCGACTGTAGCTAGTAGCGAGGTGTGGGATTTTCAGTCCTGTATAGATCTATACACAATAGTCATGTTCTCCCTACAAGAGATTCTGGTTACAAGTGCTAATCCTACACCCAGTTCCTGTGGGGGTGTTACCAAGGACGTGTCTCCAACTTTAGACTAACAATTTGTATGTGATAATACTGATGAATCCTTTATAAAATAACACATTTTACGATATGATTCACGAATTCGTTGCTTTAGTTTTGAAAACTGTTTCTACAAGTTGATTTCTTAATCGTTTGGTAAAACTGTTTTCTGTGTTAAAAGCATTCTAAACATATAGTTATCTTAAGCAAAATTATATGTTTTGAGCACAAGTTTAATATGTTTTGAGCACAAGTTTCACTATACTTTTGCTTGTATTCCCCCCCTGAAAACATGTAAAATTCAGAAAAGCGTAGGGGTATGAACTCACCTGATGTGGGTGATTCAACGAATATGCGCGTAAGGATGAGAAGTTCCACGAATGAAGTCCCGAGACTTAACGAGTCCTAAATGACATATAATGGCATATATTGACATAAATATAGTGTCTAGAAGCAACCAAATGCAAGGAAACACCTTCCGGGACTAGGAAACACTTTAACCAAGTGTTGGAATCACATGTGATTCATCTAAAAGGTGTTTAAGGCCATGGTTTGGTGTTTACGGCCATGTGTTTACGGCCAAGGGAGTTTACGGCCGTAAACTCATGGTCAAACATGCATAAGTGGGTGTTTGAAAGCTAGGGAATCTTGAGGGACCATTGCTCTACACAAGGATGAGAAAGAACAACTTAATGGAGGGTGTTGAGGTGTTTACGGCTACACCATAAACCCTATGGCCGTAAACTCACCAAATGGTGTCTTATTGGGTCTTAAAGGCAAGGAGTTTCAAAGGCTCAAGTGTTCCAATGGTTAGTAAAGGTCTAGATGTGTTTAAGGTCCAAATCATGACAACTACAAGGGTTTACGGCCAAGGTGTAAACTCCTGGCCGTAAACTCACTTTGATGATGAGTTTGGTGATGATTCAAGGTCTTAAAAAGCACAAGGGAGTGTTCTAGCCTCAAATCCAAGCCTTAGGAAGAGTTTAAGGCTCAAATGGCACCTTTATAGGGGTTTACGGCCAAGGGAGATGCTCTTGGCCGTAAACTCCTTTTGTTCTTGAGAATTGGATGATTTTAAAGTGTAGATCAAGTGTTTCTAGCATACAACTTAGTTAGAGGAAGAGTAATCACACTTTGGAGGCCCTTTGATGAAGATCGGGAGTGAAGTCTCGATGATACTTGAGAGAGAATGGGGAGATTTCATCCAAGGAAGGAAACGAATGAGAAGAATGAAGTGATCTCATATATATAGGAGGGGTTTACGGCCATGGTTGAGTTTACGGCCGTAAACTCCACATGATGGAGTTTATGGCTTTGATTGATGGTTTGAAATTCAGCAGCTATATCCTAACACTCCTTCCTTGAATGAATTAGGCTTAAAACACCCAAACAGACTCTAAATAGTGCTGAATGATAGCAGGAGTGAGTCTGACTTAAGGTTGATTGTACTGGCATTACAAGACAAAAATTTTCGGGTTGTCACAGGTATACCCGAATTACCCGAATTATTTTAAAATTTTTTTTTTTTTCGTAGAGCTTGTACTTTGTAGCAGGTATTTGATCACGCTTAAACTAACTATCATTATTGTAAAACATGAATCTCTTTTATTATGACAGTATGACACTAACAATATAAAAAGCATTTGTTTATATATCACCATGTTCTTTAAAACTTAACTGTTTTCTAAATTAAAGTTTTATTGCAACTAACAAACTCATTATCTTGACGAAGCTTCAGAACATGGCAAAACTTATGGCTACAATTATCTTAAACATTTTAAACTTTTAAACTAAGATTTTTAAGTATTTGTTTTTTTAACATCTTATTAGATTAGATTAAGCTGTTAAAAGATTACTTGATATCTCAAGTACTATTGACTAAAAAATCTCAATGTTCAAAGTTTGAGTAACTTCGTTTATGCCTCGTTTGTTTATATAAACAAGACTAATAAAGCACGGCGTATTTATTTTGTTAAATTTATTTTCAGGTGCAATTCAAAAAAATTATATATTTCAGGTAATACCCGAATTAACCAAACCCGACCCACTACCCGAATTACCCAAACCCGAAATACCTGAATTTAATTTGGGTCGGGTAACGGGTATTTTTTTAACTTGAAATACCCGAATTACCCGAAACCCAAAAAAATTACCCGATCAACACCCCTACCAGAAGGTATAAATTCTATACCTTGATGTCTTGGTTGCTAGATCCCATTTTTCGGTGTTTTATGTAGTTTTTCTTGTCCCAAAGGTCCCATTTTGTGCATGGTTGGTTATTGTCATTTCAAGTTATCCTTCCAGACCCTAGGAGGGGTCCTAAGCCATAAAAATGAGGTCCTAACTACTAGAATTGTTTCATGCATCTTGTAGAAGGTTTTAATGGATTAAGATTTTGTATTAAGCACTTTATGGACTTGTAAAGTCATAAAGTTTGAAACTTTATGACTCTAGGGTGCATTTGGACCGTAGATCTGAAGTATGGGCTTGAGTGCTTAAGCCATTAAGCACTTAATAAAGTTTTTGGGGTTGCGAGGTTACGCCCCGCGTAAGTGGGAGTACGCCCCGTGTACTCGGTCAATCACCCCGATGGTGGTCTTCTGCGAGGCTTCGCGTACGCTAAGCGTACCTCCGGAGTACGCCCCACGCACTCGCATGGGTTAGCTTTGTTGAATTGGCTCGGTTGAGTTGACTCGGCTGGGTTGACTCGGTTGACTTAGTGAGTTTGACCAAGTTTGACCTTGAGGGTATTTTGGGATTTTAATGGAATCGTTCAATTGGTGGAAATAGGTATCGTTTAGAGAGCTGAGATTCGGAGTCGGGCCTCATCAGTTTTGTTTAGTTTGGGAGGTGAGTTTTCCACACGGTACTTGCGGGTCAAAGGCACCAATGCCGACCCATTGGGTTGACATCCTGTTTTGCATGCTATTGTACTGAAATGTTCTGTTATATCAGTATCATGATATATATGATGATGTTATGCTTAGTGATCTGTAGATCTGTTTGATTGGTTGTAGATTGTTATATGATTATCTGTTATATGTACACATGTTTGGTCGGTGGCTGAGGCTTCACTGCTTTGTGCGTAAGCCAATAGGCCGATGCATAGCACCCCGATGGTTGAATGGGCCCGACGGTATTCCATACCGAGGATGATTGGACCCATAGTATGTTGGCATTCCAACCCAATGGTTGAGGGGCCTGGGGTATTCCAACCCGATGGTTGAGGGGCCTGGGGTATTCCAACCCAATGGTTGATTGGACCCATAGTATGTTGGCATTCCAACCCGATGGTTGAGGGGCCTGGGGTATTTCAACCCGATGGTTGATTGGACCCAAAGTATGTTGTTATTGTATATGTGTTGTTTGTATGTTGGTACTTTGGGATAACTCACTAAGCTTTGGGCTTACAGTTTTGGGTTATGTTTCAAATATATCAGATGGTCGCGGGAAGACAAATGCGTGATCGTGCACCTCCTCGTGTTTTGTTTTATGATTTTGGGAAAACTTTGATATTAAACATGTTTTGAAAACTATTTGGTAAACAATGATGATTTGTGGATTGGTTTTAAAAGTTTATTTTTTTCATGAATTTTATGGATGTTACAAGTTGGTATCAGAGCCTTGGTTTGAGTGAATTGGATGAACACTAGTGTGAATCCAGTCTTAAACTAAGGAAAAAGGTTTTTAAAACAATTTTCAAATGGTTTTCAAAATAATCAAAGAGGATGCAACGTATACGATCAGTTGGAGCCAGTAAGTAGACCCCAAATTACTACACAGTTAATTGAGATTATGCTGTATGTTAGAACAACATGCTAGTAATAGGATAGTGATCTTCAGGAACTGCATGATAGAATTATCTGATATATGATGCCTTATCTCTTGTAGAGTACTTGATTGATTGGTGTATGACTCTTTCGCGTGTGAACTAGCTAACGAGTGAATACGTTAAGTCACATGCTACATGGTTTAAATGATCTTAGGATAATGGATTTGGTCCTACTGTGCAACTCTTGTCTGAGCCAATCGTTGTAGGATTAAATCTTTTAGTCTAAGATTGTTTAAACTGTGTGGCATGTGATTGTATTCATGTGATAGTTATCCGGCACCAATGGAGGGTCGTTTGGCAGAGTGGTAGGATGGGTTGTGTGGGGTCAATTGGCCAGTCTCGAGATGTGTAACTTTCCTTTAGGTGTGAGGATTTCGTGTGTGCGCATGCTAGTATGTATTGTTAAGGTTGTTGTGATGATCCTTGAGACAAATACGGGTATGTGTGGAAGGTAGTATGAACAAATATCAACCCTTAATTTAGAAAATATTCGTTAAAAAATCTCGAAAAAAATTATAATATTGGTGAGCACTGTAAGAACAAATATCAACCCTTAATTTAGAAAATTGGATGGTTATCGTTAATCTAATCTTTTTTATCTTTTGTTTAAATCCGAAAAGATATTTTTTGTAATTCTTTCCAAAAAATCCCTAATATTTTTATTATTTAAAACTTTTAAAATTGTTTAATATTAAAAAATCGAATCGTTGTTTAGTTCAAATATATATAAAAATAATAAAAAATTAAAAAGTAAACACAAAAATAAAAAAAAACTAGTATCTTCAAATATGTAGTAAAAACATTAAAAAATAAAAAATAAAATATCAAAAATTGGGAAAAAAATAAAAATTAAAAAAATAAATAAATAAAATAAATGAAAAATAAAATAAAAAATCAGAACCCGAGTGTATATATATATATATATATATATATATATATATATATATATATATATATATATATATATATATATGGTTTCCGCTGATTGGATTAATCTGACCATAATCTTCTCTAACCTAGTCAAATAAAGACTGACATTCATCTCCATAGCCCTTTTTCTTTAGCAGTACATGCCGAATGGTCGGGGTTGTTTCCCCCCGCTACCACAAAGATCACTGCCCAGCCACCGCTCGAGGGTCCCTCCGCTCCCCAACTGAGCAAAATGGATCAAATTCGCGGGAAATGAGAGATAAAAAAAGGGAAGGTTCTGCTGTGTGTGTTATATATATATATATATATATATATATATATATATATATATATATATGTGTGTGTGTGTGTGTGTGTTCAAATTAAAACAAAAATAAAAATTAAAAACCAAAAATAAATAATTAAACCTATAACGTTCCATGGATGTCAGAACGACATTTGACAAAAAATCTTTATTTATTAGAGATGATGATCGATTGATTTGACATGTAACCATATCTCACCCATGCAAATCGATAAGCAAATGATTTTTTACAAAAATGTCAACCACGGTGGCTTTTATGATGGCAAGTTGTTAATAAAAATGGAATAAAATCAAAACTTATGGTATACATACGTGATACGACTAAAATAAGTATTATTTTTGGCAATTCCGAATAACAAAAAAGTATTTACTTATAACAAATCTTTTTTTTATATAAAAATTGTTAATTTTGGATAGGTTATACATATATCATGGATTGCTTGTCTAATCCTACTACCGTATTGACTTTATTACAATATTTATTGCATATTTGCATCTTTGTCATCCGATTAACTTTCTTTATAGATAGAAAAATAAGATAAGGTTCTTTGAATTGAAATTGTTAATTGTGACATGTATTTATGTATTTATAAAGGAAAGTGATTCGTACACAACAATTTTTATCAGTACACAACATTTTATGCTTAATAAAGTTGTACAATACAAAATTTTAAAGCACACATTGTTGTGTATGGAGAATTTTTGTTGTGTACGAATCAACTCCCATTTATAAATAACTTCCAAAATTAAATAAGTCCAAGTAAAATAACCTTATATATTGTGTCCGAATTAAATCTCCTAACTTTTTTTTTCCTTTATGAAAAACACCTTATAATTATTCATTTTTTTCAATTTGATCATTTTAGTAGTTTTTTTTTCCCCAAAAAACTTACCAAATGTAAGTATTTTTTTTTAGGATAAAAAAATTAAAGGTTTTTTTTGGAAAAAACTAAAAGATTGAGGTTTTTTCGGAAAAAAAAAAGAAAAGAAAAATACAAAGTTTTTTTTTTGGGAAAAATAAAATAAAATTAAAGTTTAATCAAGAAAAAAACACGATTTATATAAATTATTTACTATTCATATATTCTTGACTTCGATCTTAAATGCATGTCTTACTGACTTCATAACCTTTTGTAATTATATAAAAAGCAAATTGCATATCATGATTACATAAATTTCATCTATTTATAATCAAATTCCCATCATCCAAAATCTATTTCTGTGTTAGATATATTTTTCCTTTTTATAGAATATCATTTCAACTCAACTATAGCAACACTATATTTGAGTCTACGCTAACAATAAAGTGTGAACTATTTCCAAAGTGATCATGCTAACTTCAAATTGAAGCATTTCTTTCTTACTTTCTTGTTTCTATTGCTTTACCAGAATTATAATAGTAAAATTGTTATAAAAATAAAAGATAACCCCTTTAACATTAAAATATTACATTTATCCACAACAGATAAAGTTCCACTTTTAACGATTCTTAAACAATATACTATTATAAACCATAAATCAAAATGTTTATAATCGTTTAAAAAATAAATATTATTAATGATCAATAAAACATTGCACACAATTTGTGACTAATGTATATTGAAATAATGATTTGTTCTGCTGCCCCTCCAGCCAACCCAGGGACCAAGTGACCAACCCTTTCACCCAACCTCATGGATCATGCATTTGGAGCCATTGATTATTTTTAAAGTGGTAGTTACAAATTAGTTCTTATTAATATTTTGCATCGTCCAATTATAAACCATGTCACCTATTTAACTTCATTATCTTTTGTAGGTTCAAGCAATCATTATTATTTATTGACAATCATGTATAATGATTTGATACTTGTACGAAAATATATATAATTTATTTTTAATGCAACTAAATAATAATTAAATTTTTTTAAATGGTTATTAGGTGCAACATGAAATAAAAACTAGTAGTTGTGCAAACTTAATAATAGTAAGGTATCAACATATTTATGTCTAATCAAGAAAAAAAAACATTCAAGTGGTTGCTACGTGTCTTTAATGATACTTCTAGGTTGCATTATCTTTAAGAAGAATATATGTTATCTTGGAATGGCTCATTGTTGCAGAATTGGGAGAAAACACTATAGACTATATGTTCACTATTAGGGCCGGGGTACATCTCTTTATTTGGATGTCTATGTTATAGAAGAGTGTGGCTCTTTCAACTACAAAAACATAATACATGACTATTATTAAAAAACTGAAAAAGAGTGTATTTAGTTTAAGAACTTCCTATCTGAGTTGACATGAAACAATAATACTACATTTTTCATTGTAACTATTAGAATGAAGTGTAAGTAACGAATTAATGTTCGCAACCTGTCTATTTAGTCCCCTAGACTTGTTTAACCGGTTTCCTTGCCACATCTACATTATTTGCCACATCATTCAAGTCAACATTCAAACTTGGACCTTAATTTCGTTGGTTAACTACTTTGAAAGTCAACACATGCTTCAATTCAACTTGTTATTGTACCAGCTCCTCAGGCATCGGCAAATACACCATCTGCACACTTACTGGTTCCACTAAATACAATTTGCTCACGACATTTAGCACATCAGCTTTTAGAATTCCATCTTCTTTAAGCTTAAGGTTTCTCTTGCTTTATGACCTTTAGATAATGGAATTTGAGAAATTCAAAAGGTGTAGACCCAGATGAGATATCGAAGAAAGCATGCTTAAAACGAAAATCAAATCTTTGAGGTGTGAAAGTTTGTAAAATTCAAAAGGGGTAAAAGTGCTTGACTTACCTAAAGCTAATGTTTGTTGTGAAATATGAAGAAAAAAACAGAGTGAACCAAACCAAACCAGAGGATTGATTTTGCAACATCATTCCACGTTATCAAATCATTTATCAGGACTCTGATTTGATCGAAAGTGTACCCGTAATCCTCGTCGTTTCCTCTTGAAATAACAATACAATCAAGATGAGAAGTAAATCAATAGAACCCTAGATCAGAACCAGAAGTGAAGTAAGATAAATTTGTTTATTCTTACTTGGGGATGGAATGAAACAGAAAGAAATCGATTTCTCCTTCTTCGATCTACCACTATGTCTCCTTTTCTTTGGTTTGTTGTTAACAACGATGGACTCATCAACAGCAACCAGATCTTTATCCTATCGAATCTCTTCCATTCGCCACATGTGTCTTCTAGTGTTTCTGGGTGAACCATTATTAGAAAATCGCTTGTTGTAGCGGTGACGAGACCCATATAGGTCGGTGACCTCCCCAGAGACATCAAGTCTGGTTTTTGATCTCTTGGCAGGGGAAGGTGAAAGGACATGGAGATCGTGAAGGGAGAGAGTGGTTTTAGGTTTAGAAGGAAGAGTGTTCTTGGGTTGCGGGGTGTGTGTGGTGGTGGTGAGTCCATTGATTTGGTTGAGTGGAAGAATTAAAAGAAGGAGATGGTGTTGATAATGAGTTTTAATGTTGCAGGTATCTATTTGAGAAATAAGGAGGGGAAGAAGACGACAATGGGGTGTGGGGTATAGTTACGTGCCATTAATAAATGATGTGGCAAAATTATGACCGGTTTACCCCTTCAATACTTCAAAAAGGACGTAATTGACCTGACAAAAACGAGTTCGTTCCTTAATAAAGCCACAAAATAAATTAAGTGACTAAATGGGTAAACCCTAAAAACTTAATAGGGCAATTGTGTCATTTTCCCTATACATATCAAAAATAATCTTTTTTGAACTAAGTTACATGAAACCTTGTTCGAGTAAAAACATAAATTGATAAAGCATGATCGTTGGGTGTTGTTGGATTACACGTATTTGGCATAGTCAGGTTGTTATTATAAAAAATATTGTGTATAAATCATTATAAATAGAAAACATTTAGACTTATCATAGAGTTATCTAACATGTAAAGAAAACTCTCAGCTGCAAATTAAGGTTTCTTGATTTAGAAGTTGGTAAATACAAAAAAAGAAGGAAGACATAATTCAAGCTTCGAAGTTATTATCTTTGTTTCTTGAGTATTGCTCTAAAGAGATTACACCGGTTAATTGTTCATCATGGAGTACTAAGCTTGCATTTAAAGGCAATACAAATAAATTTACATTTAGTGGCACACAGTTTTAGGTGGTGTTTGTTTTTTGTCTGAAGATCTGCGTGACCTCTTCTGTCTGCACCGCGCAGACATTAGCCTTCGCAGATTGTTTGTTTTTTTTAAGACTGTAGACCTAAAAATGTATGTGCGCCTCTTCTTGGCGCAGATGTGGATCAGAGTCTTCTAACATTTTCAGACATCTTCTAGCCTAAAAAACACATATATCTTTAATTTTTTTAAGTTTTTTTTTAATTTACATTTTTTCCAACTTTATTAATGATAAACAATTTAAAAAAAATTACAAAACTTAAAAAAAAAACGTTCAACGATACAAACATGATATTTTTGACAAATTTATAAATAAATATTTATTACAGTAATAGTCGTTGAAGTTGTTTATATAAATATGAAAAAAAATCATAATATATATTTTTATATTTTTTTGCCAAATTTTGTAAAACATTATTTAATACAGTATAGTCAATTTCTCGAGAAAATATTTAGGGTACGTTTTTAATGGATTTAATTGAAAAAATTGAAGTTTATTTCCATCCATTTATGTATCAAATTCTTTGATCCCTAATTATAATGTTTAGTTATAACTTTGCAATCAAAGTTGTTGGTTTTTTATCAAATATATGTGCCAATTCATATAATTTTTATTTTTATTTTTTATACAATAATACATAAAAGTTGATCTAGATTTATTAATTATTTATAACAAAGTCATAAAAATATTAAAAAAATCACTTTGAAGTTTAATAAAATCAGTTTATTTTAGTAGCCCCGCAGATGTTAAAAAAACAAACAATCTTCTTTTTTCAGACTGCAGACGTTTGGTCCACCTCTTCTACTGCAGATGTCTACAGATATAGTCCGCAGACTGCAGACATATTGCCTCAGAAAAAACAAACAACACCTTAGTGACATTTTGTGTTTGTGCCACTATAGCATACTTTTAGTGGCACTTTATCTTATGCCACTATAACTTTTAATAGTTATAGTGACACTTTTTTTTATAACATTAATTTCCATATCTATTAGTGGCATTATAAATTAAAATGCCACTAAAAATTAATATTTTACTAAAATGATTGATAAAATACTTAGAATCCCAAAATGAAATTTTAATTAAAAAAAACTTAAAAACACTTCATTACCGTCTCCTTTTTACATTGCGAGAAAACGAAATTACTATCACTAAAAAATTCGCTCATTTGTATCTGTTTGTGCCTTAGCCTGTGCTTCGCCTGTTCGTGCCTTTCTTCTTTGTGGGAACTGCAATGCTCTGCTCTGCCATGCGTTTTCGCCCATCGACCTAGATTCGTCCACCCTGATTAGTTGCGATACCCTCTTCCCTTGTTGTCCTCATCCGTTCACATATCCTCCTCACTGCTCTGCTCCCTTCTGCCCTAGGTCATCTTCCCTACTCGGTTCAATTAGTGTATGTTTCTTTCATCTCTTTCATTTTCCTTCTAATTTTTCTTATGTATTGTTAAAATCATTATAACAAAATCAAACTTAAAGTCGATTTTTATCTAATTCACGTTATCTGAAGAAATTAGTGGGAAAAGGCTTACTGAAATAGGACCAAGTTCGAGGTCAATGAAGAAATTAGGACCAACTACTACATCTTCAAATACGATGGAGTAGGACCAAGCCTTGGTCCTAGAAATTAGAAGTACCCATTTAGATAACGTGAACAAAGGCTTATCTACTTCACCGATTTTTATCTAATTCACGTTATCTGAAAAAATCACGTTATCCTCACTTGGTCCTACTTGGGGTTGATTGCAGAGACCTTGGAAACACAGACTTATCTACTTCGGTGATTAAAGGCTTGCTGAAACTACAAACAAAAGTACTTGTAAGTTTTTATTTTCTTGTATGAAAATTTTCTACTAAACTAATACTTGGAAAACACAGAATTTTCTAATCATCATCTGAAGAAAATTATATCAAAATTTTCTGATAAAATAATAAGTGTAATTCTTATTGTAAATTGTTTTGGTGCATTTGAGCTTTAAATATCATACCATAACACAAATCATGATATCTTATGTGGTATTTTTATGATAGTAGGAAAATGAATAAATGGTTCGTGATATCTTATGTAACACCCGGAATCTAGAAGATTAATTATGGAAATAAATTCCCTTTCCTAGGGACCAACGCGGCGAGTTGATAGTGGCAAACTCGACGTATTGGAGTCTTTTGGGACGTGCGTTTTTATGAACCAACTCGGCGAGTTGGTGAAGGGAACTCGACGAGGTGGACGCTGATTGAGAAACCCTAATTTTTAGGGTGTTGCACCCTATTTAAAGGCCTTAAGTTCTTTGGCTGGCCTCCTTACCAGTCTTCTTTATCCAGAAACCCTAAAATCGAGCTTATCTTCCATTGTTGAGTGTGAGAACTTGAGGAGAGCCTTGAGAGTTCATTTTTGGTGATTGTTGAAAGACCTAAGGAATTACGAGTTGATTGGCTTGAAAAAGAAGTCTTGGATCCAGAATCTCTGTCTCGTTTGCCAAGTTTTTGAGGTATCAAGTTCTCACATTGCTTATTAGTTGCTTAGATCTCTTTCTGGGATAGAGTTTATGCTTTTTAACCATGGATGGGTGGATTTTGGGGATTAGGACGTCTCAAATGATTATTCTTTCAGATCTAAGGTCTACGTGAGCTCTTTTGGCATAAAGGTGCCAACTTTATGGATTTAAGGGTTTCATGCATTCATTAAGTCTTTCATTTAGCCCTTTTTGATCTTTTGAGCTCCTCCTAGTCATGCTTAAGCGTAAAGTTGGAAACTTTACGTGGCCATCTATCCTTATGGGGTCAGATCTGCATTTTGGGGTTTTGTCTTTGATTATTAACTGCTTAATGATTAAGCCCTCACTCTTTTGAGTCTAGGGTTTAGGTTTGGACCCATTTAGGTGGTTTCTAGGGGTAAAGTTGGAGGGTAAAGTTGGAAACTTTACCCTTCTTGATCTCATTTTGGTCGAGATCTGAGCTTTAGAGCTCTTGGATTCGATGAAGGCAGCTTAATGCATTAAGTTGTTGGTTCTTGGGAGAACTCGACGAGTTTGTTGGTGTCACACCCCCAAACCGGAACGGCGGAAACGTTCGGGGTGGTTGACGTCATGCGTAGTATCACAACAATTGTATCATAGCAAGCATAGTAAACACAACCAGACATTGAATACATATATGAAAAAGGTTTACATTGTTTAATACATAGTTTTGTTCATATCAAAAGTAAAATGGAAAGACGTGACTCTAACGCTCCGACTTCTCCGAACTCCTGGAAGTACCTGTCTACTAAATCCCTGAGAATACAAGCAGTTTTGAAAGAATATCAGCATAAAGCTGGTGAGTTCATAAGCATTTAGTTTTGGTGGAAAATGTTCTTTGATCCTTTTAAAAAGTGTTCCTCAACAAAATCCTATATTTTCTTATGAAAAGCGTGTTTGAAAACCCATTCCTTCCATGACTTCCAGATTCATACAAGATATGTACAATCCAGGGAGCCGTGGAATGAATATGAATATCTGTTAGTTACCTGTTAAACAATCCGTTTATGAAAAGCCGAGTTATCCCGGGAAAATCCTATATTTTCCCTAAAA
The DNA here is from genome assembly GCF_052849685.1 of Lactuca virosa. Classification (NCBI taxonomy): domain Eukaryota; kingdom Viridiplantae; phylum Streptophyta; class Magnoliopsida; order Asterales; family Asteraceae; genus Lactuca; species Lactuca virosa. The sequence continues at coordinate 110,841,165 of NC_136426.1, read as the reverse complement.
GTTGATCATTGATTATCCGTTCTAAACCGAGGTGTACAAGTATCTACCATACTTATGTCGATAAACGTAGTTTTCTTTTAAAAACCCTGGTTACTCCCAGTGAGGTATATTAGCCCTATTACATAAATAAAACTAATAAAAGAAAACGTGATGAACTAAATCCTGAAGGTACTGTTAATACCCTCCGGTAATCAAATCGGTTATTACTTTGAGGTTAGTTTCACTTGATTCATTATTACAAAAGTAAATCTCTGCTATCTACATTGTGAGTTTCATGACCATAACTGACTAGATATGGCCCGCAACGGGGCCGATATCCTTTATGACTTTGTCACCGGTAAACCTGCCAGTCCGACTGTAGCTAGCAACAAGGTGCGGGATTGTCAGTCCCATATAGATCTATACACAACAGCCACGCTCTCCCTACAAGAGATTATGGTCACAAGTGCTAGTCCTACACTTTGATTCTGTGGGAGTGTTACCAAGGACGTGTCTCCAACTTAGACTAACAAATTTACAAGTAATAATATAGAAAATCCTTTTGTGATTAACATGGATCCTTTATAAAACGATACATTTTACTACATGATTCATAAGTTCATTGCTCTAGTTTTGAAAACTGTTTCTACGAGTTGATTTCTTAATCGTTTGGTAAAACTGTTTTCCGTGTTAAAAGCATACTAAAATATAATTATCTTAAACAAAATAATATACTTTGAGCACAAGTTTCCTTGTATTCCCCCTGAAAACATGATAAACTCGGAAAAAGTGTAGGGGTATGAACTCACCTCGGGCGATTCGAATGAAGGATCGATACGAAATGCCGGATGTTCAAGTGAAGCCTTGAACACGATTTAATCCTAATTAACACGTAATGACACATAAAGGAGTCAAATGAAGGTATTTCACCACTAGATGTGATAGAGAACCACTCTAGGGACTTGGAACTACTTGCACTAAGTGTTAGGACCTTAAAGGATTGCATGAGGGAGGTGTATGGCCACCTTAAAGGTGTGTACGGCCATGGGTGTGCGGCCCAATGGGTGTGCGGCCGTACACTCATGATGGAAGGTGCCTTTGAGGTGTTTTCAATGTCCATACTTGCATCCATGAAGTGTTCTAGGTCCATACTTAGTTGTAGTACAAGTTTAGGGTCTTAGAAATAGGTTTGTGGTCCTAGGGTGTGTGTGTGCTCGCACACGGGAGTGTGCTGCCGCACACAAGGAGTGTGCTACCGCACAAGGGTGTGTGCAGCCGTACATATGCGTGTGCGATAGTACACCCTACATGTTTGTGTCCAAAACGCCAATTATAAGGTGCAGCAAGGCTATGGTCATGTCTAACTCGAAGATGGAAGTCCAACTCTCACTTTGGAGGGTCTTTTAGGAGTGTGAGGCCACCTTATGTGGGTGTGCGGCCGCACTCCTTCAAAGAGATGAAGAACATGACGGGGATCAATGATTCAAGGCTTAGATTAGGTGGTTCTTCAAGCACAACAAGCTAAGGGATGGATTACTCAGGTTATGGAAACCTTGGGAGGGTTTGTGGTTGAAGAAGCTTGAGAGAAATGGTGTTGTGTGCTGCCAAGGTGTTAAAGGAATGAAAGGAAAGGGGTCTACCCTTTATATAGGGGTGGGTGTGCTGCCTAGAAGTGAGTGTGCGGCCAAGAGGTGAGTGTGCGGCCGCATACCCATGTGTACGGCCGTACACTCCCCCTAAGGGTGTGTATGGCCCGGTTTTGTCACCCTACGGCTTGGTGACTCATTCCTAACCTCAACCTTGGCTATACTCAAGCTTAGAACTCTTAAATGGGCCCTTAATCAGTGCTAGGAGTTAACAGAAACGAGTTTAACTTAGATTGACTGACTAGATGTACCAGGTAGAAGTTTTGAGTTGTCACGTCATCCCCCCGTTAGAGGGAATTTCGTCCCGAAATTCAAGAATAAAGATGTAACTCGCGGACTTGGAAATGATGGGGCTACTTCTGTTTCCTTGGATTCTCGTGCTCCCAAGTGAATCCAAGTTCCCGCTTGGCATTCCAGCGGACCTTCACTATCAGGATGTGACGTTATTTCGTTCTCTTGACTTCTCGATTCGTGTGTTCAAATGAAACGTAGACTCTTGTCTAGCTTGATATCGTCAAGGGAAAATCGCAAGTGTCTCCTCGGACAGACAATTCTTTGGTTCGACACGAGGAAGACGGGATGAGCGCTGCTAAGCGCTCGAGGTAACTGGATTTTGAACGCTACGGGACCGATCCTAGCAAGGATCTCAGATGGTCCAACGTATCATGGATTTAGCTTTCTACGCTTTCCGAAGCGTATCAGGCCTTTCCAGGGTGAGACCTGCAAAAAGAACACGTTCACCAATCTGGAACCCCAATGGTTTTTGTCTCTTATCGGCGTAGCCCTATCGTACGATCCCTTTTAGTCGCCTCTCGGATGATTTCAGGACTCGTGAGAGTACTATCGTGGACTTGACTCTTGACTAGTTGCGTTTCGCCCACCTCATCCCAGCACAGAGGGTATCTATACTTACGGCCATAGAGGGCTTCGAACGGCGCAACCTTGATGTTGGAAAGGTCACCGTTGTTGCAAGAAAGTTCCACTAAGGGTAGATGAGTGTCCCACAACGTATCTACAATTGTCCGGATTGTTCTCTTACTTTGTCCATTTCTTTGTGGATGATACTCTATGCTTGAATACTTTCGGGTTTCGAAGAGAGATGAATTTTCGAAGTTTGCATCTAGTTTGTCGTTACGAGCGACGTGAGTTTTGCGATCGAACGATTTAAGATAAAAGGGTTTGGTATAACATAGACTCAGTCGAACTAGACAGGATGACGTCGTAGAACCGCGCGTTAAGTTAGTCCGGGAGGATCGTTTTGTTAGGACATTGATGCCCCTGGGTGAATGTCTCTGGTGTTTTCTGTGTTTGACTCGAAGTTAACAGGTACTACTAACACGAGGGTTCTGATGTTTTGAAACTATGAACTTTCATGAAATGGTTCTTACTAGATCTCTCTATGATCGTTTGGTGTACACCAGCCGTGTATAACTACAACTGACCCTAGCGTATTCACTAAGCTATCATAATTTGCTCATTAGGGCTTTAAACCTTATAAGGATTTCGTGATTTAATCCGGACGAGAAAGTAATCACAATTATGAACAATTATTGGGTTTTTCAAAAACGTACCAAAACATGGCAGGGTCCTTTGATGCTTCCTCATTCTCTGAGGTCAGACTCCTCCTGTTTCCTCATTGTTCTTCTCTGTTGGGCAGTCTCTTTTGAAATGTCCTACACTTCCACAGAGGTAACAGGTTGGACTTGTCCCAACATTGGTAGTCGGAGTGATGAACTTGACTAGGGTCCTACAACTGCGGGACGTGTGGCCCTTCCTGTTGCATCTAGTGCAATGCAGCTCTCGGCAGACTCCATGATGATGGTAGTTGCATTTGCTACAGTGCGGGAGATTTCCAAAGTAGGGTGTGGTTGGTGTTGAAACAACAGGGTTGACTGGGGTACTGACTGTCCCAATTCGCTGCCTCTCAGTAGGTCCTTGGGTTGAACAACTTCCTTTGAGCTTTCGTTTCAGGATGTTAGGTTGGGGATCAGGTGTGTCCTTTCTAGTAGGCACTTGTTGTTGAGATTGGTTAACACCAAGATTTGGATTGCCATTAATACTTCCACCCACATTTGTGTTGTTAGCGTTAAGAACAGCTAGTGCGGCTGCTACAACTGTTGTGACAGTAGCTTGGAACGTAGCTGAGTCCATCTGGAGGATTGGCGTCTTACCGGTGGGTTGGTTACGTTTCTTCGGAGGCATGATTCTGCTACATGTCAAGAAAAGAAGCTTGTGAGCAACAATGGTTGCCTCTGGATGTATCCTAAATGTTTATCTATGCATTAAGATTTCCCGTTTTGCTATCTGACTCTCATTGATTCGACCCACATCCCCATGATGTGGTCCTAGCAAGAATAGAAAAAGATTTGAACGCAATAAAGTTCACATACAATAAACTTACTAACTCCTTGTTGTTCAGCTCATTGCGCTGGCTGGATAACTCTCACATTTTCGTCGGCTCTAGACGCTATGGAGATTTAGCTATAAGGGTAGTTCTGGGGATCAAGTCGATACGGTATTCAACTTGACACTCGAAAGAGATCCCTGGAATGTCTTTGGGGAAGACATCAGGAAAGTTGCAGACTTTGGAGATGCTCTCGAGGCCTTTAACTTTTTGCGTCTCATCGACAACATGAGCCAGGAATGCATGGCATCCCTTTCGCAGCTACTCCTGGCCTTTGGCGCAGGAAATGATACGAAGGTTCGAGCAAATTTTTATCTACTGCAACCAGTGAGGACTTCGTTAAAGGGAAGATTGAGACGAATCGCCTTCTCGAAACAAAGAACATCAGCACGATTTGGGGCTCAACCATCCCATGCCGATTAGGACATCGAAGCTTTTCATGGAGACTGGTATGAAATCGATAGGGAAAAGGAATGATCGTCCAAGTACATCCTATGATACATGTTTTGAAAACAAAACAATGATAGGACTTTGATAACGTTGTTTAATTTGCATGCTACCGATCTAAGGTATACTTTTGACAATGATAATCTTTAACTGAAATATGATTGTTGCCATCATAACTGAAACTGAGATTACACATATTTCGGAACCCTTGACCTAAAAATAGGTCTAAGTCATACTAATAAAGAGAAAATCTTGGCAACATGATAGACAAAGATGTTTATGGAAAAGAGCTACTCAGAACGTAAATATGAAAGTTATTCCTTAGACCAAAATGGAAGGACGAGTAGAGTATCCCCCTATCGGCGACGGGTACTCCTCAAGTGAAACCTTATTTCGGCCAGTTGACGCTCCACACCAAGCAGGCGTCTCTCGTACTCAGTCTGGCGTGCGCGGAGCTCTATGGCTTCGGCTCGGGTTGTAGCTAACTCTTGCTGCAGAGCTTCAGTGTTCCTTGCAGCTCTCGCATGAGAAATCTCGAGGCGACAAATGCGATCCGTGCTGGTGTTCGAATCCGCTTCGAGCTCCATGGTTCGCTGAAGGGTTGCCACACCTAGCTCCACATTGCGAGCCACTCGGCGTATCAGGATTGGAAGGCCCCTGTCCGCGGGGCCTCCTTCGTTTAGATTGTAGAAGTAGCGGGTTCCGTCGTATGGGAGGGGTTGATCTTGCTCGTGGCTCCACCTATTCAAACTCTCGACCCACATAGGCGTTGGACCTTGGAATCCCACTCAAGGGTTAGGATTTGGTATTGGGGCCACTTGAGGCAGGTTTTCGACTTCGGGTTCCGAGTCAGTCTCTTCAGGGAATGGTTCAGCAAAGTCATCGTCCAAAGGAATTTCATGGTTCCCTTCTCGCTCTGGCTCGATCCATCCATCATCTCCTTGGTTAGGAAAGTACGGGTCGTCAGGAAGATGGAATCTAGCCATGCTATCTATGCGAGGTGATGGTAAAAGGATAGTTAATAGGCATCGAATCTATAATACTTCCAATGTATTATAGTTACATGATTGATTCTTGAAGAAAGGATTTTTGGGTAAGTTTCCGGTTCAGTCGTTATAGCATCCTAAAATACTCCTATAGTATTTTAACCCTTATGTTTGGTTCTAGAACTCTTATGGTATTTAGGTAAGTTTTAGGCTTGCTGCAACACCACAATCACTCCCAAGCACATGTTGGTCATGTCTCGAATGAATATAGTTGATCAGGCTATATTGACCCTAGACATGATTACATAACTGCCCAGGTTTAACCGCGATGCCCAACATCCAAATACTTTTGTTTTGCTCTACTTATGACCGTGGTTCGGCTACTTAGGTATACTTGTATACTTTGTTATAAAAATACTTATATGTTTCAAAGTATACTTTTAGTTTAGAGCACTTAGGCCCCTTAATGTTTATAGTTGTAAACCATGTAAGGTTCGGTATACTTAATTCACTATAAACAATAGCTCTGATATCAATCTGTCACACCCCCAAACCGGAACGGCGGAAACATTCGGGGTGGTTGACGTCATGCGTAGTATCACAACAATTGTATCATAGCAAGCATAGTAAACACAACCAGACATTGAATACATATATGAAAAAGGTTTACATTGTTTAATACATAGTTTTGTTCATATCAAAAGTAAAATGGAAAGACGTGACTCTAACGCTCCGACTTCTCCGAACTCCTGGAAGATCCTGTCTACTAAATCCCTGAGAATACAAGCAGTTTTGAAAGAATATCAACATAAAGCTGGTGAGTTCATAAGCATTTAGTTTTGGTGGAAAATGTTATTTGATCCTTTTGAAAAGTGTTCCTCAACAAAATCCTATATTTTCTTATGAAAAGCGTGTTTGAAAACCCATTCCTTCCATGACTTCCAGATTCATACAAGATATGTACAATCCAGGGAGCCATGGAATGAATATGAATATCTGTTAGTTACCTGTTAAACAATCCGTTTATGAAAAGCCGAGTTATCCCGGGAAAATCCTATATTTTCCCTAAAAGTTGATCATTGATTATCCGTTCTAAACCGAGGTGTACAAGTATCTACCATACTTATGTCGATAAACGTAGTTTTCTTTTAAAAACCCTGGTTACTCCCAGTGAGGTATATTAGCCCTATTACATAAATAAAAATAATAAAAGAAAACGTGATGAACTAAATCCTGAAGGTACTGTTAATACCCTCCGGTAATCAAATCGGTTATTACTTTGAGGTTAGTTTCACTTGATTCATTATTACAAAAGTAAATCTCTGCTATCTACATTGTGAGTTTCATGACCATAACTGACTGGATATGGCCCGCAACGGGACCGGTATCCTTTATGACTTTGTCACCCGTAGACCTGTCGGTCCGACTGTAGGTAGCAGCAAGGTGCGGGATTGTCAGTCCCGTATAGATCTATACACAACAGTCACGCTCTCCCTATAAGAGATTCTGGTCACAAGTGCTAGTCCTACACTCTGATTCTGTGGGAGTGTTACCAAGGACGTGTCTCCAACTTAGACTAACAAATTTACAAGTAATAATATAGAAAATCCTTTTGTGATTAACATGAATCCTTTATAAAACGATACATTTTACTACATGATTCATAAGTTCATTGCTCTAGTTTTGAAAACAGTTTCTACGAGTTGATTTCTTAATCGTTTGGTAAAACTGTTTTCCATGTTAAAAGCATACTAAAATATAATTATCTTAAACAAAATAATATACTTTGAGCACAAGTTTCCTTGTACTTTTGCTTGTATTCCCCCCCCCCTAAAAACATGATAAACTCGAAAAAAGCGTAGGGGTATGAACTCACCTCGGGCAATTCAAATGAAGGATCGATACGGAATGCCGGATGTTCAAGTGAAGCCTTGAACATGATTTGATCCTAATTAACACGTAATGACACATAAAGGAGTCAAATAAAGGTATTTCACCACTAGATGTGATAGAGAACCACTCTAGGGACTTGGAACTACTTGCACTAAGTGTTAGGACCTTAAAGGATTGCATGAGGGAGGTGTATGGCCACCTTAAAGGTGTGTACGGCCATGGGTGTGCGGCCGTACACTCGTGATGGAAGGTGCCTTTGAGGTGTTTTCAATGTCCATACTTGCATCCATGAAGTGTTCTAGGTCCATACTTAGTTGTAGTACAAGTTTAGGGTCTTAGAAATGGGTTTGTGGTCCTAGGGTGTGTGTGTGGTCGCACACGGGAGCGTGCTGCCGCACACAAGGAGTGTGCTACCGCACAAGGGTGTGTGCGGTCGTACACCCTACATGTTTGTGTCCAAAACGCCAATTCTAAGGTGCAGCAAGGCTATGGTCATGTCTAACTCGAAGATGGAAGTCCAACTCTCACTTTGGAGGGTCTTTTAGGAGTGTGAGGTCACCTTATGTGGGTGTGCGGCCGCACTCCTTCAAAGATATGAAGAACATGACGGGACTCAATGATTCAAGGCTTAGATTAGGTGGTTCTTCAAGCACAACAAGCTAAGGGATGGATTACTCATGTTTTTGAATCCTTGGGAGGGTTTGTGGTTGAAGAAGCTTGAGAGAAATGGTGTTGTGTGCTGCCAAGGTGTTAAAGGAATGAAAGGAAAGGGGTCTACCCTTTATATAGGGGTGGGTGTACTGCCTAGAAGTGAGTGTGCGGCCAAGAGGTGAGTGTGCGGCCGCACACCCATGTGTACGGTTGTACACTCCCCCTAAGGGTGTGTATGGCCTGGTTTTGTCACCCTACGGCTTGCTGAATCATTCCTAACCTCAACCTTGGCTATACTCAAGCTTAGAACGCTTAAATGGGCCCTTAATCAGTGCTAGGAGTTAACAGAAACGAGTTTAACTTAGATTGACTGACTATATGTACCAGGTAGAAGTTTCGGGTTGTCACAGTTGGTCAACTCAGCGAGTTGGCTTGGTTTTTCTCGATATGTGCAGATTGATGGAGAAACTCGACGAGTTGAAGGACAACTCGGCGAGTTGGTCAACTTCGACCGTTGACTTTTGTAACATCCCAAAAATACAGACCAAAAATTTCATTTTTGATATAACAATTTATAAAATAATTTATAGAAAACATCATCAAGTTAATTCATTTCATAAAAAGCCATAGATCATAAGTCTCAAAATCATGTCAGAACATAGTAACAATGTCATAGTACAAATCCCCAAAATCTCATATGCGGAAATCATGTGTGTGATGCGCTGCTACTGTGCCAACTCCTTTCACTTCGAAGAAGAAGGACCTGAAACCAAAAACTGAAACTGTAAGCACAAAGCTTAGTGAGTTCCCCCATCATACCACATACCATACAATAAACATACTGCCAGACATATCTGGGTGCCCGACCTACCCTGCTGAGTATATCTGGGTGCTCAACCTACCCTTGTCAGGTATACCGGGGTGCCCGACCTACCCCTTGTCAAGCATATCTGGGTGCTCGACCTACCCTGCCAGGCATATCTGGGAGTCCGACCTACCCTCCGGTTTATTTCAACCAGCTACGAGGACTATTTCACCCCTTCCACTACCACATAATAACATAGCATATCATACTGTCAGGCATATCGGGGTGCCCGACCTACCCTGCCGGTATACCTCAACCGGGTCCGGGGACTAGTCCCCTCCTACCACTATCACATAAAATCATAGCATACTAACTCAAATAGCATAACAGATAGTGGCATACCAGACAATTATCATAAAGACAATCATTTCTACTATAATCAATCTACTAGTGGGTCGGCATTGGTGCCTAAGACCCACTTCTACCGGAAGGTAACTCACCTCAATGTCGTAAAGTAGCTAAACTGTCTGCGGTGTTGGGATCAATTCCTATCAAACTCCTACACATAACAATCTCCTTTAATTACCTTTTCATACTCATAACCCCTTTAAGGGTCAACCATGGTCCATGTTCAAGGCCACATACAACATCCTGGTCAAAGTCAACATCCTGGTTGACTCAACTCGTCGAGTTGGTCCATCAACTCGTCGAGTTCCATGATCCATAAAAACCCTGAAATCTCGATCCTACTCGTCGAGTTATTTCATGAACTCGTCGAGTTCCCCTTCATAAAAGTCGGGGCATTTCACTCGCAACTCGCCGAGTTCATCCTTGAACTCGTCGAGTTTCTCTTCATATCAGTTGGGACATTTTACTCTCAACTCGCCGAGTTCATCCTTGAACTCGTCGAGTTCTCTGATATTCAAGTCCATAAACATGTCCAACTCGCTGAGTCATCTTCTACACTCAACGGGTTTGCTCAGTATCAGAAAAGGTTGGGGGACCATGACCCAACTCGCCGAGTCGTATGAACGACAAGTCGACTCCCCTAAAGTCCAAATCTATCCAGTCGATTTTAGTCGGGCTTAATGCATCCAAAACGTAGATCTGGCTTCCTAGAGTCGATATAACACGTAAAGTTACAAATCTTACATTCATGTATGGGTTATTTAGCTCAAAAAGCCCTAAAAAGTGGTTCATATGATACATGAGACTCCCATGGCCATAAAGTTGGCACCCCGTGGCCATAAAGTTGGCACCTTTATGCCATAGAGTCCCTCAAAGACTATGGATCTGAAGTTATTACCCCAAAACATGCTTGCATCCATGAATGGTTCCATATTATGCTCCATATGGCCCTAAACTACCCCATGAAGAGATCTAGTAAACAAATAGACAAGGTATAGACTTTATACCTCAAATGAGCTGGAAATGAAGTTCCTCTTCTAAATCCAAAGCTCCTTCCTTCAACCAAGCACTTCTAGATTCCACTCCTTCAATAAAACACCAAGGAATCACTCCTTTTTCACTCACACACACTCACAAAGCTCAAGATCACCAATTAGGGTTTAATGGACTATGGTAGGCGATGAGGGAGGCCACAATGGGGGGTGTTAAGGTCTTTAAATAGGTTGCAAACCCTGAAAATTAGGGTTTCACTCTGGCAGCCCTACTTGTTGAGTCGAGGCTTCTCGACTTGTCGAGTAGACTTCAAGTCCCGCGTCCAAAAATCCCATTCCTACTCGACGAGTTTGGGGCCTCCAACTCATCGAGTCCCTTTGCAAAAATGAATGAATCTTTATTAAAATACATACCAGGAACCAGGCGTTACAACTTTGACTTTCGATTTATGTCTTTGAACAAGTTTGTCCCAAGGGGTACTTGAGGTAATCAGAAGTGTAATTAAGAAAATTATTGGATTAGGATAAGACCCATAAGGGGTTGGGCCTAATTTGGAAAATTGGGCCATTAGTAGGCTTTTGTGGATCTTTTGGTTTTGGGCCTCAGTTTTGTGTTCATGTTGGGTCAAGGGTAAAATGGTCATTTTACCCCAAGTAAGGATTATGGATTATAGCATGGAACCTAATTGCTAATTGGGTGTGTTGTTGGTAATGATAGCTCGGGAAGCCCACAGGGCAGCAACTAGGGATTTCTTTCAGTGAAGTTCTGCATTCGAGGTGAGTTTTCCTCACTGTACTTTCGGGTCAAAGGCACCAAGGCCGAAACATTGGTTTGATAACTTGATGTTGTTGTATGCTGAGTATGGAATAGATATGCATGCTAGTCTGGTTATGCTGGTCTTAGTTTGCTAGTCTGGTAGATCTGTAGGACTACCTGTGATACTGTCTGTTTATCTGTATATAATATTATATGTTATATGTCAACATATTGTGTGGGTTGGGTTGAGGTTGTACTGCTTTGTGTTGTAGCCAACAAACCCTGGAGAATGCCAAATTTGATCTGAGGGCCAGGGAGGGCATACCAGACTCATACTGAGGACTCATTAGCATTCCAGATATGAGCTGAGGGTCGGGCAGGGCAAACCAGACTCATACTGAGGGCTCAGTGGCATTCCAGATACGAGCTGAGGACCGGGTGGTATGCCAGACTCGTACTCAGGGCTACTCATTGGTATTCCAGTCCAAGGACTGAGGGAGCAAGCCAAACATAAGTTGTGGGCCCAAGGGAAAGCCAGACTTATGTTGTGGTCTCAAGAGCAAGCCATATATGAGTTGTGGGCCTGATAGGCAAGCCATACTCATACTGTGGGCTCAAGGGGTAATCCAGTCTTTTAGTTGTGGACCCAATACATGTTGTTATTTGTATATGTTATCTGTTTGGGTGTTGGTACTTTGGGGGAACTCACTAAGGTTCGTGCTTACAGTTTTGGTTTATGGTTTCAGGTACTTCAGTGGATTGTGTCAAGGTGAAGGCGTGACCGTACACATCCTCGCGTTTTGGACTTATGATTTATGGGAAACTCTGATAATGTGAATGTTTTGAAAACTTTATTGAAAGTTATTCTTATTTTTAAATAATGTTTTGGAAACATTGGTTTTTGTAAACATTTCCTTAGAAAAAGGGTTGTTTTGAAAAGTTTAAAGTTTATGAATTTTTATGGATGTTACATCTTATGTGATATTTCTTATATGGTAATAAATGCAATTTTTCTTGTAAGTTGTTTTGCTCAATTGTTAGTATTGGTTTTTTTACTAATATAATGCTTTATTTGAAAATAAGGATACTAAACTATGCATTTGCTATTATCCTTTAGGATTAATTATGGATAGATCTTGGATGTATCTTTCACCTAGATCTAGTGACTCTTTCATAAATGGGGTGCAATTTTTTTTGAATTTTACATTTGAGAAATCAAGTGTTGATGCGAAGATATTATGCCCATGTTCACATTGTTTGAATATGTGTTATTCAACAAGAAGAGATATTGTTGATCGTCTTATATGTTGGGGCTTTCGGCCATAGTACACTAAATGGGTATATCATGGGGAAGGCTCAACCACTACATCTTCAAATACGATGCCGATGAAGGAAGAAGTGACTTTTCAACATGAGATGCATGGATTGTTGAATGATCTTGTTGGTGAAAACCAAGTAGGACCAAGTGAGGATGACGTGAATAATGATCAAGAGAAGGAGAACATAAGAATTACTTTTAATGATATATTTAAGGAAGCTGAAGAAAAGGTGTATCCAAATTCAAAATACAACAAATTATCGTGTGTTGTGAATTTATACCATCTGAAGTGCCTTAATGGGTGGAGTAACAAATATTTTTCTATGTTGCTAGAGTTTTTAACAGATTTGTTACCTGAAGGAAACGTGTTGCCAAAAACAGCTCAACAAGTGAAAAAAATGTTGACAAGTTCGGGGCTTGGATATCAAAAAATCCATTCATGTCCTAATGATTGCATGTTGTTCTGGGCGGATAAAGAGAAAGATGAAAGTTGTTCTATTTGTGGATCTTCTAGATGGCAAGTTCCTAAAGACAATTCAAATTATGAAATGGGTCCAACAAAGAAAAAGGAATCAAAAATATTACATTGGTTCCCGTTAAAGCCTAGACTTCAGAGATTGTTCATGTCATCAAAGACAGTTAGCCTTATGTGGTGGCATCATTTGGTACGTGTTGACGATGGAAAAATACGACATCCTGCACATGCTTTAGCTTGAAATGATTTTGATAGGAAGTTTCCCGAATTTGCAAGTAATCCTCGCAATGTTCGTTTAGCACTTGCAAGTGATGGTTTCAATCCGTTTAGGACAATGAACACAACACACAGTATATGGCCTGCCATCCTTATTCCTTATAACTTACCGCCATGGTTAGTTATGAAACAACCTAATTTCATTCTTTCTTTAATTATACCTGTTCCTCGAAGTCCCGAAAACAAAATAGACCTCTACATGCAACCATTAATAGAAGAATTGAAGGAGTTGTGGGAGGTTGGAGTTGAGACATTTGATGCATCAACGAAAGAAAATTTTCAGTTGAAGGCATCAATTTTTTGTACAATATATGACTTTCCTGGTTATGCCAATCTCTCTGGGTGGAGTACCAAGGGAAAACTTGCTTGTCTAGTGTGTGGTTTTGATACCGATTCCAAATGGCTAACCAATGGGAAAAAAATTCTTATATGTGTCATAGGAGATGGCTTCCAACTGACCATCATTGGCATAGAGACACTAGATCCTTTGTTGGAAGAGAGGAGTTCAGGGAAGCTCCAAGTCCTATTTCTGGTGAGGAGGTTCTCCAATAATTAGATGACAAGGAGTTTCTTGTCGACTATGTCGGTCCTTGGAAAAAAAGTATTTTCTTTAAGTTGCCATATTGGAAACATTTGTTGTTTGCGTCACAATCGTGATCCCATGCACGTAGAAACTAATGTTCATGAAAATATTTTGGGCACTGTATTGGGACAACAGTGGAAAACAAAAGACAACTTAAAAGCACGACTCGATCTACAACTACTAGGTATAAGAAAAGAATTACATCCAAAGAAGCGACCAAGAAGCAATACTACTTACTTGCCAAAAGCATGTTATCAGATGACGGGGACCGAGAAATCTGCATTCTTGCAAACCCTTATGTCTTAAATACATGGATGTCTTAAATACAGGTCTTGCACTAGCTCCATGTTCAAGTGGAGAAATGTGTACGTGGCGTATCATGATTAGTGAAAAACACCACTATATACACTAGCTTCTCAACATGAAACGTAGTTGTTTCATTGTTTTCCTTCATCCTGCTTTTGTACATTATTTTTCATGGTGTCGATGTAATTCATGAGCTCGTCTGACACCATATCGCTTGCATTGTAATGGAAAAGGAATTTCCATAACTATAAGCACCATAGTAGCGGTGTTGGTGTTTCTTATACATTGTTTGAGGGTCTTGCCATTTTGGTTGACATCGTACAAAGGAGGGCATGTGATGCACAAGGCTAAACTCATAACATTCTCGCTATTCTCTCTCACACCTTCTAGGATCTATTCGTGATGTGCGGCTACGTTGACATTGTAGGTCCCACTGATGCTGCAACCTCATGGATCTGCTCTTGACTTTTCTACATATTGCCATTTTTAACAAACAAACAAACCGATATGTCTACAAAGTCAAATTGAAAATCAAATTCTCCTTGAAAAGGGTATTCCTGTAAATACGCATTTTTAGGTCGGTTATACCGTAAATAATAGGCTATTTAGCCTGCTAAGTTTTGGATAGTGTTTACGCGGCGCCTACTCATTGGTTCGGTCGTAAAAAAATCGACGCGGTACGTTCTCACTGGATTACTTTTTTTATAAAGAGGCCAAAGCATCGTTTTTACTGACCTCATCCTTCTTTTTATAAGCACACATGCACACATTCGCCTCCAAAACCCTGTCTCTCCTTTCATTTTAGGAGTCACAGAGCTTTTCCGGCGGAGGAGCACGTCGAAGAAGCGGCAGAACCTCACAATATTCAATTTCAATGGCCGCTATCTTCCGTACACTTCTTTTGCTTCTTACTCTATCAGGTAACTCTTTAAAATTCGAATCCCTTTTCAGTAGTTCCTGAAATTTGAAGTAATTACTCACAATTGGGGGGTGTTTGGTCTCTGTTTTTGATTGAATGTGGGGTTTGTTTTCTTTCCTGGAAAAATTCTCGCTTTTTAGCTAATTTTATTGATTTATTGAGTTATGGCGCAGAAGCAAAGATGGAAATTCATTTTCGGTTTCAATCTTTCAATACATTAATGCTGGATCATTACTAAAAACGAAATAAAGTTTTCAATCCTATCGGTTGTTTAAAAGATTCCTTTTTTCTCGTCTTTTTCTGTTGCTAGTTACCGAATTTCAACTAGTTAGTGATTAATTTTATAATTTCTTGAATTTGAGTTTGAATGATCCCAATTTCACCCAATTATATGTTTCCCAGAATCATTTATCGGTGTCTTCACCATTGGAGTTGGAGTCAACTATGGACGAATTGCCAACAATCTTCCACCTCCATCTCAAGTATCAACCCTTCTTAGATCTTTAAACATTACTAGAGTAAAAGTCTATGATGCCGATCCACAAGTGTTACAAGCATTTGCAGGAACAAACATCGAATTCATCATTGGTTTAGGAAACGAATACCTTCAAAGAATGAGAGATCCTCAACAAGCTCAAACATGGATTCAACAAAACGTACAACCATACCTCTCACAAACCAAAATCACCTGTATCAACGTCGGCAATGAAGTTCTCGGAGGACAAGATACTCAATTAGCATCATATCTCCTTCCAGCCATGAAAACCATGTATGGAGCTTTAGTTAATCTCGGATTAAGCAAACAAGTTTACATAACCACTGCTCATTCCCTTCAAATCTTAGCAACTTCTTTCCCACCTTCTCAAGGGACATTTCAGGAAAACCTAATTCAATACATTCAACCAATTCTAAACTTTCACGCTCAAGTCGATTCCCCCTTTTTCATAAACGCATACCCTTATTTCGCATACAAAGGTGATCCAAACAATGTCCCTTTAGAATACGTTCTTTTTGAACCGAATTCTGGATCAATTGATCCACATACGAATTTGAAATACGATAATATGTTATACGCACAAATTGACGCTGTTTATTCAGCGATAAAAGCATTAGGTCATACTGATATTGAAGTTAAAATTTCTGAAACTGGTTGGCCTTCAAAGGGAGATGAAAACGAAGCTGGAGCAACTGTTCAAAACGCTGGAATTTATAACAGAAATTTGATGCAAAGAATGCAACAAGGGGAAAGTACTCCTGCAAGACCTTCGCAGCCTATTGATATTTACGTTTTTGCCCTTTTCAATGAGAATCAGAAGGATGGGCCCACATCAGAGAGGAACTTCGGATTGTATTATCCTGATGGGAGTTTGGTTTATAATCTTGGAGTAAAAAGTTATATCCTTCCACGAATAGACTACTCATCTTCCATGAAAAACGTAAGATCACATCTTTTTTTTCATTAAAGGTGACAACTTTTTCAAAATTTTGAATGATTTTGGCTTATATAAACTATATACTTGCAGGGTTTATCTATCTTGAGTTATCTCGTTTTGCTTATTGGATCCCTAGTGTATTTTATTGAGAGATGAATAGTTAAATTATAATTTTGGTGACAAGTATACAAAGCAACGTGGCTCAAGAGGATGATAATTTGAGGTAATTTAAGAACTCTAATCTTTTATACATTTTATACATTTACAGATATTCTTCACCTACCAATTAGTTGAATTCATAATGGCCATAATAAAAATATATCTTCAAGAAATAATAGATTATAATTTGAAAAAATATGCATCCATTCATTAAATAACTAAAGCCAACACAACAATCATTCTAGGCTAGGACCCCATCAACTACACTACGATTTTCAAAAAAATAGTTATTATTCAATATCACTTCTAGAAATAATGGCAAAATGGTCATTTTTTTCATATTTAGTTTGTTCATTTGGTCCAAAAAAACGAAAAAATCTTTGTTTATATACGGTATTACTCTAGACAGACATTATTTATCCATTCAGAACCCGAAATTAATGTCAACTGTGTGAATACAACACTATTTTGTGTATTTTCTTGTGCTACTACATTATTAAAATTTTAAAAATATGGCCACTAATGTCCACCCCATCTTATCTTCACAAACAATCATGGAATATAGAATCTTATTACAAATTAAATTCTTCTTGTCTTATAGTATACAAAAGTCCAAATTCTGTTTAATCAAATATGAAAAAGCCACCCTTCTCTAATCCAACCATTCTGGTAGCCTCTTTTTATTAAAAAATAATTACAAAGTTTAAAGCTCATGGTTCTTGCCTTGTATTTCTTGTCCACACTGTATCCTCACTGTCTTTTTTTTTTTTTTTTTTTTTAATTTAATATCTGAAAAGGATATATCTTGATGTCCTTTTCTCTTTTTCTTCTACAAACTCAAGGTTATTATATAATAACAATAATAAAATAATAATAGTATGCTACCTTTTATACAAGTTGGATATCTTTACATTAAAAAAGTTTAAAGAATCCAACTTTAATACATCTTGGCTTGTTCTTTCTTACACTTTGACCAACACTTGAAAATTCTTTTTTGTGCTCTTTTGAGATCTTCCAAAGGTAATGAACAAAATAGATTAATATTTATATTTTGTGAAAAAATGGAATGCCACGTGGCAGTCTGCAATTGGTTTTGCATTTCCTAACATTGAGGGTCCAGATTAGGTTTGCTATGTTGAAATTTAGTATATATGCAATGCAGCCAAATTAGACGGGTCATAATTCCACTAATTTATGTATCAAATTATGGATTAAAAGAATTCAAATATGTCGATTAGATTAAGACACTTGCTTTTTGTTTGTTCAATTAATCTAATGATATTTTTTGCCTACCTAAATCTGACAGGTGAGATTTAAGGATTCAGATTTTCATATTCATGGATGATACATCAACATTTTCAAAGCAGTGGGAACCTGTCGTCTTCATAGTACACATTTTTAGAACATGGTTACATACTTCAATACAATATTTATTGTTTTTGTTTTATAGTATATTAGAAATTCGTTATTATGTTTATACGCAATGATATACTATTATAGTTTATATTTATATCAATAAAAAAAGAGAGATATATATTCTTGGAACATTTTAGAGGTTTCTTTTATTGTCATCATGTATTTGTTATTATTATTATTCAATGTTATCTCTTTTGTTTATTTTATTGGTGATTGATTGGCCTAATGTGATAAATAGTTGTGACGTACTGTTTTTAGGTTGCAATTATTCATGTTTTGAATATTAAGCAAGATTTGCTATCAATGATATGACACCACTCAAAATAGGATCAATTGCTTCCAAATTCAGTCTCATAAAAAACCCAACATTTGGGGTTTTTAATTGCTTTTTTTGGCATTTTTTTTGCACTCTTTTGGACTTTTTCCTAGTTGAAGGAATAATATTTTTGAGGTTCATGCTTCTATTAATCATCGATTATCTTGTACAATACAATTAGGTGATTTACATAAAGGGTATGTAGAGATATATTTATGCAAAAAAAATTCTTTCTAAAAGTAAATCCAGACTGTCGATTTTTATAAACAATATAGTTGTTAGATTGTAATGGATTCAGAAAATTAAGTGGGTTGCTTTTGTTGATGAGATCATGTGAGAAATACAACTTTTTCACAATCACTACTCTGTAAAGTTAACTTATCAAGTCATTGGAAAAGACATGAAAAAAGGCTTCAATTCGAATGGTATCCTTCTCGGTTCATATTTTATCAAGTTAGGTTTTTTGTGAGGATAGAAAGTAAAGTTTTGCTCAAAAGTGAGAAGTATTCATAATACTAAAAAAGAATGTACGAATTCTCAAGATAAAAAATCATTGTTCTTTGATTAAGATTCTTATGGGAAACAAGATTTTTCCAACACCTTGATTTTTATATATATAGAACCTCTCGAGTCAAACCTCGTCTTTGACCCATGACTTGATGAAGTAACCTTGGCCCATAACCTCGGTGGATCATTTGGGGGCCATCATTGCAATTTAAAAAAAGTGCGTTATTGGTTGCATATAAACTACCCACACCCAATATTCCTTCTTTAGACGACATGATCTTAGCCTATTTTTCCTAAATCATCCTATGTTTACCAATTTTGCCTCCCCAAAAAACCGGGCATGCAACGACTTAAGGTGGTTGATAAATAATAAAGGTGCTTGAAAAATAGAAAGAAAATAAGTTCCTAAACTACCAAGAACAACTTTAAGAAGTGTTAACCTTCTCCCAAATAGATAAAACTTTCACCTTTCATTGAAAAAATTAGAAATAATAAAAGTAATAGTATCATACTAATAGTAATAATATTAATTATATTAATAGTAATAATAGTTTGCGGTTTTCATTATGTTGTTCTTATAAACGTTCTATAAATCATGGTTATTAAGATGCCGATTTTTTTTTGAACGACAAACACATAAACCCACTAATCATATTCTTAATTCTATACCTTTTGGCCATCACGAAACTTGAATCTCCACCCGCTTAGGGAGGGCCGCCTTTCCAATTAAGTTCTTACAAGCAAAAAACATACCAATAGGATCTATACGAAGCAATATCTAAATTCAGATCTTAAGATCTTAATTCGATCTGATCTCACATCTTTTGTCATTATTATAGTGGTGCCTTCAAACTTTGTTCATTGAACATCAAATCGAGCATTTCAAAGTCGTAAGAAGTCTCATAATCAGACCACTTCACCCTTCATTTCAAACTAGGTATAATATTATGACACTCATATTTTTCCTTTGTGATATTATGTATGTTGTTGTGCATGGTCATACTGATCTTGTTTCCTTTTCCGATAATGATGTTTTATTTATAGTTTTTGCAGTTTCTAACAATCAGGGTCATATAGTAGGTCATGTAACATGGGCGAAGGCCTAAGGCCTTTAATTTTTCAGGGCTCATTTTTTATGTATCTACTTATATTATTATTAGAAAAAAAATGTTTGGTATTAACTCGTCGCAAACAGCGGGAAAAAAAGAAAAAAACGAGATTGGAGCCAAAATTGGTGTAGAAGACGAAAATAATTCCAATCGATTCTTCAAGAATCTAAGCAATTAATTATTTTTTTTACTTAAAAAATATGGATAAGGGCATCATTTTTTTTGCCCGAGTCTTCAAATCGGCTTGGATCGGTCCTGACAACAACAATAAGTTATGGTTCATGTATAAAAAGTTAAAGTTAATTCAACATCAATGTGTTAATCAATATCAAGTTATATCGAATATTACACAAACAAGATCATGCAAATAAATTTGAAGACTAGTTCGTTCTGGTAAGATCTTTTGATCTACGAGTCGATCTTAGTCACTAAACTTTTGAAAGTGTGTTTATTTGGTCACTTAATTTTTTTTAAGCTTTAAAAAATCATTAAAATTGTTAATTTTTGCTAAAGTGATCATTATTACCTACAACAACAAATTTTCATGTTCTTTTTTCTATCTTTTTTTTGCTATCTAAAACCATTTAACTTTTTTTTTTTGGTATAACTAGTCATTAAGTTTTTGAAATTGCATACGTTTGTTTGTATATGTATTTTTTCATAAACTTTTTTATAATTTCATTTTTTACTTTGTTTTTATATATTTTTTCACAGTTCATTTTTTTCTTCATTTTTATATGTTTTTCAACAATTTGCTTTTACAACTTTACTTTTATGCATTTAACATGTTTTTTTTTTCACAATCTATTTTTACAACTTTAATTTTTTGCTTTGTTTTTTAAAATCCCGTTTTACTTTATTTTTTCGTTCATTTTTATAGTTTCTTACAATATGATTTTACAACTTCATATATTTACATGTTTTTTCTTTCACAATTTGTTTTTACAAGTTCATTCTTTTACTTAAATATTTTTACAATTTTTTTCACAGTCTATTTTACAACTTCACTTTTACAAGTAAATATAATAAAGCTATAAAAACAAATTGTAAAAAAAACATGTAAAAACGAAATAAAAAAATAAAATTATATAAATAGATTGTAAAAAAAACATGTAAAACCAAAGAAACAAGTTAAGTTGTAAAAACCAATAGTATAAAACAAAGTAGTAACCAAATAAAAAATGAAGTTTATATAGATCGATATAGGGGTGAACAAACCGGTTTTTTTTCAAACCGAACCGGTTCAGTAAACCGGTTCGGTTCAGATTTGTGAATAGTAAAACCGGTTCAACCATAAACCGGTTCGGTTCAAACCGATTCCGTCATAGAAAATCTCGAACCTGTCTAAACCGGTTACACCGGTTCTAAACCGGTTCAATCGGTTCTAAACCGGTTCGATCGGTTTGACTACCGGTTCTAAACCGGTTCGATCGGTTTGACTACCGGTTCCAAACCGGTTCACGGTTATTAAACCGGTTCTAAACCGGTTTCAATATCTAAAATCTCGAACGGGTGCGAACCGGCGGTTCGGTTCTTGAATCGGTTCGGTTCATAGTGGACCGGTTCGTAGTGAACCGGTTTACCGGTTCAGTGACCGGTTCGGATCCTGAACCGGTTTTTTTGTGCAAGCCTAGATCGATAGTGAATAACCATATAAGTAAAAATATAAAGTTGTGAAAATGAATTATGAAAAAACATATTAAAACGAAATAAAAGAATATAAAAACAAGTATCTACAAGTATAAATAAAAATGAAATAAAAAGAAATAAAAATACGAAGTTGTAAAAACCAGTTACGAAAAAACATATAAAAACATATAACAAATCGTGGATAGCAAAAAAATAAATAAATAAAAGTTCAATACTTTAGATAGCTTAAATAATATGAAATCCGTTGTTGCTATTTTGACCAAAGTTAACAAGTTTTAAAACTTATAAAAAGTTAAATCATATAAAAACAAGGGACAATTTCAAAAGTTTAGTATTAATCGAGTACATGACCTTAACCCAACCTAAAACTAGCTTAGACAAATCCCGTTTGACAAACACTCTACAATCTTTTATCACTAAAAAAGGAATAACGCAACTACGCAAGAATATCGCATAAAAGCAGCCAAAAGAAGCAATTTCAGATTCCATCTCCGTCGAGCAAAGGATTGAATTTCGAGAATGGCGCGGAGGAAGGAAGTAGTGGTTTCAGCTCTCCAGTTTGCTTGTTCCGACGATGTCGCCTCTAACGTCGACACCGCCGAACGGTTTACTTCTTTTACTCACTCTGCTCCATTTACTACATGAAATTTAGGGTTTTTTTTTTTTTTTTTTTTTTTTTTTTTTTTTTTAACGATTTCTAGCTTTTATATCTCGATTTAAACCTTATTGTGTATGAAATTGCAAAAATACTATTGATATGGACTTAGCTTTGCAAAACATAAGTCGTAGAAGCTTGAATTTGAGTGTTAACAAGAGTAGAAGTGTCAGTAATTCCCCTTACGTATCGGGACAGTAGTTTAGGATTTGAGCAATTAGGACTAGGTTTGGAGTTGTGATTGAAGTGCATTTGATCTAACATTAAAACGAATATTGCTATGATTCTGGTTCAATCAATGGGATTCATGTTTCCAATTTTCATTTTCACCTGTTGTGCTACTTTTAGCAAATTCACAGGCTTACGAATTTGTCATAAAAAGTAGTTCATGTTCTCAAAGAATGTTTTGCATTACAGGCTTGTGAGATCTGCTCATGAGAAGGGTGCTAATATCATCCTTATTCAGGTCTGCTTTTTGAATTTAATAAGATTCTTAAAGAATTAAACATTTTGTTTCACCTTTACCTCTTTATCAGCTTATTCTAACAACTATATTCATGGTTGATTTTGTTAAAGGAACTATTTGAGGGCTATTACTTTTGTCAAACACAAAAGGAAGATTTCTTTCAGAGAGCAAAACCTTACAAAGATCATCCAACCATTTTGAGGTTCACACATCCCCACATCCCAACATATTATCATAATTTGAATTTGTACATAACTTGATTACATGATACCATTTTCTTTTTAGTTAAGATCAAACATATAATTTTCAGGATGCAGAAACTTGCAAAGGAATTAGGAGTTGTTATACCTGTGAGCTTCTTTGAGGAAGCAAATAATGCACATTACAACTCAATAGCCATAATTGATGCTGATGGAACTGATCTTGGAATATATAGAAAATCCCACATCCCAGATGGACCAGGTTTAATATATTCCTATCATTTATTAAATTAGCAAAAATCTCTTATATTTTATGTAAGTTTAATTAAAATAAATAGTTTCTTGTTTTTCTCAGGATACCAGGAGAAATTCTACTTCAATCCAGGTGACACTGGCTTCAAGGTCAGTTTTTTTTTATACAATTATATACCCATGTTTTATATTAAATCCCCACTTTGACTTTTCAATGTAAGGGTAAAATAGTCATTTAGTCTTTTGATAAGTTATATTTTATTATACAGGTGTTCCAAACCAAGTTTGCTAAGATAGGCGTGGGTATGAATTTCTCAATCCTTTTGATTTAATATGGACCAAATTAACCTTTTCTTTTTTCCTTCCAACACATTAAAGTGATGAATGTTGTGAAAAGTTTTTGTTAGAATGTAAGGGTAAGATAGTCATTTTAGTCTTGTTAAGACGCTGTATTCAGTCTAGAAAAGAAACAAGTCACTTTATCCAGACAGACATCATTACCAGTTCAGCCACTTTTATAAAAAAAAAGTTGCAGCTTTTTACTTTTATATTTTAAAAACAAAATACAATTCTTTTCAGCAATATGTTGGGATCAATGGTTTCCGGAAGCTGCTAGAGCCATGGTTCTTCAAGGTGCAGAATTACTATTTTACCCCACTGCTATTGGCTCTGAGCCTCAAGATGAAGGTCTTGATTCACGTGACCATTGGAAACGCGTAATGCAAGGGCATGCTGGAGCTAATTTGGTTAGTTAATTATAAAAATATAAATTATAATTTTGTTAATTTTTTATAAATTTAAAATAAAATATAAAAATTTATGCTTTCAGGTACCCCTGATAGCCTCAAATCGCATAGGCAAGGAGGTGATTCAAACAGAACATGGTAAAAGTTCAATTACATTCTATGGGAACTCCTTTATAGCAGGTAATTATAAATGTCGGTTTTTTACCTCCAACTTTGAATGTATGTTCACTTTACACCCTGATTTTTAACTTCCTAACAAAAATAGGACCTACCGGAAAAATTATCACAGTTGCTAATGATAAAGAGGAAGCAATTCTTGTAGCAGAGTTTGATCTTGATCAAATTAAATCCAAAAGACATAGTTGGGGAATATTCCGTGATCGACGCCCCGATTTATACAAAGTACTTTTGACATTAGATGGAAGCAATCCTTCATCATAATTATTAAAATGTTTTAATAACAATATTTCGTCATGAAATGGACTAATTTTGTAATAATATTTTAAGCGTTTGAAGTTTAAGTAAAATAAAAAAACACATACTACTTTTTTTTTTGGGGTCTTTTCAACATCACGGGTGGAATGCTGTAAAGTGCTACACATTGTCATGTACTTGTGCCTAAATTTATTACATGTAACAAACTTTTTGGTGAAAGTTGCTACACTAGATAAATCAATATTATAATCTATATAAAGATTATGCAATCCTATATATGGACGTTTTAAAAAAAAACCATTATATTTTGGACATGTTTTATTTTTTAAATTAACCATTTTACATTTCGTCTGTAATTTTTGTCAGATAAGGTTTCACTCTTAGGTTCCCAAGTTAACCATTTTGAGAAAAAAAAAAAAACTATGACACTTTTTATGGTTTGATTGAAAAAAATAAAATTTAAGTGGTTAAACCGTAAAATTGTCAAGAATATAATGATTTTTTTTAATATGTATGCATATAAATTGTATCATTCACATCAAAGGACACTTTTATTTGCAAGAGAAATACTTTGGACTTTACAAATTGCATGCTAAATAATAAGCATGCTAATCACAATGGTTCTTCCCTAATCTCACTTTTCCCTATAACATCATCGACTTCAACCTCGTAACCGACATTTTGTCCGTTTTCCCTCTCGACCTCCACGTCATCATCGTACTGAACAAATTGCAATTTCAATCGCCCGTCTTCTCTATACGCATGCAAAAGTTCTTGATTTTGGATCCTTACCTCTCTCAGAATAAGTCTACCATTAAACCGATAAGATTCAAAACACACATGTCTTCCAATTGAAGAAATTGGTGGTGGGATTTCCCTCCTAATCCTCGATCTTTTCAAATCACCTGGAATTCTTGATTTTGAATGATTTATCATAACACCGAAACCTTGTGTACACTCGTGTTTTTGTGCCCATTGATCGTTGAATTCGTGTGTATCATTGAAGGTATCAAAGATGGGTTGAGGGCTTTCACATGCAGCCATTTGTTTTCTTGTATTTTTTGTGGTTGCATGAAAAGGAAAAAACTAGAGAAGAGTTGTTTTTGGAGAGAAAAGTGTTGTTTTGTTGTATTTTTGTGGTTGCATGAAAAAACTAATAGAGAAGAAAAGGAACGAAGAGTTTTTTTTGGAGAGAGAAGTGTTTCTTAGAGAGACCAATTGGTAAAGTCAAGTTTCATGGAAGGAGGATGATGCTATTATATAGGTGAGTGTGTGTGTTGGATTAGAGATTTTGGTTATAATTTAGTGGTCATAAATTAATGTAGGAAGATATTTGTGTTTGGAAGTGGAAGAGGTTTAGTGTTTTTCGGTGATGACGTATTGTTTGGTGTTAAGTTTGATGTATATCAAATTTAAAAAACATTTTTTTCGTTTTTTAGGGAAAACATAATGTGAAAATTTGTTGGAAAATGAAATAACTCATAAATGATAATGTATTTTGTAATTCGTCCCACTTAGGTCATTATTTTTCTTAGTACGTTAGTAAAGTATTTCACTTAGTTTATTAGATAATGTGTTTATAATCATGGTTAACATGCTTAAAAGTATTAATTCAAAGCTATATATGTTAATAATCATCAACTATATAATAATCTTTTAAACTACAAAATCTTTTCAACCACTCCCTCATCCTGCCCTTCTGTCTTTCCTATTCTTACTCTTTCCGTTTTTCTTTCTAAAACTTACTATGAATTTAGTAATTCCGCCTACTAACTTCTATTTTTTTTTCCAATTTTTTATATTTTCTTTTCCACATACCCAATTCATTTTCAACATATTTAGTGTTTCAACCTCGTATGACACCGACACATTTCAAGGTTTAACATTAACCTAAAACCCGATACAAAAATAAACGGATTGACACGGCACGATAATTAAACGGGTCGGGTTAGGACTGATCTCTCTCAACCTGTTTGTTGTTTTGATACGGCACGAACCTGATATGATACAACACATTTACCATGTCTAATGTTAATTAGTAATTGATATAAAAATCATTTCAAAATCTTATCTTTATCCTGATTCAATATGATACTTTATAATATTTATACAACAAAAACACTCATATTTGTTCCCTTTATATCGATGGTAATGCTCCAAGTAAGAAGTAAAAGAAAGGCTTTATTTAAAGAGATTTTGGCGGTCGTTGAATCAGAAACAATGACAAAAGTGCCTTTAAATGAAAAGGAGATAGTTGATGACACACGGTTAGGAATCTGACACTCTATTGAACCTTTGATATCTTCATTGTATGTCTCATTCTATCCATCTATACTATTTCCCCTTTCAAAAATAGTTGATAGCATAAGATTAGAAAACAATACGTTGGGGATTTTTTTGCCTACGTTTTAACCCATTCAAAAGTCACATAGTTACCTAGGTTGCCCTTTCAAAAAAATTGAAGATTCTTTTGGACATTTCGTTGAACGCGTGGAGTGTTGTACTTAATCAAAACATAACAAAACTATAACATGAGAAAAAACAACAAACATGAGTTTTTTACATCAATGCCGACACACAAATAAAGATTGAAAAACAACAAACATGAGTTCTTTACATCAATTGTGACACACAAATAAAGAATAAAAACAACAAACATGAGTTCTTTATCAACGTAAGACTGAAATTCATCGGTATGCGTTGCACAAATAATTGATGCATCTTGATAAGATAGAATCACATAGATCCATAGATATAGTACATTTGCGCAATAGTACACCTACAATGCTTGAGACTAATACAATGCATATCTCATAATTGAAATTTGAACTTGCACTTAGAGGGTGTTTGGATAGGGAAAAAAGAGGGTGCTTATTGCTTATCCCTATCGTTATAAGCTAAGTTTAAGTGTTTGGATAGTAAACACTAAAAATCAGCTTATTGTGGTGAGAATAAGTTAAATAAGCTAATTTTCACTTGCTTATAACTTATTGCTTATTTCTAATCCAAACACTTTTATAAAAGTTGTTTTCTCTCACCGTTATAAACTAATAAGCTATAAGCTAATTTATCCAAACGTGAATTGTTGACAAAAATGAAAAAGGACCCCAACATTCAAGATAAGCTGATATTCATTAGATTAGAGGCCGGAGTTACTATTTTCATATATAGAGTTACATTTTCTCGTCTTTGGATTTAGAGAGATAGATAGGGGAGGAGTGATATTGAAAATGAATATTTATGTTGGAGCACTAAACCTAGAGAGAGAAGACGAGGAGACAAAACGGAGCGGGAAAAGCAAGTGGGGCTTCTAAAACTTTTGAGTCAAATTATTCATAAATAATTTTTTAGCTCGATATAACAATTATAACTAGGCTGGAAAATGATTTAGGGTGTTTGAGATTGCTTATCTAAATCAATAAGCACTTTTTGATAGAATTTTTTTATTAGCTCATGTTGTTAAAAAAATAGTTTATAATAAAGTGTTTGGATTAACTTATGTGTCGACAATGATCTATAAGTTCATAAACTATATTTAAAAAAGCGTTTGATATGTTATATAGTAATTTTATAGTTATTTTAGGTGAAAAAGTTATAAACATTTTTACAAAGTCGCGACTTTTTAAAAACTCATTTCAAAGGGTCATCTTTCATGTGATCAATAGAATAATGAAGAAGTTGTATCATTCGACAAGACAGTAGGGGATGCATTTTTGAAAGAAAGTTATGTGGTAGATCAAGTGGAGAACTATTGATCCTGAAGTTAATAGTGGACCAAATAAACAAGCTTAGAAAATGACTTTGGATAAATTTATTGAAGGTTAAAAATATGGAGAGCACTTGTTAGTTATGGCCGAGAGGAAATATCTATAAGAAATTGGAGTAATCATCATGTAAAATATAAGATCGATGTTCTCTGGAACTCAAAACCAAAGATTTTATTGAGTCTCTATAAATAATATCGAATGTAGATGTATTAAAAGAAACAAAATCATAGAATGATAATTTAATGTAACGTCTGCAAATTCGGGCTAGTCAAATTAGATGTAATAAACGTTAAAAATAATTTTTTGATAGAAGATTATTTAGGACAAATAATCTTAACAAAATTTATAGTATATATGAAAAGGATTTCGTACATATAAAGAACGCTAAAATCCGATTTCGAATGAAGAAGTTATGTTTCTTCGAAGTTTCGCGATTAAACCGGCACGCCACTGTGTATCGTAAAAAGTGAATTTTTGATAAATTACTTTTTAGCATAAGTGGTCTAAACGAAAGTCGCATTAGTCGTTAAACCGAGAGCGTGCATATAAGAAACGTCTAAATTTGACTTCATTAGAGGACGTTATGATTTTTCTAAGATTCAGCGTAACAATATACAGCTCAGAGATCGAATTTTAGATCGGTGATTTTTAGCCAAAACGATCTGAACGAGAATTGAAGATCTCGTTAACAGGAGTTCAACAATATAAAGACAGTTGAAAACGGACGTCAGATGACAAAATTATGAATTTTTAACGGACATTATGTAATGCTCGGGTTTCAAGGCTAAGCATTTTAGATGATGTAATAGTCTAGGTCAACTATTATAACTCTTTTTGAAGTAATAAAGATGAAATATTTGAGTATTATGTGAATTCATATGTTTATTACTTAATTATAAATATGTAATAAATAAAGAATAAAAATAAGCGTCAAAATTAAAGTGTGAGATAAACACGATATCTCTACATAAAGTTGTAATGGTCGAAACAAGGATTACGAGGATATAAAGAACGCCGAAATCCGAGTTATAACGAAGAAGTTATGACCCGTCGAAGTTTCGCGACGGAACCGGCGCGACACCGGGAAGCGTAAATAGTGAATTTACGATAGAGCGACTTTTAGCCTTAGCGATCTAAAAGAAAGTCGTAGAAAACGTTAAACCGAGAGCGTCCATAAAAAGAACGCCCAAATCTGACTTCGTATGAAGAAGTTATGATTTTTCGAAGTTTCGGCTTAGCAGTGTACAACCCGAAGTTCGAATATTAGATCGAACGATTTTTAGCCCGACACAACCTAAACAAGAATCGAAGATCTCGTTATTAGTAGCTTAACGATAAAAAGACAGACGAAAACGGACGTCGGATGAAGAAGTTATGAGATTTTAACGGACCAATCTTGTCCCGGCCTGTTAATAATATAACTTTTAAAATAAAGTCAAAATTAGCCGACGGAGTCTAAACGAAAGTTGTAGAGTACGTTCCCGCCTACGCGTGGATATAAACAACGTCGAAAACGGAGCTCGTATGCGAAAGATACGAATTTTAGAAGTTGAGGGTGCAATGTGCGAAATCTGATGCGAATAGTGATGACGTGGCAGGGCCACAGCCGTCCGTTGATGATCAGGAACACACTTCGGATTCAGACACGTCACCCCTCGCTACGCCCTGCGTCCAAACTTTCGTGCGCACCGCGTTTGCCAGCCACTCCTCGGTTCAGCTTAAGCCACGTTGCACCACCGAGACGTCGCCACATGGAGCTCTTATCCGAACTACGCCCAGCGTAGTTGTGCTGAACGCCCAGCATTCGTCCGAAGCTGGGAGCCTATAAAAGGCTGCGAAGTCTTCCGAGTTTTTCACACAAATCTCCTTCTCTCTCTAACTTCTTTCTCTCTCTAGACTATCCTAACCCCCCCCCCCCCTAAAGCCTAGGTGAACCCCTAGCACCTGAAGGAAGCCCCGAGGCTCCCGGAGTCCCGAAAAAAAAGGGTCTTTCGGTTTAGAAACGCTGCTCCAAGCGAAGCCCAGTTTTCTTTAAAACCCGCTGTAAGTGAGCTACGCCTATGAAAATTTTAATATAACTTCTAATTAATTATAGTAACATTATTAGGACCTTAAAATAATTATTTGGGCTATTATTATGAGTTATATAAGAGTGTTGATTAACGCTTATATAATAGTAATAATGGCTAGACTATTAATTAGTCTCGGTAAATATTAGACTAAACCCTAGTGGTAATGATACTAGGTTTTGTCGAAGGAAATTGTTTTAAAAGTAACGAAGTGCTGTCCAAGTGCAGAGTCACCACCTAATCAAGTGAGTGCATAGTTACGTTCATCTTACACATAGATATGAATTATTTTATCTAAATTACGTGCTACGTGTGCATATTATCTGTATACTTGCTATCTATGCTGGATGAACGATTTTATACATGTTTTAAATGATTTAAACTGTATATGTATTTTATATCTACAGAATGTGTTGGGTAAAACATGGGTAGATGTAATAGTTGCTGTGTGACAAAATAAAATAATGAGAGGCCTCGTTATAAATGTTATTGATGATCCAGTCATCTAGCGGAGTATAGATGACGACCACAGACTATTCTAGACAGTCTAGTGGAACACTAGCAGGTTCGCAACCTGTAGGTGTTTATTTGAACTGTGTGTTTACCAGAAGTACTCCATCCCCCACATGGTTGCCTTATTTGACATGAATTGCTGAGGAACCCCCGAAGCATGTGTTGTCACCCCGATGAAAGTCCTTAGACTAGGTCCCTTGTGTTAGATGTTTTAGGGACGTAAAGTGAGGATAACGGGAACGGGTAATCGGGTTTGTTTGGTTTGATAAAGTTAATAAACTTATTTATTGTGGGTTGAAAACCCTATGTGCTCACCAGGCTCCCAAGCCTGACCCACTCAGTTTCTTGTATTACAAGTAGTGGCGCACGAGCATAGATGTTTGAATGAGAGATAAGGGATTATAGGCCTGTAAATACGAAATAATGTAGTAAGACTTATGTTGTACTGTTTATGCTTTTGATCTGTATCGAACATGACATCCCGAGTCTTTTAATGAAATACATTTCTATGGAAATGCTTTGATAAATCTTTATCAAATTTTGTTTTGGGAACAAATTCCGCAACTCTTTTATTTAAATTATTACTCTGATGTTTAAACAAAGCATAAACAAATCGGTCTTTTCTGGCCGTGAAAATGGAGATGTCACAGTTGGTATCAGAGCATTAGTTTAAGCGAACTAGGAATTTGTAAGATTTCTAGACTTAAGATGTCACAGTTGGTATCAGAGCATTAGTTTAAACGTCTATCCTGAATAAAGATCTAAATTCACCTTATTCGGTGTATAGATCAAAATGGCAAGAACCCGCAGTGGAGCTGGAAACGCAAACGAAAACAGGAATCGACCACCTGTAATTGAGCAAATACCTGTTGTAGCTGCAGCACCTGAGCCAGTAACGATGGCTGGTGTACAATTGATGATTCAGGCGATGTTGGATAATCAGATGGAAGAAACTAGACGTCTGCTTCGACAAAATCGTGAAGAACTTTCAATCCAAGTTGAAGAGCCCGAAGTGAATGGAGGGCCATCGGAAGGTGGAAACTTCAGTGGTACCGTTGGTCAAGACAACCCACAAATTGTTAGACAAGGCAATCGTAATGGAGGAAATGATGGAAGAGGATGTAAATACAAGGATTTTATGGCGTCTAAGCCACCGTGTCTATCCGGAAGCCCGACGCCGGTGCAAATTATGGATTGGATCTCCGAAATGGAGACAATGTTTGAAAGTTGCGAATGCAGCAACAGGCAGAAGACCGCTCTTGCGATCCCGTTGTTGAAATCTGGCGTGTTGAGTTGGTGGAAGCTGTTAGCTGATTCTATGCCCAAGGGAGAAGCGAGTAAAATGTCTTGGGAAGATTTTGTGGAACAATTGAAACTGCAATACTGCTTAGAGCAGGACCTACTGGAAATCAATAACGAGTTTCAGAATTTGAAGAAGGGAAAGATGAGCGTTGCTGAATACGCTGCAAGTTTCACGGAGAAAATGAAGCTTATCCCATACCTAGTTCCAACAGAACTCTCAAAGGTCAATAAGTTTGCCCTTGGACTACCAGCGGACTATGGTCCAATGGTTAAGCAAGCAACCACGTTGAAAGCCGCCATCTGGGCTGCCAGAAATGTTGAGACCCAGATCAGGGAGAAAGGTCTGGAAAGGTCAGAGGTTGGTGAGAAGAGGAAGTTTGACGGACCCTCGGGGTCCAGCAAAAAGGGTAAATTCTCAAAGTTTAGTTCGAAAGGAGGTGGAGGAGGCGAAGTGAAGTGGTGTGACAAGTGCAAGAAGAAGCACTCTGGGAAGTGCGACGGAGGGGTCACTTGTTTCAAATGTGGGAAGCCTGGGCACTATGCCAATGAATGCACATTCACTAAGAAGGTCTGTTATGAGTGCAACGAGGAGGGGCACATTTCGAGGGACTGTCCGAAGAAGAAGGAAGCAGGAAGACCCAACATTCCACCAAAGCCGAAGGCTAGAGCCTTCCAGATGACACTGGAAGCTGCTAAGGAAGAAGCTGATGTCGCTTCAGGTACCTTTCTCGTAAACAAATTGCATGCCCAAATTTTATTTGATTCTGGAGCCAACTACTCCTTTATTTCCCATGAATTTGGTAGAAAGCTAGCTTTGCCTGTCGATAGACTAGATAATGCCTTATTAGTCGAAGTTGCTAGTAGCAAGTTTGTACCTGTTAGCCATCGTATGAAAAACATCTTAATTGATTTGAACGGGAATAAGTTTCACGAGGAATTATTGCCTATCGAACTTAACGGTTTCGACATCGTGTTGGGAATGGATTGGCTTAGCACCAATGATACGGAAATACTGTGCAAAAAGAAGATCGTAAAAGTAAACCCGCCTGGGAAAGAGTCGTTTATGGTGTATGGGGACAAACACAGGGTAAATTCTGGAATCATTTCTCTAATGAAAGCCAGAAAATGTTTGACCAAGGGATGTACATCATA
The DNA here is from genome assembly GCF_052849685.1 of Lactuca virosa. NCBI lineage: Eukaryota > Viridiplantae > Streptophyta > Magnoliopsida > Asterales > Asteraceae > Lactuca > Lactuca virosa. Next base: position 110,808,173 of record NC_136426.1, on the reverse strand, counting down.
TTTAGCATTCGTGATCGATGCTAAGAAGGAAAAGAAGGTGATACAGAGCATTCATGTCGTGTGTGATTATCCAGAAGTATTTCCCGAAGATCTTCCCGGATTACCGCCTGATCGACAAGTAGAATTCCGTATTGACTTGTTACCAGGAACGACACCAATAGCAAAAGCACCTTACCGATTAGCACCGACGGAGATGAAGGAGCTGATGATGCAACTTCAGGAGTTATTGGACAAAGGTTTCATTAGACCTAGTTCATCACCCTGGGGAGCTCCGGTGTTATTCGTGAAAAAGAAAGATGGAAGTATGAGAATGTGTATTGATTACAGAGAGCTGAACAAGGCAAAAAAAAAAAAGAATAGATATTCGTTGCCAAGGATTGATGACCTGTTCGATCAACTGCAAGGTTCAAGTTATTTTTCAAAGAGCGACCTAAGGTCAGGATATCATCAGCTGAAGGTAAGAGAGCAAGATATAGAGAAGACTGCATTCAGAACACGATATGGACACTACGAGTTTTTGGTTATGTCGTTTGGACTAACCAATGCTCCAGCAGCATTCATGGATTTAATGAACAGGGTTTGTAATCCGTTTCTTGATAAATATGTGATAGTGTTCATAGATGGCATTCTGATTTACTCAAAAAGCCAAGAAGAGCATGGTAGACACTTGCGGGAAGTGTTAGAAGTCTTGAAGAAGGAGAAGCTGTATGCTAAATTCTCCAAATGTGATTTTTGGATTCGAGAAGTCCAATTCTTGGGTCACGTGGTCAACCAAGAAGGGATAATGGTCGATCCAGCAAAGATTGAAGCGGTAATGAAGTGGGAACAACCAAAAAGTCCCACGGAGATCCGAAGCTTTTTGGGATTAGCCGGATATTACCGAAGGTTTATCCAAGGATTTTCTTCAATCGCTAGTCCATTAACAGCGTTAACCCACAAAGGAGCTAACTATGCTTGGAGTGATAAGCATAAAGAAGCATTCGAGAAGCTAAAGAAGAAACTATGCGAGGCACCGATACTTTCTCTACCCAATGGAGTTGAAGACTTCGCTGTTTATAGCGATGCGTCTGGTGTTGGGTTGGGTTGTGTTTTGACCCAAAGAGAAAAGGTGATCGCATATGCGTCTCGACAGTTGAAGGAACATGAAAAGAACTACCCGACTCATGACTTGGAGTTGGTGGCGGTAGTTTTCGCTCTAAAAATATGGAGGCATTACCTCTATGGCACGAAGTGCAAACTTTTCACCGATCATAAGAGTCTCCAATATCTCTTTAATCAGAAAGAATTGAACATGAGGCAACGACGCTGGCTAGAATTACTCAAGGACTATGACTGTGAGATACTTTACCACCCCGGTAAAGCAAACGTTGTCGCTGATGCTCTCAGTCGAAAAGTCAACCTTGAAAGAAAAAGGCCAAGAGAGTTGAGAATAGAAGTTGTCTCGACCGTTGTGGAAAGTATCAGAGAAGCTCAAGAAGAAGCTTCAGGGAAGAGTGACCGAAAAGAAGAACGTTTGGGAAAAACATTAGTGTTCGGTACAAACAGTCAAGGACTAAAGGTATTCCAAGATCGGATTTGGGTACCTAAGACTGGAGGAATAAGAGATCTTCTGATGGAAGAAGCTCACAAGACCATGTACTCGATTCATCCCGGTAGCACTAAAATGTATAGGGACCTAAAACCCTACTACTGGTGGCCGACGATGAAGCTCGACGTTGCGAAATATGTGGCCGAGTGTGTAACTTGTGCAAGAGTTAAGGCACAACATCAGAAACCATATGGGAGTTTAGAACCCTTACCTGTACCCATGGGTAAATGGGAAGACATCACCATGGATTTTGTGACTAAACTACCCAGGACGAAGAACTGTCACGACATGATTTGGGTGGTCGTGGATCGTTTCACAAAGAGTGCACACTTCATAGCTGCCAATGAAAGGTGGTCTATGGATAAGCTTGCAAATGCTTACGTGAAGGAAATTGTGAGACTTCACGGTGTTCCTCTAACAATTGTATCGGATCGTGATAGTCGTTTCACGTCAAGGTTTTGGAGAAGTCTACAAGAGGAATTGGGTACGAAGTTATGTCTGAGTACAGCTTACCATCCGCAGACTGATGGTCAGAGTGAAAGAACGATTCAAACGCTTGAAGATATGTTGAGAGCATGTACCCTCGAGTTCCAAGGTAACTGGGATGAGCACTTACCTTTGGTAGAATTTTCCTACAACAACAGTTTCCACTCGAGCATCAAGATGGCACCTTATCAAGCTTTGTACGGACAAAAGTGTCGTACGCCTTCTTGTTGGCTTGAGGCTGGAGAAAAGCAGTTTATGGGCCCCGAGATAATCCATGAGACTGCTGAGAAACTGAAGGTGATAAAGGAAAGGATGTTAGCAGCTCAGGATCGTCAGAAGAGCTATGCTGACAAGAAAAGACGACCGATGACCTTCGAAGTTGGGGATTCCGTTTTGCTTAAAGTCTCACCGTGGAAAGGACTTATACGATTCGGGAAACGAGGAAAGCTGAGTCCAAGGTTTATTGGACCGTTCAAAGTTCTTCAGAAGATCGGGAACCAAGCTTACAAGCTGGAATTGCCCGAAGAACTCGATGGTATTCATAACACCTTCCATGTATGTTATCTGAGGAAATTCACGGGAGAAGTTCCCGACATAATTCCGATCTCGGAGTTAAGAATGGATGAGAATAAGAGGCTAATCGAAGAGCCCGAGGCAATTGTTGACCGTAAGATTAAGAAGTTACGACGCAAGATGGTCGACTTAGTGCTAGTCCGATGGAAACATTCGAATGGGCCGAATCTCACTTGGGAAACAGAGGATGACATGATGAGTCGCTATCCGCATCTGTTTGCTGACGCATGATTCCGGGACGGAATCATCCTAAGGGGGAGAGAATTGTAACGCCCGGGTTTCGGGGCTAAGCATTTTTAGACGATGTAATAGTCTAGGTCAACTATTGTAACTCTTTTGATGTAATAAAAATGAAATATTTGAGTATTTTGTGAATTTATGTGCTTATTATTTAATTATAAATGTATAATTAATAAAGAATAAAAATAAGCGTCAAAATTAAAATATGAGATAAGCCCGATATCTTTACATAAAGTTGTAGTGGTCAAAACAAGGATTCCGGAGATATAAAGAACGCCGAAATCCGAGTTATAACGAAGAAGTTATGACCCGACGAAGTTTCACGTCGGAACCGGCACGATACTGGGAAGCGTGAATAGTGAATTTATGATAAAGCAAGTTTTTAGCCGACACGACCTAAACGAGAATCGAAGAGCTCTTTAATTGTGGCGTAACAATAAAAAGACAGACGAAAACGGACGTCGGATGAAGAAGTTATGAATTTTTAACGTACCAATCCTGTCCCGGCCTGTTAAAAATATAACTTTTAAAATAAATTCAAAATTTGCCAACGGAGTCTAAACGAAAGTTGTAGATTACGTTCCCGCCTTCACGTGGATATAAATAACGTCAAAAACGGAGCTCGTATGCGAGAGTTATGATTTTTCTAAGACGGGAGGCCGATACGCGGTATTGGGTGACATGGCACCACCAGAAATTGGACATGTGGCACCACCAGAAATTGGACACATGGCACCACCAGAAATTGGACATGTGACACCACCAGAATTTGGACAAGTGGCACCACCAGAAGGCCACCACATGCCCCAACTCACTATAAATAGAAGTGCTGGGTTCTCTCATTTCTTACACCTTTCCTCTTCCACTTTCTCTCTCTAAACTCTCTCTCTAAGCTCCCTTGAGCCCCTAAAGTCTAGGTAAACCCCCTAGCACCCGAAGGAAGTCCCGAGGCTCCCGGAGTCCCGAGAAAAGAACCTTTCGGCTCGGAAACGCTGCTCCAGCGAAGCCCGGTTTTGAGAAAAAAAAAAAACCCGTTGTAAGTAAGGTACGCCTACGAAATTTTTAATATAACTTTTAAATAATTATAGTAATGTTATTAGGTCCTTAAAATAATTATTTGGGCTATTATTATTTATATATTGAGTGTTATTTAACGCTTGTATAATAATAATAATAGCCAGACTATTAATTAGTCGCGGTTAACGTTAAAACTAAACGCTAGTGGTATTAATACTAGGTTTTGATCAAGGAAAAATTGTTTTGAGATAACGGAGTGCTGTTCGAGTACCGAGTCACCACCTAATCAGGTGAGTGCATAGTTACTTTCATCTTACACATAGATATGGAGTATTTTATATTAATTACGTGCTATGTGTGCATATTATCTGAATACTTGCTGCCTATACTGATGAAAGATTTTTATACATGTTTTAAATAATTTAAACTGTATATGTATTTTATATCTACAAAAAAAATGTTGGGGTAAAACATGGGTAGATGTAATAAGACGATGTGTGATAAAATGATGAGAGGCCTCGATGTTGTTGTTGTTGATTCTGTCATCTAGCGGAGTATGGATGACGACCACAGACTCTTCTAGACAGTCCAGTGGAACGCTAGCAGGCTCGCAACCTGTAGGTGTTTGTGAACGATGTGTTCACCGGTGTACTCCATCCCCCTCATGGTTGCCTTTAGGACATTTATTGCTGAGGAAACCCCTTGGCAGTAGTGTCCATCCCGATGTTGATCATTAGGCTAGGTCCCTTATGATAGGTGTTTTAGGGACGTAATGTGAGGATAACGGGAACGGGTAATCGGGTTATTGTTGATTGATGAAATTAATAAACTTATTTATTGTGGGTTGAAAACCCTATGTGCTCACCAGGCTCCCAAGCCTGACCCACTCAGTTTCTTGTATTACAGGTGGTGGCGCACGAGCATAGACATGATGTTTGGGATGAGAGATTATGAATAAATGTAGTAAGGTTATATTGTACTGTTTATGCTTTTGATCTGTATCGAACATGACATCCCGAGGCTTTTAATGAAATACATTTCTACGGAAATGTTTTGATAAATCCTTATCATATTTTATTTTGGGAACAAATTCCGCAACACTTTTATTTAAAATGTTACTCTGATTTTTAAACAAAGCATAAACAAAATCGGTCTTTTCTGGCCGTGAAAAAGGGGATGTCACAAAACTACAGCAGGTATGTGGGCCAAGCTAATCCACCAGTGATCAGGAGAAATGTTCAAGATGATGGAGTCGAGAGAAACGGCTGCAAGTACAAGGATTTTCTAACTTGCAAGCCATCGACCTCCATTGGGAAGGAAGATCCGACCGGAGTCATGGATTGGATCTCAGAAATGGAGTTAGCTTTTATGACATGCGGTTGCAGAGGCAAGATGCAAACCACCTTTGCAGTACGTCAGTTCCGTGGAGGAGCAGTGCGTTGGTGGAACACCCTGGGGAAGACTTTAAGCCCCAACGAGCCCCTGCAGCTGACATGGGCAGAGTTCTTAGTGAAGTTCAAGTGAAAGTACTGCTCAGCTCAAAACTTGCTCGAGCTAGAGAACCAGTTCCTGACCCTGAAGAAGGGAAGCATGTCAATCGATGGATACACGAACAACTTCACAGAGAAGATGGAGTTTGCCTTACGTATTGTGCCGGATGAATTGACGAAAATCGACAAGTACGCCACGGGACTCCCATGGGAGTATGCGGTGCCGGTACGTCAGGCACATACTCTGGAGGCAGCAATCTGGGCTGCCAAGTCTGTGGAGGAGATGATCAAGGGAAGAGCCGCCAGCAAGGTTGAGGTTGGCGAGAAAAGAAAATTTGAGGGGTCTGCTAAACCCAACAACAACAAGAGCAATTTCAGTTCCAAGAAGTTTGGAGGAGGAGGGAACGAAGCAAAATGGTGTGAGAAGTGCAAGAAGAAGCACTCGGGAAAATGTAACGAGGAAGTAACCTGCTACAAGTGTGGGAAAATGGGGCACTATGCTAATGAGTGCACCATCAACAAGAGGGTGTGCTACGAGTGTCGTGAAGAAGGGCACATCGCCAAGGATTGCCCGAAGAAGAAAGACGTAACAAGGACCAACATTCCACCAAAGCCGAAGGTGAGAGCCTTCCAGATGACGCTCGACGCTGCGAAGGAATGGTGGTTATCGAGGCCAACAAAAATAAATAACCCTAAATCTTTTACACTAAAATAGTGTATAGTGTTAAAGGGGTCGATCCACCGAGATTGGTTCAATATATAACTCTATGGAAAATCTCTTTGCAAAAGTACTTGTAAAACGACAATAAAATAAAAATGGGGGGGGGGGGGTTTAGTTCTTTTTGATTGCTTGACAAAATTAAAACTAACTAGAATGTAAATATGACAAGTAAACAAGTAAAAGATTTGATTAAATTCAATGAAGTGAAATTGGTTGATTTTGGGTACACCACATGGATGACATGGTTGACTTATCATTAGACTAAATAGAATAACACTTGTGAATTGGTTTAACTTGGCTATAGCAATTCATAAACACAAATTGCCTCAACTCTTCTTAGATATTAAAATGGCTAGAGGAGCTCTTAACACATTTCCTTAATTGAAGTCACAAAATCAATGAAGCATAAAATCTTGTGAAAATCAATTAGCTTTAAGTTGTAAGAGTTACCAAGTCCAAAATATAATCAAATGCTTACATTATCATTATGGAGGAAACATTTCCATGGTCTAAATGAAATGAAAACAAACATATAAACCATTTGTTGCTTACTAATTTGAAAGTCCATTACTTAACCAAGAAATTAGTCAACAAAAATTAGCATTCATTCATCTAAGCTCATCATCAAAGATAAATAAACACAACAAGATGTTTAACTAGAAAACATTTCCATAAATTTCAACACAAGATAATAATAGTCTTCAAAACAACCAATCATCCATGGGATTAAACCCTAATCAACCAAATGAAAGTTTAGCCAAGCATGGCCAAAGTAAAAGAAAGACAATATAGTTTAGTGGTACCAAACATTGTTCTAGTTGCAAGATGGAAAGAAATTACACTAATCTTCAAAAAAATCTTCAAATCTTCCAAAGCCTCCTTGAGAGAGAATTGTGTGTGTTCTTCAAGTGATAAAATCTCCAAAATGCTCCCAAACTCCAGCAGATAAGGTTCATTTCCCGATTCAAAAAGTTTCCCAAAAGCTACCCACCAACTTTACACAAGTAGAGTCAACAAGTCAAAACTCGGAATCAAGTCAGCACATTTCATGCGGACTGTGTATGGGTCCACGCGGACCGTGTGGATCACGCTGAATGTGGGACTTGGGCCATTTAACATGCAATCTAGCCTAATCTTTTCATTCACACTTCAGCCCACATGCACAACTCTTGGTAGCCCAATTATGTTATTCCAAAGCCTCCATTGATGGTCTAATGCTTCTTTAATCCTCCTCAACTCGAATCCTCGTCCAATATAAAATCCAACGCGCATCCCGCTTATACTGACACCGAGCCCAATCGCCACACTTCAAGTTCACGAACAAATTGCAAGCCCCTAATAGTCCCGCACTCCTTCCATACCTCCAATGACAAATAGTCTTCGACAAATCCTGCAAATAAGCTCAAAAGACTGGAAAGCACCCGGTAAAGGAGAAAAATAACAAAAAGAGAAAATATGCATGAAGATTAACTAAAATGAGATGGAATGTGCTAAAATAAACTATAAAAAGAAGTAAATAAAATGAAACTATCAAATCACCCCAAGCTTAAACCTTACTTGTCCTCAAGTAAGACAAGACTAAAATGAACTTGGGATGAACTATCCTAGAAAGAAAAAAGAATGAACATCTTAGGTGGAAATTCACAACACGCCCTTAAAATAAAAACATATAATCCATTTTTAGGGGTAAGAATCACTTTGAGGAACGAGCCTTTATTACCTTTCTAGCAAGGGATACATGTTGATCAAGATGCAAAACGAGCATGCATACTTCACTAGTATGGTTTATGTGACATTGTTTCGTGGTCCGATCTAGCCCACTAGCCATGAGAAAGTGTCCCTCGGTTAGAATGTTCCTCACTCCTCACAACTTCAACCTCACATCAAGAAATAAAACCTAGAGAAAGATAACTCGGGCCAAAAATGGCAAGAAGCGAGCTATGTACAAAAGTTGGCAAACTACAATCATCTAGAAGAGTAAGTGCTTCCACCAAAATATGATCCATGTAGAGCGAAGAGTCGAGCACGCGATGAGTGAAGGCCGCCTTGGTAGTTGCCAACAAAAAATGATATCTAACTAGAAAAACATCAACTAGAAACTAATTACATGAGCTAGAATCCGAAAAACTAAACATTTACAAAAGCAAACAAATGGATACAACTTCGTGGCCCGACCTTTTTTTTTTTCTATGGACAACAAAACCCCAAAGACATGTTACAAAAACAAATATAAATACTTAAGACACAAAGAAGAAAATACTAAAAATATATAACTACCCTCGCATTTTATGATTGCGATAATATCCGACTTTTCAAAACTAATTTTTTTTTTAACTTCTAAAGACTAGAACCAACAAACATAAGGTTCAAATTCCACAAAATATCAAAAGTTTGACTTCTCCAAACAAATTGGTTACATATGAAATTTCAAGTGCACGAACTAAATACTAGACTTTATTGAACCCCTTATTTATTTATTTATTTATTTATTTTTGGTAAATTGACGCAAAACTTTTCGAACGATACTTTTGAAACAGTTTACTTTTTACTCATAAAACAAAACAAAACTGGAAAAGGGGGTAGTTGTCTCTCCTTTAATTTTTTTTTAATTTTATTATTATTATTATTTTTAGACTCACTTTTTTGGTTTACCACAGGAGTTTTACAAGTAAAGCCTGAAAATAAAAATACAAAACTATATACAACTATAAGCAGAGTCTAAGTCTAACCCAAACAAGAGGCCAAACAAGCACAACTACACTAAGGCTAATTCGAGATCAAGTGGGAAAAATGTGTGTAAATCATAAAGTAGTGAGATATGATGTGAATTGTAGCAGTTAGACACTAAAGATCTCAAAATAGCACAATCTATTTTTTATTCCTTTCTTTGGGGTTTGATTGTGGCTTACACGGAGAATTCAGGTGAGGGACTGGTCGGCACGGGGCTAAGTTGCCTCCTACTTATGCCACAGTTGACATGGGTCGATTCATATGCACAACTACTTGCACTCTCTCCCCACGTATATGTAAGAGAAGAAGCAACAACTGAAAGTCCATAAGAGCGAATCTTATTTGTTATGTGAGTTTCCAAAAGAATTGTATTTAAGGTGTGTCGTGTCTTTCAAGTAAAGATGTTCGGAGATGAGAATAAAGAGATAACAAAAGTGCATGAATGCTTATGCCCTAGGCTAAATGCCATGCAAAAATAAAAGTGAAAAAGAAGAAAAATAAAATCTTTTTGGAGTTTTATATATATATATATATATATATATATATATATATATATATATATATAATGGATGCAATTTATACTAAAATGCTATGCAACCTAATTAAAATGCATGATAAATTAAAAAGAAAAGGGAATACCCCACCCCAAGCTTAGAAATAAGCATTGTCCTCAATGCTTGGGGCGAGGCGAAAGTACCTAGACCGGGGGATCTGGAGGAGGATATGGGTATTGGGGGTAAGGGTAGGGGTAAGGTGGAAGGGGATAAGGGTGGGTGGGTGGAGGGTATGGATAGGGAGGTGGAAGTGGGATGTTCTCGAAATGGTTTTGGGATTGGTGCCACCCCCACATATGGTGCATCTACTGGGACATGATTTGGTTGGAGATGCAAAGAGTCTCGAACCGTTCGGCAAAATTGGGGGGAAGCGGGTAATATCCGGGAGGTGCTTGGGGCTGGGCGTGCTGTGGACCATGGGTGGGCTCATCGTCGGGCTCGTCATCCACATGCATCTCGTCATCATCTTGATCCTGGAGCACATCCTCATTGACTGACTGAGTGATGGTCCTCGCGAGTCTCCACTGAGTGCGATCGTGGAAGGTGAAGTTGGTGACTCGAGGGTCGGGAAGAATGAGATATCCGACCCCTTGAGGACAATACCATATGAAGCTTCTCCTGTTCCTTCGGCGGATGTGGTGCATGTTTATGAGAGCGCGCTCATCCAAAAGTTTTTTGTTGTCAACAGTCTGGTATTCGTCTGGGAGCTCGATGTCAAGACCGCGAGCCAAAAGTGTGACAAATCCCCCAATACAAATATCACCGGACGTTTTGGTTCTCATGTGTGTGCATTTGTGGAAAAAGAACGAAGCAAAGTCCAGGATTGGCGGGTTTGCACGCCGCGTCATACACCAAAGGAAGAAGAGCTCATTTTTTGTGACCTGACCTGCTTCTTTGCGGGCAAAAACTGTACATACCAAGATGCGATGGGCAATGCGGAGGCACGGGCGAATGATGGAGGTTGCTTTATCCCGACCGGCACATGAAAAGATACCCCCGGTGATCTCCGTCCAAAACGTATCGTGGTTGAACTCAGCAGGCAGGACGTCGAAAATCGTGGATGTGCTCGAGGAAGGTAAGCCCAAGATGTCGTTTATTGTAGCAAAATTAATAAACCTTCGGTCCCCCAAAAGTTGGAATGCGGCTTTTTTTCTTTTGCTATCGTACCCGCAATCGGCCAGAAACTCTCTAGTAGGGAGCTCGTAAGTGTGTGCCATGAGATTGAGAAGGTTTTCCCACCCAATGTTACAGAACAATTGGGTGACCCCCTCAAGAACCCCTAATGAGATAAGTGTGGGTTTGCACACGAACTTGGTGGATGCAACCTTTCTAGGCAAGCTCTTCGTGTAATTTTCGGCCGCCTTGGCATCCCGAAATCTTGGAATATCGGGAGCATCATTTTGATTTCTAGCCGGGGCTTTGCCTCGGGCAGCAGCCGGGCGCTTCCTAGATGTGGACATGGACTACCTGCACGAAAAATAACCACTACACGAACCACAATCTCAACAAACGATATTTCAATCCAAATCACCAACCGACTCCCTATGGACTTCTAAAGCAGTTCAACAATCAAAGCAAGAAATAATTCCTAAACTCATTTGACGCAATAGCATATGAATTGTTGTTCAGAGACATGCATATTGTTCAATTAAAATAAAGGAAAGAAAGTACCCGTTTTTGTTGAAAGTTCAAAATTTGCGCGCGAAAATTCGGTATTTGAAAATCTTGCAACTCTCTACCCCAAGCTTTAAGCTTTGTTCAATATCCCGTGAGAAGCAATTTACCGCAAAAACCCGATGAATCCGGCAATGGCTTGAAATTCCGGCGAGCTTTGAGAGATATTTTTGGTGGGGTTTGTAGCCTTATCCAAGGGGAGCACAATGGTGGTGTCGGAATCACGAGAGGTGGCCGGAGTTGGCCGGAAAACGGCCGGAAAGTGGTGGTGGCGCCCGGAGTTACAGCAACAGATCAGACCGGTTTTTTAGTGGGGTTTGTAGAGCTCGGAAATTGGTGAAGAATGGCGGTGGTCTCGCGGAATTCCGACCGGCGGTTTGACGGGAAACTGAGTTTTAGTGGAGGAGAAGGAGGTGTTCTAATGGAGGTTAAGGGAGAAGAATGGAGAAGAAGAAGGGAAGAAAGGGCCGGCTGATGTTTATTAACCAAAAAAACGCGGTCAACACTGGTAAAAACCGAGTCAACGTTGGTCAACAACTCACGCGGACGCGGATGTGGGTACACGCGGTCCGCGTGAATAAACCCGAAATCATTCTGTCTTGCATCATTTACACGCGGTCAAATGCTGGAGTATACGCGGTCCGTTTTAATAAACACGCGGACGGAGCCAAGAGTACACGCGGTCCGCGTGAATTGGCTTGAAAGTCTTCTGTCTTCTGAAAATGGACGCGGACAGTTTAGGGGACCACACGCGGTCCATTTGTTTATTAACGCGGACGGCCCTTGGAGTACACGCAGACCGCGTGAGTGCTGTTGCCATTTTTCTCAATTTTTGCTCTTTGACCAATACGAACACCGGGCCTTCAAATCCAACATTCTTTTGCCGCAAGAAGGAAGAAGAAGAGATGTTAAATGCAAAAATGGTCCATCTACGACATTTATTCGGAACTTGAAAAGATGAAAACTTTTAGTTTTCCAAAAATGCCCCTCTTTAACGTCTTTGGCGAGACGTGCTTCCCTCTTGATTTCAGTACACCGGGGCATCCAATTGGATGACATCTAGGACATTTGCGTTAAAACCTTCATAGAAAGGTTTCAATCGATGCTCATTGACTTTAAAGATTTGCCCTGTTTCTTCACTTTGAATATCAACCGCTCCATGCTCAAATACTTTTAGCACAACAAATGGACCCATCCATCTTGACCTCAACTTTCCAGGAAATAATTTCAATCGCGAATGGTAAAGCAAAACCCTATGTCCCGGCTCGAAATGCTTGCGGGTAATGGACTTGTCATGGAAAAGCTTCGTCTTCTCCTTGTAAATTCTTGAGTTTTCATAGGAGTCGTTTCTCAACTCCTCTAACTCTTGAAGTTGAAGCTTCCTATGCCTTCCCGCTTCATCGATGTTGAAGTTGCATTGCTTGACCGCCCAAAATGCACGGTGTTCCAATTCCACGGGAAGATGACAATGTTTTCCAAAAACCAACCTAAATGGAGACATTTCTATCGGGGTCTTGTATGCGGTCCGATAAGCCCACAAGGCATCATCAAGCCTTAAACTCCAATCTTTCCTTGAGGGATTTACCGTTTTCTCAAGGATACTCTTCACCTCACGATTCGAAACTTCTGCTTGACCGTTCGTTTGAGGGTGGTAGGCGGTTGAAACACGGTGGGTCACGTTGTACTTCTTCAATAAAGCCTCCATCATCTTGTTGCAAAAGTGTGTCCCCTATCATTAATCAAAGCCCTAGGCACACCAAACCTCACAAAAACATTAGACTTCAAAAACTCGATACCCGTTTTGGCATCGTCCGATCGTGTAGCTTTGGCTTCAACCCACTTAGAAACATAGTCAACCGCGAGCAAGATGTACACGTTGCCAAACGAAATGGGGAATGGGCCCATGAAATCAATCCCCCATACGTCAAAAACTTCACAAACAAGGATGGGATTTTGTGGCATTTGATTCTTTTGTGAAATGTTCCCCGTCCTTTGGCACCGTTCACAACTTTTGCAAAACAAGTAACAATCGCGTGACATGGTTGGCCAAAATAGTCCACACTCAAGGACCTTTCTCAAGGTCCGGCTAGGTCCGAAGTGTCCCCCACAAGCAAGTTCATGACAAAATTGTAAAATGGATTGATGCTCTTGTTGGGGCACACATCGCCTAATAATTTGATCAGGACAATGTTTCCACAAATAAGGTTCATCCCACACATAGTATTTTTCATCACTTTTGAGCTTGTCTTTTTGAGCACGTGTGAATGTGTCGGGATACCTTTTCGTGACCAAAAAGTTAACGATATCGGCATACCAAGGAGTAGATTGAGTAAGGGAAAAGAGATGTTCATCCGAAAACTCGTCCCGCAAAGGGAGAAGAGTTTCATTTGAAGTGATCCGGCTTAGGTGGTCGGCAACAAGGTTCTCGCATCCACTCTTGTCCCGAATTTCCAAATCAAATTCTTGTAACAATATAATCCACCAGATGAGTCTAGGCTTTGCATCTTTCTTCGTCATCAAGTACTTAAGAGCTGCGTGATCCGAATACACAATGACCTTGGTACCAATAGGTATTGTCTAAATTTCTCCAAGGCGAACACTATGGCCAATAGCTCCTTCTCCGTAGTAGAGTAGTTGCTTTGAGCATTGTCTAGTGTTCTCGATGCATAGTAGATCACATGGGAGGCTCGTCCATTCTTTTGACCCAAAATGGCGCCTATTGCATAGTTGCTTGCATCACCCATGATCTCAAAGGGGAGATCCCAATTTGGTGCTTGCATGATGGGGGCGGATGTAAGCGACTCCTTGAGCTTATCGAAAGCTTCTTTGCACGCCTCATTGAACTCGAAATCAACATCCTTTTGCAAGAGTTGGCATATTGGTCTTGTTATCTTTGAAAAGTCCTTGATGAATCGTCGGTAGAAACCTGCATGGCCCAAAAAAGAACGAACTTCCCGAACACAAGTCGGGTAAGGTAAGCTTTGAATAACATCAATTTTGGCCTTATCTACCTCAATTCCGTTCTTTGACACAATGTGACCCAAAATGAGACCTTGACTCACCATGAAATGACACTTTTCAAAATTTAAAACCAAATTTGTTTCAATACATCTTTTCAAAATTTTGGTGAGATTGGTCAAACACTCTTGAAAGGAATTTCCATATACCGTAAAATCGTCCATAAAAACCTCAATTATGTTTTCGACATATTCGGAAAAGATACTAACCATGCAACGTTGGAAAGTGGCCGGGGCGTTACATAATCCAAATGGCATTCTCCGGTATGCGAAAGTGCCAAATGGACATGTAAATTCTTTTCTTGGTCTTCCGGTGCCACCGGGATTTGGTGAAAACCGGAGTACCCGTCTAGACATCAATAATGTGATTTCCCGGCCAACCTTTCTAACATTTGGTCAATGAAAGGTAATGGGAAGTGATCTTTTCTTGTGCTTGCATTGAGTTTGCGGTAGTCAATACATACTCTCCACCCGTTTTGCACACGGGTGGGGACCATCATACCTTTGTTGTTCTCGACTACCGTGATTCCCGTCTTCTTTGGAACGACTTGCACCGGCCTCACCCACTTGCTATCCGAGATTGGATAGATCATTCCCGCATCTAAGAGCTTCAAAATCTCTTTCTTGACCACTTCCATCATTGGCGGATTCAACCTTCTTTGCGCGTCTCTACTTGGCTTGCATTCATCCTCCATTAGAATTTTGTGCATGCAAGTGGAGGGGCTCAACCCTTTGATATCCGCAATCGTCCAACCCATGGCTTCTTTATGCTCCCTCAACACCTTGAGGAGTTGCTCTTCTTCACATTCGGTTAAGTGAGTTGAAATGATGACCGGAAGAGTCTCGTTGTTTCCTAAGTACGCATACTTCAAATGTTGAGGAAGGACCTTCAATTCTAATTCCGGAGGTTGAACAAGGGAGGGTGGCAATCTTGTGTGAGTTTGAGGTAATTCAATTTGCTTCACACTAAATTGAGTGGTCTTCTTGATCTCCAAATTGTTAACCAATCTTTCAACTTCGGGGTCTAGTGAGTAGAGCTTCAACTTCTTGGCTAACTTTCCACAATCAAACCCTTTGCTCAAAACCATCTCCAACGTGTCACCATTAGACAACTCGAACAACTCTTGGGTTAATGGTTCAATAACATCAACAAAACACAAGGATGAAACATCACTAGGATATCTCATAGCATCATAAATGTTAAAACTTATTGTTTCACCATCAAACTCCATTGTTAAGCTTCCCGCATACACATCAATCTTTGTTCTAGCTGTCTTCAAGAATGGTCTCCCAAGTAAAATTATACCCGACTTTGAGGACACTTGTTCATCTAGATCGATCACATAGAAATCCGCGGGGAAGACCAATTGGTTTACTTGCACTAGGACATCCTCCAAAACACCTCTAGGAAAGACACTTGATTTATCCGCAAGAGAGACTATGACACCGGTTTCACTTAAAGGTCCAACATTCAATGATTCATACACCGAATAGGGAATGACGTTAATAGAAGCACCAAGGTCAAGCATGACACTACTAAAAGTGACATCTCCTATCTTGCAAGGAACCGTAAACATTCCCGGATCTTTGCATTTGGGTGGAAGCTTCCTTTGTAAAACCGCGGATGCGTTTTCATTCATCAAAATTTTCTCATTTCCCTTCAACTTCCTCTTGTTGGTACAAAGTACTTTCAAAAACTTTGCATATCTCAGGATTTGCTTGATTGCATCAAGTAGAGGGATGTTTACTTCCACCTTTCGGAAGGTGTCCAAAATCTCTTTTTCCTCCATTTTCTTCTTTGAAGTTGCAAGTCGGGAGGGGAATGGCGGTTGAGTGGCTATTGGAGTCACTAGAGGGGTTGTCTTCTTTGGGGCTCCGGCTTGTGCATCATTCTTGAGTATAGGTTCTTTAATGGGAATGACTTCTATTTCTTCCTCTTCATCCCTTGGGTTCTTCTTTGAACTACTTTCTCCGGTTTGTTTGCCACTTCTCAAGGTCACCACATTGACATTTGGATTCTTTTCGGTTTGAGAAGGGAGTTTTCCACGGGACTCCAACTTGCTTATGGATGTAACTATATCTCCCATTTGTGCTTCAAGGTTGGAGATACTAGTCCTTGTTTCTTTTTGGAATTGTTGGGTACTAGTGGCTAAGGATTTGACAATGTCTTTAAGGGACATTCCGGAGCTACTTGGTTGGGATTGAGGAGGTTGTTGGTGGTGTGGAGGGTGTGGTTTGGATTGATAGTGTGGTTATGGATGTTGGTAATGAGGTTGTGGTGGTGGATAGGAAGGTCTAACCAATGCATTTTGAGGTAATGGTCTTGGGTTGTAGCTCATGTTGGGATTTGGCTTCCAACTTGAATTGTAAGCATTTTGGTAACCGGATGGCTTGTTGTGGTAATTTTGGAACTCTCCCGTGGCATTTACATGTTCCGCATCTTCTTGAAGAATTGGACACATATCCGTAGGATGTCCCATTGTTGCACATATCCCACAAACCATCACTTTTGGCGTTTGTCCCATGGCTAGCTTTTGGACAACGGAGGTTAGATCTTTGATTTGAGACTCGAGGTTCGATGTTCCCACTTCATTGACTTTGTGTTGTGTGTCTCTTTTCATATCTTGGCGCGGGCCAAAGTGTTTGGGAATTCGCGGCTATGATGTTGAAAAGTTGTCTTGTTTGTTGTGGAGTTTTACTAAAGACATCATTACCACTTGAGGCATCAACTAGTCTTCTCTCCATTGGTAACAATCCCTCATAGAAGTGTTGAATAAGGAGTTGTTTCGGAATTTGGTGTTGTGGGCAACTATAACACAAATTGTTGAATCTCTCCCAATAATCATGAAAAGTCTCATTTTGACCTTGGCGAATTCCACAAATCTCATTTCTAAGACTTGAGACTCTTGAAGCGGGATAGAACTTATCAAGAAAAGATCTTGCCATGTCGGTCCATGAGTTGATCGACCCCAGGGGAAGATAGAATAACCAATCTTTTGCTCTATCGGCCAATGAAAAGGGGAATGCCCTTAGCTTGATTTGGTCATCGGTTGACCCTTGTGGCTTCATACTAGTGCAAATAATGTGGAACATCTTCAAATGCTTATATGAGTCTTCATTCTCCAATCCATGAAAAGTTGGGAGGTGATGGACTAAACTTGACTTTAATTCCGAACCTCCTTCCAAAACCGGGTAATTGATATCGGTTGGAGTTTGTGTAACATCGGTTTCCATCATTTGCCTCAAAGTTCTTTCGGGAACTTCTCCTCCGTCCGCCATTGCAATTGGTTCAATAATGGGTGGATTTTGTTGTAGAGGTGATGTTTCGGGAATTTCTTGGCGAGGGTCGGGACTAGAATCGGGTTCCGTGTCACTTGATGAAGCGGGTTCAACCTCCGGATCCCCGTCAGGATTAGAAGTTTGACCACGTTCAATTCGCTTTTCCTTCGCCAAACGCCTTGTTTGTTTTTCAATTTCTGGGTTGTAAATCAAGTCACCTGTACGCTGAGATCTAGGCATAGAGAAACAAATTGATTAAAAATAAACCAATCCCCAGCAACGGCGCCAAAATTTGGTGGTTGTCGAGGCCAACAAAAATAAATAACCCTAAATCTTTTACACTAAAATAGTGTATAGTGTTAAAGGGGTCGATCCACCGAGATTGGTTCAATATATAACTCTATGGAAAATCTCTTTGCAAAAGTACTTGTAAAATGACAATAAAATAAAAATGGGGGGGGGGGGGTTTAGTTCTTTTTGATTGCTTGACAAAATTAAAACTAACTAGAATGTAAATATGACAAGTAAAAGATTTGATTAAATTCAATGAAGTGAAATTGGTTGATTTTGGGTACACCACATGGATGACATGGTTGACTTATCATTAGACTAAATAGAATAACACTTGTGAATTGGTTTAACTTGGCTATAGCAATTCATAAGCACAAATTGCCTCAACTCTTCTTAGATATTAAAATGGCTAGAGGAGCTCTTAACACATTTCCTTAATTGAAGTCACAAAATCAATGAAGCATAAAATCTTGTGAAAATCAATTAGCTTTAAGTTGTAAGAGTTACCAAGTCCAAAAGATAATCAAATGCTTACATTATCATTATGGAGGAAACATTTCCATGGTCTAAATGAAATGAAAACAAACATATAAACCATTTGTTGCTTACTAATTTGAAAGTCCATTACTTAACCAAGAAATTAGTCAACAAAAATTAGCATTCATTCATCTAAGCTCATCATCAAAGATAAATAAACACAACAAGATGTTTAACTAGAAAACATTTCCATAAATTTCAACACAAGATAATAATAGTCTTCAAAACAACCAATCATCCATGGGATTAAACCCTAATCAACCAAATGAAAGTTTAGCCAAGCATGGCCAAAGTAAAAGAAAGACAATATAGTTTAGTGGTACCAAACATTGTTCTAGTTGCAAGATGGAAAGAAATTACACTAATCTTCAAAAAAATCTTCAAATCTTCCAAAGCCTCCTTGAGAGAGAATTGTGTGTGTTCTTCAAGTGATAAAATCTCCAAAATGCTCCCAAACTCCAGCAGATAAGGTTCATTTCCCGATTCAAAAAGTTTCCCAAAAGCTACCCACCAACTTTACACAAGTAGAGTCAACAAGTCAAAACTCGGAATCAAGTCAGCACATTTCATGCGGACTGTGTATGGGTCCACGCGGATCGCGTGGATCACGCTGAATGTGGGACTTGGGCCATTTAACATGCAATCTAGCCCAATCTTCTCATTCACACTTCAGCCCACATGCACAACTCTTGGTAGCCCAATTATGTTATTCCAAAGCCTCCATTGATGGTCTAATGCTTCTTTAATCCTCCTCAACTCGAATCCTCGTCCAATATAAAATCCAACGCACATCCCGCTTGTACTGACACCGAGCCCAATCGCCACACTTCAAGTTCACGAACAAATTGCAAGCCCCTAATAGTCCCGCACTCCTTCCATACCTCCAATGACAAATAGTCTTCGACAAATCCTGCAAATAAGCTCAAAAGACTGGAAAGCACCCGGTAAAGGAGAAAAATAACAAAAAGAGAAAATATGCATGAAGATTAACTAAAATGAGATGGAATGTGCTAAAATAAACTATAAAAAGAAGTAAATAAAATGAAACTATCAAGGAGGCAGCAAACGTCGCTTCAGGTCCCTTTCTTGTAAATGGTTTGCCTGCCAATATACTATTTGATTCCAGAGCCAACTACTCCTTTGTGTCGCATAAATTTGGGGGGAAACTAGCATTGCCTGTAGAAAAACTTGATAATGCCTTAGTTGTGGAAGTTGCCAGTGGCAAGTTCGTACATGTTAGTGGTCGTATTAAGAACATCGTCATCGACTTAAACGGAAACGAATTCCGCGAAGAGTTGTTACCCATAAAGTTGAACGGTTTTGACATCGTTCTGGGTATGGATTGGCTTAGTGCGAATGTGTGACAACTGTCAATTCAGGTCATTCTCGGACTCATGCATCTTTATAATAACCATTCATGCACATCATGCCATGGCCTAGTAGTATAAAATTAGGTCAAAATCTTACATAAACTAGGATCCATCTAAGACCTTGGACTAATATACTTGACACTTACGATTCTAGTAAGCTGCTTAACTACAATAGGAAATGCCAATGCTATAATTTGAATGAAACTTTCAAGCTTTGTTATAATTGAAAAAGGGTATAAAACCCTAAAAATAAATTAAAATATTCTAATTATACTTCATTATGATGATGAATATCAAACAATATTCCAAAAACCCTAAGAGAGCTAAAAATCCAAATTTATAAATCATAAAGCTTAAAAACTTTATAAAATTTGGCTATAAACTTTCTAATATCAAATTTTTATTAATCAAATTATGGATTATAATCATTGAAATAGAAATTAAATTATCATGCAATAATCATAATTTATTAGTTAAAAACAAGATTTTTTACAAATAAATCAAGAATTGCTTAATAAATATTTTTATAAAAATTAGGGTTTTTATAAAATTATTGGAGGGAATTTTATAAAATTTGAAATTAGGAGAGAGGAGGCCTAATGCATGATAGAGCCAGCCATTCTCCCCTCCCCATGCACTCTCTCTTCCCGAAACTCAATCATTAGACTTAAACCTTCACTCTACCTCTTCTCTCTTCACTCTCTCACACTCCACCCTCCTAACACACAAACTCTCTTCCTCTCTCTCTCTAACTCACGAAATTTCTCTCATTTCTCTGCCAAATTTCGAGATTTGGAAGACTTTGAATGTGTTCTTACTTCCCTCAAGATCAAAACCAAGGTAAACAACAACATCTTCTTCCATAATTTCATGATTCTACTACCTCTTCTTCTTAGTTTTCTCCTCTTTTCGGATTCTATGCCTTTACATGGCTAGAAATCTTTATTTTTCCCTTGTGGTTTGTAGATTCTCACCATAACACAATGCATGTGTTTGAAATGGTGAAAATCCGGGATCAAACCCATGCAAGGAGTGAAAATGATGCACATATGTTCATGTGACTTCAAAAACAAGTATTACATCTTCTTCTCCATTTCTTTTGTGTTCTTGCATGGTCAAAAGCATTTAAACCATTTCTAGTACATCTTGGATGCTCATTCACTCCATGCATGTGCTAGAAATCGGACCTTATCAAAGGCATGCATGATGTTCTTGTCAAAATGTCCTAAGGATGCACTCAAAGCAAACATGCAATCTGCCAGATTACTTTATTCAGATTTGAACGACCATATCTCGGTCATTCCTTAACCAAATCATGATATTCTTTTTTCATTGGATAGCTCCATGAGTTAACTTTCAAACCCAACTGGTCTTACTGTAAAAGATTAAATATCCGATTTTTGGCAATTTTTACAAAATGGTTGCGCAAACAGCTCTTTTTCTATGATCACCATTTTTGCCTTGCATGATCAATGGCCTTAAACCCAACCATAAATCTGGGGAAAAATACTTTAGAAACTTAACATATCCAGTGAATGATGGCTGAAATTTCGTGGCTTAAAACCCCACAGAATGTGCTTCACAAATTCATGAACTTCAGCCACATTTACATCTCATGCACCATTGCATGCAACATTTCTTATCTTGTTTGGGTTCAATACCCCTATTTCCCTTCTGAATAAATTTTGAACATTTTTCCTTTTGAAAGCCTTCACATGCATGTGATAATCTGTAAAATACCAAAAGCTTTTATTATATATTTTATTTATTAAAATTATTGCTAGAAACCAAGGGCATAAATCACATAAAATACTTCCAGAGGTCAATAAATCCGGAACAAATTCATGAATGACCCTTATGATGGATAATGACCCCTCACTAAATTTCATCAATTTTTGTTGCTGTTTGGTATGATTTCCAATTTTCTTTTTGTTAGGATATAATAAATCACAAAACCACTTTGGAGAGTGTGAAAATTTTATCTAACAATTTTCGCATACCTTACCTGTGATGGATGACTCAGAAAAATAATTTCAACATTTTTCATCATGCCTTGCTATTTTTCCCAATTTTTGGTAATTATAATGGTTTAAAAATAGGAAAAATAGTTCAGATTATCCAAAATTCATGAAAATTTACCAGAACATCATGTTTTACAGTAGGAGGTTACATAAAAATTTTAAGGATTTTTCTCCACTGTAAACTATTTTTCTCTTAATTTCTAAAGTTAATTACACTTAAATACACATAAATACCCAAAACCGGATTATATAATATGAAGACCACTTTTGATATTTTTCTCAGGTTATTTATACTATAAGTGATGTTACAAAAAATTTTGGTAATTTATTTTAACTGTTTAATATTATTTCTTCAATTAAAGATTATTTAAAGGAACAAAACAAGGAAAAATAGAAATACCCTCTGAAAAATATCTTTTATATTTTTCCCAGCCTATTTATGTATAATAACAGTTAAATAAAAAGTTTGGGTAATTTTGGAAACTGTTTTGTATTTATTTCAATTTTTATTGGAATAAATGCTCAAAAATCATAAAATATAATTAAACAGCTTGGAAATCCATTTTTATAATTTTCCCAGCTTAGTATTGTGTAATAACAGTTAAATAAAAAGTTTGAGAATTTTTATCCTTTGAATGCTATTTCCGTGAATTTATGTTGTAATAAGGACTTAAAAATTTGGAAAATTTATATTCCAATGTTGTAATTAATCGCCCGATTTGTAGAATTTCATTATTTCAGAAAAAGTGTAACCAATTAATATAAAATCAAATACTAAAACATAAATTGGCATTTCACTATATGTAGAATTTAGTATATTAGCATTAGATTTCGACATGGAAACTCACTAGTGTGTGTTTGATGTCGTAGGATCCCGGTAGTAAGACGTTGGTGCATTCCGAAGTACCACTTGTACCTACTCGAAACGTTGTGAGTATTCACGCACTCCCCTATTTTCAGTTTTTATGTTTTGGGGTGGAAAAGCATGTCCCGAAAAACTATTATTTAAATGTTGTATTTAAATTGATTTGTATCAAACATGATTGCTATTTTATTGCTATGTCTCTCTATGTATGTCTATGCAACACGGAACATGAGAACTTATCGTACTAAGGCCCTTCCCTTATCTCTAACCATTAACTCTTTGAGCCAATGGTCATTATGGATAGCGCTATTAGGAATTGACAACTCCTCACTCGCCCTATTGCTGGAGTGCATGATACCATATTCATCTATGGAACGATAAGCATAGATCTTGATAGGGCTTCAGTCATAGGTTTGGTTGAGACTCATTGTTTGCTCATACACATACAAACTCGTTACACATTATAGCAATAAACTTGTTATCTATTATGACAATAAACTCGTTTATCAATTTTAGCAATCAACTTTGTTTCTCATTATAGCAATGAACTTTGTTCTCATTAAAGCAATGTACTTGTATTTATGAAAAGTCTTATACCAAATCTTGATTTTATAAACCTGTGAACTCACCAACTATTTTCATAGTTGACGCTCGTTTTACATGCTTTTTCAGGAAATAATTAGTAAGTGGATATAGAGATTCATCATCATAGAGCATGCTGCATCGTGTGGAAGTTATTTTATGAAGTTATATTTTGAACAATGTCATTTTGGAAAACTTGTACTTTGTTTTGTTTAAGCTAGGGGTTGTAAACTTTTAAATATTGCTATGGTGATGTATCTTTATCTTTTGCAATGAAACCTTTGTCACTGTCATACCTTGCGTTTCCGCTTTAGCGGGGTGTGACAGAATGATGCTGAGATTCTTTGCAGGAAGAAGATAGTAAGGGTAAACCCACCTGGAAGAGAGTCATTTATGGTGTACGAGGACAAACGTAGAGTAAATTTTGGAATCATTTCCCTAATGAAAGCCAGTAAATGTTTGTCCAAGGGTTGTGCATCATACTTGGCATTTGTTATCGATGCTAAGAAGGAAAAGAAGGAGGTGCAGAGTATACCAGTGGTGTGTGACTATCCAGAAGTCTTTCCCGAAGATCTTCTTGGATTACCGTCTGATAGACAAGTGGAGTTTCGTATAGACTTGTTACCAGGAACGACACCGATAGCAAAGGCACCTTACCGATTAGCACCGACGGAGATGAAGGAGCTTATGACGCAACTTCAGGAGTTGTTGGACAACGGTTTCATTAGACCTAGTTCATCACCCTGGGGAGCTCCGGTGCTATTCGTAAAGAAGAAAGACGGAAGCATGAGAATGTGTATAGACTACCGAGAGCTGAACAAGGCAACGGTGAAGAACAAGTACCCATTGCCGAGGATTGATGACCTATTCGATCAACTACAAGGTTCGAGCTATTTCTCAAAGATCGGTCTTAGGTCAGAATATCATCAGCTGAAGGTAAGAGATCAGGATATTGAGAAAATTGCATTCAGAACGAGATATGGACACTACGAGTTCTTGGTTATGTCGTTTGGACTGACCAATGCTCCGGCAACATTCATGGATTTGATGAATAGGGTTTGTAAACCATTCCTCGATAAATCCGTGATAGTGTTCATAGATGACATTCTGATTTACTCGAAAAGTCAGGAGGAGCATGGCAAGCATCTATGAGAAGTGTTGGAAGTGTTAAAGAAGGAGAAGCTTTACGCTAAGTTCTCAAAATGTGATTTTTGGATCCTAGAAGTCCAATTCTTGGGTCATCTGGTTAACCAGGAGGGGATAATGGTTGATCCAGCAAAGATCGAAGCAGTGATGAAGTGGGAACGACCAAAAAGTCCCACGGAGATTCGAAGCTTTTTGGGATTAGCCGGATATTACCGACGATTTATCCAAGGCTTTTCTTCGATAGCTGCTCCATTGACAGCTTTGACCCATAAAGGAGCTACATACACATGGAGCGAGAAGCACGAAGAAGCGTTCGAGAAGCTAAAGAAGAAATTATGTGAAGCACCGATTCTTTCTCTACCCGATGGAGTTGAAGACTTTGTTGGATTAATGTCTAAGTCCATAACTATAATTGGTAAGACTTGACCCGGCCCGGCATGGTCCATTTGGGTTGCATGGCATCATGCATTTGGATAGACTATAATGAGAGAAATAACACTTAAGGTTGGTTAATATATTATAAGTTCTAATATATATTAATAAGGTTATTTAATTAGTATTGATCAAGAATTAATTTGGAATTAATTAAGTGATCAAAAGGAGACTAATTAAATATATGGGTTGATTGTGTAAATCATTCATTCTTATATATGTGGGCTTGTGATCCAAGATTCCTTATGTTGGACTAAGTCCATGGGGTGACCCATGGATACTCCATGGAGGTTAAAATCCATGGAGCATAAGGAATGGGTAACGTTATGAGTTACATGGTGTAACCCTAATAGCCACCATAAAAAAGAATCCCATGGCTCAAGAAATCGGAGACTAATGTGTGAGTGTGAGGGCTAGACGATTTCAAGGAGTGTTCAAGTTTCTCTCAAGTTATTCCAAGTGTATTTGGTGTTGTGTGAACCATTTGAGGTGTCACACTTGGGGCACTAGGCACTCAAGCTTCATGAAGACATTCTACATCAAAGAGGTATGTATTCTATCTTGTTATATTTATTATTTTGTATGCTAGATTAGGATAATACCTTGGATGTTCATAATTGTATGTATAATAGAGAAAACATAGATCCAAGGTATTTAGGGTTGCATGTACACTTAGGAGTGTTAGAATGCTCATAACCCAACAGTGGTATCAGAGCCTGGTTTGTTTTCTTGTTATACTTGCAAAAGTAGCTGAAAAATCGAGTTGGATGCATATATTCGATTGTTTTGGCTGGAATTGGACTAGGAACATTACCCTAAGATGTTTTTGTAAACTTGTTTTTGATGTGGTAATGTTCATGCTAATCCAATTTCTAAGATAATTGTCATAATTTCAAGATTTGTATTAGTTTGTATGTTCATGCTAATTTCTTGAAGATTGATGATTTGAATTATCTTGTTCTTATGAGGTTCTTAGATTAATAGAAAAGTTGTGTGAAATAGTTGTTTTCAATCCATTTTAATCTAAGAGTTGATTCCAAAGTGTGTTTTTGTAACTTGTCCTCAAGTTATATGAAAAGTCACATTTAAGAATCATAAAACTCATAAAAGTTGGCAAAGGTTACAAAATGAAGAGTCTAGTTCTAATTAAATGGTTTTATGACTCCATAACTTGTCCTCAAGTTATGGAGGTTCAAGAGTCTCTTCATTAAATTAAAAAAAAAAGTGTAACCTTAATTAGTTCCATAAGTTACAATAAAAAAAAGTTATTTTTTTTATTAATTAGTTTAAAGTCTTCCATAACTTGTCCTCAAGTTATGGAACTTGAAGAGTTTTTTTTTTTTTTTTTTTTTTTTTTTTTTTTAATTAAAACTACTTTAAACTCATAAGTTATGGAATTAATTAGTTTTGAATAGTTTCAAAACTTGCCCTCAAGTTTTGGAATTTGAAAAGTTTTCACTTATGAATACTTTAATTCCAAGTTAGCCCTTAGAATTTTAAAAGTTAAAATTCAACCTTATACTTTATAATATTATAAGTTAATAATATTTATATATATGTATAAGAGTAAAGTCAGTCTTACCGTTAGTAGGCCTCATTCACGAAGCCGGTCTATAAGGGGGGTATAAGGTTACTGCCTATAAAATGGCAGTTTAATGGGTGTCCACTCTCACCCACCGCTTCCTTGACTGGTGGAGGGTCGTTAGCCGAACGGGTAGGACAAGGACTATAATTCTCCTTTCATTAAAAGTATTAATGATAAATACTAAGTAACTAAACTCTTATTAATACCCAATCTTAGTTACTTAGGAAAATGTGAATTTGGTGCTAACCCATGAAATTACACTTTGCACTTTGCTTAAGTCCTTAGTGGAGCGTGTGTGGTTAACCGGCACACTAACCTGGACTTAACAAGGTAGGCAAAGGGTAACTTAATATTTATCATAGTATCGGTGGAGCGTGTGTGGTTAACCGGCACACTGATTAAGGGGTAAATATTAAGGGTACCAAGTATATTTGCATGGTTATTCACACCTTGTTTTGTGATCCTCGGCATCCCAGTCACAAAACCTGAAGGGCACACTCGAGATTGAAACATGCCTTTGAACAGTTCAATGAATCTCAAAGATCTAGGACTTTCAAATCCAATTAAAACCTAATAAATTATTTCGTTTTTCATGGTGGAAATTGGTGAATCGTCATTCACCTACCTTCAAATATTTTATAGCTTGGATTACGGCATCCCTCTTCTAAGTTATAAAATAGTTTGTTGGGTCCTAGCCTTAATATTTCATATTGGGTGTCATATTAAGGACTTTAAATCAACTATCTTGAATATCTCCCAAAAAGATGTCTGGTCTAGACATTTATGATCTTCCCAAATCTCTTGAAACAAGCTTTCCTAAATGAAGATGATGTCCCATGGATATCATACTTCTTTCACCTCCTCCAATTATTCTCCCTAACCCACAAGTTCCTAAAAAGTTTAAGGTCACTCAAGCCCTATTGGCAAGGCAAGGTCTAGGTGTGATCACATCTTGGAGATGTAGTCACATATTGACAAGCCGGGAGAGTTGGGTGTCAAAGTCTTGAGAAAGTTGGTGGCTCAACTACTTTCTAAGTCACATAGTGAGTTCTTTTGGGAATCCTATGAAACAGACTAAGACAAGACCCTTAATGATCTTATCTATTTGCTAAGATCAACTTCCTAAAACGCTATGGACATTGACAATGATGACATTGGATATCCAGTAAAGCTCTCTCTTCCCAATGGAAAGGGATCGGCCATAGTCAACTCGGTTGACCCAATGGTAAAGAGAGAGGCGAAGTCTGAGATAGTCCCATTATCAAGGGTCCATAGGTAACTATTGCCAAAGGAAGGGGCATTGGTTACGAAGCTGCCAAATTTACCTAAGGATGTTAAAGTCAATAAGTTTGGCTCTACTTCAGGTAAAGTCCATTGTCTAACTCTATTAAGTACATGCTGATTCTGATCACGAAGATGGATTTCAATCGCATGGTTCGGTGATCAGAATTTTGGGCTATTACTTAAGAGTTATGATATTTATATTGCTTAGGAATAGATAACAACAAGGTTTTCATATGGATTGTAAGGATAAGTTTTTCCGCAAAGTTTTAAAATAAAAGAAAAAGGTTTTGATTTTATTTATTTTAAGTATCCTTACAATGGCATTTGTGAAAAGTTGTTGCTTATAAGATTCCATTGATAGCAATATTGGAAAAATGGATTTGATTCTTTCGGTTGTGGTAGTGTCTAATATTACCAAATAAGGAAAGATTCTCATCACCCAAAGTTCAATTGGACCGAAACTTGGAATCATGCAAGTTGTATAGTATGATGAATGAGAACTTTCAGCTTGGAAAATTAAGACTAATTCCTTATGTGAATAAGGAAAGGACTAAGGGATCGAGTACACATTCTTGTGCACTGGTCAAGTCCACCACAAAAGATCAAGAAGACTATTCGTCATGATTTACTTAAGTTCAGTAAATATGGTTATACTTATAAGTTTAAGTATAAGTCTGTAGCATTGGAGAAGTTTCAATGTGAGACAGAACGAATAAGAAGAATCAAAGTATGGCAGAAAGATAAAAGTTTCTCAAATCTTAAAAGATGGGAGAGTACTTTAGTATCATGTTTATGATCATCTTAATGATTAAGATACCATATCACAATTGGTCCTCTAAAGTCATCTTAGTGCATTCTTATGACTAAGAAGAGGAGTCATGAGTTGTTGAAATGGTTAAATCAAAAAGATGAGTCATACTTCGTTCCAAAACAATTCTTAGAGTCATACTCCAAGATTGTAACTTGAGTGACATATCTTAAAGAGGGTTTGTTAACACTAGTCAAATGTAAGAGTAAAAGGTTATCTACTCTTGTACATTTGAAATTGGTAAGTTGTGATGTTTTGGATAAAACAGAGACCAACTTAGGCCAATTGTGTAAAGTGTTAGTCTTGATAAAGAATCCGCACTATCTCTTGAATATTTGACCAAGGGAGTTTTATATGTCAAGAGGACAGTGGGAGTCTTAAAGCTCTTGAAAGTTTCAAGACTTAATCAAGAATAAAACCTAAAGTCCTTCACTAGCACACGACTTGAGGTTTATAACCTATCGTGTTGGAAAATTTGTGCCTATTCAAGTTGGCTTTGCATAGGAGTTCTGAGAGTTCTCAATTGGTTGCACAACTACTTGGAAGCAATGGCAGGCACCTGAGCTGCCAAATGGCAATAATTTAAGATTGCACAAGTTTAATCAATATGAGTTTGGATTTGTCACTAACCTTGTCTTGTGATTATGGTTTTGACAAATTCACATGGATAAGAACACATACACTATTAAATCTAAGTGTCATAAGGTTTCTCTCCGATTCATGAAAAATGATGGTGAGGAAACACTTTCACTAAGTAGATTTTAGCTAGATAGC
This sequence comes from Lactuca virosa, assembly GCF_052849685.1. Taxonomy (NCBI): domain Eukaryota; kingdom Viridiplantae; phylum Streptophyta; class Magnoliopsida; order Asterales; family Asteraceae; genus Lactuca; species Lactuca virosa. Next base: position 110,779,109 of record NC_136426.1, on the reverse strand, counting down.
AATTGTGATATTTGCATTCTCAAAGTCGTTAGTGGAGCGTGTGTGGTTTACCGGCACACTAACATGGACTTGTGAGAAGTGGCAAAGGTCTAAACAATTGAGACTATGATTACGGCATCCCTTTTCATAGTTCTAAAATTGTTTAGACACACATGTGAGTCTAAGAGAGGTGTATGATTTTGATAAAGTTTTATCAAAACAATCTAGTATCAGAAATCTGAACTTTGGTAAGAAAGTCAGCTGATTTCTGAGTACATGTCAAAGCTAGTGGGAGCATAAGTGTTATGCTAATAATCATCATGTTAGTGGGAGCATGATAATTATGACAAAGGTTGCAAGTTAGAAATGTTAATTATAGAAAACAAAAGTTTCAATTCGTGAGGTTGCAGGGGTTGAAAAAGTTGTTTTGCTATAATTAAGGGAGAGGAAATTATACTTCATTTCAATTCTAAAAGCTTAGATTGAGATTTTAATCGTATTTAATCAAGGATATATATATGAATTTCATGTTGGAATGGCTCAACATAAGGAAATTCTATATATGGGTCCATTATTTGCGTTCTAAAATTCGATTATGATTACGGCATCCCTTTTCATAATCTGAATTTTGAGAACTTGGCAAATTGAAATGGAAATATTATAGCAAAAGACTGGTTTAGTCTTTATGTGAGACATCATGAATCATGTCCCATATGCTTCGGATATAAGATCGATTACATGTGCTATATTCATCCCTTCTAAAATTTTCCAAATGCCTGCAACATTATGAAGGGAAAAGGTCTAGAATTGGATATGACTAAAATGATTAAGCAATTGTCGAGGACAATCTAAGGTTTACCAAAGATTGGTTGCTCAAGGACAGTTGGAAGTTTAATGTTAATTCTGGAAGGACCATATTGACATAATCTGTAAGGAGGCAACTCTTGTTCAGAAGTGATAGTCAAAATGGAATATGGAAATGTTTCAAAGTTAGAAATTATTCAATTTGTGTAAGATTAGGAAACTTAATGAAAGAAGGATGTTTCCAAGGAGCTGATCTCCGTTGGAATGCTCTGTACTGATTGTTGTCAAGTCTTTCTGACTTTGTGCATAATCATTAAGAGGATCAATGCATATAAGTTTAGAATCTAACAGATTTCAGTAAATGGCATGAATTTGTAATTCTTGCATTTGCAGTAAGGATTTGGGACTGTGAAAAGAGGATCATTGGAGTGATGTTCAATTGATCTATTTTACAAAGTAAAGATCATAGACAAACATAGTATGCATACTTGGTGTATGGCATGACTAGTGTTTAGAAAACATAGTGTACATGCTTGGAGCATGGGACAACTATTGTTTTAAATTCAAGTATAAAGTTGATAAAACCGAAACAATGAATAATGAGTAATCAGTATGGTGATAAATAAAAGTGTTTATTTATATTCATAGGGTTTGATACCATATTTGATTCATTTATTCTTGTGTTTCACTTTGCATGTTTTGACTTCCAGAATAACTAAGTCGCTCTTCCTGAATGATTAAGTTATTCAAACCATCCACAGTCGGTCATATGTTGGAAGTAGATATGAATCAAGACTGTCATGGGTTGGTTTGTAGAGGTCCAAGTTGGTGGACAAAGTGGTGCTACAACACTCATGAGTGCTCATAAGTTCTGAGTATTGGATTCAACCCGCGCTCATTTGAATCACTTCATGGATTTTATCACGAGTGATCATGCGACGATAATATCTTATATTCTTCAAACCTAGAGATATGAGTTGTTACTATGAGTTGGTTATACATTGATTGCACGAAAACGCATTGGTAACTCGATGTTATAAAACGTGCCTTTGTGTATGATTCAACAAGTAGTAGAACAAGCCATATGAGTCGAAGTTTATCCATTCCTTTTACCTTCGGGATAAAAGCGATATTTGTGGGCCCCTCGATGATTTAAAGATGATACATGTGAGTGCTTGGCCAAGCCAGGACTGATTTGATTTGTTCAATCAGTCAGTCATCATGAATCGGAAATTGGGAAACAACAAATGGACAGAGAGAATTATTGATAATCCATGTCTCAGTCCATATGATATCTAGAATGGAGGAATATATGATCCCTTATCTAATGGACAAGTCATTGACAAAGGTCAGAGTTCATCGACAAGGTCAGAGTTCGACAGAAGCTTTTGAGAGCTACGTGCTGATCGGTTCCTGAAGTCATACGCAATAATAGTTTTAGACTTATCCAAGTGGGAGACTGTTGGATTAATGTCTAAGTCCATAACTATAATTGGTAAGACTTGACCCGACCCGGCATGGTCCATTTGGGTTGCATGGCATCATGCATTTGGATAGACTATAATGAGAGAAATAACACTTAAGGTTGGTTAATATATTATAAGTTCTAATATATATTAATAAGGTTATTTAATTAGTATTGATCAAGAATTAATTTGGAATTAATTAAGTGATCAAAAGGAGACTAATTAAATATATGGGTTGATTGTGTAAATCATTCATTCTTATATATGTGGGCTTGTGATCCAAGATTCCTTATGTTGGACTAAGTCCATGGGGTGACCCATGGATACTCCATGGAGGTTAAAATCCATGGAGCATAAGGAATGGGTAACGTTATGAGTTACATGGTGTAACCCTAATAGCCACCATATAAAAGAATCCCATGGCTCAAGAAATCGGAGACTAATGTGTGAGTGTGAGGGCTAGACGGTTTCAAGGAGTGTTCAAGTTTCTCTCAAGTTATTCCAAGTGTATTTGGTGTTGTGTGAACCATTTGAGGTGTCACACTTGGGGCACTAGGCACTCAAGCTTCATGAAGACATTCTACATCAAAGAGGTATGTATTCTATCTTGTTATATTTATTATTTTGTATGCTAGATTAGGATAATACCTTGGATGTTCATAATTGTATGTATAATAGAGAAAACATAGATCCAAGGTATTTAGGGTTGCATGTACACTTAGGAGTGTTAGAATGCTCATAACCCAATAGACTTCACGGTGTATAGCGATGCGTCGGGAGTCGGGTTGGGTTGTGTTCTGACCCAAAGAGAAAAGGTGATAGCATATGCCTCTCGAGAATTGAAAGAGCATGAAAGAACTACCCCACTCATGATCTGGAGTTGGCAGTGGTAGTATTTGCCTTAAAGATATGGAGGCATTACCTGTATGGCACGAAGTGCAAACTTTTCACTAATAATAAGAGTCTCCAGTATCTCTTTAATCAGAAAGAATTGAACATGAGACAACGACGCTGGCTAGAGTTACTCAAGGACTACGACTGTGAGATACTTTACCACCCCGGTAAAGCAAATGTTGTCGCTGATGCTCTCAGTCGAAAAGTCAATCTTGAAAGGAAAATGCCAAGAGCGTTGAGAATTGAAGTTGTCTCGACGATTGTGGAAAGTATCAGGAAAGCTCAAGAAGAAGCTTCAGAGAAGAATGACCGAAAAGAAGAGCGTTTGGGCAAAACGTTGGTGTTCGGTACAAACAGTCAAGGACTGAAGGTATTCCAAGACAGAATTTGGGTACCTAAGATAGGAGGAATAAGAGATCTTCTGATGGAAGAAGCGCACAAGACCATGTACTCGATTCATCCCAGTAGCACTAAAATGTATAGGGACCTAAAACCCTACTACTGGTGGCCGACGATGAAGCTCGATGTTGCGAAGTATTTGGTCGAGTGTGTAACATGTGCGAGGGTTAAGGCACAACATCAGAAACCGTATGGGAGTTTAGAACCTTTACCTGTACCCATGGGTAAATGGGAAGACATCATCATGGATTTTGTGACTAAACTGCCCAGGACGAAGAACGGACACGACATGATTTGGGTGGTCATGGATCATTTCACTAAGAGTGCACACTTCATAGCAGCCAACGAGAGGTGGTCTATGGATAAGCTCGCAAATGCGTACGTGAAGGAGATAGTAAGACTTCGCGGTGTTCCTCTTACGATTGTATCAGATCGTGATATTCGTTTCACATCAAGGTTCTGGAGAAGTCTACAAGAGGAATTGGGTATGAAGTTGTGTTTAAGTACATCTTATCATCCACAGACTGATGGCCAGAGCGAAAGAACGATTCAAACACTAGAAGATATGGTTAGAGCATGTACCCTGGAGTTCCAAGGAAACTGGTGTTGGGTTTGAGCATTCTAACACTCCTAAGTGTACATGCAACCCTAAATACCTTGGATCTATGTTTTCTCTATTATACATGCAAATATGAATATTCCAAGGCATTACCCTAACTAGCATACAATATTTGATACTTGGGTAATAAACTAAATAGAAATACATACCTTGTTGATGTAGCTTGACTCCATGAAACTCGAGAGCCTAGTGCCCCAAGTGTGACACCTCAAATGATTCACACAACATCATCAACACATGGAATAACCATGAGAAGAAGACACTCATGCTCAAATTCGGCTAGCCCTCATATATGTATCACTAGTGCAAATTTTTTGAGCTAAAGGGGTCCTTATATAGTGTGCACATTAGGGTTACACCATGTAACCCATGACTTTACCTATTCCTTATGCTCCATAGGTTTTAACCTCCATGGAGTATCCATGGATCACCACATGGGTTAAACCCAACATAAGGAATCATGGATCATAAACCCACATATATAAGAATGAATGATTTACACAATCAATCCTCATATATTTAATTAGTCTCTTTTTGATCACTAAATTAAGTCCAAATTAATTCTTGATCAATACTAATTAAATAACATGATTTCATATTAATATATTAAAACTTATAATATATTAATATGTCACAAAATGTCTTCTCCTCACAAACGGTCTATCCAAATGTTCCGATGCCATGCAACCCAAATGGACCATGCCGAGTCGGGTCAAGTACATACCAATTATAGTTATGGACTTAGACACTAATCCAACAGTCTCCCACTTGGATAAGTCTAAAACTATTATTGCATATGACTTCAGGAACCAACTGGCAATCGTAGCTCTCAAAAGCCGCTGTCGAACTCTGACCTTGTCGATGAACTTTGACCTTTGTCAATGACTTGTCCATTAGATAATGGATCATATATTCCTCCATTCTAGACATCATATGGACTGAGACATGGATTATAAATCATTCTCTCTGTCCATTTGTTGTTTCCCGATTTCCGATTTATGACGACTGACTAATTGAACAAATCAAATCAGTCCAGGCCCGACCGAGCACTTACATTTGTCATCACTAAATCATCGAGGGGCCCACAGATATCGCTTTTATCCCGAAGGTAAAAGGAATGGATAAACTTCGACTCATATGGCTTGTTCTACTACTTGTTGAATCATACACAAAAGCACGTTTTATAACATCGAGTTACCAATGCGTTTTCGCGCAATCAATGTACAACCAACTTATAGTAACAACTCATATCTCTAAGTTTTTGAAGAATATAAGATATTATCGTCTCATGATCACTCGTGATAAAATCCATGAAGTGATTCAAATGAGCGCGGGTTGAACCCAATACTCAGAACTTATGAGCACTCATGAGTGTTGTAGCACCTCTACAAGCTAACTCATGACAGTCTTGATTCATATCTACTTCCAACATATGATCGACTGTGGATGGTTTGAATAACTTAGTCATTCGGGAAGAATGACCTAGTTTATTTTGGAAGTCAAAACATGCAAAAATGAAACACAAGAATAATTGATTCTAGTATGGTATCAAAACCTATGAATATAAATAGAACACTTTTTATTTATCACCATACTGATTACTCATTATTCATTGTTTTGGTTTTTATCAACTTTATACTTGAATTAAAACACTGGTTGTCCCATGCTCCAAGCATGTACACTATGTTCTTCTAAACAATAGCTTTGCCATACACCAAGTAAGCACTCATTGTTTGTCTATGATCCTTACTTTGTGAAATAAACCAATTGAACATAATTTCAATGATTCTAATTTCACACTTCCAAATCTTTATCGAAAATGTAAGAATTCCAAATTCCTATCATTTACCGAAATCTGTTAGATTTTAAACTTATATGCATTGATCCTCTTGTAATGATTATGCACAAAGTCACAAAGACTTGTCAACAGACATTATAGAGTATTCCAATGGAGATCAATTCCATGGAAACATCCTTCTTGCATTAAGTTTTCTAATCTTACACAAATTGAATAACTTCCACCTATGAAACATTTCCATATTCCCATTTTGACTATCACTTCTGAACAAGAGTTGCCTCTTTTCAGAATATGTCAATAAGGTCCTCTCCAAAATTTAACACTATACTTCCAACTGTCCATGAGCAACCAATCTTTGATAAACCTTAGATTGTTCTCGACAATTGCTTAATCATTTTAGTCATATCAATTCTAGATTTTTTCCCCTTAATGCCCAGAGCATTTGGAAAATTTAGAAAAGATGAATATTATAGCACATGCAATCGATCCTATATCCGAAGCATATGGGACACGATTCATGATGTCTCACATAAAGACATGATACTAGACTCGTCTTTTTGCTATAATATTTCTATGTCTATTTGCCAAGTTCTCATAATTTAGATTATGAAAAGGGATGTCGTAATCATAATCGAATTTTAGAACGCAAATAATGAACCCATATATAGAATTTCCTTATGTTGAGCCATTCCAACACAAAATTCATATATGTCCTAATGTGACCCATATATATAATTTCCTTATGTTGAGCCATTCCAACACAAATATCATATATATATATATATATATATATATATATATATATATATATATATATATATATATATATATATATATATATATATATATATATTTGACTAAAGATGATTAAAACCTCAATCTAAGCTTTTAGAATTGAAATGAAGTATAATTTTCTCTCCCTTAATTATAGCAAAATAACTTTTTCAACCCCAACAACTTCATGAATTGAAACTTTTTTTTTCTATAATTAACATTGCTAACTTGCAATACTTGTCATAATTATCATGCTCCCACTAACATGATGATTATTCGCATAATACTTATGCTCCCACTAGCTTTGACATGTATCCAGAAATCAGCTGGACTACTAGAAATCAATACTTTATTGACTTTCTTACCAAAGTTCAGATTTCTGATACAAGATTGCTTTGATAAGACTTTATCAAAATCATACACCTTATCTCAGATAGCACACATGTGTGTCTAAACAATTTCAGAACTATGAAAAGGGATGCCGTAATCATGGTCCCAATTGTTAGACCTTTTCCATTTCTCACAAGTCCATGTTAGTGTGCCGGTTAACCACACACGCTCCACTAACGACTTTGAGAATGCAAATATCACACTTGCTACCTACCTAAAATCTATTTAGTGAAAGCGTTTCCATACCATCATTTTCATGAATCTGAGAGAAACCTTATGACACTTAGATTTTATGGTGTATGTGTTCCTATCCATGTGAATTTGTCACAACCATAATCTCAAGACAAGGTTAGTGACAAAACTAAACTCATATGGATTGAGCTTGTGCAGTCTTAACTTTTGCCACCTGGCAGCACAAGGGCCTGCCATTGCTTCCAAGTTGTTATGCAACCAATTGAGAACTCTCAGAACTCATATACAAAGCCAACTTTCACTGGAATGGGCACAGAAGTAGGAATATGTCAACATGATAGGTTATAAACCTCACGTCGTGTGCTAGTGATAAACTACAGGTTTTATTCTTGATTAGATCTTGAAATTCTTTCAGGATCTTTAAGACTCCCACTTGATGGGTTTTGAGCATTCTAACATTTCCTAAGTGTACATGCAACCCTAATAACCTTGGATCTATGTTTGTCTAATAATCATGCAAAGTTGAATTCCAAGGTTATATTCCTATCTAGCATACATGGGGAACATTTTTAACTTGAATGAAAGATAGAATAACTTACCTTGTTGTTGATTATGATCCTTGAAACCTTGTGAGCCTAGCACCCCAAATGTGATGCCTCAAATGCTTCACACAACACCAAATGCAAAGGAGTAAACTTTGAGAGAATCTTACACTTGCAAAATCGGCTCTAGCCCTCTTGTTTCTTATTTGTAGCCAATTTTGGTGGAGAATGGGTTTCTTATATAGTGTTGACACATCTAGGGTTACACCATGTCAACCCTAATGTGTCATGACTCTTCATTTCCATGACCCATGGGTTTGTAACTCCCATTGAGCATCCATGGAGCATCCTATGGGTGGAACCCAACTTGATAATCCATGGAGCCTCTTAGCCCACTATATAAGATATGGATGATTTACATAATCTACCCATATATTTAATTAGTTATCTTTTGATCACTTAATTAATTCTAAATTAATTCTTGATCAAACTAATTAAATAATATTATTAATATATTAGAACTTATAATATATTAATAAACCATAAGTGTTATTTCTCTCATTTTAGTTTATCCAATTGCATGGTGCCATGCAACCCAAATGGACCATGCCGGGTCGGGTCAAGTACATACCAGAAATAGTTATGGACTTAGACATCTTATCCAACAGTCTCCCACTTGGATAAGTCTAATAACTATAACTGCAATACTTCAGGAACCGATCGGCAATCGTAGCTCTTTCAAGGTCTCTCGGAACTGAGAAGATGATGATACGCCATTTAAGATAAGTGATCATATAATCCTCTGTTCTAGATATCAGCCGGACAAATACATGGAACAATGTCTTACTTATTGTCCAGCAGTTTGTTTCCCGATTTCCGATTTGTTTGACAAAGAACTTAATTGAACACATCAACTTAGTTCTGACCGGGCCCGGTACATAGGTCAAAACAAAATCATCGAGGGGCCCAGATATCAGCTTCTAATCCAAGAAGGAACAGATAAACTTCGACTCATATGTTTGTTCTACTACTCATTGAATTATACACAAGAGCACGTTTTATAACATCGAGTTACCAATGCGTTTTCGTACAATCAATGCATAACCAACTCATAAGTAACAAATCATATATCTAGGTTTGAAGACTTATATGATATTACCGTCTCACGATCACTCGAGATAAATTCCATGAAGTGATTCCAGTGAGCGTGGGTTGAGTCCAATGCTCAGAACTTATGAGCACTCATGAATGTTGTAGCCATGTCCAACAACTTAGACCTCTGCAACCAATCATGACAGTCTTGATTCATACCTACTTCCGACATATGACCGACTGTGGAGGTTCGAATAATATGATATACCAAACATAATTATTCTGGAAGTCAAAACATGCAAAAGAAATATAGTAAACGATCGACAAGAGATAGCAACACTTTACTCATAAATAAAACACCTTTTATTCATCATCTAATGTCAATTACACTTTACAAATTTCAAGGTTATCTAACTACTAAATCTAATATCATCCTTCAGCCCTATGCTCCGAGCATGCTGGAGATGCTTAACCCGAGTCAGTCCCTTCGTGAGGGGATCTGCTGGATTCTCATCCGATGATACCCTCTTTGCCACGAGGAGTCCTTCTTCTATTCGATGTCTCATGAAATGGTATTTTCTGTCGATGTGTTTGGATCTCCCGTGATCCCTTGGTTCCTTGGCTAAGGCAACTGCACTTTCACTATCACAGAAAATTTCCATTGGATCTTTAATAGCTGGTACAACTCCAAGGTCTCCAATGAAGTTCTTCAGCCATATCGCCTCCTTTGCTGCCTCGCTAGCTGCTATATACTCTGATTCGCAAGTTGAATCAGCCACTGTCTCTTGCTTGGAACTCTTCCAAGAAATTGCTCCTCCATTTAAGGTAAAGACCCAGCCTGACTGAGAGCGGAAATTATCCCTATCAGTCTGAAAGCTAGCATCACTATACCCTACAACTCTCAAGTCTTCACTCCCACCGAGGGTAAGGACCCAGTCCTTAGTCCTCCGTAGGTACTTGAGGATATTCTTTACCGCGGTCCAGTGTGCCTTGCCAGGGTTCCCCTGATACCTGCTAACCATGCTCAAAGCAAAGGCTACATCATGTCAAGTACACGTCATAGCATACATGATCGATCCTACAGCCGAAGCATAATGTATTCGACTCATTTCTGCTATCTCAGCCTCAGTACTAGGGCTTTGTGTCTTACTCAATCTGGCATTACTCTGGATGGGTAACTCTCCTTTCTTGGAGTCCTGCATGCCGAATCTCTTCAACACCTTATCCAAGTAAGTACTCTGACTAAGTCCAATTAGTCTTTTACCCCGGTCTCTCAAGATCCTTATCCCTAGAATATAGGCAGCTTCTCCTAGGTCCTTCATAGAGAAACACTTCCCAAGCCAGGACTTAACTTCCTGCAGAGTTGGGATGTCATTTCCTATGAGTAGTATGTCATCCACATACAATACCAAAAAGCTAACTATACTCCCACTAGCCTTGACATATACACAAGATTCATCTTCACTCCTAGAAAAGCCAAATTCCTTGACTTTCTCATCAAAGCAAAGATTCCATCTGCGAGGTGCTTGCTTTAACCCATAAATGGATTTCTCAAGCTTACACACTCTATTAGGGTACTATGTGTTGACAAAACCCTCTGGCTGACTCATGTAAACATCCTCAGCCAACTTTCCATTAAGGAAAGCGGTTTTGACATCCATTTGCCATATTTCATAGTCATGAAATGCGGCTATGGCTAACAGAACCCTAATAGACTTAATCTTGGCCACTGGAGAAAAGGTCTCATCATAATCAACTCCCGGAGTTTGTGAGAAACCCTTTGCAACCAGTCGTGCCTTATAAGTGTGTACATTACCATCCATGTCGGTCTTCTTCTTGAAGATCCATTTGCACCCTACAGTCTTACGACCTGGTACATTCTCAACCAAGTTCCAAACTTGATTGTCATACATGGACTGTATCTCGCTGTCCATTGCCTCTTTCCACTTGGCTGACTCAGGGCCTGCCATGGCTTCCGCGTAACTGTTAGGTTCATCCAGACCTATCAGTGTCTCATCACTGATAAGTGTATCACCTTCCGCAGTAATATGGAATCCATAGTAATGCTCAGGTGCATTCCTAACCCTTGTGGAACGCCTCAGAGGTACAGACTTGTCAATTGGTTCAACAGAAGTTTCCTCCTCAAGTTGAGTGCTAGGGTTTGAAGTTCCTTCACCACTTGACTCTTGAATTTCTTCAAGGTCAACTTGCCTCCCACTTTCTCCTTGGCTTATGAACTCTCTCTCTCGAAAGAAAGCCCTCCTATCTACAAAGACCACATTCTCACTAGGTCTGTAGAAGAGGTAACCAAAGGATTTCTGTGGGTAGCCGATGAAAATACACCTCTCACTTCGAGGTTCGAGCTTATCATGAGTCTCGCGTCTCACGAAAGCCTCGCAACCCCAAATCTTAATGTGGTCTAGTTTGGGTACTTTACCAGTCCACATCTCATGAGGAGTTTTGACAACTTTCTTTGTGGGAACTAGATTAAGGATATGGGCGGCAGTCTCTAAGGCATACCCCCAAAATGAGATTGGTAGCGAAGCTCGACTCATCATGGAACGAACCATATCCAACAAGGTTCGATTACGCCTCTCGGCTACACCATTCAACTGCGGTGTCCTGGGAGGTGTCAATTGTGAGACAATCCCACATTCCCTAAGATAGTCGAGGAACTCTGAACTAAGATACTCACCACCTCGATCGGATCGAAGCATCTTAATGTTCCTGCCCAATTGATTCTCGACTTCCTGTTTAAACTCTTTAAACCTCTCAAAAGTCTATGACTTATGCTTGATTAAGTAGACATATCCATATCTACTGTAATCATCAGTAAAAGTCAAATAATAACGATTAGCATCCCTTGTGGCATGTTTGAAGGGCCCACACATATCCGTGTGTATAAGATCCAACAAACCTTCACCCCTCTCACAAGAGCCTATGAAGGGTGACTTTGTCATTTTTCCAAGTAAGCATGATTCGCAACTATCATCTGACTTTAGGTCAAATGACTCCAATACTCCATCCTTTTGGAGTTGGCCTATGCGTTTCTTGCTTATATGTCCAAGACGACAATGCCATAATGATGCTTTATCCAAGTTATTATCATTAACAGAATCAATACACAATACATTATTTCCTAAGTTATGAACCACAGATACAGTTTCATACACACCATCACAAGGTAATGCTTTAAAATAAAGAACATTATTAAAGAAAGCATTAATCGAACCAACTTCATTATCAAATGAAAAGGTGAAACCTTGTTTATACAATGCATGAAAGGAAATAATATTTCTTGCCATTTATGGCGAATAACAACATTTATTCAAATCTAAACTAAACCCACTACTTAGCGATAAAGTATAAACTCCAATCTTGGTGACAGGTAAAGCTTTCCTATTCCCCATGATTAAGTTTATTCTTCCATGCTCCACATTCTCACTTCTTCTTAGTCCCTGCAAATCAGAACAGATATGAATACCACAACCGGTATCAAAGACCCAAGAGTTAGAATGGGGTGAGTTATTAGATAAGATAGTGTAAATACCTGCATGGTTGGGTTTAACTTTCCCATCCTTCACATCTTGCTGGTACTTTGGGCAGTTCCGCTTCCAATGTGACTTTTCATGGCAATAGAAGCATTCAGCCTCTTTAGGGTCAGAAGAAGGAGTGACAAAACCTTTCTTGGTTCCACTTGAAGAAGAGCCAGCAAGGGTCCTAGCCTTGGTACCCTGCGAAGAGCTCTTTCTTTTCTTCCCTCTACCTTTCCCGATTGCCAAAACCGGGGCGGAGTTTGGAGTAGGAGTGTTAACAACTGACTTACCCTTAAGACCTGTTTCTGCGGTCTTGAGGAGTCCCTGAAGTTTGCTGAGTGTGACCTCTTCCTTATTCATGTGATATGTCATGCGGAATTGATCATACCACGATGGTAAGGAGTGCAAAATGATATCTATTGCAAGCTCCTCAGGGAAGTTCACATTAAGCTTCAGCAACCGATCCACATACCTTTGCATTTTCTGCATGTGGCTCGTGACGGATTCCCCGTCCTTCATCATGGTTGTTATGATAGAGCATATGATTTCATACCTCTCTTTTCATGCACTTTGATGGTATCTTTCCATCAGATCTTGGTGCATTTCAAAAGGGTAGAAGTCCTCATAGGACTTTTGGAGTTCCGCTGTCATGGTGGCCAACATGATGCATGCCACTTTTGTAGCATCCCTTTCATGTGCCCGGAAGTCAGCGATCTCCTGGGGAGTTGCAGTGGTCTCATCAATCTCCTTAAGCTCCTTGTCAAGGACATATTCTTTGTCCTCGTAGAGGGTAATCATCCTGATGTTTCTGATCCATTCATTGAAGTTGGATCCATCAAAAGTGACTTTCCCACACAAGTTCATAAGGGTAAAGGAGCCATTAGGATTAGAGCCAGAAGCAGCATTGTTTGAAGACATCTGAAAGAAGAGGACAAGATTAGTTTAGATATTAAGAGAGTCCTTAATAAAACACCCAAATGTAATATTAAGGCTAGGATCCAATCACAATATATTATAACTTAGAAGAGGTATGTCGTAATCCAAGCTATAACATATTTGAAAGGTAGGTGAATGACGATTCACCAATTTCCACCATGAAAAAACGAAATATAAATATTAGGTTTTTAATTGGTTCTTAGAAATTCCTAGATTCTTTTGAGATTCAATGAACTTTTCAAAGGCATGTTTCAATCTCGAGTGTGCCCTCCAAGTTTTGTGACTGGGATACCGAGGATCACAAAACGAGGTGTGAAGTAACCATGCAAATCACTTGGTACCCTCAAGGTTTATCACTCAATCGATGTGCCGGTAAACCACACACGCTCCACCGATGCTATGGTAAACCTTAAGTCACCTTTTACCTACCTTGTTAAGTCCAAGTTAGTGTGTCGGTTAACCACACACGCTCCACCAACGACTTAAACAAAGTGTAAAGTGTAATTTCATGGATTAGCACCTTATTCACATTTTCCTAAAGTAACTAAGATTGGGAATTTAATAAAAGCATTTAGTTACTTTATAATATTCATCATACTTTTAATGAGAATTTATAAGTCCTTGTCTTACCCGTTCGGCTAACGACCCTCCACCGATCAAGGAAGCGGTGGGTGAGAGTGGACACCCATTAAGTTACCATTTTATAGGCAACAACCTTATACCCCCCTTATAGACCGGCTTCGTGAATGAGGCGTACTAGCGGTAAGACGACTTGACGTTATACATATATATATTAGTAACTTATAATATTATAAAGTATAAGGGTTGAATTTTAACTTTTAAAATTCTAAGGGTTGGAACTAAAGTTTTAATCAAGACTTTACATGTTCCAAAACTTGAGGGCAAGTTTTGTAAACTTCCAAAACTTTTCATTTCTTATAACTTATGAATTAATTGAGTAATAAAAATGAAGACTCTTCATTTTTATAACTTTTGTGTTCTTTTAATGGCTTTAATAAAAGTGAGACTTTGGTTTTCCATAACTTGAGGACAAGTTATGGACAAGTTATGGACTCCATTAAAACACATTATGATCATGAATTAAACTACCATGAAGGTTACAAACAATTCCTATGATCATCTAATCTTCATAAGTTCAAGAACATGAATATGAACACTTTCAAGAATCAAAAATTACAATTAAAAAAAAACTTGTAATTTTAATAATTGCCATTGTAAATGGATTAGCATAAACATTACACCATCTAAAACAAGCTTTAAAACATCAAAACAGTTTAGGGTAATGTTTCTAGTCCATTTCCAGCAACAAATGTGCAAACTTTCATACGAGCAGAAAACAGAAAAACGATTTTTTTTCAAGCTGTTTGCACACAAAAAAGAAAAAAAACAACAAACGAACCATGCTCTGATACCACTGATGGGTTTTGAGCATTCTAACACTTCCTAAGTGTACATGCAACCCTAATAACCTTGGATCTATGTTTGTCTAATAATCATGCAAAGTTGAATTCCAAGGTTATATTCCTATCTAGCATACATGGGGAACATTTTTAACTTGAATGAAAGATAGAATAACTTACCTTGTTGTTGATTATGATCCTTGAAACCTTGTGAGCCTAGCACCCCAAGTGTGATGCCTCAAATGCTTCACACAACACCAAATGCAAAGGAGTAAACTTTGAGAGAATCTTACACTTGCAAAATCGGCTCTAGCCCTCTTGTTTCTTATTTGTAGCCAATTTTGGTGGAGAATGGGTTTCTTATATAGTGTTCACACATCTAGGGTTACACCATGTAAACCCTAATGTGTCATGACTCTTCATTTCCATGACCCATGGGTTTGTAACTCCCATGGAGCATCCATGGAGCATCCTATGGGTGGAACCCAACTTGATAATCCATGGAGCCTCTTAGCCCACTATATAAGATATGGAAGATTTACATAATCTACCCATATATTTAATTAGTTATCTTTTGATCACTTAATTAATTCTAAATTAATTCTTGATCAAACTAATTAAATAATATTATTAATATATTAGAACTTATAATATATTAATAAACCATAAGTGTTATTTCTCTCATTTTAGTTTATCCAATTGCATGGTGCCATGCAACCCAAATGGACCATGCCGGGTCGGGTCAAGTACATACCAGAAATAGTTATGGACTTAGACACCTTATCCAACACCACTGTCCTCTTGACATATAAGACTATCTTGCCAAATATTCAAGAGATAGTGCGGATTCTTTATCCAAACACTTCACACAATTGGCCTTAGTTGGTCTTTGTTTTATCCAAAACATCACAACTTACCAATTTCAAATGTACAAAAGTAGGACACTTTTACTCTTACATTTGACAAGTGTTATAAACCTTTATTTAAGATATGTCACTCAACTTATAGTCTTGGAGTATGACTCTAAGACTTGTTTTGAAACGAAGTATGACTCATCTTCTTGATTTAACCATTTCAACAATTCATGACTCATCTTCTTATCCATAAGAATGCACTAAGATTTCCTTAGAGGACTAATTGTGATATGATTTCAAAATCATTAAGATGATCATAAAACATGATACTAAAGTACTCTCCCATTTTTTCAGATTTGAGAAACTTTTATCTTTCTGCCTAATTTGATTCTTCTCAATTCGTTCTGCCATACATCAAAACTTTTTTTTCAATGTTTCTGAATTATACTTAAACTTGTAAGTATAATCATATTTACTAAGCTTTAGTAAATCATGACGAATAGTCTTATCGACCTTTTGTGGTGGACTTGATCAGTGGACCAGAATGTGTACTTGATCTCCTAGTCCTTCACTTGACTCACATATACATGCGAACAAGGAATTAGTCTTAATTTTCCAAAGATGAAAATTCTCATTCATCATACTATACAACTTGCATGATTTCCAAGTTTCTATCCAACTGAAACCTTGGGTGATGAGAATCTTTCCTTATTTGGTAAATTATGACACTACCACAAACGACAGAATCAAATTCATTTTCCAATGTTGCTATTAATGGAATCATATAAACAACAATTTTACACAAGTGTCATTGTAAGGATACTTAAAATAAATAAAATCAAACTTTTCTTTTATTTAAAACTTGAGGAAAAACTTATCCTTACAATGCAGATGCATATGAAAACTATGTTGTTACTTATTCCTAAGCAATTTATCACAACTGTTAAGTAGTAGCTCAAAAAGTCTGATCACCGAACCATGCGATCGAGATCCATCTTCGCGGTCAGAATTAGCATATACTTCCTTTATGTTTCTTCACTTTTCTTTGATCCTTAAAACATCAACATGTGACCCAGTCACATCATGTAATTAGAATCTCATAATAGAAACTTAACAGAGTTAGATAGTGGACTTTACCTGAAAAACTTCTTGACTTGATCAACCTTATGATCTTTCAGGTAAATAGGCAGCTTCGCAATCAATGCCCTCTTCCTTTGGCAACAGATACATATGGACCCTTTGGTAGAACTATCTCAGGCTTAGCCATTCTCTTTACCATTTGGTCAACCGAGTTGACTATGGCCGATCCCTTTCCATTGGGAAGAGAAAGCTTTTACTGAGTATCCAATGTTACCATTGTCAATGTCCATTGAAGGTTTGGGAAGTTGATCTTCTAATCAAATTTGCTTTACTAGTCCTTAAATCATTTCTGATTCAGCAGCACCTAGCAAATAGATAAGATCATTAAGGGTCTTGTCATAGTCTATCTCATAGTAGTCCCAAAGGAACTCACTATGTGACTTAGAAAGTGATGGAACATCCAAATTTCTTAAGACTTTGACACCCAACTCTCCTGGCTTGTCAATATGTGACTTTATCTCCAAGAAGTGATCATACATAGACTTTGCTTGCCAATAGGGCTTGATTGACCTTAAACTTTTCAAGAACTTGTGGGTTAGGGAGAATAATTGGAGGAGGTGGAGGAAGTGAAGTTCTAAGAGATTTGGGAAGATCATAGATGTCTGAACTAGACATCTTTTGGGAGATATTCAAGATAGTTGATCTAAAGTCCTTGATATAACACCCAATATGAAATATTAAGGGTAGGACCCAACACAATATTTTATAACTTGGAAGAGGGATGTCGTAATCCAGGCTATAAAATATTTGAAGGTAGGTGAATGACGATTCACCAATTTCCACCATGAAAACGAAATAATTTAATTAGGTTTTACTTGGATTTGAAACTCCTAGATCTTTTGAGATTCATTGAACTGTTCAATGGCATGTTTCAATCTCGATTGTGCCCTTCAGGTTTTGTGACTGGGATGCCGAGGATCACAAAACAAGGTGTGAAGTAACCATGCAAATTACTTGGTACTCTTAAATGTTTATCACCCAACCGATGTGCCGGTTAACCACACACGCTCCACCGGCCTATGATAAACTTTAAGAAACCCTTTTCCTACCTTGTTAAATCAAGCTAGTGTGCCGGTTAACCACACACGCTCCACTAACCGACTTAAGCAAAGTGCAAAGTGTAATTTCATGGGTTAGCACCTTATTCACACTTTCCTAAGTAACTAAGATTGGGAATTTATAAGTGTTTAGTTACTTAGTATTTATCATTAATACTTTTAATGAAGGGAGAATTGTAGTCCTTGTCCTACCCATTCGGCTAACGACCCTCCACCAGTCAAGGAAGTGGTGGGTGAGAGTGGACACCCATTAAACTGCCATTTTATAGGCAGTAACCTTACACCCCCTTATAGACCAGCTTCGTGAATGAGGCCTACTAACGGTAAGACTGACTTGCTCTTATATATATATATATATATATATATATATATATATATATATATATATATATATATATATATAATTAACTTATAATACTATAAAGTATAAGGGTTGAATTTTAACTTTTAAAATTCTAAGGGATTAACTTGGAATTAAAGTAGTCATAAGGGAAAACTTTTCAAATTCCAAAACTTGAGGGCAAGTTTTGAAACTATTCAAAACTATTCAATTCCATAACTTATGAGTTTAAAGTAGTTTTAATTAAAAAACTCTTCAAGTTCCATAACTTGAGGACAAGTTATGGAAGACATTAAACCATTAAAAGAATGTGACTCTTCCTTATTCATAACTTATGGAAAACTTTATGAGTTTTATGAATCTTAAATGTGACTTTTCACATAACTTGAGGACAAGTTACAAAAACACATTTTAGAATCAACTCTTAGATTAATTTGGATTGAAAACACATTTTTCACATAACCTTTTCTATTAATCTAAGCAACTCATAAGAACAAGATAATACAAATCAAACTTTTCATGTAATTAGCCTAATCCTTAAACTAATACAAAACATGAATCTATTGACAATTATCTTTGAAATTGGATTAGCATGAACATTACCACATCAAAAACAGGTTTATAAGTTGAAAAACAGCTTAGGGTAATGTTCATAGTCCAATTCCAGCCAAAACAGTCGAAAATATGTTGTCAGGGGGTCCAAATCGTCGAGTGCATGAACCAACTCGGCGAGTTGGATGATTTTTGTCGTGGACTCGGCGAGTCCCTTCATGGATTCGGCGAGTCTGCTGTTCAGACAGCAACAAATTTCGATTTTTCAGCCATTTTTGCAAGTATAACAAGAAAAAAAAGCCTAGGCTCTGATACCACTGTTGGGTTTTGAGCATTCTAACACTCCTAAGTGTACATGCAACCCTAAATACCTTGGATCTATGTTTTCTCTATTATACATCCAAATATGAATATTCCAAGGTATTACCCTAACTAGCATACAATCTTTGATACTTGGGTAATAAACTAAATAGAAATACATACCTTGTTGATGTAGCTGTTAGGTTTTGAGCATTCTAACACTCCTATGGTGTACGTGCAACCCTATAAACCTTGGATCTATGTTTTCTCTATTATACATGCAAATAATAAATATTCCAAGGTTTCATCCTAACTAGCATATTATGAAGCAACTATACTACAAAGTTCTAGTTAGATGACATACCTTTGATGTTGCTTGAAGTCTTGAACTTTAAGAGCTTAGCCCCAATAGTGTGGAAGCCTCAAGTGGAATCACAAATCACCAAAACACCTTGGAAGAACTTGAGAGAATATGTATGCTCACTAAAATCGGCCCACACTTTTTTCACACACTTTTTCAATTTTGTGAGCCAAGGACCCCTTTATATATTATGGAGGATTAGGGTTACATCCATGTAAACCCTAATACCCATGACCTTTCATTTACATAGGATCCATGGGTTAAAAGCTCCATGGACCATCCATGAAAGCTTAGCCCAACCTAAATGAACTTGGCCCATTCCATATATATAAGAGTCCATATTTAATTAGTTCTTTTTGATCACTTAATTAATTCTAAATTAATTCTTGATCAATACTAATTAAATAATATGATTCCATATTAATATATTAGAACTTATAATATATTAATATAAATCATAAATATACTATTCTCAAAAGACTATCCATATAAATTGTGCCGGTGAAGTGCAACCCAAATGGACCATGCCGGGTCGGGTCAAGTACATACCAAATATAGTTATGGACTTAGACATTAATCCAACAGTCTCCCACTTGGATAAGTCTAAAACTATTATTGAGTATGACTTCAAAACCTAACTGGCAATCGTAGCTCTTAAAGCCGCTGTCGAACTTTGACCTTGTCAATGACTTGTCCATTAGATAACGGATCATATATTCCTCCATTCTAGATATCATATGGACTGAGACATGGATTATAATCATTCTCTCTGTCCATTTGTTGTTTCCCGATTTTCGATTTATGATGACTAACTGATTGAACAAATCAAATCAGTCCTGGCTTGGCCAAGCACTCACATGTGTCATCGCAAAATCATCAAGGGGCCCACAGATATCGCTTTTATCCCGAAGGTAAAAGGAATGGATAAACTTCGACTCATATGGCTTGTTCTACTACTTGTTGAATCATACACAAAGGCACGTTTTATAACATCGAGTTACCAATGCGTTTTCGTGCAATCAATGTATAACCTTTCCTTAGATAGCATGCATGTGTGTCTAAATAATTTCAGAACTATGAAAAGGGATGTCGTAATCATAGTCTCAATTGTTTAGACCTTTTGCCATCTGCTTCAAATCTACTTGGTGGAAGTGTTTCCTCACCATCATTTTCATGAATCGGAGAGAAACCTTATGACCCTTAGATTTTATGGTGTATGTGTTCTTATCCATGTGAATCGTCAAAACCATAGTCACAAGACAAGGATAATGACAAATCCAAACTCATATGGACTGAACTTATGCAATCTTAACTTCTTGCTACCTGGCAGTACAGGGCCTGCCATTGCTTCCAAGTTGTTATGCAACCAATTGAGAACTTTTAGAACTCCTATGCAAAGCCAACTTTAACTGGAATGGGCACAGAATATGTCAACACGATAGGTTATAAACCTCAAGTCGTGTGCTAGTAAAGAACCTCATGTTTTATTCTTGATTAGTTCTTGAAATTCTTTTTAGGATCTTTAAGACTCCCACTGTCCTCTTGACATATAAGACTATCTTGCCAAATATTCAAGAGATAGTGCGGATTCTTTATCAAGACAAACACTTCACACAATTGGCCTTAGTTGGTCTTTGTTTTATCCAAAACATCACAACTTACCAATTTCAAATGTACAAGAGTAGGACACTTTTACTCTTACATTTGACAAGTGCTTTAAACCTTTCTTTAAGATATGTCACTCATGTTACAATCTTGGAGTATGACTCTAAGAATTTTTTTGGAACGAAGTATGACTCATCTTCCTGATCTAACCATTTCAACAATTCATGACTCCTCTTCTTAGTCATAAGAATGCACTAAGATGACCTTTAGAGGACTAATTGTGATATGATTTCTAAATCATTAAGATGATCACAAACATGATACTAAAGTACTCTCCCATCTTTTCAGATTTGAGAAACTTTTATCTTTCTGCCTAATTTGATTCTTCCCATTCGTTCTGCCATACATTGAGACTTTTCCAATGTTTCAGAATTATACTTAAACTTGTAAGTATAACCATATTTACTAAACTTTAGTAAATCAAATAGTCTTAACGAGCTTTGTGGTGGACATGACCAGTGCACAAGAATGTGTACTCGATCCCTTTAGTCCTTCACTTGACTCACACATCCATGTGAACAAGTAATTAGTCTTGATTTTCCAATGCTTGAAAGTTCTCATTCATCATACTATTCAACTTGCATGATTCCAAGTTTCGGTCCAATTGAAACTTGGGTGATGAGGAACTTTCCTGATTTGGTAAATTTAGACACTACCACAAATGAAAGAATCAAATCCATTTTCCAATATTGCTGTCAGTGGAATCATATAAGCAACAATTTTCCACAAATGCCATTGTAAGGATACTTCAAATAAATAAAATTAAACAATTTTCTTTTATTTTAAAACTTTGCGGAAAAACTTATTCTTACAATCCACATGGAAAATTGTTGTTATCTATTCCTTAGCAATATATCATAACTTCTTAAGCAACTGCTCAAAATTCTGATGCGATCGAAATCCACCTTCGCGATCAGAATCAGCATATACTTCCCTTAAGATTTCTCTCTATTCTTTGATTCTTAAAACATCAACATGTGACCCAGTCACATCATGTAATGAGGATCTCATAATAGAACTTAACAGAGTTAGATAATGGGCTCTACCTGATGTAGAGTCAAACTTATTGACTTTAACATCCTTAGGTAAATTTGGCAGCTTTGCAATGAACGCCCCTTCCTTTGGCAAAATAAACATATGGACCCTTTGGTAATGGGACTATCTCAGACTTAGCCTTTCTCTTTACCATTTGGTCAACCGGGTTGACTATGGCCAATCCCTTTCCATTGGGAAGAGAATGCTTTTTCTGGATTTCCAGTGTCACCATTGTCACTGTCCATAAAGTTTTTTTTTGGGAAGTTGATCTTCTAATCAAATTTGCTTTACTATCGTTCCAAATCATTGTTGATTCAGCAGCACCAAGCAAATAGATATGATCATTAAGGTTCATGTCATAGTCTGTTTCATAGTAGTCCCAAAGGAACTCACTATGTGACTTAGAAAGTGATTGAACATCCAACTTTCTCAAGACTTTGACACCCAACTCTCCTGGCTTGTCAATATGTGACTTCATCTCTAAGATGTGATCACACATAGACCTTGCTTGCCATTAGGGCTTGAGTGACCTTGAACTTGTGGGTTAGGGAGAATAATTGGAGGAGGTGGAGGAAGAGAAGTATGACTTCCATGAGCCAAACTCGGGAAGTCATATTCATTAGGAAAGCTTGGTTTGGGAAGATCATTGTTGTCTAAACCAGACATCAACAATGGGAGAAATTCACGTAAAGTTGATTTAAGTCCTTAATATAACACCCAATATGATATATTAAGGCTAGGACCCAACAAACTATTTTATAACTTGGAAGAGGGATGCCGTAATCCAAGCTATAAAATATTTGAAGGTAGGTGAATGACGATTCACCAATCGCCACCAAGATAAACGAAATGTATTATTAGGTTTTAATTGGTTTTGAAACTCCTAGATTCTTTTGAGATTCATTGAACTTTTCAATGGCATGTTTCAATCTCGAGTGTGCCCTTCAGGTTTTGTGACTGGGATGCCGAGGATCACGAAACAAGGTGTGAAGTAACCATGCAAATATACTTGGTACCCTTAATATGTACCCCTCAATCGATGTGCCGGTTAACCACACACGCTCCAACGATACTATGATAAACATTAAGTTACCCTTTGCCTACCTTGTTAAGTCCAGGTTAGTGTGCCGGTTAACCACACACGCTCCACTAACAGCTTAACCAAAGTGCAAAGTGTAATTTCATGGATTAGCACCTTATTCACATTTTCCTAAGTAACTAAGATTGGGAATTTATAAGTGTTTAGTTACTTAGTATTTATCATTATACTTATAATGAAGGGAGAATTATAGTCCTTGTCCTACCTGTTCGGCTAACGACCCTCCACCGGTCAAGGAAGCGGTGAGTGAGAGTGGACACCCATTAAACTGCCATTTTATAGGCAGTAACCTTATACCCCCCTTATAGACCGGCTTCGTGAATGAGGCCTACTAATGGTAAGACGACTTGCTCTTATACATATAATATATTAAACTTTTAATATTATAATAGTATAAGAGTGTATTTTAGACATTTAAAATACTTGGTGGTTTAATCTATTAATTAAACTATACTCTTAATTTAATTAAATTTAAACCATGTCATTATGGAATTATTAATTCTCTTTTAATTAAACACTTTAATTATCTATTAATAAAGTCCATAAGAGTTAATTGAATTATTCAATAAAACATCATAATTCCAATTATTAAATTCAAAATTAAAACCATTTAATTAATTGTTTAAGTTATGAACCCAAGAGTTTTAGAATTCAATTCTTTTTTTTATCATAAAAAAACTTTTTCCAAATTCCAAAACTTGAGGGCAAGTTTTGTAACTCTTGAAAACTTTTGGATTCCGTAACTTATGGAGTTAAATACTTGTTTTATGATGAAACTTTTCATGTTCCATAACTTAAGAACAAGTTATGGAATTCTTTAAAACATTAAGACCAAGTTTTGTAACTCCATAAAAAACTTTGAATCAATTTTTTTTAAAAACTTTTTCATATCCATAACTTATGGAGGTTTCAAAAAACTCTTTAGATCAAACTTTTAAAACTAATAAAATAATCATATCATTTTATCTTTTACTAAATTTGACCTAATTCAACTCATATAGCAAATGATTCAAATTTTACAAATAATTAGTTTTTCACAAAAACAAGTAATTATCTTAAAATTTGACAAACATCATGTTTTTTTTCCTTTTTTTTCCAACTTTGAAAATAAAACATTTGCATCAATATAACAGAAAACAACCCATGGCTCTGATACCACTGTTAGGTTTTGAGCATTCTAACACTCCTATGGTGTACATGCAACCCTATAAACCTTGGATCTATGTTTTCTCTATTATACATGCAAATAATAAATATTCCAAGGTTTCATCCTAACTAGCATATTATGAAGCAACCATACTACAAAGTTCTAGTTAGATGACATACCTTTGATGTTGCTTGAAGTCTTGAACTTTAAGAGCTTAGCCCCAATAGTGTGGAAGCCTCAAGTGGAATCACAAATCACCAAAACACCTTGGAAGAACTTGAGAGAATATGTATGCTCACTAAAATCGGCCCACACTTTTTTCACACACTTTTTCAATTTTGTGAGCCAATGACCCCTTTATATATTATGGAGGATTAGGGTTACATCCATGTAAACCCTAATACCCATGACCTTTCATTTACATAGGATCCATGGGTTAAAAGCTCCATGGACCATCCATGAAAGCTTAGCCCAACCTAAATGAACTTGGCCCATTCCATATATATAAGAGTCCATATTTAATTAGCTCTTTTTGATCACTTAATTAATTCTAAATTAATTCTTGATCAATACTAATTAAATAATATGATTCCATATTAATATATTAGAACTTATAATATATTAATATAAATCATAAATATACTATTCTCAAAAGACTATCCATATAAATTGTGCCGGTGAAGTGCAACCCAAATGAACCATGTCGGGTCGGGTCAAGTACATACCAAATATAGTTATGGACTTAGACATTGATCCAACAGTAGCTTGACGTCGAGAGCCTAGTGCCCCAAGTGTGACACCTCAAATGGTTCACACAACATCATCAACACATGGAATAACCATGAGAAGAAGACACTCATGCTCAAACTCGGCTAGCCCTCATATATGTATCACTAGTGCAAATTTCTTGAGCTAAAGGGGTCCTTTTATAGTGTGCACATTATGGTTACACCATGTAACCCATTACTTTACCTATTCCTTATGCTCCATGGGTTTTAACCTCCATGGAGTATTGTAACAACGAAAATTTCCAAAATAGTTTTTCATTTTTAAAACATGCTTTTATTCATAAGGTACTATCAAAACATAGTGTATCCAATGTTATCATAACAAAACATATCCCAGAATCTCAAGACAAAGACTTTATGAGTGTGTACGGATCATGCCGACGCCTTCCCGCGATCCTCGCTAGTACCTGAAACACATAACACAACAACTGTAAGCATAAATGCTTAGTGAGTTCCCCAAAATACCACATACGTACATACGCCACTCAAGGCTATAAGACCTTCTGGTCCCTATATCTCAGGGGACTTCCGTCCCATAACCCTGGTAGACCTTCCGACCCTACCTGTAATGACCTTCCGGTCCATATCACTCTGACCTTCCGGTCCATATCCTCTTGACCTTCCAGCCCACATCATAACATACACAACACATACATATCACATAACAACATACAGTACATACACATCATAGCATACAAGACCTTCCGGTCACACATAGGTACCCTTCCAGGTACAGTATAGTGAGAAGACTCACCTCGGGTAACTCGGATAATCTCGCACACGGGTATACTGATCTAGCCCCCGCCTAATCACATAAACAATATCCTCAAATAAATAATGGCTCTCAAAGGCTAGATTAAATCCCTTTCTACAATCCCCCAGAAGGGTAAAAGATCATTTTACCCCTCCTTGACCCAAAAGTCCAAATGTTGACTAAAACCCTAAAAGTCAACAAAAGTCAACAGGGGGCAGTACGCGGCGCGTACCAGCTCTTGTACATGGGGCGTACTCCGGTGATCCAGAATCGGGGTCTCAAACCCTTACGCTGCGCGTACTGAGATTTACGCCCAGCGTAAGTCTCAGTTTCATGCCCTCATGGATTTTGGTCTTAAACGGTTAAGACATAAACTCAAACTCCAGATCTGACTTCTCTAAGGTCACTTAATCCATAAAGTTGAAACCTTTAAGCCTTTACATGGCTGTAAAGGTCACCAATCACTTTAAACACCTTTCCTCTTTCCACATTAAGCCAATATCTAATGCATGACTTAATATTCATGTCCAAGATTGGATTTTTATGAACCTTCAACTCCTAATACACTGGAATAGGGCAGATCTAAGCATATGGAGACCATTTGCTCATAAAGTCTCCACCTTGGGACCAAAAACCCTAAGAATTGGTCCATGAAGCACAAATCAAAAATGACAAGGAAAGCTTTGAGCTTTTTACCTCTACAAGAAGCTCCAACCTCTGTAGAACTCAGATCTACTCTTTTCCAACAACTTCTAGCTTCTAATATGGCCTCCTCTTCTCCTTCACCACCTTGAAATGGCACTTTCAAGCTTAAGAACACACACACAAGCTTAAGACGGGTTTTTGCTCTCTTCGGGTTTCACTCTCTGTAATATGGTGGCTGGGGTAAGGACCATATCATTCCTTTTATAGTCCTCAAGTCTCATTTAGGGTTTTGTATCTGAGACAGTTACACCCAACGTAACTTTGGTACGCCCAGCGTACCTAATTGAGTCCGCGTCCATAATAAGCGCATGAGTACGCGCAGCGTACTCTTCAGTACGCCCAGCGTACTCGTTTGCAACACTTTTCAGTTTGGGCTAAACTTGACAATTTGGTAAAGAAAAAGGGTTAAATAGATGTACTTAAATTTCGGGATGTTACAATTCTCCCCCACTTAAATAGATTTCGCCCTCGAAATCGCTTCTTGACCACACATAGCTCGAACCTAACTCGGGAAGCACCACTGAAAAGACCTCATATCCCACCACTATCTTTCCATGGACGCCTGAGTCCAAACAGGAACTCCCAACTCTGGAACCCAAACCGACCCCTCTGCCGCTAAGATACCCCTTTCTGACTTTCCCAAATTCGGGAAATTCTAGTGGCCTGGCCCGCCACCAGACCGCCACTCATGCTATCACCATGATAATCGACCCTCGAACATCAAACCCTGATAACTCACTGCTCCTATGGTTCTCACAAGACAAAATTC
The DNA here is from genome assembly GCF_052849685.1 of Lactuca virosa. NCBI lineage: Eukaryota > Viridiplantae > Streptophyta > Magnoliopsida > Asterales > Asteraceae > Lactuca > Lactuca virosa. The sequence goes on along the minus strand of NC_136426.1, from coordinate 110,751,700 downwards.
AACAATCGGCTATCGATCACTCATACCAATGTACCAAACAATCTGGATCACGCCCCAAGGAACGAAAAGCCTCCACATTCCCCCCTAGGGCTCACCCACTGAACTACTATCAGAACCCATCCGAACAATAAACTTTCAACACCCTGTTCTTAGACCCAAGAAAAAAATCATGCTCGATTAGAAGTCCTAAAACATCCAAAAATCGCAACCCTTCACCTTCTCCCAGATATCTCTTTTACAATAAGCACCTGGTCTACTCTCGACCCCACTGCTGGACCTCCAAAGGTTACCCCCAACGAATACTACAAATCCCAACCGATGATCAACTCAACCCCGACCTCTGTCATCTACTGCTCATCGATCCATGCATCTCGCGGTGCCTCCCAACGAAGCACTCAACTCAGAACTCATCTCTCCTATACAATGCACCACCAGGGCCAAACTCAACACGAGAGTTTGGTCCGAATCAGAGTTGGAACCACTCGTCCCAACGAAGCACTCAACTCAGAACTCATTCCCCGCAACCCATGCGTACCTCACTTATCCCATTCCTTCGGATTGCGATGTCCACACCTCACTCAGAACATAATGATTCCCGATCATTGAGGAGACCCCGGTCTCGCCCCTGGTCCGACCACAAGGCTCCCAAAAACTCATAAATTAGGGCCACCCCATGCCTAAAACTCTTCTGCGTCATGCTCTGATCAAAGAGTACTTTATCATAACAACTTCTCGCTGACTAGTGTGTACTACGTCTCCCCGTAGCATCACAACAACCTCTCACTGACTGGTGAGTACTACGACTTCCTGCAGTATCACCACAACATCTCACTGACTGGTGAGTACTACGGCTTCCCGCAGTATCACCACAACCTCTCACTGACTGGTGAGTACTACGGCTTCCCGCAGTATCACCACAACCTCTCACTGACTGGTGAGTACTACGGCTTTCCGCAGTATCACCACACCTTTCACGCTTCCCCACAATCTCATTTACACGTCGATACCACACTGCCTTCACTTACTCATATTTCGCGGACCAATCATAGATAGGTGCATGCACTTACCCGAATTATGCATCACTATATCCGACGGAAATCGTCATAATAAAACACCCTTCTCTACTGCAATCCATATTCTTGGACAATCTCACTTGCTGTCATTAACCGAAAGGGCCCCCACTGGAATCATAGATGCTTGACCCACCACTTGTCGTCTCCACTCAAGACTCAAAATGATCCGAAATCCAATGCATTAAATTCGGATACCTCGATACACCACCATAGGACCTCACGACGTCTCGCCTCATCCACTGATCTTCTTGTTCCACACCCTGAAATTGGTTGTCTAATCAACGTCTGCCCTTCCCAAACTGAATAATAGCCCCATCATTGAACCAGAATTCCTCAACCGCCGAACTCACACTACGAGCCAACTATCTCGAATTCACCATTTTGACCTCGAAGCATTCCCGTTCACCCCAAGGTCTCCGACCAACGGCCACTTGCCGTGGAGGCACTCATCCTTTTCCAACATAACACATGCATTATCTCGCTATGCACCTTGTCTCAATCACCAATAACCCTGGGCTCATGAATCCGCACCGCATGTCTCTATATCCAGATCTCTAACCATTCTCGATCAAATCTCTGATCCCCTCAATAAAATACTCGGTTCTCCCCCACTTAGGGTTCGAACCATCCCTAATTGGCGTACCAGCAATCTATCCCACAGATTGTTTCCACCACTTGTTGGATTAGTGTCTAAGTCCATAACTATTTTGGTATGTACTTGACCCGATTATGAGCATGGTCCTTTTGGGTTGCCTTCACCATAGCAATATGTAGGATGAATTAAGGAGAGAAAGGTTTAATTATGATTTATTAATATATTATAAGAATAATATATTAAAGGAGAAATCATATTGTTTAATTAATATTAGTCAAGAATTAATTAAGAATTAATTTGGTGGCTAAAAGAGATTAATTAAACTTAGGGGACTGGATTTGTAATTATAAGATAATTACAATTGGGCTATGGATCACCTAATAATATATAGGTTGGACGAATTCTATGGGAAGCCCATTCGAAATCGTCCAAGGGATATGTTAAAGGAGTCCATGGGCTGCTTAGGGCTTAAGCAGCCAGATTAGGGTTTCCTAGTTGTAAACCCTAATAGCCTACATGTATATAAAGGACCCTTAAGCCCCAAAAACATCGTGAAGTATTCCTTTAGGGTTTCCAGCCGCTTTTGGTGCCTCCTCTCTCCTCCCTCTTCATCCAAGTTGCTTAGTGGTGTTTGTTACTCCATTAGAGGTGCAACACTTGAGGCACTAAGCTTTCTGAAGCTAATCAAAGCAAGGAATTGATTGTTATTACTATATAGCAATCAAAGGTAATTACTAAACCCTTATTTCAGTTCTTATATGATAGATCTAGGGTTTATAGCTTTGGATATTCAATTGCATGTTCATTAGACAAACTAGATCCAAAAGCTATTAGGGTTTGCATGTACACCATAGGAATGATGTATTGCTTGAAACCCATTAGTGGTATCAGAGCCTAGGGTCGTTTGCTAATGAATTGATGCTTATTTGATCGAAAATTGCTTAAAAAATCGAATTTTCTGGGTTCTGATTGCCAGACTCGCTGAGTCCATGAATGGACTCGACGAGTAGGTCCTACTCGACGAGTTTCATTGTGGACTCGACGAGTCCAAGGATCTGTTGCCGGATTTTTCGATTTTTCCACTAGATTTTGTTGAGGATAATTGCCAAAACTCGTTTTTATTGCCTAAAATCGATTTTTTATGTTTGGAAAGATTATCCTTGTCAAAATTGATGGATTTGGTTAAATATGGATAATATAGGATTATTATTAGTAAATATTTGACCTAGTAAGGTTGAAAAAGTTTCAATTTACACCCTTTAGGTTTTACAGTTTGAATTTGAACTTTAAAAGTTTTTGTTTTGAGATTTAAACAGTTAAATCCTAATATTTTGAAAGGTTTCAAAACTTGTCCTCAAGTTTTGGAATTTAAATTTTTTGATTAAAAGTTAATTTTGAAATATTTAAATTCGAAACTCTAATGTTTTGAAATGTTTCAAAACTTGCCCTCAAGTTTTGGAATTTAAAAGTTAATTAAAAGTTTAATTTTGAAATGTTAAATTCTAAAACCCTCGTATTTTTGAAAAAGTTCAAATTACACCCTTATGGTTTTATTAATTAATTAAAGTGTATAATTAAAAGAGATTTAATAATTCCATAAAGTTTTGGTTTACACTTGATTAAATTAAAAGTATAATTTATTAAATTAGACCACATAGTATTTTAAAAGTGTAAAATACACCCTATACTATATATATGTAACGGTAAAAGTCTAATATATATATATATATATATATATAAGTAAACAGTCAGTCTTACCGTTAGTAGGCCTCATTCACAAAGCTGGTCTATAAGGGGTGTTTAAGGAAGTTGCCTATAAAATGGCGATTGAATGGGTATCCACTCTTACCCACCGCACTCTTGAATAGTGGAGGGTCGTTAGCCGAACGGGTAGGACATAACGAAACCTTCCATTATAAGTATAATGAAGTACAAAGTAACTAAATTCTTTTATAAATTCCCAAATCATAGTTACTTTAGGCAAAATGTGAAATTGTATGATAATCCATGGAATTACACTTCACACCCTTGCCAAACGTTAGTGGAGCGTGCGTGGTTAACCGGCACACTAATTTGGGGTTGACATTGGTAGTGAAGGATGGCTTGATGTTTATCATAGATCAATGGAGCGTGTGTGGTTAACCGGCACATTGATTAGGTGATAGTATCATTGAGTGCATCACGTAGATTCGTATGGTTATTCACACCTTGTTTGTGATCCTCGGCATCCCAGTCGCAAATTTGAAGGGCATTAATCGAGATTAAACATGCCATTGAAAAGTTCAATGAATCTCAAAAGATCTAGGAGTTTCAATTCATTTAAAACTTAAACTTTTTTTTTGTTTTTCATGGTGGAATTGGTAAATCGTCATTTACCTACCTTCAAATATTCTGCAACTAGATTACGGCATCCCTCTTCTAGGTTGTAGAGTATTGTGTTGGATCCTAGCCTTGATGTTTCATTTGGGTGTTACATCAAGGATTTTTATCAACTAACTTGATTTTTCTCCCGTTTTGTAGATGTCTAAATCTTACAATGGTCTTCCCAAGTCCCTTGGAACAAGCTTTCCAAATGAAGATGACGTTCCACGATACGATCAAGGAAATGAGAGTCATGCTTCACTTCCTCCACCTCCTCCAATTATTCTCCCTAACCCACAAGTTCAAAGGCTTGAAAAGTTCAAGCTCACTCAAGCCCTTTTGGCAAGTAAACACGAAGATGGGAAACCTGTGTGTGCACACATCTTAGAGATAAAGTCACACATTGATAGGTTAAGGATGATGGGTGTCGATATCTCAGAAATGTTGGCTGTTGAGTGGGTTCTTCAGTCACTTCCTGTATCATATAGTGTGTTCGTTAGAGAGTACTATATGATGGACCATGACGTGACCCTCATTGATTTGACCTATTTGCTTATAGCTGCTGAATCAGAAATGATTTGGCGTGCTGATCGAGCAGATTTATCTGGCAAATCAAACTCCCAAACTTCAATGGACATTGAAAATGGTGACATTGGAAATCCAGAAAAGGTAAATTCTGAGATAGTTCCTTGTGCCATTCCAAAAGAGTCCATCTGCTTCTACTGCCAAGAGAAGAGGCATTGGAGACGAAGCTGCCCTGTTTACCTGAGAGATCTAAGAGATGGGAAAGTCAAGACGTATGGCTCTACTTCAGGATCGAAGAAAAGAGAGGAAGCTTAAGGAAGAAGCGTGTTGAATCTGATCATGAAGAAATGGATTTCGATCGCATGGACTCGAGGATCAGATTTTTGAGCTGCTACTCTAGAGTTATGATAGAATGATAAGAAATATGAAATAGCATAAGTTTTCAATTGAATTGCATTGTAAGGACAAAATTTTTTCCGCAATAAAATAAATTTTGATTTTGTCTTATTTATTTATCTTTGCAATGGTGTGTATGAAAAATTGATGTTTGATTGTTTCTATTGTTAGCAATAATGGATTCTTTATTATGTTATTTATGGAAATGTCGAGAATTTGCCAAATAAGGGAAGATTCTCATCGCCCAAGTTTCAGTTGGACAGAAACTTGGAGTCATGCAACTTGGTTGTGTGATGAATGAGAAACTTCATATTTGGAAATTAGACTAATTCTTTGACAAAGTGTCAAGAGAAGGACTAGGAGATCGAGTACACTAGGTTGTGCATTGATCAAATCCACCACAAGAGTGATAAAGATATTCGTCATGATTTACTAATGTTTAGTAAATATGGTTATACTTATAAGATTAACTATAATTCTGAGTTGATTGAAAGAGTTTCAATCAATAGCAGAACGAATAAGAAGAATCAAGTAGACAGAAAGATAAAAGTTTCTCTATTCTAAGAAGAAGGGAGAGTACCTTTTATTGTGTTTTATGATAGGTCTTAATGATTAAGAACCATGTCTCAATTGATCCTCTAAGTGAGTCTTAGTGCAATTGCATGTCTAAGAAGAGGAATCGAGAATTATGGAAATAGTTAAATTAATAAGTCAATCATACTTCGTTCCAATATCAAGTCTTAGAGTCAAGATTCTGACATGAGTGACAAGTCTTAAGTAGGTTTATAACACTCGACAAATGTGGAATTTGGAAAAGTTTTCTTATTCTTGCACATTTGAAATTGGTAAGTTGTGATGTCTTGGATAAGACAAAGACCAACCAGGACCAATTGTGTGAAGTGTTAAACTTGAAGGCTACACTAACTCTTGAATATTTGTTTGTCAATAAATGTTTCTTGACAAGAGAACCTTATATGTCAAGGAGTCAATGGGAGTCTTAATGGTCTTGAAAAGTTTCAAGAACAAATCAAGAGTAAACCTAGTTAATCATCACTAGCGCACGACTTGAGGCTTATAACCTATCGTGTTGACATTATTTTGTTTCTGTGCCATTCCAATTAAGCTAAATATGTATGTGAGTTCCATGAGTTCTCATTTGAATGCATAAAGACAAAGCACCTTGATCAATGGAAAGTACATTGATATGTAAGGGTGAGTTGCTAAACCACTTGGAAGACATGGTGGGCACTCGTGTTACCATGAGGCAAGAAATCAAGATTGAACGAGTTCAGTCCATATGGTTTTGGATTTGTCGCAAACTTTCGTTTTTGACAAATTCACATGGATAGGAACACATACATCATAAAATCTAAGTGTCATAAGGTTTCCCTCCTTCATGAAAATGATTGTGAGGAAATGCTTTCACTAAGAGAGATTTTAAGAAGATAGCAATTGTGAAAATTGTATTCTCAAATTCGATTATGATTACGGCATCCCTTTTCTTAGTTCGAATGTGAGATTTGGCAATTGGTCTGAACATTTGGGACTTAGTAACATAAATTCTAAATTGTTTAGACACACATGTGAGCTATCTAAGGCAAAGGTGTATGAGCTTAAAAAGCTTAGATAAAGGCTTATCAAAGCATTAGGTATTAGAAATATGAACTTAAGGAATTCAATAAGCATTGTTTTTTGGAAGTTCAATTGTTTTCTGAATACATGTCAAAGCTAGTGGGAGCATAAGTGTTATGCTGGTAAGAAAATAATCATCACGTTAGTGGGAGCATGATTATTATGGTAAGTATTGCAAGTTAGCAATATTAATTATAGAAAACAAAGATTCACTTTACAAAGTTGCAAGGGTTGAAAAGTTGTTTTGCTATAATTAAGGGAGAGAATATTATACTTCGTTTCAAAATTCTAAAGCTTAGATCGAGAAACGTTAATAAATTTAGTCAAGGATACATAGTGCATTCTCAAAATTCGATTATGATTACGGCATCCCTTTTCATAGTTCGAATTGTGGGAACAGGGCACATAAAATATTATGGTAGAAGGCTGACAAAGTATCACGTCTTTATGTAAGACATTATGCATCGTGTCCAATACGCTTCGGGTATAGGATCAATTGCATATGCTATAATATTTGACCATTCTAAAATTTTCCAAATGCCTAGGGCATTAAGAGGGAAAAAGGACTAGAAATGGTTTTGACTAAAATAATTAAACAACTATCAAAGGACGATCTGAGGCTCACTGAGGATTTGTCGCTTGTGAGTAGTTGGAAGTATAGTACTGGATGGACTATATTGACATTATTATGAATAGATAAGATTCTATTAAGAATGAGTTGTCATATGGCAAATATGGAAATGTTTCCATTAATGGGACTTGGATATTAAGAAATATTTCTAGATTAGAAACTTTTATGTGAGAAGGATGTTCAAAGGAATGTACTTTGAATGTGAGACTTCATGTCTATGGAATTGTCTTGTAACAATTTCCGATAGAATACCTTGTAATTTCATTAGCCAGGTCTTGGTGACTTTCGTGCTGTGACATTACGAAAGAATCATTGCATAAAATGTTAGAATCTGACATATTCTGAAAGTGGTAAGAATTTGGTATTCTTATACTAATAATAAGGATTGGGGATTGTGAAATGAGTTTCATTGGAAAAGTTTTTCAATTGATCTATTTCACAAAGTATGGACCATAGGAAACCAAAGTGTGCATGCTTGGAGCATGGGACAATTGTGGTTATAATTCGGTAATAAGTTGATTTTCTGAAACAGTAAGCAATGAATAATGAGTAATCAATATGGTGTTTAAATAAAAGTGTTTTTATTTACGCTCAAAAGCTTTGGGGCCATATAGGATTAATATTATTATTGCGTTTCACTTTGCATGTTTTGACTTCCAGAATAACTAGGTTATTCAAACATCCACAGTCGGTCATACGTTGGAAGTAGGTATGAAGGAAGACTGTCATGAATCTGTCTGTAGATTGTCTAAGTGTTTAGACATAGCACAAGTTTGCTGCAGAGTTCATGAGTGCTTTAATAAGATTAGAGTATTGGATCAAACCCACGCTCAGTTGAATCACTTCATGTTTTTTTTTATCATGAGTAATTGTGAGACGATAACATTGTATATTCTTGAAACCGAGACGTGTGAGTTGTTATTTGTTGGTCGGTTGCATATTGATAATAAGAAAACGCACCAGTAACTTGGTGTTATAAAACTTATTGTTGTGTGTGATTCGATCAGTAAATGCAAGCGAGCATTTGAGTCGAAGTTTATCCATTCCTTTTACCCAAAGTGGGATAAAAGCGATATTTGTGGGCCTCTCGATGATTTAGTGATGACACCCTAAGCGCTTGGCCAAGCCGGGACTAATTTGATGTGTTCAATTGTAGTCTGTTGTCAGTCGTCATAAATCGGACCATCCCCAATTGGCGTACTCGGTTCTCCTCGACTTAGGGTTCGAACCATCCCCAATTGGCGTACCAGCAATCTATCCCACAAATTGTTTCCACCACTTGTTGGATTAGTGTCTAAGTCCATAACTATTTTGGTATGTACTTGACCCGATTATGAGCATGGTCCTTTTGGGTTGCCTTCACCATAGCAATATGTAGGATGAATTAAGGAGAGAAAGGTTTAATTATGATTTATTAATATATTATAAGAATAATATATTAAAGGAGAAATCATATTGTTTAATTAATATTAGTCAAGAATTAATTAAGAATTAATTTGGTGGCTAAAAGAGATTAATTAAACTTAGGGGACTGGATTTGTAATTATAAGATAATTACAATTGGGCTATGGATCACCTAATAATATATAGGTTGGACGAATTCTATGGGAAGCCCATTCGAAATCGTCCAAGGGATATGTTAAAGGAGTCCATGGGCTGCTTAGGGCTTAAGCAGCCAGATTAGGGTTTCCTAGTTGTAAACCCTAATAGCCTACATGTATATAAAGGACCCTTAAGCCCCAAAAACATCGTGAAGTATTCCTTTAGGGTTTCCAGCCGCTTTTGGTGCCTCCTCTCTCCTCCCTCTTCATCCAAGTTGCTTAGTGGTGTTTGTTACTCCATTAGAGGTGCAACACTTGAGGCACTAAGCTTTCTGAAGCTAATCAAATTAAGGAATTGATTGTTATTACTATATAACAATCAAAGGTAATTACTAAACCCTTATTTCAGTTCTTATATGATAGATCTAGGGTTTATAGCTTTGGATATTCAATTGCATGTTCATTAGACAAACTAGATCCAAAAGCTATTAGGGTTTGCATGTACACCATAGGAATGATGTATTGCTTGAAACCCATTACCACTAACATCGCACCTACTCTTGGAAGGTGTTACGCAACGCTCGATGATATCCCGACAGAGATCGAGTGACTCCAAGTACCCTGAAACTCAGATGAAATCCTCAGAACTTCCCACCATGACTGCCTCCAACCATTCAGAATCTCACATCATTCCTTCACCGGACCTCCCAACTGTCCAGTATTAACCCTGACTCTTAGTCTGGAAGTAATGATCTAACGTACTCCTCATCATCGGATCCTCAACCAACGTTCCATCACGTCACTTATCATAAGAGCAGAAACCATTTTCCCACTCTTAATACCCATCAAAGACAATAAGGGCCACCGCCCTGATATACTCCTCTTGATCGTCTGACGCTGCAGCTAACAAATGCCCTACTACACTCAATTAGGGTGTATCATGGTCCTTGTCCATCCCAGTCCCCACTGATGACCTGTTCAAGCTATATCTTTACCTCGCGGCAGACCTACTGCCATATACTCTGGTTGAAGATCACCATCAGTGCAATCCCACAGGGCTCACCCCCAAAACCAGAAACTGAAATCTCAACACCTCTTTTGTCTCCCACAGGAAATGGAAATAGCACCATTCGGGTCACAGAAAGTGACATCTCCACTATCGGTTGGTCGCCCAGCCCAGACCGTATTCTCCCACAACGCACCATCCCTACTCATCCCTAAGTCTTGAGACTCCAACTGGCATATCACCAACAATCCCTCGGAGCTCACTCGATTTCCCCTTTCAAGGGATGCTCCACTAAAACTCGTTCATCATGGCCTTCTGGCCCCATACTCCTTCACCTCTGATCTCAGTCTAGACAATCACCATAGAATAACCGGTAAAAACCAGAAACACTAACCGCCACATGTCATGGTACTCAAACCATGTGGCCACCTCTCGATCTACTATGAATCATGGTACCCGTACCATGTCATATCCTCTTAATCTACTTCGAATCATGGTACTCGAGCCATGTTCCCTCTTCTCAATCCACCTCAAATCATGACACTCGAACCATGACATCACCTCTCGACCTGCTACAATTCATGGTGCTCGAACCATGACGTCACCGCTCGATCTGCTACTTATCATGGTACTCGAACCATGACATCACTTCTCAATCCGCCACTTATCATGGTACTCAAACCATGACATCACTTCTCAATCTGCTACTTATCATGGTACTCGGACCATGACATCACCTCTAAATCTGCCACTTATCATGGTACTTGAACCATGACATCACTTCTCAATCCGCCACTTTAGAATCCTCCGGAATAACCTTCCGGATCACCGCGGCCATCTCGTCATAAATCATACGGCGAATCTCATCATCGCTAACACCGCTGCTCTCCGGTGTGTGGTGTACCAACCATGATGTCTCTGAAACACAACACAAAGATGTTGGATTAATGTCTAAGTCCATAACTATATTTGGTATGTACTTGACCCGACCCGGCATGGTCCATTTGGGTTGCACTTCACCGGCACAATTTATATGGATAGTCTTTTGAGAATAGTATATTTATGATTTATATTAATATATTATAAGTTCTAATATATTAATATGGAATCATATTATTTAATTAGTATTGATCAAGAATTAATTTAGAATTAATTAAGTGATCAAAAAGAACTAATTAAATATGGACTCTTATATATATGGAATGGGTCAAGTTCATTTAGGTTGGGCTAAGCTTTCATGGATGGTCCATGGAGCTTTTAACCCATGGATCCTATGTAAATGAAAGGTCATGGGTATTAGGGTTTACATGGATGTAACCCTAATCCTCCATAATATATAAAGGGGTCATTGGCTCACAAAATTGGCACAAGTGTGTGAAAATAAGAGTGGGCCGATTTTAGTGTGCATACATATTCTCTCAAGTTCTTCCAAGGTGTTTTGGTGATTTGTGATTCCATTTGAGGCTTCCACACTATTGGGGCTAAGCTCTTAAAGCTTAAAGACATCAAGCTACATCAAAAGGTATGTCATCTAACTAAAACTTTGTAGTATAGGTGCTTCATAATATGCTAGTTAGGATGAAACATTGGAATAGTTAATATTTGCATGTATAATAGAGAAAACATAGATCCAAGGTTTACAGGGTTGCATGTACACCATAGGAGTGTTAGAATGCTCAAAACCCAATAGTGGTATCAGAGTCATGTGTTGTTTTCTGTTATATTGATGCAAATGTTTTATTTTCAAGTTGAAAAAAAAGGAAAAAAAACATGACGTTTGTCAAATTTTAAGATAATTACTTGTTTTGTGAAAAACGAATTATTTGTAAAATTTGAATCATTTGTTATATGAGTTAAATTAGGTCAAATTTAGTAAAAGATAAAATGATATGATTATTTTATTAGTTTTAAAAGTTTGATCTAAATGTTTTAAGGAGTTACATATTTTGTCATAAAATTTTGGAGCTCAAAAGTTTTTTTTTTAAGTTTTGATCTTAAGGGTTTTTGAAACTTCCATAAGTTATGGATATGAAAGTTTTTTTTTAAAAAAAAATTGATTCAAAGTTTTTATGGAGTTACAAAAATTTGGTGTTAATGTTTTAAAGAATTCCATAACTTGTTCTTAAGTTATGGAACATGGAAAGTTTCATCATAAAACACCATTAATTCCATAAGTTATGGAATCCAAAGGTTTTCAAGAATTACAAAACTTGCCCTCAAGTTTTGGAATTTGAGAAAAGTTTTTTATGAAAAAAATAATTGAATTCTAAAACTCTTGGGTTCATAACTTAAACAATTAATTAAATGGTTTTAATTTTGAATTTAATAATTGGAATTATGATGTTTTATTGAATAATTCAATTAACTCTTATGGACTTTATTAATAGATAATTAAAGTGTTTAATTAAAAGAGAATTAATAATTCCATAATGACATGGTTTAAATTTAATTAAATTAAGAGTATAGTTTAATTAATAGATTAAACCACCAAGTATTTTAAATGTCTAAAATACACCCTTATACTATTATAATATTAAAAGTTTAATATATTATATGTATAAGAGCAAGTCGTCTTACCATTAGTAGGCCTCATTCACGAAGCCGGTCTATAAGGGGGGTATAAGGTTACTGCCTATAAAATGGCAGTTTAATGGGTGTCCACTCTCACTCACCGCTTCCTTGACCGGTGGAGGGTCGTTAGCCGAACAGGTAGGACAAGGACTATAATTCTCCCTTCATTATAAGTATAATGATAAATACTAAGTAACTAAACACTTATAAATTCCCAATCTTAGTTACTTAGGAAAATGTGAATAAGGTGCTAATCCATGAAATTACACTTTGCACTTTGTTTAAGCTGTTAGTGGAGCGTGTGTGGTTAACCGACACATTAACCTGTACTTAACAAGGTAGGCAAAGGGTAACTTAATGTTTATCATAGTATCGTTGGAGCGTGTGTGGTTAACCGGCACATCGATTGAGGGGTAAATATTAAGGGTACCAAGTATATTTGCATGGTTACTTCACACCTTGTTTTGTGATCCTCGGCATCCCAGTCACAAAACCTGAAGGGCACACTCGAGATTGAAACATGCCATTGAAAAGTTCAATGAATCTCAAAAGAATCTAGGAGTTTCAAAACCAATTAAAACCTAATAATACATTTCGTTTATCTTGGTGGAAATTGGTGAATCGTCATTCACCTACCTTCAAATATTTTATAGCTTGGATTACGGCATCCCTCTTCCAAGTTATAAAATAGTTTGTTGGGTCCTAGCCTTAATATATCATATTGGGTGTTATATTAAGGACTTAAATCAACTTTACATGAATTTCTCCCATTGTTGATGTCTGGTTTAGACAACAATGATCTTCCCAAACCAAGCTTTCCTAATGAATATGACTTCCCGAGTTTGGCTCATGGAAGTCATACTTCTCTTTCTCCACCTCCTCCAATTATTCTCCTTAACCCACAAGTTCAAGGTCAATCAAGCCCTAATGGCAAGCAAGGTCTATGTGTGATCACATCTTAGAGATGAAGTCACATATTGACAAGGCAGGAGAGTTGGGTGTCAAAGTCTTGAGAAAGTTGGATGTTCAATCACTTTCTAAGTCACATAGTGAGTTCCTTTGGGACTACTATGAAACAGACTATGACATGAACCTTAATGATCACATCTATTTGCTTGGTGCTGCTGAATCAGCAATGATTTGGAACAATAGTAAAGCAAATTTGATTAGAAGATCAACTTCCCAAAAAAAAACTTTATGGACAGTGACAATGGTGACACTGGAAATCCAGAAAAAGCATTCTCTTCCCAATGGAAAGGGATTGGCCATAGTCAACCCGGTTGACCAAATGGTAAAGAGAAAGGCTAAGTCTGAGATAGTCCCATTACCAAAGGGTCCATATGTTTATTTTGCCAAAGGAAGGGGCGTTGATTGCAAAGCTACCAAATTTACCTAAGGATGTTAAAGTCAATAAGTTTGACTCTACATCAGGTAGAGCCCATTATCTAACTCTGTTAAGTTCTATTCTGAGATCCTCATTACATGATGTGACTGGGTCACATGTTGATGTTTTAAGAATCAAATAATAGAGAGAAATCTTAAAGGAAGTATATGTTGATTCTGATCGCGAAGGTGGATTTCGATCGCATCAGAATTTTAAGCAGTTGCTTAAGAAGTTATGATATATTGCTAAGGAATAGATAACAACAATTTTCCATATGGATTGTAAGGATAAGTTTTTCCGCAAAGTTTTAAAATAAAAGAAAATTGTTTAATTTTATTTATTTGAAGTATCCTTACAATGGCATTTGTGGAAAATTGTTGCTTATATGATTCCACTGACAACAATATTGGAAAATGGATTTGATTCTTTCATTTGTGGTAGTGTCTAAATTTACCAAATCAGGAAAGTTCCTCATCACCCAAGTTTCAATTGGACCGAAACTTGGAATCATGCAAGTTGAATAGTATGATGAATGAGAACTTTCAAGCATTGGAAAATCAAGACTAATTACTTGTTCACATGGATGTATGAGTCAAGTGAAGGACTAAAGGGATCAAGTACACATTCTTGTGCACTGGTCATGTCCACCACAAAGCTCGTTAAGACTATTTGATTTACTAAAGTTTAGTAAATATGGTTATACTTACAAGTTTAAGTATAATTCTGAAACATTGGAAAAGTCTCAATGTATGGCAGAACGAATGGGAAGAATCAAATTAGGCAGAAAGATAAAAGTTTCTCAAATCTGAAAAGATGGGAGAGTACTTTAGTATCATGTTTGTGATCATCTTAATGATTTAGAAATCATATCACAATTAGTCCTCTAAAGGTCATCTTAGTGCATTCTTATGACTAAGAAGAGGAGTCATGAATTGTTGAAATGGTTAGATCAGGAAGATGAGTCATACTTCGTTCCAAAAAAATTCTTAGAGTCATACTCCAAGATTGTAACTTGAGTGACATATCTTAAAGAAAGGTTTAAAACACTTGTCAAATGTAAGAGTAAAAGTGTCCTACTCTTGTAAATTTGAAATTGGTAAGTTGTGATGTTTTGGATAAAACAAAGACCAACTAAGGCCAATTGTGTGAAGTGTTTGTCTTGATAAAGAATCCGCACTATCTCTTGAATATTTGGCAAGATAGTCTTATATGTCAAGAGGACAGTGGGAGTCTTAAAGATCCTAAAAATAATTTCAAGAACTAATCAAGAATAAAACCTGAGGTTCTTCACTAGCACACGACTTGAGGTTTATAACCTATCGTGTTGACATATTATGTGCCCATTCCAGTTAAAGTTGGCTTTGCATAGGAGTTCTAAAAGTTATCAATTGGTTGCATAACAACTTGGAAGCAATGGCAGGCCCTGTACTGCCAGGTAGCAAGAAGTTAAGATTGCATAAGTTCAGTCCATATGAGTTTGGATTTGTCATTATCCTTGTCTTGTGACTATGGTTTTGATGATTCACATGGATAAGAACACATACACCATAAAATCTAAGGGTCATAAGGTTTCTCTCCGATTCATGAAAATGATGGTGAGGAAACACTTCCACCAAGTAGATTTGAAGCAGATGGCAAAAGGTCTAAACAATTGAGACTATGATTACGGCATCCCTTTTCATAGTTCTGAAATTATTTAGACACACATGCATGCTATCTAAGGAAAGGTGTATGATTTTGATAAAGTTTTATCAAAGCATCTCGTATCAGAAATCTGAACTTTGGTAAGAAAGTCAATAAAGTATTGATTTCTAGAAGTCTAGCTGATTTTTGAGTACATGTCAAAGCTAGTGGGAGCATAAGTGTTATGCTAATAATCATCATGTTAGTGGGAGCATGATAATTATTGTTAGTGTTGCAAGTTAGCAATGTTAATTATAGAAAACAAAAGTTTCAATTCGTGAGGCTGCAGGGATTGAAAAAGTTGTTTTGCTATAATTAAGAGAGAGGATATACTTCATTTCAGTTCTAAAGGCTTAGATTGAGACCTTAATCATCTTTAGTCAAGAATATATATATGAATTTCATGTTGGATTGGTTCAACTTAAGGAAATTCTATATATTGCGTTCTCAAAATTCGATTATGATTACGGCATCCCTCTTCATAGTCAAATTTTGAAAACATGGCAAATAAAAATATTGTAGCAAAAGACTGGTCTAGAATCATGTCTTTATGTGAGACATCATGACTCGTGTACCATTTGCTTTGGGTACAGGATCGATTGCATGTGTTATAATATTTGTCATTTCTAAATTTTTCCAAATGCCCAGAGGCATTAAGAAGGGAAAAGGTCTAGAATTGGATATGACTAAAATGATTAAGCAATTGTCGAGGACAATCTGAGGTTTACCAAAGATTGGTTGCTCAGGGACAGTTGGAAGTATAGTGCTAATTTTGGAAGGACCATATTGACATATTCTGAAAAGAGGCATCTCTTATTCAGAAGTGATAGTCAAAATGAGAATATGGAGTT
Source organism: Lactuca virosa (assembly GCF_052849685.1). NCBI lineage: Eukaryota > Viridiplantae > Streptophyta > Magnoliopsida > Asterales > Asteraceae > Lactuca > Lactuca virosa. The sequence continues at coordinate 110,735,451 of NC_136426.1, read as the reverse complement.
GTCTCCATAGGTGGAAGTTATCTGTGTAAGATTAGAAAACTTAATGCAAGAAGCATGTCCAAAGCAATGTACTTTGAATATGAGACTTAGTTCCATGGAGTTGATCTCCATTGGAATACCTTATAATGACTGTTGACAAGTCTTTGTGACTTTGTACATATTCATTATAGGAGGGTCAGTGCATATAAGTTTAAAATCTAAACAGATTTCGATAAATGATAGGAATTTGAAATTCTTACATTTTTCGATAAGGATTTGGGAGTGTGAAATTAGAATCATTGAAATTATGTTCAATTGGTTTATTTCACAAAGTAAGGATCATAGACAAACATAGAGTGCATACTTGGTGTATGGCAAAGCTATTGTTTAAGAAAAACATAGTGTACATGCTTGGAGCATGGGACAACTAGTGTTTTTAATTCAAGTATAAAATTGATAAAACCAAAACAATGAATAATGAGTAATCAGTATGGTGATAAATAAGAGTGTTTATTTATATTCATAGGGTTTGATACCATATTTGATTCATTTATTCTTGTGTTTCACTTTGCATGTTTTGACTTCCAGAATAACTAAGTCGCTCTTCCTGAATGATTAAGTTATTCAAACCATCCACAGTCGGTCATATGTTGGAAGTAGATATGAATCAAGACTGTCATGGGTTGGTTTGTAGAGGTCCAAGTTGGTGGACAAAGTGGTGCTACAACACTCATGAGTGCTCATAAGTTCTGAGTATTGGATTCAACCCGCGCTCATTTGAATCACTTCATGGATTTTATCACGAGTGATCATGAGACGATAATATCTTATATTCTTCAAACCTAGAGATATGAGTTGTTACTATGAGTTGGTTATACATTGATTGCACGAAAACGCATTTGGTAACTCGATGTTATAAAACGTGCCTTTGTGTATGATTCAACAAGTAGTAGAACAAGCCATATGAGTCAAAGTTTATCCATTCCTTTTACCTTCGGGATAAAAGCGATATCTGTGGGCCCCTCGATGATTTAGCGATGACACATGTGAGTGCTTGGCCAAGCCAGGACTGATTTGATTTGTTCAATCAGTCAGTCATCATAAATCGAAAATCGGGAAACAACAAATGGACAGAGAGAATGATTATAATCCATGTCTCAGTCCATATGATATCTAGAATGGAGGAATATATGATCCCTTATCTAATGGACAAGTCATTGACAAGGTCAGAGTTCGACAGCGCCTTTAAGAGCTACGATTGCCAGTTAGGTTTTGAAGTCATACTCAATAATAGTTTTAGACTTATCCAAGTGGGAGACTGTTGGATTAATGTCTAAGTCCATAACTATATTTGGTATGTACTTGACCCGACTCGGCATGGTCCATTTGGGTTGCACTTCACCGGCACAATTTATATGGATAGCCTTTTGAGAATAGTATATTTATGATTTATATTAATATATTATAAGTTCTAATATATTAATATGGAATCATATTATTTAATTAGTATTGATCAAGAATTAATTTAGAATTAATTAAGTGATCAAAAAGAACTAATTAAATATGGACTCTTATATATATGGAATGGGCCAAGTTCATTTAGGTTGGGCTAAGCTTTCATGGATGGTCCATGGAGCTTTTAACCCATGGATCCTATGTAAATGAAAGGTCATGGGTATTAGGGTTTACATGGATGTAACCCTAATCCTCCATAATATATAAAGGGGTCCTTGGCTCACAAAATTGGCACAAGTGTGTGAAAATAAGAGTGGGCCGATTTTAGTGTGCATACATATTCTCTCAAGTTCTTCCAAGGTGTTTTGGTGATTTGTGATTCCATTTGAGGCTTCCACACTATTGGGGCTAAGCTCTTAAAGCTTGAAGACATCAAGCTACATCAAAAGGTATGTCATCTAACTAGAACTTTGTAGTATAGGTGCTTCATAATATGCTAGTTAGGATGAAACCTTGGAATAGTTAATATTTGCATGTATAATAGAGAAAACATAGATCCAAGGTTTATAGGGTTGCATGTACACCATAGGAGTGTTAGAATGCTCAAAACCCAACAAAAGATACCAGAGACTCGATCGAGTATACTAGCACTCGATCACCCAACCCTACTTGTTTCCTTGGTACCTTAAGGATTCTTACTTGGACTGCTCACTGATCCGATGTTTCCAGTAGTACGGGCCCTATACTACCTTTCACACCGCATCAGTTATTCATCCCAAGTCCTCCTCCTAGGATCCCATATCACAAGTACTCTACATCTAGCTAAGCATAGGCTACCCTTCGGTAGACCTCTCATAAGCTCCTCACTGCTACCTACTCACTTTCGAAGCATCACATAGCAGCAGTAATCTCCTAGGCTAAGGCATCACAAATCAGGCCACTCTAGTCCTAATATGAATACCTAGCCTACTCTAGCATGCATAGCATATCATATCATATCTCATAATACATAATGTAAGGGTATTTTGGGAAATCACCGTACGGGCGCTGGCTGATCGTACACACTGCTCCTTCCTGCTTTTCTCAAAGTCTTTTAGTCTTTTAGAAAAATTGTTCCTTTTTATGAAAAACTTTCTAAAATCCTCAGTTTGAGTTCAGATACGCCCGAAGGTGCATCCGAATCCCTCAAACCAAGGCTCTGATACCAACTTGTAACAACGTAAATTTCCAAAACAGTTTTTCATTTTTAAAACATGCTTTTATTCATAAGGTACTATCAAAACATAGTGTATCCAATGTTATCACAAAAAAACATATCCCAGAATCTCAAGATAAAGACTTCATGAGTGTGTACGGATCATGTCGGCGCCTTCCCGCGATCCTCGCTAGTACCTGAAACACATAACACAACAACTGTAAGCATAAATGCTTAGTGAGTTCCCCAAAATACCACATACGCACATACGCCACTCAAGGCTATAAGACCTTCTGGTCCCTATATCTCAGGGGACTTCCGTCCCATAACCCTGGTAGACCTTCCGCCCCTACCTGTAATGACCTTCCGGTCCATATCACTCTGACCTTCCGGTCCATATCCTCTTGACCTTCCAGCCCACATCATAACATACACAACACATACATATCACATAACAACATACAGTACATACACATCATAGCATACAAGACCTTCCGGTCACACATAGGTACCCTTCCAGGTACAATATAGTGAGAAGACTCACCTCGGGTAACTCGGATAATCTCGCACACGGGTATACTGATCTAGCCCCCGCCTAATCACATAAACAATATCCTCAAATAAATAATGGCTCTCAAAGGCTAGATTAAATCCATTTCTACAATCCCCCAGAAGGGTAAAAGATCATTTTACCCCTCCTTGACCCAAAAGTCCAAATGTTGACTAAAACCCTAAAAGTCAACAAAAGTCAACAGGGGGCAGTACGCGGCGCGTACCAGCTCTTGTACGCGGGGCGTACTCCGGCAATCCAGAATCGGGGTCTCAAACCCTTACGCTGCGCGTACTGAGATTTATGCCCAACGTAAGTCTCAGTTTCATGCCCTCATGGATTTTGGTCTTAAACGGTTAAGACATAAACTCAAACTCCAGATCTGACTTCTCTAAGGTCACTTAATCCATAAAGTTGAAACCTTTAAGCCTTTGCATGGTTGTAAAGGTCACCAATCACTCTAAACACCTTTCCTCTTTCCACATTAAGCCAATATCTCATGCATGACTTAATATTCATGTCCAAGATTGGATTTTTATGAACCTTCAACTCCTAATACACTGGAATAGGGCAGATCTAAGCATATGGAGACCATTTGCTCATAAAGTCTCCACCTTGGGACCAAAAACCCTAAGAATTGGTCAATGAAGCACAAATCAAAAATGACAAGGAAAGCTTTGAGCTTTTTACCTCTAAAAGAAGCTCCAACCTCTGTAGAACTCGGATCTACTCTTGTCCACCAACTTCTAGCTTCTAATATGGCCTCCTCTTCTCCTTCACCACCTTGAAATGGCACTTTCAAGCTTAAGAACACACACACAAGCTTATGACGGGTTTTTGCTCTATTAGGGTTTCACTCTCTGTAATATGGTGGCTGGGGTAAGGACCATATCATTCCTTTTATAGTTCTCAAGTCTCATTTAGGGTTTTGTATATGAGCCAGTTACGCCCAGCGTAACTTTGGTACGCCCAGCGTACCTAATTGAGTCTGCGTCCATAATAAGCGCATGAGTACGCGCAGCGTACTCTTCAGTACGCCCAGCGTACTTGTTTGCAACACTTTTCACTTTGGGCTAAACTTGACAATTTGGTAAAGAAAAAGGGTTAAATAGATGTACTTAAATTTCGGGATGTTACAAGTATCCATGGATCACCACATGGGTTAAACCCAACATAAAGAATCATGGATCATAAGCCCACATATATAAGAATGAATGATTTACACAATCAATCCCCATATGTTTAATTAGTATCTTTTTTATCACTAAATTATGTCCAAATTAATTCTTGATCAATACTAATTAAATAACATGATTTCATATTAATATATTAGAACTTATAATATATTAATATGTCACAAAATGTCTTCTCCTCACAAACGGTCTATCCAAATGTTCCGATGCCATGCAACCCAAATGGACCATGCCGAGTCGGGTCAAGTACATACCAATTATAGTTATGGACTTAGACACTAATCCAACAACTGGGACGAGCACTTACCTCTGATAGAGTTTTCCTACAACAATAGTTTCCACTCGAGCATCAAGATGGCACCCTATCAAGCTTTGTACGGACAGAAGTGTCGTACGTCGTATTGTTGGCTTGAGGCCGGAGAGAAGCAGTTTATGGGCCCCGAGATAGTCCATGAGACTGCTGAGAAGTTGAAGGTGATTAGGGAAAGGATGTTAGCAGCTCAGGATCGTCAGTAAAGCTATGCTGACAAGAAAAGACGACCGATGACCTTCGAAGTTGGGAATTCGGTTTTGCTGAAAGTCTCACCGTGGAAGGGACTTATAAGATTCGGAAAAAAGGAAAGCTGAGCCCGAGGTTTATTGGATCATTCAAAGTTCTTCAGAAGATTGGGAACCAAGCTTACAAACTGGAATTGCCCGAAGAACTAGATGGTATTCATAACACCTTCCATGTGTGTTATTTGAGGAAGTTCACGGGAGAAGTTCCCGACATAATTCCGATCTCAGAGTTAAGAATGGATGAGAATAAGAGGCTGATCAAAGAGCCCGAGGCAATTGTTGACCGTAAGACTAAGAAGTTACGACGCAAGACGGTAGACTTAGTGCTAGTCCGTTGGAAACATTCGAATGGGCCGAATCTCACTTGGGAAACAGAGAGTGAACTGATGAGTCGCTACCCGCATCTGTTTGCTGATACATGATTCCAGGACGGAATCATCCTAAGGGGGAGAGAATTGTAACGCCCGGGGTTCAGGGCTAAGCATTTTTTTATGATGTAATAGTCTAGGTCAACTATTGTAACTCTTTTTGAAGTAATAAAGATGCAATATTTGAGTATTATGTAAATTATGTGCATTTATATGCTTATTACTTAATTATAAATATGTAATAAATAAAGAATAAAAATAAGCGTCAAAATTAAAGTGTGAGATAAACACGATATCTCTACATAAAGTTGTAGTGGTCGAAATAAGGATTTCGGGGATATAAAGAACGCCGAAATCCGAGTTATAACGAAGAAGTTATGACCCGTCGAAGTTTAGCGACGGAACTGGCGCGGCATCGGGAAGCGTAAATAGTGAATTTACGATAGAGCGACTTTTAGCCTTAGCGATCTAAAAGAAAGTCGTAGAAAACGTTAAACCGAGAGCGTCCATAAAAAGAACGCCCAAATCTGACTTCGTATGAAGAAGTTATGATTTTTCGAAGTTTCGGCTTAGCAGTGTACAACCCGAAGTTCGAATATTAGATCGAGCAATTTTTAGCCGACACAACCTAAACAAGAATCGAAGATCTCATTATTAGTAGCTTAACGATAAAAAGACAGACGAAAACGGACGTCGGATGAAGAAGTTATGAGATTTTAACGGACCAATCTTGTCCCGGCCTGTTAATAATATAAATTTTAAAATAAAGTCAAAATTAGCCGACGGAGTCTAAACGAAAGTTGTAGAGTACGTTCCCGCCTATGCGTGGATATAAAGAACGTCGAAAACGGAGCTCGTATGCGAAAGATACGAATTTTAGAAGTTGAGGGTGCAATGTGCGAAATCTGATGCGAATAGTGATGACGTGGCAGCGCCACAGCCGTCCGTTGATGATCAGGAACACACTTCGGATTCGGAAACGTCACCCCTCACTACGCCCTACGTCCAAACTCTCGTACGCGCCGCGTTCGCCAGCCACTCCTCGGTCCAACTTAAGCCACGTTGCACCACCGAGACGTCGCCACATGAAGCTCTTATCCGAACTACGCCCAGCATAGTTGTGCTGAACGCCCAACATTCGTCCGAAGCTGAGAGCCTATAAAAGGCTGCGAAGTCTTCCGAGTTTTTCACACAAATCTCCTTCTCTCTCTAACTTCTTTCTCTCTCTAGACTATCCTAACCCCCCCCCCCTAAAGCCTAGGTGAACCCCTAGCACCTGAAGGAAGCCCTGAGGCTCCCGGAGTCCCGAAAAAAAGGGTCTTTCGGTTTAGAAACGCTGCTCCAAGCGAAGCCCGATTTTCTTTAAAACCCGCTGTAAGTGAGCCACGCCTATGAAATTTTTAATATAACTTCTAATTAATTATAGTAACATTATTAGGACCTTAAAATAATTATTTGGGTTATTATTATGAGTTATATAAGAGTGTTGATTAACATTTATATAATAGTAATAATGGCTAGACTATTAATTAGTCTCGGTAAATATTAGACTAAACCCTAGTGGTAATGATACTAGGTTTTGTCGAAGGAAATTGTTTTAAAAGTAACGAAGTGCTGTCCAAGTGCAGAGTCACCACCTAATCAAGTGAGTGCATAGTTACTTTCATCTTACACATAGATATGAATTATTTTATCTAAATTACGTGCTACGTGTGCATATTATCTGTATACTTGCTATCTATGCTGGATGAACGATTTTATACATGTTTTAAATGACTTAAACTGTATATGTATTTTATATCTACAGAATGTGTTGGGTAAAACATGGGTAGATGTAATAGTTGCTGTGTGACAAAATAAAATAATGAGAGGCCTCGTTATAAATGTTATTGATGATCCAGTCATCTAGCGGAGTATAGATGACGACCACAGACTATTCTAGACAGTCTAGTGGAACGCTAGCAGGTTCGCAACCTGTAGGTGTTTATTTGAACTGTGTGTTTACCAGAAGTACTCCAACCCCCACATGGTTGCCTTATTTGACATGAATTGGTGAGGAACCCCCGAAGCATGTGTTGTCACCCCGATGAAAGTCCTTAGACTAGGTCCCTTGTGTTAGATGTTTTAGGGACGTAAAGTGAGGATAACGGGAACGGGTAATCGGGTTTGTATGGTTTGATAAAGTTAATAAACTTATTTATGGTGGGTTGAAAACCCTATGTGCTCACCAGGCTCCCAAGCCTGTCCCACTCAGTTTCTTGTATTACAGGTAGTGGCGCACGAACATAGATGTTTGAATGAGAGATAAGGGATTATAGGCCTGTAAATACGAAATAATGTAGTAAGGCTTATGTTGTACTGTTTATGCTTTGATCTGTATCGAACATGACATCCCGAGTCTTTTAATGAAATACATTTCTATGGAAATGCTTTGATAAATATTTATCAAATTTTGTTTTGGGAACAAATTCCGCAACTCTTTTATTTAAATTATTACTCTGATTTTTAAACAAAACATAAACAAATCGGTCTTTTCTGGCCGTGAAAATGGGGATGTCACACATTAACAGTCTAAACATCTTATAATATAACTTTAAAAATAAAGTCAAAATTAGTTGATGAAGTCTAAATGAAAGTTGTAGATCTCGTTGATAGCTACATGTGGATATAAAGAACGTTAAAAACGGAGCTCGTATGCGAAAGTTATGAATTTTACCAGATAATTAGTTTTCGGCAAACGAGGGTGCAACACGTGTCGCGCTCTGGCACATCCCCTTCATCCCCACGGCTTGCGATCAGATGATGACACGTGGCACATTACGCACAACATAATTCTTGTATGCTCAATGTACTACCCCCTAACAGCCTATAAATAAGTGGCGAAAATCCCTTATTTGCTCACATCTTTCAAACCCATTTGCTCCGACACTTCTTTCTTCTTGAGTCTAAGTTCTTCTAGTCCTTAGGGGTGTTTAGCAAGGCTCTATGCATCACAGAGCCCGAAAAATAGAAGCTCCCAATTCGAGATTCTGTCAGCGCAATTCCCAAATTTTTGCTAAAAAATACTGTAAGTTAAGTTGCACTTACTACGCTTTAAGTGTAACTTATATTTATAATTATAAGTCGTTATTATGAACCTATAAATAAGATTTGTCGGTGATTCCAACGTCATATTATTGATTGATCTACTTATGGAGATGATGTCTAGGTTGGATTTAGTAAGGTGTTTAAAGTGGGATTTCCAAACAGTATACTCTGCATACCAAACGGACCCTACCTCCGGTATGATCTTATCTGGTTGTGTCTTATCAACTATAGATCAAAAGACATTAGGATTATTGAGAAATCTAGGCTATTAATTAGATATAAAGAATAATAAACTAAGACTTAGTGATAATGTTACTAGGTTATGTTAAAGGAAAATTCAGTTGCTAGAAGCGAAACACTGTTCGAGTTTCGAATCATCACTTTAACAAGTGAGTGCATAGTTACTTTCATCTTACCCATAGATATGAAGTATCTAGATAATTACATGCATATGTGCTTATTATCTGTGTGCTGAGAATAATATGTGTTAGATAAGATATTGTGAGATGATGTTTAACTTATTTAATCATATAAGTATTATACACTTATAAATATGTATTGGGTAGTAATAGGTGATGGCAGATAGGAGATGATAGATAGGTGATGGTAGATAAGTGATGATAAATATGAGATAACTAAGAGATGCCCTGACCTTGACTTACGATGTTGCGATGTAGTCATCTACCGGAGTATAGATGAAGACCACTAACTAATCTAAACAAGTCATGTGGAAACATCGACAGACTCATAACCTGTAGGTGATGAATTACGAGTTCAGGCGATGTAGTAACTATGTATTCATGCGATAATACTCTATCCCTTATTAGACATGTATTGGGGGAGTAATCCCCGAAACAGTACTGTCTATGCGATGTAGGCGATGATCCTTAGGAAAATTCCTTAGCAACAAACATATACGGATATGCGATGTAGGCGATGATAGGTAAATGCGATGTAGGAGATGACCCTTAGGATAAATCCTTAGGGAAGAATAAATAAAGAAAAAGAGGATAAGTAATCGGGTTAATAATTGTTTGGCATGAAATATGTGAATAAACAAATTAACTATATTATTGTGGGTTGGAAACCTTGTATATCTCACCAGGTTTCCCAATCCTGACCCACTCAGTTTATTTGTATCACAGGTAATGATGCGAAGATACATTACACTGAGAGATTAAAGAAGACGTATATCGTTAGTATAAATTAATGTAAAATGTGTTTGTGCTTATGTTTTGTATCAATTATGACATCCTAAGTTTTGAAAAGATATCAATATCGAACGTTTCCTCGAATTTGTTTAATGTTAATATTATCTCACATTGAAATAAACATAAATAAAATTTTTAAAATGCCCGTGAATTTGAGGATGTCACATTTAACATGTTTCTCGATGTTGATAACAAAATGTTAACTTTTTATGATTTTAGCACCTAACAGAACTTTTTATGATTTCACATAATTCCTTGGCCCTCACTCATATAAGTTCCACCTAAAACCGATATAACTTCCACTTACATAACTCGGGTTTTTATTACTTCACGTAACTCGTACATGACTCTCCATCACATATAAACATGTTAAAATAATAAGTTGATTAACACCAAGTTCCGCCGAGTCACTTACTTTTCCGATCAACCAAAAAACTTAAGGTGCGTTTGGTTATGAAAAAGTGTTTTCATTTTTACAGAAAGCGTTTTCTGAAAATAGAGTTGAGTTTCCATTTTCAGCTTTCAATAAAAAATTTTGAAAAAGCATTTGGTTGGAACCGGTCGAATTTTCATTTTCAATCTTAAAAATTTTAAAAATTTTGGAAAACTGTAAAAATCATTTTTCTAATTTACATACAATTTGGAAAACAAAAAATTTTCATTTTCTTGGAAATTTTTTGAAAACTGAATTACAAAATGCGTTCTCAAAATTTTCATTTTCATTTGAAAATTTTCCGTAACCAAAGACACTCTTAATTTTCTCCTTAAATAAAATAATGTATCGTGACCAGTCGAAAATTATCAATAAACTTAAACGATATTTAAGGTCCACAAGGTTGTCCAATGTCCCAGGTTAGAAAAAGTCGGATGATATAAAGGCCGTGGTCCATCTCCAACACCACGAAGAAGATGCTAATAGCGTTGGTTAAGAGGCCTTAAAATCCATAGCAGAAAGAAACTATGTCCTGCAACAGATCGAAAAGAAGTCGTGAATAAGAAAAAATCAAAGAGGGAGAATGGTGCATAACCGAGGCCAAGTGAAAGAGCTAATAATTATGTCACATTTGCGTGGCAATTATACACGAGATTCTTGAAAAGCATGTATGGATCGATGGGTAAAATCAAAATTTTCATATGAATTTTCTAAATATCAGCTCTAAAAGAGTGACGAATAGTTAGGTTTTATGTATTGACCAAAATAAATTTAATTAAAATGTAAAAAATAGTTCAAAATTTGAAATGACACTTCGAGTCCGAAATCCTTAACCCGAGTTTGAAATGTGGCATTTTGGATAATATTATTAAGTCACAATCTCCTTACGTATTTGCATTAACAAAATATAATATATACAAGAGTATCATGGGCCAAGAATACAATGGGCCAATACAATAAGTAAATACAATATAAAATAGAATACAATAATGTGGTCGGCTAACATCCCCCCGCAGTTTGATCGGGAGGAGAATTCCGGACATTCAAACTGGATTTGAAATCATTAAAGAGCTGCGTCGGAAGACCTTTGGTTAAGATGCCGGCATACTGAGCGGAAGACGGTACATGCAAAACACGAACAGTACCACGGGCAACCAGATCACGAACAAAATGTATATCAATCTCAATGTGCTTCGTGCGCTGGTGCTGAACTGGGTTTGATGTCATGTAGACAGAGCTGATATTATCACAATAAATGATCGTACCTTTGGAGGGCGGACACCGAAGCTCACGAAGAAGATTATGTACCCAACAAGTCTCTGCAACAGCATTTGCGACGCCACGATACTCAGCCTCGGCACTGGACCGAGAAATAACGCCTTGTCGTTTAGACGACCATGATATCAAATTATCTCCAAGGAAAACACAGTAACCAGAAGTGGAGCGGTGAGAGATGGGGCATCCCCCCAGTCAGCATCAGAGTAAGCGCAAAGATCGGTCGTGGGAGAAACGTGAAGCTGCAATCCATGGTCAAGTGTGCCACGAATGTATCGCAAGATGCGCTTAAGTGCATGAAGGTGTGGCTCTCGTGGGTCATGCATAAAGAGACAAATCTGTTGCACCGCAAAGGCGATGTCCAGTCTAGTGAAATTGAGGTATTGAAGAGCACCGGCAAGACTATGATATAGAGATGGATCCGCCACATGAGGTCCATTGGCATCCAACTTATGAGTAGTCTCGGCGGGAGTACGATCTGGATTGTACTGGAGCATATTGGCCCACTGAAGTATCTCCGTTGCATATTTTTTCTGAGAGAGAAAGAGACAGTGAGACGAGCGGGTGGCGGATATTCCCAAAAAGTAATTAAGAGCCCCAAGATCAGTCATAGAAAACTCGCTGCTGAGCTGAGCCATAATGGAGTTAAGGAGAGTTGGAGAAGAGGCAGTCAGAATAATGTCATCAACATATAGAAAGAGATATGCAATATCCGAGCCGTGATGATATGTAAGGAGTGAAGAATCAGTGAGGCTGTGCTGAAAACCCAGGTGAAGAGCATGTTGAGCTAACCGCTTATACCAGGCCTTAGGGGCTTGTTTCAAACCATAGAGGGACCGCTGAAGATGACAAACATAATATGGATGTTGCGGGTCTCGGAATCCTGGGGGTTGGTGCATGTACACTGTCTCCTGAAGATGACCGTGAAGGAAAGCATTCTTCACATCAAGCTGATGAATGGGCCAGTGCTGGGAAACAGCCAGGCTGAGAACAATACGAATAGTTGCTGGTTTGACCACCAGACTAAATGTTTCATCACAATCGATCCCCTGTTACTGACTCCTACCATTCGCCACAAGGCGCGCTTTATAGCGAGATAAGGAACCATCAACATTAAATTTCTGTTTAAATAACCACATAGAACGCACCACATTGGCTCCCGGTGGACGTGGCACAAGAACCCAAGTACCGTTAGTAATAAGAGCATTGTATTCCTCATTCATGGCTTTATGCCAATTTGGATCTTTCAAAGCCTGTATGTGTGACCTCGGGACAGAGGAAATGGAGGTGGAGTGGAGGTTTAAGCGATCAATGGGTTTTACGATGCCACTTCGAGAGCGAGTGTGCATGTGATGAGTTGGAGGAGGATGGGCGGGTGGAGATGGAGGTGGATCCTCGTGAGGAGGAGATGGAGGTGAATGGGGTGGGATTGGTTCGGTGTCATGTGTATGGGGAGTAGTAGGGGAGTCGAGTGTGGGCGTTATGGGGCATAATATGTGATGGAGATTAGGGGAAGGATCTGAATCAGACAGAAAATCATAAGAGGGAGGTTCGGTGGGGGTGACTGAACCATACGGGAAGATAGACTCATCAAAGGTAACATGACGAGATATAATGATCTTTCGAGATGAGAGATCAAAGCAACGGAAACCCCGATGATGAGTGGGATATCCAAGAAAAATGCATGGTGTGGAACGGGGTTGAAGTTTGTGAGTGGTGTGAAGTTGCGGAAAGCAGAGACAACCAAATACACGCAAGTGGTCATATGTGGGATGACGGCGAAAGAGGCGATAATGAGGAGCTTCATTAGAGATAGAAGTAGAGGGAAGGAGATTAAGTAGGTGGACAGCCATGTGGAGTGCCTCGGGCCAAAAAGATGGAGGCAGGTGAGAATGAAACATAAGAGTTCGCATCATGTTATTGATGGTGCGAATCATGCGTTCAGATCTTCCATTTTGTTGAGAGGTGTGAGGACAGGAGAAACGAAAAAGAATGCCACAGGAGGCAAGATGGTCGTGAAAAGGTTTGTTGTTGTATTCCCCCCCCCCCCCCATTATCACATTGGAGTTGTTTGATGCTACCCCCAAATTGAGCTTTCATAATATTAGAGAAGTGTAGAAATTTTTGAAAAACTTCAGATTTGTGTTGTATGGGATATACCCAAAGATAGTGAGTATAATGATCAAGAAACAAAACATAATATTGCAAACCACCATTACTATAAATAGGAGATGTCCATACATCAGAATGAATAATCTCAAAAGGTTCAGAAACAGTAGAATTAGACAAATGAAATGGGAGCCTAATATGTTTTTCAAGCTGACAAGCATGACAAGGAACATTATTTTTTGATAAACGACAAGAAATAGAACTAGTTGAAAGTAAATGCTTCAAGACTTGATCGACGGGATGACCTAGTCGTTGATGCCAAGTGTTTGACGAGGTGGTGGTGAATGCATGACTTGTGGAGCTGGTGACAGGATAGAGAGGCCCGGGGCTGTCACAACGGATGAGAGGACGACGAGTCTGATAATCAAGAATGGTAAAACCGTAAGGATCAAAATCAATGGAACAGTTATTATGTGTAGTAAACCTGCGAACAAAAATGAGATTTTTTATAATATTTGGTGTAATGAGGACATTTTGTAGGTGAAGAGTGCGATAAATATTTGGGACTGGAAAAATGGAATGTCCCGATGTCACAACAGGTATTGCAGAACCATTACCGACATAAATAGAACGAGGAGAATAATGATTATTAGACACGAAATTTAGTATACCTCTATTTGTGTGAACATGGTCAGTTGCGCCAGTATCCATGACCCATCCGCTATTTCCCGGGTCATTTAATGTCATGGTATTGAACAAATGCGGAAGTGATGTGGTCTGATCGCTGCCTAACCAGGCCCAGGGAGGCTGATTTGGGCCAGAAGACTGCATATGGGCATGCGGGGTACTTGCTGATGGGGTAGAGGGTCTGCTTCCAAGAAGACATGGGCTAGTGGAGTTAGTTTTTCCCCAGAATGGGCTGTTTTGAGGAGCCGGCTATGAAAATGAGTGGGAGTTAGCTCACGGGTGTTGGTTTTGACCGTACGCTGTCCATGAGTGATGATCGGAAGCGGGCGGTGGAATATATACCCACCCATATTGGTTGGTGTGAGGCGGTGGACCTGCAGCGAAGGGAGGACCCTGTTGACGGCGACGATAGTTGTGACGACCTCCTCCACGACAGGCGGAATTCCCACGGTATGAACCGCCCCCACCCCCATGAGTTGGCAACGGAGATGAAGTGGCAGCGTGGAGAAGGGAGGGAGCGGAGCTGTGGTTTTCATGTGACTGAACAGTGAGACGGGAATTATTGATTCTCGTTTCTTCAACTAGTAACATGGATCTCATCTCGGAGAGAGTGGGTATGGGTTTGGAGAACCGAATAACACTAGCAACAGTGTCATATTTGCTCGGGAGGCCGTTTAGAGCATGAAGAACAACAGTGCGGTCTTTCATCTTTTCGCCAAGTCCCTCCAGTAAATTTGTTGTCTTCTTGATTTTCTCAAAGTACTCATGAATAGTTGAGTCCCCCAGTGTGATGTTTCTCAACTCATTCTCTAGATGCATGGCTGTGGATTCGACATCATCATAGAAGAGGGCATGTAAGTTCAGCCATGCGAGCTGTTGCTTTAATGGAGTAGGCAGAAGTAATGAGTTTTTGAGATACAGATATGAAAAGCCATAATTTTACGATCTGATCGAGTTCTTCCCATTCTGTGGTCGTAGGGGGGGGGGGGCAGTTTGGAGGGTCATTGGTTGAGTCGATGTGGTCATCAACACCATACGCAATACAGTGAGCATGAAAGAGATCACTTCATGGTTCATAGTTATGGGCTGTGAGATCGAGAATGAGAGGTACGTAGTTTTTAATATTGGTGATACCATAGGCTTTATGTGGAGGTTTAGTATTAGAACTGTTGTCGCCTGTCATGAAGATGAAGCAAGAAGGAGAAGAAGAAGACAGAACACGAAAAAGAAGAGAAGAAGATGCAGGAATCGGCTAGGGTTGAGGGTTATGGCTCTGATACCATATTAAGTCACAATCTCCATACGTATTTTCATTAACAAAATATAAAATATAATATATACAAGAGTATCATGGGCCAATACAATAATTAAATACAATATAAAATAGAATACAATAATGTGGTCGGCTAACAAATATGGTCATTTTGAAAATTATTATAAAACATAATTAGATATTTCAAATTGGCCATTTCAGATGGCTATTTTTTTTAATTCTCTCTTTTCTTAATTATTTAATGTAGGAAACTGGAAACTGTTTATCATAAAATCATAATCTTATTATGTAGAAATACTTAAAATAAATCGTATTTAAATTAGTAAAATGGTAAACATATTTGTTTTTCAGGTAATAATTTATTTTTTACAGCTAAATTGTTAAACTAAAAAAACTCAAAATGAAGACAACAATTAACATTACCATTTATTAAGCAACAAATAAATCCAAATCTGATTTATTTTCCTGATCAACAACATCAAGATACACAGGATCAACCGTCACGTGACTATCCACGTGTACCTTAAACCTATGTCCCCACCACGCAACCCTGGCCACACCTTCAATATCCACCGTCGCATCCAACACCATCTCCCGCCGCTTCAAGTCCGCCAGTACCTGCACCGGGTGGTGTGCCAGCTCCATGCTATTCAGCCGTGCCGGAAGATGGAGGAGCTGACAGGATTTTGGTGGTTGGGATCCCGCAGAGACCTTAGCGGTGCCGAGCAAGGATCCGGCGTAGAAAATCGACATCTCGGTGGAGGAGTAGTGGATGGGGACGGCGTTGGGGTTCGTTACGTGGACGGTGAGGACGACCTCGGCGTCGACTAACGGGAGGCTGAGCTTGAAGGAAGTGATGTTGATGGAAACGAGGTGGAACGTCGGATCTTTCGGCTTTGCCGACATCAGTGCTGCTGTGGCGGTTGCCGTTGCTGCTCCGATTAGGGCAGAGGTCCAGCTCCAATTGACCATTTTGACCCTGGCGGCGTTTCGTTTTCTCTGTGTTGCTGAAAATCTGGGTAGAAAATGTTTGCGTTGGTACTTTGGTCTTGATAGTATTGATAATCGGTGAGGTCAAAACTGTAAATTTCATTTCTGTGCGAGTGTGTACTTATTTTAGTTAGATTTTTTTTTTCAATTTCATATTATTTTTATTTGAGTAAATTAAAATATGGTTTTAGTTCTCTAACTTTTTTTTTTTTTTTCCTTATTACATAGTTTTGTTGCGCGATCGATCTCTGACAAAGGTAAAAAGACTGTTATATCCTTTTTATTCAATTTAATATATTTTTTAAATTATCTTTTAAAGATTTTAATAAAATAATTAATTCAATAGGACCCGTCCACCCACCCTTCACCACTTCTTCTGCTGGAATGCAAACCCACATCCCATCCTCTCTTATTTTTCCGGCGAGGCAATATCTTCTCCGGCAAGATTGTAAAAATTGCTCCTTCTTGTTAAACTCCATATTTGCCCTCCTGAACGACCACCGCTACCAATCTATACCCATGCTTGTTAAACACACTGGCAGACCTTAGTGGAGCATTGGGGGTCCCGGGCCATTGCTCAATTTCCGGCACGTAGTGTAACTTTTTTTTTTTTTTTTTTTTGTTTTTTCTATTAGACCCTACTAAAACAGTTTGTATTCGCCACTGGTTAACCCATTCCCTTCCTTCTCTTTTTCATCGGTGACCTCATTCTCCCCTCTGTTGCATATCATCCACCATCACCATCCCTAAAAACCTCAACACATATACACATACAAGACAATCCTAGTTCAATCACAAAACAAAATACCCAAAATTGTGAAATCGGTTTTACAAAACCACTTCACCGAAGTTGCCTCTTCCCTTCATGCCGGAAATGTCACAGATAATGGGAAGGTTTTGTGGGCATAAGGGGGTGTTTATCGAAGATGAAGATGTTGGGTAATATTCAGTCGTCGACGGTGGAGATCTACAACGGTCTTCGATGGACTTGCCCTAAACAGCCATGTTACCAATAACGAACGTAGATCTACAGCGGTCTCCGACGGACTTGCCCTAAACAACCATGAAATCGATGTTGGTTACATGATGAAATCGACAACGTCGTCGTTAAATCAGACGACATCGGTTAAATGGTTTTGTCAGACGTTGAAGTTACTCGGACGTAAATATGTTGATGGGTGGTGTCGGACGTTGGGTACTTGGGTTGACAAGTGAGAGACGGGGGCGATTGTAACACCCCGTTTATAAAATAAATAAATAATGTATAGAAGCCCTAAAATGAATAATAATTGAGCGAGGCGTTAGTTTCGAGGAGTTAAAAGTCATAATTACAGAAGTCAGGGTGCGTTTTGTAATTAATGGACTTAAATTGAAGATATTTGAAGGCTTAAGGGTTTATTGGTAATTCAGGGATCTATTATGAAAGAAATTTATGGGATCAGGGCTTAAAATGTAAGTTTTGGATTCATTTTGTAAAGATTTCGGAAGGCAGGGTTAAAAGTGTAACATATGAACTTATTTTGAAAGAAAAGAAGGAAGGAGGGATCGATTATGTTAAAATGGGGAAATGTTTTGAGAGGCATCGGGTATATATTTGTCTTAAGGAACCCTAACCCTAATACATGTTGCAGCCGTCACCCTCCAACCTTATACCCCCTCACCGGCCGCCACCCTATTCTCCCTTCTTCTCCGACCACCGAGCTACCATGGTGCTTTCCGTCGTTGCTAAAGGCGGAGCCATCGTGTGATGTCGTCGTTCAACCGGTAATGAAGGGAAAACAGGTAGTAACCTCCATCTCCGGCCGTTAGAGCCTTTGTCGCCAACGCGTCGCTGCTGTTGCCGCCACCTCGCGACCGGAGCGCCACCACCACGACCGTTTTCTTTCGGTCAACGATGTGTGCGTCGTGTGGGTGTCGCATCTGTTTGAGAGATCGGAAGTGGACGGCGGAGCTGCCACCCTCGTTTCTCGTTGCTCACAGTTGTGGGTTCCCCGAACACCACTTTCTAGCCGCCGCGCCGCCGCCGCCGCTGCCTAGCTGCCGACGAAGGCAATGGTTGCTTCTCCTTCGTGATTCAGTTGTAGAGGTCGGACGACCCGCTGTTGTAGTGTTGTCGTTCTCCAGTCGAAGATCGCGAACCCTAGCCGCCACCCCCGCTGTTGGGGGCTGTTGAAGTCGATGAGCCGCTGCCGCCTCTATTCACCGCCTTCCTGTCGCCACCAGCCACCGTGGAAGGTGGTTGTGTGCGTGTGCTTCTATGTGTTTAGGTGTGTATTGGCGTGTTGTGTTTTAGTGTGTGATGTATGTAGCTCCGTTGGGCGGAAAATTGAGAAAGGGCCACCGCAACCACCGTGAGGTGGTGGCTGCCGCCAAGCATCGCCGCCGGCCACCATGGTGTGGCTGTGTGTGTGTTAGTGTGTGTGTGTGTGTGTTTATGTTTGGATTAAACATTGTAATTGTAATTAGCATTGGTTAATAATGAAAAGAATCAAAACCACCACCGTAAGGTGGTGGCCGCCGCCGTGAGCCGCCATGGACCACCACTACCCGAGGTGGTAGTGGGTGGTGCCCCACAAGCAAACCCTAATGGACCTAGCCAAAACCCTAATGGGCTTAAAGATTAATTTTGGGCCTATTGGGCCATGTTTGAGTGGAAACCCTAATTAGGATTTAGAAAACCCTAATTGTGAGTAATTGGGCCTTAGACTTATTGGACCCACTCTTGGGCCATTGAGATTGGATTGTGTATTAAGCCCATTCACTTCATAGCACTTATCTAGTAGAGTAAAGGAATTAATGGATTAAGTCCTTAATGGGTTAAGTAAGAAACACTTAACCCTAGTTATCATTTTATGTGAAACCCTAGTTTCACTTGGGCCTTGAGTTGGGCCTTTCGATTGGGTTTTGGTAATTGGTTTATTAATGGGCCATCCAAGAATAATTAAATGGACTAGAGTAATTATTTGGGCTTTAGGGTAAGGCCCATATGAAGGATTGGGCCCAATTTGGTAAATTGGGCCATAGTTGGGGCCTAGATGGTTGTATGATATTGGGCCCCTAGAGTGAGACATGTTGGACTGGACTGAACAATTGGGCCTTAAGGGAAGTCCATGTAGAGGTTTGGGCCCAATTTGAAAAATTGGGCCAAAGGTTGGGCTTTGAGCCATAGTTGGACTTCGGGCCTTTGGATTGGGCCTTGGGTCTGAGTCAAGCTAAGTTAAGGGTGAAGTAGTCTTTTACCCCAAGCATGAAATTATGGATATGTGATAGAACTCAATTATTAATTGGATGTTATTTCAGTGTTGACAGTTCGGGAATCTGTCATCCAGCAGCTAGGGTTGAGTCTGCGGGACTTCAGCAGTGTGGGATTGTGTCTATGGGACTTCAGCAGTGTGAGGTGAGTTTCCTTTCCAGTAGGAACGGGTCTACAGCCACAATGCCGGCCCGTTTAGTTAGCAGCAGTTCCGGACTTCGGTCCGATGCAGTAGTTCAGTGTGCTTGAGGTCTTTGTGATTCAAGCATGTCTTGTGTTATGTGTTCCGGACTTTGGTCCGATGCAGTATGCAGTATATGTGTTTATGCTAGTAGTTACGATTATGTTATGTTATGTTCAGTCAGTTTCTGGACTTCGGTCCGATGCAGAGGGCAAGGCCCTGGTTAGTTCCGGACTTCGGTCCGATGCAGTTTCCGGACTTCGGTCCGATGCAGAGGGCAAGGCCCTGGTTAGTTCCGGACTTCGGTCCGATGCAGTTTCCGGACTTCGGTCTGATGCAGTGGGCAAGGCCCAATATGTGTTTATATGTTATTGTATGGTATGTGGTAGTTTGGGGGAGCTCACTAAGCCTTATGCTTACAGTTTTCAGTTTTGGTTTCAGGTATTCAGTTTTCAAAGGAGGAGCTCGGGAAGATTGCAGTGCACACACCATTTGTTCAGCCTGGGATGTTTATACTCTGATATATTTGACAGTTGTTATGATGTTTTGAGATACATTGTCTATGATTCTTATATGACGTTTGATGAATATGGTTTTATTACTGATTTAAAACGGAATTTTCAGACTGTGTTTTTGGGATGTTACAGCGATGGGTGGCTGGAATTGAAGATGGAAAAGTGAAGGTAACGATTAAGAAATAGGTAAAAGGGATAGTTTCTACTGTGAAGCTAGGTATATGTGAATGGGTGAGGATGCCATGGAGAGATGAAAGGGTGGGCCCATATCTCATAAACAATTTCTTTTAAAATTTCTCTTAATAAGCTAATAATAAACAAAATAATTAAATAAATAGATAAGGGTATATTGGTCATTTTAAGTCGGTTAGGGACCAACAAAGCAACAAAATCAAACCACAGGGATGGTTCAAGTTAAAAAAATAACTTAGGGACCAAACACACAAATTACCTAAAACCACAGGGACGACTTGTGTAATTTACTCTTTTTATTTTTACCAATAAAAAATGACCTTAGCACATTTTCCGAGAAGCGCCACGCGTAGGTGGGTTGCATGGCGCACCTTCTAGAAGGTGGGGCGTGTACCGCCATATTTGCGACACATGGCAGAAAAATGGGAGGAGCAACGTCTCATGTGTGCGCGACGCGCAGTCATGCTCATTTGCTTCCTCACTCCTCCTCCTCCTCCTCCTCCTCTCTCTCTCTCTCTCTCTCTCTCGCTCTCGAAATTCTCTCGATTTTAGTCCATTTCTCTTAGTTTTAGCCTTCGGTGAAGCCCTGCGATCCCTGAAGAAGTAGTAGCTAGCGAGTAGAAGCTCTGCCAGTTCAATTTCCTAACTTCTGTCAGAAAGAACCTCTGTAAGTTAAGCTACACTCTAGTTTTTTCTGTGTAACTTATATTTATAGTCACAAGTCGTCATTATGAACCTATAAATAAGATTTATCTGTAGTTCCATGTTATTATACTGATTGATCTACTAGCGGGAGAGGTGTCTAGAATAGTCATGTTGGCTTGGTTGTTGGATTTCAGAAAAGCTATTACGCCGAAATGATTTTGCCTCCTAAATGTCCTGTCTGGCTGATTTTTACTTGATAGATCTTGATGTAGACATTGAGATTAGTGAGGATCTGGACTATTCTTAGTCTCTAGGATCATTAGACTAAAACTCTGTAGTAATTATACTTAGGTCATCTCAAAAAATATCTGAGGTGTTAGACGAAGCTCTGTCCAGATCACCAGTCACCCATTTTACCAAGTGAGTGCATAGTCACTTTCATCTTACACATAGATATGAAATATCTTGATAATTACATTCTTATGTGCTTATTATCTGTGCCGAAGGCGATATGTGTTAGATAAAATAATATGAGATGATATTTAATTGATTTAATTATATAAGTATCTTACATTTATAACATGAATTGGGTAGTGACGGGTGATGAGAAATAGGTGATGTTAGATTAGTGATAAATATGTGATTACTACCATACTGATTGATGACAGTCCCTTAGAACACTGGCAGCGATGAACTTCGTGCCTATAAACACTGGCAGCAATGAACTTCTTGACGAACAGTATCGACACTCCCTACGGCGAACTGCTCGGTCTGATGAACTGCTTGCCTAACAGCTCCAGAAGCTGAAAGGACAACTCCTGCATCTCAGGCGGTGCCAAACGGTACGACGTCTTGGCAATCGGAGCCGCATTTGGCACTAGATCAGTTATGAACTCAACCTGCCTTTCGGGAGGCACACCGGGTACTCCTCCAGGAAAACATCGGCAAACTCCCTGAAAACCGGTACCTCTGAAGTCTGCTCTCCAACCCAAGTATCAACCACATAAGCCAGATAACCCTCAAACCCATGCTGAATATACTGTCGAGCCCTGGTTTCCGAACAAACCAATCAGATAGGGCACCCCGAAGGGATCAAACCCTGATATATACTAGACGCAAAAACCATGTGTTCGTTAGCGATAGAAACCCGTAACAGACACTCCAATTCACAAAGAGGCACACCAAAATCCATACTGAAAGATCGCGATACAAAAGACCGACTCGGACCGAGTCAAATAACACTAGCGCGGGAAAAGATTTCACTAAGAACGTACCTATCAGAAACATAAATATAAGCAATCCATAAAACAATTGACAAAACAATAAATAAAAACATACCAGTCACAACGTCTGACGCTACTCTGGCCTCCTCGGCAGTAAGCTGAAAAGCACGACCGCGAGCCCTCGGGGGGCTCCGCCCGACCCTGGCTCCCATCCGTGATCCTCAGAGTAACCGACACTGGAGCCTGCGCTGATCTAGAAGCAAGAAATGGGCATTGGTTCTTTATGTGGCCCACCTGATCACAGTGATATTAGATCTTGATGTTGGATACTGGAGCCTGTTGTCGGCAGTCCCTCGCAATATGGCCCTGTTTGCCACATTTGTGGCATCCCGAAGAAGATCGACAAGCTCCATCTTCCGTGGGGAGTGCCAATACTGTTCGTCAAGAAGAAGTAATCATATTTAAGCTAACAAGGTTAGATGCTCGAGGAAATTGAAAGTATTTTTGGTTATCCTTAATGTTGTTAAGAACTTGAATCACTTTGTTGGATTTTATTTGGGTTTTAATTAATATCAGTGGTATCTTGAAAAATTTCAAAATCAACCAAACTCACCTGAATCGGAGGCACTGTAAAACATATAGAAATCATGTGGGTGTTTAGATCGAATAAGTTTTTACAATCAAAAGAAGGTTCCTCATCACCCACCCTCAACTAATTTATCTTATATGTTTAACAGTAAGTTTCACAGTTTTTATTTAGCCTTAGGTTTCTTCATAGTTGTTAAAGATTCAATAAGCAAATTCGTTCTATTTTCGTCTTTTACGATAAATTGTTCTTGATTTTGACCAAAAATAATTTCATCTTCTATTTGAACCTTTTTAGTTGTCTCTTTGTTCTTGATGTATTCACTATGTTTCTTCATTTTTATTCGATAACCCACAAATCGTTGAAGATCAAATTAAATATGTAAATAGATTTCATTGATTCTTTCAAAGGTGAACATGACGAAAAAAGGAACGATTTTAACGGAACCGAGTTTATAGTTTTGATAAGTATATGTAGTTTTTGTTTACATCTAGAAAAGACGAATGAAGAGCAAGTAGTCATTTTAGCACATTTAGGCCCCGTTTGATATTCGTCTGACCGAGTCAAGTCAGACGTGTAACACCGTAAATCTCAAACAATTTTTTTCAGTTTTAAATTCACATAAATGACACCAACACATTTTACAAAATCTCAATATATCAATTATCAAAACACGTGTTCATAATTATTTGAATAAAATCCAGGATCCTCAAAGCATAACTTTTTCTCTGGTGTGTACAATCAAGCCGGCGCCTTCCCGCGATCCTGAGAGAACCTGAAACACATATCACATAACACGGTAAGCACGAAGCTTAGTGAGTTCCCCAAAATACCATATACAACACATAGGCCACTCGAGGCTATAACTCGGTATGACCCTCCGGTCAATGTGTCTCAGCGGGACCCTCCAGTCCTGTAGCTCGTTAGACCTTCCAGCCCGGTCTAGCTCGTTGGACCCTCCGGTCCGGTCTAAATCGTTGGACCCTCCGGTCCGGTCTATATAACACATAGCATACATATATCACAATGCACATAAACTCAAACATACACATAACACATAAGACCCTCCGGTCTGCACATAGATACCACTCTAGGTAATGTATAGTGAGAAGACTCACATCGGATGGCGAACAGATCCTATAAATGCTACTGCTACACTCCGACTTCTATCACTAAGCCAAACCCACAAATAACCCTATTAGGATATAAGACAAACCTTCACATTATTAGGTCTAAATATGGTCCACCAATCCGGTCCATAAATAATCCAAGCCCAATGGGCCCACCAAGGCCCCATACCAAATGGGTTCACAAAAAGTCCTCTAATGGCCCAACTATGGCCCAATTTTCCAAATTGGGCCCAACCCTCACATGGGCCTTACCCTAAAGCCCATCTAAATATTCTAATCTCCATGACTGCTCTGGGATGGCTCATCAATGGCCCAAACACCAAAGCCCAATAAAAAGGCCCAACTCAAAGCCTAAGCAAAAATTAGGGTTTCACATAAAATGACAATTAGGGTTAAGTGTTTCTCACTTAACCCATTAAGGAATTAACCCATTAAGTCCATTATTCCACTAAGCCATCATACAATAGAATCGTCATGAGTTATATCTTCAGTTCATTGGTCCAAATGCGGGTCCCAATAGGCCCAAACCAACAAAACCCAAAATTAGGGTTTCTAGCCCAATAACAAACCAACCCAGTCCAATATTAAGTGTTTTGGCCCAATAGGGTTCCACTAGAACGGGCACCACACACTGCCACCTCGGGCGGTGGTGGTCGGTGGCGGCTCACGGCGGCAGCCACCACCTCATGGTGGTGGTGGTGGGTTTTCCGGCCACAAAAACACGCATACAATCTCCAAAATACCGAAAACAGTGGAAACACTCATGCACACACCCATAAACACACCCACAGCCACCTCCCACGGTGGCTGGTGGCGGCGGAGAGTGGTAGAAAATAGTAGCGGGTGGCTGCCACCACCTCCCGATGGTGGTGGCGGGTTCTTTTGATTTCCAGCCGATTAAACCCACATACTCACTCACAATTGCGATCCAAATCACACAAACACAACCACTTAGCCTCATAGGGCGGAAGACGACGACTGATGGCCTAGAAGCGGCGACCTCAGGCCACTGACGACCACAGCGATGCTCACGTCGTCGCCTTTACTGCGAGAATTAAAGAGAGAGGAGATGGGTGGCGTTAGACTTACCGGCAGCGTCCCATTCGCTCACACCCAGCACAGCGACGCATCAAGGCTCAACACTCGATCTCGGTTGGTTCATTCGACTGACCAATTGCGTCTCCGTCAGTAGGGTTGCGTCTCCGGCGGCAAAATAGATGCTGTCGGCTCCGAGAAGGCTTCCACAGACGGTGGCGGTTGAAGATGCGATCCATGGTGGTGGCGGCTGGAATGGAACGTCTAGGGTTAGGGTTACTCAATAAAACAGTTATCATCGGAATTGGAAGGCACGATGCTAAAACCCGCTCCACACAAACTTGATAGAGAAATGGCAGAACTAGTCCCTCCCATTCAAAATCTCTTCATTTTAAATCCGAAATTTACCTTTTAGCCCCTTACTTCTATAATTCTTTTCATAATAAATCCAAAACTTACCATTCAGCCCCAGAGCCTCACAAATATTTTCAAATTAAGTCTCAATAATTTACCAGCTTCAAAAATTGTATCAATTGGCTCCCCAACACCAACACCCCGCTAAATATTATTTATTTTAGGATTATTATTCATTTATAAATCTTTTTCTACTCATTTACTCAATAAACAAGATGTTACAATTCTCCCCCACTTAAATTAGATTTCGTCCCCGAAATCATTCCTCGCCATCCCTTACACGCCCGACAACTTGAACGGCATGGCCACAAGCCTGAGCATAACCCCATTCGTCAATTCGACGGAGCTATCTCAACCAACCACATTGTACATGCAACCACTAAGTTCACTTTACTCCAAGTAATTATTACAACCGATTTGTAGTCACTCGCCACTCCCAACCTTTGTCCTGTGACACTTACTAACTCCATGCGTGCTGCGGTCCTTCTCAAACTCTCCGAACCGACCCTCCCGGGTCAAGAACATCGGATGCAAACCATACCACTCAAATGAAATCCATCAGGGACCTAAAATCTCAACTCATCTATCCTTTACACAGATAGGGCCAGACTCAACTCGAGAGTCCGGTTCAACAGCAGAGTTGGAATCACTCATCTCCAGTCAGATACCCACTCATGACCCGTGATCCGCAAATCTACGTGTACATTACTTCTCCAATTCCTTACGACTTGCGACAACTTCTTCCCCGTTCTAGATATAACGAATCTCGACCATCATGGAGGCCTCAGTCTCGCCCCTGGCCCGGCCACCAGGTTCCCAAAGACTCAGTAGTCAAGGCTACCTAAGCCTAAGAACTCCTTCGTGTCATGCCCTAACCAGGGAATACTATGGATTCCCGTAGTCTTACGATACTCTCACACTGACTCGTGAATGCTACAGCTCCCTGCAGGCTAACATCACTTACTCATCCGTGAATGCTACGACTCCCCGCAAGCTTACATCACTTACTCACTCACTCGTGAATGCTACGGCTCCCCGCAGGCTTACATCACTTGCTCATCCGTGAATGCTACGGCTCCCCGCAGGCTTACATCACTTAGTCACTCACTCGTGAATGCTACGGCTCCCCGCAGGCTTACATCACTTACTCACCCACTCGTGAATTCTACGGCTCCCCGCAGGCTTACATCACTTACTCACCCACTCGTGAATGCTACGGCTCCCCTCAGGCTTACATCACTTACTCACCCACTCGTGAATGCTAGGGCTCCCCGTAGGCTTACATAACTCTCTCACTCGCCATGGGCTCTCCCCATGGTTTTTTTTCCTGATATTACAAAGTGATTACTCTCACCTGGATCCTTCCACTCTCTTACCACCCCACAATTTCATTATTAAGCCATTACCATATTGCGCTCATTGAACTCATGCTCCGCGATCCATCATGGACAGGTGCATCCCCCTTTTCTGACGACAATTGTCGCAACAACGCACTTTCTCTCGATACAATTCACATTCTTGAACCATCCCTGACCGATGACAATTAGTTGATGGGTTCCTACTGGAACAATAGCTATTAGATACTCCACCTATCATATCATAAACTCGAGTCTCAAAATAATCCAACAACTTAGGGCATCATACTCGGACACCCCGGTACACCATCATAGAATCTCACAGTGACTAACTACAACCATTTATCTTCTTCTCGCACCACTCATAACCTCGGAATAATCTACTCACAAATTGAAACACGGAGAAATCGTCAAGGACTGAGATCACGTTAACGATCATCCGAAGCTACTCATAATAACTCTGAAACTAATTGGCAAATCAAGTGCTGCTCCTTCCGGAGTATAGATACAATCTATACATCAAACTACCAAATCTCAACAATTGAAACTGGACCTCGACGAATCAACCGCCTCGAACTCAACCATTGCAACCCTGAAGAGTCCTTGACCACAATAAGATCCCTGAACAACGGCTACTCGTCGCGGATACACTCGTTCTTTCCTGGACACGTACAATATGCATAATCTCGCTCTGCGCCTTGCCTCATCCACCACTAAACCCAAGTCTCATATGACCATATCGCATGTTCCTGACACCCAATCCTCTAATCTCCAAATTGAACAGAGTGATGATCCTCCCAACAAAGTACCACGTTCTCCCCCACTTAGGGTTCGAACCATCGCCCAATGTCATACCCAATTAACCACACTACAGACTGGCTCTCCAGATGTATCATTCCCAACTCAGGGGACGTACCACATAGCACTCGATGACTTTCCGGAAAATGACCAAATAATTCCAAGTACCCCGAACCCCATATGCAAACCTCGAAATCCTCCCCATGTGACTGCCCCCAGTCACCTTGAAGCCTCAGACCGACACACCGCCGGATACCCCACTGTTCCGCATTAGATCTGACTCAAAATCTGAAAACAATGCACTATCACGCACTTCGACGCTGACTCCTCGCCCCGCTCCCAAATCGGGAATTATTCATAAAAGCAATAGACCTCATTCTCATTGTCGATACACAATGTAGACCACGAGGGCCACCGCCCCGATATACTTCTTTTAACCATCGGGAACTGCTAATAAAAGTACCTTTCCACCAATAAGGTGCCTCCTTGTTCTCATACATCTCAATCCCACTAATGACTCTTTCTTGGTATAAAGATACCTCGCAGCAAACATACTGCCCAAATACTCTGGTGAAAAGGTCACCACTCTTGCTACCCCACAGGTTTACCTCCAACTCTGGACCAAAAACTCAATATCCCTTCTGCTCCTCGCATAATTAGCACACTGCAATCACAGGAAGTGACATTTCCGCTACCGGCCGACTGTGTAGCTCTAACCGTAATCCTCAATGAAGTACCACTTCTACTCATCCCTGAGTCTTGCGACTCCGACTGACATCTCATTTTTCCCCCCTCAAGGTACACTCCCTTGAAGCTCGTCAACATGGACCTCTGGCCCCACACTCTATCATATTTGATCTTAATCAGAATAACCGGTAACACCAGAAGCACTAACCGCTACGGATCATGGTACTCAAACCATGACATCACCTCTCGATCTGCTACAAATCATGGTACTCGAACCATGACATCACCTCTCGATCTGCTACAAATCATGGTACTCGAACCATGACATCACCTCTCGATCTGCTACTTAGATTCTCCGGAACACTCCCTGCATCGAGTATGGGTCCTATGCTTTCAGTAGTACGAGCCCATACTACCTGCCACATCTACCCATACCTTCTGCACGGACCATCCCAGAGTCCCTAAGTAGCTGCTCAACCTTCTCAATCACCAATCTCGACACACGTGCTCGCTTCCCAACGAAATGCTCTACTCTGTCTACGTACTCATCTGACTAAAGTCACTTCCTAGGCTCTTCCTAGGTTCTCACACTTCTCCGCCATTCGCTGCTGAGAAACTCCTTATGATCCCAGTCATCTACCTCCTGAATATCGTCATATTCACTTGGTAGCTGACTCCCATCATCGGGAGTTCCACAAAGCACGAAGCAAGCAGCATTCGGGTATCGAATAAACACGTAAAACCCACTCTAGGTGATAACTCCACTTACTCTACTCATACTCAAAAGATATCACCGAACTCAGCAACTCTACCTTTCTTGGGTATCTAACTACTCTCTCAATAGGCTCCGCAAATGCTCATCTAGGTATCTCTCCTAGACTACTCCTCTACTCAAATCCCTCTCTAAAAGGATTCCTGCTGGATACTCTTACTCAGCACATGCTCGAAAGCACATCACAGACAACAGCAACTCCTAGGCTAAGGCATCACAAATCAGGCCACTCTAGTCCTAACATATGAAATACCTAGCCTATCTCTAGCATGCATAATATCTCATAGCATATCTCATAAATATCTCATAATACAACCGTAAGGGTATTTTGGGAATCACCGTTCGGGCTCTGGCTGATTGTACACACTGCTCCAACTCGTTTTCTCTTAAACTTTTTCTCATTTTTAGAAAAAATTATCTCTTTTGAAAATCTTTCTCAATTCCTCAGTTTGAGTTCTAAAAAACCCGGAGGTGCATCCGAATCTCTCAAACCAAGGCTCTGATACCAACTTGTAACACAATAAATCTCAAACAATTTTTTTCAGTTTTAAATTCACATAAATGACACCAACACATTTTACAAAATCTCAATATATCAATTATCAAAACACGTGTTCACAATTATTTGAATAAAATCCAGGATCCTCAAAGCATAACTTTTTCTCTGGTGTGTACAATCAAGCCGGCGCCTTCCCGCGATCCTGAGAGAACCTGAAACACATATCACATAACACGGTAAGCACGAAGCTTAGTGAGTTCCCCAAAAAACCATATACAACACATAAGCCACTCGAGGCTATAACTCGGTATGACCCTTCGGTCAATGTGTCTCAGCGGGACCCTCCAGTCCCGTAGCTCGTTGGACCCTCCAGTCCGGTCTAGCTTATTGGACCCTCCGGTCCGGTCTAAATCGTTGGACCCTCCAGTCCGGTCTATATAACACATAGCATACATATATCACAATGCACATAAAATCAAACATACACATAACACATAAGACCCTCCGGTCTGCACATAGATACCACTCTAGGTAATGTATAGCGAGAAGACTCACCTCGGATGGCGAACAGATCCTATAAATGCTACTGCTACACTCCGACTTCTATCACTAAGCCAAACCCACAAATAACCCTATTAGGATATAAGACAAACCTTCACATTATTAGGTCTAAATATGGTCCACCAATCCGGTCCATAAATAATCCAAGCCCAATGGGCCCACCAAGGCCCAATACCAAATGGGTTCACAAAAAGTCCTCTAATGGCCCAACTATGGCCCAATTTTCCAAATTGGGCCCAACCCTCACATGGGCCTTACCCTAAAGCCCATCTAAATATTCTAATCTGCATGACTGCTCTGGGATGGCTCATCAATGACCCAAACACCAAAGCCCAATAAAAAGGCCCAACTCAAGGCCTAAGCAAAAAATTAGGGTTTTCACATAAAATGACAATTAGGGTTAAGTGTTTCTCACTTAACCCATTAAGGACTTAACCCATTAAGTCCATTATTCCACTAAGCCATCATACAATAGAATCGTCATGAGTTATATCTTCAGTTCATTGGTCCAAATGCGGGTCTCAATAGGCCCAAACCAACAAAACCCAAAATTAGGGTTTCTAGCCCAATAACAAACCAACCCAGTCCAATATTAAGTGTTTTGGCCCAATAGGGTTCCACTAGAACGGGCACAACACACTGCCACCTCGGGCGGTGGTGGTCGGTGGTGGCTCACGGCGGCAGCCACCACCTCATGGTGGTGGTGGTGGGTTTTCCGGCCACAAAAACACGCATACAATCTCCAAAATACCGAAAACAGTGGAAACACTCATGCACACACCCATAAACACACCCACAGCCACCTCCCACGGTGGCTGGTGGCGGCGGAGAGTGGTAGAAAATAGTAGCGGGTGGCTGCCACCACCTCCCGATGGTGGTGGCGGGTTCTTTTGATTTCCAGCCGATTAAACCCACATACTCACTCACAATTGCGATCCAAATCACACAAACACAACCACTTAGCCTCATAGGGCGGAAGACGACGACTGATGGCCTAGAAGCAACGACCTCAGGCCACTGACGACCACAGCGATGCTCACGTCGTCGCCTTTACTGCGAGAATTAAAGAGAGAGGAGATGGGTGGCGTTAGACTTACCGGCAGCGTCCCATTCGCTCACACCCAGCACAGCGACGCATCAAGGCTCAACACTCGATCTCGGTTGGTTCATTCGACTGACCAATTGCGTCTCCGTCAGTAGGGTTGCGTCTCCGGCGGCAAAATAGATGCTGTCGGCTCCGAGAAGGCTTCCACAGACGGTGGCGGTTGAAGATGCGATCCATGGTGGTGGCGGCTGGAATGGAACGTCTAGGGTTAGGGTTACTCAATAAAACAGTTATCATCGGAATTGGAAGGCACGATGCTAAAACCCGCTCCACACAAACTTGATAGAGAAATGGCAGAACTAGTCCCTCCCATTCAAAATCTCTTCATTTTAAATCCGAAATTTACCTTTTAGCCCCTTACTTCTATAATTCTTTTCATAATAAATCCAAAACTTACCATTCAGCCCCAGAGCCTCACAAATATTTTCAAATTAAGTCTCAATAATTTACCAGCTTCTAAAATTGTATCAATTGGCTCCCCAACACCAACACCCCGCTAAATATTATTTATTTTAGGATTATTATTCATTTATAAATCTTTTTCTACTCATTTACTCAATAAACAGGATGTTACAAGACGTTTTTGGCTGACTCGGTCAGCAAAATGTGTTTGATAATCCAACTTTGGCCATCTGACTCGGTAAGAAATGTCTGACCCAGAAAGGAGTTGGCAGAAGGCTGACTGAGAATGAAAGCAAGGCTTTCCAATAATACCTTTGCCTTTGAATAAAAATCGCAGCTCAACAAGTGAAATAGGAGGTTACGAGAATTGAACTCGGGTCTCCCTTGTACACACAATGGCGTTTACCAGCAAGCTAATGGGTTTTTTGTGTTTTAATCTCTAAAATAGTATATTTAATGTCTATTATTATGCTGAAAGTTTTGTATACATTATTATTATTATTATTATTATTATTATTATTATTATTATTATTGTCATTTTGCATCAATCAGCACATTCAGTCAGATGTATAATCAAACAGCATGATTTCTTACTCAGTCAGAATTTATTACTCAGACAGACCTTTCTTAATCAGCACTTTCTCAGTCAGCAACTATCAAACGACCCCTTACTCTTATCGGAAAAGATGATGAAATCTATTAATAATATGAAATACAAAATTAAAATTATATATTATAATAATAATTAGTTGAAAATATAAAATGAATGGTAAAACAATCAATTTAGCAACATTAGAAGACTAAATGTTAACTTTATAGACCAAAACCACAATTAAATTCTTTAAAAAAAACTAGATACATTTGCAAGTTGAAAACTTTTTAGACTTGATCTAAAGAAAATGAAAACTACACCGGCCATTTTGCGATTTTTTTTCAATAAAAGGGATAATCATGAAAAAAAAAACTATTTTTCGTAAATAGATATAAGAGAATGACATTTTTTTTTCAATTTTCGTAAATAAACATCAAGTTCAAAACTTTGTTAGTTTTGAACTTACTATTTGTAGTTTTGAACATGTTTTTTGTTAAAAAAAAAAAAAGGTTTGAAACTATTACCAATTGTACTTCAAAACTTTTAAACTTTCGAAATATATAAAACCACATTGAGACGATAAAGAAAAAGCTAAAAAATGAAGAATAAATGATGAATGTGTAATAAGAAAGATAGATAAGTGATAGCAAGAGATAAAATAGATAAACAAAGACAAATTTGAAAGGACGGGAAGTTCAAAACTTATATACTACAATAAGTTTTAAAACTATGAACTCGGTGTTTATTTACGAAAGACAAAATTGCAAAAATGTCCCTGTGGTATATAAATTTTGGGTTTTAGTCAAAACCCCTATTTTTTTGATTCAAGGTCCTTTTAAAGTGGTTTGTATGTTGAAATGGTCTACGGATTTAGCTTCCGTTAAGTTGATGCTGTTAACCCGCTCATGTGCCTTCCACATGAGGGTATATTTGTCACTTTTAAGTGACCATTTTTGCACCTGAAAAAAATATATCCCCATTTAAAAAAAATTAATACCTATTTATTTATTTTAATAATTAAAAAATAAAAGATCTCTCTCTCTCTCTCTCTCTCTCTCTCTCTCTCTCTCTCTCTCTCTCTCTCTCTCTCTCTCTCTCTCTCTCTCTCTCTCTCTCTCTCTCTCTCTCTCTCTCTCTCTCATGGGTTTTGAGTTTAAGACAAAAAAGATTTTTTTTTTTAGTTCTTGATTAATTGTGTTCAGCGGCACACTTAATCCGGGATGTGTTCCTGAAAGAACGTCAAGAAGCTAAAGAAGCAGCAACACCCGAAGCTATTTAAGCCCAAGAAACCAAGCTCCTGATGCTAAATCACCCAAAATTATCGACACACGAAATCAAACACATATTTCCACTTCTGGTCCCTCGTTTTATCTGTCATTAATGGAAAATCAAGCTTCTATAGCTTCATCTTCGGTGTACCCATTATACCGTGGCGTCCATTTTCAACCTCGAAAACCGATAATTGGATTTCTGACGACCCATGAAGATTCAAACCGGATAATCGTCGGAAAACCGGTTTTCCAAACGGTTCATGAGCGTTTGTCGCCTCCGTTTACAAGTTTCTCTAGGTTTAATCTTAAAAAAACCGTTGGTGAAGAACCACAACCGCCATCGTCTCCAGTTAATTGTGATTTATCGCTAAGATTGGGTCTTGTTTCCGGTAGCTCCGGATGTAGAAAAGGTTTGACTTTGGTCAATGAAGTTGAATCGGGTCAGAGGAAGGAGTTATCTTTCTTCCCGTTGAATTCAAAGGGTGAAGATGTTGAGAACTCAGTTTCTGCTGCATTGTTTCCTTGATATTTCTGACGAGTTCAACGAGAGGGAAGGGTAAGGACCTGGTGTTGGTCGCAAATTCCACAACAGTTGTGGTGATGGGCGTTTGGTGGTGGTGGGTTTGGATGGAAGATGGTGCTGGGTGGTGTTGGATGGTCATAGCAACAACGACGGTGGTGGTGACTGATTATCGGAACAGAAGATGGGAAAGAGGGGGCTTTTGGTTAAATATGGTGGCCAATGGTGGTGATTCACGGTGGTCCAAGGCTACCGGTGGTGGGTCTATGGCGGGGTAATGGTGGTGCAGGAATGATGATGCAATGGTGGTGTTAATGATGAGAATGCATGCTTTCTTTTATAACCACTAACCCTAAACATGGAGGTGGAGGTGGTGAATGGGTTTAGAAAGAAACAAAGAAATTTGGGAGGTTTCTTTATTTTTACTCATTGAGAGAGAAAGAAAGAACTCTTTTATATTTTAATTATTAAAATAAATAAATAGGTATTAATTTTTTTAAACAAATGGGGATATATTTTTTTTGTGCAAAAATGGTCTTTTTAAAGTGAAAAGTCAAATATACCCTCATGTGGGAGGCACATGAGCAGGGACGGAGCCAAGATTTAAGAATAAGGGGGGCTGACAACTTCACATCATAATAATATATTAAAATCAGGCATATCAAAGAATTTAATTTTACCTCTCCTAAATCGGATATATCACATTTTTCAGGTTCAATATTATTGGGCTCTTCCATCCTATCAGGTTGTGGGTGTGTATTATGAACATCTTATTTATTATTATAACTGACCGGATGCAATTTTGGATCACGCATATCTTCTATTTGTTTGAAAAAAGAATCGATGGTTCTTTTTTACTCATAATTTCACCTATAAATTTATAATTGTAATTAACAAATTATCAAACCATATCACTGCTTATGATTTCTTTTATAAATTTATAATTGTAATAAAATCAAACAATATCATCGTAACTAATCCTGATTTAGAAATTGATAATATTATCAATTACAAATTAGTAGTAAAACAAAATATAATAAAAATAAAAGTTTACCAGATTAATTGGTGTAGCAGGGGGCAGAAGCAAAAACAAAAAATTAGTCTTCAAAGTCGTCGTTTAACTATAAAAAAAAGGATATGTAATTTACGTCTTTGTGGCTGGTGGCTAGGTTTAATATTGAATTCTAACTTCAAAGCCAATTATACCAATTAAATTAAAATAGGATATTATTGGGCTTTTACTCCATTTGCTTAATTACAACCAAGATGTTGTATCCAAATAAAAACTCATATGATTTTTTAATAGCATTACAATCATAAAGATCAAGGGGCTAACCGACGTATACACTTTTTGTTATTTTATGGGCTTTTAATAAGATACTATATCTATCATAATAAGATTTTTATTGGAGGGGGCTAGGCATCCGGCAGCCCCTCCATTCCCTCCGCCACTGCACATGAGGGGTTAACAGCATCAACTTAACGGAAGTTAAATCCGGGGACCATTTCCACATACAAACCACTCCAAAAGGACTATAAATCCAAAAAAAACTCGGAGTTTGCACTAAAACCCCAAAAATTTGCATACCATAGGGACCATTTTTGCAATTTTGTCTTTACGAAATATGCAAAAAGTTTTAACATGGTCATTTTCGTGATCATTGAAAAATTACGGCCACAATCACATTAACCAATTCAAAATGTAAATACAAAATTATATTAAAATTCTAGATTTTCATTCACGAACAAAAAATTCACTAATTACGTTTTTTTTTTATAAAAAACAATAATATATGCATGTATGAGGATCCTAAAAAAAACACAATAGAACAACTAAACCTAACATAGTGGACGTCAATCGGAAAAGAGAAGCCGTATGGAGGCTGCCGTCGTTCTTCCGGCCAGGACCCTGTTGACCACCGACTGCATGCGCTGGGATAACAGCACCGTTTGCACCACCTCTACTGTTGCCTCCGTTTCCGCTGCTATCATTGCCACCACCTACGTGACCACCACCTGCATGACCTCCTCCGCCACCATGACCACCTCCACCTCCTCCGCGCTTATTAACATAAACCAAGCTTGATTTAGCTTGGAGATGAATCGATCAATCCGAGGATGCATGTAGACTGTTAATTACGTAAAGCAGTAGCAAAATCAACATCATCTTCTTCGCAATTTTCGTATCCATTTTACTTCTGAGATTATTATGGCATGAAAAAAAGCAACTATTTACGAATTCATGTTGAATATTTGATCGGTGAGAATTAAGATATGCAGAATATTCGAGGTGCCACTGCTTTTTGAAAGAGGCCGGTAGAATAGGATCCCGTCGCCGATAATAAGGAAGCAATGACCATGGTGATCCACTTTCCTGGATATTTCAAGTCAATTTCCATTTTACATTATATACTTTTTAAGTTTAATTGTAGTGTAAATTTGCCAAAAAAAAAATGCATGTGGAAGGGGTCCAATTATTTTTCAAACTTGTACGAATAGTTCAAAAACAAAAACTAAACTTTTGTGATTTTCATCTTCGAAAAATTTGAAAGACTGTTTTGTCCATTTTAATTTGTTTTTATTTCAATTTATTTAAATATTTTAATTACTTTAAAATAAAAGTAGAGCCTACCTCAACCTTACTACCATATGTGATATGTGTACCATCTCCATATTAAGGCGTGTTCAACAAAACTAGCTAGCTAGTAGCGGGTGAATTGATTCACGACATACGAGATGCCAGGCCTTGTAATAGTTAAGTATTAGAGATTCCCCACAAGTGACCGATAAGAAGAGGGATCCTTGCACGGTTCCCCAACTGTGGAAACCGATTCATTAGTGGCCAGTGGAGTGTGAACAAGTTTGGCGTCGAGAAGATCAGCTCGTTGAAGAATTTCCTGAGCATATTTAGATTGGCTTAGAAACGAGCCATCATTAGTGTGAGTGACTTCTAGCCCCAGAAAATAGTTAAGACTGCCAAGATCCTTTATAGCAAATTCAAGATTGAGTCGAGCAATGAAAGATGTAAGAAGGTTGGGTTGATTGTCTGTTAAAATAAGATCGTCAACATAAACCAGTAAGTACATAATGCATGAATCCCATGTAAAAACGAACAGCGACGGATCAGATCGACTACATGAAAACCCATTTTGGATCAAAAAAATGACTTAGTCGTTGAAACCATGTCCGGGGAGCCTGCTTTAGACCATAAATAGCTTTGTTAAGTTGACAAACATGATCAGGAAACCGTGAATCAACAAATCCTGGAGGTTGTTCCATATACACACGTTCATTTAAGTGACCATGAAGGAACGCATTATTTACATCAAGCTGATGGAGTCCCCAATTATTAAGAACATCCAGGGCCAAAATGACATGTATAGTAGAAGCCTTCACAGCAGGACTGAACGTGTGGGAGAAATCGAGTCCGGGTATTTGGCTGTAGCCTTGAGCAACAAGACGAGCTTTGTGACGTTCAATGGTACCATCAGAACGGTATTTTGTGCGAAATAACCATTTTTAACCAATAACATTTCGTCTTTTTGGTCTTGGAACTAACGTCCAAGTATTGTTATTATATAAAGCAACGAGTTCCTTTTGCATGGCTGTCCTCCAATGAGGGCTTCTGGCGGCAATTTTGAAACCTTTTGGGTCACGAGCTGAGAACAAGGCAGAAAACAAGGCATGATGAGTAGTGTAAGAGAAGTCATCATGATATTTTGGTTTGAATATTCATGATTTTGCCAGAGTCCACATACGATGAGAAGGAGCAGGTGGACAAGGCGGTATTGTGGTAGGGCCAGACTCAGTTGGATGATTTGCAGTTCCAATGAATGCGGCTGTCGGATTGGAGCGGGATCCAGACGCCTCGTCGGAGACTGGCTGGTTGTTAACAGGCAGATCCGTAGCATATATGTTATCAGAACACATGCCACAAGGGCGTGTCGACTCCGGTTGGGTATCATTGATAAGAATCGGTTGAGAATTCGGTGAGCAAAATGGGTTATCATCCAGAAAGGAGTGTAGGGGTAATAAGCCAGATGGTTGCACTAATTTATCCTTGAAAAACGGGAATATGCGTTCATCAAAGCGAGCATGTCGTGTAATGTATATCCGAGAGGTGATAGGATCAAGACACCTATAACCCTTGTACCGAGAGCAATAGCCCATGAAGATGCAAGGAATGTTTCGTGGAGTCAACTTGTGGCTCAAATAATCACGTAAATATGGATATACACGACATGCGAATGCACGAAAATTTGCATAAGAAGGCTTGTGGGAAAATAAGGCCTCAAATGGTGATTGACCATCCAATACATGAGTTGGGAGACGGTTAATAATGTAGATTGTCGAGGTAAACGCATTCACCCAATATGAAGGTGGTACGTGACCATGAAAGAGCATAGCCAATCCAGTTTCAATCACATGACGATGTTTCCGTTCAACCCTTACATTTTGCTGAGGGGTATACGGGCAAGAAAACCGGTGAAACATCCCATTTTCTTCAAGGATGCGATGAACATTATGGTTGGTGAACTCCGTTCCTCCATCGCTTTGAAATACCTTGATTTTTCGAGAAAACTAAGTTTTTACAAATTTTATGAAAACCGAAAAAATGCTTGGAAATTCAGACTTCGTTTTTAATGGATAAAGCCAACTAAAGCATGAGAAATCATCCACAAACAATGCATAAAAACGATAACCATCAACTGATGTAACCGGGGATGGACCCCATAAATCATAGTGAATGAGGTCTGACGGGTGCAATGCTTTTTGTTCATTAATTTCAAATGGTAAACGATGTCTTTTAGACATTTGACAAGATGAACATAGCCCTGATTTAGGTAAAATAGAGGTAACAGATAAACAACCTGATTTATTTAAAAGTAAAATGGTGTCAAAAGCCACATGACCCAATCGCAAATGCCAGAGTTCAAAGGAGGAATTCAACTGTGATTCAGCAATAAAAGCATGAGATCCCAAAGTCAAGACATACAATCCATTTTCACATTTTTCGTTGGCCAGCACCTGTTTCGTCTTGCGGTCTTGAATATAAAAGTGTGGTTGGGAAAATAACACATCCGCGTTATTTTCAGTTGTTAACTTGCTAATAGATAATAGGTTTTTCTTAAGATGAGGAATCACCAACACATCAGTCAAGAGAATACGATCCAAAATTGAAGTATGACCAACATGAGAAACGGAAAGTTTATTACCATTGCCAAAATTGACATGCGCTTGGCCCGCATACGGGGTGTCTTGCGGGACAGTGTCTTTAGATGGTGTCATATGATCGGTGGCTCTGGAGCCCACAAACCAATCGGGACCCGAGGAGGTGACATGACGTTGAGCGTGAAATGCCTTAGCGAGATCAGCATCAGTGGAGACCATTTTTGAATTAAACTGAGGCAAATTAGGACAACGATTTGTATAATGACCCTCAGAGCGACATAACTGACAATGGGGCGGTCGTGTACCCCTTCCACGACCACTGTAGTTGCCATCTCTTTGGTTTTTACCACCATCACGATTGCGATGTTGACTTGGACGAGCTGATTGTTCGGCAGCAAAAGCCACAAGGACAGGAGTCACACCATGAAGGGAGCGCATAAAAAGTTCATATGACTCAGCCTAAATAAGAAGATCTCGAAACAGATGGGCTGGACGAGTGGTATGGATATCAGTTGATAAGCCTTTAAATGAGGGACCTGGCCCACACAAAAACCAATGAAGTTTGTCAGAATCATCAACCGGTTTCCCGACAACAGTGAGTTGGTTGCACAGTCCCTTAAAATTTCGGCCAAAGTCAGAGACGGAAATGGAGCCCTTGGTAGTGTGGTGTAGCTGATCTCGCAAGTTCTGAATACGCTCCACTGAAGAATTGTTGTAGGCAGACTCAAGGTTCAACCAGATTTGGCGAGCAGTTGGCAAGCCGATGATTTCTGCCACAGCCTCTTCGGTTAAAGAGGCATGGAGGATGATTATTGCACGTTGGTCAACAGTGACCCAAGGGGCGTAAAGGGGATTAACCACCGGTTTGCCATTAACAAGAATTTCGGATGTCGAGAGATCGACGGAACCATCAATGTGAGGCATTAGGTTTTGATAAGAAAAGAGAGGGAGCATCTGATTCTTCCATACAAGGTAATTAGAAGATGAGAGCTTGATTGTTATCTGAGAGTAGTCATCGGCAAAGAGTTATCAGAGGAACATGAGGAAGACATGGAGAAAGGGAAGAAGAAACGAGACAGAAGGGAAAAAGAATGGTCTTAGGAAAAGAACGAAGTGACTGATACCATGAATTGATTTAACTTTCCATACCCCACAGTAAGGGATAGGCATGTCTTTTATAAATGATAAAAGACATATTAACAACGGGTAGTTTGTAGCTTGTAGCTTGTAGCCGGTAGCGTTTTGTTAAACACTACGTGAAGTAGCATTTGGATTTGGAGTGTTTTTTTGAACTAAACACTAGAAACTTATAGTGTTAAACAAGACTTTCTGTTCAAAATGGAGCATTTTGATAAATGCTACAAGCCAGAAGCTCTAAAACGCTCTATGCAGAACACGCACTTAATCGTCTTTCTTTCTTTCTTTCTCTCTTTCTCTTTCTCTCTCTCCCTCTCCCTCCCTCTCTCTCTCTCTCTCTCTCTCTCTCTCTCTCTCTCTCTATCTCTCTCCCTCCCTCCATCCAATGAGACCAAGCCTTCGTCTCATCCCTTGACTTCACCACCGAAGACAAAGATGCGTTGGAACTGGTGGTTCCGCCATG
The DNA here is from genome assembly GCF_052849685.1 of Lactuca virosa. Classification (NCBI taxonomy): domain Eukaryota; kingdom Viridiplantae; phylum Streptophyta; class Magnoliopsida; order Asterales; family Asteraceae; genus Lactuca; species Lactuca virosa. Next base: position 110,694,580 of record NC_136426.1, on the reverse strand, counting down.
AGTCGGTAAATTGCCGCCATAGAGGCCATTGTTTCCGATGAAACTACTCAGAGCCATGTTTTGAAATAATGGTATGGAAGGTAACCAGGGTCTGAGATTAGTTAGGATTAGCTGCGAGTCATTAAACATGAAATATTTTCAAACTTGAATAACAAAATCTCTTTTGGGTTTGTCAAGAACCATAATCTGTAAAGGGTCACCCACCCCCACCATCATTTATCGGTTTCCTCATAGGCGACATGCTTCATGACCTCATACATACTCATCGTCATCAATCTTATTCATAAATTTTCAATCTTCATCTCGTTAATTTAGGTTTTAGTTCCCTTTAAGGAATTATGGTTAACTTTTGGTTTCAAATAGTTTGTCATGGTATGAAATCGGTGTTGATGTTTTTGATTTTGTAATTTTTGAATGTACTTCAAACCAGCTTGATCGAGGTTTCCAGATTTCCCTCTTTGCATCTTTAACAAATAAAGCTTATCTATACTTGAGTGTGTGTTTGGTGTTAGTGGCGGTTGATCTGGTGCTTGTATTGGTGCTAGAGAAGTTGATGTCGGTTTTAGTGGCTGAGGAATAGGTGATTATGGAGGAACATCAAATAGTAGTGTAGGCGATGAAAGGACCGATATGGATGGTTTGAGTTATAAAGGAAGAACATAATGGAATCATATAATAAATATAAGAGAGAGAGAGAGAGAGATAGAGAGAGAGAGAGGGGTGTTGTGACCTTTTTTTTAATTACAATAATATTGCTATTAAAATAGCAAAATATAAAAATATAAAAATATAAAAACAAATTAAAAGAGCAAAATAGTCCTTTAAAGTTTTCCAGTAGCCAAATCCACAAAAAGTTTAAGCTTTTGGACTACCAAATTGAAAACTTTTTGGATTTTATCCACAGTTTTTAGACAAAATTGTAGTTTACTCTTATTTTTATTATCAAATATAAATCTAAGACAAATCTTCATAAATAGCCAAATTGGTTTATCAGAATATTAAGTTTAGTCCCTAATTCTTTTCGGTCTCATGGAAGGTCCCTGTGATTACAATTTTTATCGTGGTTGGTTTCTCGTCCATACAAAAAGACTTTTACCCCCTTTTTAGTTTATTTTACATTTTCTTTAATTAAAATTATTTATAAAAAAAAAGTGTAAATAACACCTCTACCCCAGTGATAGATTTCTTCTTTGGCAAGTGTTCTTCTCTGTTCACTGTAACATCCCAAAATCACAATAATTTATTTTATTTTATTTTTAATTAAAGAGAAATCATTGTTTTCAATCAAACCCTAGTTATAAGAACCCAAGATCAAGTACAAATGTTCCAAAATTAATGTATTACAATCATCTTCAAAACATGTCACCGAAGGATGTGTACGATCACGCATTTGTTTTCCCCCGAGCATCTGAAGTACCTGAAACATAAAACTTAAATTATAAGCCAAAGTTTAGTGAGTTTCCCCTAAAATACCGCACACAACCAATACAGATAACAACATACATATATGAGCCTTCAGCATGACTGGACCGCCTCACAGGGCCTACGCCTATCTGGACCGCTCTCCGGGCCTTCGACTTGACTAGACAGCCTTGCAGGCCTTCATTCTATCAGGACCGCCCCGGGTATCTTGGCATTCAGCACAAATCAAGACCGCCTTAACCCAACAAATCATATCATGTCGACATATACAAGAACAATCAATAATCAGTAAACACATGTAATCATACAAATCTACAAATCTAACGCATACTCAGTAAACACATGTAAGTTACATAGGATATAGATGATATCTTTATGATTATAGTAATGATATTTATTAAAGAGAATCACAAAAAATTCCAAAAAATAATATATAAGTTATCATTACTGTGTTTTTTAATAAAAAATTATTTTTGAGTTTTTTAATAAATAAATATAAGTTTTTTTTCAAATAAATTTAATATATATAAAAGAGAAAATCTCCTGAAATATCCTTAAACATTAAACTTATTAACGAAAAAATCATCAATTTTAATTTTTTTTTTTGTAGTTTAACCCTAAAAACTGACACTAACCTATTACAAGGGCCATTTTGCAAGTATTTACCGGTTTCAATGGCTAATTGTAAAAATAAAAATTTTGGGATAACTTTTTTGTCAACTGAGCCAAAATATAAATAATTTATTATAAAGATTTCTATGTAAAAAATAATTTCCACACACCACCTTTGTATGGTGGTGGTGTTTTCTTTTCATAAAAACACATCTTTTTTATTTTTTATATGTTTAATATTATTTATTAAATCAAATAAAAAAATTTATCATTTTTCTTATAATTTACAAATCTCAAATAATAATTTAGGGAAAACTGCAAAAAAATCTTTACATATTGGCCTCATAATCGATTTAGTCATTATATATCTTTTTGTTATTCAATTAAGTCCCAAAAACCGGTAATCGTATACAGTTTAACCCTTTTACCCGGACGACAGGTCATCAAACTTTCAAAAATTACACTTTTGACCCAAATTTCAAATTTTATTACAAATGTGGTCCAAAATTTACATTTTTGGCCCAAATTTTAAATTTTATTACAAATTTGGTCCAAAATTTACCCATTTGGCCCAGATTTCAAAATTTTGTTATGAATTCATCCTAACTTTAGTTTTTTAAACCTTTTTTCTCAAAAAAAAATTCGAATATGTTTTTTTTTCTTTATAAAAGCATATTTATTAAAAAAAAAAGGCTATTTTCATATAAAAAATCTTATATTTTCTAAATAATTTTGTTTAAAAAACTTTTTTGTATATGAAATACCTATTTATAAAAATAGGTATTTATTAAGTACATAAATATATACAAATCCATTATTATAAAAAAATATATACAAATACAAATTTTACAAAAAAAAAATGTATACAAACATCTATTTTATTATAAATATATTTTGTAAAAATATATTTATACGCACCCAAATAAATGTTTGTATACATTTCTTTTGTGAAAACATATTTATATATATTTTTGGGAAAACTGCAATAAAGTCCCTACATATTGGCCTCATAATCGATTTAGTCCCTATATATTTTTTTATTAAATTAAGTCCCAAATACCGGTAATCGTATTCAATTTAACCCTTTGACACGGTCAACAGATCATCCAACTTTCAAAAAACACATTTTTGGCCCAGATTTCAACATTTATTACAAATTTGGTCCAAAATTTACACTTTTGGCCCAGATTTTAAATTTTATTACAAATTGGGTCCAAACTTTACCATTTTTGCCTAAATTTTAGAATTTTATTATGAATTCATCCTAACTTTAGTTTTTTTACAACCTTTTTTCTCAAAAAATTGTTTCTAATATGTTTTTTCTTTATAAAATCATATTTATACAAAAAAACGTATTTTCACATAAAAATCTTTTTTAAAAACTTTTTTGTATATGAAATATCTAGTTATAAAAATATGTATTTATTAAGTATATAAATATATACAAATCCGTTTTTATAACGAAATGTATACAAAAACGTATTTTACAAAAACAAATGTATACAAACACCTATCACCTTTATATACATATATATATATATATATATATATATATATATATGCACAAATAGGTCTGTATCTATATTTTTTTTATAATATCGTGTTTGTTTATATTTTTTTATAAAAACGTGTTTGAATAACTTTTTATATAATACGTGTTTGTATACATTTTATAAAATCGTGTTTGGATACATTTGATAAAAACGTGTTTGAATAATTTTTATATAATACGTGTTTGTATATATTTTATAAAATCGTGTTTGTATACATTTTATAAAATGTATACAAACACGTATTATATAAAAAATTATTCAAACACGTTTTTATAAAAAAAATGTAAACAAACACGATTTAATTAAAAAAAATATAGATAAAATAGGTGTTTGTATACATTTTTTTTGTAAAATACGTTTTTGCATACACTTTTTTATAAAAACGGATTTGTATATATTTATATACTTAATAAATACCTATTTTTATAACTAGATATATCATATACATAAACATTTTAAAAAACGTTTTTATATAGAAAATATAAGATTTTATGTGAAAATACGTTTTTTTTGTATAAATATGATTTTATAAAGAAAAAACACATTAGAAACAATTCTTTGAGAAAAAAAGTTGTAAAAAAACTAAAGTTAGGATGAATTCATAATAAAATTCTAAAATTTGGGCAAAAATGGTAAAGTTTGGACCAAATTTGTTACAAAATTTAAAATCTGGGCCAAAAGTGTAAATTTTGAACCAAATTTGTAATAAATATTGAAATCTGGGCCAAAAATGTGATTTTTGAAAGTTGGATGACCTGTTGACCGGGTCAAAGGGTTAAATTGAATACGATTATCGGTATTTGGGACTTAATTGAATAAAAAAAATATATAGGGACTAAATCGATTATGAGGCCAATATGTAGGGACTTTATTGCAGTTTTCCCTAAATCCCTATATTTTTTTATAAACACCTATTTTATAATAAATGCATTTGTATTCA